>NC_090437.1:466847978-469247978 GCF_031143425.1 Pleurodeles waltl
TGGCTGAGGTGCTCTTCGGACTCTTACCAGATGGAGGGGGTGGGTCAGGTGGTGCAAAGAGGTCAAGTTTGGAGAGGAAAAGTTTTTTAGGAGCAATGGGAAGGGTAGGTGCAGTGGGTATGGGAGTGGAGGGAGAGGATGTGGTTGTAGGAGAGTCAGGTGTGCTGTCTATGGGTGCAGGTGCTTGTGACGTAGGCTGTTGTGTGGTGGTTGGCTGTTGTGTGGGTGGCTGCCTGCGTTTGTGTGTTTTGGAAGAGGGGGTGACAGACACAGTGGGAGAGGACACAGGGGACGTGTAAATGGCAGTGGGGGTGGTGACTGCACGTGTGCGGACTGTACTGGAGGGTGTGGTGGTGATGGAAGTACTGGCTGATGGTGGTGTGCATGTAGGTGTGAGTGGAGACGTGACAGGGAGGGAGGAGGGAGACGAGGAGGAGGGGGACACAGAGGTGGTAGTGACTGTTGCCATGGCTGCATCTGGATGTTGCTTGGGTGAATGCTTGTGGGATCTGTGGTGCTTATGTCTGGATGAGCTGCCCTTGGGTGTTGAGGTGTGTGCAGGCTGGTCTGATGGTGTGGATGGGATAGGCTGAGGAACAGGAGACTGGGAGACGATGGAGGCAGTTAGAAGAGGGAGGCTGGAAACAGGGACAATGGCTGCCGTCAGTGCTGAGGCCAGAGCATTGAACGATCGTTGATGGGCAGCCTGACCCGAATGAATGCCCTCCAGGTATGCATTGCTCCGATGCACCTCCCTCTCTACCCCCTGGATGGCATTCAAAAGGGTAGACTGCCCAACAATGATGATCTGTAGGAGGTCAATGACCTCCTCACTGAGGGCAGCAGGGGTAACTGGGGCAGGGCCTGAGGTGCCTGGGGCGAAGGAGATGCCCGCCTTCTTGGGCGAGCGGGCACGGAGCGAAGGCTGAGGGGCTGCTGAGAGGGCGGAGCTGGTGCGCTGGGTGGCGGCTGTACCTGTTGAGGCGGGGGGCACGGATGTTGCCGCCACCGCTAGGGAGCTCCCTTTCGAGGACGTGTCAGTGTTGCTGGTGTCACCACGGGTCCCCGTTGTGGAGCTCCCCTCGCCCTCCTTATCACTGGTGACCTCGGTGTCTGTAGCATGGCCCACCAGGGCCTTGTGAGTTGCAGCTCCCTCGTGCTCCGATGCCAATTCTCCTCCGCCTGATGATGCTAATGCACACATGCACAAGAAGATAAAGAAAAAGGGTGGGGGGAGAAATAAAGACAGGTTGAGTGCATGCATTGTCAACACCGTTGTCGGAGAGGACAGACACAGGAGCCTCCAGCACTACGCCGCGCAATCGGGGTACACTACTCAGTACTTGTGACTAGGCCTACAGGTCTATGGACAACAAATGCACACATGGGTGATGCTGGACCATGGATTGCTGTACTTGGCACCCTACAGAGGTGGGGGGCGGGGGCACAGGGCCATGCCTAAAGGAGGGGACTTCACTACAGAAAGCGCCCTTGCCTAATGTCACCCACAGCCCTCCTCCCCCACCCAGACACCTCCACTGCGCGTAAAGATAGCAGAATGTGCTGGTACTCACCCCCTTGTGTCTGCTGTGATGTCCTCACGCGCCCATCCAAATCGGGGTAGGCCACCGCCAGGATCCGGGACATCAGGGGGGTCAAGGTACGACTGGTCCCGCGGCGGATGTCCTCCCACCTCTTTCGGCAGTGGGTGCCCCGTCTGTTGTGGACCCCCAGGGCCCGGACTTCCTTGGCGATGGCACGCCAAATGTCGACTTTCTGATGGGCGATGACCTATTTGACATGTACAGGGTGGGAAAGGAAATTTCAACATTTTTCTGCATGTTAGATGTGATTGCCCCCCCCTCCCCAACCTTGCCATGTGGCACATGCTCTCATCTGTCGTGCCTTGCACTCCTCATTCGCTCCCCACCCCACCATCTTACATCCACCATACACAACCCAGGCATAGCCCATTCAACGTGCACCCAGTGTACTTACCTGTTGGTCTGGAGGACTGTAGAGTAGTGCATACTGGGGCAGGACCCCATCTACAAGGTTCTCCAACTCTTCTGAAGTGAAGGCAGGGGCCCTTTCCCCAGTCGCAGCAGCCAATGTCTCTTCCAGACCGAGGTCACAGCAGCACTTGCAGTATAGGTCCTCTCCTGTGGATGATCAGGTCTCGAGTGATTAAGCAGATAGAAAATGGCGGTCACGCCCGCGGCGGGCGTACCGCGACCGCCGGCGCACATCGTCATTGGCTCCTGAGACCCATAGGGTGCAATGTTAACCAATGCGCCTTCGCACTGCGGTCTTCGACCGCCTACCGCCACGGTGTGCCACGCCAGCGCGTTGACCTCACATCCCACTGTCACACTTCTCAGATCAGGCATCCGCCATTACAAGGGCCCACATGGCTTAATTACTACTGCGTCACACAGGCCTAGGCCTTGCATTGCCACTCATACAAGCCTTTCAATGCATAGCGATTCGTGTACTGTGCAAGCTGGGTGAACGTACCTGTGGGTTGCTTGACTCTGTACTCCATGTTGTCCTTCCTAGGACCGTCCGCTGGGACTTGCGAGGAGTAGGCTGAATCCTCCTGTGTACCGACCGCTGGTGGACCTGTCGACAATAGAAGAACGACATATTATACTTCGATACCGACTTGACCAAGCCACTATACATGAACTGTGTGCTCAGCTGGAGCCAGACCTGATGTCCCCCATCCGCCAACCCACAGGAATTCCCCCTCTGGTGCAGCTTCTGTCAGTACTCCATTTTTTGGCAAGTGGGTCTTTTCAGACAACAGTGGCCATGTCATCAGGGATGTCTCAGCCTATGTTTTCTAAGGTTTTGTCCAGAGTGTTGTCTGCCCTGATGAAATACATGCGGAGCTACATTGTTTTCCCTGAGGAGGGTGATTTGGCCACTGTGAAGGGTCATTTCTATGCCCTTGGACATATCCCCAACATCATTGGTGCCATTGATGGGACCCATGTGGCTTTAGTACCCCCAAAAGACAATGAGCAGGTGTACAGAAATAGAAAAAATTACCATTCGATGAATGTCCAGGTGGTCTATTTGGCTGACCAGTACATCTCCCATCTAAATGCCAAGATCCCTGGGTCAGTGCATGACGCGTATGTCATGCGAAATAGTGATGTGATGGAACAGCTACAGAGACACCGTGTGTGGCTAATAGTTGACTCTGGTTACCCCAACCTGCCTTGGCTATTGACCCCAGTGAGGAATCCCCGGACCAGGGCAGAGGAACGGTACAATGAGGCACATGGGTGAACTAGGAGGATTATAGAACGGCCCTTGGGGGTCCTGAAGGCCAGGTTTAGGTGCCTGCATATGACAGGTGGATCCCTAATGTACTCACCAAAGAAGGTGTGTCATATCATCGTGGCCTGCTGTATGCTTCACAATCTTGCATTGCGACGCCAGGTGCCTTTCCTGCAGGAGGATGGTCCAGATGGTGGTGTTGTAGCAGCTGTGGAGCCTGTGGAGAGTGAAGAGGAGGAAGACGACGGGGACGACACGGACAACAGGGACACAGTTATACAACAGTATTTTCAGTAGCACACAGGTAAGAATCACCCACACCATTTTACATTTACTTCTGGCCTCCTGCATCTCTACTTTCTGTGTTTCCCCCCAGTTCCTTTTAACTGATTTTTGACTTTCCCTTCCCTTTTTCAGAGCTGTATGACCCACAGCGTGACTTCTGCTTTGTTTGCCCATGGACTAATGCTTATTGACATTGGTATGTTGTCATCACAATGTAACTGAACATTATTGCACCGTTATGTGTAATACATTTGTTAAGAATACAAGCAGACTCCTGATTTTTGAAGTGCAATTGGTGATTTATTTTAAGTGCTGCATATAGGTCCATGATAGTAAAACAGTGATGGGTGGGGGTGGAGTAATGTCCATGGCAGAGTCCAGTTCTCAGTCTCACAGGTGCATTGTCCATATGCCTGGGGAAGGATGGAGCAGGGGCAGTTCAAGGTTGGACAGGGTGACAATGTGGGACAGTGGGATGACATCAGGGGGTATCTTATGCTGGCGGGGGTCTTGGCATCCTACTCTGTCTTCTTGTGTGATCTCAGGTTCCGCTTGCGGGGTGGTTGATCTTCAGCAGGAGGTGGGGTTCTGTTGGCCTGTCGTTGTGTGGGGGCCTCCTGTCCACTAGCGTTGGCGGAGGTGGTAGGCTGTTCGTGGTCCGGGCTAGTGACAGGGGCCCTTTGGGGTGCAACATGGTCCCACAATGTGGTGACTATCTGGTTGAGGGCCAGGACGATGGTCCCCATTGCGGAGCCGATGTTCCTGAGTTCGTCTCTGAACCCCATGTACCCTTCCTCCTGCTGTGCCTGGATCTCCTGGAACCTGGCCAGTACCGTCGCCATCGTCTCCTGGGAGTGGTGGTATGCTCCCATGATGGTGGTGAGGGCCTCTTGGAGAGTGGGTTCCCTGGGCAGGTCCCCCCCCTCTCGCACAGCAGCCCTCCCAGTTCCCCTGTTTCCCCGGGCCTCTGTCCCCTGGACGGTGTGCCCACTACCACTGCCCCCAGGTCCCTGTTGTTGTTGGGGTGGTGGGTCAGACTGGGTGCCCTGTAGTGGCGGACACACCGCTGATTGGCGCGTCCTGGAGACAGAGGCATGGGCCCGCTGGGTGGGAGCTGTGCTGATATTCCCAGAGGGGGTTGGGTCTGCTGTGGCCTGTGTCTGTGTGTGGGGAACCGACTGTCCAGAGGTCCCCGATGGTCCGGGCTGGTCATCAGGTTCTAGGTCGACAGAGCTGCTGTCATCACTGGGGGCCTGTTCTGGGGGTGGGATGGACAAATCTGGACCCTCCTGGCCGGTGTGTTGGCGTTCGGGCCCTGCAGGGGTAAAATAGTATGGTTATTGCTTCTGTGTGTGCCATGGCGTGCGATTTGTGGGTGCCGTTGTCCCCCAGTGCTGGCATTCCCTTGTGGGAGGAGTTGTGAGGGTGGTTTGTGGGGGGATGGGTATGTGCAGTGGTCATGCTTAGGTGATGGGTGTCCATGGTTTGTGTTGGCATTCAGGGATTGGTGTTGGGTTGGGTGGGTTGTGCTGGTGAGACATTGGCAGGGAGGATGTGTGCTGGGGGGTTGGGGGTGAGGGTGGGGGTGTGGGTTGGCATGCTGGTGGTTGGGGGGGTGAAGTAGTTGAGATTAGACTTACCAGAGTCTATTCCTCCGCCTACTCCAGCGAGGCCCTCAGGATGCAGGATGTTCAAGACCTCTTGCTCCCATGCTGTGAATTCGGGTGGAGTGGGTGGGGGTCCGCCGCCAGTCTTCTGCACAGCGATGTTGTGTCTTGACACCATCGACCGCACCTTCCCCCGTAGGTCGTTCCAGCGCTTTCGGATGTCTTCCCGATTTCTGGGATGCTGTCCCACAGCGTTGACCCTGTCGACGATCCTTTGCCATAGCTCCGCCTTCCTGGCTATTGTGGTGTGCTGCACCTGTGTGCCGAAGAGCTGGGGCTCTACCCTAATTATTTCCTCCACCATGACCCTGAGTTCTTGGTCCAAAAACCTGGGGTGTCTTTGGGGTGCCATGGGGTGGTGTGGATGAGGTGTGGGGTGGTGTTTGTGGTGATGTGAGTGGTGGTGTGTGGTGATGTGTGCGTAGATGTGGTGTGGGTGATGATGTTGGGTTCCTGTGTGTGTTGTGGTTTGCGTTCCCTGTGCTCTCTCTCTGTGCATTGCGCCTTGTCTCTGAATTTCGATTTGGGGGGGTTTGTGGGTGATGTGGGTGTGTGTTTTATATGGTGATGGGTGTGTGGGAGTGGTGTGTGTATTTTGAATTGTCCAATGTGGCTGTGTTTTGTATGGGTGTGTGTATTTTGAGCGCGGCGGTGTGTAATGGAATACCGCGGTTGAAAGACCGCCGCGTGGATTCGTGGGTCGTAATGGCATGGGCGTGTTTGTGTTGGCGTGACGGTGGAGGTTTGGTCATCTCCAGTTTATCGCTGACCGCTGATGAGGCGGCCTTCCGTGGATGTCGGGTTTTTGGCGGTTTGGCAGTTGTGGGTCAGAATGACAGTGGCGGTTTACCGCGGCCGCGGCGGTAGAATGGCGGTCTTCTGACCGGCGGTAAGAGCCTTTTCCCACCGAGGTCAGAATGACCCCCTGTGTGTTTGTCGCAGAAAGTATGTGTGTTAGACATGTCAACTGTCAGAAGGTCTAGGCGTGGAAGTGCTAGGTGGATGGCCACGTCACTCACAGCGTGGCACTAAAGGGGACAGACCCTTAGTGTTTTACCACTGCCGATGGGAGTATGTTATCAATGGCAACATTGCATGGTAGCCACAGTCAGTGCATGACTTTGCCCCCTTAACAGTAGGCAGATGACATCAAGCCTGGCTTGGGGGCTTGGCAGGGCTACTTAGGTGGGCTTGCCACCTTGATCTGTCTCTTTCACAGTGGTGCCATAGGCAGAGGAATTTGCCACCCACCTCCCCGGCATAAACAGGAGTGCCAAGAAGAGCAGCCAATCTCTGTAGAGCATCACAAGTGGAGCTGCTGGGTGATCCTAATGCAAAAAGTGAATCATACCCCATCAGATGGAGATGGGGCAGCTAAATTTGCTATAAGCCATGGATAATAAGACGTCACTGTGATGCTCAGTGGCTTGAGATTCATTCAGGATGGTCGTCAGCGGTTAGTCCTAAACAAAACTACACACAGCTTATCACCCATAAGTAAACAGTATCTGTGTATTGCAAAAGAGCTATACAGTACAATACTGCATTGTCTGCCTTGTGGTATGCTTTTTGATCATGTGCATAGACAGTTCTCAAGTTGTTTTGTACACAGTTAACCAAGGCCGATGGACGTTGGGATGGGGATGGTAAATTTTTAGTATTGCCAGACCTTCTGAAAAACAGGGGTCAAATGTACTAATTTTTGGTGCAATGCAGCGCAGCAACCAAAGATGCTGTGCCACATTGCGCCAAAGGGAGGCAAAAAACAGCACCATTTCTACTAGGCGCAGGTGCATTTTAGCCTAAATTCTTACTCGATGCGGGTGTAATCTAATGGGAGAACTTTGGCGCTCCAAGCAAAGAGGTATGAATCGAATTGTACCACAGTTAACACACGGTGCACCCTTGGAGGACCACACCCCTAAGCCCCAACTGTGTGGCAAACCATACAGCTCATAAACAATAAACAACAAGAGGCACTCGTATCTACACAATTAAACAAATAGTACCAAGATATCTGACATAGTCACTGTCTAAGTCCAATGTCGCAAGATAGTATCCCATGCATCTCTGGAGGTATGAAATACGTACACACATTAAAATGTACAATGAACTTCAAGTATAGTGCCAAGTTTTTTTGTGCTTTAATAACAATGTCCAAATTCAGTTTAGTTGGTATTCAGTTTAGTTGGTATTATTGAAGGTTGTCATACGTGAAATTCCAATCTGTCCCATGACCAAAAATAGATGTCCCAAACCGTTCAATCCTTAACAGCACTTGCCATGCGTAATTTTCAAATTTTTACCCCACAGCCGACCAAAAATAGATGTCCCAAACCGTTCAATCCTTAACGGCACTTGCCATGCGTAATGTTCCAATTTTTACCCCACAGCCAACACGTGTTTCGTCCGGGGGTTGCCCCGTTGACTTCGTCAGGGCTGCAATATTATCAAAGGTAAACATATTAGGTGAATACACACAATCATCAGATGATATATAAGTCCGCCACCAGTTTTCCAAATGGTGAGATGGACAATTGTGAGTTGCAGGAAGGAACATGCCTCATAAAAAGCGCAAACTCAGTGTGACAGATTATATCAATGAAGTCTGTAAGTGGAAATTCCCAAGATAAGCCTTGTTATATGGTTTGGTGATGAAAGTTATTGATATTGTGACGCATGCGTGCAAATCAAACTGTGGCTAATGCAGGGATACTTCCTCCCTGTAAAGTATACTCCCAGGACATCTAGCCCGAATTGAAGCGTGAACTCTGACACCACGAAAAGCCACTCATACAAGTGCAGAGTATTGAAAAAAAAACAGTACTAAAATTACCTGAATGCTAGGTCTGCCGTATATCACAGAAATCATCTGCTAACGTGCCCAAAAATTCTGCTTAATAGACGCCCTTGTTTAAAGGTTCATGGCCACCTGCCAAATAGTGAATGAACAGTAAAAATTTGGTGGCACCGCCACTTTAAATCACATTAGCTCTATCCTGAATTAAATGCTAAGTCAACATCCTTAGTTAACGGTTTAGCGAAAAATTAATCCTGAAATGCGTGTAGATATTAAGCTCAGTGGCAATTACACTCTAAGTCCGATACGCTTAGTCAATGAAAAACTATATACAATTAGAATATACATCTTAAAGATGAATTGATCGAATTAGTAGACCTAATAGCACTGCCATTCCTACTACAGTAACTTACCTAGTTGTAAGAAACAGTAAAGTACACACTTGAATACCGGTGTCCCGAATGCGAGTACGCGTCGGAATGTCTTCCCGCCTCGATCGTATCTCCAAGACCCGCAACAGAAGAAGGACTAAAAATCTCTTCCTAACAGGTTCAAATGCCACGTACTCGAGGATGTATCACCAACACAAAAAAGGACTAATTCGAGGCAGCCATCTTGGGAAGAAAAACTAAATCACGGAACCAACCCAGTGGTATCTCATAATGGGGCTTAAAACGCCCTTATCGTATATACATACATTATCAGGAGAAGCAACCATTCAATACATAATCTAGAGAAAAAACACTATTAATATGTTAGATACTAAAAAAGGGCAAAAATAAAGAGAAGAGTAAGAAAAAATTTCCCTCATAAGGGCGGGTGTTGAATATTAATAGTCACATGCTTCAAACTTAGTAGTGAAGAGTGAACATTCGGAACCAGAATACTAAGAAAGTTTTTATCATTAGTATGAAAACAAATAGATTCTGATTTCAAACCTTAGCACAGTCAAATATATAATGTACATATGAGAAATAGTAAGAGCATCATACCTGTCATGTACATTACATAAGTCAATTGACATTTATATAAGGCTTCAATGTACAAAGAATTTTTTTAACAAAAACAAATTAGTGCCATGTGCCAATTGTTTATGTTCATCCAATTCTTGTCAACATTAATTCTAATATGTCTCCTACTTCATCCAATCATGTAGCACATATTGACATATTAGAAAGAACAGAAAGCACTCATTATACGTGTCAACTGGTATGCATATATGGCCTAACAGTTGGAACCACATATGTACTAACAGCCAGTGTTCGTATATGACTCATTGAGATGCCCAATATTATATGCAGCTCATCCTAGTCCCCGATGAAATATTCTAGTTCTCTATCCGTGTTAAGACCTGCTTCTACTGCTCTGAGGCGTAAAATCCATAATGCCTCTTTTCTTCTTAAGGCCAGTTCTCTATTGCCCCCTCTGGGGTCCATTCCGATATGTTCAATACCAAAAAATTCAAAGGTTTTATGACGACCTTGCAATTCACATGACATAATATGTGTTACCAGTGGGTATCTAAAGTCTTCATGTAATAGTGCTCTAACATGTTCTCCAATCCTCACTCTTAGCGGACGAATTGTACTCCCCACATAAAAAAACGATTACATTTGCAAGAAACAATATAAACCACAAATGTGGTACTACAATTAATATATGATCTAATCTTATAGGTCTGGCCTGAGTTGTCTGTAAATTCTGTTCTTTTTCGACAGGCCCATTTGCACAATCCACAATGTCCACAACTGTGAAAGCCCATTGTATGAGCAGAAAGTCAATCCTCTTTAGTGTGCTTAATGGGGTAACTGGGACTGAGAAGACTTCTGAGGGATCTTCCCTTCCGATATGTAATTTCAGGTTCATTACTGATAATACCTCTCAGGGTTTCATCTTGTAACAAAATATGCCAATGTTTATGAACAAATTTTCACAACAGTTTTGAATTTTCTGTATAGTCTGTAAACAATCTTACTTTGTCTTGCTCTCTTTGTGCAGTATATTCCTTGGGTTTGAGTGTATCCTCCCTGTGAATATACTTAATTCTGCGCTGTGCCTTCCTAATGATGCACCTCTGGTATCCTCGTTGTTCGAACCGCTGACACATTGTGTGTATTCACCTAATATGTTTACCTTTGATAATATTGCAGCCCTGACGAAGTCAACAGGGCAATCCCCGGACGAAACACGTGTTGGCTGTGGGGTAAAAATTGGAACATTACGCATGGCAAGTACCGTTAACGATTGAACTGTTTGGGAAATCTATTTTTGGTCAGCTGTGGGGTAAAAATTGGAACATTACGCATGGCAAGTGCTGTTAAGGATTGAACGGTTTAGGATATCTATTTTTGGTCATGGAACAGATTGGAATTTCACGTATGACAACCTTCAAAAATACCAACTAAACTGAATACCAACTAAACTGAATTTGGACATTGTTATTAAAGCACAAGAAAACTTGGCACTATACTTGAAGTTCATTGTACATTTTAATGTGTGTACGTACATTTCATACCTCCTGAGATGCATGGGATACTATCTTGCGACATTGGACTAAGACAGTGACTATGTCAGATATCTTGATACTATTTGTTTAATTGTGTAGATACAACGAGTGCCTCTTGTTGTTTATTGCAGGTGCATTTTAGGGTGTCATGCATGAACATACCAGTTCTATGTACCCTTACTGTACAAAAACTATACTTTTAACACATTTAATATGTTTTCCACTTTGTATGTGTGCTGTGCAGCAGAAATGCAAAGTTTGAAAAGTGTAGAGACTTTTAAAACTTGCTTCATAGTTACATCTGTCTCAAGGAAGTGTAATGTTTTGGCACAAATCCCTATGTACAAATGTTGGTCAATAGGAATTTGTACCAGATATCATGGGAGATTGCAAAGGAATGCCCATGGACCACCCTTGGCATACACCTTGATTCAATATAGTGCAAAGTTGTAACCAGCCACAAAGTTTAAGCATTTTCCCCCAGGGTGCCCACTAGTGATTCATGTGCCCCTGCATCACTTCAAAAATGTATGCAACTGCAGCAGCAGTAGAGCAAAACTCTGAAAAGGGGGGCAGTCACTGATTTGTTTTCTGTTTCTCCCAGAATACAGGCCAGTAATAGTCTTCTAGACCGCCTGGCACTAAGGACTTTGTCAATATACCAACACAAGACAGAATGCCAGTTAGAGAGCAACACCCTGCAACCCACTTAGCAGCTCTTGAATGAGATGCATTTCAGGTAAGAATCAGTTCTATAAAATATCACACAAATTATGATCAGAATACAACCTCAGTTGGAAAAAAGCGCCGGTGTGGTGTATGTGTTTTCTGGGTTAGTAAGAGGCCCTTAAAGAGGCTGGGATGCAATGGTAATTCACACCCAATTGTGTTCTTTAGACTAGCACTCATCAGTACTGCGCTAAGAAAATACACTATAAATGTTTAAAAGCGTTTATTTCAACATTCTCATTGTGCTGCTTAGTACACAAGTAATAAAGACATAGGCTATAATTAGAACAGCATTAATGTGCGTTGTTACCAGGAAGAATAACATGAAAATGTCTAACATGACTAGACTGCATCTAGCAGCCTTACACCCTAAAGACTGCTTCGGTGCTCCACACTGTTAGAGCATGAAGTAGTTAACTTACCTCAAGAGTTTGTTGGAACTTGGCACACTACATACCTGTTCACAGCAGAGCAGCTGTGATGATCAGACTTTAGCTGAGAGAGAGTGTTCCTTTGGAAGGAAAACACACATCAACTGGGCTCAGCTCTGCTACTCTGTTTCAGCTCCAGCATAGGAACGGATGCTTCAGCAGCACGGCAGCAAACCTCTCTAACTCGGTGGTCAATTCATGGGCTTTATATTGTGTTCACCACTGACTTTTACCTTACTTTGGAAGACTTTCCATAAATACAGGTCATAACTGGTATGTCCCAGCATGATGGAAATGGACATGTCTATTTTGCACATTCATTGTCAGACCTTGAAATTTACATACCTTATGCTTGTAGAAGACTTGTGCTGTTTTATGTGTTAGCAAAGTGATTGGATGAATTCACACTTTCATGAGTTCTGCGACAGGTAATGACATGCTGCATGTGGGCCAAACACAGACAGGCTAACTTAACTGCTCAAAATGGAGTCTGGCTCCGGGAGTTTATGACACATTGAAATTCCCAGCGGATTCTTAATGAGGATGCACAACAGGTCTCTCTTTTTCAGCCAATCCAGGAACTGAGCAGTTAGGGAGAACATCTTTCTGCAGACTTCTAAATGAAACCCAGTGCCTTAGAGGCGATATCTTTTCTGCAAGCACTGAAAAGCACAAGCAGTTTGTTTACATTTCAGCGCTATTGAAAAAATCCGCAACCACCTGGCTGTACCTGGCACTTTGAGATAAGAACATTGGCAAATTCAGAAGTTTGAAAATTCCGTAACTGTACACATAAACACACTGTGAATCACAGCCCTGGCTCAATTCAGTTGATAAATTGATTTTACGTTCCATTATTCCACCTGCAGAAATTGCTTTTATTGTATTCCAACAAATGAAATGTGCTTTTCTTTCAACTACTCACGGAATGCAAGATGGCTTGCCAAGGATGCTGTCTTTTCTTTATTTTCTGCATGCCTAAACAGTTCTGCTTCAATGACAGTATATATGTGAAAGCGCAATGATTTTATTTAGCTGTGAGTATTAGGAAAACACAAGCTAATAAATGGCGCTGTAATTCAGAGAAGAAACCACCTTCCGCAGAGCATACTGGCCAAGAAAAGCAAAAAAAGTAATAAATGCATTTGTTTCTCAATTTGTAAAGTTCTTAAGTGAAAATTCTACCCCTTTTGTTTTTTTGTGTCCATTTTAGAAATGTATCTTATTTCCCGTTCTTGATTTATTTAACTCTAAAGATCTTATTGTTACAACATAGGCCTCCATATCTGTTTGTTAGTAATTAAGCAGAGTACTTGAGGAGAAGTGATCATGGGGAATCGATTAAGGAGCATACACCTTTAGCGTCTTCATTACAAAGTTATTGAAGAAACCTGTGGGTAGGGGTTATTTTTCTGAAGCTTAGTTGGTGATAGTATGAACATGAATGCCAACATTTTATGAAGGAAGGTTTAAGGAAGGTTAAACAAAAAGGAAGGTTGTGCAACTACATAGGCAAAGAGCTGCAAGCGAGGGTTATTCTCGGGTTTTGATTGGTATTTTGTAACGACATCATAGGTGACATATTTTGACTTAGGCCCTCATTACAACCCTGGCGGTCAGTGTTAAAGCGGCAGTAATACCGCCAACAGGCCAGAGGTAAAAAAAGATTGGATCACGACCACGATGGAAACCGCCAACACAGACAGCCATTTTAACACTCTGCCCACCATGGCGGTAGCAACAAACACCACGGGGGTAACCACCAACAGACAGGCGGAAGACAATGTACCGCCCACCCTATTACAACCCGCTAATCCGCCAGCTTTTCCGGGGCGGTACCAATGCCATCAAAAGCTCGGAGGAAACAGGACCTGGAAGGGAATCCACTCACCTCTTGACAAGAAACGAAGAACCAGGACGCCATGGAGGCCGAGCTGCAGGTGTTCCCCATGCTGGTGTATCTTCTCATGCACGACAGATATCAAAGGCGGCGGCGATGAACATGGTGAGTACTGCACCTAGCACACGGGGGAGGGGGGGGAGAAAAAGAGAGTGACACACACGCAACACACAACACCCCCACCCTCACCCACAACACCATACACACATAAACATGCAGCAACATTACATTTACACCCTGTAACCCCCTGGAAGAATGCAAGGACAATAGGAATAGAGTCCAATCAGTGAACTATTAGAAATAGGCAGACATAGTTAACGATTGGAAAAACAGTATATACAAATATTTACAATATGTCCAGAAGGCCGTACACTGTCCTTTGCAAATGTCCATGGCCCACTGGGCCAAAAAGTCATGGGCGAAGCCCAACACTTGACTCCTGCCTTAAAACGGAGAGAACAGTGCAGGGGCATCAGGTCGAAAACACACAGGTACCTCAGGGGGAAGGGGAGGGGGGGCACTTCAGCTGGAAGATGGACCTACGCCCCTGCTCCTGGAGGGGGCAACATGCCCACAGCGATGTCCTGGGGAGGGCAAAGCCACAGTCTCTCAAGTGGGTGGATTGCCCACTGCTTGGTCCTGGGGAGTGCAAAGCCACAGTGTCTCAAGTGGGTGGTTTGCCCACTGCTTGGTCCTGGGGAGTGCAAGGCCACTGTCTCTGTAGTGGATGGCTTCTTCCACTGGTTCTGAAGGGGTCATTGTGCCCAGTCTGCTTCATCCCGCCAAGGATATGGTGAGTGGATGCATGTCTCCACTAGTTCTGGAGGGGGCATTGTGCCCAGTGATGCTGCACTTGGGGTGTGGCAGTTCACATTCCCTCCCCTGGGTGTCTGAGGCACGAGATTTGCAGGGAACAAGTAGCATGATACCCCATGGAGGCAGAGCCAGACTCCATCCTGCGGCGACTAAGGCTGCAAACTGGTGGTAGTGCCGGTGCTGGTGGGGGTGCTTCAAGTGGTGGTGGAAGGGCCGTGGCAGTCTACTGCAGCCCCGGATGGCTGCCCTCTGGGGATGCTGCTGCTGACAGTTGTAGTGGCAACGGCTGGGCATGTGGCAGTGTTGATGGTGATCCAGGTGGTAGTGCTTGCGGCGGGATCTGTGGCGGGGATGCTGCCGGTGCTGGCTGTGGTGCAGGTGCTGGTAATGGTAGAGGGAGACACCAGGCCGTCTCCTGCAGCCTCGGACGGCTGCCCACTGGGGATGATGCTGCTTACAGTTATTGTGGCAGCGGTGGTGCAGGTGGCGGTGCAGATAGCAGGGCAGTTGGCAGTGCAGGTGGAGGTGCCTGCGGTGGTGCTTTCCGCTGTACAGGTTGCGGGCTGTCGGTGCTGATGGTGGGCACTAGTCCCTCACCTGGAGCCTCCGAGGCCTGAAGTGCCTTGCCTTGGGGTTTCTTCCCCTTCCCCACCTTGGCAAATGCTGTTGGGACCTTGGCACTGGCAGCATGAATTTGGAGGAGGCCTTGCTGGCTGTGTCGTGATTTTTGCCTGTGTTGCATGCTGGCCCCTTCTTCACCTTGGCAGGTGGCGGAATGGGTTGGTCCTTTGCAGAGGTCAGTGGCACACTGGCTGCCCTGACGGGTGCCCCCTTTGATCATCTGGGACTTGCAGGTACCACAGCGGATGCCGACTTGGTGGCTGAGGTGCTGGCCTGGGATCTTGACACCCTGGCCCGAGGGAAATGACGGGGGAAGGGGTAGGGAAGAGGTCAACGTTTTTTAGACACACTGGGATGGGAAAATGGAGAGGGTTTGGGAGTGGAGGAAGAGGGAGTGGTTGTACGAGGTGTACGTCTTCTGAGTTTGGGTAAAGGTGCATGGGCTGGATGCTGTTGTGCGGTGGATGGCTGTTGGGTGGGAGGGTGCTTGCGTTTGTGTACTTTGGGATGAGGGGTCACAGACACACCGGGAGAGGACACAGGGGATGTGTGCATGGTTGTGAGGGTGGTGACTGCCAGTGAGGGCATGAAGTGATGAGCGTGCTGGTGATGGAGGTGGTGGATGAAGATGTAGTGCATGCAGGTGTGAGTGTAGATGCTACTGAGAGGGAGGTGGAGGAAGAGGAGGAGGGGGACACGGTGGAGGCAGTGGATGTTGGTGTGTTTGCATGGGCATGGTGCTTGTGTGAGTGCTTGTGAGATGAAGTGTGGTGCTTATGTTTGCCTGAGCCACTTTTGTGTAGTGATTTGGGTGCATGCTGGTCTGAAGGTGTGCTTGGGATAGGCTGAGGTAGAGGGGATTGGGTCTGGGTAGTGGAAGTTGGAGGGGGTAGGCTGGACACAGGGACAATGGCTGCCATCAGTGCTGAGACCAGAGCATGAAATGCTCTCTGTTGGGCCGCCACACCGGAGTGATTGCCCTCCAGGTATGCATTTGTTTGTTGCAAATGCCCTGCTACACCCTGGATGGCATTCAGTATGGTTGACTGCCCAACAGAGAGGGATTTCAGGAGGTCAATAGCCTCCTCACTGAGGGCAGCAGGGCCTGAGGTGCCTGGGGTGAAGGAGATGCCCACCCTCCTGGGTGAGCGGGCACAGGAAACACGCTGAGGGGATGCTCGGAGGGCGGTGCTGGTGGGGGGGGGTGGTGGCTGTACCTGTCGTTGGGGTGGGCACAGAGGTATCCGCCACCGCCAGGGAGCTTCCATCAGAGGAGGAGTCGCTGTCTGTGGTCTCCCCTCCTGTCCCTGTCGTGGAACTCCCCTTGCCCTCCACCCCACCGGTGCCTTCACCCTCGGTGGATTCAGCCTCCAGGCCCATTTGGGATGCAGCTCCCTCCGTCGCCGGTGCCTCTGCTCCTCCCCCAGATGATGCTAATGCACACAAGGACAGGGTGACAAAACAAAAAGTGGGGGAGGGACAGAGTATACACTTGGTCAATGCCAGCAACAACACTACCGTTGGTGTACACAACACACAGTGAGCTGCCCTGTGCACTAGGCCATGCCCAAGCAGTACTAAGATAGTCACCAGCCCATGGGTTACAATGCCTAACGCCAGCATCTGCACATCTGACATCCACAGGACCCTGCCCAGTAGTAGATGGCCACTTACACCATTGGGGTAGGAGTGCGCCTTAGCCTGCACACAAGGGAACTACCCTGCCATGATCGCCCTGGACTAGGGGCATCCACAGCCCACAGCCCCCACCCAGGTACGTCCTAAAGCGTGCAAAATCAGCTTTCTGAATCTGTACTCACCCTCTTGTGGCTGCTGCAATGCCCTCAAGCGCCAATCCAACTCCGGATAGGCCACCTCCAGGATGCGGAACATCAGGGGGGTCATGGTGCGATGGGCACCCCTTCCATGTTGGGAGGCCAGCCCCAGCTGGGCCTCTGCCATTTTCTTGGTCCAGCGGCGCAGGTCCTCCCATCTCTTGCGGCAGTGGGTGCTCCACCTGTGATTAAACCACTAGGATCCGCACTTCCTTAGCGATGGCACACCAAATACCCTTTTTCTGGTGGACGCTGACCTGGAGGGAAAAGACAGCAGAAAAAGAAATCACTCACACGTCCGGACCAGCATACCCATTGCCCACCAGTTCCCACTCGTGCACTGACGCACACACACTGAACACCTCTCATGCAGCACTCAGGCCAGGACGCATCAGCAACATGTGGCTTACATCTACACCACTCCAAACATGCATAGCCCACAAATCATGCTCACAGTGTACTCACCTGTTTGTCTGGAGGACCGTAGAGTAATGTGTACTGGGGTAGGATCCCATCCACCAGTTTCACCAACTCCTCCGCAGTGAAGGCAGGGGCCATTTCCCAGACACATGAGCCATTGTCGCTTCCAGACTCAGGTCATAGCAGCACGTGCAGTGTAGGTCCTCGCCTGTTGAAGGTCAGGTAGCAAGTGAATGAAGAGATAGAAAATGTCAGTGACGTCCGCGGCGGTGCATACCGTCACCGCTGGGGTACATCGCCATTGGCTCCTGGAAGCCATAGGGCCCAATGATAACCAATGCGCAGTTGCGCGGCGGTCATCGACCACCTACCGCGATGGTGCACAACGCCAGCGCACTTACCTCATTTCCACTTGTCCCTCCTCACAGTCAGTCAGCCGCCATTTCAGGGTGGCACATGGCATGGCATCTAACTGCGTCACAGCAGACACTGGCACATCATCTGACTCTTAACTTCACATACTGCTTCTGTGACGTAAATTCTGCAAAAAAATGCAATCTATGTGGAAATATGACCCTCTGCTCACCGTTCTTCTCCATAGGCTACAACCGCTGAGGCAGATTATGAGATGGCGGCATCCTCCGGTGTACAGAACCCTGGTGGACCTGTTGACAATGGAGGACAGACACATTATCATCACATACAGACTTGATCGTGCCACAATCCAAGAACTGTGTGCCCAATTGGAGTCAGGCCTGATGTCAGCTATCCTCCAGCCCACAGGAATCCCCCCTCTAGTGCAGGTCCTGTCAGTGCTCCATTTCCTGGCAAGTGGTTACTTTCAAACTACAGTGGCCACAGCATCTAGGATGTCTCAGCTAATGTTCTCAAACGTGTTGACCAGAGTATTGTTCCCCTGCTGAAACACATGCGCAGCTACATCGTGTTCCCCCAGGTGGATGAATTGGCCACAGTGAAAGCTGACATTTATGCCCTGGGACATATCCACAACATCATAGGTGCCATCGATGGTACACATGTGGCATTTGTCCCCCCCCCCCTCCGGAGAAATGAACAGGTTGACAGGAATAGAAAAAGCTATCACTCGATGAATGTGCAGATGGTGTGTTTGGCGGACCAGTACATCTCTCATGTGAATGCCAAATATCCTGGCTCTGTGCATGACGCCTATATCTTGAGGAATAGCAGCATCCCATATGTGATGGGACACCTCCATAGGTACCGGGTGTGGCTAATAGGTGAGCCCAAGGACCCCACTCAGTATAAGTAGGTGTCTGGGTATTGGGTTGTCCCTAAGGGTTAGTGTGTGTCTAACAGTTGTCCCTTGAAATTTACAGGTGACTCTGGTTACTTCAACCTGTCATGGCTACTGACCCTAGCGAGGAATCCCAGGAAAAGGGCAGAGGAACGTTACAGTGAGTCACGTGGGCGTACAAGGAGGATAATTGAGAGAACATTGGCCTACTGAAGGCCAGGTTCCGGTGCCTCCATCTGACTCGTGGATCCCTGTACTACTCACCCAAGATGGTGTGCCAGATCATCGTGGCATGCTGTATGTTGCACAACCTGGCCTTGAGATGCCAGGTGCCTTTTCTGCAGGAGGATGAGCCTAGAGATGGTCTTCTGGCAGCAGTGGAGCCTGTGGACAGTGAGGAAGAGGAGGCAGAGGGAGAAGATGTGGACAACAGAACACATAATACAGCAGTACTCCCAGTGACACACAGGTAAGAAACTGTAACTCCACTTAACATTTCAGTAATCTGTTGGACATTGTACATGGCAGCCTCTTACCCTATGTCTATGGCCACTGACTGTTCCTTTTGGATTCTCTATTTTCAGATCTCTGTGCCCCATTGTTGCTCCTGCTATATGTACTGCTGCCCTCCAAATGTCATCCTGTAGTATATTTCACTGTACATATACGTTGCAATGCTTTGGGAATGTTGTACTAATACTAATACATTTGGGATTCATTACACTGACTCCAGATTGGAATTTGTTTCAATTTTTGTATTGTATTTGTATTTGTCACCAATGGTGTTTCAATGGTGTTTATTTAGATGCTAATAAGTATAGGGGTATGTGCAAGGGGCTGGAGTGATGGTGGAGGAAAGTCCATGGTAGAGACCAGTCTCTTGGTATCACAGGTGCATTGTCCAAGGGGGCATAGGAAGGGGAGCAATGGCAGTTCAAGGTGGACAGGGGAACAGAGTGGGACAGAAGGGTGACTATCAAGAGAGTCCTATTTCCTGGCGGGGGTCTTGGCAATGTTCTCTGTCTTCTGCCTGGATCACAGGGACCGTTTGTGGGGTGGTTTTCGTTCTGCAGGTCGTGGGGTGCTGATGGGCTGTTGATCCTGTGGCGGGGCCTCCTGTCCCCTAGCACCGTCGGAAGTGAAAGGCTGTTATTCGGTTTGGCTAGTGTCAAGCGCCCTTTGTTGTACCACTGCCTCCCTCATGGTCTTGGCCATGTCAGCCAGCACCCCTGCAATGGTGACCAGGATGGTGTACATTTTTGTTAGGTCCTCCCTGATCCCCAGGTATTGTCCCTCCTGCAGCCGCTGGGTCTCCTGCAACTTGGCCAGTACCTGGCCCATGGTCTCCTGGGAATGGGGGTATGCTCCCAATATGTTGGAGAGTGCCTCATGGAGAGTGGGTACCCTCTGGGCCTGTCCTCCCCCTGTCACACAGCAGTCCGCACAGCTTCCCTGTTGTCCTGTGACTCTGTCCCCTGAACCGTGTGCCCACTGCCACTGACCCCAGGTCCCTGATCATCCTGTGTTTGTGGGGTTGCCTGGGGTCCCTGTAGTGGTGGACACACTGCTGATTGACATGTCCTGGGGACAGTGGCATGGGCCCGCTGGGTGGGTGCTGTGCTGGTGTTTCCTGAGGGGGGAGGCTCTGTTGTGGGTTGGGACTGTGGCAGGGGAACCGACTGTCCAGAGGTCCCTGATGGGCCAGGTTGGTCATCGTGATCCAGGCGTGCAGAGCTGCTGTCATTACTGTGGGCCTCTTCGGTGGGGGGAATTGGATGTAGCTGGCACCTCCTCTCCGCTGATGTTGGGTAGGGGTCCTGTTGGGATGCAAATGCATTTTTAATGTATCTGCGTGTGCCATCTTGTGCATGGGTGTGTTTCCCTGAAAGATTGTGATTTCCCTGTTGGCTTGGCCTTGTGTGAATGGTGATTTTGTGGCCTGGGTGTGTCTCTCTATTGGGCATGCTGGGGTGATGGCTGTCCATGCAGGTCTGTGAGTGATGTCAATGCATTGTTTTTGCATGCAGGACCTGGTATTGGGATGGGTGGGCTGTGCTAGTGGGGTATATGTGAGGTGGTAGAGTGATGCGGGTGAGGGTAGGGGTGGGAGTTTGTGATGGCATGCAGGTAGGGTGGGGGGGGATAAGGTAGTTAAGATTTGACTTACCAGAGTCCAGTCCTCCTGCTACTTCTGCGAGGCCCTCAGGATACATGATCGCCAAGACTTGCTCCTTCCATGTTGTTAGTTGTGGGGGAGGAGGTGGGGGTCCACCGCCAGTCCTCTGTACAGCAATCTGGTGTCTTGATACCACAGAACGCACCTTCTCCCATAGGTCGTTCCACCTCTTCCTGATGTCATCCCTGGTTCTTGGGTGCTGTCCTACGGCGGTGACCCTGTCCACGTTCCTCCGCCATAACTCCATCTTCCTTGCAATGGACGTCTGCTGCACCTGTGATCCGAATAGCTGGATGATTTCCTCCACCATTACCCTTAGCTCCTCCTCTGAAAACCTGGGGTGTCTTTGGGGTGCCATGGATGTGGTGCAAGTGATATGTGTGAGGATGTGTGGGGTGATGTGTTGTTGTGTATGCTGTGATGTGCGTGAATGGTGTATAGGTGATGGTGTTCTGTGCCTCTGATTGGGTGGGTGCTCCTGGCTTGCTTCTCTTAGTTAGCTATCTTTGTTTTCATTGTAGGGGGTTGTGGGTATTGTGGGTGGGTGTTTTATAGTGGTGTGAGTGTGTGGGTTTGGTGTCTGTATATGTGTCAGGTGTGTGTAGTTTGAATTGTCCAATGTGGTGGTGTTTTGTAAATGTGGGTGTAGTTTGAGCGCGTCGGTGTGTACTGCCAATGGTTTACAGTGGTTGAAAGACCACCACGTTGATTCATGGGTCGGGATACTGTGGGCTTATTCCTGTTGGCGTAACGGTGTGGGTTTTGCTATCGCCAGTTTATCACTGACCTTGGGCTGGCGGACTTGTGTGGGTGTCTGTATAGTGGTGGTATTCTATGTGTGGGTCATAATACCCATAACGGAATACCGCCGCAGTCACTGTATGTTGGCGGCCGTCAGCACGGCGGTAGGCGGCATTCACCGCCAGGGGTGTAATGAGGGCCTAAATGTTGATAATTTAGAATAGGCATTCCACTGGTAATGCATGGCCATATTTATGAGAAGGTTGTGCCAGGGTTGCACTAGCAATTGTGATGCACTGGTGGTGCAAGCCTAAAGCAATATTTATAAAACAAAACATTTGTAAAAATGTGTTGTTTTGCAAGTGTTGCATGGGGCACAAGCTGCACCGAAAGCAGCTATGTCATGCAACATTGAACATATGCTATGTAGGTGTTCTCATGCAAATTCTGACACAAATGTAATGCAGTGGTACATATGGGTTTATCACAGCATCACACATCTCCAGGAAAGAGCAGTGCAAATCCTGAAATGTGCCAGACTTACTGCGTATTAGCAAACCAGGCTTGGGAAATGACAGAGTGACTGTGGTATAAAAACCCGAACACCACAAAACACTTTGCCAAGCTCAACTACACCATGGAGGTCTTCATTCTGCAAGTAGGAGTAGCGAGACCACCACCACATAGGCAGCAAAGGAGGAGGGAGCATTTGTTCCGTTGGCGCAAATCCTTCATTGACCTCATGGAGGAGGAGGTCATAAGATTCTACAGACTGAGGAGGGAGTCTATGATTGAATTGGTGCAGATGATTGAGCCTAGTCTCCAGCCACCAACTGCAAGGCCCACTAATATCCCCCGAAATGTTAAACCTATGGCTGTGCTCCACATACTTTCATCAATTTATTCCAGAGCACAACTGCCAGATTGGTAAGAATCTTACAGGGAGCATTTTGGCATTCCCCCCCCTTGTCTTGGATACCATCATTCAACTCACACCCCATTACCTTTTGTCCTTCCCCAAAACTCAACAACAGCTGGACACCATGCAAGGATTCTGTGCCATTGCTGGATTCCCACATTTCCTTGGTGCAATGTAATGCACACGTTCAATTGGTGCCCCTGCTGCGACACCACACCTTTACACATATTCATTCAATCAATGTCTGGGCCATAGTGGATCATCAGGGGATGTTTATAAATGTGATGGTCAAATATCCAGAGAGTGCACATTATGGCCCTCATTACGACCCTGGCGATATAGAACCGCCAGGGCCGCGGCACGCGGGAGCAACGCTGACAGGCCGGCGGTGCCCCGCGGGGCATTCTGACTGCGGCGGCTTAGCCGCGGTCAGTAAAGGGAAACTGGCGGTCTCCCGCCGGTTTCCCGCTGCCCCCAGGAATCCTCCAAGCCGGCGCAGCTTGCTGCGCCGGCTTGGGGATTCCGACTCCCCCTCCCGCCATCCAGTTCCTGGCGGTTCTCCCGCCGGGAACCGGATGGCGGGAGGGGGAGTCGCGGGGCCCCTGGGGGCCCCTGCAGTGCCCATGCCAATGGCATGGGCACTGCAGGGGCCCCCGTAAGAGGGCCCCCACAAGTATTTCACTGTCTGCTTGGCAGACAGTGAAATACGCGACGGGTGCAAATGCACCCGTCGCACCTTCCCACTCCGCCGGCTCGATTACGAGCCGGCATCCTCGTGGGAAGGTCGTTTTCCCCTGGGCTGGCGGCCGGCCTTTTGGCGGCTGCCCGCCAGCCCAGGGGAAAACTTGAAATACCCGCCGCGGTCTTTTGACCGCGGCGCGGTATTTTGGAGGGCGGAATTCTGGCGGGCGGCGGAGGGCCTATGTCTTCATCTTCCACCACAGCATTATAAGTGAGTGGTTCCAGAACAGGAGATACAGGATTAGCCTATTCTTAGCCAAGCAAAGCAAAAGTATACAACATACTAACTAAGAAGTTGTAATGCATGACATAATATCCATCTCTGTGTTTTTTATGGAGCTTGTGGCACGTACACATGGTGTAAATAACACCATCAGTTGTGTAATTGCTTCAACATTTCTGCACTGTTATTATCAAAATATCAACTGTATGAAGTATTGTCAAATCTCACACTGTGTGTGTGGACAGAAGCTCATATTTTGCACTAGTTAACAAATCAATACACAAATCATGTGCTACACAGGCAAAGTCAATATAAGTACAAAGGGTACATATTAGCTAAGAGATAGGTGAGTATATGTTCAGTGGTGTACCTAGTCTTTGTATTAGTCGGAGTTCGACTAAAATAATGTTTTTTGAACAGATCTTCTGCTCTGAAATAAATGTGTCACACATGGCTATAAACGTATTGGCTGCCCAAAGTATCACTAATGGAAGAAATAGTTGTAAATTGCTGCCATGCACTGTAGGTGTAGGTCCAATTCATGTGTAAATGTCAATTCCAGGTACATGTTTGAAACCAAGAGTACAAAGTACACATATGTCTCAGCCATTCATACAATCTAGGCCCAAACATACCCATAGTCATCAACCTACATCAACATACTACATCAATGTGATAGACGAGCAGTATTGCTGGGCAAGTTGGCTACATTTTACACATCTCAGTCCATTAATGTAAATGTTCCAAAATCAAAAGAAAAATTTTCTCAAACATGTCATACACCAGTAACTAACATAGATTAAAAGGCAACTAGGGTAAGGTTTCACAGTGTTCTCAGGATCCCAATCTCAACACCCTTGTGCTACATCAATGATGTCACCATCAAGGCATATAAATACTGATACACCTACAAGTCAAAATCATATACATACATGTAAATTCTCAAAGTGTGTCCAGGTCTGTAATAGAAAGTTGTTGACACTGTCAGGACTTACCTGTGGTTCAATAAATGCCAGAGAATCAGATTCTATTTCATTACTTTGCAAATATAGTGAGTGTAAATAACACAGAGCTGTTAAAAAGACCCCAGTGTACTTATCAAAGACATCTACTGCCTGAACTGGAAAGTCAATAGAAAGCACTAGGGCAACCCAGTAATCCTCCATAGGAATGAGTATAAACATCAACACACAAAATAATCCCCTGAAGGGGAACAGTCTCAAAAAGCACTTTATTTGTGAAATAGCAGCACATATAACTGCAAATCTAATTATCAGCAAAAAATAGCAAATCGCAAATATAATGACTCAGATATCAGGTGTATTTCGAACACAATTTATTCAAAAGACACAAAAAAAAAATAGTTGACTACCATAGGGTCACAACGATAATATTGCAGAATCCTGAGGTCCATACCAGATCCTACTCATGAGTCCCAAAGACGATTGATCCGAGGTGTCAAGGGGATCACCCAATGTGTATAATCCTCCTTATATTCCATAAAGGAGTTCTTTGGAGGCTAGGGAATTTATTTAGATCTTGGTGGTGTTACCGCCAAACTTCTTCAGAGGTGGGCCCAAAAAAGGCTCTCAAATTGCTGGTATTCCACCTGCTGTATTTAGAGGTAACAGTTCTGCAGGTGGTGTGCTGGTCGTGGTTCACTGACGGCGAGAGACAACTGCGAGACTCATTGAACTTAATAAAATGGCAGTGGCTATGGAAGTGAGGTAGCACACACACACACACACACACTGTCCCTTGGCCATAGGGGTACCCCTACATCACACACACTACACAGCACATACACACTATTAACCATTGCCAGTCCAACACAACACAACCTGTACATGCTGAAAACACACATTGACACACATTCATGACACAACATATACACACCATTGACACTACACCCACACACCACACAACCACAACAAACAATGCAACTATATAGTCACCTACACAAACACACTCACACATACCTGCACCACACCCAGCCAATTGCATTGCATACACACATACATGTACTGACTCACACACACAACTCGCAGCACAACATGACAAGTACAGGTCCCCTGACAATGTGTATACATGGACACAGTTGACAGGTGTAAATGTGCCGTAATTGTAAGGCATATCTAAATCCGCACAGTGAGAAGGCTGGCTGCAGTTCCGCTGGCATCCCCTTTTCCTTTTCCCACCATTGATGCGGCTGGTGTTTCTTGGTGGAGATGGTGGTATGAATGCAGTCTTTCGTCCATTGGACTGCCAACATCTAAATAAGGCGGGAAGACCGTCACAGAGGCTGATGGGTTTACAGTCAAAAAGTTGACGGCGGGACCAATACCGCCAAAATCTATATCAGGCCCTAGGTCTTTAAAGCTCCTCATAATTGATTATTTATGGTGATCAATCTGTTGATGCATGTGCACTTGACTGGCACACGCCTATTTAATTACTACTGCCAGCACACATGACATTTGAAAGACAGTCGGTTGAGTTTGCACTGCACCTTATGCTGTATTAATTACACAGAGGACCTTTGCTTTCACTGGCAGGTGAGGCAGCACTTGTGTTTGTTTTCCAGTGCGCTCTCGGGTCCTATAAAACAACGCTTGTTTTAGAAGTATTTTGTGGGATAAGGGAGTTATATCTCGTATCTCCCAATTTCAGATTGTTTGATGATCTAACTTTGATAGAGGGCTGAGACTGACCATTCCCCATGCCTTTAGCACATTCATTGTGAGTACCCTGTGGCTTGTTTTGTTGTCAGTCTATTGCACTTAATTGTTTATTCACAAAGTTTTTTTCATAGGGGCTTCACTGTGTTTGGTTTTAAGCTGCACTAGAAGCAGTTTCTTTGTTGGAGTACTTCTTTTTGTTTAAACTTGTTTATGAATCCTTCATTAGTTTGGTTCATTGAACTATTTGGAATTATTTAATTTTAGGTATAGTTGTGTTACAAGGGTCTAGAATATAATACATTGTATCTGACACTTCGTCCTGAGGATGGTCCCATGTACCTTTCAGAAGTTTGGGAACTGAAACTTTGATGCATTAATCACCACATGTAATCAACCAAAAGGAGATTTAAAGCACTAGCCTCTAAAGAACTTTTTTATGGATATATTATTGCTGTGACTCCATGTAGGAGGCTGGCCTGGCTTAAAGTGGGTACCTTATGGTACTTACACCTTGTGCCAGGTCCAGTTATCCCTTATTAGTATATTAGTAGTGTTCTAGCAGCTTAGGCTGATAGAGGTAGCTATAGCAGAGCAGCTTAGGCTGAACTAGGAGACATGCAAAGCTCCTACCATACCACTTATATCATGTAGCACTATATCATAAGAAACACAATACTCAGAGTTACTAAAAATAAAGGTACTTTATTTTAGTGACAATATGCCAAAAGTATCTCAGAGGACATACTCCATTAGGATGTAAGTAAAATACACAAAATATAAACACAAACCAAAATCAGGTAATTAAAACGCTTAGAACAGTAGTGCAAACACTGTAGAACACAATAGAATGCAATAGGAGACAATAGGCCTAGGGGCAACACAAACCACATACTCCTAAAGTGGAATGCGAACCATGAATGGACCCCAGGCCTAGTGTAGTGTGTAGAGGGTCACTGGGAGTGTAAGAAAACAACAAGGGTGTCCAAGATACCCCATCCCAAGACCCTGAAACGTAGAAGTAAAGTTACCCTACTACCCCAGAGAGACAGTAAAGTCGAGATAGGGGATTCTGCAAAGACAACAACTGACTGCAAAGCACTGAAGACAGATTCCTGGACTGGAGGACCTGTAAAGGAAGGGGACCAAGTCCAAGAGTCATGCAAGTGTCCAGGGGGGGCAGGAGCCCACTAAACCCCGGACGAAGGTGCAAAAGGGCTGCCTCTGGGTGGAAAAAGCTGAAGAGTCTGCAACAACGGAGAGTCCTTTGGTAAGAAGATGTCCCACGGCGTGCTGGAGGGTGCAGAGTTTTTTCCATGCAGAAAGACCATAAACAAGCCTTGCTAGCTGCAAGAGTCGCAGTTGAAGATTATGGGTTGCCAGGGCTCAGGAAGAACCAGGAGGTCCCCCCTTGGAGGAACAGACAGAGGGGGCACTCAGCAACACAGAGACCCCACGCAGAAGCAGGCAGCACCCGCAGAAGCACTTGAACAGTCAGAAATCTGAACACGGCAGTCGTCTCAACACAACAAAAGAGGGTCCCCCAAAGCCGGAGGTCAACTCAGTGAGTTGGGCAATGCAGGACGGAGTGCTGGGGACCTGGGCTGTGCTGTGCACGGAGGAAGTCTTGCAAAAGTGCACAGAAGCCCTAGCAGCTGCTGATCACGCAGTATACAGGATTACTGTCTGGTGTGGGGAGACAAGGACTTACCTCCACCAAATTTGGACAGAAGGACCACTGGACTTTCGGGGTCACTTGGATCCAGCTCCTGTGTTCCAGAGACCACGCTCAAGATGAGAGGGGACCCAGAGGACCGGTGATGCAGAAGTTTGGTACCTGTATTAGCAGGGGGAAGATTCCGTCGATCCACAGGAGATTTCTTCTTGGCTTCCAGTTCAGGGTGAAGGCAGACAGCCCTCAGAGCATGCACTACCAGGAAACAGTCAAGAAAGCCAGCAGGATTAGGCGCTACAATGTTGCTGGTAGTCGTCTTGCTACTTTGTTGCGGTTTTGCAGGCGTCCTGGAGCAGTCAGCGGTCGATCCTTGGCAGAAGTTGAAGAGAGAAGTGCAGAGGAACTCTGGTGAGCTCTTGCATTCGTTATCTGAAGAGAACCCCACAGCAGAGACCCTAAATAGCCCTCAGAGGAGGATTGGCTACCTAACCAGGTAAGAACCTATCAGGAGGGGTCTCTGACGTCACGTTCTGGCACTGGCCACTCAGAGGTCTCCATTGTGCACTCACACCTCTGCATTCAAGATGGCAGAGGTCTGGGACACACTGGAGGAGCTCTGGGCACCACCCCTGTGGTGGTGATGGACAGGGGAGTGGTCAGTCCCCTTTCCTTTGTCCAGTTTCACGCCAGAGCAGAGGCTGGGGGCTCCCTGAACCGGTGTAGACTGGCTTATGCAAGGAGGGCACCATCTGTGCCCTTCAAAGCATTTAATGAGGCTGGGGGAGGCTACTCCTCCCCAGCCCTTAACACCTATTTCCAAAGGGAGGGGGTGTAACACCCTCTCTCAGAGGAAATCCT
This sequence comes from Pleurodeles waltl, assembly GCF_031143425.1. Lineage (NCBI taxonomy): Eukaryota > Metazoa > Chordata > Amphibia > Caudata > Salamandridae > Pleurodeles > Pleurodeles waltl. The sequence goes on from NC_090437.1 coordinate 466,876,564, forward strand.
CTGTTCTGCCTTCCTGGGACTGGGCTGCCCAGACCCCAGGAGGGCAGAAACCTGTCTGAGGGTTGGCAGCAGCGGTAGCTGCAGAGAAAACCCCATAGAGCTAGTTTGGCAGTACCCGGGGTCCATGCTGGAACTCGGGGATGCATGGGATTGGCACCCCAATACCAGATTTGGCTTGGGGGGACAATTTCATGATCTTAGACATGTTACAGGGCCATGTTCGGAGTTACCATTGTGAAGCTACAGATAGGTATTGACCTATATGTTGTTCACGCGTGTAATGGTGTCCCGCACTCACAAAGTCCGGGGAATTTGCCCTGAACAATGTGGGGGCACCTTGGCAAGAGCCAGGGTGCCCTCACACTTAGTAACTTTACACCTAACCTTCACCAAGTGAGGGTTAGACATATAGGTGACTTATAAGTTACTTAAGTGCAGTGTAAAATGGCTGTGAAATAACATGCCCGTTATTTCACTCAGGCTGCAGTGGCAGTCCTGTGTAAGAATTGTCTGAGCTCCCTATGGGTGGTAAAAAGAAATGCTGCAACCCATAGGGATCTCCTGGAACCCCAATACCCTGGGTACCTAGGTACCATATACTAGGGAATTATAAGGGTGTTCCACTGTGCCAATAAGAATTGGAGAAAATAGTCACTAGCCTCAGTGACAATTTTAAAAGCAGAGAGAGCATAAACACTGAGGTTGTGGTTAGCAGAACCTCAGTGATACAGTTAGGCACCACACAGGGAGCACATACAGGCCACAGTTATGAGCACTGGGGTCCTGGCTAGCAGGATCCCAGTGACACAGGCAAAAACAAACTGACATATAAGTAAAAATGGGGGTAACATGCCAGGCAAGATGGTACTTTCCTACACCCTATGATAGTCAACTATATTTTATGTGTCTTTTGATTAAATTGTGTTTGATATTCAATATGTTGAGAAGTACCCTTGATTTCTGATTCAATCTATTTTCTATTTGCTATTTGTTGCATGTATTTAGGTTAGCAGATATATTTACTGCTATTTCACAAGGAAAGTACTGTGTGAAACCCTTCTCCTTCATTGGATTCATGTGTTGATAAACATGAAAGTCAGCATGTAAAATTGTCTAAAGTATCAGGACATTGTCAACATTTGATATGAGACACACAATTTGAAGATACACTTGTAAACAAACAACATATAGTATATGACACATAATTTTCAAAACTGTAAGAAATGTGTATGAGTTTGCCAGCATACATTATACACATGGACAGTTATGTCTCTGTAAATATGTGCGTAGTAATTTACCGTTGTATTCTTGTACTTTCAGCTGACCAATGATATTGGGTGCAACCATGAGCAGGATCCCTTTCACCCATTCCCTAATGGAGGCAGAAAAACACTATAACACTGCACACAGCAAGACCAGGAATAATATGAAGAAGACTTTTGGGGTTCTAAAGTCCAGGTTCAGATGTCTAGATATGTCTAAGGAAAGACTGTAGTACTCCCCCTGATGGTCTGCAAAATAAACCTCATCCGTTCTTTATTACACAACATCTGTGTTAAAACAAATGTCCTGTGGGATTATTAACCAACACATACCCAGGGGATGGACGAAGATGAAGACAATGAAGATGACATCCAGCACACATTGGCTGGTCAGCGGAGATGTGACCAGACTGCGGCTATTTTTTTTGTGCTAAATTTCAGTGTATCAACATGTAAATACATATTTGAACTCATGTCATTGTGTTGTCTCTATGTGAAAGTCAATGTAAAAATCAAGTCACTCACATCTTCTCAACTAGATGCAGGCCTCAACATGTAACAATTATGTTGTCTGAGCTATTGATTAGCATGGGGCCATACCTCTAAAAATGTATTCTATCAATGCAGCAACCTAATGTGATGCAGTGTACTGCATGAAAGGGACAGTGCAGGACTGACAGATATCTACATATTAATCGGCCGTTCCTGTCCTCACTCAATTAGCAGTGCAGTGCAGCACAACAAGCAGTGTTGCTGTGCTCTGCAGCGCAAAGTGTGTTTCATATGATACTCTGTGATTGATGGAACACACATCTTACAAAATGTCAGTCCTGAGGATACACTTTTGTTGTATCTTGTCTCACCAATGGACTAGCATGCAGAATGTCAGCACTTTGCAGGCGCAAATGTTGTCACAGATACCATCACATATAATGAGTGACAGTTGTCATGGAAAAAGGCCTAGTCCCAGGTGTAGATGTTAAAATGTCATATGTAAAGAAGGCATACATTATGTTTGGAGATCCACTAAACACTACACATGAGACAACTTTTCAGGGCAGATTGATTTCAATACCATATCTTGCCAAAGTTGACAAAATACACATTTGCCATGCTTTGCACAGCAAAGCAAGCAGACACCAATGCCTCTAACACAACACAAGAGCCAGATGAAGCAGCAATGTCTGGCATTAACCAGAGAAACAAGAAAAGGGAGATGCTTGCCAAATGTCACATCACCTCAAGAATACAGAGACAGTAAATGTGTGAATCGTCCATGTCAAAAGTCAAGCACAAATGTATGTGTGCATACACAATCTCAGTGACTATGGTGCAAAGGGGAAGAAGGGTATGTAATTACCCTTGCATGTTAAGAGTACAATACCCCTGCCCCCAAGGGAGTAGCGAGAACATTAAAATACCCCCATTTTGAACTAAAGCTTTTATGGCACCAAGCAAGCAAAGCAAGTCATCGCAACCTTCCCCTTGTGTCTCTCCCATCCAGGCATCTATCCATTCATCCTTTCATCCTTCCATCCACATGCTGATATCCACAATTTTGCCTTTAAATTCTGTCATTCAATCATTCCTTTATCTAGCATCTTTCACCATTCCGTCCCCTTGCCCATCCATATCCAAACCTATGCATTATTCTCCAAATCTATCATCTATCTATCTATCTATCTATCTATCTATCTATCTATCTATCTATCTATCTATCTATCTATCTATCTATCTATCTATCTATCTATCTATCTGTCTATCTATCTATCTATCTATCTATCTATCTATCTATCTATCTATCTATCCATCCACCCTTTCACTCACCCATTCGTCGATCCATCCTTTTACTTACTCACTCACCCACCCTTACACAGTATTTATAAGTCTTTGTTTGACAAGTTGCAAAAAGAAGAGGCCCATTAAGCACCCCATTGTTGCTGTAGCTGCTAAAGTAGGGGGTTGACAATATTCCTTCATGCCCTGTTGTTAGAGCTGCATAGTTGTGTGTCTCACAAACTCTGGTATATATCCAAAGAGGAGCAGGGAATACGCAAGTGTGTCATGACCTAGGCCTGTTTTAAGGATTACAATCTGCTTGCCCCAGGATGGCCACCAAAACACCTGTCCTCATTATAGATGTGCGCTACTGCCTTTGCCAGCATAAAGACAGAGCTAAAGTGGAGATAACAGCATGCTGTGTAGTGAATAGTAGTAGAGTAAATAAGCATTCAACCCTGGTTCACTGCAGTGATGCCTAATCAATCACACACCTCTTCAAAAGGTCTGTTGCTGTGTGCTACACTGACCCCTGCGCAACAGCACGTTGCATGGAAATGTGGGCATGACAAAAATATGTGCCAAATGCATGTGCCTGCGCAATACACACCAAACACATTGTTTGAACTGTAAAACAGTGTGCACATGGGTGATGTGTGTCTGTTGGTATGCTGTGTTCTATGTGGCACACTCAACAACAGTTCAGAGGTATTGCTGAACTAAACAGTGGTATGGAATGAGTATTGTCACACAGTGCTGCAAGCCACCTTGCTGTGCTGCACTGCATGACAGGGAAATTACATCAATGTGCTGTACATCAAAATTATTGTGTATACCTCCTTTTCCTTCTGCACTGGTGCCATTATGGCTGCCCAGGGCAAACTCAGAGACCCTTGCACCATGCTGCAAGGGTTCTTGTTTCACATACAGGAATTATTTTTGTGCATGAGGGGCCACCTTCAAGCAAATTTAGAATCCTGATAGGCATATTCCTCAAGCTTCAGGTGTGGCTGAATGCAGCATACATTGATAAAGTAATAAGGTTATTTACATTTATTATTTTACGCCTCTCCTGGAAAGGGGTACCTTTATTGCGCATTCCCAGGTCTACCAATTCTGGGTAATATTGGAATGCGTCTAAAACCATGGGAGTTGCGTGGGAACACTAAAGCAACACCCATGGAATGCCTTCCCAGGGAAGAGTGAAGCAGCACTGTGATTTTTGCTGCATTGCTTTAAACCTGATTTATGTTGCGACGCAAAGTGTCCTTGTGTTTGTTCAAAAATCTCTCTGAGGACTTGCGTTGCTATTGCACTACCTTGCGTGGTGAAAGAGTAGCTCTAAGTTGCCTATAATTTAGCCCCTTATGTCAAGTACACACAAAAAAAAAACACCCTACTTCAGTACCTGGTCACTGCCATCTGTCACTCTGACATGCCAAGTGGGGCTACCCCATTCCAGGAATTCTGGAAGTGGTCATGAGGTGTATGATCCAACAGAAGCCATGCTTCTATTGTAGATCCAGCCCATTTTCCCTGTTGCACAGCTCCGAACACGCACATTGCCCCAGTTGCATATCTCCAAACCTGCACATTGCCCACGTAGCGCAAGTCTGAACCCACTCATCCCCCATGTAGCCCGGGTCTGAACCCATGCATCTGCCATGGTGCATGGGTCTGTTTATGCGCATTGTCACCATTATGTGTAACTAACTGTACTACAGAAGTGCTACTGCACCGTATATCCATCACACAATGTCCATTTGCATAGCAATGTGTCAGGAAAATTGATGCAATTGTTGGAAACATACAGGGCACACCCGGGAAATGATGCAATGGGTGTAGCAGGCTGCATACTATGACGTGTGCAAACTAGTTCTACAATCTCTTACAGTCTGTCTTTTTGTGCTGGGTGTTAGAGGTTTTTTGGGGAGTGTCTGTGCTTTTGAAAGAATTTGGTCTTGTTGGTGTCAGATCTGTCCCTGTTGTCTGTGATATTTACACCTTTTGTGTCTTTTGATATTGTATTGTATAAATATTTATCTTTGTATGATCAGGAGTATGTCTTTTTAGACGTTGTATATATTAGGGTTAGATATAGTTTTATGTGGTGTTTCTTTAGGGTTTTGATTGTCAGGAATGATAGGCTCGTGTTGGGAAGGGTTAAGGGGAAACAATTTTCAGAGAGAGAGTTGGGTGGGCTCCTATGCCCAGGAATCTGGCCTCAGCGGGAAGGGTCAGCCAGGGGTACCCACCCAAGGACAGGAAGGACAGGTGGGAGCATATGCGCTGGTACCTCAAAAAGTACTTTGGCCAGGATCGGACCTTCAATCAAATAACAATTTGAATGACATGGTGGCATGGGAGGCTGATCTTGTCGACCTGCTTGGACTGGCTATTGGAAGCCCAGTAGATGTGTATGTATGTACCATCTATATGTAGTAATGTAGCTATATCAGTCATGCAAAATGTAAACATTTAAGAGACATTATTTGAACTCTTGAATTTTCACATTGCTTCATGCAGTGCGCAACATGTTCATTGCAATGATTTAAGATAAAGAAATTTAGCTACCTAAGGTAACTTTGTGTGCCTCAGTGTGGCTACAATATGCCAGCATATTACAAACCAGTGACAATAGTTGTATTGCCATACTGTAGCAGAAGGGGCTGATCAATGGGTTGTGGGTGGTTGTATACAAAGAAAATGCCTGGATTTATGAGCATTCCCTTCTTTAACATACATCAATGACCAGGGAATACTCCCAAAATGCCAGAGTTCCACTGTTGATGGCTAAGCAGAAAATATATGTTCAATCTCCATTAATGTTAAACATTACATGTGTGCTGCATTGTGGTACACACATGCACAGTTTAATATGTCTCTGACAAATGTAAATGTGCAGAAATATGGGCCTTACGAGAGAACATTACTACTGCCAGCACACATGACATTTGAAAGACAGTCGGTTGAGTTTGCACTGCACCTTATGCTGTATTAATTACACAGAGGACCTTTGCTTTCACTGGCAGGTGAGGCAGCACTTGTGTTTGTTTTCCAGTGCACTCTCGGGTCCTATAAAACAACGCTTGTTTTAGAAGTATTTTGTGGGATAAGGGAGTTATATCTCGTATCTCCCAATTTCAGATTGTTTGATGATCTAACTTTGATAGAGGGGTGAGACTGACCATTTCCCATGCCTTTAGCACATTCATTGTGAGTACCCTGTGGCTTGTTTTGTTGTCAGTCTATTGCACTTAATTGTTTATTCACAAAGTTGTTTTCATGGGGGCTTCACTGTGTTTGGTTTTAAGCTGCACTAGAAGCAGTTTCTTTGTTGGAGTACTTCTTTTTGTTTAAACTTGTTTATGAATCCTTCATTAGTTTGGTTCATTGAACTATTTGTAATTATTTAATTTTAGGTATAGTTGTGTTACAAGGGTCTAGAATATAATACATTGTATCTGACACTTCGTCCTGAGGATGGTCCCATGTACCTTTCAGAAGTTTGGGAACTGAAACTTTGATGCATTAATCACCACATGTAATCAACCAAAAGGAGATTTAAAGCACTAGCCTCTAAAGAACTTTTTTATGGATATATTATTGCTGTGACTCCATGTAGGAGGCTGGCCTGGCTTAAAGTGGGTCCCTTATGGTACTTACACCTTGTGCCAGGTCCAGTTATCCCTTATTAGTAGATTAGTAGTGTTCTAGCAGCTTAGGCTGATAGAGGTAGCTATAGCAGAGCAGCTTAGGCTGAACTAGGAGACATGCAAAGCTCCTACCATACCACTTATATCATGTAGCACTATATCATAAGAAACACAATACTCAGAGTTACTAAAAATAAAGGTACTTTATTTTAGTGACAATATGCCAAAAGTATCTCAGAGGACATACTCCATTCGGATGTAAGTAAAATACACAAAATATAAACACAAACCAAAATCAGGTAATTAAATCGCTTAGAACAGTAGTGCAAACACTGTAGAACACAATAGAATGCAATAGGAGACAATAGGCCTAGGGGCAACACAAACCACATACTCCAAAAGTGGAATGCGAACCATGAATGGACCCCAGGCCTAGTGTAGTGTGTAGAGGGTCACTGGGAGTGTAAGAAAACAACAAGGGTGTCCAAGATACCCCATCCCACGACCCTGAAACGTAGAAGTAAAGTTACCCTACTACCCCAGAGAGACAGTAAAGTCGAGATAGGGGATTCTGCAAAGACAACAACTGACTGCAAAGCACTGAAGACAGATTCCTGGACTGGAGGACCTGTAAAGGAAGGGGACCAAGTCCATGAGTCATGCAAGTGTCCAGGGGGGGCAGGAGCCCACTAAACCCCGGATGAAGGTGCAAAAGGGCTGCCTCTGGGTGGAAAAAGCTGAAGAGTCTGCAACAACCGAGGGTGCCAGGAACTTCTCCTTTGGTAAGAAGATGTCCCACGGCGTGCTGGAGGGTGCAGAGTTTTTTCCATGCAGAAAGACCATAAACAAGCCTTGCTAGCTGCAAGAGTCGCAGTTGAAGATTATGGGTTGCCAGGGCTCAGGAAGAACCAGGAGGTCCCCCCTTGGAGGAACAGACAGAGGGAGCACTCAGCAACACAGAGACCCCAGGCAGAAGCAGGCAGCACCCGCAGAAGCACTTGAACAGGCAGAAATCTGAACACGGCAGTCGTCTCAACACAACAAAAGAGGGTCCCCCAAAGCCGGAGGTCAACTCAGTGAGTTGGGCAATGCAGGACGGAGTGCTGGGGACCTGGGCTGTGCTGTGCACGGAGGAAGTCTTGCAAAAGTGCACAGAAGCCCTAGCAGCTGCAGATCACGCAGTACACAGGATTACTGTCTGGCGTGGGGAGACAAGGACTTACCTCCACCAAATTTGGACAGAAGGACCACTGGACTTTCGGGGTCACTTGGATCCAGCTCCGGTGTTCCAGGGACCACGCTCAAGATGAGAGGGGACCCAGAGGACCGGTGATGTAGAAGTTTGGTACCTGCATTAGCAGGGGGAAGATTCCGTCGATCCACAGGAGATTTCTTCTTGGCTTCCAGTTCAGGGTGAAGGCAGACAGCCCTCAGAGCATGAACTACCAGGAAACAGTCAAGAAAGCCAGCAGGATTAGGCGCTACAATGTTGCTGGTAGTCGTCTTGATACTTTGTTGCGGTTTTGCAGGCATCCTGGAGCAGTCAGCGGTCGATCCTTGGCAGAAGTTGAAGAGAGAAGTGCAGAGGAACTCTGGTGAGCTCTTGCATTCGTTATCTGAAGAGAACCCCACAGCAGAGACCCTAAATAGCCCTCAGAGGAGGATTGGCTACCTAACCAGGTAAGAACCTATCAGGAGGGGTCTCTGACGTCACGTTCTGGCACTGGCCACTCAGAGGTCTCCATTGTGCACTCACACCTCTGCATTCAAGATGGCAGAGGTCTGGGACACACTGGAGGAGCTCTGGGCACCACCCCTGTGGTGGTGATGGACAGGGGAGTGGTCAGTCCCCTTTCCTTTGTCCAGTTTCACGCCAGAGCAGAGGCTGGGGGCTCCCTGAACCGGTGTAGACTGGCTTATGCAAGGAGGGCACCATCTGTGCCCTTCAAAGCATTTAATGAGGCTGGGGGAGGCTACTCCTCCCCAGCCCTTAACACCTATTTCCAAAGGGAGGGGGTGTAACACCCTCTCTCAGAGGAAATCCTCTGTTCTGCCTTCCTGGGACTGGGCTGCCCAGACCCCAGGAGGGCAGAAACCTGTCTGAGGGTTGGCAGCAACGGTAGCTGCAGAGAAAACCCCATAGAGCTAGTTTGGCAGTACCCGGGGTCCATGCTGGAACTCGGGGATGCATGGGATTGGCACCCCAATACCAGATTTGGCTTGGGGGGGACAATTTCATGATCTTAGACATGTTATAGGGCCATGTTCGGAGTTACCATTGTGAAGCTACAGATAGGTATTGACCTATATGTTGTTCACGCGTGTAATGGTGTCCCCGCACTCACAAAGTCTGGGGAATTTGCCCTGAACAATGTGGGGGCACCTTGGCAAGAGCCAGGGTGCCCTCACACTTAGTAACTTTACACCTAACCTTCACCAAGTGAGGGTTAGACATATAGGTGACTTATAAGTTACTTATGTGCAGTGTAAAATGGCTGTGAAATAACATGGACGTTATTTCACTCAGGCTGCAGTGGCAGTCCTGTGTAAGAATTGTCTGAGCTCCCTATGGGTGGCAAAAAGAAATGCTGCAACCCATAGGGATCTCCTGGAACCCCAATACCCTGGGTACCTAGGTACCATATACTACGGAATTATAAGGGTGTTCCACTGTGCCAATAAGAATTGGAGAAAATAGTCACTAGCCTCAGTGACAATTTTAAAAGCAGAGAGAGCATAAACACTGAGGTTCTGGTTAGCAGAACCTCAGTGATACAGTTAGGCACCACACAGGGAGCACATACAGGCCACAGTTATGAGCACTGGGGTCTTGGCTAGCAGGATCCCAGTGACACAGGCAAAAACAAACTGACATATAAGTAAAAATGGGGGTAACATGCCAGGCAAGATGGTACTTTCCTACACCCTATGATAGTCAACTATATTTTATGTGTCTTTTGATTAAATTGTGTTTGATATTCAATATGTTGAGAAGTACCCTGGATTTCTGATTCAATCTATTTTCTATTTGCTATTTGTTGCATGTATTTAGGTTAGCAGATATATTTACTGCTATTTCACAAGCAAAGTACTGTGTGAAACCCTTCTCCTTCATTGGATTCATGTGTTGATAAACATGAAAGTCAGCATGTAAAATTGTCTAAAGTATCAGGACATTGTCAACATTTGATATGAGACACAAAATTTGAAGATACACTTGTAAACAAACGACATATAGTATATGACACATAATTTTCTAAACTGTAAGAAATGTGTATGAGTTTGCCAGCATACATTATACACATGGACAGTTATGTCTCTGTAAAAATGTGAGTAGTAATTTACCGCTGTATTCTTGTACTTTCAGCTGACCAATGATATTGGGTGCAACCATGAGCAGGATCCCATTCACCCATTCCCTAATGGAGGCAGAAAAACACTATAACACTGCACACAGCAAGACCAGGAATAATATGAAGAAGACTTTTGGGGTTCTAAAGTCCAGGTTCAGATGTCTAGATATGTCTAAGGAAAGACTGTAGTACTCCCCCTGATGGTCTGCAAAATAAACCTCATCCGTTCTTTATTACACAACATCTGTGTTAAAACAAATGTCCTGAGGGATTATTAACCAACACATACCCAGGGGATGGACGAAGATGAAGACAATGAAGATGACATCCAGCACACATTGGCTGATCAGCGGAGATGTGACCATACTGCGGCTATTTTTTTTGTGCTAAATGTCAGTGTATCAACATGTAAATACATATTTGAACTCATGTCATTGTGTTGTCTCTATGTGAAAGTCAATGTAAAAATCAAGTCACTCACATCTTCTCAACTTGATGCAGGCCTCAACATGTAACAATTATGTTGTCTGAGCTATTGATTAGCATGGGGCCTGTTGGACTTTTGCTTATGCAGGGTCATCCCCAGTCTTTTTGCCTCCTGCCTCCTATTTTTTTTCTGACCTGTTGCTGTTGGCTTTTCAACTCTGAGCACTTTACCACTGCTAACCAGTGCTAAAGTGCATATGCTCTCCGTGTAAATTGTATGTAATTGGTTTATCCATGATTGGCATATTTGATTTACTAGTAAGTCCCTAGTAAGGTGCACTAGAGGTGCCAGGGCCTGTAAATCAAATGCTACTAGTGGGCTGCAGCACTGGTTGTGCCACCCACATAAGTAGCTCTGTAATCATGACTCAGGCCTGCCATTGCAGTGTCTGTGTGTGCAGTTTTACCTGTAAATTCGACTTCGCAAGTGTACCCACTTGCCAGGCCTAACCCTTCCCTTTTCTTACATGTAAGGCACCCCTAAGGTAGGCCCTAGGTAGCCCCAAGGGCAGGGTGCAGTGTATGGATAAGGTAGGACATATAGTAATGTGGTTTATATGTCCTGACAGTGAAATACTGCTAAATTCGTTTTTCACTGTTGCAAGGACTGTCTCTCTCATAGGATAATATGGGGGCTACCTTTAAATATGATTAAAGCGTAGATTCCCCTAGAGAGTAGATGGACATGTGGAGTTTGGGGTCCCTGAGCTCACAATTTAAAAATACATCTTTTAGTAAAGTTGATTTTAAGATTGTGCGTTTGAAAATGCCACTTTTAGAAAGTGAGCATTTTCTTGCTTAAACCATTCTGTGACTCTGCCTTGTTTGTGGATTCCCTGTCTGGGTCAGTTTGACAGTTGGGTTGTTTTTCACCTCACACCAGACAGTGACACAAAGGGAGCTGGGGTGTAACCTGCATTTCCTGATTAGCCATCTCTGCTAGGAGGGAGGGGTGGAGTGGTCACTCTCATCTGAAAGGACTGTGCCTGCCTCTAACAATGCCGGCTCCAACCCCCTGGTGTGTGTCTGAGGCCTTGCCTGGGCAAGGCAGGATTTCACAAGTAGGTGGGAGTCCCCTTTGAAGAAAGGTGACTTCAAAGACTAAAATGGGTATAAGAAGGGCACCCAAATCTACAGACTTTAGAAACACTTCTGGAATCAAGAGGAACCTCTGCCTGGAGAAGAGCTGTTAGCTGAGGAGGAAGTGCTGCCCTGCCTGTGACTGTGCTTTGTGGAGCTTTCCTGCAGTGCTGCTTCTGCCAGAGTAAGAGGGCAAAGACTGGACTTTGTGTGCCTTCCATCTTGAGAAGAAATCTCCAAGGGCTTGATCTAGAACTTGCCTCCTGTTGTTTGAAGTCTCAGGGACAGCAAAGACTTCTCTCTGCCAGCACCTGGAGCCTCTGGAGAGACTCCTACTCTGCCCTGTGGTGCCCATCCAGTCCTGGGACCCTGAAAGGAGAAGCTGGCAGCCTAAAGGCAAGAAAATCCACGCACAGAGCGCCGTGCGGGGAAAAGATCGACGCGAATCCGATCGGCGGCTGAAAAACGACGCGCCGCCAGCTCCGCGGCTGAGAAACGACGCTCGCAGGAAACGCGACCGAAGAATCGACGCACGGAGCAGGAGAAACGACGCGCAGCATCGCTGACGGAGGCTGGGAGAGCGCAACCTGCGCGGCTGGATCGTCAACTCATCGTGCGGCTGGATTTTTGACTCGAGTACCGCCGTGCGGAGTTATTTTCGACGCACGCCGCCCGTGCGGGGTTATTTTTGACGCACACCAGGTACATTTTCACTCTAGCAGCGCTAGTGTGTTTTTAAAACTACTTAAAGACTCTTTTTGATTTTTAATTAATAACTTGACTTGTGTATGGTGGATTTTTGTCGTTTTGGTCTTGTTTTGTTTAGACAAATATTTCCTATTTTTCTAAACCTGTGTTGTGTCATTTTGTAGTGTTTTCATTGAGTTACTGTGTGTGTTGGTACAAATACTTTACGCCTAGCACTCTGAGGTTAAGCCTACTGCTCTGCCAAGCTACCAAGGGGGTAAGCAGGGGTTAGCTGAGGGTGATTCTCTTTTACCCTGACTAGAGTGAGGGTCTTTGCTTGAACAGGGGGTAACCTGACTGTCAACCAAGGACCCCATTTCTAACAGGGCCATACCTCTAAAAATGTATTCTATCAATGCAGCAACCCAATGTGATGCAGTGTACTGCATGAAAGGGACAGTGCAGGACTGACAGATATCTACATATTAATCGGCCATTCCTGTCCTCACTCAATTAGCAGTGCAGTGCAGCACAACTAGCAGTGTTGCTGTGCTCTGCAGCGCAAAGTGTGTTTCATATGATACTCTGTGATTGATGGAACACACATCTTACAAAATGTCAGTCCTGAGGATACACTTTTGTTGTATCTTGTCTCACCAATGGACTAGCATGCAGAATGTCAGCACTTTGCAGGCGCAAATGTTGTCACAGATACCATCACAGATAATGAGTGACAGTTGTCATGGAAAAAGGCCTAGTCCCAGGTGTAGATGTTAAAATGTCATATGTAAAGAAGGCATACATTATGTTTGGAGATCCACTAAACACTACACATGAGACAACTTTTCAGGGCAGATTGATTTCAATACCATATCTTGCCAAAGTTGACAAAATACACATTTGCCATGCTTTGCACAGCAAAGCATGCAGACACCAATGCCTCTAACACAACGCAATAGCCAGATGAAGCAACAATGTCTGGCATTAACCAGAGAAACAAGAAAAGGGAGATGCTTGCCAAATGTCACATCACCTCAAGAATACAGAGACAGTAAATGTGTGAATCGTCCATGTCAAAAGTCAAGCACAAATGTATGTGTGCATACACAATCTCAGTGACTATGGTGCAAAGGGGAAGAAGGGTATGTAATTACCCTTGCATGTTAAGAGTACAATACCCCTGCCCCCAAGGGAGTAGCGAGAACATTAAAATACCCCCATTTTGAACTAAAGCTTTTATGGCACCAAGCAAGCAAAGCAAGTCATCGCAACCTTCCCCTTGTGTCTCTCCCATCCAGGCATCTATCCATTCATCCTTTCATCCTTCCATCCACATGCTGATATCCACAATTTTGCCTTTAAATTCTGTCATTCAATCATTCCTTTATCTAGCATCTTTCACCATTCCGTCCCCTTGCCCATCCATATCCAAACCTATGCATTATTCTCCAAATCTATCTATCTATCTATCTATCTATCTATCTATCTATCTATCTATCTATCTATCTATCTATCCATCCACCCTCTCACTCACCCATTCGTCGATCCATCCTTTTACTTACTCACTCACCCACCCTTACACAGTATTTATGAGTCTTTGTTTGACAAGTTGCAAAAAGAAGAGGCCCATTAAGCACCCCATTGTTGCTGTAGCTGCTAAAGTAGGGGGTTGACAATATTCCTTCCTGCCCTGTTGTTAGAGCTGCATAGTTGTGTGTCTCAAAAACTCTGGTATATATCCAAAGAGGAGCAGGGAATACGCACGTGTGTCATGACCTAGGCCTGTTTTAAGGATTCCAGTCTGCTTGCCCCAGGATGGCCACCAAAACACCTGTCCTCATTATAGATGTGCGCTACTGCCTTTGCCAGCATTAAGACAGAGCTAAAGTGGAGATAACAGCATGCTGTGTAGTGAATAGTAGTAGAGTAAATTAGCATTCAACCCTGGTTCACTGCAGTGATGCCTAATCAATCACACACCTCTTCAAAAGGTCTGTTGCTGTGTGTTACACTGACCCCTGCGCAACAGCACGTTGCATGGAAATGTGGGCATGACAAAAATATGTGCCAAATTGATGTGCCTGCACAAGACACACCAAACACATTGTTTGAACTGTAAAACAGTGTGCACATGGGTGATGTGGGTCTGTTGGTATGCTGTGTTCTATGTGGCACACTCAACAACAGTTCAGAGGTATTGCTGAACTAAACAGTGGTATGGAATGAGTATTGTCACACAGTGCTGCAAGTCACCTTGCTGTGCTGCACTGCATGACAGGGAAATTACAGGAATGTGCTGTACATCAAAATTATTGTGTATACCTCCTTTTCCTTCTGCACTGGTGCCATTATGGCTGCCATGGGCAAACTCAGAGACCCTTGCACCATGCTGCAAGGGTTCTTGTTTCACATACAGGAATTATTTTTGTGCATGAGGGGCCACCTTCAAGCAAATTTAGAATCCTGATAGGCATATTCCTCAAGCTTCAGGTGTGGCTGAATGCAGCATACATTGATAAAGTAATAAGGTTATTTACATTTATTATTTTACGCCTCTCCTGGAAAGGGGTACCTTTATTGCGCATTCCCAGGTCTACCAATTCTGGGTAATATTGGAATGCGTCTAAAACCATGGGAGTTGCGTGGGAACACTAAAGCAACACCCATGGAATGCCTTCCCAGGGAAGAGTGAAACAGCACTGTGATTTTTGCTGCATTGCTTTAAACCTGATTTATGTTGCGACGCAAAGTGGCCTTGTGTTTGTTCAAAAATCTCTCTGAGGACTTGCGTTGCTATTGCACTACCTTGCGTGGTGAAAGAGTAGCTCTACGTTGCCTATAATTTAGCCCCTTATGTCAAGTACACAAAAAAAAAACACCCTACTTCAGTACCTGGTCACTGCCATCTGTCACTCTGACATGCCAAGTGGGGCTACCCCATTCCAGGAATTCTGGAAGTGGTCATGAGGTGTATGATCCAACAGAAGCCATGCTTCTATTGTAGATCCAGACCATTTTCCCTGTTTCACAGCTCCGAACACGCACATTGCCCCAGTTGCATATCTCCAAACCTGCACATTGCCCACGTAGCGCAAGTCTGAACCCACTCATCCCCCATGTAGCCCGGGTCTGAACCCATGCATCTGCCATGGTGCATGGGTCTGTTTATGCGCATTGTCACCATTATGTGTAACTAACTGTACTACAGAAGTGCTACTGCACCGTATATCCATCACACAATGTCCATTTGCATAGCAATGTGTCAGGAAAATTGATGCAATTGTTGGAAACATACAGGGCACACCCGGGAAATGATGCAATGGGTGTAGCAGGCTGCATACTATGACGTGTGCAAACTAGTTCTACAATCTCTTACAGTCTGTCTTTTTGTGCTGGGTGTTAGAGGTTTTTTGGGGAGTGTCTGTGCTTTTGAAAGAATTTGGTCTTGTTGGTGTCAGATCTGTCCCTGTTGTCTGTGATATTTATACCTTTTGTGTCTTTTGATATTGTATTGTATAAATATTTATCTTTGTATGATCAGGAGTATGTCTTTTTAGACGTTGTATAAATTAGGGTTAGATATAGTTTTATGTGGTGTTTCTTTAGGGTTTTGATTGTCAGGAATGATAGGCTCGTGTTGGGAAGGGTTAGGGGGAAACAATTTTCAGAGAGAGAGTTGGGTGGGCTCCTATGCCCAGGAATCTGGCCTCAGCGGGAAGGGTCAGCCAGTGGTACCCACCCAAGGACAGGAAGGACAGGTGGGAGCATATGCGCTGGTACCTCAAAAAGTACTTTGGCCAGGATCGGACCTTCAATCAAATAACAATTTGAATGACATGGTGGCATGGGAGGCTGATCTTGTCGACCTGCTTGGACTGGCTATTGGAAGCCCAGTAGATGTGTATGTATGTACCATCTATATGTAGTAATGTAGCTATATCAGTCATGCAAAATGTAAACATTTAAGAGACATTATTTGAACTCTTGAATTTTCACATTGCTTCATGCAGTGCGCAACATGTTCATTGCAATGATTTAAGATAAAGAAATTTAGCTACCTAAGGTAACTTTGTGTGCCTCAGTGTGGCTACAATATGCCAGCATATTACAAACCAGTGACAATAGTTGTATTGCCATACTGTAGCAGAAGAGGCTGATCAATGGGTTGTGGGTGGTTGTATACAAAGAAAATGCCTGGATTTATGAGCATTCCCTTCTTTAACATACATCAATGACCAGGGAATACTCCCAAAATGCCAGAGTTCCACTGTTGATGGCTAAGCAGAAAATATATGTTCAATCTCCATTAATGTTAAACATTACATGTGTGCTGCATTGTGGTACACACATGCACAGTTTAATATGTCTCTGACAAATGTAAATGTGCAGAAATATGGGCCTTACGAGAGAACAAAAAACAAACCTCTTTACAAGGCATAAATCCTTGCACAAAGTTCAAAGGTACATAGAACTTCCAATAACCAGCACTCTGTGCACCAGTGGCATTAAAAATCTGATATGCCCTTTACAATGTCACATGCGGTGTACATGTGTCCTTTCCCATCACAAACCTACTTCCTTCTGTCTATGGCTAATGGTGTCACCCATGTGTCATGGTACAGTAGGGCCTGACATGATGCTGAACAGCACAAGTAAAACATCATATGCCTGAAGCATACTTCATGCATGTGCTGAAAAATTCCTCTGGCCGTCATCATCCAGCCAGCTCAGACCTGGAAGCTGACTAGCTGCATATCATATTAATACAATGTATACAAATGTGGGACAAGAGTTTTGAATATATCTGAAATACTGGGATTACATAGTTTTTAACACTGAATTTTGACCATGTGTAACTGCACTATTTACAATGCAATGTCTAAATCTTTGTCGTCTAGGTGGTAATCTCCCATACAACCAGGGTAAGGTGGACAGCTTCAGGGACCCCAGTGTAAGTGTAATAAGTGCATGTATGTAGCTTCTTGACATCTGTGTGTGATCCTTGGGAATTGCAACATTGTGATGTGCTTTGGGTGATATCAATCACCTACAAAGAATTTATAGTCAGTATGCAAACACAACATAACTTGGCGACAGAAGCATTTAGAATGAGCAAGGAGGCATGTCATTGTGAATATTGGGGCAATATAAGCAGATCCACAGCATATAAGCATCTTTAAATCAATGGTAATGTTATCATATCTATAGTCTTGATGCTTTTGGCACAGGAATTTTCATCTAATGCATTGCTTGCCGGTGTTTAACACATACACATCTGATCGTACCACACATGGAACAAACATAACAAATCATGTTTCAACATATGTAGCATCAAAGTCTATTGAACATTGATAATCTTGTCTGGGCAGGTTTATGTTGCATATGTCCAAAATTGTGTATGACACAGGTGCTAATGATGTGCACTATTGATACACAGACACTGTTACCAAGTGTGAACAGAAAGTTATCACAACATCAGAGTAGTACCAAATCTGTGTCAATATACCACATATATTCCTTCACCATGCAGCATACTATGCTCATACATACTGCATTCATTTGACCTCTGCTGCAGCATAATTCCGGTGTAAGTGACCACAGGCGTGGCAAAATATACATGGTGTGGAACACCAAAAATGTTTGTAGACACATACCTTTTCCCTGTAGTTGTGTGCCAAACCAAAAGCCTAAATATAAAATCATGCAGGACACTTTCAGCAGGGTATCAATCAATCAATCAATCAGTGCTTGTACAGTGCAGCTACTCACCCGTTATGGTCTCGAGGCGCTGGGGGGGAGGGTGTGTATACCGGTTAGGTGGTTTAAAAAAGCCATGTCTTCAGTTCCTTTGTGAAGCTGGTGAGGGAGGTGGTTTGTCTGATGTGGATGGGTAGGTCATTCCAGGCGGTGGCTGCGAGATAGTAGAAGGAGCGTCCTCCTGTTCTGGTTTTCCTGATGCGGGGTACTTCTGCGAGAGAGAGCTGGACTGAGCGTTGGACCCTATGGGGTACGTGGAAGTTTAGTCGCTGGTTCAGGTAGGCTGGTCCTGTGTTGTGGAGGGCTTTGTGTGCGTGGGTGAGGATCTTGAAAGTGATTCTTTTCTCTATGGGGAGCCAATGCAGTTTATGTAGGTGGTGCGAGATGTGGCAGTGTCCGGGTAGATCAAGGACCAGTCTGGCGGTGGCATTCTGGAAGTTTTGCAATTTGCGGGTGAGTTTTTTGTTGATTCCAGCATAGAGTGCGTTGCCATAGTCTAGTCTGCTCGTGATGAGGGCGTGTGTGATGGGCTTTCTATGTTCGAGGGGGATCCATTTGAAGGTCTTGCGTAGGAGACGGAGGGTGTGGAGGTGACTGAGTTGATTTCATGGTTCATGCTGAGGTCGGGATCCAGGATGAGTCTGAGGTTGCGGGCTTAGCTGGTGGGGGTGGGCGAGTTTCCGAGGGTGGGGGGCCACCAGGAGTCGCTCCTTGTGCTGGGTTGAGGGCCCATGATGAGTACTTCTGTCCTGTTTGTGTTGAGTTGGAGGCAGCTGTTTCTCATCCAGTTTGCGACTGCTTTCATGCCTTCGTGGAAGTTATGTCTGGCCATGTAGGGTTCGTTGGAGAGGGAAAGGATGAGTTGGGTGTTGTCGGCATAGGAGATAATGTTTACTGTATTTTGAAGCTTCTGACGAGGTTGGATAGCTGGGCAAGGTAGACGTTGAACAGCGTGGGGCTGAGGGAGGATCCCTGGGGCACTCTGCATGTGGTGGGTGTGGGGAAAGCGAGGAAGGGAATGAGTCTCACTCGTTATATTCTGCCGGAGAGGAAGGATTGGATCCAGTCGTGGGCCTTGTCTCTGATGCCGGCTTCGTGGAGTCTTCTTATCAGGGTGTGATGGGAGACTGTGTTGAAAGCCACGAGAGGTCTAGTAAGATGAGTGCTGCCGTCTCTCCCTTGTCCAGTAGGGAGCGGATGTCGTCTGTTGCGGCCAGGAGGGCTGTTTTGGTGCTGTGGTTTGACCTGAATCCGGATTGGGAGATGTCGAGGATGTAGTAGTCTTTTATAAACGTGATGAGTTGGCTGTTGACTGCTTTTTCAATTACTTTTGCAGGGAATGGAATTAGGGAGATGGGCCTGTCGTTTTTGAGGTCGGTGGGGTCTGCCAAAGGTTTCTTGAGGAAGGGGTTGATCTCTGCGTGTTTCCAGTCATCAGGGAAGGTGGTGGAAGCTAGTGAGCAATTGATGGTGAGGCGGAGTTTGGGGGCGATGGTGTCTGCAGCTCTGTTGAAGATGTGATTGGGCATGGGTCCGTGGGGGTCCCAGAGTGTATGGACTTCATTGTTTTCAGCGTATCTTTGGTGGAGAGGGGTGTCCAGGTGGAAATTTTTGGTTTGTTCGTGTAGGGGGTTGGTAGAGGGGGTTCTGCACGTAGGTTGTCCTTGTTGAAACTGTCGTAGATGGTCTTGATTTTGAGGTAGAAGTAGGTGTTGAGTCTGTCGCAGAGGTCCTGTGACGGTGGGATGTCCGTTGTTTCATGGTTGGGCGTACTCATTGATGATGATGAAGAGTGCTTGTGAGGAGATTCTGTCTTGTATAGCCTTCTTTCTGGTGTTTCTGATGAGTTGGTGCTGTGCGGTGGTGGCGGCTCTGAAGTTGCTGTGGGCTTCTGGGGATTTGGTGTTTCTCCAGATTTTCTCAAGGCAGCGACAGGTGCATCTCGATTCTCAGAGTTTGGGGGTGAAGCAGCTGGCTCTCTTTGTGTGGGTGTCGTTGTTATTTTTGAGGGGGGCTATGGTGTTGGCGCAGTCAGTGATCCATTTGTGGAAGGTGCGTACTGCGGTGTTTGGGTCGTCTTTGTGCGCGATGGTGGGGGCAGCGATGGTGAGGGCGGCGGTGAACTGATCGCCAGTTATTCTTGTCCAGTTTCTATGCGATGGTTGGAGTTCGGGGTCTGTTGATGGTGGGTGTGTTGAAGGTGAAGTGGATGCATCGGTGATCTGTCCATGGGAGTTCTGTGATGTGGCTGAAGGTAGCGGAGGTTCCTGTACTGAAGATTGGATCGAGGGTGTGTCCTGCTGAGTGTGTTGGCTCTGCCACGATCTGTCAGAGTTGTAATTTGGGGAGGTTGTCTAGGAGGGATGCAGTGTTGGGGTCTTGTAGATTCTCGATGTGGAAGTTGAGGTCCCACAGCAGGGTGTAGTTGGCGGCTGTGATGGCGTGTGCGGAAATGCAGTCCATGATGGAGTCGGCGAACAGTGTGCGATGTCCGGGCGGGGGAGTAGATGATGGTTCCCCTGATGGTGGATGTCGGGCTGGTGTGTAGCTTGAAGTGGAGGTGTTCCATCAGGTTTGAGGATTCTTCGGAGTGTGTGTTCAGGCGGAGGTTGAACATGTGGACAATGGCGATTCCTCCCCAGGGCAGCTGAAGCGGTCTTTCCGAGGGGACCTTGTATCCCTGGGGGATGACGATGGTGATGTATGGGCCTGAGGTGGTGTTGGTCCAGGTCTCGGTGAGGAACGTGACATCCGGGGGGGTCCCAGATTTCTGTGGTGTGTTTACGGAGGGAGCAGATGCTGAGGAGGATGCACTTCAGGGGTATCGGGTTCAGAGAGTTGTTGCGGGTGGGTTGAGCTGGGTCCCGGGTCTTGGTGGTGGTGCAGGTTTGGCGGCAGTGGAGACAGCTGAAGGGACTGTGTGTGTTGCCTGAAGATGCTTGCTTCCAGTTGTTGTTGCATCCTGGGGTGAGTGCAATGAGTTTTGCTGATGTGTAGAGGTGGCTGGTCGTGTTCAATAGCTGGGAGGTGAGAGCAGGAAACGGCACGAAAAAAGGGGCGGGCAGGGGGGCAGCAGCGGTGGGGATAGAGCGCGAGAGAGAGGAGGGGGGTGGGGCCGCAGGGGCAGCAGCGGGGAGTGAGAGAGGAAGGAGAGTGAGAGTGATGAGAGAGAGAGCGTAGTGAGGGGAAAAAACGAGGAAGAGAAGGAAAGAGCACAGAAAGCGAAAGGCACCAAAGGAACAGCACACAAAGAATGAAAAGAGGAAAAAATAGAAAAGATGCAGAGGGCAGGCTAGCAGAAGAGCAGAGCTCTCCCACTAGACACCAGGGATGAGGCGCAGGCAGAAGCCTGAGGGTGGAGGAGGGCCTTGAACTCCCGACAGAGGTCAGAGTTCAGAGACAGAAGGGCTTCACTTGCCAGTGGAGCTACGTGGTGGCAGAGCAGTTCACTTACCAGGTCAGGGTAGCCCTCAATCTCAATTCATTTGGACTATATTAAATGCTGAAAATGTGGTTGTGGTAGGGCTAGATTCATCAAAATCATGCATTTGAGCCATGACTGAAAATAAAAAAACATGTGTTTCTGTAAGGGTGTTAGGAAATTATCCTATGGACTTAAAAAAAATCAAATTCTCAAACTAACCCAAGCTATGGCTGTTGTAATCCAGTGTCGGAGGTACTTGAGCCTCCCCCAGAATAGGCCATATCATCATTATGTGAAATGGTGCAACAAATGAACATTTACACATATGCCATGAGGCTGTAAGGTTGTAGGCCTGCAACTCTAGGTAGCCATGGTGTTGTCTAAATTATTACAAGAATGGCTGACTGATGCACATTGTGAGTGTGAATGTACACATGGCAAGGTTTTGGTGATATTGTTTTGCAGGTATTTCCCTTCCTAGATAACATGACATCTGACCAGGAGAAATCTTATGAACTTAATAAGGATCACTACCGCCACATTAGGCATAATTCCAATGCCTTCCAAAAGATGGGCAAACTGTACAAGAGGGCCAAGGTGGTGCAGTCCTGGAAAAGTGACAGGCAAGCCCAACAAGCAGCAACCAGGGTTTTTCCAAGGTCACTTCAAGATTGCAACATCACAAAATAAAATGATGGGCAGAGTGCTGAAACTTTTCAAACACTGACCTCCAGTCACAGATCTGGGTTTAATCTATCGTTATTTTGCTCACCACGTCACCCAAGTTTCGACTCAGCGTATGCAAATCAGTCTTGACCCCACTCCCTAGGGGAACAGTCCAGCCTGAACTACCAAGTCAGGTCCTCCTTGGACTGGAAACAAGCAATCTGGGACCGGGTTCAAGCAATCACCCCTCATCAGCTAGGCTAATTTGAATATAGCTGCACAGTGAACAAGGGACCCACATCGGGGCATACCCTAGCCACTTAGGGCGCATATAGCAACACCACAAAATCAAATAATGGATGGAGTGTTAAAACCTTTCAAACACTCACCACCAGTCATAGATTTGGGTTTAATCCATTGTTATTTTGCTTGTCACTTCAAGTTTGCAGTACTAGCAGCTGCCAGCCCAGGCCACACTAGAGATATCTGCTGCTTCCCAGGCACCATCGGCACAGCTCAGGAGACAAAGAAGAGCCTGAGGATGAGTGTTCAAATATTTCATTTTGTTGGAACAGAAGAAAATCAATAAGAATATGAACACCATACAACAGGAGCTGACCAGCCTAGGAGGACCTGTACTGAACATCCAAGATGCCATAGTACAGGTTTCCGAGCTGATGTAAATTCTCTCTCTGTACATTACCTTAACCTTTTTTTTCTTTTGTTGTTTTAATTTTCTAGTTATTCAGCATAATGTTAGTTAGGGTTTACTATAGGTATAATGTAAGTAGTTTCTAGTTTTCACATATTTTGAGAGGTAGTTTTTTCCATAGTTTTAGGTTTTTAAGCAGGTGGGGGGTTGATGTTTGTTTAGTGTTTAAAAAAAGTAAAAAACAAACATTTCAAATATATCTATATATACATATTTATACACACACACACACACAAACACATACACACGTATTATATGTGTTTAGCTTGACATGGATAGTTAGTATATGTTTACGTGTAGTTGCTGTTTGTATTGCACCAATCTATGGTTATTAAGGGGCCAGGTTTAGATTTAACTTGTAATTTTTGTAAAATAGATTAAGATAAGTTAAGATAGTTTAGTTTAGTGTTAAGGTTAGTTAGTGTAGGATAGGTAGGTGTAGGTAGTTTAAGATAAGATAGTGTAAGGTAGTGTTAAGGTCACTAAATGTAAGCTGGGTAGTTGTAGGTTTTTTAGGCAGATTTTATAGTATTACATTTATTTCTAATTTCACAACTTCATCTTTTTATAATTAAGAGTTGTTATCATTGAGTAAAGTGAGGTGTGTACATAATGTAGCAATTGACCTTCAGTATTTTAATGTATGTGTTGCTTTGTCAGGGCTATGGACAAGTGTTATTCTACCTCACATTTGAGTCAAGTATGGGCCCTTTACCATTCTTTAGGTACTGTAAGTGGTCCTCTATGGGTGATTGTACACACAGCACAATACAAATAGTCTCCTACTGTGGCACTCTGTGTAAAAGAGATAGGGCAAGTAAAGTTTGGATCCTTTTGTCACTACAGATTCCTGGCTGTGATCGGACACACACTGGTGCCTGCCTCTACCACACCCACCCTTGCACCTTTGCGCCAGTGGGTCATAGTTGTTGGATGTTGAAAAAGTATGGCTGTATCCTCACCATCTGGAGAACCTCCATCATCATTGGCATTGACTACTTGCTAAGTGTGATACTTCATGCAGCTCGTCCACTTTGGTTAACTACTTTCAAAGTTTCATGCTCACAAGCCTTCAATGTCCTCTTCCCCGGAGGAGGGGTTGCATTGTTTATGCTTCCATAGTCTGGCTGTTATGCAAAAATATGTGCCTCCAATGTACAATGGATGTAATGTGTCTTTGCACTCATGTAGTCTTGGTAGGTGCATTTCCAAAGACAGCATGTGCAAGTGACTTAAGCTCACTCTTCTTTAGTTGGTTATGATATTACACTTCCCCCATGGTGTATGCAGTCCCTTCACCAAAAAGACATTTAAAACTCTTTGTGGATTGAACAAACTGTTGGGTAAAAATATTGTAATACCAGATTGTAGGTCCCACACATTGTTTAGTGGTAGTATAAATATTTATGTTGGGTAAACACCAACACTTCTTGAAAGCTTAGATGACCAGTCAGAGTCAGTTTGAAAGACATGTCATGTGACATGTTGAGGTGAGGAGCATTTCAGTGAGGAGGCCATTGGGGAAGGTAGGATTGTTAGGATTGCCTCTTACATGGCAGCCAACACCTGTAAAAACTACACCAAGCACATCAGGACAGCTGGGTACAAAATGGTTTAGTTCAAATGACTGTACACCTGGCTCTTTAGGTGATCCCACTTGGTTAGCTGGCACAAACTCAACACCTGAATGCCTTCTTCGATGAGAAGTTAGCACTCTGGCAAAGCACATTACTTTACATTTCATTTTTGGCTGAGCAGCCCTAAGACATGCATACTTGCTACGAGGTACAAGGGAGCCGACATTGACACTGACATATCTGCACAGTTCCCAAAATCCATGCATGAGATGCTGCTCCATTCGCAGTTTTTTGTTTTGTATTGTGGTACTTGTATTCCAAGTCTTTCATGTTATAGATAAGACTACAAGTCCTAGGAGTAATTGGACAACCTGGACTGGGCCAACACATCATGCATAGATCAGTGAAACTTGACAGAGCTGGAGATAAACATATGTGACAGGGCAATTATTTCACAGTTATGTGATTCATGAATTTGTATGTGAGACATGTATTGCCCTTTCATATGCACACAGAGCAGCAACGTGTCTTGCTGCACTGCACTGAGCTGCAAGACAGTTTTAACCATATGGTCCCTTATTTTAATTTCCCCTCTAGTTCTTCCTGATCCTCAAGCACAGCACTGTCCTGTCCGGCAAGTCCTGCCACCATCTCTGTTGGGATGAGTGACACCACCTGCTCCTCCAATGGGTCCAACTCCTCCTGGACATCAGGTCCTCCTCAGGTCCTCCTGGCTCGTGCTATGATTCCTAAACAGTTTCTCTTTGGTCCTGCACTTATAGTTATGCCACCTTGACTTCAACTCCAGAACTGTCCTCTTTGTTTGCTCTATACTGTTGATTTTATGCAGTATGGATTGCCAAATGGCTTCCTTCTTCCCTATTGGAAATTTGGAGGTGATAAAGAGAAGGTGTTCATTTTATGTCACCTCAGACCTCAATGTTTGGTTCTCTTCTTCACTGAAATTGGTCTTCCCCCTCCTGTGGCCTGCTGTATGGTCATCTTGGCTCAGTCAGTTTGAAAGACATGTCATGTGACATGTTGAGGTGAGGAGCATTTCAGTGAGGAGGTACAACTTGCCATTGGGGAAGTTAGGATTGTAAGAAAGTCCACAAATGGATACGATAGACATGTGCATTAAGAGTACAGTACTGAGTGATAAAAATTGTTTTGTGATGTTAAACACAGGACCACTAAGAAACTGGCCAGGAGGCACAGATAAATGTTATTTGGCACTTTACCAACAGAAACTGGGGAACACCACATCTTCTTCTGATGTGAGTTATGCCTCCCCTGCAGTTGGTGGTATTTACATCGGAGGCATCTGAGGCACACATACATCAGAGGCAGAAGATGTGCCCCCTCTGTCCCCACCAGCATTTGTTTGTGCTAGTAAGGCCGTCAGCAGATCAATGACAAGGGTCTGGTGGCTTACCATCAAAGCAATAACGTTAAGATTGAAATCACCCATTGTTGTGATGTAGGAGTCCATCTTGTGCTCCACGGATTCCAGGATGCTACGTATGGCCCCCACCTACGTGGTTACTTCACCGGTGTCAGAAGTAGAGGGCTGATGTTGTTCATTGTGCATTATGATACCAGCAATGTTAGATATCTCATCTCCATCCCTAGCTGCACCTTATTGACCATTCACTGTTGGACTCCTACCACACACTGTTGAAATTCAAATTTGGGGTTCTCAGAGTCCTCAGCTGGGACTCCACAGCTAGACAGGGCCTGTGCTGTAGATGGCAGTTCCCCTGGAAACCATGCAACATTGTCTTTACATGGCAAGACTGAAATAGGTGATTTGAATAGAGCCCATCGGTTGTTGGAAGGTGTCATCATCCATGAGGGCAGGATGGTGTCCTCAACAGGTTGGTCATCGAGGATAGGCTGCTCTACAGGTGGTGTTGTTTGTCCCTCTGGAAAGAAAAAGGAATATGTCAATAATGATCCATGATAGACGAAGGCATAAGTGATTTTGGTAACATTCAGAGTGTTTTTTTTTTCTAATTCATGTGCACATGGATATGTGGAACATGTGTTACTAGAAGTAGTTGAGGTCATGTTAAACTATTGTTGCCTTTGACATGGCAATATCTTAACATTGTTCATACAACATGTGTATGAACAAGGGGGGCATGTTTTTAATGGCACAACTCAACGCAGATCAGTGACTTCTTGATCTGTCCTGCATGAAAGAGGTAAAGCAGATAAGGGGCCTATTTTACATTTAACATAGTTTTTGTGGTTTGTGCCTACACTGATGTTACATTATCTTCTTCATCTCATTGCTTAATCCATTGTATCATGTCAACGGGGTGCCAGCATTCCCTCTAGTCACCAGTTAACACCATAGCAGTGTCCACGTCATGTTATTTGTTATGTTTTACAAATTATCCTGCACGCTGCCTTTAAAACACTAAAACACAGCAATCTGCCTCGTGGTACTGTCTTGCATGCACCTGTACCAAATTATGTGGCCGGGGGTCCTATTTGTCACACATGCATGTAACTCTATGCAGTAAGCAACCTTGCTCCACCGCTTGAATTGTTTCATACCTAGCAGCTTCCTACCGTACACCTCCAGAGTCCAGAACAGGAGACACTGACACCCGTCTCTGAAGGAGTTAACCACCATCAAATTTGGAAATATGCAACATCTCGAGCTCACTCCATTTCCTCAGATCCCAAGATACTCACCTGCAGAGTCCCACTAATGTCTTCACTCAGGCACACTCAGTTGTACTTGTACATGACTCCTCAGGCAATCATCATTCAGACCCAGGAACTCTATTTAATCTCACACACTGATGACACCCAGATCATATTGACTCTCAGAAGTCACAAACACCACCAACATGTGTTATGTTATGCTATTGTCCACCATGCCTACCTTTATGTGAGAGTAATGGGTCATACTGAACTTCAACAGATGTTAGTGAGGACAATTTGCAACATGTACCTACTTTGGGGGTCTCTGGCGGTCGGTGATAAAGCGGCGGCCAACAGGCAGGTGGTAAAAAAAATGGAATTCTGACCCTGGCGGGAACCGCCAACCCAGACCGCCACTTTAACACTCCGACCGCCATGGCGGGACAAACAAACAGCGCGGCGGTCACCGCCAACAGACAGGCGGCAGCCAATGTACCGCCCACCCTATCACAACTCACCAATCCGCCACCTTTTCCGGGGCGGGAGCCCCGCCGATAAAAACACGGCAGAAACAGACTACGAACGGGAAAACGCTCACCTCTATACACTCCACGAGGACGGAGGACAGCATGGAACCCGAATTGAACATCCTACCTGCACTCGTCTACCTGCTCATCTACCACGAGTACGAACTCCGGCGCAGACGACAACGGTGAGTACCGCACCTACGACACAGGGGAGGGGGGAGGAGGAAGGGTTACGGGCACACACATACGCAATACACCCACCCCCCAACTATCTACACACCAATGCAGAGCACCAAGTCAAAGTGACACCACCCAAAGCCCCCGGAATAATGAAAAGATATAATTAAAGTGAGAAACTAAATTTATGTATAAAATAGGTTCATTGAAGTCATGGTAAAATAGGAAAATGAATTAAAAAATATCAACTTAAAACATTGCGTAACCGATAAATAGAGGCAATAAGTCCTGCACAGTCACTGAAATTTCAACTGTCCGTGGGCCAAAGTGTAGCAACACATGGGCAAAGCCCACACAGGAGACCTGAGTCCGTTGGAGAGAACACTGCAGGGGCATCAGATGATAAAACTACAGGCACCTCAGGGGGAAGGGAAGGGGGGGCACCACAGCCACATGAGTCCACGACGCCAGATCCACGAAGGGGCCACCATGCCCGCTGTGCCATCCTGGGGAGTGAAAAGCCACAGTCTCTCAAGTGTCTACAGTGGGTGGCTTGCCCACTGCCATATCCTGGACAGTGCAAAGCCACAGTCTCTCAAGTCTCTACAGTGGGCGGCTTGCCCAATGTTCAATCCTGGGGAGTGAAAAGCCACAGTCTATCAAGTGGATAACAGTCTCCACAGGCAATGGAGGAGGCAGGGTGGCCCGAGTGCAGATTGAACAGTAGCTCGACACAGAACCGGTACTGTCATTCGACCAGCGGTGCTTGAGTCGGCGGGGCCCAGCGGAGCGGTGCTTGAGATGAAGGGCCCAGCGGAGCGGTGCTTGAGATGAAGGGCCCAGCGGAGCGGTGCAGAGACGGCGGTGCCCAGCGGAGCGGTGCTTGAGATGAAGGGCCCAGCGGAGCTTGACAGGAAGGGCCCAGCGAAGCAGTGCTTGAGAGGCAGGGCCCAGCGGAGCGGTGCAGAGACGGCGGTGCCCAGCGGAGTGGTGCTTGAGATGAAGGGCCCAGCGGAGCGGTGTAGAGACGGCGGGGCCCAGCGGAGCGGTGCTTGAGATGAAGGGCCCAGCGGAGCGGTGCTTGACAGGAAGGGCCCAGCGGAGCGGTGCAGAGACGGCGGTGCCCAGCGGAGCGGTGCTTGAGATGAAGGGCCCAGCGGAGCGGTGCTTGACAGGAAGGGCCCAGCGAAGCGGTGCTTGAGAGGCAGGGCCCAGCGGAGCGGTGCTTGAGACGGCGGGGCCCAGCGGAGCGGTGCTTGAGATGAAGGGCCCAGCGGAGCAGTGCTTGACAGGAAGGGCCCAGCGGAGCGGTGCTTGAGATGAAGGGCCCAGCGGAGCGGTGCTTGAGACGGCGGGGCCCAGCGGAGCAGTGCTTGAGATGAAGGGCCCAGCGGAGCGGTGCTTGAGACGGCGGGGCCCAGCGGAGCGGTGCTTGAGATGAAGGGCCCAGCGGAGCGGTGCTTGAGACGGCGGGGCCCAGCGGAGCGGTGCTTGAGATGAAGGGCCCAGCGGAGCGGTGCATGAGACGGCGGGGCCCAGCGGAGCGGTGCTTGAGATGAAGGGCCCAGCGGAGCGGTGCTTGAGACGGCGGGGCCCAGCGGAGCAGTGCTTGAGATGAAGGGCCCAGCGGAGCGGTGCATGAGACGGTGGGGCCCAGCGGAGCGGTGCTTGAGATGAAGGGCCCAGCGGAGCGGTGCTTGAGACGGCGGGGCCCAGCGGAGCGGTGCTTGACAGGAAGGGCCCGGCGGAGCGGTGCCTGTCTTGGCGGGGCCCTGTTCAGCGGTGCCTTTCTGGACGGCGGGGCCCTGTTCAGCGGTGCCTTTCTGCACGGCGGGGCCCTGTTCAGCGGTGCCTTTCTGGACGGCGGGGCCCTGTTCAGCGGTGCCTTTCTGCACGGCGGGGCCCTGTTCAGCGGTGCCTTTCTGCACGGCGGGGCCCTGTTCAGCGGTGCCTTTCTGGACGGCGGGGCCCTGTTCAGCGGTGCCTTTCTGCACGGCGGGGCCCTGTTCAGCGGTGCCTTTCTGCACGGCGGGGCCCTGTTCAGCGGTGCCTTTCTGGACGGCGGGGCCCTGTTCAGCGGTGCCTTTCTGGACGGCGGGGCCCTGTTCAGCGGTGCCTTTCTGCACGGCGGGGCCCTGTTCAGCGGTGCCTTTCTGGACGGCGGGGCCCTGTTCAGCTGTGCCTTTCTGGACGGCGGGGCCCTGTTCAGCGGTGCTTGTTCTGTAAGTCAAGGGAGTCAGACCTGGCCAGGACTCCCTGCTCAGTCGCCCTCCGACCGTGCAGTTGCTGGACCCTTCGGTGACGGTGTCCTGGGCCCTTGGGTGTCCTCCCTCACACCCGGGATGGGGCTTGTGGGTCCCTCCTGGTCCGCGTTCCTGCTGGCTGACTTCTCCGCCCTTCTGCCCTTGCCCTCCTTCGATGTGGCTTTCTGGGCCTTGCCTCCCCTGGATGTTGTGGCAGGTGAAGTGGCAGAACTTTGGTCCTTGGGGGCAGCTGTGTCAGTCTTCTCGCGGCAGCCCCTTACTTTACGGGTCCTCTTTCCAGGGGGGGGGGGCTGGCTGTCCCTTTGCTGCTGACTGATGTATCACTGCTGGCAAAGGGGGAACTCCAAAATCCATGCTCTACGGTGACCCTTGAAGCCGGGTTGGTGGTGGCTGAGGCGCTCTTGGGACTCTTAGCAGATGGAGGGGGTGGGTCAGGTGAGGGAAAGAGGTCAAGAGTGGAGAGGTAAACTTTTTTAGGACCAAGGTAAAGGGTAGGTGTAGTGGTTATGGGAGTGGAGGAAGAGGAGGTGGTTGTAGGAGAGTTAGGTGTGCTGTCCTTGGGTGAAGGTGCATGGGCTGGAGGCTGTGGTGAGGTGGTTGGCTGTTGGGTGGGTGGCTGCCTGCGTTTGTGTGTCTTGGAAGAGGGGGTGACAGACACAGTGGGAGAGGACACAGGGGACGTGTAAATGGCAGTGGGGGTGGTGACTGCACGTGTGCGGACTGTACTGGAGGGTGTGCTGGTGATGGAAGTACTGGCTGTTGGTGGTGTGCATGCAGGTGTGAGTGGAGACGTCACAGGGAGGGAGGAGGGAGACGAGGAGGAGAGGGACACAGAGGTGGTAGTGGCTGTTGGCATGTCTGCATCTGGGTGTTGCTTGGGTGAATGTTTGTGTGATCTGTGGTGCTTATGTCTGGATGAGCTGCCCTTGGGTGTTGAGGTGTGTGCAGGCTGGTCTGATGGTGTGGATGGGATAGGCTGAGGAACAGGAGACAGAGACAGGGTGGAGGCAGTTAGAAGAGGGAGGCTGGAAACAGGGACAATGGCTGCCGTCAGTGCTGAGGCCAGAGAATTGAACGATCGTTGATGGGCAGCCTGACCCGAATGAATGACCTCCAGGTATGCATTGCTACGATGCACCTCCCTCTCTACCCCCTGGATGGCATTCAAAAGGATAGACTGCCCAACAATGATGGTCTGTAGGAGGTCAATGACCTCCTCACTGAGGGCAGCAGGGGTAACAGGGGCAGGGCCTGAGGTGCCTGGGGCGAAGGAGATGCCCGCCTTCTTGGGCGAGCGGGCACGGAGCCAAGGCTGAGGGGCTGCTGGGAGGGCGGAGCTGGTGTGCTGGGTGGTGGCTGTACCTGTAGAGGCGGGGGGCACGGATGTTGCCGCCACCGCTAGGGAGCTCCCATCCGAGGACGTGTCGGTGTCGCTGGTGTCACCACGGGTCCCCGTTGTGGAGCTCCCCTCGCCCTCCGTATCACTGGTGGCCTCGGTGTCTGTGCCATGGCCCACCGGGGCCTTGTGAGTTGCAGCTCCCTCGTGCTCTGGTGCCAATTCTCCTCCGCCTGATGATGCTAATGCACACATGCACAAGGAGATAAAGAAAAAGGGTGGGGGGAGAAATAAAAACAGGTTGAGTGCATGCATTGTCAACAACGTTGGCGGAGAGGACAGGCACAGGAGCCTCATGCACTAAGCCGCGCAATCGTGGTACACTACTCAGTACTTGTGACTAGGCCAACAGGTCTAGGGACAACAAATGCGCACATGGGTGATGCAGGACCATGGATAGCTGTACTTGTCACCCTACAGAGGAGGAGGGCGGGGCACAGGGACATGGCTAAAGGAGAGGACTACACTACAGGAAGCGCCCTGGCCTAATGTCACCCACAGCCCTCCTCCCCCACCCAGGCACCTCCACTGCGCGTAAAGATAGCTGAATGTGCTGGTACTCACCCCCTTGTGTCTGCTGTGATGTCCTCACGCGTCCATCCAAATCGGGGTAGGCCACCGCCAGGATCCGGGACATCAGGGGGGTCAGGGTACGACTGGCACCCCTCCTAGGTTGGGTGGCCATCCCCAGCAGTGACTCGGCGGTCTTCCTGGTCCCGCGGCAGATGTCCTCCCACCTCTTGCGGCAGTGGGTGCCCCGTCTGTTGTGGACCCCCAGGGTCCGGACTTCCTTGGCGATGGCACGCCAAATGTCGACTTTCTGATGGGCGCTGACCTATTTGACATGTACAGGATGGAAAAGTAAATATCATTAATTCTCTGCATGTTAGATGTGATTCCCCCCCCCCTCCCCAACCTTGCCATGTGGCACATGCTCTCATCTGTCGTGCTTTGCACTCGTCATTCTCTCCCCACCCCACCATCTTACATCCACCATACAAAACCCAGGCATAGCCCATTCAACGTGCACACAGTGTACTTACCTGTTGGTCTGGAGGACCGTAGAGTAGCGCATACTGGGGCAGGACCCCATCCACAAGTTTCTCCAACTCTTCTGTAGTGAAGGCAGGGGCCCTTTCCCCAGTCGCAGCAGCCATTGTCTCTTCCAGACCGAGTTCACAGCAGCACTTGCAGTATAGGTCCTCTCCTGTGGATGATCAGGTCTCAAGTGATTAAGCAGATAGAAAATGGCGGTCACGCCCGCGGCGGTGCGTACCGCCGCTGTGCGTCCCGCGACAGCCGGCGCACCTAGTCATTGGCTCGTGAAACCCATAGGGTTCAATGTTAACCAATGCGGCTTTGCGCCGCGGTCTTCGACCGCCTACCGCCACGGTGTGCCACGCCAGCGCATTGACCTCACATCCCACTGTCACACTTCTCAGGTCAGGCAGCCGCCATTTCAAGGGCCCACATGGCTTAATTTCTACTGCGTCACACAGGCCTAGTCCTTGCATTGCCACTCATACAAGCCATTCAATGCATAGCGATTCGTGTACTGTGCAAGCTGTAGTTACGTACCTGTGGGTTGCTAGACTCTGTACTCCATGTTCTCCTTCCTAGGCACCGTCCGCTGGGACTTGCGAGGAGAAGGAGGAATCCTCCAGTGTACCGACCGCTGGTGGACCTGTCGGCAATGGAGGAACGTCATATAATACTTCGATACCGACTTGACCGAGCCACTATACATGAACTATGTGCCCAGCTGGAGCCAGCACTGATGTCCCCCATCCGCCAACCCACAGGAATTCCCCCTCTGGTGCAGGTTCTGTCAGTCCTCCATTTTTTGGCAAGTGGGTCTTTTCAGACAACAGTGGCCATGTCATCAGGGATGTCTCAGCCTATGTTTTCTAAGATTTTGTCCAGAGTGTTGTCTGCCCTGACAAAATACATGCGGAGCTACATTGTTTTCCCTGAGGAGGGTGATTTGGCCACTGTGAAGGGTGACTTCTATGCCCTTGGACATATCCCCAACATCATTGGTGCCATTGATGGGACCCATGTGGCCTTAGTACCCCCAAAAGACGATGAGCAGGTGTACAGAAACAGGAAAAATTACCATTCTATGAATGTGCAGGTGGTCTGTTTGGCTGACCAGTACATATCCCATGTAAATGCCAAGTTCCCTGGGTCAGTGCATGACGCGTATGTAATGCGAAATAGCAGCATCCCCTATGTGATGGAACAGCTACAGAGACAACGTGTGTGGCTAATAGGTGACTCTGGTTACCCCAACCTGCCGTGGCTACTGACCCCAGTGAGGAATCCCCGGACCAGGGCAGAGGAACGGTACAATGAGGCACATGGGCGATCTAGGAGGATCATAGAAAGGACCTTCGGGGTCCTGAAGGCCAGGTTTAGGTGCCTGCATATGACAGGTGGATCCCTAATGTACTCACCAAAGAAGGTGTGCCAGATCATCGTGGCCTGCTGTATGCTTCACAATCTTGCATTGCGACGCCAGGTGCCTTTCCTGCAGGAGGATGGTCCAGATGGTGGTGTTGTAGCAGCTGCGGAGCCTGTGGACGGTGAAGAGGAGGAAGACGACGGGGACGACACAGACAACAGGGACACAGTTATACAACAGTATTTTCAGTAGCACACAGGTAAGATTCCCCCACGCCATTTTACATTTACTTCAGGCCTCCTGCATCTCTACTTTCTGTGTTTCCCCCCAGTTCCTTTCAACTGAATTGTGACTTTCCCTTCCCTTTTCAGAGCTGTATGACCCACTGCGTGACTTCTGCTTTGTTTGCCCATGGAGTAAAGCACATTGATATTGGTATGTTGTCATCACAATGTAACTGAACATTTTTGAACCGTTATGTGTAATACATTTGTTAAGAATACAAGCAGACTCCTGATTTTTTAAGTGCAATTAGTGATTTATTTAAAGTGCTACATATAGGTCCATGATAGTAAAACGGTGATGGGTGGGGGAGGAGTAATGTCCATGGCAGAGTCCAGTTCTCAGTCGCACAGGTGCATTGTCCATATGCCTGTGGAAGGATGGAGCAGGGGCAGTTCAAGTTTGGACAGGGTGACGATGTGGGACAGTGGAATGACATCAGGGGGTTTCTTATGCTGGCGGGGGTCTTGGCATCCTACTCTGTCTTCCTTTGAGATCTCAGGTTCCTCTTGCGGGGTGGTTGATCTTCAGCAGGAGGTGGGTTTCTGGTGGCCTGTCGTTGTGTGGGGGCCTCCTGTCCACTAGCGCCGGCGGAGGTGGTAGGCTGTTCCTGGTCCAGGCTGGTGACAGGGGCCCTTTGGGGTGCCACATGGTCCCGCAATGTGGTGACTATTTGGTTGAGGGCCAGGACGATGTTCCTGAGCTCCTCTCTGTACCCCATGTACCGTTCCTCCTGCTGTGCCTGGATCTCCTGGAACCTGGCCAGTACCGTCGCCATCGTCTCCTGGGAGTGGTGATATGCTCCCATGATGGTGGTGAGGGCCTTTTGGAGAGTCGGTTCCCTGGGCCTGTCCTCCCCCCCCTGTCGCACTGCAGCCCTCCCAGTTGCCCTGTTTCCCCGGGCCTCTGTCCCCTGGACGGTGTGCCCACTACCACTGCCCCCAGGTCCCTCTTGTTGTTGGGGTGTTGGGTCAGCCTGGGTGCCCTGTAGTGGCGGACACACCACTGATTGACCTGTCCTGGAGACAGAGGCATGGGCCCGCTGGGTGGGAGCTGTGCTGATATTCCCAGAGGGGGTTAGGTCTGCTGTGGCCTGTGTCTGTGTGTGGGGAACCGACTGTCCAGAGGTCCCCGATGGTCCGGGCTGGTCATCAGGTTCTAGGTCGACAGAGCTGCTGTCCTCACTGGGGGCCTGTTCTGGGGGTGGGATGGACAACTCTGGACCCTCCTGGCCGGTGTGTTGGCGTTCGGGCCCTGCAGGGGTAAAAGAGTATGGTTATTGCTTCTGTGTGTTCCATGGCGTGCGATTTGTGGGTGCCCTTGTCCCCCAGTGCTGGCATTCCCTTGTGGGAGGAGTTGTGAGGGTGGTGTGTGGGGGGGATGGGTATGTGCAGTGGTCATGCATAGGTGAGGGGTGTCCATGGTTTGTGTTGGCATTCAGGGTTTGGTTTTGGGTTGGGTGGGTTGTGCTGGTGAGACATTGGCAGGGAGGATGTGTGCTGGGGGGTTGGGGGTGAGGGTGGGGATGTGGGTTGGCATGCTGGTGGTTGGGGGGGGGGAGTAGTTGAGATGAGACTTACCAGAGTCCATTCCTCCGCCTACTCCAGCGAGGCCCGCAGGATGCAGGATGTTCAAGACCTCTTGCTCCCATGCAGTGAATTCGGGAGGAGTGGGTGGTGGTCCGCCGCCAGTCTTCTGTACAGCGATGTTGTGTCTTGAGACCATCGACCGTACCTTCCCCCGTAGGTCGTTCCAGCGCTTTCGGATGTCTTCCCGGTTTCTGGGATGCTGTCCCACAGCGTTGACCCTGTCGACGATCCTTTGCCATAGCTCCGCCTTCCTGGCTATTGTGGTGTGTTGCACCTGTGTGCCGAAGAGCTGGGGCTCTACCCTTATTATTTCCTCCACCATGACCCTGAGTTCTTGGTCCGAAAACCTGGGGTGTCTTTGGGGTGCCATGGGGTGGTGTGGATGAGGTGTGGGGTGGTGTTTGTGGTGATGTTAGTGGTGGTGTGTGGTGATGTGTGCGTAGATGTGGTGTGGTTGATGATGTTGGGTTCCTGTGTGTGTTGGGTTTTTCGATAGCTGTGCTCTCTCTCTCTCTCTCTCGCCTTCTCTCCGAATTTCTAGAAGTGGGGGTTTGTGGGTGATGTGGGTGTGTGTTTTATAGTTGCTTGGATGTGTGGGAGTGGTGCATGTATGTGTATCAGGTGTGTGTATTTCAAAATGTCCAATGTGGCTGTGTTTTGGAGCTGGGTGTGTATTTTGACCGCGGCGGTGTGTACCGCCAATGGAATACCGCGGTTGAATGACCGCCGCGTGGATTCGTGGGTCATAATGGCATGGGCGTGTTTGTGTTGGCGTGGCGGTGGAGGTTTGGTCATATCCAGTTTTCCGCTGCCCGCTGAGGAGGCGGCCTTCCGTGGATGTCGGGTTTTCGGCGGTTTGGCAGTTGGAGGTCAGAATGACCGTGGCGGTTTACCGCGGCGGTATGATGGCGGACTTCTGACCGGCGGTAAGGGCCTTTTACCGCCGAGGTCAGAATGACCCCCTTTGTCTGTCCACATGACTAGGCCTAAAACCCTCACCGTCTAACCAACCCAGACACCTGGTCATTATCCTGGACACCTACAACACCCTGACACTTCACACATCCCTGTTTCACCTCCACCTGCTTTCACATAAGTTGTATAGTTAGACTTCCCTGTATCTGGCACCCTCCTGTATCGCCATCCCTCAGGCCATAATCACATGTAGTCTAAAGTACACCAACGTCCTCTACCAAAGCTTCTCTGCACAGCTTCAATACATGTTTTAAACTATCCTACACAGCACTGCCTGACTATTACTCAGCCTACACTGTGGCACGCACATTACCCCTTGTGTACTTGAGGTATGTCTCCTCATTCAGAGACACTGGCAGTTCAATCTGCTCCGCCTATACGGCACTATTCTCCCTGGGCCTGCCTAGCTCACACATTCTCTATGCTTCCAACAAACAATCATGGACCTCTGCTGTGCATCACTTGCATTAGCCCCCGCACCAAATATCTATATGAGCAAGACAGGAGATAGGGTGGCCTCTTACATGGAAGCCAACACCTGTAAAAACTTCACCAAGCACATTAGGACAGCTGGGTACAAAATGGTTTAGTTCAAATGACTGTACACCTGGCTCTTTAGGTGATCCCACTTGGTTAGCCAGCACAAACTCAACACCTGAATGCCTTCTTCGATGAGAAGTTAGCACTCTGGCAAAGCACATTACTTTACATTTCATTTTTGGCTGAGCAGCCCCAAGACAAGCACACTTGCTACGAGGTACAAGGGAGCCGACATTGACACTGAAATATCTGCACAGTTCCCAAAATCCATGCATGAGATGCTGCTCCATTCGCAGTTTTTTGTTTTGTATTGTGGTACTTGTATTCCAAGTCTTTCATGTTATAGATTAGACTACAAGTCCTAGGAGTAATTGGACAACCTGGACTGGGCCAACACATCATGCATAGATCAGTGAAACTTGGCAGAGCTGGAGATAAACATATGTGACAGGGCAATTATTTCACAGATATGTGATTCATGAATTTGTATGTGAGACATGTATTGCCCTTTCATATGCACACAGAGCAGCAAAGTGTCTTGCTGCACTGCACTGAGCTGCAAGACAGTTTTAACCATATGGTCCCTTATTTTAATTTCCCTCTAGTTCTTCCTGATCCTCAAGCACAGCACTGTCCTGTCCGGCAAGTCCTGCCACCAGTATCAGGACGATGAGTGACACCACCTGCTCCTCCAATGTGTCCAACTCCTCCTGGATATCAGGTCCTCCTCAGGTCCGCCCTGGCTCGTGCTACGATTTCTAAACAGTTTCTCTTTGGTCCTGCACTTATAGTTATGCCACCTTGACTTCAACTCCAGAACTGTCCTCTTTGTTTGCTCTCCACTGTTGATTTTATGCAGTATGGATTGCCAAATGGCTTCCTTCTTCCCTATTGGGAATTTGGAGGTAATAAAGAGAAGGTGTTCATTTTATGTCACCTCAATGTTTGGTTCTCTTCTTCACTGAAATTGGTCTTCCCCCTCCTGTGGCCTGCTGTATGGTCATCTTGGCTCAGATTGGGGTTGTTGCCCTACTGACTGGTGGATGGTGTTCCCTTCATTTTTAAGTTATTTTTTGTTCTTCTCTTCTACCTGCTGTTCAATGTTTGAAATGTCTGTTTTTTTACACATACCAGCAGGCAATGCACCCCTAAGTAATGCAGTGCTGATTTGCCACACTTACAAGTGCTTTACAACAAGCGAATCACCTTTGTGTCACGTAGGGGCCAGTTGTCTCGTGACAAGTTGTTTCATTTTTTTAGAAGATACGTCAAAATGTTTGATGCCCCATTGGAGCTTGTGACATGGTGAGCAGTTCTATAAGTCCAACGCAAGCATGTCGCAGGTAATAACCTCAGATTTTCAATTATAACGATTTTAGTAAAAATATCACCAAAAGACGTAAAGCAGCAACTGTTGATATCCAGTCGTGCGGGACTCGGGGAAAGTCACAAGTTCAGGGTGACCGCAATGGAGCATGGGTCGGCTACAGGGACCCAGTTAGACCCGCTGAACAATGTACCTTCAATCCTGGGTTGCAGAGCCTTGCGGGAATACATGTTGAAAATGTGTCGCACAGCTGAATCAGCGCTTCATTTTGAGATATGGTGCATTGTCTCCCCCCTCCTCCTGCAGGTAGGGCACATGGCGTCTGAGGACCAAATTGAGCAGCATGAAGCAAACAATCACTATCTGGCAGACCTTCTTAGGGGCATAGCATAGGGATCCACCTGTTAAATGGAGGCAGCAGAACCTAGTTTTCAATAGACCAAATGCGTGTTCTACAACCCTCCTGGTAACGCCATGTCCTTCATTGTACCTATTTTCAGCCCCTGTTCTCGGATTCCTCACAGGTGTCAACAGCCAGGACAGATTTGGATATCCGGAGTCACTTGGAAGTAGTGAGGGACACACATTAACCCTGTACAATGTCATGGAGTACAACACCAATTGGCATACATTGACATACACTTTGTGAAGCCTCAAGCTCACCTATGAGCCACACTCTGTGCCTCTGTAGTCATGCTATCACATGTGGGACGCTGCTATTCCTCAATTCATGGGCATCATGCACAGATCCAGGAAACTTGGAATTGACATGGGAGATGTATTGATCAGCAAGGCACACCATCTGGACATTTATAGAGTGGTAACTTTTCCTATTCCTGTAGACCTGCTCATTTGCCCTGGGAGAGTCCAAGGCAATATGGGCCCCGCCAGTGGCCCAAATCACACTGATATGTGTCCCATAGCATAGAATCCAACCTTCACAGTGTGCAAATCTTC
The DNA here is from genome assembly GCF_031143425.1 of Pleurodeles waltl. Taxonomy (NCBI): domain Eukaryota; kingdom Metazoa; phylum Chordata; class Amphibia; order Caudata; family Salamandridae; genus Pleurodeles; species Pleurodeles waltl. The sequence goes on from NC_090437.1 coordinate 466,916,099, forward strand.
ACTCTGGGGGAATGAGATGTAACTGCTCATGTATTTGAGCAAGGCAGCCAAAATCCTTCCAAGCACTATCTAAAACATTGGCTGTGACATTCCTGCAGCCAAGCCCACTGTCACCTGGAATGAACCACCTGCCAGGAATTGGAGCACTGACAGTACTACAGGGGGAATCGCTGTAGTGCTACGGATAGCAGGAATTAGATCTGGATCCAATTGTTGAAACAGCTCAGTAATAGTGGCCCTGTCCAGATGATAGGTGAGTATGAAGTGTTGGTCCCCCAGTGTAGCCAAGTCCACTAGGGGTCTGTACACGGGAGCTTGCCTCCTCCTCCTCCTCTGCAGTGGTGGGATCTAAGTGAGCCAAACATGAGATGTGTGTGACTACAGGAAGTTTGGGGATACAATATCACAGTACACAGAGCATGTATGTAAGTAGAAGACTGGAATTGTCTTGGTGTGTACATTCAATACGCATCACGCACATAAATGTGTTCAACATAAATACCAGCATAAGGAAATGACAACCACCTGTCTTGTATGCAGGGACAGGTGGAAGTGACCTCACTCCGCCTGCGTTTGGCATCATGGCAGAAGGTGATCTGCACCACCGTGCAACTTCTCATTGGCTAACATGGAGCTCTATGGAGTACAGGAACCAATGATGGTCAAAGCCGGTGGTGACGATGTTCACCGCAGCGGACAGGACCACAATTTTCTCTGTACCACTTCACTTGATTCCTGACTCTCTCCAGTTCAATATCTCCACTGCGTGTGCTGCTGTGTTCTGTGTCTGGCACCTGCGATGGCCTGTGCTACAGGGGAAAGGGCCCCAGCCTTCACATCCAGGGAGTCGGAGAAGCTTGTGGATGGGGTCTTACCCCTGTATCGGCAGTTGTATGGGCCTCCAGACCAAAAAGTGAGTACATCATGGGTACGTTGGATATGACATGGCTGCATAAAGATGTATGTGTGTGCTGGCAGTGTGTCGTTTGGGGGGATTTTGGCTCCATGCAATATGTATGCAGAGGTACGGGTCATGCGTGTGCTTAATGTTGGTCCTATGCAGTATGTAAGCCATTTGAGTTACAGTATGGAGTGTTGAGTTCATGGTGTCCTTCTGTCTGTGTCTCCTCTGCAGGTCAGCACCCATCAAAAGAAAAGGTTGTGGTGTGCCATCGCCAAGGACGTGTGGAACTTGGGGTGCATAGCCGGTGGTGCACCCACTCCAGGAAACGGTGGAAGGACCCGAAACGCTGGGCCTGGAAGCGAGCGGAGACCCAGCTGGGGACGGCCTCCCAATGAGGGAGGGGAGCCAGTCGGAGCCTGACCCCTCCTAATGGCCCGCATACTGGCGGTGGTCAATCCTGAGTTGGATGGGTGCTTGAGGGCAGCACAGCAGCAACAAGTGGGTGAGTACAGACTATGTAATATTATATTTTTGTTGCCTGCCATGGGGTTTGGGTGCAAGGTTCTAGTCAGTGGATGCCCCAATATGCCAGTTTAGCTATTCTTGTGTGGTCCTGCTTAGCAATGTAGGGAGGTATGTATATTTGGTATTGGTAAGTAGCTAGCATACCATAACAGACATGGCTTAGTGAGTACCAGAAGGTGTGCAGATGGTAGTGTATGGGTTCTTTATGGCTGTTGTACTCAGGTAATGGTTTGTCATTGTGGTCCATTCTGCACAGTGTTAGTCCCAGTGAGTGATTGTGATGTGTATGCTCTATGTGCTGTTGTTGCTGTGATTGACCCTCTGCTCCCTTTCTTTCTCCCCCACCCTCTCTTCTTTTGTCATCCTGTCCTTGTGTGCATTAGCATCATCTGGCAAAGGAGCAGGGGCACCAGTGAGTGGGGGAGCTGTGGTCCACGGGACCCAGGAAGCAGAGTCCACCAACGCCAAGGGGACCAGTGGGTTGGAAGGTGAGGGGAACACCACAGGGGAGACACGAGCAACAACAACCTACTCAAATTCCTCCTTGGATGAAAGCTCCCTGGTGGTGGCGGACCCCTATTTGACCACCCCAGCTACAAGATCTTTCGCCACCCCCCATACCAGCACCACCCTCCCAGTAGCCCCCCACCCAGTTGCCCCTGCCTGCTCACCCAGGAGGGTGGGCATCTCATTCGCCCAGGTACCTCAGGCCTGGCCCCAGTCAGCCCTGCTGCCCTCACGGAGGAGACTATTGACTTCCTGAGATCCATCTCTGTAGGGCAGTCAACCACAGTGAATACCATCCAGGGGCTGGCATCCTAGATGCAGCAATGCAATGCCTACCTAGAGAACATTCACAGTGGCTTGGTTGCCCTACAGAGATTGTTTCAGGATCTGGCTTCCTCTTTGACAGTAGTCAGTGTCCCTGGTTTTTTTGTCCGCCCTCCAACTACCAGTTCCCAGTCCCAAAGCAATCTCTCCCAACCCATCCCACGCACACAATCTGACAAGCATGCACCCAAAACAACAGAGAGGACTCGCACAGACAAACACAGACAGCACACTTCACTCCACAAACACACACACAGATGCACATACCACAACAGCCACTTCCTCCACTGTCTCACCCTCCTCCTCCTCCCTCACAGTCACATCAACACTCACACCTGCATGGACTGCATCATCAGTCTCAGATCCTGCCACCTGTACTGCCCTGCCCACAGTCACCACAACAGCAGACATGCAGACAAGCACCCCACACACCACATGCGCAGTCACCACCACCACAATCACAACCTCATGCAGCACACTCGCCTCACTTGCAGACACCACCACAACATACATACACACGTCCTGTTTGTCTTCTTCCACCCTATCTGCCCCCCTACAATTACACATAAACGCTCCCACTCAGGCACTCAACAGCCATCCACCTCACACTGTCCATGCGCCTGGACCCACGTCCAACACACCTACTCCTCCTACAACCACTCTCTCTACCTCCACTCCCAAACCTCCTCGCACAACCCACCCCATTGGTCCTAAGAAACCTTTCCTTTCCCGCCTTGACCTCTTCCTTCCTCCCCCCCATCCTACCCGCAAGAGGAAGATTCCTGTCCCCCAGTCCAGTACTTCCAGCTCCCAGTCCACACCTGTTCCTCCCCCTAAAGCGACACCTGCCACTAAGGGGCACAACAGTGGCACTCTGGCCTCTAACCCCAACCTCACTCCTCCGCCCCTAATCAAAAGAGTAAAGAGCCACCCCCTCCCAAACCCAAATCCAAGGATCCCCTTCCCAAGCGGAACCCATCAACCCAAGAGATGCCTGCCTAACATCACCATGATGCCCCTGCCCAGTGGAGTGACTTGGGCTGTCAGGAGTCAAGTTGACTTTTGGACGTTTCCCTGTGGCCATTTATTGACTATGGACTGGCCAATGGCCCTTGCTGTATATTTGTAAATACGTATATATGTATATTTTGAATTTAGGTCGCTGTTCCCACATTATTACAGTGGCTAGACCAGAAGTATGTGTCCTGGCTTTCTTTGTTCCTGGGTTATGTTCTTGTTGATTAACTCTGCAGATAGTTCTCAGTGTGTGGTATGTATGTATGATGTGTGTTGTGTGTGTTGGTGTGTCACTCTCCCCTCCCTCCCTTGTGTGTTAGGCGGGTGTACTCACCGACGTCATCTTCGTCAGCATTGCTGCTCGTGGACTGCCTTTGCGTGGTACAGCATCGGCAGGACTTCCAGTTCGGGTTCCAAGATGGTCGCGGACTCCTCTGTGTCCCTAGAGGTGAGTGTCTGCTTTTATATGATGTGTTTCCACCAGGCTTTTGGTGGTTTTGGTCCCACACTGGAAATCCTGGCAGTCTGCTAAGTCATAATATGGTGAGCGGGTCATTGTCTTCCACCAGCCTGAAGGTGCCTACAGCTGTGGTCAGTGGATGGACAGCATTGGCGGATTGGGTGGTACAATGGCTGTCTATGGGAGGGATCACCGCCATGGTCATAATTTGGTGGTCTTCACCGCCAGCCTGGCAACGGTACTACTGCCATCGCCGGTGTGGCGGTCAACTGATAGCCAATGTCATAATGAGGGCCTATGTGACATTCGTGGGAAAGTGCCATTCGTGGTAAAAAATGACCATGAACACACAATGACAACAGAATGTGTGGCAGTGGTTGTTCATGGTGGGTTTTTTGCATTTATTTTTAGCATGAAATGAGACCTTTTGACAAAAATCAACACAAGGACACATTTCGCTCTAACATGTAGCATAAAATGAGTGATTTGCATTTTGAATAATTAAACAGAATTTTTCCAAACTTTTGTGTAATTACACAAAAGCAACTTACAAGTGACATGTTTTGTACAACTCTACTGTCATATGGTATGGGATTAACATACTATGCCAAAGCACCCATAGTCAGAAATTGTCCCTCCTAGCATAGGTTGAATGTATGTGTGGAGTCTCACTTCACAGAATTACACATAGTTACATTAAAACTCAGCACAATTCAAAGGAATCTAACAGGTGGAAAATATTGGTGCAATTTAGTGCTGGTAGTGTGAGCAGCATGAATAGCATTATGCATTGTGCAAGAGCGCAAGGCAGTTCAAGTTGATTTTTTGTCCGCTTGAGTAGAAAATCTAATTGAGCTGCAGCAACTCTACTGAAGCTGCAGCCTTCTGACTGCAACCACTCGTGACCATCCGTGACTGCTCACATTCAAAAATCGCTCTAGGGGATGCCAAATCTCGCTCACGCCTGCCAGCTCCCATTTTCTGGAGCCTCATGAGCGAAAACTCCATCACACAGAAATTGGCAGAATTTGGCATAAACTCCATGTTAACAAGTAATGCGGAGTGACCAAAATGTTGCCAATTCTGCTGGTGGCACACCTCTGGTTAAGACCTTCAAAATGGCAGTGGTCAATCTGAAATTCAACAGCACCCCTGCCCATCACCTTTACAGTAAAAATCATGTGGGTCACATAGGAAAATAAATCTATCACACTACATTGCTTTCTCAGGGCAATAACATCACACTACACTATACTAAATGGAAACAAACCTACTACATTCCAATGTATCCTGTGAACACTAGTTCACCACACTGCCCTCTACATCCAAAAACACAATATGCAGTACTTTATTTTAGGGACACAAATGTACTTCCCCCACTACCTCCTGGAACCACAAGCCCACAGTAGAACACTAGTCCATCACACTACACTGAATCCTTGGAACAATAGACAAATCATCCTAAAATGCATTTAAGGGCACTAACAGCCTCACAGCTCCAATTTGAGCTTCATGAACATGCTACACTAGAACCTTTGGCTAATAGCCAGTCACACTTCATTGAATCCATTGGGCCACCACATTGCACCTCAGACTGGAGGCACTAACCCCCAAAACTGCTCTACATTATAGATATGTTATCCTTCTTCACTGACTCCTTGAGACACTAATCCATCCACCAGAGTTAACCACAGGAGAACAACCCACTGCACTGTACCAATTATACGGATTCCTTTGTAAGATTTCACCACAGAGCTCTGTAATGTAGGGACAATTATATAGCACAGTGCCATGCATCATAGGGGCTTTGACCTACTTCACTGTATCCTACAAATGATATTGTATTGCATTGCGCTGCATTTTAGATATATTAATAAATAAGAATGCACTTGATCCTACTGGCACTAATCCATCACATTGCTTTGTATTCTTGATGTGCTTATCCATTATACTGTGGTGGTTCCTAAGGTCACTTTCACACCACACTGTACTACACTGTAGGTGCGTACAAATAATAGCCAGAAAGAATCTCCCCCCTTTTAGCACACATTGGGGTTTTTGCTATGTGAAATTTAAACTGCTAGATCATCATCAAATCTAGCGTCAGAAGAAACAGCAATGAGCTTTGGAAAACTGTTTGAAATGCTGTAAATCCATGTGATGGTTTACGGAAAAATTGACTGGGAGGACCTGAACATTTGTGCTACAGCAGTCACTTGGAAGTTTGTGGACTGTAACGTGGTCTGCCAGTGCTTTTGCAGAAACGTTATTCAGGGGTTCATTTGGTGTAGGGCCACTACATCCTTCTCCAGGTTTTGACCAAAGCACACTTTAGAGTAATGTAAAAGGGGCATGTAAACAACAATTCATTGATTGCATCATTCATGAATAGGATCACTGTACATAAAACTACATGTCATTTCTTAATTAGGATGCCTCAAAAAATGTCCAGAGTCCTGTCCCCAAAAATTGGCTATAACCACAGGTTAAGGTCAGTGCATACTTGAGATAGCTGCAGGACATGCACTGTGGCACTTTCTTTCATAAAGGGCTTTCAGGGCATGCTGTAGGCCTTGGACAACTACCACCCTGTGGATACTTTGGATATGAGTCCTCAGCTTATTGCCATACCCGAAGCGTAAAGTGAAGACCTGTAGGTTCAATGGAATAGGTACCTGGCATAGAGACTGACAATACCCTGGGACAACTGCTTGTACGGGTATTGGTTGCAGGCAATAGCCAGAGGTCACACTCTCTGCTCACTGCTCTGAAGCTATGGACTCGCTTGATATGCCTTAAGGAACAACAGGCAGTGTTTCTGTATAGACAGCATGACCATAGAGGCTGCTCTTGGTTACAGAACGTGCTTGCAGGCGTTACAATCAGTAAAAGCAGGGCTTGTGGAAGAACATGCCCAGGGTTTAGATAACGGGAGTACTAGGCACAGACCCTGCCCATACTGCAGTCCCTATGCTGAATTCCCACACCACGCACCAAAGTTGATGTCTTGTGGATAGTGCAAACATGGGTACAGCAAGAGGCATGACAAGGAGCTGTATCTTTTGCTGTGTACTTATAGATCAAGGCTTAACACCTTACTGTTTGAGTTCTGTAGGCATGACCCCTGCTCACAGCACCTATCATGCTCGATGCCCAGTGCCCAAAGGACCTGGCTGCAGTCCTTGGTAATGAGGTCCCGACGGGACAGGACATGACTACAGGCCACACCTTGAATGTGCTGCTGACTTTGATAAGTGGCACAGGCCATGACCTATGACCGTATCTTGTGGGAAGTTTACACACCAGAGTATACTCTGTTTACTGACGTCAGTGGTGCTGAGTAGAGGGCATGAAAGAACGCTATTACATGTTTCTTGCTATGGTTGAAAGCGCTGCTCGTGAACTCACAGATGGCATCACAAATCACATGATCGAAGATAGAACTGATGACATCACATTTGACAACACCATTTACATGGAATTTACAATCAATGTGTTGTGCATGCATAATGGAAACACCTCTCTTTGCCCTGAGTTTCACACATTCCGGCAACGGGATGCACAGTGAATGCTACTGACATTGCATAATTCTCTGATACAGCCATATGCCAAATACTCCTCCAAGGAGCAGGTGCTTATAGTCAAAGACTAGATGTATGTCCTACGCAGCTACGATTTAACACAGGACACTTCCGTGCTGGCAATGCCCTCTGTTTTTGTATGCAAAGAGGAGGGCCACTACATGCTAATTTGCACTATGTGCGTTTGCACTGGGCTAGCCAAACACCATACCTTGTGCGTTCCGCAGGCAGTGAATGCGAACATCCACTGCCTTATATGATCTACATCTCTATATGTAGCAGCCACATGGCATGCCTAAAGACAATGCCCTATGTGCGATATAAAGCATGGCCCCAGGATGACAGAATCCAAAGTATGTGTCTCGTTGATCTGTACCTGAAAATATCAGAAATATTATTCCTTCCACTTTCCCCTTTTATTTCTTTGGTCCTCCTTATCTGGCTTCAGACCACCGCTTCTCGCCTACCTTCCTTTCTGCATACACCACAGATTGATAATGAAATCGGATGATACATTTGTTACTGATGCTTGTCTGTGCATTGGGCAGGCAATGTAACAAAAAAATATTAGTTGTCGTTAGAAGAATGGCAGCATGAACAGACTTTAACAAAATATCTAATCTTTTAACAGAAGATAAAAAAACTGTTGTAAAAAGGGAGCCAAAACTCTACATACGCCCCATGACGAAAAAACGTGTTTTGTTTAATTATTATTTCAAGAGCTTGGCCTTACTATCCCGCGGTGCAGCTTTCTGCATCTCAAAACCCAGTTAGGGAAATCAATGTGCTGTACACAGAAGAGCAACACCTTCAAGCTGTAAAAACATATGGTGTTCCTACTGTTCAGATACAACTCGCTCGCAAGGCAGAAACTACTGCCAGGAAAAAAAAGACAGTGCATCGTTTTAGATTTTGAGCAGTCTCATACCAACGTGATGCCGTATTAGCGCAACACATCAAAGAAAATTTAGATTTTTAGCCTTACCTTTTAATTGCCCCTGTTTCTGAGTTTCAACCCAGGAGCTTCCACCCACTTGATCCCTATGGGTTAAATAGGTCAGTTTAAGCATAGGTGGATTTAGTACCAAAAAGCACAAAGTGCCATTCGTAGGTATCTACGAATCTATGTATTTTGGGTCAGATACAGGAACCAGGTTCACCCTGGTAAAGCATTTGCCTTCTCAAAGTCCACGTTCGTGAGAGGAGCTTCAGCTAGAACTTAGCACTAAGAGGAGATTCTTATTAGTGCAAGGAACAGGTCATCGCTGGAGATTTGTGTTGCTGGTAGACATGGGCAGTCACTGTTTGACACAAAAAGCAGATTGCCACTGGAACTTTGTGTTGAGGAGAGACGCTGCGACTCCTGCTGGCATGAGGAGCCCACCCATGACATCAAATAGCCCCTAACATTTGGATTTTCACTTGAGCTTGGTTTTGAAGCAGGAGCAGTACACTCTGAAACCATCTAAGGGCCCGAACCGGAGTGGGGGCACCTCTTTGGGATCAGGACTTTCTACAGGAGAGGCCACAGCAGGGGTTAAGCAGGTCCACTTGATGCTTGTCAGCTGCAGGGAAGGACTCAGGAAGCTTGTCATGTCCCTGTATCTCAAATGGGATGTCAACCAGCTGACACTTGGAGTTACTTTTGGAAATTCTGGGTTCAAGGCAAGCAGGTCCAGCCTTCCTTCTTCAGATAGCTGGGTAATCCTTCTTCTGAATCCTACACAGGACCCGGAGTGTTCTAATAAGAGGTTCTGAATGTGTCATTCTAATACCCAGTGCAAGCTGTGGGTAAGAGATGTCCCCTATGTCTAAAATTCTCCCTTTCCTGGGTTTGAATCTGTGCAGGAGGCCATAGCAGGCAGGCCTAGGTGTGAGTTGCATTTGTCAGTGGCAGGGCATGCAGCCTTAGAAGTCATAAGAGGATAGTCACAGCCCACAGGATGCTCTTTGAAGTCAGGAAGAGCTAAGTATAATCCCTATTGTCAGCCTGCTCAGGAGAAGAACACCCTTCCCCACACCCAAATCGCTACAGTATCCAGGTCTGGAAGGAATACATAACACACCTCAAGAAAGCCACTGACAGTTGTGTGATCCTAGACACTGCAGAAAGGCACATTTGAGTTAGGCAGAAAAAGGCCAACTCTATAAAAGTGACATTTTCAGGACAGTAACTTAAAATCAAACTTTACCACTAAAGATAATTTTAAAGTACTATTCAAATGAGTGAAAGAAACATTTCTCTGTCTGTTCCCAAACTGAAGTTATCACTTAGTAAGTGAAATGAGGTAAACCAGTGTTAGTCTATGGGAGAGATAGACTTAATACAGATAAAAACAACTGTAGGAGTGTTTCACTGTCAGCACATATAAAACTTAAATATAATATGCCATAACTTTTAAATACTATGCACCCTGCCTGTAGGACGTTGTGAGAAAGTAGCCTCTTTCTAGCACGGTTACCCCATTTCTGGCCTGTTTGTGAGTGTTTGTCAGTGTGGTTTTGCCTGTCTCACTGGGATCCTGCTAGCCAGGACCTTAGTGCTCATAGTTTGTGGCCTATGTGTCTTGTCAGCATGACTAACTGTGCCACTGGAGTTCTGCTAACCAGAACTCCAGTGCTTATGCTCTCTCTACTTACCAAAGTTGTCACTACAGTTTAGTGACTCCATATTCCAATTCTGATTGGCACACTGGACCCCCCTTACAAGTCCCTAGTATATGGTACCTAGATACCCAGGGAATTGGGGTTCCAGGAGATCCTTACAGGCTGCAGCATTTATTTTGCCGTCCATAAGGAGCTCATACAAACCTTTCATCAGGACTGCCACTGCAGTCTGAGTGAAATAGTGTGCACACTATTTTACAGCCATTTTACACTGCATCAGGTAACTTATAAGTCACCTATATGTTTAACCTTCATTTACTGAAGGCTAGGTGCAAACATACTGTGTGTGAGGGCACCCTTGCACTAGCAAAGGTGCCTCCACATAGTCCAAGGCCAATTCCCCAGACTTTGTGAGTGCGGGGACACCATTAAATGAGTGCACTACATATAGGTAAATACATATATGTGGCTTCACAATGGTAACTCCGAATATGGCCATGTGAGGTGTCTAAGATGGAATGGACCCCTAATCCAAATCTGGTATTGGGGGCCAATCCCATGCACCCTGGGGGCTCCACCATGGACACCCAGTACTACCAAACCAGCTCTCTGAGGTTTCCACTGCAGCCCCAGCTGCTGCCACCTCACAGACAGGTTTCTGTCCTCCTTGATTGAGCAGCTCAATCCCAGGAAGGCAGAAGAAGGCATTTCCTTTAGGAAAGGGCTGTTACACCCTCTCCCATTCGAAATAGGTGTTACATGCATTGGAGGGGTATCCTCCCAGACCCTCTAGAAATGCTTTGAAGGGCACAAACTGTGCCATCCTTGCATAATCCAGTCTACACCAGTTCAGGAACCCCCAGTCCCTACTTTGGCATGAAACTGGACAAAGTAAAGGGAAGTGACCACTCCCCTGTCCATCACCACCCCAGGGGTGGTGCCCAGAGCTCCTCCAGTGTGTTCCTGGCGTTAGCCAGCTTGGATTCCAAGGTGTGGGGACCCTCTGGAGACCTCTGGCCAGTGCCAGCAGGTGATGTCAGAGACCCCTCCTGATAGGTGCATACCTGGGTAGGTAGCCAATCCTCATCTCAGGGCTATTTAGGGTCTCTCCTCTGGGTGTTTCCTCAGATTCGGTTTGCAAGATTGCTCCAGGACTCCTCTGCATCCTCTGCTTCAGCTTCTGACTTTTGGATCAACCACAGACTGCTCCTGGAACCACTGTAACTGCAACAAAGTATCCAGGACAACTCCTGTGACCTGCAACTTCAGCTCCAGCCAGCAGTTTCCAAGGTGTGCATGCTCTGAGGACTGCCTGTCTTCACCCTGCACCAGACTGAAGGACTCTCCCGTAGAGTGACAGAGTCACTTCCCTGCTTCAGCAGGCACCCTTCTGCGATGACAACCGGTACTCTGGGACTCCTCTCCTGACGACGAGCATGCTCCCTGGAACACAGGTGGTGGACTAACGTGACTCAGACTGTCCAAAGGTCCAGCTGTCCAAATTTGGTGGAGGTAAGAGCTTGCCTCCCCATGCTGCAACAGTATCCCTGTTCCCCGCATCTTCTGAAGCTCCGTGGGCTTCTGTGCACTTCTTCCAAAGGTCCTTTGTGCACAGCGTAGCCCAGGTCCCCAGCACTCCATCCTGTGATGCACAGCTCCCTGAGTTGTTCTCCGACGGCGCTGAACCCTCCAGTGTAGTGCTGCAACAACCATACTTTGCATCTTCTTTGTCCCCGTGTTCTGGGACTCCCGTGGATGCTGCCTAGTCTTCTGAGGGCTGAGAGCCCACTCTGTCTCCTCAGTCCAAGGTGAGGCCCCCAGGTTCCCCTGGGTCCAGACAGCTCCTCTTTGACGCAAACCGCGTACTTGCTTGAACCAAGGCTGTTGGCAGAATCTAGCGACCCAAACAGCCTGCATCCAACAACTCAACGTGGGACATCTCTTGCACCAAGCAGGAATCCTCAGCTATCTTCTTTGGTGCATTTCAATACTTTTCTTCTAACCGTAGAATCCACTTTTGCACCTTCTTCCAGGTTGCAGGGGCTCCTGTTCTTCCTGGACTCCTCTTCGACTTCTGGACTTGGTCTCCTCTCTTTACATGTCTTCAGGTCCAGGAATCCATTGTTTGTTGCTTGCAGTCTTGCTTGGTTCTTGCATAATTCTTCATCACGACTTGTAGTGTGTTCTGGGGAAACTAGCTGTACTTTACTCTTGCTTTCCTGGGCTCTGGGGTGGAGTACTTTACTTGCCTTTAGTGTTTTCTTACACTCGCAGCACCCCTCTACACACTACACTTGCATTCCATTATTTTAGTATATGGTTTATGTTGCCCCTAGGCCCATTACAATCTATTGTATTTTCTACTGTTTGCACTACTCTATGACGGTTTACTTATCTGATTTCGGTGTCTAGTGCTTATATTGTGTATAATGCTTATCTCCAGAAGAGAGTATTGCAAGATATTTTTGGCCTTTTGCCACTAAAATAAAGTACCTTTATTTTTGGTAACACTGAGTATTGTCTTTCATTGTATATAAGTACTCTGTAAATACAGTGGCATTGCAGGAGCTTTGCATGTCTCCTAGTTCAGCCTTGGCTGCTCTGTTTCAGCTACCCCTAGACAGCCTAAGCTGCTAAAACACTGCCTACATTGCACTAAGAAGGGATAATTGGACCTGGTATAAGGTGTAAGTACCTTAGGTACCCACACCAAACCAGGCCAACCTCCTACAGGCCTATCTTAGGGGTGATTTATAATCATGAAAAGGAAAGGTTTAGGCATGTAAAAGGTTTATTTCTTTACAAGCCGCTTTAAAGGGTGGCACAATGAGCGCTGCAGCCCACTGGTAGCATTTCATTTACAGGTCCTGGGTACATGTAGTATGATATACTATTGCTAGAAATTGGGGTCTCCAGCTGGCAGCGGTATGCACCCTGTCCAGTAGGGACAACAATCCTAGTCAAGGTAAGTCTGTTTCACTTCCTAAATTAACCTGTGCTCACCCTCAGGTAACCTGGCACAGAGCAGTCAGGGTTAACCTAAGAGGCAATGTGTAAAGTATTTGCACAACACTTGAATTACAGTTACGGGAAGACAACACAAAAAGATTCCACACCAGTTTAGAAAAATAGAGAATATTTATTTTGTTAGACATAAACCCAAACGGCAAAAAACAATTACTTCTGCATAGATTTGCATGATTCAAGCCTAGAGTGAAACTCCCAGGGCTTAAAAGATTTGGGGCCAGATGTGCGAAGCTTTTTGCATGGTGCAAACAGCGAAATTGGCTATTTGCGCCATGCAAAAAGCACATCGCGATGTTCATTCCCATTTTCCCGACTCGCAAAATGGGAATGCGACTTGCAAATAGGAAGGGGTGTTCCCCTTCCTATTTGCAATTCGCATTGCGATAAAGCAATTCGCAGTTAGCACCCATTTCAAATGGGTGCTAACCCATTTGCAAAAGGGAAGGGGTCCCTATGGGACCCCTTCCCCTTTGTGAATGGCCCTGAAAACATTTTTTCAGAGCAGGCAGTGGTCCTATGGACCACTGCCTGCTCTGAAAAAATGAAACACAAACGTTTCATTTTTTCATTTGTGTTGCAACTCGTTTTCTTTTAAGGAAAACGGGCTGCAATACAAAAAAAAAACTGCTTTATTGAAAAGCAGTCACAGACATAGTGGTCTGCTGTCTCCAGCAGGCCACCATCCCTGTGAGTGCTGCGAATCGGAAGGGGGTCGCAAATTGCGACCCACCTCATTAATATTAATGAGGTGAGTCTTTGCAACCCCCTTGCAAATCGCAGATGATGTCAGGGACACCATCCTGCATCTGGGTGTGCGACTTGCAAATTGCAAGTCACTCAGACTCGCAATTTGCAAGTCGCAAACTCGGAATTTCCTACATCTGGCCCTTAGACACTCCCTTTGAGGAAGTTACGGTGAGTTCTCTGTAGAGAAGTACTAGGAAAGCCCTTGCGATGAAAGTTCCTATGTGGTTTCCTGATGGGAATCATTTGCAAGGGATTTCGATTCCCCCAGCCCCTCAAGATTGCAAGTCAATAAGGGCCAGAACCATACAACAGGTGGCCCACTGCTGCAGCATGGGGTCTTGCTGGATATGCATGCAAAGAAGCTGAGCAGTCAGCCTGCTACCCTTACTCATAGTTCCTTGTTGGTGTGAAGATGTCCTCTGTCACGGCGGCTGGGCCGAACAGTGTGGCGGTGCAGGAATTGGGCTAGACTTAACACACAGAGAATGAAGAAGCGCTACACACGCTGGCTTTGGTGAATGAAGAAGCACTTAGCATGTGCTGACTTTGAGACGCACTGCTCTCAGACCCACAGGTTACAGAGTCCCACAGTAGTTCTGCACAGTTGAAATCTTTGATGGCCCTGAAATATCCAACGGGGGCAGGCCAACAAGCCCTTGGAGTTACTTGAGATGTCCTTTGAGGTTGTAGATCCAGAGTAGTCCTTCTCACTACAAGAGGCAGCAGGCCAACACAGCAGAGCATGTTGAAAAGTGGCAGTCCCTCCTAGTAGTACAGCGATCAGTAGGCCAACACAACAGAGCAAGTAGCAAAGTGGTAGTCCCCTCTGGCAGCACAGCTCCTCTACTTGACAGAGTGTCCTCTGGATCCATCTGTGAACTGATTTGGTGGGTTTTGGGGTCCAGTACTTATACCAAAATGTGTCTTTGAAGTGGGGGGACTTCCAAAGAGTCATTTGAAGATGACAATGTCTCTTCCGTTCCTTCCTTGGCTCCAGACACTCTGCAGAAGTTTATGCAGCCCTTTGCATGAAGAGAGATGTAACCCTATTCAGGTGTAGGTGTCAGAGTCTCCCTCCCATCTAGCCCAGGAAAACCCATTAGGCAGGTGATAGCACATCAGGCTATAAATATAACCACAAGCTCTCTTTGTGTGTGACTGTGTAGATGGGATGCAAAAAGCCCAAGTGTCATCTATCCGAGATGTGCATTCAGAGACAGGCAGAGGCACAGAATGGGTAAAGAAAGAAAATGCCAACTTTCTAAAAGTGGCATTTTTAGACCTACAATTTAGAATCCAACTTCACCAGCAGGTGTGATTTTAAATTGTGAGTCCAGAGACACCAAACTCCGCATTTCTATCACTTCCCAATTGGAGATTATACTTAAAATGTGTCTTAAGGCTATCGCAGTATTAACTTAAGAAAGGGGTAGTACTTGTAGCAGTCAACATTGATTTTAAGAGTTGCTCACTACCTAGACATGTTAAATTAAAAAGTACATGTCCAACTTTTTAAATACACTACACCCTGCCCTTGGGATTTACTAGGGTCTACCTTAGTGGTGTCTTGTACGTAATAAAAAGGAAGGTTTGGGATTGGCAAGTGGGTGCACTTGGCAGGTCAAAATGGCAATTTGAAACTGCACCTACAGACGCAGTGGCAGGTCTGAGACAGGTTTGAAAAATTATTGTAGTGGGTGGTACAAGCAGTGCTGCAGGCCCACCAGTGGCATTTAATTGACAGGCCCTGGGCACCCATAGTGCAATTTACTAGGGACTTACAAGTAAATTAAGTATGTCAATTGTGGATTATCCAATTTTACCATGTTAAAAGTTCAGAGCACCTGCCATCTAGCATTGGTTAGCAGTGTTAAAGTGCACAGAATCCTCAAAACCAGCAAAAATGAGTGAGAAAAACAGGAGGTCAAAGGGCAACAGGTTAGAGGAAACCATGCCAAGGATGACAGGTCTAACAACTAGTGAATTATAAAGAAATTAAATGTGCTATTTATGTGCACGCCACTTTTACTATATTTAAGGGAGAGAGCAAAATCACTTTACCCCTGGTTAATAGGGTTCACGTTCACAGACTCATAAAGCCAGCAAAAAAGAGTACATCAAAAATAGGGGGTGAAGACAAACATTTTGCAGGAATATCATGCCAAGGACGCTAGGTCTAACACCAATTAATCACATTGGTGGCTCCAATCTGCGTAGGGTGGAATGATTGCCACTCATTTTTTTCCCCTGCTCAGCCTGAAATTTGAGAAATGGTGTAAAGTTGCAGAGAAAACAAACAATAGCCCAAACCCACCGTGAGAAAACGTCCTGCCACTCAAAGCCAAATTTCTTGTGTTTAAAACATGACACAACATGTCAGAAACCCAAAGTCTAACTTATGTTTAATGCAAAATAGCAAGCAGCACAGCAAAATAAGTAAAGGCAATTGTAATTTTAACTATCAACAGCTCTGGCTAGAAAAAGGTCAGTTGGAGCATAATGCTAAAATACATACATATTAGGGCTGTTTATATTGGTTTCTCTCAATGCAAGTCTATGGAACATTATCATGTGACAAACTTGTTACTTTCAGCTAAAGCTTATCTAATGTAAGGCTGGGAGCAACTCACAGAGTTTCGCTTCTCAGAATTTAGTGTTCTTACATAAAAACTCCACAAGTTCAGTGGAGTTCAGTCCTTGTGTGCATAATATGCATACCGCAGTGCTTGTGCTGCAATTTAGCACAGCATAGTAGGCACTCAAAAAATCGTCACGAACAGCACCATCTACTCAAGAAGCAGCCCTTTGATTGCATCTGCTCATGACCTTCCGCAATAGAAAATGCCACTAGGAGACCCAAATCTCTCGTGCGCACGCATTTTGGAGCCTCATGAGAACAAAATTGTGCCATGCTGCAAATGGCAGAATTTGGCCAGAACTCCACATTACAAGAGTAACGCAGAGTTGCCAAATTCCATTATTCAGCAGGCAGAATGAAACATTCTACCCACCCCTACTCTAATGAGCAGGTAGCCGTTTTTTCTGCCAACAAGATATCCTTGAGGCAAAAAGATTATTAACAAATGGAATACTGACCTCACTATACTCCCAAAAACCCACTTCCTTGAATAAAATGGCTTCTCATGACTACTAGAAATTTAGTAAGCATATTTGAAACAAATAGATATTTCAAACCAATAAAATATGACATCCATATTTGTTTATAAAATACATTGGTACACGCTTTGTCATACATATATAAAACAAGGAGCCATGGCCTGGAGCCCGAACAAGATGGCTGCACTGTAGTGCAGCCCTGCAGGCCGAGAACCAGAACCTGCTCATTATCCCAGCATCCCACTACTCCTAAAATCGCTCAACACTGACTGTGAAGAGATGACTCAACCGTCTGGCTGACTATCTTTTATAACCTAGAATGTAAGGGGGCTCAACAACCCCTACAAAATGGTCCAAGTCTTGGATTATCTAGACAGACACCACATTCACACTGCCCTCCTCCAAGAGACGCATATGACAAAAAACACTGAACGCACTATGGATGCTCCCTGGGCCACGTTGCGCCTGGCCTCCATGTATTCCTCATACTCCAGGGGTGTGCTTGTTCTGCTTAAGTATGGAATACTCTTTGTTAAACCTACACTGAGATTGACGATCATAGCAGGTACGCCATTTTACAGGGCATTCTATGTGGTACGCTCCTGACACTGGTCAACACTTGTAGCCCAAACATCAATGTCCCTGAATTGTTCAACCACATTTCGACTAGGCTACACTCTATGACACCATCTGCTATACTATGGGGTAGAGATTTCAACAAATACTTATATCCGCTTTGGGATTGGTCAACATATTCTGACCTAGCTGGAAAACACTCTCCCAAAACACTTTGCAAGGGCATGGGGTAATATGGACTCATGGATGTTTAGAGGATGCACAACCTTAACAAATGAGAAGGCACATTTACCTCATTGGTACATTAACTCATGGTTCCAACTGGACTAGTTGTTGGTGACCCATAGAGGTGAATGTTTGGTCAATTGATGTCCAGTACCTTATTAGGACCCTCTGAGACCATGCACTGGTGCAGCTAACAGTATACATCCCTACACACATCCCTGCTCCATTCACAAGAAATTCCAGGCAACAGCTCTGCTTGATCAGGTGTGCCGTGAAAGTCTTTGAACAGCAATAACAGAACACTTCAAGACAAACACAGTGTCTGTAAACTGCATGGGGACGTTCTGGGTCACTATAAGGGGAGTTTGCATTGGCACCCATGAGGGTATACTATGGGATATCTGCATGCAACTGCACAAGGTAGGATTAGAACGTTAGACCATGAGTATGATAACACCCCGACCTGAGACTCTTGCCCACATCAGAAACAAATTACACAATATAATGAGATGGGCCAAAGTGAATTAAGATATTTATCTCGTCGGCATGTCAAGAGGGCCTATGGAGATGGAGGCCGCCCTAGTCCCCCATCTAGCGCAGAGACTAAAAACTATGTGGGCTGCCAACCACATTGTAAAGCTCACTAACTCTTCCAGTGTACACTGTTTTAATACCCCAGACACACAGGCCTCCTTCCTCGATTTCTATAGACAACTTTATGCTGCCAGGGATTCTTCCCCACTGCAGTGTATCTGGATGATGTAGCTCTAGCATGGCTCTCCAGTGGCCAGCAGGAGTTCCTGCTCAACCGATAAATCTAGAGGAAGTCAAGGAAGCCATCTGCTCTTTTCCTAATGGCAAAACACCTGGGCAGGATGGTCTGAACGATTCATTTTATAAAGCCTATGTGGATCTACTGGCCCCGCATCTCCTCGCTCTGTACGAGGAAGCATATTGCAAGGGATGCTTCCCACATCACTGCAGGAAGTCCTAATTGTCACACTACTTAAACCTGACAAGCCTCCTGAATGAATCATACCGGGCCATTCTCACTTATCAATTCGGACACAGTTAGACCTGACAGCCTTAGGGTGGTCATTCCCCAACTTTTTGCCTGCCTCCCTATACTTTTCTGACACTGTTTTTGCTGGTTTTAGGACTCTGAGCACTTTACATCTGCTTACCAGTGCTAAGGTGCATATGTCTCTCCCTTAAACTTGGTAACATTGGTTCATTCCCAATTGGCCTACTTAATTTACTTCAGTCCCTAGTAAAGTGCACTACAGGTGCCCAGGGCATGTAAATTACATGCTACTTGTGGGCCTGCAGCACTGGTTGTGCCACTCACATAAGTAGCCTCTTAACCATGTCTCAGGCCTGCCATTGCAAGGCCTGTGTATGCAGTTTCACTGCCACTTCGACTTGGCAGTTAAACGTACTTGACAAGCCCTACATTCCCCTTTTTTTTAACATATGGGTCACCCCTAAGGTAGACCCTAGGTAACCCATAGAGCAGGGTGCTATGTAGGTAACAGGCAGGACATACACATGTGTGTTTGATATGTCCTGGTTGAGGAAACTCCTAAATTCGTTTTCTACTACTGTGGGGCCTGCTCCTTTTCATAGGAGCATTAAGACTACCCTCAAATACTGTTTGAGTAGTAGATTCTGATCAGAAAGGGATAACCAGGTAATATTTAGTATGGCCAGAATGGTAATAGAAAATTATGCTTATTGGTGAGGTTGGATTTTATTACTATTTTAGAAATGCCACTTTTAGAAAGTAAGCATTTCTCTGCACTTAAAATCCATCTGTGCCTTACAGCTTGTCTCCAATCAACATGTGGGCTGGACTGGTTGACAACTTCCTTGTGCATTTAACCAAGACAACCACAAACACAGGACACTCAGTCACACCTGCACTCATCTGCATTTTGAATGGGTCTTCCTGGGCTGGAAGGGTGGATGGCTTGACTAGTACATTTCAAAGGCTAGTGGCCTGCCCTCACACATTGGACTGCCAAACCCCCTACTGAGACCCTGCCAGACAGACCTGTACAGATAGGGGAACTTGTGCACTTCAAAACAACACTTTGAAGTCTCCCCCACTTCAAAGGCATTTTTGGGTATATAAACTGGAACTCTGACCCCACCAACTCAGACAATTTTGGACCTGAACCTGCAACCTGTCAAGAGGAACTGCCTGGCTGCCGAAAGGACTCATTTGGACTGCTTTGCTGACAAGGACTGCTGCCCTGCTGTCGCTCTGCTGTCCTGCTGAACTATGATTTTGCTGAGAAGTGCTCTCCAAGGTCTTGGATTGAGCTTGCTGCCTGTTTTCTGAAGTATCAGGGCCAAAAAGACTTCATCTCTTCAAGAAACTCCTTGTGCACCGAAAATCCACACACAGCCTGCCACGAACCTCGCACAGCCTGTCTTGCGATAGAGAAATCGCTGCACAGCCAAACTGGAATGATGCAGCCGATTCACCGAGTGGAAAATCGATGCAGCGCCTGCCGTGCGACATACAATTTGAAACATTGTGCTTCTGCATCAACGCAACACCTGTGACTTCTTCCAGCACACCCATGATTTCCCCACATCATCACTGGGCGTCAAAAGGACCCCTGCTTCACATTGAGGAACCAAGAATGTGTGCAGAAAAATGATGAAAACACCTTGTAGCACAGAAAGAAACAACACATCATCTGTGCAGCATTGGAAAGTCTTATTTTCCCAAGCATCTCCTCCTCTGTGGTCTGTGTTGTAGGAGGCTGGCCTGATTTGTAGTAGGTACCACAGGTACTTACACCTTATACCAAGTCCAGTTATCCCTTACTAGTGAAATATAGTCAGTGTCTAGAAGCCAGGCTGTCTAGAGGTAGCTGTAGGCAGAGCAGCCAAGGCTGAACTAGGAGACATGCAAAGCTCTTGCAATACCACTGTAGTCACACAGTACTCACATACATGCAAGACAATACTCAGTGTTACCAAAAATTAAGGTACTTTATTTTAGTGATACAATGCCAAATATATCTTAGAGGCTATACTCCCATAGGAGGTAAGTATTACACACAAAATATACACTAGTAACACAAATAAGGTAAGTAAACAGTCATAAAATAGTGCAAATAGTGAAAATCACCATAGGTTACAATGGACCTAGGGGAAAACAAACTATATACTAAAATAGTGGAATGTGAATGTTGTTTTCCCACCTAGGCAGGGAGTGTAAAAAAACACCAAAGGTAAGTAAAATACCCCACCCCAGAGCCCAGGAAAACAGGAGTAAAGTACAGAAAGTTTCCTCTGAACACACTAGAAGTCGTGATAAAGAATAATGGAAAAACCAAGCAAGACTGCAAGACACCAATGATGGATTCCTGAACCTGAAGACCTGCGGAGAGATGAGACCAAGTCCAAGAACAGCTGAGGAGTCCAGAGAGAACAGCAGCCCCTGCTAACTCTGATGAAGGTGCAAAAGTAAAGGCTCCAGTTGGAAGAAAAAGTCAGAGATGCACCAAAGAAGACCACTGCGGGTTCCTGCTTGGTACAAGAGATGTCCCATGTTGAGTAGATGAATGCAGGCTGTTTTCCATTGCTGGATTCCACCAACAAGCCTTGGCTCACACAAGAGACGCGTTTGGCAGGAAAAGGCACTGCCCGGGACCAGGAGGGACCTGGAGGTCTCAACTCAGGCTGAGGAGACAGAGGGGGCTCTCAGCAATTCAGAGAGCCCTCAGAAGACCAGGCAGAACCCACAGGAGTCCCAGGACATTGGGTCAAAGGAGTTGAAAATGGCGGTCATTGCAGCACTACACAAAGGGATCCCACACTGCTGGCGAACAACTCAGAGAGCTGAGTGTGGCAGGGTAGAGTGCTGGGGACCTGGGCTAGACTGTGCACAAAGGATTCCTTGGAAAAGCGCACAGAAGACTGAAGAGCTGCAAAACATGTGGTGCACAGGGATATTGTCTGGTACGGGGAGGCAAGCTCTTGCCACCACCAAATTTGGAGAGTTGGACCTTTGGACAGTTGGGGTTGCTTTGTTCCACAACCTGTGTTCTAGGACCCAAGCTCGACGTCAGGAGAGGAGACCCAGAGTACCAATCATCACTGCAGAGAGGTGCCTGCTGAAACAGGAAAGTGACTCTGTCACTTCACGGGAGATTCCTTTGGTCCTTCTGGTGCAGGATGAAGACAGGCAGTCCTTGGAGCATGCATGACCTGGAAACTGTTGCAGTTACCTACAGGAGCTGGTGTTACAAAGTTGCAGTAGCCGTCTTGGATACTTTGTCGCAAGTTGTAGAGCAATTCTGTGGTTGATCCAGTGATAGAAGGTGAAGCAAAGGATGCAGAGGAGTCCTGTTGGAGCCTTGCAATACGAATCTGAGGAAACACCCAGAGGAGAGACCCTAAATAGCCCTGAGAGGGGGATTGGTTACCTAACCAGGTAAGCACCTATCAGTAGGGGTCTCTAACATCACCTGCTGGCACTGCTCACTCAGATGCTCCCAGAGTTCCCTGACCATCCTGAAAACAAGATGGCAGAACCCAGAGACACTCTGGAGGAGCTCTGGGCACCACCCCTGGGGTGGTGATGGACAGGGGAGTAGTCATTCCCCTTTACTTTGTCCAGTTTCGTGCCAGAGCAGGGACTGGGGGTCCCTGAACTAGTGTACACTGGATTATGCAAGGAGGGCTCCACTTCTGCCCTTCAAAGCATTATCAGAGGCTCTGGGAGGATACCCCTCCCTTGCCTGTAACACCTATTTCCAAAGGGAGAGGGTGTAACTCCCCTCTCCTAAAGGAAATGTTTTGTTCTGCCTTCCTGGGATTGAGATGCTCAAGCCCCAGGAGGTCAGAAGCCTGTCTGTGAGGTGACAACTGCTAGGACTGCAGTGGAGACCTCAGAAGGCTGGTATGGCAGTACTGGAGGGCCAATGTGGTACTCCCAGAGTGCATGGGATTGTTCAATCAATACTGGAATCAGTAGTGGGGTGCAATTCCCAGTTGTTAGACACCTCACATGGCCATATTTGGGGTTACCATTGTGAAGCTACATATATGTATTGACCTATATGTAGTGCACACTTATAATGGTGTCCCCGCACTCACGAAGCCCGGGAAAATTGGCCTGGATGACATGGGGGCACTTCTGCTAGTGCAGGGGTGACCTCAAACACAGGTACTCTGCTCTTAACCTTCAGGGTCTGAAGGTTAGGCATATAGGTGACTTATAAGTGACCTGGTGCAGTGAAAATGGCTGTGGAATAGTGCTTAGACTATTTCACTCAGTCTGCAATGGCAGTCGTGAAGAAGTGTTTGTATGAGTTCCTTATGGGTGACAAAAGAAATGCTGCAGCCCATAAGGATCTCCTGGATCCCCAATGCCCTGGGTACCTAGGTACCATTTACTAGGACTTATAAGGGGGGTCCAGTATGTCAATTTGGAGTGAAATATGGAGTCACTACATTATAGTGACCAATTTACAAACAGAGAGAGCATGAGCACTGGAGTTCTGATTAGCAGGACTCCAGTGACAATTTAGAAAACAGTGCAAGTACACTGGCAAGCAGGCCACAAATCACTAGGGTTCTGACTAGCAGGATCCCAATGACACAGTCAAAACACACTGACAATCAGGCAGAAATTGGGGGTAACATGTCAAGAAAAATTGTACTTTCCTACATCCGTACATGTTATTTTTTATGCAAACCAGGTACTTTGTGCAATCAAGAGACAACTGTTGACTTCAAGACTCTTTTTAATTTAAACCCGCAAAAGTGATATTTCAACTTGTGCTTACTAAATCTTCATTGTTTTGATCTTATTTTAACAAGATGAATATATTCTATTTTTCTAATCCTGTGTGGTGTATTGTTGTGGTGTATTCTCTGTTACTGTATGAGTTATTGCACAAATACTTTACTCATTGTCTTCTACGTTTAGCCTGAATGCTCAATGCCAAGCTACAGAGGTTTGGCACAGGATAAATTTGGATTGTGTGTGACTTACTCTGACTAGGATTGTGGTTCCTAAATGGACAAGGGTGTATACCTCTGCCAACTAGAGACCCCATTTCTTACATTGGGGATAAGCGGTGAGGATAGGACTTGTGTTTGTGCAGTGGCTACGCGTATACTACCTACCCACAGTTAAAGGTCCATTTGATTTTTTTCTCTTTTTGCTGCAATTTTCCTGCTTGACATTTTAATCTAATCCTATACAATATGTCTCTGGCTGGGTCTCAGGAGGAGCTGGAGAGTTTGACCTAGCTAAGCTGGAGACATACATTATCAGCCAGCTGAAAGAGTTCTCCAAGGCGATGGGAGTACCTATCTGGGGTGCCTCCAAGAAGGAGGAATACCAAAAGGCACTGAGGGCCTTGGCAGAAGCCCGTTCACAAGAGAATGTTGAGTTGGGAGAGCAAAAGGATGGCTCTCCAGAAGATTTGCTAACAGCAGTGAAGTATGACACCCCTGGATCTGTGCCTCCGGCTTAACCAGGGAGCAGTGTCTCAAGTCACGGCCTGACCACAGAGGAAAGTAGGGAGGAGAGAGAGATTCAATTGCAGTTGGCCAGATTAAACATGGAGGCAGAGGAGAAGAGAGCAGAAAGAGAGGCTGAGAGAGCAGCCAAACAAGCTGAGGCGGAAAGGGCCTTGGCTGACAACAAACTACTTCTGCCTCATGAACTGAGTCTGAAAGAGCTGGAGCTCAAGTCTAGGCAGCCTGAGTTCAGCAGTGATGGTGGCAGCATACATACAGGACCTGCTGGAGACAAAAAGGTTCGTACACCCAAAGATGTGGTGGCAAGTTATGTGGTGAGAGATGACATTGACAAGTGGTTTGCTGCTTATGAAGTTGCACTAAGGGCTTATGGGGTTCCTGAGAAACAATGGGGGGCGGGCTTGTGGAAACACATGTCAATACTTGGGAGGGACACACTTCTCACATTAGAAGTTAAGGATCAGAACACGTACCCGCTCATGAAAGCCATTTTAATTGCCAAGTGTGGACTGACCCCTGAAAAGTATCGCCAGAAATTTAGTAACAGTATGAAACTCTCCAACCAAACTTGGGTCGACTTTTATGATTCTTCTAGCAAGGTACTGAATGGATGGATGCAGTAGTAAAGTAAATGATGATATGGGTTTATATAATTTGATCCTGAGAGAACATATGCTCAGTATTTGCTTTACAGAGTTGCGCCAGCACCTGATTGACACTAAGCTGACTGATCCCAGGCTGAGCTCACACCAAAGTGTCCAAAAAGGTATCTGGGTGGGACACCCACAGAGGTGGTCAGGGTTCCCACCAGAAGAAAGAAGGGGGAGAAAAACTGAAAAATAAGGAGTTCTCAAAAGGCCCCCAAAATAAATTCCAAGGGAATAGTTGCAGCCAGTCCCAGTCTGAGTTTAAAAAAGAAAGGGTTCTTTGACAGTAAGACAGGGAGTTTTGTACCCCAATGCATAGAGTGCACTAAGTATGGTCACTCTAAGGGTGACTCCAAGTGTCCCAAGAGGGCACAGCCCCCACTGGAGGGCAGACACCTGGGTTAGCTAGTGCAACGCTCGGGGAGGAGGTAGTCCCAGTTAGTTTTGGGGAACAGATAGAGGGAGCCCTAGTGCCCCTTGGGGATGCAGAGATGGTGCCAAAAGCCCACATGCTTGCAAATACTTCCAAGTATAGGTAGTGGGTCACCATCAATGCGCAACGGGTAGAGGCTCTGCGTGACACAGGAGCCAGCATGACTATTGTCAGGGGTCAGCTAGTGTCAGCAGGGCAGGTCCTCCCGAACACATTCCACCAAGTCATAGTCTCTGACAATCGTGATAGCCACCTCCTGGTAGCTCTGGTTCCCTTTGAGTGGGGGGAGGGTCTCTGGTACTCTAAAAGTAGCTGTGAGTCCTGCCATGCCTGTAGATTGTCTGTTAGGCAATGACTTAGAGCACACTACCTGGAAGGATGTAGAGCTAAGGTCTCACTTGGAAATGTTGGGATTGCCTGAGTGGGTCTGCATAACAACAAGGTTCATGGCTGCCTGGGAGGAGAGTCAAGGACGTCTGGAGCCTGGAAGAATGGCTCAGACAGCTGCCAAGGAGAGGGGCAAGGGGTACGTTAAACCAGTCCCATAAGTTCCCACTGGGGTTGATAGGGTCCCTGAGGAGGAGGCCCCTGAGCCTACCGGGGAGGATATTGCTGCCCTAAGTGACTTACATGAGCTTGCTGGCTAGCAAAATGAGGGTGGGCCCACCAGGGAAGAATTCTGCAAGGCGCAGAAATAGTGCCCCACTCATGAGGGTTTGAGGCAACAAGTCTCAGCCCAAGCAGCAGATGAAGTCCCCGGTGATCATCTGATCTATTGGGAGAATTATCTCCATTACAGTGAGCCTAAGGTACTGGAGGCTGGGGCAGCACATGTGCTGGTGGTCCCCCGCTGTAACCGAGCCTTCCTACTGGGCCTGGCTCAAGACTTTCCCCTGGCAGGACATTTAGGGCAAGACAAGACATTTGTCAGGCTTGTCACTACTTCTATTGGCCCTGAATGCGGATGTCCTCAAATGCATTTTGAAGGTCCTGTCCCACCTGCCAGCCCACTGGGAAGACAGGGAAAAGGCTCAGGGCCTCCCTGAATCCACTCCCCGTCATTGGCACCCCCTTGGAAAGGGTGGTCATCAACACCATTGGTCCATCGGAACCCAAAACTGCCCTAGGCAACAGGTTTATCCTGGTTTCGGTGGACCATGCCACCCGCTACACAGAGTCAATCCCTCTGAGGATGGTGACTGCACCCGTGTTGACCAGAACTCTAATGGGGAACTGTACATTTGTGGGGTTCCCAAAGGAGATTGTGTCTGACAGAGGCACACACTTCATGTCCGCATTCATGAAGTCCATGTGGGGTGCATGTGGGGTGACCTACAAGTTCACCACACCCTATCATCCTCAATCCAATGGTATTGTGGAGAGATTCAACAAAACCTTGAAAGGCATGATCACAGGCATCTGTGAGGCCATGAGGCATCAGTGGGACGTCCTCTTGCTGTGCCTTTTCTCTGCTTACAGAGAGGTACCCCAGAAGTGGGTAAGGTTCAGTACATTTGATTTTCTCTATGGGTATGCTGTCCGGGGGACCTAGAAGCATTGTGAAAGAGGGGTGGGAGAAAGCTCCCAAGGCACCCCACCCCAGGATGTGGTCAGCTACATGTTGGCCCTCCGCAACCAGATGCAACACTTCTGGAAAAAGGCCTAGAGCAATCTCGAGGCCAGTAAAGAGGTGATGAAACGCTGGTATGACCAGAAGGCCACCCTGGTGGAGTTTCAGCCTGGAGATAAAGTTTGGGTGATGGAGCCAGGAGAGCCTAGAGCTCTCCAGGACCGCTGGACTGGCCCATTTGAGATCAAGGAGTGTAAGGGGGAGGCCACTTACTGAGTGGACCTCCAGTCCTCTAGGAGCCCCCTAAGGGTGCTCCATGTGAACCGACTCAAGCCTCATTTTGAGAGGACTGAGGTCAAGATGCTTCTGGTGACAAATGAGGGGGTGGAGGAGGAGAATGAACCTCCTCCTTACATCCTCTCTGCCAAAGAAGGTGATGGGTCAGTGGAGGGTGCAAATCTCTTTGACTCCCTGACCCTGGTCCAGCAAGGGGACTGTTACCAGTTACTGGAGCAGTACTCCTCCCTGTTTTACCTCACCCCTGGACTTACACATTTGTGTGTCCATGACATTGACACAGGAGACAGTCTCATGTAAAGAACAAAATTGACAGGTTGTCAGACAGGGTGAAGACCAGCATCAAGGAAGAAGTTGCCGTGATACAGGCTCCTGGGATGATCGAGAAGTCCAGCAGTCCCTGGTCCAGCCCTGTGGTGCTGGTACCCATGGCTGCCGCACCCGGTGCCAAGCCAGAACTTACGTTCTGCGTGGACTACCGGGATCTCAATTCTGTCACAAAGACAGGCGCTCACCCCATCCCCTGAGCTGATGAGCATGTAGACAGGCTAGGCGATGCCAAATTCCTCAGTACTTTTGATCCCACATCAGGGTACTAGCAGATCGCCTTGACAGAGAGAGCCAAAGAGAGATCCGCTTTTTCCACTCCTGAGGGACATTACCAGTTCAAAGTAATGCCATTTGCGTTGAATGTAATGTCCGTAGGGTTGAAAAATGCCCCCGCTACCTTCCAAACCTTGCTAGCTGGTTGCAAGGTGCAGCCCTTCCAGGCCAAGATTGAAACAATCACGGCCCGACAACCACCTAGAACCCAAACAGAAGTGAGAGCCTTTTCAGGCCTCACTGGATACTACTATAGGTTTGTTAAGGGTTATGGCACCATAGTGGCCCTCTTAGCGGAACTAACATTGAAAAAGCAACCTAGGTTGGTGAATTGGACAGAGGCTTGTCAGAAAGCATTTGACTCTCTAAAGGAAGCCATGTGCATGGCACCCATCCTTAGGGCCCCTGACTACTCCAAGGAGTTCATCTTGCAGACAAACGCTTCGGAGCATGGCATGGGGCAGTTCTAGAACAACCGAATGAGGAAGGCCTCGACCAACCAGTAGCCTTCATTAGCAGAAGGCTATTACTACGAGAACAGAGGTGGATTGCCATTGAAAGAGAAGCATGTGCTGTGGTCTGGGCACTGAAGAAGCTGAGACCATACCTGTTTGGGACTCACTTTCGGGTTCAGACAGACCACCGGCCCCTCAAATGGCTCATGCAGATGAGGGATGAAAAACCTAAACTCTTGAGGTGGTCCATTTCCCTGCAGGGGATGAACTTTACAGTAGAGCATTGCCCAGGGACTGATCACGCCAATGCTGATAGTCTCTCCAGATTCTTCTTCCTTAGCAACGAGAGCCCCCAAGGGGTTGGGTAGCTCTCCCCAATTTCAGCTGGGGGGACACTTGTTAGACCAGACAGCCTTAGGGTGGTCATCCCCCAACTTTTTCCCTGCCTCCCTCCACTTTTATGGTCCTGTTTTTGCTGTTTTTAGGTCTCTACATACTTTACCACTGCTAGCCAGTAATAAAGTGCAGATGCTCTCTCCCTTAACACCTTCGCTACCAGGCCTTTTCCCCCTCAGGTGGCAGGCATTTTTTTGGCTCTTTGGGGCAGTTCGCGCTTAGGCCCTCATAACAATTTGTCCACATAAACTACCCAAGACAAATTTGCGTCCTTTTTTTCCAACATCCTAGGGATTCTAGCAGTACCCAGAGTTTGTGGGTTCCCCTGAGGAAGACCAAGAAATTAGCCAAAATACAGTGCAAATTTGAGGTTTTATAAAAATAAAAGGGGAAAAAAGGGCTGCAAAAGAAGGCTTGTGTTTTTTTCCCTGAAAATGGCATCAACAAATCGTTTGTGGTGCTAAAATGGCCATCTTCCCAGATTTCAGGAAAAGGCAGACTTGATTCAGAAAACAACATGTTTCAACACAATTTTGGCATTTTACTGGGACATACCCCATTTTTAGTATATTTTGTGCTTTAGCCTCCTTCCAGTTAGTGGCAGAAATGGCTGTGAAACCAATGCTGGATCCTGGAAAGCAAAACATTTCTGTAAAGAAGACAAGGTTCCGAATTCAGCAAGGGGTCATTTGTGTAGATCTTACTAGGTTTTCCTACAGAAAATAACAGCTGAAATAAAAAGATATTGAAAGTTAAGTGAAAAAAACAGCCATTTTTCTCCACGTTTTACTCTGTAACATTTTCCTGCGATGTTAGATTTTTAAGGCAATATACCGTTATGTCTGCTGGACGCTTCTCATTACGGGGATATATAGGGCTTGTAGGTTCATCAAGAATCCTCGGTCCACAGAGCCAACAAATGAGCTGCACCTTGCAATGGTTTTTCATTGTATACCGGGTATACAGCAATCCATTTGCTGAAATATAAAGAGTAAAAAATAGTTATCAAGGAAACCTTTCTATTTCCAGAATGGGCACAAGATAAGGTGTTGAGAAGCAGTGGTTATTTACACATTTCTGAATTCCGGGGTGCCCATACTAGCATGTGAATTACAGGGCATTTCTCAAATAGACA
The DNA here is from genome assembly GCF_031143425.1 of Pleurodeles waltl. NCBI lineage: Eukaryota > Metazoa > Chordata > Amphibia > Caudata > Salamandridae > Pleurodeles > Pleurodeles waltl. The sequence continues at coordinate 466,945,765 of NC_090437.1, forward strand.
TCTTTTTTACACACTGTCTTACATTTGTAAGGAACAAATGTAGAGAGACACAAGGGTCGGTAACACTTGTTTTGCTATTCTGTCTTCCCCACAGTCTCCCGATAAAAATGGTACCTCACTTGTGTGGGTAGGCCTAATGCCCATGACAGGAAATGCAAGATGGACACATCACATTTTTACACTGAAAACTGACGTGTTTTTTGGAAAGTGACTAGCTGTGGATTTTGATCTCTAGCCCAGCCGGCACCTACGGAAACCTACCAAACCTATACATTTTTTTAAACTAGACACCTAGGGGAATCCAAGATGGGGTGACTTTTGAGGCTCTCCCAAGGTTCTGTTACCCAAAATTCTTTGCAAACCTCAAAATTTGGCCAAAATAATGCTTTTTCCTCACATTTCGGTGACAGGAAGTTCTGGAATCTGAGAGGAGCCACAAATGTCCTTCTACCCAGCATTTCCTCAAGTCTCCTGATAAAAATGGTACCTCACTTGTGTGGATAGGCCTAGTGCCTGCCACAGGAAATGCCCCAAAACACAACATGGACACATCACATTTTCCCACATTTTTGTAAAGTGCCTAGCTGTGGACTTTGGTCTCTAGCTCAGCCAGCACCTAGGGAAACCTACCATACCTATAAATTTTTTAAAGCTGGACACCTAGGGGAATCCAAGATGGGGTGACTTGTGGGGCTCTCACAAGGTTCTGTTACCCAGAATCCTTTGCAAACCTCAAAATCTGGCCACAAAAATGCTTTTTCCTCACATTTTGGTGACAGAAAGTTCTGGAATCTGAGAGGAGCCACAAATATCCTTCCACCCAACGTTCCCCCAAGTCTCCCGATAAAAATGGTACCTCACTTGTATAGATAGGCCTAGTGCCTGCGAAAGGAAATGCCCCAAAACACTATCTGGACACATCAAAATTATCAAATACAAAACTACCTGCTTTTGAGGGGGCACCTGAGTTTTTGGTCCTGGGCTCAGCAGCCATGTAGGGAAATCTACCAAACCCAAACATTTCTGAAAACTAGACACTGGAAGGAGTCCAGGGAGGTGTCACTTGTGTGGATCCTCCAGTTTTTTTTTTTTTACCCAGAATCCTCAGCAAATCTCAAATTTAGCAACAAAAAAAAATCATATTTTCCCCATATTTTTGTGTGGGATCACTGCACCGGGACATATTTCTTACCACTCAATGTTCCCTTCTGTCTCCTGATAAAAATGATACCTCACTTGTGTAGATGGGCCAAGTGCCTGTGACAGGGAAGAGCCAAAAACATGTCGAAATTGAGGGGGAACAAAAGTGGATCTAAAAGGGCAGTTTGAAAAAGTATTTTTAGGCTGACAAGTGGAGCAGAAGTTTTATCGGTATAGATGCGACAATGCTGGGTGGTAGGAATTTTGTGGATTCCTGCAGATTCTGGAAGTTTCTATCACAAAAATGTGGGAAAAATGTGTGATTTCCAGCAAAATTGGAGGTTTACAGGGCATTGTGGGTAAGAAAATTGTGCAGGGTGCATGTGAAGCACACCACCCTAGACACACCCAGATGTTTAGTTTTCAAATTTGTCTAGTTCTTGTGGATTTTTCTACATGGCAGCGTCCCAAAGTCCGAAAAAGTGCAGCCCTCACCATTCCAAGTGGGATGATTTTGAGAGGTAGCCAAGCTCTCATGGCCCAAATGTAAAACCAAAACCCAAAATAATCAAATGTACTCTTGCTTGCCGTGGGATAACATGTTTTAGTGTGCAGGGGAGAGCTGAAAGACTGTTTACCCCCTTCAGTTGGGGTAGGGGCATAACCATGCCAATACTGGTTGGTAGCCACCACCCCACTATTTTTTTTTTTTTTTTAATTCCCTGGCATCTAGTAGACTTTCTGCCCCCCCCGGGGAGTGGATCCGGGGTACTTGCCCCATTTGCCCACTGGTGGGCAGAGCAACTTTGTCCCCATTTATTTGGGGTGGGGGTATGGCCATACCCCCACCCTATTTTTTTTAAAACAATTCCTCCCTGCTGTCTGGTGGGGTATCTGCCCCCCCTTTTAAAAAATAGGCTGATCTGCCCCCAAGGGGGGGCAGAAATGCCCTAAAATAAATTTGCCCTGGGGGCCTAATAAAAATAGGCCGATTTGACCCCAAGGGGGGCACAAATGGTCTAAAAACAATTTGCCGCCCCCAGGGGAGTGACCTTTGCCTGAGGGTCACTCCCCTTATCAATGTAAACAAACAACAAAAAATCCCTGATGTCTAGTAGCTTCTGCCCCCAGGGGGGACAGAAAAGGCCTAATAAAAAAAATTGGCCCCTGGGGAGTGATCCTTGCCAAAGGGGTCACTCCCCTTATGCCAGTTTCATTAAAAGAAAATCCCTGGTGTCTAGTGGCTTTTGCCCCCCCCCTCGGGGACAGATTGGCCTAATCAATATAGGCCTAATAAAATATTTGCCCCTGGTGAGCGACCCTTGCCTAAGATTCAAGACTGTTTTTAAACCTGTAAAAGTGATATTTCAACTTGTGCTTACTGAACCTTTATTGTTTTGACCTTATTTTAACTAGATACATATTATCTATTTTTATAATCCTATGTAGTGTATTTTTGTGGTGTTTTCACTGTGTTACTGTATGATTTATTGCACAAATACTTTACATATTGCCTTATAAGTTAAGCCTGACTGCTCAGTGCCAAACTACCAGAGGGTGGGCACAGAATAATTTGGATTGCGTGTGACATACCCTCATTAGGATTGTGGTCCCTACTTGGACAAGGGTGTATACCTCTGCCAACTAGAGACCCCATTTCTAACAGACACCACAAATTCAACAAAAATAATTGCCACCAGACTTCACCTGCTGATGCCCATCCTGGTTGTGCTAGACCAATCCAGCTTAATCCATATCTGATCCACATTGCATAATTTATTCACTCTCTTTGCTTTGCTACATTATCTATGTCCCTCACTGACAGCTGCAGCTGTACTGCTAGATTCCACCAAGGGATTTTGACTCTATTGAGTGGACCTATATATGTACCATAACGGGCAAGATGGGCATGCCTGAGGCATTTATTAGATAGGTGCGCTTATTAAGTAGCCCACCAGTAGCCAGCATACGCATCAACAGCCATGCTTTAGAGACATTCCCTATCTGTTGGGGCACACATCAGTGTTGTCCGCTGTCACCAATACTGTTTACCCTTGCTTTAGAACCTCTCGCATGTGTGGTTCATCAACGGTCTGCACACACTGCCCCATGTTTTAGACTAGGCCATATTAGTGTCTCTCTTTATGCAAACAATATGGTGCTCTATGTCCGAGACCCACCAAACAAATCTGGCAACTGTAGTTCGGAAATATACAAGATTTACATAGTACTATGGCCTTACTATAAGTTGGATGAAATCAATTATACTTCCTCTGACACAGAGCACGATGGCCTTCACCCTAGAATTCCCAGTTGAGTGGACTGTGGACCAAGTGAAATATCTTGGTATCTTGATTCAAACAGATCCGGAACTGGTGATTCTGGAAAATTATGGAAGGGCAATTTCGAAACTAGAAGAGCAGATGACAAGATGGTCTAGACCTCTGCTTTCACTAGCTGATAGGGTAGCGCTTATGAAAATGATAATACTTCCCAAGTTTCTTTATCGATTCACTAACATACCCATGATCATCTCCAAACACTTTTTCAAGACTATCAGGTCTCACATGATCTTCTTAGCATTGGCAGGAGAACAATATAGGATAGGATGGGACATGTAGACCCTCCCATACGCACAAGGCAGATTTGATGCACCAGATATGCACATCTATTATCTTTGTGCACAAGCACAATCTATACACTATTTGTGTGACCCTCATGCCTACATACCAAACATATCTGTAGCAGCTGATGATGTACACACCCTTCCACTGAATCCTCTCCTGCCACACACCCGTAATGAAGTAACCAGAGGGGTGATAAACATTGTAAACTGTACCACAGCAGCATGGTAGCAGTTAGGAACACATGTCAAACGGCTTCCATTGTACACCCCAAAACTCTCCCTGTGCCACCACCTGGCCATATCAGTCACACAAAAAGCCAGCGCACTTGCCCCCTTGGTGGGAATTGGACTTAAAACCTTTGAGAACGTACACCACACAGGTCAATTTGTCAACCTGACTGATCTACCACAGACGAGGCAGCAGACACCCCTACTGGCATTCACTTACTGCTGCTTGCGAGCAGCACTGAGAGAGATATATTCCACATTTCTGAAAGAACCTCCAATGTTAAGTGCCCTCCAAATCCTGCTGACTAGTCCTATGCAGAAAAATCTCACAACAAGACTATGGGCCAGATGTATCAAAGGATTTTTCCCATTCTGTGTCAATGGTAAAATGTGTTCGTACATATGGCCCTATATCACACAACTCAGATAAATGTGCTGAGCTGTCTCTAGCTTTGGATCGATGGAATACCATTCTAGATCGACCCTTGACTGGCGAGGACTGGAAATTCTGCTGCACATTAACCCGACTGCTCACATCAAATTGTAATTTACGTATAATACATTTTAACCCCTTAAATGCGGGTGTCGGCCACTGGCCGACGGACGCACTACCTCCCTGGTGCGGGTCACGACCAGTGGCCGACACCAGGGAGGGGGTTAATAAATCCTCGGGTGCTTCGCACCCGAGGATTTATTTTTTATTTATTTTTTCCCTGGGAGACATGGAAGCTCTTCTGTGTCTCCCCCCTGCCCCCCACCCGCCCCCGGCGCGCTGACGTAACTATGTGGATTTCCCCATCGGAGAAGGAAGCGGCCTTGTGGCCGCTTCCTGCTCCGATGGGGAAAACTGACACAAACTGCCTTCCCCACGTTCGGGAAGGCCTCGTAAGAAAGGGGAGAGTCTCCCCTTTCTTACGAGGCCTTCCTGAAAGTGTTTCCTGGCCCCCGATCGCACCTAGGAAACACTTTCAGGTTTCCTGGCTCCCGATCGCAGCACAGCTGCAATCGTGGTCCAGGAAACAGTTTCAGGAAGTCCTCGTAAGAAAGGGGAGAGTCTCCCCTTTCTTACGAGGCCTTCTGAAAGTGTTTCCTGGCCCCCGATCGCAGCACAGCTGCGATCTGGGGCCAGGAAACACCTCAGAAAACGGGCCACCATAACCACCCCCGCCCCCCCGGGGCATTTATTTTTATTTTTTAGGTAGGTGCCCCGTGGCGGGGGGGGGATCGGTTTAAATAAAAAAATTGAAAAATAAATGGACAGGGACGGACACCAGGCTTACCCACACAAGTGAGGTACCATTTTTATGGGGAGACTTGGGGGAACGCTGGGTCGAAGGAAATTTGTGGCTCCTCTTAGATTCCAGAACTTTCTGTCACCGAAATGTGAGGAAAATGTGTTTTTTTAGCCACATTTTGAGGTTTGCAAAGGATTCTGGGTAACAGAACCTGGTCAGAGCCCCACAAGTCACCCCATCTTGGATTCCCCTAGGTCTCTAGTTTTAAAAAATGCACAGGTTTGGTAGGTTTCCCTAGGTGCCGGCTGAGCTAGAGGCCAAAATCTACAGGTAGGCACTTTACAAAAAACAGCTCTGTTTTCTGTCAAAAAATGGGATGTGTCCACGTTGTGTTTTGGGGCATTTCCTGTCGCGGGCGCTAGGCCTACCCACACAAGTGAGGTATAATTTTTATCGGGAGACTTGGGGGAACATAGAATAGCAAAACAAGTGTTATTGCCCCTTATCTTTCTCTACATTTTTGCCTTCCAAATATAAGAGAGTGTGTTAAAAAGACGTCTATTTGAGAAATGCCCTGCAATTCACATGCTAGCATGGGCACCCCGGAATTCAGAGATGTGCAAATAACTACTGCTCCTCAAAACCTTATCTTGAGCCCATTTTGGAAATGCAAAGGTTTTCTTGATACCTATTTTTCACTCTTCATATTTCAGCAAATGAATTGCTGTATACCCAGTATAGAATGAAAACCAACTGCAGGGTATAGCTCATTTATTGGCTCTGGGTACCTAGGGTTCTTGATGACCCTACAAGCCCTAAATATCCCCGCAACCAGAAGAGTCCAGCAGACGTAACGGTATATTGCTTTAAAAAATCTGACATCGCAGGAAAAAGTTACAGAGTAAAACAGAAAGAAAAATGGCTGTTGTTTTCAGCTCAATTTGAATATTATTTTTATTTCAGCTGTTATTTTCTGTAGGAAAACCTTGTAGGATCTACACAAATGACCCCTTGCTGAATTCAGAATTTTGTCTACTTTTCAGAAATGTTTAGCTTTCCGGGATCCAGCATTGGTTTCACACCCATTCCTGTCACTAACTGGAAGGAGGCTGGAAGCACCAAAAATAGTAAAAATGGGGTATGTCCCAGTAAATGCCAAAATTTGTAGAAAAATTTGTTTTTCTGATTCAAGTCTTCCCGTTCCTGAAAGGTGGGAAGATGGTGATTTTAGCACCAGAAACCCTTTGTTGATGCCATTTTCAGGGAAAAAAAAAACACAAGCCTTCTTCTGCAGCCCTTTTTTCCCATTTTTTTGAAGAAAACGAAATTTTCACTTTATTTTGGCTAATTTCTTGGTCTCCTCCAGGGGAAACCACAAACTCTGGGTACCATTAGAATCCCTAGGATGTTGGAAAAAAAGGACGCAAATTTGGCGCGGATAGCTTATGTGGACAAAAAGTTATGAAGGCCTAAGCGCAAACTACCCCAAATAGCCAAAAAAAGGGCTCAGCACTGGGGGGGGAAACGGCCCAGCAGCTAAGGGGTTAAATATAAACATATTACACCCTTCCTAGACTGGCACGGTATGGTCTATGAGACCATGGTAACTGCACTCAGTGTGGAGCATCTGCAGCTGACTTTCTTCACTTATCATGGCAATGTGGTCCCAGTCAACAAATCTGGGTCAAAGTGCTATCAGACTTGATGGTTATGGAACAATTGCCCTGCACCCCACCGATTAGTCTTTTAGGCCTGGTTGATCAACTGCTCCCCGTACATTGCAAATTTGTGGCCTTGCGACTGTTGCTCGTAAAACAGAGGGTGGCTATGTATTGGGGAAAAAATCAACACCGATGCCAGACCTCTGGCTGTTGGATTTCACATACTGCAAAGGGTAATTAGAAACCTACGCAGAGGAAATCCTTATAACGTCACGCCCCAAGGACATATGGAGCCTCCTCACAACATTCCGTTATCTACACAAACCAACTCACGATATATTCTATTGGTTGACTGAGGGCGGGATCAGGAGTAGTTGAGCCTATCTGTATCTCTATATACATTAATTGTCCCTGCTGATGTAGGAATGTACTGTGCTTATTACCTGTGATACCAACCCTTTTTCCTTTCATTGTGTATGACTGTTGTTATGCTGCAAGAAAACCAATTGAAAAAAGGACCCAAAAATAAACATGTACATAATTATATATATATATATATATATATATATATATATATATATATATATATATATATACATATATATATATATAAAACACAATACTGTAATGTCTGGAAATATATGATTGTGATTTCACATTTTGCGTTTCAAAACCATGCCCTTCCTTGCTGTGTTTGTTGCTACAAAGCAAAATAACATGCTGAACGGGACTACGACACACAATGACCTGCTCAGCATTGAGCTGTGAGGAAAGCGCATCTGTCAGGCAGGCAGGGATCTCTAAATAGGTGGGAAGTCCACTACAGGGGTCTACATTGCCCTATACGTTATTAACAACACATTAGCTCCCAAATAAAACAAACTGTGCTGCATTCTAATCACAGTACGCGTTAAACATCCACTGTTTTCCAAGTAAAATAAAGAAATGGTACCAATTGCAACAGACGATTAGTGAGGGCTTTTAATGCGGCATCCAGATCTGCAAAGAAATGAAGAGAATTGGAAAAGCTGATAGATCTGGGTTTAATATGCTAATGCATCCAGTATTACCACATTACAGCCAGCAACGCTGTAGGGAGCAGAATGGATTGGATAGAGAGGGATATAGTTATTTAGTTGTTAAGTGGTCACTCATCCAGGTCAAAACAAGCTCTACACTAGAGTGGAGGCCTGAACGATAAACTTTTTACCCATTACACGCTGTTGATGGACTCAAACATCAATGTAACTTTTATCTACGAGTAGTATAGCTGTGGTGTTTTTTCCTTAGGGCAAGCGTTCCCTGGCAGCGGTGTAACGCAGTTAAGAAGGGCCTTATTTTCTGGTCCAAACCCTGTTTGGATGGGGCAAACTCTTTATCATCTTAGTTCATTCGGAAAGATGGTGATACAAACTCTTTGCCAAAAACTGCCCTCTATTCTTAGCATATAATTTACAGGTCTCAGTTTGGAACAACTTTGCAGTTTATTAAACATTTTCTGCTAATTGAACATCCAGGATTCCAAACCTTATTGATTAATGTGTGGAAAGGCTGCGACAGTGGTGAGAGAGAGAAGATTCCCTTTGCCAGGGACCCCTTGAAGGGTGGCGGCCCGGCACTTACTCACTTTGCCAATGCCTTAGAGTGTCTCTGCATCTGTCCCAATTGTCTCACATGTACTAGATAACCATGCAGTGTTCAGACATTTAAGGCAACCCTGGCACATTTTAAACTAAGAACGCACATTTAGGATGCCTCTGGGCAATAGAATGTGGTGACTTTTGTTCATCCATAAGTATATTCATTACAGTAGGAGTGCTGAAGTGTAAGAAAGGGAAAAAATAAGCTTGAGATATGGCACAAACCACCTGGAAATTCTGGAATTTAGTGGCATATTGGCCTAAAATTGACATGACAATCAGGAACGATGCCTGCTCGAGGATTTCCAGATGCAGGTTGATGGAGACTGGCAAGTCTTGACTGTTCTGGTCTGCCAGAGGTAAGGCCAACTCCCTTAAGTAGTCATATTGCTGCCGACGCAGCAAATATCCATGCAGGAAAGTGCCCTCCAGAAGGAATTCCATCTGAAGAAAAAGCCTGAGAGCAAAAAACCTCCAAGAAGGTAGTGAATTTCCAGGGAAAACAAAACCATGGGGACATACAAGGAAGAGGGCACAGGACTTCAGGAAGAATAACTAGACCCGCAGGAGAAGAATAAATCAGTGGCAAAGGGGCAAATGAACACTAGGGTAAGGGGCACTAAGCATTGCAGTGCAAGGAATAGGCTGAACAGACTTCTTAATATGGGCCCCAGGCAGGAAATTACTAGGGATCCATCTTGGATTGCGAAGAGGTAATGGGTAAAAACACAGGGGTGGCCATTGTGCATTGGGCTGTCTGTAAGCCCAAAATTCCTCCAAGGAATCCTGGGTAGAAGAAGGCCAGGGGGAATCAAAGGAGCGGGAAATGTCCTTAACAACACATCCTTAGGGACGCAGACGTTTTCCACACAAATGCAACCACGCTTGCTTGAACAACTCAAGACTTTTTCTGTTCCTTAACCATGCATGTGCTGAACTATGCATATGCGTGTTTAAGGCACAGAAACAGCCATGCGTTGTCCAGGAGAGGACACGGAGGACGTGGTGAGGAAAGTGGCGCTGGGGCATGGGTGGGGTGAAGGGATTGAGGTCGGTGGGGGTCGGGCAGGTTATTTTTTGTTTAAGGGGCTCGGGTGGGGGGTTTGGGTATTTTTTTAAGGGATTAAGGTGGGTGTTCAGGCTATTTTTTTTTTTTTAGGGACGGGTGTGTGGGGCTTTGGGTATTTTTTTTTATTTAGGGCATTAAAAGGGGTGGGAGAATGTTTAAGGAAGGGCGGGAGCAAGGATGGTGGGTAGCTTTTAGTGGTGGGATGGATTTGGGGCTTAGGGTGGGTAGGGGTATCGGGGTAGTTTAGTTTTCAGTGGTGGGGTGTTGGGGTAGTTTTTTTTATAGCTTAGGATGGGTTGGGGTGTGGGGGTAGTTTAGTTTTATGGGGCGGGGTGGGAGTTGGGGTAGTTTTTTTATTTAGGGTTCAAGGCGGGTAGGGGTGTTGAGGTGCTTTCATTTATAGGGGTGGAGGTTAGGATAGTATTTTTTTTAGGGCTCAAGGTGGGTGGGGGTTAGGGTAGTTTACTTATTGGGGAGGTTGTAGGGCTCCGGGCGCGTCGGGGTAGTTTAGTTTATAAGGTTGCTGGTTGGGGTAGATTTTTTAGGGCTCAGGGTGGGTGGGGGTCAGGGTAGTTTACTTTTTAGGGTCAGGGTGGGGGGTCAGAGTAGTTTTTGCTTTTAGGACTTAGGGTGGGTGGGGGGATGTTGGGGTAGTTGAGTTTTATAAGGCAGGGGTGGGGGGTCAGGGTAGTTTTTTTGTTTTATGGTTGAGGGTGGGGGGGTGTTGGGGTAATTTAGTTTATAGGGGTGGTGGGTTAGGATAGAATTTGTTTTAGGGCTCAGGGTGGGTGGGGGGTTGTGGTAGTTTAGGTATTAGGGGTGGGGGTAATTTTAGGCCTCATTGCATGACAGAACCACTCATGCCGTTTCACATGCGTTTTCACACATGCCTTTACTAGGCATGCTTTTACAATGAAATTCGCTGTAAAGGCATGCATGGAAACAACATGGTCGTTGTTCCGACCGTGTTGTTAAGGCATGTGTTGTTCTGGCATGTGTGGTTCCATCATACAATCCAAAGGAGCCAATAGCAACCTCCAAATGTGGCTCCTCCTAGGTCAGAGGAATGAAACACAAAGGCACAGGCGGTTCAGCCACTTTAAGGTAAGTGCAGATATGTGGTGCAGGGACTCGCTGGTGTGCAGCTTGCGCTCCCACAGTGGTACCCATCAGCACGTCATGCCTGCTCGACAGGGACTCAGGTGCCAGGATCGGATGGGGCACGAGTGGCAGTATGGTAAACCAGCAAAATTCATGAAGGAAACTTTTGAAGTGTGATATGTAAATTGAAGAGGTGAGGCGTGGCAATGATTCACAAACGTAAGGAATCCTCTCTAGCCTTTTGTAGACATGTCTTGTCCTGACTAAAATACTTACACTGTATTTCACCCACCAAAGGCACGCCAAGGGCAATCCCATCTATTCCAGTCTTTGCCTGGACTATCCCCAGCACCAGGAAACCTGGTCCTTCCACCCCGCACAGCTACACTGCCAATGAGCTTGAGCACTCAATCCCAGATACATCGACAACAACCATTGCTGCCACAAATCTTGACACACCACTAGAGGACAGTTCTCCTGCCTACACTGCCACTTCACCTGCAGCACTGACGCAACCAACACTGAATATACAACCACATCTCCCTCACCAACCACAACCACCATGCCACAACTCCAGTGCATTCTCCTCAATGCATGAGCTCTCAGAAAGCATGCCACAGAAATCTGAGACCTGATTATGTCTCTCACCCTGGATGTCATCGTCCTCACAGAGACCTGGCTTTGAACGCTGCCTGTGCACCGGACATCGCCACCCCCATAGGTTACAAGATAACACACTGGGACCAAACAAACAAACACAGAGAAGGTATTGCCATCATCTACAAGGACTCCTTACGCTGCACAACGTCCCAGGATGAACAAACCCTAACAATGGACCATCTCAACTTCTGACAACAAGGAGCTCTTCACCATTGTGAAGGGGCTCTCGAACCCCATGGCAACCGTAAACGACATCACCACCTCCCAAGAACTGTGCAACACCCTGGCAGACGTCTTCCATTACAAGATCTCTGCCATCTACGAAAACTTTGAACCCCATTGCCCCGCCGCTGACAGCATCAACCAGCTCCCATCCATGAACATAAAATCTGAACACCTTCTCACCAACTGAGACCCTCTCACAACCCAAACCACCATTGCAGTCATGAATTCCCTTCACTTAAGAGCTCTCACCGACCACTGACCACATTACATCTTCAACCTCGGGAGCGAGACAATTGGAACCGAGCTCAAGAAAGTCCTGAACACCACCATCACCTTAGCCTCCTTCCAGGACTGGAAACACTCTGAAGTACGATCCCTCCTGAAGAAACCATCTGCGGATCCAGTACACCCAAAAACTACTGACCCATCTTCCTGCTTCCCTTTCCAGCGAAGGTCCTCAAGAAGACAAACAACCAGCAACTCACCAAACACCTGGAAATCAACAGCTTCCTGGACCCCTCTCAATTGGGATTCGAGGCAAACCACTGCACAGAGACAACCCTGATCGCAGACACTGACGATATCAGGGCCCTTCTGGACCACAACATAACAGCAGCCCTTATACTACTAAACCTATCAGCCGCCTTTGACACTGTCTCCCACCACAACTTGATTAACAGACTCCGCCACATCAGAATCTAGAGACATGCCCTCAAATGGATGGCCTCACACCTCATCAGAAGAACCTAGAAAATCCAACTCCATCCTTTCACCCCTGAACTCAAAAGGATCATCTGCGGCATCCCCCAAGGTTCATCCCTCAGCCCCACCCTCTTCAACACATAAATGACCCCTCCTGACCAACATCATCAGAGCACGCTGGCTCAACATCATTTCCTACGCTGATGACACCCAGTGCATCCTCTCGCTGACAGAAGACTGACCACCACAAGAGCCAAATTCCACAAATATATGATGAATTTCACTGCCTGGATGAAGGACATTTACCTTAAACTGAACACAGACAAGAAAGAAGTTCTCATTTTTGGTAAAAGCACCTCACCATGGAATGACACCTGGTGGCCTGCTGAACTCGGCCTACCCTGCGCTCTGACAGACCACACATGCAACCTCGGAACGATCCTGTACAGCAAGCTATCTGTGAAAATGTAGATAAACACTGTCTCATCTGCCTGCTTCCACACCCTATGCATCCTCCACAAGATCTTCAGATGGTTCCCAATCGACACCAGAAAAAACATCATGCAGGCCCTCATCACCAGCAGACTGGACTACTGGAACACTCTGTGTAGGAATTACCACAAGCCTACTGATGAAACTACAAACTGTACAGAACTCAGTAGCAATACTCGTTCTCGACCTCCCCAGACTGACCTACATCACTCCCCCCTAAAGAAGCTACACTGGCTCCTGATCCAAAAAAGGTGCCAGTTCAAGATGTTGACCCACACATACAAAGCCCTACACAACCTTGGACCAACATACATCAACAATCGCATGACACTACACCAACCAACCAGTCACCTACGATCCCTCTTCCTCGCAGACTCCCCCCGGATGCTCAGAGCCAACAGAAGAGGAGGTTCCTTCTTCAATATGGTGGCCAGAGCCTGGAAAAACCTTCCCCTGCACCTCAGAAGCTCCCCATCACTATAGCAATTCAGGAAAGGACTCAAGACTTTGCTGTTTGAATAAGCCCACCACCATGCAGCAGCCAGCCCTCCAGCTCCTTGAGACCCTCATGAGTGATCTGCCACGCTTTACAAATAACTGATTGATTGATAGATTGAAATCCCATAAGTGAAAGAACAAAGCAGAGGAACCATTTTTTGGGATCTATGAGGGAACTTGTTAAATTGTTTTGTAGACTCTGCTGAGGAGCATGTATGTATGTTCTCATCAAGACTGTGTCCAGGGCTTCATTTTGTAAGTGCACACATTGATGTTTAGACTGCTGTTCAAACAGTGACTCATGTGCTCACAGAAATCTTATTTTCCAATAAAAGATGGTGGAAAATTAAGCTGTGAGGAATATGTTCCTGCAGATGACAGTTTGATATATGAACATCAGGACAATCTGGAAATTAGTCACTTTGGCGAAGCAGTCTCTCCCACTCTGCCTTCTTACAAATGAATGCATGGAAGAATCTGTGATTTTATTGCTAGTGTCTGTAGGAGGCTGGCCTGGTTTGTAGTGGGTACCCTAGGTACTTACACCTTATACCAGGTTGAGTTATCCCTTATTAGTGAAATGTAGTCAGTGTTCTAGTAGCTTAGGCTGTCTAGAGGTAGCAGAAGCAGAGCAGCTTAGGCTGAACTAGGAGAGATGCAAAGCTCCTGCAATACCACTATAGTTGCACAGTACTTATACACAATGAGAGACAATACTCAGTGTTACCAAAAATAAAGGTACTTTATATTAGTGAGTGAAAAGAGGTCAGAAAATTGCCCTAGGAGGTTTTTGCAGTCCTCCCTCTGCTATGCAGTGAGGCAGTCTGCAAGCACCACCCCTTCCACTAAGCCATCAGCTTCAGTGTTGGAGAAGAGGTCAGGGAGAGGGTCACTCTCTTCCTTCTGCCCCTCATATGTGGCCATGAGTAGGGTTAAATCAGCCCTATCATAGTAAAGTTTAAGGAAGTTGACAAGAAGCACCCTAAGGGGGATTCTGGCAATGCCCAGGTCCACCAGGTAGGTGACCTCACCTTTCTTCTCCACAATGAGATGGGGTCCACTCCATTTTTCCTGGAGTGCTCTTGAGGCCACAGGCTCCAATACCCACACCTTCTGTCCTGGGTGGTACTCTGTCAGGACAGCCTTCTGGTCATGCCATTGCTTTTGGAGCTCTTGGCGGGCCTAGAGGTTTTTAGTGGCCTTTTTCGTGTAATCAGCCATTCTGGATCTTAGACCAAGTACATAGTCCACAATGTCTTGTTTAGGGGGCTTCAATGGTTGCACCCACCCCTCTTTCACAAGAGCAAGGGGACCCCTAATACGGTGACCAAAGAGGAGTTCAAAGAGGCTGTAGCCTATCCTTTCTGGGGTACCTCCCTGTAGGCAAAAAGGAGATATGGCAAGAGGACATCCCATCTCCTTCTGAGTTTTTCAGAGAGTCCCATGCTCATGCCTTTGAGAGTTTTAATAAACCTCTCAACCAATCCATTTGTTTGTGGATGATAAGGGGTGGTGAATTTGTATGTTACACCACACTCCTTCCACATAGCTTTGAGGTATGCAGACATGAAGTTACTACCTCTGTCTGAAACAACTTCCTTAGGGAAACCCACACTGGAAAATATTCCCAGGAGGGCCTATGCCACTGCAGGTGCTGTAGTGGTCCTTAAGGGGATAGCTTCTGGATACCTTGTGGCATGGTCTACCACCACAAGGGTGAATCTATTGCCAAAAGCTGTAGGAGGGTCAAGGGGGCCCAACAATATCAACCCCTACCCTCTCAAAGGGCATCCCAACCACTGGCAGTGGGATTAAGGGGGCCTTTGGGGTGACACCAGTCTTGCCACTGGCTTGGCAGGTCACACAGGAGCAACAACACTCCTTAGTGTCCTCTGACATGTGGGGCGAGTGAAAATGAGGAACAAGTCTGTCTCATGTTTTACTTTGCTCCAAATGTCTAGCCAAAGGAATGTCATGTGCCAGAATTAGGAGGAATTCCCTATACTGTAAAGGGATGACCAGTCTTCTGGTTGCGCCAGGTTTAGGGTCCCTTGCTTCAGTATAGAGGAGATTTTTCTCACCGGTAAACTCTGTGGGCATCATTGACATCCCCATTTTGCTGTTTGACAGCTTGCTGTCTGAGCCCCTCTAGTGTGGAAAAGGTCTGCTGTGCCACACTCAGTTCCTCCCTTGCAGGCCCCCTGCACCCAAAAGCTCATCTGTGTCAGCTTTAAGCTCCTCTGGTGTAGTATCTGGACAGGGAGTTGACGCCTCCTCATCAAAAGGGGAATCATCTGGAGAGAGAGGGATAGTGGGCAAGCGTTTGCCCTTCCTACCCCTAGTTTTTGGGAGCACTTGGTCTATTGTTCCAGGATCCAAGTTTCCCTGTCCTCTTTGCTTCTTGGCCTGAGCCCTAGTATGAGCAAATATATGCCCTGGAATGCCCAGCATTGCTGCATTGGCCTCCAACTCCACTTCAGCCCAAGCTCTCTACAGGTAAGGCAGTGGATACCACAACTTTCTTTGGACCAGTAACCCTCCCAGTTGAGATTCACAACAGCCATGGGGTGGCTAACAGTGTTGTTATGGGCGTCTGTCACTTGGTACTGATGACTAAGTAGGTATTGCTCAGGGGCTACCATTTTCTCCATCACCATAATGACACTGGCACCTGTATCCCTGTAGGCCTCAACCTGAACACCATTTCTTAGGGGTAGTTGATTGTACTTATCCATATTAAGGGGACAAGCAACTAAGGTGGCCATGTCAATGCCACATCAGAGACTAAAACAGCCTCAGTGGTCTCCCTTACTAGAACAATCCCCACTACATTACCAAAAGTGAGCCCAGCTACACCCTTTGACTGGCTATTAGTAGTGTTCTTCCCACCACCACTGCTATTACTAAGGGCACTAGTGGAAGCAGTGGGGGTTGTGGTGGTGTGAGGCTTAGTGTTTCTCTTTGGAGAAGTGAGATCACTTGCCCAATGGCCTTTAGCTTTACATAAATAACACCATGGCTTTTTCTGATTGTGTGGAGAGGATTTGGACCCACCACCCCCAGAGGATTTTTTGGGCCTGATGAAGACTCTGAAGATTTTTTATCTCTGTCCCCGCCCTTGTCATGAGACTTACCATCCTTCTTCTTGCTGTCTTTATCACCCCCTGTTAGACTTTTCATCCTTGGCGTGGTCTCCCTTAACTTTTTGCCTCTGTTCCCCAGGTTGTTGATGTGTGCTGGAATCTGATTTTGCTATTTGTTTTACTCTGGGCACTTTACCACTGCTAACCAGTGCTAAAGTGCAAGTGCTCCTTTACAAAATGTGTATGTGATTGGTTTATCCGTGATTGGCATATTTGATTTACTAGTAAGTCCCTAGTAAAGTGCACTAGAGGTGCCAGGGCCTGTAAATCAAATGCTACTAGTGGGCTGCAGCACTGGTTGTGCCACCCACATAAGTAGCTCTGTAATCATGACTCAGGCCTGCCATTGCAGTGTCTGTGTGTGCAGTTTTACCTGTAAATTCGACTTCGCAAGTGTACCCACTTGCCAGGCCTAAACCTTCCCTTTTCTTACATATCAGACACCCCTAAGGTCGGCCCTAGGTAGCCCCGAGGGCAGGGTGCAGTGTATGGTTAATGTAGGACATATAGTTATGTGTTTTATGTGTCCTGACAGTGAAATATTGCTAAATTCGTTTTTCACTGTTGCAAGGCCTGTCCCTCTCATAGGTTAACATGGGGGCTACCTTTAAATCTGATTAGAGTATAGATTCCCTTTGGGAGCGGATGGACATGTGGAGTTTGGGGTCTCTGAGCTCACAATTTAAAAATACATCTTTTAGTAAAGTTGATTTTAAGATTGTGCGCTTGAAAATGCCACTTTTAGAAAGTGAGCATTTTCTTGCTTATACCATTTCTGTGACTCTGCCTGTTTGTGGATTCCCTGTCTGGGTCAGTTTGACAGTTGGGCTTGTTGCACCTCACACTAGACAGTGACACAAAGGGAGCTGGGGTGTAGCCTGCATATCCTGATGAGCCATCTGTGCTAGGAGGGAGGGGACGAGCGGTCACTCGCACCTGAAAGGGCTGTGCCTGCCCTCACACAATGCAGTCTCCAACCCCCTGGTGAGTGTCTGGGGCCTGGCCTGGCCTGGGCAAGGCAGGATTTCACATTCACTAGAGACTTTGCTTTGAAGTAGGCCTACTTCAAAGAAGAAATTGGGTATAAGAAGGGCACCCAAAAACCACAAACTTTAGAAACACTTCTGGAACCAAGAGGAACCTCTGCCTGGAGAAGAGCTGAATAGCTGAGGAAGAAGTGCTGCCCTGCCTGTGACTGTGCTTTGTGGAGCTATCCTGCAGTTGCTGCTTCTGCCAGAGTAAGAGGGCAAAGACTGGACTTTGTGTGCCTTCCATCTTGTGAACAAATCTCCAAGGGCTTGATTTAGAGCTTGCCTCCTGTTGTTTGAAGTCTCAGGGACAGCAAAGACTTCTCTCTGCCAGCACCTGGAGTCTCTGGCGAAACTCCTGCTCTGACAAGTGGTGCCCTATCCAGTCCCTGGGCCCTTGAAAGGAAAGCTGGTGGAAATCCAAGGAAATCGACTTCGGACGACTCCGGACCGACACCGCTGCTGAATCCGTGGACGCCGCCTGCACCCGACGCCGTCATCTTCACTGGAACGCGATGCTCTTCGCAGGCCCGACGCCGCTGCAGCCCCGCTGAAGTCCGCGACTCCGGGGAAGTCGCCGCACCACGTCGTGACTGACGCCGCTCGAAGTGTGCGGATTCAACGTTTCGCACAGACGCCGCGATCCCCGACTTCGCGCATCGGCTTGTTTTCACTCTTCACCAAAGGTACTGTACTTGGGGGTCTACGCGACTCCGTGTCTGGCGCCGCTGGTGTCGGCTTGTTGGGAACGACTCCGTCACGACGCCGTGTTAACACCTCATCGAAGCATTTTAGTTTCTAAGCGCTATTTTTGAGTATAATCTTTCAAAATTCATAACTTGACTTGTGTATGTTGGATTTTTGTCGTTTTGGTCTTGTTTTGTTTAGATAAATATTTCCTATTTTTCTAAACTGGTGTTGTGTCATTTTGTAGTGTTTTCATTAAGTTGCTGTGTGTGTTGGTACAAATAGTTTACACCTAGCACTCTGAAGTTAAGCCTACTGCTCTGCCAAGCTACCAAGGGGGTAAGGAAGGGGTTAGCTGAGGGTGATTCTCTTTTACCCTGACTAGAGTGAGGATCCTTGCTTGAACAGGGGGTAACCTGACTGTCAACCAAAGACCCCATTTCTAACATTGGTGATCAGCGGTTGGGATTTGGACTTGTACTTGTACTTGACATACAGTGATTAAGTGTACACTACTATTTTGAGTGCAGACACTACGTGACCATATACTACTTGTTTGGTGATCTTTTGATTTTTATCTCTTTGGGACTGTTTTTGTTCTACTTCCATTTTTTTTCGCTGATTCCTTGATTGACTTTCTTTGGAACTTCATTTGGGAACTTGTTTTTCTGCCTTTGGAACTTTGCACTTGTTTTTGAATCTTCATCATGTCCCATGCTGGAGATGCATCAGTTGGAGCTGACTTTGACCTTGAGAAATTGGAGAGTTATACCAAAGCTCAGTTGAAGCAGTTCTGTAAAAGTTTTGACTGTCCCATTAAGAGCTCATCCAGGAAGGAGGAGCTGCAAAAGGCGCTGAGGGCCTGGGTGACAGCCAAGAGAACTGAAGGGCACACAGAGGATGAGGGAGATGAGGAGGATGAGGAAGAGTGTTCAGTACACAATGTTATTGTGGGTGGGCCTGTTATGTACAGGGAGAAGGTCTCCAGGGCAGGTAGCAGTTTCTCATCCAAAGGTCTGACACCTGAGGAGTTACAGGACAGACAGGCAGAAAGGGAGTACCAATTGGAGCAGAGGAGGTTAGCCCTTGAGGAGAGGAAGTTAGCGATGGCTCATGAGCTTAGCTTGAAAGAGATGGATCATAGAAGCCAGTCCAGTAGAGATGGTGGCAGCAACCCTACAGTGCAGCCTGAGAGAAGGGTGCACATTCCTAAAGACCTTGTGAAAGATTACAAGAGGGAGGATGACATATACTTGTGGACCAAGGGGTATGAGTCTGCTCTCCACATGAATCTGTTCCCTGAAGCTCATTGGGGGGCGGGTCTGTGGAAGCACTTTGAGGTAGAGGGGAGGGATACACTGACAGCCTTAGGGGATGCTCAGAATCTCACCTACTCTAACATGAAGGATGCCATGCTTACAAGGTATGGTCTTACCCCTGAGCAGTACAAGGATAAGTTTAGGTCCCACAAGAAGAAGGAATCCCAAACATGGTTGGAATGTGTTGATTCTTATTGCAGGTCCCTGGATGGTTGGGTGAAGGGCAGTAAGGTAACTACGTATGAGGGGCTTTACAATCTGATTGCTTGGGAGCACTTGTACAGTTTATGTTTTCCAGAGCTGCGCCAACACCTGATTGACAGCAAGCTGACTGACCCCAGGAAGCTTGCGCAGGAAGCGGACCGCTGGGAGAGCACCAGGGTCCAAAAGAGGTATGGGGGAGACCACGCCAAGGGTGGGCAGGGTCCCTCTCAGAAGAAAGGGGGGGTAAGGGCAAACAGGGGGAGTTCTCTAAAGGGCCCCAAACTGATTCCCATGGTAAGGATTCCCAACCCCCCAGTGAAAAAAAAGCCATGGTTCTCCAAAGGGAAGCCAGTGGCAGGTGGTCCCCCACGTAAGTGCTATGCATGTGACCAGGTTGGTCATGTGAGGGGGGACCCCAAATGCCCCAAAAGTACACCGGCACCCACTGGTGCACCGTCCCAGGGTTTGGTCAGTGTAGCGCTTGGGGAGGAGTTGGTTTCAGGTGGGTGGGAACCAGCTGAGATGACCCTTGTCTCACTAGGGAACAGTAAGATGGTCCAGAGAACCCTAGTGCCTGAAAACACTAAGAAGTACAGGCAATGGGTGACCATTAATGGACAGAGGGTGGAGGCTCTGAGAGACACAGGAGCCAGTGTGACCACAGTGAGGAGTCAGCTGGTGTCTGAAGAGCAGATTGATCCCCGGGTACTTCACCAAGTAGTTGCAGTGGACAACTCAGAGCGCCTGTGCAGAGTGGCGCAGGTTCCCTTTGAATGGGGGGGGGTTCTCAGGTTCCTTGAAGGTAGCTGTGAGTCCAACCATGCCTGTTGATTGTTTGCTAGGCAATGACCTGGAGGATTCCCCTTGGAAGGAGGTGGAACACAGGTCTCACTTGGAGATGTTGGGTCTGCCTGGGTGGGTATGCATATCCACCCGGTCAATGGCAGCCCGTCAGGGTAATCAAAAGCCCCTGGAGCCTGAAACAGTGGCCCAGGGGACCGCCAGGAAGAGGAAGGACAGGGGGTGCAGGAAACCGGCCTCAGAAGTTCCCACGGTCCGGCAGGAGGCAAAGCCTGAGGGTGACGGACCAGAGCCTACAGGGGAACAGGTGGCTGAACTGGGGGAGGTCCCTGAGCTGGTGCAGTGGCAGCAGGAAGGGGGTCCCACCAGGGAAGCATTCTGTGCAGCACAGAAGACAATGCCCTACTTTGGAAGGTTTGCAGCAGCAGGCTGCAGACCAGGCGGCTGGCAAGGAGCCAGGATCACACCTGATTTATTGGGAGGATGACCTCCTGTATAGGGAGCCTAAGGTTCCTGAGCCTGGGTCAGCCCGTGTGCTGGTGGTACCCCAGTGCTTCAGGGCCTTCCTACTGGGGTTGGCTCATGATGTGCCTTTAGCTGGACATTTGGGGCAAGACAAGACCTTTGAGAGGCTTGTCACCCACTTTTACTGGACTGGACTCAGATGCACATTGCAGGTCTTGTCAGACTTGTCAGGCAAGTAGCAAGAGTGGGAGGAAATGTAAAGCTCCCCTCCAGCCTTTGCCTGTTGTCAGTACTCCCTTTGAGAGGGTAGGCATTGACATTGTGGGGCCTCTGGATCCCAAGACAGCCATGGGCAACAGGTTTATCCTGGTCTTGGTGAACCACGCCACCCGGTACCGATAAGCCATTCCTTTGAGATTAATCACTTCCCCTGTGGTGGGTCGTGCATTGATGGGGGTTTTTACCCGCATGGGGTTCCCCAAGGAAGTGGTATCTGATAGGGGTACCAACTTCATATCCACGTATATGAAGTCTCTGTGGAAGGAGTGTGGGGTAACCTACAAGTTCACCACCCCTTACCACCCCCAAAGTAATGGTCTGGTTGAGAGATTCAACCGCACCTTAAAAGGCATGATCATGGGCCTGTCAGAGCCCTTGAGGCGGAAGTGGGATGTCCGCTTGCCATGCCTTCTGTTCGCCTACAGGGAGGTGCCTCAAAAGGGACTTGGGTTTAGCCCCTTTGAGCTGATATATGGCCACCCTGTGAGGGGACCTTTGAGTCTGGTTAAGGAAGCTTTGGATAAAGCTCCTAGTAAACCCCCCTCCCAGGATGTATTCAGTTACATGCTGGCTTTGAGAAACCAGACTGCCCGCTTCAGGAGTCTCGCTCAGGAGAACCTGGAAGCAAGCCAGGAGGACATGAAACGCTGGTATGACCAGAATACCACTCTGGTCGAGTTTCAACCTGGACAAAAAGTGTTGGTGATGGCACCAGTGGAGCCTAGGGGAAGAGTGGTCACTTGCACCCGAAAAGGCTGTGCCTGCCCTCACACAATGCATACTCCAACCCCCTTGTGTGTGTCTGAGGCCTTGCCTGGGCAAGGCAGGATTTCACAAACAAGTGAGACTTTTCTTTGAAGTAAGCCTACTTCAAAGGCCAAAATGGGTATAAGAAGAGGACCCAAAACCACAGACTTTAGACACTTCCTAGAGAAGAAACCTGAACCAGAACCTGCATCCTATCAAGAAGAACTGCCTGGCTGCCCAAACGACTCACCTGTCTGCTTTCTGTGAAGGTCTGCTGCCTTGCTGTTGCCCTGCTGCCTTGCTGGTCTCTGGCGAAGAAGTGTTCTCCAAGGGCTTGGATAGAGCTTGCCTCCTGTTCCCTGAAGTCTCAGTACCAAAAAGACTTCATCTCTACAAGAACTACTCCTTGTGCGGCGAAATTCGATGCCCAGCCCGCCAGAAACAATGCATAGCCTGCAGCGCTGTGAAAAAATTCCCCGCACGCCGAACCGGAATGATGCAGCCCGACTTTGCATTGAGAAGATCGACGCAGCACCAGCGTTGCGACCGGAAATTTGATGCACGGCCCACCGGATCGATGCACAGCCGAGCCGGAACAATGCAGCCTGAATTCCAGTGAGGAATCGACACAGCACCTGCTGTGCAGTAGAAAATTCGACACAATGCCCACTGAATCGACGCAGCTCCTGTGACTTCATCCTGCCAGCGCATGAAATCCATGCATCATCCCCGGGGCGTCTAAAAACCCCGCAACCCGGAGAGGATCCACGACGAGTGCCGGAAATCGCTGCATAGCCGTCCCTGCGTGAAAACTAAATGACGCATCGCTGTGTGCGACCCGAGAAATCGACGCACACACATCTGTTTCCACGCATCTCCTCCTCTGCGGTTCTTTGTGCTTGAAAGAGACTTTGGCCCTCATTACAACCCTGGCGGTCGGTGTTAAAGTGGCGGTAATACCGCAAACAGGCCGATGGAAAAAAAAATGGGATTACGACCATGGCGGAAACCGCCAACATAGACAGCCACTTTAACACTCTGACCACCACGGCGGTACAAACAAACAGCGCGGGGGACACTGCCAACAGACAGGCGGAAGACAATGTACCACCCACCCTATCACAACACGGCTATCCGCCACCTTTTTCCGGGGTGGAACCAACGCGAATAAAAACACGGCAGAAACAGTACACAGAAGAAAAAACACTCACCTCTCCACACCCCACGAGGAACCAGGACGCCATGGAGCCTGAACTGCAGATCCTGCTGGCGATGGTTTTCCTGCTCCTCTATCAGGAGCTCCAACGGCAGCCGCGACGACCACGGTGAGTACTGCACCTACAACACAGGGGAGGGGGGAGGGAAAAGAGAGTGACACACACACACAACGCGCAACACCCCCACCCCCACCCTCACCCACAACACTATACACACAAACACATGCTGCAACATTACATATACACCCCCCAACCCCCCTTGAAAAACGCAAGGACAAAAGGAAATGATTGTAACAAAAAAAAATCCATCAGTCAAAACTCAAAATCCAGTATATACAATTATGTACACCAACTATACAAGTCCGGATAGTGCACCAATCATTGTCCGTGGACCACTGGGCCCAAAATGCATGGGCGAGGCCCACACTAGATACCTGACTCCAAACGGAGAGAACACTGGAGGGGCATCACATAGAAAATATACAGGCACCTCAGGGGGAGGGGGGGCACCTCAGCCTGATGAACGCACAACGCCATTGCTCCACGAGGGGGCTCCATGCCCATTGATGTATCCTGGGGAGTGCAAAGCCACAGTCTCTCAAGTCTCTCCAGTGGGTGGTTTGCCCACTGCTGCATCCTGGGGAGTGCAAAGCCACAGTCTCTCAAGTCTCTCCAGTGGGTGGGTTGCCCACTGCTGCATCCTGGGGAGTGCAAAGCCACAGTCTCTCAAGTCTCTCCAGTGGGGGGGTTGCCCACTGCTGCATCCGGGGGAGTGCAAAACCACAGTCTCTCAAGTCTCTCCAGTGAGTGGTTTGCCCACTGCTTTATCCTGGGGAGTGCAAAGCCACAGTCCCTCCTGCTCCGGTGCCACTGCTCCTCCGCCTGATGATGCTATTGCACACAAGAACAGGGAGACCACAAAAAAGGGGGGTGGAGACAGAAGAAAGACATGTTCAGTGCATGCAGCACCACTACTGTTGGGGGACACAACAGACACAGCAGCCCTCTGCACTTCGCCATGCACTTATAGTTCCTAGATTTATCACATGCCCATGGGGTACAAGGCCTAAGCCCGATTGCTGTACACCTGGAAGTCACAGGAGCCTGACTATGTGTAGATGGCACTACCCACTAGTGGGGTTGGGGTGCCACAGAGCCTGCCTCACAAGGGACCTTGCCTACAAAGCTCGCCCTGGCCTAGGTGAACCCACTGCCCACCTCCCCCACCCAGACACCTTGTAATGCGCGCAAAGTCAGCAGAATGATAGTGTACTCACCCCCTTGTGGCTGCTGTGATGCCCTCAAGTGCCCATCCAACTCCGGATATGCCACCACCAGAATCCGGAACATCAGGGGGGTCATGGTGCGACGGGCACCCCTCCCACGTTGGGAGGCCATCCCCAGCTGGGCCTCAGCCATCTTCTTGCTCCAGCGGCAAAGGTCCTCCCATCTTTTCCGGCAGTGGGTGCTCCGTCTGTGGTGGACCCCCAGGGTCCGGACGTCCTTGGTGATGGCACGCCAAATATCCTTCTTCTGGTGGGCACTGACCTAGAGGAATAGTACAGGGGAAAAGGAAAATCTTTACCCATCCTCTTTGGCCCACGTTCCCACCCTTGCCCTTTACCGTCCGCACATGCAGGCCTCAGTCCCCCCCCATTTTTCTTCCATCCACACCACTCCAAACAGGCATTGCCCATGCAGCATTCTCACAGTGTACTCACCTGTTTGTCTGGAGGACCGTACAGTTGAGTGTACTGGGGGAGGACCCCATCCACTAGTTTCTCCAACTCCTCCGAAGTGAAGGCAGGGGCCCTTTCTCCAGACACGTGAGCCATCGTCTCTTCCAGACTTAGGTCTCAGCAGCACGTGCAGTGTAGGTCCTCTCCTGTTGAAGGTCAGGTATCAAGTGAGGGAACAGACAGAAAATGGCGGTCACGTCCGCGGTGGTGCGTACCGTCACCGCCAGCGTACATCGTCATTTGCTCCTGGGACCCATAGGGTCCAATGTTAACCAATGCAGGTTTGCGCTGCGGTCTTCGACTGCCTACCGCGACGGTGTACAACGCCAGCGCAGTTACCTCATATCCCCTTGTCCCACCTTACAGGTCAGGCAGCCGCCATTTCAGGGGGCCATATGGCATTAATTTTAACTGCGTTACACCAATGTAGGCCTTGCATACACACAGTAACAGGTACATTGCAGATTAATAAATGTGTGCAAATTACATTTTGTGATACCTCAGTGTTGGCTGACTCTCTGCTCGCTGTTCTCGTCCCTAGGGCACGTCCCCTGGGGCAGGTAATGAGATGGCTGCATCCTCAGGTGTACAGACCGCTGGTGGATCTGTCAACAATGGAAGAGAGACAGGTAATAGTCACCACCAGACTTGATCGTGCAACAATCCATGAACTGTGTGCCCAGTTGGAGCCAGACCTGATGTCAGCTATCCACCATCCCACAGGGATACCCCCTCTGGTGCAGGTCCTGTCAGTACTCCATTTCTTGGCAAATGGTTCCTTTCAAACAACAGTGGCCATTGCATCAGGGATGTCCCAGCCAATGTTCTCTAACGTGTTGTCCAGAGTGCTGTCTGCCCTGCTGAAACACATGCGCAGCTACATTGTGTTCCCTCAGGTGGAGGATTTGCCCACAGTGAAAGGTGACTTCTATGCCCTGGGACATATCCCCAACATCATAAGTGCCATTGATGGGACACATGTGGCATTGGTACCCCCCTGCAGGAGTGAACAGGTGTACAGAAACCGGAAGAGCTACCATTCGATGAATGTGCAGATGGTGTGTTTGGCCGACCAGTACATCTCCCATGTGAATGCCAAATTTACTGACTCAGTGCATGACGCTTACATTCTGAGGAATAGCAGCATCCCTTATGTGATGGGGCAACTCCAGAGGCACTGTGTGTGGCTAACAGGTGAGGACAAGGACCCTATACAGTGTGGATAGTTGTCTGGGTCTGGGGTTGTCCCTACGGGTTAGTATGTATCTAACAGTTGTCCTTTGACATTTGCAGGTGACTCTGGTTACCCCAACCTGTCATTGCTTCTGACCCCAGTGAGAAATCCCAGGACAAGGGCAGAGGAACGCTACAATGAGGCACATGGGCGAAGTAGCAGGGTGATTGAACGGACATTCGGCCTCCTGAAGGCCAGGTTCTGGTGCCTCCATATGACAGGTGGTTTTCTCTACAGTGCCAGATCATCGTGGCCTGCTGTACGCTGCACAACCTGGCTTTGCGACGGCAGGTGCCTTTTCTACAGGAGGATGGTCCAGCTGGTGGTCTTGTGACAACTGTGGAGACTGTGGAGAGTGAAGAAGAGGAGGCAGAAGAAGAGGATATTGACAACAGAAACAACATTATCCAGCAATGCTTCCAGTGAGACACAGGTAAGAAGATGTCACTGCTTCACACATCTCATACTATTGTTGGAGCTAGCATAAGTCTGTCATTTTCACTCAGTGTATGGACCCTGACTTGTCACTTTGCTTTTCCATTTAACAGATGTGGGTCCCACTTTGTGCCCTCTGCTATATTTCCTCCAGTCCTACAGCTGTGTTTCATTGGTATGTGAACAATTAAATTGACATTGCTATATTCCATAGTTATTGCAATTACACATTTGTGAAAGCACATACTGACTCCAGATTGTTATGTGATTGAAGTGTGTTTATTTCTGTGCAAATAAGTGGAGGGGGTTGTAAAATGGGCAGGGGTGATGGTGGAGGAATGTCCATGGCAGAGTCCAGTCTATTTGTTTCACAGGTGCATTGCCCAAAGGGGCATAGGAAGTGGAGCAAGGGCAGTTGATGGATGGACAGGGTGACAAAGTGGGACAGAAGGGTGACATTCAGGGGGGTCTCATTTCCTGGCGGGGTCTTGGCAATGTTCTCTGTCTTGTTCCTGGATCTCAGGGACCCCTGCAATGGTGACCATGGTGGTGTTCATGGACTTCAGTTCCTCCCTGATCCCCAGATAGTGTTCCTCCTGCAGCCGCTGGGTCTCCTGAAACTTGGCCAGTACCGTTGCCATCGTCTCCTGGGAATGATGGTACACTCCCATGATGTTGGAGAGGGCCTCGTGGAGAGTGGGTTCCCTTGGCCTGTCCTCCCCCTGTCGCACAGCAGTCCTCCCAGTTCCCTTGTTTTCCAGTTCCTCTGTCCCCTGAACCGTGTGCCCACTGCCACTGCCCCCAGGTCCCTGATTGTCTTGGGTTGGTGGGTTTGCCTGGGTTCCCTGTAGTGGTGGACACACTGCTGATTGACATGTCCTGGGGACAGAGGGATTGGCCCGCTGGGTGGGTGCTGTGCTGGTGTTTCCTGAGGGGGAGGCTCTGTGGTGGCTTGTGCCAGTGTCAGGGGAACCGACTGTCTGAGGTCCCTGATGGGCCGGGCTGGTCATCTTGATCCAGTTGTGCAGAGCTGCTGTCATCACTGTGGGTCTCTTCTATGGGGGGACTGGATATGTCTGGTACCTCCTGTCCGGTGACGTTGGGTAGGGGTCCTGCAGGGGTGTAAAGGCATGATTATTGCATCTGTGGGTGCCATCGTGTGCAATGGGTGAGTGACCCTGTACTCCAGTGCTTGCATTCTTGTCTAGGTCCTTGTGTGATAATTGGTTTGGGGTCTGTGTGGGTATCTGTAGTGGACATACTTGGGTGATAGGTGTCCATGCATTGGTGTTACATGAAGGGCTTGGTTTTGGGATGTGTGGGTTGTGTTGGTGGGATATCTGTGGGTTGTTGGGGTGATGGGTATGAGGTAAGTATGTGATGGCATGCAGGTGGGGTGGGGGTATAAGGTAGTAAAGATTTGCCTTACCAGAGTCCAGTCCTCCTCCTACTCCTGCAAGGCCCTCAGGATGCAGTATTGCCAAGACTTGCTCCTCCCATATTGTTAGTTGTGGGGGAGGAGGTGGAGGTCCACCGCCAGTCCTCTGTACAGCAATCTGGTGTCTGGAGACCACAGAACACACCTTCCCCGTAGGTTGTTCCACCTCTTCCGGATGTCATCCCTAGTTCTTGGATGCTGTCCCACTGCATTGACCCTGTCGATGATTCTGCGCCATAGCTCCATCTTCCTAGCAATGGAGATGTGCTGCACCTGTGATCCGATTAGCTGTGGCTCTACCCGGACGATTTCCTCCGCCATGACCCTGAGCTCCTCCTCAGAGAACCTGGGGTGTCGTTGAGGTGCTAGGATGTGGTGTGGGTGATGTGTGAGGTGGTGTGTGTTGTGATGTGTGAGGGGATGTGTTGTTGTGTGTTGTTTGAGGTGCATCAATGTTGTGTGAGTGATCATGTTGTGTGTCTGTGGATTCTGCTGTTGTTTAAGGTAGTGTATCTCTCTGGCTTGCTTTCAATTTCTGGTAGCAAGGGTTTGTGGGTGATGTGGGTGTGTGCTTTATATTGGACTGGGTGTGTGGGTGTGGTGTGTGTATGTGTATCAGGTGTGTGTATTTCGAATTGTCCAATGTGGTTGTGTTTTGTAAATGTGTGTGTATTTTGAGTGCGGCAGTGTGTACCGCCAATGGAATACCGCGGTTGAAAGACCGCAGCGTGGATTCGTGGGTCTTGATAGTGTGGGCATATTCCTGTTGGTGTGACGGTGTCGGTTTTGTTATCGCCAGTTTATCACTGACCTTTGGTGTGGCGGACTTGTGTGGGTGTCTGAATTATGGCAGATTCCGAGCTGTGGGTCATAATAGCTGCAGCGGAATTCAGCCACCGCATCGGTTTGTTGGCGGTCTTCTGCACGGCGGTAAGTGGGATTTACCGCCAGGGTTGCAATTAGGGTATTTGTTTGCTTTGAAAAGGCTTACAACACTTTATATCACTTTTACAGCGATATCTGAACATGTACTTATTGCATTTTAATATTTTTGACCTGCATCTTACCAGATAAATATTATATATTTTTCTAAACACTGTGTGGTGTATTTTTGTGGTGCTATATGGTGTTATTGTATGATTTATTGCACAAATACTTTACACATTGCCTTCTAAGTTAAGCCTGACTGCTCAGTGCCAAGCTACCAGAGGGTCGGCACAGGATAATTGGGATTGTGTGTGACGTACCCTGACTAGAGTGAGGGTCCTTGCTTGGACAGGGGGTAACCTGACTGCCAACCAACAAGCCAATTTCTAACAGTTGTCTTCACAACTCTAGGGGTAGCCTCTACAACAGACATGTTGACAGAAAGAGTTTAGGGAAAAGAGAAACAAGTTAGTAAGTTATTAGGCCTAACCTTTTAGAGAAAATAAAACATTTCAGAAACCTTTAGAAAGTTTTAAGGAACTTTTTAGAAAGTAAAAAGTGACTTCTAGGTACAATTTGGTATAGCTCTAAGTATTGGAGCAAGCTTTTCTTGTGAAAAGCACTAGTAACAAAGTGGTAAAGCAATTGCAAGTACTTATCCCATGGCTGCACCGCCAATGTAGGAGGCTGGCCTGGTTTGTAGTGGGCACCCTAGGTACTTACACCTCATACCAGGTCCAGTTATCCCTTATTAGCAAAATATAGTCAGTGTTCTAGCAGCTTAGGCTGTCTAGAGGTAGCTATAACAGAGCAGCTTAGGCTGAATTAGAAGAGATGCAATGAAAGACAATACTCAGTGTTACCAAAAATAAAGGTACTTTGGGGCATATTTATACTCCGTTTGCGCCGAATGTGCGGCAAAAATTTTGACGCACTTTCAGCGCAAACGTTGCCCCATATTTAAACCCTGACGCCCGATCCGGCGCACCAGGAAAATGGCGCTATGTGCGCCAGTTTTTGGAAGCGGCACCCCGCCCTGCGTTAATGACATGCAGGGTAGGCGTTCCCGTCCAAAAACAGACGCACATAGCGGTGCGTGGTATTTATGCTCCAGGGCAAAAATCACTTCCGCGCGGCAGGTGGCGCAAAAAAATGGCGCAAAGCACGAATAGCGTGAAATTTTAACGCCTGGGTCAGGGCAGGCGTTAAAATGGGGCAAACACACCTGTACTTAATCAGAACACACAGAACAAACAACAGAGCAGCAGAGCAGCAGAGCAGCAACAGGGAGACATAGAGGTGCTTTTTCTTCAACTTGCACGTAGACGCAGAGCCCTGCAGCAACAACAGCAGCCACAACAACAACAGCAGGGACCCCAAAGACAGCGCAGAAGGCAGGAGAGGATATTCCGCCCACGAACAACCCTGCATGGCCTCAGGGAACGAGACATCATCCAGAGGTACCGGTTGAACTGGCAGGCCATTCAGCAGCTGCTGACAAATATTGAACAGCAATTGGCCCCCACTTTAGTGACTCCACGCACTATCCCAACCGAAACAAAGCTGCTTGCCGTACTTCACCTGCTGGCAAGTGGCTCCTTTCAGACAACTGGTGCCCTGGTTGGTGGAATCTCACAACCATCTTTCTCCGCATTCCTGCCTAAAGTACTGGATGCCATCATTGGACTGACACCCCGCCACATCTGCTTCCCTAACACAGTGGAGAAGCAGCAGGAAACAAAACAGGGGTTCTACGCCATCAGTGGCTTTCCGCACGTCCTTGGTGCAATTGACTGCACACATGTATGCCTTGTGCCACCTGCTGCGAGTGAACACCTCTACCGCAACAGGAAGCACACACATTCCATCAACGTGCAGGCCATAGTCGATCACCAAGGACTGATCAGCAACATTGTGGCTAAATATCCTGGGAGTGTACATGACGCATTCATCTTCCGTCACTGCACCATCAACCAACACTTCCAGGATGGACGGTATGGCAATGGACTACTTGTTGGTAAGGACAAAAATCTACTTATATACTCACTGCACAGAAACCCTCTAGGATAAACAACACATACACCACAATAGCAACACCTAGACAGGAAAACACTGAGGTACTCACATCACTAGCCATGTGTCACAAGTCACCATTGAACCTCTCACACATTTGAATTTACTCCACAGCTTAGTGTGAAGACATTCATGACTGTGGTTGCCTAAATGTAACCTTGCAAATTGGAAGTCTCACAATAACCTGTACACTAATACAATGCATAACTTTTAAGGGATGGGATGGCCTGGCTATGTTCATATGAACGTTTCTAATACCCTTTCATGTTTCAACTCTGCATGGAACTATCATCACACCCCCAGTGAGGACACACGGACACCTGTGTCACAAGTCACAATGCAAGGGAGGGCACACTGTACTTGAGAAACCAATACATCCTGCTGACAAACAGTTAGACAACAAACACTTGCTCAGCCAAGGGAAAAAAACAATGCCAAAGTTTCCACCAACAACCATAGGTTGTCACATTAGTACACAAAATAGTCACAGACAACACAACACAACTACTGCCATCAAAGATACGTACAACAGTGCCTCCTACATCTAATTGATACCATTCTGTGTTTCTCTTTCAGCTGATCAGGGGTATGGCATCCAGCCTTGGCTAATGACACCATATGGGAACCCAAATACTGCTGCTGAGCGGGCATACAATGACGCCCACAAGAGGACCCGCAGCATTGTGGAGAGGACCTTTGGGATCCTAAAGTCAAGGTTCCGCTGCCTTGACATCACTGGCGGAAGCCTACTCTACTCGCCAGAGATGGTCTGCAAAATCATACTCACTTGTGCCATATTACACAATATTTGTGTACAAAGGAACATTCCCCTCCTTGAACCGGACCCAGACATGCCTGAGGATGATGATGAGGAGGATGCTGGCCTGCAACAGGAGGGGGAACAACCTAACACCGCAGCAGGAGTGCGTAGGCGCCAACAGCTTGTGAACAATTTTTTTACTTAAGTTATTATAATCACTTGTATTCCACACTTGTAAATAAACACAGATAACAAACACCACATCATGCTTTGGCCTATTCATTTCTGACCACCTTTAGTTTGAAATAGCTGAAGATGAATGTCGTCTCATTGATCAAGAATGCCATTAAAATTCATCACACCAAAAATAAACATCACAACTGTATGCACAGAGGGTAGGATGTGACATGTTACATTATCATACACAGAGCCCAACAAGAGTACAAATGTGACAATTACACATGCCGGATCCAAACAACTGAAACAGTCTCTCATCCAGCCCAAAATTGGAGATCATTTGAAAGTCACATCACACGTGTTCAGAGACAGGGTGGGACCATCCATGTGTACGTGAACATGTCATCAATGGCTTCTCTCAAGTGTATGATGTGAGCAATACACAATTGCAACAACATCAGCTGCCACTAACTCAGGAGGAGACCTTGAAGTTACAGTGACAACATACACACAGACAGGTCATACTGGATCCACATTCCCACACACATGTACACATATGTCATACAACCAACCTAATATTTGAAAGTAGACCATCACAGTTGTGTCCCAGTTTGAACCTAGAAGGAAGATTGTAACATGACACTAAACCAGTTTATGCAGAAAGGGACACAGACAAGCAAAACAATCTTCGCATTATCACATCGTGAACGCTGAGAGTCTTGCAAACTTAGGGGGTCATTCTGACCCTGGCGGTAATTACCGCCATGGCGGAGGTCGGCGGTAGCACCGCCAACAGGCTGGCGGTGCACCGATGGGCATTCTGACCGCGGCGGTTCAGCCGCGGCCAGAAACGGGAAGTCGGCGGTGTACCGCCGACTTCCTGCTGCCCTTGAGAATCCGCCATGGCGGCGGAGCGCGCTCCGCCGCCATGGGGACTCTGACACCCCCTACCGCCATCCTGTTCCTGGCGGGTCTCCCGCCAGGAACAGGATGGTGGTAGGGGGTGCCGCGGGGCCCCCGTAAGAGGGCCCCACAAAGAATTTCAGTGTCTGCTTTGCAGACACTGAAATTCGCGACGGGTGCAACTGCACCCGTCGCACCTTCCAACTCCGCCGGCTCCATTCTGAGCCGGCGTCCTCATGGGAAGGGTGTTTCCCGCTGGGCTGGCGGGCGGACTTTTGGCGGTCGCCCGCCAGCCCAGTGGGAAAGCCAGAATGACTGCCGCGGTCTTTCGGCGGGAACCGCTTGGCGGGCGGCGACCGCCGACCGCCGCGGTCAGAATGACCCCCTTAGTCATATGAAAATGGTATGCAACTTAGCTCCAAATCATCATTACTGCAAACGTCAAATGGGCTAATGAGATGAATGAATGGTCAACAGTCATTCATACCATATGGCCTTACATTCGCCCGCTGCTGCAGGTTTGCCAGGATATGATAAAAATACTCCATGGATACAGTAGCTATTCTGGATGGTCAAATCCTAGGGTGCTGGGGGCCTAACTCCACCTCTACCACCCCCAAAACATACAAGAATCATGTACTTGTGAACTAAACACATGCATAAGGCACATGTGTGGCCTCCATGTCACAAGTCCTACACAAATATGAAACACAAAATCATAATGGGACATGGTCAGCCCCATAAAAACTGAAAGTGACTCTCCCACTCCCTGTTAGGACTACAGATAAAAGCATCCCCATCATAAAGGTGGGGACATTTTGGAGACGGAATACATAATGGTATCAAAAACATCATTTCAAAATAGCCATCAGCAATTACACCAAATATGTTGTCAAATATGGTCAATACATTAGTTAACGTATCCCAAACATCACAGTGTGAAGGCCGTCTATACATAAAAGTACGGACATTTGTCATATACAAACACAAATGTGTCTCACATCGCACCGTTTGACCATGACAAATCACCTTTCCAAAGCTAAACACATGAAGACATTTGGATAAATTTGCTCCATATTCTACGCATACAGCATGGCCGTCATAATTTGTTCACGTACATGAGTGCACACAATGCAGAGTCAGATACAAATGTATCCAAAAGTGTCTTGATATTTCACCTTCAAATTATTATTTACATCCACAATATTTTTGACTCTGCATCATGTGCACTACTGTACGTGTAAAAAAAAAACACGCCCATGATGTATGCGTCGTGAAATTGACGCTACATGGACAATATGTTGGTCATTTCATGTACAGTATTAATTATTAATATTCATATCATATTTTTTCACTCCGCATCATGTGCACCACTGTACGTGTAAAAAAAACGACGCCCATTATGTATGCGTGGTGAAATTGACGCTACATGCACAATATATTGGTCATTTCATGTACAGTATTAATTATTAATATTCATATCATATTTTTTCACTCCGCATCATGTGCACCACTGTACGTGTAAAAAAAACGACGCCCATGATGTATGCGTGGTGAAATTGACGCTAAATGCACAATATATTGGTCATTTCATGTACAGTATTAATTATTAATATTCATATCATATTTTTTCACTCTGCATCATGTGCACCACTGTACGTGTTAAAAAAACGACGCCCATGATGTATGCGTGGTGAAATTGACGCTACATGCACAATATATTGGTCATTTCATGTACAGTCTTAATTATTAATATTCATATTTTTTCACTCCGCATCATGTGCACTCTAATGCGTCATAAAAAATTGACGCACAACTGTGTATGCGTGAAAATATGACGCATAACGGGAAAATAAAAACGGCGGCCATTTTATGCAGGAAGTGATGTAATAGGATATCCTGTTTACAAAATCTGTACTGGGAGGTAACTTTCACTTTCACTTTGCAGTCTCAGATTTCTCTAGACTGTGTGGTTGTGTGAAAGGTGTTGTCCTGTGTTTTACTGCTCTAGTGTCCTGTGTGCCTTGTATTTTGTCTTAGTGTCAATCTATTATTGTTGTATCACATTGTCTCAGTCTGTTTAGTGTTATTTTGTCTATACCTGTGATAGTTTGTATTGTCTGTGGGAGTCTGTTGTGGGTAGCATAGTTTGGGGGGTTAGTTGGGCTATTTTTCTACTTCTCCTTTTTCTTTCACACCTCTACCTTTCCCCATTTCCCCCTTTATATTTTATATTTTGTTGGTACATTCTTATCCCTCTCAATATGTCAGGTAGGCCTCGCCTGTCCAGGATGGGGGAAGACGAATTGGGGGTGTTCATATGGCTCGTAAGCCATTTCCTCCCACTAATGCTGGAAGCTGGGGGCCGTGTGATACAGGGGTATCACACGGAGGCCAGGAAAATCCGGTGGGAGAAGGTGCGCCATCACCTGGTCCGGGTCTATGGGAGTCTCAGGAATGTACACCAACTCAAGCACCGCTGGGCAGATCTGATCACCAGGGAACAGGACCTGCTGGACCACCTGCGACTCCAGATTGGTGGCCATGTTGGTGAGTAAAAAACAATTACATGGGAATGACAGAAATCGGTGTGTGAACATGTGATGATTGTTAGCGAATCTGCAAAATAAGTAGCTGAGTGTGTGTAATGCCAGGGAAACCTAGGCCCATGGTTATACACATTAATCCCCATTCTTGCAACACATGTACACGCAATGACAGCTTTATAAATTCAACATCTATTTGTATTATGCTAAGTCGCCCCCTCTCTGCGTCCCAAAATGTTTCAAATGCTGCGCTACAAAAGTATACATATGTGTCCTAATGTGTATTTGTAGCAGAATGTGTATGAAGACCTATGCTACCAGTCCGATGGATCATTTTTGCAACACATACCAGATGCCTGTAGCTGCATGTAATGTAGTGTTGCCTTTGTGTCAGAAATGCAACACGTGAACGGCTCCATTTGTACTCCACTGGT
Source organism: Pleurodeles waltl (assembly GCF_031143425.1). Classification (NCBI taxonomy): domain Eukaryota; kingdom Metazoa; phylum Chordata; class Amphibia; order Caudata; family Salamandridae; genus Pleurodeles; species Pleurodeles waltl. The sequence goes on from NC_090437.1 coordinate 466,981,598, forward strand.
CATAATGGCCAGTGAGTACGTCATGTAGAAACAACATACCTACAGATGCAGACGCCATAGCTAGACAGAAAATTGGAAACACATGATGATGCTATACATGTGTGTTGCCGTCACGTCACATGAAGTCAGTCATGTTGTTCACACATATGTCACATGTGTGTCTGGTTGCTGTCTGTTGACCCTGTCCAAATAGCCTGTTGTATTGTGAGTGGTCATGCAGTCCTCATGGAACCAGTTTTGGAATGTCTCTCGGGGATGCACATGCTGAGATGTATGGATAACATTATTGTTGGGGCATACTAATGGAGGATTAACTTGGACGACACCTGACTGTCCTGACCACTGCATGAGTGTAGTAGGGTGTGACACTGGAGCAGGAGACTCATCCAATGTTAATGTTGAATACAAAGTGATCCATGCAGGATGAGCATGTGTGAAAGTCTATCATTACCATGTCATTTTCACACAGTGTCATTGTAACAGAAATCTTTTGTCCGTTCACCCAGTCTGAGTATAATCTTTGTTTCATGCTTTACAGGTGGACCAGCCCCGTACACCGTGGGAGAGGTGGCCCATTTTGACGACCCCGATACCTACAGTGAGTGTCGCCTGAGTGCTATTTACATTGTTTGGTAATGACGCATGATGGATTACTGTGTGTTCAAGAGAATTCATGATTTGATGTGCTGGCCGTTCATTTGCTTTGTTCTTTTAGTGTGATATCAAATTAGAATTATGTTTCTGCCAAGCAATACGTAGTCATCTCTCAGATTGAGGGGCTGTAGCCCATTCAATTAGGGCGGCAATTGGGAATGGTATGACTCATTTCGAATAGACTGGTCAATGTTAGATTTGGTCAGGGACTTGCCATGAACTGAGTCTGCATATTAGACTGACAGTCTCCCAGATAGCTTAGGCACATGGCATTGATGACAAGTGCTTCTTCCTAGTTGAGGATGGACTGTGTACACTGTAGGTTGGATCTTCCATGGGCATGTACTTCCACAAGGTGAACTCGAAGTGTGTGTGACTTGAGTGCAATGCCCTAGGTGTTCAGTTGAATCATGTGAAAGGGTGTACTACCTCCCCTGTGTGTGTTGTTAAACATGCCTCACTAATAGTATGTTATGTTGGGCTAAGTCATAACATTTTGACATGTGTGGACCTGGGATGTGACAAGGTTGGGCTGACTACAACGTGTTGCTAGCCCTTCATAGGTGTTGTGTGTGAAGGCACATAATTGTTGCACTTTCTGTACACTCCTGGGTGTGCATTGAACATGGGATTGTTGGTTGTTCTTCCCACACCACCCACAAAGACTGGGATGTTTCTGTGAAACAGGGTACCTAGGACTGTAGCAACCAGTATGTTACACGTACTTAACACCTTTTGTGACTTGAGTTAGTACCTTGGGCCAGAGTGAGAAAAATGTCTACACGTTGCAAATGGCATAAATATCTGTGTGGGATTTGCAAACGTCTGTTTCCTAATCCAAAATGTCTTTGGTAGTCATGTACATATGAGTAAAATGCTTTTCAAAATTGATATAATGAAGGGTTTTACCAGACCTACTTGCAAATCACAGTGGTAGGCAATCCCATTTGCAACCGAGTACGTGGTTGCAAAGTGAGTAGCTGTTATCATCCACTTGAAGTGGATGGTAACCACCTTGCTGACTGGAAGGGGTCCTCATTGTAAAGCTTCAGCCTTTGTGAGTGGACTAAAAGAATCCTGCGCAAAAAAGCCAGTGGTCTAAGGGACCAATAATTACCGTGAAAATTTCCAAGTACAATTGTTGTGATTTAAAAATAATTGCTGCTCATTTTTCTTTCCGGTAAACGGCCTACACTTGGGGAGAAATAACTTGCTTAATTTAAAAACAGTCACGTCTATGGAGTTCTGCTGGTCCCAGCAGGCCACCATCCCCGTGAGTGCCCATGTTGCTAAGGTGGGGCAACTTGGAACCCACATCATTGATGTTCATGAGGTGGGTTTTATGGACCCCATAGCGACTCGCAGACGGTGTCAGAGACACCGTTCTGCTTTGCAATTTGCTAGTTGATTTTCCTAATTTCCTACATCTGACACCTAGTGTGGACACATGATTCTGGGCCAGGGGTTCAATCTTAGCACACAACTAATTAAAAATGCTATTGAGTGAGGAGTGTGAGTGTAATCACATAGAATGACATATGTACTGAAGTCAGTATGCGGAAGAGCTGGTGCCATAATGTCAAATGCCTTAGGTATGATTTGGATGAGTAGTTTAGGGTGATGTCATCCATCATGTAGAGACATGGATATGCTAGGTGTGATATGACCTTAGGGATGCATGATTCACATGTACTTCCTCTGAGCATTTCCGTGAACTATGTTGTAACAATTGCTGCATACAATATATTTCTAGTAATGGACAAATGAGCCATTGTGGGATTCAACCCACTGTAAATTCAATGCTCAATATTTCCCTTTTCTCTTCACAGCTGCAAACCTGAGTGCCGCAGAGCGCAACCATTTTGAGCACAGGGCAATGAGGTACAGGCACATCCTGCAGGTGCAGTGTGGGTATCGGAGGATGGCCCACAGATACAATTCCGATCGGGCCTCCGGGGCGTGGTATGCCACACCACAGGCTCCACCAACAGTGCCACCTACAACCACCAGGTCTGCCCAAGGGGACCCAGCGACGGACCAGCCATCTTCCTCAAGACCTGGACCCAGCCGTGTGTTGGGAGCAGGGCTGTCCTGTGGCCACTCCACTCCAGCGACAATCTCCACCTCCACCGGCACGCAGACCAGCAGTGACCCTCCAATTGACCCTGCAGCCTTCCAGGCATTGTCTAGGAAACTGGACAGGTTAATTCAAAAGGTGGACAACCTGACGGAGGACATGGCGGAGGTTAAAAAGAAGGTGCGCTCCATCCGGCGCACACTTCAGAGGGCAAATCTTTAGTTCTTTTGCCCTCCTGAACTTTTACCCCTCCCCTCTCCCCTCTTTCCTCTTTTCATACTGTTAGTTGGGTTTGGGGGTTAGTTATAGGATAAGTATAGGTAATTAGCTTAGTTAGTGTTAGGTAAGAGGGTGGGGGGTCCTTATACTTTCTATCTAATATTTTTGTGTGGGTGGGTGGGTGGACGGCAATGTTGGGATTCCTGTTTAATAAAAAAAAAATATATATATATATAAAAAATAAAAAATACAAAAAAATATATGTTTGTTTAGGATAGTATAGTATGTGTGTAGGTTAGTAAGTGTTGTCCTGCATGTGTCTTGTCTCTTAATGGTGGGTGGGGGGTTGATGTTTAGATCGTTTCGTTACATGTGTAGAGTAAGTTTAGCTTAGGTTAGTTAGGGACAGTTGTGGGTTAGTAGTAGTCAGGTTAGATTAGTGTAGGTTTACCTTTCCCTTAGTTGCCTCTTTTATTACTACTTTTAAATAAAAAATTTGTTAACCCTTTACCTGATGCGTTAGGTGCTACCTTTTCATGGCCTTGACATCAGTGTAGCAGAAATGTTAAGTATGACATTTGTGTTCCATGCTCCCTATCCCCAGGCTTATGAGGTTTAACATGCCAGCTACCCGTGTGCTAACTTGGTAAGTATCCACCATGTTGGAGAGCCACCATTGGTAGTGTGCATTGATCATCAAGGTTTGGGGTTGGTATGTATCCTACTTCACAAAGAGTGCTTCCAGACTTGTTATTGTAGGTAAATAGATAGGTCGGACAGCATTGTGAAGTTCAGGGAGAGCTTTATAGATGATGATTTGTTCACACTCTTGTCTTGTTGCTATCATTGCTGACCTACATCATGTGTGTACTGATTCAGCATGACTTTCCTTCATGGAAGTATACGCCGTAAGGGTGATTGATGCAGTGTAATTTGTTTATCATTCCTTTCATTCTACAGCATAATTTCAAATTTTAGTATTGCATGGTGCCTACATTTCTCAGCCACCATTAGTTGTGTAGGATAGCTATAGATGGTGCATCATTCTGTCCAACACAGCATGATTGTGTGTGCTTAGTCCCTTCATCAGTTATTTTCCTCAGTATAGTAAAGCTATGATGCAATCCTGGCCACTGCACAGATGATTCAGTATACATGTAATCAGGACAGTAGTATAGAGAATCGACATGGTTTCCACACAGCCACTTTGGAGTTATCTACTGCACAGTTGAATTTTGAAATGACACAGAGACACAATAGGTGTGCAAGTGATATTTATTTATAAGTGGTGTTGTGCAAAATGTCCATTCACCATGTTTGCTGACTCCTTTCTGGTGCATTATTACATGGTGATCCTACAGAAGGGGTGTGGATGATGCTCCTGACATGCTGGGGTGATGTCACAGACAGTGCAGAGGAACATGAAATGCCAAATGGTAAGAGAGAAACATTCACTGGCAAGGTGGACAAGTCAGACAGTGGATTGCCGAACAGTCATTGAGGTTAGTTGTAGTGAGACTGGCATGTGTCAAAACGTAGGACCTTGGTCAGAGTAGGGCATGGTGCAGGGACTAGGGCTTCTGGGTACTCTTGCGTGTGAATGTTATCTGTTCCATGTCTTCTTCTTCTGATGTGTGTGTTGCCTGGTGTGTCCTTGTTGTTGTTGGTTGTGAAGGGGCAACACACACCTCAGTGTTAGAAGACATGGAGGCAGACATCCCGGGGGCTGATCCCTGTTGAGTAAGGAAGGGCAGTACTGCAGCAAGGAGGGCCTGCTGGTTTTTCAGAATGGCAGCCACATCCCGATGGTAGGCAGCCAGGTCGGCCCTGAGGGGTTCTATGTTGCATTCGTGCACACGTTGAGTGGCTTGCAGTTTGAGTTGTTGTGTCAACTGGATGACAGCTGTGCCAATTTCCTTCAGTGTTTTTGAAATGTCCTCCAAGAGAAAATTTCTGGCTTGCATTGCAGCTGCCTGATCAGCAGTTGACAACATGCACGAACGCACCCCCTCAAGGCTGGCTGCCATATTTTGCATCCCCACCCGCACCTCCTTGGCCAGCTCCCGCTGGACCCCAACGACAGTTCTTTCGAAGCTGGTGCCATTGTCGTCAGAGTCCTCAGCTGTGTTGGAGCTGGCAGGTCTTACAATTGGGGTGGCGGGTGGTTCTACTGTGGTGGCTGCTTCTTCTGTGCTCCTCCTTGTGACTGAAGGTGGGGTTTGGAGGCTTTCAAGGACCATGTTAATGGTCTCTTGTGGGAGGTTGATGGTGTCGTCATCCATGTCATCAGGGAACTCATGGACAGGCAGATCAGCAGGAGATCCGTGTTCCTCTGCAATGAAACAGGGTACAATTAGTGTGTCTGTGTTGTGACAATTTTGCAGTAAGATACAAGCCTTTGGATGTCTTAACATTGTACTCTGTGTTTGTCTAGGTATCTGCTGTCCGTCATAGGGCATTGTTGTAGGCCTATGGCCCACCTGTGTGTCACATGTTTGATATGGATCTTTCAGACATGTCTGCCAGGTCGCCTCTAGGTGTTGCTTTGTAATTATTTAGGAATAGGTGTTTTTTTTTCCAACTCCTCACTCGGTGTTTCACTATTGTTATGGAGGGACATTTTGTAGGGTGGGCTCTCATTATCCAACATGTGATTCTTGGCTTTCTAGGCAGCAGGATAGCTAATGGTGTGGGGGACTAAGTTTGACCCACTTGAAAATAACTCTGTCACCCAGATATTCAATTTAGCTAAGACTAACTAGCAGTGCCTCTGGTCTCCCACATCAAAGGAATGTTTAGACATCCGAGCGCATGACATCTTTGGAACGTCTCAGGGAAGTGGTGGTCACTCAGGTCCTACACATTTGTATCTTTTCCGGTAGGTTCCCATACACAAATGACATAGACAGTATTAGTTTGATATGAAGTTTCATTGTACAACTGACTTGTAGGAATTTAGGTGTGAGCCCCATTTACACAAACAATACACACTGTTAGAATTGAAATAGTCCGCAGGAGAGTAATACATTAGTACACAGCTTTCATGGTGCCTAACTGTTTCTACTCTCCCCCTGCATGTTCTATGTATAGCACAGCTTGTTAAGTTTGGAGGTTGCCTGTCAGAACCACAGGGGAGACATCATCCCTCATATCAGAGGAATGGGCTAGGATCTGGTTGTGCATCAGCAGCAAGGCAGGCAGCATCTAGTTGTTATTTTCTGTTTGGAAACTCCCCCATGCGTGTCTTGGGACAAGGGAGTGAATGTAAAAGACATATGTCATGGTGATGACAAAGTTTCCATAAGCAGGAATGCCAAACCTTGACCCCTACCACATCTATCAGCAACGTACCAGACGGTATCCTTGACTGGGGCACAGAGTGAATATGTTCTGGCAAACTCCAGTGCAGAAGTAGGCAAAACAGTGTGATTTGACTAATTGACAACACCTTAGGACTGACTATTTGCTACATTAACTGATAGGAAGGGCAATGAGAATCTTTTAGTGCAAAGTGCTCTGAGGCACTTAGATGTGAGCAAATGAGTATAAGTACATTCAGGGTAAGATGCACAAAGGCCTCCAGCCTGAGGCTAATGCGCAAAGTATACGTTTCACTTGCCACACTACACTTTGACTGACTGTGGGTGTTGTGACTGCCCTGCCAGCACACTTGCCTCTCAGGCCCTGCCCCATACTCTTTTTATTCACATTGCATGATCTGTACATGTAACGTGGCATTACCTATGCATGTCAATGTTAGGATGTGGTATGGATGTAAACATTCTTGATGTTTTGAGATGGTGTTGGGTGATGTGTTTTGAATTGGATTGGCCTGTTTATCGTATGAAGGTCCTATTTGTTTGTCCGACTTTGCAGGTGTGTTTCAGTGACCAGTTGCCTGTGTCCCCTCCTCAATGTTGTTGTCTGAGCAGTATGACATTAGTGATGTAGCCTTGTTAGCCAGGCACGTGAGGGACCCTGACGTATGCAGCATGTGTGTATCGTTAGTGCTGTGTGGCTCCTATTGCTGTTTACTTAGGCTTATGTATGTGTCAGTTATGGACATTCGGCATTTGAGTGTACTGGTACCTTTGTCTTATTTCTAGGAGTAATTGCAGATGTCACCCTCACCCCCTAATTTAGGTATGTAGGTTCCAGGGTGGGGTTTCTGCCATTTGGTACTATAGCTGCACAGAGATGAGAGGTGTTATTGTCAACTGTGTTTGCAGTTAAGTTACAGTTGTTGTATTTGCTACTGCATTACAGATAGGGACCTAGTTGATGTAGAATAGATTTTGCAATACAAGTGCCTGGATGTGGATTTGAGGTAGTGTCCTTCCCACCTGTCACTGCTTTCCCTTGGCTCTCTTGTTGTAATTACAGGATGTCCCCGTGGGACTGTTGTGGTTGCTGTATTTTGTCGTGCCCCAGCTTCGGTCAGTACTGGGCATGCCCCCCTGCCGTGCCCCTTTCCCCATGCCACTTCATATATGTGCTGACTTACATGCATTGTGTAGTAGGTATCCCCCCCCTGCTTACAGTCCCCATTATTGTATTATGATTCCCCATGCGACTTACCCTGCATGTGCGTAGTGTCGTGGTAGTCTGCGCTGTCCAGTCCTTGAATCCCTGTGACGATCTCCTCCGGGATTACGGCTGCGACCATCTCCTCCATGTGGTCCAGGGCCTCCTGTTGTGCTGGACTCCCCCCTCCAGTCTGCATTGCTGCCTTCCTGTTCCTGGCCATTTTCTCTTTGGTCCTACGTTTGCAGTCATGCCAGCGTTTCTTACACTCGGTGACTGTCCGGCGTTCTTCAGCCACACTGTTAATCTTGTCCACAATTTGTTTCCAGATGGCCTCTCTCCTACTGAGTGGCAATTTTGAGGAGATGAAAAGTTGGTGCTGGTGTTCCGTCACCTCTTTCACGAGGATTTCCTGCTCCTCTGCACTGAAGCGACACTTTCTTATTTTTTTTTAAATGTCCTGGGTCCTGTATGCTTCCTCCTGGCTGGTTCCTGGTCTGCTCTCATCCTCCTGGGGTCTGTTGGGGCATCTAGGATCCATTTTGGGTCTCCTCTCCTGAAAGGGCAGTTTTCGCGCAAAAATGTGACGCTATTGCGTGAAAAAAAACGGCGTTTTCACGATTGCGCTGTCGTAAATCGACCCACAGTGATGTGCGTCGCATTTACGTTGGTTTCCTTTACGACAGACCGACGCTGTGTGCGTCACGAAATAATGACTCCCACCTGTTGGTTGCGCCGCCGTACGTCAAAGTATAAATTTGACGCCCGCATGGCGCATCCAAATGGCGTTAGACGGTGCAAATTTTTTTTACGCAAAATTGCGTTAGCGCAATTTTACGTCAAAAAGTATAAATATGGCCCTTTATATTAGTGACACAAGGCCAAAAATATCTTAGAGGCAATACTCCTTCTGGATGTAAGTATTATACACAATATATACACCAGAGACCAAAATCAGGTAAGTAAATAGTCGCAGAATAGTACAAACAGTAGAAAATACAATAGAATGCAATAGGAAGAAATTGGCATAGGGGCAACACAAACCATATACTGAGAAAGTGGAATGTGAATCACAAATTCCACCCTAGGCAAGTTTAGTGTATAAAGGGGCACTTGGAATGTAAGAAAACCACAAAGGTGAGTAAAATACCCCACCCCAGAGCCCAGGCAAGTAGGAGTAAAGTACTGCAAGTTTCCTCAGGACACACTACAAGTCGTGATAAGATTTATTGCAAGAACCAAGCAAGACTGCAAGCAACAAATAGTGGATTCCTGGACCTGAAGTCCTGTGAAGAGAGGAGACCAAGTCCAAAAGTCGCAGAAGATTCCAGGAAGGACAGGAGCCCCTGCCAACCTAGAAGATGGTGCAAAAGAGGATTCTCTGGTTAGAAGAATTCTGCAGAAGAGCATCAAAGAAGATGGCTGAGGGTTCCTGCATGATGCAAGAGATGTCCCACGTCAAGATGTTGGATGCAGGCAAGTTGCAGCACTGGATTTGTCCAACAAGCCTTGGTTCAAGCAATGTCCCGTTTTGCATCAAAATGGCGCTGCCTGGACCCAGGAGGGACCTGGGGGCCTCAACTCAGACTGAGGAGTCAGAGGGGGCTCCCAACACTGGAGGGAATCCACAGATGACCAGGAAGCACGCACGGGAGTCCCAGGACACGGGGACAAAGAAGGTGCAAATTATCTTTGCTGCAGCACTACAAAAGAAGGTCCCACGCTGCCGGAGAACAACTCAGCGAGTTGTGCGTCGCAGGATGGGGTGCTGGGGACCTTGGCCACACTGTGCATGAAGGATTCTTTCAAATAGTGCACAGAGGCCTCAGGAGCTAGAGATGACTTAGTGCATAGGGGTACTGTCGCAAACTGGGAAGGCAAGCTCTTACCTTCACCTTAATAATGCTCCCTACATCAGGGCATCCCTTTTACAAAATAGTTTTTGCCTAAAAGTCACCATGTGGTGGTCCTAACAAAATGGGACCACCCATCAAAATGTTCAGTATGACACACTCTTTCTGTCTAGGGCATCTCTGGGTCCTCACACTAGGTTGGGGGGGGGGGGGAAATAATAACCCCATCAACCAGTCAGTGTCTTTTTAAGCTCTGTTTTACAGCTGGAAATAGTTTGTATTTTAAGAGCCTTGTTTGTAATATTATTCTAGTAGCTTTGCTAGCATACCCGCTAGGCCTGCAAATGTGTAATGCACCCTACCCTCTAGGGGTTAAATATATGGTTACTCTGCATTATGTTCTGCCATTCTGTTTTCATGTGGCTATACTCTCCAGGAGCTGACTATATGGATATATGACCATGTTTCTTACAAATGTTATTTTTATAGTGGTGCCCTCTAGGGGCTGTTCTGAGTATTATAGGCAGGAAGCTTTTAATGATGAAAAATATATAATGTGCCCTTTAGGCTGCTTTTACAATATAACCTATTTGTAAGGGATTAACACTTGGCAAAAAAGAAGGAAGAAAACGCCTAAAAGTTTGTAGTAATGTAAAACATTTGAATTTTTTCTAGACACGTTCCGAAAGGAAACAAGGACGGGATAATCAAGCACAAATTATGCTTGTTGTAAAGATCGGTATCTTTGTGCCAGTGGCATATGTGGAATACACATTAACGGAGTTGCCATAAACAGCAGGATGTCAAACTTCCCATGCCACGCACACTGTAAGTCACTGCTGAAACAACCATGTAGAGAGAACAGCACATTTAATATAGTGAAGTAAGAAATAATAAGGGAAACTAAACTCAAAGATTTACAAAATTGCAAACTAGTTGGAAAGTGCACAGAAGTGGGCTTGTTTTTCAATGGGTTTTCATTTTAACTGGAATTAATTGCTGTCCTGTGTGTTTGTGGCAATGGTAATGAAGCTGGCAAAGCATTTCAAATGAATAACGCACATAACTGAGTGAAAGGAAAAATAGTAATATAGCCAAAATCCAAACATTTGAAAAATTCGAAACCAAATGAAAATAACACAAAGGTGGTGAAAAACGTTTTAATATTAGGATTTCCAATGTGTACAGTTTCATTTTAACTAAATTGCTATCAGAAACATTAGTGGCGATCAGTTGCAGAAACAAACACTGTACCCTCTAAAGACAGTTGTTTGTAGCGGACTCAATGTATCCCACTGACATTCAGCCCTATATGTGATCGATGTTTTGTTCACAGCTTCTTCATCTGCTCGTATTATGTGAAGCTTTCAGCAAGTACTATTTTAAAGCATTAGACCTTCCGTGTTTATATAACAAATGAATGCAGTTGAACCACATGAAACATATCTATTGAAATCTTGGTCCTTAGAGGCACCTCAGCCTCACATTACTGGTATTCTAAACTGTGACTTGCGGTTGATATATCACCCCCCTCTCTCTTACTCACATACTGTGCAGCAGGCACATTACCCCCATGAGTTATCTTGCTGGCCATTTGTGACCTATAGGATGTACAACAACAGAATTAACCTAGCAGCTTGCAAAAGCACACAAGTCCTTACTGGAGTTTGTTTCACGGTTATATAATTGGGCATTAGTTTATGTATGGTAGGAATGTGTTTCAATTGCACGCTGGCTCCCTCTCAAAGAGTTTCTGTGTGCCCCTCTTTCTACGCGCTATCCTTGGGAGTAGGGGGCGGCTGTGTGTGTGAAAGCATGGTGAAATATAGGCTAGATTTATACTTTTTAACTCAGAACTGAGTTTTGCATCAAGAATTTTAGCGCTGGCTAGCGTAATTTCTTAATGCCACCAGTGCATCAAATTTATTCTTTGCCGCTGGGTGGCGCTAAGAATAGGTTAGAGTCATTTTTCCTGACGCTAACCATTGCGCCTTGTTGTAAGGCAAAATGACATTTACGCAGGAAAAATGACTCTAATCTGGTTTGCGAAATGGAAAAATGTAGCAAAACGGATGCGCCTTTTTTCACCGCAGTAGCGCCAAAAAGAGACACAAACAGAGCAAACAGTGCTAAGGAGCCCCAAAATGGATCCCAGAAGCCAGGAGCGAGCCCAGGGAGACCCCAGACAACCAGGAACCAGCCGGGGGGATATAGACAAGACCCAGGGGAGAGACAAGAAGAAGAGGAAGTATTGCTTCAGCACAGAGGAGCATGAAATTCTGGTGAGAGAGGGGACAGACCACCAGCATCAACTCTTCATCACCTCTAAATTGCCAATTGGGAGGAGAGAGGCAATTTGGCAACAGATTGTGGACAAGAATATCAGTGTGGCAGAGGTCAGGAGAACTGTCACGGAGTGCAAGACATGCTGGCATGACTGCAAGCGCAGGACAAACAGGAAAATGGCAAGGAACAGGAAGGTAGCACTGCAGACCGGATGTGGGAGTTCACCTCAAGAGGACCTGTACGAGATGGAGGAGATGGTTGCAGCCATCATCCCGGAAGAAATCCACACTGGTATCACAGGACCGAGCAGACTACGAGGAAACAACACATATGCAGGGTAAGTTGCATGGGGGGCAAAAATGCGTAAATGTCAAATTCAAGAAGGGGGAGGCACATATCTACTACACAATGCATGTCAGCCCTGAAAATCAGGCAGTGGAAACGGCAAAGGGGCACGGCATGGGCTGTGCAGGGGCATCCAGGGGCACAGCACAATGCAACACCAACAACCTTTGCACGGGGGTACACCGCCATGCAAAGGCTGCTGGAAATGCTGAAGCAGACCAGGAGGGTAGGGTAGAACATAAAACTGGTCTGTTGTCACAGGACAGCTGGTATTGTCAAAATGTAAACTAGAGGACAATGCCCAGTCTCAGGCCATTGGCTCAAGTGGCATTTACCATTGACCACAGTTGCCACTACTACCTGTGCTGTGTGCGCTGGTCAATTAGGAAATGGCGGTTAGATGCCCATAGCACAAACACACTCAAAAAGAGGGTTCAGTATGACCACGTGATGAATCCCCAGCAATCCCTATCCAAGTGCAACCCCTGTCAACTGCTCATGTCCATAGACTCAATAACCATCAGGCACTGTCACATACATGATGATGTACACAGCAGTAATCTCCTACCTCTGCTACCCATTCCTTGGTTTACCCCTGTGCCTGCGTCACAATACCTGCAATGCCACCATGCAACATCTCAGGTGTCATAGTGCTAAGACAACTGCATTGAGGGGGAGGACATATGTGTGTAGGAAGGCAAACACACCTGCACAGTCATAAGAGGAAAAATAACTCTGCCAGGCCCATCAGTGCAAGGCAATGTAGCACACATACGCAAACATCAACATGGGAAACTACCAATGGTGACACCTGTATTGTTTCATGGAATTGCAATACATGAAATGGTGCTAGGTCTCAGCACCGCATGGGTGTATGTGAATAATGAGAGACTGGGACAGGGCCATATTGTTATGTGTGGTGCATGTGGCATCAGCACACCAACAATCATTGCAAGGCATTACCATGCTTATGGAAGCACAGGGAGGGTTGATGAGGACAAGAAGGTGGCAAGCCACAATTTGGACAGAACCCACACCTAGAAGATGTGACGCAGACAATTCCCCAAACTGCCACACTACATGTGACATGCAGGCGGGGCATAGGGCTGAGAGATTGCAAACATTAATGACAGGAACAATGATTGGCAACCAAGATAACAATGCACCACCAATAGGATGTCAGTGACGTCACATTACAACTGGCACAACACAGACACACTAATTGTACAATATCTCATTGCAGAGGACGATGTATCTCTTGTGGATCTATCTGTCCTGGACTACCCTGATGACCTGGATGACCAGCTGACAACCATCAGCCAGGAAACTCACCAAGACATCATGGGAACCCTCCAGACACCACCTCCAGTCACAAGGAGGTGCACACATGTAGCAGCCATCCCACAGGACCCACCCACCACCTCAATAGTGTGACCTGCCAGCTCAAACACAGCTGAGGACTTTGATGACACGGGGACTACCTTTGAGAGGACAGTAGTGGGAGTACAGTGGGAGCTGGCCAAGGAGGTGCGGGTGGGGATGCAAACTATGGCAGCAAGCCTTGAGGGGATGCGCATGTGCATCATGACGTCTGCCGAACAGTCAGCAGCCATACCAGTCACAGAATCCCTAATGCAAGTAGCCCAACAGTGTGTGAGGGACCTCACCACTGCTCTCAGGGAGTTGCCACAACACCTGCCCCCCCCCACTCTTGCAGCTACATGCATGACAACAAGCTGGATTCAATGCACAGGGAACTGGACTCCTTCAGGGCAGACATGGCTGCCTACCACAGGGATGTTGCTGCCATACTCAATAATCAGGAGCTCCTCCTTGCTGCAGTGATGCCATATGTAGCTCCATAGATGGAAGCTGCCGGGAATTTGGTGTCCACTTCTCCATCCACTGAAGTGTGAGTTGCCCCCTTAAACAACCAGCACCATCATCAAGGGCAGAGAAGACGACACACACATCAGAGGATGAAGATGTGGAACAGATCATCTTCACCCGTGGGAGTACCCGGTAGCACCAGCCCATGCCACATGGGCACTCATTTTCCTTTGTCCTGTGCTTCACAACATGCCAGTGTTGTTACAGTTGGTGACATGCACTCCTTATTGACACACTGTTAACCTTACCACTATGGACTGCAATTGTCTCTCACTACTCAATTGGTAAATCATGTTCCTCTGCACTGAACAACACTTCATCTCAGCATGTCAAATGATATGTCCCTCAACCTTGCATTTGTGTTGCGTCACAATAGAATGCTTTACACTATTGGGGTCACAGACTTAAACTATGTAAATATTGCACTAAAGCACTTTAAAATAAACAGCACCTACACACCCACTTTGTCCCTGTGTAATGGGAAACATCTACTTTACTGGAGATTTTTGATGCATGTAACGGGTCTATGGTAACAGAGTGTCAATACCAGAGTGCAGAAATAATGTGGGCAGATGTCTACGCACAAGGGCCCTGATTTTTTCTTTTTCTGCTCTGCATTTGCGTAATTTTTTAAGCAAAAGCAGCGTAAACTTACAAAATATCATTGTATTGTAAGTTTGCACTGCTTTTGGGTCAAACAATGAGGCAAATGCAGTGCAATAATGGTATAATTCAGGGCCAAGGTAACTACAAGATGAAAGTCAATGCTGGTCACATCCCCTACAAGCAAGTCATTGTGTATGTGACATGCTTTAAAACATACATGCCTCACCCACAACATACGCAAAAAAGAACAGATGATGGACGGAATGCAGCGCAAATCAAACATTCACCCGATCTGGGTTTAATCTATCGTTTTTTTGCTCACCACGCCACCCCAGTCTTGACCCTGTTCCTCATGGGAACAGTCCAGCCCGAACTGCCAAGCGAGGTCCTCCCTGGACCGGAAACAAGCATCCTAGGACCGGTTTCAGGATATAACCCTTCATCAGCTAGGCTAGCTTGAATCCAGTGGCGCAGGGAGCACGGGACCCAAGTCTGGGCATACCCTTCCCACCCAAAACATACAGCAGGAATGATTGTGTAAGAGTGTTTGGGCAATAACGTCAGCTGGGAGTACAAGTAAAACACATAGGTGTGAAATTTGTACACTTGACCTCATCTGAAATTGACACTACTCGTTTTAGCAGTGTTGGCATGAACTTCAGGTAGCAGGCAGACATCCCACAGTGCCCAACAGTCCGACACAGGAACCAAACAATGACAGCTTTAAAACCACACCTACCTGTCCAATACATGGGAACCATAGTCACCTTGAATGGTGGGTACGATGGATGGCAGATGCACTGAGATTTAGATTTGTTGTAGCTGCCAATGTGACAGCTCAGATGGAAGTGGAAATTAATATGTCAAGAGAGGGATGTGGATGCAGGATGGAACACACAGGCCAACAGACAATTGGCACTGTACACTCATGTAAATACCCTGAGCCCCAAGCATATGACACATGCAGTAAGGGAGTACCTAAATAATTAATAACTATGTGCAAACCAGAACTTAAAACTATGTAACACACCTATACTAACCTAATCTGTCCTAACGATACATTACCCAGAGCTGGCGCTATCTACTCCATGATAAGCTTACTTACCACATTTAACTACAAACTCTAAATATTTGCCTCCCACCTCCCTTATATGACTAGACACATGTAGGACAACATATACTAACTAATACTAAACAAATATATATTTTTTTGTATTTTATTTTTAAATACACTAAAGCCCCAACATTAACCCTCACCAACCCACAAACTAACATGTAATAATATGAAACCCCCAACCTACTTTTCCTATCTAAACTACTACCCTACTCTAATGTATCACTAAACCCCCTAAACCCACTAAAAACAGGATGAGGAATGAGGAGGGAGGGAACTGAATTAGGGGTGAGGGAAGGCAAGAGCTCACAGGTTTGCCCTCCTCAGTGACTTCTTAATAGCTTTGAGCCTCTGGGTATTTTTGTCCACGTCACTCTGTATAGTGTCAAGCTTCCTCAACACCTTCCTCATGTCCCTCTGGAGTTTGTAAGTGCTGACATGTCCAATGCTGCAGATGTGGCGGTCTGTTTTGCAGCAGGTGTGGTGGTCGGTGGTGCTGACATTGAAGGTGTAGCAGGTGTGGTGGTTGGTGGTGCCGAGGTTGACAGTGCAGCAGGTGGGGCTGATGTGATGGTGGCCACTGTGGTACTGGCTGCAGTTGTAGTGGTGGCTCCTACATTTTTGGCCATTGCAGTCCCCCTTGGCTGAAAGCCCACCATTCACCTGTGGCTCTCTCTCTCTGATAGCGTCTTGCCATCCTTCGGTACCCAGACAAATTAGACAGGCAACCATCAGTGTCATCATTGTGCGATGCATGTACAGATGATAATCTAACACTCTGCCTCAATTTGCACATGCAGTCCAAATCACAGTCCAGATGATATAATGTCCCTGATGAATGAAATGGCAACGCTTTAAACCCATCAAGTTTTTAACAGCACAGCAAAGCACAACAAGAGGTGGACCAAATAAAGTGATCTGTGCATTGATGTAGTGCAATGTGTCACGATGCAAAGGCAGCAACTACTTCACATGGGCCAGGCCCACTAATCTTTATCATCAAAGTCAACTTCAAGGCACCCAAGACCAGTGATTTGTAGATGTAATTGGCAGGATGGTATGCAGTTGCTAATCATAAGGGGGCAGTGTTGTTTGGGACACATGCATGCTTGAATGAGATGACTGTCATCTACACTGTGACCATCACATCTACCTACATATATGTTCTCCCCCTACACCTGTGCCTCATGGGGGATGGGCATGCAATACATCATCACAACTGTTGAGGACAACTGTGAAGACATGTCCACTTATACATGGATTTAGTGAGTAGAACACATGTGAGGAGGGCTGCCAACTAGGAATGAGGTATGCATAGGTCATTTACATCTACATTAATGTGTCCAGTTTTGGACAACCATCAACACTTGATCTGCCCACACAATTCCCAAAACACCCACATTGATGACAGCACACGTCTGGGCTTGACCTGCATGCACACCTATTATATACCACATAAGTGTCACGTAAATGGAGTACAACTTATGGGGCTAGATGCTGGGGGACAGTTACCCATACAGTCCTACATGTACATTACAATGCAGGGATGCACAATTTTGTTAAAAAAATGGATGCATCACTGTCTTGTGAAAATGAGGGTATGACTCAGTGACAATATTCTGACACTGGAGTACTTCCAAATCACATGTGTGTCTAAATGTGGCTACTAATCACCTTGTTCACACGCTGCTGCCTATTGCACAGCACAAGACTCCCAAGATATGACTCTCTGCCTGTGAATGTCTAACCCTTGCACAGAACACTATGTCAACATCCAGTCAAGTAATATATCAGATCACATGCCAGCTCATCGTACCTTGCAATGAGTGCAACACACAAGAGTCACTCACACAACAGCTACAATCACTACAGAGGACAGACATTATCACACTTACTGGATACGTCTGGGTCCTCAAATCGAGCCACTTCCCCAATGGTATAGGAGGCCGGTCAACCTGTAAGACAGTGAAAGGAAACATATGCTCAGTGTCAGATCACTGTACAAAAGTGTGGACAACATATCACAGTGTGTAACATTTTATATGAATGAGCTGCTAAACCTGCATGTAGACACTCTAACAGACATACCGCTGTAAACTCACATTGACACTGACACTCCAGTGAGTGATAGACACACATCTGCACACATGCCCTGGGCCTAACAATCATGTGGTGCTAAACCTGACTTCAGACATTTGTAGCTAATCCATTTCAGATGGTACTCCATGCCATGAATTGTATTTGGGTGACAATTTCAATGGCACTTCCCTGGTGCACTGTAATACAAGTGACTCAGGTATTGTGGCTTGTGCATCATGGGACACTGAGTTACTGTGTGATGGGCATGTGGCTCAAATTTCAGTCTGCAATTATCATGCATTCAGTGGTCCATAACAGATGTGGCACAGTTGTATGTAGGTAACAAATGCCCCATTGGTAGTGTCTGTAGGAAAGTACCATCTTGCCTGGCATGTTACCCCCATATTTCACTGTATATATGTTGTTTTACTCTATGTGTCACTGTGACCCTGCCATGCAGGGCCCCAGTGCTCATAAGTATGTGTCCTGTATGTGTTCCCTGTGTGATGTCTAACTGTCTCACTGAGGCTCTGCTAACCAGAACCTCAGTGGTTATGCTCTCTCTGCTTACCAAATTTGTCACTAACAGGCTAGTAACTAAATTTACCAATTCACATTGGCATAATGGTACACCCATATAATTCCCTAGTATATGGTACTGAGGTACCCAGGGTATTGGGGTTCCAGGAGATGCCTATGGGCTGCAGCATTTCTATTGCCACCCATAGGGAGCTCTGACAATTCTTACACAGGCCTGCCAGTGCAGCCTGAGTGAAATAACGTCCATGTTATTTCACAGCCATTTACCACTACACTTAAGTAACTTATAAGTCACCTATATGTCTAACCTTCACCTAGTGAAGGTTGGGTGCAAAGTTACTTAGTGTGTGGGCACCCTGGCACTAGCCAAGGTGCCCCCACATCGTTCAGGGCAAATTCCCCAGACTTTGTGAGTGCGTGGACACCATTACACGCGTGCACTGTACATAGGTCACTACTTATGTACAGTGTCACAATGGTAACTCCGAACATGGCCATGTAACATGTCTAAGATCATGGAATTGTCCCCCAATACCATTCTGGCATTGGGGGGACAATATCATGATCCCCCGGGTCTCTAGCACAGAACCCGGGTACTGCCAAACTGCCTTACCCGGGTCTCCACTGCAGCTGCTGCTGCTGCCAACCCCTCAGACAGGTTTCTGCCCTCCTGGGGTCCAGGCAGCCCTGGCCCAGGAAGGCAGAACAAAGGACTTCCTCTGAGAGAGGGTGTAACACCCTCTCCCTTTGGAAATAGGTGTGAGGGCTGGGGAGGAGTAGCCTCCACCAGCCTCTGGAAATGCTTTGATGGGCACAGATGGTGCCCATCTATGCATAAGCCAGTCTACACCGGTTCAGGGATCCCCCAGCCCTGCTCTGGCGCGAAACTGGACAAAGGAAAGGGGAGTGACCACTCCCCTGACCTGCACCTCCCAGGGGAGGTGCCCAGAGCTCCTCCAGTGTGTCCCAGACCTCTGCCATCTTGGAAACAGAGGTGTCTGTGGCACACTGGACTGCTCTGAGTGGCCAGTGCCAGCAGGTGATGTCAGAGGCTCCTTCTGATAGCCTCTTACCTCTCTTGGTAGCCAATCCTCCTTCCTAGGTAGCCAAACCTCCTTTTCTGGCTATTTAGGGTCTCTGCTTTGGGGATCTCACCAGATAACGAAT
Organism: Pleurodeles waltl; assembly: GCF_031143425.1. Classification (NCBI taxonomy): domain Eukaryota; kingdom Metazoa; phylum Chordata; class Amphibia; order Caudata; family Salamandridae; genus Pleurodeles; species Pleurodeles waltl. The sequence goes on from NC_090437.1 coordinate 467,000,952, forward strand.
GAAAGAGCTCACCAGAGTTCCTCTGCATCTCCCTCTTCACCTTCTGCCAAAGGATCGACCACTGAGTGCTCAGGACGCCTGCAAAACCGCAACAAAGTAGCAAGACGACTACTAGCAACCTTGTATCGCTTCATCCTGCCGGCTTTCTCAACTGTTTCCAGGTGGTGCATGCTCTGGGGGTAGCCTGCCTCCTCTCTGCACCAGGAGCTCTGAAGAAATCTCCTGTGGGTCAATGGAATCTTCCCCCTGCAACCGCAGGCACCAAAAGACTGCATCACTGGTCCTCTGGGTCCCCTCTCTGCACGACGAGCGTGGTCCCTGGCACTCAGCAACTCTGTCCAAGTGGCTCCCACAGTCCAGTGACTCTTCAGTCCAATTTTGGTGGAGGTAAGTCCTTGCCTCCCCACGGTAGACTGCATTGCTGGGTACCGTGTGATTTGCAGCTGCTCCGGCACCTGTGCACTCTTCCAGGATTTCTTTAATGCACAGCTAAGCCTGGGTCCCCGACACTCTAACCTGCAGTGCACAACCTTCTGAGTTGTCCTCCGGCGTCGTGGGACTCCCTTTTGTGACTTCGCGTTGACTCCGGTTCACTCTCCTTCCAAGTGCCTGTTCAGGTGTTTCTGCGGGTGCTGCCTGCTTCTGTGAGGGCTCCCTGGCTTGCTGGGTGCCCCCTCTGTCTCCTCCTCCAAGTGGCGACATCCTGGTCCCTCCTGGGCCACAGCAGCACCCAAAAACCTCCACCGTGACCCTTGCAGCTAGCAAGGCTTGTTTGCTGTCTTTCTGTGTGGGAATACCTCTGCAAGCTTCATCGCGACGTGGGACATCCATCCTCCAAAGGGGAAGTTCCTAGCCCTCTTCTTTCTTGCAGAACTCCAAGCTTCTTCCAACAGGTGGCAGCTTCCTTGCACCCTCAGCTGGCATTTCCTGGGCTCCTGCCCGCTCTCGACATTGTCGCGACTATTGGACTTGGTCCCCTTGTCTTACAGGTACTCAGGTCTGGAAATCCACTGTTGTTGCATTGCTGGTGTTTGTTCTTCCTGCAGAATCCCCCTATCACGACTTCTGTGCACTCTGGGGGCAGTAGGTGTACTTTACACCTTTCTTACAGGGTCTTGGGGTGGGCTATTTTTCTAACCCTCACTGTTTTCTTACAGTCCCAGCGACCCTCTACAAGCTCACATAGGTTTGGGGTCCATTCGTGATTCGCATTCCACTTTTGGAGTATATGGTTTGTGTTGCCCCTATACCTATGTGTTCCTATTGCAATCTATTGTAACCTTACACTGCATGCATTACTTTTCTTGCTATTACCTGCATAATTTTGGTTTGTGTACATATATCTTGTGTATATATCTTATCCTCATACTGAGGGTACTCACTGAGATACTTTTGGCATATTGTCATAAAAATAAAGTACCTTTATTTTTAGTACTTCTGTGTATTGTGTTTTCTTATGATATTGTGCATATGACACCAGTGGTATAGTAGGAGCTTTACATGTCTCCTAGTTCAGCCTAAGCTGCTTTGCCATAGCTACCTTCTATCAGCCTAAGCTGCTAGAAACACCTCTTCTACACTAATAAGGGATAACTGGACCTGGCACAAGGTGTAAGTACCTCTGGTACCCACTACAAGCCAGGCCAGCCTCCTACATTGGTTGTGCAGCGGTGGGATAAGTACTTGTAACTACTTACCACTTTGTCATTGTGTACTTTTCATAAGAGAATAATATACAAAACAAGTTCAGTGTATGTACACCTACCCAAAAAGTTTTGCTTTTCTTCTCTCAAACTTTTTACAAAGTTCTGAAAAGTTTCTCTAAACTTCTAAAAGTTTCTAAAAGTTAGAAAAAGTTTTTTCTCTGTTCTTTAAAAAGTTCAGAAATGTTTTCTTTCTTCTCACTGTCTCTAAACCTTTTGCTATCATGTCTGATGTAGAGTCTGCTCTTAAAATGGTCAATACTACCTATGACAATTTGAATTACAAGAGCCTAAGGAGTCTCTGCTTAGATAGAGGTTTAGTGATAGGAAAGAACCCTACAAAAGAGTTTCTATATAACATCCTTATTGTGAATGATGAGTCTCTAAGAGGCACTTCAAATGAGAGGTTAATAGAAGGCTCCCATTCTGACTCAAGAGATCTCCTTGAGGGAGGTGGGCAGGGTTCTGTTCCAAATCTGCCCCCTAGCAGACCACCTATTAATGCCGGTAGTAATGGAGGTTCCCATCATAGTAGGGGTATCTTTATTCCTGGAGGCCAGGTTATTAGGGTTCAGTCAGTTAGGGACAGATCTCCCTCTGTTGTTTCCAATTTATCTTCTGTGTCCAAGCATTCCCAACCCACCCACCCTGAAGACAACATGTTAGAAAGGGAACTCAAAAAGTTGAGAGTGAAAGAGACCAGACTGGAGCTTAAACAGCAACAGCTGGCCTTAGATAGGGAATCCCTAGACCTGGAGAAGGAGAGACAGAGATTGGGGTTAGGACCCCATGGTGGCAGCAGCTGCATGATTCCAGGAATCTGCAAAAGACAGTCCCCCCTTACAAAGAGGGGGATGACATCAACAAGTGGTTTGCTGCACTTGAGATGGCCTGTATGGTCCAGGGGGTCCCTCAAAGGCAGTGGGCTGCTATATTGTGGCTATCCTTCAATGGAAAGGGTAGGGATAGGCTCCTTACTGTTAGAGAAAGTGATGCTAACAATTTTGCAGTTTTGAAGGATGCACTCTTGGATGGATTTGGCTTAACCAATGAACAATACAGGATTAAGTTCAGAGACACCAGAAAAGAGTCCTCACAAGACTGGATAGACTTTGTTGACTGTTCAGTGAAGGCCTTGGAAGGGTGGTTACATGGCAGTAAAGATTCTGACTATGAAAGCCTGTATAATCTTATTCTAAGAGAGCATATTCTGAATAACTGTGTGTCTGACTTGTTACACCAATATCTAGTGGACTTAGTTCTGAGCTCTCCCCAAGAATTGGGAAAGAAGGCAGACAAATGGGTCAGAACAAGAGTGAACAGAAAACTTCATACAGGGGGTGACAAGGATGGCAAAAAGAAGGTTGGTAAGTCTTCTGACAAGGGTGGGGACAAAAGTAAAACTGAGTCTTCATCAAGCCCACACAAATCCTCTGGTGGGAGTGGTGGGTCCAAATCCTCTTCAAATCAAGTTAAAAAGCCTTGGTGTTATTTTTGTAAAGTCAAAGGCCATTGGACAACTGATGCCAGTTGTCCAAAGAAAAACACCAAACCTCCCACTACCACAACCCCTACAGCAATCCTGTCCCACATTAGAGGGTCTCAGACAGCAAGCTGTCAAGCAGCAAAATGGGGATGTCAGTGACTCACATAGAGTGTATTGGGAGGACAAACTCTTGTACACAGAGGCAAGGGACCCAAAACCTGGAGCAGCCAGGAGATTGGTCATTTCCCTGCAGTACAGAGAGTTCCTCCTAACTATGGCACATGACATTCCTTTGGCTGGGCATTTGGGCCAGATCAAAACATGGGAAAGGCTTGTCCCCCTGTTTCACTGGCCTAGGATGTCAGAGGACACAAAAGATTTTTGTAAGTCTTGTGTGACCTGCCAAGCCAGTGGCAAGACTGGCGGCACACCAAAGGCTCCCCTTATTCCACTACCTGTGGTTGGGGTCCCCTTTGAAAGGGTAGGGGTTGACATAGTTGGCCCCTTTGACCCTCCTACTGCTTCAGGCAATAGGTTTATCTTGGTGGTTGTGGACCATGCCACAAGATATCCTGAAGTAATTCCTCTAAGGACCACTACAGCGCCTGCAGTGGCAAAGGCCCTCCTGGGAATCCTTTCCAGGGTGGGTTTCCCCAAAGAGGTTGTCTCAGACAGGGGTAGCAACTTTATGTCTGCATACTTGAAAGCTATGTGGAAGGAATGTGGTGTAACATACAAATTCACCACTCCTTATCATCCACAAACTAATGGACTGGTAGAGAGGTTTAATAAAACTCTCAAAGGTATGATAATGGGACTCCCTGAAAAACTCAGGAGGAGATGGGATGTCTTGTTACCTTGCCTCCTTTTTGCTTACATGGAGGTACCCCTGAAAGGAGTGGGCTTCAGCCCCTTTGAACTCTTCTTTGGACACCCTGTAAGAGGTCCACTAACACTTGTGAAGGAGGGTTGGGAACAACCTTTAAAAGCTCCCAAACAGGACATAGTGGACTATGATCCAGAATGGCTGAGTACATGAAAAAGGACAGTAAAAACCTTCAGGCCAGCCACGAGCTCCAAAAGCAATGGCATGACCAGAAGGCTGTTCTGATCCAGTACCAACCAGGATAGAAGGTGTGGGTATTGGAGCCTGTGGCCCCAAGAGCACTCCAAGACAAATGGAGTGGTCCCCATCTAATTGTTGAGAAAAAGGGTGAGGTTACCTATCTGGTAGACCTGGGCATTGCCAGGAGTCCCCTTCGGGTGATTCATGTCAACCGCCTAAAACCCTACTATGACAGGGCTGATCTCACCCTGCTCATGGCAACAGATGAAGGACAGGAAGAAGAGAGTGATCCTCTCCCTGATCTCTTCTACTCCACTGAAGAGGATGCTTTAGTGGAGGGAGTAGTTTTAGCAGATTGACTGCAGAACAGAAAGACAACTGCATAAATATCCTTGGACAATTGTCCGAACTCTTTTCAACTGTGCCAGGCACCACATCTTGGTGTGAACACACAATTGATACTGGAGACAGCTTGCCTGTCAAAAGTAAAATCTATAGGCAGCTTGACCATGTCAGGGACTGCATAAAACAAGAGGTTCAGAAAATGCTTGATCTAGGAGTGGTTGAACCTTCTGAAAGCCCATGGGCGAGTCCTGTGGTGCTTGTACCAAAGCCTCACTCAAAAGATGGAAAAAGGGAGATGAGGTTTTGTGTAGACTACAGAGGTCTCAATCAGGTAACAAAAACAGATGCTCACCCTATACCCAGGGCAGATGAGCTCATAGATACACTGGCATCTGCCAGGTATCTAAGCACCTTTGATTTGACTGCAGGGTATTGGCAGATCAGATTGGCTGAGGATGCTAAACCTAAAACTGCATTTTCAACTATAGGAGGGCACTACCAATTTACAGTGATGCTGTTTGGTTTGAAAAATGCACCTGCCACTTTTCAGAGGTTGGTGAACACAGTCCTGCAAGGGTTGGAGGCTTTTAGTGCAGCATATCTTGATGATATAGCTGTCTTTAGCTCCACCTGGGATGAGCACCTGGTCCACCTTTGGAACGTTTTGGAGGCCCTGCAAAAGGCAGACCTCACTATTAAGGCCTCAAAGTGCCAGATAGAGCAGGGAAAGGTGGTTTATCTGGGACACCTGGTAGGTGGAGAACAGATTGCACCACTGCAGGGGAAAATCCAAACAATCATGGATCGGGTTCCCCCTACAACACAGACCCAGGTGAGAGCCTTCCTAGGCCTCACTGGGTATTACAAGAGATTCATTAAAAACTATGGCTCCATAGCAGCCCCACTTAATGATCTCACCAGTAAAAAGATGCCTAAAAAGGTATTGTGGATAGCTAGCTGTCAGAAAGCTTTTGAGGAGCTCAAACAGGCCATGTGCACTGCACCTGTCCTAAAAAGCCCATGTTACTCCAAGAAATTCATTGTTCAAACTGATGCATCTGAATTAGGGGTAGGGGCAGTCTTATCACAACTGAATTCTGAGGGCCAGGATCAACCAGTTGTTTTTATCAGCAGATGGTTGACCCCTAGAGAAAAGCATTGGTCTGCCATAGAGAGGGAGGCCTTTGCTGTGGTCTGGGCACTGAAAAAGTTGAGGCCATGCCTGTTTGGCACTCACTTTATTGCTCAGACAGACCACAAACCTCTACTTTGGCTAAAACAAATGAAAGGTGAAAACCCTAAATTGTTGAGGTGGTCTATATCTCTACAGGGAATGGACTATACAGTGGAACATAGACCTGGGAGTACCCACTCCAATGCAGATGGACTCTCCAGATATTTCCACTTAGACAATGAAGACTCATCAGGTCATGGCTAGTGATATTGTCCTTCGTTTGGGGGGGTTGTGTAGGAAAGTACCATCTTGCCTGGCATGTTACCCCAATATTTCACTGTATATATGTTGTTTTAGTCTCTGTGTCACTGGGACCCTGCCAGGAAGGGCCCCAGTGCTCATAAGTATGTGTCCTGTATGTGTTCCCTGTGTGATGCCTAACTGTCTCACTGAGGCTCTGCTAACCAGAACCTCAGTGGTTATGCTCTCTCTGCTTTCCAAATTTGTCACTAACAGGCTAGTGTCTAAATGTACCAATTCACATTGGCATACTGGTACACCCATATAATTCCTGAGTATATGGTACTGAGGTACCCAGGGCATTGGGGTTCCAGGAGATCCCTATGGGCTGCTGCATTTCTTTTGCCACCCATAGGGAGCTCTGACAATTCTTACACAGGCCTGCCAGTGCAGCCTGAGTGAAATAACGTCCACGTTATATCACAGCCATTTACCACTACACTTAAGTAACTTATAAGTCACCCATATGTCTAACCTTCACCTAGTGAAGGTTGGGTGCAAAATTACTTAGTGTGTGGGCACCCTGGCACTAGCCAAGGTGCTCCCACATTGTTCAGGGCAAATTCCCCGGACTTTGTGAGTGCGGGGACACCATTACACGCGTGCACTGTACATAGGTCACTACCTATGTACAGCGTCACAATGGTAACCCCGAACATGGCCATGTAATATGTCTAAGATCACGGAATTGTCCACCCAATGCCATTCTGGCATTGGGGCAACAATTCCATGATCCCCCGGGTCTCTAGCACAGAACCCGGGTACTGCCAAACTGCCTTACAGGGGTCTCCACTGCAGCTTCTGCTGCTGCCAACCCCTCAGACAGGTTTCTGCCCTCCTGGGGTCCAGGCAGCCCTGGCCCAGGAAGGCAGAACAAAGGAGTTCCTCTGAGAGAGGGTGTAACACCCTGTCCCTTTGGAAATAGGTATGAGGGCTGGGAGGAGTAGCCTCCCCCAGCCTCTGGAAATGCTTTGATGGGCACAGATGGTGCCCATCTCTGCATCAGCCAGTCTACACCGGTTCAGGGATCCCCCAGCCCTGCTCTGGCGCGAAACTGGACAAAGAAAAGGGGAGTGACCACTCCCCTGACCTGCACCTCCCAGGGGAGGTGCCCAGAGCTCCTCCAGTGTGTCCCAGACCTCTGCCATCTTGGAAACAGAGGTGTCTGTGGCACACTGGACTGCTCTGAGTGGCCAGTGCCAGCAGGTGACATCAGATGCTCCTTCTGATAGGCTCTTACCTCTCTTGGTAGCCAATCCTCCTTCCTAGGTAGCCAAACCTCCTTTTCTGGCTATTTAGGGTCTCTGCTTTGGGGATCTCACCAGATAACGAATGCAAGAGCTCACCAGAGTTCCTCTGCATCTCCCTCTTCACCTTCTGCCAAAGGATCGACCGCTGACTGCTCAGGACACCTACAAAACCGCAACAAAGTAGCAAGACGACTACTTGCAACCTTGTATCGCTTCATCCTGCCGGCTTTCTTGACTGTTTCCAGGTGGTGCATGCTCTGGGGGTAGTCTGCCTCCTCTCTGCACCAGGAGCTCTGAAGAAATCTCCTGTGGGTCGACGGAATCTTCCCCCTGCAACTGCAGGCACCAAAAGACTGCATCACTGGTCCTCTGGGTCCCCTCTCAGCACGACGAGCGTGGTCCCTGGAACTCAGCAACTCTGTCCAAGTGACTCCCACAGTCCAGTAACTCTTCAGTCCAAGTTTGGTGGAGGTAAGTCCTTGCCTCCCCACGGCAGACTGCATTGCTGGGTAACACATGATTTGCAGCTGCTCCGGCTCCTGTGCACTCTTCCAGGATTTCCTTTGTGCACAGCCAAGCCTGGGTCCCCGAGACTCTAACCTGCAGTGCACAACCTTCTGAGTTGTCCTCCGGCGTCATGGGACTCTCTTTTGTGACTTCGCATGGACTCCAGTTCACTCTCCTTCCGAGTGCCTGTTCAGGTACTTCTGCGGGTGCTGCCTGCTTTTGTGAGGGCTCACTGACTTGCTGGGTGCCCCCTCTGTCTCCTCCTCCAAGTGGCGACATCCTGGTCCCTCCTGGGCCACAGCAGCACCCACAAACCTCCACCGCGACCCTTGCAGCTAGCAAGGCTTGTTTGCGGTCTTTCTGCGTGGGAGCACCTCTGCAAGCTTCATCATGACATGGGACATCCATCCTCCAAAGGGGAAGTTCCTAGGCCTCTTCTTTCTTGCAGAACTCCAAGCCTCTTCCAACAGGTGGCAGCTTCCATGCACCCTCAGCTGGCATTTCCTGGGCTCCTGCCCACTCTCGACACTGTCGCGACTATTGGGCTTGGTCCCCTTGTCCTACAGGTACTCAGGTCCAGAAATCCACTGTTGTTGCATTGCTGGTGTTTGTTCTTCCTGCAGAATCCCCCTATCACGACTTCTGTGCTCTCTGGGGGTAGTAGGTGCACTTTACACCTATCTTACAAGGTCTTGGGGTGGGCTATTTTTCTAACCCTCAGTGTTTTCTTACAGTCCCAGCGACCCTCTACAAGCTCACATAGGTTTGGGGTCCATTCGTGATTCGCATTCCACTTTTTGAGTATATGGTTTGTGTTGCCCCTATACCTATGTGTTCCTATTGCAATCTATTGTAACTTTACACTGCTTGCATTACTTTTCTTGCTATTACCTGCATAATTTTGGTTTGTGTACATATATCTTGTGTATATATCTTATCCTCATACTGAGGGTACTCACTGAGATACTTTTGGCATATTGTCATAAAAATAAAGTACCTTTATTTTTAGTACTTCTGTGTATTGTGTTTTCTTATGATATTGTGCATATGACACCAGTGGTATAGTAGGAGCTTCACATGTCTCCTAGTTCAGCCTAAGCTGCTTTGACATAGCTACCTTCTATCCGCCTAAGCTGCTAGAAACACCTCTTCTACACTAATAAGGGATAACTAGACCTGGCACAAGGTGTAAGTATCTCTGGTACCCACTACAAGCCAGGCCAGCCTCCTACAGTGTCCCCTAGGCTGTATATGCCCCCTTTGCCAACATAATGGCAGGGATCATGTGTGTGTGTAATGATGACAATGTAGCGCTAAACATGGATTGCCCACTTTGCTGTCCCAATACAGTCAAATGTGCTATGCTGACAGTGTCTTACCTGATCATCATTGACAGAATGCATGGGCACAGCTGTTGTCATTGCACCTGAAATGTGTTACTAAGGGCCACATGTACCAAGATCAGGTTTTGTGAGTCACACATTGCTAGACTTAGCTACTAGCAATTTGCAAGTAGGATGATCTGAGGTACCACACTGTCAATGACACTGTTTGCAAATCACAATTGTGGTAGCAAATGTCCTACCTCATGAATTTTAATGAGGTAGGTCTCATTTTGCAAACCCCTTGGGAATGGCGGCACTCACAGGGATGCTGGCCTGCTGGGATCAGCAGACCACCATGTCCGTGACTGCTTTCAAATAGAGATGTATATTTTCTTTTAAATGCAGCCTTATTTCATCAAGGATAAACTGAAAGCATTTCAAAAACCAATATTATGACTTTAATAATTATTTGGAAGCAATCAGTGGTCCTTGGGACCACATCCTGCTCTGAAACAATTTTTGGGCTTGCATTCACAAAGGGGAAGGGATCCCATGGGGACCCCACCCCTTTGGCAAATGTGTTAGCACCAACTTGAAACAGCTGGTAACTGCAATTGTTTAGTGCCAGCGTTTGCGGTCACTGAACACTCAATCAGCAGACTGCGACTCGCAAATAGGAAAGGAACACCCCTTCCTAAATGCCACTAGCAAACCCTGTTTTCTGATTGGGCAATGTGATAGCAGAATAGCAAAATTGGGAGTGTGCATTGGAATAAACATTTTTTCCTAACGTAAACACACATAATCTGAAGACTAGGCTGTTTTTTAAAATTAAAATTAGCTTGGTACATGTGGCCCTAAGTCATAGTCGGACATGACTCAACAAAGCTCTGGACTTCATTGTTTACATGTATAGACATGTGTAATACATCTCAGTACTGGGACACTAACAGTTTGTTCTACTTGCATTCAACATGGCCACAAGCATTGCATGCAGCACGTCAAGACATGTGCTACTGTCACTCAGGAGCATTCTACTGTGCATATTTGTCAATGTGATACTCACCAACAGGGCCACCAATCACCATCACCCAGGTGGTCCAGCAGGTCCTGTTCTTGGGCCATCAGGTCAGCCCAGCGATGCTTCAGCTGGTGCTCATTCCTTGTCGTGTTGAAAACCCATTCAAGGTTGTAGACCACCTTGGCCAACCGCAGCCGCCTTGCCTCTGTGTGATACCCCTGTCTCACATGCCCTCTCATCTCCAGCATCAACGGCAGAAAGTGGCACACCAGCCACACAAAGCCCCCAAGCACCTCCTCCTCCATGCGGGTCATCCTCGCCCTTCCAGACATGTCCTTGCACAACAATGCAACACAGAAAAAGGGAAAAAGGAAGGAAAATAAATGTGAAAAAAGGAAACTTACAGTCAAAATTATGAACTCCATTGAACCCAACTAATGTAACCCCCAAATAGACACCCAGCAGTGGAAATACAATCCAAAAGACACTAAACTACACAAAAGCACTTAAACTGGTACACTACACAAATAGAATACACAAAAGACACTAGAGAGACACCACAAGATACAAGAAACACAATCCAGACACAAGCAACATCAGAACACAGCCACACAGTCAAGAAAAAGCACAGACTGTAAAGTGAAAATGAAAGTGCACCCACTGTACCATGCCTGTAAACAGGATTCCCTATTACATCACTTCCTGTCCCCTTTACGGCCCGTTTTCCATCTTGCGTGTTTTTGTTTTACGCATACGATGCTTGCGTGAATATATTCGACTCATAACCTACATGTGCGGCAAAATACCACGCATTACAAAGAAACTTCTATTTCAATAGATATCCGCATGCGTCTGGTGCACTGGTGGAATTAATGCTAAGGGCACATGTATGTTTAGTTAGCTCTTGTGTGATTTTCCGACACATTTGCGCCAACATTTTGGACTCAAACTGTGTTTGCATGATTTTCAATCATTTAACATGCATGCACCCTGTATCAAGATGGAGATAGGATGGTATTGCCTGCAGTGTGTGGTATAGTGGTTGGCCACATGTGGAAGAGCATGCAACTGTGGCCCTGATTTATACTTTCTTTGCACCGCATTACCTTCATTTTTTGACGCAAAAGCGGAGCAAACTTACAAAATACAATTGTATTTTGCAAGTTTGTGCTGCTTTTGCATCAAAAAATGACCGCAATGAAGCACAACAAAAGTATGAATCAGGGCCGGTGTGTTTTGTGTGTGAATGATCTGTAACAACAATATGTGTTTTTCTGAAGGAATGGCATGCAATACATTGGACGTAATGCTCATGTATGAATGTATTACAAATGGGTATCTACATCAGATGGCAATCAGTGATGTACAACAGTGATGATATGTGTTTGTTATATGTGTTTACTCATTTGATGTGTGTAGTTGTTAGACTTTGGGGACATTCCATTTCACACGACAAACAAAACTCAGGGATGATTGAGGATGGCTGATGAGTGCTAAGTCGGATATGTTACTCCTCATATGTCATTAATTGTTGGCTACGACTTCATGGTGACTTGTGTGTGAACTATCTATATGTCAGCCATGTGTACATGTTTGATACGTACAGTGTTTGAGACACTGTGCCTTAATTCCACCCATAAAAATGTTATGTATACGTCAGTTTGACTCATGAAAATGACCTATGTTACTCATGTTGCTGCGGTGGACCTGCTGCACTGGCTGCATGTGTTCACATATTTTCAGACGTGCATTCTACAGAAGTGTCCAATCCAAGTGTGTGGGCATGTGTACCCTGTGTCAGGGTTGGGCTCCATGATGTAACGGTTTTGTGCAGGTCGAATCAGGAGTCTGTTAGGGGCAACCCTTGAGTTCACAGAGTATCTTGCAAGGAAGAAGTGTACCAAAGCAGAAGAGCAGCTAAAGGCATACAAGGGGAAAGGCCAGCTATGGTAAGGTAGAAAAAACAGAAAAGTGAAGGCAGAGCAACCTTAGTGTGAACAAATATAATGTAATAAATGTAAAGAACAAACACGCAGGGCTTATCACTAAGATTGTACACAGGGTAGGGCTCAGAAGTTTCCACAGCAACAGGGAACGTCAGTGCCTCTGTGCAGATTAATTTTACAGCTAGTCACCACGCAAGCCCCATAGAAAGGTGGCAGCAGAAGTAAATCAGTGTCTGGACCCTTAGGGCACAAACAAGGATTGTGCTTACATACACGAGACTAGCCCTTGTTGGTCTGGCTGGAGACAAAGTAACGATTCCTGGAATACAGCCATAGAACACTGTCACTTTTAGGCACTAATGAGTACATGCAACACTAGACAAAGGATGGGGGCTGAATTTTCCTCCTGGAAACCAGGTGCCAGCCCAAATACAAAGGAAAACACTTCTAGACAGGTGAGGACTGATAGGAAACGTACCAGACACGATAACCCAAGAGGAAACAGAAAGCGGGGGAACCACCTAGGAGGCAAAGCCAGGCACAGGGAACAGGCTCAGATTGACGCAAAGGCTGGAACAGGTCTGGGTAACAGAAAGCAGGCTCTGGCAGAAACAAACATGAACAAGGCTGAGAAAGAGAGAGCAGACTCTGACTGGAATGAGCAGGAATAGGACTGGGTAAACAGAGAGCAGTTTCAGGTGTAATCAGGACCGTAACACAATCCAACAAGGGGTCTGGAACACAAATGACGCGTACTCCAATGCACGATGAGGAGCTTCAGGGAATATCAGCGTTTAAATGATGTCCAGGCACCCGAATCTGGACTTCAGGATGTCAAAGGTCCTTTCAGCAATGGTGCGTGTCCTCCGATATGCCTCATCATAGGCACGCTCTGCTGCTGTGTTTGGGGAATGTGGTCATGATCTATGGCTGGATCCCGTAACCCTGATCAGCTGAAAAAGAAAATAGGAGTATGTTGTTAGTGCATGCAACAGGAATGTCATGTAGCATGGCAGTTGATATCTTGTGTCGTCTGTGACTCATATGTCTTTGTGGTATTGTGTGAGATCCTGGCCTTTTCTGAGGTTTTTTCTGCAGTGGGTTGTTTGAATTCTCAACTTGTGTTTGGCTCATTGACCTGGGATCTATGATTTTGTTTCCGAACTGATGGTCAGTATGAATGTACCATGCGTTGTGTAGTGACCAACATGTTTTAGTGTGCTTTCACTGGAGGGGACATGATACTTCCACACACACACAATAGATTCCGATGTGGTGGTAACATGGTTGCACTACATGGCCTGGACATCCAATCCAATTAGACATATGGCATTGCAGATGAAACGCAACAGTGAGGCCCTTTGATTAGGCTTGGTGACAATTCACAACACCATAAGTTGGCAGCACTGAGGTGTTCAGTACTGACAATGCACAATTGTCCCATGTGTGACTTAGTTCTAGCCAGACCTTTGTAGTTCCCTCTGCCAGTGGCTCATGTGCAACCGTGCACCTACACTACCAAACTTGCTTGTGGAGGTGGATGTATCTGTGCAGGAGTGGCCACCTCCCTGTACATATGTTATTTGGCTGGACAATTGTTTTTTTCAGTGTGTGCAGCAGTGTGCAGTTTGTACTAGTGGCACAGCAATATGTGTTCATGTCCACTTCCTTATTGCTACCTGGCAACGGCACCCCAGGAGTGATGTATGATGTTGGGACTGCCTCAGTATTTCCGTGTCACCTACATGTGAGTCAGCATCATCATGCTATGTGTCTGATGGTATTAGACCTGCAGCAACACACATTGCACACCCCTTCCACTGTACATATTGCTTGGGAGGGTGTCGGATTGACTATGTGGCCTAATGTAATTGTAAATGGTTCATCTTCCAAGTTGTACTTCCAATGCAGGCCATGTCATTGTCACTGTGTGCTTTGACATTGGTCCCTTGTAGCTCTAGAGTGGCAACTAATAATATTTGCAGCCGTCATTTGTCCATAGGTGTGTATCCCATTGTGTCAGGGTGTACAACATAACTACCTGTGTCACAGCTCAGTGGCTTCCTGCCCACATGTCAATGTAGTGGTGTATGTATTGTGTGTCCTACAGGGTTGCTGTGCTGTGTGTATTTTGCTAGGTTTATGGACCTACCGACCAGAAGGCCATTACCATATCATCCGTCCTGGAAGTGCTGATTGATCATGCTGTGGTGGAATATGAAGGAATCATGTACACTCCCAGGATAATTGGCCAAGATGTTGGTAATCAATCCCTGGTGGTAAACTATGGCCTGCACATTAATGTAGTGGGTGTGCTTTCTGTTACGGAATAGATGTTCTGTTGCTGCAGGTGGTGAGATCGAGACATGGGTGCAGTCAATTGCACCAAGCACATGCAGGAAGTCATGTATCTGATAAAACCCCTGTTTGATCTCCTGCTGCTTCTGCTGGGTGTTGGGGAAGCTGATGTGACGGGGTGTGAGGGAGATGATGGCATCTAGGACCTTGGGAAGGAAGGTGGAGAATGAGGGCTGTGATACCCAGCGACCAGGGCACCTATTGTTTGGAAGTTGCCACTTGCCAACATATGCAGGACAATGAGCATTTTGGTCACCGGTGGTATATTGTGTGGTGTCTGCAGGCTGGCTGTTATATGTGGCTCAATTTGGCGCAGCAGCTGCTGTATGGCTTCCCAGTTGAGTCTATACCTCCGGATGATGTCCTGTTCCCTGAGGCCATGGAGGGTTGTCCTGGTCCTGAAGACCCTCTCCTGCCTTCTGCGTTGCCTTTGGGGGCCACGTTGGGGTGGTGGTGGTTGCTGCTGTTGGTCCTGTGCTCTCAGTCGTCTAGCATGCTGAATCAGTAGCACCTCAATATTGTCCTGTTGGTCTGTGATGTTATTTGTGTGTGTTTTCCTTAAGTAGTGGTGTGTTTGCCTCATTTTAACGCCTGCCCTGACCCATGTGTTAACACAAATCGGGGTTTGTCTCATTTTTCGGATCCGCCTCCCATCCGTGCATCATTTTTGCCCCGTTGGATAAATATGGCACTAAGGTGTTTGAGTAATTTTTTGGACAAACAAACAGAGTATAAATATGGGCCCTATATTGGGAGCAGGTCACCTTTATGAACCTTAGTAATGTACGACATACTGAATGCAACCAGATAGTATCTTTAACAAGAAGTTGGCAAAAAATGCCCAACTGCAACAAATTACAAAAATGGGAATATTCAGCATACCTGCTATGCCTTTTGTTATTGCCATGAAGGCATCTTCAAACTAATTTTCTCCAGAAAAATAAATATATATTTTAATTAGTACATATTACCCAATGGTTTTGATGTATATGTTATGTGTGCTACAACGTAGTAACACTTTTGTTTCAGGTTGCGTTCACTTCTAAAATAGACATATTAAGATGCCAAGGGCCATATTTATACTTTTTGACGCACAACTGCGCCAACAAAAAAAAATTAAAAAAATACTTACCTGAACTTACCTTAAGTTCCCTGGGATGGGTCCCTCCATCCTTGGGCGTCCTCCTGGGGTGGGCAAGGGTGGCAGGGGGTGTCCCTGAGGGCATGGGAGGGCACCTCTGGGCTCCTTCCGAGCCCACAGGTCCCTTAACGCCTGCCCTGACCAGGCATTAAAAAATGACGCAAAAGCGGCTGTAGTCATTTTTTTTGACCCGCCCACTCCCGTGCGTCATTTTTGCACGGGAGTTTAAATAAGGCGCACATGCCTTGGAGTCATTTTTTAGACGGGAACGCCTACCTTGCATATCATTAACGCAAGGTAGGTGTCCACGCAAAAAAATGACGCAAACTCCAAGATCTTTGGCGCTAGACGGGTCTAACGCCAAAGTATAAATATGGAGTTAGCTTTGCGTCGGATTTGCGTAATAAAAAAACGACGCAATTCCGGCGCAAACAGAGTATAAATATGCCCCCAAGTGTTTTATGGGGCTTGCTTTAATAATAAGAATGAATTTCTACCAACATGAACGCTTTTGGTGCATTAGGATAACGAAAGACAGAGTAAAAACCTTGATGCTCTTACGACAGCTTCTTGAGGACAAAAAAAGCTCTCTAATCTATATTAAGATTTAAACTGATCAACTGAAAATAATAAAATAAACTCTATGGCAAAAGCAGTAAGCTATATGCACTTTGTGATGTGCATGGTACAAGTTCTTTGCAGCAGGCATATTAACCCTCAACACTACCTTAGGATGAGTCAAACGTTCCACAGCACAAAACTGCGATCTCTCTGCAAAAGCCACATTAATCACCGGAGTTATCTTGACATCTTTATTGTTGCCTAAAAATAGCTAGAGCCAAAGAACGGCAGATGTGCTGAAAATCATATTATACCTCCAAACACAGTGCCCCCACCTGAAGACAGCATCTGGTGCAATGGCACCCGTCGCACATCCCTAGAGCCACCCCTGCACGCAGCATTTTAAATGGCAGTAAAGCATTTCGATAAACCTTTAGACCCACATATAACAGGGAAAAGAAAGCCAAACAGCTTCGTATTTAGCAGTAAACTGTTTTGCAATCTGAAAATAAGTAGAAAATATAATTTCGTTTAATTTCCATAAACGTAATTTGCTACGTAATTGGGAAAAATAAGTAAATAAATTAGGCTGCTTTTACAATACAAGCTATTTGTAAGGGATTCACACTTGGTAAAAAAAGAAGAAAGAGTGCGCCTAAAAGTCTGGAGTAGTGTGAAACATTCGATTTTTTTCTAGACATGTTCTGAAAGGAAACAGGGATGTGATAATCAAGCACAAATGATGCCTGTTGTAAAGATCGGTATCTTTGTTCCTGTGGCATATGTGGAATACACAGTAATGGAGTTGCCACAAACAGCAGGATGTCAAACTTCCCACGCCACACACACACACTGTAAGTCACTGCTGAAACCAACCACGTAGAGAGAACCGCACATTTAACATAGTGAAGTAAGAAATAATAAGGGAAATTAAACGCAAGGATTTACAAACGTAAAAACTAGTTGGAAAGTGCACAGAAGTGGGCTTGTTTTTCAATAGGTATTATTGTGTTTTTTTATTTTAACTTGAATGAATTGCTGTCCTGTGTGTTTGTGGCAATGGTAATGAAACTGGCAAAGCATTTCAAATGAATAAGGCACATAACTGGGTAAAAGGAAAAATAGTAATAAAGCCAAAATGCAAACGTTTGAAAAGTTCGAAACCAAATGAAAATAACACAAATGTGGTGAAAATCATTCTATTATTAGGATTTCCAATGTGTACGGTTTCATTTTAACTAAATTGCTCTCAGAAACATTAGTGGCGATCAGTTGCAGAAACAAACACTGTACCCTCTAAAGTCAGTTATTTGGAGCGGATTTAATGTATCCCACTGACATTCAGCCCTATATGTGATCAATGTTTTGTTCACAGCTTCTTCGTCTGCTCGTATTATGTGAGGCTTTCACAAGTACTATTTTAAAGAATTAGATCTTCTGTGTTTATATAAAAAATGAATGCAGTTGAATCACATAAAACAGACCTATTAAAATCATTGTCCTTAACGATAGCACGTAGACAGAGGGGCACGCAGCAACTCTTTGAAAGGGAGCCAGCGTGAAATCTAAACTCATTCCTACACTACATGAACCAATGTATACTTACATAACAGTGAAATAACCTCCAGTAATATTTGCCAAAAAAAAAACAACTTCCATTACGCACCAATTTATCACAATACAAACACGTTCCTTACACCTAAAAAATATCGGCAACTCACAAAGAAATGTTCAATTACAAACCCAAACCAAAATAAAATACTTGCACATTTAACTTTTTTTTTAAATACGTTACAATATCAGAGCACTTTCTTTTAAAGTTACCTTTAATGTGACTACTTTCCCACCACACTCCCTAATATTTACGAAAAAAACGCCACTCATTACTTACTAGTTCAACAAAAAATAAACATGTTGCTTCCACCGAAAAAAAAATCTGAAACTCACAAACACATTTTCAATTCCCAACCGGACCAAAACAAAAGCTGCATGCATGTTCAACAAAAGCAAACAAAAAGAAAATATAGTTCCAAACCAAATACTTCAGCACTCTGGGGGAAAGTTTACTGTAGTTAGGCTGTGCTGTGTATGTGTTACCAAACAACTATAAAAGGAGGGACTAGAGCCAAATTAACCACTACAAGAGTTTTTACAAGACAATCAAATAAACCAATGACAAGCCAATGGGCAGACTGTCAATCCACATACCAATTTCTGAATGTCTCTGAGACACAGCGCATGTGCTGCCTAGGCTCGACCGAAAAAGGAAGTTTTGGCTAAAGAAACAGAATTTACGGTAATCGTTACTGATAGCTGTTGCTGGCATGTGAGCCCAGTGCGAGGGATCTGTTGCATGTGGCTTCTGGAAGCTGTGAACATTCATTAGCATGATTTAACATGAGCCACCTCCTGGTGATCAGCTCGCTACTCACGGCGACAAAACCACCAGCTCTTGGCTCAGCTCAAGTCATCTCCAGCAACATGATCCCTGCTCATGTGATCATACTTCACATGTTGTTCTGGAAGTTGGGGATTTACTCCGGTTACGGGCGCCATATTGTGTTGCTAGCATTCACACGGGTAAGAATCAGGTGGAGGTGCGGATGTTTTGCTTAGTTGTGACATGCAACCTTGAGAAATGTATTTACAAGACACACTACATGTAATCGTATTGGTAAGGAGTACCAAGAAAAGGAGTTTAACTTCATGAGTTTACAGCAGAAGTTATGGTTGACTTATGGTTACAGCACAGTTTAACGTACATTGAGGAGCCATTGTCTTACGCATAGAGGAACTGAGACATCTTTGTGCAGTTCTTGTGATGAATTTCCTCAGGAAACCGTAAAAGGATTATTATTGTTTTAGGTCTTTGTGCTTAATCCTGAATCTTATCTCAATTTCATGTCAAAGAACTGTGGTCCTTTTGGTTCCTAGAGCCCAAACTTTGAAATGTAGTCCCTATGCAGTTGAGACTTATGGACAATGAGTCCTGCTTCCAGAAATTACTCAAGGCCTGGCTCTATCCCCATTAAGTCCTTTGGGATTCTGTCTCTGTGACTGGTGATCTAGCTCTTTCTCTTAGTGGTAAGAGGCCTTAGGGTAGCCATGCGCTTTACAAATGCATAAAATAAAATAATAAATGCTGACCTTATATTTTAATCTATTATTTTAGCTTATTTTCTAGATTGTTATTTTTGGTTAAATTGTGGTGTAAGGTAAAGACTGCCACACGCATGTCCTAACCACATTATTTTTGTCTGAAAGTGGTAAATCCATACTATCATGGACAAAATAGATATGTTTGTTTGACTCTTATTTAATCGCCATCATTGGGGAGAAAAAAGGGGTACTACTCCACAACCTAGATATTGAAGGTCGAAATATTCATGATAGGCTTGACAATGTGGCAATTGGCAATGGCAATGGAGAACCTTGGGACCTGTATGAAATATTACTGTCCATGCTAAAAAACACACTTCCAACCTCACATTAATGTTGTCATGGAAAGGCACAAGTTTTTTTATGAGAACCCAGGGAAGGGTGAAAGGGAAGAAGACTATGTGGCCTCATTGAAAACATTCTCCCAAACCTTTGAATTTGCTGATTTGACTGATTCCCTCATAGGAGATCAGTTTTTGTGTTGCACTAACGATCCAAAAGTGCAGTTGTAGTTGGCCAAAAACCCATCCCAAAGGGATGCTATTGCCATTGTAGAGGTCATGCAACATTCAACATGTTGGGTTAAAGAAATATATGATATTTCATCCCTCAATATTGCCTGATTGACTGCGGTTGGTACTCAATTGAAGAACATGGAAGGAGATGTGAATGTGATACAAAAAGTGACATCTGAGTGACCCAAGATGAATTTTGATGGTCAGAAAGACACAAAATGTAAATGTTGTAAGTGTGGCAGTCCGATCTATCTATCTAGCAAACCAAACGGTTTTGCCCAAAATGCTAATTGTAGAGATTGTGGGAAAAGGGGATAGTTAGCCAGGGTTTGTAAGAACTCTAGGTTAAGGAATGTTGTAATGTCTCCTGGAATAAGCCAGCATGTGATCCTCCATACCACAACCTCTAATGGTATAAGGAACAAGTTGATGAGGGGGTTGATTTTGGGACTATTGTTATTCACAATTTGACATTGTGCTTGGAGGGAAAACAGTACTGGTTTTGGCCTATTCATAGTCACCATTTAAATTGATTGGAGACAAGAATTGTGACCAGATATTTGGAAGGGAGAAAGTCACTTTGTTGCAGTCGGTTATAGAGGTCAAAAGATTGACTTGTTTGGCAACACACTCATGATCATTAAATTCAAGGGGAGAGACACGATTGGTAAAGTCTGTGTAGCTAAACAAGATGACAACCTGTTGGGATGCTATCACCAAAGGGATCTAGGGATCACTTTGAGTCCCAACTCTTTTGATCAAGTGCTTTTAGTATTGCATGTCAGTGATGATGTAGACATTGCTGATGTGTTTAAAGAAGTGTTCACAGAGGAACTGGGTTTGTTGAAGGGATTCAAACACAAGATCATCCTAAAAACCAATGGTAAACCAGTGTTATACAAGGTCCCCTAGGTGCCTACAGGTTTGTGAGGATGCTGTTTGGTCTTGGCAGCTGCTAGCTTTCAAAGATTGATGAAGGAGATTTTGAACGGTGTTGAGTCTGTCATGCTTTTTTAGGCTGACAACTTGGTTTACGAGTTAGTATGGTTTTCTATCTGGGACACACAATTTCAGGTGAAGGTATCAGCCCAAAGTTGGAATTAGTAGTGCAGTGGGGGTCCACAAAGCCTCCTCTGGGGGTTTGCGACTGCTTAGAAAATGTAATAATATCAACAGACTAGGTCCCCAGCTTTCAGTAATGACTCATTGGGGGGTCCCCAGATTCCAATAATGGTTCAGTGGGGGTCCCGGTTCCATTACTGATAAACTGGGGGTCAACAAAAGTCAAACGGTTGGGAACCACTGAGCTAGTGCTATGTCATCAGCGCTGATGCCTGGTGATAAGGACCAGGTGAGATCACTGTTAGGGCTAGCAGAATATTAGTCAAAATGTATTACTAACTTTGCATATGTGGTGTAGCCTTTGAGGCTACTCCTTAAGGAAGGTGCAATGTGTGAGTGGACTCCAAACCGTTAGGAAACTGTCTTAGTGGTCAAAAGCAGAATAACTGAAATGCCAACCTTGGGGCATTTTGATGCTAGGAAGATGTCTGTCCTCACCACTGATGCCAACATGAAGGGGTTGGGTGGAGTTCTCTCCTAGGTGATTGAAGGTGAAAAGGAAGTGGTGGCTTTTGCCTCAAGGCCACTCAAGGGTGCTGAGGAGTGCTATTCCATAATTGAGCGTGAGGTGTTAGCCTGCATGTGGGCAGTGAGCCATTTCAAGTTCTTTTTGTGGGATCTAACATTTGTTGTGAGGTCAGATCATAGACCTTTAATTCAGAGTTTCACATATATGCAGGTGGAGAACACGACTCCTCGTATCAAGAGATGGGTTGAGAGTCTCACAAATTCAATTTTCATGTAGAGTACCTACCAGGTACCTACCAGGTGCGAGGAACGTGCCTGCAGACTGTTTATCTAGACTGTCTCTTGAAAAGGCAGACACTCCTGATGTTAAATCTTCAGTGTTGTGTATAGAAGAGTCATCTTTGAATAAACCTTAGTGGGAGTTAGAAGGTTCCAGGGATTAGGGGAGGAAGCATGTATTGGACTATGCTCTGAACAGTTGGCCCGGTTTGAATTCTGTATTGGAGGGTGTGGGAGCATTTTGGAATGTTAAGAATGAATTGAGCATCAGTGGAGGTGAGCTTTATCATGGTGAGAGATTGGTTCCTCAAAGATGACTTTATAATAAAATGGTCAATCTGGCCTATGAATGGTCACTTGGGAAGAAACCTTACCAAAGCCAGAGTGAAAGAATGCTATTGGTTACCCGATCTAGACAAGCAACTCGAGGGAGCTGTGAGAGATTGTGTGCAATGTGCTGGAAACACTAAGTTCAGGTCCACTAGTACAGCTCCTGTGTCTCCTGTAAAGTGCTGAATAAAACCTGGTGCAAGCTGGGTTTATCCTTAGTTGGGCCATTGGAGTTGTTACAGCTGAATTAATTAATTGTTCTGGTACTGGTAGACTTGGAGTCAGTCACCACAAAGAGTGTGTTAGAATTCTTGAGATATCCGTGTGAAGGGACCCTGAAGATCATTGAGACGGAC
This sequence comes from Pleurodeles waltl, assembly GCF_031143425.1. Lineage (NCBI taxonomy): Eukaryota > Metazoa > Chordata > Amphibia > Caudata > Salamandridae > Pleurodeles > Pleurodeles waltl. The sequence goes on from NC_090437.1 coordinate 467,023,364, forward strand.
AATGGTGTCCAGTTTTTTCTCAGAGGAAATTAAGAACTTTCTTAATGACTTATTCATTGTTTATTTCCATACTGCTTTATATGCACCGCAGGCAAATGGTTTGGTAGAAAGATGATTCTGTTGGTAAGAGCAAGTGTTCAGATTGCTTTGCATAACATAGTACCTCTCAAGGTAGTTTTGAGGTAGACGTTATGGGCACATTTCTCCATTTCAGTCACTGAAGCGGAGAGTGGCGGGATCAATGCTTAACTTCATGTTGTTAGGTATTAGAAAGGACAAAAGACCTGTAGCCTGGGACAAAATAAAGGCCCATCAAGAGAAATACAAAAAAACATTTTGACGACAAACATTCTGTACACCATAGCAAATGGGAGATGAACGAGATGGTGTATGTGAAGAGACCTGGCCCAAAGTCATAAGGAATGTGGTGGTCTTGGATGATGGTGACGTGTGAAGCATGTCAAGGCTGGCAAAATACAATTCCAACACTGTGGGCATTGACAATGCCTGTGGAGAAGAGGATTTGGATTCTGAGGGCAGATTGGGCTCCCAGAGAAGTTTGAAACCCAGGGTATCACCAACTTGCTTTAAGGATTATTCTTTAACATTTTGATTTACCTTTGTCATGCCCATGGGTTGGGGGGAATTGTTCTTAGCTAAAGAAAGATATCTTATCCTAAATGACGTATTGCTCATTATGTTATTAACATCATTAGTTGATTCTGTATATTATATTATCTGCAAGTCCTGTATTTGTATGAGCAATAATTTCAATATTTCCTTACTCAATGCTTTGCCTGTTTTCTGGGCGATGCTATGTTCCAATTTTTTTCCTCTCCTTTCATTTATTATTATTATTAATATGGAAAAGAGCATTTGTTACAGTCAATGTTGGATGCTTGTACATTATAAAAGAAGTAAGTTTATTAGCTTAGTTGTAAGTTGTAGATAAAGCCCCACCAAGAGCAGCATCCTGCTGCTCAGCCCTTCTCACTCCAACTGTCCACTCATCCAAGCACAAACACTGTCAACATTCCAACCACACAATGACCTCACTCACTGGCTGAGCAGCAGAGAACATTAATGTATTGGGGAGAATGCAAAAGTTAGCAAGAGGCCACAACACATTCCCCCTTATAAAAACAATGAAATATTCAACAGAACAGAAAAAGAAAAAACACCCCATCTACCGCCCTTCAAAATTATGAGGACCAACCCATTGAAATAAACAGAACAGGTTAACAAACACTGGGGGTCATTCTGACTTTGGCGGGCGGCAGAGGCCGCCCGCCAAAGTCCCGCCGTCAGAATACCGCTGCGCGGTCAAAAGACCGCCGCAGTAATTCTGAGTTTCCCGCTGGGCTGGCGGGCGACCGCCAGAAGGCCGCCCGCCAGCCCAGCGGGAAACCCCCTTCCATGAGGATACCGGCTCCGAATGGAGCCGGCGGAGTGGAAGGGGTGCGACGGGTGCAGTTGCACCCGTCGCGATTTTCAGTGTCTGCTTGGCAGACACTGAAAATCTTGGTGGGGCCCTGTTAGGGGGCCCCTGCAGTGCCCATGCCACTGGCATGGGCACTGCAGGGGCCCCCAGGGGCCCCACAACACCCGTTACCGCCAGCCAGGTTCTGGCGGTCAAAACCGCCAGAGCCAGGCTGGCGGTAAGGGGGTCGGAATCCCCATGGCGGCGCTGCCTGCAGCGCCGCCATGGAGGATTCCCTAGGGCGGCGGGAAACCGGCGGGACACCGCCGGTTTCCCGTTTCTGACCGCGGCTGTACCGCCACAGTCAGAATGCCCAAGGATGCACCGCCAGCCTGTTGGCGGTGCCTCCGCGGTCCCCGGCCCTGGCGGTTTTTACCGCCAGGGTCGGAATGACCCCCACTATCTGCTTAACTTCAATACTCCAATGGGTTGTAAGATGCTAAAACACAGTTACCCATACATTCCACAAATTCATTATTAAACCACCAACTGAAGCAGGCAGGATTCATGAAAGCATTTCATCAACAGACTTATTGCAGAATTCTGGGCTCCTAGAGTTCTTTATTACATACCCAGGTTCTGTTGCCAGTAAATCATAGCACATCCCCTTCCCCTCACTTTTATCAATTATACAAGAGATATATGATAAGGGAAACAAATATAAGTATATCGTCTTTCTTTATTAGGTATGCAAATTATCAACCATACAAATAAAACAAACAACAAAATAGAATACACTCTCAAAAATCATTATCCAGAATAAACATTCCTACACCTACCCTATCCATTAAATACTTAAAACAAAGTATTAAAAGCAGTTCATTAAACCAGTTTCAAAGTCCTATTAGCCATTTTACACATATAAAAAATTACAGTTCAAATTTTTGCTAAAAATATATATTATTGCAATAAGAATAAAGATTAAGACTCAGGTTGAAAAAGCCTCTATGCTATTCCGCCAAGTTATAGCTCCCTTTAGAAAAGACCCCACCCCCTGCCACACCAACGCATCTGAGGCCATAACCAGCCAAAGGTAGGCTGGGTGGTATTGCACAAAACCTCTATCCTTCAGTATGGGAAATAAATACCAATTAGAGTCTGCAAAGACACTCCATCACAGGGGCATGGTTTTATACCTTTTTCATCAAACTGACCTAGCGGGAAACACAAATTGCTTCTAATAACCCCAAAACTGAATTGCGAAGTAAGAGTCCTTTCCCTCACATTTCTTATCTCCAAGAGATAGGCCTCAGGACCCACCCCCATTTTTAGCATTATAAAATCCCTAACTGATTTCTTCCTTAATTCCTCCGCCTCCCTCTTAGCCCTCACAATTTTGGAGAAATTCTCCTTAACCCAGCGTTTATCAGATTTGGTGAGACTCTCTGGAGCCTCAAACATAAGCGGCCGCCCTAAAGCGGAAGATACTTTTCTAATATACATCAGCCAGGGAATATCCTTCACACAATCACTTGCCATACAATCCCGCAAAATCTCTCTATTAAAAGCGGCAAACTCATTCGTCCAGATAGAGATCCATAACATAACGGAAGCAATCTTAATTGTATCTTCTGTAAAATCTAGGGTCAATTCAGCATGCAAGCAGAAGCTGGATTCGTTTTGGCCCACTCCTAACAACCTCCTACAGAAGCGATTTTCCTCTATAGCAGCGGCCCTATTTTCTGTGTGCCCCCACAGAGACGCCCCATACAGCAAAACTGGGAGACACTTTCGCCTATATATTTCAAGCAGGGCCTTAACAGGTTTATTACCCACCCTGCCAGCAAACTCAAATATAAGTAGATTGTGGAACAAGAAAAATATAAAAATGCTGACAAACTATAATTGCACTATTTTACATCCATAGTACATAATCCTTCAACCACTCAGATTCACAACAGATTCTAGTTCCAAAATCTACCTTAGTAGGAATTTAACTTAAATTTTTCCTGTTGGGGTGCTTGAACAATGACCTTGTCTGGACTGGTAGATGGACACCTCCTTTTTACAATGTGGGACATACTCCACACATCATTGGTTCCTAAAATCACTACATTCATCCTCACTTCCTTTATTTGGAAGGGACCCATGAAGGCAGATTTTTCTTTCCTCCTAAAACCAGGTTTCTTTACTAACACCATATCACCAACCGCCCATTTAACATCAGAAGCACCATGTTTAAAATCATACCTTGATTTATACTTCTGCTAAAATGCTCTTCTGAGTTCAGGTCCTTTGTTCAATCTTCCTTCCAACTGTCTTTATTGCAACATCCCCTCCATCCATGCTGGGTTCATTTTAGTACAACCAACTCCCATATCCAACAATTTATATAATTTCTTCCTTAGAGATTTCAGCATTAATCTAGGAACCCCCTTCACTTTGTGTACAAAAATGATGGCCTTGTTTTTAAGATTAATTGTATGTTCAAAATTCCTTAAGCAACCTAAGGTGTCACTAAAGACTGTGGGAAACTCTTTAAAAATATCTTGGTTAGTATCCTCATTGCTCACTACTATCACTTGGCACAAAGAATTTGGGTCCAGTCTGATACCCATGTAATGTTGATAGCACCAGCCTAACAAATTATCCCCCCATTTCACTACATAAACCTTTCTAATGGTTTCCTTGTTTTGAAATGGAATCTTCACAACTCTGTATCCTAACACATCAATCTTAGTTCCTCCATAACTTACTGAATTTATATCAGGCACTAACAAGGAATCATAGTCTTTACGAAATATCACTTCCCAATTTTTGTCACCTATCATGGCGTAAGGAGACCATGAGTCTGCTAAAACCTTGATGTCCTTATTGTCAAATTTGAAGGAACACTCAGGTATAGTAATCGGTCCATCATCTATGGTTCAGACACTTTCTCCAATCTGGTTAACATCAGGCTTTATACTAAATACCATTTTACGAATATTTTCTGATACCAAATCTACATACAACAGTTGCTCACCCTGGCAGACTCATACATAAGGACCCCTTTTTCCACATTTCCTATAAACAGAATTTCTCGCATAACAATTTGGACTGTTGGCTGCATGACCTGGATTACCACAGCAATAACACTTTGATCTGATGTCCTTGCTTTCCTTATGGTATTTATTTTTTATAAGCAGTTTTTATTAGTTTTATATAGCAACATAAAACCAAACAGGTCACAACTACACACTGTGGACTGAACATTGCACAAGTCCCAAGCAATTAACAGAGGCATATGATCAAGAACCGTTGTCGTAGTCAAAGACAAGGCACACAACATCTCTGCATCTAAGACATGCCTGCAGCACAATCTCCCCAGGTCCCCATCCATTTCCCCCACACTTTGTCATATTTAGCAGGGCAGCCTCTCGCCTCATATACAAGTTTTTCTTGCTGGGCTCACCATTCTTCCCCTCGCTGCCACTTTGCAATTGCAGGTGCCGTCTCCGCTTTCCAACTCGATGCAATGTCTCTCTTGGCCACTAAACATGCCATTCCCACAAAGGCCCGGTCCGCTCTGCTGGACCCCACCCCCTCCAGGACCCCAATAAAAGTGGCAACAGGGCAACATTGACCTCCACCTGCAGGACTCCATCACCACTGCTTGCCAATAGGTTGCTATGTGGGGGCAGCTCCACACCATATGGAAAAAGTCAGCATCAGGGCCTGCATAGCGAGGACAATCAGCCTGGGGTAGGAGACCCACTCTATGTAACCTGTCAGGAGTGAGGTAAGCCGTGTGGAGGTAGAAGGTCTTCACCACCCGGAGACAGGAGGTCATGGTCAGTGTTTTCGGGGCCATCAAAGCATCTCTCCAGTCCTCGTCCTCCATCGGACGCAAGCACTGCTCTCACCGCTCTCGAAGTTTGTCAAGTGTCTGTGCTGTATTGATGAGTAGGGTGCATATATGCGCAACACTCCATCTCTACCCTAGTCGCCCATCAGTGTCTTGGCTTCAACAGGGCTAAACTCAGCAAGGACCATCCCTGCCTGAACATGCACGTTTAAAGTGTGTCTGAGTTGCAGATATCTATGGAACTGGGTCCTATCAACCTAAAACTGCTGCTGAAGCTCCCGGACATTCCCAGACCACTCTCGTACACATCGCCCTGCCGGGAGTGGGAACTATGCCATAAGAATTGCTGCACAGCAGCTTCCATTTCCTTGAACCATCGCCTAGGGATGTGGTAGGGGAAGGTCTGGAGCAAATAGAGGAAGCGGGGAAGCACCATCATTTTATACAGTGCTATCCATCCCAGGATATTGAGGGGCAGAGACCACCATTTCTGGAGGTCCTCCTTGACCCCAGGTAAGTGGCGAGACATTAAGTGACCATGCCAGATCGGGTAGCAGTGCTATATTCACCCCCAGGTACCGGAATCTATTGTGTCGGGTAGGAATTGCACTCTGCCAATCATAACAGTCCTTTGTGGGGTATAGCAAAAACCAACAATGATTTACTGGGGTTAATTATCAAACCTGAGGCCTCAGCAAACAGCCCCAGCAGTTGCATCACCCTAGGTCCACTGCTGGCCGGATTGGCAAGAGACAAGAGTACATCATCTGTGTATAACGTGATGCGGTCCTCCCTCCCGTCAATCAAGGGATCTTCCCTTATGAGCTTCGCAAGCAACTCCATTGCCAATGCAAAAAGGAGTGGGGACAGGGGACGTCCCTGGCGGGTTCCCCGGCAGATAGGAAACTGGCACGACACTGCCCCATTTACCTGCACCCGGGCCGTTGGATTAGAGTAGAGGAGCCTCACTAGTGCTCGGAATCGAGGGCCAAACCCAGCGCTTGAGAACACCCACTGAAGGTAGGACCAGTCTACATTTTGGAACGCCTTTTCGAAGTCCAAGAGGAGGAGCACCAGGGGTGGGGTTAAGAGGGCCCGGTTAGCCAGTGCCACGTGCAGTCGTCTAATACAATGCCTGGTACTTCTAGATGGCATAAAGCCACACTGGTCCGGGTGGATCAACGTGGACAACAGTCTCTTGAATCTAGTGGCTAAAACAGTGGCCATTATCTTAATTTCAGTATTCAGGAGTGAGATGGGGCGATATGCAGAACTGTGCCGTGAGGGGGGGGGCTAGTCTTGGGAATCACCACTATTGTGGCCTGATCGTGGCCCGGGGGAAAACAACCCATCTTTTCAGCCTCCTCAAACATGGCGAGCAGTTGGGGAGCTAGGATATCGCAAACCTTATTGTAAAGCTCCGCCAGGAAACCATTGGGCCCAGGGTTTTGCCCGCAGCCAGCTCTGATATAGTGGTCCAAACTTCCTCGAGTCCAATGGGTTTGTGTAGGTCCTGTCTTTCCACCACCGAGATCTTTGGAAAGGGGAACTCCTCAACAAGGGAGTCTCACTCTCCACTTGGGGCCCAGGCCACTCTTCGTAGAGTCTCGTGTAGTAGGTGGTGAAACTCTGTGCTATTTCGTACGGGCATCCGCAAGATGGTTCCCGAGTCGTCAACAACTTCCGGAATGACTCTGTTTGCCATCAGTCGAGTTGCAAGCCAATGCAAGAGCTTGCCGTTCTTGTCCCCCCACTCGTACACGCGGTCCACTGAGGCTCGCCACATGTCCTTCGCTGTTCCAAGCGCAGCGTGCCTAATCTCCTCCCTAACTAAGGCTAGCTGTCTTGTGAAGGATGCGTGCGTGGCGATGGTGAGTTGGCCCTCCAGACATAGGGGGTGATTCTAACTTCGGCGGGCGGCGGAGGCCGCCCGCCAAAGTTCCCCCACCAAAGTTCCCCCACCAAAATACCGCTCCGCGGTCGAAGGACCGCTGAGGGTATTTTGGGATTTGCCCTGGGCTGGCGCCAAAAGGCCGCCCGCCAGCCCAGGGCAAATCAACCTTCCCACGAGGACGCCGGCTCAGAATTGAGCCGGCGTAGTGGGAAGGTGCATAGCAGACACTGAAATACTTTGTGGGGCCCTCTTACGGGGGCCCCTGCAGTGCCCATGCCATTGGCATGGGCACTGCAGGGGCCCCCAGGGGAGACCCGCCAGGAACAGGATGGCGGTAGGGGGTGTCAGAATCCCCATGGAGGATTCTGCAGGGCAGCGGGAAACCGGCGGGAGACCGCCGGTTTCCCGCATCTGACCGCGGCCGAACCGCCGCGGTCAGAATGCCCTGCAGAGCACCGCCGGTCTGTCGGCGGTGCTCCCGCCGACCCTGGCCCCGGCGGTCAGAGACCGCCGGGGTCAGAATGACCCCCATAATGCCCTGGTCTCTAGCGCCAACACCTTTTAGTTACGTGCGCGCTCCCGCACATGAAGGAGATATTTGGCATGCCCCCTAAGGGTGGCTTTGCAAGCAGCCCAGACTGTACCCGGGGACGGTACAGACCCAAGATTATAAGTAAAGTATTTGGTAAGCCAGTCCCCCAGGGCTTGAGTGTAGTCACTATCCTGAAGGTACCAGGCATTAAGTCGCCATACCGGACGCTAGACAACGTCAATATCATCTAGCCGAACAAGGAGTGGCGTGTGGTCCTAGACCCCGTGGGAGAGTATCTTAACCCCGTGACTCTAGGTACATCAAGGGCTGGCACAAGAAAGAGGTCTATCCTGGCGCGAGTGTGATGTGCTGCCGACGTGTGGGTATATTGTCACGTTTGGGGGTGCCATACTCGTCACACATCTCAGAGGCCGAGGCCCTCCACCCATCGGTGCAGTCCAGTCGCCCTGGTAGCTCCGCTCAGAGAGAAAGGCCCAGTGATGTCCATCTCTGGGTTCATAACAGAGTTGAAGTCCCCACCCCAGTATGGTTAAACCCGGGGGAAGCCCTGTCACCACGTCCCTTAGGGCCACGTGAAAGCGTTCCCGGAGGAGCATAGACACTTAGGATATTGGCTGGGTTTCCCCCAAGCAGCCCGGAAATCGCTACATGACGTCACTGTGGATCCAACCGGGAGGCGGCTACCACCATGGGTAATGAATGATGCAACAGGAGAGCCACACCCATAGAGCCCCTGGAGAATCCTGCATGATAAATCCTGTCATACCCTCCTCGCATAAGCATAGGGCACCGGGTACCAAGTAAGTGAGTCTCATGGAGTAGGACTATGGACGGAGCAAAGTGGCAGAGGGTACTAAAAACCGCAGATCGCTTAATTTGATCTAGGAGCCCATTGACATTCCAGGAGAGCACCTGTTTAGATGGCTCTGGCATGCGTAAGGAATTAGTAGTGTTGTGTGTAGTGTGTCCGTCCGAAAGCCCCACTGTGACCAACTAACTGAAAACAAGATAGCATAGCATGAACTCAACCAAATAAAACTGTTTATGAACAGTCCTGCAAGTCTCCCCAGCTGCCGCCCACCCCATACTTCCAACCCAGAAGCATCTGTTGCCCAAAACTTCAAAAACAGAATGTCAGTAGTAGGTGTGGGGTGGTGGACCCCTCCATAGAGTCGGAGTTCTGCAATGTGGCCATCCGGCGCCCCGGGCCCAGTGCCGGGGAGGGAGCTCTCGTCCATGCCCTCCCCCAAGTGCACGGAGTCCGTGCAAGTCGTTCTCAGGAGAGCGAGGGAGACTGGCTAAGGCGATCCTCCTCTACAGTCGATGCAAGTCTCTTCTCCCCCAAGCCGTCTGGCGTGCTCCTGCCCCCCAGAGGACTCGGGCTCGATTGACCATCCTCCACCGACACGCCATGCGCCATGCGGGCCACTCCTTTTCCTCCAGTGGGACCGCCTGCGCCCTCCCCTTGATCCCAGGGAGCCGATGGGGCCAGACACCGGAGGGTCGCCCCCAGACCGGGGGGCCCCCTTCGGGCCACCCAATGCTCCTCAGTAAGCCAGTCCCACGCCACCTCTGGCGAGTCAAAAAGAAGGGTTTCCCATCCATGAGGACCTTGAGGCACGCAGGAAATAGGAGCATATAGGTCAGTTGCATTGCCCAAAGCTTTTGCTTGACTCCTTCGTAGGAGCGGCGCCTGGCCTGCACCTTGCGGGTGTAATCTGGAAATATTAGGATCTTGTGGTTGTCCCAGCAAAGCCCGAGTGAGCTCCTGCCTCCCTAAGAATGACGTCCCAGTCATTGAAGTTGAGAAATCTTGCTATCATCGGCCGCCTGGGGCCGCCCAGGGGGGGCTGAGGCGCCAGAGCCCTATGGGCACCTTCAATGGCAAACCAGGGGAGAGCTGCTGCTCGGGGACCCACGATCTGATCCAGTGCTCCAGGAAGTCGATCGCTTGGCTTGCTTCCGCTCCCTCCGGGAACCCCACAAAGCGAAGGTCATTACTCCTGGAGCGATTCTCGGCGTCCTCTGCCTTATGGTGAAGCTCACCCATGTGAGTCTGCAGCTGGGCGACTTTGCCTGGGAGACCCGGTCTTCGACCTCTTTAATGCGACCCACCACTGTCCGCAGATCCTGTCGCAGCAGGCCCACATCCTCTCTCACTTCACCGACCTTAGTCTCAACTGCCAGCTGTGGGGATTGAATGGCTTGAAGGATTGTATTCAACCCTTCCGCAGGGGTAGCCTCCGGCACCGGGTCACCCGCTCCACGAGAGGCTGCATGCCTGGTGAATTGATCAATATGCTGCTGCGACACCGGCAGCTGCTTACTTGATTTGTCTTACCCCATGTCAGACACCCAGGTCCAGGGCGTCGCAGACGCAACCGGGACTTCGTCCAAGGACCCAGGCTCCATAAGGCAAGCGAGGGGCTCACAGCACCAGCACTCAGATCACCCCAAACTATGGCGGGCAAGCGGGGGGCTGGGCGGCAGGCGGTAAAACCGCTTCAGATTCCCGATCTACTCAGGCCCGCCCGGGCAGTGGCACTCTGCCCGCCACACACCTGTGTCATGCCACCAACACAGGTCTTGCGGGTCGCCAGTGGAACTCCGTCTCCGCTGCCCTCTGTCCCCCACTTCTCTTCTCTGGGCTGGCCGTCCCACAATGGGCAGCGCTGCACTTCAGGGACCCGCACAAACTGGCTCCCGGCATCTGCACCTCAGTGTCAACACCAGAGCAGTACGCGCTCTATTGGGAACAAAAATGCAAAAACCCAGCACTCTCAAAACAACGTAATTTATGCAATGTGCTGATATGTTGTGGTTTAACCTTTTGCATTGCAGAGTTAAATCCTGAAAACTTATTTTTAATATGCTTACAAATACTGTTCCTTTGCAATGTATTGCTGCAGGTTTTCAGAGTGTGTTAGGGTGTGGCCCCTTTCCAGGGCCTTCCAGAGACTTTCCCTGCAACATGCCTGGGCGTGGTTCTGGGCTGGGCCAAGATTCTATAAAAGAGAGCCAGCCCAACTCCCAGTGCTCACTATTCAGAGGTCCCGGTGCAGAGCAGCAGCTTCTTTCTGAGCTCCTGTCCCGGCGGCCTATTTGGATCTTCCAGTCTTCTGCCCTTCATCCTTCATTAGTGATCATTGTTCCAGGCGGTAAGACGGTGGTTGGACTATCCCGACACTGTTATTTAGAATTTTCATATTCTTGGTTTAATTCTTAAATGAGTAGCAGATTACTTGCGCGCTACTATTTCTTGACATTTATAGGGTAGTTTACAAATAGGCAAGACGCGCGATTTGTTTCATAAAGGTCTGACTTTGTTATTCATTGCGTGCTACTATTTCTTGATATTGGCATGGTGGCTTAAGAATCGGCAAGACGCGCGATTCGTTTTATGGTGTTTAAACATTTTTGTCCATTGCGCGCTACTATTTATTGACATTTACATGATGTTGTACGAATTGGCAAGACGCGCAACTCGTTTCATGAGGATTTAACTTTGTTGTCTATTGCGCGCTACCATTTCTTGACATTTACATGGTGGCTTAAGAATCAGCAAAAGAAGTGCGATTCGTTTCATTGTACTTTGATCTTGTTATTTATTGTGAGCTGTTATTTCTTGACATTTACATCGTGTTTTACGAATCGGCAAGACACGCGATTCGATTAATGATGATTTGACTTTGATATTCATTGCGTGCTACCATTTCTTGGTATTTTACATGGTGACATTTGAATCGGCAAGATGCACGATTCTCTCCTCAAGTTTAATTCATGTTGTTTATTGTATGCCACTATTCTAAGATATTTATTATATAATATTCGAGTTGACAAGTTATGTGATTTGTTTCCTGAATCCATATTGTGTTATTCATGGTGAACAATCCTTTTATGGTGTTTACTATATATATATATATATATATATATATATATATCTGCAATATGCGCAATTTGTGTTGAAACATTTTAAGAATACACAGAAGGCCAGAGTTTCTAGATGCAATATTGTATGGTCCTAGTATACATTCTCAAAACAGGATTTATATGACTGGTTTAAAATTTAGTCAGAATGTTTTTCTGATTCTCATGTAAAGGAAAGTACTTGAATAAGAAAGTTTTCATTTAATTCATCTTGATTCCCCTACAGGTATTCGGCCATCTTGAAACTTAGTAATTTCAACTCTTCGATTGTTCATGTTTTCAGAGTGACTAGGCTTAGAATCATAGTCGAGTATTGATTTCAGGAGATATAGGGGGTCATTCTGACCCTGGCGGTCATTGACCGCCAGGGTCAACGACCGCGGGAGCACTGCCAACAGGCTGGCAGTGTTCCCAAGGGCATTCTGACCGGGGCGGTATGGCCGCGGTCAGAAACGGAAAACCGGCGGTCTCCCGCCGGTTTTCCGCTGCCCTGAGGAATCCTCCATGGCGGCGCAGCTTGCTGCGCCGCCATGGGGATTCCGACCCCCTCACCGCCATCCTGTTCCTGGCGGTTTTGACCGCCAGGAACAGGATGGCGGTGAGGGGTGTCGTGGGGCCCCTGGGGGCCCCTGCAGTGCCCATGCCAATGGCATGGGCACTGCAGGGGCCCCCGTAAGAGGGCCCCTAAAAGATTTTCTGCCATGCAGACACTGAAAATCGCGACGGGTGCTACTGCACCCGTCGCACCCTTTCCAACCTTCCCACCCGGAGCCGGCTTCCTCGTGGGAAGGGGTTTCCCGCTGGGCTGGCGGGCGGCCTTCTGGCGGTCGCCCGCCAGCCCAGCGGGAAACACAGAATAACCGCGGCGGTCTTCTGACCGCGCAGCGGTATTCTGGCGGCTCCCGCCGGCACCGCGGGAGTCAGAATGACCCCCATAATTTTCTTATTGTGTGTTCTAACCTTTTTCTTACTACAGGTCTCCTTCCCAGCTGTTCCCTTCCTAATCCCCTCTTCCCCTCTTGAACTCTCTCAGGCCCATATTTATACTTTTTGACGCACAACTGCGCCAACGCCTTATTTATTGGATGACGTTAGCCGGCGCTGCGGACTGGTGTGCGTCAAAAAAAATGACTCACACCAGGCAGCGCCGGCGTAGGGGAAAATGGAGCTTGGGCGTCAAAAAATGGGGCAAGTCAGGTCTGAGGCAAAATTTTGGACTCAACCCGATTTGCGCCATTTTTTTTTACACCCAACCCCCATTGAAATGACTCCTGTCTTAGCAAAGACAGGAGTCATGCCCCCTTGCCCAATGGCCATGCCCAGGGGACATATGTCCCCTGGGCATGGTCATTGGGCATAGTGGCATGTAGGGGGTCACAAATCAGGCCCCCCTATGCCACAAAAAAAATACAAAAATAAATACTTACCTGACCTACATTAACTTCCCTGGGATGGGTCCCTCCATCCTTGGGTGTCCTGTTGGGGTGGGCAAGGGTGGCAGGGGGTGCCCCTGGGGGCATGGGAGGGCACCTCTGGGCTCCTTCTGAGCCCACAGGTCCCTTAATGCCTGCCCTGACCCAGGCGTTAAAAAACGGCGCCCATCAGGCTGGGCGCCGTTTTTTAAGGCCTGCCCCCTCCTGTGCGTCAAAATGACGTCACAGTATAAATATGGGGCACAGGCCTTAAAGTCATTTTTTAGAAGGGAACGCCTACCTTGCATATAATTAACGCAAGGCTGGTTCCCCCTTCTAAAAAATTACGCACATGGTGGAACTTTGACGCCCGCGGGGTCGGATGTCAAAGTATAAATATGGGGCAGTGTTTGCGCCGAATGTGCGTCAAAAATTTTGACACACATTCGGCGCAAACAGAGTATAAATATGCCCCTCAGTCTCTGTGATTTATCTATCAGAGTCTTGGAGCTGTTCAGTGGTGGACGTGTTGGGAATGTGCACAGACCCAGAGGATCTGGTGACTCTGACACTCAGGTCATCTCCGGGGCAGCGCGCTCTCCGTGTGGCCTCAGCATAGGCTGGGGTCGACTGACCCCCCTGCCCCACAAAGTCTGATGGCATCCCCCTTCGGGTGCGCTGAGCCACCTGTCTATCATGTAGCCTGGACTCACCGCGGCCCCATCCAGGCCTGATAGACCACAGCACCAACGCCAGTGGGCCAAAAGCCTCGGCACCACCAGCTGTTCAGGCACCCGGTTGCCGGGCAGTATCCGCCTCCACTCCTCCTGGGCCCCGGTCTTCCCTCCCACAGAAATCAGGCCGCACCATGCGGTGCCGGCCTCACAGCAAATGCGGCATGGGGGCTGCCCAGGCCTCTCCCGCTGCCACTGAGGACCGACCCGCACCCCCCGCCGCAGCATGGGCTTCAGACCGAAGCTCACGGGGGCAGGGCACCTCCCGCCGTCTTTACCGCGATCGCACAGCAGGAACCAGGCAGTGTTTCACTCCCGGAGAGCGGCCACAGACACAGCACTCAGCTCTGGGAGGCCGCTGCGGACACCACCAACGGGGCTGGCCTCCGGCACCTGCTCCACGCAATGGAGCTCCCTTCGCTGGGCTCCGTCGCAGACATGCAGGAAGCCCGGGCCCCCACAGCTAACTCCTAAGCAGGCGGGGGGGCGAGCGAGGAAAAAACGGGCGCAGGGCCGGCACAGCTTATCGTGGTGGATGACAGAGGGGTCCAGAGCACTCTTAGAGTGCGACCGCCATCTTGACGCCCGAAGCCTTTGCCTGCTTTCCTTATGTTTAAAAGTAGTAGATACTTTGTTGTCAGAATTCACTATGAATACTTGTTGGACTTTTTTCCTTTTACAGGGTCATCTCCAATCTTTTTGCCTCCTGCCTCCTATTTTTTCTGACCTGTTGTTGTTGGCTTTTGAACTCTCAGCACTTTACCACTGCTGACCAGTGCTAAAATGCATATGCTCTCTGTGTAAATTGTATTGTTGATTGGTTGATCCCTGATTGGCATATTTGATTTACTAGTAAGTCCCTAGTAAAGTGCACTAGAGGTGCCCAGGGCCTGTAATCAAATGCTACTAGTGGGCCTGCAGCACTGGTTGTGCCACCCACATTAGTAGCCCTATAAGCATGTCTCAGACCTGCCACTGCAGTGTCTGTGGGTGCAGTTTTAAACTGCCAATTAGACTTGGCTAGTGTACCCACTTGCCATGCGTAAACCTTCCCTTTTCTTACATGTAAGACACCCCTAAGGTAGGCCCTAGGTAGCCCCATGGGCAGAGTGCAGTGTATGTTTAAGGTTGGACATATACTAATGTGGTTTATATGTCCTGACAGTGAAATACTGCCAAATTCGGTTTTCACTGTTGCAAGGCCTATCTCTCTCATAGGGAAACATGGGGGCTGCCTTTAAAAGTGATTAAAGCATAGATTCCATTTGGGAGCAGATAGACATGTGGAGTTTGGGATCTCTGAGCTCACAATTTAAAAATACATCTTTTAGTAAAGTTGGTTTTGAAAATGCCACTTCTAGAAAGTGGGCATTTTCTTGCTTAAACCATTCTGTGACTCTGCCTGTTTGTGGATTCCCTGTCTGGGTCATTTTGCCAGTTGGGCTGTTTGTACCTCTCTCTCTAGACAGTGACACAAAGGGAGCTGGGTTGTAGTCTGCATATCCTGATGAGCCATCTGTGCTAGGAGGGAGGGGAGGAGTGGTCACTTACACCTGAAAGGGCTATGCCTGCCCTCACACAATGCAGTCTCCAACCCCCTGGTGTGTGTCTGGGGCCTGGCCTGGGCAAGGCAGGATTTCACAAACATGAGAGACTTTCCTTTGAAGTAGGCCTACTTCAAAGGCAGAACTGGGTATAAGAAGGGCACCCAAACCCCTTAAAGTTTAGATCACTTCTGGACATCAAGAGGAACCTCTGCCTGGAGAAGAGCTGAAGAGCTGAGGAGAAGTCCTGCCCTGCCCGTGACTGTGCTTTGTGGAGCTATCCTGCAGTTGCTGCTTCTGTCTGTGCAAAGGGACAAAGAATGAACTTTGTTGTTTATTCCTGCTTGTGAAGGAATCTCCAAGGGCTTGTCCTGAGCTTGCCTCCTGTTGTTGAAGTCTCAGGGCCATCAAAGACTTCCCCTGCCAGCACCTGGACTCTCTGCTGAGACTCCTGCACTGCCAAGTGGTGCCCTATCCAGTTCTTGGGGACTTGGAAGGTGAAGCTGGCAGACCAAGACTGAAAATCAATGCACAGACCAACGTGCGGGGAAAATTTCGACAGACCCTCTGAGATGCAGCTGAGTAATGACGTGCCGCCGGCTTCGTGGCTGAAATCGATGCTCCACCGGCATCGTGGCTGGATGATCGACGCATGCAGCTGGAGAAACGACATTCAACACCCGCTGACGGAGGCTGATAACATCGCAACCCACACAGCGCGATTTTGCTGATACCATGCAGCAGGATTTTCGACGCAAACCTTGCTGGGCACAGAAAAACATCGCAAGTCTGCCTGGACCCAAGTGCTTGTCCGGATTGACGCATCATTCTCCTGCGGGGATGAAAAACGATGCACGCCGACACGACTGGAGGAGGAGAAATGAAGCCCGGTCTCGCTTGCAGGTGAGAAATCGACTCATCGCCCGTGCATGTTATTTTGACACTACCCAGGTACTTTTCAATGCTAACAGTGTTTTTACTGTTTACAAAATGATTTAAGACTCTTTTGCTTTTAAAATTAATAATTTGACTTGTGTATGTTGGATTTCTGTCATTTTGGTCTTGTTTTGTTTAGATAAATATTTCCTATTTTTCTAAACCTGTGTTGTGTCATATTGTAGTGTTTTCACTAAGTTTCTGTGTGTGTTGGTACAGATACTTTACACCTAGACTCTGAAGTTAAGCCTACCTGCTCATGCCAAGCTACCAAGGTGGTGAGCGGGGGTTAGCTGAGGGTAAATCTCCTTTACCCTGACTAGAGTGAGGGTCCTTGCTTAGACAGGGGGTAACCTGACTGCCAACCAAAGACCCCATTTCTAACAATACTACATTACAATCTTGCATATCTATAATAACATCAGTATGTGAAATATTTTGTGTATCATTATCATTCATTTCTTTTAACCAACTATTTGTACTCTCCATTCCTTCCACTATTGCAATGGCTTCTCTTAAATCAGAATTTTTTATCAGTAGCTTCTCTTGTATACGTTTGCTGTTGGTACATCGTACTAGCTGGTCTCTAATTAGGGAATACGTGATATCCCCAAAATCACATGTGCATGCCAATGTATGTAGAGCTGCCACAAAATTCCTGATATTCTCAGTTTTTCCTTACAACCTTGCAAAAAATGTGTGTCTTTCTAAAACCGTATTTAGCCTGGACTCATAATGTTTGGCCAACATTGCTACAGACATATCATAAATAACCCTTGGTGCACCATACGCTTCTCCAATAGGCAGTGTATCCAAACTGTCATAGACATTCCTTCCTTCAACTCCTAAATTATGTAGAAGAACACCTACTTTTCTAGCAGCTGACATTTTTTCTCCTCCAAGGGCTAAGAGGTACAAGTAAAAAAGATTTTTCCAATGTTTCCATGGTAAAACTGGCTCGCCTTTTTCAGAAAAAAAAGGCAGGTGGCTGAGACATGCTATTTGCTGCCATAATAAGCTCTGGTGAATGTGGTCCACAAAACTTGTATACATTTTTTTTGTACTCAAAAGTTTTAATAATGTAGTTACTATATTGCTAGAAAAATATCAGGAGGAAGGTGAGTGTAAAATAGTTTTTCCATAACGTCAAATCCTCTGGAAACTCTTTTCAACATAGACTCAGTGGAACATTAAATTGTTTTTCCTATTCATTTCCTTATTCTCCTTCCTATTACATAAATGAGGGCGGATCCAATGAGAATGACCTCTGCAATGTGGGTCATAAGAGATGTACATGGCATCCCTGCTGATCCGAAGAGGTGCACGCTGACATAAACAAGCACCACGAGAAAGATGCTGTGGAGCTGAGGTGCGTGCACACTAAAGGAAGAACACACAGTTGGAGCTGCGCTGCCAGTCAGTAGTACTCTGCCAGTGAGTGCCACATGCGGCAAAACAATACCAGCATGCGAGCAGCCCCCTGCAATGAATCATGCGAAAAGTTAACAGCAGTTACAAGTAAAATGAAGTTAGGCTGAAAATCAGTACAATAACAGTAGAATAAACACAGTCCATACCTGTTGACTGTGAAGAGAAAGTCAGGAATCTTGCTCCACCTCCACAACGTCCAGGCCTGTCACGGGGAAAATCTGCTTTCGAAAATAACTTCAGAAAAGGAGAGGTTGGTGGCAGTGCCTGTCTCCTTGCAGGCAAGTCGTCCCCAGCGTGCATAAGGGCTCATTCTCGTCACCAGTATTGCAATCAATGATGGATGCTAAGTTATAAAAGAAGTAGATTTATTAGCTTAGTTGTAGGTTACAGATAAAGCCCCACCAGGAGCAGCATCCTGCCACTCAGCCCTTCTCACTCCAACTGTCCACTCATCCAAGTACAAACACTGTCAGCATTCCAACCAAACAAAGATCTCACTCACTGGCTAGGCAGCAGGGAACATTAAGGTAGTGGGGAGAATTCATAAGATAGCAAGAGGCCACAACAGTGTTGTGGTTTTCATCCATCTTGCGACTTCAGTCATGATGCCTGAGAAATTGGTCCAGGTAGATTCACATCTTATCAGAGAGGCAGAGTATGAGCTGGAAGGCATCACAATATTCATGTAGATTCCATGGTCAGGGGTGATAATGGACTGTGGGGTCATGTAGGCATTGAACACACTGGGGCTGAGTGAGGATCCTTGTGAAACTCCACAGGTGAGGTTGACATCATCTGAGGTGAAGGGGGCCAGGCAGACTGACCTGGATTTTCTCCTTCCTGCAACCTGTAAGAAAGGAGCAAATCCAGCAAAATTTTGGACCTTGGATACTAGCTTTTTGCAGTATTTGGATACGGATGGGGTGGGAGATGTTGATGTCTGCAGAATGATCTAGTAGGGTGAGGGCTATAGTGTCACCTCTGGCCATAAATATCCAGATGTCATCTGAAGTGGGGTTATATGACGTAGCAATGGATGCTTTTACCATGCATGCCTTAACAACAGTTTTCACAATTCATCTACCAGTACAACACATGTCTTTACCACACACGTCATTACCACAAGCATACCTATTGGTACAGCATAAGTACCATTACCACGCATACTATTATCATGGGTACCATTACCAAGCATACCTTTACCACATATTATTGTAATCTATGTAAATAAATACTTTAGCAGTAAAAACGAAATATTACTATTAAATGTCGAAACAGCCCCAAGAAAGCAAGGCAACAGAATAACACTTTGGTACACATATCCTACGTATTAAAAAATAATGGCGACATAGCACTACCGTCTTAATCACCGTGTTTACAGGTTTTATATTTCTTATGTTTACACAGTAGTCCTTCCTTTATTTTAAGCCTCTATATGAAGCATGTCCCAAACAAGATGGCTGTCTTGAAGTGTGAAGAAGGTCAATTTTGTTTTTCGCTAACGAAATTAAATATACGTTCAGTTATAAACCACAATAAAAAATACATTCCAATACATACTTTATTGTGATTTATCGAATACCACTAAACACCTATATATTTAGTCACCCACCATTTTGTACAAATGTAGCCGCCCACCATTTTGGTACACTGATTTCAATCAACACCACACACACCAGAGAGAGGAGAGAAAGACAAATTGCTATTCACATGCTGCCATCTGTCTGATCAAGTAAGTCCAATGTTTACATTAAGCACCATTATTATTAACTAGCACAATCCCAAAAACAATTATTAATATATATTTTTTTTTAAATTGCATAGATTGTCCACAACAGCTCCACAACATTTTTGACTACATTTACTGGAGTCCTGGCAATGTAAGTCAAAATACTAAGCTGTTTGTAATTTAAAAAAAATACACCTCTAATTAAAAAAAAAATAGTCACATAAATGAGGTTGCAGGAGAGAGATTAGTGTACATATTTAATAATCTAACTAGGCCTAGGACTTAACCTCAGGGAAGGTGCTGTACAGTGTCTGGGGCAAAATTACCAACTCTGCTGGGTACTTACCTCAGGGAAGGGCCTGGAGAGTGAATAGGGTATAAAATTATTATTCTAACTCTGCCGGTGACTTACCTCAGGAAAGGTGCAGAACAGTGATTGTGGGGCAAAATTACTATTCTAACTCTGCCTGGTACTTACCTCAGAGAAAGGGACTGGACAGTGACTGGGGGCAAAATTACTATTCTAACTATGCCGGGTACCTACCTCAGGGAAAGTGCTGGATAGTGTGTGGGGAGCAAAATTACTATTCTAATTCTGCTGGGTACTTACCTCAGGAAATGTGCTGGACAGAGTCTTGGGGGAAAAAATACTATTCTGACTCTACTGGGCATTTACCTTAGGGAAGGTGCTGGACAGTGATTAGGTGGCAAACTTACTATTATAACTCCATTGGGTACTTTCCTCAGGGAAGATGCTGGACAGTGTTTGGGAGTAAAATTACTGCGCTAACTCTGCCAGGCACATACCTCAAAGAAGGTGCTGTACATTGATTGGAGTGCAAACTCATTAATGTTACACAACTACCAAATACTTACCTTTTTTGTTTTTCAACAGACTCTATAATCCCCCAAAATTTGGAAATCCAATTAGAGTTATGAAAGTTCACCAGACCACGGAAAAACAGTGTATAAAAATATTAAAATCTTTTCAGATAAATATTTTGTTAAGATTTGCACACAAATATAAAAACTTTCTTTCTACAGGCAACACAGGATAACACCTCATTTTCTCTTATTATTTCTCAGGAATAAACAAATGTTTTGTTCACAATAACAACAGTGTTACAAATAACCATAAAAACCATCTTCCCTTAGCAGCTACCTTGGTCACAAAAACATAAACCAATTTTTACACTATAGCAATCACAAAACATGTCTTTTTTTAAATGTTTCAACAGATCACACCAGAAATCACCAAAAACAAGAATACAGCCGCAGCAGAAACCAAAAGAAATTTCACCAG
The DNA here is from genome assembly GCF_031143425.1 of Pleurodeles waltl. Taxonomy (NCBI): domain Eukaryota; kingdom Metazoa; phylum Chordata; class Amphibia; order Caudata; family Salamandridae; genus Pleurodeles; species Pleurodeles waltl. The sequence goes on from NC_090437.1 coordinate 467,044,094, forward strand.
ACTAATAAAAACCAGTTTAGGAAATGATAAAATGCATGTCAGGTAAATACTCTATAAAATACAATTCATAACCAAATATAAGAACTTTCTTTCCACAGCCTACAAATAATGGCATTTAAACAGTTCTCATTTTTCACACAAAAGTTAACTTTTTTAATATTTACAACAGTGTCTCAAACAATAATGCAAAGTGTATTTCCAGTGGGAGGTACATTGTTAACAAACAAAATTGCACAATTTTTTAAAAACATATCATTTACAAAGGTTTTTTTCTAATTTTTTCTACAGATCAATATACTATGGCTTCAAAAAATCAGGCAAACTATGTACAATAATGAACAGGCAGAAGGTTGCTGAAGCACGGTGAGTATCTTTATTGTAAGGAGAAGTTAAATTAACCCTGGAGTCATTGGAGGTGTGTGCAGTATTTTGCATCCCATTGCAAAGGTAGAGTGGTTAACCCCTCTGCAATGGAGATCGAAATTAGAGAGAATATCTAGCAAAATAGGCTAGCATCTACCTCCAATTAATCCTGTAATTGAGTTTTTAGGGAGGTAGCCCAAAACATCCCCATGCATGTCACTAGTAGTATACCCACAATACCCACTTTGAGAAGAATGGCACAAAGGTAAAAATAGGCATGTAATTCACAAAGAGAGATGCCACAAACTTATTCTGACATTTACATGCCCCATGAACTAACACCGTCTCAAAAGAATACTAATATTTAGCACAACCCATAACTTGGTAACCCTTAAGAACAGTGAGATTTGGATGGTGGATGGAACTTTCAAATCAACATCCATCCATTCACCCAAATTCACGCTATTCATGCCATCATAAACCACACAATTGTCATATCAAAGTACAGCTTACTGTCTGCTAAGCAATAGTCAACATACACTCTATTTTATTCAGTATTGAAAACCAAAACTATGAAAGCAAGTCCTAGGAAAGTTATAATTGACTTTGAATTGTAAATGATTAATACTATAACTAAACGTTACCCTGAAATCCAAAGTCAAGGACTTTCTTTCACTTTTCCCAGACATATTGGCGTAATATTTGAAAAATCCTTAGCTGAGGAGTGCATGTCAAGTAGATAGCTAATGTATGAGTTGAAAAAACTAACAGCTTTGTGTTTTATACCACCTGAGTGTGTGGATGAGTTCTAATTACAGAATCTGAATATTTTACACACAACAAGGGGACTTTGGCTCCACTCCTACATTACTTTGTGGACACATGGATTTGCCATCTAACCAGGTCGGATCACAAGGGGAAGCAAGGTTCCCTAATGGCTGGTGGAAATGTTACTAGACTTGCTTTTAGGGTGGTACAAAGACAAACAATGCCATAGAGGGTTGGTACAATTTATTTAACAGATCATTCAGAAGATCTCTCCCAAACCTTTATCATTTCTTGGCAATCTTGAAGAAAGAACAAAGTTTTCAAGAAATGAGAACGGCACAATCATTATTAGGTACTCTGAACCATTGTGTTTAAAAAAAAAAGTAACAAAATGTCTGAAAGACTATGGGCCAAAATCCATCAATTTTCTTTTTATGTGAGCTTCAGACTACCTGGACAATATTGCATACATCTTACGCTTCTAATTCATACTAACAACCTGTAGAATTATTTGCCTGTTTTATCAAAACTTACTAGTTCAATTGATATTCTTGATTTGTTTATACAAATTTAAAGAATAAGCAGTGTTCTTACCTGCGGTTGTCTTCTTTTTTAAACTCTTGGTGATATTTCAGTCCACCTGTCATGAAGAGTCTTAAGTAGTCCAATAACTCAAAGAATGAAAACAATAGTCATGGAAAAGCCAAAGTGTAGAAAACTTTTTCAAAAAACATCATCTCCTATGCTCCGCTCATTGGCAACGCACAAAAAAATAAAAATAAAAACAACCCAAAAAACAAGTTCCTGACAATACAAAAAAGTTGTAAGAAAAAAATACAGAAAAAAACATCACATCTCTAAAAAGAAATTCCCAGAAAATGTTCAGTAGAAATCCATCCATGAATCCAGTTTCTCCAGCTAAGATGTGGTCTTTGTTTGCAAAAGTCATAAAACTTTAACAAAAAGCACAATACCAAAAAGGTATTTTGTTTTTAAAAAATAGGTTTTGATAAACTTGTATCCAATGTTTTTCCTACTTGTTTAAAACCTAATTTGAAAAAAAAACAACCACCCCAATGTGGGCATAGAAACACCAGCTGCATTGAGACGTAAAAGGGGTTAAACCAACAATAAAACACAATTGTATACTGTACAACAGCTACCTACTTCCCCTACCTCTCCTTACAATAAACTTAGCCACCTATATGTTTTGAAAAGTAAAGTACATTTTTCTTACTGTCCGCAGCTCTTCCTTGCAACTGATCTTGACTGATCTTGACGGTGATCCTCCACCAGCTATAGAAACAGATGCAAAACCACCGACATCAAGCCTTAAAGTAAAAAGAAAAAAGTAAACAGGAAACCATAGGAAAATACTTAAAAAATTAGAAAAACAAATGTTATGCACTTTTTAAAACAATTGCTATATTTGTATGAATAAGTTACATGTTTATTATTTAATAACATTATTTTTTAAAATGTTATAAAATTAAAAAGTAATAAATAATTTAAACAACAAACATAGCATGGTTATTTATCTGTTGAGTTCAAATTTATAAAAATGTTTTAATGTTTCTAATTTTTTTTTTTTATTGGTGTATTTAAAAAAATAATTTAGATATTTTACACATTTGATAAATAACTATAATAGTAAATAAAGATTAAATGTATGTTTACACAACAATATTCAAGTAATTAGATGAATACCTCTATATTAATACACTTCCCCAGCCAATACCATAATCTCTCTTGCATCCCGCCCCTAAAGGTTTGTGTCACACCTCAAAAAATATTTTAAATAAATAATATTTTGCCTAAATGTCATTTATAATATTGTTTTTATTTTATACTCAGGTATTAATATTAATTCCTGAGTATTATTTTACTTCTACCTAGGGAAAAGCCATACTTAGATGGCTAGTAGTGCAGATATGTGTCTGAGTGTCAGGAATCATGTAATCGTAATTGTAATTAAAAGAGTTAAACTTTTGACTCTTAAAACTTTAAAATCATCTGTCAGATTGTGGCAATAATGAGGTTCTGATCATGAGGATGACTGCTAAAACCCTAAAGGGGCATCACAAGCTGAAAGGTTTGAAAGCTGTAAACCCAAAGCTACCTTGCTGAAGTTTGTGGATAACATGTAGTACAGAGAAGAGGTACCTTACATAACTGATCCTGCTCATTGAACTTCTAACCTTTAAACAGAGCAAACTGATCCAAATTCTGTAGATTTCTGTTCTGTTTTTTACGAATACTTCTGACAGAGATCAGGAAGAGACAAAGGTCTGCTCCCTTTAAAAGAAGCCTTCCATCCCTGACAAGAGATGCAGCAGCCCTCACCATTCACCCCACAGCCATCCACCAAATGGCAATACAGGATGACTGATTAATATCTCTCTGGGTCAGAAAGGGCCTAAATAACTCCGAAGGAAAAGCCTCTTAACTCTTTCCTCAATTCAGTCTCTGGATTTCCTCTTTCCATCTCAGGAACGTCTCTCATCCTTGGAAAGCCACCTTACCTACATCTTGTACACCTGCTCATGCCTGGGGATTTAAAAATAGCACCAACAGGCCTCCGTCACTCTGTCTAATTTAGCCCCACATGTACTGCAAACCTGCACATGCTCAGTACTCCGATCCTCCGTGATAGGATTCTAGGTACACTGTGAGCAGTGAAACTTTAAGACAAATGGGCCAGTAGATTTCCATTCACAAAATGCAGGTAAAAAAGCCTGCTCACTATAATCATTCATGAAACTCCGTCACTATGAAGCTCACTTTGTTCACCCATCAAGGTTTAGGACAACTCCATAACCTATTTTGTCAACGGTAGGCCTAGGCCTCCATGCACAACTTAGATCAGTGTGCTACAGGGCCTGTAAGAAGTACATCTTTTTACATTTTCACCCCCACTCCTTTGGACTGATACTGTTGTTTTTTCAACTCTGAGAGTGCACTGAGATCTGCTAACAAGACTTCTGGGCCAGTGTTCTACCCTTATTCAAACTGCATGGCGAATTGGCAAGGACTGACTTACTCATAAGTCCCTAGTACATGGCACCCACGCCGTGTAAGACTTAGGGCCTCATTTGAATTTTGGCAGACGGAAAAGCCCGTCTGCCCAAATTCCAATGGGGAGGTTGCCACCATTGTGGCTGCCTTCCCGCCGGGCTCATTATGAGTTTCCCGCTGGGCCTGCGGGAGGAACCTGAGTTTCCGCCTGCTCACCCAGCAGAAAACAGCCTACAGCATTGTCATTGGCTCGTAATCGAGCTAGCGGCAATGCTGTAGTGCGCAGGGTACACCAGCACCCGTTGCAATGTTCGCTGTCTGCAAATCAGACAGTGAACATTGTGACGGTGCTGGCCAGGGGGGCGACTGCACTGCACTGCCCATGCCAAGTGCATGGGCATTGCAGGGGACACCCTGCACCCGTTCTCTGCCAGCCTTTCCATGGCGGTGACACCACATTGAAATCGCTGGTGGAAAACAAGATCGTAATCCCCAGAGAAGTGCTGCCATTGAGGATTAGGACCTCCCGGACTACCAGCCCATCCTGGCGGTGCTGGTAGTCCAACCTCAGCCCGACCACAGTGGTCATAACGTGGCAGTCTGACTGCCACCACAAACCTGGCAGTCATGAGACTGCCAGGTTCGTAATTAGGCCCAGAGTGTCCACTCAGGGGTGCAGCAATGTTTGTGCTGGGCCTGTGTGAGACAAAGTGCAAAATGGATCCCACTTCTGCCTCCAATGTGAGGATTTAGGCGTACTATATGAAATGGCAGTGGGGCTCTATCATGTAGCACACTCTCAAATACCATCTTGCTTCAAGTCAGGTTAATTTACTTAACCTTAAGTTCAACCCTAGGTAGCAGCTGTAGCTAAGTGTAGTACGACTTAGCAAAGGAACTTAAGGTAAAACTTTTAACAGCGCCATACAACAAAATAAGAAAGCCACACAACACAAACACCTTGCTGGACAACATGATCCACCGAAGGGTTCCTGAGAAATAGATTTTAGAAGCTATTATCACTTTTCAAAGCAATTTCAAACAATCATTGGTCAATAAAAAAGTTTGTAAACTTTTGAAAAGTTTGTAAAAGTTAGTTTGACTACTCTGGATCGGGTTGGGAGACTAATTCTGATTGAACAGAGGTCTAGGGGGCAAGAGTTGTCACTTTGAATAGTTACCTGGCAACCAGAGCATTTTTAAGGAAAGTTCAAGCCTTTACCGGACAGCCGCCATAGACATCAATGGAGTAGTCCTGATGGGAAGGATACAGGCAAAAGATGCTCAAAGGATGCTCTGGTTGTGGTTTGGTCATGGGGGTGTCTTTGTGGTTGCTTCACATGTGAAATGGGGTGACTTTAAGTACAGAGAACAGGGCCCTTGAAGTCCTCTATGTTACAGTAGGCCATCCAATGCTGGGATACTGGCATTCTTGCACCGTAATTGGAACAAAATCCTTAAGTGGGGGCTAATGTCCCTTGTGTGTGACAAATCTGGACTTATATAGCACTCCCAGGTCAGGCAGACGTGGGTGCAATTTTTGGCTATATTGGATTTGTCCTCTTGGGTGCCTGGCGAATGGTATTGGCAAAATGTCTGTGGTGGCTACCAACTTATCAGTTTGGGCTTCTTCAGCTCTTGTGTCCCTGGAGCTGGTTCCAGGAGATCAGCTGACTGATCCTTGGAGTCACTGCTTTGATCTGGGGGTCAGTAATCAACTTTCCCCAGAGCCGGGAGCCTCAGGAACAGCCCAATCATTCCTAGCCAAAAGTTCAGCAGATGAAGTCCATTTGACGGTGCAGCCTCGCTTTATGCAATTCCAAAGGCTGCTAGGCATTCCTTCTTCAGTCCTCTCACCAACTCCAATATAAATTGAAGGGCAGGGTGCCAGGAGTGTCATATTTATCCCAGGAAAGAGCTCTGAGGTGACAATGCTGTCACTAGCCAAAGGGCTACTGGGCTCCCTACTACCTAGTGATACATGTCCTGTGATGTGTGGCAATCCTGACTAACTAAAAGTGCAACATTCCTACCCCTTTCAAGATGGTACAACCCTTTTTTTTGTCACCCTCAAGTTGTGTTTACCAGAGGGCTACACATCAATGGGAAGACAGATTTGGGGGTGAGTTGTTCCTCTCTGGCCCTGTCTCCATTTTGATTCAGGAACAAAAGGAATCCTGTTCAGGGTTGTTATTGCTATTTCCCTTACAAAGGCAACTTCCCCTTTGAAAGTTGCCTTTTGAGCTAACATCATGTTTAGCCATCCAGGGAGAGGAGGTGGCAACTCACTTTGTAGAAACTGCCTTTGTTCCTGAGTCTGGGAGTAATTCACATGTCTCCCTAGGTGGGCAGAAAGCTGTCTGTGTACCACAGTCTTTGTGAGGGCACTAGGCTAGCTGGAGTACATATCGGCAACTTTCTAAAAGTTGCTAAACTGTAATTGTTGAACTTAATTTCGACCTGGGAAACAGGTTGGGTTTAATGTCAAGAGCAATTTAATACCTTACATGACCCAGTTAGGTAGTCCCATTCAGAAGTGAGCCAGGCTGTGGTGTCAACCGATAAACCTGTGTTAGCTAATGGAGTTACTAACTTATTCACAGCAAAACAAAAATTTGGAAGTGTTACTGTTAAGACATATGAACATTATGGGCCTCATTATGACTTTTTCGGTCTGTCAGTAAGAACGCCGTGATGGCGGGCGCCAAAAGACTGCCATGTTGGCAGTAATCTGACTGCTGTATTAGGAGGTATACAGCTCAGACTGCCAAAAAACAGACAAAGTTCCAAAACCACCAGGACACTGACGGACGCAAAAAAGGTGGTCAGACCACCATCACAACCAGCCCAACAAAAATCCTCCCATCAGATTAAAATCCTCAAGTCACAACAGCGGTTGTGTTGTGCTAGGACCACTGCAGCACTGCTCTGTTTTCTTTATTCTCTTCCTAAATAAATCATATTGGATTACCACCTGTGATGAAGGATTGACCAGTACAACAAATGGCGACCAGCAGGAAGGAATTTTTACCAGAGCAGTGCTCCACAGTGTGACATTTGGCAGCACCATAGCTGAAGGTGGCTGCGTTGATCTTTCTTTGCAATTGACAGAAAGGTGAGACACTTGTCAATGCAGCAGAGGGTAATCAAAGTTTGGTTACCTGGGTGTTTCCTGGCATTGGGGGCCTTGATTGAGTCCAGGAGTGTAGAAGTGTGCAGAGTGGAATGTGGAACAGCTAGTGTGCTGGGGGGATCTCCAGTTGGCTGTACGTAGGATGATGGGGCATGTAATGGGTAACACTGTGACACTGCACGTTATGCGTCTTATGTCGCACGTCTATGGTGGCCATTTTGGTTTGGGCTGCAGGCTAGAAGAGTCACCGGCCAAAGCTCAGAGTGCAGTGTTGCGTATTGGGCATTACTAGCAAATTAACAATGATTTTGACACCTTCATTTCTCAGCTGCCAGCAGAGATACTTGAGGTTCCACTGTGATTCACACACCTGCATTTCTTATTTGGTATTATTAAAACTTCAATTACCAGTCCGGACCCCTCCGTCATCCGCCTCAAGTAGGGAAAGGCCATCCGTTCTCATCAGTGCTGCGATCGCTCCCTGAGGGTCACACTGTCTCGCCCCCACACCAGCGGCGAACTTTCAGACCCTCCCCGGCCCTGAGATTGGACAATCCGGCCAGAATCTCCACAGGCCAAAATGGCAGCTAAAGAGTAAGGCTGGGAGACGGGATATCCGAAGCGGACAATCGGCAGCGGTCCGGAACACCTGTGTGCCTAGCGGTGGGTCCCCGGCGTTGGGAGGGGTGCCCGGTGACCTGGGGCGCGCGCCCGGGGTCGGCCTGAAGAGGGCTACGGGCCGGGGATCGACGGCTATGCGGCCCGCTGTCCCTTCCTCCCGCCTCTCCCCTACTGACATCGCTCAGCTCCCGGCAGAGACTGAAGAAAGGGCAAAATATGCCCCTGGCCTGGGATCGGGACCTGAGCCGAGTGACACCCCGGCAGCGGGGAAACCCGAAATTGGGCCGGGGGCGGCACTCGGCGGGGGTGCTGGTCTCCGGCCCAGGATCGTGACTGGGGTCTTGTGACGCCCCAGCAACATAGGTGGTGCACAGAGAGAGCCGAACAATTTAGCAAAAAACCCTGAAAAGTGAGCCGCAGCTGGGGACCGAAATGTGGGGATAACACGTGATACGCTGAAAACGGCGCCCTTGCGCGAGACCGGGCCCCATCAAAGTCGGAGCTCATGGATCCGGCATGAGGCCCAGACACTAAATGAGGGCCCCCCCCCCCAATAAATAAAGAAAATAAAGAAAAGGAAATCCGCGGGCTGTATAAGATGAAAGGACAACCGGGTCATCACGAAGAATCACCTTGAGAGGAGGCACGAGATGGGAAGAAGGCCATAAAATGCTGTGAAACGCTTGGAGAATAGGGCGCGGAACCAAAGCCACAATGTGAGGAGACATCTGCACCTCACAATCTCTCCCCCCGTTTGCTCTCTCACCGGGAGGAAGGCCCAACTCCAAATCAGTGCACTGCATGTCCGGGGGGCAAACTCTCCTCGCCTCCTTTCCTCCTCCTGCGAATCTCTTCTCTTCTCGCTCTGGCCTCACGATCCCCCTCAAATACAAAAGGGAATAGACCCAAGATCACTTTTGCAAATAATTCAAATACCACCGAACTGGAAGCTGACCCAAACAACAATAAGGACATAATCTAGACACTAAAGCACTATAATTTTCCAAAGCTCTGAACCTGTCTATCTGATCCGGACTACGTAGAGGGACACAGCGGACAAGTACCAAATCCACAAGAGAATATCGTTTGGCCTTCAAATAAAACAAGACAACTTCATTAAAACACATGACCGGCCGAGCATTGCGGCCCTTGTAAGCTCAAAACCAACACCAAACACCATGGGCAAAGACAAATCTGCCAAACAGGCAACGGCACAAACTTGCATAGACCAGTTTACTACAGGTGCGACGGGCCCCCGGTTGGAGGACCCGACCCCAGGTGAGGACAGCGAACCGCGGACATCATCTGGCGACTTGGCAGCAATCCTTCAGGCGATCCAGGCCTCCCAAGTGGCGGTCGAATCCAAAATCGGAGAGGTTAGGGTGAATGTCGCCCTGGTCCGACAAGACCTGCTTAACGCCACGGCCCGAATCACAGAAGCCGAATCCAGAATCTCCACAACAGAGGATGAAATAGCTGCTCTTAAAGCTCAGGTCTTATTGCTAACTACGCGCACATCGGAACTACACAGGAGAGCCGAAGATGCCGAGAACAGATCGAGACGTAACAACCTCCGCATGGTAGGGCTCCCTGAAACCACTGCAGAATCATCCCTGGCCACCCACCTGGAGGAATGGATTAAAACCTGGGTACCCACAGACCACCTCACACCATGGTTTACGATTGAAAGGGCCCACAGATCGCTGCGGGCCAGACCCCCGCCCAGGTCCCCACCCCGACCGGTAATAATCCGCCTCTTTAATTTTAAAGACAGAGATATGGTGTTGCAAGAGGCACGCTCCAAAGGAGATCTTCTCTATAATGGGACCAAAGACCTCCTTTTCCCAGACTACACATATGAAGTCCAACAACAACGCCGGTCATTTATTGAAGTAAAACAAAAACTAAGATCTATGGATATCCAATACCGCCTCCTGTTTCCAGCGAGACTCCGAGTGATCTATAAAAACAAGACACACTTCTTTGAACAACCAGACACAGCCTGGACGTGGTTGACAGAAGAGATCCCATTAAACATAGACAAACTGGGACGAAGGCCGCCACCCAAAATAAGGCCAACCCACTCAAAAGGGCGACCGCCCGGCTGGCGCCGGCGCACTAGCTCTCAGCGAAGAAAGGACAGACATGAATCTCACTCGAGCTCCCCTATGGGGACCAGCCGACCAGGACCGAGGGAATCACGGTCTCCCAAAAACTCTGTAAATACTCCCGAAAACCAGAGTCCACAGAATGCCACCTGATCACAAAGGGACACACCTGAAGACACAGATTTATCCCGCAGCCCGACTCTATGAACCCACAGGCCGAAAACTGCTCCGAGGGGGGGAAATTGAACCGATGAGTGAAATCAAGGCCTAACTTAAACACCTACTAACTAATCATTATGCATTCTTCGATGATCCGACATTATGGAGGGGTCCACCGCCACAGGTACCACAACCCACCAGTTGAAAACCACCTCACCAGTTATAGAAGTGAGGTGTCATATATATATATGGGCGACAGATGCTTCTGGGGGGAAGTATGGGGAGGGGAGAGAGTTGGGGGGCAAAGGGGTTCAGGCCTAGTTTCCAAGGCCACTGTTCAATTGGTTTTGTTACTGCAATGTTCATGTTCATATTTGTTAATTAACACACAAAGCAAGGGCTTTCAAAATACTATTGACACAACTGGGGTGCAAAATCAGCTAAAGGGAAAGCAAGAAGTAAGCTCCCCAAAAATGCATGTCTCCATAACTAAAAACAAGGGCAGCCATTGTGAAACTCTACTCAAAACCACCCATCCACCATGAGCCAGACACAGATTATTTCATGGAATGTTAATGGTCTCCTTGACAAAATCAAACGCACCGCAATATTCTCATATATACAGAGATACCGACCAGAAATACTTATGTTGCAAGAAACGTACCTGCTAGGTGATAACTGTCCCTTTCTGGCCCGCCGCGGGTTTGATAGAGTGCATCATGCAGGATTTACACGTGGATCACGAGGGGTAGATATATTATTACGCCGCACGTTCCCCATGACACACATCCAGGTAAGGAGAGACAAACAAGGTCGATACATAGCCCTCACCGGCAAAATTGAAGGAGCCACAATCAATATAATCAGTGTCTACACTCCTCCGTCCTTGATCAGCAAAACACTCCAAGCACTCACCAGACTCCTTTCCGACCTAACCCTGGCATGTACTATACTAGGTGGCGACTTCAACGCAACCCCAGACCTAACCCTTGACATAACCGGACCAATCTCAACACACAGGTCCACATTAGCGACAGAAATCAATGGTTGGCTCTCAGCGACAGGGCTTTGCGATGCCTGGCGAATGTGGCACCCTAGAAAGCGACAATTCACTCACACCTCGGCAGCTCATGGCTCCCAATCAAGAATAGACCTGGTGCTTCTCTCAAGCACTGACTGTGCAGCCCTTACACACGTGGAAATTTTAGCAAGAGAGATCTCGGATCACGCTCCACTCCGGCTTACTCTGGGCCAACCTCAACCCCAGCTCCGCCCGATGTGGCGACTAAATGCATGGTACCTTCAAGACAAACAATACAGGGAACAAATACAACAGGCATTAACAGATTTTTTTCACTTAAACGAAAGATCAGTGTCCTCAACAGGCACTCTATGGGCGGAGGGTAAAGTGGTACTACGAGGTATAGCGAAAAATCTGATATGAAATCAAGAACGCACCAAAATCCAACTAATCATGCAACTAGAACTCTGGGTGATCGCCCTTGAAAACAAAAACACAACAAACCCAAGTGAGAAGCAAAAGCGGCAACTCCTTCTAATCCGAGAGGAAATCCAAGATCGCTCCCTAGAAACTGAAAAACACATATGGAGGGCAAACACTAGGAAATTATACGGGTGGGGGGACAAAACCGGCAAAATGCTATACTCACTAATTTCCCATCAACATGCCTCCAGAATTGTCCCGGAAGTCTATGATAAAGGAACCACCCTGGTTACAGGACCCTCCAAAATTGCAAATGCCTTCACCAAATACTACACTGCTCTATACCAGGCATCCACACAAATAGACCTACGTCAGGCCCGCCAAACACTAGAAGAGACCCCCCGTCCACAACTGCCCATGGTAGAAGTACAAATATTGGACGAACCCATCAGGGCAGAGGAAATTGGAGAAGCAATCTCAACTCTAAGCACGGGCAAGACGCCAGGCCCTGATGGGTTCCCTTTGGAGTATTACAAGGCATACAGGGAAGAACTGACCCCATACCTGTTGCGACTTTACACGGAAGTCGGGAAAAATGGGTCCTTCCCCCAGGAGCTGGACACTGCCACGATTGTGGTGCTCCCCAAAACCCAACCCCCCTCGCCACACTGCGCAGATTATAGACCAATATCACTAATAAACACTGAAATTAAAATCTTTGCATCCATCCTTGCCACTCGTCTCAAAAGGGTCCTGCCACAACTAATCCACCCAGATCAATGTGGGTTTATGGCAACCCGAAGTACACAGCACTGCATCCGAAGACTACACGTGGCTTTGGCGGAAAGACGCCGACTGCCCCGAAACCTTGACCTCCTGCTCATTGATTTCGAAAAGGCATTCGATTCGGTTGATTGGGGTTTCCTTCTCTTGGTGCTCCAACGCGCAGGTTTTGGAACACGATTCCGTCGATAGGTCCAAGCGTTGTTCACTAACCCTACGGCTCGGGTACAGGTCAACGGCAAACTGTCCTCTGCATTTGACATCCGCAGGGGCACGCGGCAGGGATGCCCCTTATCCCCTCTCTTGTTTACCCTGGCCATCGAGCCTTTGGCCCAGATGATCAGGACCGACGCAATCTACCACGGGTGGAGATGGGGCCCCTCTCACGAGGATAGGATAGCACTGTACGCTGACAATGTCTTGCTATACATGGAAGAGCCCAACATAACCGGCCCAAGAAGTCTTGATCTTTTACGACAATATGAACAAATATTGGGACTCAAGATTAACTCTACTAAATCAATTCTGATCCCGTTGGCGAACTCACGCGATTGCTTTGACTGGCAAAGAACAATACCCCTGCACAGGCTCCGCTTCAAATATTTAGGTATCTGGGTATCCCTTCTGCCTGAAATGACATGGGCTAAAAACCTATCCCCTTTGCTAACACGAATCATACTAGACTTACAGAAATTACAAACACTGCCACTAAACGTGATGGGCCGAGTGGCCCTATATAAAATGATGATCCTACCAAGACTCCTATACATATTTCAGAACTTCCCCCTTCCTGTCCCTCACTCCTGGTTCAGAAACCTCGAAGGCATCACAGGGAAGTTCCTTTGGCGAGGTGCCAGACACAGAGTAGCAATACACCACTGTTGGAAAGGAGTATATGATGGAGGCCTGGGCACATCAGACCCCTACCTGTATTACCTGGCCACACAATTAATTGTGATCCACGATTGGTTCACTGGGGGCTGGGACGACCCGGCCTACAAAACAGAACTGACAATCCTGGGTTTCCCTTGTGCTTTTGACATGCTATACGGTTCACCGCTCCCCCGAGATATGGAAGACGTAACTAAGGCAGTCTTCCTGGCTTGGCGAGCAGCATTGCGGTACACCCATTGGAACGCCATTGTCACCCTCCAGACCCCCTTATGGAGAGGGAAATGGCTGAGCGCCTCAGCTGCACTAAAGGGATTTACGGAATGGGACCGAATAGGTATTTCCTTGGTGGGAGACATATGGAAAGGGAAATCCATGAAATCATTTCAGGAACTCCAGACAGAATTTCAACTAAACTCGACACAATTCTTCATATACCTCCAACTACGACATGCCCTGAGAATACACTTGCCCACCACAGGCCATATGCCAGAATTTAACCCACTCGAAGCCAAACTACTCATGGGAAACCTAGAAGGAAAAGGCATCTCTCAAATTTATAAGACACTAATTAATAATATCCCAGATAAATTAGCCCCAATTAGGACCAAGTGGGAAACCTGGGTGGGAACCCTGGAAGAGGCGGAATGGAGAGAAGCCCTGATGGCACCCAAGGTACTGGCGGTGTCAACTAGATTCCGTGTAATACAATTCAATTACCTATACGAATCATACCTGACACCATCCAGACTTCACAAAATGGGAGCCCGCCCCTCTCCCAGATGCCCAAGATGCCCGAGTGACCCAGCAGACTTCTTCCATATGGTGTGGACCTGCCCAATAATACAGAAGTACTGGGATGGGGTATTTCAGGAATTGGAAAGAGCCCTGGGGCAAGATATACAAAAATCCGCGAAATTAACTTTATTAGGAATAATGGAAGAAATGGATGGAACACGCGCAAAACGCACCCTAGTAGCTACAGCATTACTAGTTGCCAAAAGAGACATTGCAGCGGTCTGGAGTCTCCCCGGGGGCCCATCTCTCAAAAAATGGAAGAGGGGGTGGACTGGTGTGCTAACCAGGAGAAAATAGTATTCGAATCTAGATGATGCCCACAAAAATTCCGAAAGATCTGGGGACGATGGTTAGAATTATTGACATAAACCAGAAAGATCACATGGCTTAAAAAATACTAAAAATACTGTATTGTTGCATGATTGTAATATGTTAAGGAGGCATGGAAGACTACTACAACAATTGTCAGCCCCTCAAACAACAATGCTGTCTAAACATTACTATGAAAATGGAAATGATAACAACATTTTGTAAGATGCATGCGTCCTTTGCTTTGTACCTTTTCTTTTTTTCCCTTCCCCTTGAAAATAATAAAAAATGTTTATAAAAAAAAATAACTTCAATTACCAGCTGCCTACCAATGTATCAGAGGATCTACGGTGATTCGCACACCTTCACTTCATGTGTGGTATTATTACATGGATTGTTATTGACTCTTCATGTCATGCCTTGGCTAGAATTGCACTGCCATCGTTTTTCTTAGCAGAACCAGGGGATCTACCAATAGGATGGGAATTACAGTTAGATTTGTTTGAAGCGTATGTTGAAGTTCTAGAAGCAGGGACAAGCTCTCCAGAAGATACTTATCCTTGTTGAAACATTGGTTGGGGGCAGTTGGATTAAGGGAATTTAAGATTCTGCCTCCTTTAGAGAATTAAGATGGGTATCAGACTGTGAAGAAACAGCTACATGAATGTTATGGTGGAAAAATAAATGTGCTGCTTGAGAGATTTAAATTTTATTCCAGGTTTAAGCAAGTGGGTGAATCCATTGATAAATTAATGGTGGCACTCAGCGGATAAGCTGTAACTTGTAATTATGAACATGTTTTATGACCAGGTTTATTGAGGCCAGGTATTGATGAAGACGATATCTAAGAATATACAGGAGAAGTTGCTGTCTTTTGGTGAATTGACCTTAAAAGCAGGCTTAAATGTTGCTAGAAGTTTTGAAGTATCTGAGAAATGCATTCAAACTGTTCGAAAAGAAAACAATAATGGTACTACTAGATCTACAAATAACATTAAAACAAAAAAGAGAGCATGGAGAAATGGAAAAAATTATGCACAAGAAACTGGTGCTAAGCTTTGTTTCAGATGTGGGTCAAGTGGACATTTAGCTAATTCAATTTTGTGTTCTGCTGCGGGGAAAATTTGTAGCACATGCAAAAAGGGGTCACTTCAGTGGGGTTTGCAGAGGTGTTAAGCAGAATGTGAACTACGTATTGGTAAAAGATGAAGAGGAGGAGGGAAGTATGCAAGATGTGGTATTAAGTGCACAAGGTAAAATTGAACATGGGAAAGAGATACCTGTGAAATTACCAATGTGTAAACGAATGAGTGATGGAGGTAAAGTAAATGTAATGTGGTCTTCTGTGCCTGGGACAGAATTATGAGCAAAAGCATGTTTGATAAATTGTGGCTGGGGAGAGAGTTATACCCATCTGACATGAATCCTGATGTTATACAGGACACAGAATACCCATAGTAGGATTCACATAAGTACAGATTGAGTTTCAGGACAGGAGATGTCAGGGCAAATTTTATATTGCAGATAAGGGAGAATAGTCATTGGGATGGCCCCATGTTAATGAGTTGGAAGTCAAATTGGATCCGAAGAAGAATCCGCCAGTTTACATGGTGAAGGAATTAAGAGATGAATGTAGGGAATATGATACACTCAAGGGAAAGTTTCCAGAAGTGTTTAGTGGAACTTTGGGTATCATGCAGGGATTCAAGCACAGACTTTTTTGCAGGAAAATGTAAGCCCAGTGAAACAAAAATCATGCAATGTTCCTGTGACCTATAGATCTAAACTGAAGGAAATGCTGAATGAGTTGTGTGCAAAGGATAATATGGAACCAATTAAAAGTTCAGACTGGATACCACCGGTCATGATAGCTATCAATGTAAGTGATTAACTAACAATATGTATTGATTTAAGGTGTCTGAGTGGGGCCACATGGTTAGATACATTTCCATGAATTTGAGAGAATTGTTGTCATCTATGGGTCACCCACAGTTTTTTCAACAATCAATTTGCCCAGTGCTTATCATTAGATTGAATTGGAAAATAATTTGAAGCACTGTACTCCTTTTGTAATACCAGAAGGGGCTTTCCAATACAATACAAAATAATGCCTTTTGGGCTTTGCTAGTGCTTCAATGGTATTCCAAAGGGAAATAACAAAGATAGTGGTAGGAGTGGAAGGGGTCAAGTTTTTCCATTCATTTACGGGACGTACAAACTTATCCATGATGTCATCATGAAACAGGTTTGTTGGCATCAGAAACAAAGGACTGACTGTGAAGGGTGAGAAATGTAACTTTGGTAAAGCCTAATTGGAATATTTAGGGCATGTGATTTTGAAGAAGGGAATTGATCCTAAG
The DNA here is from genome assembly GCF_031143425.1 of Pleurodeles waltl. Taxonomy (NCBI): domain Eukaryota; kingdom Metazoa; phylum Chordata; class Amphibia; order Caudata; family Salamandridae; genus Pleurodeles; species Pleurodeles waltl. Next base: position 467,060,846 of record NC_090437.1, read on the forward strand.
GTTAGCCACGTTGAAGTAATATTGAATGCTCCAGAGCCTAGCAGGAAGGAGCAATTGATGATGCTTCTAGGACTTGCAGAGTTTTATTCTACATTCTAGATTAATTAATAACTATTCCACATAGGTAGAACAATCGAGGAAGCTAATTAAGAAAAGTTCTAAATTTGAATGGGGATAGAAAAAAGCAGATTGTTTTGCATTTATCAAAAAGTAAATGTTGCAAGCTCCGTGTTTAAAACCATTTGAATTTTTTTTAGTTTTTGCGTTTTCAATTGATGTAAGTGGGTATGGCATTGGTGCTGTTATCACAGAGGAAGAAAGATGAGAAATGGGTTGTGGCATATGCATTGCGTACTTTGACCTAGGTTGAAAATAGGTACTTGGTCATCGAGAAAGAAACTGTTGTCAGCTTCCTGGGCTGTATGACGGTTTAGGTTCTACATTTGGGGAGAAGTTTCAAATTATGCACAGACCACAAACATTTAGTGAACACTTTAAAGCCGGGTGATGGAACAAACTTATCTCCCAGGTTCGCAAGGCTACCTTCAAAGTTAAGAATGTACTGTTTGGAAATATAATTTGGCCCGGTGAGGAATAATGTGATTGCTGATGGGTTGTCACATCTTCCTTTGGGGAGTACCACTGTGGTGGAGGAGACTAAGATCTCTGAATGGGATTTTTCATTTCATGCAAGGGTGTGTTTTGGAGCATGGGAGACAAATTGGTATCAGAAAAGGAGTGGTGTCAAGAAATGGAGAAAGATGAGGAGATGCAAATGATTAAGATGCACATTACGAAAGAGTGGCCGAATGAGCGAATGATGAGAGGAGAGGGAGCCACATTTTGGAAATTAAATGAGGAATTGTCCTTATGTAATGCTGTGGTTCTAAGAGGTGACAAAATTGTGCCTCAAAGGGGGTTGAGCGAATAGTTGGTGAGAATGAGTCATGAGGGTCATGGTGGCATGTTTAGTGCTAAAAGGAAGCTAAAGGAAAATTTGGGTGGCCTGGAATTGATGTTATGCTGGAACGCTGGGTGAGGAACTTTGTGGCATGCACACAGAGTGATAAAAGTGTGTAATATGCCATTGATGTCCATAGAATTGCCAGATCATCAATGGCGGAAATTCACTGTAGATTTCATGGGGCCTTTCTCCATGTTGCCAACTAACAAAGGTTATGCCTTCATATTAATTGACTATTTCTCAAAATGACCTGAAGTTCATATGGTGGGCAAGATCACTACTAAAGTAGTCATGGAACTTTTTAGAGGATGTATTTTCGAGGGACGGGTTCCTGAAGAGCTTGTGTCAGATAATGGGGTACAGTTGACATCTGAGAAAATTAAATCACTTTTAAGGACATTTGGCATCAGGCATTTAAGAGTGGTGTTATATCATCCCGCAGGGGATGGTCAAGTGGAAACATTCAAAAGAATCATTAAGGAAGAAATTCAACTGGTGTTAAATTTGAGGTTTCCTTGGAATAAGTCTTTGCAAAGTATGCTTTTATTGTACAGGATAATGCCATATTCGGTGATGGTAAAAATCCCATTTGGACTTTTGAGAGGAAGGAAACCGGCTACTGGGTTAGATCTGTGGTACCTGATGGAAAAGAATTGTAAGAAATTTGGTGTGGTACATGATAATGAGATGTGGGATGCAGTGAGGAAGCACTAGAAGCATATGGGAGTGTATCATTGTAATGATGGGAATTTTCCTAAAGTTGTGGTGGGATAGCATGTCCGTATCAAGAGACCAGTATTCGTTGATAAAGGAAGTTCCCATTGGTCAGAACCATTGAGGATCAGCAAGGTGTTGGGGAATGTGGTTCAGTTGGAGTATGGTAAGATATGGAATTTACCATATGTAGTGGTGTGTAGGAACAGTGGAGGTGTGTCTGATATGAAAGACAGGAAGCATGATGATGAGTGCAGTGGTTACATAATGGGTAATTTGGGAAGGTAGGAGTTGGATGAAATGCATGAAGATCATGTTGGCTGTACAAATCTGGAGACAGTGGGTCCCGAAGAGCTGACGGAGGTGAAAGATGTGAATAGTAATTCAATTCAATGATAATGTGTTGCGGTGATGTGAACAATAAAGGAAGGTAGCCTCAGACTTGTAAAATTATGTTACTGAGTGAAGCGTGAAAGATCTTTTTAATTATCTATTGCATTAATTGAAATGCATGGGGGGGATATAGACATTGAGGGCCAGATGCATCATTATATCCAATAGTGATTACCTAATTGCAATTTATTGCAAATCTCAATTAAGTAATCGCTATTGGAATGTTCGAAACTTTTGTGAGTCATTGCGAATGGCTTCAATCAGCAGACCACTATGTCTGTAATTGCTTTTCAATAAAGCAATCTTTTTTTAAAAAAATGCAGCCCGTTTTCCTTGAAGGAAAACGGAATGCGTTTAAAAATGAAAAATGAAAAGTTTTCTTTTCATTTTTTAAGAGTGGGCAGTGGTCCGTGGGATGTTTGCCTGCTCTTAAAAAACAGTTTCGCATGCATTCATAAAGGAAAAGGGGTCCCACAGGGACCCCTTCCCCTTTGTAAATGGGTTACCACCAATTTGAAATTGGTGGTAACTGTGATTGTTTTGCGATCACATTCACGGTCACAAAACAATCATACATACCTCTTCAATTCGGTATTAGGAATGGACGCCCTTGACATGCCCCTTCCTAATACCGAATCGGTATGTAGTCGCAAATCCAATTTGCAATTCGGTAACAAGTTTCTGAATCGCAAATTGGACTTGTTACATACCAAAATGCATTTTTGCGATCGCAAACGAGCCTTTGGGCTGATTGCTATCCCAAAAATGTTTGATACATCAGGCCCTGAGTTCCTTATTTTTGTAATTCATAAGTTTATAGTGTTCTAGTATTATACTAATTGCAACAACAACAAAAATTCACTCTCATTTGTAGGATTTAGTATAGTGTTGTTTAGATTTATTGTATTCCTTTTATTGTTGTTGAAAAGGAAAAGAATGAAGATGTGTGGCATGTGCCACTATAGAATGTGGAATGAGAGTGTGTGTGGATTTGCTGGGCGGAAGCTGGAGGAGACACTGGGCCTCATTTTGAGTTGGTGGTGGTGGTCATACCGTCAACAGGCTGGCGGAGAAGACCACCAAATTATGACTTCTGTGGTACTCCCTACGGTATACAGCTAAATTACCCCTGGGATCACCATGGCAGTCAGACCGATACGGATGGCTGAAGGCACCTGCAAGCTGGATGAGACCACGTTACTGCTGGACATATTATGAGGCTACACACCACCAACATTTCCGCTGCTGTCCCACCACCACAGAGACCCTGGTGGAAACAAACTCTATAAAAGGAGACACTCACCTTCAGTAGCATACACATCCAGAGCTGCCATGGAACCAGAACTAGACATCATCCCGCTGCTCCTGTTTGCTGAAAGACTTTGGAATATTCGCCGCCGCAGATGACAGCAACCGTAAGTACAGACACTTATTTGTTACTGTTGCATATTGTACATTTTTGTACACTTACACAACATACCATCAGGAAGGGGGTGCGAGGGTGACACTCACACGTAACTGTGCACTGACACACAAACACACATACAGTTACACAGACATACACAGTACAGACACCACAGCCAGCACACACACACATACACACAGAGCAAAAACACACACTTAGCATTGGAAACACAGCACAGGCCCAGACTCACACAATAACACACAACACCACAACACATCACAAGCACTCACAATAGACACTACCAAGGGACATATCACACATAAACCACAACCTATAACCAACACGAAACTAACACGCACACTTACGCAATCAGACAGCTTACCTAGCCACACACACTGCACATCATACCTGTCATTACATGCACAATAGAGGCACACTCACACAGTCAAAGCACACAAAGCCACAAAACACAGCAACATACATTTCAACAAACACCACACACTACCATGACAACAACATGTCTGCTACATACACATGCCCATCACACAATACATGCCATATGCCTGAGGGACAAAAGCATTGCACACACCCACATATACTGGCCATACAATACAGGAAGCACAAGCACCACACACACACAAATACTGACATACAACCAATGTCAGCCATTAGCAACTCTAACCTAGTAACATAAATGCAGGACAAAGATGTAACCAGGGAACCAACAACTGGTTGGTCTGAATATGTTGTAAAGCATAAATGTAACGAAAGTCAAAGGCCATAGTCCATTGTCACAATAATGTGCACTATGCAGGCAGGCTCCTCAGGGAGTGTCTGGGGGGTACCAGAGGGAGATGTTTGGGCTTATGTTTGGGATGGGGACTTTGGGATTTGGCTTGGCGGGGGAGTTTAGGTTTAGGCTTGGGGGTTGGGTGGGTCTTCATGGGATGGTTCGAATTCTTGGCGGGGGAGGGGCATGGGCACTTACACAGGGGTAGAAGAGGCCTTGAAGGTAGAAGGGGTGGACTTGGGGAGGGTAACAGCATGTTTAGGGGTTTCATTGGGGAGGTGTAGGGAGAAGGGAAAACTCAAAAAGGAAAGATTTCTCACACACACAGGGACAGTCAGAACAAAAGGGTTTGGGTGTGGAGGGAGAGGGAGTGGTTATATGAGGTGTTGGTATGGATTTCTTGGGTGCATGTTTGTGGGAGGTATGCTTGTGGGTGCTGGGTGTCTGTTAGGTGAATGAGTGAGGGTGTTTATGTGTTTTGTGCTGAGAATGGGTGGAGGTGCTAGGAGCTGTCATGGTGAGTGTGTGGTTGACTGTTGGGTGGTGACTGCAGGTATGGTGTATGTGCTGCATGTAGCAGTGTCAGTGGTTGTGGTGTCTGCAGGTGTGATGACTAGGGTGGATGTTGAGGGTTTGCTGTGGTGCTGTCTGTGGATAGATAGGTGTAGTGGCTGGAACTGAGGATGCTGGAGTGAGGTCTGCAGGTGTGTCTTGTGTGCTGTCTGTGGTGCTGGGTGTGGTAGGGGTGTCAGGGCAGGTTGTGACTGTTGCTGTGTGTGCATCTAAATGTTGCTTGCGTGCATGCCGGTGGTGTGTCCTGTGGTTCTTTAGTTTGTCTGAGCTACCCTTGAATATTGAGGTAGACGCAACCCTGTCTGTTTGTGTGCTTTGGCTAGGTCGAGGATGAGGGATTTGGGATTGGGGAGGGGGATTGCAGACAATGGGTGACTGGCTGCCGTCAGTGTGGAGGCCAGACAGTGCACCATGAATGCCCTCCAGGAACAGATTACTCTGTTGGATTTGAGTTGCCAGTCCCTGAATGGCATTCACAATGATTGACTGACCCACAAAAATCGGCCTCAGGATGTCAATAGCCTCCTCACTGAAGGCAGAAGTGCTAACAGGGGCTGCAAAGGAGACGCCCAGCCTCTTGTGAATGTGAACTACAACACCTGCAACACAATGTAATCAGTGCAAACAATAGGTTTCCATACTAAAACAATCAAAACATATCCAATATAGCAAAAAAAGTAATACATTACAATGTTAATTGATGACAGAACCTTACAATGTACACATGATGGTGGCAAAAACCTGTGAATAATGTAACTGTTCATAAGATGTCTTGGCCTATTTAGCTTGCCATTAATTGGCCATTGCATACCATAATTGGGACAGCATGAAATAATAGACTAGGGGATGTCTTGTGATTTGTCTCCCAATTAATCTGTTTTAGACTAGCGGTCTCCTGTGGGGCCTGCTGGGTCTTTTAAAAACTGTTTTACATTTCATTGAATATGGGATTATTTAGTAAATATTAATTTTAGATATTCCTTTTTAAGATTGATCATTGGAGTGAATGAGTATATGAGAAGTGAGTTGAGAGGTTGACAGTATTAGTTTCCCCGTGGGGCCATTTTTTATTAATCATTGTTATACGATACCCTGTCCTTTTGGGTGGATAGCTTATGTGGGGCTCTCTCTCTCCTTTTTTGGACACTATTTAGCTTGCCCACAACACAAAGAATAAGGAAATAGCTGTGTAGGCACTTACCATTCAATTAACATGTACATGGTACTAACATTCAGAACTCTAATAACAATGCATGTGTTGCAATAGTAGTCTTGCTATACCTCTATGGTTTCTAACATGTAGGATGTCCACTCAGATGAGACATTACAGGAGCCCTCACTTACCAAATGGGTTCAGCTCCTAACAGCTCTGAGTAAGTTTAGCAAGTATGGCATGTGAAATGTCAGGTGGACATCAAAGCCTCACATGAAGTTGTCACTCATCAGAAACCTTATGAAAAGTAGGTATGACTAAAACTTGTCAGACTCTATGTTGCACATAGATATGGATCAAGGGGCATTGGAATGGACAGAGGGTAAATACCTGAACAACTTACCATCATGATATTGGGAGTATTGTAATTGTAATTGTATTTATATAGTGCTTACTGCCCAATATGAGGCGTCAAAGCACTTTTAGGTGAGTAGCACCCTACTCCGGAACCCAAGAGGAATTAGTGGTTGATTAGTATAGGGAACTATGAGTACAGTATTAGTATTGCTATGAGTTAATTTAAGCTGAGGATATATGAGTTTGTTGGTTGGATTGACTAGAGTAATGGAGGTAGAAAAAATCCAGAAGTGTTAATTGGGAGTTTATAGTAATAGGATGAGCCTTGTAATGAGTAAAGGAGAGATGGAGGAGGGAAGGGTCTGTGTAAAGGGTTAGGGAGATCATAGTAGCAGGAGGGGTTTTGATGAGTCAAAGGTGAGATAAATGAGCGAGAATTTTGTAAGGTTCTTTGGGAGAGCATGGTAATAAACTAAGGTTTGGGGTGAGCTAGATGCAGTAGAGGAGGGAATCGCTTAGGCATGCTTATTTTGGAGACGAAAGTAGTAGAATGGGTTTGGGTTGAGTCATAGTGGGGTTGAAGGATAGATTGATAGAGACATAGGGTGATGGGGAGACAGGGTAAAGCTTACAAGAGAGTAAAATTTATATTATTTCATTTATTTATTAATTTAATTTTATATATATTTGTATTCTATTTTTTTATTTTTTTATTTAATGTAATTATTTATAATTTGCATTTTATTTATAGATTACATTTTTTTTCTCTAGTACATTAGGACTAGAATAATAAATAAATAGATGTGTAAATACATAGTAAGGTAATATAAGTGCAAGGAATATAAGGGGTCATTACAAGCTTGGTGCGGCCGCCAATGCGGCCTGCACTCCCGCGGTCCCCATTACAACATCCCCGCTGGGCCGGCAGGCGCAAACCTAGTTTACGCCCGCCGGCCCAGCGGGGATGCGGCAGCAACATAGGAGCCGGCTCCTAATGGAGCCGGCGGTGTTGCGGCCGTGCGACGGGTGCAGTAGCACCCGTCGCGCTTTTCACTGTCTGCTATGCAGACAGTGAAAAGCTGCACGGGGCCCTATTAGGGGGCCCCAGGACTCCCCTTACCGCCAGCCTCTTCCTGGCGGTGCAAACCGCCAGAAACAGGCTGCCGGTAGGGGAGTCATAATCCCCAGGGCAGCGCTGCTTGCAGCGCTGCCCTGGCGGTTAATCACCGCCGGGGCTAAAACGGCGGGAAACCGCCGGCCCCGGCGGTGCGACCGTGGTGCTACTGCCACGGTCAAAATATGGGTCTCGTACCGCCAGCCTGTTGGCGGTACGGACGCCACTTTAGCCCTGGCGGTCTCTGACCGCCAGGGTTAAAATTACCCCCATAATATTGGGTATAATAAAGTGAGAAGAAAAGTAGTATTGTATAAACAAACTTTCAAGATTTGTAATATTTGGAGTTAATTAATAAGTGTACTTTTGTAACATTCATTTATCTTTCCTCAATTTTTGAATAGCGAAATGCTTGCTGTTAAATAGATAAGACAACATTTGATCATTGTGATACAAAAAACGAAAGCAGGGATTCACAAGTATCTCATATATCAACTTATATAGGATCTTTGCAATGACCTATGAACATGTTAGGCACAGGATAATATACAGATATATATGTATGTACACACATATATATATATATATATATATATATATACATATATATATATATATACATTTATATATATATATATATATATATATATATATATATATATATATACACACATGCATACACACACATACACACACACACATATATGCATTTATATATATATACATATATATATTTCTATCTATCTATCTATCTATCTCTCTCTCTATATATATATATATATATATATATATATATATATATATATATATATATATATATAAAACCGTGAGTAAATATACATTTGTTTAACATGGTTAAAGAGTATGTGTATAGTTTATTATTATGAAATAGTACCAATAAAATAATTCTTAAAGAACTATACATATCTAGAATATACACATAATCAGATTAAAAATATTTATCAACAAAGACATATGCATTCCATTGCTGTTTGAATGTGGTGGTTATGAAGGAAAGATACAACTCTTGGGTAGTATTCTGAAGGCAAGATAGTTATTGTGGATCTAATATATCAGGGGTAATGAATTCCATTGTATGGCTGCCTGAATGGAGAAGGATGTACCACCTTTTGTCTTTTTCTTGTATGGTAGTGTTTTGAGGCGGGGTGCCAATCTTGAGCAAAGGTTTCTTTGCTGAATGTATTTGGTTATTTTGTTTCAGATGAAAAGTGGTCCTGTTCCATGTATAGCTTTTTGGCTGATACAAAGGAGCTTGAAAGTGGATCTTCTGTCAGTGGGTAACCAGTGTAGTGCTCCCAAGGCAGGGGATTGTGCCTTTCCATGTAATAGTAGCCTGGCAGCTGGGTTCGGAATACGTTGTAGTTTTTTCATAATAGATAGAGATGATCTACAGTAGAGGCTATTGGCATAATCCAGTTTGGATAGTACAAGAGAGATAGTAGCCTGCACCTTGTGTGGAAATATGCATTGCAGAGTCTTCAAGGTGATGAAGCTTGATCGTACTCCTTTGTCCACTTGGGCATTCATTGTTAACTTGGAATCCATGGTAATTCCAAGTTTTTTAACTTTGGTACTTGAGGAGGTGGTCCAAGATCGTCAGGCCAGGAGCACAATGGGTCAAAATATTTCCACTTGCCACATGTGAGTATTTCCATTTTGGAAGCATTCAGTTTGAGATAGCCCCAGGTCATCCACTGATCAAGGGCTCTGAGGCAACTGAAGATTTGTAAGTTTTTAATGTCTTTGGGACATTTCAATTTAAGTAGTATTTGTGTGTCATCTGCATAGTTGTAGCATGTGAGTTAAAAATCATTCATCAATTCAGGTAATGACATCATGTAGATGTTGAAAATCATAGGTGAGATGATTGATCCTTGGGGGTCTCCTCCTTTTGTGAGGTATGATCTGGATGAGAAGGGGGGAGAATAGGTAATATTAGTTCTGTTTTGAAGGTAGGATATACTCCATTTGAGAGCAGTCCCTTCTATGCCAGCTTCGTGGAGTATTTGGATTAGGGTGTCATGGTCAACAGTATCAAAGGCAGCTGAGAGGTCCAAGAGAAGTCGTACAGCAACTCCATTGTGGTCGACTTTGTTTAAGATCATCCCAGATTACTATGAGTTCTGATTCAGTGCCTCTTCCTGAGCGGAATCCAGTTTGGCAGTCTGAAAGTACGGAATTGTCTTCAATGAATTGTGACATCTGGGTGAATGCTGCTCTTTCTATCACTTTGCTCAAGAAAGGTCCATTTGAGATTGGTGTGTAGTTGTTGGGGTCCTGTAGGTCTAGGTTTGTTTTCTTTAATAACGGACGTATGTATGCCTTTTTCAGGTCTTCAGGAAAAGTTCCTGTAGTTAAAGGGTTATTGATGATTCTTCTTACAGGTGTGACAGCAGAAGTAGATTAAAGAATGTTCTTGAAGACATGTGGTGGACGAGGTATGGATCTGTAGGTGGCAAGTAACAACCAGTAGAGTATATACAGCAGTATAGTGGTGCACATATGACACAATCACATGTGCATCATCATATGCTTTTGTACAGAATAGATAACATAAGAGATTAATAAGTCCCTCTACACAATAGTATGTGCACACCTATGTACCAATATCGAGGACTTTACATCTATGTGTTACTTGGTGATCTTCGACCCTTTGCATTTACCACATTGTCACAGCTTAGAATCTATCACTTCATACAGTGACCTGGCATATGGATGAAAATGTGGTACGTCAGTACTCATCCCTTTGTGGCTGGTGTGCTGCCTTCAAACACCCATCCAACTCAGGGTAGGCCACCGTCAATAAGCTGGCCATTAGGGGGGGTCAAAGTCTGACAGGCACCCCTTCCTCCTTGTTAGAACATCCCCAGCTGGGCCTCTGCAGTCTTCCAACCCAGGATCTCACATCCTCCCACTGCTTCCTACAGTGGGTGCTCCACCGGCTGTGGACCCCCAGGGTCTGTACTTTCTTGACAATGGCACGCCAGATCCCCTTTTGCTGGTGAGCATTGACATGCATGGATGACACAGACAAGATGAGAAAGTCATGTCCACATGCGTCATCCCAAAACAAGAAGCGTGAAACAAACATTTGTTCAAGTAGCCATGCATACACTTCCTCCAACCTTCCCTTCTAGGTAGAATAACCATCTGCAGACAGGCCATGTGTGAAGTGGAGTCAGGCATACAACATACATATCCAATACCAGGTCTATGCTAGAAACATATTACCAGACCACAAGCATGTCTTTAAACATGGTATAAGTATACAACTATTTCAAACACCAGTTTCATTTATCATGTTATACAGTTTTTGGGTGGGTCAGGATATATACATCGCTCACTCTTCACGATGTATCAGGGATTAAAACCATCTATGCACATGTTCACATGTCCATCTACCCACACATTTCATTCCAATCCTTCATTCCACCACATTACATCATCATCATCATACACACAACATTTCATACATTGGTATTGTAATGCACTTACCTGCTCCTCAGGTGCACCATAGAGCTGTCCAAACAGGGCAGGACCTCCTCCACAAGCTTGTACGGCTTGCTGGCGGCAGTGTCAGGAGTCAAGTGAGGCATGAAGCATGAGAAGGTGGTCACCGTCACCGCTGGTGGATGTCATCATTGGCCCAAATCTGCCAAAGGCAACAATACATACCAATGGCAATGTCCACAGTGGTTGTAACCGCCTACTGCTATGAAGACCTCCGCCGGCAGAGTTAGGTCACTTCCTGATGTCCAGTACAGTAGGTCAGGCAGCTGCCATTTTGAGGCTAATATATGTATGTTAAGGCTTTGAAAGTTGTATCATTGACTAAGATTCATATTTGTCATAGTATGTTAACTGCTGGCTTAATGCAAACATGTAACAATGTGCATGTAATATGTATAGGATGTGAAAATGAAGTATCCTGAGTTGTGTACATGAAACAGTATTGTCAGCAGAGTAAGGATTTTAACAAAGTATAGGTGTTCAAACTATGTTACACGTTAAGTAAGTTCATGTCACTTTTACAGTCAGTGACATGTTTCTCCAATTCAAAAAACATGCTAGGGGGATCTGATTACAGTATTTAGGCCAATGTATGCTAGGTATGTGCTGAGTACAACTTTTTTACTGTTTCATGTGACATAATGTAGCATTATCAGTGACATTGGTGTGAGCATACTTATAATGTATAGATTGAGACATACACATACTTTCTTGTGTTATCCCACAAAGTTACTCTGGCATGAGAAGAGCAAGGCAACCTCCAGTGTACCATCCACTAGCGGACCTGCTCACAATGGAGGAGCGACATGTCATCCAAATATATCTTCTGGATAGGCAGACAATTATGGATCTCTGTCGTCAGTTGGAGCCAGATCTGATGCTGCCATTCATAAACCCAAAATCATACCTCCCATTGTCCAAGTCATGTCAGTGCTACACGTTCTGGGCACTAGGTCCTTTCAAAATACAATTGCCCTAACTGCAGGGATGTCTCAGCCCATGTTCAGTCTGGTTTTGAAGGCTGTACTCTCTGCATTGTTGAAACACTTGGACAGCTACATCAGATTTCCCCAGTGTTAGGATTTTGCCCATGTAAAGGCTGCTTTATATACTTTGGGACACATTCAACATGTGGTTGGAGCCATAGATGGCACCCATGTTGCCTTGGTTCCCTCAAGTGCCCATGAACAGGTATATAGGAACAGGGTAAACTTCCACTCCATCAACGTCCAAGTGGTCTGTTTGGCTGACCTCTACATTTCACAAGTTTGTGCTAAGTATCCTGGGTCAGTCCATGATTCCTTCATCATGCGTAACAGCAATATCCCACTGCTAATGACACAACTATACACAGAGAGGGCCTTGCTGGTTGGTAAGTCATATTTGTAATGTGTGTCTGTACCTTTAATCTGCTACAGGAGACTCTGGCTACCCTAACCATCCTCGGCTGTTGACATCAGTGAGTTTCCTAACCATGCCAGGTGAAGTCTGCTTCAATGAGGCCCACAGAAGGACAAGGAGTGTAATGGAACAGACTTTTGGGGTTCCTGGAGGAAAGATTTTGCAGCATTGATAAGTCTGGAGGAGCCCTCCTCTACTCACCCAACAAGGATTGTAAAATTGTTGTAGCCTGCTGCATGCTCCACAGCCTCTCCCTGAGACGTCAGAATCCATTCATACCAGTTGAGGGGGAGCCAGCAGATCCTGTGGGTGGAAATGCAGATTTGCCAAGAGAGGATGAGCATGATGAGGCTAAAGCTGCAGACATCAGGGCTAATCTCATCAATCATTACTTCAACTGACTCAAGGTATGTGATGTGATGTAATAAAAGTGATCCAGTGGGTTATTGTGAGGTTTGGAATGCCAGATAAGGTTCTTAATCTGACCCTCAGATAGGTCATAAGTGGCTCCAAAGCCTATTACCCAGATATACATGCAGATTGTTACTTGGAGCGGTGTACAGGACTGTCATGTACATAGTCCAATGTTTTCACAATGCTTAATTAAAATAACATTTGTACACATAATTTGGCAGTGTAATGTACATGTATCAATGAGGCACATACCGTATGCTTGTCAATTCCAGTTTGCAGATTGACTGTTTGGCTTATCCTCATTTGGCAATATCAGACAGTGTCACAGGCAGATGGGATTTGCACACTGACATCTGAATTGAACATGGATTAAACCAGGTACTGTCTGGCATGAGATTTGTTGTGTGTAAGTTCTATGCGCAGACTGTCAGGACGGTGGGAATTTAGTGTCCTTTTCTACCTGTTTGGTATTGGCCTGTTTGGTATTGGAGGTGAGGCCAATGATGCCATGTGTGTGTTCATTTGTTTCTGACACATGTCACAATGTGGTATCCATACCCTCTAACATCATAATATTTTGTGTTGTATGTAAGCTAACTTGTACATAGCTGTCAGTGTGTTTCCAATTTGCAGAAAATGTGCCTGTGTCTGAAGACTAATAGACGTGAGTGTCAAGCCTACAGATACCTGACCATGGTAAGTGGGAGGTTCCATGACTGGGGACATTAGTACTGACCTCTGTCTGTTTCATGGGGTATGCTCATTTGGGAACTGTGGTATGGGTATGTGATAAGGCTTTAGCTGATGATACATTGTACCAATCTGTTTGCCTCCTAGGATACTGAAATACTGACATGTCCCTAACTTCAGAAGTCTGTCGGCTGGTAATGTTTGACACCTATGCTGCAACACTGAAGTTAGCAGCAGTACTTTACTATTTGGTAGTTGGCATTCTCCAAGTAAAGTTGTGGGAATGTGCAATACAAGTGATTTGTGTCATGTTTATAATACATTGTCAATGCAATATGTATCCTATTATACAGTACCTGTAATAACCATGACAAATGTTTTACATTAGAGAGGAACATTTTCATACAAGCCTTTCATACATGACAGTTGTATATGGTTGATATATCACACTAACACATGATCTGTGGTTAAGTTGTATTTATTGAGGAGTACACAGCAAAATGAGTGATATGAAACAAAAATAACACAAACATAACAGTGAAGGGTTCAGTCATGGTGGATGAATTCATTAGTGTAGATGCCATACCATTTGGTAAAACAAGTCCAGTGTCCTTGTACCATAGGAAAATGGAGATAGGTTTCAGAACAGTCAACAGGGTGTATCTGTGCCACACAAGGGGAACCAATCAGCAGAGGTTCACTTCCTGGCAGTGGGTTTGGTCTTGGCATCTGTTCCTTCTGGATGTCTGGGTGGACGTCCACATTTGCGAGGGGGGTTCTTCTGTTACCGAGGGTGGGGTGTCTGAGGTATTCCCTTCATCTGGCAGGGCCTCCATTCCACTAGCGGCTACAGATGTAGAAGGGCCTGATGTTTCATTGCCAGTGGAAGAGGTCTGATATTGGGTACAAAACCTACTCAGGGTAGTATTCGTGTCCCTCAGCACCCCAGTAATGAAAGCCAGGATGGCATTTTGGGTCTGCCACTGCTGCATGGCTTCCTGTGGTTGTCCCTCTGCAGCTGTCGGATCTCCCCATCATGGTCAGTACCTGGCCCATCGTGCCTTGGGAATGTTGGTAGGCTCCCGAGACTTGGAATATAGTGTCCTAGTCAGTTGTGTCCCTTGCAGACCCCATCCACTGGGCAACACCATCACTCCCACATACCCTACCCCCCGTACCTGTGCCCCTGGCACAGTGTGCCCACTCCCACTGGTGGCAGGACCATCATTGTCAGGGTGACAACAGGAGACTCAGGTACCTGTACTGGGGGGGCAAACAATGGAAGCCACTGTCCTTGGGACACAGGTTTGGGGGCGAATGGTTGTCTGTGATGCAGATGCAACAGGGCTGGCAGGAGTGGGTGTGGGCAGGGTGAGGCTTACAGTTGTTGACTGTTGGGTCAGCTTTGTCCTCAGGGTCCAAACATCCAGGGGCGTTTTCTTCACTGGGGCATTCATCCAGAGGGTTAGTGTCAGTGTCTGATGTCCTCTCCATGTTGAGAATGGCAAGGTTACCTGTAGGAGAAGTGGAACACAAAGTTGCTGTAAGTGATGCAACATGTGATGTTTAACTTTGACAACTAGACATGCTATGTGACATGCACACACTGCCTTTACATGATCCCATGATATGACAATGACAGCTGCTTCCAAATCTGGGTTTGAGCAATGTGAGAGCCAGAGATTTACAAATCCAAGCTCTTGGAGTATGTTGGTGTTTAGATGACTGTTGATACCCTCATATCTTGTCTGAGTAAAGACATGACAATGTACATTTCTCTCCCAGTAAGGTGTATGGCATCATTGATTAAACTGACAGATGGACAATGCACAAAGGTGACAGAGCAATCACACAGTATGGGAGTTACCATCTGGTCTGGTCCTCTGTATGGATGTACTGAAAGTGCATCCAGTTTCCCAGAAAGTCTCCTCCCTAGGTAAGTATATGACATTGTTAGGAAGGTTTTCTCAAAGGCCAGGTTGGTAGGGGACACAGCCGTAGCTATGTTTTGCTTGTAATAGTAGTGATAGTGGCCCAAAGAATTGCTGTCATTGGCATGGACTGTAAGTCACTGGTGCATTCAAGAGGGGTTACAGTGATGGTCAGTTTCACATGCAAGACATTTTCAAATGTAGTACACTGTTCTGGTTTTCTTACAGGTGGAACAGTGCCTGAAGGGAGTTGTAGTGTTGTCAGTCCCTGTCCTTCACATGCCATACACAAACACTGTGGCCCCAGGTAAGTTACGTTGGCATGTGGCATGCCAGAGAGGGGTATTTAGACCTTTGAACACAGGGGTGGTGGGTGGTTTGGGCATTAAGGTGGAGAAAGGTGATCAGTGAGCATGCAAGACAAAACATTTTGGTTTTTGGTGACATGAATGGTGTTATGACTTACCAGATTCCATCTCCCCAGCTATTCCTGTGGGGCCCTCAGAATGCAGGATGTGCAAGATCTTCTCCTCCCATGATGTGGATATAGGGGGAGGAGGTAGGGGCCCACCGTTAGTCTTGCGGACTGCTAGCTGGTGTCTGGCGGCCATGGAATGTACCTTACCCCTGAGGTCGTTTCACCTCTTCCTGAGGTCCTCCCTTGTGTGTGGGTAACTGCCAACAGAATTCACTCTGTCGACTATCCTTTGCTGGATGTGTGCTCCAAAAAGGTATGGCTCTACTCTGACAATTTCGTCCACCATGACCCTCAACTCATCATAAGTGAATCATGGATGTTTTTATCACGACATGGTAGTGGTGGAAGAGACAGTGAGGTAGTGTAAAGGGTGTTGGGAAATAATTAATGATGAGGTGTGGGTGCTGTGATGTGAGTGGGTGACGGTTGTGTATTGTGTGGGATATAAATTTGTGTGTTGTTTATGTTGTGGAAGTGAGGGATGAGTACTGAGTGAAATGTGTAGGGGTGCCTATTGTTTGTTTTGCTAGTTATTTTTATCTTTTTCTTATCTCTGGCTGTGAGTAGCGTTCTGGTTGTAAAAAAAATTGTGGTTTGTGTAGGGGTGTGTTTTATAGTGCAGTGTGTGGGTGTGTCCGGTGTGTGGATGTGTGTCAGGTGTAGGGTATTCAAACTATTCAATGTGGTGTTGTGACTGATGTGACTTCAGACCGCCGCGGTTCACACCACCAATGGTTTTCTGCATTACAATGCTCTTGTGATTTGTGCATCGTAATTTGATCGGAGGCTTTTTGGCAGGCTTGCAGTGCTGGTGGTCGAACCGCCTTTTTTCTGTCCTAAACATGCTACCATTGAGTTTCTTTAGGTATGTTTTAACATCAGAAAACTTTTCTCTGTTTCCTCTGCAACCTCATTTTGATGGCCAAAGGACACAGCTTTCTGCAGTGAGTCAATTCTCAGACAGAATATCGCAGTCGTTCACAGTCCGCAGCAAGTCAGAAATTAAGCCACATTTAAACCAATCAGTATTTTTAATCATTTTGCTTAATGGTTCTGAGTACAATTTCAAATGTGTTTGGTTTTAATAAAATGTGGCAGTGCTGTAGGAGACGTGCCATTTAAAATACAATACATAATATCACAATTCTAAATTAGCCTCGTAAAATTACACATTAATTAATTTGATTAGCTTATTAATAACTTGTTAGAACATTTGTTCCTCGACTGTCAAGTCCAAGTTAATATGTTCCGGTGGCTGAAGATAAGTTCAAGTATGCTTCGGTTCATTAAAAAATAATTAACATTAGAGGCAAAATTATCCAAGATCCTTATGACAGTAGCACCCAGGTCATATTATGTAATTTGTGATTTTCAGAAATTCCCACCATCTTCAGCCTGGATTGGTCTACACCCAAAGCAAACAACTCTGAGTGTTGCATATATTGGGACTCTAAACAGCAGCTCACATTAGGGTGCCCAGTCTTAAACGACAAAAAGTTGTAAACCTACACTAAAACGTTTTAATTACTAAAACAGCATGAAAAACTGCTAAAAAATAACGTATGCAGAAATATTACTCCTGGCAAACTACAAATCTGCGGTCGTTTTGAGCATTAAAGTGTCCAGCTGAATGTACCAGCTATTCAATCCTGAAATGTTAGCCTGTGCTCCAGCATGTCCCCAGCTTGTCTTAGTGCGAAGGGAATCACTCAGATTAAAATAGTGTGCCTAACACTTAGTAGATGCCTACTGACCACTGTACAAAGTACAGTCCAGCGCCATCTGTAAAATTGTCCTGCTCGTTGGTTATTTATTTATTTTTTTGTTTTGTAGTTATTTTATTGATATCAAAAATTTCAAGGGAAGCACTGGCATGCACATACATTATGGGTACAGAAGAATGGTACATCTGTCAGCAGTAATACATGGATATCCAACAAGGGGATACAATCAATCTAACAGAATGTCAACAACAGGGGTAGTGAGGGAGGAGAGTGATGTGCAAAGAGGCGAGAGAAAGAGAAGGAAAATAAGAAAAAGGAAGAAAAAGGAGAGAGACATGAGAAAAGTAGGTAGCGGGAACAAGAGGCCGGGAGGGCAGTAGGGGTGGGCAGTACGTGCGAGCAGTGTAGAGGAGAGAAGAGGATGGGGGATTGGAGAAGAAGAAGATATAGGGTGCCAGAGGAGAAAGGGTAATTTCTCCCACAGGAAAAGGGGACCATGTAAGAAGAAACACATCAGCTTTATCAAGGTTTAGATTATCTTCTCACAGGAGGCACTTTTATACATGGCTGTGAGCCATTCCTCGTGTGTTAGCTACTGCAGGGAGCGCTAATGGCATAGGATATAAATCTTGGCAGCTGCAAGGGCAGTGATGAGTAAATGGCGAGCATGATATACCACCTGGGGGAGGTCCACCAGGTCATGCAGAAGGATCAGTAGGCCCAGTAGTGGTGTTGGCACATCCATGGACTACCTCAAAGTGGATCCCACAATGGTCCAAAAGGGGTGGACAGCAGGACATTATAATAAAAGATGGACAATGTCACAAGGCATGTGGTCATACCACCAGCATGAGGAGTGAAGCAACTTTACTGTGGATTGGAGCCACGCCGGCATCCAGTGCCACCTCTGCAGAATCTTGAAAAGACTGAACTTCATCCAGGTCTCCCACACCCCCTGGCCCAGGCTTTCCAGAAGCTCCACCTAGTCCCCCCTCATACTTCACCTGGAGACAGGCCTCCCAGGTCGCCCTAAGCATAGCTACTTGTGGCTGACAATAGAGGTGGCCAGTCCGGAGATTGTAGAACCCCGACACCATGCCCCTAAACTGGCCCCAGGTATTAAGGTATGCAAGCACTGGGGAGTGGGAGACAGACCATATCTCCGGGCCCAATCTACTCACGACAATAGCACGGTTTTATGTAATGCCACCATTGGGCAAGTGGCAGGCCAAATTCTTCTTGCAATGCCACAAAGGATTTGCGCTCACCCCGGGAGAGCAGGTGGGTTAGAGTGTGAATCTCTGCTGTACACCAGGGGCCCCAATTAAGCATAGCCCCACCAATGGGGATACCATGGTTGCGCCTGATGGGTGCTTTGTCTTGAAGGTGTGTCTCCATCAAGAGGAGCTTGAGGGCTCACTTACAGGTTTTGTACATTGCCTGTAGCTTGGGGTTCAGAGACCCTGCGCTGGAAGGGTCAGACAGGGAGCGCTGCCCAGCGGACCATTCAGTAGCTGATCTCAATTGTGACCCACAACAGGCACTCTTGTATCAGGGGTGCATCTATGCCAGTTGTGCCAGGTGAAGGGCCATGCAATATTGCTCCATGAATGGAGGACTGAGACCTGCTGCAGACCTTTCGGTGATAAGTTTCCTAATGGCCAGATGAGGGTCTCATTGGCCCACAAAAGAATGCTTTGACCGCCCTATCCACCTGTTGAAGTACCGAGAGGGATGTCTGTGGGGAAGCATCTCCAGTGCATAGGTGAAACGAGGGAGGGTTGCCATCTTCACCGTCTGCATCCATCCCCACAATGATAAGTTCAGTTGGGACCATTTCTCAAATTCCAGCTGCATGCATTCGATGAGCGGATTCAGGTTGTCCGTTAACATGCACTCCAAGCTTCTGTAATTTAAATGTGCAGATATTTAAGACGGGTGATTTCAATGACATGGATACTGGGCACAGAGGAGCAATTGGTAATCCTTGATAGCAGGAGGGCCTCAATCTTCCCCCAACTGATCCTACAGCCAAATGTGGCTGCAAATACATCAATGACCTTCAGAATCCTGGGGATGGAGGAGTGTAGGGCTGAGAGAGTAAGTAGAATATCATCTGAATATAAGAACAGTGTTGAGGGCCCTCCATGCATGAGTATGCCTGTGATCTGGTCTGAATGGTGCAAAGCCATCTCCAGAGGCTTAATGGCAAGGAGAAATAGCAAGGTGGAGAGCGTTTGTTAGAAATGGGGTCTCTGGTTGGTAGTCAGTTGCACTCTGTCCAAGTAGGGACCCTCAGTCTAGTCAGGGTAAGTGAGGTACACACCAAGGATAACCCCTGCTCACCCCCTTGGTAGCTTGGCACAAGCAGTAAGGCTTGTTTTAAAGCCAATGTATAAAGTATTTGTACAATCACACACAGTAACTCACCTGGGAATCCTTAACCTGGGAACTAGGTTGGGGCCCTTTTGAGAACTCCCCCTGTTTACCCTTAGCCCCCCACTTCTTCTGATGAGGACACTGCCCACCCTTGGCTGAGTCTCCCCCATACCTCTTTTGGACCCTGGTGCTCTCCCACCAGTCTGCTTCCTGGGCAAGCTTCCTGGGGTCAGTCAGCTTGCTGTCAATGAGGTGCTGGCCCCACTCTAGAAAACAAAGGCTACACAAATACTCCAATGCAATTGAATTGTACAGCCCCTCATAATCTGTTACCTCACTGCCCTTCACCCAACCATCCAGTAATGTGCAAAAAGACTCAACACATTCTAACCAAGTTTGAGAATCCCCCTTCTTGTAAGACCCAAACTTCTCCTTGTACTGCTATGGAGTGAGACCACATCTAGTGAGTAGGGTGTCTTTCATGATAAATTAGGTGAGTCCCTGAGGATCCCGTAGGGCTGTCAAGGTGTCCCTCCCCTCTACCTCAAAGTGCTTCAACAGGCCTGCCCCGCAGTGTACCTCAGGGACCAGGTTCATGTGAAGAGCTGACTTATACCCCTTAAACCACAATGTATGTCATCCTCCCTCTTGTAATCTTTTACCAGGTCTTGGGGGAAGTACACTCTTTTTTCAAGCTGCGCTGAAGTACTGCTGCCACCACCTGTGCTGGACCTGCCCTTCGGATCCAGCTCCTTTAAACTCAATTCTTGTACAAAGATCAGTTTCTTTTCTTCCGTGGCAAGTCTGTCTTTTTCCTTTTCCCTTTTGATTCTAGCCAGCTGTAGCACCCTCTCATGCTTGAGTCTGAGTTTCTCCATCTCCAATTGGTGCCACCTGATTTTCCTTCGGTCCCCCAGTTCTTCCTGGGTCAGGTCTTTGGATGAAACTCTGCAACCTGCCCTGGATGCCCTTTATCCAGGCAGGTCAGGGTTATTCTACACAATACCATGTAAGCTCTGCATCTCCTCATCCAGAACATCCTCCTCTGCTGTGTGCTCCTCAGCTTTTTTTGCTGCCAACCAGGCCCTCAGTGCCCTTTGCAGATCTTCCTTTCTAGTGGAGCTTTTGATTGGACATCTCAGTTCCCTACAAAACTACTTGAGCTGAGCCACTGTGTACTCCTCCAGTTTCTCTAACGCAAACACCCCCATTTGTTGCATCTGCTGATGGCTTACCAGACCGAGACATGTTTGTGGGTAAGGTTCAAGAAAGGTGCAAAGTTCCAGGAGGCAAGAAAAATCAAAGAAAAAGGAAAAAAAGAAAAAAACATCCAAGAGAACAAAAAGTATGTGGTTGCGTAATGGTCTGCAATGAAAGAGCAGTGTACACCAATCACTGTATGTCAAGTACAAATACAAGTTCTAACCCACCGCTGCCACTAGTGTTAGAAATGGAGTCACTGATTTGCAGTCAGTTACACTCTGTCCAAGCAAAGACACACACTCTAGTCATGGGAAGGGAGGTACACACCTAGGATAACCACTGTTCACCCCTTAGTGGGTTGGCACAAGGAGTCAGGCTTATCCTAAAGGCAATGTAAAGTATTTGTAAAATCACACACAGTAACACAGTGAAAACACTACAAAAGGACTCAACACCAGTTTAGGACACTAGCCAATATTTATCTGATTAAAACAAGACCAAAATGACAAACATCCAACATACACAAGCAATGTTATGACTTTTCAAAGATGAACTTCAATATAGCACTTAGAAACACAAATGCCTCAATTTTGTGTCATCATAGCGTCGTGACAGAGTTGCTCCCTACAATCCGATGCCAATGGCATCGATCATGGAGTCGCCCGCAACCCCATGTACACCATGTACAGTACCTTTTGGGAGTGAGGAAATGAGGTAGTGCACAGATTCAGGGAAGCTAGGCATTGCTGGATCCGGTGCGGTGCCGGTTCTGGTGCTGCAGAGCAGTGGAGATGAGGTGGCGTTGGTGCAAAGTGTTGGCTCCTTATGCTCCAGCGGGGTCAATGTCCGGCTGGTCAAGACACAGTGGGGTGACCTCACGGGATCACAGTCATGCCTTGGGCTGCAGGCACCACGGCGGAGTCGGGTGTCACGGATATTGGTGACACAGCACTCTGGACTCATGAGGTCACAGGACGTCAGCAAGACTGTGGCGGCGTCAGGCCAGAGATGTCAATCGGGGTCGTCGTACTCCAGCGGGGACCAGGACTTCGGTTGTACGCAGCATTGTGGGGTCAGGTAGCAGAGTCAGTCTGGGTGTCGGCCGGCATTGGTGCACTTGGTTTTTCTTGATTTTCAATCCGCTATCACTCCAAAAGGCCCAGAAACTGGAATAGGCACCACCTGGTGAATTAGAGCCCACAGCAAGTGAACCCAGAGGCTGGTAGATGACGTCTTTGCTGTCCCTGATACTTCCCAACACAAGGCAAGCTCAGTCCAAGACCTTGGAGAAACTTCACAAGCAGGATACACAGCCAAGTACAGTCTTTACCCACTCTGAGGCAGAAGCAGCAACTGCAGGCCAACCCAGAGAAGCACACACAGCAAACGGGCAGTGCTACTCCTCCAGCTCTTCTCTTTGGCAGAGGTTCCTCTTGATCCAGAAGTGTTCTAAAAGTCTGGCGTTTTGGGTCCACTACCTATACCCATTTCTGTCTCTGAAGTAGGCAAACTTCGAAGGAAAGTCTCTGTTGTTCACAAGATCCTGCCTTGCCCAGTCCTGGCCCCAGACACACACCAAGGGGTCGGAGACTGCTTTTGTGGGAAAACAGGCACAGCCCTTTCAGGTGCGAGTGTCGGCTCTTCCCTTCCCACCCTAGCACAGGAGATTCATCAGGATATGCAGGACACTCCCCTGCTCCCTTTGTGTCACTGTCTAGAGGGAATTCACAAAAAGCCCAACTGTCAGTCGGTCCCAGGTGTGGATTCCACAGGCAGGCAGAGGCAAAGAACAGTTAAGCAATAAAGTAAGAGACTTACTAGTAAAGCAAATATGCCAATCATGGAAAAGCCAACCACCAGTACAATTTACAAAGAGAGCACTTGTACCTTAGCACTGGTCAGCAGCGGTAATGTGCCCAGAGAACCAAAACCAGCAAAAGTGAAGTCCAGCACACAGTCAAAAATACGGGAAGCAGAGGCAAAAAGACAGGGGAAACCACACCAAGGATGCCAGGTCTAACAGCGTTCATCCTTGGCATTTACCCCAGTGGATCAGGAAAGGGTTGGAGAGAAAGCCACCACAGTCATCCTGCACAGAGGCGGAGACATAGAGCCAGTGCCCTCGATAGTCCCATTCTATCCTATCTAACACAACCTGCGTAAGGTGGATGAGGAAGCGGAAGACCCATTTGAGGTTATGTTGCTGGCCAATATCTTAATATCCTCATTGAGAAGGGAGATGATGATAGCTATTGCAGAGGAGGTGGTATCTCCCCAGGTTGGGGAGAACTGGGACTGGGACTTTGCTAGGGAGAAGGCCCTGGGAGACAAACGTGTCAGCTGTGGCAAAGGCCTTATAAAGGTGCTCTCTCACCTTGGACTTGGTACACCTGTAAAAGTCAGCTGGGACACCATCCTCCATCAGGGCCTTATGACAGAGTAAATTTGAGATGGCTTGCGTGATCTCCTCTGTGGTGTTCTCACCTGGAGCAGTGCATGTTCATCATATGTGAGGCAGGGCAATCGGACTTTGTCAAGGAAGGCGGCAACCTGTGTCCCCCTGGGGCTGTTTCAGGAAAGTATAGGACCCTATAAAAGAAGGCAATCATGTCTGTGATTTCCTGTGGTTTTGGTGACCAGGATCCTGGAATCAGCTGCAATGGTGGGTATAACTATCCCCACCTCTCTTTGTCTCAGCTGCACCACTGGGGGTCTGCCTGCCTTTCCCCCTGCTCGTAATGCCAGCACCTCAATAGAGGTGAAGAGGTTGTTGAGGTCCAAGCGCCTTCTCAAGGCTGTACCTTGTTGCATCAAAGGGAGTGGCTATGTCCCCATGTAATGCTTTCTGCTTCTCTTCTCTCTGCCTATTGGACTAGGCAGCATCTCTCATCAGCTGGCCCCTGACAGTTGCTTTCACTGCTGCCCACAGGATCAGAGCTGAGTCGACAGAGCCTTTAATGTGCTCACAGTAGGTGTGGACATGGGATTTGAGTTGTTTCTTTTGTGAGAGAGGGCCTCTTTGTGACATGGTTATCCCCTCACTTTTTGCCTGATGTTGATGTGTGATGTGGTTCCCTGGGCCAGAGCTCTTTCCCTAAATCTGTTGTGATGCAATGGCACAATTGAACACACTCTTAACTACCACTATAAGTCCCTAGTAAGTGGGTACCTATGTGCCCAGGGCATGGTATACTAAGGGTAGGCCCCTGAGGGCAGCAGCACAGATTGTGCCACCCTCTAGGGCCATGCATTCAGATACACCCAGCACTGCCATTGCAGGCTGAGTGTTCTGGTGCGTACCTAAAACTCAAACTCAATATGACACACTGTCTGTGTGCCTGTCCACCATACACTGCATTTACTACAGGTAAGACACCCCTCTGGCGGGCCTTATAGCCCTAAAGCAGGGTGCTTCATATTATATGTGAGGGCATAGCTGCATTACCAATATGCCCCCACTATGTCCTTGACAAACCTTGGACATAGGGAGTGAAAAGAGCAGCCATTTTAATGCTTGTGCTGGACACTGGTCAACAGGAGTTTCCCAGCTACATGATGGCCACTCTGAACCCTGGGTTGTTTGGTGTCAGTCTTCGATGTATCCCTAGATGTACCCAGGGACCCAGGACCCCCTGCAAAATCCAACTATTCTGGCATGGTTGCTGACTGGTCATATCCAGCTGCCACCTTACAAAGGGTAGGAGGAGGGTTCCATCTTAGCATGCACCACCCCTAAGGTGTTGCTTGCGAGGTGGTCCCTCTTTTCCATTTTTCTCCATCACGAATGGAGGGAAAGCAGCCAATTAGGTTTAGGGCATTGACCCTTCCCATAGGAAGTGGTCACCATAGTGGGTGTAGCCATCCAAAGGTAAGTGACCCATTGGACACTACCAGGTTCCCCCTAAAACACCCACTGAATTCAGTGTTTAGTGGGCACCCCAGACCAAGATTTCAGATTTGAAAGGACAAAGAAGACTAGCCCCAAAGAAGATCCAAAGCAAGAGACCTGTGGACCTGCTGCATCACAAAAAGGTGCCTGCTGCACCTAGGACCCGACAATCGCCGCTACAGAGGAGATGGACACTGGAATG
Source organism: Pleurodeles waltl (assembly GCF_031143425.1). Lineage (NCBI taxonomy): Eukaryota > Metazoa > Chordata > Amphibia > Caudata > Salamandridae > Pleurodeles > Pleurodeles waltl. Next base: position 467,086,151 of record NC_090437.1, read on the forward strand.
AGCTCAAGAAACCCAGAGGACATCCAAGCTTTACAAATTGCCCAAGATCTCCCTTCTGAGTGGAGGTACCTCTCTGAAACCAGAAAAGAATCAACAAGCCAGTGAGGGTCAATTTACTGACTGGCCAATATCTCCTGAACTGGATATTGCAGCTGGACCCAATTGCACACTGATGACCAACTGCACAAACCCTGAAAGTGTGCCAGGTTTGGTAGCACTGTGCCCCCTGGTGGCTAGACCTTACTAATACCCTGGGCACTGGTCAGTGGACGTCTGACAATAAGAAAACCAGCTCCCCCAGAGCTGAAAAAGGATCAGAAGGAAGCTCCAATTGAGGGACTTCGGGAACACCAGGGACCTCCCACCAGATTGCCCCCGTTGTCCTGTAAGCTGCCTCAAAGAGACCTACCTCCAGCTCCAAGGGACTCCGTTGCACACAGCTCCTGGATCAACAATTTGCTCTGCACCCGGCCGCCCAGCAACGAGGAACCAGCTGTGCCCCCAGGGTCCAACACCCCTTATGACCCCAACACCACAAAGGGACCCAAGGCACCACCTTGGAATCTGCAAGAATCACCCTTCAAAGTGGTCCTCCCGGAGTGGCCCTGTACCTGCTCCAAGAGAATTTCCAGCACTGCTCCCGCCGGAGCCAGGATCCACCTGAGCCTCTCCAGCTGGCACAGTGTGCCCACCAGTAACCTCTACCAACCTGCAAAAGTGGAACCTTGAAATACAAGTGTACGATTTTATATGCATTTTTAAAAGTGACTGCCTATTGATTCCTATGGTACATAATTACGTACAGAAAGTCTGCATTTATTAAAACTTCAAAAATTCATAGCTCAAAAAATAGTTAACCAATTTTGATAATCTTGGTCTTAAAAATTATATAAAAATCAGAAGTATTTTTAGAAACTGGTCTCGAGTTATTTCTTTGAATGTGTGATATGCATGATTGATACTGTGAGTACAATAAATGCTTTGCACCTCTCCAATATTAGCCTAACTGCTCGACAAAGCTACCTCATAAATAAGAGCATTAGGTGATCTAGTTTTTGCCTCTGGAAACCAACATGTGGTTGCATGGACCCCTACACAGTGCACCTAGTTTGCACACTACATAGAGGGCAAGCCTCCTACACCTTGCCTGCCGGATGATTATAGCGGGATAGGTTGAGATGCCATGGTATTCCGTTTGGCTGCGCTAAACCCAAATCATCCAGCAGGCTGATCTGGAAGTAGCCGAGAGTGCGCCCTCCAGGATGGAAGCCTTGCACACAAGGGGGAGCAAAGGGTGAGCAATGAAAAAGAAGTGCAATCACATTGTGTACCATGTGCTGAGGACAGGTAGGTATATTCTCTGTTTGCCAGGTACAGGTGGTGCCACACATCCAAAAGGTCCTGGTCCAATCTGATGTCTCTCAGGAAAGCCTAATCTGCATTATGGATTGTGTTGCTAGGCCCAGTGCAGTCCAATCGCAGCATCTATTTCTGTCAGGACTCGGGTGAGTTGAAGGAAGGTTTGCTTCAGGTCTGTCATTGCAAATGCAGAGGCCATGCACAGCACTTTCCTCCCGATAATTAGTTGAGTGAGTCATCTGCAGCCCACGGAGGGGGGGCAGCAACTGTGCATTTTCTTACCCACCCAGTCCTGTCATATCTTCTCCACCTCTGTCTCAGTGAGGTGCTTCTCCTGGAGAAGGACTATGTCACGTGCTTGGAGTGGAGGTACGCTAGAACCTTCCTGCACTTAACATAATGTGTAAGGCTGTTGACAATCTAAGGAATTACATTGAGGGAGGATTTCGAGAGCATTGTGAACCACAGTACTCAGAGGGGGATGAAGACTGCCAGGGAATGTGGAAGGGTTGAAATGACCCATCAAGCCTTACAGGACACCCCTTTAGAAGTGAGACAAGAGAGGGGCCGCATCCATGGGTCCAGAGAGGAGGGATGGGGACGACTGACATGGAAGCCAGGTGTGTTAGGGGAGGTACCTGACCGAGATAGAAAAAAGAAGTAGAGCAAGGGAAGAAAGGAGGAAGACTAGGGAAGTGTAGGGAAAAACAAAGCATTGTTGAGCATTGTTGAGCACAACATTCAGAACTGAAACCAATCATACTTGTAAAACTATAAGGCCAGGAAAGAGGATGAAGAGAGGGAGGGAGGACCACACCCCCACATGAGCTGAGGGTATAGCCAGGTGATAGGGGACCAGACAACTGGCCTCTTCATTGAGACATCGGTAGTACAATAACATGTTGCGGGGAGGGAATGCCTAACTGAGGGGGGAAGGGAAGGGGAAGGGAGGGGGCACAAACAACCCAGACCCCCAGCACCAATGGGATGGGTGGGGAAGTGGTGGACATGGAGCAATGCACTTCAGTGCACGGGAAAACAATGTCTGGGGAGGAAAGGACCACTGTAGTGTGCGCAGCAGTGGAACAGCAGGGTGCACAGCAAGAGGGCAGTAAGCACTACAAATGGTTAGGCCCCATCATTAAACAGTAAACCATCAATAATGAGCAGGCAAATTATACTCAGCCGCCAGGCTGGAGGATACTGAGGCCTGGATTACAACCCTGGGGGTAAATCCCGCTTGCCGCCTTGCAGAAGACCGCCAACATACTGTTGCGGCAGCAGAATTCCGCTACAGGTATTACGACTCACAGCTTGGAATCTGCCACAATACAGACACCCACACAAGTCCGCCACACCAAAGGTCAGTGATAAACTGGCAATACCAAAACCTACACCGTCATGCCTGCAGGAATACGCCCACAGTATCACGACCCACGAATCAACGCGGCGGTCTTTCAACCGCGGTATTCTATTGGCGGTACACACCGCCGTGCTCAAAATTCACACACATTTACAAAACACAACCACATTGGACAATTCAAAATACACACACCTGATACACATACACACACCACACCCACACACCCAATCCCATATAAAACACACACCCACATCACCCACAAACCCTTACAACCAAAATTCAGAACGAAGGCCAGAGACAGAGACTACCTAACACAACACCAGCATCCACAGACACACAACACCATCACTCATACAACATCCACGCACCTCAAACAACACATGCCAACACATTCCCTCACACATCACAACAGACACCACCTCACACATCACCCACACCACATCATGGCACCTCAAAGACACCCCAGGCTCTCTGAGGAGGAGCTCAGGGTCATGGTGGAGGAAATCGTCCGGGTAGAGCCCCAGCTATTTGGATCACAGGTGCAGCACACATCCATTGCAAGGAAGATGGAGCTATGGCGCAGAATTGTCGACAGGGTTAGCGCAGTGGGACAGCATCCAAGAACACTGGATGACATCAGGAAGAGGTGGAACGACCTACGGGGGAAGGTACATTCTGTGGTATCCAGACACCAGATTGCTGTACAGAGGACTGGCGGTGCACCCCCACCTCCTCCCCCACAACTAACAACATGGGAGGAGCAAGTCTTGGCGATCATGCATCCTGAGGGCCTTGCAGGAGTAGCAGGAGGACTGGACTGTGGTAAGGCAAATCTTTACTACTCCATCCCCCCCACCCCACCTGCATGCCATCACATACTCCCACACTCACCCACACACCCATCACCCCAACAACCCACAGATACCCCACTAACACAACCCACACATCCCGAAATCAAGCCCTGCATGTAACACCAATGCATGGACACCGATCACCAAAGCATGTCCAGTAGAGAGACTCACTCATGCCCCAAAATCAATCACACAAGGGCCACGGCAATAATGCAAGCCATTGCACAAGATGGCACACACAGATACAATAACTATGCATTTACACCCCAACAGGACCCCTACCGAACGTCACCGGACAGGAGGTGCCAGACATATCCAGTCCCCCCACAGAAGAGGCCCACAGTGACGACAACAGCTCTGCACGCCTGGATCAAGATGACCAGCCTGGCCCATCAGGGACCTCGTGACAGTCGGTTCCCCTGACACAGTCACAATCCACCACTGAACCTCCCCCCACAGGAAACACCACCACAGCACCCACCCAGCGGGCCCATCCATCTGTCCCCAGGACACGTCAATCAGCAGTGTGTCCATCACTACAGGGAACCCAGGCAACCCCACTAACACAGGACGATCAGGGACCTGGGGGCAGTGGCAGTGGGCACATGGTTCAGGGGAGAGAGGCACAGGATAACAGGGAAGCTGGGAGGACTGCTGTGCAACAGGCCCAGGGAACCCACTCTCCACGAAGCACTCTCCAGCATCATGGGAGCTTACAACCATTCCCAGGAGACCATGGGCAGGAGACCATGGGCACGGTACTGGCCAAGTTTCAGGAGACTCAGCGGCTGCGGGAGGAACACTACCTGGGGATCAGGGAGGACTTGAAGTCCATGAACAATACCCTGGTCACCATTGCAGGGTGCTGGCAGACCTTCTCAACACCAGGAGGGACACAGTGGCACACCAACGGGCCCTTGACACTAGCCTGGTTGATGAACAGCCCTCCATCTCCGCCGGAGCTAGTGGACAGGAGGCACCACCACAGGAACAACAGGCCACCAGCACCTCATGCCCTGCAGATAGAGAACCACCCCGCAAACAGTCCCTGTGATCCAGGAACAAGACAGAGAACATTGTCAAGACCCAAGCCAGGAAATAAGACCCCCCTGAATGTCACCCTTCTTTCCTACTTCGTCGCCCTGTCCACCTTAAACTGCCATTGCTCCACTTCCTATGCTCCATTTCTCAATGCACCTATGAAACAAATAGACTGGACTCTGCCATGGACATTCCTCCACCATCACCCCAACCCATTTCACACACCCCTCCACTTATGTGCACAGAAATAAACACACTTCAATCACAAAACAATCTGGAGTCTGTCTGTGCTCTCACAAATTTGTAATTGCAAAACCTCTGGAATATAGCAATGTCAATGTACTTGTTCACATACCAATATAACACAGCTGTAGGCCAGCAGTAAACATAGCAGAGGGAACAAAGTGGGACTCAGATCTGTGAAATGGAAGGGCAAAGTAACAAGTCAGGGTCCATACACTGAGTGAAAATGACAGACTTATGCTAGCTCCAACAATATTATGAGATGTGGAAAGCAGTTACATCTTCTTACCTGTGTCTTACTGGAAGTATTGCATGATGATGTTGTTTCGGTTGTCGACATCTTCTTCTTCTGCCTCCTCTTCTTCACTGTCCACAGGCTCCACAGCTGCCACAAGACCACCATCTTGCCCATCCTCCTGCAGAAAAGGCACCCGGCGTCGCAAAGCCAGGTTGTGCAGCATACAGCATGCCATGATTATCTGGCACCCCTTCTTCGGTGAGTAGGATAGGGAGCCACCTGTCAGATGGAGGCACCAGAATCTGGCCCTCAGGAGGCCAAAGGTGCGTTCTATTATCCTCCTAGTACGCCCATGTGCCTCATTGTAGCATATCTCTGCCCTTGTCCTGGGATTCCTCACTGGTGTCAGTAGCCATGACAGGTTGGGGTAACCAGAGTCACCTGCAAATGTCGAGGGACAACTGTTAGACACACACTAACCCCTAGGGACAACCCCATACCCGGACACCTATGTCAACTGTGTTGGGACATTGGCCTCATCTATTAGCCACACACGGTGCCTCAGGAGTTGCCCCATCACAAAAGGGATGCTGCTATTCCTCAAAATGTAAGCGTCATAAACTGAGTCAGGATACTTGGAATTCACATGGGAGATGTACTGGTCTGCCAAACACACCATCTGCACATTCATCGAATGGTAGCTTTTCTGGTTTCTGTACACCTTTTCATTCCTGCGGGGGGTACAAATGCCACATGTGTACCATCAATGGCAACAATGATGTTGGGGATATGTCCCAGGGCATAGAAGTCACCTTTCACTGTGGGCAAATCCTCCACTTGAAGGAAAACTATGTAGCTGCACATGTGTTTCAGCAGGGCAGATAACACTCTGGACAACACGTTATAGAACATTGGCTGGGACATCCCTGATGCCATGGCCACTGTTGTTTGAAAAGTCCCACTGGCCAGGAAATGGAGTACAGACAGAACCTGCACTAGAGGGGGGATTCCTGTGGGATGGCGGATAGCTGAAATCAGGTCTGGCTCCAGCTGGGCACACAGTTCCATGATTGTTGCACGATCAAGTCTGTATGTGATTATGATGTGTTTCTCTTCCATTGTCGACAGGTCCACCAGGGGTCTCATCACCTGCCCCAGCAGACGTGCCCTATGCAGGAGAACAGCGAGCAGAGGGTCATTCAACATAGAGGTATCACAATGTGTTATTTGCTGAAACGTTGGTAAATCGCAATGTGCCGGTATCTGTCTGTATTCCCGGCCTAGATAGGTGTGACACAGTTTTTATCCATCCCATGTGGCCCCCTGAAATGGTGGCTGCCTGACCTGTAGCTGGGACAAGGGGAAATGAGGTAACTGCGTTGGCATTGCACACTGTTGCGGTGGGCGGTCAAAGACCGCGCCAAAATTCAGCATTGGTTAACATTGGGCTCTATGGGTCCCAGGAGCCAATGACGATGTACACTGGCGGTGACGGTACGCACCGCTGCGGACGTGACTACCATTTTCTTACTGTTCACTCACTTGATACCTGAGCTTCAACAGGAGAGGACCTACACTGCAAGTGCTGCTGTGACCTGTGTCTGGAAGCGACGATGGCTACAGTGTCTGGGGAAATGGCCCCTGCCTTCAGTTCGGAGGAGTTGGAGAAACTGGTGGATGGGGTCCTCCCCCAGTACACGCAACTGTATGGTCCTCCAGACAAACAGGTGAGTACACTGTGAGCATGCTGCGTGGGCAATGCCTGTTTTGATTGGTGTGGATGGAAGATACATGTGGGGGGTGCTGTGGCCTGCATGTGAGGATGGTTAGTGTATGTGCATGAGGGCATGGGTGGGAACTGGTGGGCAATGAGTATGACGGTCCGGAAGGGTGAGTAATTTCCTTTCCTCCTGTACCTTTCCTCTTGGTCAGCGCCCACCAGAAGAAGGGTATCAGGCGTGCCATCGCCAAGGACGTCCGGACCCTGGGGGTCTACCATGGACGGAGCACCCACTGCCGTAAAAGATGGGAGGACCTGCGCTGCTGGAGAATGAAGACTGCGGAGGCCCAGCTGGGGATGGCCTCCAAACGTGGAAGGGGTGCCCATCGCACCATGACCCCCCTGATGTACTGGATTCTGGCAGTGGCCTATCCGGAGTTGGATGGGCGCTTAAGGGCATCACAGCAGCCACAAGGGGGTGAGTACACTCTCATTCAACTGACTCTGCACGCATTACGAGGTGTCTGGTGGGGGAGGTGGGCTGTGGGTTCCCCTAGGCCAGGGCGAACTTGGTAGGCAAGGTCCCTCAACGTGTTTCCCGTGCCCGCGGGCATCTCCTTCGCCCCAGGCACCTCAGCCCCTGCCCCAGTCAGCCCTGCTGCCCTTAGTGAGGAGGCTATTGACCTCCTGAGATCCCTCACCGTTGGGCAATCTATCATTTTGAATGCCAACCAGGGTGTTGAGAGGCATTTGCAGCAAACAAATGCATACCTGGAGGGCATTCATTCTGGGCAGGCAGCCCAACAGAGAGCATTTCAGGCTCTGGCCTCTGCACTGATGGCAGCCATTGTCCCTGGGTACAGCCTCCCCCCTCCAACTCCCTCCACCCAGACCCAATCCCCTGTACCTCAGCCTATCCCAAGCACACCATCAGACCAGCATGCACACTCATCAACACACAAGAGTGGACATGGCAAACATAAGCACCACACATCACACAAGCACTCACACAAGCACCATACCCATGCAGACACAGCAACATCCACTGCCTCCACTGTGTCCCCCTCCTCCACGTCCTCCTCCTCCCTCCCTCCCTGTCTCGTCTCCACTCACACCTGCATGCACTACTTAGTTAGCCACTACCTCCATCACCAGAATGCCCATCACTACACACCGCTCACGTGCATTCACCACCCCCACTACCATACACACATCCCCAGTGTCCTCTCCCAGTGTGTCTGTGAGCCCTCCTCCCAAAGTAAACAAATGCAGGCACACACCCACCTAACAGCCATCCACCTCACAACAGCCTCCGGCCCATGCACCTTCACCCAAACTCAGCAAATGTACACCTCTTACAACTACTACCTCTTCCTCCACTCCCAAACCACCTCCATCTTCCCATCCCAGTGTGTCTAAAAAACATTTCCTGGCAAACTTTGACCTCTTCCCTTCAACTCTCCCCCCGTCCTTCCCCTAAGGCCAGGCTTTCCAGGTTCCACCCCAGCACCTCAGCCACCAAATCCCCAGGCACAGTGGTGCCAGCAACTGCGGGGTCATCGAGTGCACCACCCATCAGGGCTGCCAGTGTGGCAGGTAGCGAGGGCAAGGACATTCCGCCACCTGCCAAGGTGAAGAAGGTGCCCACATCCCGGAGGGAGAAGCCGCACCTACCAGCCACCAAGGCCTCCGTCAAAACAAAAGGGGACAGTGGCAAGACACCTGCCGCACCATCAAAGGTGGGGCAGGGAAAAAAGCAGAAGAGCAGGCCAGGACAGGGCACGGTGGCACAGACTGAGGGACTAGTGTCACCCCTTCTGTCCACGACTACACCAACCTGTACGGCGGCGAACACGGCAACCTGCCCCGCCACCTGCACCGCCACCAGCACCGCCACCTGCACCGCCACCAGCACCGCCACCTGAACAGCCATCTGCACTGCCACCGGCACGTCTGCAGCCTCAGCAACAGTCCCCAGCATCTTTCCTATTGGGCAGCCGCCCGAGGCTGCAGGAGACGTCCTGCTGTGTCCCTCAACAGTTTCTGACACATGCACCACCACCAGCACCGCCGCCACAGACAGCGCCGCTACCACCGCCACCAGCCTCGCGATGTGCTCAGACAGTGGCACCACCGCTGACATGGCTACCATCCCCAGTGGTCAGTCGTCCGAGGCTAGAGGAGACTTCCTGGACCCTGCCCAGCTTCCATGAGGCATGGCTTCCATCACTGTTTGCACCTGCAGGTGGAAGGCGAAGCTGCAGCAGTGTGGGGTATGTCGCTGCCTCCATGGCGTATCATGCGACCTGTTCCTAGGAAATCTCATGGCACACACACCCAGGTGAAGGAATGGGACCGGCCACACTGCATGTGGAGCACTCTGGGCACAATGCCCCCTCCAGAACCAGTGAAGAATCACATCCACTACCTCCGTCCTTGGCAGGATGAAGCACTCTGGGCACAATGCCCCCTCCAGAACCAGTGGAAAATCACATCCACTACCTCAGTCCTTGGCAGGATGAAGCACTCTGGGCACAAGGCCCCCTCCAGAACCAGTCGAGAATCACATCTACTACCTCAGTCCTTGGCAAGATGAAGCCCTCTGGGCACAATGCCCCCTCCAGAACCAGTCGAGAATCACTTCCACACCTTAGTCCTTGGCAGGATGAAGCACTCTGGGCACAAGGCCCCCTCCAGACCAAGTGGAGAAAGGCATCCACTACCTCAGTCCTTGGCAGGATAAAACACTCTGGAACAAGGCCCCCTTCGAAACCATTTGAGAATCACATCTACTACCTCAGTCCTTGGCAGGATGAAGCACTCTGGGCACAATGCCCCCTCCAGAACCAGTGGAGACTCACATCCACTACCTCAGTCCTTGGCAGGATGAAGCACTCTGGGCACAAGGCCCCCTCCAGAACCAGTGGAGAAAGGCATCCACTACCTCAGTCCTTGGCAGGATGAAGCACCCTGGGCACATTGCCCCCTCCTGAACCAGTGGAAAATCACATCCACTACCTCAGTCCTTGGCAGGATGAAGCACTCTGGGCACAAGGCCCCCTCCAGAACCAGTGGAGAAAGGCATCCAGTACCTCAGTCCTTGGCAGGATGAAGCACCCTGGGCACATTGCCCCCTCCAGAACCAGTCGAGAATCACATCCACTACCTCAGTCCTTGGCAGGATGAAGCACTCTGGGCACAAGGACCCCTCCAGAACCAGTGGAGAAAGGCATACACTACCTCAGTCCTTGGCAGGATGAAGCACTCTGGGCACAAGACCCCCTCCAGAACCAGTGGAGACTGTTATCCACTTGAGAGACTGTGGCTTTGCACTCCCCAGGATAAAGCAGTGGGCAAACCACCCACTGGAAGGACTTGAGAGACTGTGGCTTTGCACTCCCCAGGATAAAGCAGCGGGCAAACCACCCACTGGAAAGACTTGAGAGACTGTGGCTTTGCACTCCCCAGGATACAGCAGCGGGCAAACCACCCACTGGAAAGACTTGAGAGACTGTGGCTTTGCACTCCCCAGGATAAAGCAGTGGGCAAACCACCCACTGGAAAGACTTGAGAGACTGTGGCTTTGCACTACCCAGGATACAGCAATGGGCATGGAGCCCCCTCGTGCAGCAATGGCGTCGTGCATTCATCCGGCTAAGGTGCCCCCCCTTCCCTTGCCCCTGAGGTGCCTGTTTATTTTCGATCTGATGCCCCTGCAGTGTTCTCTCCGTTTCGAGTCAGGTATCTTGTGTGGGCTTCGCCCATGCATTTTGGGAACACTGGTCCACGGACAATGATTGGTACACTATCCGGACTTGTGTAGTTGGTGTGCATATTTGTATTCACTGAATTTTGAACTTTCACTATAAGATTTTTCATGATTACACTTGTTACAATCATTTAATTTTGTCCTTGCGTTCTTCCAGGTGGTGGGGGGTATATATGTAATGTTGCTGCATGTATTTGTGTGTATGGTGTTGTGGGTGAGGGTGGGGTTATTGCATGTCGCATGTGTGTGTCACTCTCTTTTCCCTCCCCCTTCCCCTGTGTTATAGGTGCAGTACTCACCGTGATTGTCGACGGCGTCTGTCCTGCTCCTTATAGAGCAGGAGGAAGACCAGCATGGGCAGGACCTGTAGTTCGGGCTCCATGGTGTCCTGGTTCCTCGTTGGGTGTCGAGAGGTAAGTGGTTTCCCTTCTGTGTACTGTTTCCGCCATGCTTTTGATAGCCTTGGTTCCACGCCGGAAAAAGGTGACGGAGAGGCCTGTTGTTATACGGTGGGCGGTACTTGGTCTCCCGCCTGTCTGATGGCGGTTACCGCGCGGTGTTTGTTTCTACCGCCGTGGCGGTCGGAGTGTGAAAGTGGCTGTCTATGTTGGCGGTTTCCGCCATGGTCGTGATTCCATTTTTTTTTTGCCGGCCTGTTGGCGGTATTACTGCTGCTCTACCACCATCCGCCAGGGTTGTAATGAGGGCCTGAGTGTCTGATGTGTAGCGACTGGTACAGTTTCAGTCAGCAGGCAGCCCCTGCTTCAGTGGCGAGAAAGATTTATCGTGGCCCATCCTGTGTGTGGTCTATCACTTCTTTGAGCACCTTCTCCATGCCACTCTGCATTTGATGCACTTTGTCCTAGTGCCGGGGCCCTCAGGGCTGCACATCTAGACTACCCAGAGGTGGCTGACCCATCGGCCTGGCCAAGAGGCATGAGAAGCATGGGGTTATACCCATGGCCCCATCCCACAGTCAATTCAGAAATGCCTGCAAGGCCTCCAGATTGTGGATGTCTTTGGATTTGCCATCCATGGTGATCCACATTAGCGCCAGCTCAAAAAGGCCAAGCTGGATGTCCTGCTTGCATAGCTGCCGCCGGATGAGAGAAAAACACTCCGCTTGTCATTTGTCTCCCTTGAGAAGACTACCGCAATTTTAATCTTGTGGCATTCACAATTTTATGGCCCATGTGCTCTTGCCACCATCAGGGTCTGTTGTGCCTGTTCCTGCAGGAGGAAGTAGGCTATGATGGGCTTCACACATGTAAGCACCAGGGGCCTGCATAGCCGTATCATGTGAATCCTCTGAATTTTCAGTAGGGACAAGAAGGTGATTCCAAGGAGGATAGGCAGGAAATCATGGAGAAAGCCCCTGGCATCAGTGCCCTCCACCTTCTCCAAGAAGCAGAAGAAGTGGACATTGTCCCTGCTGCTCTGGTCCTCGAGGTTGTTGATTTTATCACACAAGGCTCGAAGCTCCTGGTCCCTGTCTGGAAGGAGATCTACTCTTGATTCCAGGGAGGATAGACAGTGGTCTAGATCCTCCACATTGTCGTGGAAACCACAAATCTCCGCATGGATTCATTTGTCTCCATTGTGAGGTCAGTCACCCTCACATATACAGCCTTCAATCTGTGCCTCACTGTTATCTCTTTGAGTATCATGTCCATTGTGGCCTCTGAGGTGCTCGATGGGAGGGTGGTGATTTGCTCTGACAGACCTCCTCCGTAAAAAGCAGTTGTGTTGTTGGCTTCCCTGAAGTCATCGTAGACACAGTAGACACCTGTGTTGGGCGATGACTGGCAGCCAATTGAGGTGTGATCCCGTTGTTCAGGCAGCCGGCTGTAAGGTAGGGGGGTAATGAATAGGCAGTGACTCCAATATGGGAGCTCCACTGCTAGAGTAAGGAGTGGGCACCGGAGATGAGCAGAGTTTAGAGCCCAAGCACAATCCCTCTGTGATTCAGAGGACCTTGGGAAGGGGAGGGCAGGGATCGAGAGTCTGCAGTCTCATCCATGGCTCCCCACTTGTAAGTTGACACCAAAGTGTCCCGGGTGAGCATGATCTCAATAGTCTCACAGCAAAATCGTCCTTCTTTGCAGGTAGGCTAGCTGTGGCAAAGTGTCCATCTCTGGCTGGTAGGTAGGGCTCCGCAATTCACTGGAGCAGTCTGGAGGTTAAGGGTGAGGCCCAGCAGCCCTACTGGTGTAATCGGTGTCAGCAGGCAGGGTGACGGCAGAGAGTTGACTCAGAGGCCTGCTCAAAATGGTCTCAGAGCACCCTGTGCTGAATGCAGTGTGCATGGCCACTCCATGCCACTTATGGCAGCAGATGATGGAGGGCAGAAACTCACAATGTCCAAGGTGTCTACCCCCAGATCCTGCTGTCATTGCTCAGAGGGCTTATAACAGTGTGGCAAGGCATGGCTCTCCTTTCGGAGGAGTCATAGATGGCTGCAATGCAGTGCTGGCAACCTGCAGCCCATGTCGCAAGGCAGGCCGCATGCTTCCAATTCCTCGGGTTAGTGCCAGGTGGGTGTCACTTCTTAGCTCAGGCACTGAAATGGTGTAGGCAAGGTGTATGGGTTCAGCCACAGCACACTGCCGGTGTCACGTCGCCTGCAGATCAGGGTAGGCCATGCACCGCGGCTCTCAGGCGGCCCGTGTCCCCATATCAAGGGGACACTTTGCCCTCTGGTGCTTAGCTCCATGGGATCTGTGGGTTGCATGCAGCTGGCTGCAGGTGCCCCCAGCCTTGAAGGGGTGGCTGTGGGGTCTGAGCTGTGGCAACCAGCATCAGGAGGTGCACCTGTCCAGGTTACCATACTGCATGGCTTTGCAGTTCCTGCCAGCTTCAAGATAGTGCAGGCCCACCAGGGTCATGCAGCTATACTCTGATTTTTCTCCCAGCCCCAGGAGTTCTGTGACTGGGCTTAAGGTCGCTCCCAGAGCATCTCTGCGGGTTAATAAGGCTGCTCAGGTACAATGGCAGCTCGAGATCACCAGGTATGGGTACTCTTCTCCTAGGGTCCTCACAGCACAGCGGGTCCTCCAAAATCACATGGTCATCTTCATTGGCAGCCAGACTCAGCCCCTGTTGGTGATTTTTGTTAATGAAAATAATGCTTGCAGTTCTTATGTGAAGAACCAACCTCAAGATGTATGGGGCCCTATACACAGACATATTTGCAGTACCTTGTTTGGAACACTTATGGGTCCTTCAAACTCTTGTGATAGGTTCAAAAACAGAAATGAGCATCTGTGTGGTTTTGAATTCAAGTATTATCTGTGGGCGAAAATGTTAAATAACAGGTGCACCCAGTAGTTGTGCTCATAGTGCCAATGTTATTAGTCTTATCATACAGTTTTGCATGGTCAAGTGTCCCCAGGTAGGACCTCATGGTAATTGCCCATACAAACACAGGAGTGAGCTGTTTGTGCTTCACTCCCTGAAAAAGCTAGTGTAATAACATACACAAATTACATTTGTGTTTTCTAGGTCTGAATGTTTTTGACTTATTGGTATTAGATATTATCTAACCACAGAAGACAAACTGCAGTGCCAACTCACACACATAGATAAAAGTCTAGAATAGTCTCTATTTAGTTATTCTGTTTCATTAGATAGATTTTAGCTAAAGATGGGGTATATTGTAACTGAAAGTGTGAACACTGTAAATATGTTTTCAGGTAGAGTTTTTTTTGGTATTTAAATGGAAAGCCTACATAACAGATATTGAAAGCACACCAAAGAACTTGAGACTACAACAGTGGAGGTCTCTTTAGTATGTAGAGTAGTATTATGCTTGAAGTTTGATAAAGCATGTAAGATGCAACCATTCCATATGACAAATTGTTGAGTCTGCCATTTCTCTACAGCATCCTGTTCCATTTCTTGTTGAGGTTCCTCTCCCATTGCACAAGATAATGCAAGTGTGTCCTAAGACATGTTGCTTCAGATCGACCACAGAAGTGGCTTGAGCATGCTTGTGCCTCACCAGTTTTCCCTAGATGCCCCTCCTGCGAGATGAGATAACTGTTTGCGCTGTGCCACTGCACATTGTTATATTTCAGATCCTGGACATTGTGAGGTCCTGCCAGCAGAGACTAAGCAGTGAATACAGCAGGGGTGTTGGAGTGGCTGTGGAGGAGGTGGGGAGAGAGCGTGGGGTGGGCTTGGGTTTCTACTGAGGTGATCTGATTGGTGCGAAGTGGCCTTCGGTGAGACTTGTGGAAACCCTGGTTTTCAGTCGAGCCAAAGAAATGCCTGTACAAGCAGGCACTTGGCACAATAGATTTTTAATAAAGGTCCATAGTCATGACCTTCGTTGTCCAAGTGGGATTCTCTTTTAAGTACATCCTTCACTCTGTGGTTTTGTTTTAAGAACATCCTGTATAGGTACATTTTGTTTTGATAATACTTAACGTGACTGCAGATACGTAACAAATCTAGATAAGAACCTCATAAGAACTTGATATATTTTGGTCCAAATCATGACTGTACCCGGAGAGGCCACCCCTGAGGCCATGGTGTCCAGGATCTTTATGGAGTAAAGATTGTGTTTTTGGCAGGGCGAGACAGGCTACGGCCCCATTCTCTTGAAAAAAAGTTAAGTGAAATATTAAAACACAAAAATGACTATCAAAAACTAAGAGGCAGGAACCTTGGGCCAGATGTACGAATTTCCTGAATTGCGACTTGCAAATTGCGAGTCGCAATTCAGGATGCAGGATTGTGTCCCTGACACCATCTGCAACTCACAAGGGGGTTGCAAAGGCCCACCTCATTAATATTAATGAGGTGGGTCACAATTTGCGACCCCCTTGTGGCTCGCAGCACTTACAGGAATGGTGGCCTGCTGCAGACAGCAGACCACCATGTCTGTGACTGCTTTTAAATAAAGTGTTTTTTTTTTGTAATGCAGCCCGTTTTCCTTAATGGAAAACGAGATGCCTTACAAAATTAAAACATGAAACGTTTTAGTTTCCTTTTGACCACTGCCTGCTCTGAAAAAATGTTTTCCATGCAATTTACAAAGGGGAAGGGGTCCCATGGGGACCCTTTCCCTTTTGCGAATGGGTTACCACCAGTGTGACACTGGTGGTAACTGCGATTGCTTTGCGACCGCGTTTGCGGTCACAAAGCAATACAGCATTGCGCTGCGACTCGCAATTAGGAAGGGGAACACCTTGCTTGTGGTCTGATTGTGTGCTTAGGATAGGCTGAGGTAGAGGGGATTGGGTCGGGGAGGTTGGAGGGGGGAGGCTGGACACAGGGACAATGGCTGCCATCAGTGCTGAGGCCAGAGCCTGAAGTGCTCTCTGTTGGGCCGCCACACCAGAATGAATGCCCTCCAGGTATGCGTTTGTTTGTTGCAAATGCCTCTCGACACCCTGGAGGGCATTCAGAATGATTGACTGCCCAACAGTGAGGGATCTCAGGAGGTCAATAGCCTCCTCACTGAGGGCAGCAGGGCTGACTGGGGCAGGGGGTGAGGTGCCTGGGGAAAAGGAGATGCCCACCCTCCTGGGTGAGCGGGCACGGGAAACACGCTGGTGGGGTGGTGGCGGATGTACCTGTTGTTGCGGTGGGCACAGAGGTGCCCGCCACCGCAAGGGAGCTCCCATCAGAGGAGGAGTCGCTGTCACTGGTGTATGCTCCTGTCCCCGTTGTTGAGCTCCCCTCACCCTCCGTCCCACTGGTGCCTCAGGCTCCATACATTCACCCACCTGGGCCATGTGGGTGGCAGCTCCCTCCTGCTCCAGTGCCACTGCTCCTCCGCCAGATGATGCTAGTGCACACAAGGACAGGGTGACAAAACAAAAAGGGGGGGAAAGACAGAGAAGACACATGGTCAATGTCAGCAACACCACTACCGTTGGCGGACACACCACACAGGGAGCAGCTCTATGCACTAGGCCATGCACTAACAGTTCTTAGGAAAATCACCTGGCAATGGGGGACTATGTGTAAGCCCATTTGCTGCACACCGGGAACCTATAGGAACCTGACTAGGTGTAAATGGCCAAAACCACTATTGGGGTTGGATTGCCACAGAGCCTGCCTAACAAGGGACCTTCCCTACCAAGTTCTCCCTGGCCTAGTGGAACCCACAGCCCACTTCCCCCACCCAGACACCTTGTAAAGCGCGTGAGTAAGCTGAATGAGAGTGTACTCACCCCCTTGTGGCTGCTGTGATACCCTCAAGCGCCCATCCAACTCCGGATATGCCACAGCCAGGATCAGGTACATCAGGGGGGTCATGGTGCGACGGGCACCCCTTCCACGTTTGGGAGGCCATCCCCAGCTGGGCCTCCATATTCTGCTTGCTCCAGCGGTGCAGGTCCTCCCATCTCTTGTGGCAGTGGGTGCTCCGTCTATGATAGACCCCCACGGTCCTCACTTCCTTGGCGTTGGCACGCCAAATTCCCTTCTTCTGGTGGGCACTGACCTAGAGGAAAGGTAAAGTAAGAATGGCTTTTACTCCCCCGTCCGGTTATTATTACTTATTGGCCACAACTTCCCAAACATGCCCTGATACACATACACTGACCATCCTCACATGCTGGCCACAGCCCCCCCATCTATCTTCCATCGACGCCACTCCATACATTGAGGACCCATCCACCATGAACACAGTGTACTCACCTGTTTGTCTGGAGAACCGTAGAGTAGCATGTACTGGGGAGGACCCCATCCACCAGGTTGTCCAACTCCTCCGAAGTGAAGGCAGGGGCCCTTTCCCCAGACACATGAGCCATTGTCGCTTCCAGACTAAGGTCACAGCAGCACTTGCAGTGTAGGTCTTCTCCTGTTGAAGGTCAGGTACCAAGTGAGTGAACAGATAGAAATTGGCGGTCACGTCCGCTGCGCTGCGTACCGTCACCGCTGGCGTACATCGTCATTGGCTCCTGGAACCCATAGGGCCCAATGATAACCAATGCTGAATTGCGCAGCGGGCTTTGTCCGCCTACCGTGACGCTGCACCACGCAAGAGCAGTTACCTCATTTCCCCTTGTCCCTCATTACAGGTCAGGCATCTGCCATTTCAGGGGGCCACATGGCAGGGTACCTACCTGCGTCACAGCACTTTTGGGCAGGAAGACGTACATACAGCGCCACACACCAATTAAATCACAATAGTGCAAAACACCCTTGAGCAACCTATGTGGTATATGACCCTCTGCTTACCCTTCTCCTCCATAGGGTACATGATTAGATGGCGTCATCCTCCGGTGTACAGACCCCTGGTGGGCCTGTCGACAATGGAAGACAGACACATCATTAGCACCTACAGACTTGTTCGTGCCACAATCCATGAACTCTGTGCCCAGTTGGAGCCAGACCTGATGTCAGCTATCCTCCATCCCACAGGAATCCCCCCTCTAGTGCAGGTCCTGTCAGTGCTCCATTTCCTGGCCAGTGGTTCCTTTCAAACAACAGTGGCCATGGCATCAGGGATGTCACTGCCAATGTTCTCTAACGTGCTGTCTAGAGTGTTATCTGCCCTGCTGAAACACATGCACAGCTACATCGTTTTTCCCCAGGTGGAGGATTTGCCCACAGTGAAAGGTGACTTCTATGCCCTGGGACATATCCCCAACATCATTGGTGCCATTGATGGTACACATGTGGCATTTGTCCCAGCCCGCAGGGATGAACAGGTATACAGGAACCGCAAAAGCTACCATTCCATGAATGTGCAGATAGTGTGTTTGGCAGACCAGTACATCTCCCATGTGAATGTCAAGTATCCTGGCTCTCTGCATGACGCTTACATTATGAGGAATAGCAGCATCCCTTATGTGATGGGTCAACTCCAGAGGTACCGTGTGTCTAATAGGTGAGCCCAAGGTCCCCACACAGTTTGAATAGGTGTCTGGGTATGGGAGAGCCCCTAAGGGTTGGTGTGTGTCTAACAGATACCCCTCGATATTTGCAGGTGACTTTGATTACCCCAACCTGTCATGGCTACTAACCCCAGTGAGTAATCCCAGAACAAGGGCAGAGGAACGCTACAATAAGACACATGGGTGAACTAGGAGGATAAAAGAGCGGACTTTCGACCTCCTGAAGGCCAGGTTCCGGTGCCTCCATCTGACAGGTGGCTCCCTATAATACTCACCGAAGAAGGTGTGCCAGATTATCGTGGCATGCTGTATTTGCTCAACCTGGCTTTGCGACACCAGGTGCCTTTTCTGCAGGAGGATGGGCCTGATGTTGGTCTTGTGGCAGCTCTGGAGCCTGTGGACAGTGAAGAAGAGGAGGCAGAAGAAGAAGATATTGACAACCAAAACAACATCATCATGCAGTACTTCCAGTGAGACACAGGTAAGAGACTGGCACTGCTCCTCTCATATCAGACTACTGTAAGACATTGTATAAGTCTGCCTTTTTACCTCTGTGTATGGACCCTGATAGTTCACTTTGCCTTTCCTTTTCACAGATCTGTGTACCACATTCTGCCTTCTGCTATGTTTACTGGTGCCCAACAACTGTCATACTTTGGTATGTGCAAATGAACATTGACATTGATATTTGTCAGAGAGGTTGTGATAACACACTTGTGAAAGTACAAACTGACTCCAGATTGTTTTGTGATTCAATGGTGTTTATGTAAGTGCTAGTCAGTGGAGGGGTATGTGCAATGGGCTGTGGTGATGGTGGAGGGATGTCCATGGTAGAGTCCAGTCTATTGGTATCACAGGTGCATTGTCCAATGGGGCATAGGAAGTGGAGTAATGGCAGTTCAAGGTGGTCGGGGTGACATAGTTGGACAGAAGGGTGACAATCAGGAGAGTCTTATTTCCTGGTGGGGGTCTTGGCAATGTCCTGTCTTGTGCCTGGATCACAGGGACCGTTTGCGGGGTGGTTCTCCTTCTGCAGGGGGAGGGGTGCTGGTGGCCTGTTGGCCCTGTGGTGGGACCTCCTGTCCACTAGCGCCGGCGGACGTGTAGGGCTGTTCATCGTTCAGACTAGTGTCAGGGGCCCGTTGGTGTGCCACTGTGCTCCTCATTGTGTTGGCCATGTCTGCCAGCACTCCTGCAATAGTGACCAGGGTGGTGATAGTGGACTTCAAGTCCTCCCTGATCCCCAGGTACTGTTCCTCCTGCAGCCGTTGGGTCTCCTGAAACTTGGCCAGTACCGTGCTCATGTTCTCCTGGGAATGGTGGTGTACTCCCATGATGTTGAAAAGTGCCTCGTGGAGAGTGTATTCCCTGGGCCTGTCCTCCCCCTGTCGCACAGCAGTCCTCCCAGCTTCCCTGTTATCCTGTGCCTCTATCCCCTGAACTGTGTGCCTACTGCCACTGACCCCAGGTCCCTGATTGTCTTGGGTTAGTGGGTTTGCCTGGGGTCCCTGTAGTGGTGGACACAGGATTGACGTGTCCTGGGGACAGTGGCATGGACCCGCTGGGTGGGTGCTGTGGTGGTGTTTCCTGAGGAGGGAGGTTCAGTGGTGATTTGCGACTGTGGCAGGGGAACCGGCTGTCCAGAGGTCCCTGATGGGCCGGGCTGGTCATCTTGATCCAGGCGTGCAGAGCTGCTGTCGTCACTGTGGGCCTCTTCTGTGGGGGGACTGGATATGGCTGGCACCTCCTGTCCGGTGACGTTGGGTAAGGGTCCTGTTGGGGTGTAAATGCATAGTTATTGTATCTGTGTGTGCCATCTTGTGCAATGTGTTAGTTTCTCTCTACTCCTGTGCTTGCATTATTGCCTTGGTCCTTGTGTGAGTGGTGATTTTGTGGCCTGGGTGAGTCTCTCTACTGGACATGCTGTGGCTCTACCCGGATGATTTCCTCCACCATGACCGTTGAGCTCCTCCTCAGAAAACCTGGGGTGTCTTTGAGGTGCCATAATGTGGTGTGGGTGATGTGTGAGGTGCTGTTTGTTGTGCTGTGTGATGTGTTGGGTTGGGGTGTGTTCTTTGAGGTTCGTGGCTGTTGTATGGGTGATGGTGTTGTGTGCCTGTGGATGCTGGTGTTGTGTTTGCTATTCTCTCTCTCTCTCTGCTTCTTCCAAAAAAGTCATTGTAAGGGGTTGTGGGTAATGTGGGTGTGTGTTTTATAGTGGTGTGAGTGTGAGGGTGTGGTGTGTGTATATGTATCAGGTGTGTGTAGTTTGAATTGTCCAATGTGGGGGTGTTTTGTAAATGTGTGTGTATTTTGAACGCGGCGGTGTGTACTGCCAATGGATTTCCGCGGTTGAAAGACCGCTGTGTTGATTTATGGGTCATGATACTGTGGGCGTATTTCTGTTGGCATGATGGTGTAGGTTTTGCTATCGCCAGTTTATCACTGACCTTTGGTGTGGCGGACTTGTTTGGGTGTCTGTATTTTGGCGGATTACTAGATGTGGGTCGTAATACCTGTAGCGGATTTCCGCCGTGGCCACGGTATATTGGCGGTCATCAGCACGGCGGTAAGCGGGATTTACTGCCAGGGTTGTAATGAGGGCCTAAATTAGTTCTTATGAATCAACTCATGTATACCCTGATAAAACACATGAAAGGCATAGGAATGTAACATTTTCATCCCAATAAACTGGTTAAGAGCATTTTGGAAGGTCAACTGTCAATGGAGATAAATAAACTTACTTGAAAACAGTTTCTTTCATTTTCAGCACAGTGTATGAAAATAATTAGATCTTTCAGAAAAAAAAAAAAAAATAGAATTTGCATAGCTCAAAGGAAAAAAACAATTGGATCTGAACTGGTGCAATCTCCATCGTGCTGCAGAAGAAAATAATTCTAGGTCATTCGCGTGAATTGTAGCCCTAAATTGCAATTCAAAAATTAAATCCTATGCAAGCTTGGTAGCAGTTCATGTATGGGTTGATTACATTTCCAATGTTTATAAGGAGAACAAGGATATACAGACACCGGAGTTTATCAATCAATTGGACTCTTATATACCACCATCCCCCTAACCATGATCACACAGTCACATCAACAAAGCAAGAGCTTCTGCTGCTTTGGAGGCATCTGGAATACTTATTGATGTTTACAAAAGAAATGTCCATTTGTGGTCCACTGTTTGAGTATTGTTATGTTTCTGGTTCCATTCCAAAATCATGAAAATGGAGCGTCATCATACCACTTCATAAAAGAGAATGCATAACCATCTCAAGGAAATTATTGACAAATCACTCTACTTAAACCCCTAGGGAAGATCGTTGCTCGGGGTTTACTGGTGTGGAACTGCTGGACATAAGCATGCAGGAGTGGGCATCTTTGTATAATATCGGATTTCAAGGTATACCTTACTAAATCATCAGGGAGAGATCCCAGCTTCTTAGGTCAATGGACCCTTGACAGTAGATGAGATTAACCAGGGGTTGTACACCAATTAAATAATTAAGTATTGTTTTCAGTCACTAATGAGAATTGGTGTGAGTTAAAAAGTATTATTTATCAGTCTTTTTAATAACAAATCTTTATGGAGATCAGCCTATGATATCATCAATTTCAGTCATTAATCAATGAATCAAAATAAGCAATCAATATATCAGAACCTGTGCATTAAGTGTGCTGCATAAAGGAAAAAATCCTATTCTAAGATTAAGGATGATTTGGGGGAGAAGAAGAAAAAGGGGTCAGTCAAAACCCATAAAGGGTTAAAAATAAATAAATAGAGAGGGTTAAAACATAAAGCTTTAGAGTCACATATCAGTTATCAATCAAAGTGAAATTTCCCACAAAGAGAGGTTGAAGAAGCGCACATCTCTCTATAGACACAGCAATCTAAGCTTTGCAAGATGTTTCTTCTTCTTTCTCCAGTCAGCTAATCAGCTTTCGATGTTTTCATGGGAACAGGAAGGAGTCGTTTTCTAACCAGGAATAAAATACTCCACAGACAGCAATGTTCAAATGAATCATTTTTAGCAACTACTTTGTAAAAATCCACATGGTTTCTCATCATTTATTTTCTAATCAAGAAAATTGCAGTTTCATGTTTAAGCTTCTACATTTCCTCACTAATGCACACGCTACTTATTCATTCACTATACAGGGTCCTTATATGATTAGAAACATTTTGCATAATTAAACTAAAACATTTTATTACAATTATTGCACACTATGAAAAATATGTCTATAAGAAGGTCAAAACTAACTACTTTTTCATTAGTTGTTCGCTTTCCAAACACCTCAGCTTGTTAGAAATTAAACATTTCTTATTCTTAACCTAGGCCAGTTTTGCAAAATATGCTGCTTCAGCTATTCAAGCCTAATACGTGTAACTATGGTAGCCTACTACATCTTCTTATATTTAAAAGCATTATTTTTTGTCTAAGACCTACATGTTAATTCTGCACGTTATTGCATTAGATTTCAATGTTATAAGTAGGTTCTTTCATACTCCCTCCTCTGATGGTTTCTACTCATCACAAATTCTTCCCAGCCGAAACTTTAACCCCTTCTGTGCCCAGGACTTAATGGTTACGTTCTGAGGCACAGTGCTGCTGTGCCCAGGACGTAACCATTACGTCCTGTGCACAGAGCCCAGAGGGAGCGCTAGCGCTCCCTCTGTGGGGTTCCCCCTCACCCCCCCAAGTCAGGGATGGAAGGGGAAGCCCTTCCCCTCCCACCCCCGACCCCCCCAACCCCCCTGTGACATCAGCGCGCGAGCGCGCGCTGATTAGTCACAGGGTCTCCCCCATCGCGCTGGAAGCAGAGCTTCCAGCGCGATTGAAAGAGAAATGCTTTTGTATTTCTCTTTCAATCCCATGGGGGAGGCCCCGAGAGGCTTCAAAGGGAAGGAAATGTATTTCCTTCCCTTTGAAGTCTCTCACAGGGTTTCAAAAGCCGGATTGCTTGTAATCCGGCTTTTGAAACCCCACTAGACACCAGGGATTTTTTTTTTTCAATGAAACTGTCAAAAGGGAGCGACCCCTTGGGCAAGGGTCGCTCCCAGGGGGGGCATTTTTTTAGGAAGGCCTTTTCTGCCCCCCCTGTGGGCAGATTGGCCTATTATTAGGCCGATCTGCCCCCAGGGGGGGCAGAAACCTCTAGGCACCAGGGAGCTTTTTTTTTTTCTTTTTGTGATGTTTTCTTTTTTTTTAGGTGGGGAGCGATCCCTTAGGCAAGGGTCGCTCCCCTGGGGGGTAAACTGTATTTAGACCATTTCTGCCCCCCTTGGGGGCAGATTGGTCGATTTTAGGTCAATCTGCCCCAAGGGGGCAGAAACCACTAGGCACCGGGGATTTGTTTTTTGGCGCCAATGTCACGCAGGGGGAGCGACCCCGTAGGCAAGGTTCGCTCCTGGGCAGGGGGGGTTTGGGGGGGGTAGCATTTATTTTAGGGCATTTCCCCCCCCCCGGGCCGGCTGAGCTAGATGCCAAAATCCACAGGTAGCCACTTTGCAAACAACACCTCTGTTTTCTGTGAAAAAATATGTTGTGTCCACGTTGTGTTTTGGGCCATTTCCTTTTGTGGGCGCTAGGCCTACCCACATAAGTGAGGTACCATTTTTATGGAGAGACTTAGGGGAACGCTGGGTGGAAGGAAATTTGTGGCTCCTCTCAGATTCCAGAACTTTCTGTCACCGAAATGAGAGGAAAAAGTGTTTTTTGGCCAAATTTTGATGCTTGCAAAGGATTCTGGGTAACAGAACCTGGTCAGAGCCCCACAAATCACCCCATCTTGGATTCCCCTAGGTCTCTAGTTTTCAAAAATGCGCGGTTTGCTAGGTTTCCCCAGGTGCCGGCTGAGCTAGAGGCCAAAATCCACAGGTAGGCACTGTTTTCTATGAAAAAATGTGATGTGTCCATGTTGTGTTTTGGGCCGTTTCCTGTCGCGGGCGCGAGGCCTACCGAAATGTGAGGAACATGTGTTTTTTTAGCCAAATTTTGAGGTTTGCGAAGGATTCTGGGTAACAGAACCTGGTCCGAGCCACACAAGTCACCACATCTTGGATTCCCCTAGGTCTCTAGTTTTCAGAAATGCACATGTTTGGGAGGTTTCCCTAGGTGGCGGCTGAGCTACGGGCCAAAATCTACAGGTAGGCACTTTGCAAAAAACACCTCTGTTTTCCTTCAAAAATTTGGCTGTGTCCACGTTGCGCTTTGGGGCGTTTCCTGTCGCGGACGCTAGGCCTACCCACACAAGTGAGGTATCATTTTTATCGGGAGACGTGGGGGAACGCTGGGTGGAAGGATATTTGTGGCTCCTCTCAGATTCCTGAACTTTCTGCCACAGAAAATATGAGGAACATTTGTTTTTTTAGCCAAATTTTTAGGTTTGCAAAGGATTCTGGGTAACAGAATCTGGTCCAAGCCACACAAGTCACCCCATCTTGGATTCCCCTAGGTCTCTAGTTTTCAGAAATGCACAGGTTTGGTAGGTTTCCCTAGGTGGCGGCTGAGCTACAGGCCAAAATCTACAGGTAGGCACTTTGCAAAAAACACCTCTGTTTTCCTTCAAACATTTGGCTGTGTCCACGTTGCGCTTTGGGGCGTTTCCTGTCGCGGGCGCTAGGCCTACCCACACAAGTGAGGTATCATTTTTATCGGGAGACGTGGGGGAACACTGGGTGGAAGGAAATTTGTGGCTCCTCTCAGATTCCAGAACTTTCTGCCACAGAAATGTGAGGAACATTTGTTTTCTTAGCCAAATTTTGAGGTTTGCAAAGGATTCTTGGTAACAGAACCTGGTCCGAGCCACACAAGTCACCCCATCTTGGATTCCCCTAGGTCTCTAGTTTTCAGAAATGCACAGGTTTGGTAGGTTTCCGTAGGTGGCGGCTGAGCTACAGGCCCAAATCTACAGGTAGGCACTTTGCAAAAAACACCTCTGTTTTCCTTCAAAAATTTGGCTGTCTCCACGTTGCGTTTTGGGGCGTTTCCTGTCGCGGGCGCTAGGCCTACCCACACAAGTGAGGTATCATTTTTATTGGGAGACGTGGGGGAACGCTGGGTGGAAGAACATTTGTGGCTCCTCTCAGATTCCAGAACTTCTGCCACAGAAATGTGAGGAACATGTGTTTTTTTAGCCAAATTTTGAGGTTTGCGAAGGATTCTGGGTAACAGAACCTGGTCCGAGCCACACAAGTCACCCCATCTTGGATTCCCCTAGGTCTCTAGTTTTCAGAAATGGACCGGTTTGGTAGGTTTCCCTAGGTGGCGGCTGAGCTACGGGCCAAAATCTACAGGTAGGCACTTTGCAAAAAACACCTCTGTTTTCCTTCAAAAATTTGGCTGTGTCCACGTTGCGCTTTGGGGCGTTTCCTGTCACGGGCGCTAGGCCTACCCACACAAGTGAGGTATCATTTTTATCGGGAGACGTGGGGGAACGCTGGGTGGAAGGAAATATGTGGCTCCTCTCAGATTCCAGAACTTTCTGCCACAGAAATGTGAGGAATATGTGTTTTTTTAGCCAAATTTTGTGGTTTGCAAAGGATTCTGGGTAACAGAACCTGGTCCGAGCCACACAAGTTACCCCATCTTGGATTCCCCTAGGTCTCTAGTTTTCAGAAATGCACAGGTTTGGTAGGTTTCCCTAGGTGGCGGCTGAGCTACAGGCCAAACTCTACAGGTAGGCACTTTGCAAAAAACACCTCTGTTTTCCTTCAAAAATTTGTCTGTGTCCACGTTGCGCTTTGGGGCGTTTCCTGTCGCGGGCACTAGGCCTACGCACACACGTGAGGTATCATTTTTATCGGGAGACGTAGGGAAACGCTGGGTGGAAGGACATTTGTGGCTCCTCTCAGATTCCAGACCTTTCTGCCACAGAAATGTGAGGAACATGTGTTTTTTTAGCCAAATGTTGAGGTTTGCAAAGGATTCTGGGTAACAGAACCTGGTCTGAGCCACACAAGTCACCCCATCTTGGATTCCCCTAGGTCTCTAGTTTTCAGAAATGCACAGGTTTGGTAGGTTTCCCCAGGTGGCGGCTGAGCTACAGGCCAAAATCTACAGGTAGGCACTTTGCAAAAAACACCTCTGTTTTCCTTCAAAAATTTGGCTGTGTCCAGGTTGCGCTTTGGGGCGTTTCCTGTTGCGGGCGCTAGGCCTACCCACACAAGTGAGGTATCATTTTTATCGGGAGACGTGGGGGAACGCTGGGTGGAAGGAAATTTGTGGCTCCTCTCAGATTCCAGAACTTTCTACCACAGAAATGTGAGGAACATGTGTTTTTTTAGCCAAATTTTGAGGTTTGCAAAGGGTTCTGGGTAACAGAACCTGGTCCGAGCCACACAAGTCACCCCATCTTGGATTCCCCTAGGTCTCTAGTTTTCATAAATGCACAGGTTTGGTAGGTTTCCCTACGTGGCGGCTGAGCTACAGGCCAAAATCTACAGGTAGGCACTTTGCAAAAAACACCTCTGTTTTCCTTCAAACATTTGGCTGTGTCCATGTTGCGCTTTGGGTCGTTTCCTGTCGCGGGCGCTAGGCCTACCCACACAAGTGAGGTATCATTTTTATCGGGAGACATGGGGGAACGCTGGGTGGAAGGAAATTTGTGGCTCCTCTCAGATTCCAGAACTTTCTGCCACAGAAATGGGAGGAACATGTGTTTTTTTAGCCAAATTTTGAGGTTTGCGAAGGATTCTGGGTAACAGAACCTGGTCCAAGCCACACAAGTCACCCCATCCTGGAATCCCCTAGGACTCTAGTTTTCAGAAATGCACAGGTTTGGTAGGTTTCCCTAGGTGGCGGCTGAGCTACAGGCCAAAATCTACAGGTAGGCACATTGCAAAAAAACACCTCTGTTTTCCTTCAAACATTTGGCTGTGTCCACGTTGCGCTTTGGGGCGTTTCCTGTCGCGGCCTTTAGTCCTACCCACACAAGTGAGGTATCATTTTTATCGGGAGACGTGGGGGAACGCTGGGTGGAAGGAAATATGTGGCTCCTCTCAGATTCCAGAACTTTCTGCCATAGAAATGTGAGGAACATGTGTTTTTTTAGCCAAATTTTGAGGTTTGCGAAGGATTCTGGGTAACAGAACCTGGTCCGAGCCACACAAGTCACCCCATCCTGGATTCCCCTAGGTCTCTAGTTTTCAGAAATGCACAGGTTTGGTAGGTTTCCCTAGGTGGCGGCTGAGCTACAGGCCAAAATCTACAGGTAAGCACTTTGCAAAAAACACCTCTGTTTTCCTTCAAACATTTGGCTGTGTCCACGTTGCGCTTTGGGGCGTTTCCTGTCGCGGGCGCTAGGCCTACCCACACAAGTGAGGTATCATTTTTATCGGGAGACATGGGGGAAGGCTGGGTGGAAGGAAATATGTGGCTCCTCTCAGATTCCAGAACTTTCTGCCACAGAAATGTGAGGAACATGTGTTTTTTTAGCCAAATTTTGAGGTTTGCAAAGGATTCTGGGTAACAGAACCTGGTACGAGCCACACAAGTCACCCCATCTTGGATTCCCCTAGGTCTCTAGTTTTCAGAAATGCACAGGTTTGGTTGGTTTCCCTAGGTGGCGGCTGAGCTACAGTCCAAAATCTACAGGTAGGCACTTTGCAAAAAACACCTCTGTTTTCCTTCAAAAATTTGGCTGTGTCCACGTTGCGCTTTGGGGCGTTTCCTGTTGCGGGCGCTAGGCCTACCCACACAAGTGAGGTATCATTTTTATCGGGAGACGTGGGGGAACGGTGGGTGGAAGGAAATTTGTGGCTCCTCTCAGATTCCAGAACTTTCTGCCACAGAAATGTGAGGAACATGTGTTTTTTTAGCCAAATTTTGAGGTTTGCAAAGGATTCTGGGTAACAGAACCTGGTCCGAGCCACACAAGTCACCCCATCTTGGATTCCCCCAGGTCTCTAGTTTTCAGAAATGCACAGGTTTGGTAGGTTCCCTAGGTGGCGGCTGAGCTACAGGCCAAACTCTACAGGTAGGCACTTTGCAAAAAACACCTCTGTTTTCCTTCAAAAATTTGGCTGTGTCCACGTTGCGCTTTGGGGCGTTTCCTGTCGCGGGCGCTAGGCCTACCCACACAAGTGAGGTATAATTTTTATCGGGAGACGTGGGGGAACGCTGGGTGGAAGGAAATTTGTGGCTCCTCTCAGATTCCAGAACTTTCTGCCACAGAAATGTGAGGAACATGTGTTTTTTTAGCCAAATTTTGAGTTTTGCAATGGATTCTGGGTAACAGAACCTGGTCCGAGCCACACAAGTCACCCCATCTTGGATTCCCCTAGGTCTCTAGTTTTCATAAATGCACAGGTTTGGTAGGTTTCCCTAGGTGGCGGCTGAGCTACAGGCCAAAATCTACAGGTAGGCACTGTGCAAAAAACACCTCTGTTTTCCTTCAAAAATTTGGCTGTGTCCACGTTGCGCTTTGGGGCGTTTCCTGTCGCGGGCGCTAGGCCTACCCACACAAGTGAGGTATCATTTTTATCGGGAGACGTGGGGGAACGCTGGGTGGAAGGAAATTTGTGGCTCCTCTCAGATTCCAGAACTTTCTGCCACAGAAATGTGAGGAACATGTGTTTTTTTAGCCAAATTTTGAGGTTTGCGAAGGATTCTGGGTAACAGAACTTGGTCCGAGCCACATAAGTCACCCCATCCTGGATTCCCCTAGGTCTCTAGTTTTCAGAAATGCACAGGTTTGGTAGGTTTCCCTAGGTGGCGGCTGAGCTACAGGCCAAAATCTACAGGTAGGCACTTTGCAAAAAACACCTCTGATTTCCTTCAAACATTTGGCTGTGTCCACGTTGCGCTTTGGGGCGTTTCCTGTCGCGGGCGCTAGGCCTACCCACACAAGTGAGGTATCATTTTTATCGGGAGACGTGGGGGAACGCTGGGTGGAAGGAAATATGTGGCTCCTCTCTGATTCCAGAACTTTCTGCCACAGAAATGTGAGGAACATGTGTATTTTTAGCCAAATTTTGAGGTTTGCGAAGGATTCTGGGTAACAGAACCTGGTCCGAGCCACACAAGTCACCCCATCCTGGATTCCCCTAGGTCTCTAGTTTTCAGAAATGCACAGGTTTGGTACGTTTCCCTAGGTGGCGGCTGAGCTACAGGCCAAAATCTACAGGTAGGCACTTTGCAAAAAACACCTCTGTTTTCCTTCAAACATTTGGCTGTGTCCACGTTGCGCTTTGGGGCGTTTCCTGTCGCGGGCGCTAGGCCTACCCACACAAGTGAGGTATCATTTTTATCGGGAGACGTGGGGGAACGCTGGGTGGAAGGAAATATGTGGCTCCTCTCAGATTCCAGAACTTTCTGCCACAGAAATGTGAGGAACATGTGTTTTTTTAGCCAAATTTTGAGGTTTGCGAAGGATTCTGGGTAACAGAACCTGGTCCGAGCCACACAAGTCCCCCCATCCTGGATTCCCCTAGGTCTCTAGTTTTCAGAAATGCACAGGTTTGGTAGGTTTCCCTAGGTGGCGACTGAGCTACAGGCCAAAATCTACAGGTAGGCACTTTGCAAAAAACACCTCTGTTTTCCTTCAAACATTTGGCTGTGTCCACGTTGCGCTTTGGGGCGTTTCCTGTCGCGGGCGCTAGGCCTACCCACACAAGTGAGGTATCATTTTTATCGGGAGACGTGGGGGAACGCTGGGTGGAAGGAAATATGTGGCTCCTCTCAGATTCCAGAACTTTCTGCCACAGAAATGTGAGGAATATGTGTTTTTTTAGCCAAATTTTGAGGTTTGCAAAGGATTCTGGGTAACAGAACCTGGTCCGAGCCACACAAGTCACCCCATCTTGGATTCCCCTAGGTCTCTAGTTTTCAGAAATGCACAGGTTTGGTAGGTTTCCCTAGGTGGCGGCTGAGCTACAGGCCAAAATCTACAGGTAGGCACTTTGCAAAAAACACCTCTGCTTTCCTTCAAAAATTTGGCTGTGTCCACGTTGCGCTTTGGGGCGTTTCCTGTCGCGGGCGCTAGGCCTACCCACACAAGTGAGGTATCATTTTTATCGGGAGACGTGGGGGAACGCTGGGTGGAAGGAAATTCGTGGCTCCTCTCAGATTCCAGAACTTTCTGCCACAGAAATGTGAGGAACATGTGTTTTTTTAGCCAAATTTGGAGGTTTGCAATGGATTCTGGGTAACAGAACCTGGTCCGAGCCACACAAGTCACCCCATCCTGGATTCCCCTAGGTCTCTAGTTTTCAGAAATGCACAGGTTTGGTAGGTTTCCCTAGGTGGCGGCTGAGCTACAGGCCAAAATCTACAGGTAGGCACTTTGCAAAAAACACCTCTGTTTTCCTTCAAACATTTGGCTGTGTCCACGTTGCGCTTTGGGGCGTTTTCTGTCGCGGGCGCTAGGCCTACCCACACAAGTGAGGTATCATTTTTATCGGGAGACATGGGGGAACGCTGGGTGGAAGGAAATATGTGGCTCCTCTCAGATTCCAGAACTTTCTGCCACAGAAATGTGAGGAACATGTGTTTTTTTAGCCAAATTTTGAGGTTTGCAAAGGATTCTGGGTAACAGAACCTGGTCCGAGCCACACAAGTCACCCCATCTTAGATTCCCCTAGGTCTCTAGTTTTCAGAAATGCACAGGATTGGTAGGTTTCCCTAGGTGGCGGCTGAGCTACAGGCCAAAATCTACAGGTAGGCACTTTGCAAAAAACACCTCTGTTTTCCTTCAAACATTTGGCTGTGTCCACGTTGCGCTTTGGGGCGTTTCCTGTCGCGGGCGCTAGGCCTACCCACACAAGTGAGGTATCATTTTTATCGGGAGACGTGGGGGAACGCTGGGTGGAAGGAAATTCGTGGCTCCTCTCAGATTCCAGAACTTTCTGCCACAGAAATGTGAGGAACATGTGTTTTTTTAGCCAAATTTGGAGGTTTGCAATGGATTCTGGGTAACAGAACCTGGTCCGAGCCACACAATTCACCCCATCCTGGATTCCCCTAGGTCTCTAGTTTTCAGAAATGCACAGGTTTGGTAGGTTTCCCTAGGTGGCGGCTGAGCTACAGGCCAAAATCTACAGGTAGGCACTTTGCAAAAAACACCTCTGTTTTCCTTCAAACATTTGGCTGTGTCCACGTTGCGCTTTGGGGCGTTTTCTGTCGCGGGCGCTAGGCCTACCCACACAAGTGAGGTATCATTTTTATCGGGAGACATGGGGGAACGCTGGGTGGAAGGAAATATGTGGCTCCTCTCAGATTCCAGAACTTTCTGCCACAGAAATGTGAGGAACATGTGTTTTTTTAGCCAAATTTTGAGGTTTGCAAAGGATTCTGGGTAACAGAACCTGGTCCGAGCCACACAAGTCACCCCATCTTAGATTCCCCTAGGTCTCTAGTTTTCAGAAATGCACAGGATTGGTAGGTTTCCCTAGGTGGCGGCTGAGCTACAGGCCAAAATCTACAGGTAGGCACTTTGCAAAAAACACCTCTGTTTTCCTTCAAACATTTGGCTGTGTCCACGTTGCGCTTTGGGGCGTTTCCTGTCGCGGGCGCTAGGCCTACCCACACAAGTGAGGTATCATTTTTATCGGGAGACGTGGGGGAACGCTGGGTGGAAGGAAATTCGTGGCTCCTCTCAGATTCCAGAACTTTCTGCCACAGAAATGTGAGGAACATGTGTTTTTTTAGCCAAATTTGGAGGTTTGCAATGGATTCTGGGTAACAGAACCTGGTCCGAGCCACACAATTCACCCCATCCTGGATTCCCCTAGGTCTCTAGTTTTCAGAAATGCACAGGTTTGGTAGGTTTCCCTAGGTGGCGGCTGAGCTACAGGCCAAAATCTACAGGTAGGCACTTTGCAAAAAACACCTCTGTTTTCCTTCAAACATTTGGCTGTGTCCACGTTGCGCTTTGGGGCGTTTCCTGTCGCGGGCGCTAGGCCTACCCACACAAGTGAGGTATCATTTTTATCGGGAGACGTGGGGGAACGCTGGGTGGAAGGAAATATGTGGCTCCTCTCAGATTCCAGAACTTTCTGCCACAGAAATGTGAGGAACATTTGTTTTTTAGCCAAATTTAGGTTTGCAAAGGATTCTGGGTAACAGAACCTTGTCCGAGCCACACAAGTCACCCCATCTTGGATTCCCCTAGGTCTCTAGTTTTCAGAAATGCACAGGTTTGGTAGGTTCCCTAGGTGGCGGCTGAGCTACAGGCCAAAATCTACAGGTAGGCACTGTGCAAAAAACACCTCTGTTTTCCTTCAAAAATTTGGCTGTGTCCACGTTGCGCTTTGGGGCGTTTCCTGTCGCGGGCGCTAGGCCTACCCACACAAGTGAGGTATCATTTTTATCGGGAGACGTGGGGGAACGCTGGGTGGAAGGAAATTTGTGGCTCCTCTCAGATTCCAGAACTTTCTGCCACAGAAATGTGAGGAACATGTGTTTTTTTAGCCAAATTTTGAGGTTTGCGAAGGATTCTGGGTAACAGAACCTGGTCCGAGCCACATAAGTCACCCCATCCTGGATTCCCCTAGGTCTCTAGTTTTCAGAAATGCACAGGATTGGTAGGTTTCCCTAGGTGGCGGCTGAGCTACAGGCCAAAATCTACAGGTAGGCACTTTGCAAAAAACACCTCTGTTTTCCTTCAAACATTTGGCTGTGTCCACGTTGCGCTTTGGGGCGTTTCCTGTCGCGGGCGCTAGGCCTACCCACACAAGTGAGGTATCATTTTTATCGGGAGACGTGGGGGAACGCTGGGTGGAAGGAAATATGTGGTTCCTCTCTGATTCCAGAACTTTCTGCCACAGAAATGTGAGGAACATGTGTTTTTTTAGCCAAATTTGGAGGTTTGCGAAGGATTCTGGGTAACAGAACCTGGTCCGAGCCACACAAGTCACCCCATCCTGGATTCCCCTAGGTCTCTAGTTTTCAGAAATGCACAGGTTTGGTACGTTTCCCTAGGTGGCGGCTGAGCTACAGGCCAAAATCTACAGGTAGGCACTTTGCAAAAAACACCTCTGTTTTCCTTCAAACATTTGGCTGTGTCCACGTTGCGCTTTGGGGCGTTTCCTGTCGCGGGCGCTAGGCCTACCCACACAAGTGAGGTATCATTTTTATCGGGAGACTTGGGGGAACATAGAATAACAAAATAAGTGTTATTGCCCCTTGTCTTTCTCTACATTTTTCCCTACCAAATGTAAGACAGTGTGTAAAAAAGACGTCTACTTGAGAAATGCCCTGTAATTCACATGCTAGTATGGGCACCCCGGAATTCAGAGATGTGCAAATAACCACTGCTTCTCAACACCTTGTCTTGTGCCCATTTTGGAAATACAAAGGTTTTCTTGATAGCTATTTTTTACTCTTTATATTTCAGCAAATGAATTGCTGTATACCCGGCATAGAATGAAAACCCATTGCAGGGTGCAGGTCATTTATTGGCTCTGGGTACCTAGATTTCTTGATGAACCTACAAGCCCTATACATCCCCACAACCAAAAGAGTCCAGCAGACGTAACAGTATATTGCTTTCGAAAATCTGACATTGCAGGAAAAAGTTACAGAGTAAAATGTAGAGAAAAATTTATGTTTTTTTCACATCAATTTCAAAAAATTTCTTTTTCAGTTGTTATTTTCTGTAGGAAACCCTTGTAGGATCTACACAAATTACCCCTTGCTGAATTCAGAATTTTGTCTACTTTTCAGAAATGTTGCGGTTTCTGGGATCCTGCCCATTTCTGTCACTGACTGGAAGGAGGCTGAAAGCACAAAAAATCGTAAAAATGGGGAATGTCCCAGTAAAATGCCAAAATTGTGTTGAAAAATTGGGTTTTCTGATTCAAGTCTGCCTGTTCCTGAAAGCTGGGAAGCTGGTGATTTTAGCACCGCAAACCCTTTGTTGATGCCCTTTTCAGGGAAAAAATCACAAGCCTTCTTCTGCATCCCATTTTTCCAATTCTTTTGAAAAAAACGAAATTTTCACTGTTTTTTGGCTAATTTCTTGGCCTCCTTCTGGGGAACCCACAAAGTCTGGGTACCTCTAGAATCCCTAGGATGTTGTAAAAAAAGGACGCAAATTTGGCGTGGGTAGCTTATGTGAACAAAAAGTTGTGAGGGCCTAAGCGCGAACTGCTCCAAATAGCCAAAAAAAGGCTCGGCACAGGAGGGGGAAGAGGCCTGGCAGCGAAGGGGTTAAAGGCCACTCTCATCCTCAGTTGAGTCTTTTCTCTTTCTTTTCAAACTCTCAGATTCTCTCAGCCTTTTATATTCTCTATTGATGTGATCATTTAATTATAAATCTCTGTTTATCTGTTTGTCTCTCTCTCTGTTCTTTCTCTTCTCAAGACAACATTTGATAGATTTTTAAAAATCCTAATAAGGTCAGGGAAAAAAGCACCAAAATATAATATGTGTACTAGTATTGCTTTGAAAATTCCTCCTTCAGCTGTTGTAAACTAGTTGCCAACGGCAGAAACTCCTCTGCCAAAACGTTTGAAATCACTAGTGGTTTCTAACGATTCTAATTTAGGTTTCAGATCAGTAATATTATTCATGTGTTCTACCCATGGGGGATAGATGTACAGCAATGTTCAGCATTTTGTAGACTATGCCTTTCTCAGTGAGTAAAATGTCTAGTGCTAATTGATTTTTCAAAACCATTGATCTAACAGCTCCTAATTCTGTGTTAGCCACTAATAAAGCTCCAGCTCCAGAAGTATCAGTTGTGAATTTGTCCATCACTGTTGATAGCTTTCTGATCTTTTTATCATTTAAAATCACTCCCACTGGTAATCATTACATCACAAATATCTCCCACTAATTGTGC
This sequence comes from Pleurodeles waltl, assembly GCF_031143425.1. Lineage (NCBI taxonomy): Eukaryota > Metazoa > Chordata > Amphibia > Caudata > Salamandridae > Pleurodeles > Pleurodeles waltl. Next base: position 467,121,372 of record NC_090437.1, read on the forward strand.
TTCTTCACTCATACTACATGTGCGTCTGTGTGCTGGTGTCATTGTCAAAATATCTGTACCATATACATGATACATCTTTGGAAAACACAAAGATAAATGGCAAATAACCCCCCAATCAGCAATCAATTTAAAATAAGCATCTTGTCCACACATGAAATGCAATTCTGGAATAGCTCATTCTTCCCCTTGTAAAATCTACCATGAACCTCCTGAGTATTCAAATGTGTGTTCACAATTACTACCTCCTACTGGTCTCTTTCTAAGTTGGTTTCTTCTTCTAAAAACACATATTTTTCCCTTTTGTCTTCTGTCTAGTTTCAATTTTAGATAAATCATTTTCTTTTTATATTCACCTTCTTCCTTTCCCAAACATTTTTCAAAACATCTTCATTGAACATCTACATGGCCCCGCTCGCTAACATCGTCCAGTCCAACAACCTCAACATCATCTCATAAGCCGACGACACCCAGCTGATCCTCTTCCTCACCAAGGACTCCGCCAAGACCTACCTCCACGAAGGAATGAAGGCCATTGCCGAATGGATGAAGAGCAGCTGCCTCAAACTCAATTCCGACAAGATGAAAGTCCTCATCTTCGGCTCCACCCCCTCCGCATGGGATGACTCCTGGTGGCCTGTAACTCTCGGAACTGCTTCGACTCCCACCGACCACACACACAACCTAGGATTCATCTTGGACCCCTCACTATCCATGACCCAGCAAGTCAATGCCATCTCCTCCTCCTGCTTCAACACCCTCTGCACGCTCTGAAAGATCTCCAAATAGATACCCACCGAAACCAGAAAACAGTCACCCAAGTCCTCGTAAGAAGCAAGCTGGACTATGGCAATGCCGTCTATGCAGGAACCAGGGCCAAACTCTAGAAGAGACTGCAACGCATCCAGAATGCCTCTGCATGCCTCAGCCTGGACATCCCCTGCCACTGCCACATCACAGACCACCTGAAAAACCTGCACTGGCTCCCAGCACTGCATAACACCGGACCCAAATACCTCAACATACGACTCTCCTTCTACACCCCGACCCGGCTTCTCCACCCCGCCCACCACACAACCGTCCCATGCGTCCGCAGAACTACAACCGGTGGTAGATAATTCTCGTACCTCGCCGCCAAAACGTGGAACACTCTTCCCACCCACCTGCACCGTACCAAAGACCTCCTTACCTTCAGGAAACTTCTCAAGACCTGGCTGTTCGAGCAGTAGCAGCACCTCCTTCCCTCTTCTCCCCACTCCTCTGCACCTTGAGACCCTCTTGGGTGAGTAGTGCACTTTACAAATTCCTGATTGATTGCTTGATTGATTTTTGTTTTTTACTTTGTGAAATATGTGACCTCCTTTCTTCTAACTTCATAATAAATCTCTCCTCTAATGGTCTCATGAAACAATTCAAATAGGTTTTTAGTGTCTATAGGAAGGAAAGATCTAAAAGAATGCTAAACTGTTTGCATTTCTTTTGCCTATGGATGCAAATGCATGCTGTTCTGTAAAGGTACTTTTGAAAGAATCATGTCAAATTTAAATAAGAATATTCAAAGTATTCTTGTTTATACACTGAGCTAAGCAAAATACTACATTTAATAGCATACGACAAAGGTATGTGATGTTATGTAACCTCCTCCATAGCTGATGAATGTAAATGCGCACACACACAGAACAATCCTTTGTGTCTAAATCGTGTGTGATTTTTTAAACTAACCTCAAGTAAACACTTGCTGTCTAATCTTTCATGTAATATACAAATTAAGCTTTTATTTATCCTCATCTATAGCATGTGCAGATGTCAAGGTAGACTTATTTTTCCCTGCGTAAAGTGTATCACTAACAATAATGCTATGGCTACTAAAACTACTACTAAAAATGTAATACCCATAATAATCTTCCAACTAGCTCTGGTTAGAAAACACGTGTTTGGCAGATCTTTTCAAATGGAAAGCGTAGCAGCCAAAATGTCAATAATTCACCCTAAATTTAATTATTGCACAAACACCCTTTCAATTTTCTTCTTTTTTGTTGTTGCAGTTATTTTTTTCAGCTTTATATTCAGCAATCTTGGCATCTGCATCCTTAACCCTATCCATCTTCTTTTAAAATGTTATGCCTACTCTTCTATTGCAGCCTTGGCCTAGGAAAATCTTAATTCTTTTTGTTTAGCATCGACTTACACCTTCCAGAAGCAGCAATAGCCCTATGCAAAAGCAAAGGGTTTCAAGAGATAGGGGATTTTATATTACGAAATAGACACATCACTTGGGGAGTGGTTCAAACCAGACTTGGCGATATGGTAACTAGACTCTTTCTGAGATTTTTTCATATCTCCCATTTTCCTAATGCTAATAAGCCCCAGGTAAGCACCCAAGAACTTCCAATATGGAGGGCGCTAATTAGAAGTAAAGTACTTGGTACAGGTAATTGGTACAGATTGTTAGCGGAACGATCCACTTCGGCAATAACTACAGAATTCAGGGATAATATTCTATGAACAACACAATGTCTAATAACGGATGAAGAGTGGAGAATTATCTCTAAAACTCGGTATAAATCCTTAAGGGCAGCTAAATATAAAAGAATGTCCTTTCTCTCTAGATGGATGGCATACTACACTCCTGAAAAAATACACAACATGTTTCCGTCAATCCCTGACCAATGCTTCCGCTGCCACCAGGATGCGAGAAGGAATTGGCTTCATGTATTTTTTGGCTGCCCCAAATTAACTACTTTTTGGTTGGGAATAGACGAGGTAATGAACCACACTTCTACCTCTAGGATTGAGCTTGATTCAATTCTAGTACTGTTCGGAGTCTCTGAGAAAGCACGACAGCTAGCAAAGCACCAAACAATACTTTATAACAATTATTTTTGCAGTAGCTTGATCATTAATACTTCAGTTATGGCGTGCACAGACGATTCCCACTATCCAAAGAAGGTGGAAAAAAATGCCAACAACTAAAAACTACGAGGAGGAATATTCAAAACGTGTTGGGAGTATGAAAAGGTTCTCAGTTATATGGCAGTATTTAGAGAAGCAATAAGTCATGAATAAGGGTGGCAGACAGGTACATGGAACTAAGGGTCATGAATATATTATATGCAATATATAAAATGACAGAAATCTCGATGTGACTATAATCGAAAAAGTGATTTGAATTGATATTTGATTGAACGAAGACTGATAGCAAGGCTGTCTTGATCACACCAGACAAAGAAAAATAGATTGTCAAGGATAGATGCTACTGTAGATTAATGCATGTTTTATTTTTCTGTATATGGATACCTGAAATGAAAATAACATTTAAAAAAAAATCTTTTGCTTAGCAACTTATTAGTTGTTTTCCAGTCAATATAATTTCTCATGCAATAAAGTATTTCAAACAACATTTTGTTTGTTTCAGAAATCTTTTTCAGCAGCTTTTCTAAATTACGAACTTAATATGATAGCAAGGTGGTTCATACAACACTGTACTCAAAGCAAGCAAATCTGATATTGGAACATTTAGCACTTGATTCACACAGTAAATCAGTGCAGGTAGTGAATACCTAGAACTTGCCGTGGTAGTGTCACAAGTGCTCTTGGTTCTGGTTCACAGAACACAATGTCTTCATATGGATCTCTTGTTCTCTGGGTATGTGATGCATGCACCCTATTTGGTTTTCTGACACATTTAACAGCAGTATTTATGAATAAAATGACCAGGTAGGGGCCTTTTCACCTCAGCTTCAGGCACGACTTTCTTATGTGTTTCTTGATCAGCACCCAGGTGCCGGGGCTGTAGTCATGGCACTGCTCTTGATGTGGAATTGCACTGCCAGCTTCAACCTGTCGAGAAACAGAACACACAACATCAACCAATCCTTTGCAGTAATCGAGTATGCTGTAATCTGTTATGTTCACTAGTGCATTCGAGGTACAGTAGGCAATCTCATTGTAAGCTCCATCAAGATTTCATGCAGCAATAATCCTGTCTTTCAGGTGTACTTTGAAGGCTCTTCAGCATCAAAGACAAAGCATCAGGCCATATCAGTGAACTGAATGCACAGACTTTTGCCAACCAAGACCTTATAGTTCTATTTAACTGTTCAACAATCACAGAGGCCGCTGGATAAAAGCTACAGTGTTATTTCTGCTCCACTTGTAATGTAGCACACAACATCCATACCCAACATCCTAAGGAGTTCATTGTTGAAATGAGTCCCGCAATCTTACTCCAGAGAAACCAGCAGTCTATACCTGGGTATTAACTCTCTCAACAGCAGTTTAGCTATAGAGAGACTGTCATTTCTCCATGTTAAGTAGACTCCCACCCATCGAGAGAAAATGTACACTACAACCAGGACATATCTCAGCCCATTACAAATAGGCATCTCAATAAAATCCATCTGCATTCTGTTGAAGTGGCCACCTGACCACCCCACATGGCTCAGTGTGACTGGTGTTCTTTTACCTACATTGATCTGTCGGCATGTTACTCAAGTGGTGCAATTCTTCTGCAAATATCCTAAAGCTCGGGTTAAACCAGTTTTGTCTATGCGATTCGTCAGGCTTGGAAAATCCACTATGGTTTGGAGTGGGACCGAGAGTGTTGGTCCACCTAAGAGCGCTGTCAGTCTCCGGAACTCCAAGCCTGATGTTTTTCCGATGGGGCCCTACCATTAGAATTTGGAGGGTTTCTGACTTCCCTAGTAGGGGACTCGAAATAATTTTTTCATAAACATTTCTCCATAAGGATTAGGTACGTACTAAGGTCCTGACGAATCGCATAAGATCATTATTGACTAAAAATAGCGAGAAACATGTTGACCCACATGATTGAGTGACACAGGGATTCTGTGTTTTCTCCTTTTGTACTATTTTTCACTACGAGATTTAGTAAATTGTATATATTATTTTTTTGTCTGGGGAGTGTAGACATCATTTTACCATATCCCTATACATTGTTTTTTAATCATGTCAGGGGTATTAATATCAGAATAAATACTTAACTTTTACCTCTAGGCATTTTTAACTATTCTTATACCAATCCTTTTTCACGTTTTGACCGGTTGCACATCATTTTCAAAAGATCTCCGGCAAAGATCCAACTTGTGGGGCCCGTCAGGCATTGCAGCGCCGGCCTGACGAGGAGCATGGCCCTATGATGAAGCATGTCACCGGAAGGTGAGTGAGGGCTCTTGCTTCAAGCATATTGCTTTTCCTTTTCTTTTTCTTGGAAACCCTTGTTCTAGAGAACCTCTTTTTGGGTTTAAAATCTGACACATTTTTTAAATAATGTTTTCTGATGCATGGATTTGCTGCTCATATTTTATAAGTCTGGAATTTGTCAAATACTGTGTTTATGCTGGTAAGCAGAATCACCATAGACTGTGGGACCATTATAATTAAAGGATGTCCCATCACTATGCTTTCACATCTCTCTGTGCTGACAACAACAGCTGCCATGGCTTTTAAACAATAGGGCAGCCCTGTGGCTACAGGGTCAAGAGTAATGAAAAATAAGCAGCAGGTCTTCTCGAATCTCCATGCATCTGAGTAAGCACTGAGAGATCACAGCCCTCCGTTCTCACTGCAAAACAAGTTGAACATTTTACTATACTATGGCATTCCTAGTCTCGGGGCACAACAGAGACTTTCTTTCAGCGTTAGGAAAGCGTTCAAGCACTCATTGTCCCATGGAAGTGGATGATGCAGATCTTTGTATGTCAGTCTTAAAAAACGTTGGTATCCACTATCTACTGTAGCCAACCATTCCCAGGAACATTCTGAATTCTCTCTGTGTTTTGGGTAGACTCATCCTTAAGATTGCCTCAATTGTTTCTTGGGACACCTTTCTCTTTCCTTTTCAAATGACATGTCCTAAGTATTTGACTTCTTATTAGCAGTATTGAAGTTTGCTCCAAGACACTTTATGTCCAGTCTCAGCTACGTTATTGAGCAAACCAATGGCATCTTGTTTGCAAGCTTCTCTAGTGCTTGATGCCCCAAGTAGGTCATTGAAATACTATACAAGAACTGAATCAAAAGGTATCTTCGGAGACTCAAGATTTGTCTTCAAACTGTGCTTGAAAATAGAAGGACTTACAGCATATCATTATGGAACTCAGTACCATGCCAAAACTCTCTCTTTAAACACGAAGGAGAACAAGACTTGACTGTCTTCATGCAATGGGATGGAAAAAAAACCTTGACAAAGATGCTCAACTGTGAACCATTCTGCAGTGCATGGAATTTGAAAAAGGATGGTCTCTGGATATGGTACCACAGGACAATATGGAATAACAAAGTTTTATTTTTTTTCTATACTTGCCTTTTGGTTTCTGAAAGCCCACAAGTGGTGAATTATAGGGGCTCCCAATGATTCCTCTCAGGATTCCTTTTATCAGCATATCTTCAATATTTGGTGTTATTCTTGCCACTGTCTCTGGGGTCACATTGTATTGTGGTGTTCTCAGAAAAAACACTTTGGGCTTCACTTCATTTTTATACAGCCTGGTTCTACGCCATTGATTAGTCTTATGTTTTTTCCTGTAAAGTATCATACTTCTGGGTTTACAGTCTCTCTCAATTCAGGGGACAACCTCTCTACTGTTCTCACTGTATACAATCCTACAACTTCTTGTTGGGTCAACTTAAACTCTATCATGTGCCTGGAATACAACACCATTCAGTGTACAATAGATTGTACCATTTAACTTGCACAACAAATCTCTTCCGAGAAGGTTTATGGGACTTGAGTCACACACAATAAGCCAGTGCTTCTCTTCAAATGAACCTGTTTTTGCAAAAACCTTTTCTGAAACTAGATTTGTAATCTGTTTATTTGTAACTTCTACAACTTGGATCTATGTTCCTGAGAGGTGTAGGTCTGGAGCTTCTGTTATTCGAACAGCAGGAAAAGGTAGCTCTGGTGTCAGAATGACACTTGGTGGCCATGTATCTTTCTTTCAACAAATGGTCCTATCTGGTCTACCTCTAAGATTGCGCTAAGTGCACAATCTTCCTCCCCTTCAGGCACCGTCATTGCGATTGTCAGAGATAAAGCTCTCACTGTCAAAATAGGGAACTGTTGAAATGGGTACTGGTTCTGGGTCTGGAATGGATTTTTATTTACTCAGGGCATTTGGTTCATGTTAAATTTGGGGATACCATATGTTGTGAAGCTATCAGAACTTGTGGGAACTGCATCATTGGAACCTGTGTCTGCCTTGGCACTTACTTTTGCTGAATGGGTTCATTCTGCATTTGCATTTGAGTTCCCCCTTGCTTTTGTTTATTTCCACTCATTCTATCTGGATTCAATCTATGCTCACTCTTTCAATACCCAATCTGGTTACAAAAATGACAAGGAGTTGTTTTCTTTAACGTTGCAACAGAATTCAGATCAATTGATAATCCTTGACCTCTACCCTGAAAAACAACCATATCTCCTTGAACACCTTGAAGTCTAGCTTGAAAACCAATCCCCTGCATTTCATTCTGACAACCAACACCATGTATTGCAATGACATTTGCTGCAAATGACTGATTCTGGAGACTTTTCTGTTCTAATTGCATGTGGACTTACATGAATATCCTTAAGCTTTCTTTATTTCATCTCCTGTCCATCCCCAAAATCTTATCCAACAGCTTTGTCTGCCAGAAAAGCACACTCTGTTGTATACGCTGACTAATCTCTGGTCTCAACTAAATAACAAAATGTGAGATAAAGAATCCTGTGTCACTTGACTCAAGGTGCAATTGACCTGTGTGCTGCTGGAATGTCTTAAAAAAACGTTCATAATAATCATGCACTGACTCTTTCACCTCATACCAAATTCTATTTAGCCTCGTATAATGCAAATCCTTTGCAGGAACTCTCCCTTTCAAGAAAGTAATTGTCAGGAATCCCCAAGGTGCCTCCTGCGTTATCTGTCAGCATCCCCAGGCATTAGGGTTAAATCATATCTCTGTTCTTGGTTAAACCTTCATGTTTCTAAGTAAACATAATGTGCTGTGTTACACAATTGGTTTTATCAATGCTTGTTTTACCAATGCTTATTTGCTAATGTGAGCAGGTGTAGACATGTGCTTCTAATTGGGTGTGGTGACTCATCTACATGTGGACTTCAACTGCTTTCCTGATTGGCTATAAATAGCAGAGTGAAGCATGCCTCCCTGCTTGGCTTTGTTTTGCTTCCTGATTTCAGCAACTGATTTGGCAGTCCAGCCCCTGCTGTCATCCTCGTAATCAGGACTTTTGAGGCAATTATTTTCCTTGTTCATGTACCAGCTGACACCAGGCATTCCTCCAGCACTCTGGAAAAGACTGCAGGTAAGTGACTAGTATTCTCCAGGGAGTTCGTTCTTTGAGCTCCACGCTTTCCTAGAACAGCTGGTGTATTTCAGGCCTCGTATTTTGGCAGAGTGCTTATCTTGAAGAGACAAATGCATTTCTGAACATTCTACATTATCATTGTAGTTACTTGCCTAACTGTGCTTCAGGAAATCTGCTTGAGCTCAAGTACTACAAAAAGTGAGTGCAATTTTGAAAGAGCATTTACGTGACTTTTCTTTCTCTAATAGCATAACTCTTGGATTTAAATTGTGTCATTCATGCCTGTGTTTCAGGTTTGAGGAATTTGCTTTTGAAGGGGTTTTCACACACACAGTGAAACCAAACCAAACTGTGCCACCCTAACTGTTTAAACCCAGAGTGGACATTTGCATTTTTTGGATTGTTTTTGTTCCTTTAAGTTCAACTCTATGCATGCAGGAAAGTTATATGTGATATAATTAATGCCCTTGTTTGTCTTTCTTGTGCATGATAAATGCAACCACAGTTCTAATTGTAGTGTGCAACAGTGAATCTCTGTGAAGCCAGCCCCAGTGTCGCAGTACTTATTGTTATGGTACTCAGTTTGGGTTTTTGGTAATGCAGTGTTAGTAATTGTGCCAACAGTTATTATTATCCCAAAAAAGTTCTGGAGCATCCCGGTGTTCTTCTAGAAAGAGAGATTCAGTTTCAAGGAAGTTGAGTGCACTAACTCTACTATCACTCTGTCAAAAACGACAACGACCTGCCCCCCGAAGAAACAGGGTGCCTGGCTGGACCGGCAAGACTAGCAGTGTTTCGTCTCTTTCTCTTCCACTCCCCCTTTCCTTTTGGGACACCTGCTAGGGTTTCTGTGTCCACCAGGAAGTGCCAAGAGGTGTTCCAGGAGGTCGGGGCATACCATTGCCCCTGCAGACATCATGCTTTTCAGGTGAGTGGCCCCGTCTCAACAGTAATCACCTAATTGTATTTATCCATTACAGTAGGATATGGTGCATTAGCGGGGCATGTCTTGGTGGCTCTGAGCTTGGCCGATGTACAGCCATTTTGCATTCCGGCCATAAATCATTTGAAACAACAACATAAAAGAGTGCATTCAAATCTGTCCATAGCACGTAAAAAGTGTTAACAAATCATTCAACTTGTGTGTACTACTGCATAGAGTTCTCTCTTGATTTTGGGATATTGTTCATAAATGCTGCAAGATCTCCCCTACCCCATGGCACATGAACATACTCTCCACCTGGTATCTCTCTCAATGTATAAGCCAAAGCTTCTCCTTCATCTGTGAGACCTGGAGGTGGCTTTCCTTTTACTTTAGCCACCTCAGATTGTTTATTTTTCTTTTCATGTTTCTTTGCCCATTTTCTCTCTGCTAGTTTTCTCAAAATCACTCCATTTACAAATTAATTTTAATAATTCAGTAATATGTAATCACATTCCTGAAGAATGCCTTGTCTCAATTGCTTCATCATCCAATTGTGCCCTGAAACCTTTCTGAAATGGGACACTTTTCAAAAGATAAATTTCATATTTGCTGGACAATTCAGACAATTTATCATGTGTAGCTGCTACAAGCCCAGTAACTTCTTTGCTCAAATAGATCAATTCTTTTTTTTTGGTATTGATTCACATGTTCAAGATCAAAACATCCTCTAATAATTTTTTCTCTTCTCTTTTTAATCTTGGGACATTTAATGGTCTTCTTTCTCTGTGCTCTGGGATCTTGATTTTCTGTGTTCTCTGTACTGTTCTTGACAGCTTTTATAAACCATGGGGGGAATATCCCATCTTCAAATATATTCATCATGCTTTGTGCTGCATGTGTTGTGAAACCCAACCTTCTCTCTTCCCTTAATCATTGATAGTTTGCAATAGTGTCCATGCAACAACCTGTAAATTCTGCAATGATGGGATAAACTCTGTCGCAGATGCTTCTCTAACAGCTCGTTTAACTATTGCATTTGGAACAATATTAAATGGAACAGTTGCTGTGCAAATCTCTACTGGTTGTGCTATTGTAACCCTAGCAACAGGTGCTGGTACAGACATAAACGAAGCAGTAACACCTGGAGGCATCCCTGTTGGTGCAGTCTCTACTAGGGCAAGCACATGATTCGATATAACTGGTTGTTCAAAAGGCCTTGTCATCTGCAATGGTCTCAGTTTGAATTGCATTCCACTCAACAGGGGCTGGAGCCACTTTCACATGTCATTCCCTCAATATTTGCCAGAGGAGCCTCATAAGCTGGTAGATGTGTAGCTAATAATTCCTCCAATATATCATCTCATAGCTCACTATAAGCGCCTGATTTATTTTCATTGTTTTCACTCCCATTCCCCTGTAGTGATATCTAGATATAACGTAGCTCCTTCAACTATGCCTTTTCTCCATCTCTGTTGTTCTTCATCTCATATTGCACCTGCATAATCTTTCACAGCTCTCTTTGTTTCTGAAATGTCCCACTTTCTCAAGAGTGAGACATTTTCTCCCAAGTCCTTACTGCTTTAAATTGTGTAGGTCTAGGAGGAGGCTTCATGTCATAAACCTTGTCTCTTAGTCTGTCAATGCTTCTCAATTCAAATGTACCCCATCTTGGAAAGCTCAATGGATCCTCTTTTTCAGTAATTTTGCACCATTGACAATGCCATACGCACGTATGCAACCCTTCATGTTCCATCATATGATAGGGAAGCGCACCCTCAGGAGGTACCTCTTCAGATAACCGTACTGAAATTGTCAGCTCTCCTTTCATCAAATTTTTTAGAGCTTTGAAAAATTTCGTAAATATGAATTCAGTCAACAAATTTGTAAACAATGTAATTCAAATCTTCAATGTTTTGATTCTTTCCCATATGTGTCAGTTTCTCAGTAAGCCCATCTCCTAATGTTAGTGCGGCTCCTCACACCAATCAACCGATCTCTATGCAACCCTTCACACAGACCAACCAATCACTGCAAGGTATTTCACACTAACCAACCAATCTCAGAGCGGCAGAATATGACTCAACAACTTGCTCTTTGCAGCACCTTTACAACTTCTTCATACACACAATGCTACAATTATACAACTCTGTGCAACACAAAACAATAATCTTTGTCTGCTTCTCTAAAGAAAACAAAAAGAACAATTCAATACCTGAATAGTCAAGCTTTTACATCCTCTGACTTTTCCCACTCAAAAAGATTTTCACACAAGCGAATGAAATTGAGACCAGTGGTAAATTACCCTAACAAATGCAGGTTCACCTTTGTGCATTAGGTCCCATTAAGATTATTCAATATTAGTACATTTGCAACAAATAGTGTTAGTCCCTGTCTTAATGTGCAGACAACAGTGCCTTGCAACCTGCACCATAAATCTTTAGCAGACAAGAAAACCATAAATCAAGTCTTATTTATCCCCTCTATATCAGGGCAATTAATTACAGCTCCTCTTTCTCTTAACGCAAACCATCCTCTCGCTAGCCAAGTTTCTATCAGCGGGATCTCAGTTAAATATCGGTTTACGAGGTAAAGCTAACCGACTCACCAGGCAGATATCCCAGTGTCTTAGACCGATGGAATTTTTACATTAAATTAGTTTAACCATAAGCTGCACACCAATTAAATAATCATCACAATTCCAAGTATTGTTTTCAGTCAATAATGAGGGTGAGTTTGAATTTAAAAGATTTATTTATCGGTCTTTTTAAAAACGCATCTCTATTGAGATCAGCATATGACATGATCAATATCAATCATTAATCAATGAACCAAAATAACCAATCAATGTATCAGAATGAGTACATTAAGCTTGTTCCATCATGGAAAGAATAACTATTCTAAGGTTAAAAATGGTTTTAAGGAGAAGAATAAAAAGGTGTCAGTTAGAACCCTTAAACAGCTCCAAAATACAGAGGTCAAAGCATAAAGCTTCAGAGTCAAATATCAATCAATCCATTCAAACTTTATTTTGGCAATTTAAGCCATCAAAGCTTCAACAATTAGATATAATTATTAATGAAACAGTAAAAGGGATAAAACATTCTTAAAATAATAAAATGTTTGACTCATGGTAAAAGAGCGAACTACATTCTAGTGTACAGATTTGATGGAGAAGGATCTCAATTAAAGAAAGGTTCATACCGATAGAAAAGGTGCAAAAAGCAAAATGCACAATCAGGCGCACTAAGGCCTCAGTAAATAACAGATATATTAGTCTCTGCAACCTCCCCATAAGGCAGGATGTTTCTAATAGAGATAGTTCATACAATGAGGTAAAGTACAAAATTCAAGTAGAGGACAAAATATGATGAAAAGTGCATAATATAAAATGCTAAATCAACTATTAGCCAGCAATGAAACTTTAATCGCAGCATACCTAGACCAGCAGTAGCATTGTATGGGATTCTCAATAGTATAATGTATATGCCATTGACCTTCTACCCTGGGGTCAACAGTCTACTGTGGAACACAAAAAAAAGAAAAAAAGAAAACAGATCAGTGGCAGACAAATTCCCAACTCTTCCAAAACCTCTAGGAGACTGCCATGAGGGGTGGAAATAATCCCCCCTTATACATCTAGAAAGAACTGTGCAGTGCAATGACTAAAAGGGTCCTGCGCTGAATCCGAAGGTTTTTGCATGTGTGCTAGGTATTAGGGGAAAGGGGATGGTAATTTTTACATCAATGACCAAGCTTTGGCCAAGAAATTTGCCACTGCGCAAACAAAAAAGCATGGTTGAATCAGTCCTGAGAGCTTCAATATGTCTTGCTGCGGCCATATGGCACAGACCGTACTAACAAAGACTGTCAAATCTTTCATATGCAAGACAGGAAAACAATAAATGCGTGATAGAGTCTCCTGAGGTCCTGCAGACTGGACAGGTCAAGGGTAACTCAGAGGGAGCCAACCATTTACCTGTAAATGTAGTGAGGGGTAAGGTACCGAACCTAACTCTGTATAGAGCTTTCTGTCAATCAGATCAGTAATAAGATCTAGGCAAGGTTCATAGGAACCGGAAAGCTTGAACATAGTAAATTCCACAGTCATTGAGCCCTTAATTAGGTGATTTACTGTTTTCTCCATGACCCGGTGCCTATATAGATCTTTCATCTTCCCCTTACAGGGGAAACGGGTAGTAGGACATAAGTCTCACAAGTCTGATAGCCTCAACAATCATAACCATTTCTTGATGTACTGAGCCACTCAATTTTATGAACTGAGTCCTGCTCAATGAATTTTTCTAGGGCTGCGCCATACAGGGCTAATTCTGGTGTTACTCTCAGTCTCCCCTAAAAAAAAATTGGTCTTATGGTTGCTTTGTCTGCTATAGGCCGCCTCCCTATATCAAGATTAAGTGGATGCATTGGGGTGCTTGTTGGGAGACTAAATCAGCTCCTCTGGAACCTATTTTCTGTCTTGTTTAAAGCTGCTAGTGACTGAAAGCCCCAAAACGTTGCCCCATAAAGGGCAGTCCAAACTGCTTTTGCATCGTAAAGTTAGAGCGCTGGGGCAATAGGTTTAGTAAGTGATACGGAGTCCTCTTTCAAAATGGCGCCAATTACTTGCTTGTGCTTTAGTGCTGCTCTGTCTAGATGTGGTCTCCGTGAGAGCTGGGGTGTGAGCCTGATGCCCAAATTGTCAAAGGCCTCCCCTTTCTCTATCTTAAAGCCTCCCAGGAACATCCTTCCCTTGAAGGATTTATGGTGTCCAATGGTCATAAACTTAGTTTTTGAGGTATTAACTACCTGTCCTTGGTGGTACCAAAATTCTTCAAATTGGTTTAACAGGAGCTGAAGCCCACTGGGAGTCTGCAAAACTAAAAGTATCATTCACAAAGAGTAAAATAGGCGTTCTGATACCTCTGTCGCTGGGAGTGTCATGCTGGCAGGAAAACCAAAACTGAACAACATAATTGAAAACAGGATGGGGTCCAAAACACATCCCTGTCTGACTCCCTTCTTGATCGGTATGGGATCTGTGAGTTGCCTGAGGTCACCCCTTCATACAGGGGCATGATTATCCTCATGTAGCTGAACAAGGATGGTCAAAATGTTCAGTGGCATACCCATGTCCTTCAGCACCAGCCAGAGTTTGTTCCAGAGGACTAAGTCAAAGGCCTCTGTTTTCTTTGTACCGTTTACCAGCATTATTATGAGAAAACAAAGGACCTGTTCTATAGTACTTGTTCTCTTTCTGAAACCAGCCTGTATTGGTAAACATCCATTATTCTCTGTTCTCCATTTAAAGACTGAGCCCAAGACCAACCAGCAAAAAACCTTTTGTAAGGTGTCTATGAGGCTAATAGACCTATAGTTTGCTGGTGAACATTTATCTCCTTTGTTGTAGATGGGCACAATCCCGGCTTCCTTCCAAGAGGTTCGAATCGGTACACCCTTCAAAATTGCTGTTGGGAGCGCTAATATGTACCTTGCCCAGTTTGGCCTGTCACTCAGGAAAGTATTACCTGGAATACTACATGGCCCCAGTGCTTTACCCGGTGAATCGCATCAACAGCCTGTTCAACATCACTTAGGTTGAACTCAAGGGCTTCTTGATGAATGTCCTGTTCTTTGGCATTTTAGCTATTAGAAAGGTCCAATGGGCTGGGAGAATATAAAACCTGGACATGTTGGAACTAAGCAGTTGAGGGAACATAATTAGCCAATTGTTAGGACATTCCATGACCTCCCTGGGCCACAAGTGTCCAAAATTTACAATGCCCTTTGGCTTTGCTTGAGTTGAGCATTTCCCTTCATCTGCTATCATCCCAGTCCTTTTTGCCTTTTGCTGAATATCTTTATAGGCCTTGCAATACATTTGTATCAGCTCTAATTATTTTTTATTTAATTGCTAGTCCTGTCTTTTCTCTTGTTTTGAGGCCTTATTGTACCAGCCAAAAGCTGATTTACTCTTACTAGCTTGTTTAGTGAGCCTGAGTGTGGGGTTAAAAAATAGTTGCAATTGATTTGAAAAAGGATACATGAATACTACTTGCCTCCTTAGTGTTAGCATTTATGGCAAGGATCGACTCAGGTTATGTAATGGCCTTTACAAGGTCTGAAGTGATAGTAGAGATTATGGGCCTCATTACAATCTTAGCGGATGGAAAAACCCGTCACAAACATGACGGCTATTCTATCCGCCATTATTACGATCTTCATGGGATTAAACTGGATTGTAATATGGCGGACTAGATATCCATTGTGTTTGTGAGGGAGTAACCCCACCCACCAAGATTGTAATCAGGCTTTCTGTCACAGTGAGCTGCGACCTGATGCCATTTGAGATTACACCTATTATTGGTTTGCTGGAGATGCTCTGTAAGAGTGCAAGAGAGCTGGACCACTGGTTGCTCATGCCACAGTCAATAACACTGTAGACAAAGCGGGTTATGGTCACTCTTTAAACTTGATGTTACTGCCATATCGACCACTACATGTCAAAGTCCAAGGACGATAAATATATAATCAATGTGACCCTCCTGATTGGGCTTGTTTTAAGTACATGCCCCCTTACTGTCTGATTTTGTCCTCCAATTCACGGCCCTGAGTCCATGCTTCAGTGATAGGGACATCTGCTATAGAGCTGCTTAAGTCCATCTTTTTACTGGTGGAAAATCAAGTTGGGGAAAGCCCCATACCTTGTCCTGCTCTTGGGATAGATCTATATCGCTGTAACCTATGGACTCAAACGTTGTGTTGAAGTCTCCAGCATTTACCACCCTGAGGGCTTTTGGGAGGTTTGTTGGTTCTCCCGATGGCTTCCCAAGATGTCTAGCATTTCAGGGCTTTTACCGCCTGTCATCCGTCTAGTGTACATGTCATAGAAATCAACCATGGTTCCCCCCTTAAAACTATTTAGGATTTCTAGAATGTTTGGGGAATCTATTGCTAGTTCTTGTACTGAGCCACCTAAAGATATTCTAAGCCATATCAGCAGCACTCTACAAGCTCTACCATCATGCTTTATTTTAGCAAAAGTCCAATTAATATTGTGCTCATCTCTAAATACGTGCTCCAAGTCTCCTGGCGTAATCAGATGTCAAATCCTTCCGTGAGGTCATTCCAATAAGGTAGTAGTAGCTTTGATTTTAAAACCTGCTACATTCCCGGAGTCTACTGTTAATTGGTGCCTTAGAACATTTTCTGCTTGCTTATTGCCCATATGAGATGGTTTGGATGATGTCAAAGTAGAGCTGAGAGGTGACAAATGTTCCCCAGGTGAAAATGATGTGAGTGGCGCATATACTCTCTTTTCTCTTTAGTCAGTCCACATCACCCAGAATGGAATCATTGTCAGAATGGTGATTTGGGGTTAGACTTGATGTTGGAATCTGTACATCATGTTGAGGGGAATTCAATAAAATTGTACCTGGCCATGGATTCGCCTAAGGAATGCCTGGTCAAGAATATTTAAATTGAATAAGGGACCCTCTTGGTGGACATCTTCTAACATCCAAAGCCACCGTGCTGTCTACAATCTTGATATCAGTGATTGTCATTTCAATTTAATCAAAGGCAGGTATTTGGCTATGATGATATTTTCTCTAATTACTAATCTACACTCTCTTACGTGGTGGATCCAGTGTATTGCCTTATTGATCAGAGATTCCTCGCCGTTGTGGCCAGAGGAAGGTAGGGAACTTCGGAACATTTATCACATTAATTTTATGAGGCAGAGATGAGTTAGAGCTAAGGTTGGTAGTAATACGCTTCTGTGTGTAGGGCACTTGATGAATTCCAACTCATGTGGCTTGTCAAAGAGACCTTATTTGCTATTAGATAGGCAGAGACTTAGACCTAAGTGAGGCGAGGCAGTGCCCCCCAGATGGCTGTCTCTAGATTCTTGAAGTTTATGTGAGAAATGGGGTTCAAGGCTGAGGGTGGGCTTGTTCTATAGATGTAGTGTTCATGTTGCCCCTAGTGTTCATGGTACCCTGCGGATAACTGGAGCTTTGTCTTGTGTATGATGAGTTAAACCTCCCCACATCATTGAGTGCGGTTGTTCTATTAAGAGTGATTTCCTTTGCTCCCTTCCCAGATGAGCATAAGCATCTCCCTCCCTTTTTCAGTTCCATAAAAGCTTGTGTCAGCTGGTTCACCACTGTTAGATTCTGTGTAAACATGCTCTTCATTTCCCCTACCTCCTCTGTCCATCTCGTGAGGGGTTCTTGGTAATGGTCAGTTGCGGCTTCTACCAGCCTTGCAGTTTGCCCCCGGTTGGTATACTCAATGGCCATCCAGAAACATCTGTGTCACTTGTTGTGGATGCAAGAGCCTGATTTTTGCAGACTATGGCTGGCTCTAGATGGATGTCATGCAATGGAGTTGTTTGGAAGAAAGGCTCTGAGTTCATTGCCGCTGGTGTGGTTTTTGGTTTAATGGTTCCCAAAGCAAGAGGGAGTGTGGCCTGAGATTTCTTCATAAACATATCAGGTAATGTATTCTTAGAGTACTGTGAGTTCTTTCTTTGCATGGGCCCCGGGTGCCCCTTGGAATTTGACGTCTTCTGTCAAGAGGTGTATCTCATTCAATGTTCAGTACCTAGGTTTCTTGGTAACCAATTGTTTCTATGGGCCTGTGGGATGCTTTGTGCCCTAACGCTTGCCCATGCCCATGGCTTGTCTGAGTCAATGAGTTAACCAATCCTACTAAGCTAATTAAAATCTCAAAATGGTACTCAAATCAGAATCAGTATATCAACCCTCAGCACATCCTAGTTGGAATATGGAGAGTATAATGCCCCCATACAATGGCCACAGCAGAATGTTCACTGTCAATTCAGTAAATATAGGTAAATATGGCACACAGTATGAACAGTACCTTGGAAGTGGCACAGACCAGCCTCGTCCGGCTGCAGATAGGCCCACCCTTGGCCATGGCGTGGCCCTTACACATTCCGCACTACAGGAGCAAGTGGTGAGCTATATTGCACCAAAGTAATCACGGGCAGCTACAGATGGTGAGAGGGGTGCCTTCTCAGCCCTAGTGTCTTCTGGGGGCTGGGGTCCCGAGTCTGTGCAGTGCGACAAGATGCCCCACGCTGCTGGAGCAAGTGGTGTACTATATAGCACCAGAGTAATCAGGGCCAGCTGCAGATGGAGAGAGGGCCACCTCGTCTGCCCTAGTGTCTCCTAGGGGCTGGAGTCCTGAGTATGTGCAGTGCGGCGTGATGTCCCGTGCCATGGAAGCAAGCGGTGCGATATATAGCACCAGAGTAATAAGGGCCAGCAGCAGATGGTGAGAGGGCCACCTGCTCAACCCTAGTGTCTCTTGGAGGCTGGAGTACCGAGTCTGTGCAGTGTGGTGAGATGTTCGCATGTGGCGAGATATCCAAATGTCAGTTATCAATCAAGGCAAAACGTCCCATAAAGAGAGGATCAATTAACTTGTTTGAGTCTCAGAGAAACATAGTTGTGGCCATATGGCTATAAGGACAGGAATGAGGCAAACTACTCTAGGAACACGTATCTTTATGGACATAGCAATCTAAGCTTTTGCACCATGTTTCTTCTTTCTCCAATCAGCCAATCAGCTTTTGATGGGAACAAGAACACTTCAATGCCTTCTCACCAGGAATACAATAGTCCAGAGACAGCAATGTTCAAGTGAATCATGTCTATCAACTACTTTGTATAAATCCACAAGGGTTCTCCTAATTATTTTTCCTTCAGGAAACTGCAGTTTCACGTTTAAGTTTCTACATTGCTTCACTAAAACACAAGCTTCTTATTCATTCACTATACAGGGTCTTTATATAATTGGACACATTTTGAAGAGTTAAACTGAAACATTTAATGCAAATATTGTACTCTATGAAAAATATGTCTATGGGAAGGTCAAACTAACTTCTTTTACATTGTCATTACTTTTCAAACATGTCAGCTCATCAGAAATTAAACATTTCACATTCTGAACATAGACCAATTTTGTAAAACATGCTGCTTCAGCTACTCAAGCCTAATATGTGTGAACATGGTAGCCTATTGCCCCTTCTTGAATTTGAAAGCATTACTTTTCATCTAAGGCGAACATGTTAATTCTGAACATTATCAGATTCATTTTCAATATTATAAAAATGCTCTATCAGGCTCAAGAGGAACACATTATTCCTCTGCAACAGTAAGGCATCTGAGTCAATTAATATGTGACGGAAAATATTGCGTTGTTACAGTCAATGTTAGACAAATAGGTTGTGCTGTAAAGAACAACCCGTTTTATATACTGCTCTAATTGACTTTTCAACCATGTTCTATCAGGTGGGCAGGCCCAGCTTATGGCTCAAATTGTGGTCATTAGGTGTACCTATTCATTTACTTTGATAAATCATCTCTTTGCACTCTTTGACTTGCTGCAAAATTCTGTTGGAGGGCACTACAGCTCTTTACCCGTTATTCAAGTGAAGAAAGGGTTAACACCGGGTTGTCTGTTAGCTCCTCTTCTGTTTTTCCTCTATTGGTATGATTTTCTATACCAGTTCTTGCAGCTGAATAACCTTGCATATTAAATGAGGTCACAATCATTGCATTCTTTCATGCATACTGATGATATAGACCCTCATTATGACCCTGGCGGTAAATCCTGCTTACCGCCACGCTGACGGCCGCCAACTTTCTGCGGCGGCAGCGGATATACTTTCATCATATTATGACACACACACACTAATCCGACAGAATACAGCCACAGACACAAATCTGCCAGCCCAAAGGTCAGTGATTAAGTGGTGGTATCAAAACCCACACCGTTACGCCAACAGAACAACGCCCACCACATTATGACCCACGAATCACCAGTGCGGACATTCAACAATGGTAAACCATTGGCGGTACATGCCGCAGGGTTCACAATGTACACCCACAGACAAAACAACAGCACATTGTACAATTCAAACAACACACACCTGACACCCATACACAAACCACACCCACACACCCACACCACTATAAAACACCTACCCACCCATGACCCTTTATGATTACAAATCATTGGTACCAGACTGATACCAAGACCACTGCCACAACTACATACACACCACATACCCCCATACATCCATCACGCACCCCACTTCACACACCCCAACACATTACCGAACACACCCTCACCAACACACATCACATAACACCCATGTCACCACAAAGGCACCTCCGTTTCACTGAGGAGGAGTTAAGAGTCATGGTGAAGGAAATTGTCAGGGTAGAGCCACAGCTCTTTGGAGCACAGGTGCAGCAGATATCAGTAGCCAGGAAGATGGAGCTATGGTGGAGAATCGTGGACAGGGTCAACGCCATGGGACAGCACCCCAGAACAAGAGACGACATCAGGAAGAGGTGGAACGACCTACAGGGGAAGGTACATTCCATAACAACAAGACACCAGCTCGCTATCCAGAGGACTGGCAGTAGAACCCCACCTCCTCCCCCACAACTCACAGCATAGGAGGAGCATGTCTTGGCAATACTGCATCCTGAGGGCCTGGCCGGAGTCGGAGGAGGACTGGACTGTGGTAAGTCAACTTTCAACAATTATCACCCCCTACCTGCATGCCATCATAGACCCTCACCCTCACTCCCATCACTCCATTACATCCCACACACTCCACTATCACATCTCTCTAATCCCAATGCCAAGCCCTGCATGCTGTTCCAATGCATGGACATCCCTCACAGCCCTGCATGGACACTCATCACTAAAGCATGCACAGCATAGGGAAACTAACAATCCCACCATACACCAACATACACAAGTAAAAGCTGGCAGGGCAATACCAACCATAGAGGGGAAGCCAGGGACATACAATAGGTCATACACCTATGAAGCATAATACATCATTTACATCCCCACAGGTAACCCAGCCAATGTCACTGGAGAGGAGGTGCCAGCACTATCCAGTCCCCCAACTGAAGAGGCCCACAGTGATGACAGTAACTCTGGTCTTCAGGATCTGGATGATCTACCTGGCCCATCAGGGACCACTGGACAGCCGGTCACTCAAGCCCAGTCACAGACCACCACAGACCCTCCCCCATCAGGAAACAACACCACAGCACCCACCCAGCATACCCAAACCTCTGTCCCCAGGACCCGTTAATCAGCAGTGTGCCCACCTGCACAGGGACCCTAGGCCACAACTCACACACACGACAATCAGGGCCCTGGGGTCAGTGGCAGTGGGCACACGGTTCAGGGACTGAGGCACAGGCCAACAGGGAAACTGGGAGGACTGCTGTGCACCAGGGGGAGGACAAGACCAGGGAACCACCTCTCCAGGAGGCGCTCTCTGAGATCCTAGGAGCCTATCAACATTCCCAGGACACGATGGGCCAGATCCTGGACAACGTGCAGGAGAACAGGCGGCTGCAGGAGGCTCAGTATCAGGGGATCAGGGAGGACTTGCAGGCCATCAACAACACCCTGATCTCCATAGCAGGGGTGCTGACAGACATGGCCAACATTATGAGGGAGGCAGTGTCACACCAGTGGATCCCTGCCACTAGCCAGTCATATGAACAGCCTTCCGCTACCGCTAGTGGCCAGGAGGCCCCGCCACCGGGCTCACAGGCCACCAGAACCCCTCCCCCTGAAGAAGGTGAACCACCCTGCAAATGTTCCCTGTGATCCAGACATAAGTCAGAGACACTTGCCAAGACCCCCGCCATGAAATGAGACTCTCCTGATTGTCTCCCTTGTGTCCAACTCACCCACCCTGTCCACCTTTAACTGTCATTGCTCCCCTTCATATGTCCCCTTGGACAATGCACCTGTGCCACGAGTAGACTGGAACAATTCCCTGGACTTTCCTCCATCATCACCCCATCCCAATGCACTTTCCCCGCCATATATTAGCACTACAATAAACACCCTTTGATATAAATCGATTTCGAGTATGTCATGTATTTCAAATATGTATAGAGTGAAACAGGTACAACCATTGCAAATGAACTGTACATAGAATGAGCATAGTATCAATGACCTGTAGCTGGCTGTTGTGATCACACCAGGAGTATTTGTCAAATCACCAACATCTGTAAAATGGATAGCTAGAGGCAACAGAAAGTGGGCATAGAAGTGGGAAATACCAGCAGGCCAATGCCACACAGAATACAACCAAAGTCATTGAAATGTAAAGTTGCACTGTCTCACCTGTGTGTGATTGGAAGTACTGACGGATTACAGATGTTCTGTTGTCCACATCCTCATCCTCTGCCTCCTCATCCTTACTGTCCACAGGGTCTACTGCTGCCACAGGGGCATCTCCAGTCTCCTCCTCCTGCAGAAAAGGGACATAGCGTCTGAGGGCCAGTTTGGCCAGAATGCAGCAATCCACCACTATCTGGCAGACCTTCTTGGGTGAGTAGCACAGGGATCCACCTGTCAGATGGAGGCACCGGAACCTGGCCTTCAGGAGGACAAAGGTCCTTTCAATGATCCTTCTGGTTCGCCCATGTGCCTCATTATAATGTTTTTCTTCCCTTGTCCTGGCCTCCTCACAGGGGTCAGCAGCCATGATAGGTTTGGGTAACGCCTGCAAATATTGACGGACAACATTTAGCCACACACTATCCTATATGGCCAACTTCATAGGCATACACCAACATATACTGGGTGGGAACCAGGGCTCACCTATTAGCCACACCCTGTGCAATTATACTGAGGATATGTCCCATTGCATAAAACCCGGCCTTCACAGTAGCCAAATCTTCAACCTGGGGGAATGTAATGTAGCTGCACATGTGTTTTATCAGGGCAGACAACACTCTTGTCAGCACTATTGAGAACATTGGCTGTGACATTTCTGCTGCCAAGCCCACTGTCACTTGGGAAGGACCAGTTGTCAGAAAATGGAGAACTGATAGCACTTGCACAAGAGGGGGTATCCCAGTGGGCTGACGGATAGCAGATATCAGGTCAGGGTCCAATTGGGCACACAGCTCTGTGATTGTGGCCCTTTCCAGTCTATAGGTGAGGATAATGTGCCTGTCCTCTAGTGTAGCCAAGTCCACAAGGGGTCTGCACACGGCGGTATGTCTCCATCTCCTATTCATCCGCAGCAGTAGGTATCTAAGAGACAAAAGAGTGAGGAGGCTGTCACAAACTGAACAATGGAGCCACAACAGTAGTCCGCAATCTGTAAACATGTCATGGGACAGCATCGTTTGTCAAGTATGTGCCTATTTATCCTGTGACGCAGCATTATTCTATAGGCCTGCCCCCCCTGAAATGGCATCCACCTGTCCAGGGTGGAGGGACAGGTGAAGTGAGGTAATGCCGCTGACGTTGTGCATCGCAGCGTGAGGTGGTAGGGAACCACCGTGCAACTCCTCATTGGTTATAATTGACCCCATGGGGTACAGTGGCCAATGGTGATCTACGCCGGCGGTGATGATATGCACCGCTGCGGACATGACAGCCATTTTCTATCTGATTCCTCACTTGTTTCCTGGCCTTCCATAGAAGAGGACCTACACTGCATGCGCTGCTGTGACCTGTGCCTGGAACCTACCATGGCATGTGTGACCGAGTAAAGGGCCCAGCCTTCCCTTCAGAGGAATTGGAGAGACTGGTGGATGGGGTCCAGGTGAGTACACTGTGGGCATGATGCATGTGGCATGAATGCATGGAGGTGTGTGTGAAGGCATCGTGTAAGGGGGCAGGGATGTCCTCTTAGCTGGGTACACGTTGAGTGCTAGGCTAAGTGTCTGCCAATACTGATGGAAACGGGTATGGTGGGCCATTTGTGTTTCTGACTGGACTGTTTGTCTAATGGTGTTCTCCTGTCTGTACTGCCTCTGCAGGTCAGCGCCCATCCAATGAAGGGTATATGGTGCGCCATTGCCAAGGAGGTACTGACCCTGGGGGTCTATGGCAGACGGAGAACCCACTGTCGTAAATGGTAGGAGGACCTAAGACACTGGGCATGGAAGACCACAGAGGCCCAGCTGGGGATGGCCTCCCAATGAGGAAGGGGTGCCCTTCGGACCCTGACCCCCTTGATGGCCTGCATACTGGCAGTGGCCTATCCAGAGCTGGATGGGTGCTTGAGAGCATCACAACAGCCACATGGGGGTGAGTACAGTGGCCATCATTGAAGGACACAGCTGGAGGGGTGGTATCTGGGTGCTGGTTGTGTGTCAGTGGGTGCCCCTAGGCCAGGTCAGACATTGCAGTGTAGGTCCTCTGGTGGGTAAGGGTCTGAAGGGGAAATACTGCCTGCCTAGCTTGTTAGCATCCACTGCTGGTCAGGGATGCGTGGGTCCCAGGTGTGCTGCAGTTGGTGGTGTGTGCTCCTCCTCATGCCTTGGTGGCTAGCAATATCACTGGTAGTGCAATGAATAGTGCATAGGCCTGTTCCCTGTGTGTGAGGGTGCTGTGTATGCCATCAGTGGTGTTGGTGCAGTTATTGACCCAGTGTATCCTTTGTCTCTCTCCCCTCCTTTCTTGTTTTGTCATCCTATCCTTATATGCAGTAGCATCATCTGGCGGATGAGCAGAGGCACCGTCAAACGGAGGGAGCTGCATCCCACAGGACCCTGGAGGCAGAGTCCACTGATGCTGAAGGCACCAGTGGGACGGAGGGCGAGGGGAGCACCACGACGGAGACTGGAGGGGACAACACAGACTCTGATACCTCCTCCGATGGGAGCTCCCTAGGTGGTGGCAGACACTTCTGTGACCACCCCAGCTACAGGTACAGCCGCCACCCCTGCACCAACACTGCCCTCCCAGCAGCCCCTCAGCGAGTTGCCCATGCCCGCTCACCCAGGAAGGTGGGCATCTCCTTCGCCCCAGGCACCTCAGGCCCTTCCCCAGTGAGCCCTGCTGCCCTGAGTGAGGAGGCTATTGACCTCCTGAGATCCATCTCTGTGGGCAGTCAACCATTGTAAATGCCATCCAGGGGCTGGCAGCCCAGATGCAGCAATCTAATGCATTCCTGGAGGGCATTCACAGTGGATTGGTGGCCCAACAGAGATCGATCCAGGCTCTGGCCTCCTCTCTTATGGCAGCCATTGTCCCTGTTTCAACCATCCCCCTCCAACTTCTACTTCCCAGTCCCATTTTCCTCATCCTCAACTCATCCCAAGGACAAAGCCAGACGAGCATGCAGAAAAGGCACCACCCAAGAGTGTCACAGGCAAACACAAGCACCACACTTCATCTCACAGGCACTCACTCAAACACCATTCAGCTTCAGACACAACAACATCCACTATTTACACTGTCTACCCCTCCTCCTCCTCCACCTCCCACCTTGTTGCTTCCACACTCACACCTGCATGCACTACATCATCATCCACTACCTGCATCATCACCACACCAAGCAGAACACACACCTCACTGGCAGACACCTCCACAACATCCATGCACACGTCAGCTGTGTCCTCTCCCACCGTGTCTGTCACCCCTCCTAAAGTACACAAACGCAAGCACTCAGACACCCAACAGCCATTCACCTCACAACAGCATACAACCCATGCACCTGAACCCAAATACAGCAGACACACACCTCCAACAACCACTCCCTCATCCTCTACTCCCATTACTTCTCCCTCTTCCCATCCTGATGTCCCTAAAAAGCGTTTCCTTTCCCAGACTGACCTCTACCCTACCACTCCCCCCGTCCTGCACATATGGCATGTGGCCCCTGTGAACTACAGACTGGGCAGTGTCTCTTTTTTGTACATTTGTACACATTTGTTGCATTGCCACATCGACTTATTATTTTTGAGGTTGATCTTATTACGATCACTTTAGTCAATTCCTGTTGTCCTTGCATTATTCAGTCAATTATCAGGGACAAACTGTTTTCTTGTGCAGCTGGTTGTGTGTATGGCGTGTGTGTGTGTGGGGTGTGTGTTGTGCGTGTGTGTGTGTCACTCTCGTTTTCCTCCCCTCTACCTTGTGTGCTAGGCGGCTGTACTCACCGTCATCGTCTTCGCAGGTGTTGGTGTTCATGGTGGAGCATGACGTAGAAGATCATCAGAAAGACTTGTAGTTCTGGTTCTATGGTGGCATGGTTCTTCTTTGTGTCTCCAATGGTGAGTCCTTTGACTTCTGTTCTCTGTTTCCACCAGCCTTTTGATGGCATTGGTACTGTCCCGGAAAAGGGGACAGTTTGTGTTGTCATAATATGGTGGGCGGTCTTCTGCCTGTCTTTAGCCGGCTACCGCCGTGGTGGCTGTCGTTTCCGCCCTGGCGGTCGGTGTGGAACATTGGCTGTCTTTTGGAGATATTACCACCATGGTCATAATTTGCCGATACTTACCACCACCCACTGCCAGGGTCGTAATGAGGGCCATAATCTTGCTTCGTATAAACCTCATAGACTCTCTGTAGAAACTTGTGGGAATTAAGTAATTATTCTGAAAGTCATTTTTCAAAATAAACATTGCCAAATTAAAGTTTCTACCCCTTTCGACCAATGAAATATGGCTAACATATAATTGGCATGTGGGACATGAACGACTGGCGAATGTAGATAACTATGGCCCTCTTTACAACTTTGGCGGTAACTGCCGCCTACCACCACAGCGACAGCTGCCAACATACCATCGCCGTGGCTACCAGTCTCCCACCCGCATTATGACCTACGACGAAATTCAGCCAGAAGGCTGGTGGAATACCGTTGACGGTCATGTCGGTGGACGGCGGTAAGGTGGCGCTGCTGTCAGCAGCAGACCATGCCAACAAAACACTGCCGACCGTATCTTGAGCAATGATATGGCCTGGCGGTGTTTTGCTGGCGGACGCTGCTGCTGACAGCAGCTCTGCATCCCCTGTCCTGCCGGAGGACCCCTTGCAAGCAGGTAAGTCGGGTTCTCCGACAGGAGAGGGGTGGAGGGTGGTGTGTGCTTGTGTTATGGTGTAGTGTGTCTGTTGTTGTATGCGTGCATGCGGGTGTGTGTCGCGTTGGATGGGTGCGTGAATGACTGAATGTGAATGTACGTGTATGTTGTGTGTTGTGAATGCGTGTATGTTAGTGTGTGTTGCGGTGTGTTGGTATGTATGTGTGCATGCATGGGTGGATGTGGGTATGCATGTGTGTATGGGTGTGTATGTGTGAGCGTGTGGGTGTGTAAATGTGTGGGGGCAGGGGAGGGAAGGGGAGGATGGGGAAGGGTGCCTGGGAGGGGGTGTAAGGGGAGACCCCTATCAGTGTCGGGAAGGAATTTCCTGGCACTGATAGTGCCTACTACCATGGTTTTCGTGGCAGTGGATTGCCATGAAAACCATGGTGGTAGGTGGGGTCATAATCCTGAGGGTGGGATTGTGACGCCCGCCTGGCTGGAGACTGAAGTCTCCAGCCCAGCGGTCGTTACCACCCTGGCAGACGGAGTGGTACATTGGTTGGTTGGCTTGAGCCAAACCGCCAACGTCATAATTTGTGAAAAGGTACTGCCAGCCTCTCGGCAGTACCTTTCCCCAAATTACCGCCGACCACCAGGGTCGTAATGAAGGCCTATGTCTATTTAGGCAGAACCTTTTCTAGCAATCTTTCCATAAGATGCACTTCGCTAATTTATGGAATAAAGCCTTGCCCCAAGCAGATGATCTTCAAACATTTGATAAATCTGTGGGGCAAATACATTTTAACCACTTAATACAAGTTTATAAATCAAAGAGACCACTTACTCTTTTCTATGCTTTTGAATATGCTCATATCTCTAATTGGTACTTTTTAAATTTATGAATGGTAGATCTTGAGAAAATTTTGTAGCCTGAAACCCGCTACACTGGTAAACATTTTTGGACTAGGGCGTGGGCCCCCATGCACCTTTGTACAATCACTAGCAAACATTATCTGTTGGGGAAGAGGCTCCTCCAGTGGCCAGATTTGTCCTCAAGGACACTCCTCAATGTGAACCTTGATATGCGACCTGCTGATAAAATGTTTTTTCATAGAAATTTTAAATTGGAACTTGAGAGTATTAGCTGTAATATAGGTCTTCTTAGGTTGTGGACTTAAGGGCAGCTGTTTCAGTATTTGGACAAAATATTGAGTTGTAAATATGGGAAGATAGAAATATCAGAAAAAACATGTAATTAATATTAATTATGTACATTATGTAATACTGATTTATTTCACTTATATTTTAGGTGAGGGTGCCACGTTTGTAGACGTATAGGATGGGAAATTAATTAGATAATAATTATTCAACTATTCATTTTTAATTTATTAATTATTGAATGGATTATCAATTATGTAAGTTGTTTAGTAATCATATATTTTAGTTATATTTTAGGTGTGGCCTGCTGGGCAGAGGCATAGTGTGAATAGTTATTAAGTAATAATTCTTTAACAATTAATGTACTATCAATTATTGAATTGATAATTGTGTACATTATGTAATACTGATTTATTTTAATTGTTTTCATCTATTTTATTATAACTCATGCCGTAAAGTCACTTTATGCCATGAGTTATAGTTTCTTAACATAAGTATAATTATAACTGCTGAGTTTCTATGGTTTAGTGTATGTAAAATGTGAACCTAACCATAACGTCTCTGTAACCTTTAGTTTGTTCCAGCGGATATATATATTTACTCGGGACAGTTACTGCCTCAAATTTTGACAAATGTGCTAGAATTGCACGTCATTAGATTATTTCATAACCCCCTAAAACATTGCTTTCATTACAGACCACCTTTTCTTAAATCAAAGCATGATTACAACCAACCAATTGGAAGAATAAATACAGAAAAGATGAGAGAGAAAAGAAAGAAGGTGGTGAAAAAACAGATTTGGGGAATTTGAGAATTGTTCTTAATATACATATGACTGAAGTGTTTAATACCCCATGTATATTTCTGTATTGCACCCCACATTTTCTTACAACAAACCATACTTACTATCATCGCAAATCAGAATCAATATTTCTATTTGATACCCGCATTTGAAATTTCATATTGTGAAATCAAAGTCAATAAATATCTACTATTCACACCAACCATTTGGAAAGATCAGTCCAAAAAACACAAATGTAGAACATATGGACATGTTCACAAAATCAAAATATCATATTAAGAATTTCATAAAATATGTAAGCATGTTTTTGGATGAAGCCCTGAATGGGTTTGGATTCCCATGTCTATTATTTATGACCACCTTTAATCTCTTGGCCACTTATTACAGCCACCATGTATTTGATGGTATGAAACTATGAGACTATGGGCCTCATTTTGAGTTTGGCAGTCCCATGATCGCCATGTTGGCGCTGGCGGTCCGGCAACGGGCTGACGGAGTTGACCGCTGTATTACGAGTATGGTGGTCATAGAAACAGAAGACCACCAGCAGTCTGCCAGCACCGGCAGCCAGCATAGACCACCATGGTCACCCAGAAGAGCAAAAAGGCTGGCCGAGCCTGTCTTTCTGCCAATGTCATTACGAGGTTGCACACCGCCAATGTGACCGTGGCGGTCCAACCAGTATAAAGGGAGACACTCACCTGCAGACAGCTTCACACATCCAGAGCCGCCATGGAGCCCTTCACAGACGTCGTGCTGCTGCTCATGCTCGCCCAAAGACAGCAAAATCAATGCCATTGTGGACAACAGCAACTGTAAGTACACACAGCTACCTGTATCATTAACCTTAAAAACACATCATGGGGGACGCCATAGGCAGCAGGTACACGTTCAACCAAACACATTCACTGACATACAGCAACACAAACACCTACACATTCACAATACGCACACTCACACTGCACTGCAGCAATACACAAATACACATGGCCTTACAGCTTAGGCAC
Organism: Pleurodeles waltl; assembly: GCF_031143425.1. Taxonomy (NCBI): domain Eukaryota; kingdom Metazoa; phylum Chordata; class Amphibia; order Caudata; family Salamandridae; genus Pleurodeles; species Pleurodeles waltl. The sequence goes on from NC_090437.1 coordinate 467,151,436, forward strand.
AGGGACTCTGAAGGCTACACAAAATAGTCCTACACAGCAACAACAACACACCTACAGCACCTATACAGATACAAATCACACACTCACATTCAACAGTGGCCAGGGACTGTTCACAAATACAACACACATATCTATTGATGATGCACTGAATACATACAACACCACCATGAAACAATCCTACAATGGCATACACAATAGACAGAGAGAAAAATAGATACAATAGACATAGTGCACCATACCAACAAAACCTGCAGAGCTGGGATGTAATCATCAAGAGCATACATGGAAGGAAGATGCACTGGGACTCTTCAGGTTGAACAGGCCCCTCAAAAAACACGCATACAGTAAATGGCCCTACATGAATCTCTTTTGTTGATTTTTATTTTCATTTCAGGTATACATATAAAAAAAAAAATAAGACATGAATTATACCTAGGTAGCATTAATCCCTAACAATCGATTTCCTTTGGCTGGTGAGATCACAATAACCTTGCTATATGCCTTAGTTCAGTGAAACATTGATTCAAGTGTCTTTCCAAATTATAATCGTACCAAGGTTTCAGTCATTTTATATATTTTATGCATTCTTATACTGTCTTCATGAGCAATATTTTCATATAACTCCCAGCTTTCCTTGTTCATGGCTTGTTACTCCTCTTAGGACTGCCATGTAGCTGTAAACCTTTTTATACTCCCAAAACGTTTTGAGTATGCCTCCTCATGTTTCTTGGTTCTGAGCATTTTATTCCACCAGTTCTGCATGGTAGGAATCGTCTTGAGTGTGCCATAACTAAAGTATTAATGATTGAGCTACTGCTAAAACAATCGCTGTATAATATTGTTAGTGTTTTGCTAACTGACGTGTTTTCCCAGAGGCTCCATACAAAATTAGACTTGAATCTAACTCAATCCTAGAGTTAGAGCTGTAATTTTTTTCCTTCTCTATTTCCAACCAGAAAGTGTTTAATCTGGGGCAATCAAAAAAGTCATGAAGCCAGTTCCCCCTCCCATCCTGACGGCAGTGAAAGCATTGATCAGGAACTGACGGAAACATTTTGTGTATCTTTACAGGAGTATAATAGGCCATCCATCTGGAGAGAAAAGGCATTCTGTTATAGTTTGCTGCCCTCAAAGATTTATAGCCCATTTCCGAAATAAATCTCCACTCTTCGTTAGATATTACACATTGTGTTTGGAAAGTATTATCCCTGAATTCTGTAATTGTGGCCGAGGTGGGTCTTTCAACTAGCAGTCTGTACCAGTCTGTACCAGTCTGTACCAGTTCCCTGTACCAAGTACTTTACTTCTGATTAAAGCCCTCCATGTTGGGTGTTCTTGAGTTCTTTCCCAGGGTAAAATAGCACTAAGAAAGTGGGAGAGCTGAAAAAAGCTCAAAAGAGTCTAGTTGCTGCGTCTCCAGTCTAGTTTCGACCTCATCCCGGGTGATATATCTATTTCTTAAAATAAAATCCCCCATCTCTTTAAACCTTTTGCGATTCCATTGGGCTATCACCATTTCTGAAAGGTGTAGACCAAAGTTTTTACACTCCTGTAATTGTATATAATTATATCCTGGTGGTATTTGATGTGTTTTGCTTAAGATCTCTACTCTTTTACTCAAATCTTGAATATATTTATATCGAGTTTTTTTGGGGAGTTTTGTAGTTTTAACAAATGCTGGGACACTTATTGCTGATTCTGCGATCATTCTATTAACCAAAATAATTCCCATAGTTTCCACGATAGCCAAGTGTCGTGCCTGCTTATCCCGCAATGCGGCCTGATAATCAACTTAAAAATTAGGAAGAGCCATGCCCCCTTGGTTTCTATTTAGCTAAATAACTGAAAGTCCAACCCTTGGGGTTTTCTTCCTCCATATAAAACGTGGTGTCATGGAATCCAGTTCATGAAAATAGGAGCTATTTATTCTTATTGGTACATTATTGAATAAAAAAAGAAAAAGCGGGAGAATTGACATCTTGATTAAAGAGACTCTCCCTATCAGAGTCGTCAGAAGAACTATCCATCTGTCTAAAAGTGCTTGTACTTTTGCAAGCATCCCAACAAAATGAAGGTTAAACAAATGTCCATAATTGTTTGTGGCGTAAATTCCCAAATACCTAATAGGTTAGGATGAATTAGCTTTCTGCTGCAAAGCATTGGGAAGATTCTCTGTTCCTGCGTTAAATAGAAGTTCCTCCGTTTTGTTTTCATTAATCTTGTATCCTTCTATTTGACTGAATGCATTAATCTTATTGAAAACTCTTTGTACATTATTAATCTCTGGTTTTAAGTATAAAATGATGTCATCAGCAAAGAGCTTAATTTTTGGCATATTCGGTCCAGGTGAGATCATTTACTACAAATTGGTAATAATCGGAGTAAGAGGCACAATAAAAAAGACAAAGAGTATAGGGGATAGAGGATCTCCCTGTCTAGTACCTCTTTTAATCTGAATTGTGCCTCTAACCTTTCAATTGATAACAACTCTGGCCTGAGCATCCTGATACAACTGCCTTATCATTGAAGTAAATTGCGAAGGGAAACCAAATTTGGTTAGGCTGTATACCAAGGCTCCCCAATTGACTAGGTTGAAGGCTTTCTCTGCTTCTAGCATTATCATTACTGCAGGGATTATGTTGAGCGAGAAATACTCGATTGACTGTATCAGAAAGATTGTATTGGATGTCATCAACCTGCTGGCTATGGAGCTGTTCTGATCTTTATGTATAAATTGCAACTGGTGTGACCCTGATAACCCAAACCTTTCAGACTAATAGGGCGATATGCATCTTTTTTCATAAAACTGACTATTGTTGATTCTTTGATCTTTGAAGGTATTTCTGCTCCCTCCAGTATTGCATTACATAATTCCATCAAAAACAGTGCCAGCTCTTCGCAGTAAGTTTTATAAACTTCTATTGGAAAGCCATCGCCACCGCAAGCTTTTGCACTTGGTATTCTCTGGATAGCTCCCTTAATCTCTGATGACGTAATCTTCTGTGCTACATTGTTTTGAACCTTTAGCGAAATTTTAGGTAATGTGATAGGCTTGTAATACTGGTCTAACTGCGAGAGTGAAACTGCGTAGTCTATCTCATAAATTCAAAATTAATGTGACATAAACACTTGAGCTATATCCTTGTCCTCATTAATGATTCTGCTTGTCTCGGGATCCTGAATTTGATGGATTGTTTGCTTTTCGTGTTTTATGTGAATGGTCCAAGCTAAGTGTCTACCTATCTGTTGACTTTCTTCATAAACCTGCTGCTGATAAGCCCTTGAGCTAGTTACTCTTCAAGAATAAAAAAAAATACTTAAGTTTAGCTCTCATTTGATTGAGATTATGCTTTGCCGCTTCTTGCCCTCCTGATTTGATACATTCAGCTGTCTCCTTATATATTGCCATCTGAATTTTTTCATTTGTAACTCTCGTTGTCATGTCTTCGCTGCTTTAAAAGAAATAATTTGCTCCCTGGCTGTAGCATTAAATGCTTCCCACATTAAACAGGGATGCAGAAATCTGATTGAGCTGGAAGAACTCCTGTATGAATTTACTCATGTCTGTGACCCCTGCTGATTAGTTAGCAAAGATCTATCAAGCTGCCATCTGGGTCTCTCTTTGTTAGGCGCCTCCAGTTCTGTCATCACCATGGCTGCTGAATGATCGGAAAAAGCAAATATACGAGGCTAACTTCTTCAATGAGCGAGATATTTTAAAAAATCTATCCGGGAGGCAGTCTTGTAACGATGTGAAAAGCAAGTATATTGAGTGATGACAGGGTGTTCTTCTCGCCAAGGGTCTATTACCTGGAAATCACTTTTTATTATATTCAGAAATCTTTTTGTTTTAGGTTTAAGTTGCCTTTTCGCATGATTAGAGGTATCTATTGTTAAATCTTGAATATAATTGAAATCCCCTCCCATAATAAAATGGCCCATGGCACTCATTGCTATATTATAAAGTTGCATTAGTGACTCTAATTCATCCATAACTGGCCCGTACTAATTAACCAGATTAACTTGAGGTTTTGATTGTAAGACTTTGAGCCAGATCCACCTCTCTTTAATGACGTCTTTTGTAATCCAATCTACTCTTTTACTGAGATATATTGCCACCCCTCTGACTGCCAACCCAGATGAAACAAATAGAGCTGCTGAGAAGTGTTTTGAGATATACATTTTGGTGGTATTGCTTTCTAGATGGGTTTCTTGGAAATAAAGAACATCGGGATCGAATGATATCAACTATTTGAGTATTGCCTTATATTTCTGCCATTCAGATTCCAGAAAATGACCTTAAGCTTGGCCATACTTGTTGGGTAGCTCGTTAATCAACCTTATCCAACCAAACCCAATGTATGCTACTTCTTGGAAAAAACTTAATTTTCTCAATGTTTTAATCCCCCATGTGAATTCCCTCACTCTGACCCTGAGGCCACCCCAATCCCTCCCCTTCCTCCCTGAACACTCTGACCTCGAGGCCCTCCCACCTATGGGCTCTAAGAGCGCTCCCCTCCCTGATCCCCCCCAAGTGCCTCCCAATCTCTCCTAACCATTACTCTGCTTTTCCCCCCACATGTGTGCCCTGACATGGCACCTGGTCATCAGTAGCGCCAAAGGGTGACCAACATATAATAACTAAGTGCACTGTGCTCTTCTGTAAGAAAGAAAAATGGCAAAAATGTTTCCATGAAGCTCATCCCACTAAATACTACCCTCCTCAACCCACTCCCTTCCCATTACTAATAGCATTTAACAAAGTTTTAGCCGCATCAACTGTGTGGACTATATTTGGCCCTTAAAAAAAAGCTTTAGCTTTGATTGCTGTATGAGCCCGGCCAGAGCTCCTGCTTCTTGAAATGCTGGAATCATTTCCTTTAGTGCCCTCCTCCTACGTGCAGCAGCAACTGACTTGTCTGAAAAAATTCTGAAAGCGTAATCGCCAGGAATCTGATGTACTCTACTCTTAATCGGCTGGTGTAAAATGCATTCTTTAATACAAAAATAACCAAAGTTCACCAGTCTTGTTCGAGGGTATTTAGCATGAGGTCGTTGCACTGCTGGTACGCGATGAGCTCTAATAATAGAGAGATCCTTATGGCTATCTGCCAATTCCAGAAGTACTTGTTGTTTAACAAGGACTGTAATCAATTAAAAAATATTCTGCCCATTCTCGCGGCCTTCTGGCATCCCCGTGAATCTTAGATTCAATCTGTGTGAACGGTTCTCCGCATCGTCCATCCGAATCTGTAATTCCATCAGATCCACTTGACATTTGGAAATGGCGGGTGCAAGGTGGACTCGTCCATCTTCCAAGGCTGAGACTCGCTGATCTACCTCCCTGATACGAGAATTAAGTTGCAGGATGTTGGCATTTATCAAGTTTAGCTGTGTCTGAATGAGTAGAGTCTCCTCCTTCAACATGTGCATCCTTTTCCTCGTATGGTTGTAAATCTGCTTGTCGTCTCTCCTGCCCCTGCTGACTAGACCTGGTTTCCACACAACATTCAGAGCTCATAGATAAGCTCATAGAGAGGCTGGTGGCGCTTGCCTCCCTCACAGTACATATATCTGAACCGTGCTGAACAAAAGGAGAAAGGGTATCTTCTACAGAGACAAAAGTATGACTGGAGGGCTGGGATCCCAAAAAAACCTCCTTTGACCCCACACCCGCCTCGCCGACAAATAGCAGGTAAAGTTGCTTAGGGGCACCGTCACTCTCCGAACACCTGGCTTATTGCTGCCTTCCGCTGGTTACAAGAATTATTGGATTTGTCTTGCATTCCTTGCTCTTTGCCCGGTGACCCAATGGGCCCCCTTTCTATTGCAGAATTATCACAGGGGTTAGACTGGATTGAGTCTATCGAGCTAGGAGCAGAGCCAGTCAACATCTAGAGCCATTAATCACAATCCGTTGAAGGCCACTGATATTTATGCTTAACTCAGCATTCGCCATTTTATCTGAAGGTACTAGAGGCTTATTTTTTTATACTCCGTGCTGATCTGAGAGTCTTTAGTGAGGAACAGCCCTTAATCTGAAGGTCTCGGGGAGAATGCTGCATTGCCATGAGGAGATGGCTCTGCAGCACTTGAGAACACCTTCTGAGTAGTCGGTGACACCTTGGGGGGCCACAAGCCGCTCCTGTACCTACACCAGTCACTTTTGTGACCCCCCCCACTGTGCTCCTACAGCCTAACAGGGAGACCTAATGTCCCTTCCTGCTAGGAGAGGTGTACTTCACTGTGTTAGCAGTCTATTTCTCTCTTTTTTAAAGGCGGGGGGTGTTTCTGTACATCCTTTATGGGCACTCCTGCATCGGACCTCCTTCACCTCCCCCCCATGTTATCCTGCTGCCCTTGTGCCTTTTTGTGCCTTTTTGTTAATGTCCTGCTTGGGTTTGCGACTGTTTTCTCTTTTTTTTTTCCTTTATCCCCTCCCCTCTCTTCCAGTTAGTTTGATTATTTGGTTCTTTTCACCTATTTGGGGTGGGGCGGGGAGGCAGTGTCTCTGTCACTCTGCGAGTACTAGCTAGGAGGAGTCCGTTCCCCCTGTGGACCGCGAGAGTGCTCCTGCTGCCAGCCGCTTCTCCCCCCCGCCCTCCTCACCCTCTGTACCTTCATTCACTGCCTGTTGTGGTACTTGAAAATAAGCTGCGATGCCGCCACGGAGCCGCAACAATTACCAGGCTGCCTCGTCCTCTGTGCCGGTTCCTCCGAAGTACGCACCGAGATTAACGCAGCACACAAAGCGCAAGCGTCACCATCGATCACGGCTTCCCTCTGGGCTGACTGACCTCTCAGCCGCTAGGCATGGCAGGAGCTCCTACGCGGCCACCAAAAACACCCTACATGAATCTCAGGGACAAACAATACCAAAACCAATTATCATGCACAGCTACACAATGGGGAAGGGCAAGTCAATTTAAGCACTTACAACTCAAACACCATGGGATATACCCCTAGACAAACTAGCAGCAAGGGACACACACCTAAATAGACATATGCACACCCACATGCTAAGCAACCTAGTACAATTTAAGACACTCCATGTCTGCAATAAAATTACTCAAGAATAGGAACATCACATATATATAATAGTCAAATCAGGGGGACATGTCCAACACCATACATGCCCACATTGGACAGCACAAAAAGTAATACTTACCATACCAAACAGTGAATAATGCCATTAACCCCTTCGCTGCCAGGCCTTTTCCCCCTCAGGTGCCAGACATTTTTTTGGCTAATTGGGGCAGGGCGCGCTTAGGGCCTCATACCTTTTGTCTACGTAAGCTACCCACAGCAAATTTGCGCCCTTTTTTCATTCTAGAGGTACCTAGACTTTGTGGGTTCCCCTGAAGCAGACCAAGAAATTAGCCAAAATACAGTGAAATTTCTTTTTTTTTTTTTTATCGGAAAAAAGGGCTCCAGAAGAAGGGTTGTGGTTTTTTTCCCTAAAAATGGCAACAACAAAAAGTTTGTGGTGCTAAAATCACCAGCTTCCCAGCTTTCAGGAACAGGCAGCTTTGAGTAAGAAAACCCAATTTTTCAACACAATTTTGGCATTTCACTGGGACATTTTGTGCTTTCAGTATCCTTCCAGTCAGTGACAGAAATTGGTGTGAAACCAATGCTGGATCCCAGAAACCTAAACATTTCTGAAAAGTAGACAAAATACTGAATTCAGCAATGGGTAATTTGTGTAGATCCTACAAGGGTTTCCTACAGAAAATAAAAACTGAAATAAAAAAATATTGAAATTGAGGTGAAAAAACAGCCATTTTTTTCTATGTTTTACTCCGTAACTTTTTCCTGCGATGTCAGATTTTAGAAAGCAATATACTGTTACGTCTGCTGTACTCTTATGGTTGCGGGGATATATAAGGCCTGTAGGTTCATCAAGAACCCTAGGTACCCAGAGCCAATAAATGAGCTGCACCTTGCAGCAGGTTTTCATTCTATACTGGGTATACAGCAATAGATTTGTTGAAATATAAAGAGTGAAAAATAGTTATCAAGAAAACCTTTGCATTTCCACAATAGGCACAAGATAAGGTGTTGAGGAGCAGTGGTTATTTGCACATCTCTGAATTCTGGGGTGCCCATACTAGCATGTGAATTACAGGGCATTTCTCAAATAGATGTCTTTTTCACACACTGTTTTATATTTGGAAGGGAAAAATGTAGAGAAAGACAAGGGGCAATAACACTTGTTTGCTATTCTATGTTCCCCCAAGTCTCTTGATAAAAATGGTGCCTCACTTGTGTGAGTAGGCCTAGTGCCCGCGACAGGAAATGCCCCAAAACACAATGTGGACACATCACATTTTTCCAAAGAAAACAGAGGTGTTTTTTGCAAAGTGCCTACCTGTGGATTTTGGCCTCTAGCTCAGTCGGCACCTAGGGACACCTACCAAACCTGTCCATTTTTTAAAACAAGAGACCTAAGGGAATCCAGGATGGGGTGACTTGTGGGGCTCTCCCCAGGTTCTGCTACCCAGAATCGTTTGCAAACCTAAACATTTGGCTAAAAAAACATTTTTTCCGCATATTTCAGTGACAGAAAGTTCTCGAATATGAGAGGAGCCACAAATTTCCTTCCACCCAGCATTCCGTTAAGTCTCCCGATAAAAATGATACCTCACTTGTGTGGGTAGGCCTAGTGTCGGCGACAGGAAATGCCCCAAAACACAACATGGACAATCAAAATGATCAAATACAAAGCTACGTGTTTTTGTGGGGGGTCACCTGCGTTTTTGGTCCTGCGCTCAGCAGCCATCTAGGGAAACCTACCAAACCCAGACATTTCTGAAAACTAGACACCCAAGGGAGTCCAGGGAGGTGTGACTTGCGTGGATCCCCCAATGTTTTCTTACCCAGAATCCTCAGCAAACCTCAAATGTAGCTAAAAAATCACTTTTTTCCCACATTTCTGTGTGGGATCATGGCACAGGGACAAATTTCCTACCATCCAACGTTTCCTTCAGTCTCCCGGCAAAAAAGATACCTCACTTGTGTAGGTGGGCCAAGTGCTTGTAACAGGGAAGAGCCAAAAACATGTCGAAATTGAGGAGGAACCAAAGTGGGTCCAAAAGGGCAATTTGAAAAAAACACATTTTTAGGCTGACAAGTGCAGCAGAATTTTTATCGGTATAGATGAGACAATGATGGGTGGTGGGAATTTTGGGGATTCCTGCAAATTCCGGAAGATTCCATCACAAAAATGAAGAAAAAAATTGTGATTTCCAGCAAAGTTGGAAGTTTGCAGGGCATTGTGGGTAAGAAAATGGTGCCGGCTGCATGTGAAGCACACCACCTTGGACTCACAAAGATGTTTAGTTTTCAGATGAGTCTAGGTCTTGTGAATTTTTCTACATGGCAGCATCCCAAAGTCCAAAAAGTTCAGCCCTCACCATTCCAAGTGGGACGATTTTAAGAGTTAGCCAACCTCTCATGGCTCAAATGTAAAACCAAAACCCCAAATAATCAAATTTCCACTTGCTTGCCGTGGGCTAAGATGTTTTAGTATGTGGGGGAGCTGAAAGACTGTTACCCCCTTCAGTTGGGGTGGGGGCATAACCATGCCCATACTGGTTGGTAGCCACCACCACACAATTTTTTTTTTAATTCCCTGGCATTTAGTGGACTTTTTGCCCCCCCGGGGTGTGGACCGGGGGTAATTGCCACATCTGCCCACTGGTGGGCAGAACAACTTTGGCCCCATTTATTTGGGGTGGGAGTACGGCCATACCCCCACCCTCTTATTTTGAAAACTAAATCTTCCCTGGTCTCTGGTGGGCTTTCTGCCCCCCCTTGGGGGCAGATGAGCCTTCCAAAAATAGGCCGATCTGCCCCCAAGGGGGGCAGATATGGCCAACAGTAATGTGCCCCTATGGGGAGTGACCCTTTCCCAGGGGGTTGCCCCCCCAAACAAAACACACACACACCAATCCCTGGTGCCTAAGTGGTTTCTGCCCCCTGGGGGCAGATCGGCATAATAGAAATAGGCCGCTCTGCCCCCAAGGGGAGCACAAAAGCCTAAAATAAATTTGCTCCCAAGGTGAGCGACCCTTGCCTAAGGGGTCGCTCCCCTTGTGGGAATTTGGCACAAAAAAAATCCCTGGTGCCTAGTGGTTTCTGCCCCTAATAAAAATAGGCCGATCTTCCCCGATGGGGGACAGAAACAGCCTAGAATTAATTTTGCCCCCAGGGGAGTGACCCTTTCCTAAGGGGTCGCTCCCCACATTCAAATAAAAAAAATAAACAAAAAAAACCAACAAATCCCTGGTGTCTAGGGGTTTCTGCCCCCCGGTGGCAGATTGGCCTAATTATAATAGGCCGATCTGTCACTGGGGAGGCAGAAATAGCCTAGAAAGAAATTGCCCCCCTGGGGAGTGGCCCTTGCCCATGGGGCCGCTCCCCTTATTTCATAAACACACACAAAAAAAAAATCTCTGGCGTCTAGTGGCATTTCTGCTTCCCGATCACATCGCGATCGGGTAGCAAAAATGCCCAGAGAGGCATGAAAGAAGAGGAAAGACCTTTCTTCTCCTTTTATGCCTCTCTGCCCCCTCCACGTGATCGGAGGAGAAATGCTTTTGCATTTCTCCTTCGATCGGCGCTGGAAGTTGAGCTTCCAGCGTGGAGGGGAAGTCCTCTGATGAGGTCAGCGTGCAAGAGCGCGCTGACATCATCAGATGCCATGGGGGGTGAGGGAGGGGCGGGGGTGAAAGAGGAAGCGATTCCCCCTCCATCTCTGCCCAGGGAAGGGGGCTGCTTTGCCATCTGGGGGAGTGCTAGCGCTCCCCCCGGGGGCCCATCGCAGGACGAGCTGGTCTTGTCCTCGGCACCAGGCAACCATTGCCGAGGGCGAGACCAGCCCGTCCTGGGCGCCCTCGGTGTTAAACCAACATTGCATATACACAAATAGACCTAACATAAAACATACACTCTGCACTTGGGGTACAACAGCATGGCACACAAACTCAGATATTGCAGACAATAGCACATGGAGCAGAAAGCAGGCACAAACACACACAACTGCAGGCACACAACCAAAGTCACTCAGGAACAACATCAACCTAGGAAAGGAATGGAAGGACAAAGGTATACCCGACAAAGTCAATTCTTTGTCTTTAATGCCTACAACAATTATGGTAAAAAAATGTCCAAAGGCTATTGGCCAGTCCAATAAATGTCCAAATCATGGTACAGTGTTGGGCCCCTACTTAACTCCGGACTACCATGTAACCTCCACAGTAAGGGGCATCAAGGGGGCAGGCAAGGAATCAGTCATCTCCAGGGCAATTTGATGGACCCCATGTCAATTTGTTCTCGTAATGTTCAAAAGGGTCCCTAACGAGCCTTCGTCATAGTCGGAGAACAAATTGACATGGGGTCCATCAAATTGCCCTGGAGATGACTGATTCCTTGAATGTTCTTAGTGTACCGATAGCCATATGGAGATAAAGTTTTACTGGTATTGATTGATTTACACATACAGGAACATTTTGGGACAGAGCCCATATACAAAAGCCTTGATAAAGTCCGCATTTTGGACGAAACACGTGTCGGCTGGCCCAGAGATTCTATTAAGTTGATTCCTATGATTACAAGCAGCATCTTCCTTGAATGGACTATATTAGGAGATGAAACCTCTGATCTACAATCAGACAAATGACATATATTGGATGGACTGAGTTGTTCAAATGTGAATTGTATCATTATAGACTTTCAATAATTGGTCTTTGTGTTTTGTTGTCAGTTTTCCTTTGTATGTTTTATTATTGACGTATGTATTAAATATTTGATATATGTCCTTGCCACATTCTACTCATTGAATATAGTATTATTTCGACTTTATGATGGTTTAAACTAATTGAGAACTTACACAAATTCATTGTATTGAAATACTCAACATTTAAATTTTTTTGAGTGATCCACAGAAGGTTTTTATATGTATGCATTTGCTGACGTAAGTTTTCTCTTATTTCAGTATACATATTGGGCAACAAATATGTTTCCTGTGTTTGAGCACCATCTAGTAGAATTTGGAGTTACAGGGGAGTATGCGGCCCTAGTCAGGTTTTTTGTTGCCATGTATATAGTGTACACCTCAAGGATTATCTGGGGTTGGGGGATTGATTTGGGATGGGGTTTTGGGTTTGGGCTTGGGAAGGGGGCTCCTTTTTGGGACGGTGAGCTTCTTCTTGGAGGGAGGATTATGAGTCTTTGCAGGGGGACAAGGGAGACCTTGGAGGTGGAAGGGATGGCCATTGGGGATGGATGAAGACGTTCTGTGTGTGGTACAGGGTGGGGGAGAACAGGGGTAAGGCCTAGGTCACAAAGGAAAAGTTTTTTGGACACACAGGGACAGTCATCAGAAGGGGGTCGAAATTTGGAGGTTGGGGGAGTGGCTGTCTGATGTATAGTTGGTGCATGCTTATGGGAGGTATGCTTGGTGTGGTGGGTGTCTGTTGGGTGGGTGAATGAGGGTGTTTATGTGTCTTGGACTTAAGGGGGTTGGAAGTGCTGGGGGATGCCATGGTGAGTGAGTGTCTGTTGGGGTGGTAGCTGCAGGTATGGTGGATATGCTGGGTGTGTCAGTAGCTATGGTGTCTAACGGTGTGGTGCTTAGGGGAGGTGTGCGGGTCTGTTTGGGTGGTGTCTCTAGGTAGGATGGGTATGGTGACTGTGTCTGTGACTGTTGTGGTGGTGTCTGTAGTTAGGTTTGATGTAATGTGTGTGATGCTGGGGGTGGCGGGTGTCAGGGAAAGTAGTGACTGTTGCTGTATCTGAGGGGAGATATTGTTTAAGTGTGTACCAGTGGTGTTTCTTGTGGTGCTTGTGTTTTTGTGCACTACTTTTGTCTATTGATGTGGATGCCTGAGGATCTGTTTCTATGATATAGGTAGGTAGGAGAAGGGTGGATTTGGACTGGGAAGAGGAAGGTGGAGGGAGGGCAGAAGGTGGGGGTGACTGGCTGCAATCAGTGCGGAGACCAGAACCTGAAAAGGTCTCTGTAGGGCACCCATTGAACCGTGAATGCCTTCCAGGAATGCTTTGGGCTGTTGGAGTTGACCTGCCAATCCCTGGACAGCATTCAAAATGGTGGACTGACCAACAGAGATACTTCTCAGGAGGTCAAGAGCCTCCTCACTGAGGGCAGCAGAGCTAACAGGGGCTAGGGCAGAGGTGCCTGCAATAAAGGAGATGCCACCATCTTGAGTGAGCGGGCACAGCCAGTTGGGTGGGGAGCAACAAGGAGGGCAGTGATAAAACAGCGGGTGGTGGACAAGAATGGTACTGGGGCATGTCCCGATGGGTCTGCTACCACTAGAGAATGGCCACTGGAGGAGAAATCCGATGATGATGAAGAATACTCTGTCTCCCCAGTGGCACTTTCCTCGCCCTCCAAGCCACTGGGTCCCTCTGTGTCTGTGATATCTTGACACAAGGTCCCATGGCCAGATGCTTCCCAACTCAGCTATGCCCAGTCTCCTTCACTTGCCGGTACTGATGCTGCAAAAATAAAGAGATGCAGGGTCAAAACATGTACCTGATAACACTTCAACCACAACTCTGATTGACAAAGAATGCCATCAGGTCAAGTAGGCCTCAGCATAAACTTACCCCTAAGTGGAACATACATGTGCCATAACATATGCTTGCATGCCATCTGGATTTCCAAAAGTTACCCAGAAGAAAATCATGATGTCAGACTCCTACGTTCATGGATGAAGTCTGCAAACACCACAACCACACTACAACTTGGAGACCTCTACATCCCCACATGCAGCAGACTTCAGTAAACTTGTGGCCAAAAAAAGTATTTTATTGTAAAGTACACTCCCATTTTTTACACACAAGTCTGTGCACACACCCATTTTTCATTTTCATAATGTACCAACAATTTTGGATGAAACCAATGACACCCAGCTTACTCTGATACAAAAGTGTGGTATCCTAGAGTATTTGAAGTGGAAATACCCATGACATAATAGACACAGGTCAACAATGTACCAATCTACAACTGATACCTGTCACAACAGAGTCAAAGAGGTGCTAGCAGTGTCACACAGGGAGGCCTTACATGTCTAAACAAAAGGAACATCATTGACATCATGTTCAACATATCTGTGAGTAATGTCTCAAGGATACATACAACAAAGAATCAGTAAGCCCCAGGATAGTCACCACTAACATCTGACACTCATGACAATGCCAACATCTGAGTGTGTCAGTAGTACACATCTGTCCCTTGAATGCTGTAGAGAGACAGAACTCACAGTCATAAACAGAAGGACTCCAAAGTGGTGTCCAAAGAGAAGCAACTTCACTACCCACCTCTTGGACATGCCAAGCATGGTAGTGATCTGTGGCTGAATGCATGAACCCAAACATATGTGATGTCAACATCAATGCAAGACACTCCATGATGCATGACAAGAGTCAAGGAACAAACCTTAGTCAATACACATATATATAAGGTGTATAAGTCCTTTGCCAAAATCAGCTAGGACAGTGGGTGGGTGGAATTCTGAAGTGCACAATACACTTGTTTGATGTGGTGTGTTGATCCAATTGTCTCATGGGTGTGATCATATGGCCTTGATACATGTTGTCATCCAGTGCAATCCATGCATTCTACCTTCACATTATGTTGACAATGATCCTGTATGACCTGTATGTAGCTGTAGAAGTGTTTCCTCATTGTAGCCACAGTGCCTGTGCCACAACACTGACATAGGTTTGCATCATAGCACCCAAGGCTTGTTCATTGTAATTGGATGGACCTATGATTAGGGACTGTTGTACTGCCCTCTGTCTGTGTCATGACATATGTCAAGTTGGTAGACCTTGTTTTGGTTAAGTGATAAGGCTCAAGTTTGTGACAACATCCACTAATCTGTTAGCATTTCTGTAGGACAAGGTCTGACATAGCCCTTTCTTCTGTGGTCTAGGGGATGGTACCTTGAGATATCTAGCCTGACTCAACATAGTTCTGCCATTCTTGGGTATGAAAGTCCAGGCATTTTGGCAGCCTATGTGCTGTACAGTGCAAACAAATGTTTGGTATGACTAGTCACTTGAGTCATTGTGTTAGTAGTAATTTACTGCATGCCATTACCTGTGACATATCCCTCCTTCCATTAACATCTAATGTGTTCATCATTGGTATCACATGGATTTAACATTCACATTTTCACAGCAATGACAAATTACTAGTAGGCATTATTTTAGTGTTAGGTGTATTTATTTACATGTGCACATGAAATAAAGGTACATCTCTAAAAAATAAATTGACAGTGAAGGGATCAGTCATGGTCGATGTAATCATTATAATAGAAGCCTCATGATTTGAAATCCAAATTCCAGCGTCCTCCTATCATGGAAAATGGAAAGTGTTTAGTGTTTGGAGAACAGTCAACAGAGTGAATCAGTGGCACCCAATGGAGTTTTATCAGGAAGGGCTTACTTCCTGGCAGTGGTTTGTGTCTTGGCTTCTGCAGCTACAGAGGCAGGGGTGTCTGAGGCAGGGCCTTCCCCTGGTAGGGCCTCTCTTCCAGTGGCTGCCACAGATGTAGAAGGGGCTAGAATAGACTGGCCAATGGAAGGGGTCTGGTGTCGTTGACGATCCCTGCTCAGGGTGGTGTTGATGTCTCTCAGCACCCTTGTTAGGAATGTTGGTATTGTGGGCCCCCCACTTTTCATGCTTTTCCTGATGAAAGTCCCTCTGTAGCTCCTTGATCTCTCTGAGTTCGGCAAGTACCTGGCCCATCACATCTTGGGATTGTTAGTATGCACCCCAGACTTGGGTGATGGTGTCCTGGCCAGAACCATCCCAGAAGCCACATGCCACTGGCCCACGCCATCCCTCCCAAGCACCCTACCCCGTCGTGCCTGCACCCTTGGTACAGCTTGCCTCTTACTATTGGGCCCAGGACCATCATTGTTGGAGGTGTTTTGCTGTGACTCAGGATCTTGGACTGCGGGGCACAAGAACCTTGGGACACAGGTTTGGGGGTGACTGGCTGCCTGAGATGTTGATGCAACCGACTGGGAGGAGTCAATGTGGTCACGGTGAGGCTGACATGTGTAGTAGGACTAGGTTGCCCGGATGGGTCAGGACAGTACTGAACATCATCTCATCCAGGAGTGTTGTCCTCACTGAGAGCTTCATCTATGATGGTAGTGGCAGTCTCTTGAGTAGTCTCTGTGTTCCATGTGGCAGGTAGGCCTGTTGATGTGAGATACAGAATACTGCAGGTTATATTGTGACATCTACCTCCAATAGTTAACAGTGCCATTTGACTAAGGCCATGTATACATTGGATTTGCTGATTTGCCAGGCACACATGCTATCAACTGTGTTGACCTGACATTTGGGTAACATACCAATTACATTTCAGTCAACTGGCTTCAGGATGTCTGAGTTTATTAGCACTTGGAGGGATGGTCGTAGACTTATATCTTGTCCACAGTGCAGTGAAAACAGTGGCTGGGCAGGATGTGGTTTAGATAAGCTTAAGACTTAGGTGACTGTCATGCAGGCAGATCCAGAACCGTGTTGTAAATGTGATAGTTGTCATCATGTGGTCAGTACTTTGGGAATATGTCTGCTGCCAATACCATTCAGATGATGCATTTTGGTGCCTTTGATCTGTCTTTAATGTTTTTGAACACACAGTTTGAGCTGTCCTTCTTGTCCACATTTTTAGCATCTTGACATAGCTGCTCAAGATCGATCTAAGTGTCTACCCACATCACAGAGTGTACCCTGGTCTGTATCTTGGTCCCTCCCAGGTGGGTAAACTTAATCTGTGAGTTCACAGGCCGATGCACATTGTAATATGGACACTTGAATAGTTCTTGGAGTTATAGGGACAGGTCCTCCTCGGATATACAGTCAGGTTACTTCAAATATGCACACAGTATACATGGGTCATCCTCTCAGGTGAGTATAGTTCCATTGCAAGTTCACATATAGGGATACTTGAACAGATGCACAGTGGGCTGATGTTTGGCATTGGGTAACAGTGCCTCCTGGCCTTGGCATTGCTGTCAGTGCCTGTCCCACACACAGACTATACAGATACCACCCTCTCAGGTGAGTACAGTTTACTGGTTGAGTAGAGGGAGAAGGGTCATTGTGGCAGAGGACAGTGTTGTGGCTGAGTAGAGAGAGTAGCAAGGCCTCCTGGCCTCAGCATTGCTGTCAGTGCCTGTCCTACATAAAGACTAACAGATGCCATCCTCTCAGGTGAGTACAGTTTAATGGTTGAGTAGAGGGAGAAGGGCTGTAGTGGCAGAGGACAGTGTTGTGACTGAGTGGAGTGATAGTAGCAGGGGCTCTAGGCCTTAGTATTGGTGTAAATGCCTGCCCTACACACAGACTTTCAGATGCCATCCTCTCAGACATGTACACTCTAATGTGGAGTTTGTACTAAATGTTAAATTTGAGTAGGCTATACTGTTTGGTTTTAGGAATGTGGGAACAGTGCCTGCCGGGATTTGTAGTGCTGTCAATCCCTGTACAACAGCCACTATACAGAGATGTAGTTCCCCAAGCTGAGTCTAGTTCACATGTTGGAGGCCAGACAGGGATCTGTGAGCAGGTGGACACTAAACTATTGAGTGGGCAACCGTGAGAGTGGCAAAAGGTGAACAGTGAGCATGCATGGCAATACATTTTTGTGCCATTTCTATTGTTGTGAGTTGCTTGACTCCACTCCCCCAGGTATTCCTGTCACGTCCTCAGGAAACAGGATGGCCAAGACATTCTCCTCCCATGATGTGAGTTGTAAGTGAGGAGGTGGGGGCCCACCGCCAGTCTTCTGTAGCAGCAGCTGGTGCCTGGATGCCATGGAATGGACCTTCCCCCTGAGGTCGTTCAACCTCATCCTGATGTCGTCCATTGTGCGGCTTGTGCGCTGGGTGGGACATACAAAGTTCACTCTGTCGATTATCCTTTGCCACGTTTCCATTTTCCTTGTGATAGTAGTGTGCTGGACTTTGGCTCCAAATAGATGTGGCTCTACTCTAATGATTTCATCCACCATGAGTCTTAACTCATCTTTGGTGAAACAGGGATTTTTCTGGGGTGACAATGGAGTGAAATGAAACAATTAATAATAAAGATAGGTACTGGGAATTGAGTTGATGGGTAGTAAATGGAGTTGAGGGGTGCAAATGGGAGTGATGTGGGTGTGTTGAAGGTGTGGGATATTTGCTAAGTGAGAGATGGACAGGTGTCAATTAAATTTTTTGGGTGATCTGGATGGTGTATTTTACATGGGAGTTGCAAAGGATTGTGGTGTGTGAAGGGGTGTGTTTTATAGTGTGGTTTGTAAGTGTGTTGGGTGTGTTAATGTGTGTCAGCCATGTTGCTTTTAAATCATCCAAAGTGGTGTTGTATATTACTGTAGTGGCAGGGAACTGCCGTAGTTCGGACCACCATTGGAGGACCACCATGGCATGACCGCCACTGCAATTTTGAACTCAGCCTGCCTATTTCCCACCCTCCAACGTACTGGTGGTGTTATTTGTTTCTCTGGGTTTTGGTAGTCCTGCCTGCGTAAGTCATAATATGGAAATCTGTATGACCGCCAACATGGCGGTCTTTTGGCAGCCTCCAATATGTCAGTTTGGCAGTACAACCACCAAAGTCCCAATGAGTCCCAATGAGGCCCTAAATCTTTATTATGATGACTACACACAAGTCAACTGCTTACTGTATGGGCTTAACTATTTTTGTTAACCTTCAGACTCAAAAAGGAATGTTCAGTCCTCTAAGTGTACCCACAATTTCTCCATCATAATTTAGACCCACTGGTATCTTGGTCTAGAGAGTAATTATATACATTGATTCTAGTCGCCTCAATTTTAAGGTTCAATAGCCTCCCCTTCCCCCAATGGTACTTGTTCTAGGCAAAATTACTTGTGCACTCTCGTGAACTGAAGGTGAAAACTCTCTCCTCTTAAATCTGTTTAAAGATTCTATCTCTGCTACTGCAAAGTCCTCATCTCTAGAAAGGTTGCATTTCACACGCAGCCATTCCCCATAGGGATACTACACTTCAAACTACTGTGATGAGCACTTTTAGCATGAGGCTTCATGAAAGGTACCTCCTGATCACTTATGTAGCTGGTAAAATATAAGCTCAGCATATTACAATTAATCTTCGCTATGTATTCCTCAGCTGCCTCACTTGAGCCCTTCCATATTATAAGCAGATTGCCTATATAGCAGGCTCATAGGGCAAGGTTGCTGAGCCGAGTTTGTATCTTCCCAGGCCACAAACTTCTGCCACAGCCCACAAGTTGGTTTGCATAGCTGGGGGTGAAGCAGGTGCCCATGGCCATCCCCTGTATTTATCAGTACAGTTGCCCTTCAAAAGTGAAGATGTTATTATTAAGGCAGAATTTGGTATGTTGCAAAATCATTCTGTTATGTTCATAGAATCTTAATGCCCTGCCCTGCAAGAAAAATTTAAATGCTTCCAAACACGCTTCTTGAGCAATACAAGTGTAGAAACTGGTCACATCATGGATGATAGTAAGGAAATGTTCTTCCCATTCTATGCCACAAATTAGCCTTGAAAAATCTTTTGTGTCTTTGACACACAAGCTGAGAATTTTGGTCAAATGAAAAGAGATAAAAATCTACATACTTTGAAGTGTTCTCCAACAGACTTGCTTTCGATGAAATGATCAGTCATCCAGGGGAGAGATTAGAGTTCTTGTTTATGTTTGGGATATGGTAGAATGTGGGAACCTGTGGATGGTTATACCTTAAATGTCAAAACTCCTCATAAGCATTTTAATGCTGTGCAAAACCTCTTTTCTACTGTTGGGTTCATAACAACTTCTGTCTCCCAGCTGTTGTACAGCTTCACTCTCATAATATTCTCTTGTTAGAACAATAATATTTCCACCCTCATCAAATGGTTTGATGACCACATTGGAGTCATTCTAACGCAGATATTTCCTGCTTCTCGTCTCTCTCTCACCTAGTGGGAATTCTTCCTCCAGCTTTTTCAATGCCCTTAATGTCCCTAAATCATCACCCATATTATATCTGTGGATCTTTCTTCTTCCTGAATTGAACGTTTCTGTGAACACTCAATGTATGTACCTTCTACAATTTAAGAATACCCACTAGTTGAGAGAGGAGAAGCAAGAAATATCTGACTTGTGCTGGAGGAGGCAGGAATGAAGCAAAGCAGCGGGTCCAGAGAATTCAAATCATGCTTTGCCCCCCACATGATTCAGTGGACACCTTCCCTGAAGAGGTGAGCATAGAACTAAACCAATTGCAAAGTGGACAAAAATCCAAGGATGTGTACAACAGTACCCAACAACAACGGGAGGCCATTATAACCTTGAAGAATTGCTATATGATGTTCAATTAATCTTTTGTTTGTATTGTTTATAGTAATTGCATGTGATCACTTTAAATATGTGATGAGGATGGCTATGCCCACCCATGAGCAAGGCTTATTGTGTGAGAGCCGAAATGTGTTGGTCTGTGGCAGCATGCCATGTCATTGAAATCTAATAATTAAAGCACTTCAAAGGTCAAAGGTTTACACCAAAGTTGGGTGTATGGCGTCTTCAATGAATATGTCTATATATTACATTCTGGTGGTCGCCAATAGGTAGCCATAGTTAGACTTGGCTATATCTTTGGTGTGATTTGACAAATCTTCACAATTTTTTACCAAAAAATGTGTGCAGTGATTCTTGCTGTGCATGGAAGGTTTCGGGGATGAGAACGAGGGAGAGGGCAGAAAAAAGTGTGTTTCCTATGTTAATTCCTGTAGGAGTTTTGAACAAGACTACAGCCCGAACTTCTGGACCGAAAAACAACACATTTGTCAGAGAGCTAGATTTTGCTCTGCAGATCACACTTTTTCTTATTGGATGTAAACCTCCTCAGTAGTTTTTGAGATATTAATGGACAACGAGATTTGTATATCTGGGCAGAGCAGAAGCACAGATCTCATGGTGAGATCTGATTGGCTTTCAGCACTTAGATCAGAAAGTGCTGACAGCCACCTAGGGATCAATATCCATGATAGCACCCATTGAAATGCATTGTAGTGAATGGCAAATTGTAAGGGTTTTGAGGGTCACATAATGGAGAACGTATAAAGGGTGATAGCACATTTTAATTACAATATACATCAATTGTTGATGCTACAACACAAATTTTAGGAACTGTAGTGTGTACTAAGGTGATTTTACCATGCTGGGATTTCATGAACCATATTTTAGAGAAAACAGTTTTTTCATGTTTTTCCCATAGAGATTATTGAAGGTGCTATAGAAGCTAAAATGAGAGCATATCTTATGTAAATTCATACTATGTTTCTCAGCCATGTGCGAATGAAGTCAGACATTCTCAGTAAAACATTTGCTTCCAACAGCCTGTCAGCTGACTCCCCTGTGTTCTACTGCAGGCTCTCAGAGTGCTCTAAAGAGCAACTAGAGGGCTAAGAGTCCTATTTATGACAAACGTGTGGCACACCTGAGGTCATCCTGATAGAATCAAACTGGTAAAACTTAAAATATTTCATTTAGGAAGGAACAAAATGAGGAGATCATTTTGTCATAGAGATTATGGTTTCTGCTGAAGACAGAAAAAGTATCACATTTTTTAAGTGAGTTGTCAAATATCTTTTTCTTCTATTTCATTAAACATTCTGACATGCGGACTGAAACATGCACTTTCAACACCAGGAGCAGACTGCAAGTTAACTCCCTGGTAACCAGCAGCTTATAATGTTCTAATGAGCAACTAGAGTGCTAACATTCTGAATTTATGCCAAAAGTGTGCCTCATCTGAAGACCATCTTGAGGGAAACAAATTGGAAAACTAAAATGATTTTCTACTAAGGATACTTCCGTAAATAAGGAAATTAGGGAGCCAGTCCCTGCATCCACTCTCCACCCATACCGTGCATTGTAATGTGCATCTTACTTAACGTAAAAAAAAACGAGAAATTATTTTAAAAGACAAAGGTTTCAGGGATGTTATAGTTAAGAAATATCATTTAAAAAACCTTAGAAATTTAGAAACTATAAGTCATGACCTAAGGTAACTATAACTCGCACCCTCCCAATGCACTGCTAATTACCCTAGATATTGCATCACTCATGACATCTCATGACATCTTTTTTGACATCATTGATAACATCACTGTAACTTTTGCAGTAAAATTATTTTGGAGAAAACCGTGCCTAAGGGCACAAGTTATAGTTACTTGAAATAACTCTAACCATTAAAGTTGAATTTCTATGGTTTTTCGCAAGTGAAATCAGAACCTAGCGATAACGTCCCTGTAGCCTTTGTTTTGTTTAGAAAATATATATATTTTTAATAACTGTGCTACTGTATATGTCTATATCTATATATATATTTATATATATACAATCAAAGATACACAAACTTATATATATATGTGTGTGTTTATATAATAACATTTTTATATATAGTTTCAAATATTAGTAAATTGTATAAATTAACATTATATTATTGGCATATATTAAAATATTTAAAATTCACTACTTTAAACTATAATATATTAAGGAAAAATATTTTCGTATGTTTTTAACAACATAGTGTGCAATGATTTAAAAAAAACATTTTGTACTTACCATTATAAGGCTAGGGACATGATATTTGTTTAAACAATATTATTGACTCAATATTTGTGTTACCTGATATTGTTAATTTGGATGTTGTGTCAGTGATCTGCTGTGTCATTTTCTCAAAGAGCAAGTTGTTAGGTTAAGGTTCTCTTGAGAAAAACAAACTGTGGCGATCTGAAAATGTGTAAAATTCTCACCCTTAATATGCGATTTCAGTAAAATGAATTTCTATTTTTTCTTTTTTCTTTTCAAGATCTTGTCTTGTGTTTGGAACTCAGATTATGCTTTTATTCATGTAAACTTTTTACATAGTGCTTCATCTATCCTTCAAATTACTTGGGAGGGTTAGGGGGAATACAGAAAATATGAGTTAGTCAAACAAGTGAAGGAGGTTCCCAGTTCGATGTTCTTCATTGATGAGAAGATGAAGGTTACAGATGAAAGGTTGTGGGCTGGCTCCCCACTGAGGCCTGGTTTCAGTGAATTCAACAGTCATGGTTCCTCAGCTTCCAGCCATCTGCCTTCACCTTGAATCAACCTGTGGGCCTATTAAGAGAAGTCAAACCAGGTTTCCATTGGACTCATAGCGTGTAGGCAGTCTCTGAATGTATCATGTGCATCTGCCCCAGTAATGATTGTGGACAGTTAAAAAAACATTCGAGAAGTTTTTCCACGTTGATAGTGAGCCAGTGGAGTGTTTTTAAGAGTGGTTTTATGTGGACGCATTACTGCAAGTTCAGTCACATTCTACTTGTTTGGTTCTGAAGCCTTTTCAGCATGTCAATAAAAGTCTCTAGAGCCTGGGTTAGGTGATGTTTTATTAGATTAAATGGATGATCACAAGAGTTCTTTTCCTCTTCAACCTTTAGTCAGTATAAAAGAGTGGGATGATTCTTTGGGGTGGGTATGGTCACAGATTGATATCCTTGACCACTGCTTCTTGAGAAACAAAAGAGAATTTGGAGCTGAATATCACTCTCAGAATGTTAACGTGCAGCGGAAGATGATGTTCCTAAAATGACAGCTACTCTGAGTGGTAGTGAGGTGGATTCCTGTCCTTCCAAAATCAGTTGTTTAGTCTTGGCTCTGCTCAGACAAATGAAAACATGTTTCATCTAAAAAGTACATAATCGAAGCAGTATAATTTTTGGCTGAGTTGCTGGCTAGTTTGTAGATTAGAGTGTATTTGAGTGACATGAGCTTACATTTGAATGCTCATTATGTTTTGCTCTAGGGTCTGTACCAACGGCCACTGGTGGATGTTTAAGAGAACGCATGAAATGAATGAAATACTGACTCATATCACATACACCTTTTGGGGTAAACATTCCTTGGACTCCGTTTTCATTCCTTGGCTACAGTTTTTAATGGACTAAATCCAGTTCAAGATATAGCTATTGAACTCAATTGAGTCCTTGAGTCTAGACAGACACATATCATGGTCCTCTGTGTTACATATTGCTAAGAAGTGCAGGATTCTAACAGATATGTTCTTCTTTTCTTCTAAGAACAATAGCCTTTTCAGCTTCTTTCTGGAATGTTTAGGGGTGATTTGTCGAGTGGGGGCCTAGAAAATAGGGGTCCCAAAATATATTTTCCACATTCAATTTTCCACTGGAAAGCAGCAATACAGCAGAAACGGCTTTTTGTGATTTGATGTAAATCTGTTCAGTAGTTTTTGAAAAATGAAGGTTCAAAATCTATATACATAGTGATGCAGTACATGTGTGATACTTTTGCGGAATACCACAGTATCATGAGTTCAAAATATGCAAACTGATTGGCTGGTGTGGTACTCCCTAAGTGCTACTGCAGTACCATGAGGTCAAAACAAGTGATCTGATTGGCTGGTTGCAGCGTGTAAAAAAAGTTGTGCCCACCTTTTTATGACTTGAGAACTTGGTACCTGTGTCGTAAAAACAAATAAAAATAAGGAATAAGGGGTCAAGGTAGGGATACACTGACGCAATGGCCCTAGTTTGGGGTATCCAGAGGGTCACCCCGTGGGATCAAATTAAAACTGCTTTTTGTTCATGGTACTGAGGTACCCCAGTACTACCATGACTCTCAGCATAGCCCCCGTGTCATTTTGCTGCAGTACCACAATACAGTGGAAAAATAAAAAAGGTTTTTTCAGTGAATTTATATATATATCAGTGTGTATATTTCTGTGTAGGTGTGTGTGTGTATGTTTGTGTCTATGTATGTGTGTGTGCATTTGTGTGTTTGCATGTGTCCCATATAATCTTTACTTTCTTAAAGAGACAGCTTTGCCTAATTGCTCATGTATACTACATTGATATATCGAGCCTGATTCACAAAGGTAAGCTTACACTTTTGTGTAAGTGTACGATTGTTTGCTATTCACAAATTTATTTTATGGGTTCTATCTTTATGACTGTGGAGTCTTCGCAAATAAAAAGATAGGACAGTCCTATCTTTTTATGTGCAGAGCCAATTGTAAACTTACACAAAGGTGTATGTTTACCTTTGTGAATCAGGCTTTTCGTTTTTATTCTACTAGGGTACCACATACATGTGACCCTTCGGTTCAGGTTACAGTCCTCATTTTTTCTTCCCATTCATTCTTGAAGTGTATGTATGGTTCCTCTGTTTTTATCAATGGTTAAGATGTATGAAAGAAAATTGTATTTTCTACTTCTAGTATGTGACATAAATGCCTGAAAACTCCTTTAGGTTTTCGCACAAACCTGAACTCTCTTTTTCCTCATTTGTGATATGGTCTGCAATGTCACTTCGTGTTCAATGGTTAGGATACCCATAACATGGTGCTAAGTCTCACCTTCTTCCCGTAGTGTAATAAGTGGCTACAATTATGTTTTATGGTCTCTCTCATGAGGTCTATTTGCCCTCCTGATCTCATTTTCTTGCAGCCTTATTGTGAGCATAACTCAATTAATGTTCAAAGAATTCAAGATGGCTACTCAGGAACTGATCTACTGTGAAGAAAGGAATGGGCAAAACCTAACAATAGCTCGATGGTAGTGTCAAATATGCTGATCTTGATCGGAACAAGATAGTCAAATGGAAGCGTTGAGCGAGGTGATTGATAAAAATGTTAATACTACATATGTGAAAACATTTTAAGAAAGAAATGAAGATCACATCAAGGTAAAGAAAGTTAAAAAGTTTGAGAGGGATCGCGTTGATTATGAGAGAGGACTGATTTGCACCATTGCAAAGTGTTTTGATGGATTAAGCAAGCAAAGAATGACTGAACCAAACAAGAAACAACTGTGAGCGATTACCATTAATATGGTGACAAGGAGAGTGAAGCATGGAAATAACGCTACTAGATTGTCACTATAGTCAATGGACTAATTCCTACCTAAGCTACAATAGAGCACAGTGTGTTAAGCTCTAATTCTGCCCTTCAGGGTCCCCTGGGAAGACATCATCCCCCATACCTGAGAAAAGGCCTGGATTCTGCAAAAAGCAGCTGTGGCGAAGCATTCAGCAATCCGCATACGGTTGTGGTTCTCTGGCTGGAACCTCCCTCTAACGTATAGGGGACAGGGAAGTGTTTTTATAATAAAATAGCTGATGTTCTGAGAAAATGTCCCTACGTAAAGATGTGTGTTTTTCTACGAATTTCGGAGCCTAAACTTATACCACGTTCACCGGCAACCTATCTTGCTGCAGCCTTGGAAGAAACACAGAGTGAGCAAGAATGTCTTGTTTGTGAACAAAGTGCTAGCCTAGGCAAAAACAGTAAGATAGAAAATAAAACAAGACCGTAAAAGAGGCTACTGTAACAATAATAGATGAAGCTGAATAAAATACATCAAGTTTAAAGTGCACAGCGGCAGGCCTAGTGTGTTAAAATAACGTGCATGGAGCTATAACTAAAACTAAAAGAAAATAAAAATATGGAGCATGATTGATGTTTGAATGTTGATATGGAGGAAAGAAAAGGAGTAAACATATCAGAAGAATAAGGTTCACATTTAAACTGAAGTCCACATATATACAACATAGTGCACAGGATAGTATCGATACTGTTTCTGAAGCTGTAACAAATTAATTGAAAGGTAATCAAAGGAATGTGACACTAAACAGGGAGTACAGAAAAAGAAATTGTATAGAGATTAACAATCTTGTTAAGAAGTTGTCACAGAACAAAAGTTATATAGAAAGAAATGCAGACAAAGGAGGAAATGTGGTATTTTGGATGAAATGTATGTATATGAAGGAAGCCTAACTGCAGTTGAATTATGTAACTTGTTATAAAAAGACAGAGATGGTGCCTTTTCAGAAAGTTAAAACAGAGTACCATGGTGAATTGAGAAAATAGCATGAGATGGAATTAATCAATGATGGTGGCTTTAGATTTTTGAAGATTTATTATCTTAAATAACTGATATTCTACTTGATACCAAAGATATACAAACATTTAGATAGACCACACCTCTAGACAGACTTATTATAGTTGCTCAAGGAAATCTATTTGAAAATGCATCTAGGTATATAGATTACTTCCTTAGGCCATTTGGGGAAGGCCACTGTACATAAAAGATATTACTGATTTTCTTCAAAGGATTTTCAATGTTGATTGGGTGACATGCTGATGATGATATTGAATGTTTATTCTCTATATACAAATATAGTTCATGCAAATGGGGTCAGAGCTGTTAAGCAGTTTTTGAGTGAGAGACTAAATAGGTTTTTTAAGCATAATCAGATGCTGGTGGAGCTGATGGAATATTGCCTTATGAGAAATATATTTTATTTCAAATGATAAATATTTGAACATCAGAGAGGAACAGTGACCGGCATCTGCTTTGCTCCCAGCTATGCACATTTCTATAAGGGTTATTGGGTCAAGCAAGTGGTCAATGACAGGACTTGGAGGCCTGAGCACCTTACATAATATTATGGGTGCAATTTATAGATGACTTCTTTATTTTATGGAGAGGAGATAAGGATGAAGCAAAGGGATTTGTAGCAGCCATCACAATTAATGAATTAAATTTGACCTTTACTAGCATGATTAATGCAAGAGAGATTGTATTTTAGATTTACAATTCCGAGTAGAGAAAGGAAATATAACAACTACCCTCTTCAGAAAACCTACAGCAGGTAATATCATATTACATGCCTGAAGTTATATCCACACACTTTGAAACTGAGTATACTATATGGAGAACTTGTGAGGGTCAGAAGAATCTGCAATACTCAGGAACTATACAATGTAGCAGCAAGAGATATAGTAGAGATATTTAAGCAGCAGTACCAGATTTAGAGAAATTTAAGCAGCAGTACCAGAGTCAGCACAGACAAGAATCTTAAAATGTATTCAAGAAGATGCCCTATTTTAGAGAAACACTAAGAAGAGGAAGGGAAACTCAAATAGTAAGATCAGATTTAGTACTACGTTCTATACCCGCCATTTAAGAATAAGAAAAATGCTGAATAAACAGTGGAATCTACTAAAGAATGACTGGTCATTGGTGAGTTTGCTTCTAGGAAGCTGGAAGTGACCTTTAGAAGAGCTAGGTCAATGGGAGATTGATTAGTAAGGAGGTTTGTAAGAGGTAAAGTAGAAATGTGGCTGAAAAGTGAAGATGGATTTAAGAAATGTAGTAAATGCAAGGCTTGCAGACATGGTGAAAATGCCACTTCCATAAGCACACCACTTGGACAAGTTATTTAATTTAAAGGGAGTTTGACATGCAAACATGAATATGCTGTTTATGTACCAAGATGCTCTTGCATGAAGATTTATGTAGTAAGTCCTGTCCTACAAGTACACAAGCAGGATGTACATAAAGGTAATACAAGTAAATCGAAATACATGAAAATCAATAGTATTCTCAAAAGGATGAAAGGATTTGCATAAAAAGGAATTTTAGATACATCCTCAGATTTGATTCAGAAGAACCCAGAGATTTGAATATAGATGAGGCCTTACATGTACTTATAGGAAGTCCTGCAGTGGGGAAAGGGTGGCTAGCACAGTCATCTGATTTTAATTTAGTAGGTGGGGAGATAGTTTTTTTGAAGGTAGAAACTGTTTGGCTTTTTTAAATGCATATCACAGGACATATGAAGCAAATGTTGATAATGATCTGAAATGAATAGATATGAACCAGAACTAACATGCCCACTGGGACCTGACGTTTACAAGTTACAGGTGATAATTGGGATATGTTTGTACGAGAGGAACATATTAAGATAGGATAGTCCATGTATGTTATCTATCTATCTATCTATCTATCTATCTATCTATCTATCTATCTATCTATCTATCTATCTATCTATCTATCTATCTATCTATCTATCCATCTATCTCTCAATCTATCTTGCTCTCTCTCTCTCTCTATATATATATATATAAATAACACTGCAGTAAAATTGTTAATTGAAGCACTACGTAGGAATGCGACTTCACGGAGAGTAAAATGACTCAACAACATTTGGTTTTTGATAATAAATGCCTCATTTCGCTGCTAACTTTGGCTAAGGCGCTTCTCTGTGATTGGAAAAATTGTTGGAGTATAGAAATATATATATATATATATATATATTACCACTAAGAGAGTCATTGTCATGTATAACAGAAACTCCAGTGAGATCAGGCAGACATTAACTAGACATTGGGAGTTTCTAAAAAGTGACTCTATCATTGGATGGGAAGTAGGCGAGAGACCATTGATTATATTTAGAAAGGCTAGATCCCTGAGAAACTCTCTGATACAGAATTACATTACCCTAACCAAGGGCACTGGTGAATTTGATCTCAAAGTGTTTCCCTTGTGGACACTGCAAGGCATGTATAAATAGGTCCAATACCAGTGAATACATCATGGTAGGGGAGAAAAAAACTGAAAGATCATACAATTCCTCACTTGTATTTTCCAATGTGTCATAGACATATTAGCATGTCCCTGCTCTCTAAGATATGTAGGCAGCAATGTATGTGCTGTGAGGAAAAGATTACAAGAACACTTGAGAGCCATTGACCATGGAGATGTAAAATACCCAACACTTTCAGGAGAAGCATGGCAGTGACTGTAACAAACTTTCCTTTTTTGCTGTGGAACAAATTGTACACAGTCCGAACGGGTGGAATTGGACTTTATGGCTAAGGCGAAGGGAATCCAAATTAATTATTGACCTTTGGACCCTGAGTCCCTGGGTGTTTGAATTTGGATGAGGAACTGAGTATTAATTTACAGCAGTAGCAATGTATTCCTGTTGTTATTCCTCTGTGTTTGTCTAACCAATATCAGATGTTTGGTATCTCATTGCATCTGTTTTATGTGATATATGGTTCTGTTTCTTCTTATTAGTTCAGATAACTGAATACTTGTTCATGGCAAAAACTGATACACTATATTTTCTCTTTTCTTTCTCTTTGTTTACAGGAAAAAAGGAGGGGTCCCTTACTTTGGATCTACTGGGCTTCCCTTACCCTTTCTTCTTCTTCTTCTTCTTTCTGAATCCAGCACTCTTTCACCAGATAAGCACTGTGTAGTCTATGTATAGTTAAGTCATTGTTGTATGGAGTATCTCCTGTTTACTTTGTTGTGACCTGCCCATTTGGGCTTGATTGATGGACTGACTTATTTTCTTCAATTAGCCGTAGATTGATGTATTTATATGTTCAGAGGACAGACATCTGGGGTATCTGTAATGGGTCTATTTCAAGTATGAGTAATGTGAGATGTATAGGAGCTGCATG
Source organism: Pleurodeles waltl (assembly GCF_031143425.1). Lineage (NCBI taxonomy): Eukaryota > Metazoa > Chordata > Amphibia > Caudata > Salamandridae > Pleurodeles > Pleurodeles waltl. The sequence goes on from NC_090437.1 coordinate 467,181,800, forward strand.
TTGAATCATGCTCTGCTCATGGATGTAGCCTAAAGATATTGAGATACTCATACAGATGTCTGACTTCCCACTAGTCATTTCCGATGTGTTTATAAACTGAATCACAGAACATCTCTGATTTTTTGATACACTGTAGTATTGCTTTTTGAATGTATACTTAGATAGGCACTTTATTTGTATACATACTTTTTCAGGATTTACCATTCCAGTATGGCGATGATGCACATTTATGTATGCATTTCTGTCTTGGATGTTTATTATTACTATTTGACACAGTGAACTGGGTACTCTGGTCATGTGATCAAGGCTGAAACACGTCATGTTTGGAGTAAATCCCTGTTACTCTCTTTCTGAGTGAGTGTATTTCTTCATGATATCATTACAGGTGTTGCTCCTCCAACTGACGCAACACCCTCCTCAGGTAGTGGGTCAGTTTGGAGCAAAGTATAAGTTATATATATAAATATAAAAATATATATATATATATATATATATATATATATATATATATATATATATATATATATATATATATATATATATACCCATACAATTTCATTTAAAAACCAAGGGTTACAGGGGGGTTATAGTTAGGCTCACATTTTAAATGTACCAAAGCATAGAAATTCACCAGTTATAGTTAGAGTTATCTGAGGTAACTATAACTCATGCCCTAAGGGAACTATAACTCGTGCCCCCACCATGCACAGTTTTTTCATCCAAACTTTTACTGCAAATATTACATTGATGTTATTAAAGATGTCATGAGTGCCGTTATTTGTGGGGTAATTAGCAGTGCGTGGAGAGGGCTCAAGTTATAGTCACGACAGGGTAGCAACTACCCTCCTATCCAACTGCAAAATGCTTCCACTCTGTGTCTCCTAGTAGCATGGTTTTGCAAAAAGAAACAGTTGTGATCACGCTTCGCTCAGATGCAACTTTCTTTATTTCTCCATGGTGACATGGAAACAAAACCCAAAGTGTTTCAAAGATGTCATTTCCTTGATCACAGGTAAATTCTCACTTGTGTAACTTGCATTATAAATACCCAGAGTGTTATTGTGACAAATGACATAAAAAGTGGACTACATGAAGTAGGGAAGCATCCCACAGCCTATATACGACTGCCATCATTTCATATGCAAATTTGTAGTAATACAGCTCATTACTGCATTGTTTCCAACATTATTCTGTTTCTCTTGTATTTTCAACTTTAATAAATCAAATTGTGAATCATGAATACAAAGTCCTTCTTTATAATGGTTGATTTCCTGAGACCTGCTTAGTCAGAAATTATTATCATCATGGTTTCTGTCTTTAATTTAAACATTTGGGTTTTACCCTAAACACATTAAAATAACTTCTACTTTTGATGCACCTAAATTCTAGCCCTACTATGCAAATAATCCAAATACAGTTTTCAACGTTCATACTACAACAACCCCACACAATTTGATGCCTGCAACAAATGGGATTTTTTGTAATCACAAGAAATGGATACAATAGCTATTTTGCATAAATGACATCTATCCTCATAAGAACCATATACTCTCTGCTGAGTCGGGAACGCTTGCCATCTGTTAAATTCTAAAAGCAAAAGTGAAACCCAAACCAAAGTTAAAGCCACTTTACATACCAATTGAATCATATTCAAAGCACTTGACTAAAAAATATATAGAGTCTAATCATTTCAAGTACCTTAACCTGCTAAATATTATTATCAAGGTAGCAGTCATCCAAAATGTACTTACAATTCATCATCCAGATTAAAACGAAATGGGTGTGATGAATTATAACCAATGGTTATCTTTGACTCCAGCGTTTGCAGTTCCAACGTCCTATTGCCAGTACTTCTAGCCCTTATTAATTCTCCATATGGCATACTACTGAATAAAGTTCTTGGATGACAGCTACCTGCGTAAAGCAGACTATTACCTGCTGTTTTCTTTTTATATAGTCTACTCTCTGGTCTCGCATTTTCTAGTGAAATGTGTATATCCAAAAATGCAACCATATTGGTGTCCATCTGACAGGAAAATTTCAAATTCAGATCATAATCATTAAAATTTTTACAAACTGCTGGGCTGACTCACTATCACCCCTCCATAAACAACATATGTCATCAATATAGCGGACCTGGAGGTCTACATTGTTGTCCATAACACTGATGTTCTGGACAACCTGCTCCTCCTACCAGCCAAGGTGCAACCATGCATAGCTGGAGGTGAAGCAAGTGGCCATCGCAGTCCCCTAGGTCTGATGATAGATCGCCTTTATGAAAATTGAAAATAAAAAAGTTGGTAGGGAGACATCTACTGGTCATATCCAAAAGACCTTGGTCTAGGGAAATGCCTAACAGCCTTTATACCCATATCTTGTGGTATACATATATATAAGTTGTTAACATCAAGACACATCACTAATCTTGCTCCCACAATATATTGTTAATGAGCCATAGAAAATCACATGTATCCCGAATATAAGATGGTAAAGCCTCCACAAATGGACGAATGAAAAAAATCAACATACTTTGAAGTATTCTCAAAAAGTCTGCCTCTTGATGATACAATGGTTCTACCTGATGGGGTCTCAGGAGTTATGTACAATTAAGGCAAAAAATACAATGCTGGTAATTTGGGAAAATCACATTTTAGAAATTGATATTCATCCTATTCGAGTAGACCCTGGTCTTTCCAATATAATAACCTGTCATAGTATTCATGGTTTGCTAAAACTACCCTGCCCTCCCCTGCTGGATTTTTTATAATTCTTCCAATTGTAGAGTTGTCTGTATTCTTGCTGTAAATGCATGTCTCGTAGCCAGATGACGACGTTCCCTTCTTTGTCAGATTTTTTTTTATGTCTATGGGCCTGATTAGGAGTTCAGTGGACAGTTTGCACCATCCGCCTTATTAAGAGTTTTCCGCTAGGCTGGAGGGCAGAAACCTCGGTTTCCGCCCCCCTGCCTGGCCTAGTGGGAAACAAGCTGCAGGATTATCTCCAGATAGGAATCGGGCCGGCAGCAACGCTGTAGCCAGCAGGGTGCACCAGCATCCTTGCGATGTTCACTGTCTGCAAAGCAGACAGTGAACATTGCAACAGTGCTGAGCAGGGTAGCCCTGCACTGCCCATGCCAAGTGCATGGGCAGTGCAGGGGCCCCCTGAGGCGCTGCTCTCTGCCAGTTTTTTCATGGCAGTGTTACCACAGTGAAAAGACTGAAGGAGAATGAGGTTGTAATCCGTAAGGCAGCGCTGCCCTGGTGGCTTAGGATGTCTGCCACCGCCAGACTGCCAGGATCCAACATCTTGGCAGAGCCGGCATTTCTCTGGAGGTCGGACCACCACCCTCGTAATGAGGCCCTATCTTTTCTTAGCTTTCAAATAAACTATTGCCTACCCACGTCTCGCTTCCAGATTATTCCACTGCATCTTCTTGCTATACATCAATATTTTGAAACCTTTAATCACTCACTTTTCAAATACATTTATAGCATCTTTGGCAACTGGTGGCAAAAAAACATAATTTGGTTTAAAATTAATATGGCAACTCTGGCCTATCTCTGAGCCTGCATCCATTAAATAAAAAAGGGATCCAATTTACATGCAATATCTAAATGTCACTAATTTTCAATACTGAAGGATTACCAGTGTCCCTAACAACATGATCTGCTGGTTTAGTTCCATATCATTTCTTCAATTTCAGTTTTCTCACAAAATGGAAAAGATAAATTCTACTCTGTATAATAAAATTTTGCCTTGCGACCGAATGATAACACAAAAGAAAGTAATTCCATTTCTGAGTCAGTCAAAGGCATATTGGGAAGATTTACCACAGTTTTCTTATACATTATTTCGATTCACTTTTGTCCCTTGTTCCTACTCCCACTGGGCTGTTGACATAGCCTCTTCCTCCTCAACTTCTGTAATTTATTTCTTTTTTTTTGTTGTGTCCCAAGCCTCCTGTGTACTATTAGGTCAAATTCCTTTAAAATTCAGGTTTTTACACGTGCTGATTCTGAATGTACTGAAACATCACTCTCACTATTCTCATTATCATAATTCCATTGTGCCTCTTCTGCCATTGTTTCCATCATAGACTCAGCCAAATTGTTTTCTGTAGTTGGAGTTCCAGGGAGTTGCACACTGAAATACTTTTGTTCATTTCTCATTTGGTCATATATTTTTCCAAATGTCAAAGTTTGCCCTCTTTCCTATTGACATTGATCCCCTATAAATGTAAGATGCTTTTTTGCCTTTGATTCCTCCCCTTCCTCCCTCAGTCTATTATCGATTCAGGTCATTTCTTTTTCAAACTCTTCACTAATACATTTCTCCTTCAGGAGTGCAGTGACTTTTTCAATCTCTAGTAATGGACACTTGAGTTCTTTCCATCCATGATTAATTAGTAATTTGAAAACATTTGTAACGCACTGATGATCATTAATAGCCCGTTCATCTATCATTTAGGGATTCGGATTACTACAGATGGGAATTATGAAAATCCTCAATCCCCTTGGGATTCTAGCAGTTTACATATTTTGGAGAGTTGTAGCCTCCCACCATTTGGACTGCTCTCTTTTGGATTTCTTCCATGAATCATCCCACGATTGTCTTTAATTGACATTTTGACCGTCAGTTCACCCAGCACTTTGCCCAGGATTAACTGTTTTATTAGTAGTGGGATGTACCTCGCCATGGTTTTTCAGACAATCTCCAGCTGAGATTGTAGGAAGGTAGCCTCTTTCTAGCCTTGTTACCCCCACTTTTGGCCTGTTTATCAGTATATGCCAGGGTGTTTTTACTGTCTCACTGGGATCCTGATAACCAGGGCCCAGTGCTCATAGTGAAAACCCTTTGTTGTCAGTATGTCTGATATGTGTCACTGGGATCCTGCTAGCCAGGACCCCAGTGCTCATAAATGTGTGGCCTGCATATGTTCCCTCTGTGGTGCCCAACTCTATCAATGACGCTCTGCTAACCAGAACCTCAGTGTTTATGCTCTCTCTGCTTATGAAATTGTCACTGCAGGCTAGTGACTAATTTTACCAATTCTGATTGGCACACTGGAACACCCTTATAATTCCCTAGTATATGGTACCTAGGTACCCAGGATATTGGGGTTCCAGGAGATCCCTATGGGCTGCAGCATTTCTTTTACCACCCATAGGGAGCTCAGACAATTCTTACACAGGACTGCCACTGCAGCCTGAGTGAAATAACGTCCACGTTATTTCACAGCCATTTTACCCTGCACTTAAGTAACTTATAAGTCACCTATATGTCTAACCTTCACTTTGTGAAGGTTAGGTCCAAAGTTACTTAGTGTGAGGGCACATGGCACTAGCCAAGGTGCCCCCACATTGTTCAGGGCAAATTCCCCGGACTTTGTGAGTGCGGGGACACCATTACACGTTTGCACTAAACATAGGTCAATACCTATATGTAGTGTCACAATGGTAACTCCGAACATGGCCATGTAACATGTCTAGGATCATGGAATTGTCACCCCAATACCATTCTGGTACTGGGGGGACAATTCCATGCATCCCCGGGGCCCGGGTATTGCCAAACAAACTCTCTGGGGTTTTCTCTGCAGCTACCGCTGCTGCCAACCCTCAGACAGGTTTCTGCCCCCCTGGGGCCTGGACTGCCCAGTCCCAGGAAGGCAGAACAAAGGATTTCCTCTGAGAGAGGGTGTTACACCCTCTCCCTTTGGAAATAGGTGTTAAGGGCCTGAGAGGAGTAGCCTCTCCTGGCCTCTGGAAATGCTTTGAAGGGCACAGATGGTGTCCTCCTTGCATAAGCCAGTCTACACCGGTTCAGGGATCCCCCCAGCCCTGCTCTTGCGCAAAACTGGACAAAGGAAAGGGGAGTGACCACTCCACTGACTAGCACCTCCCAGTGGAGGTGCCCAGAGCTCCTCCAGTGTGTCCCAGACCTCTGGCATCTTGGATGCAGAGTTGTGAGGGCACATTGGACACCTCAAAGTGGCCAGTGCCAGCAGGTGACGTCAGAGACCCCTTCTGATAGGTGCTTACCTTTCTCTGTAGCCAATCCTCCTCTGAGGGCTATTTAGGGTCTCTCCTGTGGGTATCTCACCAGATAACAAATGCAAGAGCTCACCAAAGTTCCTCTGCACTTCCCTGTTCGACTTCTGCCTGACTGCTCCAGGACACCTGCAAAACCGCAACAAAGTAGCAAGAAGACTACCAGCAACATTGTAGCGCCTCATCTCGACTGTTTCTTGGTGGTGCATGCTCTGAGGGCTGTCTGCCTTCACCCTGCACTGGAAGCCAAGAAGAAATCTCCCGTCGGTCGATGGAATCTCCCCCCTGCCAAGGCAGGCACCAAACTTCTGCATCACAGGTCCTCTGGGTCCCCTCTCATCTTGATGAGGGTGGTCCCTGGAACACAGGAGCTGGATCCAACTGTCCCCGACAGTCCAGTGGCCCTTCTGTCCACATTTGGTGGAGGTAAGTCCTTGCCTCCCCACACCAGACAGTAATCCTGTGTACTGCGTGAACTGCGTGAACTGCAGCTGCTAGGGCTTCTGTGCACTTTTGAAAGAATTCCTTCATGCACAGCCTAGCCCAGGTCCCCAGCACTCTGTCCTGCATTGCCCAACTCGCTGAGTTGGACTCTGACTTCGTGGGACCCTCTTTTGTTGAGCTGTCGACCATCATACTCAGATCTTCTGAATGCCTTTTCAGGTGCTTCTGAGGGTGCTGCCTGCTTCTGTGTGGGCTCTCCATGTTGCTGAGCTCCCCCTCTGTTTCCTCCTCCAAGGGGAGACTTCCTGGTCCCTCCTGGGCCCTGGCAGCACCCAATACCTTCAACCGCGACTCTTGCAACTAGCAAGGCTTGTTTGCAGTCTTTCTGCGTGGAAACAACTCTACATCCTTCAGCACGCCGTGGGACATCTTCTGACCAAAGGAGAAGTTCATGGCACCTTCCATTGTTGCAGAATATTTGGCTTCTTCCACCCGGAGGCAGCCCTTTTGCACCTTCATCCGGGGTTTAGTGGGCTCCTGCTCCTGCCCCCCATGGACACTTGCGTGACTCTTGGACTTGGTCCCCTTGCTTTACAGGTCCTCAGGTCCAGGAATCTGTCTTCAGTGCTTTGCAGTCAGTTGTTGTATTTGCAGAATCCCCTATCTCAACTTTACTGTCTTTCTGGGGTAGTAGCGTAACTTTACTCTTACTTTTCAGGGTCCTGGGGTGGGATATCTTGGACACCCTTAGTGTTTTCTACACTCCCAGCGACCCTCTGCACACTACACTAGGCCTGGAGTCCATTCGTGGTTTGCATTCCACTTTTGGAGTATATGGTTTGTGTTGCCCCTAGGCCTATTGTCTCCTATTGCATTCTATTGTGTTCTACAGTGTTTGCACTACTTTTCTAACTGTTTACTTACCTGATTTTGGTTTGTGTGTATATTGTGTGTATTTTACTTACCTCCTAAGGGAGTATATCCTCTGAGATACTTTTGGCATATTGTCACTAAAATAAAGTACCTTTATTTTTAGTAACTCTGAGTATTGTGTTTCTTATGATATAGTGCTAAGTGATATAAGTGGTATAGTAGTAGCTTTGCATGTCTCCTACTTCAGCCTAAGCTGCTAAGCTATAGCTACCGCTATCAGCCTAAGCTGCTAGAACACTTCTAATCTACTAATAAGGGATAACTGGACCTGGCACAAGGTGTAAGTACCACAAGGTACCCACTATAAGCCATACCAGCCTCCTACATTGGTGGCAGCAGTGGGATAAGTACTTGTAACTGCTTTACCACTTTGTCATTGGCGCTTTTCATAAGTGAAAAATATAGCAAATACTGCAGAATATACACATTGACTTAAACAGTTTAACTTTCCTTCTCTAAACGTTTCTGAAAAGTTTGAAAAAGTTTGAAAAAGTTTTCTCTGTTCTTTCAAAAGTTCCAAAATCGTTTTTCTATCATGTCTGCAGTAGAACGTACTCCCACAGTTGTCCGGGCAACATATGGGAATCTAAACTTTAAAAAGTTTGAGGGGTTTCTGCATTGAAAGAGGTTTAGCAATTGGAAAGAATCCTACAAAAGATCTTTTCCTCAGCCTTCTCCTAGAAGGTGACCAGAACCAGTCTGGCCCATTCCAGGATCAGGAGGTAGAGGAGGGGCATACCCAGTCAGACTCAGAGAAGTCCCCTGTTGTTGCTGGGGAGGGTTCTTCCAAGGACCTGTCAGATAGCAGGCCACATAGTGACTCTGGTAGTGGGAGGGGGTCACACATTAGTAGGGCACCATTCACTCCTAAAGGCCAGGTTACTAGGGTCCAGTCAGTTAGGGACAGGTCCAACTCTGCCGATTCCCACATAACTTCTGTGTCTCACAATTCCCAAGCCTCCCACCCTGAGGATAACTTAATGGAAAGGGAACTCAGAAAGCTGAGGTTGGAAGAGGTAAGGCTGAAGCTTAAACAGCAGCACCTGGCCTTAGACAGGGAATCTCTGGATGTTGTAAGGGAAAGGCAGAGGTTGGGGTTAGTTCCCCATGGTGGCAACAGCAGTGTTTGTGATAGTAATCCTGTTAGAGAGCAAGATTCCAGAAACCTGCATAAGATAGTCCCCCCTTACAAGGAGGGGGATGACATTAACAAGTGGTTTGCTGCACTTGAGAGGGCCTGTATGGTACAGTTGGTCCCTCAAAGGCAGTGGGCTGCTATCTTGTGGCTATCTTTCACTGCTAAGGGTAAGGATAGGCTCCTTACTGTCAGCGAAAGTATGCTAATAACTACAAAGTTTTGAAGGATGCACTCTTGGATGGATTTGGCTTAACCACTGACCAATACAGAATTAAGTACAGAGACACCAGAAAAGAGTCCTCTCAAGACTGGACAGACTTTGTAGACTGTTCAGTGAAGGCCTTGGAGGGCTGGTTACATGGCAGTAAGGTGACTGACTATGAAAGCCTGTATAATCTAATCTTGAGAGAGCATATTTTGTACAATTGTGTGTCTGGTTTGTTGCACCAGTACTTGGTAGACTCAGATCTGACCTCTCCCCAAGAATTGGGAAAGAAGGCAGACAAATGGGTCAGAACAATAGTGAACAGAAAAGTTCATTCAGGGGGTGACAAGGATGGTAAGAAGAAAGGTGGTGAGAAATCACAGGATAAGCATGGGGATAAAGGTAAAACTAAAGAGCCTTCTTCAAATCCTAAACACTCTTCAGGGGGTGGGGATAAATCATCTTCTTCTTCTTCTTCACAACCCACACACATTAAAAAGCATTGGTGCTATCTGTGTAAAAATAAAGGCCAGGGAAAAGGTCCTGCCTAGGTAAACCCCCTGAGCCTACCACCACTAATACATCAAACTCTAGTGCCCCTAGCAGTAGTGGTAATAGTGGTGGGACTACTGGCAACAGTCAAAATAAGGGTGTAGTTGGGTTCACTTATGGGTCCATCATAGAAACTGGGGTAGTCAGTCCCAAGCCAGTTTCTGTCACACCTGCTGGCATTGGCCTTGCCACACTGGCTGCTTGTCCCTTTACAATGGATAAGTACAGGCAGACAGTTTCAATACATGGTGTTTAGGCTCAGGCCTACAGGGACACAGGTGCCAGTATCACTTTGGTGACCGAAAACCTAGTGTCTCCTGCACAACACATCAGTGGACAACAGTACAAGATTATTGATGTCCATAACTCTACTAAGTTCCTTCTCTTAGCTATAATTCAGTTTAGTTGGGGTGGAGTTACTGGCCCTAAACAGTTGGTAGTATCACCTAGCTTACCTGTAGACTGTCTCTTAGGTAATGACCTAGAGGCCTCAGGTTGGGCTGAGGTAGATTTTAATACTCATGCAGCCATGCTGGGTATCCCTGAGGATTTGCTTCCTCTCATTTCAGCTGAAATGAAAAAGCAAAGGAGAAAAAAAGGCCTGAACACTCAGGATCCTTCTCCAACAACAGGTAAAAAGGGCATCAAAGTATTCCCTACCCACCCTGTCATTCAGGATACCATTCCAGTGGTTGGAGAAACCTCTCCTGGGTGGCACCTGTATCAAGGGAACCATCAGCTAGCACAGCTGTACTCCCTGATGTAGAAGTACCTCTCTGTGGGATAACTAATATTGGTGAGAAAAAGTGCACCATTTTAGTTAACATGGAACATCCCTCCAACCCTCCCAGAGAAACTTTAGTGCAGCAACCCTGCACTGCCTCACAACACTTAGGAAAGCAGCCCTGCCCTAGTGTGGAGCTCATAGGACAGCATCCCTGCCCTGTTCCAACTCAAGAGAAACAGCAACCCTGTTCTCTCTTACAGCCATATGGACAAAGTTTTTGCCCAGCTATGGCTTTACTGAGACAGCATCCCTGTCTAGCATTCTCATCATTTGGTATAGGTCCAGTGGACAATTCCCACTGCTCTAAACTTAAACATACTAATAGGAACTCTGAGAATATAACTTCACATTAATGGCCAGCTAAAAAACTTCAAACACTGTGGTTTACATCCCCACAGGGAAGTAACCATGTAGTGGATGATAAAGGGAGTAACCAATCTATTACAGAGCTACTCCCCACTTATCACCACTTAGACTATAAAGACTCAACTGGCCAAGATTAACCTCATTGTCCTTCATTTGGGGGGGGTGTAGGAAGGTAGCCTCTTTCTAGCCTTGTTATCCCGACTTTTGGCATATTTGTGAGTATATGTCAGGGTGTTTTTACTGTCTCGCTGGGATCCTGCTAGCCAGGGCCCAGTGCTCATAGTGAAAACCCTATGTTGTCAGTATGTCTGATATGTGTCACTGGGATCCTGCTAGCCAGGACCCCAGTGCTCATACGTTTGTGGCCTGTATGTGTTCCCTGTGTGGTGGTGCCTAACTGTATCACTGACGCTCTGCTAACCAGAACCTCAGTGTTTATGCTCTCTCTGCTTTTAAAATTGTCACTGCAGGCTAGTGACTAATTTTACCAATTCTGATTGACACACTGGAACATACTTGTAATTCCCTAGTATATGGTACCTAGGTACCCAGAGTATTGGGGTTCCAGGAGATCCCTATGGGCTGCAGCATTTCTTTTGCCACCCATAGGGAGCTCAGAAAATTCTTACACAGGACTGCCACTGCAGCCTGAGTGAAATAACATCAACGTTATTTCACAGCCATTTTACACTGCACTTAAGTAACTTATAAGTCACCTATATGTCTAACCTTCACTTAGTGAAGGTTAGGTGCAAAGTTACTTAGTGTGAGTGCACCCTGGCACTAGCCAAGGTGCCCCCACATTGTTCAGGGCAAATTCCCCGGACTTTGTGAGTGCGAGGACACCATTACACGCGTGCACTACATATAGGTCAATACCTATATGTAGCGTCACAATGGTAACTCCGAACATGGCCATGTAACATGTATAGGATCATGGAATTGTCACCCAATACCATTCTGGTATTGGGAGGACAATTCAATGCATCCCCGGGGCTCCAGGATAGAGCCCGGGTACTGCCAAACTAACTCTCCGGTGTTTTCTCTGCAGCTACCACTTCTGCCAACCCTCAGACAAGTTTCTGCCCGCTGAGGCCTGGACAGCCCAGTCCCAGGAAGGCAGAACAAAGGATTTCCTCTGAGAGAGGGTGTTACACCCTCTCCTTTTGGAAATAGGTGTTAACGGCCTGAGAGGAGTAGCCTCTCCTGGCCTCTGGAAATGCTTTGAAGGGCACAGACGGTGTCCTCCTTGCATAAGCCAGTCTACACCGGTTCAGGGATCCCCCCAGCCCTGCTCTGGCGTGAAACTGGACAAAGGAAAGGGGAGTGGCCACTCCCCTGACCAGCACCTCCCAAGGGGAGGTGCCCAGAGCTTCTCCCGTGTGTTCCAGACCTCTGCCATCTTGGATGCAGAGGTGTGAGGGCACAATGGACACCTCTGAGTGGCCAGTGCCAGCAGGTGATATCAGATACCCCTCCTGATAGGTGCTTACCTTTCTCTGTAGCCAATCCTCCTCTGAGGGCTATTTAGGGTCTCTCCTGTGGGTATCTCACCAGATAACGAATGCAAGAGCTCACCAGAGTTCCTCTGCACTTCCCTCTTCAACTTCTGCCAAGGATCGACCGCTGACCGCTCCAGGACACCTGCAAATCCGCAACAAAGTAGCAAGAAGACTACCAGCAACATTGTAGCGCCTCATCCTACCAGCTTTCTCGACTGTTTCCTGGTGGTGCATGCTCTGAGGGCTGTCTGCCTTCACCCTGCACTGGAAGCCAAGAAGAAATCTCCCGTGGGTCGACTGAATCTTCCCCCTGCCAAGGCAGGCACGAAATGTCTGCATCACCGGTCCTCTGGGTCCCCTCTCATCTTGACGAGCATGGTCCCTGGAACACAGGAGCTGGAACCAAGTGTCCCCGACAGTCCAGTGGCCCTTTTGTCCAAATTTGGTGGAGGTAAGTCCCTGCCTACCCACGCCAGACAGTAATCATGTGTACTGCGTAAACTGCAGCTGCTAGGGCTTCTGTGCACTTTTGCAAGACTTCCTTTGTGCACAGCCTAGCCCAGGTCCCCAGCACTCTGTCCCGCATTGCCCAACTCGCTGAGTTGGACTCTGACTTTGTGGGACCCTCTTTTGTTGTGCTGTCGACCATCATACTCAGATATTCTGAACACCTTTTCAGGTGCTTCTGCGGGTGCTGCCTGCTTCTGTGTGGGCTCTCCGTGTTGCTGAGCGCCCCCTCTGTTTCCTCCTCCAACTGGAGACCTCCTGGTTCCTCCTGGGCCCTGGTAGCACCCAAAACCTTCAACCGTGACTCTTGCAACTAGCAAGTCTTGTTTGCAGTCTTTCTGCATGGAAACAACTCTGCATCCTTCAGCACGCCGTGGGACATCTTCTGGCCAAAGGAGAAGTTCATGGCACCTTCCGTTGTTGCAGAATCTTTGGCTTCTTCCACCCGGAGGCAGCCCTTTTGCACCTTCATCCGGGGTTTAGTGGGCTCCAGCCCCCCCTGGTCACTTGCGTGACTCTTGGACTTGGTCTCCTTCCTTTACAGGACGTCCTCAGGTCCAGGAATCCGTCTTCGGTGCTTTGCAGTCAGTTGTTGTCTTTGCAGAATCCCCTATCACTATACTGTCTTTCTGAAGTAGTAGGGTAACTTTACTCCTACTTTTCAGGGTCTTGGGGTGGGGTATCTTGGACACCCCTGGTGTTTTCTCACACTCCCAGCAACCCTCTACACACTACACTAGGCCTGGGGTCCATTTGTGGTTCGCATTCCACTTTTGGAGTATATGGTTTGTGTTGACCCAGGCCTATTGTCTCCTATTGCATTCTATTGTGTTCTACAGTGTTTTCTCTACTTTTCTAACTGTTTACTTACCTGATTTTGGTTTGTGTGTATATTCTGTGTATTTTACTTACCTCCTAAGGGAGTATATCCTCTGAGATACTTTTGGCATATTGTCACTAAAATAAAGTACCTTTATTTATAGTAACTCTGAGTATTGTATTTCTTAGGATAGAGTGCTAAGTGATATAAGTGGTATAGTAGGTGCTTTGCATGTCTCCTAGTTCAGCCTAAGCTGCTCTGCTATAGCTACCTCTATCAGCCTAAGCTGCTAGAACACTTCTAGTCTACTAATAAGGGATAACTGGACCTGGCACAAGGCCAGCCTCCTACAGAGATCCCTTTACTTAGAACTTGACTTGCAAAATTCCCTTTTCTATTGCTCTCCTGAGGATCATACACACCACATAGTTAGTGCGGTCTGTATTCGCTACCTCCCTCACGTCCATTCTGAGTGAGCAGGTCTCAAAAAACCAAATATGGCAAAGAAAAACTTCATATTCATGATTCATAATTTAATTTTTTGAAGTTAAAAGTATAAGGGAAGGAGAATAATGGTAGAATCAATGCAGTAATGAGGTGTATTACTACAAATTTGCCTATGAAATTATGGCTGCTGTATATACATCATGGAATGCTTTTCTACAATATGTAGTCCGTTTTTTATGTTGATATTCACAAAGGCATTATGGGTATTGATAATGCAAGTTACAAGTTACACAAGTGAAAATGTACCCATGATCAAGTAGACAAAATCTCTGAATGAGTTTTGTTACTGTGTCACCATGGAGAAATAAAGAAAGTTACTTCAGAGCAAAGCGTGGTGCCAACTGTTTCTTTTGGTGAAACCATGCTACCGGGAAAAATCGAGTGGAAGGAATCTTTGGTGTCGGATGTATATATATATATAACTATCTATGGCAACTACCAGTAGCCCATATATATATATGTGTGTGTGTGTAGATATATATAAAACCTACTGGCGGTTGCCAGTAGGTAGTTATAATTAGGAAGTAGTTTCTATAGGAAGAGCATTTTTTGTTTTGCCAAAAGCTTTTGTGCCGCTTGACGAATCTTCATGCTCAGCTCCTGTCTTGAAAGTTTTGGGGTGATCCATCAAGCAAAGACTGAGAAAGGGGTGGGTTCGCAAAACATGTTTTCCCTATGCATTTTCCCTCAGGGATATTGAACATGACTACAGCCTGAACCACTAGACAGAATTTAATCAAATTTGGCAGAAAGCTAGCAATTGGTACAGAAAGTGTGCCTTTTGTGATTTGGTGTAAATCCATTCAGTAGTTTTATAGATATTAGAGTTTACAAAATATAGATATCTAGGGATGGGGATTCCTCTGTGGATCCAACTATTACTTTGCTGCTATCCAATTGGCTGCTTACACTTCAACAGGGAAATGTTGACAGCCATTTTGGGAATCAGCTTCAGCCGAGTCCCACAAAAAAAAGATGAAAAAAAAGAAGGGTCACACTGAGCCCCTAGCCTTGGTCTGGGGTCCCTCACAAACCTCACCAGGGCTAAAAAGTATTTCGTAAAAAAAAAAAATCTCAGAAAAGTCTGCGGATTGGGATTTCGTTTTTTGTAAAAATAAATTTAAAGGAGGCCTCCCTCGCTTTTCTTTAATTTAGCCCCGAGTGGGGGCTATGTCCCAGGGGCATTGGGGCTTCAAAAATTAGCTGTCCTAGGGCTTGTGGTAGGCTCGGGGACCACCACTTTTCTGGGGCGATAAAATACAGGTATGTGGGGGGCCTCACAGCCACCCCACACCCCAGGGACCACCACATCTTCAGGGCAAAATGATAATTTATAAGGGGGGAGGCCTGTACTCCCTTCCCCATAGCCCCGGGGACCACCCCCTCCCTGGAACTAAATGTGAAATTCATGCAGAGGAGCCCGCATGGCCCCCTTCAGTCCCAGGGACCTCCACCTCCCTGGGGATTTTTTGTTAAATTGTAATGGGGGAGGCATATGTTGCCTCTCTCACTGTCCTGGAGAATGCCACCTCCCCAGGGATTAATCAGAAATGTATGTGGGGGCCCACTTGGCCCCCCTGGATCCCCCATAAACCACCACCACCCCAGAGCAATTTGTTGTAATTAAGGGGTGCTGTGGCCCAGGGGACTGCCACCTCCCCCGGGCTGAAAAAAAAATAATGAAGTGGGTACGTCATGGACCCCGGCCCTGGGAACCACCCCCTTCTGGCGGGCAAAATGAATCGTTCGAGGATACCTCCTCATGGAGCCAATAATGGCCATGAGGACTGCCAACCCCCAGGGCCTGCTCCTGCTATGTCCTAGGGTGCCCACCCCTGGCACATAGCTGTTTGCTCTGACTTGCTTTGACAGCTGAAGACAAATCAGAGCAAACACTCTGCTTTCAGTGGGCAAGAGCTGACAAAGACATGAAACTATTGCTTTTGCAGACAAGGAGCTGCATGTTTAGCAGCTCCCTCTGTGCAAAAGCAATATCGGCCCCCCCAGGAGGTGGGGAGCTGGCTGGGACCACAGTGGAATTCAGTCTCCCCCTTTGGCCCCAATGGGGGTGACTGGATGCTCAGGGGTGCACCCAGGCAACATGGACAGGCCCTGTGGTATGGGAGCCTAGGGGCCGAAATTGTCCCAGGTAGTGGGGCGGCCCAACCCCCCTTGCCTACAGCTCATGGTACTTCCTTTAAATTGCTTTGAGTATGCAAATGTACAAATCATCTGGAAGAGGCACCCATTTGGACTAGCCCCATCCACCTTAGTAGTATCCCTTTTGCCGGGATGATGTACAGCTTCCCAAAGGAGGACATTCCCACAAAACAAAGAAGCACTTACTTCATATAGACAAGAGGAAGGACCCTGGTTTAGTGGAGATTTGCATCTTTGTAGTCTCGTTGGCTTCTCTATTGGAGGATTCATGTTATCACAGAATTCTAGAGAAACATGTTGCCAAAATGCACACAAGGCTACTGGTGACATTTCCTTGTGCTCCATTACACCGCTGTAATATAGACCAGTGGTTCCCAACTTTTTGACTTTTGTGGACCCCTGCTTTATCATTACTGGAACCTGGGGACCCCCAATTAATCATTATTGGACTCCAGGTACCCCCACTAAGTCATTACTGAAAGCTGGGGACCCAATGTGTTAAGATTATTTAATTTTCCAAGCAGTTGCGGACCTCCTGAGGAAGCATTGCAGACCTCCAGGGATTCCTGTACCACAGGTTGGGAACTACTGGTGTGGACTCAATACTGGACACTTACCTAAGGAGACAGGGTAAATATTTCATGCAAACCTGTGAGCTCTTGTTGGCTAAAAGGGTAAGTGAGGTTCCTTTGTTGCAAAGTCACTCACACAGCTACTGACACCCCCCACAGACACTCATACATCTACTCACAGACCCACTCAGAGTCTCACGCACCCACTCACAGACCCACTCAGAGACTCATGCACCCACTCGCAGACACACTCACGCACCCACTCACAGATCCACTCAGACTTTCACACATACACTGATAGACCCATGCAGACACTCACAATCTCACTCACTGAGACACTCTCACACCTACTGTCACACCCAGAGACAACCTCTTACACTTACTTTCACACCCAGACCGACACTCTCACACCCACAGTCACATCCACATAGACCCCCTCACACCCACTTTCAAACCAAGACAGACACTGTCACACCCATTCTCACACCCAAAGACACCCTCTCACACCTTTTCTCACATACAGAGAGACAGACCCAGTGGCCAGCTCCTACCGCACATGGCCAAAGGGCATGTGCAGCATGGGGTTGGGTGGTTAGTAGGGTTGGCCGCAGCCAACCCCCACGACACACAGCCAAAGACAGTTTTAAAAAAACATAGGAATTCACTGAAAAAAAACAAATGTTACAGGGAGGTTATAGTTAGGAAATAGATTTTTTTTAAAACAGAGAAATTTGCTTAAAAAAAACAAAGGTTTCAGGGATGTTATAGTTAGGTTCTGAATTTAGTCACACAAAACCAGAGAAATTCAGCAGTTGTAGTTAGAGTTATTTTAAGTAACTATAACTCACCACCTAAGGTAACTATCTCGCACCCTGCCATGCACTGCTCATTACCACAGATATTACAGCACTCATGACAACTTTCATAACGTCAATAAAAATACCAATGAAACATTAACAGTCAAATTATTGAAGAAAATACTGAGCATGGCGGGGGCACACGTTATAGTTACCTTAGGCCAGAGTTATAGTTACTGGAAATAACTCTAACTATAACTGCTGAATTTCTCTGATTTTGTGCAAGTAAATTCAGAACCTAACCATGAAGTCCCTGTAACCTTCATATTTTTAAGTGAATATATACTGTATATTGCCAGTAGGCAGCTATAGTTAGGATCATGTTTCCATAGAAAAAATAATTTTTGGAGTTTTCTATATCTTTGGTGCTGTTTGACGGATCTTCACAAAAAAAGTGTACGGTTGTGCATGGAAAGTTTTGGGGTGATCCGCCTTGTGGGGGCTGTTAAAAAGGGGGAAGGTCAATAAAAGTGTGTTTCTCATGTCAATTCCCACAAGAGTTTTGAACACGACTACAACCTGAACTGCTGAACAGAATTACACCAATTTGGCAGAAAGCTAGATTTCATTCCACAGACTGTGCTTTTTGTTATTTGGTGTAAATCTGTTAAGTAGTTGTTGAGAAATCCAAATTTGTATATCTAGGGCTGTGGTTCCTCCCCAACAACCGCAAAGAATAACAAACTTTTGTAGGGAAATGCAGAGCTCTAACTGGCTGCCAACACTTTCGTGAAATTCATGAATTTGCGGCAAAAGTCAAAAAAACACTAAGCACGGTCTCCCATGCTTGTTTTTAATCAAGTCTTCAGGTGGGCCAGGAAATGTTAATTGTAATAGGGATTGCCTCCCACAGCCCGGTGGACCACCACCTCCCTGGGGTGACTTTTTCCGACCTATGCTGGGGGAGCCCATTCCCCGAGGACCATCACCTCCCAGAGCCAAATTGGTTTAGGTGTGTGGGGGAGGGCTATTGGCCTCCCCCACAGACCAGTTGACTGCCACCTCCCCGGGCTTTCATTATAATAAATGCGGGGGCAGGTGGCCCCCCCAGGTACAACCATCTCCCCGAACCACTTTCTAAATCTGAAGCCTAGGGTGCACAGCTCCCTGGTCCTCAGGGACCACCTCTTCCTCCAGGGCAAACAATAAAAATAAGTAGGAGGGTCAGTTTTGGACCCTCATAAGCCCCAGGGACCACTACCTCCCTGGGGCTATCTCCACATTAGAGGAGGGCCATGCAACCTGCCTTGTGGAGCCACAGTTGGCCCTGGGGACTGCCACCCCCCAGGACCAGCTCCTGCTATGTCTCGGGTGCCAACCCTTGGGACATAGCTGTTTGTTGTGGCTTGGCTGCAGCTTTGAAGCTTTGAAGCTGCAGCCAAGCCATAGCAAGCACTCTGCTAATGGCACCATGAGGGAAGCCTTGAGGCTTAGCCTGCGGTGCCAGGTAGCCCACAAAGGGCATTTTATTAAAATAAAAAATAAAAACATGTAGGGGCTGCGGGAGAGCCCTTGAGGGGCTCCTTTTTGGTCCCAGATAGCCCAGAAGGGCTAAAAAAAGACAAAAAATAAAAAACAACAGCAATATCCCAGTGTGATGGTTGCAGAGCTTCACACTGAGCATTGAGGGTTTGAGTCCAGGTAAACTCATTTTCATCTATTTTTTATACAGTACAAC
Source organism: Pleurodeles waltl (assembly GCF_031143425.1). Classification (NCBI taxonomy): domain Eukaryota; kingdom Metazoa; phylum Chordata; class Amphibia; order Caudata; family Salamandridae; genus Pleurodeles; species Pleurodeles waltl. Next base: position 467,200,875 of record NC_090437.1, read on the forward strand.
TTATTATATTTTTTTAAATGACAGATACAGTTTTTATTTTAAATTGTACACAAATATCTCATTCTAAGTATATCAGAAATCAAGGCCTAAAAAACTCTGTATCTCTCTCCCTCTAACTTTCTTTCTCTTTGTCTCTCTTTCAATCAATTTCTCTCAATCACACACCCACTCAGACACTTACGCACCCACTCACAGACCTACTCAGACCCTCATGCACTCACTCACAGACTCAGTTATGCACCCACTCACTTACCCACTAAGACTGCCACACACCAACTTACAGACCCACTGACACCCTCATGCGCCGACTCACAGACCTGGACACATATTGATGCAGCCAGTAAAACACTGATTTATTCACTCTCACACACAGACAGACACTCTGACAGCCACTCTCACTCCCAGATACAGCCTCTCACACCTATTCCCACACCCAGAGAGGCCGTGAGAGGAGAGGCCAAAGGGCCATGCACAGCATGGGATTGGGTGGTTGGGGGAGTTGGCCGCAGGGACTGGCTGCAGGCCAGCCCTTGCAGGCAACCCCTACTGCACACGGGCGAAGGCTGTGAACAGTGCAAGGTTACATGCTTATAGGGGGCTGGCATCAGGGCCTTGCCGCAGGCCGAAGGCCATGCACGGTGGTAGTTGGATTAAGTTTAGTAATGAAAATTACTATATATAAAAAAAAAAAAAGAAATTCACTGAAATTGAATGGTGAAGGCGCAAATTAAAGTTACCTTAGGGCGCGAATCATAGTTATTTGGAAGAGCTCTAATTATAACTGCTAAATTTCTATGGTTTTGTATGACTAAATTCAGAACCTAACTATAACACCCGTCACCTTTGTTTTTTTCAGTGAATATATATATATATGTATATATATATATATATATACATATATATATATATATAAATAAGCTATCCATCAGATCCGAAATAAACCCCACAAACCAAAATTAATGTTTTCTAAATAATGAAACAAAATATTAAGCTTTTAAACAAATGACAACAGAAAAAATATAATCTATTACCATTAACTGATATGTAATAAAACCAGCCCAAACATACATTATTATAGTATGCTTTGTTAAAATAATCAAATAAAATACATTTTACAATAGCACATATAATAAAATAAAATAAACTATTAAAGTAAAACACCATAACAAAAAATTATATTGAAATAAACTGTATATTAAACTTCAACATTATAATAAAATAGTAGAAAATGATTTACTCATATTTTTTTATTTTATTTTTTATTTTATTGATTTATTTAACAGTGATGTGTTGATAATAACAAGTAATCCCTCAAACCCTACCCAAGTGTTCATACCACATATACAATGTCATGAAGGTCCGTGCATAAAATACAGTGTAGTATTGTAATACCGGTGAGCAATACAAGGCTTTCATAAATCATGTCTAAGCACATTAATACAGTGTATTCCCGCTACCCCTCTGTTGAGGCCAATAGTAGGTGCAGTGACAGAGGCACCCATTACTCCTTCAGGCGGGATGCTCGGGCAGCTCTTCTGCATACACTTCTAGTTGATCTTTACAGTAGATTATATCACAGTACCATTGTGACATTTGTGGCCACCTCGTACTTCCCCAACAAATCGCCAACCTTAGCTTAGCTAATAATAATGCCACCGCTACCAACTTATGATTTGTTGTTGCAATTGAGTAATACAGCCCAATAGACAGGTGCAAGGGTCACAGGGCACAGACTCAGAAATGACAGCAGTTAGAACTTGATTGACCGCAACCCAGAACCTGTGTATTTTAGGGCACGCCCAAGCCAAATGTAGGAAATCCGCGCCTGATTTGCCACATCGCTGACAGGCATCACTGTGTCAGAGCTCCCATCTAGTCAGTTGGTTTGGTGTGTATTACATCTGCTGCAAGAATTTAGAGTGAATAATGCACAAGTTCTCATTAGCCATGAGTTTGCCCGTCAGTGCACAACAAGTAGACCACTCCGAGGAGGTCAGGGGAGGATAAAGTACAGCATTCCAACACTCTAAGGGCCCTACTGCAGAGCAGCTAGTTTCTTTCTGGACAACATTATATAGAGTGGTGATCAGTTTTGCATGGGAATCACTGTTATAGATCACCTGAAGCGTGCCAGGTACTGGAGGGACACGTGGAAATGTCAGTTAGTACTCTCTCATTGCTGCCAGCAAGCACAGATATGAAAACTGCATGCATGGGGATCGCTAACTCTGTTGTGGTAAGTTGGAGACTGACCACACCTCCTGGGAATAGGTCTCCGATGGTCCGCAACCCACATCATGAAGTAAAGCTAAAGATCTCGTTGCTGTGTGATCGAAAGCTGTGGACCCAAGCGGTAGCAATGGGGAATATAGAGGCCTGCTAGTACGCGCTCCTATGCCCTGCCATGCTCAGAGGGTGCACTTGATAGTGCTGATTTGGCCCCAAGACGTTTCTTGATGATGGTGAAGAAGCAGGGAAGGTTAAGGTGTAGTGGCTGCTGCATCCTGTTCCATCCCAAAATGTGGAGTATACAGCTCCAGGTGAATCCAGTAGAGAGCATAGTGTGCCTGTGTGCATAAATAATACAGATAGAAGTCTGGAGCGTTGAAATCTCCTGATGGCAACACAAGCTGTGACCACACCGTTCCGGCTGTTTCCCTCCCCAAGCCAAGGAGTCAACAGAGACGGCAATGTCCTGAAAAAGCCCCGGGTCAAGGGAATCAGGATGTTAAAAAACAGGTAAAGGAACTGCAGTAAAACAACCATTTTTATCAATGCCAAGTGATCAGCCAGGGAGAGCGAAATACGCGCTCAGTGCCGCACCCGGTCCTCCAATCTCGAGATGGCATTAACATATTTGCAATGGATCACCAGGTCAGGATCTTTGTGTATACAGACACCTAGATATCTCACTGGGTGTGAGTACCATTGCAGTGGCTACTCTGTGTGGGTGACCCTGGTGCCAGAAGTGAGGGGGAGCATACAAGATTTCTCCCAGTTGATGGCCAATCCAGAATACCTCTCAAATCAAACATACTCTCTAATTAAAGCGTCCAATAATCCCTCACAATATGTTGTCCGCATATAATGATATGGCTAAGGGGTGCATCCAAAACTAAAGGGAGGGTGCAGTTTGAGGCTGCCGTATATTACAGGCAAGAGACTTTAGAGCCAAGGCAAACAGGAGCAGCAACAGGGGAATCTCCTGACGGGTGCCCCCGAGTAATGTTACTCCATTGATCCATAGCCGAGTGACAGAATCCCTGTACAACAGTTGGATCCAAGTTATAATACCAGCGGGGAACCCCATCCATTGAAGGATATCAAACATATAAGTCCAGGTAATGGAATCAAATGCCTTAGCGGCATCCAGAGGGACCACAATGGTTTGAAGTGCGGGATCCAGTTAGTGAAGCAGGGCGAATACAGTCCTGAGGTTGAATGTGGTGGAGCGGGAGAGAATAACCCAACCTGATTCAGCAGAACAAGTTTAGGCATTAAAGGCTGAAGATGAGTCTCTATTGGCTTAGCCAAGATCTAGGTATCCAAATTTAGAAGTGATAGCGGACGATAGGAATCGTAGTGCTCTGGTGATTTATCTGGCTTAAGTAGCATGACTTTGAGGGCTTCTCGCATCAAGGGGGGCAGGCCGCCGTCCGCATAAGCCTCATTGAGCATGGCCAGGAATAATGGACCCAAGAGATCCACATATTCCTTGCAAAGTTCTCCCGGCAACCCATCCACTCCAGGTGCCTTGCCATTTGGAAGGCCACAGACAGCATCTTTAACATCCTTTAGGGTAAGCGGCTGACTTAAATACTCTCTTTGCCTCAGCGATAACCATGCTAGTGCACTATCGTCCAGATAACATGCTATTTCCTGAGACAAAGCTGATTCCCTATGTCTATAATAATCAGAGTAGAAGGAGGTGAATTGCTCCAGAATGGTAGGGGTTCTGCAGCAGGTACTCCAATCTAAGCTGTCGATTCGCACTATATGAGTAGAAGTTTAGGCGAATCTAAGCTTGGCAGCCAGGAATCACCCAGGCCTACACCCCTCAGCATACGGCGAAGCCACATGGTGCCTGGATAGGTGTTGCACCTCCTGCAATGCGATCTCATTATACTCAATGACATGCTCTCTAATCTGCGCCAGCAGCACAGGCGTAGGGGCAGAAGAGTACACTCGTTCCAGTCCCTGAAACATGTCCTCTAATGCACGCCTAAGGGCCCTAAGCGTACTCAAAACACCAGCCTGTACACCCATGCACACTCCCCGAAACGTTACATTAAAAGCATCCCAAGGAACACCAGTGCCAGATACAGAGCCCTCGTTTAGCCGACAGAATTCTTTTATCGCCTCTTGCACCGTGTCGCAAAACACCTAGTTAAGCAGGGGCTGATAACAGCAATCGACAGGCAAGCGGCTGGGACCTTCAGGTTAGGATATTTACCATCAGATATTCCAAAGCATGATCTGATAGCGTGAGTGGAAGGTGCCACACTTCGCCAACCCACCCGTGCACCACATTTGTGGCCAGCCAAAAATCTAATCTAATAATCGTGGGTTCCAGGATGCCATATCCACCACATATCTGAAATCCCATAATCATTCATTGAGTCACGCATTAATTTATCAGATCATTTAGCCTGTTCCACACCTATAGCATATCTATCCAGCTCTGGATCTAGGCACAGAATAAGGTGCCCACCCCAGAGCAAGGGCAGCAGTGGCAGCGAATTGCAATGACTCCACAAGCGGGAAAAGAAGTCAGGGTCATCCATGTTAGGGCCATAGGAGTTAAGGAGCGTCATCATGATACCACACAATTTGCCCTGTATTATAACATCGACCTTGGTGATCCACTTCTGTGGTCGTGACTTCAAATTGAACCCTCTTTTTGATCAGAACCATAACCCCTCTAGAATATGTGCAGTATGTGGCTGCAATGCAATAGCCTGCCCACCTTGCACCCAGAAGCTCTGCAGCATGTTTGGAAAGATGTGTTTTAATGTAATTATGCCATTTTGACCTCCTTATTATCCAAGTATGGTAAAACCTGCCTGATATTTCTCGGGTTGCTGAGCCCCTATACATTCCAAGTAAAAAATCAAAGAGGGGCTGACATAGGGACATCAACAGGACACATGATATTGAGACCAGCATAATTCTAAACATTTTTGAGTTATAGTCTCACCAGGCAACATCATCAGCAATGCAAAGGCATGAGCAAAACAGCATACCCCAGAACCCTCTCCCAACTGCTAAAGACACAACCCAGCCCTCCAACCAATCAACCAATCAAACAGAAACCCACATTGCATAAGAATTCTACAATCGCCATCAGGCACCTGGGACTCTTCCCCTAGGGGGCAGAGAGAGAGACTTGGCCATACCCATGCTTAAGGTGCCCTAGGAACACAGTGAACACAGCCGAAACCCATCCTCACTCATTATACAGCAACTAGGCACTACACGATAAAACTCTGGGGTTGAATACACACTCCCACCCTAAACTAAGCTGGAGTCTGCCTTGAACATGTGTAGCAGGCAAATCTGAAGGAGACTTGCCATCGAGGCCCAACTTCTTAATGCGATCCATGGCAACCAGAGGGGCAGCAAAGTTTTTAGGGCCAACCAGCAAATCTACCCGCAGCCTGGATGTGTAGTTCATGGCATAAATCAGTCTGGCCTGTTTCAGCTTTTTTTTAAACAAAAAATTCACGTCTCGCTTGCTGTATGGTCCTTGTGAAGTCTGGAAAGAATGCTATCTCATTATCCTGATGCTGTACTGCCTTCTTCTCTCTAGAGAGCCGCAACACCGTATCACGGTCTTGGTAATTTAACAGAGGAGCAATGATAGGTCTGAGCGGTGCCCCCAGTGGGGGCAGCGACCCTAGTGACCGGTGGGCACGTTTAACCAGCAGCACAGAGGAGAAATGTTCAGGCCCAAACATGTCGTGTAGCAACTGTTTTACGTACAGTTCCATCTTGCCAGTGTTTTTAGACTCTGGGATCCCCAGAATCCGTATGTTATTCCTGCAGGATCTCGCTTTGAGGACTTCATTCTTGGCCTGAATCAGAGATAGCACTTTTTCCATATTCAAACAGGTTTCCCTTGTGGTTTGCAGCATATTCTCTGCTGTTGCCAATCTCTGTTCGACTTCAGTAATGCGCGTACATTGATGGTCCAGCTTCCTCACCTTATGGTCCATGCACAGATTAAGGGAGTCAAACCGCAGACGCACTTGATTCTTATCTGTATTCCCCATGTTGATGTTTTTTATAATCACCCGGACCCTCATTGCTGATCCATCATTATGGAGAGGGCTCCCGCAGAATTAAGTGACAAATGCAAGTTCAATCAAGCCACTTTTAGTCAAGACCGCCACAATTAGACTCACCACTGTGGAGCGGAGTCGCACCTCGAAGCACTACAATGAAGTCAAGGTGTCCCCACACATTCGGTGGCCCCAGTCTGACAGTAGGTAGGAATTCGAGGCATTCAAATGGCCCAGAAAGTACATACAGGCAGCGCCACAGCTCCAGCCACAAGCAGCAGTCAGTAAATGTGCCTCCCTGCGCGCCTCCTCTCCTCACATTCTGGGCCTTATAAGACACGGCACATTTATGGTCAAGTGTAAGGTCATGATGCACTCTCACCTGGCCATCACGATCTGCTCCAGTCCACTCTGTCCGGTGGCCATCACACCACCGCGATCCCACCAGCCTCGCCCAGGCCAGCAAGCAACCACCCAATCTGATAGGCTCGCCTGCTGCGATCACATCTCATAGGCCATGTCTTTGCACAATTCACTGCACCAGTTAGTGGGGCATCATGACACTCGGCCACCTCATCTGAACACCCCCAGAGGCTCAAACCTCCAGCCAGTGACAGGCCTTCGATATCGGTGCTGGTTTCTGTGCAGTGAAAGCGGACCCCAGACACAGCTTCAAAAAAGAGCCCAAAACCCAGATAACATCAAAGTCCATCACCCATAATGAAAAGTCATCCCACTCAAATCAGTGAGAAAGTTCAAATACCAAATGACTAGTTCACAAAGTCTCAGTGTCTGGTAAATGGTGCTAAAGATGAGAACTGGATACTGTGCAGTGTGCAATCAGTTATAGTTTAAACTATTCCCAAAGTCAATGTGCAATGTGGAGTAAGAAGGTGGAAATACTAGTTTAGATTGCACTGACAATATGATCTATGCATTAAAGTCCTGCATAGGAAAATGTTTTTCACATCAACATGTGACTATTAATTCACTCTGAATATTATTGTTGCGATATGTCTTAGTCTTATGATGCTGGTAGTGGGCCTATTTGAAGACATGACAATTCAGAGATCCCACATTTGCCCCAACATCCTTGAAGATTGAATTGCTACTGTATACCTAACTAGACTTTCTTATTTTTACATTTCCCAATTTTCCTTGATTCTGAGGCCACAGGTGGAAGCGTTGCAGTGACAGATGAGAGTACCATCTCCGAACCAGGTATTGTGGAATTAGGAACTGTTACTCCATATTTATAAGAGACTTTAGCTCATGAATTGGAAATTGATAAAGTTTGGCCTCCAACAAGGTAGGGTATAATGGTGTTAACATGTACAGTTCCAGTCGCCAGGCATGCTTCTACTTTAGAGGCATATTATAACCAGGGTGTTGTTCCAATGGAAATTTGTGATCAACTATATCTAGAATTGGAAGCCAATCAAGGTATTGTCAATTTTGCAGAATGGTTGACTGACAGGACCTTCCGTGAATTTTTGGATGGACATAGAACTAGAATCTATTTTTAGAGGTCATTGTATCATTTAGTAGGGCTCAAAGGCTTAGATGTTTTTTTTATCTCGAACTTTACACATCTGCCCAGCTTTCCAGACAAATAGTCCTCAGGAATGACAGACGTCTATCACATGGACAAACATTTAGGAATGCCAGACATGTCTATCACAGGAACACATCTTCCAGTTCTGTCTCCCTCTATCACCATATAAATGGTGGTCAGGGAATATAATTTGGATTCATTGTTTTGTTTTCCTCATAACATACACACACTCTTGGCCAACAAAATTGCATTAGTATAGCAGTTAATTCTATTCACAAAGGTATTTTACTAGCATTATCTTTATGACTACGGAGTAACCACACATAAAAAGATAGGACAGTCCTATCTACTTATGTGCGGAAACTCCTCAGTGGTAAAGATACTACTAGTAAAATACCTTTGTGGATAGCAAACAATCATAAACTTACAAAAAGTGTAAATTTACCTCTGTGGATCGGGCCCACAATCTATGTCAGGATAATCACATGTAGTCGTGATTAATAGTCATAAGAGGTGCGTGGCAATAGGTTGTGACTTCTCAGATTATGATTCATAGTCTGTACAACAGGATATTTGCAAGGTGTGGCCAGCCCTCAATGCAATGATTGGGATTAGGAAGATGGTTTGGAGGTTGAATTTGAGTAATTAAGTGCAGAAAGTTCTTCTAGAGTTCCTGGTGACAACAGTTTCTTAAAACTGTCAAGACTGCTCATTGATTTGAAAGCTAACCAACAAAATATGCAGTTATTTGCAGGTCATGAGTTCAAATACCAACAAGGCTGACTCAACATTTTATCTTTCTGAAGCTAGTAAATTTAAGGCCACTAGATTTGTTAATAATAATACTTTTCATTTATGCCACTTAGAAATGATGGAATGCAGCATGAAGCATTATTTTCTTTAAAAAGTAAGAATATTATGGCCATATCCCAAAAATGTGGTAAAATTCAGTCACTTACCTCACCATCACCTATAGGCCACTGAAGTTAACTTCAAAATAAAAACAAACAATGATATGCTACAATTGGTAGTGATAGGTACTAAAATGTGCTGCCCCTACTCAGACAAATCCAGAAATAGATTTGTGCACCAAGAACTACATAGGTCACATTGTACTTGTACCACCCTTCACTGCTGATTTTTTATTATTTTGGGCTTTGTATAGCAGGTAGGGTCAAATGGTGCAGTTGAAAAATATTAGCACCAAGCTAATAAAGTTCCAAGAAATTCATGTTGTTAACAAATATTTCAAAGAGGGGCTGTGGGTAATAGAAACCCAGGTGTCCTGCTTGCAATCAACGAATCAATCAAACACTCTTGTCTAAAAATGAAGGGGAAATTAAGAGGTTAATGGGCCAGCTGGAGAAACATCAAAATCCAGATGAAAACTAGGGACTAGAGTAAGGAGTAGGTGGACAGTGAAGAGGGGAGGCAATAAAAGATGTATGTTTCAAAACACATCGCATGTTTTCAAATATTAAAATGGACCCACTTGTAAGAAAGTAAAATATAACATTATTCTGAAACAGATACATGTGTATATAGGTACATGTATTGTTTATATGAATAATTTCTTAAACGAATCAAGGAATACGTAGAAAGATTAAACAACTCTGAGGAAGGAAGGATGGGCGAGAACGATGCGAGTGAGGGAGAGGGCCAGCATGAAGGAATGTGTAGTGTAAGGAACCAGGCTTTTTGCAGGTTCCTTCTATTTTTTGGCCCCATATGGACTACTAGTTGTTGGTTTTTTCAACTCTGAGGCAGTACTGAGATGTGCAAACCACACATCAGTGTCAGTGTTCTGACCCATTCCAAAATATATGTTGAATTGGCTGTGCCCAATCACAAGGGTGGATTACTTATAAGTCCATAGTATATGGTACCCAGGGCATGTAGGACAGAGTGTGACAGAGGACAAAATGACTCCCAGCCTGCCACTGCAGATTGGAAGAGCAGTGTTTACACTGCTAGTTTGACTTTGCCATTTAAATCAATTGCAAATCCACCACTTTCCTCAACCTTATATGTAAGTCTCCCCTAAGGAAGGCCTATGAAGCCCTGTGGAAGGGAGCTTCATATTGTGAAGTAAGGCATATAGGCCCTCATTATAACTTCGGCGGTAAAAACCACCTACCACTGCGCCGACGGCTGCCAAAAGACTGTCGCCGCGGCTATCAGCTGTTCGCCATATTATTATATCAGACGGATTTCAGCCACAAGAAGGGTGGGAATCCGGGTGTTGCCATCCTGGTGGATGGTGGTAAGGTGGCGCTGTTACCACCAGCAGCACCACGGCAGTATACCGCCACCAGCCATATTATGAGAAATATTACGGCCTGGCGGTGCTCTGCTGGCGGGCGCTGCTGGCGGAAGCAGCACCCCGTCCCGTCTCCTGCCGGAAGACCCCCTGGATCCAAGTAAGTCGGGTCTCCGACAGGGGAGAGAGGTGGGGGGTGTTGTGTGTGTGTGCATGTATGTGTGTGCGTGAATGCGGGTATGTGTTGAGTGTTGATTGCAGTGTGTGCATGTATAGAAGTGTGAATGCGTGTATGTTTTGAAATCATAATGCGTGTCTGCGTGTATGTTTGGTAGTGTGTGCGGATGTGTGTGTGTTTTGATGTATGCATGCGTGTATGTATGTGTGAATGAGTGTGTGTATGCGTGTGTGTGGGGGGGTTTGGAGAGGTAGTGGGTGAGGTGGGGTATTTGGAGAGGTAATTGGGTGGGGGACCCCTATCAGTGACAGAGAAGGAATTCCCTGTCACTAATAGGGACTACCGCCATGGTTTTTGTGGCGTTATGAACGCCACGGAAACTATGGCGGTAGGTGGGGTCATAATCCCGCAGGTGGCGCAATGGCAGCCGCCGGGCTGGAGATGGTTACCTCCAGCCCGGCAGCTGCTACCGCCATGGCGGTCGGAGTGGTACAGCCAACCCACCAATGTCATAATGTGGCGGTAAGTACCGCCAGCCTATTGGCGGTACTACTGCCACATTATTGCCGACCGCCGGGGTCATAATGACCCCCATAGTTTACATATGTCTCAATAGCAACACTTTAAAATTGTCATTTTGCAGGAGAAAAGTTAGTATTCCCACTAGCTCACCCAGGGTTACAGGCTGGCACCACAGCCTGGCTAGCTCCTAAATGGGACTACCTAACTGGGTACTGTAAGGTATTATATTAATTGTGTAATTAAACCTGATCTGATGCCCAGCTCAAATTTAATGTCACAAGCAGAGTTCTACCACTTTTAAGAAGTTGCTACTCTGTGCCCCAGCTGGCCCAATAGCCTCACCTGGGCTGTGGCACACAGACAGCTTTCTGAATTCCTCAGGAGACACATGTATGATTGCCAGGCTTAAGAACAAAGGCAGCTGCCACAGAGTAAGGTGTGACCTCCTATCTCAGAATGACCACTTTGGGCTGCTAGCTGAAAAGGTGAGGTTCAAAGGGGAAGGGGAAGCTGCCTTTGTTGGGCAAATGGTGTTAACACTTCTGGGCAGGCTGCCTTTTGTTCATGTAGACAAGTTGGAGACACAGAGGGAAACCCAGTGCCCAAAGTGGTTTTCCCGTGGGCCTGTAGTACTGAGGTAGCCACACCTGTAGGGTGGGCTATCAAGCTCCTGATTAAGAAAGAGGGGTCCCAACATCTTGAGAGTGGCTGGAATAGTGTACTCTGGGATAGCCAGATGCCACGCATTGCAGGAAACACATCACCAAAAGGGAGGGGGTGTAGTAGCCCATTGGCTAGTGACCGCATGGTCCCCTCAGGGCACTTTCCTGTGATAAATATGGCACCCCTGGCACACTGCCCCCAGATCATGTTGGATTTGGAGAAAGGATGAAAAAGGACTGCCCTTGAACCTTCTGAAGAGAGGCTGCACCATCAGAAGGACTGCACCTGTTGCACTTTGAGCTAGTGAGCTTTGGGCTGTGTCTGTGGCTCCCAGCTCAGGGAAAAGTTGATTCCTGTCCCAGATCAAAGCAGTGACTCTAAGGATCAGTTAGCTGATCCCCAGGAACCAGCTCCATGGAAAAAAGAACTGAAGAAGCCCAAACCGACAAGTTGGTAGCCACTGCAGACATTTTGTCAGTACAAGTCACCAGTGGTACCAAGAGACAAATCCGAGATAGCCAAAGGTTGCACCCTAGTCAACTAGAAACAGGAGTGCTATCCAAGTCAAGATTTGTCACCCACAAGAGACACTAGCCCCACCCAAGGATTTTGCCCCAACCGTGCGCCATGAGTCCAATAGCCCAGCATGTACAATGAAGAGGAGTTCAGGGAACCCTGACCCCTGGGACCAAAGTCACTGTACATCACCTATGGTCTGAGGAACAACCACAAAGGCACCACCGTGGAACATTCCTCAATCGGAGCATCCTTGAGCATCTTTTAGCCTGTATCCTCAGCATTAGGCCCAACCCATTGAAGTCTTTGGCAGTCATCCTACAAAGTTTGGAACTTGCCTTAAAAATGCTCTGGTTGCCAGGTAACTGTCCAAAATATAATTTTTGCCCCCCTAGACCTCCATCCTGTCACATTTGGTCACCCAAGCCGGGCCAGAGTAGTCAAACTATTTCAATCTTTTCAAAAGTTTACAAACTTATTGTTGACCAAATGTTTGTTTACAGTTGCATTTAAAAGTGATAATATCTTATAATATCTGTATCTCCATGACACTCTGGTGGATTTTGCTCATCAAGGTCTCAAATTCATAAAGATATATCCTATTTCTATATATTGGTGTCCTGATTCTTTCATGTTGTGTGACTTTTTTATTTTGTTGTTTGGTAATGCTTTACACGAAGTTCCTTTGTTAAGCCTTGCTGCTGGAAACCGCAGCTACCCACGGTTGAGCTAAAGGTGATGCAAATGAGCCTGACTAGACCCAAGACAGCTTTTCTGAGTGTATTCCATAATGGGACCCCACAGTCATTTCATATATTATGCCCAAATTCTCACATAGAGCAGATGGGAAATGGAGGGTGAGCAGGAAGGGCTGGGACAAGCACACGTACAACAGAGGGTGGGCCGGAGGGGCCGTGGCAAGCACACAAGCAACTGAAGATGGACAGATGGGCAGGGCCAAGCATTCAAACTATGAAGGGTGGACAGGAAGGGCTGGGGGAAGCACACAGCTTACAGAGGGTTGGCAGAAGTAGCTGGGAAAGCAAACTGACAAGGACATGGACAACTTAGGGTGGGCACCAGGGGCTTAGGGAAAGCACACAGGCAACAGAGGGTGAGGAACAGTAGTGTGGTGGCACCACATGCACAACAGGAGAAATGGGGGAGAAACATGGGGGAGAAGTAAACAATAGAGCATAGTTGGAAAACACAAGTACTCTATAGGGTGCTTAAACAACAAGGAAAAAAATAGTACCAGAAAGAGTGAGCAGTGTAATGACACAGTACAGCATCCATGCCGTAGGGTTGGGATTGACTCAAGAAAAGGAATGAAAGCCTACAGAAGCTAACAAATAAAAAGCACAGAAATTGGGGTAACAATGAAGCCAACTAATGAAAAGCAACGGCTGGCCTATAACCCAGCTGTAAGGTAACAATAGTTCTAGCAAGACACAATACATGTGCTGTCTTAGGTGCAACATAAAAAGAAAAAATAATTCTGGAGGTATACTAGGCAACTCAATAGCAGGTGTGATAAAACACATAACTTCACACTAACAATCTTTGAAGCTCCAAATTATCATATGACTGCAAATTAGCTCCAATTGTATTAGGCCAATTGGCTGTAAACATGATTCCTAAAAAACAACAGAGATGCACCAGTGTTTAGGCAGAATACAGTATACCAACTGATGGTAGCAAGAAATTAATGCCTTTTGACCCTAAATCATTTGGTGACCTTGGTCAGACTAAAATGGAAGAAATGGCATGCCAGCAACTCCATAGAGTTAAGTGCTACGTGCTTGATTGGGGTGCAGGACCAGGCCGACTTATGGATGAGAGTGAGGCTTTCCCTTTTTTTATGTCTGTGGTCCACAAAATGGATGCTCTAGAAGAAGAATGCCTGGGATGTATAAGGATGTAGGGATGAATCATGAGTAACAGGATAATAGGTGATAAGGTATCTCCTTTCTGACTATTGATCAAACAGACATTTTCAGTATGTAATGTATGCTTCTTTGAGGTTGCACACATATACAGGTCTCAGAATATATACCATAGTGGGTTAATGCACCTGATTTTAAGGTGTGTGACTAGTAAGTTCTGGGTTTGATCACTAGTGCACCTTCCATTGCTCCTGAGATTGAATAAAAGAGTGCCAAGTAGTTGGCAATATTACCACCTATTATTCTGCAGAGAATCTGCGCTGTTCTAAATCATAATATAACTATTGTTAGCCCCCCTCATTGAGTAGTTCTTAGATGAAATGATGGATCCACATCCACGCAGGAAGCCACTGGACCTAAAGAACTGTCAAAACAGGTACCTGTCTTGAAATAACTTTACAACAAACAGTGCTCTAGCATGTAACAGATACATGTCTCCTTCAAGCTCTGAATACATAGAATGTGACGCTAATGGGCGAAGTCCTGCAAAGAGGTCACTCCAAAACAAAATCACAAATAATGCCTCTTACGAGTACATACTAATAACAGAAAAAATGCTTTCAGTTCTGTTCTGAAGCCTACAGCACATAAAGTGTCAAATCCATTAAAGTATGAATGTTTATTTTAAATCCTGAAGGTGCAAGATGAATTTCATCATTTGTTACAAATGTCTCCAAAAAGAATGAACATATTCCCTATGATGATTGTTTCTAAATGTCTATATTAATTATAGCAATTAGCCTGAAAGACAGAGAAACTTCCTTGAATCAAGTACAAGAGAGACTGCAGAGGAGACATCATGGTTACCAGTTTGACAGTCTAACCCTGAAACAAGTAGTGCTCAAAGTAGTGTTTTCAGTATGCAATGATTTTGCATTGGTAAATTTTAAACACATTTTCCGAGGTGTGCTGCTTCTGACAGACCCAGGCTTGGTTTCATGGGGGATATAAGGTTTCATAAGCATTTTGCTGCCAAACTACACTAGTTTGAAGATGAGGGAAACCAATGGCTACACAAGAAAAGTATCTACATAAAGGGAAGTTCCTCTGAATAGACACTATCCCACAAAAAACACACACAAGGCACACATGAAAGCAAGTTTTACATCTGTCTTACAATGCCTTATGAGAAACTGATCATAGAGGTGTTTGCTTTACGAAGCCTGTGGTTAGTCATAAAATATCTGTTTTGTCTTCACCTAGCTCAGCCTTCTCAAACATAGAATGGTCTTCTATTTTGTGTAGGCCAAGATGGAATGCATTTTAAATAGAAGAATCATTAACAGAGAAGGAATATCCCACTATACCTATCAATGAGCCTTACTAAATCAGGGAGGGAAGTGCCACAATAAATGGATCTTTTAGATTTGGAAGCAATTACATAAGTAGCGGGGAATTGTTTCATAGTATGCTTTGAGACAAAGGGAGTACCTTATAGAGGATCCTTCTAGAAACTGGCAACCAGTACAGCTAATGGCAAGTCTTGAAGAACCTATCAAATTTCCTGAAATTCATGACAAGACATGCTGTTATATTATCCATGCCTTGTAGCTCGTAAAGATTTGACTCAGGATAGCCAACGTAACAAGCATTGGCATATTTAATCTACAAATGATGGTAGCATTAACAAAAGCTTTTAAGTGGCATGGAATAAAAATGATTTTCTACAATATCTTCATTTGAAAGCGACAGAACAACGCAACTGAAACAGCAGGATGCAGCAGATGGAAATGCCATAATTAATTATATATATATATATATGTATATATAGATATATATATATAAATATATATATATATATATATATATATATATATATATATATATATATATATATATATATATATATATAGATATATATAGATATTTTCATATTTATGGATAGAGTTTTTAGGCTTTAATATCTCATATACTTAGAATCTTAGAATGAGATATTTGTGTTCAATTCAAATAAAAAAATGTGTTTATTATTGTAAAAAAAATATATATATATATATAAAAAAAGGGAGGTGATTCCATCTGGACTCAAACACCCAAAGCTCAGGATGAAGGTCTGTGACCATCACACTGAGCTATCGGGGCTTTGTTTTTTAAAAGTTTTTTTAAAGCCCTATATGGGACTGCATGGGGAACCGTCGAGGGCTCCCCTGCGGTCCCTATTTATTTTTATATATGTTATTTAAAAAAAATTATGAAAAGCCCATACAGGCTACCTGGCACTGAAGAGGAAGCTGCATTATATTACATAAACGCCCCGTGGACTGCAGGAGGGGGCCCCCGCATATCAAAACAAAGCCCTGGGGAAGTGGTGGTCCCCAGGTGGTGCTCCCAGAGGCTCCCCAGCATGCAAAAAATATGCCTGAGGAGGTGGCAGTCCCAAGGGCATTGGGAGGGGGCCAGGAGGCCGCCCCGTTTTTGTTTTCAAAAAGCCCATGGGACTTGGCCCACCCAGGGAGCAAATCTAGAGTGTTGCTGGTGTTGCAGGGTGCTCCTTACTAGAGCTGCTCTCCACCTAAACTTGGGTACTACCCAGAGTTCTCTGTTCTTTTTTGCATAATTTATGTGTCACTCTATCCCTGAAAGGGATTTGTTTTGACTTTTACTGGGTGCTCCCTTGTGTCTGGACAAAACTAAACCTCTCTGATGAGCTCTGATGAAAGCGAAACATGTGGCAGGGGTTGCTTTTACTCATTCCAGGTTGGCTTGTACAGTATTTTACCACTCCAAAGCTGTAATACTGTGCCTGGAGTGGTAAATGGTTTTTGTCATTTTACAGCTGGGCGAGGTTGACACTGTGTCAAACCTATGCTTAAAGACTTTGCTGTACAAATGGCAAAAGACTTTGGGGGTCATGCTGACCCTGGCGGCCGGTGGCCTCCAGGGCCACCGACCACGGGAGCACCGCCAACAGGCTGGCGGTGCTCCCACGAGCATTCTGACCGCGGCGGTTCAGCCGCGGTCAGAAGTGGAAAGTCGGCGGTCTCCCGCCGACTTTCCGCTGCTCGGGGGAATCCTCCATGGCGGCGGAGCGCGCTCCGCCGCCATGGGGATTCAGACACCCCCTACCGCCATCCTGTTCATGGCGGTAGGGGGTGCCGCTGGGCCCCTGGGGGCCCCTGCAGTGCCCATGCCAATGGCATGGGCACTGCAGGGGCCCCCGTAAGAGGGCCCCGCAAAGTATTTCAGTGTCTGCCTTGCAGACACTGAAATACGCGACGGGTGCAACTGCACCCATCGCACCCCTGCAACTACGCCGGCTCAATTCTGAGCCGGCGTCCTCGTTGCAGGGGCATTTCCTCTGGGCCGGCGGGCGCTCTTTTGGAGAGCACCCGCCGGCCCAGAGGAAATGTCTGAATGGCCGCCGCGGTCTTCTGACCGCGGTGCGGTCATTTGGCGGCTCCCTCCAGGCGGGCTCAGAATAAGCCCCTTTGTCACTATCTACCTCGGCGTGGATAGCACTGTGCTGATCCAATGCTTAAAAACTTTGCTAGATAAACAGGCATTTGAGGTGAGCAAATCTAGAGTGTCGCTGGTGTTGCAGGGTGCTCCTTACTAGAGCTGCTCTCCACCTAAACTTGGGAACTACCCAGAGTTCTCTATTCTTTTTTGCATAATGTATGCGTCACGCTAACCCTGAAAGGGATTTGTTTTGATATATATATATATATATATATATATATATATATATATATATATATATATATATGTATATATATATATTTATATTTATATTTTTATTTCATATTTATATTTGCTGACTATATATACAGATATATTAGGATATATTCCATCCACTGGAAACAGTGCCAGATAAAAGCAGATGCTAAAGAGGAGGTAAAAGCAGGTGTAACAAATGCAGAAAATATTTTAGAGGCCTGACTACAAATGCATCATCTGGGGAGCATGACAATTAAGAGGTAGTTATTGGGGGAGCTGTGAGAGGAGTGACAAAAAGCGATGAAGGCTTGTAATCATGCTGTATAGGATAAGATGAAACCTGACTCTGGGCAATGCAATTATAAATGGCTTGGTGTTTCATAGAAACAAGAGACCAAATTATCACAAACAACTGGGAAAGGGAAATAGTCATGCTGGCACTGGTGAAATTGGAGACTGCCTGGATAAGAGACTTGAAGAGTTTGAGGATTGAGAAATAGAATTTGAAATAAAAGGGAAGTGAGAGACAGCTTGTTATGCCTGAGTTGTTGACATTTACGTGGTGTTTTAGAAGTTTGATATATGTGCATGTGTGTGTGTGTATATATATATATTTACAAGTTTCAATTTTGCTAAATGCAAAACTTTAAATGTGTTTATGTACAAAGGTGGAGGGCCTTCAGCCCTGTTCTGTTTTTCTTCCTCTGACCTCAGCCAGACATGCCTAACCTACAGCCTATCCTGTCACCTGAAGAATGATGTTTTGCTGTTTATCAGGTCATTTTTTAAAATTATCATATGCTGGCAGCTTCAATGCATGAGGAGCAAAAACAGAATGTAAATAAGGGCTCAATTTAGAGTTTGATACAGCGGGAGCTACTGCCCCACCAAACTAGCCATTCCCTGGACTATTTGGAGTTGGCTGAAGAGCTGTGTTTACACTGTTGGAGACTTTGCTGGCTCTTTTAGTGTTTATCTAAGACCTAGTGACTCATTTGGGAAGGTGTTCCCATGTCACTATGATGGTTGTCCCACTCTATTGAACATGGGACTTCCATCATTTATTTTTCCAGTCTGAGGCTTTAGATGCAGACAGGGAAAATGTGTAGTGGCCCCTACATGAAGAAAGCTCCCTCCATGTGAGGCCATCTGTTTTGTGCTCTGGGGATTAATTTTCTCAATATGAAAAAGTTTGCTGAGTGGGTGCTTAAAAATGGTACCTGCTCAGCACGCCTGCAGTGTTCTGCCCTGGATTCCACTGGTGCGACTGCCCTTACAGCACAGAAATGCTGGCCAGATGGGGGCTCACTAAAAAGGGGTGATTTGTCCTCTCTCTGAGGAACCATGGGCTTATCCACCCTTTCAGAATTTCTGACTGTCCACCAGGTTCTCACTGGTCTATGAGGTTATAGTAGATAGGGCATTTTGCATATCAGGTGAGTCTGGTGGTCTTAATGAATTATCACTATCATTAACCTGATTATCTAATTAGCTATCCTCTGTATATGGCTGACTCTTGAAACTGAACAGAATAGATGGGTTGGATTATTCTACACACACACGTACACCCACACATGTACACAGTCACACACACACACACACACACACACACACACCCTACCCTCTTCTCTGTTTATAATAAGTAATGGAGTTGTCAGAGCAATGACAGAAGTGATTTATTATAGGCAAGGTGTTACTTTTGTGAAGTCTTGTGTCAGGACCAGAGTTGCAACCTTTATAAGTTTTTTTTGCTAGGCCTCTGCATGAATTTAAAGATAAACTTTGTGAGAGATAGTTTGCTTGTTGATAGACGTGCAGAAGTGCAGTCTGACCAATGTTTGAATTGTTTTGGTGTGGATATGGTTAAAACTACTGAGACTGTGATAAACAATCATGCAGTTGCACTTACTCATGGGTGTAGGAGAGAAGTGTGAGGATAGTCATGGCTGTACAACCCAATTCCTACTATCTGTGGCATGAGCTGTGTATACATCCAGTTTAATCCACACGAATACAGGATGAAGAAAGTGCACAGAGAAACGGGAGAATACATTGAGAACTGCAAAGTCTGGAACTCAGGTAGTAAGAAGGCCAGATAGTGCATCCAATCAATCCCAGAACAGCTTCTGTGGAAGAAAAAAGCACCATCAACTTCACAGTACAATAGGGCCTACGTCACACATAATACACTTGCTTAAGGCAACACTTACCTGGAAAAAGAGATGAGGACTTGATGTGGAGGGCTGTGGCATTAATTAAAATCAGGATAACAGAGTATATGATTTTTTCAGTTTCTTTTTAAATAGTGCCTGGTGTTATGAATGGGGTCAAAGTATTAGGAAAATAGAACAAAGCAATATTTCTGGCGTATCTGCTATTTGGGCCTCTCACAGATTGTGAAAGTGCTATAGAAATAAAATCACTGATCCTCTCTATTACATTCTGATGGAAACTTGCATTGTCTGTCTTTTGTTGAAGTTAAACTGTTGTGAAATAGCAATTCTGTGTATTTGTATATGCAGTGGAATGTGATACCTGGGCCTTTTATCCCTGTTCATCTGTCTCCAGGCACTTTAAGTAGTCCATCATAACCCTAATTACAAGTTGCATGTTACTGGCAGGGTGCAGACTCTAGACCAATAATTATCAGTGCCATGCCATAACAACCCACAAGGTCCGTGCAATTATGAAATAAACCCTAGGGAATGGGAAAATACTGCTAGGAGCTGGATTTACCAGCCAGTATTCTGCATGGTATTCCCTTTTATGTGGGGTTTTATGCACACATTGAGGGCCTCATTTAGAGTTTGGCAGTCCCACTGTGGGACCGCCAAAATCGTGGGGAGGATGCCACCGCCATGGCTGTGGCATCCCCCACCAATACAATGTTCCCGCTGGTCTGACCACGGGAACATTGCAACAGAACACTTCTGCCAGTCAGACCATCTGGAACAGTGCTACAAGTTAGCACTCGGCTACCATGAAGGAGCTGAATGCTAACTCATTGCACAGAGGGGAGCCGACCAGCACCCTCAGAATATCTCCCTGGCACTGATGTGCTGCCACGGAACGCGACCCGCCTTCAATGTCTGAAGTATCCAACCCAATTGCATAATGGACCTTGTTTGACTTTGTCCATGATATAAAGAAGACATATCAGATCGTATAATGTCTATAGCAGAAGAAACAATGTTGTCAATGGTATATATTCGGTCGGACAAGGTGTGAATTCCATTATCCACAACAGCTAATGCCTTTTTCAAATTTTCCTGATCTATTTGCCTTAACCGGGCTGCAGCCTCTTCTTGGGAAAGTTTCCATATTTCATTGTACACTTCGTACAAGAAACGCTTCCTACGTGGTGTCTTCGGGCCTGACAAAAAATCTTGCAAGTCAGTGTTATTAGACAGGAGAGTGAGATGTGTCTTGACTGCATCTAGCGAGGATGATTTGAACCATTGTTGACACAATTTTCCCACACTATATGTAGTAATAATTTCAGCATGTTCAGGTGATATGTAGCGAGGGTCTGCCTGACTCGTCCTGAAACCCCTCGAGGAGGTGACAAAACGTTGAAGACACCCATTGGTGTCTATAGGCCACAATAACCAAGCGCCCGGACGTGTCAATGAAGTGTTAAATGTACCATTCTGGACCCAGTCTGTAAGCTCACTAAAAGTGGCATTTATGTATTTCTGCCAATCATTAATTTTTGTAGGGACAGGTATACTAGGCATGTTCAATTCTCTAATCGTTGCTAAGCCCAAACAGCTAGTCTGTTGTACTGTTTCATTTAAAAAAATCGTTTGGACAGGAATGAGACATGCTCTAAACAATGTTTCTCTACCCTGTGTCTGCCAATGTTTTGTTCCCCAAACACTTTTCAAATCAACATTATTTGACCAATATTCGTAACCTTCAATCGACAGTCGGGAAACAAAAGAATCTGAGTATATTAATTTCGTATTAGTCAACAACATTTGCTTATCTTTAGACGGAGTTAACTTAAAATAATATGACTTAGCATCATTTGATGATGCCCAGAAAAATACGGAAATTTGTCTGAATAAGTTTTAGAACTCCCTTGCGGGGGAGTTGGGCAATGCTCCCATTGCGTATAGTCAAATATCGTTTTCGGACTACTTGCTTTATGTATAAAGTGGTGCCCATAATAATTATAGCAAAACATGTCACCATAATTGTCTTTAAACTGGTAAACATCTTCATTCTCATATACAGTATAGTATTGTAATTCAGTCATCATGGAATCAACTGTCTTCACATCCCAATCATCAGATACAATGCCTGGTATTACGATATCATTCATAGATAACTTTAGAACATACGGTATTTGAATTAACTCAGTGGGACCGTATATGTCAAACATTACTTTATCCCACACAATCCCATCCGGAATTGGTACTGCAGAAATGTTCACAAAGGACAAGTCTCTTCGAACCTTAAGTGATGAAAAATGTGGCTTCAACACCTCCTCCACCTGTTCAACCACTGCTCTCTCAGGAAGAAAATGACCATGTATCAACAGAAAAAAGGTAACGACAAACCCTATACAGAGAAAAAATGCTGACATAGTCAATCAGAGCCACAGATAGTTCCAAGGAAAAACAAAATACGTATCTTTAAGCCAACAAATCAGCTTACGTGGACCTGGGTCAGTGGTTGAAGAGGCAAACGAGTCCGATAGACTATCGTTGTTGTTGGCAAAGTACCCAGAGGCAGTTCGTGTAAAAGGTGCCGCCGTATTCAATGGAGGAGTTGGTGTTTCTCGCGGTGGTACACTGTAGATAGCACCATCCGCAACACCAGTAGTCATGGTGACTCAATCAAATGTTTCCAAATTATTTGTCGTCAGTGGAACTAATGCAAGATCATCTTCCACCCTCCCCAAGCTCGGAGAGGCAACAGTGTTGGTATAAATAACTTGGAGCGGAACATCTTCCCCAGTAGTGAGAGGGATTCGGGAACTACTGGACGTTCCTCTTAGTCTGTTGTGCAGAATCGGCCACATGTTGTAACTTGACATTGTCAATAGAAACAAAGCGATTTTCTTTGGCACCTGGCAACGGTGGTAAAATAACAGTTCTTGTTCCATGTATCCCCAACACAGGGACTGGTGCTCGATAAGAAGGTCCAAATTATTTTTTCACTGCAACCTTTTCACGCACAAGATCCCCAGCTCTGGGAATCCAACCAGTAGGTGTTACTGGCACATCCTAAATTCCTGTGGAGGCAGCACTTTTAGAAGAGTTATCTTCACAGAACTATTGTAATTCCTGCAAAACAGTGACACGATCATTTATGTCAAAAGGCGTTTCCGCCGCCTCCACACCAGGACCATCTAGATCCGGAACAAACATTTGTGTTCCGAACAGGCACTCATATGAAGTACGACCCTCCAGGGACCTTCTAGGCAGGTTATTCAGTGCTCTCTGTACTCCGTACAGGTGGGTTAACCAACTACTACCCGTACCTAAGGCTCTTGCTGTTAAGGATTGCTTTAAATCGCGATTTAAACGCTCCACTACAGAATTTCCCTCGGGATGAAATGGAGATGAGAACTGGAGCTGGACCCCCAAAGAAGCCATGGTGTCCCTGAATGTCCTTGAGGCAAAAGCAGGGCCCTAGTCCAAATGTACTGACAAAGACACGCAAATCTTTAATAACAGTTCAAGCGTCAGCCAAGCGCTGTGGACATACCCACACAAATCTGGAGCAAAAATCTACAGCCACCAGTATATATTTGTATGCACTATCCGGTGTGAGTGGACCGCAATGATCCAAGTACACACATTGTAATGGTCTGTTTGATATTAAGAGGGGTGTCTGCGGCGGGCGCTTAGCTGTTGAACCTTTAATTTGTTGACAGATGTCACAACAAAGGACATACTGCTTAGTCTCTTTATAGAGACCAGGCCACCAGTAACAGGCCTGTAATAGCGAAATTGTGGCGGCCACGCCAGCATGTGCAGATGCCACCCCCTCAAGCACTGCATTAATCAATTGAGGTCTTACAACTTTATTCGGGATCTCGCGTACGCCTATGTCTGGAATTTTAACCTCAGCATTCAGCATACTACCCATAAAGTATTGGTTTTTATTAGGAAATCCTTTAGAATAAGGCGTGCCATCAACCGTAGCTTTTATGGCAGCCAGAATCTCTGTGTCTGGTTTGGAACTTGAACGAGTCACTGCGGCTACAGTGGCAACTGTCACTGCCGACTTTGCGGCTTCATCAGCCAGAGTATTCCCAGCAACGTGTATTTCAATGCGCTGTGTCTAAGAGTATGTACAACATGGACTTTGGGTAGCGTCTCCTTCAGGTTTGCTACCTCCCCCCACAGTAGTCTGTGTTTTATAGTGTTGCCCTTTGAATCTCTGAACCCATTCAAGCGCCAGTAATGTAGGTATTCATTAAAAGACTGGACATAATAATACGAATCACAAACAATCAGTGTGAACTGTGTCGGATCCGTATGTTCTAATGCCATCAATAGAGCTTTCAGCTCAGCTAATTGTGCCGTACAGTCCCCTAAGGTTTGTGTATAAGTATGCTGGGGGCAGAATTTTTCCCCCTCAATATGGCCGCTCACTACTGCATATGGAGCAGAATATTGATGTTTTGTTTCAATCGCTGGTTGCGCAGAGCCATCGGTGTACATGACTACTTGATAGTGATCAATAGTCAACGTGTCAGCGGGAACTGGATATTCAATTTCATATTGCAGAAATTCCTGAGTCTGTAACTTTGAGTCAAAAATTTAATCTACATCAGTGGCTGTTAAAGACGTAGCCCATTGTATCCATCGCGGGTGCAGTGCTTTTGCGTTAGGAACACTCGCTTTTGTAACAGCCTCTAGGGCCGTAATAGGGGAAATGACTATAATGCGTTTACCCTGGGCAAGAGGTCGTTCTTTAATAACAGCCATCTGTACAGCAGTGAGAATTTTCTCTGTTGGTGCGAATCGTTGTTCAGCAGCCGAATACAAGTGGGACTTGTATCCAATCTGGACTCTCTCACCTTCATTAAATGTGACATACGTAAACCCAATGGCCCCAGCTATCACCCTGATGACCAAATGCGTCTTATTGTCCCGTGTATGTAAATGTTTTGCAGCTAGGAGATCTGCTGGTAACTCCCGAAGAGTATGTGTATGTTCAATTGTCCAGAATTTGCTTGAAAAATCAGGACGTATTAATTTGTATAAAGGTTTCATGCGTGTAGCATAATCAGGAATGTATGTTCTGCCAAAATTTTGAAAGCCCAACAATGATTGGAGTTTCTTAATCGTATTAGGTGGTTGCAATTGTGCACATTTTTCTAAAAATTGTGGCGCTAGGCTCTTACCTTCATTTGACAGCTCATATCCCAGGAATATGATGCTCAGGAAGGCAATTTTTGATTTTTTTAAGTTCAATTTGTAGCCGATCTTGGCAAACCCAACAATAATGCGGGCTACCCGTCTCAAATGTTGTAGTAACTCGTCATCCGTGACATATATATCATCTACATATGACAATGCTTCAGGGTCCAACCAGTGTAAAATTTCAGTCACAAGAGCCGCAAACAGTCCCGGGCTATTCTTATACCCCTGAGGCAAACGACAGAATTTTTTCTGGGAGCCTAACGCACTAAAGCTTGTGAGGTCCCTACTTTCGGGTGCTATATTCTGGCAGAAGAAACCATTCGAGATGTCTAAAGTCGGTTTGTACTTTTTCCGCACAATGTTGTTCATCAGTGCGGCGCTATGTGAATTTTGTATAGCATATGTACGTGTATGTCCATTCAAATGTCTGTAGTCTAACACTATTCTATATGAATGGTCCGGTTTAGCTACAGGGAATAAGGGATTATTCATCGGCGAGACACAGGGTTCAATTACTCCCTGGTATTCTAATTGCGTAAGTATTTCTCTCACCGGTGCCCTTGCTTCATGTTTTATTGGATATTGCGGTTGTGGCTGAGGTTCACCTTTAATCGGAATTACATGATATGGAGAATCCCTATCCCACCCTACATGATTTCTATATAAGGCAGGTGCTTGTGCTAGAGCCCATTTGATGCTATAGGACTCTGCGAGTTCCCCTGGAACAAGTGGTGAGAACGAAGGTTTAATAACCTCCTCCCCAACTGGGCAGGTGCGAACAAAGTCAGGCGGCCAATCCTGTTCAGCCAGCAAAATGTCATATATCTTGACTACACGATCCCAAAAGATTGCGTTTATAGTGCGTTCAATGTCTCCTTCCAATTGTAAAGTCACTGTATATACCCTATCGGGTTCAGAGACACGCATATCTGCTGTTTCAACTTGTATGAAGTCATCAGTTGCTTTCACCTCCAGATGCTCTAGAAGATTCCGGGGAACTATTGTGACCTCTGCCGCGCTGTCTAGCAGTGCTAGGGCCCATGTCTTGTTCTTCAAGAGAACTCTCTTCCTGTGTGGCATGTCTAACTGAGACTGCCGCCACTTTTTTCTTTTTAAACTGTTGTTTTTGTTGTATCGGTTTCTCTTCCTTCTTGACAGAAACCTCTGAAGAGCGTTGTGATTCCTGTCTTGGTTTCACGTACTCTGTTCTCCGCTCTGACCGCCCACCTCTCTCATTTCTCTTTTCCGATGAGTCCTGAAAGGAACGAGATTGGCGTGTATCAGTGTATTGATATCTATCAGGCGTTTTCAAGTTATCCCTATTTCTGAGATTATACCTAGTCTGCGGGGTCTCCGCTCACGGAGATTCTCCCCTTTCTTTTTTAGGTGTCTGTTGTTTTTTCTCCCAGTGCTTTTTATTACCCTCAGGTTGCTGTTTAGTATTATCTTTACTTATTTTCCCTTGAAACTGTGGTTTCTGTGGTATAGCCCCTAGGCTATCTCGACCGATACTGGAATATGTTTCCGCTATTATTTTAGGCAGTTCCCGCTCCTGATCTAGTTGCGGGACGTCACGAAGACGCATACGCACCGCTAATGCAACTGCCTTCCCTTTAAGATTACTTAGTATTATTGAAGAAACCGTGGCAAAATTGCCCATCAGTTGCATTCCCAAATCTAAGGCTGGGGAAGCCCTGTATTCCTCCTGAATCTGTTTAAGCACTTCCGGTAGGTTTGCCAATGTCGGTGTACCGTGTGCTGTTGTGTAGAGCGCGGCAAACACCGCGCCCCATGTATTACAATGTTCTACTGTGGGAACCGTGCCAAATGGTAAACACATAGTTAATATTCTATGTTTGTCCTGAGGTCCCATATGGGGAAATACCGCCTCCAGCGTATTAATTTTCTGTGCCAGCCAAAATGGAGTCTCCTCCCGTTTTGCTGGAACTTTACCCATGATAGAGTGTACAGTTGCCGGGTTTATACCTGGAGCTACTGCATGTGGTTGTGCTGGAGCAGCACGCGCTGGGTTTGTATTTAGTGTCTGCATCACAAATTGTACTAAGCGTCTATATGTAGCCGTTAAGTCTGCATATAAACGACGAACTTCAGCCACCGGCATGTTTGCAACCGCAGGATGTGGTGTATATGTGGCCAATAAAGGCCAGGTCGGACCATCATTACTCAGTGGACCTAACCTTACTGGCAATATTGTTTGGGGTAGGGCGCCATCAAGCCAATTATTATGTTCTTGATAAGATAGAGGTATCTCTAGGTATGCGTATGCCCTGTACTAGCCAGGCGCGTTCGCAATTGTATATGTGTGAAATGTATTTGTATTCCCATCAACTGCTGGAAATGTGACCCAAGAGTAAAAAAGTTCCGTTCTATAGGCTGCATGGGCGGCCACCACAAACGTGACTGGACCCCCCGGATCGTAAGACCATGTGCAAGCAAATGTGCCGTGAGCGGCTGTCTCATATTAAGAGCTATTTGTATTACCTGGGGGTTCGCCATTAGAAAAACAGCGATTGTTCAGAGAAGGCACACCAAAAACGAGGTCTTTCCTTCTAAGGTTCAAGCTTGAACAACCATCCGCTATATCTAGGGTTACTTATATCGCAGTGGTGGAAGTCCTCAGTGCCACGGACGTCTCCGTTAAAGGAACTGAGGGATCATTATAATGTATGAGACCGAGAGAGACTGGTGGACCCGAAAACTAAAGCCAGACCTATCGTTGGCGGCGCCATGTCGCGTAGGCTCTGATTATCCTAATGAGACTACTGGGTTTTTGGGTGGCAGGATCGTTCACAGTGCGGGGGACTAAGTCTAACCCACTGCGAAGGACCCTTGTCACCCTTAATCCGGGTTGAGCTCCGGCTAACTAGCAGTGCCTCATCTCTCCCAAAGGGAAGAGACAATTGGGCAACCAAGCGCATGACATCTAGGTGCATCCCAAGGAAGTCGTGGTCACTCAGATCCCAACCAGTTCTCTCATACACAGTGTGGTCTCATATATAAATGACAAAGGCAGTTTGAATTTTAAAGATAGGTTTAATAAAACGACTACATTTTAGATAACAAGGCGTGAGCCGCAATAACCAGAACCATAAAACACAGTAGGATTGAAATAGTAACGAGGAGAGTGAAACATAAGAATAACGCTATCATAGTGCTACTAGATTACATTCTCTCTTCTAAGTTCTATTTTGAGCACAGCATGTTAAGCTCTAAGCCTGCCTTTCAGGTTCCCCCGGGAGGACATCAACCCTCATACCTGAGCAAAGGCCTGTGATCGGGATCAGCATCTGCAACAGGGCAGTCAGCGTCTAGTTGTGGTTCCCTGGTCGGAATCTCCCTCTTACGTGTACCAGGACTAGGAAGTGTTTTTATAACTAACACGCCGGTGTTCTAAGAAACGTCCCTACGTAAGAATGTGTACTTTCTACGAACCCTAAAGACTAAACTTCTACCACGTCTATCGGCAAAGTACCAGACTGTATCCTTGACTGAAGCACAGAGCGAGCAAGAATGTATTGTTTGAGAACTCCAGTGCTGAAGTAAGCTAAACAGTGTGAAAGAAGAAAATAAAACAAGACCGTGAAACTGGTTATTGTAAAATAAAAGTGCGAGGCTAAATAAAATGCATCTAGGACAAAGTGCACAGAGGCCTAATACTTTAAGCAAACGCGCAAAAGCTACATTAAAAAATGGCTACACTACACTTTAAAGTGGGAGAAACTTTTAGGCCCATATTTATACTTTTTGATGCAAACCAGCGCCGGCGCTGGTTTGCGTATTTTTTTTTACCGCCGGCTAACACCATTCCTACGCACCATGCGGGCACCTTATTTAAGAACTGACGTTAGCCGGCGTAGGGGAAAATGGGGGTTGTGGGTCAAAAAATGGTGCAAGTCAGGTTTGAGTAAAAAATCATGGCTCTAACCGGACTTGCGCCATTATTTGACGCACAACCCCCATTGCAATGACTCCTGTCTTAGCAAAGACAGGAGTCATGCCCCCTTGCCTAATGGCCATGGCCAGGGGACTTCTCAGTGGCATGTAGGGGGGCCCAAATTAGCCCCTCCATGCCACTTTAACAAAATAAAAAAATAATACTTACCTCAACTTACCTGTACTTACCTGGGATGGGTCCCCTCATCCATGGGTGTCCTCCTGGGGTGGGCGAGGGTGGCATGGGGGTGTCCCTGGGGGCAGGGAATGGCACCTCTGGACTGCTTCCATGGTCTGAAACCATGGAAGTGAGCCCATAGGTCCCTGAACGCCTGCCCTCACCCAGGCGTTAAAAAACGGCGCACATCAGGCTGTGCGCCGTTTTTAAGGCCCGCCCCCACCTGTGCGCCAAAATGACGCAGGAGTATAAATAAGGCGCACAGGCCTTAAAGTCTTTTTTTGGACAGGAACGCCTACCTTGCTGGTTTGCGTCAAAAAGTATAAATATGGGCCTTAATGTGGCAATTTGGGGTAAGCCAATGTCCATACTTAAAGGAGAGAGCACAAGCATTTTTTCAATGAATAATAGCTGTAAAGTGCACATACTCATAAATGCCAACAAAAATGGGTTTAGACAACAGGACTGGTGAAGGCAAAATGTTTGGCCTTGTAGAGATCCAAGTCCAACAAATGTCAATACATCTCTGTACCATTTCAGCCCATTCTATACTAAATACAGGTATCATCCAAGAGTCTGTCTCATGCTTCTGCCTCTTGACATAGAAGTAACCAACGTTCAAGGTTTACTTTTTGTGCTTAAGAAAGCACAAGATCATTTTGCTGTAAATCTAAAAAAACTCAGGAGAAATGGGGAATGGCTAAATAACATAAAATTGTGAAGAAGGTCTGATTATCTTCCTGAAATCTATGTAAGATGATTTGAAGGTTTAAATTAGCTGGCTGTTACCCTGGTCCTTTTTCTATAATCAAAATTATTAATCTAATCATGATTCCCCTGAAGTTACCTACTTCAGGGTGAGTATACCCATCTTTTTATGCTTCCCTTCTAAACCCTTCTCATCCCAGATTCCTTAGATCTGTGATACATCCTAAACTTATTATTGTGGATTGTGAGGAGGAATTTGAAGTTAAGGAGATCTGTGATTCGAGAATTATTCATGGTAATTTAAAGTACTGAATGATTGGAAGAGGGCAGAAGGCTAATCACCCAGTCTTGTCACCAACATTTCTGATGTTGCTGCTCATTTGCCCTACCCACAGCAGGAGTCACGTAGTCATGGAAGCTGCTGCAGAGCCCACTCTGAGCAATGGGGAGCCATCACCTTCTGCCTACTTACCTGCCCCACCTGTGAAGCCTGGAGCCTGCTTGTGCTTGTGCCCCTGTTCTTGCCACCTTGTACCTACTTGGTACCCCCAATATCAGACCATTCCTGCAGCCTCTAATTCTCCTGCAGTCATCTGCAGTCAGAGATGCCACATTCAAAGACACCTACGGAGACAGCAAGTTGACAGTGGGCTAAACAGCTTTCTACCAGGGCTCCTGATGATAGTTAGCAACGGGTGCCATCGGATACCATCGGACTGGCCATCGCTGAGAGGGGGTACAGGTATGGAGGTACGGAGGCAAGTGTATCACATTGTTGCCGGAGGTCTCTCATGATCTATAGCTTGTGGCCCAGGCACACTTCACTTGAGTGGCTCTCCTTGCTCTCATTTGTGAGAACAGGGGTATGCCATCGAGAGGTGTGTGGAGAGGTGGCTTGGTGATTCCAAGGCTAGAGTGGCTTGGAGAGAGTGCACTAGGCACCTTCAGCCCTCCTATGTGTGAAGGTGGCTGGCATTAGGCTGGTGTGGTTTGTAGCTAGATGGAGCAGTAATCCAGCACTTTAGTACAGTGTTTAGCCCTCCAGGCTATGATGACACTGAAGAAATTGCACTCTAGGCATGTAATTCCATCAGCTTCAAATAAAAAAATAAGAATTCTACCAATTGCAATAGAGGCTCCCAACAGCAACCTTAAAAATCTCATTATTCTATTTCTGTTTTTTCCCCAGAAAATAGGGAATGTTTTGTCCAATGAAGCCTTCAGCTTCTCTGTACCAGCTCTCTCTGCTTCCACTGTGCCTCCTCTGTATTCAAGCCCAGATGTCTGAAAATGTACCTGTTTTTCACCAGCGAATAACATAAAGGAGATTCCAGAACTGGTCAAAGCCAGGTTGGTGGTGGGCAATGAGTAGCATAGGTCTTTGCTGGTGTCTGGAATTTCTGAGGGTGCTAAATATCAGCAGCTGCCCCAATTCAGCCTCCTGAGGGGCTTTATCTGACAAGGGTTCTGGAGTCCTATGCCATCACTTTCTTCTCTTTAGGACGGTGAAGCGCATGTAGACTCAGAAGCTACCTTTGCAAGCGGTAACTGTGTCAGAGCTGATGTAGTAGAGGAGGTGGTCTTTGTGGAGGACTTTACCTTGCCTGACATTGACTGTGTTTCTCAAGGTGGGAAAAGGTAAGGGTTTTCCTTTGGTCGTTCCCCAGTGAACTCTATGGAATTTATGGAGGATGTGGGTCAATCTATTTTGAATTCATCCACTCGCCCGTGCTTTTATATCTCAGTTCATCTCTGCTTGAGGTGTCTCTTTCCAAATCAGATCATGATTCCTTTCTTCTTCCTAGCACACAGTTGAATAAAAGTAATGGAGGTGGTTGACGTGGTGTTCCATCAAAATCTCTGTTTAGTATTGAAAAAATCTTAGCTTCCATTATGTCACTATTAGAAAAATCTGTGACTAGCTCAGATCGTGTGTTAGACATGTTGTCAGCAATTCTACTGGAAATTCAGATTGCGATTATGCTAGGCTGCTCAAATGTAAATAGTATTGCAAATAATGTTAAAGATAATGTAAAGTCGTCACAGCTGCCTGTAAGGATAAAGGATGCCTTCATCCACATGGATAAACCAAAGCGAAATGTGGTGTCACCTAAAAATAATTGTTTACATGGCAATGAATGAGGGCCGTGGCTTAAGCTTGCTGTGTGGGGACCATAGTCAGAATTCCCCTTCAGTAGCTGATAAGATTGACATTTTCCATATTTTCAAAAAGGGGTCTAAATAAGAAGCTAACAAATCTAGGAAGGAGAGCGGATTAGTGTCTCAGGCAGGAGGACAGGGTGGTGCTGGGTGCAAGATCGATCCACCTCCTTTGGAACTGCAAAATCCTGTACCTAGTAGCTCAGTGAAGGAATCCAAGCCAAGTGGTTGCTACAAAGAAACATAAATTTAAAAGATCAGAAGAATCACGAAATGTAAACCAAAAAAAATACTTATTCCTATTTTTCCTGATGGCGGGCCCCTGGTGAGGTAATGCCAACATTATTGGGAGGCAGTGCCCCGCCCCTTTCTCTAATTAAGTCATGTCTGTATATCCTGATTTCCCTGGCTGGAGGGAGGGGGGTAATCGTAGTTGATTCCCATCATAGTTCCCCCCAGGCGATTTGGACTTCTGCATTTGGTTTGGTTATGGAAAGGGGGGCTTGAGGGTATGGCTTCTCAACTGCCACTACAATAGAGGGGACGAAGCACACTGTGGCTCTTTTTAACAATGGTGGTTACCATAAAATGGGAAGTACTTCTTCGGGAAAGGGTAGCATGAGTAACCAAGTAATTAATTCTTTAAATTCCCAAAATGTTGATGGGCATGCTGCTCAAATTGCTTGGGATATCAAATCTTGCCCTGTGCTCAATCATGGGGCTATAGTTTTTGTTTCGAGGTCTAAGGAGCTTGTAGCAGAGGGCGGTTCTGGTTCTTCGTCTGGTGTGTGTTTAGAGCAGAACCTTGTGTCAAATTCCCTGGATTTTATTTTGTTATTTGATAATGAGTCTCCCTCGGTGAACAGAAGCTCTATCCTAAATAATTGCTCAGAGATTGAAGCATTAAGGCTGATAAAAAGCAGTGCCAACAAATAAATAGAGTCATTTACTCCTCTGCTCTGACCCCTTTTCTAGAAATACTTTTGGCTCCATTGTTATACAAAACTGTTTATGGAAAACTGTGATTAGTTTTTAAAAAGGGAGATTGATGTTGTGCCTGCGGTGGAACATCTTGAGGCCACGACTCATCATTGCAACATAGGGAAAAAAAAGTCTATGATGGTTGCTTCAGTGCGACCTTCTAATGTTCTTCAACAGGGGTCGCCTAGTTATCTCTTATGGGCAATGTGGATGGATGGATGGATAAAATCTTGGAGGCTCCTGTGGCTAATCAACAATTTATTGTTTCTAAGGATGAACTCCTTAAATGGAGTTGGGTGGCGGAAGTGCTGAACAATGCATGTCCCACTGCAAAACAGCACAAGCCTTTGAGGTAGCTCGGGTGGGCTGCCTCTGTCCTGGAATTTAGCCTGGCTGGGTCATGACAAGGCAAAACTGAATTCTCAGAAGTTTCTTAACCTGCTAATCATAGGTTTGCAAAAAACCTGGTCATGTGCAGAGTTTTCATTTGCAAATTATTTTGTACTTTCATGCAACGCAAGGCGATCTGATAGGGGTCATGCTAGAGGAGAGGTGGAAGTCTTACTTAAGGATACTGTGGACTAGAAACAAGTGATTTTTGTTCACCCCTCAAATTTGTGCCTCTGTTTGAACTTGAATTTTTGTGATGAGAGGGGTTGTCAATCCTTTTTTATATTAGCAAATATGAACATCTCTCCGGAAAAATCTTTTGATAACTTGGTGGACATACTTTTTGCCATTATTCATGATTTTAGTGCGGCTGAAGAATGCCCCCTGGTCATAATCATGAGTGATATATATGCAAAGGTCTCTAAAGCTTCCTCTGCGACCTTTGTTAATATTTAGAAAAAATAAGTGTGGTCCATACTGGAGATCCCCTTACTAGAAAAAGTTTTAAACTGACAAGCATAGCATATGATCTGGTTGTCCTAAATCAAACAACTCCCCAAGGTGTTCCTGCCGCCTTTACTTTTCAATCTAATACTCTGCAGAGTTTACTTGATTATGTTATAGTTTATTTTCAGACTGTTATGGCCTGTGAGGATTTTACTAATATGGGTGATCACTGCCTAATAGGTACAAGGATAGTATTTAACTTTCTGGAGTTAGTGCCTAGGAATCCCTCTTTGAGTAGGACTGGTCATCCTCTTTTGGATGGCTAAACATGTTGCATCCTTAAGCCTAAAGATTAAAAAAGTGTGCACCATTTTCAATGAGTCTGAAGGGGATGACCTTATATCCATTTATTCATCCCATATGGAGGGGTTTTGCAATTTTGTCTCCTCTCATGAAGGCCCTTGGCCACTGAAAAAGTGTGATCCTAGGTTGAATGCTTGAAATCAGGTAATAAACCTTCCTGACAACAAAACAGCACGTATTGGCACAACATTGATTAAACATAGAAGATGTAGAATGAAAGACCTAGAGCACAGGAAGGAATGGATGCTAAGTGAATTAATGTAAGAGAGGCTGCAGCCTTTACGGATTCTCAGAAATTCTGGTGCTTGGTTCCTGAATACTCTGATGCTAGGTTGACTGCGCATACTATTCCCATCCCTGAAAATGCTTGGGGGAGTTACATCTGTAAGTTGTATTCTAGCAATGATGATATGATTGCACCATAATGTTGCCCTCTGTAGCTGAGATATTATAATTTATAATAAATTCTAGAACTTTTGGAGCAATGGGACCTTATGAGGTCCCCACTGGGGTTACCAAAAGGAGGTGCACCACATGGGGATCCTTTCTTGGTCTTCTATTTAAATTTTGTTATTGCTATGGTGAAATCCTTTCGTCTTGGAAGGGTAGTGCTATTGTTCCGTTCTACAAAAAGTATTCTAAATCCTCTCCTACAAACTTTAGACAGATAGCACTATTGGATGCAATGGGCAAGCTCTTTGCCAAAAGTGTTCCTTCCATTTACAACAATGGGTGAAGAAAATAACATTATTCCCCCGGAACAAGCAGGCTTTAGGAGAATCATAGTACAGTTCCAGTGTCAGTGCCAGTGCCAGTGTATGCAGGTTACATTGATTTCTCTACAGCATTTGATAAAATTGACAGTCAAATGCTGTGGAGAAAGTTTTTACATTTGGGCCCATATTTATACTTTTTGACGCAATACTACACCAACGCAGTTTTGCGTCAAAAAGTTTACCGCCGGCTAACGCCATTTCTGTGCGCCGTGCGGGCGTCAAATTTATACTTTGAGGCACGGCGGCGCAAACCACAGGTGTGAGTCATTTTCTTTGACGCACACCACAGCGTCACGTCATAAAGGAAAACAACGTTAACGCGGCGGAAATGACTGTGAGCCGATTTACGATACCGCAAACCGAATATGCAGTAGCGTAAAAAATTGCCGCAAACACAGCCATTTGTGCAGAGGAGAGCCAAAATGGATCCCAGATGCCTGTACAGACCCCAGGAAGATGACAACAGACCAGGAACCAGCCAGGAGGACACACACAAGACCCACAACAGGGAGAATAAGAAAAGAAAGTGTTGCTTCAGTGCAGAGGAGCAGGAAATTCTGGTTAAAGAGGTAACGGAACACCAGCACCAACTGTTTGTCACCTCAAAGTTGCCAATCAGTAGGAGAGAGGCAATATGGCAACAAATTGTTGACAAGATTAACAGTGTGGCAGAAGTACGCAGAACAGTCATCAAGTGCTAGAAACGCTGGCATGACTGCAAGCGCAGGACCAAGGAAAAGATGGCCAGGAACAGGAAGGCAGCACTGCAGACTGGAGGTGGGAGTCCAGCACCACAGGAGCCCCTGGACTACATGGAGGATATGGTGGCAGCCGTCATCCCTGAGGAGATCGTCACAGGGATTCAAGGACAGGATAGCACAGACTACCAGGAGACAATGCACATGCAGGGTAAGTCGCATGGGGAATTAAAATGCACTAATGTTAACTGCAACTGGGGGGGAGAATACCTACTACACTATGCATGTAAGTCATCATATACATGGAGTGGCATGGGTAAAGGGGCACGGCGCGGCGTCATGGCCCGTTCTGAGAAAACCTGGGGCACACCATTACACAACACCAACAACCTTTCCATGGGGGTATGCTGCCATGCCAACGATGTTGCAAAGGTAAAGCCACACCAGGAGGGAAGGGCACAACGTCAAACTGACATCCCGTCACACGTCAGCCACTATACTACCTACATTAACTAGGGCCCAATTAACAACCTCTAGCCATACCGACAACTGGAATGTAACATTGACAACAGTTGCCACTACCACCTCTGCTGTGTGTGCTGGTCAAGTAGCAAATGGCAGTAACGTCCCCATGGATCATACACACCCAAATTAGAGGGTTTAGGATGACAACATTAACAATGCCCTGAAACTAGACAAATGTTCCAGTCCTGTCAAATGTGAATGCCCATAGTTGCCGCAAACATCAGCCAATGTCATCAACATTAGGAGGTACAGAGCACTAATGTCACACCCATGCTGCATATGTCAGGGTCCATCCTGTGCCTGGGTCATAATGCAACTTCCCAAATGTCATACTGCTCAGACAACAGCATTGAGGGGGAGGACACATGTAACTGGTCACTGAAATTCACCTTCACAGTCAGAGGAGGAAATAGGACACTGCTACGACTATCAGGGCAATCAATGTACCACACATTCTCCAACATCAGCAGTACACATTACCAATGCTGACATCCATATTGTGCCATAACAATGCTATACATAGTATACGCTACATTTCAACTACATATAGGTGGATGTGAAAGATCAGAGACTGGGGCAGGTCCAGATTGTTAAGTGTGTTGCTAGTGCCATCAGAACACCCACAGCCAGTGAAAGGCCTCACCATGAGAATGGAAGTAGGGGGGAGGGTTGAGTAGGACAAGAAGGTGGCAATTCACTATTTGGCCAGAACCAACACCTAGAGGAGATGATGCTGACAAGTCCACAAACTGACCACAATACATGTGACATGCAGGTGGGGCATAGGCCTGGGAGAATGCCCATCTGAAATACTGGAGCAATGAACAGGAACCAAGATCACAAAGTGAAAAGCATCACAAGGTAGGCATGTCACATCACAAATGCCACAACACAGACACACTAATTGTACCGTATTTCATTGCAGAGGACGATGGATCTCCTGCGGATATGCCTGTCCAGGACTACCCTGATGACATGGATGACGAGCTGACAAACATCAGCCACCAGACCCTCCAAGAGGTCCTTGGAACCCTCCAGACCCCACCTTCAGTCACAAGGAGGAGCACAGATACAGCAGCCATCGCAGAGGATCCACCACCACCCCAATTGTACAACCTGCCAGCTCCAATACAGCTGAGGACTCTGACGACACTGGCACCAGCTTTGAGAGAACTGTAGTCGGAGTACAGCGGGAGCTGGCCAAGGAGGTGCGGGTGGGGATGCAAACTATGGCAGCCAGCCTAGAGGGGGTGCGTTCGTGCATGATGTCAACTGAAGAACAGGCAGCAGCTATGCAAGGGCGAACAACTATCTTGCAGGAAGTAGAAAAAAGGCTGAAGGAAATCAGCACAGCTGTAATACAGTTGACCTAACACCTACAACAGCAATCCTGTCAACGCGTGCACGAATGCAACATTGAACCCCTCAGGGCTGACCTGGCTGCCTACCATCGTGATGTGGCTGCAATTCTTAAGAACCATCAGATCCTCCTTGCAGCAGTACAGCCCTTAAGACCCCCACAGGTAGCAGCTACCGGGATGTCTGACTCCACGTCTACACACACTGAGGTGTGTGTTGCCCCTTCACAACCACCACCACCAAGGGCAGAGGAG
This sequence comes from Pleurodeles waltl, assembly GCF_031143425.1. Taxonomy (NCBI): domain Eukaryota; kingdom Metazoa; phylum Chordata; class Amphibia; order Caudata; family Salamandridae; genus Pleurodeles; species Pleurodeles waltl. The sequence goes on from NC_090437.1 coordinate 467,238,631, forward strand.
GCAACACACACATCAGAAGATGAAGACCATGAACAGATCACCTTCACACGTAAAAGTACCCGGAAGCACTAGTCCCTGCCACATGGCCACCTATTACCAAGGTCCTGCACTTTGTAACATGCCAGTCTTGCAACAACTGTACTCAAGCACTGTTCTGCAAACCACTGTCTATCTTGTCAGCCTGCCCAGTGATTGACTCTCACTAACTCATTGGCAAGTCCTGTCCCTCTGCACTGTCTGACACCAGCATGTCCAATGACATGTCCTTTTGCACTTGTGTAGGATCACAATGGAAGATGTCACTATAATGGACTCACAATCATGGACAATGTACATATAGCACTACAGCACTTTTCAATAAATAGCACTCACACAACTACTTTGTCTCTGTGTAATGTGACACATCAACCGTGCAGTAGATCACTGAATTTTGCCTCCTGTCAAATATCATAGATTGTCAATACAACTGTCCTGAAATAATGTGGGCTGATAACTATGCACAGTGGCCTGGATTCTACCATACTCTGCCCTTCCTGAGGGTAATTTCTGAGGAAAAGAGAAACTATACACCATAATGCTGTGTTGGACAGATTAACGCTTCCCCAAGGGATATCAAAACCAGAAAATAGTGCCTTCAAAATGTTGCTTCAATGCAAAACTAACATATGTAACATTGCCCACAAATATAAGTAAACATTCACCAAACTGCATGAATGGAGGTATATGAATTTACATCCAAATAAGTAATCATGCTGAACAGTGTAACAAATGATCTATGTGAGTTATGTACACTATACTACAAGAGAGCTTACTACCACTCACGTTATAAGGGTTTCCTTGGACATGAGACTGCATTCAGACATAACACAGTGTCCCCAATCCTATATCTGGAAGCACAGTATGTGACATTGAAAATATGCATTACGAAAAAAAAAACACTTTGGGATCCATAGTAACTGTGATTGGTGGTTGCAATGAATAGCCGAATCTTAGCTAAGTAGCTTTGGGGTAGCTGCCAATGTTACAGCTCAGTTGTGATTTGTTTGCAGCATAGGACACAAAATGTAATACAAAAGAAATACTGTACACTCATGCCAAGAACCTGATCTACAAGCATGTGACACATACTGTAAAGGGTTACCAACATATTTATTAAATAGTAAAAACAGAAGTGAAAACTCAGGGAAAAGCCTTACCTACCCTAATCTACTCTAACTACTCATTACCCACAACTGTCCCTAACTAACCTAAGCTAAAAGTACTTTTAACGAAACGTTCTAAACATCAACCCCCCCACACCCTTTATGAGACGGAACTCATGAAGGACAACAGATACTAACCTAAACACATACTATCCTATACTAAACAAATACATATTTTGGGGGTTTTTTTGTTTAATTTTTTATATATATTTTTTTTTGTAAAAACACAAGAACCTCAACATTGCTAACACACTTAAAAATAAACAGTAGAAATATTCAGGACCCCCACCCACTAACACTAACTAAACTAACAGCCTATACTAACCTAACACTAAGCCCCCTAAACCCACAAAGTATAAGAACCAGGAAAGATGAGGGAGGGGAGGGAATCATTTCCGTCTCAAAGTCTACAGGTTGGCCCTCCGAAGGGACCTCTTGATGGAACGCACCTGCCGGTTGACCTGTTGCACCTGCTGCCGCAGTCTGCTCATCTTCCTAAGGACACGGTCCAATTTCCGTTCCATTTGTCCAAAAGCAGCAGGGTCAATGGCTGCAGCAGGGGTGGTCTGGGTGCCAGCCAAGGAAGTATGGGCCCGTGTTGTGTCCATGGCTGTGGGCTGCCCTGCAGGTGGTGCTGTGCTTGGGCCAGGAGCAGTTGCTGTGGATGGTCCCGCAATGGTCCCAGCTGCTGGTGGTGCCACCTGGGTGGTAGTGGTGGTGGTGGTTGTGGTGGGCAAAGAAGGGCCACCTTGTGCAAATGCCCTCCAGGCTCCAGAGGCTCGTTCATGGCGACATCTGCGGGCCATGTTGTGGTACCCAGACTCGACTTGAAGTATGTGTTTGTACCTCATTGCCCGCCGTTGAAACTCCCTGACCTGGATGGGAGTCATATTTGCAGCTGTAAAGACAAATAGAAAATCTAACATTAGGCACTGCATTGCGTGAAATCTCACAAGAAGTAAATCAGACAATACATTTATTGTACTTGTAATAGCTCATATCATCATACAGATCATTGATTGTCCCTGAGGAAGTACATGGCAAGCCAGCCTACAAAGGTCCTATCACACATAGCACATCCAAACCCTACAAGATGGGTAACAACAGCCATGATTTTGCCATCATTGTTCTGCTAGTTGTCAGCTAAAGATCATGCTGCACATCCTCCACCACTGCCAGGGCTACAAATGTCATTGTACGGGATGGAAATCTAGGGCCACATGATCTGCAAGTTGTAAATGGACTTTCCAGTATAGTAAGCATGTGCTAAACATGAGTGTGTATACTAGGTTCAGACAAGTGATTCACTGATTTACATGTCTGTGTAACAAACGTGTATCATCAGTCCTAGGTACACTATTCACAAACCTATGCCTGTGTCTGAGGGGGGGGTGGACTAACAACTAATAATTTCTAACAACAAGGACACCCAGGAAGCTTAGGAAAGCTGGACATGTGTTTGGTTCAGCACACACACCACAGGTAAGGAGGATCTCCAAATAGGAGACAGCTAACCCTTGACCAATTACATTGCCACTCATGTTTGGAAATGCAGACCTTTGTCACATCATTTACTACCAGTAAGCCCTGACTTACAACACGCACAGAGATGCAAGAACACCCCTGGCCATGAGTTGCATGCACACCTAGGCCATTGCACTCAAGTGCCACATACTCGTAGCAATACATGTGGAGCTACATGCTGCTAGGAAGTTTAACCTACAGTTTAATAAGTACATTAGTGAATAGGGATGCAGAAGTCTGTGGGTAAGCATTTGGCAGCCCCATTCTGGGAGAATTTGGGTCTGACTGGCTGACTAATTCACTAATTTGGTCCAGTGCGACTCTTTCTGATTCAAGTTTTATCCACATGACTCATCCCTATTCACATTGCCGTGTCTATAGGACTGACCTAGAATACCTAAATAAGACAATAGGATAAGGATTGGCCAACTCAAAGATGGTGATAAAATGATATTCCACTCATGGAACAAAACAAATGATTGGCCAGCGCATCACACCTTGTTATGTGTCCAACACACAGGAGTCCATCACACATCACCAGCAAACACAACACATAACAGACACATCAACACTTACTGGAGTTGTCTGGGCCCTCGAATTGAGTCACCTCGCCAAAAGTGAAGGGTGCCGGTCCACCTGTAAGGCATGGAAGGGAGAAATGTGCTCAATGTCTGTGCACTGTACAACAATTCCAAAGACAAATACTATGTATAAGATTACATCAGAAAGTAAAGCCTCTCAGACATGATGATACTGCATCCTACATAGCACGGCTAACATGTACATACCATGGCTCTCCAGTGAGTAATACACACATATCTGCACACATGCAGTGGCCCTAACTATAATGTGTTGGCAAACATGCTCCTTCGTTAGTGAGCAGACATAGTCATGGAGTGTATTCGTCTCATCATGTGTATCCATGAGAGACATCCAAAGCCACTTTCCGTGAGGACTGCATTACCAGTCAACCAGCCATTGTGACCATGACAAATTTATGACACACAGGTACAATGTACAGAGGGGCAGTTGTTAGCCCTCATGTTGTTACAGTTTCTTCATTTGATGTGGCCCAGCTATGATGAGTTGCACCAACCACAGAGATATGAACCCGTGTGCATACCTTTGGCCAGCCATCCCTAATCAAAATGTGGCACTACAAACTCCAAATACCAGTCTAAGATGTTAGCTGAGAACAGCTAGAACTTGTTCCCTATGTGTCCAAATCCAGATCAGACATGTATCCGAAATGAAGGAGGGGCACAATAATCCCTAAGATTTTTGGAATTTCCATGATCGGTTTCCTTACACACTCACCAGGCACACATGAGACATATGTTCAGGCCACATTGCTATCATCAATTGACGCAAAGCCTGCACTCATTTTCAGCCTCATGTTGTGTTTAGAAAGTCAGTCTAGCTGTTGCGTCAACAAATGATGGTAATGATACCTCACAGGCAACTGTGACCTGTATCTATACAGAATTGGCTCCTGATTTGTGTTGCTGTTTGACACAAAGGCGGCACTAACTTACATAATGCAAATGTATTCAGTAAGTTTGCGGAGCTCTTGCTTCCTAACAGCTAGCAATTTTGGTCCTTAACAAGGTAAATATATGACCCTGTATGTTTCAGTAGCATTCCACACACTCAACAACATTGCCAGCAGTTATTGTAAAAATCAGCTGATGTCACTACAGAGCATTTAAACGTGCACATTAACATGATTTGTACTCACTAACAGGGCCACCAATAACAATCCCCAGGTGGCCCAGCAGATCTTGCTCCCTGGAGACAAGGTCATTCCAGTGGTGCTTCAGATGGTGCTCGTTTCTGGGTGTCTTATAAATCCGTTGCAGATGATGCAACACCTTTGCCCACCGGAGCCTCCGTGCCTCAGTGTGATACCCCTGTATCACACACCCACCTGCCTCAATCATTAGGGGTAGGAAATGGCACATCAGCCATATGAATCCACCCAGCTCCACCTCTCCCATCCTGCCAAGACAAGGCCTACCCAACATGTTTGTAGCAAAAGAGAAATAGGGGATAAAGGGGAACAAAGGAGAATAGGGGGAAAGTAGAACAGGAAAAATTCAAATAAACAACTAACGCAGCCCAACTATACCCAAACTAACACTACCCACAACAGACTCCCAACAAAACAAAGACAATACTTTACAACACAAATGAGCACAAAAAACACTCAGACAGGAAACTACAACAAGTTTTTAATCACAAAAAGACAATAAAAAAACCACACAGGAGACAAATTCACTAAACATACAGAGACAAATTGAGACACAGCCACACAGTCAGGAAATATCACAGACTGCAAAGCGAAAGTGAAAGTACACCCACCGTACATATTTTGTAAACAGGATATCCTATTATATCACTTCCTGCCTAAAAAGGCAGGCGTTTTTATCGTCCTGCGTCAAAATATTTTGATGCATACAGTCTGTGCATCATTTCTTTCTACGCACAGGAGTAGATTTGAGCCTGCATCCACATGTTTGGAAATAGTTTTACACTTAACCAATTTTCTGAGGTACAGTGTGGAAGATACAGCTCAGGGGCAATGGTTATTTCAGGGCATTATGCGTCGTTTTTCAGCCATAAGCGTCATTTTTTGACGCATGTGCGTCATTTTTTGACGCGTATGCGGCAACATTTCAGGCAGTAACTGGGTTTGGGTCATTTTACCATTTTAATGCAATATTACAGTTGTGACAATACTGAGATAAGCTGATTGCACCCACTTTGGTCATGGCAGTGTATGGGCACATGTGACACATCATACTACTGCAGACCATGATCTGCTACTTCATGTACAGGATTTTCACTCTTGACTGACGCAATAGCTGGCCAAACGTGTGGCCTACATATATGTATTGCACAAATTAGGCATGTTTGGCATCAGGAGAGGATAGCAAGGTGACGCACATAAGTACAATACCTCAATGCCTATGGCTCAATGTGTGTGCATTGGCTACTAATATTTTTGTTGACCCACTGTGTGAGCATCACAAGATGCATTATTGCATATATGCTTGCATGAATGTGGAGTCAATGTGTTCAACCCTCAGATGCAAGTCAGTGTGGAAATGAGAGAGGACATGTGTTAGTCATACACGTAGCAACATCTGCTGTGTGCACTTTCTAGTTTTTGGGTAACGTAAACACCACAAATGACAAAGCATGCACCGGATAGATAGCAGACGCTTGTTCATGTCAATGGTCCAAAACTTGGCCATCACATGTCCTGGAATTTTGGATAGTGCTTCCCAGGCACTTGTTGGGGAACCCACCATGAGTCAGGCACATGTACAGACTAAGTAGGTACTGTGTTATTGACACGGAGAGCCAAAGGTGAACCACATTTGTAATATCATGCCACAGTTGTGGTCATATGACAGAGCCACAACTCTCCTGTGGCAGTGGCAGACCAGCAGACCAAGCTGCATGTGGCCACATATTTCCAGTGATCAATTGCACAGAGGTGTCTGGTTCATGTGTGTGGGCCAATGTTAATCCTGTATATTTTTAGGGGTCTATGTTGTCACAGTTACGTCCAGCTCTAGTCATGAGTCAGTGGCGGCTATTCCTGTATCTACTGAGTATTCTTCTGAGATCAAAGGAAGTAAAGCCAATGAGGATTTGAGAACCCACATGGGGATGGTCCCACCCTGTCACTGCAGACGTGTTATGAGACGGTCAACAGGGCAACCTTGGTGTGCTGAGTGAGATCATATCTCAGGAGTCTTGTACTGGCAGGTGTCATTACAGCATTTGTACACAGGTTGGCATGTATAGTTCCCACTGCATCTGGGAACATCATAGCCTCTGTGTTGATTAATTTTGCAGCTATTCACCACGCAAAGCCCATCAATATGTTGTGAGCAATGTGAATCAGCGTGTGAACTGTCAGGGTCCTAACATGTGTGGACTTTTCATGCACATTATCTGACATTGCTGGTTCTGCTGGAGGCACCATACCCAATCCCTGCATACGGCCATTGTACAGTGTCACACTTTGTCGCTCATGCATACATGAGACCCAGACAAGGGATAGGCCATGATTTGGGTATTTGGAGACAAGTTCCCAATTATGGTACGATAAATAAGCACATTATGCTAAATAACTTATTTGAGTATTTATGAAGAACCACCTGACAAAATACCCCCGGAGGAATGTGAGGGTTGAGAAAGCAAGTATGATACATATGTAGCCACAAGGAACCTTTAGGGTAACGCACAGACAGGTGCCAGTCAGGCTGACAGGATGCAGGGTCAATCAGGATCCAGCAATTTCACAAGGTACATACTTAGTGGTCTGACTAAGACTGGTCGGAGGAAGAACAAGACAGTTGACATGGAAAACTGTGTTTGTCCTGTGTTTTGGAAGGTGACACATAAACCCAAGGGCTGTGTTACACAGCTTATTTTTCTAGCAATGCATAACAGTGTAATCGAAAAAAATAGCAGCTTCTATGCTGTTCCAAGCATCTGCAAGTGTAGTGCATGTTCAAATGGCTGGTCTGCATGGAGGTGCTCACAGGTGTGTGTTGCATCAGTTTCTCACAAGTCCTGTAGGTGAGATTTGAGTTCAAATGGCCAACAGTACCTTTCACATGGGAAGCAAACTACAGGTGAGAACAGGGCTTAGAGACTACAAGCCAGTGCATTATTTAAACTGATGTCCATGCAGACAGATGTACAATGACTATGGCATACCATACTAAAGGGTGAAGCACACTGGATTAATATTGTTAGTCTGTGTGTGTGGAGAGGAGGGAATATCTGGGTACACATATTACCATTCCAGGGACCTCTTAAGACTGGTGGGGTGAGACCGGGAACATGGGTGTGTCAGGACTTAGGACATGGGCTGACATGTACATGGAATGTCATGTGCGCAATGCTTGTCATAGGTGTAGCACTTGTGCTCTCTATGTTCTGCTTATATGGAATTCTAGTCACACATGGTCCTTGCAAAGATAGGTGATGTAACAGTTACTGCTGTCAAGGGTCTGGTCCTACATTAATGTTACTGTTGCAATTGCACAGCCCCTGCCTCATGTATGATGCATTTTGTTCCATCATTGACTGATGGTGTCTTAGTTGTGTGCCATATGATGCAATGAATCAGGTTGCCAATTGGTATGTTTGAAATAGGTGTGGTCCTCTGCTATTGCCCTTCAAAGGTGAAATGTACAGGATATATGTCATTTACAGTGTGTGTGAATGTGACTGTTGAATAATACGCATCACAATTGCTTTGGAAATTTCTGTGTCCTGATTGGTAGATCAGCAATGCTCCATGAGGCTACACTCTTATTCTGATAGTTAGAGATAAAGGTGAGCAAAAACGATTACCCAGATCATGATATGGTGATTATTATAGGTGTTTATTTACATATGTTGATACAGTGGTGATGGTGAGTTGATTCAAAAGAAATTGTTGACAATATGTTGACGCCTACTCAATCCTGCAGCTGTGTTTGGTTGGTCCCCCTCAAGTTAATGGCCAGCATCCTCCTCTCCCTCCTCTTCAAGCATTTGTGGCTCTGGTTCTAATAGGGGAATGTTCCTTTATACACAAATGTTGTGCATGATGGCACATGTTAAAATGATCTTGCAGACCATTTCTGGTGAGTATAGGAGGCTGCCACCAGTGATGTCGAGGCACCTGAATCTCGACTTCAGGATGCCAAAGGTCCTCCAACAATGGTGCGTGTCCTCCTGTGTGCCTCATTGTAGGCACGCTCTGCTGAAGTGCTTGGGTTGCCAAATGGTGTCATAATCCATGGCTGGATCCCATACCCCTGATCAGCTGAAAGAGAAAATGACTGAGATCATGTTAATGTAGCTTGCCCCATTAATATCAACTTGCATGGCAGTAGTTCTCTTGTGTTGTCTGAGACTCTTTTGTGTTATTGTGTTGATTCCTAGGCCTCTGGGATGTACCATCAGCATTGGGTTGTTTCCTTGGCTGAACGAGTGTTTGGCTGCTGACCGGTTGTCAGCATTATATTTTGGGAGTTGCAGTACAGTGTGTACTCCCTAGCATTGTGACTTGTGATACAGGTGTCCCTGTGTCTTAACTGGGGGTGAGATGATAGTTCCATACACAGATTCAATTTGACAGTGGTGGTAACACGTTTGCATCTATGTACCCTGGACATCCCACACCTTTAGACATATGCAATGGATTAATTTAAACATCAGTGAGACGCTTACATTTTGCAAGGTGGCAATTAGCCAAACTTCTCCATACGTTGTGATCATTGACTTCTTAACAGTTGACTGTACACTAATTTCACATGTGTGACAAGTTCACTGCAGACCTATTTCTCTGCCCTTGTCAAGTTGATTCAGGTTGTAACGTCTACCTAGAGTACCTCACATGGTGTTGTTTAGCTGGCTAACTTGGTTGTGAGGTTGTCGGTTTGAATTTCAGAAGATCCGTATGGCAGTACATCTGTTGACTGTGTGTTAATTTGTCACAATGCGTATGTGTAGGAATGTGCACCTTCCATATAGTAGCATCAAGATGTGTTCTTCGCACAGTCTACTTGCCTCTTGGTAGTGGGCAATGTGAGAGCAGGAGTGATGTGAGATATTGGAATGGCCTCAATGATTGCATGTGACCTTTATTGTAGTCATCATAATGCTATGTGAGTCACGGTGTTTGACCTGCAGCAAATTACATTCCACACCCCTTACACAGTACGTATTGGCTGGAAGGGTGTTTGTTTGGGTGTTATTGATGTGTTATTGGAGTTTTATCTTCACAGATGTCATGCCAGTTGGCACCATGTGTTTGTCATTGTGTTGTCTTACATTTTCCCCTGGTGTCTGTGGAGTGGCATCAGTTTTTATTTGGAACAGTACTTTGTCCCTAGGTGTGTCTCCCAATGGGTGAGGATATCAAACATGCCTAGCAGTGTCACAACCTCAGTGTGTTCCTGTTCACATGTTGCTGTCGTGGTGTATGTGTTGTATGTCCTAGAGGGTTGCTGTGCAATGCGTGTATAAGTAGGTTTCTGTACTTACCAACAAGTAGTCCATTGCCATATCGTCCATCCTGGAAGTGTTGATTGATGGTACAGTGACGGAAGATGAATGAATCATGTACACTCCCAGGATACTTTGCCACGATGTTGGTGATCAATCCCTGGTGATCCACAATGGCCTGTACATTGATAGAGTGTGTGTGCTTCCTGTTGCGGTATAGATGTTCAGTTGCAGTCAGTGGCACCAAGGACGTGTGGAAATCTATTAATGAGGAAAAAACCCTGTTTGGTCTCCTGCTGCTTCTGCTGTGTGTTTGGGAAGCAGATGTGGCGGGTGTGAGTCTGATGATGGCATCCAGTACCTTGGGCAGGTAGGCGGAGAATGATGGCTGTGAGATCCCAGCAACCAGGGCGCCAGTGGTTTGAAAGGAGCCACTTGCCAACATGTGTAGGACAGCTAGCAGCTTGGTTTCTGGTGGGATGGTGCGGGGTGTCTGCAAGCTGGGTGCCAACTGTGGCTCAATGTTGTGCAGCAGCTGCTGAATGGCTTGCCAGTTAAACCTGTACCTCTGGATGATGTTATGTTCCCTGAGGCCATGAAGGGTTATCCTGGTGCGGAATATCCTCTCCTGCCTTCTGCGTTGCCTTTGGGGTCCCTGCTGGTGTTGTGGAAGCTGCTGTTGTTGTTGCTGTGCTCTGCGTCTGCGTGCACGCTGGATGAGAAGCACCTCCATGTCTTCCTTTTGCTGCTCTGCTGTTGCTTCTGTGTGGTTTCATTAAATACAGGTGTGTTTGCCCCATTTTAATGCCTGCCCTGACCCAGGCGTTAATTTTTGACGCAAATCGGCCTGTGCGTCATTTTCCGACTCCATCTCACGGCCGTGCGGGATTTTTGCGTGGTAGCATAAATACGGCACATGGGTGTTTGCGTCATTTTTTGGACGGGAACGCCCACCTTGCATATCATTAACGCAAGGCGGTTTCCCACATCCAGAAAATGACGCACACCGCGGGATTTTCACGTCCGCGGGCGTCGAAGTTTAAATATGGGGCAAGGTTTACACCGAATGTGCATCAAACTTTTTTACGCACATTCGGCACAGACGGAGTATAAATATGCACCTTGGTGTCCATCACAACTTGTTTGATCTTATTATTGAACTCTACTCTTATATTTGGTGTCAAGTCCAAGTCAGGCCCAGGGGGATCTATCGAAGATTGGAACAACGTCTATTTGTTCTCTGTTGTATGCTGATGATGTGGCTATAATGGACTTAACCCCTATTGGCCTGCAACGTCGCCCTTCTATTTGGACGAGGTCTTTTCTAGCAGGAGGAGAGATGAGTCTCATATTAATTTCAGTGTGAGTAGGGCCCTGTCCGAGGCAAACGTTCTCAAAAGATTATATCAGTTGTATAGAAGGCCCCCTTTTGGGCATGTTCTTTTAATCTTTAGGGTAAAGCGGCCCCCTCCTTATGTTATGCATGTGAGGGTTGGATGAGAGATGTTGGGGCTTTTTCAAGGAAATTGAAGGAAGTATTTATCCACCAGATTTGCAATTTGAATACACTTGCAGCCCCTCATGCCTCCACCTGGAGTTTAGTTTATCCCCTTCTTATATCTTTACTCTGGCGGTGGTGCTGAGATAGGGTAACTCACTCTTGGTGGAGAGGAAGGAATCCTTTGTGCAGCGTTGAAGTCTGACATTTTTTTATCTTCAGATAAAAGAGTGTCTTTTTCAGTTCTTTCAAGGTGGCAAAGGAAACTTTTGGGCTTGTATGTAGGCTCTTTTATGTAAAAACATCAATCTTATCTGACTTGGAATCTCCCTCATGGGGTCAGAAGTCTAATTCTTTTAATGAGAATAGCTTTGCTCCCCCTCCAAGTGATTACTGACATTTGGGATAATGTTCCAATAAAAGAGAGAATATGGGAGTTCTGCTTGCTTTTCATTCAAGATCTAAATCATTTACCTTTGTATGCCCTGTGTTGCACAATAAACAATGTCACTTTTCAAAGCCTCTGTTTCTTAAACATAATATTGTTCTGCTCTGGAGGCTTGCATGTGCCTTATGTCTGCCCCAAATGAAATGGCCTGTAACAAGATTATTTTTATTTTTTAGATATTTTTTAAATGAGTACTTATGAATTTGTATGCATTATAAGTCTTTAGGAACACCAACTACAATGCCCATGGTACGCCTGCCTGATCTGCATTGCCTTACACCATATCTAAAAGACCAAGGAGAGCCAGGCAAAGCAGCTTTACGTGGCCTTATAGATATAAGGCTGCACTATGCGCCGCCGGTACATCACAAAAAGTGACGCACCGGTGGTGCATGGGACTTGTAAAAATGCCCCAAAGTTTCTAACTATATAATTCTTGGTTGTATTTGTAGGGGTATTGGTAATGATAGTGGTGGTCAAGTTAATGGAGATTTTTGACTTATTTTGCGGAACCCATTTTTGTTGGCCAGAGTGCTGCACACTTTACCCCTGCTAACCAGTGGTAAAGTGTTTGTGCTCTCCCTTTTAAACCTGGTGAAACTGACATATATCTAATGGCACATTTAGTTTACTTATAATTCTCTAGTATACTGTACTACACGTACCCAAGGTCTGTAAAGTCAATGGTACCAGTGGGTTGTAGCTCCCATTGTGCCACCCACTAAAGTAGCACTGTAAAGCATGTCTTTAGGCCTACCCCTGAAGCCTGGGTGTGCAGTTTTAAACTGCTATTTCACCCTGGCAAATAAAATCTTTTGCCAGGTCTAAATCTTTGCTTTTAAAGCTAACAAGTCACTGGAGCCTGCGAGCTCCCAAGGCTCCATAAGCGCGCTGCAATCAGCGCTATGGCAGCCGCAACCACGGAGAAGCACCCCTTGTGAAGAAATTGATGCAGGGGTCAGGGGCAACAGCACACTGCCCCTGGGGAGCAGAATCTTAAGACAAGGTCCTCAGGTGGAGGGCCCAGCTACAGGCCAGCACAAGGGAAAGGCAGCAAGTGGCAAGTCCTTCGCAGTGACCAGGCAGGTCACAGGTCAGCACAGCAGCAGCAGTCCATGGCGGTTCCTGGTGAGTCCTTTCAGCCTTTGGTGTCCAGTTCCAAGATGATTCCAAGAGTCTCCAAATTGTGGGGAAAATTCCCCTGTACTTATAGTCAGTTCTTACAGTGTTTTACAATGGTAGGGAGAGGAGGTTCCAGCCAGTTACAACTGGTTCTGGGAGTGCCCCCTCTCTCCTTTCAACACAGGCTCCAAACATCAGTGGGGGGTTAACGACCCTATTGTGTGAGGCCAGGGCACAGTCTTTACAAATGCAGGTGTGCCCCGCCTCTCCCTTCTCTCAGCCCAGGAAGACTATTCAGTATGCAGATGCACCTCTGTGACACCTCCACCCTCCCTGTGTACAGGCTGTCTGAAAAGTATGCACAAAGCCCCAACTGTCACTCTGCCCAGACGTGGACTGGAGTCAAGCTGCAAAACACCAGAGTCATAAGCACAGATAAATGCGCACTTTCTAGAAGTGGCATTTCTGTGATAGTAATAAAAAATACACCCACACCAGTAAGCAGTATTTATTATCACCATCACAACCATACCAAACACGCCTACACTACCCCTCATAAATCAGACAATACCCTTTACACATAAGGCAGGGCATTTCTAATGCAATCCTATGAGAAGGCAGCACTCACAGCAGTGAGACACCAAGTTAGGCTGTTTGTCACTACCAGGACAGGCCATGCAATATGGCACATGTCCTGCCTTTCTACATACATGGCACCCTGCCCATAGGGCTAGCTAGGGCGTACCTTAGGGGTGACTTACATGTAGTAAAAGGGGAGTCCTGGGCCTGGCAAGTAAGTTTAGATGCCAGGTCCCTGTGGCAGAAAACTGCGCACACAGGCCCTGCGCTAGCAGGCTTCAGACAGGTTTGAAAGTCTACTTCAGTGGGTGGCGCAAGCAGCGCTGCAGGCCCACTAGTAGTATTTAATTTACAGGCCCTGGGTATAGAGATACCACTGTACAAGGGACTTATAGGTAAATGAAATATGCCAATTAGGTATAAACCAATCATACCAACTTTAGATGGGAGAGCACCTGCACTTTAGCACTTGTAAGCAGTGATAAAGTGCTCAGAGTCCTAGAGCCAACAGCGAGAGGTCAGAAAAAACAGGAGGAAGGAGGCAAAAAGACTGGGGATGACCCTGCGTAAGGCAAAAAGTCCTAAATGACTGTAGGTCAGGGTGCTCAGTATTTAAAAATGGGGATATGTATATTTACCGATTTACATGTCCTGGCAGTGAAAAACCTCCAAAGTCATTTTTTACTGTGACATGTCTGGGTCTCCCAGAGGCCAACACAGTATTAAAGTATTATATTCTTACACTTAATAAGTGCTATCTTCAGTTTGGGTGTGGCTAGAATAGCTCAATTACTCATTTAATGTTAATTTAAAGTTACTCTTAATGGTCAATTTGGATTTTATATTACTATTTTGGAAATTACACTTTTAGAATGTTGTCTGTTTTTTGCCTAATCCAAAAAGGGCCTTTCTGCCAGTGTCCAATGTCAACTGGTTGCTGATGGCCTCTCTATGGTGAGATGTGAATTGCTCTCAGACAGTGCACAAAGGGCTTGTGTGTGGAAGGTTGTTTTTCTTCAACAGGATAGTTTAGGGGTTGTGCCCAGTGAGTCTCTGAGCTTCAAAGAATGTCACTGGTTGAGGAAGCTCATACCTAGGCCTGCTTTAAAGGGAGCAGCCCCATACCTGGTTTGGAGTAACCTCAAAGGAGGGTTTGCCCATTATCTTAGCCACACCTTTGAGTGGGCACAAGAAGCTTTGACCAGGAGATGAAATGTTTTGTCATGTTGGATTCAGACAGAGGGAAACTCTGGGATATATATTTTACAGTAAAACATACTTGAAATGCTGAAAATGTGGGTGGGGTCTCCTCTGGTAACTTTCACCCCAATGGATGAGTGGCCAGCAGTTCCCTCACACCTACCTGCCACTGGGCATAAATGTGGCATCCCCAGTACTCTCCTCAGAACACTCCCGGACATGTGGAGAATCAGAAGATGCATAACCCTGCCATCTAAAAAACTTAACTGAAAACTGGACCTGCTTGCCTTGAGCCGAGGACCCCTGACATAACTGCTACGGTCACTTGACTGACCTACTGTTTGAGCTTCCAGAGGCCTCTCTCCCTCCAGCTACCCAGTTGACCAGTTCCAACTGGACAAGCCCTAGAGCCAGCTACTGTCCTCTGTTGGAGTGAGCCCTACCTCCAAGGTGGTGCCACCCAGGTCCTGGACCCTGGGCTGGTATCAGAATGTACTCCTCCTGTCCACCCTGCAAAAGCTCAGACTTAAATACGTTTTAGCAACTTTCTACCTGGAGAACTGTCAGAGACTTGGACTGCTGTCAAAACCGTAACCATCGATATAAAAATGCCAATAATCCCCAGCTTTCTGTTTTGTCCTACTGAAGAACATTAGACTTCCAGAAAGGTTTGTAAGTCCAAACACAGAGGGCTTCATCAGGACCTAACGTTGAGCAGAAACCCATCCATATCAAGGCATTCCTGGGCACAGACTTTGTACTTCGCCTGCTCAGAGCTTTTCTTGCACTTTCATTGAGGAAGGCCACGGGACCCCACTTTTCAGCAGCCCACCATCTTCAATCTCCACTTTGGACTGAGCTTGCAGCTTGCCCCACTGCCAACTCATCAACAACCACGTTTTCTCCATAAAAGTTTCTAAGTCCTAAGGTAAACTTTCCACCATGATGAACCCCTGTAACTGACTCGTGCTCCATCATGGTAGGCCATAACTTTTTAATTTGACTGAGTCTAGCTCCACCAGATAACTGTGGCTTACACTTTCTGCCTTTTGGTGCTATTTTTAATCCAAACCTTAAAAAACCATATATCCAATTCTACTTATTGGATTTTTGTTGTTTTGGTGCCATTTTATATATCATTATTTTTCCAAGTTCTCTCTTTATTTCTGTTTGAGTGCTGAATAAATACTTATACATTGCCTCTATGTTTACGCTGACTGATTTCTGCCAAGCTACCAGTGAGAGAAGCATATGATAATTTCGGGACTTTTGTGGTTCTCTCTGACAAGGTTTGTGGTTGTTGCCTGAGAGGGGCTTCTACCCCTCTCCACCAATAACTGAATCTTAAAGCAGTCTCTAAGTTTTTGCTCCTAATGACAGTGCGCTTCCCCTTGCTGGAGACTAAGGCCCTCATTTCGAGTTTGGCGGTAACTGGACCGCCATGCCAGTGGTGGCGGTAAGACTGCCGCAAGGCTGGCTGTGCAGACCACCATATAACAACTACGGCGGTCAACCCAAAGCAACACAGCAAACTGCCAGTACCACCACTGTGGTCGAGCCGACGGCGGCAGTGATAGCCATCTTCAGGCTGGCAGGAACCAAAGTACTTCCCACCATATTACGAGTCACCAGACCGTCAGGATTTCAGGGGCGAGCCAACCATGACGAAAAACTTGGCAGAAACAGGAAGTACAAAAGGAGACACTAACCTCCAGGTAAACAGACGCGTCAGCAGCTGCCATGGCAAATGAACTGCAAATCCTCCCAGCGTTGTATCTCGCCATACACCTTCAGGTTCATTGACAATGACGAAGACGACAACCATAAGTACACCTAGCACATAGTGAAGGAAAGGCCAGTGATACACACGCACACATAACACACACTCCCAGCATGGACAGCAAAGGCCACACACACACGCAAACAAACGTACCGTACCAGCACACACATCTACATACACACACGCACACAAAAAATATGAAAAAGCCAAGTACCCAATACACACACAAAGCCAAGCAGATACATGCCAAACACACAGCACAACGCACACAAACACCACCAACACAGTCATACTCATCCATACACAACACTGCATAATCACACAATAAGTAGACCACAGACACTTTAACGCAGTCACAGACAGGCACATTGAGAAATACCACACATAAACATACACAAAAAGCTGTATTTAGCAATGACATACAATCAATATCAGTGAACAGACATCCAAACAATGACACAGGTGACATGTCACATCACACCAACATACAAAGGAAACCACAGGTGCAGCACCGTACACACTGACGCACACACCACCCCCACAACCACACAAGTAAGCAGTCAGACACATTACAACATGCACATGACACAACCCATCTACCCAGCGCATGCAACAACACAGACAAAACCCATACATAAACATCACACACCATTGCACACAGATGTCACACCACCATGTAGAAGGAACCCAGGACAAGCATCTCATCATGTCAACCACAGCAACGTGGGTAGATGTATTGTAAACCATGAAATTAAACATAAACTATATACAAAAGGTGCCAAATGGCAAGTCCAATGTGCAGAAGTGCACAGAGCAGATAGTCCACATGCCATGGCCCCAATATGACTCCTGACAGCAAATAGGCCTTCACGTCACAGGGGGATAATGTGACAGGCAGGCACCTCAGGGGTTTAAGGGTGGGGTGTTGGGGGTGGCTTGGTTTTGGAAGGGGGTGTCTCTGTTTGGGCTTGAGAGAGGGGACTTTGGCTCTGGGTGTCGAGACAGGGCCACTCACCTGAAAAGCAAGATGTCTGCATGGGCGATGGTATGCCCCCGACCTCCTGGAACACCTCTCGGCACTTCCCGGTGGACACAGAAACCCCGGCAGGTGTCCCAAAAGGAAAGGGAGAGTGGAAGAGAAAGAGACAAAACACTGCCACGTCTTTCGGGTCCAGCCAGGCACCCTGTATCTTAGGGGGTGCAGGTCATTGTTGACAGAGTGATAGTAGAGTAAGTGCACTCAACTTCCTTGAAACTGAATCTCTCTTTCTGATATGGGCACGGTAGTGGTAGAAGAACACCGGGATGCTCCAGCACTTTTCTTGGATAATAATAACTGTTGGCACAATTACTAACACTGCATTACCAAAAACCCAAACTGAGTACCATAACAATAAGTACTGCAACACTAGGGCTGGCTTCTACAATTAGTTCTGTGGTTGCACTTATCATGCACAAGAAAGACAAACAAGGGCATTAAATATATCACGTATAACTTTCCAGCATGCATAGAGTTCAACTAAAAGGAGCAAAAACAATCCAAGAAATACAAATGTTCACTCTGGGTTTAAACAGTTAGGGTGGCACATTTTGGTTTGGTTTCACTGTGTGTGTGAAAAACCCTTGAAAAGCAAATTCCTCAAACCTGAAACACAGGCATGAATGACACAATTTAAATCCAAGAAAAGTCAAGTAAATGTTGTTTTAAAATTACACTGTCACTTTTTGTAGTACTTGAGCTCAAGCAGATTTCCTGAAGCACATATAGGCAAGTAACTACAATAATAATGTAGAATGTTCAGAAATGCATTTGCCTCTTCAAGATAAGCACTGTGCCAAAATACGAGGTCTGAAATACACCAGCTTTTCTAGGAAAGCACGGCGCTCAAAGAACAAACTCCCTGGAGAATACTAGTCACTTAGCTGCAGTCTTTTCCGGAGTGCTGGAGGAATGCCTGGTGTCGGCTGGTACAGGAACGAAGAAAATAATTGCCTCAAAAGTCCTGAATACGAGGGTGACAGCAGCGGCTGGACTGTCAAATCAGATGCTGAGATCAGGAAGCAAAACAAAGCCAAGCAGGGAGGCATGCTTCACTCTGCTATTTATAGCCAATCAGGAAAGCAGTTGAGTTTCCACATGTGGATGAGTCACCACACCCAATTCGAAGCACATGTCTACACCAGCTCACATTAGCAAACAAGCATTGGTAAAACAAGCATTGATAAAACCTAATTGTGTAACACAGCACATTATGTTTACTTAGAAACATGAAGGTTTAACCAAGAACAGAGATATGATGTAACCCTAATCCCTGGGGATGCTGACAGATGACGCAGGAGGCTCCTTGGGGATTCCTGACAGTCCTCCCCACCAAGGACCCTCTCAAAGTGAGGGGCTTGGAAGGGTGCAGGAGTTGAAATTTTTTTGTAAGACGTGGAGCACAAACTATGGACGCGGGTTCCCAGGAACTGTCCTCAGGCCCATAGCCTTTCCAAGCCAATAAATAGTGTGGAACACCACAGATGCGCCTGGAGTCAAGATTTGTGGCCATTTCAAATTCCCATTGCCCGTGTACTTTTACTGGGGGAGGTGGTGGGGCATCGCTGATATCAGGGGAATAGGGATGGAATAACGACACATAAAACACAGGGTGTTCCTTGAAATCATCTGACAATGTCAGTTCTACTACCACAGGATTGATGATTTTGGCAATAGGAAAGGGGCCTAGAAATTGCCGGTTTAATTTTCTGGATCCTGCAAGATGGAGATTTTTTTATGAGAGCCACACCTGATCGCCTATCTGATAAGAGGGAGCAGGTCTCCTTCTTTTGTCTGCTTGTTTTTTTATTTGAGCTTGGTAGAGTTTTAAATGGTGTTGTACTTGGTTTTGAATCTCCTGTGACTCTTTATGGTGTTTCTGTACTGATGGGACTCTTGTGGATGTTTGGGACCCAGTTATAGGTAGCATTCTTGGGTGCAGACCAAACAAACAGTAAAATGGGGATACTCCTGTATCCATGTGGACACTGTTATTATAGTCAAATTCAACAAGAGGTAAAGCCTTATCCCGCTCAGTAGACCATGTGTCAATGTAACATCTCAGGATTTGCGCCAGCGATTGGTTGGCACGTTCCGTCTGCCCATCCGTTTGTGGATGATATGCAGAGGACAAGCGGACGCCCATACCGACAGAGTAACAGAAGCTACACCAAAACCGTGATATAAATTGGGGGCCACAATCGGAAACAATTGTGGTGAGCAACCTATGAAGCCGTACAATGTTTTGGACAAACAAATCAGAGAGCTTGGAAGCGGTAGGGAGGCATTTTAATGGAACAAAATGAGCCATTTTATTTAGGTAATCTACAACCACCCATCTGACAGTGAGTCCATTGGAGGCTGGGAGATCAGAAATAAAATCCATACTTATGGAATGCCATGGGGCCACCGGAATTGGCATGGGAAATAACAATCCTGTGGCTGGAGTATGTGGGGTTTTAGCCCGAACACAGGTGGAACAAGTCTGGACGTAGCTTCTGACATCCTGCTCAAGTGTGGGCTACCAAAACCATCTTTGACAGAGATCTAACATCTTTTTCTCACCCAGGTGACCTGCGAGGACAGAATCATGTCCCCAATGTAACACTGCATCCATTAATTCTTTGGTAAGGACGTACAACTGATCAGCATGGTATAGTAAACCCTCTTTTTCATACAGTTGAACAGGGAACATTGTGTTGGGCTACCCGTATTTTCTCAAGGAACTCTTGTGAAGGACACACATCCACAATTCTTTCTGGGGGTATAATGCTTCTGACCTGTACTAGCGCCACATCAGAGGAGAAACCCATCCTAGACAACGTGTCTGCCTTTTGTTGTGTAGTACCGGGCCTATAGGTGATTACGAAGTCAAACTCATTAAAGAATAGAAGCCAGCATAATTGATGAGGTGTCAGGGCCTTGGTCGCTTGAAAAAACTGTAAATTACAGTGATCTACGTAAATAGTTACGGGTGTCTAGCTCATAGTAGGTGGTGACGCCATTCCTGGAAGGCAAGCTTGATGGCCAGAAGTTCCTGCTCCGCCACTGTGTAATTTTGCTCTGCAGGTAGCAATTTCTTTGAGAAGTAAGCTACTGGATGGAAATGCCCAGACTCAGGATCTCGTTCGGACAAGACACCACCCACTGCCATTTGGAAAGCGTCTGCTTCCAAGAAAAATGGCTGAGCTGGGTTGGGATAATGGAGAATGGGTGCTTCAGTGAATGTGTTTTTAGGATGTTGGAAGGCTTTCTTAGCTTCTGCATCCCAGAGGAACTTGACACCCTTACGTAGGAGACGAGTTATGGGAGATACCACGGTAGAAAAGTGGGGTATAAATCTCCGATAAAAATTTATAGAAGCCCAAAAACTGTTGCACTTCTTTGATGGATCTTGGGGCTACCCAATACAGGATGGCCTGTACCTAGGACCTATCCATGGAAATTCCTTTGGGAGTGATCACATATCCCAGGAATTCTACAGTTGTAGTGTGAAAAACTAATTTTTCCAGCTTGGCGAAGAGATGATGCTCACGAAGCCGTTGTAAAACCTCTCTTACATGCCCTATATGTTCCTCAGTGGAAGACGAATAGATCAAAATGTTGTCTATGTATACCACTACACAGATATCCAGAAACTCCTGCAGCACTTCATTGATGAAAAATTGAAATGCTGCAGGAGCGTTACACAACCCGAAGGGCATCACTGTGTACTCGAAGAGTCCGAATTTAGTTCGGAACGCCGTCTTCCACTCATCCCTCTTCATCACTCGGATCAAGTGATAGGTGCCCCTGAGGTAGAGTTTAGAATAAATGGTCGACTGACGTACCTGATCTAAATGTACTGGGATCAACGGAAGTGGATATGGATTTTTTATGGTCACTTTGTACACTGCACGATAATCTATACAGGCGCGCAACTAGCGATTCTTCTTGGGCACGAAGAACAAAAAACGACGATACTGGTGACGTTGAATGACGAATTAAACCCTTAGCCAATAGATCATCCAGGTAGTCTTGCATGTATCGATTCTCAGGCTCAGAAAGAGCATACACCCTACTACATGCATGGTAGCATTGCCCCTGGAATCAAGTCTATACGACAATCGTATCACCGTTGTGGCAGCAGCTGGGTGGCCTTCTATTCACTAAAGACATCATGGAAGTCTTTATACGGTGCAGGAATGGCCAGTGTGTTGTCCGGCTTGATAGCTGTACTATGTGTGGACCCATATTGCGACGGGTGTCACTAGTAATGGTTTGTCGTGGTAACAGGAGTGCCAGGAATGTTTAGAGTCTAATGTCACTGTCCTTGTTGCCCAGTCAATTTTGGGATTGTATAACTGAAGCCAGGGTATCCCCAAAATAGCTCCAAATACTGGGGTATCTATGAGGGCAAACAGAATTTGTTCTGTATGGTTGTTTGCACGAAGCATGGACAAGGGTGTTGTTTGATAAACGATAAGCCCGGAGGACAATTCTGAGCCATCCACGGCTCTGACTGGTTCTGGGACGTCTTTTCTGACAGTCGTAATATTTAGGATTTTAGCCAAACCCAAATCTAAAAAGTTTCTGGTAGCCCCAGAGTCAAGCAATATGGGAATGACTTTACGAACCTGAGGGGACAACACTAATGTCACAATAAGAGTTAGATGTTGAGGCACTGGTGGTATTAGCCAGAAGATGTGAGACCATATTGAAAGAAGTGCCCAATAAAATGGTCTCAGAAGTGATCGAGCCAGTTAGTTTTCCGCATGGTCAGGAAGAGAGAATTCAGGCCCTGTTACCACTATGATGGCTTTCTTTGGAGCTGTAGGCTTGTTAGGACATTCCTGAGCAAAATGCCCTGCCTTACCGCAGTATAAACACAGTTTCAATTTTTTCCTACGTTCTTTCTCTTCCTTAGATAGTGGGCCCCGCACACTGCCAATTTGCATGGGCTCAGGTGTATCATGAGTGAGAATGGTGGACTCCTTTTTCTCAGTTTTGAGCACCACTAAGCGTGGGCCACCCCGGAATTTTTCTCCCTTACGTTCACTCAAGCAGTGATCCAAATGTACCACCAGGTCAATGAACTCGGAACACTCCGTAGGAGGTTCCAAAATTTGGGCTAGAACATCCTTGAGATCGTCCCGAAGGCCACGATAGAAGAGGAGGTCTTCTTCTCCTCGGGCCACTCAGCCTCTTCCACCAACCGATTGAAAGAGGTGATATAGGACAGTAGATCCTTGTTTCCCTGGCGCAAATTCAGCAACTCATTGTCAGTCACTTGCACGAAGAGGTGTTTGGCGAACAGTTTCCGCAAGGCTTCCTTGAACCGGTTGAAATCATACAGAATAGAGTCATTGCGCTCCACCAGTGGAATAGAATAATTAGCTGCATTGCCTCCCAAATAAGAGATAATAAAAGCTACCACTGCAGCATCGTTGGGGAATGCAGCTGCCCAACACAAAAACTGTAGCTGGCACTGGTTAAGAAAAATAGTGAGCTTGGCACTATCTCCAAAAAACCTTTCTGGAGGAGCTAAGGGCACAGGGGTTGGTGTTGTAACCATTACCTGCATGGGTTGTATGGTGGAAGTCGTTGGGCCTAAATCGGGTCTAGGAACATGATTAGACGGGTCAAACCGAGGGGCCTGTAGTACTGGAGATCTTTGTTTTAGTTTGACTCCTCCCCAGGGTGTGTCTTGTGGTTCATACCGCTGTAGTTCAGTGTGCAACTCCAGGTTCTCTTGCTTTAAGGAAAGAACTTCCTTCTGTAATCCCGCTAGGGCCCTAGTTAAATCTAATAAAGATGGAGCATCCTGATCAGCTGTTAAAGCCTGTGCTAAACCTTTGAAAGTACCCATTGAGGATTCTATCGCCCAGGCAGCCCTGTATGTTTCGGCTTAGCTTTATGTGGAGACGGGGACACTCACCTGAAAAGCAAGATGTCTGCAGGGGCGATGGTATGCCCCGACCTCCTGGAACACCTCTCTGCACTTCCCGGTGGACACAGAAACTCTGCAGATGTCCCAAAAGGAAAGTGGGAGTGGAAGAGAAAGAGACAAATCACTGCCACGTCTTGCCGGTCCAGCCAGGCAACCTGTATCTTCGGGGGGCAGGTCGATGTTGACAGAGTGATAGTAGAGTTAGTGCACTCAACTTCCTTGAAACTGAATCTCTCTTTCTGATATAGGCATGGGAGCAGTAGAAGAACACAGGGATGCTCCAGCACTTTTCTTGGATAATAATAACTGTTGGCACAATCACTAACACTGCATTACCAAAAACCCAAACTGAGTACCATAACAATAACTACTGCAACACTAGGGCTGGCTTCACAGAGATTCACTGTTGCACACTACAATTAGAACTATGGTTGCACTTATCACACACAATAAAGACAAACAAGGGCATTAATTATATCACGTATAACTTTCCTGCATGCATAGGGTTAAACTAAAAGGAACAAAAACAATCCAAGAAATACAAATGTCCGCTCTGGGTTTAAACAGTTAGGGTGGCACAGTTTGGTTTGGTTTCACTGTGTGTGTGAAACACCCTTCAAAAGCAAATCCCTCAAACCTGAAACACAGGAATGAATGACACAATTTAAATCCAAGAGTTATGCTATTAGAGAAAGAAAAGTCACGTAAACACTGTCACTTTTTGTAGTAGTTGAGCTCAAGCAGATTTCCTGAAGCACATTTAGGCAAGTAACTATAATAATAATGTAGAATGTTCAGAAATGCATTTGTCTCTTCAAGATGAGCACTCTGCCAAAATACAAGGTCTGAAATACACCAGCTTTTCTAGGAAAACGCGGCGCTCAAAGAACGAACTCCCTGGAGAATACTATTCTAGTGCTGGAGGAAAACCTGGTGTCAGCTAGTAGAGGAACGAAGAAAAGAATTGCCTCAAAAGTCCTGAATACAAGGATGACAGTAGGGGCTGGACTGCCAAATCAGATGCTGAGATCAGGAAACAAAACAAAGCCAAGCAGGGAGGCATGCTTCACTCTGCTATTTATAGCCAATCAGGAAAGCAGTTGAGTTTCCACATGTGGATGAGTCACCACACCCAATTAGAAGCGCATGTCTACACCACACCCAATTAGCCCAATTAGAAGCACATGTCTACACCTGCTCACACTAGCAAACAAGCATTGGTAAAACAAGCATTGATAAAACCTAATTGTGTAACGCAGCACATTATATTTACTTAGAAACATGAAGGTTTAACCAAGAACAGAGATATGATTTAACCCTAATCCCTTTGGATGCTGACAGATAACGCAGGCGGCACCTTGGGGATTCCTGACACTGGGAGGGGTGGACTTCTTACTGGGTGGAGGACCAGAGTGGGCAGTGAAGAAATGGGAGGTGGATGGGCCTGGTAGGGGCAAGGGGACATGACGTTTGGGGGCAGCACGGGGTGGGACAGGAGTAGGGAACAGGTCAAGGGCGGCAAGGAAGACTTTTTTAGGTACACGGGACGGTCACATGAAAAGGGATGGGAGTGGAGGTAGAGGAAGTGCTTGTGTGACATGGTGTGCTGTACGTGGATGCTGGTGTGCGCTATGTGTGTGTGGTGAGTGTATGTTGGGTGGGTGAGTGAGTGCTTGTGTCTATCTTGGGAGGATGGGGTAGAGATGCAGGGAGAGGGAATGGAAGATGTGTGATTGAATGTTAGGGTGGTGAGTGCAAGTGAGATGGATGTGCTGCAGGTGGTAGAAAGGTGGTTGTGGTGAGTGCGGATGTAGTGTGTGGGGTGGGTGTCTATGAGTCTGCTGTTGTGGTGATTGAGGGTATGACATGAATACTGGCGAGATCATTGTGTGATGATGCAGTGCTGGCAGATGTGAATGGTGATGTGACTGTATGGGAGGCAGAGTGGGAAGTGTCTGTTGTTGTGTATGCAGATGTCTGTTGTGTGTGTGCATGCCTGTGAGTTTGTTTGTGTTGCTTGTGTTTGTCTGTGTACCTTGTCTATTGTAGTGTGAGTATGCTGGTTTGTAGGTGTAACCTGGATGGGTGAAATGAGAGGGGTTGTGGATTGGGAACAGGTAGCTGGAGGGGGCACGGAAGATGAAAGGATAATGGCTGCTGTCAACAAGGAGGCCAGAGCCTGAAATGATCTCTGTAGGCCAGACAAGGCACCATGAATGCCTTCCAGGGAAGCATTTGATTGCTGCATCTGGGATGCCAGTCCCTGGATGGCATTCACAAAGGTTGTCTGCCCCACAACGATGGACCTCAGGAGGTCAATAGCCTCCTCATTGAGGACAGCAGGTCTGACAAGGGCAGGGGCAGAGGTGCCTGCGGCGAAGGAGATGCCCACCCTTCTGGGTGAGCGGGCACAGTCAACTGGGTGGGGAGCTACAGGGAGGGGGTACTGGTAAGGGGGGTGGCGAACAAGGATGGTGTTGAGGTGGTCTCAGATGGCTCTGTCACCACCAGGGAGCCCCCATCAGAGGAGGAATCTGAATCAGATGTTGTGGTAGCTCCAGTCCCCTCCTGTGGTGCTCCCCTCACCCTCCGTTCCACTAGTTCCCTTGGCTCCACTGATGCCAGCCTCCTGGGTCCCGTGGAATACAGCATCCCCACTTGCTGGTGCCCTTCCTCCTTCTCCAGATGATGCTAATGCACACATAGACAGAGGTGGACAGAGAAGGAGGGTGGGAGCGAGAGAAAGGGAGGTAAGGGTAAATACCTACACATCCACTACACATATAAAAATACACCCATTTGCCCCTGTCATGAAAACAAGAGCCCGTGTTGCAGTCATGAACAATTGAGTCCTGCAAGCCATAACCAAACTAATCACCTATTACCTCATCCCTGCAGCCTAGACACCTGATTGAAAATCCTACATGCCTGTCAACTGTCTAACTCACTCATCTATCAATTTAATTCATGAACATACCCAACTACATGCCAGTCATTACAGTATGAAACAAATCTAACTTCAGAGGTACTGTGAACACAAATGAAATGACAGGTATGTGTGGAATACAATCTGTACAGCTGTCCAGTGATATTGCAATGATTTCAATTTGAATGTAAACTACACATACTTGTCATTGCCCAAATACAGTGCAAACAAGATCACTTTGGACTGCTACAGTAGACTCAGGGATGGAGTATGAAGCCAGTAAGATGCCTGCACATTGGAGTAACTCACATATACAGTAGAATATGTGGTACAGTGCCACCATTTCAGTTCCTGCATGACTTCACATAGCTAACGTACTACACTGCAACATGATGAGAGGACAACTAGGAATGTACACTGCCCAAATTCCATCTGGCCTCATACATCCCTAGTCCAGTGAAGGACACAGTAGACAACCATGCAGAAGTCACCTAGCAGTCTTCACTTACCCCCTTGTAGCTGCTGTGCTGCCCTCCAGCACCCATCCAACTCTGGGTAGGCCACTGCCAGTTTGTGGGCCATTACGGGGTTCATGATCTGACGGGCACCCTTTCCACATTGGGAACCCTTCCCCAGCTGAGCCTCTGTGGTCTTCCAGGCCTAGCATCTCAGGTCCTCCCACTGCTTCCAGCAGTGGGTGCTCCACCGGTTATGGACCCCCAGGGTCCGTACTTGTTTGGCGATGGCTTTCCACAACCCTTTTTTGTGACCTGCATGGGAAACATTGAGAAAATGGAGGACATGATGTAGATGATACATATACAGCTGCAACCTTTGGCCACACACAACATACACGGCCCATGCACATTGCCAATACACCAAATACCACATACATAATGTGCATGCAATACCCCAAATCAGTCATCACATGTCAATGTGCACACACATTCGCTGTCAAACACCACCCAAAATAGAAGACAAAGAACGTTGTACTGACTGGTTGCTCTGGAGCCCCATACAATTGCCCATAGAGAGGTAGGACCCCTTCCACCAGTTTATCCAGCTCCTCAGTTGTGAAGGGTGAGGCCCTAACCCCTGCAGTGTGTGCCATCATGGCTCTAAGATACAGGACACAACCACACACGAAGTGGAGGTCTTCCTTGCCCAAATGCCAAGAGTCAAGTGAGCTTGGCCATACAAAATGGCGCTCATGACCGCAGCAGTCATGACCGTCAGCACTGGCGGTGATCGTCATTGGTCCTAGTTTCCCATAGACGTCAATGTTAACCAATGAGGAGTTGCACAGTGGTTCTGACTGCCTTCCGCCACAACGAATTCCGCCGGCAAAATTAGGTCACTTCCTTCTGTCCTCTGCATTCAGGACAGGCAGCTGTCCTGGGTTGCCACTGTGTCATTACCTGCATATCATCACAACATTACATTGTGTCAACACTCACATATGTAGTGGGTGTCAGGTGATATTACCACAGTTATTACTACATATGTTTGTATTGACAATTGGTATAGTAGAACATATGGAAAGTCTTTGTTTGTACATCATTATAAGTCCTGTACATGTCCCTTTTCACAGGTATGGCAATATGAGGCATTGTCTGGGTAGGAATGGCGTGTGGAGTAATGTGTCTTTCCACAGCATGACAGCCAACTCATATGACCAATAATTCCTGATTGTCATATGTCAGACATGGGTCACTACATTGTGAGATGTGTCCATATTGTTGTTTGTCTCACTGCCTAGATACTGCCAAAATGGAGTACGGAAGAATGCACCTCTTTACCGGTCCCTAGTACATCTTGAAACCATGAAAGAGAATCATGGCCAATCAACTGAACCGTGTCTCCATCAGGGTCGCCCAGTTGGAGCCAGACCTCCTGCCAGCTTTGAGAAATCCCCATGCCATCCCTCCAACAGTCCAGGTGTTGGCAGTCCTGGATTTTCTGGCCAGTGGCTCATTTCAGGTGACTGTGGGACTGACTGCAGGGATGTCACAGCCCAAGTTCAGTATGGTGACAGGATGTGTTGGATGCCCTACTCAAGCACATGAACAGGTACCTAAGGTTCCCACAACATGCTGAATTGAACACTGTGAAGGCAGCCTTTTAAAATATTTCAAATGACCCACATGTTTTAGGAGCCATTTATGGGACTCAAGTTGCCTTGGTACCTCCAAGGGCCAATGAACAGGTCTACAGAAACCAGAAGAGTACATATTCGCACAATGTACAAGTGGTGTGTCTTGCAGACGAGTTCATATCACTTGTGACAGCGAAATTCCCTGGTTCGGTACATGATTCCTACGTCCTAAGGAACAGCAGTGTCCCTGCATTGATGTCACAGCTACAGGGAGAAAGGGCCTGTCTAATTGGTATGTGTACTGCTGTCCATGTCAGATGTTTGATATCCCTTCCTACAGAGTCTGCACTATGCCTAGCACTGTTTCCTATGATCATATCTCCTTTTCCACACAGGTGACTCTGGAAACCCCAACCTGCCCTGGCTCCTGTCACCTGTTAGATATCCAACTACAGGAGGGGAGAACAGGTACAATGAGGCACATGGCCAGACGAGGTGGGTGACAAAGAGGACTTTCGGACTCTTGAAAGCTAGATTTCATTGCCTCCATGTGTCCGGTGGTGCCCTACAGTACCAACCAGGGAAAGTCGGCAGGATCATTATTGCATGCTGCATAATCCATAATCTGGCCCTCAGAAGGCACATCCCGCTGTTGGAGGAGGGGGACATTGATGCTGGAGCAGTGGCTGAGGCCGGTGACCCTAACACTGAGGAGGAGGCAGAAGAGGCGAAGGCACATGGTAACAGGACTGATCTGATTCATCAATACTTTCAATGATTTTCAGGAATGTGTGATTTGGATGTTATGTACACTTGGCCTATGTATTGGAAAAACTAGTTTGTACTTACTCTTTGCATGCATCAAGGTGTGTGTGGAGACTACTGCCGTCCATCTTCGTTTCCGACCCTGAAAGGTTGCTGAATTACCATGAGGGGTAGTGGAAATGCCTTGCTGCCAATGACGTGTTTAATGCTGGTACCATGAAGAAACATCCCTATGGTTGTACTTAGGTTTATTGATCCTCAGTCTGACTGTTTGGGTAAATGTAAGGGACAGTTATCGGACTTGTCTTGTTGGGTAGGCCTATCACGCTGTACTGTCAGCTGCTGTGTGGCAACTACCTGTTCCTGACGATGCAAGGAGGTGATCGGTAGAGGATGCCACCTATGAGGGATCTTTACATTACTACACATGTGTGTGAGCGACAATCCAGGCCTTTACATATATGTATCATAGCTCCTGGGGGCAATCATCCTGAGTTTGTGTTATACTGCTGTTGATGTATGGATATGGACTACATGACTTACAACATTGAGCCTTATTCCATGTTTGTTTCCCTCTTCAGGTCACATGTCTGTTTGTAAGCTGATTACTGAAATGCCTGTTGGCACCCTTGCCACTGGATGTTACTACAATATGGATGTACTTACACACCTGCTGGAGATTCCTACTACATTTGTCACTTTCACATTCTTGTAGTCCACATATGTGAATTTGATTGTTGCTTGTAAACATAAATTCCACTTTGAACAATGAAGACACATACACCATTGTGTTCATTGGTGTTTATTGAGTGTTTCACATCACAGTTCAGAGGAGTGGGGATATGGTTTCAGTGATAGTCAGAGTGGGTGGTCCAGCTGTATGTTTCACATGTCCTGTATCCATTAGCCTTGGTATGATGGGAACTTGACATTGGACAGCCAACAGGGTGCATCAGGGGCACACAAGGGTGACAGTACAGTAGAGGGATCACTTCCTGGTGGGGAGATTGGTCTTTCCCTCAGATCCTGTAGGATGTCTGGATGGTCGACCTCTTTTACGGGTGGGTACCTCAGCTGCAGGGGCAGGGGTGCTGGTGGCCTGTGGATCCTCCTGCTGGGCCTCCATTCCCGTAGCAGGTGCTGATGTAGAGGGCATAGGTGTTGTGTGACTACTGGATGGGGTCTGCTGTTGGATGGAGGACGTACGCAGGGTGTTGTTGAGCTCTTTGAACACCCCTAATATGGAGACCATGGTGGCATTGGGTGCCTGCCACTGTTGCATGGCCTCCTGGTGGTATTCACCCTGCAGTCTTTGGGTCTCCTGCAAGATGGTTAGTATCTGGCCCAACTTGTCCTGGTATTGCAGGTAAGCTACCAGGACTCTGGAGACAGCCTCCTGGCCAGTTGTGTCCTGTTGCTGCCTCATCCTTTGGCCCATGATTGTCCTCCCACTGGACCTTGCCCCCTGTGCCTGTGCCCCTGGTGTAGTGTGCCCACTCCCACTGACACCAGGACTGTCATTGTCTTGGGATTGGAATGCTGACTCATGCCCCTGTACTGTGGGGCACACTGATGTTTGATCTGTCCTTGGGACACAGGTTTGGGAAGGTGGTCTCTGCTGTGCAATGGATGCCATGGGGAGGAGGATTCAGTTGTAGGCAGGGTGAGGCTGCTGGTGGTGAACTGACCACTCATGCCTGATGGGCCAGGTATGTCATCCCTATCCAGACATCCAGGTGATTCCTCCTCTATTGAACCTGCTTCCAGGGCTGGGCTTCGTGTCTCTGCCATCCTCTCCTGTGTGGCAGTACTTGGGAGACCCACCTGTGTAATGAGAGATTGTGTTACATGATGGTATTGTACTAGTGGTACACATGGGTGTATGCCATCATTGTCTTGATTAGCAGAGCAGTTATGGCATTGACAGTTACTTGACTACTGCTTGTGTTTGCATCAGTTGAATGTTGCTATGGTCCTATTTTGATCAATAGTTGGTATTGGTCTTGCTGCTTTCATTGACATGTACTGATGGGCATTCCGATTTCTTGTAGGTGAAGGGGGATGACATGGTTTTACGTGCAGGTGCACAGATGTGAAGTGGATTTAGCTGTCATGGAAGAGTAGAGAGTGTTGCATTGTGGTAGTTGTAGTACTTGCTGCAGTGTGGGGAATCCATCCACCAGGTGGGCCTATGAGGTAATGGTGTTTGTAGGGAGCTGTGGCATGCAAGGGAGGGTATTGGGTCCATGGTGATATTGTGCACGTGAGGGTGGTGTGAGGGGGTGACAGGGTGGTGGGGGTACATTCGTGCAGGGGTACACGGTGGCCGGGGAGTGTAGTTGATGTACCAGTGTCCAGTCCACCTGGTATTTCTGTCAGCCCCTCTGGGTGTAGGATGGCCAAGACCTTCTTCTCCCATGATGATAATTCTGGGGGAGGTGGTTGGAGCCCACCACCGGTCCTCATGATGGCTATTTGGTGTTGTGATGCCATGGCCCGTACCTTCCCCCCTAAGGTCATTCCACCTCTTCCTAACGTCGTCCCTTGTGCGTGGATGGTTTCCCACTGAATTCACCCTGTCGACGATCCTCTGGCATAAGTCCATTTTATAGGCTATTGATGTCTTCTGGACCTGTGCTCCACTGTGGCTCCACTCTGACGATTTCATCGATCATGACCCTCAGCTCCTTGTCTGTGAATTGTGGGTTTTTTTGTGGTGCCATGGTGGTTGTGTTGTGGATGGTGGGGTATGTGAGGTGCAGTGATGCTGGGTGTGCTGTTTGTTGTTGTGAGGTTGAGTGATAGGATGTGCGTGTGGTTGTTGGTGTTTGTGTGCAGTGGTGGGGTGCATGTTGTGTAAAGACCGCTGAAGTCACAATTACCATCTAAGTGACTGAATTGCTACCAGTTGCAACCCCAGGGGAAGAACTCAAGCAAACAAGTAAACTGATTGACTAATGACTTGTGGGAGCAATAAAATCTGCACCTTAGCCGTATTCATGTTTCAACCATAATTTGATAGAGGACAGATTCATATAATACAGTGAAGGTGGTGTTAGTTTTGATGAATGTGGTCGTAGTGGTGGTGTTAAATTGACTGGGGTGGTAATAATGGTTTTGATTTTACTTTTAATGGCAGTGGTGATGGTAGTGGTATTGGTAGTGGTGGTGATGACAATTGTGGTGGGGTAATAATGCAAGTAGTGGTAATGGTGGATGATGTAGTTGTGGTTATGGTTATAATAATGTGTAGGTTATAGTGGTGGTCATGGTGGCTGCAGTGGTGAAGATATAAGTTATAGTGCTGGCTGAAATCGTGGTAATGATGGTTGTGGCAATAGTAGTGTTAATCACAAAAATGACTATGGTTGGCAGTAAGAATTAAATAAAATTCGATTTTAAATTCTTCAGCTAACCAGGATTTTCTCAGAATTATCAGAAAGTTTGACATAAATTGATTATGTTATTTTACGCTTCATAAAATTATTTTACTCTTGATCTAATGGTATTTAATGTTGTGTGGCCCTGGTAGTCATTTTTCAGATTTTTATTTTGTCCACGTGGAGAAACAGCGCCGTTGTTGCATTTGAGAAAAGTTTGCCTCAGATCCACATCAATGATAGGAAAAAACTATGACAAGAGTAATGGTGGTGGTGGGAATGGCACTGGTAGTGATGGCGATTGATGGCGGGTATGTTTATGATGCTAGCAGCGAGGCTTTACAATGGAAAGGTGTAAAATGTTTATGCATCAGCACTGTGTAACCTTTTGCTAAACATTACCACGTAAAGAGGCTTTCGAGCACTTAACTTTGAACAGAAAGGAGTACCTGTGGCCACGAAGTGAAGGACGGAATGAGTACAGTGAAGTGCTGACAAGCAGGGACGGCAGAACATAAGGTGCAGCTGCCATAAACCACAGTAACAAACAGGGCAGTGCAAAGCAAGAAACACAGCCTGTGAGTGCAGTGTCACATGTCAATAAAGGTGGGTCACCGCTGGAGCTGCGATCTCAATGGTCCCAGTAACAAGAAGTGCTAAGTAGAGAAGACGTTAGGATTATTTGATCCACAGAGAGGCAGATACAAGGAGATTGGGACAGGCAGGTGTTCACAGATTGATGCAAACTATTTTGACTGGGCTGGCTGCCCGTTCAGAATGTGGAACCAGGGAATAAACTGTTAATATCCTTGCACCCACTCTCCCTGAAAAGCCAAACACTGAATAGCTGTCCTCTGGCTGATAAGAAAATGTGACTGGCATTGCCAATCAGTCAATGGCTAAAACGAGCTGACCCCGTCTCTCACTCTATGTATTTAGTTCAGGTGATCACTGTCAGAATATGGGAAACAGAAATATCATGTGGACAGAATATCATGTCAAAGATTAAGGGCCAAAATATCAAGAAGGTAAGTGCAAATAGGTAAGTACAGATTTACTATTCTTAACGCCACATCTCTACATCTATGTACCTTGAGGACGTATATCATCAAAGCATATATAGGTGGAGTTATATAAGGCAAACCTTTGCTTACTTATAGAAATGTACCTTCACAATATTTTTGTCCTGGATATTCTTGACACAATATTTTGTCCACACAATATTTTCCTTTATTTTTTTTAACACCTTGTTCAATGTATCAAACTAAATTGTTAATGACACTCCAACATAGTAATGGCTCAAAAGGGCTGATGCAGAAACATTTTACATATAGAATATTGCTAAAAATATGATGTATCTCTATAGAGACCACAGTTGGCCTGCTAGATAGCTAAAACGATCTCAAGGTCAGACCTAAAATTAGGAGTATGTGAAATTTGCATAGTTGCTTTTGTGAAATTTCTGAAATTTTATCTGAATTTATGCATACTTATGCAGAATGCAAAACTGGCATTTGGCGCTATAATTTAGAACAAAATGTGTCCTGTGGTCCACTTTCGATGCAAGAAAGCATTTTTGGTCAAACACCAGTACAAAATACACAAGCCCTGTAAACAGCAGTCACACATATTCTGGTTCTGTTGTTCCTGTCCCTTAAAGGTACATTTTTTATATGAACAGTGTATAATTACTAATACAGCATAACAGAGCAATTTGGGGAATTTTGCAGAATAAACATACCGTGAAATTTAGCAAGATTATGTTCACGTTGTGAATTTTGCCAAGGCCTACCTAAATTGCATGCCCTTACAGTAAGTCGCCACAAATGTCCTTCCTGGTTTATGCAATCTTTTCCCTCAATTATTTTGTATAGAAAAATAATAAGTGGTCAAGACACGTTTTGCACCACCCTTGCAACGTTTCACCCTTTGGCCAATGCTGACTGAACTGTAAATGAACATTCGTAGTTGCTGGAACCATGATTTGGGGTTTTTAAGTCCAAGTAGTTTATAACCTGGAAAAATGTACTTTTGTAAAAGTGGTTCGAGATTTTTCATATGCAGATTGGAGGAGCGTGTCAAATCTATGAAAGCACATCGCAAATTAACAGATCGTTACTGATGGTGCATCAACAAAAAAGAGAATAACTTAGAGCACCACTGCTGTATGAAACAGACTTAAACCATGCATATGAAATCTGAAAACAATTTTAGAACTGTCAATTCCTACAGTCACTTTCTGTGATGTTACCAAGACAGTTTGACAGTGATTATACGTTGCCCATGCTTCAGTTGTTTGCAAATAGAACCAGATCCTACACTTTCAGCAGGAGCGAGACATTTAAAATTGGAAAAACATTCTTCAGGAATAATTCATCTGCTTAAGTCAGTCTTGCATGAAAAAGAAAATTGTTACTTAGACATCATGTTGTATCACAAATATGTACTCTGGCCTTACTGAGCCAGCGTGAAAGCCTGTAAAACAGTTTGCATTCATAGCAATACTGTTGTACTACTACGGCACTATTGGTCGGTCTGATTTAGATTTGAGTGAGATGAAAAATCTTCAAATTTGTTCAGAAAGGGGCAAATCTTCCCATTGTAGAATTCAGTGGCAGCCCGTCCTTTAGGGCGGAGAAGTCACGCCCCCCCACTTTTTGTCCCCCCCCTGTGAAGAGTGTCTGTCAGGCTGAACAAAGGTCAGCCTCACAGACACTCTTCATGTTCAGGTCAGGCAGCCAGGAGCAGACATGCGCGATTTACGCAGAATCCTGGCTGCCTGAGCTGAACTTTGCTGGGCTGAGGAGATCACAGCTCCTATGGGCGTGACCTCCTCGGCCCAGCAAAGGTGCCTTGAGGCCCTCCCCTGGGTGACGAGGAAAGCGTCACCAATTGACACTCTCCCTGGGCGCTTCAGTTTTAGCCCTGAAGTGCCCAGGGCGAGTGTCAATCAGTGACACTTTGTCACCGAGTGGGGTGGGGTCAGCAGTCTCACTGACCCCATCCCAATCTGCGACGAGGCTGGGACTGCTGCCAGGTCAGCCAATGAGGGAAGGCAGCAGTCCCAACCCTCTTGGGACCTGGAGGCCAAAGGTAAGTGTGTGTGTGTGTGTGTATGTGTGTGATGTTTCAAATTGAATGTTTGGTGCGTGCATGCATGTTTGAATGGTATGAATGTTGTTAATGGATGTGCGTGCGTGCATGCGTGTGTGAAAGAATGTGTGTGTGATGTTTTAAAATGAATGTTTGGTGCGTGCATGCATGTTTGAATGATATGAGTGTTGTTAATGTATGTGCGTGCATGCATGTATGTGTGTGAAAGAATGAGTGTGTGTGTGTGCCCTGCCCGCCTCCCTCCCTCCTAAAGCTGCCGGCCGCCACTGGTAGAATTCTAAACTGATGCAGAATCATCCGGCAAAAGTTTCTCTACTGTAGTTCTTGTATTCCATGCGTCCCTGATTTGCCGCTCAGTCCAGGCAGATTTCCGCAAATTTAGCGTATATCCTGGCTTTTAGAGAGGGTAAACTGAAAATAGTGAGAGACACTTTTCGAGGTGTTCCAGAGCAGGACTAGATTTCAGTCGTTGTAAATAAGTAATTTAATTAACAGGTCTGATGCTTGTTTTAAAAAAACTACATTTTATTTATTTTCTTAGCGCCTCTTCTGCATTCCGATGCTGATGAGAGCTGTCATTCTGCGACGCTCAGTGAATGTAAAATGTAGTCCTTCTATTTTTGCAAATGTTCCGGTTTTTGGTTCATAAGGTTTGGTTACCCTACTTGAAGATTCTCCAGTTGCAGATTAATCTCCCCATGAAAACTCCTAAAACAGAGTATGTGTGACATTTTGTAATCACCAATAGCTAATTTAGGTGATTTAGGCCTTACTGATACCCTGGTAGATGGCGATATGGCCTAGGGATTAGAGGTGAGCAGACCCCCAGTCCCTCAGAGGCTCTCTTAACAGCACAGAAGGTTTGCTGAGAAGGTTTCATATTTAAAGAGCCTTATAGGCAAACTTGTTTGTTCAAACAACACAAACTCCAAGCAGGAGTTTTTTTTTTTTTTTTTAAACAAAACGTATAAAACCTTGATGCACAAGGAGCTTCTTCCATCCTGCCCTCAGTGTGTGTGAAGACCATCACTGTGCACCTAGCGGTCTTGTGGCACTGGGTTTATATAAGTGAAGCCAGCTGGGGCTCTGCTGACGGTGACCCATCAGTTCCGCTGACTCCAAAGAGAGCACTAAAACTTGGCTTTACAGTCCTGGAGGATCACTTATTTAGAATGATAGAGCTTGAAATTTAGTGGTGTTCCTCATGTTACAAAAGTCATCAGAATGTGACAATAAATGACATTTGATTCAGAGCACTAATAGTTTTAAATGTAGAAAGTTCCACTGACATGTTTATGAATGTGCCTTGTTTTAATACAGAGTACAACTTAGGTGGTATTGGAATACCACTGAATGTTATTAGAATAAAAGTGGTATTGAAATGTAATTTAGGCTCTAGACTAATAGAATATATTAAAATGATATTTCTGAGTCTGAAATGTGTGCAAAAATTAGAAAAATGCACTTCGCTAATAAAATGTGTTAACAAAGTATTATCACTTCAAATCAAATGTATTGCTCATATTTTTAAAGCATTATTAATGTTGAAATTATAAGTTTGCATATTATACATGTTTAATTAAAACATTAAATATCATGAATTTGCTTAAGCACAAGTGAGGCCTGTGGAGTTTCCATTTTGTGATCAGGTTGGACATGTGGAGTCATTTTCTAATCAACTTTCTTGTAGGTTATGTTCCCATAAGAAGCTTAGCTTTTTGGTACTAGATTCCATTGTTTAGACATGGATACGTTTATTAAAATTGACCTTAAAGGAAGAGCAGTGTGGAATATTGACTGTCATTGTATACAATTGTTTCAAACTTGTGCTGGGTTGCACAGATGGAAGATGTTCACAAGGCAGACCTGGGAAAGAACTGAGATGTTTCAACTTTTATTAGTGTGATCAATTTTTATTCAATTCCGCCCTTTCAACATGACATGGACTGACACTTTTGACAAGGTATCTTCCTCTCAATCATTTCCCCTTTGAAATGCCCTTTTAGGCTTAGGGCCTCATTGCAATGTTGGATAGTCAGACCAGCTAACCATCAATGCTGCAGGGATTGATGCATACCAGTGGTGACCCCCTCCCACCCTGTTACAATGTTGCTGCTAGGATTACTGGGTGAAACATTGCAATAAAGCATTATTGCCTGTCAGTCCAGCGGCAATAGAGCTATGATATAGGACTCGGCTCCCTGGGCAGGGTGGGGGAGGCCCGCCCTGCACTGCACTGCCCATACCATGCCCCCCTGTGGTCCCTGACATTAGCTTTCCACCAGCCTTTTCATGGTGGAGTCCCGGCTATGAACAGGTTCGCAGAAAGTGGGGTTGTAATCAGCCAACCAGTGTTGAGTTCAGCGCCGCCCTGGATGGTTACAACTCCGGCCACTGTCACCCCATCGAGAACAATGTTCCTGGCAGGAACCGCATCTCCTGGCGGGTCCGCCTGCCAGGGTTGTATGGTGGCAGTCGGACTGCCACATTTGTGGCGGTCTGACCACCACTGCAAGACTGGTAGTCCTAAGACCGCCAGCCTCATAATAAGGCTCTTAGTAATCCTTTTATGTCCTCTTCAGATAACTCATGATTGAGATTCTGACATGCTGACGCTATCACCTTTTACCTATTTTTTGCCTATTTTAGTTAGTATCCTACGATCCAAGATTATCTTTTTCCAAATTATTTTTTGCCCTTTTGCTGCCTTTTGTATTTTGCCCACGTGTGTTCTGTCCCACACATGCATTTTCCTGATTTGGCTAGTTGTAGGGTTTCCCGCTGTCCAGACTAAATTAATGGCTTTGTTAAATTGAATTTACTGATAATTGCCAATCCTGAGCTACATTGGATTTCTGTATTTTGGATATTTCTTTTAATATTGTGTATTGTTCTTCTAAAATGTTTAGTTTTGTTAATGTTAGTTCCACTAAACTTCTTTCAACACCTTGGGAAAACTCTGGTGGTAATGTATGTCAATAACTTTGTTTTGAGAATAACTTATGTGACTTTGATTTTGGGCTTGTAATAAATACTTTTACCTTATTCCTGATTGGAGTTTTCCTTGTATTGCCAAATGGGTCATACTGTCTAAATTTATTGAATGGTAATTGTAATTTGCTTAATGGTGCTAACACACTTTACTGCTGGCCAAAAGGCTAGTAGAGTTCTGTGAGCATTGATTCATGCGAATGATAAAAATGCTACAAAGGCACTCTTTTTAGGGTGGGTATCTGTTATACAGTTCACGCTGAAAGGAAGGACTTTGTATTAGAATGACAGAACTTCAGGATGCAGGGACTGAGTACGTCTACACCATCAGGAAGTGTTGGCCCAAATCCTAGCTAGCTCACAGTGCCCATCTGGACCCCTAACCTTCCCAGGGTAACAGATGATTTCACCAACCTTGAACATGACCATTCTGACTCCCAAGGAAGTTGTGGAAACAGATCTCACCCTTTTTGTTGTTTAATCATGCATGCCCAGGGTAAACACAAGAGGGCAACAAATAAAGGTTTTCAAACATTTATTGAAATAACGTATTCTGGCATAGAGTCAGCTGTGATTATTAGGCAGATGAAACAAAGCATTAAAACCAGCAGTACCAATGTGGTGAATATAATAAATATTTCAACCATGGCAATCTTATTTCTATATATCCCTACCACTG
The DNA here is from genome assembly GCF_031143425.1 of Pleurodeles waltl. NCBI lineage: Eukaryota > Metazoa > Chordata > Amphibia > Caudata > Salamandridae > Pleurodeles > Pleurodeles waltl. The sequence continues at coordinate 467,277,922 of NC_090437.1, forward strand.
AGAGAAAAGGCCTCTTTTTGACATGGTTAGTCCCCATTTTTTGCCTGATGTTTGATGTAGCCTAGAAGTTGTAGTGCCCAGGGACACTGCTAACCAGGTTCCCTGGGCCAGAGCTTTTTCCCTAAACTGTTGTGATGCATTGGCACAATTGGACACCGTTAGAAATGGGGTCTATAGTTGGCAGAGGTATACACCCTTGTCCAAGTAGGGACCACAATCCTAGTCATGGTAAGTCACACACAATCCAAATTATCTGGTGCCCATCCGCTGGTAGGAAAAAAACCTCAAGACATGGCTGTTCGAACAGTAACCCCCTCTCACCCCCTTGCACTAGCGCCTTGAGACCATCACGGGTGAGTAGCGCACTCTATAAATTTTTTTGATTGATTGATTGATTGATTGATCAGTCAGGCTTAACTTAGAAGGAAACGTACAAAGTTTTTGTACAGTAAATCATGCAAAAATACCACAAAAATACACCATACAAGTTTAGAAAAAATAAGATATTTATCTGAGTAAATTAAGGTCAAAATGATCAAGATTAAAAAGCACCTTTTCAAATATCCTTTCTGCAATGATAACAAGAGTCTTAAGTCTTTAGGAATCAACAAATGTTTGTTTTGTGCACAAAGTACCTAGTATGCATCAAAATTACACGCACAAAGGCCGCAGAGGAGGAGATGCGTGGAAAAAGGAAAGTGTGCATCAGATTTCCTTATGCACACAGACAATGCATTGATTCTACCCACGCTGCAAGGGCTTTTCATCAATTTCCAGCGTGTAATCTTGGATCCTAACTGCGATGCAGGGCCTTTGATGCCCAGGGTCGATGTGTGGAAATCCTGGGCGTGCCGGGTGAAGTCACAGGTGCTGCATCAATCCGGTATGGTGATGAGTTGGAGTTTCTGGTGTACAGAAGGCGCTGCGTTGATTCCTCACGCAGGAAGTCAGGCTGTGTCATTCCAGCTCGGGAATGTGTTGATCTGGTATGGCTGTGTGTCAAAGTTCGGGTCGCGACACAGGCGCTGTGTCGATTCCCTCCCGTGGAGCCGGGCTCCGTCGTTCCAGTTCAGAGATGCAGCGCTTCTTTCACCGCTGGGCAGGCTGTACATCATTTCTGGTAGGCTGTGAGTCGATTTGCACTGCACAAGTAGTTTCCTTGAAGAGGAGAAGTCTTTTTGGCCCTGAGACTTCAGGAACAGGAGGCAAGCTCAATTCAAGTCCTTTGAGAGCACTTCTTAGCAGACCCAGAGGCCAGCAAGGCAACAGGGCAACAGCAAGGCAGCATTCCTTCACAGTAAAGAAGTCCAGGTGAGTCCTTTGGGCATCCAGACAGATCCTCATGGCAGGTTGCAGGATCTGGTTCAGAGTGTCTGTCCCAGGAATTGCTGAGTTGGTGGAATCAGGGACACAGGTTATATACCCAAAAGTCGCCTTTGAAGTGGAGGAGACTCCAAAGAGTGGTTTTGAAGTGCACAAGGTCCCCTTTCAATACAGATCTGTCTGCCAGGATCCCAGTAGCTGGGTTTGGCAGTCCATTGTGTGAGGGCAGGCCACTAGCTTTTGAAATGTAAGTGTCAGGCCCCTTCACCATTCCAGCCAAGGAAGACCCATTCAGTATGCAGATGAGTGCAGGTGTGACTGAGTATCCTGTGTTTGTGGTTGTCTGGGTGAAATGCACAAGGGAGCTGTCAACCAGCCCAACTCAGACGTGGATTGGAGACAGGCCGTAAGGCACAGATGGAATTTAAGTGCGGAGAAATGCTTGCTTTCTAAAAGTGCCATTTAATGTTCACTTTCTAAAAGTAGCATTTCTAAAATAGTAATATAAAATCCAACCTCACCAATAAGCAGGATTTTGTATTACCATTCTGGCCATACTAAACATGACCTATTTACCTCTTTCTGATCAGAATCTACCACTCAAACAGTATATGAGGGTATCCCTAATGTTAGCCTATGAAAGGAGCAGGCCTCACAGTAACGGAAAATAAATGTAGGAGTTTTCCACTACCAGGACTTATAAACACATATAAATATGCCCTGCCTTTTACCTACAGAGCCCCCTGCCCAATGGGTTACCTAGGGCCTACCTTAGGGTAACTTATATGTAGAATAAGGGGAGTTTAAGGCTTTGCATATGCTTTTAAATGCCAAGTCGAAGTGGTAGTAAAACTGCACACACATGCCTTGCAATGGCAGGCCTGAGACATGGTTAAGGGCTACTTATGTGGGTGGTACCACCAGTGTTGCAGGCCCACTTGTAGCATTCACTCTACAGGCCCTGGGCACATGTAGTGCACTTTACTAGGGACTTACAAGTAGTTCAAATTTGCCAATTGGGGATGAACTAATGTTACCATGTATTAAGGGAGAGAACATATGCACTTTAGCACTGATTAGCAGTGGTAAATGGTGCAGAGTCCTAAAACCAGCAACAACAGTGTCAGAAAAGGGGAGGGAGGCAGGCAAACCATTGGGGGATTATCACCCTAAAGCTGTCAGGTCTAACTTGTGTCCCCCCCAGCTAAAAGTGTGGAGAGCTACCCAAACCCTTGGGAGCTCTCATCGCTAAGGTGGAGTATCTGGAAAGACCGTCAGCATTGGCATCATCAGTCACCAGGTGATGCTCCACCGTAAAGTCCATCCCCTGTAGGGAAATGGACCACCTCAAGAGTTTAGGATTTTCATCCCTCATCTGCATGAGCCATCTGAGGGGCCTGTCGTCTGTCTGAACCCGGAAGTGAGTCCCAAACAGGTGGTCTCAGATTCTTCAGTGCTCAGACCACAGCAAATGCTTCTCTTTCAATAGCACTCCACCTCTGTTCCCATGGTAATAGTCTTCTGCTAATAAAGGCTACCTGTTGGTCTAAGCCATGCTCATTTAGCTGCGCTAGGTCCGGCCCTATGCCATGCTCTGAAGTGTCTGTCTGCACAATGAATTCGTTGGAGTAGTCAGGGGCCTAGAGCATGGGTGCTGTGCACATGGTTTCCTTCAGGGAGTCAAAGGCTTTCTGACAAGCCTCTGTCCAATTCAACAACCTAGGTTGCTTAAGGAGTCTATTATGAGGCTATAGCCCTTAACAAATCTATGGTAATACCGGGTGAGACCCAAGAAGGTTCTCACCTCTGTCTGGGTTCTAGGTGGTTGCCAGGCCTTGATTTTTTCAGTCTTGGCATGAAGGGACTGTACCTTGCCACCACCTACTAGGTGTCCCAAGTACACTATGGAACTCTGCCCAGTCTTCCACTTGCTCGCCTTGATGGTCAGGCCTGCCTATTGCAGGGTCTGAATTACCTCCTTGAGGTGGAACAGGTGTTCCACCCAGCTGGAACTATAGACAGCAATATCGTCTAAATAGGCTGCGCAGAACGCATCCTTGCAAGCTAGGACCCCGTTAACTAACCGTTGGAAGGTACCAGGGGCGTTTCAGTCCAAAGGGCATTACTCTGAACCAGTAACGACCCTCAGGAGTAGAAAAAGCAGATCTCTCTTTAGCTCAATCACTCAAGGATATCTGACATGAGATCAAAGGTGCTGGGGAACTTGGCAGTACCTAATCTGTCTACGAGCTCATCAGCTCAGGGGATGGGGTGAGCATCTGTCTTTGTGACAGAGTTGAGACCCCGGTTGTCCACGTGGAACCGAAGCTCTGGCTTGGCACCGGGAGCGGCAGTCTTGAGAACCAGCACCACTGGGCTTGACCATGGACTGCTAGACTTCTTAATCACCCCAAGAGCCAGCATCTTGGCAACTTGCTCCTTGATGCTAACTAGCCCCCACCTTGTCTGACACTCTGTGAATTGTGTTCTTTACAGGGGGACTGTCTCCTGTGTTAATGTCATGGGCCCACAAGTGTGTGATTCCAGGGATGAGGGAGAACAGGGAAGAAAACTGTTCCAATAACTGGTGGCAGTCTCCTCTCTGATCTAGGGTCAGGGAGTCAGAGAGATTGACCCCTTCCACAGACCCATCACCTTCTTTGGCAGAGAGGAGGTCGGGAGAGGTTCACTCTCCTCTTCCATACCTCCATCTGTCACCAGAAGCATTCTGACCTCAGACCTCTCAAAATGAGGCTTCAGTCGGTTCTGATGGAGTATCCTTAGGTGGCTTCTAGGGGACTTGAGGTTCAGTAGGTAAGTGGCCTCCCCCTTCTGCTCCTTGATCTCAAATGGGCCAGCTCAGCGGTCCGGGAGAGCTCTAGGCTTTACTGGCTCCTATACCTAAACTTAGTCTCATGGTGAGAATTCTACCATGGTAGCCTTCTGGTCATACCATTGTTTTATTACCTCTTGACTGGCCTTGAGGTTGCTCTTGGCCTTTTTACAGAAGCGTTGCATCTGGTTGCGGAGGGCGAGCATGTATCTGACCACATCCTAGGGGGGTTTCCTGGGAGCTTTCTTCCACCCCCTTTTCACTATGCTTAGGGGTCTCCTGACGGTACCCATAGAGAGTTCAAAGGGGCTGAACCCCACCCCTTTCTGGGGCACCGCTCTATAATCAAAGAGAATGCATGGCGAGAGGACATCCCACTTATGCCTCATGGCCTCAGGGAGACCTGTGATCATGCCTTTCAGGGTCTTGTTGAACCTTTCCACAAGACCATTGGATTGAGGATGGTAAGGGGTTATGAACTGGTAGGTCACTCCACACGCATCCCACATAGACTTCATGTACGTAGACCTGAAGTTTGTGCCTCTGTCAGACACAATCTCTTTTGGGAATCCCAAACGGGTAAATATTCCCTTAGAGCTCTGGTCACCACCTGTGTAGTCGCTGTCCTCAGAAGGATTGCCTCTGGGTAGTGGGTGGCATTGTCCACCAAAACCAGGATAAACCTGTTGCCTAGGGCAGTTTTGGGGTCCAGGGGACCAATGACGTCGATGCCCACCCTTTCAAAGGGGATGCCAACAATGGGGAGTGGGACCAGGGGGGCCTTGAGCCTTTTCTCTGTCTTCCTATTAGCATGGAAGGTTGGGCAGTACCTACAGAAAGCATCTGAGGCCACCCACATTCGGGGCCAACAAAAGTGGGTGACAAACCTTGCGAAGGTCTTGTCTTGCTCCAAATGTCCCACCAGGGGGATGTCGTGAGCCAGACCCAGTAGGAAGGCCCGGTAGACCTGGGGGACCACCAGCACATGTGTTGCCCCAGCTTCAAGTACCTTAGACTCACTGTAGAGCAGATCATTCTCCCAATACATATGGCAATCGCCAGAGGCTTCACCTGCTGCTTGGCCCATGGCCTGTTGCCTCGGACCATCAAGAGTGGGGCACTTCTTCTGTGCTTTGCAGAATTCCTCCCTTTTTGGCCCACTCCCAACTTGCCAGTAAGTAAGCTCAGGCAGGTTACCCAGAGCAGCAATGTCCTCCCCAGTTGGCACAGGGGCCTCCTCCTCAGGGACCCCGTATAGGAAAGTACCCTCCTTTTGCCATGGTTACCCCTGTTTTCAGCAGCCTGACCCTCCAGGAACTCTACAAACTGCAACAAAGAAGCAAAGATGACTTCTGCAACATTGTATCTTCAGCTTCTGCCAGCAACTGCAATTGTTTTCCGGTTCTGCATCCTCAGAGGACAGCCTGTCTTCAGCCTGCACCAGAAGAATGAAGGAATCTCCCTTGGAGTGAAGGAGTCACCCCCTGCTTCAGCAAGCACCTCTCTGCATCGACGACCGGCAACGTGATTCCCCTCTTCTGATGAGTTGTGTGGATCCAGCATCACAGGTGGTGGACTAAAATGGTCCTGATGGTCCTGACATCCTACTGTCCAACTTTGGTGGAGGTTGCCTCCCCACACAAGACAGTACCCCCATGCACCGTGTGTTTTGCAGTTGTCAAGGCTTGTTGGCATCCTTCCACAAAGTTATTTGTGCACTGTACACCATGTAGCTCCGGCCCCCGGCACTCTATCCGGTGACGCCCAGCTTCCTGCATGGTTCTCCGGCGGCATTAGACCCTTTCTTGTAGTCCTGCATGGGCCTCCTTTTGCACCTTCTTTGTCCCCATGCTGTGGGACTCCTGTGTGTGCTGCCTGATCCTCTGAGTGCTTTCTGAGTTGCGGAGAGCCCCCTCTGTCTCCCCCTCCTGGGTAGAGTCCACCAGGTCCCTCCTGGTCCCGGGCAGCACCATTTTCTGCTAACCGCGAGCTTTGCGTGTGCCAAGACTTGTTGGCGGAATCTAGTGATGCCAACCAGACTGCAATCATCCATCCGAATACTCTATACCTAGAGCTATACATATATACCTAGTAGAGGGTTCTAGTCTCTTACTTTCCTTTCAAAGAGACTAGAGTTTAGGTAGGTTAGGTTTTCCCTTCACTGCACTAACACAACACATCATGTCTACTGCTGGGCCTAGTTCTGAGGTCATGGGTACTCCCTATGAGGGCATGACTTTCGAGGAATTGAAGGGGCTCTGCACAGACAGAAAACTAGATGTGGGGAAGAACCCCAACAAGAATTTTCTTTTGACCCTCTTTCTTCAGGATGACCAGGAGCATGCTGGTAGCCAGGGGGAGGAGGAAGATTCAACCCCATAGAATCAGAAAATCATCCTTCAGATTCAGGGGAGAGCTCTTCCAAAGATATTCCACCTAGCAGACCTACTAGTGTAGCTGGTAGTGGGAAGGATATTCACTCAGACAGGGCTCTCTTCACACCCTGAGGTCAAGTCACTAGGGTCACAAAAGGTAGGGAAAGATCTACCTCTGCACATTCCCATATCACCTCAGTGTCCGAGGGATCCCATGGTACAACTCCAGGTGATGACTCCATAGATAGGGAGCTCAGGAAACTGAGACTGGAGGAGAGCAGGCTGAGGCTGCAGCAGCAACAGCTAGCCATAGATAGGGAGGCCTTGGCTGTGGAAAGGGAAAGTCAGGGGTTGGGGTTAGTACCCCATGGTGGCATCAGCAGTTTCAGGTGTTATGGGTTCAGGGAGGACACCATTGATTCCAGAAACTTGCACAAAATTGTTCCCCCATATAAGGTGGGGGGTGACATTTACAAGTGGTTTGCTGCACTTGAGAGGGCCTGCAAAGTTCAGAGGGTCCCTCAAAAGGCAGTGGGCTGCTATTCTGTGATTGTCCATTTCTGACAAGGGGAGGGATAGGCTTCTCATTGTCAGTGAAGAAGACTCAGACAACTACAGTATTCTTAAGACTGCACTCTTGGATGGTTTTGGCTTAACCACTGAACAATATAGGATTAAGTTCAGAGAAACCAAAAAAGAATCCTCTCAAGATTGGGTTGACTTTGTGGGCTGTTCTGTTAAAGCTTTAGAAGGCTGGATACGTGGCAGCAAAGTGACTGATTATGAGGGCTTTTATAATCTTCTTTTGAGAGAGCATATTTTGAATAACTGTGTGTCTGACTTGTTGCATCAGTACTTGGTAGACTCAGATCTGACTCCTGCCCAAGAATTGGGAAAGAAGGCAGTCAAATGGGTCAGAACAAGAGTGAGCAGAAAATCTCATACAAGGGGTGACAAGGACAAGATGAAGGATGGTAAGTCTCATGACAAGGGTGGGGACAAAGATAAAAACAAAGAGTCTTTATCAGACCCACAAGACTCTTCTGGGGGTGGGTCTAAATCTCCTTCATACCATCAGAATAAAAAGCCTTTGTGCTGTATCTGTAGGAAAAAAGGCCAGAAGGCAGGAGCTAGTGCTTACCGAAGAAAAGCACCAAGCCTCCCAACACCACAACCCCCACTTTTTCAACTAGTGCCCCTAGCAATAGCAGTGGTGGTGGGAATAATAACACTACCAGTAGTCAATCCAAGGGTGTAGCAGGGCTCACTCTGGGAAGTGTAGTTTAAGTCTCTGATGGTGGCATTGACCTTGCCACCCTTGTTGCTTGTCCCCTTAATATGGATAAGTACAAGTAACAACCCCTAATAAATGGTATTCAGGTTGAGGCCTACAGAGACACAGGTGTCAGTGTCACAATGGTGACTGAAAAAACTGGTGGCCCTTGAGCAACACCTACTTGGTCATCAGTACTAAGTGACAGACACCCATAACACTGTAAGCCACCCCATGGCTGTTGTTGATCTCAACTAGGGGGGTTTACTGGTCTTACGAAAGTTGTGGTATACATAGACCTACCTGTTGAATGTCTACTAGGGAACAACTTGGAGACTTCAGCTTGGGCTGAAGTGGATTTGGAGGCCCATGCTGTAATGCTGGGCATTCCTGGGCACAGCTTTGCTTTAACCAGGGCCCAGGCCAAGAAGCAAAGAGGACAGGGAAACCTGGAGCCTGGAACAATGGACCAGGAGCTTCTCAAACGTAGGGTAGAAAGGGTAAGAGGTTATCCGCTATCCCTCCCTCCACTGATGATTCCCCCTTTGAGGAGGAGGAGTCAACTACCTGGACAGAACCTACACCTGAGGAGCTGCACGCTGACACATCTGAGCTTTTAGGCGTAGGAGGCCTGCCAGGGAGGAGTTAAGTATGGCACAGCAGACCTGCCTCACACTTGAGGGTTTAAGACAACAAGCTGTCAAACAAAAGGCGGGGGATATCAGTGACACGCATACGGTGTACTGAGAATACAATCTTTTGTACACTGAGGCAAGGGACCCAAAACCTCGTGCCACCATGAGACTGGTCATTCCTTTGCAGTACAGAGAATTTTTGTTGTCCTTAGCTCATGATATTTCCCTTGCTGTACATCTGGGGCAAAGTAACATCTGGGACAGATTGGGCCCTCACTTTAACTGGCCTCACATGTCAGAGGACAAAAAGGAGTTTTTTTGCTCCTGTGTCACTTGCCAAGCCAGTGGCAAGACTGGTGGCACCCCAAAAGCCCCCTTGCTCCCATTGCCAGCGTTTAGGGTGCCCTTTGAAATGGTAGGAATTGACATTGTTGGCCCCCTTTAACCCTCCCACAGCTTCTGATAATAGGTTCATTTTAGTGGTAGCGGACCATGCCACTAGATATCCAGAAGCTATACCTCTGAGGACCACTACAGCTCCTGCAGTGGCCAAAGACCTCCTGGGAATCTTTACCAGGGTGGGTTTTCCAAAAGAGGTGGTGTCAGAGACAGGTATCAACTTCATGTCTTCATACCTAGAAGCAATGTGGAAAGAGTGTGGGGTAACTTACAAGTTCACCACACCTTACCATACCCAGACAAATGGGTTGGTTGGGAATTTTATTAAAACACTCAAAGCATGATTATGGGACTCTCTGAAAAACTCAAGAGGAGATGCGATGTCCTGTTACCATGCCTTCTTTTTGCCTACAGGGACATACCCCAAAACAGAGTGGGCTACAGCCCTCTTTGGTCACCCTGTTAGGGGTCCATTCGGTCTTGTGAAATAGGGGTGGGAGCAACCATTAAAGCCCCCTAAACAAGATATAGTGGAATATATGTTTGGCCTAACATCAAAACTGTGGGGTAGACTTACCATTCTTAGTGAGATCTGTGAGGTCACAGGGAACCTGTGTAGAGAAATTTACCCAATTCTGTACTTGGGCCTTGTGAGAACTGGCCCTTCAATGAGGAGTTCAGTAGTATAGCTACACAAATAAGGTAAATGCCCCAGCTGTAATCAATTTTGAATAGGAAGTCTTTGTTCATCCACTCTAATTAGGCTGGATTGAGGATGGAGATAAATTGCCATTGCTTTGTTTTAGATTGCAAGGGGCATGGAACTAGAGTTTTGAGATAGCATGGATTGGGACTTTGGATGACATCAGCACCATAGTGTTTCTCATCAGGCTACAAAGCTGCTTTAGGGCCTGATTCTAACTTTGGAGGACGGTGTTAAACCGTCCCAAAAGTGGCGGATATACCACCTACCGTATTACGAGTCCATTATATCCTATGGAACTCGTAATACGGTAGGTGGTATATCCGCCACTTTTGGGACGGTTTAACACCGTCCTCCAAAGTTAGAATCAGGCCCTTAATGTCTTTGCCTATTTAGTGTAGACATTGGTGTGGACACCTGCTGCCACAGTAGTCTAGAGCCTGATGGAAATGGATGAGGGCAAGAATGATGAGGCAGATGGTAACAATGTATGACTGCTTTGATGTACAACTACTGATATGTAACAGGGAAGGCACGATCAGGGAGCTGCAAAAGTTAGCATTGTACCTGTTAAGATGAATTATCCTAATAGTACCCTTGTTCTTCCAAATGTTAAAAATTATTGCAGCCAATTAAATGCCAAATCTCCGCCTTCTGCTATGATCTGCATTCTACTCAACAGTGGATCTATTTTACTATGATTTCAAACGTTATCAATATATTTGAAAGAACCAATGCCAAAAATTGCTCACAACTGGTTTGACATCTGCGTGGTCTCATTCTGGATAGAAATGTAGAAGTGCTGAGTGAAATGCATGCAAAGCCACATATTATGAAAAACTGAATCCGTTTCTTTAAAAAAGATTAGGCAGCATCAGAGTACTATATTTTTTAGCAGAGAATAATAGTTGGGTAGTAAATACTGAGTCAGAAAATGCAAACAGACTTGTGGTACATGAAGGCCCCTGCACCTCCGCCCTGTGAAGAAATTCTAGAAGAGATAAATAAACAATGATGGTGGAGTTGTTGGAAATGTCCAAGCTTGAGGGGACAAGAACAGGTGGTTTTCTAGGGCAGGGTGAAAAGACTCTCCTGGGACTGGTTAGGAGGGATAGTTAGGGGATTCACATGGTGGTCATAAAACCTTTGGACCTATGTGTGGGCGGTAGCTGCTGTGCCACTGCTGCTACAATGGAGCTACTAGAGACTCATTGGTTTCTGGGGGAATGCTGCAGGACATCTTAGTAGACTGTGATGGGCAGCAAGCAGTGGCATAATGCAAAATGATGGGGACCCCTTGCAGAACATTTATACTCCTGTGAATGTAGCTGGTTGCATGACACATAAGAAGGAGGTGTCTGTATCAGTGCTGTTTTTAAACATGGTGCCAACAAGTTGGCTTCCTGTCGATGGCTCACTAGTTTCTATTTTATTTTTCAAGAATTGAAACACTAATGACAAACTTGAAAATGTTAGAGTGATTAACGTTAAGTGAGGTGTCTGGAGATGGATCTGCTGCTGTGTGCTTGATGTTATTCTGGGCCACCACAGATTGAAGAGATGAAGGATGCTGCATACTATGACAGAGTATAAGAAGTTATTTAAACCCTGGGGGGCTATTCAGAAACTGCACTTTGTAGTCTAGTAGTACTATAATAGTATTACTCACATACTAAAGAATTCTATTCATGAACCTATGTACATAGACCTCCAACTTTGCCTCATCTATCTTTTCTATGGAAGAATTTCCAATCTGATTGCAGACTTCTCTTCACACGTACACTTATTTTGTAGTAATAACTGTGGGATGGACAGGTGAGTGGCTGGGAAATGGATAAACGTACTACAAAATGAGAGAGGTTTAGGGAGGGTAAGAGGAGTTTAGGGACATCCACCCACATAAGAGTAAGACAATTGCTAACCATAAACTGCAATCACTACAGCAAAAACTGACCAAAAACATTTTTAAAGGACTTCCAGCTCAGCCTTGGAGTAGGTCCAACACCACACCTGGCCACTCACTGGTACTGCAGCACACTCCCATTGAAAATAATAAAGGCAAGGACCTAAACTATAACTCTTTAGTAAATTATTTTGAAATAAATTGACTTATTTCGTCTTTGAAATATTGATGTATAAGCATTTGAATTAATGATTTAATTTGTATTATACTTGTTTAGAAATTTTTAAAATTAATGTGAAGTTGAACTTATGTTGCTTTTTTATGAAAGTACAGATTGAATAAAAAATAAACATTTAATTGCAGGGGGAATTTTAAAATAAATATTTCAGTAATTCTACATTAATTAACTATGTTTAAATAAATGTGTTTTTATACACTTTTATAAGATAATAGTGCTGTAATTTTTTTTATTTGTTCATGGTTTTAAAATACATATACAATTTGTTTACAGTAAGACTGTACTATGTATTATTTAGATCTTATTACTGTTAGACCTTCACAGCCCTTAGGGTGGTCTCCCCCCACACCTCTTGCCTAATCTCCTCCTGTTTGCTGAAATTCATTGTTATTGTCTTTAGGACTCTGCATACTTTACCACTGCTAACACACTCTTTAAAACATAGTAAAACTGGCCTACATCTGAGTGGCACATTTAATTTACTTTCAACTTTGTAAAGCAGCCTGTAAATTTTTTTTTACTAGTGGGCCAGCATCACGTATTGCATCACTTACTTAGGTAGCCTTTTTAAAACATGGCTCAGGCCTGCCAGTGCAGCCTGTGTGCAGTCTAACCTGGAAAAATAACCCTTTTGCCGGGCCTAGAAATCCCTTTTTTAATACATATAACTCACCCCTGAGGTTGGCTCTAAACAGCCCACAGGGCAGGGTGCATTGTACATTGAAGTGTTTGGCATATTTGTTCAGATTTAACATGTCCTGGCAGTGGGAAACTCCTAAATACATTTGTTCACTACTGTGAGGCCTACCTCTTCCTAGGATAACTCTGTGTTGCTTTATTATATTTAATTAGTGATGCCTTTTGATTGAGAACAAGTAGGAATGTAATTGTTATACTTACAAGAATTGCAATTTAAAAACCTCTTTAATGGCAAAGTCAGATTTTAAGTCCCAATTCTGAAAATGACACTTTTAGAAAGTTGGCATTTTCTTGTCTTAACCATTTGGCACCTGCAGCCTGTGCCCTGGTTAGCATGACTATGTTAGTTAGCAGTTGGCCTTTGTGTGTTCCTCCCAGACAGTGTGACAAAGGGACACAAGGTGTAGGCAGGATGGAAGGGGTGGAGCTGTTTGCTGCCACACTTGCATTTTAAAGGATCTTCCTCAGCACACTCACAAACAACTTCACACTATCCTTTTGCCACCCCAGACCCCTTGGAGCCTGGGCAGAGGAGAGAACCATGGTCACTCAGGTTTCATCCATTTCTCTCAGTTACATTAGTCTCATGTACACAATGACAAACAGAGGCAGTATAGGTTTCAATAAGGTTTTAATGAAGCGACTGCATCTTAGATAGCAAAGCATGTACTGCAATAACCAGGACGATACAGCATGATAAGATTATAATTGTGACAAGGTGAGTGAAGCAAAGAAATAACGCTACCATATTGTCACTAAAGTCAATAGACTAATTCCTACCTAGGCTATAATAGAACACAGCATGTTAAGCTCTAATTCTGCCCTTCAGGTTACCATGGGAAGACATCACCCCTCCATACCTAAGCAAAGGCCTAAAGTCTGCATAAGCAGCTGCAGCGAGCATTCGGCAATCAACATACAGTAATGGTTCTCTGGCTGGAATCTCCCTCCAACGTGTAAGGAACACGGGAGTGTTTTTATAATAAAACAGCTGATGTTCTGATAAAATGTCCCTACATAAGGATATGTGTTTTCTATGAATGTCAGAGACAAAACTTGTACACGTTCACGGGCAACCTATCTTACTGCAGCCTTGAAAGAAGCACAGAGTGAGAAAGAATATCTTGTTTGAGAACGTAGTGCTGGCCTGAGCAAAAACAGCTAAATAGAGAGAAATAAAACAAGACAGCAAAAGTGATTATTATAAGAATAATAAAATGAAGCTGAATAAAATATATCTAGGTTAAAGTGCACAGCAGCAGGCCTAATATGCTAAAATAACATGCATGAAGCTATAACTAAAATGGCTACACAACACAGTTATTGAATTTTTTATACTTTATTTTTGTAAATTAACGTTTGGTGTTGTTTTTTTTCACTGAATTACTGTTTGTGTGCTACATAAATGCTTAACACATCGCCTCTAAACTAAGCCTGATTGCTTTTGTGCCAAGCTACCCCAGGGTTAACCACAGGGTAATTTAGTGACTTTTGGGTTTCACTCTGACAGAGATTGTGGTTGTTGCTTAAGAAGGGTATTTACCCCCCTCAACCAAAAACCCAATTTCCTACAATGTAATACGCTTTGTACTTTTCCCTACACTTTGCCCCAGTGGCAGAGACCTCCACCTATGTGTGAAAAGTTCCTAGTACAAACCATACACTCATAAACTCACCTTCTATTTTCTGTGAGTGGGGGAATTTCAATCTATTCTTTGTAGTAACTTTACACTCGGAAATGGTGAAGAGCCAAAAGTAGTAAAGTTACTACAAAGATTAAGAGCAAATGTACATGTAAGTAAATAAACATGTGTGTATAAACGTTTGTGAATGTGCCCCTGGACTGTTGGTTTTAAAAATGCCCACATAAAAGTGACATCACCCAGTATTAGTAAAGTTAAGCAAAGTACCCATAGCTTCATCTATCAGGGTTATGGAAGATGGTAGTCCACTTGGATGCACAATTGTTCCACTGTTTATAAGTAGTTGTTGCAACATTCAGAATGGTTTAATGATTAAGGGCCTGATTACGATCTTGGGGGGTGGGGATACTCCATCACAAACGTGACGGATATCCTATCTGCCTTATTACAATTCCATTATATCCAATGGAAATCGTAATAGAGCAGATGGAATATGCATCACATTTGTGACAGAGCCCTGCATCATCCAGCATTATTTTTTGTAGTGTGGTGCTGCATTGCATATATTTGTAATTTAAAGGCTTAAAATTATTTGTGTAAATACATGCAAAATTTCAAAGAAAAAAAGTGAACCTCAATTAAAGGAAGTAAAGGACCAAATAGTTATCTTACAAATTACATTGGTGGTCATTATGACCCTGAGTTAACGTGGCAGTATCACCGTCAACAGGCTGGCGGTAATGACCATCAAATTATGACCATGGCGGTGATCCCTCCCATTGACAGCCAATGTACCACACTAATCGCCAGTGCGGTACAAATACCGAACACGGCACTAGCCACCTATAGGCAGGCGGAAGCAAAGGATCCGCCCACCGTATTATGACATAGCACACCGCTATGATTTTCGAGGTGGAAGCAACAACACCAAAAGCCTGGCGGAAACACATAATTTAAATGGAGACACTCAACTCCAGGGACACAGGAGTTAGCGGCCACCATGGAACCTGAACTGCAAGTATTCCCGATACTGTACCATGACATGGTCGTCCTGGAGCACCAACGCCGATAAAGACGACGACAGTGAGTAAAGCCGTCTAGCACACAAGGGTGGGAGGGGGAGAGTGACACACACACGCACAATACTTACCATACACACACCACACACCCATAACCAGATGCAGAGGAAAATAACAGCAACATAACCCCAGAGTAAAGAAACCCAGGACACATACACAGTTCCAACTACTGTATTCCTTTCGTAGGAACATGTACAACACAAAAACATGCACAACTGCAGAAATAAATGAATGCAGGCCCAAAGGCCAGTCCAAAGTCACAAATGCCCACAGGGTAAAGTACAAGCCCCAACCAACTTGACTCCTGACAGCATTGGGACTCCACTGTTCAGGGGCAACATGTTGGAAACAGGCAGGCACCTCAGAGGGTTGGGGGATGGGGAGCGTGGGTTTGCTTCTCATTGTGAGGGGGCTTCTAGCCCACTGGTTCTGGAGGTGTCTGCCTGTGCACTGGTTCTAGAGGGGGCTGCCTGCCCACTGTTTCAGGAGGGGGGTGCCTCCCACTGGTTATTGATTGTGCCCCTTGACCTCTGGTTCCAAATACTGCTCGTTGGCCTCTGTTTCCGGATGTTTTCGAGGTAAGAGGTAAAGGAGGGAAAGGAAAAGCTTCTTAGGGACAATGGGGGTGGGATGTGGGAGGAAGGATGGGTGTGGAGGTAGAGGGAGTGGTTGTAGGAGGAGGATGTGTGCTGGACTTGGGTGCAGGTGCATGGACAGTGTTTTTGTGTGAGGTGGATGGCTGTTGGGGGTCTGAGTGCCAGTGAGTGTGTGTGTGTCACTAGAGGGGGGCAGACATGAGGGGGGAGGATGAGGAGGACAAACATGACGTGTGGATGGATGTTGTGGTGGTGTCCGCAAGTGAGGTGGGTGTGCTGCATGAGGTGGTAGTGGTGGCGGTATTGACTGCGCATGTGGTGTGTGGGGTGCATGTCTGGGGGTCTGCTGTTGTGGTGACTGTGGGCAAGGCTATGCAGGTGGCAGGTTCAGGGACTGTTGATGCAGTGCATGCAGGTGTGAGTGTGGATGTGACTGTGAGGGAAGGAGAAGCGGGGGAGACAGTGGAGGCAGTGGATGATGTTCTGTGTGCATCTGGGTGTTGGCTTTGTGAGTGCTTGTGGACTGAAGTGTGCTGCTTGTGTTTGTCTGTGCGAGTCGTGTGTGTAGCCCCTGCTATAGTCTCCCAGGGTCTGCACATCCTTGGCAATGGCACGCCTCAACCCCTTCTTCTGATGGGCGCTGACCTGCACAGGAAACACAGAAGGCGGGACACCATGAACCTGACAATCACCCCTGTTACACATATGGCCCACAAAAAGTATTTCCCCTCATCAGGCACATGCATAAGCCCTACCCCTGCATTGATGCTGCCACCAGCCGTACCCCCCCAACAGGCACACTGGCAGCACACACACACATCTCCATGCAGTCATGTTGCATGCAACGTACCCATGGTGTACTCACCTGTTAGTCTGGAGGCCCATACAACTGCCCATACTTGGGTAGGACCCAGTCCACAAGTCGCTCCAACTCCTCCGACGTGAAGGCTGGGGCCCTTTCCCCATTGCACGAGCCATGGCAGGTTCCAGACACAGGTCACAGCAGCACACGCAGTGAAGATTTCGTCATGTGGAAAGTTAGGAATCAGGTGAAGTGGTAGAAAGGAAATGGCGGTCACATCCGCGGTGGTGAACACCATCACCACCGGCATTGATCATAATTGGTTACCATTATCCATAGAGGGCCATGTTAGTCAATGAGCAATTGCATGGCGGTATAGACCACCTTTCATCATGACACGAACGCCAACAGAGTGAGGTCACTTCCATCTGTCCATAAATACAGGACAGGTGGGTGCCATTTTCTAATGCTGGTACACATGTACAGATTAATTACTGTGTCATTGTAGCCGAATGTACTCACCTAAGACTCATCTAAGACTTGCTGCATTTTTATGAGTATAATTACTGCTGAACTGAATCTGTTTTTTCTGAATTTTCTGAATGAATCTGAATTTTATAAAATACAGAGGAGCCGTTTTTTAAAAAAACAATTGATTTTAACGTGCCTTTTACTTCTTAACTAAAACATTTTAGTAGGTAGTTTTTTACCTTGCTGACGCTCTCCTGAGGGCTGTTGGAGTACCCGTTTTTGCTGGAGGTCCTTTTTAGTTTTGGACCCGTTTTGCAGGAAGTTTGGGCCTGTTAGAGCCCACTTCCTGTTTCCCAGGCAGCGGCCGCGGTTACCGCTCTAGTTGCTCTGCCTCTCCTGATAAGGGGGGATAAATGAGGGCAGCAACACGGCCGCGCAGATTAAGGTGAGCGCGTGTCCGTGTCTTTATTGCCGTTTCTATTAACTTCATTAATTCTATCTAAGACTTGCTGCATTTTTATGAGTATAATTACTGCTGAATTGAATCTGTGTGTACTTATTTTATAAAATACCGAGGAGCCGGTTTTTTAAAAAACATTTGATTTTAACGTGCCTTTTACTTCTTAACTAAAACATTTTAGTAGGTAGTCTTTTACCTTGCTGACACTCTCCTGAGGGCTGTTGGAGTACCCGTTTTTGCCGGAGGTCCTTTTTAATTTTGGACCCGTTTTGCAGGAAGTTTGGGCCTGTTAGAGCCCACATCCTGTTTCCCCGGCAGGGCCCGCGGTTAGCGCTCTAGTTGCTCTGCCTCTCCTGATAAGGGGGGATAAATGAGGGCAGCAACACGGCCGCGCAGCGGTCGTGTGCTGCGGGTGCGCCGCTGGCGCGCCAAAGGCAAGCACGTCTGCGCCCGTCCGAGCCAGAACGGGCCGGAGGGCCAGGGACCTAACACCCTGCTCTAGAAGGAACAGGTACACCATCTCTGAACTTAAAAATCTCCTGGGCCCCCGTTGCACGCACACACTTATCCCGGGCATCTCCTATGCTTGGAGGTGTGCACAGTGTAACTGGACGGAGCCTACACCACTTATGGTGAAAAAACAGAGCATTCAGGGAGCCCGGGAAGAAGGAGGTAACAACTCAGATTATGCTCCCAGTGGCGGCACAAGGGACTTTAAAGGTGTGGGCTCCTTTGCCCTCATTAATGCCAGATCCCTCCCCAAATTTTAAATCAATGAACTCATCTCCACCCTCGACATAGACTGTCTTTTCTTAACAGAAACTTGGGCGAGGCCAGACTCGGATCCTGACTTCATTGAGGCAGCTCCTATCGGCTTCTCTTTTCATAGGGTAGACAGGAACACGGGTAGAGGAGGAGGCCTGGCTATTATCTGCAGGTCTGATTTCACCTGCATTTGGAACAGCGCGAGCTGTATGTCAGAGGTCTGTGAAACCATGGCCTTTAAACTACTCTATGGCAATTCTTTGGTCTTTGAGGGCTTGCTAATTTATCGCCCCCCTGGCCCCCTCACTAAGTTCCTCTCTACATGGACCTTCCTGTTGGAACCCCTATTATGGCCCCTAAAGCAATTATTTTAGGAGATTTTAATATTCACTTTGATGATACGAGCGATCCACTGGTTACTGAATTTCTCAACCTTATGGCGGCTTTGGACTGGGTCCTAAAGGACGGGTTGGCCACTCACAGAGCTGGCCATACCCTTGATGGAATTTTCACCCGTCCTGAGGAGGAACTTAGGCGGTCATTCCGACCCTGGCGGTCATGGACCGCCAGGCCCGGGGACTGCGGGAGCACCGCCAACAGGCTGGCGGTGCTCCCAAGGGCATTCTGACCGCGGCGGTACAGCCGCGGTCAGAAACGGAAAACCGGCGGTGTACTGCCGGTTTTCCGCTGCCCTGGGGAATCCTCCATGGCGGCGCAGCTTGCTGCGCCGCCATGGGGATTCCGACCCCCATACCGCCATCCTGTTCCTGGCGGTTTTGGCCGCCAGGAACAGGATGGCGGTATGGGGTGTCGTGGGGCCCCTGTAACAGGGCCCCACCATGATTTTCAGTGTCTGCCATGCAGACACTGAAAATCGCGACGGGTGCAACTGCACCCGTCGCACCCCTTCCACTCCGCCGGCTCCATTCGGAGCCGGCATCCTTGTGGAAGGGTGTTTCCCGCTGGGCTGGCGGGCGGCCTTCTGGCGGTCGCCCGCCAGCCCAGCGGGAAACCCAGAATACCCGCAGCGGTCTTGTGACCACGCAGCGGTATTCTGGCGGCTCCCGCCGGCCCTGCGGATACCGCGGCCGGCGGGAGTCAGAATGACCCCCTTAATCTCTTAACGACCCCGTTAGAGTGGACCGACCACTCGCTCTTGACGTTCAAACTTTTGGTTAGACAGCCACCCCCGACACCCATTCCCCCCGGGAAAGCTATTAAGACCATGGAAAAGCATCAAGGTAGAACCTTTGGAAACGGCACTAATACAGAGCTGGAACGATCCAAAGGCATCCACTCTGCCACCGCTTGCCAGGTTCAATCAGGGCATGGCGCTGGCAATGGATTCATTAGCGCCGGTGAGGGCTTCCGCTCCATGCACTAGGAAAAAACCCAGTCAACCATGGTTTTCTCTGTACCTCAAAATCCTACAGAGGAAATACCGACAGAAGGAGCGTTGCTGGAAACTGAATCCTAGGGAAAATGAGAGAGCCGATCTAAAATGTGCCCTAAACACTTACAAAGAAGCTTGTCTGACAGCCAAATCGGACTATTTTACACTTAAAATCAGGGAGGCAGCCAACTCTTCCAGAGAGTTATTTAGGACCATTAATGCTCTTACTACTCCCTTAGGCACACCTAAAGTAGAGAACTGCCAAGATTTCTGCAACAAAATAGCCAAATTCTTTGAAAGTAAAATTCTTAACATCTATTCCAGTCTCATCTCAGACAAGGATCAGGTGAACTCTTCTCCCTGGACAGCTATGCCTCTGCCCCCTGTGATGGCACTCAATGGGGCTCCAGATAAGCCTTATTCACTTTCTAGGTTTAAAATGCCATCTCAAGAGGTCATTTGCAAGCTGCTTCTGGAATGCAAATCAGGTTCTCCACTGGACCCCTGCCCTCCCACCATCCTTCAATTAGCACCGGATTGGTGGCATCTATGCTGGCCCCCATTTTTCAGGAGGTCCTCACGCCTGGTCTATATCCTAAGGCTTGGAAAGAAACCATTATTATTCCCCTAAAAAAGAAGGAAACGGGTAAACCTGATGATCTAACTAACCTACGCCCAATAGCCCTGCTCCCTTATGCGGCCAAAATCCTGGAAAAATATATCAATAAAGAGCTGGTCGATTTCCTGCTAGCCTTAGGGGGCCTAGACAGCTCGCAACATGGCTTTCGGAAATCCCATAGCACTGAATCAGCTCTCATTGCATCATCCGATACTATACGCAGGTTGGATGATGAGGGGCAGGAGGACTTCTTCGTTCTACTAGACCTGTCGGCCGCATTTGATACCATCGCCCCGCACATCCTGTTAGAACGCTTACATCAGGCAGGCATTAAAGATCAAGCGCTCAAGCTGATTGAGTCCTTTCTATCAGATAGATGGGTCACAGTCAGCAGTGGTGATTTTAGATCCCCTGCCTACCTCCTGCCGTGCGGGGTCCCTCAGGGCTCATCTCTCAGCCCAACGCTATTCAATGTGTACGTGGCACCACTGGCAGAGCTTATCCGCTCTTTCGGTTTTATTCCAACTTCCTATGCAGACGATACTCAGATTATCATCCCAATTAACAAAGACATGGAGGAAGTGGCGACCCGCTTTAATGCCTGCATGATAGTCGTGAACAGCTGGATGAAGGCCAATTGGCTAAAATTGAACTGCGAAAAAACGGAGATCCTGTGCTTTGGGATCAAGAGGGAATACTGGTCTTCCATTTGATGGCCCAATGAGTGTGGCACTCTCCCCATGCCAGGGTCTACCTCCAGGAACTTAGGGTTGCTGTTCGGCTATCAACTATCCTTTAAACCCCAGGTTAATCAGATAATCAAAACCTGCATGTGGACTCTGAAGAAATTAAAAAAAGTTTTTCCTTTTATTCCACAATCCTGTAGAATTACTGCTACTCTAGCTCTGGTCATTTCCAGATTGGATTACGGGAATGCGCTTCTGCTCAACCTGGATAAAGTATCGCTAAATAGGCTGCAGGTGATGCAGAACACTGCTGCTAGGCTTCTACTGAAACTCCCCCGCGCGGCCTCCGCCAAGAAGTGCCTGAAAAACCTACACTGGCTTCCGGTGGCCTAACGGATCTCTTTCAAGGCCCTCTGCATTACTCATAAGGCCGTCCCTGGGATTGGGCCTAAGGTACTGACCACTAAGCTGCAATGGTACAGACCTAAAAGGCTGCTGCGATCTGCCACCGCCTATCGAATTCAAATTCCCCGTACCAAAAAGGCGAAGTGGGGCGACAGAGCTTTCACTATCGCAGCTTCTAAAGTCTGGAACTCACTTCCACTGGAATTAAGGCAAGAACATAATTATCTGACATTTAGAAGACTGGTCAAGACCTGGCTCCTCCCGCGATAAGATCCGGAGTCTCCCTTCTAGTGGACATAGCCTCTCTCAGTCAGCGCTTCGATGCCCTTGGGCCGGAACGCGCTTTATAAATACTCAATACATACATAAATACATACAACCTACACAATTCCATTATCCAACATACAAACATCCTCTGTGTACACTGCTGTAGTGTGTTCATGGTTCCTGTTGTCACTCCTTTCTTAAATTTGGGTCCCTTAGGTACCAACCACTGCGGAGGAATAGAAGGAGGCACACACTGGTGTACAGACCCCTTGTGGACTTGGCTATACTGGAGGACCAGCACATCACACTTACCTATTGTCTGGACAGGGCCACAATCACAGATCTGTGTGAACAATTGGAGCCTGATCTGCTACCTTCTATCCATAGCACCACAGCAATCCCCCATCTTGTGCAGGTGCTCTCAGTGCTCCATTTCCTGGCAACAGGCTCTTTCTAGGTGACAGTGGGCTTGGCTGCAGGGATGTCACATCCAATGTTCTCTATTGTGCTTGCAAGGGTTTTGTCTGCCCTGCTCAACCATATGTGCAGCTAAAATGCATTCCCACAGGTAGATGATTTACCCACTGTGAAGGCTGGATTCTATACAATGGGACATATACCTCAGGTTATTGAGGCCATTGACGGGAACCATATTGCCTTAGTCCCCCCGGGCCAATGAACAAGTGTATGGGAATCAGAAGAGTTTCCACTTACTCAATGTCCAGATGGTGCGCCTGGCTGACCACTACATCTCCCACGTCACTGACAAGTATCCAAGGTAGATGCCTTTATCCTGATGAATATCAGTGTCTCCCAGCTGATGGCACAACTACAGAGGCACAGACTGTGGCTAATAGGTGAGCCTGTGTCCCCACCCAATGTTTGTGAGTGTTTGCCTTCAGGAGTCATAGCCCATGCCATTGTGCAGGGCTGGTGTGTGACTTCTTGCAGGTGATTCCGGCTACCCAAACCTGTCCTGGCTCATGACCCCTGTTAGGAATCCAAGAACAGGGGCTGAAAATAGGTACAATGATGCTCATGGGCCTACCAGAAGGATTGTAGAAAATACCTTCAGGCTCCTGAAGGCTAGGTTCAGGTGCCTCCATCTGACAGGTGGATCCCTATGCTACTCCCCTGAGAAGGTCTGCAGAATCGTTTTTGTGTGGTGCATGTTGCACAGTTTGGCTCTCAGACGGCATGTACCCTATCTAAAGGAGTAGGGGGGTGACAATGCAGCTGTGACAGCAGCAGACACTGAGGACAGTGAGGAGGAGGAAGAGGAGGAGGTTGTGGACAATAGGTCACATTTGATCCAGCAGTACTTCCAATGAAACTCAGGTAAGACTGTTGAACTAATCATTTCTATATTTTAGTGTTGTACTGTGTGACTGCAGCATAATGTCAGTCATTCTCTTTGCATCCCACCTGACTGTCACCTATGCCTTCCCTTATTGCAGATGTTGGTGTTGTTCCAACAATGTACTGCTGTGATGTGTACAGACTGCTGAAACACATTTGTTGCATGGATCAACATATTAATGGACATTTACACAGGATAATACAGTCCATTACAGTTCATTACATTGTACATTACTATCACTCTAGTTGTGTCCAAGGGTGTTTATTGAAAATTGTTCTACAATGGGAAGTGCAATAGAGTGGGATGACGGTTGGGAATAGTCCAGTGTAGTGGACCAGTCTGTTTGTAGCACAGCTCCAGTGTCCAAGGGGCCATAGGAAGGGGAGCAATGGCAGTTCAAAGTAGACAAGGTGACACAGTGGAACACAAGGGGGACAATCAGGAGGGGCTCATTTTCTGGTGGTGGTCTTGGTCTTGGCAAGTCTCTCTAGTGACAGTGTCTGTCTGGGTCGCATGGAAAATTTGCAGGGTGGTTCACCTTCTGCCGGGGGAGGGGTGCTGGTGGCCTGTCGGTCCTGTGGAAGGGCCTCCTGTCCACTAGCTGCAGCAGCTGTGGAGGGCTGATCAGTTGACTGGCTAGTGGAAGGGGCCCGCTGGTATGATGTGTAGTCCCTGATGATGTTGGCCACATTACCCAACACCCCTGCAATGGAGACCATGGTGGGGTTCAGGGCCTGACATTCTTTCTTGATCTCCTGGTGGTGTTTCTCCTGCAGTCGCTCGTTCTCCTGCATGATGTCTATCACCTAACCCATCTTGTCCTCGGATTGTTGGTAAGCCCCCAGGACATATGGAGTGCCTCCTGAGCAGTTGGTTCGCTGGGTCTGTCCTCCGCCTGGCGCACAACTGTTCTCTGAGTGTCCCTGGCCCCCTGTGCCTGTTTTCCCTGAAAAGTGTGCCCACTGACCCCAGGACCCTCATTGTCTTGCCCGTGAGGTGTGGACTGGGGACCCAGTATAGGTGGGAACACTGCTGATTGACGTGTCCTGGGGACAGAGGTCTGGGGACGTTGGGTGGCTGCTGTGGTGTAGGATACTGAGGGGGGAGGCTCTGTGGTTGGACTGGGTGTGGGCTGGGGTAGCCGACTGACCAGTGGTCCCTGAGGTACCAGGGAGTTCATCCAGATCCAGAACTCCAGAGTTGCTATCATCACTGGGCCCATCTTCTGGTGGGGGACTGGGTAGCCGTGGCACCTCCTTACCACTGAGATTGGCTGGGGAACCTGTGGTGATGTAAGTGGTGTGTTATGCTACATGTCTGTGACATATTCTGCATCCCTAGCTTCCCCTACATTGTTGCTGTTGCCCTGCCACCTTTGTTTGTGTATGGTGATATATTGTGGGAGTGTTGGTTCTCCATGCTGTGCATGCATTGGTGGTTGGTGTGCATGCAGGGCTGGTAGGCATGTGCATATAGTGGCATGCAGGGCTTAGCATTTAGGTTTGTTAAATGTGGTGGTGCACTGTGGGGGGGAGTGGAGTGATGGGTGTCAGGGTGGGGGGTGGTGGTGGCATGCAAGTATGGGGGAGTGGTATGTAGTAAATGTAGACTCACCAGTGTACAGTCCTCCAGCAACTCCAGTGAGTCCCTCATGATGCAGAATTGCCAAAACTTGCTCCTCCCGTGCTGTCAGCTGTGAGGGAGGAGGTGGGGGTCCATCGCAAGTCCTCTGGATGGCGAGCTGGTGCCTTGCTGCCATGGAACGCACGTTCCCCGTAGGTTGTTCCACCTCTTCTTGATGTCGTACCTTGGTTGAGGATGCTGTCCCATGGTGTTCACCCTGTCCATGATCGTCTGCCATAGGTCCATCTTCCTGGCAATGGATATCTGCTGGATCAGTGCTCCACACAGCTGTGGCTCTACCCGGACTATTTCCTCAACCATGACCCTCAACTCATCATCAGTGAAACAGGGGTGCGTTTGTGGGGACATGGGTGTTGTGTGGTGTGTGTGTTGAGCAGAGGGTGTTGAGTAATGTGGTGGGGTGTGGTGTGTGTGTTGTGTGATGGATGAATGGGTTGCTGTGGTGTGTGTGTGTGAAGTTGTCTCTGTGATATGCGTGACTAGCTATTGTGGTCCTTTTTGTAAGCAAAGGATTGTGGGTGTGTGTTTTATAGTGCTGTTGGTGGGTGGGTGAAATTGTGTCAGATGTGAGTTTTTTTGTCTGGCCATTGTTGTCTTGTTTTGTATTTGGGTGGCCTTATCCACCTCAGCGGTGACACCGCCAATGGTTTACCATTGTTGAATGTCTGCTGTGGTAATTGGTGGGTCATTATTTGGAGGACGTAGTATTGGTGGCGTAACAGTATGGGTGGTAGGACCAACAGTTTATTATGTTCAGTGGGTCTTGAGGATTTGTGCTTGTGGCTGTTTTCTGTCAATTTTGTATGTTTGTGTCATAATGTGGCGGACGGATGTCCGCCTCAGCGGCTGTATGCTGACAGCAGTCAGCACAATACTATTCGGTATTTACCACCAAGGTCATAATGAGGGCCATTATTTTGAACTGATCTATTCAAATTGTCACAAAAATGAATCTTTCTTTTCATCATATGTTACCAGCATACATCCAAGGCACACGTCAGCCAGGATATAGGAGCTAGTAATGCTCAAAATAATGTATATAAATGTGTTATTCATAAACACTTACAAACAAATCATACATGCTTACTAAGCCAAATATATGTTAATATTTGTTTAAGCCAAGCACAGCACTCATAAAAAACATCTAGAAAAGTATCGGAGAACAGTTAATGTGTGTAACTGTGACCAGTCATTCTCTTAAAGCTTGTTTTTCTTAAATGCTATAGCAATGACATATTGTTAACCACACTAGTCAGCAGCATGTTATTGGCCTCTGTCATTAGCTGGCATTAACCAATACCTTTAGATTTCACTAGAACCATATGTATAATACATTTGGATAACAGAGCTTTCAGACAGCCCGCATCATCCATGGCGTGTTATTGTCTCATTCAAAATTTTCCTCCACCCACTGTAGCATACAGTATGGGACAATGGACCATTAGCTGAAATAACTGAGAGTAAAGGCATTCTGCTCTGTCAGAAGCATTGATGCCAATTCACCAAAATACCAGGGGGAGCACGACATTTGACCTTTATGCGCGCACACATGCTTGCACATACTCACGTTCACACATTCTCTCACATAAACATACTTTTGTAGTAAAGACAAGTTCCACTTGAAAGTAGAAAGTAGTTTATTGGAGAACAGCGCATATGACTTGTCTCCTCCAAGATAACTGCTAACTGCCCATCCCCCAGTATTGCAGAACCCCTGCTGTCACCAGTCACCTAGGCGCCGGTGTCCCAGATACCACAAATTTCACCCACAAACCTGCATATAACATATATGTAAAATTATGTTTTACTTACCTGAGCTGCCAAATAGGGTGATATTCCAGCTAATGTATTTCATTTTTTTTACTCTAATAGTGAAAATACTTTTCATTATTTGTGCAATGAAAAAAATTGACAAAAAACTAGGAAAATTAAACTGCAACTGACATCCATTAGGATGAATTTCCCCATGTGTTCCAGGAATATATTTTGCCATTTCTGTGACCAGGGGTCGCAAAGATAGTGCCAGGGGTCACAACCAGCATGCCTGGGGTCGCAGCTGTAACCACCAATGACCCTTAGATGAAGTCCATGGTCAGAAGGTGCACATCCACACACAAAGTAGTTCTCTTAAGTGCCATAGACTACTATGGCACTATAAATGTGGTTTTTGAGATGAAAACTATTTTTGTTTTAGGCACCAGACGATGCCAGATCTATTGTCAATGCTTGTTATGACCTTGAGCTGAAGGAGGTGCACCATGTATGGTTGTAATTTTAGCTATCTGCAATTTTTTCAGCAGCAGAAAAGCAACTCTAAGCAGCAGATGGGCAAACTCTCCAGGTGTGATATCTTAAGGATCTATGGGGATAAATAGATGAATTAGAGAGAGGTAAAGGACATGAGAGGCATAGCTAGATGATGGAGAGACTTAGGAAAAAACAAAATGCAAGACTCAGGGAGAGCAAAATGAAAAGAGATGTAGAAAAATGGGTTAGGTAAAGACAATGGAAGGACATTGAGAAATATGGAAAGATGGGTGAATGGCAGAAAGACATGTGGTGAAGACAGAAAACAGGTAGCTGGGTGACAGTTGAATTAGAGAAAGAGATGTATATTTGATACAGAAATAGAGTTGTGAGATAAAAAAGAGGAAGAGGCAGTGAGGCAGTAAGACCTAGTAACATAGAGGTACAGCAATGTAGATGTGGTAGATAGGTGAGTACAAATGGAGAAGGTGGTCCAGAGAGAGATACATGTGTGTGTGTGTGAGACAGAGAGAAGGAGTGATAAAGAAAGACATAGAGAAAAAGAGTGTGTGTGTCTGTGTGTGTGTGTGAGAGAGAGACAGCGAGAGAGAGAGAGAGAGACATAGGTTGATGAAAGAGAAAAAGAGGTAGAGAAATAGAACTAGTCAAAAAAGGGTAAGCTATTTAGAGAAGTGAAGGAAAAGGAACAGAGGTAGAAAGAGAGACAGGGGTGGGGAAGTGAGGTGGCAAACTACTGGTGAGGTAAAGTTAGAGGTTAGGATGGAGAAACAGACAGAGAAAGGTGTGGTAGACGGAGATTAGGTTGCGAAAGAGCTGTGAAGTGATGAGAGAAATGCTGGAGAGGTGAATTTACAGTTAGAGTAGTAGATACATGAAGAGAGAGATAGAAAGATGAGTTAAAGATAGAGTTATGTTGTGTCAGAAGAGAGGTATATGAGGAGAGATACAGAGAGTTCAGACAGAAAAACTGCAGTGAGTTACATAGAGAGAGAAGAGGTACAGATAACCTTCAGGTAGGGAAACTGGATTGAGAGCCTTAGCAACAGAGATAGGAACAGAATGACACTGAGAAAGACAATATCAATTAAAAGAGTTGGGAGCGTGAAAGTTGAGTGAGGTATATGAGGATTGTTGATAGATGGTTGAGAGAGAAAGACCAAGGTAAGGTAGAGAGAGCTGAGACAGTGATAGAGGGTGTAGCTTCATGGAGATATAGAGATAGAGAAAAGAGCCAAAGAGAGAGAGGTAAGGTAGAAATGAGGTGAGCCACGGAGAGAGCAATGACACAGAAAGATGATTTTTCAATGCAATTGCGATCAATTGCTTGAGAGCGCAAGAGTTGGATGAAGATGGGGCAGGCCTGGCATCAACACTAGGGGCCTGATTTAGAACTTGGCAGACAGATTGATCCATCACAGTGGTGATGGATATCCTATCTACCAAAATCAAAATCCCACAATTTTCAATGGGATTTAGATTTTTGCGGACAGGATGTTCATCACTATTGTGACAGAGTAACCCATCTGCTGAGTTCTAAATCAGGCCCTAAGGGGCCAATTAGGACTTTGGCAGCCACACCGCCAGCCCACGGTGGCGGCGGTTGGGAACTGGCACATAAGGTGGAGGCATTCCTACCGCCTCATTACGAGATTCCTGCGGGGCTGGCAGTGTGTTGGTGCCGCATTCATGGAGATGGCATGCTTCAGCTCCAGTTTGAGCCTGAAGCCAATGCCGGCCATGCTGCAGTGCCACCAGCCAGTGGGACATATTGTGTCACTTGCAAGTGACAAAGTGACCGCACCCGACCAGCCATCAGTGGGGGGTGCATCTAATGAGCAACAGTTTACATTTGATTAGGGCAGAATTACCCATGGCCAATGTTTGGGAAATAGCCTTTACTATGCAATGGGAACCACGCAGTTCCTTAACGATGTAGTCTTAACAGTGAATGCTTCTTTACCAGGCATTACTGAACCATGTATTTCTTTACAGTGACTTGTTTTAGGTAACGTATTGTTGGACTGGTGTAGGATTTTATGTCCAACACCTTCCCTACTGTAGTGCAGACTGGAGTTGGAATAGTAAATTATACTATTCCAAAGTTCAGCGCCCCCTAAAGCAACTTGTTGTAAAGATCTGCGTGGTTCAGGAATGCGTGGTAAAAATGCATTTGTTGTATAAACCGCTTTTTAAAAGGACGCATTAAACAGGCCTGTGTGGTTCCTCACACAACCCCATTGTTGTGGTCCTTTACCTGCCGCTACTGCTCGAACAGCCATGTCTTGAGAAGTTTCCAGAAGGTAAGGAGGTCTTTGGTCTGACACAGGTGGATGGGAAGAGTGTTCCACGTCTTGGCGACGAGGTGCAAGAATGATCTGCCGCCAGATGTAGTTCAGCGGATGCGTGGGACAGTTGCGAGGGCGAGGTCGGCGGAGCGGAGATATCGGGTCGGGGTGCAGAAGGAGAGTCGCCTGTTGAGGTATTCTGGTCTGGTGTTGTGCAGTGCTTTGTGAGCGTGGGTGAGGAGTTTGAAGGTGATTTCTTGTTGACTGGGAGGCAGTGCATGTCTCTCAGATGTTCTGTGATGTGGTAGTGGCGGGGGATATCCAGGATGAGGCATGCAGAGGCATTCTGGATGCGTTGCAACCTCTTCTGGAGTTTTGCTGTGGTTCCTGCATAGAGGGCATTGCCGTAGTCCAGTTTGCTGCTTATGAGGTGTAGGAAAGTACCATCTTGCCTGGCATGTTAACCCCATTTTTACTTGTATGTATATTTGTTTTTGCCTGTGTCACTGGGATCCTGCTAGCCAGGACCCCAGTGCTCATAAAGTGTGTCCTGTATGTGTTCCCTGTGTGGTGCCTAACTGTATCACTGAGGCTCTGCTATCCAGAACCTCAGTGTTTATGCTCTCTCTGCTTTTAAAATTGTCACTGCAGGCTAGTGACTAATTTTACCAATTCTGATTGGCACACTGGAACCCCCTTATAATTCCCTAGTATATGGTACCTAGGTACCCAGGGTATTGGGGTTTCAGGAGATCCCTATGGGCTGCAGCATTTCTTTTGCCACCCATAGGGAGCTCAGACAATTCTTACACAGGACTGCCACTGCAGCCTGAGTGAAATAACGTCCACGTTATTTCACAGCCATTTTACACTGCACTTAAGTAA
Source organism: Pleurodeles waltl (assembly GCF_031143425.1). Taxonomy (NCBI): domain Eukaryota; kingdom Metazoa; phylum Chordata; class Amphibia; order Caudata; family Salamandridae; genus Pleurodeles; species Pleurodeles waltl. The sequence goes on from NC_090437.1 coordinate 467,307,931, forward strand.
CTTATAAGTCACCTATATGTCTAACCCTCACTTAGTGAAGGTTAGGTGCAAAGTTACTTAGTGTGAGGGAACCCTGGCACTAGCCAAGGTGCCCCCATATTCTTCAGGGCAAATTCCCCGGACTTTGTGAGTGCAGGGACACCATTACACGTGTGAACTACATATAGGTCAATACCTATGTGTAGCGTCACAATGGTAACTCCCAACATGGCCATGTAACATGTCTAGACTCATGGAATTGTCACCCCAATACCACTCTGGTATTGGGGTGACAATTCCTTGCATCCCTGGGGCTCCAGCATGGGCCCCGGGTACTGCCAAACTAGCTCTCTGGGGTTTTCTGTGCAGTTACCGCTGCTGCCAACCCTCAGACAGGTTTCTGCCATCCTGGGGTCTGGGCAGCCCAGTCCCAGGAAGGCAGAACAAAGGATTTCCTCTGAGAGAGGGTGTTACACCCTCTCCCTTTGGAAATAGGTGTTTAGGGCTTGGGAGGTGTAGCCTCCCCCAGCCTCTGGAAATGCTTTGAAGGGCACAGATGGTGCCCTCCTTGCATAAGCCTGTCTACACCGGTTCAGGGAGCCCCAAGCCCATGCTCTGGCGTGAAACTGGACAAAGGAAAGGGGAGTGACCACTCCCCTGTCCATCACCACCACAGGGGTGGTGCCCAGAGCTCCTCCAGTGTGTCCCAGACCTCTGCCATCTTGAATGCAGAGGTGTGAGGGCACAATGGAGACCTCTGAGTGGCCAGTGCCAGCAGGTGACGTCAGAGACCCCGCCTGATAGGGTCTTACCTGGTTAGGTAGCCAATCCTCCTCTGAGGGCTATTTAGGGTCTCTCCTGTGGGTTTCTCACCACATAACGAATGCAAGAGCTCACCAGAGTTCCTCTGCACTTCTCTCTTCGACTTCTGCCAAGGATAGACCGCTGACTGCTCCAGGACGCCTGCAAAACCACAACAAAGTAGCAATAAGACTACCAGCAACATTGTAGCGCCTCATCCTGCCGGCTTTCTCGACTGTTTCCTGGTGGTGCATCCTCTGAGGGCTGTCTGCCTTCACCCTGCACTGGAAGGCAAGAAGAAATCTCCCGGTTGTCGACGGAGTCTTCCCCCTGCTAATGCAGGCACCAAACTTCTGCATCACCGGTCCTCTGGGTCCCCTCTCATCTTGACGAGTGTGGTCCTTGGAACACAGGAGCTGGATCCAAGTGTCCCCGACAGTCCAGTGGCCCTTCTGTCCAAATTTGGTGGAGGTAAGTCCTTGCTTCCCCATGACAGACAGTAATCCTGTATACTGCGTGAACTGCAGCTGCTAGGGCTCCTGTGCACTTTTGCAAGACTTCCTTCATGCACAGCACAACCCAGGTCCCCAGTTCTCCGTCCTGCATTGTCCAACTAGCTGAGTTGGACTCCGACTTCGTGGAACCCTCTTTTGTTGTGCTGAGATGACCGCTGTGCTCCGATATTCTGAATGCCTGTTCAGGTGCTTCTGTGGGTGCTGCCTGCTTCTGCATGGGCTCACTATTGCTGACTACCCCCTCGGTCTCCTCCTCCAAGGGGAGACCTCCTGGTCCTTTCTGGGCCCTGGCAGCACCCAAAATCCTCATACGTGACTCTTGCAGCTAGCAAGGCTTGTTTGCGGTATTTCTGTGTGGAAACAACTCTGAATCCTTCAGCATGCTGAGGGACATGTTCTGACCAAAGTAAAAGTTCCTGGCACCTTCCGTTGTTGCAGAATCTTCAGCTTCTTCTACCCAGAGGCAACCCTTTTGAACCTTCATCTGGGGTTTAGTGGGCTCCTGCCCCCCCGGACACTTGCGTGACTCTTAGACTTGGTCCCCTTCCTTTGCAGGTCCTCAGGTCCAGGAATCCGTCTTCAGTGCTTTGCAGTCAGTTGTTGTCTTTGCAGAATCCCCTATCTCAACTTTACTGTCTTTCTGGGGTAGTAGGGTAACTTTACTCCTACTTTTCAGGGTCTTGGGTTGGGGTATCTTGGACACCCTTCGTGTTTTCTTACACTCCCAGCGACCCTCTACACACTACACTAGGCCTGGGGTCCATTCGTGGTTCGCATTCCACTTTTGGAGTATATGGTTTTTGTCGCCCCAAGGCCTATTGTCTCCTATTGCATTCTATTGTGTTCTATAGTATTTGCACTACTTTTCTAACTGTTTACTTACCTGATTTTGGTTTGTGTGTATATTTTGTGTATTTTACTTACCTCCTAAGGGAGTATATCGTCTGAGATATTTCTGACACATTGTCACTAAAATAAAGTACCTTTATTTTTAGTAACTCTGAGTATTGTGATTCTTACGATATAGTGCTATATGATATAAGTGGTATAGTGACAGGAGCTTTGCATGTCTCCTAGTTCAGCCTAAGCTGCTCTGCTATAGCTACCTCTATCAGCCTAAGCTGCTAGAACACTACTAATCTACTAATAAGGGATAACTGGACCTGGCACAAGGTGTAAGTACCATCAGGTGCCCACTATAAGCCAGGCCAGCCTCCTACACATGGGCTTGGGTGACTGTTCTGGTTTCGGTGGGGATCCATTTGTAGATCTTTTGGAGCATGCGGAGGGTGTTGAAGCAGGAGGAGGAGATGGCGTTGACTTGCTGGGTCATGGATAATGAGGAATCCAAGACGAATCCTAGTTTGCGTGCATGGTCGGTGGGAGTCGGAGCGGCTCCAAGAGTTGCAGGCCACCAGGAGTCATCCCATGCAGAGGTGGTGGAGCCGAAGACGAGGACTTCTGTCTTATCGGAATTGAGTTTGAGGCAGCTCTTCTTCATCCATGCAAGGTGTACAAAGGAGGCCACATAAATATGAGCCAGTTTTTTAAAAAGAAAAAATCACGGTTTTGAATAGTAATTCCTTTTTCCTATCTGAACGGATATTTCTTTACATACGTGACTGACATGATTATTACAGGTTTAACGTGTAGTATAGCAAAAGGTCAGTGCCCAGAAAGACCGCTTGAAATAAAACGTTATGCACTGCTAATGTGAGATTGAGAACACGGCCGTTTGTGCTTAAGTGCTACAAATTACCAGTCTCAAAAACACGTAATATAAGCAGCAATAACACAAACAGAAAAGCGAATAAACTAACAATTGCAACACAAACCCTGTAATGGCCACATAGTTTCAGCCGCAGCAGGCTGCTGCCTGCCCTTCCTGGAAATTGACAAATGAGCGCTGTTTAATATTTTGCCTGAACAGTTTTTCCTTTCAGAAACCTATTTGTGATAGGATAATGAGAGACGCAGGCATGCGGCGAAGAGAGTTTTGTAGGGATGACTGGCTTTCTGGGGCATATCATCAGATGCACACTTTGTTTACCTAGAGTGAATGCAGTGGTTACCGTGATTAATTGAGCCCATTTGATGTGAGACACGCTGCGTTTCACAAAGGACGTGGCGGCCATTTTCTCATTGTGACTCATACGTTGTATCCTGGCAATATCAAATGACAGTTCTAAATTTAGCTGTTCATAAATCTTTTAAAATGCTTGCTCCCATCAGTATTGTTTCCCTTTTTTCAGTCATTGCCACCAACTGATAAAGCCTAATTCCAACAGGTGATCCCGAGGGATGAATCGTTCGATGCATTGTTTGTATAATAATAGGACAAGCATAACTGTCTGTTTGCTGAAGGTGCCATTATGTTAAGCTTTTGTAAAAAAGCAGTTATAATAAGCAAAACACATTTTAGGCGTCAAAATAGTTATTTCTTGCATACTGAATGTGGTAGCAAATACATATACGCGAAACATGTATGAAATGTGCTTTCTTCGTCACACCTAGGACTTATTTCATTAAGGTATTGATATAGAACGCAGAGATTGTATATGGCATGCAGTTTGACCGGATCTTATGTTATTTTGTACATCATGTTAAAAATTCTTATTTGAAATAACCGCGTTTGTAAATTCAGGCTTTAGACAAATTCTAATACTCCTCTACAAATGCTAAATATACTTTAATTTTTGAAAAATGCTGCAAAACGCATTACCATTAGTGTACCAATGTTATTGTTTGCTGACCACTTCACTCCATAAAAAAATCTAAACATTCTACAACCCACCAAAAACAGGTAGAATTCATGCCTGGCAAATTGCTTTGTAATAGAAAAAAATGTGCAGTGACACATATGGTAATTCTGCATGCCGCAAGTTATTGCCCATTACTAACCAGGTCAATATCTAGGAATTGCATGGTACTGGCTGGGCGGTACTGCACAGTGCTATTCTTTCGTGGTGCAAAATACACTCTATTAACTTGCAACTGGTGATCTGCCTTTTACTACATAAAGCACCTTTCTGGTTCTTTTTTACCTACTTTACTTTAATCTTGGAAAACGCAATTTGCCTGTTCAAGATGTTATTTTTATACCTTTCCCTGTGTTTATTTAGGTTCTTGGTCAGAGTTTGCTGTGGGTTACATCCTACAATTGTGCTTTAGGCATCCGACATTTTCTTTCTCTGCATTTAGAGTTGGTGAAAGCCAGAGTTTGTTAATATTATTTTAGAGTTTCTATTTAGGAGCAAGGGTGTCGTTGATGCTTGTTTCCTTCACAGGTCCTGGACATCATGCCACTGACAACGATGTATTTCCATCCATACACAGAGGATGTTGAGGAGTCCCAGGAGCAACCCCCTTGCTCATGCAGGCCTCTATCAGACGACCTTCAAAACCAGCTGTAGAAATTAAAGAGCTTGTTGGTGCCTTGATGGATGAAAGCTTACACACCATTTCCCTGCTATTTAGCGGTCCCATTGTCAGGAAATCGTCTGGATTACAAATGCCCAGCCACAACAACAAATTTCACGGATATTAATCCTAGCTAATCAGGACATACATTTGGTGTAGGGGTGGGTGTAACTGGTGTAATTCTGGGGTATCAGCTACATTACAGATTTTTTGATAGCAAGATTGCGTCAGGGTGAATATAACTTGAAAAGCACTAGAACTGTCTCCTGTTTGGGAAATTTTGTTGTTACAGCTCGTGGCTAGACCTAGGCCAGTGAACTATTGGCCAATATGGCATAAGATAGAAGTTAAGCTAATGATACAGGCCAAAATGCATCAACACCTTTTCTTATCAAGTCAATTCAAGATGATGGTTGTGTGTCTTCACTTTAGGCAACCTGAAATGTGGATTATATTTGAAGAAATGTATATAACCACTGTGGATACGTTGGTCCTGAAATATGTTTTTGATAGTTTGTAAAAAGTCTTTGTTTATTTTGTGACTATGGGCCAGATGTAACAAACATTTTGCATGGTGCAAACTGCGAAAATCGCAGTTTGCGCCATGCAAAATGCCGTTTGCGATGCTCATTCACAATTTGCGAGTCGGTACCAAATGGTTTAGTTATTTTTTTTATTTTGCAACTCGTTTTCCTTTAAGGAAAACGGGCTGCAAAATAAAAAATGAACTGCTTTATTTAAAAAGCAGTCACAGACATGGAGGTCTGCTGACGTCAGCAGGCCACCATCCCTGTGAGTGCAGAGACTCGCTATGGGGTTGCAAAATGCGACCCACCTCATTAATATTCATGAGGTGGGTCTTTGCGACCCCATAGCGACACGCAATCGGTGTCTGAGACACCGTACTGCATCCGATTTTGCGAATCGGAAATTGCGAGTCACACCAACTCGCAATTTCCGATTCGCAAAATCGGAAATTGCTACATCTGGCCCTATATGGGCCTGAATATAAGTTTGGCGGTCCTGTGACCACCATGTTGGTGGTGGCGGTCCGACCGCCAATGGTCTGGAAGAGTGGACTGCCATACTACGAGTATCACGAGTATGACATATTAAGTGGACATGGAGTGATCCAGGTAAGGTTGGTCACAGATTTGGGGTGTATTAGTCCTTTGCCAAAAGAAGCTAGGACAGGGGGTGGGTGGAATTCTGAAGTGCACAATACAATTGTTTGATGTGGTGTGTTGATTCAATTGTCTCATGTGTGTGATCATATTGCCTTGATACATGTTGTCATCCAGTGCAATCCATGCATTGTTCCTTTATATTATGTTGACAATGATCCTGTATGAAACAAAGAGAGGGACTGGGAGGGTTCTGGTCTAGTGTACGGTCTCCCAAGACCTAATGTATAAAAAACGGAGTGCACTGTTCTAATATATATAAAAAAAAATGTTTTTATATATATCACTCAATATATATATGCGGGGTGGACAGAGTCAGCAATATCAGGAGAGCCCTCAACCATCCATTAGGATGCCAAGTTTCATCACTGGGCAATCTCCTCGTCAGACCGGTGCTGCAATGTCTGGCGGACCACCCCGAAATTTAATGTTAGCAAAATGGGGTCTGAAATGGAAACTGACTGTGAAAAAGCAAAAGGAGAGGAAAGTGGATTAAAATTGGCTTTGAACCTCTAACATCACAATTTTAGTAGATCAGAAGAAAGGTTCAAGTCAAGATTAAAAAATAGAGGGAGTGAGATACGGGGGATAATGTCCCACTACACTCCGTAAAAAGGAAAAGGAAGTGTACCTAGTCCTAACGTATTCTGGTCAAGATGTTTCGCGTTTTAACGGTCATAGAAATGATCCAATGACGCTTTATCAGGACCCTAAAACTACTTCTCCTATTTAATAGTATGTCATAAGTGCTGGGAGGTCACTTACTGTATGAAGACTAGTTGTCAACGTCGATTTGGTCAAGCAGTCACCCATCCCATAGTGAAGGATAAACATCATAGGAACGTGCAAGCCTCAAAACCACAGAAGAATTATTGGTCTCCTGCCGGTCCTGCATGTGAACCTGCCCGAGGTGCACGCCTGAAAGATAATGATCCTGTATGACCTGTATGTAGCTGCTGAACTATTTACTCATTGCAGGCCATAGTGCCTGTGCTACAACGCAGAATCAGACCACTAGGTGCTTATTCATTGTAATAGGATGGACCTATAATTAGGGACTGTTGTTCTGCCCTTTGTCTGTGTCATGGCATATGTCAAGTTGGTGGACCTGGTTGTGGTATGTGATAAGGCTCAAGCTATTGACAACATCTACTAATCTATTAACCTATTCTCCAGGACAAGGTCTGACATAGCCCTTTCTTCTGTGGTCTGGGGGGGGGGGCGGTACCTTGAGATATTTAGCCTGACTCAACATTGTTTTTCCATTCTTGGCTATGACAGTCCAGACATTTTGGCAGCCTATGTGCTGTACAGTGCAATAACATGTTTGGTGTGACTAGTCACTTGTGTCATTATGTTAGTAGTAATCCTCTGCATGCCGCTACCTGTGAAATATCCCTCCTTCCATTACCAACTTATGTATTCATCATTGCCATCACATGGATTTAACATTCAAATTCTAACAATGATGACAAATTACTAGTAGGCATTGTTTTAGTGTTTCGGTTGTTTATTTACATGTGCACACAAAATAAAGGTAAAACTCTAAAAATGAAATTGACAGTGAAGAAATCCATCATGGTGAATGTGTTGAAGCAGATATGTTAATTAGAATTATTAAAGAGTGTTTATGCGTATTGATTAATAAGAAAATGATAGAAAAAGTAAACATAGAAAAATTAATGTGTACGTTTGAAAATGTGCCCACGAAGAGTGGCCCCCAAAATGCACGAGTTGTACTAAAAATGATAAAAAATTATGTGAAATGTTGACAATGTGTAGTAATAATGTAGTAATATGTCATATTAAGATGTATAATTTATGTTTTGCTTTATATTGTAGAGCTAACTTAGCTGAAGTTGAGGCCTAGTTTTGCCAGGCCTCATGCAGCAGCAGAATAAACATGCAATGTAGAAAAGACAATGTGCCAAACTGACCCTGAGCTATTCGCGTTAATAAGGTCTGCTTAGCTAGAATTTTCTGCAAATGTACCGAAGGACAGGAGATGAGGGAATCAAAATTGCAACATAGACTGTGTAGAGCAGACAAGATGTACTTTCCCAGGACTCGAACAATAGAGACACTGACTGGAGAAGAAGATGCAACATTTTCGATACTTGATGAGCCAGATGATGAGGACATCGTACCATAAACCAATCGACAACCTGAGAGTGGTGAAATATAAAAATTCATAGATTTGTAAAATAAAAGTTATTGGGTAGAGTCAGATCAGGTGACTAATTGACCAATTACGAATTAGGGGGATGGACTTGGCAACTTTGATATAATGTCGTGACAAAGGGGAAAAACTTCATACGCAGAAGAGAACTGATGCGGATGTTAGATGTCGGAGGTTAGGCATGGATATTCAAAGAGATTCGAGACTTTGTCATTGGGCTCAAGCTCTTGAGAGCCTGATGCGTTGCTGATCGATTAATGACCTCAAGACGAAGACTGACTTTGTTGCTGATCTATTCTGTGGATAGGTAGCTATGACAATGTGACTGATTACTTCTGTGCCTTTCTTTCTAGGTACCAACTGCGCTGTTTAAATAATTTTCTTAGAGCTAGATGTTTTTTCCAAATTCATGTCCTTAATTGTTTTTGCATGAAGTCCCACATGCTAATGCTAATCTGGGTTAGGTAAGGTTCCTATCGGTGACGCTGACAGTGACAAATGATTGACAAACTGGTTGCTGAACTCTGCTATTTATGTTGATAAATTCATCTTTGTTGGCTTATGCTGAAGCATTAGAACGTATGTTTTCTTAAGTTCTGATTAGATTATGTTATTGGTGGTCACTAATGAACTAATTCTGAGTTGATTAATAAAGTTTGAAATAACCATATGGATTGGCATTGTAACTAAAAGGGAAATAAAAATTGTTAAAACGTATATTGAGTTGTGGTTATTCACAATAAATGTCGACACTATTTACTAATGATTAGTTGTTATTGATTTGTATATTGATTATTGATGAACATTGGTCACTACATAGCTAGGATACTCCATGGGAATCAAAACATTCATCAGCCTATACGCGTCCCTTTGTAAGTAGTAAGTTTAGTTACTAAGGACCAGGCACGCTAGCACATGTAATCATTATGGTAGAAGCCACAAGATTTGAAGTCCAAAGTTAAGTGTCCTACTAGCATGGAACATGGAAAGTGATAAGAGAACAGTCAGCAGAGCGAATCAGACAAAGAAGTTTCATCAGGAAAGGCTCACTTCCTGTGAGTGATTTGTGTCTTACCATCTATGCCTCCTGATGGTTAGGTGGATGTCTCTGCTTGCAGGGGGGTTCTTCAGCTACAGAGGCAGGGGTGCCTGAGGCAGGTCCTTCTTCTGGCAGGGCCTCCCTTCCAACGCCTGCCACAGATGTAGAAGGGGCTAGAATAGACTGGCCAATGGAAGGGGTCTGGTGTTGTTGACAATCCCTGCTCAGGGTGGTGTTGATGTCTCTCAGCACCCCTGTTAGGGAGGCCATGTTGCTTTTGTGTGACTCCCACTGTTCACAAATTTCCCTATGGAAGTCCCTCTGGAGCTCCTTGATCTCCCTGATTTCAGTAAGTACCTGGCCCATCATGCCTTGGGATTGTTGGTATCATCCTGAGACCTTGGTGATGGTGTCCTGACCAGAACCATCCCCAGCAGCCACATGCCGCTGGTCCACATCTTCCCTCCCACGCACCCTACCCCCATGAGCCTGCATCCTTGGCGCAGCTTTCCCCCTACTACTGGTTCCAGGACCATCATTGTTCGAGCTGTCTTGCTGAGGGTCAAGATACTGGACTAGAGGGCACAAGATGGTTGTGACTGTCCTTGGGATACAGGTTTGGGGGCGACTGGTTGCCTGAGATGTTTATGCAACCAGGCTGGGAGGAGTCAATGTGATCATGGTGAGGCTGACAGGTGTCATCTGACCAGGTTGTCCGGATGGGCCAGAACCGTCCTCAACTTCCTCATTGGATTTGCCGATTCGCCTTATGTGATAGGCCCACATGGTATCAACTGTGTCAACCTGACAATTGGGTAACATACCAATTACATTTCAGTCAACTAGCTTCAGGATGTCTGAGTTTATTAGCACATGCAGGGATGGTCATAGACTTATATCTTGCCAACAGTGCAATGAAAACAGTGGGGGGGGGCAGGATGTGGTTTAGTTCAACTCAAGACCTAGTTGACTGTCATGTAGGTGGATTCAAAACCTTGCGGTGTATGTGATAGTTGTCATCATATGGTCAGTGCTTTGGGAATATGTCTGCTGCCTATAGCAATCAGAAGATGCACTTTGGGGCCTTTGATCTGTATTTAATGTGTTTTGGCACACAGTTTGACTCGTGCCTTCCTGTCTACAGTTTTGGCATCTTGGCATAGCTGCTTATGATGGATCTAGGTCTTGGTCCCTCCCAGGTGGGTAAACTTCAACTGTGAGTTCACAGGCAGATGCACATTGTAATATGGACACTGGCCTGGTTCTTGGAGCTACAGGGACAGGCCCTCATTGAATGTACAGTCATGTTACTTCAAGATGTACACACAATATTCATGGGTCATCCTCTCAGGTGAGTCCAGTTGCATTGCAAGTTCACTTACAGGGATACTTGAACAGATGCACAGTGGGCGGATGTTTGGCATTGGGTAAACAGTGCCTCCTGGCCTTAGAATTGCTGTCAGGGCTCATCGTACACACAGACTATACAGATGCCATCCTCTTAGGTGAGTACAGTTAACTGGTGGAGGAGAGAGATGAGGGTCATTGTGGCAGAGGGCAGTGTTGTGGTTGTGTGAGCGTTGCAGGGCCTTAGCATAGCTGTCAGTGCATGTCCTACACGCAGACTATACAGATGCCATCCTCTCAGATGAGTACACTCCAATGTGGAGTTTATACTAAATGTTAAATTTGAGTAGGCTACACGTTCTGGTTTTAGTAATTTTGGAACAGTGCCTGCTGGGATTTGCAGTGCTGCCAATCCCTGTACTACAGCCACTGTACAGAGATGTATTTCTCCCAAGTGAGTCTAGTTTACATTTTGGAGGCCAGTCAGGGGTCTGGGTCTGTGGACAGGTGGACACTGGACTGTTGAGTGGGGCGACAGTGAGGATGGCAAAAGATGAGCAGTGAGCAAGCATGCCAGTACATTTTGGTGCCATTGTCATTGTTGTGACTTACCTGATTCCATTCCCCCAGGTATTCCTGTCAAGCCCTCGGGATGCAAGATGGCCAAGACCATCCTCTCCCAGGATGTGAGTTGTAAGGGAGGAGGTGGGGGCCAACCACCATTCTTCTGGACATGCAACTGGTGTCTGGATGCCAAGAACGGACCTCCCCCCTGAGGTTATTCCACCTCTTCCTGATGTGGTCGCTTAGGGAGGGGTGGGGTATACAGAATTCACCATGTCAACTATCCTTTGCCACACCTCATTTTTCTTACAATAGCAGTGTGCTGGACTTGGGCTCCAAAAATATGTGGGTCTACTCTAATGATTTCCTCCGCCATGACTCTTAACTCATCTTCAGTGAAAGGGGGATTTTTTTGGGGTGACATTGTGGGGAAATGCAATAATCAAATCAAATCATTAACATTTTTAAAGCGCGCTACTCACCCGTGCGGGTCTCAAGGCGCTAATAATCAATGATCAGAATAGGTGCTGGGAATTGAGAAGGTGACGGGGAGTAAATGGAGTGGAGGGGTGCAAGTGGGTGTGTTGAGGGTGTGGGATATTTGCACAGTGAGAGATGGTGGGGTGACAATTAAACTGCAATTTTTCTTTCTTGGGCGCTCTTGATGGTGTCTTTTGAAGGGGTGTGTTTTATAGTGTGGTTTGTAGGTCTGTCGGTGTGATAATGTGTGTCAGCTGTGTTGTTTTTAAAATCATCCAATGTTGTGGTGTGTATTACTGTGGTGGCCGAGAACCACTGAGGTTCGAACACCATTGAAGGACCCGCCATGGCATGACTGCTAGTGCAATTTTGAACTTGTAACAGGTTCGGTGGTTAGTTGACGGGCTGTCGATGCTTGTGGTCAGACCGCCTATTTCCTGCCCTCCAACATACTGGCAGTGTTGATTTTGTGGCTGGGTTTTAGCGGTCCTGGCTGTTCAACTCGTAATGCTGTGGTCTGTACAACCCCCAACATGGCAGTCTTTTGGTGGCCACCACTAAGGCGGTCTGGTGGTCAGCCCGCCAAAGCCGTAATGAGGCCCTATATGTTTATGTATTGTGATGTTTATATGATTATACAGTGGATGTGTTTTTTTAAATTTTGTTCTATAACTCGCAACTGTAAAGATCCACAAAAATAATTTATATTAAATAATTGAAAGACTAAAGACAAAGTTTTGAGGTTGCTGATTGTGAAATAAGCATGGAATAATTCCTTTGCACAAAGTTGTATTTGTGTCTCACAAATGCTTGGGGTGCTTGTTTGAGTAGTTGTGAGTTAAATTATTATATCTGGTTCTCATATTTTCATGCTTTTAAAAATATAGAGACAGAAATATTGGAAATTAGATATTGTGACACATAAGTGATGTACAAATATCATTGTCAAGAATAACCTTAAGTAATATCGTTGTAAATGATATTGACTTTTTAATATCGTCGTTTTCACTAGTATAGTGGTTAAAAACATTGTTTTTCTATTATTTGAACGTGTTTTATTTGATATATGAATTGTATGTGTTACTATTGTTTATCTAAATGTCATTATTTGTTTTTGAAACAATTGTATTTAATTATGTGAGCTCTTATTCAGTTGTATTGGTTTATTGTGTATGTATGATATAATAATGATATATATATATATATATATATATCAGTGTAAAATGAATATTCTTAAAATGTATGGTTACCTCTCTCTCTCTCTCTCTATATATAAATATATTTATATATATATATATAAATCATATATACATATATATGCATATACATAAAATATGTATATATATAATTAAAATAAGCCTACATTAAACCCCATTGACAGAATACACATAAATAAATTAAAAAGCACACATAATCCAAGCACACTGAAACAATTATTAAATCAGTAAAATGTACATATATAACACTCTCATGCAAAAATTGTAAATAATACTTAAAATTCAGTGTCAATAGCGCGTCTTCGGAATCTGATTACTCCAATATAAATCCACAAATGGCAACCCAAAAATGCAAAAATAACATAAAATAAAATTGGAAAATTAATTCATTAAAAATATACTTTAATGCAGTTGTACACATTATATAAATCTGGACAAATATCAACATTAAATAAATGAAAATGCGAAGCAAATACATTTTTAAAACTTTAGAATCAAAACAAATGAAAATAATTAAGAATAAGAGTCCTTAAAGCAAAGCATCTTCTCTCCTTTAAAATTAAAAGTAGAGAAACTGAACCCTCCCGACATAGCCACTAATTACATCAAAAACAAAACCTACGTAGCATACAGATACTCAACAATTTCTACATGCTGTACAGAGAATAAATATATTTTAAAATAGAAACTTTGATGAAAATCCTCAAAACCATAGAAACCTAGTAACCAACGTACTAAAAACATGGCAACAGAAAGGGCCTATGTAAGAGTCTAGCTGTCACTAGACCACCTGACTCGCAGTGGCAGTCTGGATTGCCGTTGTTGTGGCAGTCCGACTGCCACATTATGATCCTGGCAGAACCGACCGCCAGGGTACCGCCGTCTCTGCCGGGATCGGTGATCCCAGCTGGCTGACGGCGGGTGCAGGTGGTAATCAGCCAGGGCGGTGCTGAACGCAGCACCGTACTGCTGATTGCAACCTGGTTCTCTTTCAGCCTTTTCATGGTGGTTTCACCACCATGAAAAGGCTGGTGGAGAACAGGTGCTGGGGGCCACAGGGCGGCCCCTGCACTGCTCATGCATGAGCAGTACAGGGGGCCCCCTGCCTAGGACCTCGCAATGCACACTATCTGCTGTGCAGACAGTGCACATTATGAGGGTGCGGGCAGAAGCATTACTGCTGGCTTGATTACAAGCTGGCGACAATGCTGCCGCCACTTTCTCACTGGAGTGACTGGTGAAAATGTGGTTTCCACCAGTCAGTCCAGCGGGAAATTTATAATGGTGCCCGAGGGAAGGTTGCCACTACTTGTTCCTATCCACCAAACTCATGTCCAGGGCCTAAATAAGCATAACACAAAAACCTAAATCATAGCAGCACTTTTAATACTTTAGAATGAACATGCAATCCAAACATGATGCACCAAACTGACATCTACATAGTAGACAGTACACAAAATAACAATACCTACATACAAAACACAACTAAATACAATAAAATATACTTAATAAAAGAAAATACTACAAATAAACTTTGCAAGTAATAGTACGTTTGCAAAAGTCTTACTTTAAACAACAACATGCTGAACCTCCTCCAGCCACAATGGCTCTAAGTTCAAACTAATGAAAAAAGACTCCAATCCTACAGATGGCATGAGAAAAATGGCAGCTTAGTAGAAATTGAAAATAGAATATATATCTATACAGATAAATGCAATAAAAAATATATATATATTATATTATTTATACAAAATGTTCTTCTATACAAAAAAGCTAAAAAATATACAAGATAACTTTAAAAATGTGTGTTATTTTTCCAATATTAAAAATTAAAGGTATGTGTAAATTCATAATTGCAATGTAATATTTTAAAATATAAATGTGTAAAAATCTTTATACATCTGAAAAGATTAAGGGCCCGATTTTGAGTTTGGCAAACAGGAACACCCATCTGCCAAACTCCCAACTGGTAGTTGCCCCCTTGCTGTCTACCTCCCCGTCGGCCCCATCGCTGGGCTGACCGGCGTAAACCAAGGTTTCTGCCTGTCAGCCCAGTGGAAAAGTGGCAACAGCATTGGATCCAGCAGCAATGCTGCCACCTGCAGGGGGAACCAGCACCCTCGTAATACGCACTATCTGCACAGCACAAAGGTAACACATGAGCCAGTCATGGTCACAGATGACTTCAATATCAGGGAAGAAGTCTAGCTATGACACTAACCATACCACAACTAGGTGACCACTCCACCCCAAACCTGTTCCACATGCAGAACACAGTAAACTTCTAGTCAACAAATGGATACCATTTTAAGTACCCTATCAATAACACAGACACAGTCCCATGCACACAGCTAGGGAAAGGCAACACTGGTATCAACATGTTATTCCTTCATTAGCTGACAAGTGACACCTGCCCAAAATGAGTCCAGGAGGTAGTAACAGGGCCATTCAGATGTGCCTCACATGTGTGTTGCAAGGAAAAACAATGACGTCTGGTCCTAAGCATCATTGAGAGATGTCACCAGAATATCCACAAGAATGGTGCTGTAGGGCCTAGGATAACCCCCACCAATGTCTCACACCCATTTCCATGTTTACTTCTGAGTGTGTTTGTAATAGACAACTGTACCATGCAGTTAGGAGGGATACGTAACTTGCAAACACTAACTGAAGGACAACAAATTGTTGTACAATGAGAAGTTACATCACTAACCACACATCAGACATGGCAAGAATGGCATCTGTCTGTGGATGAATCCCTGAGACCAAACATGTGTGATGCACATGTCACTGCAAGTCAATCCATGATGCATCCAAAAAGTCAGGACACCATTTGCAATCAACCCACAGGTGCTGTGCACCTACAACCAACAGTCCACATCAAGGGTACAAATGATCATGAAGTGGATCCACACCCTGGCCCTACCTTTCATGTCCATCATGGCTACTGCCGTTACACATGACTAATGATGTACTATGAGGCATGAATGTATCTGTCTGACATTACGACAGTGACACAGTCCTGTCTGGGGAATCACAGTAAATGGACAACCATTGAAAATATATCTTTATGACAACAGGACACCATAGACATATATGTCGGAGATTCCAGGCATCATCCCATCTGCATGGCTAAAACATTCCACCCTCTAATGCATAGTTATGTATCCTAGTGGGAATGGAGCACATGCAGACACGTAGGCAACTGGAATGTTGGCTACACTGATGACATATCACCCATGACAAAGCACATTCCCCACTTACCAAGGGAAAGTAGTATGTTACAGCTCCCAAGATTTTGCCATGGAAATCAGGTCACATGTATGATGGACACACATGCATCACAAACAGCACCCAACATACAATGGAGAAAAACGGCCCATAAGTTGCAGATGTCAACCTACAATATTCCCTGACACATGGCAGTGGACAGTGAGCCACATCCTACCTACCTGTGACTTTTGGAAGGAGTGAACTGTTAGTGGAAATTGACACACATCGGAGTAGGTAAAGCAGAACATTTGTTCACTAGACCCAGTCATATGTGCTCCCTGCTGTGCAATTGAACTGAGGGTTCTCAACAGTTAAGTCCTAGGTCCCAGCTCCAAAAGGATGAGCACACCGGTTGGAAACACATGGCCCATCTACACCTATTTGATCCCACATGATCCGTGACACATGACACATCCCACATTGTCTGGTGGAGCAGTCTGTCCCTCACTCAATCACATGGCAAAGGGTCAGGCATGCTTTTGGCTATTACTCACCCCCTTGTGGCTACTGTGCTTCCCTCAAAGACCCATCCAACTCCGAGTTGGCCGCCATCACAATGCAGGCCATTAGGGGGGCCATGGTCCGTCTTTGTTGGGAGGACAGCCCCAGCTGGGCCTCTGTGGTCTTCCGGGTCCAGTGTCCCGGTCCTCCCACCTCTTCCGACAGTGTGCTCTGTGGACCCCCAGTGTCTGCACCTTCTTGGTGATGGCTCTCCAGATCCCCTTCTTCTGATGGGCGTTGACCTGCATGGATGCAAATGACCAGTCAGCATATTATGCCCACAAGTCCCATACAAAATGGCTGAGTCACATACATGTCAATGCACCAAGCTTTTAACATTGAGGGCCTCATTATGACCCTGGCGGGCGGCGGAGGCCGCCCGCCAGGATCCCGCCCTCCAAATTACCGCGCCGCGGTCAAAAGACCGCGGCGGGTATTACGAGTTTTCCCCTGGGCTGGCGGGCGGTTCCAGTTAAACCGCCCGCCAGCCCAGGGGAAAACGACCTTCCCACGAGGATGCCGGCTCGTAATCGAGCCGGCGGAGTGGGAAGGTGCGACGGGTGCTACTGCACCCGTGGCGTATTTCACTGTCTGCAAGGCAGACAGTGAAATACATTTTGGGGCCCTCTTACGGGGGCCCCTGCCGTGCCCATGCCATTGGCATGGGCACGGCAGGGGCCCCCAGGGGCCCCGCGACCCCCCCTACCGCCATCCTGTTCATGGCGGCTTTCCCGCCATGAACTGGATGGCGGTAGGGGGGGTCAGAATCCTCATGGCTGCGGAGCGCGCTCCGCAGCCATGGAGGATTCCAATGAGCAGCGGAAAGTCAGCGGGAGACCGCTGACTTTCCGCTTCTGACCGCGGCTGAACCGCCGCGGTCAGAATGCTCATTGGAGCACCGCCAGCCTGTCGGCGGTGCTCCCGTGGTCGGTGGCCCTGGCGGCCACCGGCCGCCAGGGTCAGAATGACCCTCTGAGTCTTGACTATCCTGTCCTCCTGTGGCACATAAGAGTCATTGGACTCAGAGCATGACTACAAAAACTCCCTAATAGGGTGCCCTACACTGACCAGGTAGGCCAACTGTGACTTTTGTGGGACATGGGCTAGCAACATGACATTGACCATGAACACAATGGAACATATCACACAAGTGTCAAATGACATGTACACCACCCAGCAAAGAACATTCACAAGCATTCGCTATCTATGAATGTCAGCCACTGCATACAGTTCCTACAGGTCACAGTCAGCACTTGGACCACAATGAAGGGAGTGACATGTAGAGCACACAAAGATTCAAACCTATCCCTGTGTGGACATGGACAGATAAAGATGAAGGCACCTGCTACTTCAGGGGGTGGGGGTTTGCGTGTCACACCAAAATTACAATACGCACTTCCACACGTGTATACACAAAACCCATAGCACTGTAAGAGAAACATGTCCATGACCTGTACATGTCCAATACCATGGCACATCAGTGAACAAATGCAGTTTGCGGTTCTGCAATGTCCAAAATGCAAGGAGCATGCACAGGGTACATCAGAGCTGGATGAAAGAGACAACAGGCTTGCGGGATCAAGGGACCTGTCAAGGATATGTGACACACATTATCAGAGTTGATATGAGCACATCAGACACAGATCAATACCATGCCCCCAATGCAATTTCCATGGTAATCAGTGGACAGATGTTTAAGAAGCGGGATATTGGTGTTGAGGCATGATTTGGAGGCATCACATGATGCCCAGGGATACAGGGTGTGGGCACAGTGTCACACTTGTAGTGCAAAAGGGAATCTATGTCAGCCCAGATATCAAGTTTTTCAGTGAGTAACTATTGACAATGCCCATTCTCTGCAGACATGTATCCCAGTACATTATATATCCCACAGCCAATTACCAATGGGTGTCTATGTAAAGAGCTGAGATGCATAGTGAGACATTACCTGGCTTCAGAGCAACAGTCCGACAAGGCTAGATGTGGCCAGAGACCAATGTGCAAACGCAGTAAGGCCGCAAATAGTCCTCCTGCTGTCATGCAACCACATATGATCAGATATTTTCTACATCGTATGGCAAGATTTGCCTAGGGGTTGGCTGTCATGACACCTCACCTAGCCATGTGTATCAAATGCAAATTGGGTCAGGGAACACTCATTGCACACTCACCGCATTGCCTCAGGACTCCAAACCTGTCACTTGACAAAGGTACATGCCCATTTACTCTACCATTGGTACACACTGACAGCACCTACAGGGCATTGAGGACGCAATGTGCCAAACTGGGCCTAAGTCTAGCCTAACTAAAGCTAAGATAAGTAGGGTTACAGAGAAAAGTGTGCCCATGGTGGACTTACCTGTTCCTCTTATGAACCATAGAGATGTTCCTGCAGGGGTAGGGCCTCTTCCACCAGCTTTTCCAGCTCTTTTGGTGAGAAGGCAGGGGCCCTATCATCTGTAGGATGCAGCATTATTGCTCCCAGAGACGGGACACAGCAGCTCAGGTCGAGGAGGTCTTGCTGGCAGCAGTATCAGGAGTCGAGTGAGAGATTCAGCAGGATATAGTGGTCACATCTGCCACGTATGTGACCGTCATCGTCGGCGGACACTGCCATAGACCTAAGACCGCCACAGGCAGCAATGTTATCCAATGGCAGTGTCTGCAGTGATAGTACAAGCCTACCGCCATGACGACTTCCGTCAGTGGTTATAGGTGGTTCCAGTGGAGAAGGTCAGGCAGCCACCATTTTAGAGGCATGCATTGGTATTAGACGTCAATTTTGGATGCGTCACAATTGTGCAAATGTTGTCCTGATGATTCTTGGGTGTTGGCTTTGTCTTGTCATGTAGGTCTATCATTTCAGTTATCATATTTGTATGTTGTCCAGCACATATTACAACATATTTAGGGGTATAGTTAACACCCTCTCTCCCACAGGCAATCCGTGCCCTTGGGCATTGGCTCACAAGCAGAGTTGGAAGTCAGTTGCAGATAATTTAGCAGTTAATATACATGATATTTACACAGTTTTAGAAAGGCAAGGGGATAACTTCAGATGTGCTATTGTTCGCCTTGGTGTGTGCTGTGTATCATGTTTCCACTGACTCACATGACATGTCACAGTTCGTAGATGACATGTGTTATGTAAATTGAAAGAGACACAAAAAGTGATGGCCATATCTTCCTTTTGTCCCACATAGTTACCCTGGGAGGAGAAGGATCAGACAACCGCCTTTATATTGTCCACTAGCAGACTTCCAGGCCATGGAGAACAGACATGTGATTCAGATCTACTTCCTGGACTGGCAGACAATCATGGATCTCTATCGTCGGTTGGAGCCAGATCTGATGCCAACCATCAATCATCCAAATAGCATACCACCCAGTGCAGAAGTCAAGTCAGTATTGCACTTCCTGGCCACAGGGTCCTTCCAAAATACAGTGGCCTGAACTGCTGGGATGTCCCAGCCTATGTTCAGTCTGTTCTTGAAGGATCTTCTCTAAGCAATGTTGAAACACTTGGACAGCTACCATTTTCCTCAGCGTGTGGATTTTGCCCATGGAAAGGCAGAGTTCTATGGTTTGGCACACATCCCACATGTTATGGGAGCCATTTATGGTACCCATGTAGCCTTGGTTCCACCGCTTGGCAATGAACAGGTCTATCAGAACAGGAAGAACTTCCATTCCAACAATGTCCAAGTAGTTTGTTTGGCGGACCTCTACATTTCCCAAGTCTCTGCCCGGTACCCGGGTTCAGTCCATGAGGCCTTCATTATTCAGAACTGCATTATTCCCCAGCTGATGACATGCCTGTACCCAGAGAGGGCATGGCTGGATGGTGAGTCACATATGTAATGTGTGTTTGTATGCTATGTCTGCTGCCAGTGAGACATTGCTCTGGACTCATGGTTGCACACGTCCCATTCCCTTACAAGTGACTCTACATACCCAAACTATCCCTGGTTGTTGACACCAATGAGGAACCCAACCGCGCTAGAGGTAGTCCACTTCAATGAGGCACATGGAAGGAAACAGTGTGTCATGGAGCTGGCTTTTGGACTCCTGAAGGTAAGATTCCGCAGAAAACACGGAGAGGTGGAGCCCTCCTCTACTCACCCACAAAAGTGTAGAAGATCACTGTGACCTGCTGCATGCTCCACAACATTGCCCTGAGGAGAAACATCCCATACATTCCCGATGAGGGGGGCTGGCAGTCCCGCGGGGTGAAAATCCCAAAACGGCAAGTGAGGATGACAATGATGAGGATGAAGGTGGGGACATGAGGGCTGATCTCATCAATCAGTACTTCACTTGAGTGTACGAATACGATGTTTTGTGATTTCTGTGACTGCATGGGGTACTGAAGAGATCAGGATTTTTGGAGAAGGGTATCTCTATCACCAAAAGACAAGTCATCTGATGCTATGCATCATACAGCCAAGGTTTGCAGGCCACATTTGTCTTGAAGATGTGACCCTCTTGAGGATCTTGTTTGGGGCAGTCACCTTGTATTGTCAGGGAAACTACAGTATCTTCAGAAGGGTTTACTGTCTCTTGTTTGCCATTACCAGCCTAAGGTTCTTGTTTATCACTTTTTCCTTGCAAGTCTATTCACCATGCTATCCTCATGTGGGCATTTCAGAGTAGTGTCATTGGCAAGTGGCTATTGCTGGTCTGCCATGTGAAGTGGACATGGATTCAGCCAGGTACTGTTGTTTGCAGATTTGGGGTGTATGAGTCCCATGCCCAGGCTGCCTGGACAGTGGAAGGGTAGGTATCTGAGCTACACAATAAACCTGTTTGCCCTAGGATGTTGGTCCAATGGTCTCATGCGTATGATCATGTGTCATTGTCACGTCATCCTGTGCCAAGCATTTTCTCTACCTTCACATTGTGTTGACAGGGCTCCTGTATGACCTCTATGTAGTTGTCAATGTGTTTCCTCATTGTAGGACACAGTGTCTATGCCACAACACTGACATAGGTGTGTAACATGCCAACAGATGTCTGACCATTGTAAGAGGATGGATATTTGAGTTGGAAATGTGGAACTATCCTCTGTTTGTGTCATAGGGTAAGTTAAGTTGATAGACATGGTTATGGTATGTGATAAGGCTCAAGCTGGTAACAACATCCACTCATCAGTTAGCCTATTCTACGGGACAGGGTCTGACATAATCCTTTCTTCTATGGTCATTGGGACAGCACTTTGAGGTATCTAGCATGAAGCAGCAATGTTTTTTCTCCTTGGCTATGACATTCCAGACCTGTTGTCAGCCTATGTGCTGCACAGTATAAATACATTGTTTTGTATGAGTGTCACTTGTGTCATTGTATCAGTAGTGATCCTCAGCATGACACTACCTGTGACATATCCCTTCTTACAATAACATCTTATGAGTACCTCATTTTCAGGATGTGAATTTCACAGTGAACATCTCAAAATAATCAAAAATGACTAGTATACATTGAATGTGCAATTGTTGTGCTTATTTACATGTGAAAAGGACATGAGGGTGAAAATTAGAAAATAAATCTCAAACAGTGAAGGGGTCAGTCATTTTGCATGTAATCATTAGAGCAGCTGCCAAAACATTTGAAGTCCAAAGTCCAGTGTCCTGCTATCATGGAAAATGGAAAGTGGTTGATGAACAGTCAACACAGTAAATCTGTTGTATACAAAGGGGTTCCTGCATTAAGAGCTCACTTCCTGGCAGAGGTT
This sequence comes from Pleurodeles waltl, assembly GCF_031143425.1. Taxonomy (NCBI): domain Eukaryota; kingdom Metazoa; phylum Chordata; class Amphibia; order Caudata; family Salamandridae; genus Pleurodeles; species Pleurodeles waltl. Next base: position 467,330,158 of record NC_090437.1, read on the forward strand.
GTGGTCTTGCCATCTGCACCTCCTGGAAGATTGGTTGGACGTCCCCACTTGTAAGGGGAATATTCAACTACAGAGACAGGGTTGTTTGAGGCAAGTCCTTCCCATGGCAGGGCCTCCCTTCCACTGGCTGCCACAGATATAGAAGGGGTTGGTGTTAGTTGTGTTGCAACACAAAAAGAGAGTGTCGGGAGTGGTTCAACCCCACACATGCTCCCGTTTAGGCTAGAGAATCATCAATACACAAAAGGTGTGGGGTGTAACTGGAAGGAACTGGACTATTAGGCCCTGTTCAAGGGGCGCTAGTTGGGCGCATTTCTTCCAGGTAGAAAATAGGTGTAAGGAGTGACTGTGTCTTTTGAGGGAGTTCCCTTTCACGGACTAGGTGGTCTTACACACATTATAGTGTCATGCTTCATCATCTGACTACCTAGGCCCACCCAGGTAAGATGATACTACCTGGGCGGACTCAACCTCGTTGTTAAAAGAACTGCTGAGGGAGTGCTGAAATTAAATCTAGCTGGATATTACAGGGATCCAGATAAGGAATTGATAAATACAATTACCTTACAAATCACCTGTTTCGATTGGAGATGATTTAATATAGGTGTTTGTAGGTAAGAGTAAAAACTGTAGTAAGGACTCTGTTGAGAATGATGACTCACAGAGTCTAAAAATGAGGGACCAACATGTTTCTGCCCACGCTAAGAGCTGGGAGGTCTGGGGCATTCGTCAGGGTAGGGGATCCCTATAGGAAAAAGAGTATGAAAGCATGCTTGACAGATAAAGTGAATAAATGACAGGCCTACCTGAACATTTTGTTCTATGGGGGGAGGCCTATGAGAAAGATAAAAACAGTGGTGCCACTTCAATCAAAAACACACAGCACACACGTTAAAAATGTTACATTTAAATTATTGCAAAACCCACGCATATTAATTTTTACAATCAGATGTAGTAAAAATTACAAAAAAAATCCAAATCTATTTTAATAATCAAATTCAAATATTCAAAGTCTTTAACGTTTTAGTATTAACAAAATAAAATGTTAAATACATTTATTTACAAATCTTACCTTTTATAAGGATTATAGCAAATGTAATTATAAAAAAGTACCAACACAAAACACAAAAATGAACAACCAAACACTTTTTAAAAATGTTTCTTATTATTCCTCTAATTTAATTTTTCAAATTAGTAACTTACACTACAAACACATTTGAAATATTTAGATTAAAATGTATGTTCATTTAGCAGGGACACATTTAAAAAGTGCTACCCATTAAAGACCCCTATTTTTCCAGACAACCTGAAAAAAAACAAAAAACACTAATAAAAAGAAGGTGTAACTTAAAAAAAAACATTCTACCTCACAATATTTTAATTTCAAATACCTCCTAACCTAAGCCACAATATCTACCAAAAACCTCAAAAAATAAATATTACTAAAAAAAAACTATAAAATACATTTTCAAATATTAGGGTCAATTGAAAGATATTTTTAATTTACAATATTTATTAAAATATTTACTACTCTGAACAGCTTTATAACAACATGAAATAATAAGACATCAAGAACTATAATTTATATATTTTTTTTAAATGTAACAAACTGTTATATTAAAATAATTTATTTTTTAATATTCCCCACTGGAAGCCACAATAATTTCCAAAACCCAGATAAAAAATAGTTATTAAAAATTAAAACTTAAAAATCAGTAAACATTAACAAATTTTATTAAGCTCCAAATACAAAAAGTCTAAGCAATCACCAAAATATATATGCATGGTAAATATTACACTAAAAATAAAATGACAACTTAAAAATATTCAAAAATGATGCAAAAAATCCATAACAAACTTCACAACCATAAAGGTCATGTTAAAAACAATATTAAAATCATCATCAAAATTCTTAACTATGACATGTTAAACTTTGACAATATGATACAAAATAAATCATAAATGATATACTTACCAACAATATTATTTACCTTAATATAATTATACTCTCAAAATTCTGTCTTTTATATTTAGTACCTTTGATAGTCTGACTTCAATATTTAAGGTTCACACCTGTTTGAGTATTTGCATGTCCAGCCCTGTGCCTTTCTGGTTATTTCTTTCTTCTCCGACTTTGTTGTAAATAGGATTCACAAAGGTGTGAACATTGATGTATGCCAATGTCAGTCCCATACATTATGTGAGGGGAACTCAACACCCACAAGCTTGCATGTTTATGGTTGCTCATCATAAAAACGTTCTTGTGCAATGCTATGATATGCGAACCTTTCAAAACAGCAATTCATTTGAATATGTCTACCTACTTTCTGCCAATTTCACAACTAACATATATTTTGAAATAATTGGAGTATGTTGCAATCAATCAGCTATTAAAAATTGTAAAATGGAACAAGTCTGTTACAAACCCCAAATTTGAGATTCAAACTAGAAAAATAGAAATTATGATAAGCACCTATAAACTCGCAAGGTTGTGGGTGATCAATGTTTGACTGATTTAATGCTTAGGTAGGAATTCCTGCCTTTACATCCAACTATGCTGCCCTTGGTGGAGATTTGACTATGCATAAATGAATCCATAATAGTTTTATGTACCATGTGAAAATAAACTTTTATAATTGTAAACTTGTGTTTCTATATATAAAATAGGAGTTTGCAGTCATAAATTGATGTTTTGAAACCTATTTCCTGTTAAAAGTAATAGAGCTTAATGGACATCAATTGGATTGTGCTATACTATAACTGAATCCTAAACCTCCTTGTTAAAGAGTGAATCCTTCTGTCAATAAAAAGTATTCCGATCCATGTACAGGATGTTGAAGTCTTTACTAAGATATGTCATCCAGGAGAAACATCCCAGCCGTCCTCTTCAGCCAGGCGCTGTTTTACATTTCAGTGACCAACCACTGACCATATTACAAGTGCAAAGTCGAAGTGGCGGACACCCATGGCATTCAGCCAATGGTGGTCCGAACCACAACAGTTCATTGTCAGCAAAGTAATACAACAATGACACATTGGATTAATTCGAAAAGAACACAGCTGACACACATTGTCACACTGGACACACCTGCAAAGGACACTATAAAACACACCCCTTCACACACCACAATCATTTGCCTTTACACTACAACACAATGAAGCCAGAGGAAATTAAATACCACACAGCACAGGTACTAGGCACCCCTATCACATCATCTCTTCTCACACACAGCACACACTTTTGTCCAGTCACCCCCTTTTGCACCTCCCTTCTTTAGTAAATTACTGTCACATTTTTTACCTTTTCCACCATGTCATGTTCTAAAAAGCCAAATTTTTCTGAGGATGAGTTGAGAGGTGCGGTGGATGAAATCATAAGATAAGAGCCACAATTGTTTGGAGCATAAGTTCAGCATACTCCTCTCAGTAGGAAAATGGAAATGTGGCAAAGGATAGTCAACAGAATCAATGCTGTAGGCACCACCCTGTGCACAAAGGAGGACATTAGGAAGAGGAGGAATGACCTCAGAGGCAAGGTCTCCAGGTACCAGCTGGAGGCCAAGAAGACTGGCGGTGGTCCTCCTAGTGCCCCACTACAGCTCTTTCCCTGGGAGGAGAAGGTCTAGGCCATCCAGCATCCTCAGGTTTGACAGGAGTACCTGGGGGAGTGGAGTCTGGTAGGTCACAACACTAAAAATGTCACCAAAATGCTAAATGCTATGTCATGAAAGCCCATAGCTCACCTTTTGTCACCTTTACTGTTACTTCACTCACCATCCCAGTGTTCACCTGTCCAAAGTCCCTTGTTGGCAACTCACCATTGAAGTGTACTTATCTGGAGGGGTGACATTTGTATAGTGTGAGTAGTACAGGGAGGTCCATGACTACAACACCCAGCAGGCACTGTTACTGCTACCCAAACCACCAGCCCCATGTTTCCTTTACCAAAAACCCTTATTTGTTAGCTTCCAAAGGAAGTGTATTCACCTGGGAGGATAACATTTGTCATGTGTGTGTTTTACAAGGATTGACATGACTACAACTTCCAGGAGCCACTGTGATAATGCATCCAACCACCAGTACAGTGTCCTCTTTTCCAAATACTCCTGTATGTGAACTCACAATTGAAGTGTACTCAAATGGGAGGATACCAAGGGACTACATAGACATGAATGTGAAGCCCAATAGCCCCTGTTTCTCCAAAACCAAACACCAGCCCAGTGTTCACTTCTCCAAATATACAATGAAGTTTACTCACATGGGAAGATACTATTTTTCAAGTGTGCGTAGTAGAGAGAGTGACATGACTGCAAAGCCCAATAGGCACTGTTTTTGTAACTCCAAACACCAGCACAGTGTTTGCTTGCCCACATACCCTTGTTTGTCAACTCACAAATGAAGTATACTCACCTGGGGAGACAACATATGGATAGTGTGTGTAGGAAAGGGACTGACATGAATGTAAGTCCAAGGAGGCTTTGATACTGTTAGTCCAACTACCAGCACAATGCCCTCCTCTCAAAATACCATTGTTTGGTAACTCCAAAATGAAGTTTACTCACCTGGGGGGTTGACATATGTATATTGTGTGTGGTAGAGGGAGTGATATGACTGCAAATACCAGGAGGCACTGTTTCCATAACCCCAAACACCAGCATAGTGTTCCCTTGTCCAAATACACAAATCTTGTCTCAACTCACAAATGATGTTTACTCACTTGGGGGGATGACATTGATCAAGTGTGTGAGGTATATAGAATAACCTGACTGCAAATCACTGGAGGCATGGTTTCTCTGACTCAAAATACAAGAACAGTGTCTATTAGATAAAATAGCCCACTTTGGCAAATCACAACGTAGGTTTACTCAGATGTGAGGATACCAGTTATAGAGTGTGAAGCAGAGAGAATGCCCTGACTACAAAGGCCAGGAGGCTCTGTATTTCTCACTTCTGACACAAACCCGGGGTCTGTGAAATCCCATTTGAAGTTCACTCCCCTGGAAGGATACCATAAAGAAAATGTTGGAAGTAGAAGGAGTGACCCGAACGCAAATCCCAATTGGCACTGTTTACCTAACTCCAATAGCAAAACCTGTTTCACTTGCCCAAGTACATCTAGTAGAGAAGTTCCAAATGAACTCCACACATCTGGGAGGACGAAAAATATCAAGTGTGACATGACTGTAACTACCAGGAGGCACTGTTTCCCCAACTCAAAACACCACAGCAGTGGTCACTTGATCAAATACTCTTGCCCGCTATGTCAGATTTGAAGTTTACTCATCTGATAGTGGCCAGGATACGATTCATGCCCTACTGTGGGATGTCTTTGGCTACCTTGCTCTATTTTGACCTGGTAACCCACGATGTAACTATTGAGGACAGGAAGGACACTTACCCAGTGTAAAAATACAATGATCCCAAAGGTCTCAAGATGCATTACCAGAATGGTATTGGCAGCAGACATATTAGCACCGCAATCACCACATGATGACTCCTGTCACCTATACAACAAATTCCTGGGTCTGCTGAATCACATTTGAATAGGCCTCAAAATGGGCCAAAATCCTGGCTTACCTGGCCACTGCTTAGCCTGCATTGGTGGCAAGATGACACATTTTCAGGCCATCCCCCCAAGAAAAAATGTTTTGCTCATCTCAGCAGATGTTTCAGGCAAGGTGATCTGGCATACTCCACAAATCTCATGTCAAAACAACCAATACCATAAATACCTGTCACAGTAGCATTACCCACAAATCAAATATGCACAAGGTCTTTGCGAAGTGTCACTGTAAGGTTTTTGAGGTAGATGTCACAATACAACCACTAACATTGCACCTTTCACATCAACAGGTCGAGCTGCCACTGGCCACAAAGAGGCCACTGAAGAGACTGCCATTATCCAAGTGGATGAAGCTCTCAGTGATGAAACTACTCCTGGACATCCGGACGTGGAGGATGGTTCTGGCCCCTCTGGGCAAAATGGTAATACACCAGCAGTGAGCCTCACTGTGGCCACATCAACACCTCCCAGGCTAGTTGCTTCTAAATCACAGGCAACATGTGCCCCCCAATCTGTGTCCCTAGCACAGTGTCAATCATCTTGTGCCCCCGAGTCCAGGATTCTGCATCGCAACATAGCACCTCTGAAAATGATGGTTCAGTGGGAGAGGGCACCCTGTGGTAAGGGGACAGGGCTGTGGGGGTAGGGTGCGCTGGAGGGATGCTGTGGGCCAACACGTTGAGGCCACTAATGCTGATCTTGGTCAGGACACCATCAGCCATGTCTTAAGGGTCTATCAGGAGTACAAAGGCATGATGGGTTGGGTACTTTCCAAACTCCGGGAAATGGTGCAACTACAGAGGGGCTTCCATTGGGAAATGTGTGAACAGTAAAAGGCTCACAGTACCAACATGGTCTCCCTAACAGGGGTTCTGAGAGACATTAACACAACCCTGAGCAGGGATCGACAAAAGCACTTAACCTCTTCCTTTGGTTCATCTACACCAGGCCCTTCATCGGTACCAGCTGCTGGAAGGGAGGCCCTGTCAGGGGAAACCCACCCCTGACACGCCTGCCTCTATAGCAGCAGATCCTTCCCCCATGCAAGCGAGGACATCCAGCTAAGAACCCAGGAGGTGTGGATGGCAAGACACCCACCACTGCCAGCAAGTGAACTCTTCAAAAATGACCTTCTTTGTGTGTCACATATTTACTCTGTTGACTGTTGTTAAACCACCTTCCATTTCCAATGGGAGAAGTACACTGGACTTCGGACTTCCAATGGTCTGGCATCTACTCCAGTGATTTCAACCACCAAGACTGACCCCTTCACTTTTCTGTTCCATCATGATCCAATTTATATTCTGCATACATTTCCAATAAATTCATTATCACAAAGGTGTCTGCTTGGTTCAATTCCACATTTTGCTATGCAGAGATGTAAGACCATGTGAAACAAAGGATGATGACACAAGATACTAATGCAAGGAGGGATATGTTACTGGTTCAGTGTCTTCCTAAGAATTACTACCAACACACACAAACACATTGCAACAAGTGTGGCTGCACCAAACATTGTATTCCACTGTATAGCATATAGGCTGTTGAAATGTCTGGACTGTCAAAGCCAAGGATGGCTGTCCCATATTGAGTCATGGTACAAATACCAAGGTTCAGCCCCCCAGACCACAGAAGGAAAGACCCTGTCATACATTGTCCTATCGAATATGCAAACAGTAAAATGGATGGTGCCACCAGCTTGAGCCTTATCACATACCACATCAGAGTAATCCACCATCACATAAACCAAGGTGCATACAGAGGGCAGTACAGCATTCCCTGACCACAGGCCCATCATTATCCAATGACAATGCATCTGATGGTATGACACAAACATATGTCAGTGTTGTGGCACAGGCACTGTGGCATGCAATGATGAAACACATCTATAGCTATATATAGGTCATACAAGAAGAGTTTTTAGCCAATGTGAAGGGTGAATGCTTTGCTCGCAATTGATGACTACGAATTTCATGCACACATTGGCCCAACACGGCACACTAAACAAGTACAATGTGCAGTTCAGACCTTCCACCCAAATACTATTCAAACTACCTTGGCACAGGTCTCTTACACCCGAAATCTGTGGCCTACATAACCTGGGTCAATGCATGTCCACTTCCTATGTCAGAACAGCATCAGATACCTGTCAATGTCACAACTCGGAAATGCCAACATGAGGATGTCATGGTGAAGGTACCTGTACAAAGACAAAACAAGGAGTGTGGATTTGAACACATACCTATTACACAAATCACGTAGCAAGCATCTGGAAAGGGAATAACATTGCAGTGAAACTGTCACAAACAAAGCAGCATCATCATTGGCTGAATATTGCAGAGTATCAGCTCCCTAGTTGTTACCAAAACACAAAACTCCATACATTCTCAGACCTACAGTGAAATGTACAGTCAGAGTCATGACATCACATGACATAATTACATTCATGAAAAGTAGCTGTTTTTGAGATCTTCCCGCAAGTTAGCTCATTCCTCTTCACCACTGTCATCCTCACTTGTCATTTCTGGATTCTCACCTGGTGGCACTGCAGGGCGAGGTTGTGGAGCATGCCACAGTAATCTGACACATTTTCTGGGTGAGTAGAGGAGGGCTCCACCAGTCCGGTAAAGACAGTGGGATCTGGCCTTCAAGAGCCAAAAGCCCACTCACTACCCGTCTTGTTCTTCCATGGGCCTCATTGAAGTGGACTTCCCCTGGCATAGTTGAGTTCCTTATTGACGTCAACAATGAAAGACGGTTTGGATATGCGGAGTATCCCTACATGGGAAATATGTGCAACAATGAGTCACTCACTTCAAGATTGTAGCACCAGACATTGAACACACACACTCGGGACAGACATGACTTAACAACCAGCCAGGCCCTCTCTGGGTACAGTTGTAACATATACTGGAGTATGGTGCTGTTCTGCATTATGAAGGAATCATGGACTGAACCCGGATAATGGGCACAGATCTGTGAAATGTAGAGATCCGCCAAACATACAGCTTGCACATTGATGGATTGGAACTTCTTTCTGTTGCGCTATACTTGCTCATTGGCCTATGGTGGGACAGCAACATACACTAAGCATGTCAATGATTTCATGTGACAAGGCATTTCTGTATGGATAGACATGGCAGCCAGTACACATCACAGCTGCAAGTAACACAAGGGTCACATGTGACCCCCATGGTTTTCCACACATGTCTACAACATGTATATGGACCAAACTCAAAGATGGGCAACACAATTGCCCCTCGAAATGTGCCTCGATATCCCTACCACTAGTATGGGACATAGGGGGTCATTCTGACCCTGGCGGTCGGTGTTAAAGCGGCGGCCAACCCGCCAACAGGCAGGCGGTAAAAAAAATGGAATTCTGACCCTGGCGGGAACCGCCAACACAGCCCACCACTTTAACACTCCGACCGCCACGGTGGGGCACACAAACAGCGCGGCGGTCACCGCCAACAGACAGGCGGCAGACAATGTACCGCCCACCCTATCACGACCCACCAATCCGCCACCTTTTCCGGGGCGGGAGCCCCGCCGATAAAAACACGGCGGAAACAGACCACGAACGGGAAAACGCTCACCTTTATACACTCCACGAGCAATCTGGACAGCACGGAACCCGAATTAAACATCCTACCAGCGATTGTCTACCTGCTCCTCTACCAGGAGCACCAACGCCGCCGCAGGAGACAACGGTGAGTACTGCACCTACGACACAGGGGAGGGGGGAGGAGAAAAGGTAACGGGCACACACATACGCGACACACCCACACCCCCCCCAAATCCCCACACACCAAAGCAGAGCAACAAGTCAGATTGACACCCCCTAAACCCCCCGGAATAATTCAAAGACAAAATAAAATGATCATTAAAATAGAAGTATATTAAAGCATATTTGAACTGAAGTGAAATATGAGATATTTCAAATAAATAAATCACAACATGAACAATGTATACATAGTCCAAAAGTCCGGCACATATTGGGTACATGCCATTGTTCGTGGGCCAATGTGCATTAACACATGGGCAAAGCCCACACACGAGACCCGATTCCATTGGAGAGAACACTGCTGGGGCATCAGATAATAAAACCACAGGCACCTCAGGGGGAAGGGAAGGGGGGGCACCTCAGCCACATGAGTCCACGACGCCAGATCCACGAGGGGCCTCCATGCCCACTGTACCATCCTGGGGAGTGCAAAGCCACAGTCTCTCAAGTCTCTACAGTGGGTGGGTTGCCCACTGTACCATCCTGGGGAGTGCAAAGCCACAGTCCATCTGGTGGATTACAGACTCCACTGGTTATGGAGGAGGCATGGTGCCCAGAGTGCTTTGTGAAGCCCTGCCCGACACAGATCCGGCCCTGCCAATGGGCCAGCGGTGCTTGAGATGAAGGGCCCAGCGGAGCGGTGCTTGTGAGGAAGGGCCCAGCGGAGCGGTGCTTGACAGGAAGGGCCCAGCGGAGCGGTGCTTGACTTGAACGGCCCAGCGGAGCGGTGCTTGACAGGAAGGGCCCATCGGAGCGGTGCTTGACAGGAAGGGCCCAGCAGAGCGGTGCTTGACAGGAAGGGCCCAGCGGAGCGGTGCTTGAGATGAAGGGCCCAGCGGAGCGGTGCTTGACAGGAAGGGCCCAGCGGAGCGGTGCTTGAGATGAAGGGCCCATCGGAGCGGTGCTTGACAGGAAGGGCCCAGCGGAGCGGTGCTTGAGATGAAGGACCCAGCGGAGCGGTGCTTGACAGGAAGGGCCCAGCGGAGCGGTGCTTGAGATGAAGGGCCCAGCGGAGCGGTGCTTGACAGGAAGGGCCCAGCGGAGCGGTGCTTGAGATGAAGGGCCCAGAGGAGCGGTGCTTGACAGGAAGGGCCCAGCGGAGCGGTGCTTCTCATGGCGGGCCCTGTTCAGCGGTGCTTCTCACAGCGGGGCCCTGTTCAGCGGTGCTTCTCACGGCGGGGCCCTGTTCAGCGGTGCCTCTCACGGCGGGGACCTGTTCAGCGGTGCTTCTCTTGGCGGGCCCTGTTCAGCGGTGCTTCTCTTGGCAGGGCCCTGTTCAGCGGTGCTTCTCAAGGCGGGGCCCTGTTCAGCGGTGCTTCTCACGGCGGGGCCCTGTTCAGTGGTGCTTCTCTTGGCGGGGCCATGTTCAGCGGTGCTTCTCACGGCGGGCCCTGTTCAGTGGTGCTTCTCACGGCGGGGCCCTGTTCTGCGGTGCCTCTCACGGCGGGGCCCTGTTCAGCAGTGCTTCTCACGGCGGGGCCCTGTTCAACGGTGCTTCTCATGGCGGGGCCCTGTTCAGCGGTGCTTGTCTTGTGTTCCTAGGGAACCAGATCTGGGCAATCATTCCCGCTCAGTCGCCATCCGAACTATCGCTTGCGGGGCCCTCATGTGCAGGACTCCTGGGCCCCTGGGTGTCCTCCGTCACACCCCAAATGGGGCTGGTGGGGCCCTCCTGGGCAGCTCGCCTGCTGCCGGACTTGTCCGCCCTGCTGCCCTTGCCCCCCTTGGCGGAATCTCTGGGGCCCTTGCCTCCCTTTGTGGATGGGCCAGGTGACGGTGCAAGGGTGGTGTCCTTGGGGGCAGCCGTCTCAGGCCTGCGCGCCGGCCCTTCCCTTTTTTGGTTTTTTTCCCAGGGGTGGGCTGGCTGTCCCCTTGCTGCTGGCCGATGTTTCTGCCCTAGGAGCTGGTGGACTCCAATAGCCCTGAACGATAGTCCTAGTAGGTGCAGGGCTTGTGGTAGCTGAGGTGCTGTTTGGACGCTTACGAGATGGAGGGGGTGGGTCAGGTGATGCAAAGAGGTTAATTTTGGAGAGGAACAACTTTTTAGGAGCAATGGGAAGGGTAGGTGCAGTGGGTATGGGAGTGGAGGGAGAGGATGTGGTTGTAGGAGAGTCAAGTGTGCTGTCTTTGGGTGCAGGTGCTTGTGACGGAGGCTGTCGTGAGGTGGATGGCTGTTGGGTGGGTGACTGCCTGCGTTTGTGTGGTTTGGAAGAGGGGGTGACAGACACAGTGGGAGAGGACACAGGGGACGTGTAAATGGCAGTGGGGGTGGTGACTGCACGTGTGCGGACTGTTCTTGTGGGTGTGGTGGTGATGGACGTACTGGCTGATGGTGGTGTGCATGCAGGTGTGAGTGGAGACGTCACAGAGAGGGAGGAGGGAGACGAGGAGGAGGGGGACACAGAGGAGGCAGTGGCTGTTGGCATGTCTGCATGTGGATGTTGCTTGGGTGAATGCTTGTGTGATCTGTGGTGCTTATGTCTGGATGAGCTGCCCTTGGGTGTTGAGGTGTGTGCAGGCTGGTCTGTAGGTGTGTCTGGGAGAGGCAGAGGAATAGGGGAGTGGGATTGGGTTGAGGAAGTTGGAGGGGGGAGGCTAGACACAGGGACAATTGCTGCCGTCAGTGCTGAGGCCAGAGCGTTGAACGATCGCTGATGGGCAGCCTGACCCGAATGAATGCCCTCCAGGTATGCATTGCTCCGATGCACCTCCCTTTCTACCCCCTGGATGGCATTCAAAAGGGTAGACTGCCCAACAATGAGCATCTGGAGGAGGTCAATGATCTCCGCACTGAGGGCAGCAGGGGTAACTGGGGCAGGACCTGAGGTGCCAGGGGCGAAGGAGATGCCCGGCTTCCTGGCCGAGCGGGCACGGGGCAAACGCTGAGGGGCTGCTGGGAGGGCGGGGCTGGTTCGCTGGGTGGCGGCTGTACCTGTTGTTGCGGTGGGCACGGGTGGTGCCGCCACCACAAGGGAGCTCCCTTCCGAGGACGTGTCGGTGTCGCTGACGTCTCCACGGGTCCCCGTTGTGGAGCCCCCCTCGCCCTCCGTCTCACTGGTGTACTCTGAGTCGGTTGCATGGCCCTCCGGGGCCATGTGAGATGCAGCTCCCTCGTGCGCCGATGCCACTTCTCCTCCGCCTGATGATGCTAATGCACACATGAGCAGGAAAACCAAAAAAATGGGGGGGAGAAGAAAGAAAGACATGTTGAGTGCATGCATTGGCGGCACTGTTGGCGGAGAGGACAGACACAGAAGCCCCCTGCACTACGCCACGCTCTCGGGGTACACTACTCAATTATTGTGACTTGGCCTACAAGTCAATGGACGACAAATGCACACATAGGTGAGCCCGGCCCATGGATATCTGTACTTAGCACCCTATAGAGGTGGGGGCGGGGGCACAGGGCCATGCCTAACGGAGGGGCCTAGCCTACAGAAAGCACCCTGGCCTAGAGATAACCACAGCCCTCCTCCCCCACCCAGACACCTCCACTGTGCGCTAATATAGCAGAATGTGCTGATACTCACCCCCTTGTGTCGGCTGTGATGTCCTCACGCGCCCATCCAAATCGGGGTAGGCCACCGCCAGGATCCGGGACATCAGGGGGGTCAATTGCAGTGTGGCACCCCTCCTAGGTTGGGAGGCCATCCCCAGCAGGGCCTCCGGGGTCTTTCTGCTCCTGCGGCAGATGTCCTCCCACCTCTTGCGGCAGTGGGTGCCCCGTCTGTTGTGGACCCCCAGGGCCCGGACGTCCTTGGCGATGGCACGCCAAATGTCGATCTTCTGATGGGCGCTGACCTATGTGACATGGACAGGATGGAACAAGAAATATCATCACTTTCCTGCAGGGTCGATGTGAGTGGCCCCCCCTCCCCAACCTTGCCATGTGGCACATGCTCTCATCAGTCGTGCGTTGCACTCCCCAGTCGCACCCCTCCCCACCATCTTACACCCACCCCACTCAACACAGGCATAGCCCATACTGCGTGCTCCCTGTGTACCTACCTGTTGGTCTGGAGGACCGTAGAGTAGCGCATACTGGGGGAGGACCCCATCCACAAGTTTCTCCAATTCCTCAGATGTGAAGGCAGGGGCCCTTTCCCCAGTCGCAGCAGCCATTGTATCTCCCAAACCGAGGTCCCAGCAGCACTTGCAGTATAGGTCCTCTCCTGTGGATGATCAGGTCTCGAGTGATTAAGCAGTTAGAAAATGGCGGTCACGCCCGCGGCGGTGCATACCGCGGCGGTGCGTACCGCCGGCGCACATCGTCATTGGCTCCTGAGACCCATAGGGTTCAATGTTAACCAATGCTGCTTTGCGCCGCGGTCTTCGACCGCCTACCGCCACAGTGTGCCACGCCAGCGCATTGACCTCACATCCCATTGTCACATTTCACAGGTCAGGCAGCCGCCATTTCAAGGGCCCACATGGCTTAATTTCTACTGCGTCACACAGGCCTAGGCCTTGCATTGCCACTCATACAAGCCATTCAATGCATAGCGAATCGTGTTTTGTGCAAGCTGTGGTTACGTACCAGTGGGTTGCTTGACTCTGTGCTCCATGTTGTCCTTCCTAGGCACCGTCCGCTGGGACTTGCGAGGAGATGGAGGAATCCTCCCGTGTACAGACCGCTGGTGGACCTGTCGACAATGGAAGAACGACATGTCATACTGACATACAGACTTGACCGAGCCACTATACAGGAACTGTGTGCCCAGCTGGAGCCAGACCTGATGTCCCCCATTCGCCAACCCACAGGGATTCCCCCTCTGGTGCAGGTTCTGTCAGTACTCCATTCTTTGGCAAGTGGATCATTCCAAACAACAGTGGCCATATCATCAGGGATGTCTCAGCCTATGTTTTCTAAGGTTTTGTCCAGAGTGTTGTCTGCCCTGATGAAATACATGCGGAGCTACATTGTTTTCCCTGAGGTGGGCGATTTGGCTACAGTGAAGGGTGATTTCTATGCCCTTGGACATATCCCCAACATCATTGGTGCCATTGATGGGACCCATGTGGCCTTGGTTCCCCCCAGTGGAAGTGAGCAGGTGTACAGGAACAGAAAAAGTTATCATTCGATGAATGTCCAGGTGGTCTGTTTGGCTGACCAGTACATCTCCCATGTAAATGCCAAGTTCCCTGGGTCTGTGCATGACTCGTACATCATGCGAAATAGCAGCATCCCTTATGTGATGGAACAGCTACAGAGACACCGTGTGTGGCTAATAGGTGACTCTGGTTACCCCAACCTCTCGTGGCTACTTACCCAAGTGAGGAATCCCAGGACAAGGGCAGAGGAACGGTACAATGAGGCCCATGGGCGAACTAGGAGGATTATAGAAAGAACCTTCGGCCTCCTGAAGGCCAGGTTTAGGTGTCTGCATATGACAGGTGGATCCCTAATGTACTCACCAAAGAAGGTGTGCCATATCATCGTGGCCTGCTGTATGCTTCACAACCTGGCTTTGCAACGCCAGGTGCCTTTCCTGCAGGAGGATGGCCCAGATGGTGGTGTTGTAGCAGCTGTGGAGCCTGTGGAGAGTGAAGAGGAGGAAGACGACGGGGACGACACAGACAACAGGGACACAGTGATACAACAGTATTTTCAGTCGCACACAGGTACGAATCAAGCACGCCATTTTACATTTACTTAAAGTCTCCTGCCTCTCTACTGTCTGAGTTCCCCCCCAGTTCCTGTTAACTGAGTTGTGACTTTCCCTTCCATTTTCAGAGCTGTGGGCCCCACTGCGTGACCTCTGCTTTGTTTGCCCATGGACTACAGCTGTGTGACAGTGGCATGTTGTCATCATAATGTAACTGAACATTTTGGCACCGTTATGTCTAATACATTTGTTCAAAATACAAGCAGACTCCAGATTTTTTTAGTGCAAGAAGTGATTTAATTAAAGTGCTAAATTTAAGGAACATGATTGTAAAACGGGGATGGGTGATGGTGGAGTAATGTCCATGGCAGAGTCCAGTTCTCAGTCGCACAGGTGCATTGTCCATATGTCTTTGGAAGGATGGAGCAGGGGCAGTTCAAGGTTGGACAGGGTGACAATGTGGGACAGTGGGATGACATCAGGGGGTATTGTTTGCTGGCGGGGGTCTTGCAATCCTACTCTGTCTTCTTGTGAGATCTCAGGTTCCGCTTGCGGGGTGGTTCTTCTTCTGCAGGAGGTGGGGTTCTGGTGGCCCGTCTTTGTGTGGGGGCCTCCTGTCCACTAGCGCCGGTGGAGGTGGTAGGCTGTTCCTGGTCCAGGCTAGTGACAGGGGCCCTTTGTGGTGCCACATGGTCCCGCAATGTGGTGACTATCTGGGTTAGGGCCAGGACGATGGTCCCTATTGCGGAACTAATATTCCTCAGTTCCTCTCTGAACCCCATGTACTGTTGCTCCTGCATGACCTGGATCTCCTGGAACCTGGCCAGTACCGTAGCCATTGTCTCCTGGGAGTGGTGGTATGCTCCCATGATGGAGGAGAGGGCCTCTTGGAGAGTCGGTTCCCTGGGTCTGTCCCCCCCCTGTCGCACAGCAGCCCTCCCAGTTGCCCTGTTTCCCTGGGCCTCTGTCCCCTGGACGGTGTGCCCACTACCACTGCCCCCAGGTCCCTGTTGTTGGGGTGGTGGGTCAACCTGGGTGCCCTGTAGTGGTGGACACACCGCTGATTGACGTGTCCTGGAGACAGAGGCATGGGCCCGCTGGGTGGGAGCTGTGCTGGTGTTCCCAGAGGGGGTTAGGTCTGGTGTAGCCTGTGGCTGTCTGTGGGGAACCGACTGTCCCGAGGTCCCCGATGGGCCGGGCTGGTCATCAGGGTCCAGGGAGACAGAGCTGCTGTCATCACTGGGGGCCTCTTCTGGGGGTGGGATGGACATCTCTGGACCCTCCGTGGCGGTGTGGTGGCATTCGGGTCCTGCAGGGGTATAAGAGTTTGGTTATTGCTTCTGTGTGTGGCATTTCGTGTAATGGGTGGGTGGCCGTGTCCCCCAGTGCTGGCATTCCCTTGTGGGGGCTTTTATGACGGTGGCTTGTGGGGGTGATGAGTGTGTGCAGTGGGCATGCTTTGGGGATGGGTGTCCATGCTTTGGGGACGCACGCAGGGCTAGGTTTTGGAATGGGTGGAATGTGATGGTGAGCCATTTGCAAGGAGTTGGTGTGATGGGGGTGGGGGTGAGGGTGGGGGTTTGATTTGGCATGCAGGTGGGATGGGGGAATGAAGTAGTGAAGATTTGACTTACCAGAGTCCATTCCTCCGCCTACTCCTGCGAGGCCCTCAGGATGCAGGATGTGCAAGACTTCCTCCTCCCATGCTGTGAATTCTGGGGGAGTAGGTGGGGGTCCACCGCCAGTCTTCTGCACCGCAATGTTGTGCCTTGATACCATGGAACGCACCTTCCCCCGTAGGTCGTTCCACCGCTTCCTGATGTCCTCCCGATTGCGTGGATGCTGTCCCACAGCGTTGACCCTGTCCACTATTCTTTGCCATAGCTCCATTTTCCTGGCAATGGTGGTGTGCTGCACCTGTGCCCCGAAGAGCTGGGGCTCTACACGAACTATTTCCTCCACCATGACCCTGAGTTCTGCGTCAGAGAACCTCAGGTGTCTTTGGGGTGCCATGGGGTGGTGTGGTTGAGGTGAGGGGTGGTGTATGTGTTGTAGAGTGTGGTGGGTGTGGTGGTGTATAGTGTTTTGTGCGTGGAAATTGTGTGGGTGATGTTGTGATTTTCCTCTGTGTGATGGTGTACTCTATGCTGTGCTCTCTCTCTCTCTGTCCTTCACTCGCAATTGTGGTCGTAGGGTTTTGTGGGTGATGTGGGTGTGTGTTTTATATTTAATTGGGTGTGTGGGAGTGGTGTGTGTATGTGTCTCAGGTGTGTGTATTTTGAAATATCCAATGTGGTAGTGTTTTGTAAAGGTGTGTGTATTTTGAGCGCGGCGGTGTGTACCGCCAATGGAATACCGCGGTTAAAAGACCGCTGCAGGGATTTGTGGGTCGGAATGGTATGGGCGTATTTCTGTTGGCGTGACGGTGGAGGTTTGGTCATCGCCAGTTTCCCGCTGACCTTTGGTGTGGCGGACTTTTGTGGATGTCGGGTTTTTGGCGGTTTGCCAGTTGCGGGTCAGAATCACCGTGGCGGTTTACCACGGCCGCGGCGGTGTTATGGCGGTCTTCTGGCCGGCGGTATGCGACTTTTACCGCCGAGGTCAGAATGACCCCCATAGTCTATGCTGGGGCAGAGTCACTGTGACTTTGCAACTGTGGTACTGTGTCTACTTCCTGTACCCCAGCAGATCGTGTCTTATGGCAAATATAAGGCTCTGGTGAGATATCCTGCCCAGAATACCTGATTCCTTTGAGTAGATTGGGAATCGGTACAGAAGTAAGTCATTAAACTGAGCTATATATGCACTTAGCGTCATTGTCAATATGTGTGTTTAACTCATGACAAGTCCCTTACTCCCACAGCTCTATTGTCACCTTGCCACAGGTCATATTTGTCCTTTGCAGGCGTATTGCACAAATGACAGTCCCACAGTGCAGGCAGTGTGTTGTTTCCTGGGAGGCCATGATATGTGACTCAGTATCTTGGTCACATATTAGAAACTGTACAATGCAGCCTTTGTTTGTAGGATGCCATCTCTGTAGGATAGACACATATGTTCAAAGGAATGTTCTATGGTACAGGTACATGGCACAGAACCCCACCCCTGAAGTGGCATGAGTCTGCATTTGGTATTTCACATGTCCACACATGGACATGTCATGTGGTGCAAACTTATGTACCTTGTCTATTTGCCCAGGGACCTAGGACGCAACTGGGTAAACTCCACAAATCACTTGCTCTCCAGGGACGACATATGGTGGGTACATTAATCAATCAACTACTGTTTGTTGCTATAGTGTGTGTAATTTCTATGCAACATACCACTACCCCTCAATGTTCCAGGCCAAAGGCAAGTAAGTGATGGATCACTGAAGTTTGAAGTTTCACTGAAGTTTGAATATTATTGAACAGTGTACAGTTATCTAAAACAATCACACAAACAATAAAAATTGAAGTTAAAAGGCACAGTCCACAGTAGCTCACAGTGTAAAAGTACAAAGATGGGCATTATACTCTAAACAAAATTGAAAATTTAAATATGATTTTGGCCTAGAAAAGGCTCAATGTCTATGATAAAATTACAAAAAGTGGTGAAGCAGAGGGCTGCCCTGTAACATCTGTACCATTAGTATACGCTCTGAAACATACAATGCAGGATTGGAAACATAAGAAGGCAACAGTTCATAAAAACCTTTCATTAATCTTAAAGAAACAGATTTAGAACTTACAGGGAATTGAAGCCCTTCCCCGGTCACCCTTCCGACAAGTTACAGGCCTAGAAATGAGAGGTCGAGGATGGCAGGAGTGGCTTGCCCACTATCTCCCACTTAGACCTCAGGGCCCCATGTAACAAATAACTCCTAACTGTCTGTTAAAAGCAGCGTTAGCAGAACACAGTTAACTTAAAATGCATTAGTCTTCTGTAACCTTAAGTGCTGAGAGCCTGCTCCCAAGTTAGTCTGGAAAATTCACCAGACTGTACGTCCTCCCCGTTAAACCCGGCCATGATCACTGGTCTACACCTGCGCAGCCCCCTGTGGAGCCACGCTTGCCGAAGGAGAGTCTTGCGGTCTGCTGCGATGTCATTACAAAAACATATCTGATGGATCAATGTTTCCAGCGCTAGCCCACAAAGCTGGCAAATACTAGACATATTGCCTTGTTTCCACCGGGGGAGATGCTTGTGCGGCAGAAGGCATCCCATGCAATACTTCAATAAGGCTGTTTTAATCTATGGTCTAACCTCTGTGCCCAAATAAGACTGTGGTTCGAGGTTGTCATAGGATGACAAAACAAGCCAGGCATGGCTTCTCCTTGTTAGTGCTTCTGTGTCCATCACCTGCAAGTAGATTTTAACGCTTTCCTTGGTCACCCGCTTGACTAGATGATACAAACTGAGATGATCCAATTGATTTGTTAAACCCAGCGTCGTCAGGAAGGACTGAATGTAAAGCTGGGCTGGAGAGCTATGCTGCACATTGATTTCCACCTAAAGAAGGAAGCTTAGTGTGCCTTGACTTGCTGCCTTAAGTTTGTAACACAGGTTGATAATCGTCCCATTTCTCGCAAGTGACTGTCTAGCCAGGCCAAATTTGAGACGAACCTTGGCTAGAGACATGTGATTTGGTAGACAGAACAGTGCCTTGAAGGTCTTGGTGACCATTTTGTCTAGTTGCACCCCATTTCTACCTCTAAGTGCTTCACTTCCATATGTTATTGTGGGAGCTAATTTAGCTTGGATGACTTTCAATACAGGGAGATAAGACGAACTGCCAATAGCGTTTTCGATGTGTTTAAATGCAGAGGTTAGACAAAGGGATTTCCATCTGAGACTCTCCAAATGAGGTTTAAAGGAGCCATTACAGTCAAGAAGGGCACCCAGGTAATTGTATTCATGCACTGACTCTATTTTGCTGTCGCCCAGGTGTCATCGATGCCACTGTCGTGTAGCTGCTTTAAAGGATATTGTTATAGATTTCCCCAGTTTAATGACAGGCACATTTTCTGTAGAGTAGCCATAGCATTTAATAACCTCTGTAGTCCTACTCTGGTACTGCTAAAAACAATGAGATCATCGGTGTACGTCAGACATGACATGGACGTTTTTCCAAGTTTTGGAGGTTGAGAGTTGACTTTATCCAGCCTTGGTGGTAGGTCGGAGTTAGAAATGGGGTCTTTGGTTGGCAGTCAGGTTGCCCCCTGTCCAAGCAAGGATGCTCACTCTATTCAGGGTAAAGGAGAAACACAACTGGTTAACCCACGCTCACTCCCTTGGTAGCTTGGCACAAGCAGAAAGACTTAACACAAAGGCAATGTGTAAAGTATTTGTACTAACACACACTGTAATACAGTGATAAACTACAAAATGGACACCACACCGGTTTAGAAAATAGTAAATATGTATCTAAATGCAACAAGACCAAATACAATAAAAATCCTCTATACACAAGTAAAAATATGACCTTAGCAATTAAAAACACAAAAATAGTGCCAAGAGGCACAGGTGCTGCAATCTGATGTATAATCGTCTTCATGACGGAGTCATTTCCTATAATGCAACTCCACTGGCACCGTTTATGGAGTCACAGAGACCCCCAGGTACAGTACCTTAGCAAAAGTGTGAAAGAACAGGCCGGTGCAGGGAGTCGGGGAGCTAAGTGTCGCTGGATCCGATGCAGTGTCGGTTCTGGTGCTGCGGGGCAAAAGAGCAGAGGCATCACGAAGAGGCGTTGTGTCCTTGATGCGGAGCAGTGGAGGAGAGACAACATTGGTTGCAAGGATTCGATGCCTTGGCACCTCTGACAAAGTCGAAGTCGGGCAAAGTCATGATGCTGTGGGGCGATCTCATAAGGTCGCAATCACGTCACAGGGTTACAGGAGCTGCAATCGGGTCGGATGTCACAAACGTCCGGTGTGCAACACTCCAATTCACGAGTTCATGTGGACGTCAGCAACTGCAGTGATGCAGGGCCTCAGGTGTCAGTGGTGTTGTTGCGCTTTTGTGAAGTCCACGGCTTCAGGTGCAGGCGGCGTTGCAGGTTTTGTGCAGCAGCATCCTTTGCTAAGTCATTCGGAGTCGTCATGTGTCATTTCACAGGTTTTCACCAGAATTTCACTTCTAGGGGCCAAGGAACTGGAATGGGACCCCTGGCAAGCTAGAGTCCACAGCAAGCAGACTCAGAATGGGTTGGTGAAGACTTTGCTTTCCCTGAGGCTTCAAAACAGGAGGCAAGCTCAGCCCAAGCCCATGGAGATACCTCTGAAGCAGGAATGCTTCCAGTCTTTATCCCCTTCCAGAGACAGAAGCAGCATTTTCAGGATAGCCCAAGAAAGCACAGTCACAGGCAGGGGCAGCACTTCTCCTCAGCTCTTCAGCTATGGTTGTGGGTCCAATACTTATACCCCTTTCTGCCTTTAAGGTTGCCCAACTTCAAAGAAAAGTCTAAGTTGTTTACAGAATCCTGCCTTGTCTAGGCCTGGCTCCAGATGCACACCAGGGGTTTGGAGATTGCAATGTGAGAGGGCAGGTACAGCCCTTTCAGGTGTAAGTGACCACTCCTACCTCCAATCTAGCCCAGATGGACCATCAGGATATGCAGGTTACACCCCAGCACCCTTTGTGTCCCTGTCTAGAGATGCACAAACAGCCCAATTGTCAGTCTGACCCAGAAACGGAATCCACAAACAGGCAGTCACAGAATGGTTTAAGCAAGAAAATGCCTGCTTTCTAAAAGTGTCATTTTCAAACTAACAATCTGAAAACTACCTTCACTAAAATATGTGCTTTTAAATTGTGAGTTCAAAGATCCCAAACTCCATAATTCTATCTACTCTCAAAGGGAAACTGCACTTTAAGAATATTTAAAGGCAACCCCCATGTTAACCTAAGAGAGAGATAGGCCTTAAAACAGTGAAAAATCGAATTTGGCAGTATTTCACTGTTAGGACATGTAAAAACACACAGGTACATGTCCTACCTTTAACATACACTACACCCTGCCCATGGGGCTACCTTGGGCCAACCGTAGGGGTGCCTTACATGTTTAGAAAGGAAAGGTTTCAGCCTGCAAGTGGGTACACTTGCCAATTTGAATTGGCAGTTTAAAAACTGCACACTCAGACGCTGCAGTGGCAGGTCTGAGCCACGTATACAGGGCTACTGGTGTGGGTGGCACAATCAGTGCTGCAGGTCCACTAGTAGCATTCGATTTAAAGGCCCTAGGCACCTCTAGTGCACTTTACTAGGGACTTACTTGTAAATCAAATATGCCAATCATGGAAAAGCCAATTACACATACACAATATACACATAGGGAGCACTCGTACTTTAACACTGGTCAGCAGTGGTAAAGTGTCCAGAGTAACAAAAACAGCAGAAATGCAGCACATAGCAACAACCTGGGAAGTAGAGGCAAAAGGTTAGGGGAGACCACGCCAATGATGCCAGGTCTAACAGTCGGCAAAAAAGAGATTAAAAAGAAGAGGAGCCAGTACGCACCACTGCCTCAGGCTCTTTGAATTTGGTTGTTCTCTGGAGAGGTGCGCACCATCGCCCAATTTAACTCTCACCCAGGTGTTCATATGGAGAAGAGTTAGCGCTTTTAACAAATGGGCTGGAATGCCCCACTTTGCAAGCTTGGTCCATTGTTTCCCTCTATCTACAGGGTCAAATGCAGCCTTGTAGTCTATGAATGAAAGAAAGAGAGGATTTTTGCACGCCGGCTCTGATCAAATAATACCGACTCAACCATGAGATTTTAGCACGCCGGCTCTGATCAAATAATAACGACACAACCATGAGATTAGTAGTTGTACCTACCACTTTGAAAAAGTTGATTGATTAAACGGAATTAAGTCATTATCCACAGCCCAGGCTTCCATCTCTTCCAGGAGACTTACCGCAAAGAACTTGGGGCCAGATGTACAAAGCTTTTTGCATGGTGCAAACAGTGAAATTCGCTGTTTGGGCCATGCAAAAAGCACATTGCAATGCTCATTCCCATTTTGCGAGTCGGTAACCTGGTTAACGACTCGCAAAATGGGAATGCGACTCGCAAATAGGAAGGGGTGTTCCCCTTCCTATTTGCGATTTGCATCGCGATGTGGAATTGCTTTGTGACCGCGAACGCGGTCGCAAAGCAATTCGCAGTTACCACCAGTGTCACACTGGTGGTACCCCATTCAAAAAAGGGAAGGGGTCCCCATGGGACCCAACCCTCCAATATACCACACCAACCGCCATGGCAGTAGCAGCCTCCGGGCTGGAGATAACAATCTCCTACCCGGCGGCCGCTACTGTACTGCCGGTGGCATTTTAACCTTGGCTACTGCTGTGGTTTTTGTGGAGTTCGTAACACCATGAAAACCATAGCGGTAGGCCCTACAAGGAATTCCTTCCCTGTCACTGGTAGGAGGCCAAACTACCCCCATAACACCCCCCAGACGCCCTCCACACCCTCCCTCTATCCACGCTCCCCCTCTTCCAATCCCCTCATGCACTCACACTCTCAGGCACACACCATGCATTCACACACTCACTCATACAAGAATACATGCATTCAAACACGCATGCATCTATTCATTCACTCACACATCCGTACATACATTCATACTGACATGCAGACACGCATTCACATTTCCATTCATACACGCATTCTCACACATGCGCACACAAATGCAAACAACACTACTCACAAATTAGCAATCATGCACACACTCACACATTCATGCATACCCCCCCACACACACACAACACCCCCCACCCCGCCATGTCGGAAATCCGACTTACCTGCATCCAGGGGATCTTCAGGCAGGGGACAGGATATGGTGCTACTACTGCCAGCAGCACCTACCGGCGGAACACCGCCAGGCCGTATTATTTGACATAATATGGCTGGCGGCGGTCTACTGGTGTGGCGCTGCTGGTGGTAGCAGCGCCACCTTAACACCATCCGCTAATATGGCCACAGCCGGATTTCTGCCCTTCTTGTGGCGAAAATCCGTCTGTGGTCATAATTTGGCAGACGGATGTTAGCCGCGGCGACGGTCTTTTGGCAGCCATCACTGCGGCGTAAGAGGCACTTACCACCAATGTTGTAATGTGCCCTATAGTGGTGCACAGCCGGCAGCTTTGGGAGAGGCAGTTCTGGGGCCATCAGGCTGCCTAGGAAGTTAATTTGATGAAGAGGCAAGGCTTGACTGATTTGTCAACCTGGCAGCATTAGGCAGCATCTTCCGAGAAGACTTTGGGGGTCATTATGATCCTGCCTGTCGGTGTAAATGTGGCGGTAGTACCGCCAACCGGCTGGCGGTACATACCGCCACATTATTACATTGGCAGGTTGGCTGATGCCAACCCACCAATATACCACACCGACTGCCATGGCGGTAGCAGCCGCCGGGCTGGAGATAACAACCTCCAGACCGGCGGGCACTACTGTACAGCCAGTGGCATTTTATCTCTGCCTACTGCCATGGTTTTTGTGGCATTCGTAATGTCACAAAAACCATGGCAGTAGGCCCTACCAGTGACAGGGAATTCCCTCCCTGTCACTGGTAGGAGGTAACACTCCCTAGACGCCCCCAACCCTCCTCCATCCACGCTCTCCCCTTCCTATCCCCCCATACGCTCACACTCGCAGCACACACCACGCTTTCACACACTCACTCACACAGGCATACACGCATTCATACACACATGCATACATTCATTCATGCACACATCCGTACACACATTCATACTGACACACAGACAAGCATTCACATTTCCATTCATACACGCATTCTAACACATGCACACACACATGCAAACAACACTATACACGCATTCACGCACACACTCACACATTCATGCACACTCCCCCACACACACACAACACCCACTACTCCCTCCCCTGTCGGAAACCCAACATACCTGCATCCAGGGGGTCTTCCGGCAGGGGATGGGTCGGGGCGGTGCTGCCACCAGCAAAGCCCGCCAGCAGAACAGTGCCAAGCCGTATTATTTGACATAATATAGCTGGCGGCGGTCTACTGGCATGGCGCTGCTGGTGGTAGCAGCGCCACCTTAACACCGTGCCTCATGCTGCCTGCAGAGAAGTCAAAGGAGAGGAGTGTGCAGCTCGAGACTGCAGGAGCTGGCCATACGTGGTGGTGTTGGTAGCAGTCCTGGGGATGACCTCAGCGTATTGTGTCTGAGCGCTTTTCAGGTCCTCAAAGCCGCCACTTAATATTCCTAGTAGGGACACCAACTTGTCCAGGATTGAAAAGCAAGAGCATATCGGTGACAAAGAATCAGCTGATTTCTGGGCTCTGACTATCAAGTTGTTGAGATCCGTGATTTTTGAGCCAATCCCTGATGTAAAGACTGCCAGAATGTTTAATAATCTGATTTGACTGTCCATCTTTGTGGACTGGAAGTTGACAGCTTCAGCAGTCAGCTAGAGGGTGCTCTGGACAGCAGTCAGGACCACTGCTACATCTAGCTCTACTATGGTATCAAAGTATAAACTGATACAAATGCAGTCACTGGGGCAGGTATTGGATACTTTGGGTGAGCGCGGTGTGCAGCTAGCGTGGTTCTGCCCGGTGTCTGTGTTGCCATAAGTTGCTATCATTGCGTCCCACTCCAAAGAGGTGAGCGAAGTAGGATTCTGCTGAGTGTTGCTCACAGGATTGCCCTGCGGTGCGAGACTGCTAGGAGGTTGCTCACCATTGTAAAACCGGGTTGCAGGAGCCTTCTATGAAAATTGGCTAGACATTGGGTCTATTTGAACGGAGCTGGAAGGGACATCGCCGGAGCTGTATTCAGGTGAGTAATGTTGGTTCGATCCAGGCAATAAAAGAATGAGCCAGATTTACATTTGCCAGGTGGGCCGACTGCAGTGATTGTGTAAGAGCGGAAATGGAAATGGAAAGTGGTTAGGTTTTATTAATGCAACAGACTTATCTGTAGGACAGCCAGCTCCATCCTCACATAAGACAACTGTTGGGGAGCCATTTGAATATACAGTAGATCATTACAAATGTTGTTTAAGGTACACAAATGAATTATGTAGTGTTCGATAGAAGATATAAAGGAAGTATTTTTTTATCATCTCACATGACGCCCATGAAATACTCTCGTGAGAGGTCCGGGAGAGGAAGCACACCCTAAGGAAGGATTCTGATTTTTTCATGTGGATGTCACTATTTAGAAGACGTAGATTCTGTATTTTTTGGTTTATTTCACTATTGGGCTTTGGTGAGAGTAGCCATTTTTGGGTTGTTCCCCTTTCCTGTTTGGCTTTGAAGAGAACAATGTCTTCATCTCCTTTAAACGAACAGCTAGGGTGTCTGCACCAGCTCAGCCACTTGAGCTACCTGAGCCACCTCCGCACCCTACGAATCGTTTGTTTTGCAATTTCTTTAAATGACGCCATGTACCTAGAAGGTTTGTGCAAAGGGAATCACCTGTAAAATTTGCAGCAAAGAGTTTAGCCGGGTGTGCAGATGAAAAACAACTACAGGCATATGGAGACACCTGAGTTCTATGCATCTGTAAAAGCTTGCACAGGCAGAGTTGGCTCATGCTGTGCACTTAGACAACTCTACAAGGGTTTCAATATCATTTGCTCCAGGAGATACTGTGACCTTGCACAGGCAGACAATGACCACGCTTGTTTTAATAAAGCACTGTTTTGCTGCTTGTTCAAGCAGATAATTGTTTCTTCAGAGACAAGTATGTCTGCCCGGGACAAGCTTGTCCAAGAGCACAAGTGCCCCCCCTTGCAGTAGTTTTTTTAATCAGTTTTTTTATATATTTTGTTTGTATTTGAGGAAAGCCTGTAGGTGGTTGTTTCACACCTCAAGTTGTGTGTTTTTGTTCCACCTTTTAAAAAAAATACCAAAAAATAGTACAAATGTTTGAAAGCACAAAACAGTTTATAGTTGTTGACAAATGGCAACAAAATGTCTCTTTTCAGAGATGCCATATAGTTTAATTATCTATGTTGTTTGTACTCTTTCCCTTTTTTCTTTCTTACAATCTCTTGCAAGACTCTTTCTCTGGCTCATATATGTTTGCCAGCTCTTGCGAGATTGTTACTTTTTATGAAATAAGAATTAACCATCTACTCATCACAGTACTTATTTCTAACACACACTTTTTCTAAAAAAAAAAACATCACAATATTCATTGCCGCTAACAAAATGCATTGTGAACTCATCTACTTATTTTTATTATTCACAATCCTGTGAGAGTCCTGTGAGATCATAAAAAAGTATTAAAACAACATATATTGATAGTCTTTACAGTAGTTATCCCTTAGACACCTCTTCTCTAAATCTAGGGGGACAGCGTGCTCTTCTGCTGCCCCCATTATATAGCCTTTTTTACTTCATTTCCACAGCATCTCCAATTTTCCACAGTAAACAGTAATGGTAGCCTTTTCATTTCTAACATTACAACGGCCAGCCAATCAGAGTGCTCGTGAGACTCATGGGAGCCATTTGCTTACATGAGAGCATAGGAACTCACAGGAAAAAACGGCCTCTTGGCCAATCACAGGCCTCCATTTTAAAATGTGCACTCTTGCAGGACTCCCGAGGGACTCTCGCAAGCCCAACTGTCTAAATATACAAATATATTTTTAACCCTATTTTCTCAAAAACTAATGAACTGATTTACAAGAAGACACAAAAATCACAGTCTGTGGACCAAGATCTAGCTTCCTGCTGAAGTTGCTGTAATTCCATTCAGCACTTTTTGCTGTAGCTGAGTGTAAAGAAGTGTATGAAAAAAGCCTGGAGATTTTACATTTTTGGACACCCTGTTTTTCTCTGCTTCCACTTGACAGATCACCCCAAAAGTTTTCAGAAAGGAGCGGAGGTGGATGATATTTTTTGGGGAATGTTTAGTGAAGATTGATCAAATGGAGCCAAAGTAATAAGCAAATCAAAAAATGTTCTGTCTATGGAAAAGCAGACCTAACTTTAACTACCTACTGTCGACCATAGATTTTTTTTGTCCCTTAATAACTCTGCACCCAATTGATGAGGTATATAGTGATGACAAGACATTAGCTGATTGGCTAATGTCTGCCTTTAAGAAAGTTAAGCAGGCAGCACCCGCAGAAGTACCTGAACAGGCACTTGGAAGAAGATTGAACCGGAGTCCACGCAAAGTCACAAAAGGTAGTCTCACGACGCCGTAGGACAACTCAGAAGGTTGTGCACTGCAGGTTAGAGTGTTGGGACCCAGGCTGGGCTGTGCACGAAGGAAATCCTGGAAGAGTGCACAGGAGCCGGAGCAGCTGCAAATCATGCAGTACCCAGCAATGCAGTCTAGCGTGGGGAGGCAAGGACTTACCTCCACCAAACTTGGACTGAAGAGTCACTGGACTGTGGGAGTCACTTGGACAGAGTTGCTGAGTTCCAGGGACCACGCTCTTCGTGCTGAGAGGGGACCCAGAGGACCAGTGATGCAGTCTTTTGGTGTCTGCAGTTGCAGGGGGAAGATTCCATTGACCCACAGGAGATTTCTTCAGAGCTCCTGGTGCAGAGAGGAGGCAGGCTACCCCCAGAGCATGCACCACCTGGAAACAGTCGAGAAAGCCGGCAGGATGAAGCGATACAAGGTTGCTAGTAGTCATCTTGCTACTTTGTTGCGGTTTTGCAGGCGTCCTGACCAGTCAGCGGTCGATCCTTTGGCAGAAGGTGAAGAGGGAGATACAGAGGAACTCTGGTGAGCTCTTGCATTTGTTATCTGAACAATACCCCAAAGCAGAGACCCTAAATAGCCAGAAAAGGAGGTTTGGCTACCAAGGAAGAAGGATTGGCTACCAAGAGAGGTAAGAGCCTATCAGAAGGAGCCTCTGACATCACCTGCTGACACTGGCCACTCAGAGCAGTCCAGTGTGCACCCAGCACCTCTAAATCCAAGATGGCAGAGGTCTGGGACACACTGGAAGAGCTCTGGGCACCTCCCCTGGGAGGTGCAGGTCAGGGGAGTGGTCACTCCCCTTTCCTTTGTCCAGTTTCATGCCAGAGCAGGGCTGGGGAATCCCTGAACCGGTGTATACTGGCTTATGCAGAGATGGGCACCATCTGTGCCCATCAAAGCATTTTCTGAGGCTGGGGGAGGCTACTCCTCCCTAGCCTTCACACCTATTTCCAAAGGGAGAGGGTGTGACACCCTCTCTCAGAGGAAATCCTTTGTTCTGCCTTCCTGGGCCAGGGCTGCCGGTACCCCAGGAGGGCAGAAACCTGTCTGAGGGGTTGGCAGCAGCAGCAGCTGCAGTGGAGACCCCGGAAAAGCAGTTTTTCAGTACCCGGGTACTATGCTAGAGACCCAGGGGATCATGGAATTGTCCCCCAATGCCACAATGGCATTGGGGTGACAATGCCATGATCTTAGACATGTTACATGGCCATGTTCGGAGTTACCATTGTGACGCTGTACATAGGTAGTGACCTATGTACAGTGCACGCGTTTAATGGTGTCCCCGCACTCACAAAGTCCAGGGAATTTGCCCTGAACGATGTGGGGGCACCTTGGCTAGTGCCAGGGTGCCCACACACTAAGTAACTTTGCACCCAACCTTCACCAGGTGAAGGTTAGACATATAGGTGACTTATATGTTACTTAAGTGCAGTGGTAAATGGCTGTGAAATAACGTGGACGTTATTTCACTCAGGCTGCACTGGCAGGCCTGTGAGCTCCCTATGGGTGGCAAAAGAAATGCTGCAGCCCATAGGGATCTCCTGGAACCCCAATACCCTGGGTACCTCAGTACCATATACTAGGGAATTATATGGGTGCACCAGTATGCCAATGTGAATTGGTCAATTTAGTCACTAGCCTGTTAGTGACAAATTTGGAAAGCAGAGAGAGCATAACCACTGAGGTTCTGGTTAGCAGAGCCTCAGTGAGACAGTTAGGCATCACCTAGGGAACACATATAGACCACAAACATATGAGCACTGGGGTCCTGGCTAGCAGGGTTCTAGTGACACATAACAAACATACTGACAACATAGGGTCTTCACTATGAGCACTAGGCCCTGGCTAGCAGGATCCCAGTGAGACAGTGAAAACACCCTGACATATACTCACAAACAGGCCAAAAGTGGGGGTAACAAGGCTAGAAAGAGGCTACTTTCTCACAGTAACGCAGAGCATGGGCAAAGTATACCTAAAAATGACATAGCTGCCTTTAATTTTTGAATAGCTATATATACCATGGAACTACTGCAAAATAACCCCAATTTTCACTAAAATACTGTGACAGCAGACAATACTAAGTTTAAATACATAAAAAAAAATATAAAATTGTTGAACTACTTACCTAGACTTATAATCTTCTGTGCACCATAAGGTGTAATCCTGTGAAATATTAACAAAACAGAGTGACGGATTTCACAGAATGCAAAACACAAAACTGTCCATAAAAGACATTGGATTTGAGCATGTTTTGGGACCCCCTTTTTTCTTTGAACCATCTTCCCCAAACCACGTAAAACTTTTACTCCTTCGACACCGAAACAGGAGGCACAAGTTTGCTAAATTTTGCTGACATTCTTGAAACAGCTCCAAAGTCATTAAGGGACAGAATTTAAATGAATATATAGGGCAACAATATATACAAATGTATAACAGGAGGGACAAGTCTGCTAAATTTTGCTGACATTCTTGAAACAGGTCCAAAGTCATTAAGGGACAGAATTTTAATGAATACATAGGGCAACAATATATACAAATGTATAAAGAAGAAAGTGAATCTATTAGGACTTAAATAAAGTGGCAATAGGTTGTTGACAACAATTAAACTTAATTAACTGTATTTAGCACCCTGAACATTACTTACATTAATCACATATACAAACAGATATTTAACATTTACATATTATAATATATTTTGGAGATATAGCAATGTTTTCACATCCTTTAGCTGTACATTTGCTTTAATTTACACACTCCACTTTACGCCTCTTCACTGTATAACAGGTGCCCCTTTGGCACGCCACTCTAACTATTCACAGTATGCCACTACACTTTTTCATCACTCCAGTATACGCCACTACACTGTACGCTAATCCACTGTACATTACTCTGCTTTATTGCACAGAACTCCATTACACGCTACTTCAGTCTAGACTACTACACTTTACACTATCATACTGTTCACCACGATATCCTTTTACACTTTTGTGTATGTCAGTTTCTGGATAACCCTTCACTATACTGCTCGCACCTGTACATTTTTCCTCTGTTCAACACTCCACTTTACACTATTCCATTATATACTTCGCGACTAGGCCCCCCATTATCGTACACTCCTGGAGTGTACGCTATTCCATTGCATGGTACTTCACTTTAAGATACTCCATTGTACTGAAATGCAGTGTACTACACTGCACTGTACCACAATCCACTGTATGCAATGACACTTTACAAAACTGCATTCTGTGGCACTGTACTAAACAACACTTTACTGCACGTCATTGGACTGTATGCTTTTTTAATTGAACCTATTCAATTATACGACATTCTGCTGTACGCTACTCTACTATTTGCCACTTCAATGTACAATTGAAGATTTAACACCACTAAACTCAACTTCATGACACTCAACACTACTCTGTTCTCTGCTACTCCACTGTATGGCACTACACTTTATGCTATTCCACTATATGCCATTGCATTGTACCCTATTACACTGTACCCCCCTGTAGTCTACACTATTCACCTCTGCACCACTGCACTGTACGGCACTCAAATATACGCCACTCCACTTCATGCAATTTTAGTTTACAACTCTGCATTGCATCACACTCCACTTAATGTAAGCTCATTGTACACCACTCAACTGCACTGCACTCCATTGTATGGCACTCCACTGTACCTCACTCCAGTGTCTGCTATTCCAGTTTATGCTACTTCACTGTATCACAGTCCACTGTACGTCTCTCGACTGTACACTAGTTCAGTGTACGATATTCTAATATATGCTCCTACACTGTGCAACACTCTAGTCTATAGCACTCAACTGAATGCCAGTACAGTGTATATGACTATCCTCTGCAATATTTATAGAAAATGACTCCACTTTACCACACTCTACTCTATGTTATCCTACTGTATACCACTGCACTGAATGCCACTATACTCTATGCCACTTCAAAATACGCCACTCTACTGCATCCAACTTCACTCTTTGCTACTCCACTGTATGATACTCGACTATGTTGACTCCACTGTATGCCATTTTAGTGTACCTCACTTCAGTATACCACATTCCACTTTACTCCACTCCACTATACCACAATATGCTGTACCACAGTCGGATTTACAACACTACCCTCCATCATATTGTATCACACTCCACTTAATAACACATCACTTCACAAAACGAAACTAGACAAATATTACAAATCTGTTTCTAATGACATAAAAAATGATTTAAATTCACACAAAAAACAAAGATAACTTATCATTAGGAAAACTGTATTTATCCAATTTAAACTAGACACACATTAGAATTGAGTCATTGTTATTTCTTACATGTATGATTTACACACCACATGCACACTTGTTTATTTCCTATTTGTGACAAACCCAACTAAAACTAATGAAACATTGCAAATTCAAAAGTTAGAGTTGTGTTTTAAATTTATAATTGACACACCACTTTCCAATTACTATGTCATACTTATAACTCAAATTTATACTTACGCACCACTTTCAAATTCATACAACTCTTTCTCCTCCGTACACAGTCTTGTCACTTGTCTATACTCTTGCATATTACAGACATTAAAAAATGCAAAATCACTGTATTAACAACAATACGTTTGACATAGAACATTATATAATTTGCCACAACACAGTGCATGTTACAGTGGTGAGTTAAAGCTAACGTAATGTATTGTTCTATCCTCTACAGTCACCACTAAGGAATACTTGCAATCCATGGAGCAGAGATGTCACATCATGTGTACTGACAAGTCCAACACCAAACCCTAAACACTCCCCACTTCTTTCCTAAGCAGGAAGGTATTGTCTGTGAATTGCATTCTATGCATGTGTGTTTCAGTTGATGCAGAGGTTTTGCCAAGGGGACTAACTGCTGAGGGCCCTATGTGGCTCTCACAAGAAAAATGTCAAGGGAAAAAGAAGGTTCTTAATATTCTGAATGGAGCAGCTGAACCAGCAAATAAGGTTCTCATTCTGAATCATGACTCTGCTAGGCCTTCCCCCCTTTTTTTGGCTATTCGGGATAGCTTGCACTTAGGCTTCCATCACATTTTGTCCACATAAGCTACCCACACCAAATTGCCATCCCTTTTTTTCACCACCCTGGGAATTCTAATGGTACCCAGGGTTTGTTGATTGCCTTGGAGGGATGGAGAAATTAGCCAAAATATAGCTACATTTTGGGGGTGTTTGGTGAAAAATTGGAAAAAGTGCTGCAGAAGAAAGTTTCTGCTTTTTCCCTGCAAATGGCATCAGCACAAAGTTTGTGGTGCTAAAATCACTATCTTCCCAGCTTTCAGGAACATGCAGACTTGATTCAGAAAACCTTATTTTTGACACAGTTTTATGCTTACAACTTTCTTCCAGTTTGAGGTGGAAACAGGTGCCAAATGCATAATGGATCCCAGAAGGCTATACATGTGTGAATACTAGAGAAAATTCTGAATTCAGCAAAGGACCATTTTTGTAGATTGTTCAAAGTTGTCCCAAAGAAACCAACGCCCTCATTACAACCCTGGCGGTAGGTGTAAAAGCGGCGGTAATACCGCCAACAGGCCGGCGGAAAACAAAATGGAATTACGACCAAAAGGGAACAGGATCCATGGGGGCTGCTCCGCCACTAGCACCCCGTCACCAGAACACCGCCACGCCGAATACGGGGATGTAATTCGGTGGGCGGTGTTCTGATGACGGCGGTCGAGGTGGAGCAGCCTCCACTTCACCGCCGACCGGCAGTATGGCTGCTGGCGGCTCCCCATCCAAAAAAGGGTGGAGGGCTGCCAGCGTTCATGATATGGTTGGCAGAAAACCGCCACCACTGGCGGTCTTCGGCACGGAGTAACCTCGGCGGTCTTCGAAAAAGACCGCTGAGGTTGAAATGAGGGCCCAAGTGTTTAAATTAAAAAAAATGAAAATTAGTAGAAAGAAACAGGCTTTTGTGACAACATTTTCATTTGTAACTTCTCATCACGATGGCTGATTTATAAAAGCTAAATTCCATTACTTCTGCTAAATCCTTCTGGTTGCGGGGATATAAGGTTTGTGGGTTTTCCAAGAACTCGAGGTACCCAGAATCAATATTTGAGCTGCACCATGCAATCAGTTTTTATTGTGTACTGGACAAAGAGCAAATCATATGGTAAAATATAAATAGTGATAAAGGGGTATCAAGGAACCGTGTGTATTTCCGCAATGGGCACAAGATATGGAGTTTAGAAGCAGGGATTATTTGCACATTTCTGAATTTGTGGGTACACATACTAGCATGGGAATTACAGGGTATTTCTCAAAATGATTTCTTTCTTACACATTGTCTTACATTTGGAAGGTACAAATGCTGAGAAATACAATTGGTAGTAACACTTGTTCTACTATTCTATATTTCCCCAAGTCTCACTAAAAAAATGGCACCTCATTTGTGTGGCTAGGCTTAGTGCCTGCAACAGGAAATGGTCCAACATGGACACATCACATTTTTCCAGTGAAAACTGACTCGTTTTTTACAATGTGCCTAGTTGTAACTCAGCTGGCACCTAGAGAAGCATAGTAAACCTGTACATGTTTGTTCTGGGATGCATGCATGCAAAGCACACCACCAGGACTCCCCCAGATGTCCAGTTTTCAGGACCAAGTGTGTCTGGTAGGTTTTTGTAGGTGGCAGCCTACCCAAGTCCAAAAAGTGTGGCTTTTTACCATTGCAAGTGGAATAATATTTGGAGTTAGCCAAACTCTTCTGGCCCATTGTAAATGGGCAGGGCCATGACCATGCTGGGCAGCCCCCACCCCTACTATTAAAAAAAAGGAATCCTTGATATCTTGTGGGCTTTCTGCCCCCGGAGGAACAGATCGGGGTAATTTGCCGATCTTCCCATTGAGGGGCAGAAAGACTTTGTCCTCATTTTCACGAGGTGGGGGCATGGCCAAGCCCATGCTGGACAGCACCCACCCCTACAATTAAAAAAAAACATCTAATCCCTGGTATTTGTTGGGCTTTCTTCCCCCGCACCCCTGGGTGGCAGATATGGAACATGTCCCCATCTGCCCCCTGCAGAGGCAGAAAAACTATTTCATTATTTTCAGGGGGTAAGGACTTGGTCCCACCCCTATGGTTGAAAAAAAAAAACTGGTATTGAGGAGGCTTACTACCCCCCAGGTGACAATAAGGGGTAATTGCCACCATCTTCCCCAGGGACAAAAATACTATTTCTATTTTTTTGGAAGGTGGGGCATTGCCATGCCCAAACTGGGCAGCCCCCACCCATACAATGTACACAAACGTAATCCCTATTGTCTAGTGGGCTTTCTGCCCCCCGGGGGATTAGCGGGGATAATTGCCCCATATATCTCCAGGGGTGGCAGATCCTCCTCCCTGGTGTCTAGTGGGTGGATTCCTACTTGTGGAGTGCACTTCTGTGGTGATCCCCAAGGATCCACTAGGGAATGGTATAATTGGAAAGGGGAGGTTTTCCCCTTTCCAATCATACCATCCCCATCTGAATCGGTGCTCATGGCTGAGATAGCCCTCTGAGCACCAATACAGTGATAATGAAATGAGCCGATCAGCTCATTCCATTTTTGTATTCATTTCAGTGAAAATACTGAAATAGCCTCAGTTGTGGGGGAAGCTCTTCCCCAGCTCCCTCGGCTATTTTCAGTTGGAGGAAATCCCTCTGGTTCCCGCATCAGAGAGATTTCCTGCCTCAGGTGAGAGGATGGCTCTGAGTCTTCCTCGGCACATAGGCACTGTGACTAAGGACATCTTAGAGTCGATCTCAGCATGGAACATGTTAAAGAAAGGCAGAGTGAGTGAAAGCCCAACTCAGAGGTGAGCAGCATATATCAATGCAGTATAAAGAGTGATTTAATAAAGTTTAATGAGCATTCAAGTTTCCGGAGGTGGTTGCTGTGACAGACTCATGAGATTCAATGATTCTTAATGGAGTGTACACTGTGAAACAAAGCACAAACTACCAATCCTTGGCCTACCATTGTAATAATGTATTTTCTGCAATGTGCTGTCTCTTTCTTGCCATGGTAAGGGGAGTAGTGTGGGCAAATTTGCAATTTTTTGCAACTTCCCTTAACTATTTGCATTTGCTTTTGCCATATCTGCCTGCCACAACACTGCTGTTATTTCTAGGGGTGGGCAGAGCTCACGGAGTTCTACTCCATGGAATTCTGCAGAGTTAGTTAAAAACTCTGTGAAATTCTGCAGAGTTCAGCATGTGGTAGAATGCCTCTTGTCCTACCACCCTGGCCTGAATGCGTGCGATCTCAGAAATGCTAAGCAGGGTCAGGCCTGGTTAGTAGTACTAATCAAGCCTGACTCTGCTTAGCGCTTCCAAGATCATGCGCATTCAGGCCAGGGTATGCCGAAATGGCAGCACAAACTGCTATTTCAGGCTCTGTGCTGACACAGCCCACCAACCTCGAGTCTGCTGCTCTCAACCACACCTGCACACTTCCCTTCACCAAATGCCCTCCTTCACAAACTTGCTGTGGAGGGTGAAGCACACCCCCTGTCTTGCACCAGTCTTGAAATCATTTCCTCTGCACTTACACGTAGCATCAGACGGCCCTTTTTTTAGGGCCCGTCACTAGCAATGGCAAACCAGCTCACCCCCAGCAGCCTGGTATTTTCACAAGGTGCCCTACCTTACTTGCCACTGGGCTTCAAGGCACTCTCTCAGGCCACACACATCTCTATCTGGCAAGGGCTGATGGACTACCACTCAGCAGCTGCTGCTCCACGGTCTCCATCTCTCCCTACTGGCCTCAGCACCATACCCCATAAAGCCAATTCCTTTCAAGGGACTCTGGGGAGACAGGTTCTTTTCAAGGGGAACTCTTACTGCAAGTTTCCTTTTTTCCAAGCACATACTCTCCTCATGTGCAAATGCTGTCCATGTCCAGTGCTGGCTCCATATCCACGAGAAAGCAAAATGAGGGTCAGGCTGACCTGAGGATGATTGCTGTCTGAGTCCAGGGTCCCAATTGCATGTGGCCTGGCTCTCTGCATCCTTCTGCACCCTGCTCCCAGGCTGCTGAGGACAGTGAAAGGAGGAAAGCCTGGATTTGGAACTGACACCGATGCAGCCCCTCTGTAGCAGCCCGCAGCAGCTCCACGCCACTATCTGGCAGAAAGCAAAGCCTTAACTAGGGGTCTCCTTCCCTGTCATAGGGCAAATGTTGTCTTCATTGAAGGCCAAGTGTCAAGTTCAGTCCAGTTATGGGCCACACAGCGCAAGCACAGACTGTGCTTGCGCTGTGTGGCCCATAACTGGGCTGCAGTGTGCAGAAACGCTAGTGAGCTCCGCTCTGCTGCCAGGGCTAGCTGAGTTTTTGGCCAAACTCTGCGCTCCAAGCTGAGCACCAAAAACTAGAGCAATGTCTTTTTTTGCTATTCAAGCAATTGTTTCTCTTATAGGATCAGTGTCCAATGAAGACCATTCAGTCCATTTATGACTCTAAATAATTAGTCTCAGATATTAAAGGAAGGTTGTGGCCACTCTATAATCTTTGTGAGGCACAAAATCCAAAATAATAACAAATAGCTATAGTGTGATAGATATACTATGGTATGTACAAAGAAATAGGTTTGTGGGAAGCTAAAACTTAAACCCATCAATTAATTACAATTAAATACAATTTACTTTTGCTATTTATATCGCAAATCAATAAAATATGTGTGTTGTTCGTTATTACAGTAAGTTGTAAAAAATCATACATATGTCAAAAAGTTCAGAAATATTAATATGGCAAAAGATAAAGATCCTAGGTTTGGTGATTCTCTTTAGGTTTTATATAGGCAATCAAGGTCCCTTTGTTGTTGGTCTTCCTTGTGGTAATATCTGAGTTTCTTTCAAAGTGTATTTGAAATCCTTCCTTAAGTGTACATAGTCACTCCATTCTTCAGCTTGGGTATCCTCAGAAGAAAAATTCAGGCACCATTTTCCAAAGTTTCCTTATAGAGTAGTTTAAATAGAATATATTTGAACCAATCTGGGCCTTTCCACGTTTCTGTCTTATAATATTCATAGCTGTTGATGAACTATTATTACAGCTCCAAAGGTGAAAAAATGATACCCTCTCTGTGCATGAGGGTATAGATCTCTGCAATCATATTAACTTTATATTCATATATATATATATATATATATATATATATACACAAAATTCAAAACTTTCACAGTAACGCACACTCGGGAAATCAAAAGCTGGTAATTTTATTACCACACACAACGCGTTTCGACTGTCAAGCAGCCTTGATCACGTGCATAATTCAACCAATACACATAACTTAAATATCCTCCAAACATAAACATAGAAACAGGACAGAGTATTTTTTCTCTTTCTCTGGTAAATATATATAGGTAAAGAATACATTGTCTAATTAAATAGGAATAAATATATCTATATCTATATATACATATATCTTTTCTACATAAATTATTCTGATAAATTACAAAATTGTTAATAATATATCATGAGTTTTTTTTTAAATACTCAGAAGGCCAATATCAAAATTACATTCCCTCCCATTTATAATAATAGACTTCACCTAATAAATATATTGTTTGTATATAACATCTAATTTGCCGAATAATGCAGATATTATTCTTTTACAGGAAAGCACATTCTCCATATAAAATTATTGCAAAACTACAGAAAAAGAGAAAAGAAAAAGAAAAAGAAAGAGAAAAAAAAACAAAAAAACTTATCACTGTTTCTAAATAATCAATATCCATAACACCTTGTGAAGAAAAAAGCAATAATGAATCCATCAGGAATCCATCCGAACCCCTCCATTCTGAATCACAATGTAAGGAAAATGTAGGGTGCATTAACAATAATTCACCATCCTATAACATATTAATCATCAAACAGATGAGTATTGAGCTCTTCACCAGTATTCAAACCTCTTGGTGTCGTAGTTTCCAAGTCAACAATATATTTGGATTCTTTTTTATGTAAAATCAATTCCCTGTTACCACCACTATGATGTGGTGGCACATGTTCAATCCCAAAATAAGACAATAGGGTAGAATCAGAATTATGATTGTCTTGAAAATGTCTAGCCACTGGATAATGTGGATCCTTAGATAAAAGAAACTCTTTTTACTTTAAACAGAGTAGAAATGTCACACTCACTACTAAGTCCAGTGAGTGGCATGCCCCCAGAGGTAACAAGAGAAAAACATATGTTATATAACACCCTTTAGGAATACAGCTCATGTTTCTTGTAGGTAACCTATTGCATATGTACTTAAAAAGTATTCCTACTTGTTATTACACATTTAATTCTTGTGCCCTGCTGTTTTCTAAGAAATTGACTTAAAGATTGGAATTGTCTATCTATGGATGACTTTACTATGGGGAGTAATGCAGTGCCTCCAAAGTCCTATGATCTAAGGGATACACTTTAATTGATGTTAGAAAAACAAAGGGCTAAATAGGTTTGGTACACTTGGCATTATATCCCGAATTATTGTAAGAATACAATTTTATTACAGGCACTGTAGCATCCATTGTCAATGGAGCATCCAGACAAGATGAATCCCCATCATAGACTTATATCCAGCATGTGAAGCACGTCAAAGACAGGTAACATAGTCATGTCAAAATTTGATTTTTCACCTATTTGGAGATCAGGTTCTCTGAGCAACTGCAAGTGGTTCCTAACCAAGATATTATTTCCTGTTCTTAGGCAAGATAAATCTATACTCTTATACAATACTGTTGAAATATTTTTTTTTTGATGAATGCTCAAATGCCTGAGAGTTTGCAAACAAAAAGCTCAAACATCCAGTTTCATGGTGTTTTGGTAGAAGAAAGACTTTATTCGGTATGAAATAATTCAACCCTTACATCAAGTACACAACAATATATAAACCAAAATAGCAATAAAACAATATATAATAATATCCATAAAATTGAAAACAAATAAAACCTCATTGTCAAGGATAAAAATATAAAAGATTCTTAGAAAAACTCTAGATTGCTGCGCCAAGTGCTAGCTCCCCTCAAGAACAATCCCATCCCCCTCCACACCAATGCATCTGAAGCCATTTGCAGCCACATAAAAGCAAGACGATATTGCACAAAACCCTTGGGCCTCAACAAGGGTAATAAAAAACGACATCTAAAAAGTGCATAAAAAACACAGAATAATGTAAAATGGGACAAGGTCTGCAGAGACACCCCGTCACAGGGACAAGGTCTAATAGATTTTTCACCATCTGGCCTAACGGGAAACATAGACTACTTCTAATGATCCCCAAACGAAATCGAGTGATAAGAGACTTTTCCCTCACATCATTTATCATGGCCCGCCCCCATCTTTAACATAATAAAATCCCTGACTGATTTTTTCCCTAGAGCCTCCCCCTCTCTTTTGGCCCCCCGGATTCTCAAAAAATGATCCTTTACCCAATTTTTATCACGGCTAGTCAGACCCTCATGAGTGTCAAACAAGTAAGGCAGCCCCAAATCGTTTGCCGCCTTTCATATATACATCAGCCAGGGAATATTCTTTACATTGTCACAGGCCAAACAGTCCCTTAAAATCTCTCTATTTAAAGTGGCATGTTCAGTACTCCAAACTGAGATCCATAGCAAAAGGGGAGCTAACTGAATAGTGTCTTGTACAAACTCAAGATCTAGTTCTAGATGAAGGCAAGAACCAGAAGTACTTTGGCCAACTCCCAATAGTCTTCTACAGAATCGATTTTCTTCTACAGTAGGGGCTCGGGTATCCAAATACCCCCAGAGTGCTGCACCATACAGGAGGACGTGGAGACATTTCCGCCTGTAGATTTCAAGCAAAGGCTTAATAGGTTTACTTCCTACTCTTACAGCAAAATCAAATGTGGCACCAACTGTGGCATGGAAAAGCATACCCCTTCTGGCAATACAGGGTTTCCATGAACCTTTGTCATCAAAAACAACCCCTAAATATGGGAATTCATGAACCCTGCTAATAATTTGATCTTCAACCTTTAGCTTCTCCACCCTACTCAAGAGTCTACAACATACCATAAAGTGTGATTTCTTATAGTTAATCTCTAGGCCCAAGACTGACATGAAAGAGGCATAAGCTCTAACTACTTCACGGAGGCCATTCATAGTGCAGGCCATGAGGACTGCATCATCCGCGTACGTCAACACAGGGACATTAGTGCCATTCACCTTAGGGACATCCCTACAGTGTTCCACCAGAAAATCCGACAATCCTTTTGTGTATGAAAGGAACAGAGTGGGGGCCAAAACACACCCCTGGCGAACGCCCTTTGTGAGCTTAAAAGCCTCTGAACATTCCCTGTTTATCCCCACCCTCACATTTGGACCCGTTCCTGAGTGGAGATACCGGAGCAACTCTACAATGTTAGAATCCATTCCTAACTGACTTAGCCTTTCCCACAGAATAGACCGATTTACCTTGTCAAAGGCACAACTAAAGTCCATAAAGGCAAGGTAGAGGGTGCCCTTCCTAGCTTGCGTATATTTCCCAATCATCATCAATAGATTAAGGCACTGTTCACGCATGCCAAGACCTTCCCTGAATTCGTACCGGTCCCGGCTCAAAATCTCATTTTCTGCCATCCAGGCCTCAATACACCTTAAGATGATCGTTCCCAGAATCTTCGCAGAAGAATCAAGTAGGGAAATGGGGCGATAAGACTTAGGATCATTCCGATCCCCTTTTTTAAAAACTGGGGTAATACAGGCCATTCTCCAGGAGGCAGGAATTCCCACAGTAACTGCCGCATTAAGAACATTTAAAAGAACAGGTGCCCATAACTGGGGACAAGATTTATACAAATCCATGGGGATAGAATACGGGCACGGGTGTTATTACTAGCACTACCCTGGAGTGCATCAATAACCTCCTGGAGTGAAAACCTGATCGCTAGATTGGGAACCACATCATACTCTTTTTCCCAGTTATTTCTTAGGGGGATTCCCTCCAAAATTCTACAAAAATAATTTACCCAGGCCTCCAGGGCAATATTACAGCCCAGGCCCTCAGATGTCTCTGTTGCAAAAGAACCTCTATTAACCACCTTCCAAAACAAACCAGGATCCTTCAGGACTGTAGCACACTCCAGCTCTTCCCAAGCATTTTTTTAAATATTTTATCTTACTCTCCCTTAAAGCCCTTTTATACTTAATCCTTGCTTCTTTCACAATGGCCCTATCTCTGGGGTATTCCTTAAGGGCTGTTTTCATATTTGCCTTAGCATCGTAACAGGCCTTATCAAACCACCCACATCTGCGCTTGTTGGGGCGACTGTCTATTGAAAATAAACAGTCTCTAGCTACTATGTTTATATCAGTTATTGCATCCATAACTTCCTTAGGACTCGGAGTCTCTCTCAAAAGTATATCCGTAAACAAGGGTAGGTTGTCCCCCAACCACCTCTCTACAACTTGTTGGACATCTACCTGTTTCCAGCCCAGTCGCCTGCAATGGTCTCTTATCTTCACTGATGCGGGTCCACCCCTTCCCGATTTACATGGAGCCCCTGGGAGTTTAAAGCACACTGTAAGGGGGTTATGATCACTTATACATTCCCCAAGCATCTCTCCTCCAATCATCGGATCTTTCAATAGTGGAGACACAAAAATATAATCAATTGTGGTGCCAGACCCTCTACCCACAAAAGTTGGGAGCTGATAAATATCTACTACTTCAGTGTCACGGAAATTGAGAAGGCCCGTCTTCCTAAGTTCCTTAATCAGAACCCTGCCTCTGGAATCCTGAACATCATCCGCCGAGTAATCCACACAGTCATACTCAAAGGGATTTACCACTGTACAAAGTTGATCCAACTTGGCATTAAAATCTCCCAACACAATGGCACAGAATTCCAGCCCCACCTCCTCCATTCTACACTTCAACACCTGAAGAACGGAGATGAGGGCCCCAATTTGACACCCCCCATCCCAAACAGCATTATAAAAATTAACCAACAAAACATCAAAATTGTTAGGAAAAATTACCCATTCAGGCAATATACCCTGGTGGTTACAGTTAATTTGAAAAGCAGCCACTATCTTAGAAAAGCGGATTAGGGTAACCAGGCCACCTTTTGAGCGACCTCCAAGGGACTGTACAGCTGGGATTGCGAATCTATCATACCCATCCCAAGCAGCCAGCCCATCTGACCAGGTTTCCTGGAGCATAATAATATCATAATTAGCCACACACCTAACCCAAGCCTGGTCAGATAACTTGGCATCATACCCTGCAATATTCCAAGAAATAAGATCACACTGCGGAATCACCCCCTCCAGCGCAGTCAAAGTCTTGGTGCATTGTCAGTCCATGTGGCTTACTGGTACCGCATACAACCTTTCTAGGGAACAAAACCAGGGTAAGAAAGAGAAGGCATGATGATCCCTGGATGCACAGGTGTTTGGGGTCAGACTCTAGGATTCCACCAGGTTTCACATTAAACACTTTCACAATATTCAGCTACAGCACCTGCAAAAAGCAGCAGGGAAGGTTAACTCATCAATCTGTAACATCAGTAGGAAAGTGGCAAAAGAACACACATAACATATTCGTACCTGATTCCTCAAAGTTAGTGTAATGCAGGATCCCATAGTAGTACTGGCTACCCTCTCAAGAGCCAGGTTAAGCAAGCAGGTGGCTGCAAATGGATTAACCATTAGCAGGAAGTAGCAAAAGCAGATCGGGGGAAATATTCTGGAGTGCCCAAATGAACCAAAAACATAGAAAACAACAGAGGCGAGTGAGGAAAAGGGTCAGACGACAAACTACATGCAAAGTGACATTAGCTTCAGAATGTGCAATGTTGCTAAGCATCTTTTGTTCTAC
Source organism: Pleurodeles waltl (assembly GCF_031143425.1). Taxonomy (NCBI): domain Eukaryota; kingdom Metazoa; phylum Chordata; class Amphibia; order Caudata; family Salamandridae; genus Pleurodeles; species Pleurodeles waltl. Next base: position 467,374,194 of record NC_090437.1, read on the forward strand.
ACTTTGGACTGTCGGTCTTGCTCTGAAATTGTCCCCATCACCCTGAATTTAGTGCCACATCAGTAAGTGAGCCACTCCTTTCCTTCTACTCAAGCGCTGTGCACCAGTATTTATGGTTGCCATTATGTTAATGATTTCCAGTGGCGTTTCAGCTGAGATGAATAACTCTGCTGTCCCTCGCCTCACAGCTGTATGAGTGTGCAGTAGTTCTCTGGTGACCATATCCCAACATGTACAGAGAAATTAGAAATTGTAAATCAATTAACATTATGAGTTATAGAACTATGGAAACAGTATGACATTTTCCCTAGAGGATGTGTTGTAATTTTAAGATAAAGGTCCTCATTATGAGTCTGGCAGTCTGAAGACCGCCAAACCCACATGGCGGTCGGACCGTCACAGCTGGCAGCCTGGCAATCCTAGAGGTTGTATTCTGCCAGGGCAGCGCTGCAACCAATGCCCCCATACCGCCAGCCTTTCCATGGCCTTTCCACACCGCCATGGAAAGGCTGGCAGAATAGGGTGTCGGGCCGAATTACGGGGAGTGGAATGCGCGACAGATGCTGCTGCACCCGCCGCACTGCCACATTGCAGCTCATAATCGAGACAGCTGCAATTTTATGGCCCTGTTTCGCGCTGGGTCGGCTGGTGGAAACACTGTTTCCACCCCTCTGCCCAGCAGGAAACTCAAATTGGGTTAAAATATTTCATAGTTTTGCTGCCTGCAGCCCATGTATTAACTAGGAGAAACATTGATTTAACTGTGTAAGCTTTGGACACTGGAAACACAAAAAGCGCTCAGCTTTGCTGCAAGCCAGAGCAGTGGACCGTGATATAGCCCCTTGAACAATTCCTTTTGGGGAGATTATGCCATAAACAATGCATTTCATTCTTGCCTTGCTGGCCGCAACCTAAGTCAGAGGGCTTTGTTCTGTCTGTTTAAGGACATGGACACCACTTTGAAATGCTTTCAAAATTATATACTTGTCTTCTCTAAGAATGACTGAATATATTATAATTTTGAAAGCAGCCTTTTCGCAATTGACTAAGAGAAGCCCGAGGGGTCTTCTGGGTGTTCCACAGAGTATTCCCTCTGAGGTTGTTCAAAAAGAACTTGGCCTGGGATACATCACAGACTGGATACAACTTCGACTCCTTTTTCTCTGGTTAAATATTTGGCTGAAGGAGGATCTGAAGTTAAATAAGTTATTTATCCAGGACTTTCTGGGTCTGGATAACATATTGCACATTCTCTGGCTACACTACATGAAGAACCTGAAAGAGCTTGGCACATCTGAACTCTTTTACCATCGGTCTAGTATAGTTAAAGAAGACATTGGCTGAAACAGGCCTTTGACTTACGGGTGACAGCAGTGTGTGAGGATTCTGCTCTTTGTAAGAGCTCCACCTGACAGCAAGTGGGGTAGAACCCTACATTATTGTTGTAATGACCAGCCAGCCATCATCAATGGTTGTTGACATATTTTAGACTGGGCATGCTACATCAGCTGCTGCACCCTCATGGCTGCTGCTATAAGAAATCGAGTTCCCTTTGTGTGAGTGTCATTCTGCCTGCGACATATTGCGTATCATTTTGATATATCCGATATTTGACACACTTCGACACAAATTTATTAGGCCACTCTTGCTGCCATGAATTTCAGACAAGCAAGGCCCGTTTTGTTATACTTGCAGTTTTTGTAGACTCTATTTATTTTTATGTTTATTTTATCAGGAGTTTTAAAAATGTATGTATAAAGCCTTGTTATTACAAGATTGGTGAGGGTCTTTGTCTACGAGCTAGCCTGTTATGTTGTTTTAACTTGATGAACTTTCATGATATTGTGGCCTTTGGTGATGTTTGTATCTATTGATGTTTTTATCTGTTTGTTGTTTATTATTAGCTGAATATGTATTGTGTAATACTTTTATGATTGTTTAACGAAAAAACGAATAGCTTTGCTACTGACTGACTAAGAGATACATTGTTCTTCCAGCAGAGAAATATGGTTTATTGCTATCAGTGATAGACTAATTTGGACTTTCAATTTAAAAACAACGGTTTATTCAGAAGGAATCACTGTTTGCCATCAAACACAAACACCTCATCCTGACTTGAAGGACATGCTATTCTCATTTGTGGTACTATGTGAATCCGATAGTAAATTCACAAAGAATTTTGCTGAAGTTAAAGAGTAGGTGAGGAAATCGCCTTGTAGGGGCAACCATTTTTTGTCGGGTAGTGAGTAACAAATTGCCTTTGACCTTGTGAAATTAAAACTGGCATTATTTCTGCATCTATTCTGAAACTTTTCTGGAGTCAAAAGTATTCTGTTAGCAGAATGGTTTCTGGCACCTACATCTTGGGGGCTATATTGTATCAAAGCTTGATTAAAACACATTCTGCAATATTCAAGCCAATAATTTTGTGCAACCCTGAGCTAACATTTTTTCAGCTGAGAGATTGAGGAAACCGACACTGTGATGAAGAAGACTATGACATGAAGTAATGACGGTTACTGGTATAAAACTAGGCAAGTATCTCCTATTCCATCTTAATCATCACAGTCGCTACTAAGCGGAATATTTATGAGCCCCTTGCACTGCTGTTGCATCACTTTTTGTGATGTAATGGCGTGGCAAACCTTTAAATCATATCTATGAGGCCACTCAAAGCTACTTTGCGTGGCTTTGAATGCCCTCATAGCTATGGAGTAAGGCAAGGCAGCGCAAATTTCTGCATTGCCTCACTCTACTTTAGGGAGGTGCTCCATGGGTGTTGTGGTGGGTGTTCCCATGCAGCACCCATGGATTTTGATGGATCCTCAGATTTACAAGACCTTGGATGCAACAGAACCTTATGCCTCATCAAGCGAGGTGCAACAAAGAGAAATATCTTTATTTCTCCTTCTTTTTCCTCTTTCCAAGTATGCTGCATTTTACAGCACACATACATAGAGGAAACAGCCTCCCAGGATTGTTTTTTTGTGCAGGAAGTTTCCTCTTCCTGCACAAAAACAATCCCACATGCAACACAGGCATCCGTGCACTATGGTGCAAGAGTGCCTGATTTGGCACCTAGCTGCTGAATTGGCACCAGTGCCGGGGGAAAGGACAGGAATGCACTGTATGCCATAGATAGTCTCTGCAGCATCGCTTTTTCAACCTGTAATGGAAAACATTTTGTATGGGAGGAGAGGGCGTGTGCATACATCAATATAATATTCTGGTGTACCGGAAGGGTAAGGTTGAACACAATGCCAGGGTAAGGAATATGTTGAGTAAGCAGTGCATATTAGTTATAATTAAGATAGAAAAATGCAAATTTGGGACAAAAACTATTGACTACCATGGTCACACTAAAATGGGTGATGGGGTAATTCCTAAAGCAGATCTGGTCAACACCATTCAAAATATTGTTTCTCCCAACACTAAGGAAGAACTTATGCGGTTCCTAGGAAAAGCAGAATACTATCATAAGTTTGTAAAAACTTTTTTGAGGGAATCAGTTCAAACAGGAGACACTTGTTGAAGAAGAGGGTTGAGTTTGAGTGGATTTCCAAATGTAAACAAGAATTTGTTGAACTTAAAAAGAAACTAGCTCAGGCCCTGAAACGTAAGAATTTTGATCCAAAGAATGCCTTGGTGATAACCACTGATGCCAGTCTCAAGGGACTAGGAGCGATACAACAAAAAGGGGGCTTTGAAGCTGAAAATACCATTATGTTCATATCTAGGAGCTTTTAAGGTGCAGAGACAAGATACTCTGTGGTAGAAAGGGAGGCTTTAGCAGTACATTGGGCAATAAAAAAATTATAGTGGAACTCATATGTGGTAAGGACAGAACATAAGCCTTTATGTGAGTTCTTCAGGTCAAAGGGTATTGATTCTGTATCTGGAAGGATCACAAAGTGGGTAGTGAGTTTGCAGAAGTATGCCTTTGATGTGTAGCACATCCTTGGAGCAGAGAATGTAATAGCTGACACTTTATCCTGATATGAGCAAGGATTAAGAAGAACACATGGACTCTGACAATCAAGGTGAGTTTGTCTGTGAGATTGACTGTGAAATTATCTCTGAAGAGAAATGGCATGAGGAAATGGGAATGGATGTTACAAAAGGTGATGAAGTTGTTGAGTGAAGGTTGGAGAACAGGGTGGAAATGAGTTTAAGGATTTGTAGGGGTACAGGATCAATTAACTTCCGACTATGGCTTATTATTTAGAGGAACTAGATTAATTCCTCAGTGCAAACTGAGAAGAGAGTTACAGGAGCACGCACACAAAAGTCACCTGGGAATTTCCAAAACTAAGGAAAGATTGTGCCTTTCATATTGGTGGCCTGGCATGGACCTTCAAGTTGAGAGATTGGTGAGAGAATGTATGCAGTGTGTTGTAAGTAAGAAGACCGTGCAACCCAAGGTGCAACATATGGTTATAGAACTCATCCCAAAGGTCCATGAAATGATATTGCTCTGGGTATTCAAGGGCCCATTGTTGTGATGGACATGTTCTCCAGGTGGCTGGAGGTATGTTTTACCAGAGGGCTAGAGACTAGACAGTGTCATAAAATTCTTGAAGTAACTGGTGGCAAGAGAGGGACTTCCTGAGATGTTGCTAACTGATAATGGTGGACGGCTGGAGTCTAGAGAGATGGAAAGTTTTCTGGATGGTTGTGGTACCAAACACAAGAAGTGTGCCTTATATCATTCCGAAACCAATGGAATGGTGGTGTGGGTTAACCGTGAGCTAAAAGAGGCCATCTCTTTGGCAAAAATGAATAAGTTGTGCTGGAGGGAAAAGGCTTCAAAGAAAGTTGGTGTATATAGGCTTACACCATCACAGGTAAGTCACCATATGGTTTATTTAGTGGGAGACACCGGTCTTGGGTGAATAAGTTCCTTAACCATAGAAGTAAGACATGTGTTTCTAATGATTGGAGAGTGAAAGAAGACAAAAAATAAAGGATAGAAAAGTACACTCCGATAAGAAGAACTCTGTAAAACTAGCCATAGTTTCTGTAGGTGGTTGGTTAATGATAAAAAAGCCAGGATGAAAAGATGATAGTAAATTATCAAAACCTGTGAGGGTGATAAAAGCTTCCACCAATGTTGTCAAGACTGAAGATAATCAAGTTTGGAATCTAAGGGCCTCATCACTAGTTTGGCGGTCCATTGACTGCCATGGTGGCATTAGCAGTCTGAATGCCGTTGAGTTGGCTGTTGGACCACCAGATTACGAGTCTGTTTGGGTTTATTGAATAATAAATGTGAAAAGTACAAGGCCATTGGGCAGTCCTTGTGTGTTGGCACAGGCACATCATGGTGCCGTCACTTGACTCCTAACTGCCAGAGAACCTCCACAGGAAGGGACATCAAGTGGGCAGGCAGTCACCTCAGGGATCATCCTTGGGGGATCAGATTTAGGAGGCGAGTGTGGTCTTGGATGTGGGGGGTTGTCTGCTTTTTGGGAGGGATGGGCTTCTTCTTGGTGGTGAGAGGTATGGATGCTGCCAGGGGAAGCAGTGGAGGCCTTGGAGGTGGAAGGGAGGGGCTGGGAGGCACGTGGATGATTCTTGCGTTTGGGATGGTTTTGGAGGGAACAGGGAAAAGGTTAAGGTCAAACAAAAATCTTTATTAGGAACATGGAGACAGTCAGCAGAAGGGGGTGGTTATTTGGAGATCGAGGGAGCGGTTGTCTGCTCTGTAGGTATGGATGACATGGGTGCATGGTTCTGGGAGGTATGCTTGCATTTGGTTGGTGTCTGTTGGGTGGGTGAGTGTGTTTGTATGTCTTGGGGCTGGGAGGGCTGGGAGGTGGAGGTGCTGCGGGATGGAGTGATGGATGTGTGTGTCCGTTGGGGTGGTGACTGCAGGTATGCTGGATGTGGTGGATGTGGTGGATGTCTGTGTGTCTGTCTGGGTGGTGTCTGTGGGTATGGTGCTTGTGGTGAATGTCTGGGTGTCTGTTGGTGTGGGGGCTGCGTGTATGCTGGATGTGGTGGGTGTGTCATTGACTGTTGTGTGTGTAAAGTGGGGGGTTGTGGGGGTGTCTGGGGAAGTGGTGACTGTTGCATCTATGGGTGTCTCGTGTTTGCTTGTGAGCCGGTGTGCTTGTGGTGCTTGTGTCTGTGTGTGCTGCTCTGTCACATGTATGCTGGCCATCTTCACATTACAGACAGCAGTGAGGCACCAGCACCCGCCATAGAGGCCTCTGGGTGGCAGATGCCTACATTCTCATTTACCCAAACACATGGCTGAGGACAGTGATCCATTGATGTCAATGCCTTGCAGTGATAAGACACACGGGAGCCGAGACTCTTTGGGTGGGGCTGGGGACAGGAGTGAGAGGAGCTGAGTCGAAATGCGGCGGGAGCCAGGGGTCAGGGGGAAGGACTGAGATTAGGAAGGACTGACACCGAGACTGGGACTGAGGCTGTCCTGTCTCCCTGCGTTCCTAGGTGGATGCGTGCAGATCTGTGTGCTTTGGGTAGGTAGGTGAAGGGGGGATTTAGATTGGGACCAGAGAGGTGGAAGCGGAGGGGAGATGGAAGGTGGGGGAAAACTGGATTCCATCAGTGAGGAGGGCAGAGCTTAAAGAGATCTCTGTCAGCCAGCCATTGCACCATGAATGCCTTTGTAGGAAGGTATTTGCTTGTTGGAGTTGAGTTGCCAATCCCTGGTTGGCATTCATAATGGATGTCTGACCCTCAGAGATACTTCTCAGGAGGTCAATAGCCTCCTCACTGAGGGCAGCGGGGTGACAGGGGCTGGTGTGGAGGTGCCTGTGGCAAAGGAGGTGCCCACCCTCTTGGGTGAGCGGGCACAGTCAACTGGTTGGGGAGCAACAGGAAGGGGGTGTTGGAACAGGGGGTGGTGGACAAAGATGGTACAGGGAGATCCCCCGAAGGGTCTGCCTCCACTAGTGAGTGTCCACTGGAGGAAGAATCCAGTGATGAAGAGGATGTTCCGGTCTCCCCTGGGGGCACTTCCCTTGCCTTCCAGTCACTGGGTACCTCTATGTCAGTGGTGTCTTGACCCAAGATGCCATGGCCAGATGCTTCCCCACTCAGCTGTGCCCTGTCTCCTTCACTTGCCAGTGCTGATGCTGCAAATACAGAGAGAAATAGGGTCATCATATGACCATGATCACACTTGAACAACAGCTCAGATTAGCAAACATTACCATGATATCTAGTAGGTCCCATCAACAAACTCCACCTAAATGGATCGTGCATGTGCCATACCATATGCATACATGCAATCTGAACTGTCTGACAACTACAATAGCATGGCTGAAGTTGTGCAATCACAATAACCATTCAACAAGAGGCCTCATCACCCTTAAAACTTTGCCCCATGGAATAGACCTGTTTCCTGTTGTCATACAACATTCGGCCAATGCTAAATGTTTTCCCACAGATCCCACACAAGGTCATGCACACATCTATTTGTCACATTCATAATGAACCAACAATAAGAAATGATGCTCAAAAATCCTGCCATGTTGCGGAGATCAGTTCAATAGCCTGGAGAAGGTAACATGTAAATGCTAATGTCACAGTGGAAGCATTTCCACTATGCACACTTGATCAAGTGATATTTGTCCAAATAGAGTCATGGAGGTAGTGTTAATGTTGCTCGGATAGGCCACACATGTGGCAAGGAAATGGAAACTCTAGACATCAAGTTCAATATGTCAGGGAGAGATGGGTAATCACCACTGATGTCTGGCACCCATTACAATGACATACTCTGTGTGTATCAGTAGGCGCCATTAGTTCATTGGATGTTGGAGAGGCCCAGAGATTTGCAAATACTTGTCAAAGTCCCTCAACATGTTGCCCAATTGGAAGATAGAACATAATTGCAAGTCTGTCCATGATGCTGTCCAACAGTCAGGTCACAAACCTTACCCATTACACATGTGCAGTGCACTTTCCTCATGATGCATCATCAAGGGCATGGCTTTTCACATTGTAGCTCAAAACTCTAGGCCTACCTGTCATGTCCCTCATTGGTACTGCCAAATGACAGGCTATGACGCATGAGGGAGTGTGTTAGCCAATAAACAATGGTGTCACACTGCTGGCTGCGGGATAACTTGAAATGTACCCCAATTGTCAATGTCTCATTCCACACACAGTTTGCCAAGCACATATATGTGAGGCAATACAGACATCCCATCAACATGGGTAGACCCTGCATGAAACAGCAGCCTGCACATTTTCTCAAAAGAGAAAGGGACACATATTGACATGTAGGCCCAAGGAATGTTAGAAACAGTGACAGCACATAAATCATGTAAATGGATATTCCTCACTTACCAAGGGAAAGAATTGATCTATAGCTGAGTCAAAGAACAATGTAAGCTCTGTCACATGTATGTTGTCATCTTCACAATGACAGACTGCAGTGAGGCACCAGCACCCATCATACACTGTTGTAGTTGCCTCTGGGTGGCAGATGCCTATATACTCATTTACCCAGACACATGGCTGAGGACAGTGATCCATTGATGTCAATGCCTTGTAGTGATAAGATGCACTGGGATCCACCAAGACGCCAAGACGCTGTGGACGGGGCTGTGGACAGGAGTGAAAGGAGTGAGGCGTGGAGTCGGAACATGGTGGGAACCGGGGTCACGGGAAGGACTGAGAGAGAGGAAGGGCTGAGACCGGGACTGAGACTGTCCCGTGTCCCAGTGTCTTGAGCTCCTCTGGCATCTGCCACCCGTAGTTCTCCCGGGCATTTGCAGTTGCTAATTTAGGCAGCTGGGAACTGGGAACTGGGAACTGTAAAGCAGAAGCTGATTCAAACCATCTCACCGTTTGTCCATCCAACAGCTTGTTCAGGTACTTTTGCCACTTGCCAGCTGTGCCTGCTTGTATCCCTGGTAATCAGAACACCAGCATGCAAGGAAGGGACACTGGGTCCTGGGACTTCTGCCGCACCTACCTGCCTGCCTTGTTGCTCACTACTTACCTGCTCCCCACCAGTTTTGTTTACCTGCCCTTCAATAAAAGATAGTGGTAATGACGCAGAGCTGGGAGGGGACTGGGGTCTTCAGCCTCACCCTTCTGCCCCTGCCTCTTGCCACCTTTAGCCTTCAAGGGAGTAAGGCAGTCTTGGGATCCTGAGGCATGCACTGCAGCTTCCAGCAGTGTCCAGAAGTTTTCAGCAGCTGCGCAGGAGATTTTACCAGCATGGTTAGACCAGCAAGTGCAGCCGCTGTAGGCGGCTGCTGAGAGTGCACCCCGGGGCGTCCTCCATGAAAGCGACCCAGCTAGGACTGGGTGCAGTTTGTGGAAACTCGGTGAGACCCTTCCGCTGCCACTTTATTCCTTCCTGGCCTCTGACCCTGACTGGTAACAACTCAATCTGGCTAAACATGAGCTCTGGCAAGAAGAGTTGAAATCCTTGAAGATCTTACCAACATCATTGCCCCAGTGATGCATTTGCAAGACAACGCCTCAACCAGGTGGAAAACACAGGTCAACACTAATCAAACCGGCATAAGGTCCATACAAGAGATTCAATCAGCCACTAAGCGTCAGTCTAAAATAGATGCCAAGTTCCTTTTTCTCAAGGATACCGTTTTGGCCATTTATGCACCAAACTCAATCATTGCAGGCCTGCCCTCTACACTGGAGCCTACCATCATTAGTCAAGTAGCTGCCTTTGGCCTAGCCCAAAACACTCCATATAACTCCAATGGCCACCCACTGAGCCCACATGCTGTTTCATGTTGAGAGGCACTTGCCTTCCCAGCTGCTGATAACGCTCAGTTTGGTATGACTAGGGGTGATGAGCAAGTCCGTCAGCTAATTCAACGGTATTCAGCGAATGCTATGACTTGCTCTCTTGCATACCCCCTAGGGTGTTCCCCTCACAGTCAAAAAGCCACTGTTACTGTACTACCACTTTTTCAACCATGTAATCCACAGTGGCACAAGTACAGGGAGTGCAGAATTATTAGGCAAATGAGTATTTTGACCACATCATCCTCTTTATGCATGTTGTCTTACTCCAAGCTGTATAGGCTCGAAAGCCTACTACCAATTAAGCATACAGGGAGTGCAGAATTATTAGGCAATTGAGTATTTTGACCACATCATCCTCTTTATGCATGTTGTCTTACTCCAAGCTGTATAGGCTCGAAAGCCTACTACCAATTAAGCATATTAGGTGATGTGCATCTCTGTAATGAGAAGGGGTGTGGTCTAATGACATCAACACCCTATATCAGGTGTGCATAATTATTAGGCAACTTCTTTTCCTTTGGCAAAATGGGTCAAAAGAAGGACTTGACAGGCTCAGAAAAGTCAAAAATAGTGAGATATCTTGCAGAGGGATGCAGGACTCTTAAAATTGCAAAGCTTCTGAAGCGTGATCATCGAACAATCAAGCGTTTCATTCAAAATAGTCAACAGGGTCGCAAGAAGCGTGTGGAAAAACCAAGGCGCAAAATAACTGCCCATGAACTGAGAAAAGTCAAGCGTGCAGGTGCCACGATGCCACTTGCCACCAGTTTGGCCATATTTCAGAGCTGCAACATCACTGGAGTGCCCAAAAGCACAAGGTGTGCAATACTCAGAGACATGGCCAAGGTAAGAAAAGCTGAAAGACGACCACCACTGAACAAGACACACAAACTGAAACGTCAAGACTGGGCCAAGAAATATCTCAAGACTGATTTTTCTAAGGTTTTATGGACTGATGAAATGAGAGTGAGTCTTGATGGGCCAGATCGATGGGCCCGTGGCTGGATTGGTAAAGGGCAGAGAGCTCCAGTCCGACTCAGACGCCAGCAAGGTGGAGGTGGAGTACTGGTTTGGGCTGGTATCATCAAAGATGAGCTTGTGGGGCCTTTTCGGGTTGAGGATGGAGTCAAGCTCAACTCCCAGTCCTACTGCCAGTTCCTGGAAGACACCTTCTTCAAGCAGTGGTACAGGAAGAAGTCTGCATCCTTCAAGAAAAACATGATTTTCATGCAGGACAATGCTCCATCACACGCGTCCAAGTACTCCACAGCGTGGCTGGCAAGAAAGGGTATAAAAGAAGGAAATCTAATGACATGGCCTCCTTGTTCACCTGATCTGAACCCCATTGAGAACCTGTGGTCCATCATCAAATGTGAGATTTACAAGGAGGGAAAACAGTACACCTCTCTGAACAGTGTCTGGGAGGCTGTGGTTGCTGCTGCACGCAATGTTGATGGTGAACAGATCAAAACACTGACAGAATCCATGGATGGCAGGCTTTTGAGTGTCCTTGCAAAGAAAGGTGGCTATATTGGTCACTGATTTGTTTTTGTTTTGTTTTTGAATGTCAGAAATGTATATTTGTGAATGTTGAGATGTTATATTGGTTTCACTGGTAATGAAAAATAATTGAAATGGGTATATATTTTTTTTTGTTAAGTTGCCTAATAATTATGCACAGTGATAGTCATCTGCACACACAGATATCCCCCTAACATAGCTAAAACTAAAAACAAACTAAAAACTACTTCCAAAAATATTCAGTTTTGATTTTAATGAGTTTTTTGGGTTCATTGAGAACATGGTTGTTGTTCAATAATAAAATTAATCCTCAAAAATACAACTTGCCTAATAATTCTGCACTCCCTGTATTTTGTTCAAAATTATAGTAAAACAGAGTAACTAACTTAATTTTAAATGTACAATCATGTGAGTGGTTCACAAGAGTCAAACAGGAAGTACAGCCTGCTCAGAGTCCAAGCAGGAGATTGTGTGTCTAACTCTTATGAGTTTCTTGTGACCATCATCCCTTTTAAAAAACAATTATGTCCAATCATGTTTTATTCACTCCTCTGTTATAAATTAGCATTAAATACCACATTACTTTGCTTTAAAAAAAAAAAAAATAGAAATTCACTGGATAAAAAAAGGTTAAAGTAACGCTATGTTTAGATGTAATAAAAATATGTTTTCATTTAAAAACAAAAACCTTACAAATTCACTGAAAAAAACAAAGTAACGTTATAGTTAGAAGAATTTTCCTGTGACAACTTTAATGTTTTGAACTAAATAAAAATCACAGAAATTCATCTGTTATAGTTAGCAGCACTAATTATAACTTGCGCCCCGCCATGCACTGCTTATGACCCTTCTTATGACATCATGACATGTTTTATGACATCATTTATGACATCACTGATATGGATATAAAGGAACCGCTATCCACGTAAAACTTGGGAGTTTCCCTATTTCCTTTTTTGGATATGTTTATGTGTGTATTTGTGTTGAAAAACTCAAATTTACAGAAATATAATGCATCCTACAATGTAATCAAAATAACATAACATTTTAAACATCACACACCTGACAGCGCCACCAGTTTTATGCTGAACAGGTTCAGTAGGTGCTGTGCATAATAAAGCATGTTAGCCCAGCAGTGCATCACATGCCACTAGGTGCGTGTGACTTCAGAGTGGCAGCGCTAAATGCTCCACATTTGTTCCCAACTCATCTTCCTTTTGGCAAAGGTTTAGCGGATGCTGGGTCTCCCACCTGCTTGAAGGGCTGGTCTTGTTGTACAAAAAAATCTTACACAACAGTCATTGCTGACTGGCACCTGACTCACTGGCAACTTTGAGAGCTGGTAGTGTCACATCCCTCTGTCATGAGTGGGGAGGGACAGAATGACAAAAACAAAACAAAGACAGTGTAAGGAAATGCCTCCTTGGCATGGTTACCCCCTGACTTTTTGCCTTTGCTGATGCTATGTTTTGAATTGAAAGTGTGCTGAGGCCTGCTAACCAGGCCCCAGCACCAGTGTTCTTTCCCTAACCTGTACTTTTGTATCCACAATTGGCACACCCTGGCATCCAGATAAGTCCCTTGTAAATGGTACCCCTGGTACCCAGGGCCCGATGCCAAGGAAGGTCTCTAAGGGCTGCAGCATGTCTTATGCCACCCTGGAGACCCCTCACTCAGCACAGACACACTGCTTGCCAGCTTGTGTGTGCTGGTGAGAACAAAACGAGTAAGTCGACATGGCACTCCCCTCAGGGTGCCATGCCAGGCTCTCACTGCCTATGCAACTATAGATAAGTCACCCCTCTAGTAGGCCTTACAGCCCTAAGGTAGGGTGCACTATACCATAGGTGAGGGCACCAGTGCATGAGCACTGTGCCCCTACAGTGTCTAAGCAAAACCTTAGACATTGTAAGTGCAGGGTAGCCATAAGAGTATATGGGCTGGGAGTCTGTTTTACACGAACTCCACAGCACCATAATGGCTACACTGAAAACTGGGAAGTTTGGTATCAAACTTCTCAGCACAATAAATGCACACTGATGCCAGTGTACATTTTATTGTAAAATACACCCCAGAGGGCACCTTAGAGGTGCCCCCTGAAACCTTAACCGACTATCTGTGTAGGCTGACTGGTTCCAGCAGCCTGCCACAACCGAGACATGTTGCTGGCCCCATGGGGAGAGTGCCTTTGTCACTCTGAGGCCAGTAACAAAGCCTGCACTGGGTGGAGATGCTAACACCTCCCCCAGGCCGGAGCTGTAACACCACCCCCTTTGTTCCAGCACCACAGGGCACTCCAGCTAGTGGAGTTGCCCGCCCCCTCCGGCCACGGCCCCACTTTTGGCGGCAAGGCCGGGGGAAATAATGAGAATAACAAGGAGGAGTCACTGGCCAGTCAGGACAGCCCCTAAGGTGTCCTGAGCTGAAGTGACTCTAACTTTTAGAATTCCTCCATCTTGCAGATGGAGGATTCCCCAATAGGATTAGGGATGTGACCCCCTCCCCTTGGGAGGAGGCACAAAGAGGGTGTACCCACCCTTAGGGCTAGTAGCCATTGGCTACTAACCCCCCAGACCTAAACACGCCCTTAAATTTAGTATTTAAGGGCTTCCCTGAACCTAAAACTTTAGATTCCTGCAACTAACAAGAAGAAGAGGACTGCTGAGCAGAAAGACCCCTGCAGAGGAAGAAAAGAAGACACTAACTGCTTTGGCCCCAGACTTACCGGCCTGTCTCCTGCCTTCCAAGGAAACCTGCTCCAGCGACGCTTCCTAAGGGACCAGCGACCTCTGAATCCTCAGAGGACTGCCCTGCTTCAAGAAAGACAAGAAACTCCTGAGGACAGCGGCACTGCTCCAAAAGAACTGCAACTTTGTTTCAAAGGAGCAGATTTAAAGACCCCTGCAACTCCCCGCAAGAAGCGTGAGACTTGCAACACTGCACCCGGCGACCCCGACTCGACTGATGGAGAACCAACACCTCAGGGAGGACCCTCCGGCGACTCCGAGTCTGTGAGTAACCAAAGTTGTCCCCCCTGAGCCCCCACAGCGACGCCTGCAGAGGGAATCCCGAGGCTCCCCCTGACCGCGACTACCTGAACCTAAAGTCCCGACGGCTGGAAAAGACCCTGCACCCGCAGCCCCCAGCACCTGAAGGAACAGAACTTCTGTGCAGGAGTGACCCCCAGGAGGCCCTCTCCCTTGCCCAGGTGGTGGCTACCCCGAGGAGCCCCCCCTTGCCTGCCTGCACCGCTGAAGAGACCCCTTGGTCTCTCATTGAAAACCATTGAAAACCCGACGCGTGTTTGCACACTGCACCCGGCCGCCCCCGCGCTGCTGAGGGTGTACTTTTTGTGCTGACTTGTGTCCCCCCCGGTGCCCTACAAAACCCCCCTGGTCTGCCCTCCGAAGACGCGGGTACTTACCTGCTGGCAGACTGGAACCGGGGCACCCCCTTCTCTCCATTGAAGCCTATGTGTTTTGGGCACCTCTTTGACCTCTGCACCTGACCGGACCTGAGCTGCTGGTGTGGTAACTTTGGGGTTGCTCTGAACCCCCAACGGTGGGCTACCTTGGACCCAAAACTGTGACCTGTAAGTGATTTACTTACCTGCTAAAACTAACAATACTTTACCTCCCCCAGGAACTGTGAAAATTGCACTGTGTCCACTTTTAAAACAGCTTATTGTGTTTTATGTAAAAAGTATATATGCTACTGTGATTATTCAAAGTTCCTAAAGTACTTACCTGCAATACCTTTCAAATGAGATATTACATGTAGAATGTGAACCTGTGGTTCTTAAAATAAACTAAGAAAATATATTTTTCTATAACAAAACCTACTGGCTGGATTTGTCTCTGAGTGTGTGTTCCTCATTTATTGCCTGTGTGTATGTACAACAAATGCTTAACACTACTCCTTTGATAAGCCTACTGCTCGACCACACTACCACAAAATAGAGCATTAGTATTATCTCTTTTTGCCACTATCTTACCTCTAAGGGGAACCCTTGGACTCTGTGCATGCTATTCCTTACTTTGAAATAGCACATACAGAGACAACTTCCTACATTGGTGGCAGCAGTGGGATACAAGACTTTGCATTTGCTGGACTACTCAGCCAATACCTGATCACACGACAAATTCCAAAAATTGTCATTAGAAATTGATTTTTTGCAATTTGAAATTTTTCTAAATCCTTTAAAGTCCTGCTAGGGCCTTGTGTTAGTCCCTGTTAGCATTTCTTTTAGAGTTTAAAAGTTTGGTAAAAGTTTGAATTAGATTCTAGAACTAGTTTTAGATTCTTAAAAAGTATTCCAACTTTTAGAAGCATAATGTCTAGTACAGATATGAATGTGGTGGAACTCGACACCACACCTTACCTCCATCTTAAGATGAGGGAGCTAAGGTCACTCTGTAAACTAAAGAAAATAGTAATGGGCCCCAGACCTTCCAAACTACAGCTCCAGGAGCTGTTGGCAGAGTTTGAAAAGGCCAACCCCTCTGAGGATGGCAACTCAGAGTATGATGATAGTGACTTGGAGGGTGATTCCCCCCTACCAGTCCTATCTAGGGAAGACAGGGCCTCTCAAGCCCTGACTCCAAGCATAATAGTCAGAGATGCTGGCTCCCTCACAGGAGGGACCAACCTCTCTGAAATCACTGAGGATAACCCCAGTGAAGAGGACATCCAGTTAGCCAAAAGATTGGCTTTGGAAAGACAGATCCTAGCCATAGAAAGGGAAAGACAAGAAATGGGCCTAGGACCCATCAATGGTGGCAGCAACATAAATAGGGTCTGAGATTCTCCTGACATGTTGAAAATCCCTAAAGGGATTGTAACTAAATATGAAGATGGTGATGACATCACCAAATGGTTCACAGCTTTTGAGAGGGCTTGTGTAACCAGAAAAGGGAACAAATCTCACTGGGGTGCTCTCCTTTGGGAAATGTTCATAGGAAAGTGTAGGGATAGACTCCTCACACTCTCTGGAAAAGATGCAGAATCTTATGACCTCATGAAGGGTACCCTGATTGAGGGCTTTGGATTCTCCACTGAGGAGTATAGGATTAGATTCAGGGGGCTCAAAAATCCTCGAGCCAGACCTGGGTTGACTTTGTAGACTACTCAGTAAAAACACTAGATGGTTGGATTCAAGGCAGTGGTGTAAGTAATTATGATGGGCTGTACAATTTATTTGTGAAAGAACACCTATTAAGTAATTGTTTCAATGATAAACTGCATCAGCATCTGGTAGACCTAGGACCAATTTCCCCCCAAGAATTGGGAAAGAAGGCGGACCATTGGGTCAAGACTAGGGTGTCCAAAACTTCCACAGGGGGTGACCAAAAGAAAGGGGTCACAAAACCTCCCCAGGGGAAAGGTGGTGAGACAGCCAAAAACAAAAATAGTAAAGAGTCTTCTACAGGCCCCCAAAAACCTGCACAGGAGGGTGGGCCCAGAGCCTCTTCACAAAACAATTCTGGGTACAAGGGTAAAAACTTTGATCCCAAAAAGGCCTGGTGTCGCAGCTGTAGTCAGTCTGGACACCAAACTGGAGACAAGGCCTGTCCCAAGAAAAATACCACTCCAAACTCCACTCCAGCTAACACTGGAATGGCTAGTCTCCAAGTGGGATCAACAGTGTGCCCAGAGCAAATCAGGTGTCACACTGAAGCTACATTAGTCTCTGAGGGTGGGGTGGATTTAGCCACACTGGCTGCCTGGCCCCCTAACATGCAAAAATACAGGCAGCAGCTCTTAATTAATGGGACAAGTGTAGAGGGCCTGAGGGATACAGGTGCCAGTGTCACTATGGTGACAGAGAAACTGGTTTCCCCTGGCCAATACCTGACTGGAAAAACCTATCCAGTCACCAATGCTGACAATAAAACTAAAGTACATCCCATGGCAATGGTAACTTTAGAGTGGGGAGGGGTCAATGGCCTGAAACAGGTGGTGGTCTCCTCAAATATCCCAGTAGACTGTTTGCTTGGAAATGACCTGGAGTCCTCAGCATGGGCTGAGGTAGAACTGAAAACCCATGCAGCCATGCTGGGTATCCCTGAACTGGTGTGTGTCAAGACAAGGGCACAGTGCAAGGCACAGGGTGAAAAAGTAGAGCTGGAGTCTGGAAGAAAGGCCCAGCCTACCAAGGGAAAAGGAAAGTCAGCTGGGAAACCAGCTGCAACACAACAAGAAAAAGAGAACCTCTCTTCTCAGGAAGGAATTCTGCCCTCTGAGGGAACTGAGCCTATGGAGCTGGAACCTTATCAGGTTGAGCTCTTAGGCCCAGGGGGACCCTCAAGGGAAGAGTAGTGTAAGGGACAAGAAACCTGTCCCTCTCTTGAATGCCTTAGGCAGCAAGCTGCTGAAGAGTCCAAAGGCAAGAAAAATGGAACACATAGGGTCTATTGGGAAGATGGACTCCTGTACACTGAGGCAAGAGATCCCAAACCTGGTGCCACTAGGAGAGTGGTAGTGCCTCAGGCGTTCAGCGAGTTTATTCTGACCTTAGCCCATGATATTCCCCTTGCTGGGCATTTGGGACAAACCAAGACGTGGGAGAGGTTAGTCAACCACTTCTACTGGCCCAACATGTCCCAGAAGGTTAAGGAGTTTTGCATCTCCTGTCCCACCTGTCAAGCCAGTGGTAAGACAGGTGGACATCCAAAGGCCCCCCTCATTCCACTTCCAGTGGTGGGGGTCCCCTCTGAAAGAGTGGGTGTGGACATAGTGGGTCCACTTGAACCTCCTACAGCCTCAGGAAATATGTACATCCTAGTAGTAGTGGATCATGCTACTAGGTATCCTGAAGCTATTCCCCTTAGGTCGACTACTGCCCCTGCAGTAGCCAAGGCCCTCATTGGTATCTTTACCAGAGTGGGCTTCCCTAAGGAGGTGGTGTCTGACAGAGGTACCAACTTCATGTCAGCATACCTGAAACACATGTGGAATGAGTGTGGAGTGACTTATAAATTCACTACACCCTATCATCCACAAACTAATGGCCTTGTTGAGAGATTCAACAAGACATTAAAGGGCATGATCCTGGGGCTCCCAGAAAAACTCAAAAGGAGATGGGATGTCCTCCTGCCATGTCTGCTTTTCGCTTACAGAGAGGTGCCTCAGAAGGGAGTAGGGTTCTCACCCTTTGAACTTCTGTTTGGCCACCCTGTAAGGGGACCACTTGCTCTTGTTAAAGAAGGCTGGGAGAGACCTCTTCATGAGCCTAAACAAGACATAGTGGACTATGTACTTGGCCTTCGCTCAAGGATGGCAGAGTACATAGAAAAGGCAAGTAAAAACCTTGAGGCCAGCCAACAACTCCAGAAGTTTTGGTATGACCAAAAGGCTGCACTAGTTGAATTTCAACCAGGGCAGAAAGTCTGGGTTCTGGAGCCTGTGGCTCCCAGGGCACTTCAGGACAAATGGAGTGGCCCTTACCCAGTACTAGAGAGGAAGAGTCAGGTCACCTACCTGGTAGACCTGGGCACTA
Source organism: Pleurodeles waltl (assembly GCF_031143425.1). Taxonomy (NCBI): domain Eukaryota; kingdom Metazoa; phylum Chordata; class Amphibia; order Caudata; family Salamandridae; genus Pleurodeles; species Pleurodeles waltl. Next base: position 467,392,975 of record NC_090437.1, read on the forward strand.
GCAGGAGCCCCAAGAGGGTGATCCATGTGAACCGCCTTAAGCTCTTCCATGACAGGGCTGATGTGAATCTGTTGATGGTAACAGATGAGGACCAGGAAGCTGACAGTGAGCCTCTCCCTGATCTCCTCTCATCAGACCCTAAAGATGGCTCAGTGGATGGAGTGATCTACTCAGACACCCTCTCTAGCCAACAGCAATCTGACTGTAGGAAGGTCCTGCAACAGTTTGCTGAGCTGTTTTCCCTGACCCCTGGTCAGACACACCTGTGTACCCATGATGTGGACACAGGAGACAGCATGCCTGTCAAAAACAAAATATTCAGACAGTCTGACCAAGTTACGGAAAGCATCAAGGTGGAAGTCCACAAGATGCTGGAATTGGGAGTAATTGAGCACTCTGATAGCCCCTGGGCTAGCCCAGTGGTCTTAGTCCCCAAACCTCACTCACACCAAAGATGGAAAGAGAGAGATTAGGTTTTGTGTGGACTACAGAGGTCTTAATTCTGTCACCAAGACAGATGCCCATCCCATTCCTAGAGCTGACGAGCTGATTGACAAATTAGGTGCTGCCAAATTCTTAAGTACCTTTGACTTAACAGCAGGGTACTGGCAAATCAAAATGGCACCTGGAGCAAAAGAGAAAACAGCATTCTCCACACCTGATGGGCATTATCAGTTTACTGTTATGCCCTTTGGTTTAAAGAATGCCCCTGCCACCTTCCAAAGGTTGGTGAATCAAGTCCTTGCTGGGTTGGAGTCCTTTAGTGCAGCTTATCTTGATGATATTGCTGTCTTTAGCTCCAACTGGCAGGATCACCTGGTCCACCTGAAGAAGGTTTTGAAGGCTCTGCAATCAGCAGGCCTCTCTATCAAGGCATCCAAATGCCAGATAGGACAGGGAACTGTGGTTTACTTGGGACACCTTGTAGGTGGAGGCCAAGTTCAGCCACTCCAGCCTAAGATCCAGACTATTCTGGACTGGGCAGCTCCAAAAACCCAGACTCAAGTCAGGGCATTCCTTGGCTTGACTGGGTACTATAGGAGGTTTGTGAAGGGATATGGATCCATTGTGACAGCCCTCACAGAACTCACCTCCAAGAAAATGCCCAAGAAAGTAAACTGGACTGTAGAATGCCAACAGGCCTTTGACACCCTGAAACAAGCTATGAGCACAGCACCAGTTCTAGAAGCTCCAGATTACTCCAAGCAATTCATTGTGCAAACAGATGCCTCTGAACATGGGATAGGGGCAGTTTTGTCCCAAACAAATGATGATGGCCTTGACCAGCCTGTTGCTTTCATTAGCAGGAGGTTACTCCCCAGGGAGCAGCGTTGAAGTGCCATTGAGAGGGAGGCCTTTGCTGTGGTTTGGTCCCTGAAGAAGCTGAGACCATACCTCTTTGGTACTCACTTCCTAGTTCAAACTGACCACAGACCTCTCAGATGGCTGATGCAAATGAAAGGTGAAAATCCAAAACTGTTGAGGTGGTCCATCTCCCTACAGGGAATGGACTTTATAGTGGAACACAGACCTGGGACTGCCCATGCCAATGCAGATGGCCTTTCCAGGTTCTTCCACTTAGAAAATGAAGAATCTCTTGGGAAAGGATAGTCTCATCCTCTTTCGTTTGGGGGTGGGTTGTGTAAGGAAATGCCTCCTTGGCATGGTTACCCCCTGACTTTTTGCCTTTGCTGATGCTATGTTTTGAATTGAAAGTGTGCTGAGGCCTGCTAACCAGGCCCCAGCACCAGTGTTCTTTCCCTAACCTGTACTTTTGTATCCACAATTGGCACACCCTGGCATCCAGATAAGTCCCTTGTAAATGGTACCCCTGGTACCAAGGGCCCTGATGCCAAGGAAGGTCTCTAAGGGCTGCAGCATGTCTTATGCCACCCTGGAGACCCCTCACTCAGCACAGACACACTGCTTGCCAGCTTGTGTGTGCTGGTGAGAACAAAACGAGTAAGTCGACATGGCACTCCCCTCAGGGTGCCATGCCAGCCTCTCACTGCCTATGCAAGTATAGATAAGTCACCCCTCTAGCAGGCCTTACAGCCCTAAGGCAGGGTGCACTATACCATAGGTGAGGGCACCAGTGCATGAGCACTGTGCCCCTACATTGTCTAAGCAAAACCTTAGACATTGTAAGTGCAGGGTAGCCATAAGAGTATATGGGCTGGGAGTCTGTTTTACACGAACTCCACAGCACCATAATGGCTAACCTGAAAACTGGGAAGTTTGGTATCAAACTTCTCAGCACAATAAATGCACACTGATGCCAGTGTACATTTTATTGTAAAATACACCCCAGAGGGCACCTTAGAGGTGCCCCCTGAAACCTTAACCGACTATCTGTGTAGGCTGACTGGTTCCAGCAGCCTGCCACAACCGAGACATGTTGCTGGCCCCATGGGGAGAGTGCCTTTGTCACTCTGAGGCCAGTAACAAAGCCTGCACTGGGTGGAGATGCTAACACCTCCCCCAGGCAGGAGCTGTAACACCTGGCGGTGAGCCTCAAAGGCTCACCCCCTTTGTTCCAGCACCACAGGGCACTCCAGCTAGTGGAGTTGCCCGCCTCCTCCGGCCACGGCCCCACTTTTGGCAGCAAGGCCGGGGGAAATAATGAATATAACAAGGAGGAGTCACTGGCCTGTCAGGACAGCCCCTAAGGTGTCCTGAGCTGAAGTGACTCTAACTTTTAGAAATCCTCCATCTTGCAGATGGAGGATTCCCCAATAGGATTAGGGATGTGACCCCCTCCCCTTGGGAGGAGGCACAAAGAGGGTGTACCCACCCTCAGGGCTAGTAGCCATTGGCTACTAACCCCCCAGACCTAAACACGCCCTTAAATTTTGTATTTAAGGGCTTCCCTGAACCTAAAACTTTAGATTCCTGCAACTAACAAGAAGAAGAGGACTGCTGAGCTGAAAGACCCCTGCAGAGGAAGAAAAGAAGACACCAACTGCTTTGGCCCCAGACTTACCGGCCTGTCTCCTGCCTTCCAAAGAAATCTGCTCCAGCGACGCTTCCCAAGGGACCAGCGACCTCTGAATCCTCAGAGGACTGCCCTGCTTCAAGAAAGACAAGAAACTCCAGAGGACAGCGGCACTGCTCCAAAAGAACTGCAACTTTGTTTCAAAGGAGCAGATTTAAAGACCCCTGCAACTCCCCGCAAGAAGCGTGAGACTTGCAACACTGCACCCGGCGACCCGGACTCGACTGGTGGAGAACCAACACCTCAGGGAGGACCCTCCGGCGACTCCGAGTCCGTGAGTAACCAAAGTTGTCCCCCCTGAACCCCCACAGCGACGCCTTCAGAGGGAATCCCGAGGCTCCCCCTGACCGCGACTACCTGAACCTAAAGTCCCGACGGCTGGAAAAGACCCTGCACCCGCAGCCCCCAGCACCTGAAGGAATGGAACTTCTGTGCAGGAGTGACCCCCAGGAGGCCCTCTCCCTTGCCCAGGTGGTGGCTACCCCGAGGAGCCCCCCCCTTGCCTGCCTGCACCGCTGAAGAGACCCCTTGATCTCTCATTGAAAACCATTGAAAACCCGACGCGTGTTTGCACACTGCACCCGGCCGCCCCCGCGCTGCTGAGGGTGTACTTTTTGTGCTGACTTGTGTCCCCCCCGGTGCCCTTCAAAACCCCCCTGGGCTGCCCTCTGAAGACGCGGGTACTTACCTGCTGGCAGACTGGAACCGTGGCACCCCCTTCTCTCCATTGAAGCCTATGTGTTTTGGGCACCTCTTTGACCTCTGCACCTGACCGGCCCTGAGCTGCTGGTGTGGTAACTTTGGGGTTGCTCTGAACCCCCAACGGTGGGCTACCTTGGACCCAAAACTGTGACCTGTAAGTGATTTACTTACCTGCTAAAACTAACAATACTTTACCTCCCCCAGGAACTGTGAAAATTGCACTGTGTCCACTTTTAAAACAGCCTATTGTGTTTTATGTAAAAAGTATATATGCTACTGTGATTATTCAAAGTTCCTAAAGTACTTACCTGCAATACCTTTCAAATGAGATATTACATGTAGAATTTGAACCTGTGGTTCTTAAAATAAACTAAGAAAATATATTTTTCTATAACAAAACCTACTGGCTGGATTTGTCTCTGAGTGTGTGTTCCTCATTTATTGCCTGTGTGTATGTACAACAAATGCTTAACACTACTCCTTTGATAAGCCTACTGCTCGACCACACTACCACAAAATAGAGCATTAGTATTATCTCTTTTTGCCACTATCTTACCTCTAAGGGGAACCCTTGGACTCTGTGCATGCTATTCCTTACTTTGAAATAGCACATACAGAGCCAACTTCCTACAGACAGCCAGGGGAAAAATTAAAAATAAAAGCAAAGGGGCATGAAAAGTATACACAAAATTAAAGTACAATTGAAAATGTATTTTACTTTTTTTTAAATTACCTACTGCCTGCTTTAGACAGGTGGTAAATTTAAGTGCTAACCTCACATTGGAAAACCTTTCTCACAACTTGAACCCAGTAAAATTGCATATGAAAAAAACATATATGTAAAACTTTAAATCAGGCACAATGAAATTAACACATAAAACCATGCTGTAATTTCACTTTTCCTGGGTCATTACCTTGGCCTTTGAGATAATCCACCCATATCCTGCCACGTTATAACATAATTTAGATCCCTGCTATTAAATTCACTAAATATTCTTATATCCAACTCAGAATCATGCAAGTTACAGGAAATTGCTGTTAAATTCTCTAAAATATCATTATGGTTAGATCGTTGCTTAGAGTGCCAATCATAGGAATTCGCAAAGGAGTTTAATACTAAGGGCTTATTTAGAGTTGGGCCTATGCAGGACATCTGTCAAAGTGTCAGCAGTCCTGTCCGTGGTATTACAATTGCATTGTCATCACTGCCCTTCTAAATGTGGTGGATGGGACATCCAACACATTTTGGCAGATGGCCTGCCCCACCATACTTTAAATAAAATCCTAAGTTTATTGTTTTTAATTGACTTTCATTGTGCAACATATAGCTGTATTTCATGACATTTTAGATTCAAGAATCATACTACACTCTTGGAAGAGGAACACTATAATCCAGAATGGTCAGGCAGTTATCAGCAAATTTTGTGGCTGGATTCGCCATTCAAATTTCTTGTGAGCATTTTGCTGAACTGGCAATTTAATTACAATACAATTTTAAGAACCAAGACAAGCTTGACAGATGAAGAGAGTACTCTTGATTTAGACTTCACTTAGTGGGTCATTACGAGTTTGGCAGTTACAGGACCGCCATATTGGTGGCGGTGGTCGCACTGCCAACAGGCCAGCAGAAAAGGCCGCCAAATTATAAGCATGGCAGCATTCACAATTGAATATAGCCAATCCACCACTGGCACCGCCACTGTGGTCAGTGCACCACAGACGGCGGTAGCCACCCTCATGGCGGCAGAGAGCATCTTCCTTCCAGACAGATTAAGAGGCTGCACACTGTAAAGGTGTGGCAGTGGGTTAGCGATAGAGATACAAGAGACACTCAGGTTTGTGAATTTTATACAAGTGGTTTTATTGTCAAGTGTACAGGTGTCTTCGTATAGTCTCTCTCTTTTAGACATTGCGTATATATGGAGGTTTCTCTTTCTTCTAGGGTCTCCGGCGTCTGAGGATATGGCTCTCGGTAACTGTGATGTCAGGTGGACCGGAAGAAAAACAAGGGAACAGCAGGTAAGTTGAAAGTCTGGGGATTCCTGGGAAATTATTAGTATGGAAGAGGTTAGAGAGGGAGAGAGAGAGGGTGAGTGTGATGGAGTGGGAATGGTGGGGTCTAGGTAGTAATTCAGAATTGAGGAAGGAAAAAACTGATATGGTAGATAGGGTCCTGTTTCCCCTTTCACCCTGGTGAGGACAAACTCCTTTTCTTTTTCACCTATGAAGTGACTCCGTGGTTGTGGTTAGTGCTCCCCCTTTATTTGGTTTAGCCTTCCCAATTATCCCTTCCCAACCTCCCTCTGTTCCCTCTCTCCACCCTCCTCCCTTCCCACTAGTGCATTCAGTTTTGTTCTGATGCAGGACCGTACCTGCTGAAGCCACGCCCCTCCAGGGACGTGGCGGAATGATTGCTCCTCGGAGCCTCCTTCTCCCTCCTGGTCTTCTTCTCTGGCCTTCCCTAATCTTGGGTCCGGGGTCTCTTTCTCCCTTCAAGGTAGGACGCCTTCCGCGGTGCCCTCCTGTCTGCTCCCTGCGTTCGTGGTCTCCTTCTCCCTCTCGTCGGCGTCTGTCTCCTCTCCTCCAGGCACAACAATGCGCCCCGCGTGTAGTCCGTCATCCGTTTTCATAGTATTAGAAACCCGGATATCCGGGTTTCTACTAAAGGCAAGTCCTTCTTCTATGGGACCCCCGGGGCACTCTAAGCACGGACGCTGTTGTAAACATGTAGCCGGGGCTTCCGACGCCCGTTTACATCTCCCTTCCCACGTACGGGACTGATGGAGTTCCGTTGTCCACGGGTAACGGGAGAGATGGTCAGCAGTACATTGGTGAGTTCCTGGGATATGACATATCTGAAACGAGAATGGTTGGAGCTCCTTGAACCACCGTAATATGCGGGAGTTCATATTCTTGTGGGTGGCTAACCAGGTGAGAGCAGCATGATCGGTATATAGGATGAATGAATGGCCTAAGAGGTAGTACTGTAGATTCTCAATGGCCCTCTTAATGGCTAAACATTCCCTTTCGATTATCGGGTAATGTTGTTCCCGGGGTAACAGCTTTCTACTTATAAACACTATAGGATGTTTGTATCCTTGTTCGTCTGCTTGTGACAGAACTGCACCTATCCCTACGTCTGAGGCATCGGTTTGTAGGTGGAAGGGTTTTGTAAAGTCGGGACATTGTAAAACTGGTTCAGTCATGAGGCGAGATTTTAAGTCATGGACACTAGATAGTTGTTCAGGAGTCAAGGCAGATAGTTTAGACGGTTGGCCCTTCCGTAGAAGGTCGTTAAGAGGTGCGGCCAAGGTAGAATAGTTGGGTATGAACCATCGGTAATATCCTATAAAACCCAAGAAGGAACTGAGCTCTTTTTTGGTTGTTGGAATCGGGACCCGCTGGATGGCCTCTACTTTATTTGTCTGTGGTCGCAGTTGTCCCTTCCCTATGAAATCCCCGAGATACACAATGTGGTCATGGGTTAGGTGACATTTAGTTGGATTAGCTGTGAGGCCTGCCATGCTTAGAACACGGAAAACGTGGTGTAAGTGCCAGAGGTGGTCTTCCCATGATTGACTAAAGACCACTATGTCATCTAAATACGCTGCTGCACAATGTTGGAGGGGTCGCAAGAGATGGTCCATTAACCTTTGGAAAGTAGCCGGGGCGCCATGTAGGCCGAATGGTAAGACTGTGAACTGATAGAGTCCTGAGGGGGTCGAGAAAGCTGTCTTATCCCGATCTGCCGGAACTAGTGGTATTTGCCAATATCCCTTGGTTAAATCAAGGGTTGACATAAACCGGGCCTTGCCTAACTTCTCAAGGAGATCGTCTACCCGTGGGATGGGGTATGTATCAAAGTGGGATATAGCATTTAACCGGCGAAAATCAATGCAAAAACGGACTGAGCCATCTGGTTTCGGGACTAACACAATAGGTGAGCACCAGGGGCTGACAGATGGTTCTATCACCTTCATTTGTAGCATTGTTTTTACTTCTTGTTCGATTAGAGATTTTCGGGCCTCGGGATACGGTAGGGTCAGAGTCGCACAGTTTGACCCTCTGGGGTTTTAATATGATGTTGTATCAAGGTTGTCTTCCCAGGGAGTTCTGAAAAGAACCTGGTATGTTGATCTAGGAGGTCGTTCAACTGTCTGTATTGGTTTTCTTGTATGTTAGGATTAAACGAATGCAAGAGCTCATCAGAGTTCCTCTGCATCTCCCTCTTCACCTTCTGCCAAAGGATCGACCGCTGACTGCTCAGGACGCCTGCAAAACCGCAACAAAGTAGCAAGATGACTACTAGCAACCTTGTATCGCTTCATCCTGCCAGCTTTCTCGACTGTTTCCAGGTGGTGCATGCTCTGGGGGTAGCCTGCCTCCTCTCTGCACCAGGAGCTCTGAAGAAATCTCCTGTGGGTCAACGGAATCTTCCCCCCGCAACCGCAGGCACCAAAAGACTGCATCACTGGTCCTCTGGGTCCCCTCTCAGCACGACGAGCATGGTCCCTGGAACTCAGCAACTCTGTCCAAGTGACTCCCACAGTCCAGTGACTCTTCAGTCCAAGTGTGGTGGAGGTAAGTCCTTGCCTCCCCACGCTAGACTGCATTGCTGGGTACCGCATGATTTGCAGCTGCTCCGGCTCCTGTGCACTCTTCCAGGATTTCCTTCGTGCACATGCCCAGCCTGGGTCCCGACACTCTAACCTGCAGTGCACAACCTTCTGTATTGTCCTCCGGCGTCGTGGGACTCCCTTTTGTGACTTCGCGTGGAGTCCGGTTCACTCTTCTTCCAAGTGCCTGTTCAGGTACTTCTGCGGGTGCTGCCTGCTTAACTTTTATAAAGGCAGTCATTAGCCAATCAGCTAATGTCTTGTCATCACTATATACCTCATCAATTGGGTGCAGAGTTATTAAGGGACAAAAAAAATCTATGGTCGACAGTAGGTAGTTAAAGTTAGGTCTGCTTTTCCATAGACAGAACATTTTTTGATTTGCTTATTACTTTGGCTCCATTTGATCAATCTTCAAAAAACATTCCCAAAAAAATATCATCCACCTCAGCTCCTTTCTGAAAACTTTTGGGGTGATCTTTCAAGTGGAAGCAGAGAAAAAAGGGTGTCCAAAAATTTAAAATCTCCAGGCTTTTTTCATACACTTCTTTACACTCGGCTACAGCAAAAAGTGCTGAATGGAATTACAGCAACTTCAGCAGGAAGCTAGATCTTGGTCCACAGACTGTGATTTTTGTGTCTTCTTGTAAATCAGTTCATTAGTTTTTGAGATAATAGGGGTAAAAATATATTTGTATATTTAGACAGTTGGGCTTGCGAGAGTCCCTCGGGAGTCCTGCAAGAGTGCAAATTTTAAAATGGAGGCCTGTGATTGGCCAAGAGGCCAGTTTTTCCTGTGAGTTCCTATGCTCTCATCTAAGCGAATGGCTCCCCTGAGTCTCACGAGCACTCTGATTGGCTGGCCGTTGTAATGTTAGAAATGAAAAGGCTACCATTGCTGTTTACTGTGAAAAATTGGAGATGCTGTGGAAATGAAGTAAAAGAGGCTAAATAATGGGCGCAGCAGAAGAGCATGCTGTCCCCCTAGATTTAGAGAAGAGGTGTCTAAGGGATAACTACTGTAAAGACTATCAATATATGTTGTTTTAATACTTTTTTATGATCTCACAGGACTCTCACAGGATTGTGAATAATAAAAATAAGTAGATGAGCTCACAATGCATTCTGTTAGCGGCAATTAATATTGTGATGTTTGTTTTTTTAGAAAAAGTGTGTTAGAAATAAGTACTGTGATGAGTAGATGGTTAATTCTTATTTCATAAAAAGTAACAATCTCGCAAGAGCTGGCAAACATATATGAGCCAGAGCAAGCGTTTAGGTGCTGCCGCTCTTGCAAGAGTCTTGCAAGAGATTGTAAGAAAGAAAAAAGGGAAAGAGTACAAACAACATAGATAATTAAACTATATGGCATCTCTGAAAAGAGACATTTTTGTTGCCATTTGTCAACAACTATAAACTGTTTTGTGCTTTCAAACATTTGTAATATTTTTTGGTATTTTTTTTAAAAGGTGGAACAAAAACACACAACTTGAGGTGTGAAACAACCACCTACAGGCTTTCCTCAAATACAAACAAAATATATTAAAAAACTGATTAAAAAAACTACTGCCTAGGGGGGGACTTGTGCTCTTGGACAAGCTTGTCCCGGGCAGACATACTTGTCTCTGAAGAAACCATTATCTGCTTGAACAAGCACCAAAACAGTGCTTTATTAAAACAAGCGTGGTCATTGTCTGCCTGTGTGTCACAGTATCTCCTGGAGCAAATGATGTTGAAACCCTTGTAGAGTTGTCTAAGTGCACAGCAAGAGCCAACTCTGCCTGTGCAAGATTTTACAGATGCATGGAACTCAGGTGTCTCCATATGCCTGTAGTTGTTTTTCATCTGCACACCCGGCTAAACTCTTTGCTGCAAATTTTACAGGTGATTCCCTTTGCACAAACCTTCTAGGTACCTGGCGTCATTTAAAGAAATTGTAACACAAACGATTCATAGGGTGGCGGAGGTGGATCAGGTAGCTCAAGTGGCTGAGCTGGTGCAGACACCCTAGCTGTTCGTTTAAAGGAGATGAAGACATTGTTCTCTTCAAAGCCAAACAGGAGAGGGGAACAAGCCAAAAATGGCTTCTCTCACCAAAGCCAAATAGTGAAATAAACCAAAAATGAACAGAATCTACGTCTTCTAAATAGCGACATCCACATGAAAAAATCAGAATCCTTCCTTAGGGTGTGCTTCCTCTCCCGGACCTCTCACGAGAGTATCTCATGGGCGTCATGTGAGATGATAAAAAAATACTTCCTTTATAATTTCTATCGAACACTACATAATTCATTTGTATACCTTAAACAACATTTGTAATGATCTATTTGGTTCAAAATTATAGTAAAACAGAGTAACTAACTTAATTTTAAATGTACAACCATGTGAGTGGTTCACAAGAGTCAAACAGGAAGTACAGCCTGCTCAGAGTCCAAGCAGGAGATTGTGCGTCTAACTCTTATGAGTTTCTTGTGACCATCATCCCTTTTTTAAATATTTTATGTCCAATCATGTTTTATTCACTCCTCTGTTATAAATTAGCATTAAATACCACATTACTTTGCTTTAAAAAAAAAGAAAAATAGAAATTCACTGGATAAAAAAAGGTTAAAGTAACGCTATGTTTAGATGTAATAAAAATATGTTTTCATTTAAAAACAAAAACCTTACAAATTCACTGAAAAAAACAAAGTAATGTTATAGTTAGAAGAATTTTCCTGTGACAACTTTAATGTTTTGAACTAAATAAAAATCACAGAAATTCATCTGTGATAGTTAGCCGCACTAACTATAACTTGCGCCCCGCCATGCACTGCTTATGACCCTGCTTATGACATCATGACATGTTTTATGACATCATTTATGACATCACTGATATGGATATAAAGGAACCGCTATCCACGTAAAACTTGGGAGTTTCCCTATTTCCTTTTTTGCATATGTTTATGTGTGTATTTGTTTTGAAAAACTCAAATTTACAGAAATATAATGCATCCTACAATGTAATCAAAATAACATAACATTTTAAACATCACACACCTGACAGCGCCACCAGTTTTATGCTGAACAGGTTCAGTAGGTGCTGTGCATAATCAAGCATGTTAGCCCAGCAGTGCATCACATGCCACTAGGTGCGTGTGACTTCAGAGTGGCAGCGCTAAATGCTCCACATTTGTTCCCAACTCATCTTCCTTTTGGCAAAGGTTTAGCGGATGCTGGGTCTCCCACCTGCTTGAAGGGCTGGTCTTGTTGTACAAAAAAATCTTACACAACAGTCATTGCTGACTGGCATCTGACTGACTGGCACCTTTGAGAGCTGGAAGTGTCACATCCCTCTGTCATGAGTGGGGAGGGACAGAATGACAAAAACAAAACAAAGACAGTGTAAGGAAATGCCTCCTTGGCATGGTTACCCCCTGACTTTTTGCCTTTGCTGATGCTATGTTTTGAATTGAAAGTGTGCTGAGGCCTGCTAACCAGGCCCCAGCACCAGTGTTCTTTCTCTAACCTGTACTTTTGTATCCACAATTGGCACACCCTGGCATCCAGATAAGTCCCTTGTAAATGGTACCCCTGGTACCCAGGGCCCGATGCCAAGGAAGGTCTCTAAGGGCTGCAGCATGTCTTATGCCACCCTGGAGACCCCTCACTCAGCACAGACACACTGCTTGCCAGCTTGTGTGTGCTGGTGAGAACAAAACGAGTAAGTCAACATGGCATTCCCCTCAGGGTGCCATGCCAGCCTCTCACTGACTATGCAAGTATAGATAAGTCACCCCTCTAGCAGGCCTTACAGCCCTAAGGCAGGGTGCACTATACCATAGGTGAGGGCACCTGTGCATGAGCACTGTGCCCCTACAGTATCTAAGCAAAACCTTAGACATTGTAAGTGCAGGGTAGCCATAATAGTATATGGGCTGGGAGTCTGTTTTACATGAACTCCACATCACCATAATGGCTACACTGAAAACTGGGAAGTTTGGTATCAAACTTCTCAGCACAATAAATGCACACTGATGCCAGTGTACATTTTATTGTAAAATACACCCCAGAGGGCACCTTAGAGGTGCCCCCTGAAACCTTAACCGACTATCTGTGTAGGCTGACTGGTTCCAGCAGCCTGCCACAACCGAGACATGTTGCTGGCCCCATGGGGAGAGTGCCTTTGTCACTCTGAGGCCAGTAACAAAGCCTGCACTGGGTGGAGATGCTAACACCTCCCCCAGGCAGGAGCTGTAACACCTGGCGGTGAGCCTCAAAGGCTCACCCCCTTTGTTCCAGCACCACAGGGCACTCCAGCTGGTGGAGTTGCCCGCCCCCTCCGGCCACGGCCCCACTTTTGGCGGCAAGGCCGGGGGAAATAATGAGAATAACAAGGAGGAGTCACTGGCCAGTCAGGACAGCCCCTAAGGTGTCCTGAGCTGAAGTGACTCTAACTTTTAGAATTCCTCCATCTTGCAGATGGAGGATTCCCCAATAGGATTAGGGATGTGACCCCCTCCCCTTGGGAGGAGGCACAAAGAGGGTGTACCCACCCTCAGGGCTAGTAGCCATTGGCTACTAACCCCCAGACCTAAACACGCCCTTAAATTTAGTATTTAAGGGCTTCCCTGAACCTAAAACTTTAGATTCCTGCAACTAACAAGAAGAAGAGGACTGCTGAGCTGAAAGACCCCTGCAGAGGAAGAAAATAAGACACCAACTGCTTTGGCCCCAGACTTACCGGCCTGTCTCCTGCCTTCCAAAGAAACCTGCTCCAGCGACGCTTCCCAAGGGACCAGCGACCTCTGAATCCTCAGAGGACTGCCCTGCTTCAAGAAAGACAAGAAACTCCTGAGGACAGCGGCACTGCTCCAAAAGAACTGCAACTTTGTTTCAAAGGAGCAGATTTAAAGACCCCTGCAACTCCCCACAAGAAGCGTGAGACTTGCAACACTGCACCCGGCGACCCCGACTCGACTGATGGAGAACCAACACCTCAGGGAGGACCCTCCGGCGACTCCGAGTCCGTGAGTAACCAAAGTTGTCCCCCCTGAGCCCCCACAGCGACGCCTGCAGAGGGAATCCCGAGGCTCCCCCTGACCGCGACTGCCTGAACCTAAAGTCCCGATGGCTGGAAAAGACCCTGCACCCGCAGCCCCCAGCACCTGAAGGAACTGAACTTCTGTGCAGGAGTGACCCTCAGGAGGCCCTCTCCCTTGCCCAGGTGGTGGCTACCCCGAGGAGCCCCCCCCTTGCCTGCCTGCACCGCTGAAGAGACCCCTTGGTCTCTCATTGAAAACCATTGAAAACCCGACGCGTGTTTGCACACTGCACCCGGCCGCCCCCGCGCTGCTGAGGGTGTACTTTTTGTGCTGACTTGTGTCCCCCCCGGTGCCCTATAAAACCCCCCTGGGCTGCCCTCCGAAGACGCGGGTACTTACCTGCTGGCAGACTGGAACCGGGGCACCCCCTTCTCTCCATTGAAGCCTATGTGTTTTGGGCACCTCTTTGACCTCTGCACCTGACCGGCCCTGAGCTGCTGGTGTGGTAACTTTGGGGTTGCTCTGAACCCCCAACGGTGGGCTACCTTGGACCCAAAACTGTGACCTGTAAGTGATTTACTTACCTGCTAAAACTAACAATACTTTACCTCCCCAGGAACTGTGAAAATTGCACTGTGTCCACTTTTAAAACAGCTTATTGTGTTTTATGTAAAAAGTATATATGCTACTGTGATTATTCAAAGTTCCTAAAGTACTTACCTGCAATACCTTTCAAATGAGATATTACATGTAGAATTTGAACCTGTGGTTCTTAAAATAAACTAAGAAAATATATTTTTCTATAACAAAACCTACTGGCTGGATTTGTCTCTGAGTGTGTGTTCCTCATTTATTGCCTGTGTGTATGTACAACAAATGCTTAACACTACTCCTTTGATAAGCCTACTGCTCGACCACACTACCACAAAATAGAGCATTAGTATTATCTCTTTTTGCCACTATCTTACCTCTAAGGGGAACCCTTGGACTCTGTGCATGCTATTCCTTACTTTGAAATAGCACATACAGAGCCAACTTCCTACAGACAGCCAGGGGAAAAATTAAAAATAAAAGCACAGGGGCATGAAAAGTATACACAAAATTAAAGTACAATTGAAAATGTATTTTACTTTTTTTTAAATTACCTACTGCCTGCTTTAGACAGGTGGTAAAATTAAGTGCTAACCTCACATTGGAAAACCTTTCTCACAACTTGAACCCAGTAAAATTGCATATGAAAAAAACATATATGTAAAACTTTAAATCAGGCACAATGAAATTAACACATAAAACCATGCTGTAATTTCACTTTTCCTGAGTCATTACCTTGGCCTTTGAGATAATCCACCCATATCCTGCCACGTTATAACATAATTTAGATCCCTGCTATTAAATTCACTAAATATTCTTATATCCAACTCAGAATCATGCAAGTTACAGGAAATTGCTGTTAAATTCTCTAAAATATCATTATGGTTAGATCGTTGCTTAGAGTGCCAATCATAGGAATTCGCAAAGGAGTTTAATACTAAGGGCTTATTTAGAGTTGGGCCTATGCAGGACATCTGTCAAAGTGTCAGCAGTCCTGTCCGTGGTATTACAATTGCATTGTCATCACTGCCCTTCTAAATGTGGTGGATGGGACATCCAACACATTTTGGCAGATGGCCTGCCCCACCATACTTTAAATAAAATCCTAAGTTTATTGTTTTTAATTGACTTTCATTGTGCAACATATAGCTGTATTTCATGACATTTTAGATTCAAGAATCATACTACACTCTTGGAAGAGGAACACTATAATCCAGAATGGTCAGGCAGTTATCAGCAAATTTTGTGGCTGGATTCGCCATTCAAATTTCTTGTGAGCATTTTGCTGAACTGGCAATTTAATTACAATACAATTTTAAGAACCAAGACAAGCTTGACAGATGAAGAGAGTACTCTTTATTTAGACTTCACTTTGTGGGTCATTACGAGTTTGGCAGTTACAGGACCGCCATATTGGTGGCGGTGGTCGCACTGCCAACAGGCCAGCAGAAAAGACCGCCAAATTATAAGCATGGCAGCATTCACAATTGAATATAGCCAATCCACCACTGGCACCGCCATTGTGGTCAGTGCACCACAGACGGCGGTAGCCACCCTCATGGCGGCAGAGAGCATCTTCCTTCCAGACAGATTAAGAGGCTGCACACTGTCAAGGTGTGGCAGTGGGTTAGCGATAGAGATACAAGAGACACTCAGGTTTGTGAATTTTATACAAGTGGTTTTATTGTCAAGTGTATAGGTGTCTTCGTATAGTCTCTCTCTTTTAGACATTGCGTATATATGGAGGTTTCTCTTTCTTCTAGGGTCTCCGGCGTCTGAGGATATGGCTCTCGGTAACTGTGATGTCAGGTGGACCGGAAGAAAAACAAGGGAACAGCAGGTAAGTTGAAAGTCTGGGTATTCCTGGGAAATTATTAGTATGGAAGAGGTTAGAGAGGGAGAGAGAGAGGGTGAGTGTGATGGAGTGGGAATGGTGGGGTCTAGGTAGTAATTCAGAATTGAGGAAGGAAAAAACTGATATGGTAGATAGGGTCCTGTTTCCCCTTTCACCCTGGTGAGGACAAACTCCTTTTCTTTTTCACCTATGAAGTGACTCCGTGGTTGTGGTTAGTGCTCCCCCTTTATTTGGTTTAGCCTTCCCAATTATCCCTTCCCAACCTCCCTCTGTTCCCTCTCTCCACCCTCCTCCCTTCCCACTAGTGCATTCAGTTTTGTTCTGATGCAGGACCGTACCTGCTGAAGCCACGCCCCTCCAGGGACGTGGCGGAATGATTGCTCCTCGGAGCCTCCTTCTCCCTCCTGGTCTTCTTCTCTGGCCTTCCCTAATCTTGGGTCCGGGGTCTCTTTCTCCCTTCCAGGTAGGACGCCTTCCGCGGTGCCCTCCTGTCTGCTCCCTGCGTTCGTGGTCTCCTTCTCCCTCTCATCGGCGTCTGTCTCCTCTCCTCCAGGCACAACAATGCGCCCCGCGTGTAGTCCGTCATCCGTTTTCATAGTATTAGAAACCCGGATATCCGGGTTTCTACTAAATGCAAGTCCTTCTTCTATGGGACCCCCGGGGCACTCTAAGCACGGACGCTGTTGTAAACATGTAGCCAGGGCTTCCGACGCCCGTTTACATCTCCCTTCCCACGTACGGGACTGATGGAGTTCCGTTGTCCACGGGTAACGGGAGAGATGGTCAGCAGTACATTGGTGAGTTCCTGGGATATGACATATCTGAAACGAGAATGGTTGGAGCTCCTTGAACCACCGTAATATGCGGGAGTTCATATTCTTGTGGGTGGCTAACCAGGTGAGAGCAGCATGATCGGTATATAGGATGAATGAATGGCCTAAGAGGTAGTACTGTAGATTCTCAATGGCCCACTTAATGGCTAAACATTCCCTTTCGATTATCGGGTAATGTTGTTCCCGGGGTAACAGCTTTCTACTTATAAACACTATAGGATGTTTGTGTCCTTGTTCGTCTGCTTGTGACAGAACTGCACCTATCCCTACGTCTGAGGCATCGGTTTGTAGGTGGAAGGGTTTTGTAAAGTCGGGACATTGTAAAACTGGTTCAGTCATGAGGCGAGATTTTAAGTCATGGACACTAGATAGTTGTTCAGGAGTCAAGGCAGATAGTTTAGACGGTTGGCCCTTCCGTAGAAGGTCGTTAAGAGGTGCGGCCAAGGTAGAATAGTTGGGTATGAACCATCGGTAATATCCTATAAAACCCAAGAAGGAACTGAGCTCTTTTTTGGTTGTTGGAATCTGGACCCGCTGGATGGCCTCTACTTTATTTGTCTGTGGTCGCAGTTGTCCCTTCCCTATGAAATCCCCGAGATACACAATGTGGTCATGGGTTAGGTGACATTTAGTTGGATTAGCTGTGAGGCCTGCCATGCTTAGAACACGGAAAACGTGGTGTAAGTGCCAGAGGTGGTCTTCCCATGATTGACTAAAGACCACTATGTCATCTAAATACGCTGCTGCACAATGTTGGAGGGGTCGCAAGAGATGGTCCATTAACCTTTGGAAAGTAGCCGGGGCGCCATGTAGGCCGAATGGTAAGACTGTGAACTGATAGAGTCCTGAGGGGGTCGAGAAAGCTGTCTTATCCCGATCTGCCGGAACTAGTGGTATTTGCCAATATCCCTTGGTTAAATCAAGGGTTGACATAAACCGGGCCTTGCCTAACTTCTCAAGGAGATCGTCTACCCGTGGGATGGGGTATGTATCAAAGTGGGATATAGCATTTAACCGGCGAAAATCAATGCAAAAATGGACTGAGCCATCTGGTTTCGGGACTAACACAATAGGTGAGCACCAGGGGCTGACAGATGGTTCTATCACCTTTATTTGTAGCATTGTTTTTACTTCTTGTTCGATTAGAGATTTTCGGGCCTCGGGATACGGTAGGGTCAGAGTCGCACAGTTTGACCCTCTGGGGTTTTAATATGATGTTGTATCAAGGTTGTCTTCCCAGGGAGTTCTGAAAAGAACCTGGTATGTTGAGCTAGGAGGTCGTTCAACTGTCTGTATTGGTTTTCTTGTATGTTAGGATTAAACGAATGCAAGAGCTCATCAGAGTTCCTCTGCATCTCCCTCTTCACCTTCTGCCAAAGGATCGACCACTGACTGCTCAGGACGCCTGCAAAACCGCAACAAAGTAGCAAGATGACTACTAGCAACCTTGTATTGCTTCATCCTGCCAGCTTTCTCGACTGTTTCCAGGTGGTGCATGCTCTGGGGGTAGCCTGCCTCCTCTCTGCACCAGGAGCTCTGAAGAAATCTCCTGTGGGTCAACGGAATCTTCCCCCCGCAACCGCAGGCACCAAAAGACTGCATCACTGGTCCTCTGGGTCCCCTCTCAGCACGACGAGCATGGTCCCTGGAACTCAGCAACTCTGTCCAAGTGACTCCCACAGTCCAGTGACTCTTCAGTCCAAGTTTGGTGGAGGTAAGTCCTTGCCTCCCCACGCTAGACTGCATTGCTGGGTACCGCGTGAATTGCAGCTGCTCCGGCTCCTGTGCACTCTTCCAGGATTTCCTTCGTGCACAGCCCATCCTGGGTCCCGACACTCTAACCTGCAGTGCACAACCTTCTGAATTGTCCTCCGGCGTCGTTGGACTCCCTTTTGTGACTTCGCGTGGAGTCCGGTTCACTCTTCTTCCAAGTGCCTGTTCAGGTACTTCTGCGGGTGCTGCCTGCTTAACTTTTATAAAGGCAGTCATTAGCCAATCATCTAATGTCTTGTCATCACTATATACCTCATCAATTGGGTGCAGAGTTATTAAGGGACAAAAAAAATCTATGGTCGACAGTAGGTAGTTAAAGTTAGGTCTGCTTTTCCATAGACAGAACATTTTTTGATTTGCTTATTACTTTGGCTCCATTTGATCAATCTTCAAAAAACATTTCCAAAAAAATATCATCCACCTCAGCTCCTTTCTGAAAACTTTTGGGGTGATCTTTCAAGTGGAAGCAGAGAAAAAAGGGTGTCCAAAAATTTAAAATCTCCAGGCTTTTTTCATACACTTCTCTACACTCGGCTACAGCAAAAAGTGCTGAATGGAATTACAGCAACTTCAGCAGGAAGCTAGATCTTGGTCCACAGACTGTGATTTTTGTGTCTTCTTGTAAATCAGTTCATTAGTTTTTGAGAAAATAGGGGTAAAAATATATTTGTATATTTAGACAGTTGGGCTTGCGAGAGTCCCTCGGGAGTCCTGCAAGAGTGCAAATTTTAAAATGGAGGCCTGTGATTGGCCAAGAGGCCAGTTTTTCCTGTGAGTTCCTATGCTCTCATCTAAGCGAATGGCTCCCCTGAGTCTCACGAGCACTCTGATTGGCTGGCCGTTGTAATGTTAGAAATGAAAAGGCTACCATTGCTGTTTACTGTGAAAAATTGGAGATGCTGTGGAAATGAAGTAAAAGAGGCTAAATAATGGGGGCAGCAGAAGAGCATGCTGTCCCCCTAGATTTAGAGAAGAGGTGTCTAAGGGATAACTACTGTAAAGACTATCAATATATGTTGTTTTAATACTTTTTTATGATCTCACAGGACTCTCACAGGATTGTGAATAATAAAAATAAGTAGATGAGCTCACAATGCATTCTGTTAGCGGCAATTAATATTGTGATGTTTGTTTTTTTAGAAAAAGTGTGTTAGAAATAAGTACTGTGATGAGTAGATGGTTAATTCTTATTTCATAAAAAGTAACAATTTCGCAAGAGCTGGCAAACATATATGAGCCAGAGCAAGCGTTTAGGTGCTGCCGCTCTTGCAAGAGTCTTGCAAGAGATTGTAAGAAAGAAAAAAGGGAAAGAGTACAAACAACATAGATAATTAAACTATATGGCATCTCTGAAAAGAGACATTTTTTGTTGCCATTTGTCAACAACTATAAACTGTTTTGTGCTTTCAAACATTTGCAATATTTTTTGGTATTTTTTTTAAAAGGTGGAACAAAAACACACAACTTGAGGTGTGAAACAACCACCTACAGGCTTTCCTCAAATACAAACAAAATATATTAAAAAACTGATTAAAGAAACTACTGCCTAGGGGGGGACTTGTGCTCTTGGACAAGCTTGTCCCGGGCAGACATACTTGTCTCTGAAGAAATAATTATCTGCTTGAACAAGCACCAAAACAGTGCTTTATTAAAACAAGCGTGGTCATTGTCTGCCTGTGTGTCACAGTATCTCCTGGAGCAAATGATGTTGAAACCCTTGTAGAGTTGTCTAAGTGCACAGCAAGAGCCAACTCTGCCTGTGCAAGATTTTACAGATGCATGGAACTCAGGTGTCTCCATATGCCTGTAGTTGTTTTTCATCTGCACACCCGGCTAAACTCTTTGCTGCAAATTTTACAGGTGATTCCCTTTGCACAAACCTTCTAGGTACCTGGCGTCATTTAAAGAAATTGTAACACAAACGATTCATAGGGTGGCGGAGGTGGCTCAGGTAGCTCAAGTGGCTGAGCTGGTGCAGACACCCTAGCTGTTCGTTTAAAGGAGATGAAGACATTGTTCTCTTCAAAGCCAAACAGGAGAGGGGAACAAGCCAAAAATGGCTACTCTCACCAAAGCCAAATAGTGAAATAAACCAAAAAAGAACAGAATCTACGTCTTCTAAATAGCGACATCCACATGAAAAAATCAGAATCCTTCCTTAGGGTGTGCTTCCTCTCCCGGACCTCTCACGAGAGTATCTCATGGGCGTCATGTGAGATGATAAAAAAATACTTCCTTTATAATTTCTATCGAAAACTACATAATTCATTTGTATACCTTAAACAACATTTGTAATGATCTATTTTGTTCAAAATTATAGTAAAACAGAGTAACTAACTTAATTTTAAATGTACAATCATGTGAGTGGTTCACAAGAGTCAAACAGGAAGTACAGCCTGCTCAGAGTCCAAGCAGGAGATTGTGCGTCTAACTCTTATGAGTTTCTCGTGACCATCATCCCTTTTTAAAAAAAATGATGTCCAATCATGTTTTATTCACTCCTCTGTTATAAATTAGCATTAAATACCACATTACTTTGCTTTAAAAAAAAAAACTAGAAATTCACTGGATAAAAAAAGGTTAAAGTAACGCTATGTTTAGATGTAATAAAAATATGTTTTCATTTAAAAACAAAAACCTTACAAATTCACTGAAAAAAACAAAGTAATGTTATAGTTAGAAGTATTTTCCTGTGACAACTTTAACCCCTTCTGTGCCGAGGACGTAGTGGTTACGTCCTTCGGCACAGTGCTGCTGTGCCGAGGATGTAACCACTACGTCCTCGGCACACAGCGCAGAGGGAGCGCTCTTGCTCCCTCTGTGGGCTTCCCCCCACCCCCCAAAGTCAGGGATGGAAGGGGAAGCCCTTCCCCTTCCACCCCCGACCCCCCCACCCCCCACCCCCCCATAATGACGTCAGCGCGCGATTGCGCGCTGACTTCATTATGGTGATATCGCCGCACAGGAAGCCATTTGATTCCTGTGCGGCGTTGAGAGAAGAGGTGAGTTCCTCTTCCCGGTGGGTGGGGGGTTTGGGCTAAAGAGGCACCGGGGGAAAGGAAAGGCTTTTCCTTTCCCCCGGTGTCTCTTTGAGCATTCCTGCTGCCCGATCGCATTGCGATCGGGCAGCAGGAATGCCCACTAGACACCAGGGATTTTATTTTTCTGTATTTCCTTTGTCTTTTGGACTTGCGGGGAGCGGCCCCTTGAGGAAGGGTCGCTCCTCTTTAGGGGGCAATCATTTACGGTCATTTCTGCCCCCCAAGGGGGGCAGAAAACACTATATCACCAGGGTTTTGTATTTTTATGTGTATTTATGTGGGGGGGGTGCCCCCTTGGGCAAGGGGCACCCCCCCAAAGGGGGCATTGATCTGTTGCCCTTTTCTGCCCCCCTTGGGGGCAGATCGGCCTATTTTTTTTAGGTCCATCTGCCCCCAAGGGGGGCCGAAGCCACTTAGGTACCCGGGATTGTGTGTGTAGTGGACGGGGGGCGCCCCCTTGGGCAAGGGTCGCTCCCCTTTGGGGGGGCATGTCTTTTAGGGCCATTTCTGCCCCCCTTGAGGGCAGATCAGCCTATTATTTTTAGGCTGATCTGCCCCAAGGGGGGCAGAAACCACTAGAACGCCAGGGATTTTTTTTAATGTGTTTATTTTTGTGGGGGGGGGCGTCCCCTTGGGCACAGGGCGCCCCCCCCAAGGGGGGCATTGACCTGTTGGCCATTTCTGCCCCCCCTGAGGGCAGATGGGCCTATTTCTTTAGGCCCACCTGCCCCCAAGGGGGGCAGAAGCCACTTAGACACCAGGGATAGTGTGTGTGTGTGTGTGTGTGTGTAGTGGTTGGGGGGGGCCTTGGGCAAGGGTCGCCCCCCACTTTGGGGGCACATGTACCCAGGCCATTTCTGCACCCCTTGGAGACAGATCAGCCTATTATTTTTAGGCTGATCTGCCCCCAAGGGGGTCAGAAACCACTAGAACGCCAGGGATTTTTTTTATTTGTTTATTTTTGTGGGGGGGCATCCCCTTGGTCACGGGGCGCCCCCCCAAGGGGGGCATTGACCTGTTGGCCATTTCTGCCCCCCCTGGGGGCAGATGGGCCTATTTTGTTTAGGCCCACCTGCCCCTAAGGGGGGCAGAAGCCACTTAGACACCAGGGATAGTGTGTGTGTGTTAGTGGTTGGGGGGGGCCTTGGGCAAGGGTCGCCCCCCACTTTGGGGGCACATGTACCCAGGCCATTTCTGCACCCCTTGGAGACAGATCAGCCTATTATTTTTAGGTTGATCTGCCCCCAAGGGGGGCAGAAACCACTAGAACGCCAGGGATTCTTTTTATTTGTTTATATTTGTGGGGGGGCGTCCCCTTGGTCACGGGGCACCCCCCCAAGGGGGGTATTGACCTGTTGGCCATTTCTACACCCCCTGGGGGCAGATGGGCCTATTTTTTTAGGCCCACCTGCCCCCAGGGGGGGCAGAAGCCACTTAGACACCAGGGATAGTGTGTGTGTGTGTGTGTGTGTGTGTGTGTGTGTGTTAGTGGATGGGGGGGGGCCTTGGGCAAGGATCGCCCCCCACTTTGGGGGCACATGTACCCAGGCCATTTCTGCACCCCTTGGAGACAGATCAGCCTATTATTTTTAGGCTGATCTGCCCCCAAGGGGGGCAGAAACCACTAGAACGCCAGGGATTTTTTTTATTTGTTTATTTTTGTGGGGGGGCGTCCCCTTGGTCACGGGGCGCCCCCCCCAAGGGGGGCATTGACCTGTTGGCCATTTCTGCACCCCCTGGGGGCAGATGGGCCTATTTTTTTAGGCCCACCTGCCCCCAAGGGGGGAAGAAGCCACTTAGACACCAGGGATAGTGTGTGTGTGTGTTAGTGGATGGGGGGGGCTTGGGCAAGGGTCGCCCCCCTCTTTGGGGGCACATGTACCCAGGCCATTTCTGCACCCCTTGGAGACAGATCAGCCTATTATTTTTAGGCTGATCTGCCCCCAAGGGGGGCAGAAACCACTAAAACGCCAGGGATTCTTTTTATTTGTTTATATTTGTGGGGGGGCGTCCCCTTGGTCACGGGGCACCCCCCCCAAGGGGGGTATTGACCTGTTGGCCATTTCTACACCCCCTGGGGGCAGATGGGCCTATTTTTTTAGGCCCACCTGCCCCCAGGGGGGGCAGAAGCCACTTAGACACCAGGGATAGTGTGTGTGTGTGTGTGTTAGTGGATGGGGGGGGGCCTTGGGCAAGGGTCGCCCCCCACTTTGGGGGCACATGTACCCAGGCCATTTCTGCACCCCTTGGAGACAGATCAGCCTATTATTTTTAGGCTGATCTGCCCCCAAGGGGGGCAGAAACCACTAGAACGCCAGGGATTTTTTTTATTTGTTTATTTTTGTGGGGGGGCGTCCCCTTGGTCACGGGGCACCCCCCCCAAGGGCGGCATTGACCTGTTGGCCATTTCTGCACCCCCTGGGGGCAGATGGGCCTATTTTTTTAGGCCCACCTGCCCCCAAGGGGGGAAGAAGCCACTTAGACACCAGGGATAGTGTGTGTGTGTGTTAGTGGATGGGGGGGGCTTGGGCAAGGGTCGCCCCCCTCTTTGGGGGCACATGTACCCAGGCCATTTCTGCACCCCTTGGAGACAGATCAGCCTATTATTTTTAGGCTGATCTGCCCCCAAGGGGGGCAGAAACCACTAAAACGCCAGGGATTTTTTTTTATTTGTTTATTTTTGTGGGGGGCGTCCCCTTGGTCACGGGGTGCCCCCCCCAAGGGGGGCATTGACCTGTTGGCCATTTCTGCACCCCCTGGGGGCAGATGGGCCTATTTCTTTAGGCCCACCTGCCCCCAAGGGGGGCAGAAGCCACTTAGACACCAGGGATAGTGTGTGTGTGTGTTAGTGGATGGGGGGGGGCCTTGGGCAAGGGTCGCCCCCCACTTTGGGGGCACATGTACCCAGGCCATTTCTGCACCCCTTGGAGACAGATCAGCCTATTATTTTTAGGCTGATCTGCCCCCAAGGGGGGCAGAAACCACTAGAACGCCAGGGATTTTTTTTATTTGTTTATTTTTGTGGGGGGGCGTCCCCTTGGTCACGGGGCACCCCCCCCAAGGGGGGCATTGACCTGTTGGCCATTTCTGCACCCCCTGGGGGCAGATGGGCCTATTTTTTTAGGCCCACCTGCCCCCAAGGGGGGAAGAAGCCACTTAGACACCAGGGATAGTGTGTGTGTGTGTTAGTGGATGGGGGGGGCTTGGGCAAGGGTCGCCCCCCTCTTTGGGGGCACATGTACCCAGGCCATTTCTGCACCCCTTGGAGACAGATCAGCCTATTATTTTTAGGCTGATCTGCCCCCAAGGGGGGCAGAAACCACTAAAACGCCAGGGATTTTTTTTTATTTGTTTATTTTTGTGGGGGGCGTCCCCTTGGTCACGGGGTGCCCCCCCCAAGGGGGGCATTGACCTGTTGGCCATTTCTGCACCCCCTGGGGGCAGATGGGCCTATTTCTTTAGGCCCACCTGCCCCCAAGGGGGGCAGAAGCCACTTAGACACCAGGGATAGTGTGTGTGTGTGTTAGTGGATGGGGGGGCTTGGGCAAAGGTCGCCCCCCACTTTGGGGGCACATGTACCCAGGCCATTTCTGCACCCCTTGGAGACAGATCAGCCTATTATTTTTAGGCTGATCTGCCCCCAAGGGGGGCAGAAACCACTAAAACGCCAGGGATTTTTTTGTATTTGTTTATGTTTGTGGGGGGGCGTCCCCTTGGTCACAGGGTGCCCCCCCCCAAGGGGGGCATTGACCTTTTGGCCATTTCTGCACCCCCTGGGGGCAGATGGGCCTATTTTTTTAGGCCCACCTGCCCCCAAGGGGGGCAGAAGCCACTTAGGCACCATGGATAGTGTTATGTGTGTTTTTTTTTTTTTTTTTTTTGAGGGCTGTCCCCTTTGGCAAGGGTCGCTCTCCATGGGGACACACTACTAAAGGTATTTTCTGGCTTCCTTGGGGCAGACAGGCCTATTTTTTTAGTAGGCCCATCTGCCCCTATGGCAGAATCCACTTAGGCACCAATTTCTAAATGTTTGATGGTGGGGTGTTTGTCAACTGAAGAAGTCTTTGCATTTGTGATAAAAAATGTTTTCCTCCTTTTTGTTCTAGTTCAAGCTTTTGCTTTATTTGCTGTGGCTCCTTGCGGTTTTGGCGGTGGTTGACCTGCAGTTTGCACAGTTGCATGTTTTAGGTAAGTAAAAACAATTTACTCCAAAGGAGTATTGTTGCCATGCATGAATGACATGTTTGCAGGGGGTGTACTAAATGCAGGATTGTGTGTGAAATTGTCCTTAGGTTTGTGCACAATGATATTTGTTTTGTCTTATTTCTAATTTGCCTTTCTTTCTTTATTTTTAGTGGGATATCATTGGTGATTGCTGTGTAGTTGCTGGTGAATCAAGCTTTTTCAGGCAAGTGAGCGGTATAGTTTTTGAGTTTATAACTCTTACTAACAAAGCTACACTTTGTTACTTGTCTTACACAGTGCTGGTTGTTGGTGGTGAATTTGTCCAGTTAATTTTAGCAGGAGAGATCATGGCTAGCCGCAGGATGACCGCTCAGCAGGTGGTTGGTATGCTTTTTGAGTCACAGTCTGATCATGACTATGAGACGGACTCTGCGTCTGAGGCAGAGGACGAAGTCAGAGATTCTGGCAGTGATGTTTCTGTTGGAGGGGAATCTTCTGATGATGAAGCCACACTCAGTGCAGATGAAGGGCCTGTTTTAGAGGAGGACATTGATAGTGCAGCAACCTGGGGCTGAAAGGTTTCCCGTTATAAGACCTGATGTCTGGGTTGCCCCAAACATGGAGCAGCCAGAGTTGCCTGCCTTTACTGGTCTCCCGGGGTTTAACGCCAATACAGAGAACGTTATGCCTATCAATTTCTTTGAGTTATTTATGGATGATATGTTTTTGGAAGAGATTGTTGAGCAGACTAATTTGTATGCGGAGCAGCATTTGAGGGACAACGCTGCTAGACTTAGGCCACACTCTAGAGCTTCCCAGTGGATTCCCACAAATTTGGAGGAGATAAAAAAGTTTTTGGGTTTGACTTTTTTGATGGGGTTGATAAGGAAGCCTTCACTGGCTTCTTATTGGTCTACTAGTCCCTTGATGGCAACAGCTATATTTCCAGCGACCATGAGTCGTAATCGGTATTTGCTTCTTCTTAGGATGCTGCATTTTGTTGACAATGCATTAGCCTTGCCACGAGATCACCCAGATTCTGACCGTCTTTTTAAGATTAGGCCTGTCCTTGATCCTTTTGTAGATCGGTTTTCGGAGGTCTATGTTCCAGGCAAAGAGTTAAGTGTGGACGAGTCTTTGGTCCTCTTCATGGGTCGTTTGGTTTTTAGGCAGTACATTCCTAGCAAAAGGGCACGATATGGAATTAAATTGTATATGCTGTCTGAAAGTAGGACAGGATATGTGTATAGTTTCCGTGTGTACACTGGTAGGGATTCCAATATTGACCCCCCTGGTTGTCCTCCCACTTTTGGAGTTACTGAGAAAATTGTGTGGGATCTTGGTAGACGACTGTTCAACAAAGGTCACCATTTGTATGTAGATAACTTCTACACTGGTGTGCAGTTGTTCAAGGAATTGTTTAGAGTGGACACAGTTGCTTGTGGCACAATCCGTTCAAACCGGAAAGGCTATCCAAGGGAGCTTGTCTGTAAAAAACTTGAGAGGGGACAGTGCTGTGCCTTGCGGAACGAGGAGCTGCTAGCTTTGAAATTTTCAGACAAGAGGGATGTCTACATGCTAAGTACCATCCATGATGAGAGTACTTCCCCTGTGACTGTTTGGGGCCAGGTTGCTGAAGTGTGCAAACCTGTGTGCATTTTAGATTATAATAAGCACATGGGAGGTGTAGATAGAGTTGACCAGAGGTTGCAACCTTATACTGCTATTCGTAAGTCTTACGTTTGGTAAAAGAAGTTAGCACTTCACCTCTTCCACTTAGCAACCTTCAAGGCTTTTATTGTGTTTAGGGATAGGTCTCCAGAGTCAAAGATGACATTTGTGAAATTTCAGGAGTCAGTGATAGAGAGCCTTATTGTGGTGGAACAGGCCAGAGTTCCTAGAGAAGCAGTGGTGGAGGATGTGGCTAGATTGAAAGATCGCCACTTTGCTGAGCACATTCCTCCCACACCCAAAAAAGACTTTCCAGCTAGGAAATGTAGAGTGTGTTTTTTCGAAGAGGTATCCGGAGGGAGACTCGAATGTACTGCCCAGATTGTCCTTCAAAGCCTGGGCTGTGTGTCGGTGGTTGTTTTAAGAATTACCACACCCAGAAGAATTTCTGGGAACAAGCATGAGTGTAAACTCATGTCTGTTTTGTATTTTCATGTGTTTAGTTTCATGGTTAGCATTTCTGTCATGTTCTTAGTTAGAGCTTTTGTGTTCGTAGTTTTGTAATTCTTTCAACTTAGTTAGGGGTTCCTCTGTTTAAAAAAAAAAAAAAAAAAAAATGATGCCATGAAGGAGCTAGACGCTCGTTTTTAATAGAAACATAACTCGTTTTTATTGCCGCCATTTTGAGGGTTAGCACTCTAGCTTCTAGTGCTGGAGGGCTATTTAGCCACACTATGAGCACGGCGCGCAGCTGAAGGTAGGCAGAGGTTCCCTGTGCCTCTCCCACGCTTAGTTAAAACGGCGAAATACTGCTTAACTGAATTCCAATATTAATGTGAATTGTTAAACCTTGAATTTGATGAACTAGAAACCGAACTGAAACTGCACTTTGCACTTTTGTATATGAAGGAGCTAGACGCTCGTTTTTAATATTAATGTGAACTGTTAAACCTTGAATTTGATGAACTAGAAACCGAACTGAAACTGCACTTTGCACTTTTGTATATGAAGGAGCTAGACGCTCGTTTTTAATAGAAACATAACTCGTTTTTATTGCCGCCATTTTGAGGGTTAGCACTCTAGCTTCTAGTGCTGGAGGGCTATTTAGCCACACTATGAGCGCGGCGCGCAGCGGACGCGCGCAGCGGGCGCGCCGATGGCGTGCCAAAGGCAAGCCCGTCTGCGCCCGTCCGCGCCAGAACGAGCCAAGAGCCTAGAAATTATGCCCAAGTCCTAACTGAAAAGATGGTTATCACTTATTCTAGAGAGGAGCTTTTTCTCCTTAACAAGAAACCTCCTGCCTTGTGTAGCAAAAGCCTAGACCCACATAAGGCCAAATTTAGATGCCCCAGGTGTGCATGGTCACTTAAAACGTTCACAGACCATCGACAAGCGGAGAATCATGATAAATTATCCATTTGCCTAGTTAATTGTCGTTCACTAGGAGCTCATACAATGGATATCCATCTTTTAATAGAACAAATTGAACCCCTGGCCTTGTTTCTAACAGAAACATGGCTGGATGAAAGCTCTGCACCAGATGTCGTTATGGCCCTTCCCACAGGCTATAAGATCATCAGAGTGGACAGACCTAGCAGAGGGGGAGGCATTGCAGTCATTCTTAGAGACACGTGTAAGATCAATTCCGCCCCCACCCTAATCAAAGGTTGCGAGAGCATGTCGTTCGCCATCAATGTAAACTCTCATTACACACTTTCGGGTGTTTTGATTTACCGTCCACCTGGTCCCATGGGAGATTTTATAATGTCACTAGCAGAACACACCTCACAATTAATACACACTAAACCCAACTTTTTAGTGCTGGGTGACTTTAACCTTCATGCGGAGAACACAGATAATGCGTCCTCTAAGATGCTGATAGCAGACATGAATGCATGTGATTTAAGACAACTTATTCAAGGCCCCACCCATGTTAAGGGTCATACACTTGATCTGGTTTTTTCTAATAACCCAAATATAAAATTTCTATCATCCTGCCCGCTAGCATGGTCGGATCATTTCCTCCTAGAAATGGAATTACATCTCACGCACTACAAGATCCCTTATATGGGGGCACTCCCCCGCAGAAGGAAATGGCACAGATTAAAATCCTCAGATTTTGTCTCCGCTTTGGAGAAAAATAGACCAGGAAGTATAAATACAAATAACATAACAGACTTTTCGCATTCTGTTAATAAATGGATAGAGAACAGCCTAGAGGAGACTATACCCCTCTCCTCGTCAAAAAGCACCCGGCGTAAGAAATCGGCTCCATGGTATAATGCATGCCTATTAGAGAAGAAAAGAGAGTGCAGGAAACAAGAGAGGAGATGGCGCTGCACCCAAGATGAATCCATGAAAAGGGATTATAAAAATCTGATCCGAGATTATCATTTGGAAATTAAAAAAACTCAGGCGATCTATTACTCAGGAAAAATTGAAGCAGCTGCCAACTCACCCAAGGAGATCTTTAATGCCCTAAAAGATCTTATCCATCCAAGAGAGGAGGCAGAAATTAGGGACTCCCCCCAACAACATGTAGAAGATTTGGCTAGTTTTTTCCTGGATAAAATCCAGAATATCTATCTAGCCTTTCCCAATTCCCCTAATAACGAGCAGAAAAGAATAAGCCAAGAGATCGGGGAGGTAACCCTTTTCACAAACTTTACTCCTATCAGTTTGGACAGAGTTACCAATCTATTGAGCTCAACAAAATCGGGCTCCCCACTAGATCCTGCCCCCCCCAGATTTTATCCTTGGGAATTTCAGCATTAGGGCCGATAATAAAGAATCTTATTAACACCTCACTGAGTGACGGCACCGTACCTGACCATTGGAAACAAGCCATTGTCAAGCCACTTTTGAAGAAAACCAGCCTAGATCCTAAGATCCTGAGCAACTATAGACCTATCTCATTACTGCCCCTAATTGCCAAACTGGCGGAGAAACATGTACACTCTCAGTTATCCACACTCCTGGAAGAAAATAATCTTATACATCCCACCCAGATGGGTTTTAGACCTAAACATGGTACAGAAACCGCACTGATTGCCATTACAGAAGAGGCAAGGAAGAGGATGGATATAGGCATTGAAACCGCGATTATCCTCCTTGACCTAAGTGCGGCCTTTGATACAGTTGACTTAAAAATCCTCATAGAAAGGGTACGAGGATGTGGAATTGCCGGTACCGCGTTAGACTGGATTTGCTCCTTTTTATATGGGAGGTCATTTTAGGTACTCGATAGAGAGTATATCTCTAGGAGCACCTTCAGTAGCTGTGGTGTTCCTCAGGGCTCGGCCTTAAGCCCATTACTTTTTAACATCTATATGAGGCCATTAGCAGGCATAGTTGAGCCGTTCGGACTGAACCTAGTATCATATGCAGATGATACGCAGCTGATAGTCTCCTTTTCTAATTCCCACCCAGATATGGGCTCAGCTCTAGGTCCGTGTATGAAAGCAGTTGCAACCTGGATGGCTGATAGTAAATTAAAGCTCAACGATGACAAAACGGAGATTATGTTTTTTGGAAATAAAATTCCCCTTTTTAACTCCAGCCTACTGAGAGGAGTATCGACCCTCCCCCCCCCTAAAGGTCTTATTAAAAGTTTAGGGGTATGGCTGGACCCTCTTCTCTCAATGGCCCGACATGCGAATAGAATAGCAGGAACTGCTTTTGCTCTGCTAAGGACCCTGAGGAACGTTTTAACTATTTTACCTTTCCCAGCAAGAAGATTGGTTGTCCAGGCACTGATTGGTGCTAGGATTGACTATGGTAATGCTTTGTTTATTGGCTCCCCGAAATATGTAATTCAGAGATTACAAAGGGTACAAAATGCAGCGGCTCGTCTGCTACTAAACATTCCTAAACAACATTCAATACGGCCAGGAATTGTCTCCCTACACTGGCTCCCGGTAGCGGAAAGGATTCAGTTCAAGACCCTGTGCCACTTTCATAGATCCATATTTGATAAGGGACCTGAAATGCTGAAAACACTGGCACAGGTTTTACATTCCAGCTAGGCCACTTAGATCCTCCTCACCTAATCTGGCCATAATTCCAACAACGAGGAAAGCCAGATGGGGAGGAAGATCGGTAGAATATAAAGGCGCTCTGCTCTGGAATAATCTCCCTCTCAAGATGAGAGTAAACCCTCAAGAGATGTCGTTCAGAAAGGAACTGAAGACTTGGCTATTTAAAACTTAAAACCCTCGTATAAATTTAAACAGTATGTCACCGTTATGGCAGTATAAGCGCTACGAGGCCGTTGGGCAGTTAGGCGCTATATAAACCTTTATAACATAACATAACATAAAATTGTGTGTGGAGTGGGGCTTGGCTGAGAGTGTACATATTGACTTGCTGTTGGCTACTGCAACACACTCCCAAAAGCTGGTATGATTGTTGTATCAGGCATGTGGGCGTATGTAAGTGATGGGCCCTTGAGTGGCGCTGTCTGTCGATGTGAGTGTTGTAATGTGCTGGGCCCGTGGCTGGCGGTGTGAATGGCCTTGTGTGTGTCATGTATGAAAGTTGTGTGAATGGACTGTAAAGCGGTTGGTGCCTTGTCGCGGCTTTACAGCTCACGAGCTGTGAGTCATTGGTTCAGTTTTTTGCCTTTCAGTTACTAACAGTGCATTTCATTTTTGTGAAAGCTCTTGTTAGTAAAATTTGATCCACTGAACCATCACTCACCCTCGTGCCAAATCCAACCAGTATGTGTGGTAAAAATGACAAAACCTGCTCCGCTGTAATCAGGCGTCACAGCACACCTGTGACACTCTAGGTGCCTCAGGTGGGACCCCGATGATGAAGCATGCCACCAACTTGGTTGGTGGGTGAGGGGTCTTTTTCACATAACCTAAGTGTGTTTCTTTTAAAAAAAATTGTGTTTGGCACATCACGGACGTATGTGGGCACATCAAAACGATATATTACAAAACTACCTGTGTTTGGGGGGGAGAGGGCACCTATGTTTTTGGTCCTGTGTGCGGCCTTCATCTACGGAAACCTACCAAACCCAGGCATTTTTCAAAACTAGACACGCCAAGGAGTCCAGGGAGGTGTGGCTTGCGTGGATCCCCCAACATTTTCTTACCCAGACTCCTCTGTAAACCTCAAAATTTGCTTAAAAAAGCATATTTTCCTGACTTTTCCTCGTAGGATCACCACTCCAGCACAACATTCCTACTCCCCAGTGTTCCCCTCAGTCTCCCAAGTAAAATGACACCTCACTTATGTGGGTCCCCACAGCAGAGTCAGTCTAAAGATGTATAAAAGAATATGTCCTTATAAACTCGCTGTGCTATCCCCTCTATCTCTACAAGTTTTGGGCCTTATTCTGTTGCAGGCACCTGGCCCACCCACACAAGTGAGGTATCATTTTTATCGGGAGACTTGGGGGAACGCTGGGTGGAAGGAAATTTGTGGCTCCACTCAGATTCCAGAACTTTCTGTCACCGAAATGTGTGGAAAATAAGTTTTTTTTAGCCAAAATTTGAGGTTTGCAAAGGATTCTGGGTAACAGAACCTGGTCAGAGCCCCGCAAGTCACCCCATCTTGGATTCCCGTAGGTCTCTAGTTTTCAAAAATGCACAGGTTTGGTAGGTTTCCCTAGGTGCCGGCTGAGCTAGAGGCCAAAATCTACAGGTAGGCACTGTTTTCAATGAAAAAATGTGATGTGTCCACGTTGTGTTTTGGGGCGTCTCCTGTCGCGGGCGCTAGGCTTACCCACACAAGTGAGGTATCATTTTTATCGGGAGACGTGGGGGAACGCTGGGTGGAAGGAAATTTGTGGCTCCTCTCAGATTCCAGAACTTTCTGCCACAGAAATGTGAGGAACATGTGTTTTTTTAGCCAAATTCTGAGGTTTGCAAAGGATTCTGGGTAACAGAAACTGGTCCGAGCCACACAAGTCACCCCATCTTGGATTCCCCTAGGTCTCTAGTTTTCAGAAATGCACAGTATTGGTAGGTTTCCATAGGTGGCGGCTGAGCTACAGGCCAAAATCTACAGGTAGGCACTTTGCAAAAAACACCTCTCTTTTCCTTCAAAAATGTGGCTGTGTCCACGTTGCGCTTTGGGGCGTTTCCTGTCGCAGGCGCTAGTCCTACCCACACAAGTGAGGTATAATTTGTATCGGGAGACGTGGGGGAACGCTGGGTGGAAGGAAATTTGTGGCTCCCCTCAGATTCCAGAACTTTCTGCCACAGAAATGTGAGGAACATGTGTTTTTTTAGCAAAATTTTGAGGTTTGCTAAGGATTCTGGGTAACAGAACCTGGTCCGAGCCACACAAGTCACCCCATCTTGGATTCCCCTAGGTCTCTAGTTTTCAGAAATGCACAGGTTTGGTAGGTTTCCCTAGGTGGCGGCTGAGCTATAGGCCAAAATCTACAGGTAGGCACTTTGCAAAAAACACCTCTGTTTTCCTTCAAAAATTTGGATGTGTCCACATTGTGCTTTGGGGCGTTTCCTGTCGTGGGCGCTAGGCCTACCCACACAAGTGAGGTATCATTTTTATCGGGAGACGTGGGGAAACGCTGGGTGGAAGGAAATTTGTGGCTCCTCTCAGATTCCAGAACTTTCTGCCACAGAAATGTGAGGAACATGTGTTTTTTTAGCCATATTTTGAGGTTTGCAAAGGATTCTGGGTAACAGAACCTGGTCCGAGCCACACAAGTCACCCCATCTTGGATTCCCCTAGGTCTCTAGTTTTCAGAAATGCACAGGTTTGGTAGGTTTCCCTAGGTGGCGGCTGAGCTACAGGCCTAAATCTACAGGTAGGCACTTTGCAAAAAACACCTCTGTTTTCCTTCAAAAATTTGGCAGTGTCCACGTGCGCTTTGGGGCGTTTCCTGTCGCGGGCGCTAGGCCTACCCACACAAGTGAGGTATCATTTTTATCAGGAGACGTGGGGGAACGCTGGGTGGAAGGAAATTTGTGGCTCCTCTCAGATTCCAGAACTTTCTGCCACAGAAATGTGAGGAACATGTGTTTTTTTAAACAAATTTTGAGGTTTGCAAAGGATTCTGGGTAACAGAACCTGGTCCGAGCCACACAAGTCACCCCATCTTGGATTCCCCTAGGTCTCTAGTTTTCAGAAATGCACAGGTTTGGTAGGTTTCCCTAGGTGGCGGCTGAGCTACAGGCCAAAATCTACAGGTAGGCACTTTGCAAAAAACACCTCTGTTTTCCTTCAAAAATTTGGATGTGTCCACGTTGTGCTTTGGGGCGTTTCCTGTCGCGGGCGCTAGGCCTACCCACACAAGTGAGGTATCATTTTTATCGGGAGACGTGGGGAAATTTGTGGCTCCTCTCAGATTCCAGAACTTTCTGCCACAGAAATGTGAGGAACATGTGTTTTTTTAGCCATATTTTGAGGTTTGCAAAGGATTCTGGGTAACAGAACCTGGTCCGAGCCACACAAGTCACCCCATCTTGGATTCCCCTAGGTCTCTAGTTTTCAGAAATGCACAGGTTTGGTAGGTTTCCCTAGGTGGCGGCTGAGCTACAGGCCAAAATTTACAGGTAGGCACTTTGCAAAAAACACCTCTGTTTTCCTTAAAAAATTTGGCTGTGTCCACGTTGCGCTTTGGGGCGTTTCCTGTCGCGGGCGCTAGGCCTACCCACACAAGTGAGGTATCATTTTTATCAGGAGACGTGGGGGAACGCTGGGTGGAAGGAAATTTGTGGCTCCTCTCAGATTCCAGAACTTTCTGCCACAGAAATGTGAGGAACATGTGTTTTTTTAGACAAATTTTGAGGTTTGCAAAGGATTCTGGGTAACAGAACCTGGTCCGAGCCACACAAGTCACCCCATCTTGGATTCCCCTAGGTCTCTAGTTTTCAGAAATGCACAGGTTTGGTAGGTTTCCATAGGTGGCGGCTGAGCTACAGGCCAAAATCTACAGGTAGGCACTTTGCAAAAAACACCTGTTTTCCTTCAAAAATTTGGCTGTGTCCACGTTGCGCTTTGGGGCGTTTCCTGTCGCGGGCACTAGTCCTACCCACACAAGTGAGGTATCATTTTTATCGGGAGACGTGGGGGAACGCTGGGTGGAAGGAAATTTGTGGCTCCTCTCAGATTCCAGAACTTTCTGCCACAGAAATGTGAGGAACATGTGTTTTTTTTAGCCAAATTTTGAGGTTTGCAAAGGATTCTGGGTAACAGAACCTGGTCCGAGCCACACAAGTCACCCCATCTTTGATTCCCCTAGGTCTCTAGTTTTCAGAAATGCACAGGTTTGGTAGGTTTCCCTAGGTGGCGGCTGAGCTACAAGCCAAAATCTACAGGTAGGCACTTTGCAAAAAACACCTCTGTTTTCCTTCAAAAATGTGGATGTGTCCACGTTGCGCTTTGGGGCGTTTCCTGTCGCGGGCGCTAGGCCTATCCACACAAGTGAGGTATCATTTTTATCGGGAGACATAGGGGAACGCTGGGTGGAAGGAAATTTGTGGCTGCTCTCAGATTCCAGAACTTTCTGCCACAGAAATGTGAGGAACATGTGTTTTGTTAGCCAAATTTTGAGGTTTGCAAAGGAATCTGGGTAACAGAACCTGGTCCGAGCCACACAAGTCACCCCATCTTGGATTCCCCTAGGTCTCTAGTTTTCAGAAATGCACAGGTTTGGTAGGTTTCCCTAGGTGGCGGCTGAGCTACAAGCCAAAATCTACAGGTAGGCACTTTGCAAAAAACACCTCTGTTTTCCTTAAAAAATTTGGATGTGTCCACGTTGCTCTTTGGGGCGTTTCCTGTCGCGGGCGCTAGGCCTACCCACACAAGTGAGGTATCATTTTTATCGGGAGACGTGGGGGAACGCTGGGTGGAAGGAAATTTGTGGCTCCTCTCAGATTCCAGAACTTTCTGCCACAGAAATGTGAGATTAACCAAATTTTGAGGTTTGCAAAGGATTCTGGGTAACAGAACCTGGTCCGAGCCACACAAGTCACCCCATCTTGGATTCCCCTAGGTCTCTAGTTTTCAGAAATGCACAGGTTTGGTAGGTTTCCCTAGGTGGCGGCTAAGCTACAGGCCAAAATCTACAGGTAGGCACTTTGCAAAAAACACCTCTGTTTTCCTTCAAAAATTTGGCTGTGTCCACGTTGCGCTTTGGGGCGTTTCCTGTCGCGGGCACTAGTCCTACCCACACAAGTGAGGTATCATTTTTATCAGGAGACGTGGGGGAACGCTGGGTGGAAGGAAATTCATGGCTCCTCTCAGATTCCAGAACTTTCTGCCACAGAAATGTGAGGAATATGTGTTTTTTTTAGCCAAATTTTGTGGTTTGCAAAGGATTCTGGGTAACAGAACCTGGTCCGAGCCACACAAGTCACCCCATCTTGGATTCCCCTAGGTCTCTAGTTTTCAGAAATGCACAGGTTTGGTAGGTTTCCCTAGGTGGCGGCTGAGCTACAAGCCAAAATCTACAGGTAGGATCTTTGCAAAAAACACCTCTGTTTTCCGTCAAACATTTGGATGTGTCCACGTTGCGCTTTGGGGCGTTTCCTGTCGCGGGTGCTAGGCCTACCCACACAAGTGAGGTATCATTTTTTTTGGGTGTCGTGGGGGAACACTGGGTGGAAGGAAATTTGTGGCTCCTCTCAGATTCCAGAACTTTCTGCCACAGAAATGTGAGGAACATGTGTTTTTTTAGCCAAATTTTGAGGTTTGCAAAGGATTCTGGGTAACAGAACCTGGTCCGAGCCACACAAGTCACCCCATCTTGGATTCCCCTAGGTCTCTAGTTTTCAGAAATGCACAGGTTTGGTAGGTTTCCCTAGGTGTCGGCTGAGCTACAGGCCACAATCTACAGGTAGGCACTTTGCAAAAAACACCTCTGTTTTCCTTCAAAAATTTGGATGTGTCCACGTTGCGCTTTGGAGCGTTTCCTGTCGCGGGCGCTAGGCCTACCCACACAAGTGAGGTATCATTTTTTTTGGGAGACGTGGGGGAACGCTGGGTGGAAGGAAATTTGTGGCTCCTCTCAAATTCCAGAACTTTCTGCCACAGAAATGTGAGGAACATGTGTTTTTTTAGCCAAATTTTGAGGTTTGCAAAGGATTCTGGGTAACAGAACCTGGTCCGAGCCACACAAGTCACCCCATCTTGGATTCCCCTAGGTCTCTAGTTTTCAGAAATGCACAGTATTGGTAGGTTTCCATAGGTGGCGGCTGAGCTACAGGCCAAAATCTACAGGTAGGCACTTTGCAAAAAACACCTCTCTTTTCCTTCAAAAATGTGGCTGTGTCCACGTTGCGCTTTGGGGCGTTTCCTGTCGCAGGCGCTAGTCCTACC
Organism: Pleurodeles waltl; assembly: GCF_031143425.1. Taxonomy (NCBI): domain Eukaryota; kingdom Metazoa; phylum Chordata; class Amphibia; order Caudata; family Salamandridae; genus Pleurodeles; species Pleurodeles waltl. The sequence continues at coordinate 467,430,560 of NC_090437.1, forward strand.
CACACAAGTGAGGTATAATTTGTATCGGGAGACGTGGGGGAACGCTGGGTGGAAGGAAATTTGTGGCTCCCCTCAGATTCCAGAACTTTCTGCCACAGAAATGTGAGGAACATGTGTTTTTTTAGCAAAATTTTGAGGTTTGCTAAGGATTCTGGGTAACAGAACCTGGTCCGAGCCACACAAGTCACCCCATCTTGGATTCCCCTAGGTCTCTAGTTTTCAGAAATGCACAGGTTTGGTAGGTTTCCCTAGGTGGCGGCTGAGCTACAGGCCAAAATCTACAGGTAGGCACTTTGCAAAAAACACCTCTGTTTTCCTTCAAAAATTTGGATGTGTCCACATTGTGCTTTGGGGCGTTTCCTGTCGTGGGCGCTAGGCCTACCCACACAAGTGAGGTATCATTTTTATCGGGAGACGTGGGGAAACGCTGGGTGGAAGGAAATTTGTGGCTCCTCTCAGATTCCAGAACTTTCTGCCACAGAAATGTGAGGAACATGTGTTTTTTTAGCCATATTTTGAGGTTTGCAAAGGATTCTGGGTAACAGAACCTGGTCCGAGCCACACAAGTCACCCCATCTTGGATTCCCCTAGGTCTCTAGTTTTCAGAAATGCACAGGTTTGGTAGGTTTCCCTAGGTGGCGGCTGAGCTACAGGCCTAAATCTACAGGTAGGCACTTTGCAAAAAACACCTCTGTTTTCCTTCAAAAATTTGGCAGTGTCCACGTGCGCTTTGGGGCGTTTCCTGTCGCGGGCGCTAGGCCTACCCACACAAGTGAGGTATCATTTTTATCAGGAGACGTGGGGGAACGCTGGGTGGAAGGAAATTTGTGGCTCCTCTCAGATTCCAGAACTTTCTGCCACAGAAATGTGAGATAAGCCAAATTTTGAGGTTTGCAAAGGATTCTGGGTAACAGAACCTGGTCCGAGCCACACAAGTCACCCCATCTTGGATTCCCCTAGGTCTCTAGTTTTCAGAAATGCACAGGTTTGGTAGGTTTCCCTAGGTGGCGGCTGAGCTACAGGCCAAAATCTACAGGTAGGCACTTTGCAAAAAACACCTCTGTTTTCCTTCAAAAATTTGGATGTGTCCACGTTGTGCTTTGGGGCGTTTCCTGTCGCGGGCGCTAGGCCTACCCACACAAGTGAGGTATCATTTTTATCGGGAGACGTGGGGAAATTTGTGGCTCCTCTCAGATTCCAGAACTTTCTGCCACAGAAATGTGAGGAACATGTGTTTTTTTAGCCATATTTTGAGGTTTGCAAAGGATTCTGGGTAACAGAACCTGGTCCGAGCCACACAAGTCACCCCATCTTGGATTCCCCTAGGTCTCTAGTTTTCAGAAATGCACAGGTTTGGTAGGTTTCCCTAGGTGGCGGCTGAGCTACAGGCCAAAATTTACAGGTAGGCACTTTGCAAAAAACACCTCTGTTTTCCTTAAAAAATTTGGCTGTGTCCACGTTGCGCTTTGGGGCGTTTCCTGTCGCGGGCGCTAGGCCTACCCACACAAGTGAGGTATCATTTTTATCAGGAGACGTGGGGGAACGCTGGGTGGAAGGAAATTTGTGGCTCCTCTCAGATTCCAGAACTTTCTGCCACAGAAATGTGAGGAACATGTGTTTTTTTAGACAAATTTTGAGGTTTGCAAAGGATTCTGGGTAACAGAACCTGGTCCGAGCCACACAAGTCACCCCATCTTGGATTCCCCTAGGTCTCTAGTTTTCAGAAATGCACAGGTTTGGTAGGTTTCCATAGGTGGCGGCTGAGCTACAGGCCAAAATCTACAGGTAGGCACTTTGCAAAAAACACCTGTTTTCCTTCAAAAATTTGGCTGTGTCCACGTTGCGCTTTGGGGCGTTTCCTGTCGCGGGCACTAGTCCTACCCACACAAGTGAGGTATCATTTTTATCGGGAGACGTGGGGGAACGCTGGGTGGAAGGAAATTTGTGGCTCCTCTCAGATTCCAGAACTTTCTGCCACAGAAATGTGAGGAACATGTGTTTTTTTTAGCCAAATTTTGAGGTTTGCAAAGGATTCTGGGTAACAGAACCTGGTCCGAGCCACACAAGTCACCCCATCTTTGATTCCCCTAGGTCTCTAGTTTTCAGAAATGCACAGGTTTGGTAGGTTTCCCTAGGTGGCGGCTGAGCTACAAGCCAAAATCTACAGGTAGGCACTTTGCAAAAAACACCTCTGTTTTCCTTCAAAAATGTGGATGTGTCCACGTTGCGCTTTGGGGCGTTTCCTGTCGCGGGCGCTAGGCCTATCCACACAAGTGAGGTATCATTTTTATCGGGAGACATAGGGGAACGCTGGGTGGAAGGAAATTTGTGGCTGCTCTCAGATTCCAGAACTTTCTGCCACAGAAATGTGAGGAACATGTGTTTTGTTAGCCAAATTTTGAGGTTTGCAAAGGAATCTGGGTAACAGAACCTGGTCCGAGCCACACAAGTCACCCCATCTTTATTCCCCTAGGTCTCTAGTTTTCAGAAATGCACAGGTTTGGTAGGTTTCCCTAGGTGGCGGCTGAGCTACAAGCCAAAATCTACAGGTAGGCACTTTGCAAAAAACACCTCTGTTTTCCTTAAAAAATTTGGATGTGTCCACGTTGCTCTTTGGGGCATTTCCTGTCGCGGGCGCTAGGCCTACCCACACAAGTGAGGTATCATTTTTATCGGGAGACGTGGGGGAACGCTGGGTGGAAGGAAATTTGTGGCTCCTCTCAGATTCCAGAACTTTCTGCCACAGAAATGTGAGATTAACCAAATTTTGAGGTTTGCAAAGGATTCTGGGTAACAGAACCTGGTCCGAGCCACACAAGTCACCCCATCTTGGATTCCCCTAGGTCTCTAGTTTTCAGAAATGCACAGGTTTGGTAGGTTTCCCTAGGTGGCGGCTAAGCTACAGGCCAAAATCTACAGGTAGGCACTTTGCAAAAAACACCTCTGTTTTCCTTCAAAAATTTGGCTGTGTCCACGTTGCGCTTTGGGGCGTTTCCTGTCGCGGGCACTAGTCCTACCCACACAAGTGAGGTATCATTTTTATCAGGAGACGTGGGGGAACGCTGGGTGGAAGGAAATTCATGGCTCCTCTCAGATTCCAGAACTTTCTGCCACAGAAATGTGAGGAATATGTGTTTTTTTTAGCCAAATTTTGTGGTTTGCAAAGGATTCTGGGTAACAGAACCTGGTCCGAGCCACACAAGTCACCCCATCTTGGATTCCCCTAGGTCTCTAGTTTTCAGAAATGCACAGGTTTGGTAGGTTTCCCTAGGTGGCGGCTGAGCTACAAGCCAAAATCTACAGGTAGGATCTTTGCAAAAAACACCTCTGTTTTCCGTCAAACATTTGGATGTGTCCACGTTGCGCTTTGGGGCGTTTCCTGTCGCGGGTGCTAGGCCTACCCACACAAGTGAGGTATCATTTTTTTTGGGTGTCGTGGGGGAACACTGGGTGGAAGGAAATTTGTGGCTCCTCTCAGATTCCAGAACTTTCTGCCACAGAAATGTGAGGAACATGTGTTTTTTTAGCCAAATTTTGAGGTTTGCAAAGGATTCTGGGTAACAGAACCTGGTCCGAGCCACACAAGTCACCCCATCTTGGATTCCCCTAGGTCTCTAGTTTTCAGAAATGCACAGGTTTGGTAGGTTTCCCTAGGTGTCGGCTGAGCTACAGGCCACAATCTACAGGTAGGCACTTTGCAAAAAACACCTCTGTTTTCCTTCAAAAATTTGGATGTGTCCACGTTGCGCTTTGGAGCGTTTCCTGTCGCGGGCGCTAGGCCTACCCACACAAGTGAGGTATCATTTTTTTTGGGAGACGTGGGGGAACGCTGGGTGGAAGGAAATTTGTGGCTCCTCTCAAATTCCAGAACTTTCTGCCACAGAAATGTGAGGAACATGTGTTTTTTTAGCCAAATTTTGAGGTTTGCAAAGGATTCTGGGTAACAGAACCTGGTCCGAGCCACACAAGTCACCCCATCTTGGATTCCCCTAGGTCTCTAGTTTTCAGAAATGCACAGTATTGGTAGGTTTCCATAGGTGGCGGCTGAGCTACAGGCCAAAATCTACAGGTAGGCACTTTGCAAAAAACACCTCTCTTTTCCTTCAAAAATGTGGCTGTGTCCACGTTGCGCTTTGGGGCGTTTCCTGTCGCAGGCGCTAGTCCTACCCACACAAGTGAGGTATAATTTGTATCGGGAGACGTGGGGGAACGCTGGGTGGAAGGAAATTTGTGGCTCCCCTCAGATTCCAGAACTTTCTGCCACAGAAATGTGAGGAACATGTGTTTTTTTAGCAAAATTTTGAGGTTTGCTAAGGATTCTGGGTAACAGAACCTGGTCCGAGCCACACAAGTCACCCCATCTTGGATTCCCCTAGCTCTCTAGTTTTCAGAAATGCACAGGTTTGGTAGGTTTCCCTAGGTGGCGGCTGAGCTACAGGCCAAAATCTACAGGTAGGCACTTTGCAAAAAACACCTCTGTTTTCCTTCAAAAATTTGGATGTGTCCACATTGTGCTTTGGGGCGTTTCCTGTCGTGGGCGCTAGGCCTACCCACACAAGTGAGGTATCATTTTTATCGGGAGACGTGGGGAAACGCTGGGTGGAAGGAAATTTGTGGCTCCTCTCAGATTCCAGAACTTTCTGCCACAGAAATGTGAGGAACATGTGTTTTTTTAGCCATATTTTGAGGTTTGCAAAGGATTCTGGGTAACAGAACCTGGTCCGAGCCACACAAGTCACCCCATCTTGGATTCCCCTAGGTCTCTAGTTTTCAGAAATGCACAGGTTTGGTAGGTTTCCCTAGGTGGCGGCTGAGCTACAGGCCTAAATCTACAGGTAGGCACTTTGCAAAAAACACCTCTGTTTTCCTTCAAAAATTTGGCAGTGTCCACGTGCGCTTTGGGGCGTTTCCTGTCGCGGGCGCTAGGCCTACCCACACAAGTGAGGTATCATTTTTATCAGGAGACGTGGGGGAACGCTGGGTGGAAGGAAATTTGTGGCTCCTCTCAGATTCCAGAACTTTCTGCCACAGAAATGTGAGATAAGCCAAATTTTGAGGTTTGCAAAGGATTCTGGGTAACAGAACCTGGTCCGAGCCACACAAGTCACCCCATCTTGGATTCCCCTAGGTCTCTAGTTTTCAGAAATGCACAGGTTTGGTAGGTTTCCCTAGGTGGCGGCTAAGCTACAGGCCAAAATCTACAGGTAGGCACTTTGCAAAAAACACCTCTGTTTTCCTTCAAAAATGTGGCTGTGTCCACGTTGCGCTTTGGGGCGTTTCCTGTCGCGGGCACTAGTCCTACCCACACAAGTGAGGTATCATTTTTATCAGGAGACGTGGGGGAACGCTGGGTGGAAGGAAATTCATGGCTCCTCTCAGATTCCAGAACTTTCTGCCACAGAAATGTGAGGAATATGTGTTTTTTTTAGCCAAATTTTGTGGTTTGCAAAGGATTCTGGGTAACAGAACCTGGTCCGAGCCACACAAGTCACCCCATCTTGGATTCCCCTAGGTCTCTAGTTTTCAGAAATGCACAGGTTTTGTAGGTTTCCCTAGGTGGCGGCTGAGCTACAAGCCAAAATCTACAGGTAGGATCTTTGCAAAAAACACCTCTGTTTTCCTTCAAACATTTGGATGTGTCCACGTTGCGCTTTGGGGCGTTTCCTGTCGCGGGTGCTAGGCCTACCCACACAAGTGAGGTATAATTTGTATCGGGAGACGTGGGGGAACGCTGGGTGGAAGGAAATTTGTGGCTCCCCTCAGATTCCAGAACTTTCTGCCACAGAAATGTGAGGAACATGTGTTTTTTTAGCAAAATTTTGAGGTTTGCTAAGGATTCTGGGTAACAGAACCTGGTCCGAGCCACACAAGTCACCCCATCTTGGATTCCCCTAGCTCTCTAGTTTTCAGAAATGCACAGGTTTGGTAGGTTTCCCTAGGTGGCGGCTGAGCTACAGGCCAAAATCTACAGGTAGGCACTTTGCAAAAAACACCTCTGTTTTCCTTCAAAAATTTGGATGTGTCCACATTGTGCTTTGGGGCGTTTCCTGTCGTGGGCGCTAGGCCTACCCACACAAGTGAGGTATCATTTTTATCGGGAGACGTGGGGAAACGCTGGGTGGAAGGAAATTTGTGGCTCCTCTCAGATTCCAGAACTTTCTGCCACAGAAATGTGAGGAACATGTGTTTTTTTAGCCATATTTTGAGGTTTGCAAAGGATTCTGGGTAACAGAACCTGGTCCGAGCCACACAAGTCACCCCATCTTGGATTCCCCTAGATCTCTAGTTTTCTGAAATGCACAGGTTTGGTAGGTTTCCCTAGGTGGCGGCTGAGCTACAGGCCTAAATCTACAGGTAGGCACTTTGCAAAAAACACCTCTGTTTTCCTTCAAAAATTTGGCAGTGTCCACGTGCGCTTTGGGGCGTTTCCTGTCGCGGGCGCTAGGCCTACCCACACAAGTGAGGTATCATTTTTATCAGGAGACGTGGGGGAACGCTGGGTGGAAGGAAATTTGTGGCTCCTCTCAGATTCCAGAACTTTCTGCCACAGAAATGTGAGATAAGCCAAATTTTGAGGTTTGCAAAGGATTCTGGGTAACAGAACCTGGTCCGAGCCACAAAAGTCACCCCATCTTGGATTCCCCTAGGTCTCTAGTTTTCAGAAATGCACAGGTTTGGTAGGTTTCCCTAGGTGGCGGCTAAGCTACAGGCCAAAATCTACAGGTAGGCACTTTGCAAAAAACACCTCTGTTTTCCTTCAAAAATGTGGCTGTGTCCACGTTGCGCTTTGGGGCGTTTCCTGTCGCGGGCACTAGTCCTACCCACACAAGTGAGGTATCATTTTTATCAGGAGACGTGGGGGAACGCTGGGTGGAAGGAAATTCATGGCTCCTCTCAGATTCCAGAACTTTCTGCCACAGAAATGTGAGGAATATGTGTTTTTTTTAGCCAAATTTTGTGGTTTGCAAAGGATTCTGGGTAACAGAACCTGGTCCGAGCCACACAAGTCACCCCATCTTGGATTCCCCTAGGTCTCTAGTTTTCAGAAATGCACAGGTTTGGTAGGTTTCCCTAGGTGGCGGCTGAGCTACAAGCCAAAATCTACAGGTAGGATCTTTGCAAAAAACACCTCTGTTTTCCTTCAAACATTTGGATGTGTCCACGTTGCGCTTTGGGGCGTTTCCTGTCGCGGGTGCTAGGCCTACCCACACAAGTGAGGTATCATTTTTTTTGGGTGACGTGGGGGAACACTGGGTGGAAGGAAATTTGTGGCTCCTCTCAGATTCCAGAACTTTCTGCCACAGAAATGTGAGGAACATGTGTTTTTTTAGCCAAATTTTGAGGTTTGCAAAGGATTCTGGGTAACAGAACCTGGTCCGAGCCACACAAGTCACCCCATCTTGGATTCCCCTAGGTCTCTAGTTTTCAGAAATGCACAGGTTTGGTAGGTTTCCCTAGGTGTCGGCTGAGCTACAGGCCACAATCTACAGGTAGGCACTTTGCAAAAAACACCTCTGTTTTCCTTCAAAAATTTGGATGTGTCCACGTTGCGCTTTGGAGCGTTTCCTGTCGCGGGCGCTAGGCCTACCCACACAAGTGAGGTATCATTTTTTTTGGCAGACGTGGGGGAACGCTGGGTGGAAGGAAATTTGTGGCTCCTCTCAAATTCCAGAACTTTCTGCCACAGAAATGTGAGGAACATTTGTTTTTTTAGCCAAATTTTGAGGTTTGCAAAGGATTCTGGGTAACAGAACCTGGTCCGAGCCACACAAGTCACCCCATCTTGGATTCCCCTAGGTCTCTAGTTTTCAGAAATGCACAGGTTTGGTAGGTTTCCCTAGGTGGAGGCTGAGCTACAGGCCAAAATCTACAGGTAGGCACTTTGCAAAAAACACCTCTGTTTTCCTTCAAAAATTTGGATATGTCCACGTTGCGCTTTGGGGCGTTTCCTGTCGCGGGCGCTAGGCCTACCCACACAAGTGAGGTATCATTTTTATCGGGAGACGTGGGGGAATGCTGGGTGGAAGGAAATTTGTGGCTCCTCTCAGATTCCAGAACTTTCTGCCACAGAAATGTGAGGAACATGTGTTTTTTTATCCAAATTTTGAGGTTTGCAAAGGGATCTGTATAACAGAACCTGGTCCGAGCCACACAAGTCACCCCATCTTGGATTCCCCTAGGTCTCTAGTTTTCAGAAATGCACAGGTTTGGTAGGTTTCCCTAGGTGGCGGCTGAGCTACAAGCCAAAATCTACAGGTAGGATCTTTGCAAAAAACACCTCTGTTTTCCTTCAAACATTTGGATGTGTCCACGTTGCGCTTTGGGGCGTTTCCTGTCGCGGGTGCTAGGCCTACCCACACAAGTGAGGTATCATTTTTTTTGGGTGACGTGGGGGAACACTGGGTGGAAGGAAATTTGTGGCTCCTCTCAGATTCCAGAACTTTCTGCCACAGAAATGTGAGGAACATGTGTTTTTTTAGCCAAATTTTGAGGTTTGCAAAGGATTCTGGGTAACAGAACCTGGTCCGAGCCACACAAGTCACCCCATCTTGGATTCCCCTAGGTCTCTAGTTTTCAGAAATGCACAGGTTTGGTAGGTTTCCCTAGGTGTCGGCTGAGCTACAGGCCACAATCTACAGGTAGGCACTTTGCAAAAAACACCTCTGTTTTCCTTCAAAAATTTGGATGTGTCCACGTTGCGCTTTGGAGCGTTTCCTGTCGCGGGCGCTAGGCCTACCCACACAAGTGAGGTATCATTTTTTTTGGCAGACGTGGGGGAACGCTGGGTGGAAGGAAATTTGTGGCTCCTCTCAAATTCCAGAACTTTCTGCCACAGAAATGTGAGGAACATTTGTTTTTTTAGCCAAATTTTGAGGTTTGCAAAGGATTCTGGGTAACAGAACCTGGTCCGAGCCACACAAGTCACCCCATCTTGGATTCCCCTAGGTCTCTAGTTTTCAGAAATGCACAGGTTTGGTAGGTTTCCCTAGGTGGAGGCTGAGCTACAGGCCAAAATCTACAGGTAGGCACTTTGCAAAAAACACCTCTGTTTTCCTTCAAAAATTTGGATATGTCCACGTTGCGCTTTGGGGCGTTTCCTGTCGCGGGCGCTAGGCCTACCCACACAAGTGAGGTATCATTTTTATCGGGAGACGTGGGGGAATGCTGGGTGGAAGGAAATTTGTGGCTCCTCTCAGATTCCAGAACTTTCTGCCACAGAAATGTGAGGAACATGTGTTTTTTTATCCAAATTTTGAGGTTTGCAAAGGGATCTGGATAACAGAACCTGGTCCGAGCCACACAAGTCACCCCATCTTGGATTCCCCTAGGTCTCTAGTTTTCAGAAATGCACAGGTTTGGTAGGTTTCCCTAGGTGGCGGCTGAGCTAGAGGCCAAAATCTACAGGTAGGCACTTTGCTAAAAACAGCTCTGTTTTCTGTGATGTGTCCACGTTGTGTTTTGGGGCATATCCTGTCGCGGGCGCTAGGCCTACCCACACAAGTGAGGTATCATTTTTATCGGGAGACTTGGGGGAACATAGAATTGCAAAACAAGTGTTATTGCCCCTTGTCTTTCCCTACATTTTTCCCTTCCAAATGTAAGACAGTGTGTAAAAAAGACGTCTATTTGAGAAATGCCCTGTAATTCACATGTTAGTATGGGCACCCCGGAATTCAGAGATGTGCAAATAACCACTGCTTCTCAACACCTTATCTTGTGCCCATTTTGGAAATACAAAGGTTTTCTTGATAGCTATTTTTTACTCTTTATATTTCAGCAAATTAATTGCTGTATACCCGGCATAGAATGAAAACCCACTGCAGGATGCAGGTCCTTTATTGGCTCTGGGTACCTAGAGTTCTTGATGAACCTACAAGCCCTATATATCCCCACAACCAGAAGAGTCCAGCAGACGTAACGGTATATTGCTTTCGAAAATCTGACATTGCAGGAAAAAGTTACAGAGTAAAATGTAGAGAAAAATTGATGTTTTTTTCACCTCAATTTCAATATTTTTCTTTTTCAGTTGTTATTTTCTGTAGGAAACCCTTGTAGGATCTACACAAATTACCCCTTGCTGAATTCAGAATTTTGTCTACTTTTCAGAAATGTTGTGGTTTCTGGGATCCAGCGTTGGTTTCATGCCCATTTCTGTCACTGACTGGAAGAAGGCTGAAAGCACAAAAAATCGTAAAAATGGGGTATGTCCCAGTAAAATTCCAAAATTGTGTTGAAAAATTGGGTTTTCTGATGGAAGCCTGCCTGTTCCTGAAAGCTGGGAAACTGGTGATTTTATCACCGCAAACCCTTTGTTGATGCCCTTTTCAGGGAAAAAATCACAAGCCTTCTTCTGCAGCCCATTTTTCCCATTTTTTTGAAAAAAACGAAATTTTCACTGTTTTTTGGCTAATTTCTTGGCCTCCTTCTGGGGAACCCACAAAGTCTGGGTACCTCTAGAATCCCTAGGATGTTGGAAAAAAAGGACGCAAATTTGGCGTGGGTAGCTTATGTGAACAAAAAGTTATGAGGGCCTAAGCGCGAACTGCTGCAAATAGCCAAAAAAAGGCTTGGCACAGGAGGGGGAAAAGGCCTGGCCTGGCAGCGAAGGGGTTAATGTTTTGAACTGATTACAAATCACAGAAATTCAGCTGTTATAGTTAGCCGCACTAACTATAACTTGCGCCCCGCCATGCACTGCTTATGACCCTGCTTATGACATCACTCATGGCACGAACCGGCAGCCTGACTTCCAGAGTGAAGAATCAACGCAGAGCCTGCCGCGCAACAGAAAATTCAACGCATCGCCTACCGGATCGACGCAATGCCTGTGACTTTGTCCCGGATGTCCAGGACTTCCATGCATCATCCATTGGTGTCAAAAAGATCCCCGCATTGCAGTGAGGAACCAAGCCTTCGCACCGGAAATCACCACAGAGCCCCTTGCAGCGTGGAAAGAAATGACACATTATCTGTGCAGTGCTGGAAAAAACAATGCACACCCTATTTTTCCACGCATCTCCTCCTCTGTGGTCCCTGTGCGTGTTATTTTTGACACAAGCCAGGTACTTTGTGAAACCAAGAGACAACTGTTGATTTCTAAGATTTAAGACTCTTTTCAATCTTGCAAAAGTGACATCTCAACTTGTACTTATTGAATCTTTATCTTTTGACCTTACTTTAAACAGATAAATATCTTATAGTTTTCTAAACTTGTGTGGTATTTTTGTAGTGTTTTCACTGTGTTACTGAATGGTTTATTGCACACATATTTCACATGTTACCTTCTAACTTAAGCCTGACTGCTCAGTGCCAAGCTACCACAGGGTGGGCACAGGATAATTTGGATTGTATGTGACTTACCCTGACTAGGATGGTGGTCATTATTTGGACAAAGGTAAATACCTCTGTCAACTAGAGACCCCCTTTCTAACATTTACAAAATACAATTGACCTGCCAATAGTTCAATTTGTGCTATATCCTGGACTGAAATAACTTTAAAGATCTGTCTAAAGTATAAATAAGAATATTGCATCTATCCAGCATTTTTCTTTCCTACTGAAAAGCAGAGACATCTTTAAAAGTTAAACCAACGACGAAATCTCCAATTTTGACATCCCACTACCCTTTTCCATGCTGTATACTTACTGGGGTAAATGCTGGAGACAAGACATGGTACTCATTTATTGGGGTGTTCCCGTGATTATTTTAGGGAACGCTGACGTATATTTTAATTTATTACAAATTACGATTTATGACGAACCTTCTTGGGTATTCAAGGAGGTTTTTTTAAAACAGGGCAAGTTTGGAGTCTCCAAATCCCTCAACATTAGTGCTATTATAGTGTTATAAATAAATTATTATCAATAACAACACTTCTAATTTTTGTCCCAAATGTTGCTAAATAGTAGAATCTAGATTCCGGTAGGGCTGGTCCAGTAAGGCTGTGCCGCCATGTTCAATAAGCACTTTTAGGATTATAATCTTATTATTCGGGTGTATGCTAGCCAGTATAAAACTAGAAAACTTTACATCTAATTAAGTGGAAAAGATGTGTGAAATGAAACTAGGACTGGACATAAAAAAACAGAAATAAGGAGAGCACTGACATTTTAAATAATGCAATAAGACCAATGATAAACCAAGGCAGCTTTTCCCATATCTGAAACAGATTCTTAACTTTGCTAACTAATGGTACATAGTGCATAGTTTACATCAAACGGGCCATCAGTGTTTTCAGAACACATAACGTCTAAACAGTGTTTTTGTTTTCTGTTATAATGTGAACTCAGATCAAGTGGTAAAACTTCTTTTGAAAAGTTGAATAACAAAAAGTCTTTTTTTGCTCCATTTATCCAATATCCACCCAGGTTCGACTATGTCTTCACAGCGCAAATCTTGGGGTATTATGTTCAACTCTGCTTTCAAATACAGAGCAATGTTGTCAACTTACAGTTTAATTACTGACATACCCTCGACTGGGAGCCATAGTTAGTAAGAAAATAATATACACTGTCAGAGTTTCAGTAAACAAAGCTAAAATAATTGGGGACCTAGGACATTCTTGACGTGCATTTCTTTTCACATTTACCCTACTTGCACAGTTGTCAATATTAATTTTTTGGGCTGAGGACATTTTGTACAACGATGCTATGATCCCAATGAGTTGGGAAGGAAAATGAAGCCCATATTTATAAGAGTGCTGGATCGCCCTTGCGCCACCCAAGGTGGAAAAACGGGCAACGTAACACAAAAGTCAGATTTATGAAGCTACATAAACCACCTTGCATGTCACTGCATGGTTTAATTAATCTGAAGTAATGCAAGGCAGCATGAATCGCTGCCTTGCATTACTCAGCCCCAGAGAGGGTGTCATGGGTGGATTGTCGAACCAATTAATTGGGGCGTGTAGCCAGATTTACCAATACAGGTAGACCTTGGAATGTGTCAGAATTCTGCCTCTCCCCAGGGGAGGCATAACAAGGAGACATATCTTTACTTCTCCCCGTTTTCTCCCCTTTCTATGTGTGCTGCAGTGCGAATTGAGCTTAGAATTATAGAATTGAGCTTGAACTCATTTACAATGGAGTACTGCTGGAGTAGGTTTGGGTAGAACGTTGCTGAACTGCAACTGACTTACCATTTTTCTAGTTATGTTTTTGTAATTGCATGACCCTTCCACGCCCCCTGTGTAGTTTTCGGTTCACTCCTGCTTTGTAGTAGATATTCAGCCAATCCTACTTGCAACTGTTTTACACCCGGATTCCCACTGTTCCTAAATGAATTTCTTTTATCAGCACATGAAGTAGTGCCCAGGACTGCAACTTCACATATTCACAAATGGTGTGAATTTTGTGAATGAGGCCCATTTTTGCAGCGCTACCAGGAAGCCTAAAATATGTATTATAGTTTATTGTTCATCAGAGCAGTGTAGTGTCATTCTACATGTCATGTTGGAGTTCTTCTGTACACGTTCAGTTTGGAATAAGAACACTGTTATTGTAAGAAACCAAACTGCCATGTTTATTTGAAATCTTTCAGTGCCACGATATAATAAGCTACTCTTGCCTGTGATATATATGAATGCATAAGCACTCACAATATTTTTTAATAAAGCACATGGCCACTTGTGGAGCACGCAGCTCCTTCCACACACCACTTATGTAATTTAAATATGTTGGTTCCTATTGCAGTATTTATTTTCCCAAAGTAGCTCTTCCATATCAAGTGGAAGCTGATTCCTGAAACATTATTTATGGTGTTTTTTGGTACGCCATGCCATCACTTCAATGTTGTGGGCCAATTTTCAAGAATAGCATACTTGTTGTCCTACACAATCTTGGGGTTTTCTGCCAGGAAAAGAGGCATTGAACAAATGTTTGTGTTTAGTGCTGCCTTGGCGATGGATATAAGGAAGCTCATACAGGTACGAGTGGTTTTAGAAGGGCTGCAGTTCATTGGGCCTCTCATCCCTTGCCATTTCCCAGTGGCACAGATACCATGCGCTTCATCATCGGGTATACAGCCTTACCTAACAGTGTAAATGAGACAGGACGACAGAGCTGCGTTGTTGAGGTATCTACCTATTGTTAATAGATGTTCATTACTACCCACTTATAAAAGCCCTAAGTTGCTACATACTAATCAATGTCGAGTTGATTATTGTGAAACTGATTTACAGACATCGAATGGAAGTCTTCAAATATAATATAAGAATATCCAGAAGAAACAAGGTATATGTACCACAGATCAGTGAGTCATACGTAAGGTACAAATTTGGAACTACTACGTGCCTGATTCGCAAAGACTGGCTTACTAATGGAATTCGGGAGTACTACAAGAGAAGTCAATACACAATCTTCATAAATATCTAAATATGCATGTCCATCAATTATACCTTAAAACAAATCACCGTAGAAAAGTAATTCCTAGTCGTTCTGATTATCTAATCATGGGCTTTGAATAGTGACAGGCTGTTAGATCCCGAATGTGACTCTTTTTCTAATATTCGTGATGGAGATCAAAAAAAGTATAAGATGTAATTTAATTGCCTTTACCAGATATGCGAAATGTACAACATAACTATTAGCCCCCTCAAAAATATTGTCATTTAATATCACACCACTAGCCCAGGATTAAAGTCTCCAAGTTGAAGTCTTTCAGACACTGTTTCTTCCACTTCTTTTCTCTTTTTTCTTCTTAGATTATCCTTTCCATGGAACCATTGGGCAAAATTTACCCTGGCACACAAAAATGTCTGCAGACTCAGTGGATCATTTTTTTTTTATATCTGGTATTTTTGAACGCAAATGTATATTATTCGTTCACCCTAAACCCTAGGATGTATCCCCGCTTTACTCTCTAGTGTCAAACGTTGTCTATTACCACTCAGACTCTGTCACACCAAACTCACCATTCATCTTTGCACCTCCCACCACCAAGGCCCCTAATTATTTGAAAAACCAACCCACTGTGCAGCCCACACCCTACCTAGTCCATAAAAGAGGTAGACCATAGGACAGATACAACTGAAAGAAGGGACAAAGTCAATGAAAAGGAAAAAATACATATGTGAAAGCATGGATATATACCTTTTTATATAATATGTACATTCTATATATGTATATGAAGTATGTAAGCAGGTGTGCAGACGGTAATACTGTTAGACATGTCAGCCTTAGGGTGGCCTTTCCCCAAACCTTTTGCCTGCTTGCTTTATATTTTTGCTGATTCTTTTTGTTGGCCTCAGGACTCTGATCACATTACCACTGCCGGCCAGTGTTAAAGTGCAAGTATACACAATTGGCATATTTAATTTGCTTGTAAGATCCTGGTAAATTGGTATTTCATATAACTAGGGCCTGTATATTAAATGAAACTAGTGGGCCTGCAGCACGGATTGTGCCACCAACTTAAGTAGCCCTTTAAACATGCCTCAGGCCTGCCACCGCAGAGCCTGTGTGTGCAGTTTCACTGCTACTGCGACTTGGCATTTAAAACACAGTGCCAAGCCTTAAACTCCCCTTTTGTTACATTTAAGTCACCGCTAAGGTATGCCCTAGGTAGCCCATAGGGCAGGGTGCTATGTAACTAAAAGGTAGATCATGTACTTTTAAATTTGACATGTCCTGGTAGTGAAAAAAATCCAAAATTTAAACTGGATCTCTGACCCTACCAAATCAGCACGCTACTGGACCTGTGAAGAACTCTGCCAGGAGTAAGGACTGCTGTCCTAAAAGGAATACCACTCAAGAAGGACTCTTTTCTTCTTTGATGAGTTACCCTGCTGCCCACTGATCTCTGCTCTGCTGAGAAAGGACTGGAACCCAGAGTGGCTCCAAGGGCTTGTTGGCATGCCCTCTGCTCTCCTGCAGTCTCCAGGACATCAAAGACTGCCTGCAACCTGCAACTAGCATTTGGACTCTGTCTGCTGTGAGTCATGCTTTACCAAGTGGTGCCAATCCAGTCCTGGACCCTTGGAAGTGAGTACCTGTTCTGTAGCCCACACATTAGTGACATTGCACCAATCCAAACTGGCTAATTTCCTCTTGACGCTGACGCATTGCCACTTTTGACCGAGTCGCAGAAACTGCATTGCCAAATGTGTGATGCATCGTTCCCACATTCCGATGCATCTAGGACCTTGCGTGGCTTGACACATAACTACACCCCAGCAGTTTGATGATGTTGCATTGACTCAACGCCCAACATTCCCTGATCTTCAGTGCATCCTTGACGCTGCTCAACTCGGAACTGACACATCGCCTACATCACCTCGATAGACAGTAACACATGTCCTCCTCTACTCCACGCATCGAGTCCTCAACATTTCTTCCATCCAAGGTACTTTCTCAGGAGACCCTGCGTGGGTGCTGTAGCTGGCCTGCCCTTTAGCATGGTTTTAGCATGATTTTCCTGAACTTTGGATTTACCCTGGTCTAGTGCAACCTCAAGTAACCTTTTAGCACTATTTTTGGTTTGTTCTTTAAAAATTCATATCTCAACTTCTACTCATTGCATTTTTGTCATGTTGGTCTTGTTTTATTCATAATATATAATGTATTGTTTTAAACCCTATGCAGAGTACTTTCTGTGGTGGTTTCATTGTGTTACTGTGTGTGTGTGTGTTGTACAAATACTTTAAACATTAACTCTTTAGATAAGCCTGACTGCCCTGTGCCAAGCTACTAGAAGGCAAGCACAGGTTATCTCTAATTGTGTATGTAGTCTACCCTGACTAGAGTGGTGGATCCTGATTGTACAGTGTGCATACCCTGACAACCAGAAACCCCATTTCCAACATATATGCTATTTATTGATTGGGTGTGACTCACCAGACACAAAGCCTCAAATAAGTCATGATCACCCTCTGATTCCATAGTAACAGTATTAAATAGCATGATACACTCAGCTGATCTGCATGTATGGTGTATGCTATTCTGTTACAAATAAGACATATACCAATATACAGAGCACAAGTACTGTATTAGAAACACAATATGTTAGCTTGCATGTTCACTGCCAATGATGGGTTGAAAATGGGCTGCGTTGCCAACCTGCACTGCACAAGGTTAAACGGCGTGCACAGCAGAGGTTGGCCAACATTTTGGATTGGGTGCAGAAAACTGTTGGATGTGGTATATGATCTAAAAGTGCTAAAAAATACAAAGGTTTAAGTGAAGTTGTAGTTAACTTTAGCTAAAACAGATAAATGTAGGTTTAAAAAACCTCAGACAGTCACTGAAGAAAAGATTGACTGTAATGATGATTATGAATTAAAAGTGAAAAATCACTGAACTTTGCAAGTTATGATTAGTACACCTATTCAAAACTCTCAAAACAGCCATTCACACTGTGCGGCCTATTCACAAATGTAATTTTACATGTATGTAAATCTATATGTGTAAATTTGCTCTTATATATTGTGGTAAAGTTGCTACTTTTCTCTGTTTACCTTTTCAAATTGTGAATTTACTACAAAGAATCTCATTACAAGTTTGTCAGAATAGGATTGGGTATTTACCATGTGCGGTAATTAGTATTACCCCAGGAGTGGTATTTATAATGTGTTCTAAATACTGCCAATTCTGAGTTTTTAAAGGAAAATAAGACATGATATGCAGAATCATTTTTAACACACTGAATTTCCCAAATTTGACCTTTTTTACAAAGATTTTTCTCTCAATGATTTTCGGCAGGATTGGAGAAAACTGCAAAAGTGTTAAATAATATCAGTTAAATTGAAATTACAATCCATTTGCAAACATCTGTTTATACATTGATTAGAATGTAACCTTAGCTTGTAATGAGAGCCAAAATTGAGACTTACATGTCTCCACTTCCTGAAACAGGGGATGGAGCCAAATTAGTAAATGTAAACTAACAACAGCCAACAGCCAAAAATGATCCAAAACAGTAATAGCTCAGACAACGACTGCTCCTCTGTTATAGAGGAGGAGCGTCACCCCACTCCGGTAGCCAGGAGATGAATACATGTAAAATAAAATGATATTAAATACATTATTAAAACTGCTTTATCATTTTATTTTACGTTGGTGGAGAATGGGTGCATGTTGGTGGAGAATGGGTGCAGGGGGACCTTGGGGGGCCCCTCCACTGCCCATCTAATTGGCATGGGCAGTGCAGGCCCTCCCCTGGCCAGCACCCTGGCAAAGTTCACTGCCTGCCTTGCAGACAATGAACATTGCCAGGGTGCTAGTGCACCCTGTGCTCTACAGCATTGCTGCCAGCTCGGTTACAAGCCAGAGACAATGCTGTAGGCTATTTCCTGCAAGGCCAGCAGGTGGAAACTCAGGTTTCTGCCCTCTGACCTTACAGGAAACTCTTAAGGAGGTCTGCTGGGAGTAGGCCAGTAAACAACCCCGTCAGAAATTCAGCAGACGGTGTAAACCGTCCGCCAAACTCATAATCAACCCCTTAATGTAGGAGCCATAACAAATAATTTATTTAAATGTTTTAAACATGCATAGACATTTAATATAATATGAAAAATAATAAATATAAATATAAACAATATTATTTTCTTACAAAATATTTTAATAAACTATTAGTTAACTTGATTTTGTACATAAAGTTTTATCATTTTGAATACGGAATCTGTGAATACAAACATTTTAACCTTAGGTGGGATTTCTTTATAAATCTTTTAAAAATATTTTTAATTTAAATTATTAAAATTAATTTAACACTTGTGTCAAAAACTAAGTTAACTAAAAAGTCCCTTTTCACATGTAGGAAAGTTTCTCCACCATCAGGTCAATTTTATAGGTAAAATTATAGTTAGAGTATAGGTGTAATTTATAATGCTTAAAAATAATAGAAATATGTTTATCTTGAATATTATTGGAAACTAAATGAATAATTTTATTTAAAGTATTTATTTTAAATGTACACCAAAATAAGACAAATACTACAGCACTAATAACTTAATTGTGATTTAAATATTTAATTAATGGATATATATTAAATTATAGTTATTTTGCAAAGAGTCATTTAAAATAACTCACCTAAAGCTAAGGTTTATATTTACATATTGTGTTATTTTATTTTAACTTCACCTTTTATGGGTCCTATGTTAACGCCCTGCCTCCTTTATTTTCTATGGTAGGATGGTGCAGTGCCAATGGATGCCTTATATAGGGCTAGACTTACTCTAGGTCGGAGCTGGAGTACGTTTACCATTGTTGTGGATTCTTTTGGCTGTAATAACCTTAGAAGTGCATTTTGTGAATACCAATGGGCTTACTCTGATGTGGGTGGGTTTATGACTCTCTAACTCCTCCCTCGCTAAACTCCTCCTAACTTCTCTCCAAGCTCCTCCCATTTGGTAGTAAGTTTTCCACTTTTTCCAGCCACTACACGGTCCCTCCAAGACTTACTACGAAGTAGTCAGCTTACATGTATGAGGTTCTCCCTATAGAAAAAGAAAGGAGAGGTGGAAATTTACACTTGTACAATGTGAACTGCATTTTGTAGTAAGTAAGTAAGTAGTATTAGTGTATTATTGAATTGGGTGCTTACAATATTGAAACCAATAAACCAATATAAAACAACATTGAAAGCATAATGTAATTGAATAACATACTCAAAGTAATAAATATTATTGCATTAACAGTGCTCTTTTTCGTGGTGCTAAGGGTAATGGAGTACGCATTTTAATTTATACCATTATTCATGCCATATGTAATTGCATTTATCTCAAGGATGAGATCATGACCATCACATCAGAACTATAGGTACACACAAGAATCCACAGACAAATAACAGCAATAAACAGTTAGGAGGAGAGCAGCCACAAAGGACCTCCTAGGTCTGAAGAACCTAAATGAATCCCACAGAAAGCCTATTCCAGAAATGCTGTTGATAACACCACAACAGTCATGAAAAAGAGTTGCCATGGTTTTCCTACTGGTATTTTAATAATCTTCCTAGTACTACCTCGTACACCACTATGCTTACGTCCACTAGAGGGAGTATGTATGACAGCGATCTAATGGTTCATCATACAAAGAAATCACAGCCTCTATCCTGGATGCAGGCTTAGTAAACCATCCTTCATGTGCCCTGGGTGCCATACTATGCAAGGTTTGTTTATAAACTCCGGTTGCAGCTGGTAAAACAACATAAAAATAGCCACAGTTCATAAGAAAGCCAAGTACAACTATTTTGCAGTGGAACACATAACAATCCGGGCTACAACTCATATTAATGACTGCCACACATATGGGGGAAGTTAAAATGCTTCTCCTTTCTACCCTGGCAAATTTAAACAGAAGTGTTCAACCCTCCCTGTTGGATGATAGCTTAGTAAATGGTGAGCAAATGTTTAGCTGGAAACTACACTGTGTCAACAGATGTTTGGTCAACTATTTTGAATCTCTACTAAGGCCAACCTAAGTGTCAGGCTTTGTCTAAAAATCTTGCCAGGAAAGTGTGAAACTTGTTGCTATTGTAGTAAGTAAGAGCCTGTGGGAATGTCCTAGTGTCCCTATTTTAGTGATATATGACCTCATCTGATGCCATGAATTCACTTAAGGTTTTGATAGTTCTTACTGTTGACTCACTGTGCATCATCCATGCACTTCTTACTTAGGGAATCATCAGCTTCATGTGCAGGACTTCTGCTCCTTCTTCTGCACCTTGATGTGCAATGTGAGCATAGGCATCTAACTCAAAGAGAATTTGAAAATCCGTCTGATGGTTGCTTGCCAAGTCCTTGTGCTTATCCCCTCATCCCTTTGGGTCCCTTAGGACCAGTCCTTCCTCTAGTGGTGGAGGCCTTATACTGTCTGTGTTTCTACCAGGGTACCAGATGTGCCAGGTTTGGCAAAACTGTGGCTCTGTAGGGCTACCTGCAGGCAGCAGCACACGCACCACTTCAACATCCTGAGGCCAGATCAACCATTATTCAACTGACTAACTCTCAAACATTTCATTCAGTCCTATATTGTGGTAAATACATAGATAACAAATCAGTCTGTTGTATCCCCTAAAAATCACCTTGGAATCAGCATGCACCATCCTTCTTTCCTGACGTAAGTACATTATCAGCTCCAAAGTCTTCAAAGCAAGTGGTTTGCTTGTGCTTGGCTAAATAATTCACCTTCTACAGCCATACAGCTTCCTGCATGCATTGTCATACATATTTATCACTTTGAAAGTAACCCTATGGGAAGTGTTTGGACAAAATATTGAGTCCAAAATGTTGTGTGGACAAAATATTATGTCAAGAATATCAAGGACAAGAATATTGTGAAGGTAAGAATCTATGGGTAAGAATCTATGGGTATGCAAAGTTTTCCTATACTTAACTCCATATATATGTACCTTGACGGTATATATTTTCAAGGTACGTACCTATTTACACTTAGGTTCTCAATATTTTGATCCTTGATATTTTTGACCTGATATTCTGTCCAAAAGATAGTTTTGCCCTCAATATTCTGTCAGTTATCCCCTATGGAATCATTCAATTGAAGCAAAGAATGCTTCAAGCATTAAAGCACTCCACAACTCTCATCTCTAACCCTGAGTTGATCAAGGGATACCAGCCTCTCCTCTGTCCTTCCAGAAAACGTAGGAAGAAAGTGAAAAGTCTAGGAGATGCACTCTCTACTGAATGGGAAAATATTGCCATTTCAACTAAAGCTTGCATTTTGTTTGACTCTTGGTTCAGTCATGCCCTCAAACAAGCACAAATAGTAGTCCTCATACAGTCAGCTATTTCCTTACAATGGACTCTGAAAAAGACTCCGTGCTCCAAAGCAGAGACATGTTTACCAGGTTAAGTATATGAGTTTATGTACCTCCTCAAGGCAAGCATCAAACTTAGAACCCTGTGACTCTGGAAAAATCCCTGTACCTGGGACCTGCTTGGTAAAAAGACAAATGTGTACTGCTAAGGCTGTGGCGAGTAGCAAGGCCTTGACCAGAAAGAACTAAATGAAAGGCCCAGGTAACTGAACCCTAGACGTGAGGTGGCTGGAGCGAGTTCTATAGAAATGATTTCTGGTGGCTGGAGCGAGTTCTATAGAAATGATTTGTGATGGGTGGGACTACAACAGGGTAGTGCCAAAATCATTCTGTATTGGTCTCAGGAAATGGTCTTCAGAGTGATGTGGCCTTTCAAAGGAGTTAAACAAGTGAAGAAATAAAAGAACGGAAGTTGCAAGCCAACCCTACACAACAAGAGAAAATTGGACCTTATCGCTAGAGTGGTTGCTGCTTCAAGCAAGAAACAAAATTTATATATATTAAATGTTAAATTAAATGAAACATAACATCCTTCAAACGTGGATAGTGCAGCCTTATCGATGCACTTGCAAACATGGGTGGTCATTACAACCTCGGCGGTCTTTTTACAAGACCGCTGAGGGACCGTTGTGCGGAAAACCGCCAGTGGTGGCGGTTTGCTGCTCGGCCTATTATGGCCGTTGGCAGCTCTCCGTCCTTTTACGGATGGAGAGCCGCCAACAGCCATACTGGCGGGAGGCGGGGAAGTGGAGGTTGCTCCACCTCCACCGCCACGGCAACAGAACACCGCCCAGCGAATCACGTCCTGTGATTCGCCGTGGCAGTGTTCTGTTGGCGGTGTGGTGTCGGCGGAGCTGCCCCCATGGCTCCCGTCGCCTGCCGGAGGATCGACGGAACAGGTAAGTCGATTGTCCATTAGGGGAGGGGGTGGGGGGGTGTTGTGTGTTGTGTGGGTGCATGAGGGTGTGCGTCTGTGTATGTAGAGGGGGTGTGTAAGTGCGTGTATGCTTGCGGGGGTGTTGTGTGTTTTGGGAATGAGTGCGTGTATGTCTGTGGGTATGTCTGTATGGATGTGTGCGTGTATGTTTGTATGTGGGTGTGCGTGTCTGACTGTGTGTGTGGATGTAGGCATGTATGTCGCCGTGTGTGCGTGTATGTGTGTGGGTGGTGCCTGCGTGCATGTCGTGTGGGTATGGGTGATGCGATGTTGGGGGTCGGGGTGGGGAGGGGGACCCTGCCACCGGTGGTGGGGGGTGTAGGGGAGGGAGTCGGGGTGGGGGTGGAGGGTGGGGGAGACCCCTATCAGTGCCATGGAAGGAATTCTCTGGCACTGATAGTGCTTACCACCATGGATTTCATGGTGGTTCAAACCGCAGGAAATCCACGGTGTTAAGCCGGGTCAAAATACCGCTGGTGGTATAGTGAAGGCCGCCGGGCTGGAGACCCAGGTCTCCAACCCGGCGGTCATCTCCACCCTGGCGGGCGGAACAGAGAACCGGCGGATGACCATGGCGGTAACCGCCATGGTCATAATACAAAAAAAAAGACCACCAGCCTGTTGGCGGTCTTACCGCCGCTTCTCCTCCTTCCGCCAGGGTCATAATGACCCCCATGATGTTCTGCTACTTCTGAATCAGTTGTCGAGGTGCCCAAGAAGTGTGCACAAGTCTGAAAAGATTCTAAGTAGGCGGAGTACCTCAATGTTCAGTCTAATAAATTACGCAGGGTGCCTTCATGACATCATGACAGTTCATCTGCACATATTGAGCACAAACTGTTAGAAATGCTGATTGTCTGCCCTGTTGTTAAGTTGAGACACAGTCCTCACTTCCTGACTGACTGTGTGCTGATTACCAATAAGCTCACTTGGTCTTATTTAGAGTTTGGCATAGGGATTACTCTGAGAAAATGTGACAGGTATGCCATAGACACGTAGGCTATAGTTCATTTGTAATATTGTGGTTATGACATCCATTATGTTTGTGTGCAGAGTATCCCATTTAACAAACTCTAAATAAAGCCCAATAATTGCATCGTGATTTTCTGGATGAGGATCCCCACTTCAGGAATCCCATCCAAAATGTTCATGGCTTACAGATGTAACAGGAGAGCATGCATATTGTGTGGCTGCTTTAATAAATGCAAGTGTCCAAAGATTTTCTTAGGAGCCTACAGCCAGTATTGCTGAATGTCGGCAAGCAACAAGGTTGTGTAGATTTGAATCCACCTTATTAGCAAGGGCAGTGTCCACCCCATTGTTTTTATTTCCAAGCTGCTGACTTTTCTTTGCTCTCATCATTGTGCAAGCAGGTTACTTTTTTTGCGCATGTCTTGCAATTTAGGGCCAGATGTATCAAACTTTTTTGCATTGCAAATGGTGCGAATTGCAGAAATGGTCCCTACGATGTATGAAAAGCATTCACAGTGTAAAAATATGGAATCACAAAAATTTCGATTTTTAGCAAATATGACATGGTTATCCGTGTCACAATCAGCGTATCACAAATAGCGACATGAAATACCAAATCGCTATTTGCGAGATGCAAACTGTGACACAGTTTAGGGAATCGCAGATAGCGATCCGTAAAATCCTGGCGCAATTTGCGATACGTAGTTTGCGACATGCAAAACCATGTCACAATTGGATGCATCAAAAATTCTAAAATTGCGAAAATTATCAGAATGGCCTTTTGCACATGCAATATGCCACAAATTGAAATCAGGTGGTAACCAGGTGCAACCTATATTAAGAGGCCCAGAATGCCTCAGCCGCTCTTCAAAGATGGCTGCACTCTACGTGAGGGCGAGGAGAATGAGGATCTTGGCAGGTTTGAGGAGAGGGAGGAAGAGACAGGAGCGCATTTTCAGATTGCGCATAGCCCTTTTTGACCAGACAGAGGAGGAGATAATTGAGAAGTACAGGTTAAGCTCAGCCATGATACTTGACCTGATAGCAGATCTGCAACCCCTACTGCAGCGATCCACACAGGACCAATAGCATACCCACCCATGTGCAGGTATTATGCTCCCCGCATCTGTTAGCATCAGGGAGCTATCACAGGGTCATAGCAGCAGCAGGAGGGGTCTCACAGAGTGCCCTCTCATGATTCTTCAAAGCATTTCTAAATGCCATGCTAAGCAAAATACAAGAGCACATACGATTCCCCAACACCCCACAGCAATTACAACGAACGAAAATCAATTTTTATCAGATTGCACAATTCCCAAATGTCATAGGTGACATTGATGGGACATATATAGCTATCTGTCCACCATCGGCCACCGAGAATGTTTATCGCAAATGTAAAAACCATCATTCCATGAGCATACAGGTGATTAGCAATGCCTCTAACATCATTACCGATCTTGTGGGCAGATACCCAGGTAGCACACATGACTCATACATCTTTCGCCACAGTGAGATTCACACAAGACTGCTAGCTGGGGAGTTTGGCGAAGGATACCTACTGGGTAAAGTAATAGATGACTATGTTGCATTGAAGTTATATTGACTTCAGATTCCAACATTTCTCATTTAACACCTGTTCATTCCAGGAGACAGTGCCTATGCAGTGTGCACCTATATAATGATGCCCTACCTGAACCCTGCAAAGCCTGCAGAGTGGAGGTACAATGCTGCACACAGGGGAACCCCCAGTGTGGTGGAGTGGACATTCGGTCTCCTGACGACCCGCTTCAGGTGCATCCATAAGAGTGGAAGGGCACTACAGTACAGCCCAAAGACGAACTGCAAAATTGTGGCTACATGTGCATTGCTGCACAACATTCCAAAGAGAAGGGGCATACCTGTTGAACCAATGGAGCGGGACTCAGATGAAGATCTTGATCCCTTACCACCCCATCACCCAGTAGACAGGACCAGTGCAGTAGAGGCCAGGCAAAGACGTGTTGACATTACACACAATCATTTCTGATGTAAGTAATGACAACACCAGTGCAATTTTATGTCTTTCTGTAGTTGGCAACCTTATTACCTTGACCTCAGGTAACGTATGTGTCAATAGGACATAGCCAGGAACCATAGGCTACCATGTGCAAATAACAGTGTCACACTATTAGCATCATAGTATAACTGTACAGCTACATGTTACGGTAGTTGCCTGTAGGCCTTTAAATTACTTCCTACGTCCACGCACTCCACTTGGGTGCTCAGTGGCCTCACTGGCACCTCTTGTAGCGGGTTCATTGGCAGTACTGTGTCTGGTACTGCAACGCCTATGATCCATCACAGGGGCTGTAAGACTGCTGAGGCTAGAGAACTCCTCACTATCTCCACCACCCAGTTTGCTGTTTGTAGCACTGCATGCTGTCTGCATTGCATCTAGGACATTGGTTATTTGCACCAAGCCCTGTGCAACATCAGGACTGCAGTGTGCCATCTCCACCTTTATGCCCACAGCACATTGTGAGATCATGGCAGTTGAGCTAGCAAGGCAATTGACCGATCTGCAGAACCCATCAAACCTTCTCATAAATTGGTGATGGCGCCTACGGTAGCTGACATGCTCCTGCTGAATCTCAGTGCAGAGGTCACTAATGGCATTTGTCAGGTCCTTTGTGTTTTTGGCTGCTGTTTGCTATCCCTCATTCAGTGTCTCCAACTGCTTGCTCATTGCACCCATGTACTGATTGAATGACACCAACTGCCTGTGCATTGACCTTATGTATTTGCATTGCAGGCGCTGCACTTTCAGCATGGAAGCTTCAAGGCCACCAAAGATTGATGGGCCTTCTCCTTCCTCTGTGCACTGTCTGCCTGCATCGTCCCTCCTGAGGGGAGTTGACTGACTCTGGGGCAGGGACTGCTGTGTTCCTGTGGATCTATCCTCTGGGGGTGGTTTAGGGAGTTCATCTGGCATCTCATCTGAATCCAGGTTGTACTCTGGAAGAGGTAACACCCTTGCCCTGTGTCTGGTTGGTGCAATACTGAGAGACTCACTTGTGTTGGAGTCGGACTGTGACTGTGTATCAATATCCCACACATTTTCACCTTTTGCTGCAGCAGGACCTGGGACATCTGCAACGACAATGTGCAGCATGTCATTTATTTATATCTCACAATAAGTAGCACAATAGTAAGTTTTGTACTCTGACATCGTATCACTGTGACTTGTGTGTGTTGTTTCTCTATGTGGCTGAACACCAAGTTGTTTTTAATGTGGTTTATTGACCTTAGGATTGTGGATTATCACTCCCATAAGGCATTGCTGCGTTGTATGTAAGATGTGGCATGGACTACCTACCACGCTGCATCAAGCTAATAACTATTTCTAGGGGACAATAGTACATGCACATATGTGGATACACATCATTACTGCCCTTACCTTTGCTGGTGCTGGGTGTCCCTGTGGTGTCAATGTCAGTGACACCACTGACGGCTTCTGGAAGCAGTGTGGACTCCACCATGTCTTCCATTGGTGTGAATGGTGTCTGGGTGGGTGGTCTTCCTCCGGTGCTCCATGCCTCCTTTAGCCCGCTGGCTACCCTTTCCTTAGCACAGGAACACAAGTCATACCATTTCTTGCGTATTTACTCCACAGAGCGCTGCGCGACACCCACTGCACATATTTTTGTCTGGATTTCCAACCACAGTTTCCTTTTCTCAATTTCAGGGACCTGTAGTGAGTTCTTCCCAAAGAGTTTGTCATGGTTCCTGACAACCTCCTCAGTGAGCATCTCCAATTCCTGCTCACGGAATTTGAGCTTGCGCTTCCTGTCTCCCTTGTCCTTCACCTTTTCATCAGTGGCCGTGTTGCAATTTGGTCCTGGCTGGATCACAAAGATGGGCTGTTTCTCCCTGCCTGCTCCTGTGGGTGTGGCTCCTGGAAACAGCATGGGCTGTCTCACTTCCTGGTTGTGATGTTATCAGGCTGTTCCGGGTTGCCGTTTTCGCAATTTGGGATTTTCAGATACCGATTCGCAAATGATTTGCGATTCGGTATTTGCTCATCGCAAATTGCGTTTCCGAATTTTAAGAAATCACAAATACCGACTCGCAATTCTGATACATCCCATTTTGCATTTCTAAAATAGTGATTTCTTAAAATTTTCTCTTTAAGAAATGCAAACCGGGAGCTTGACACATCTGGCCCTTAATCTTTAGATGATGCATATTCTAAAAGCATGACTTTATCCCACTTACGTTGGCCAGTAAATACATCATAGTTTCGTTTGTGTTGCACTTTACTTGTGTTTGTCACTTTGCATACAAAAGAATCAAGGGCCCCTTGGCAGGAATAATCCCTCATCTACATAAATATTTGTGTCTTCTGGGTAGTTCATTTTCCTTTCTGTCTCTTGTTGACAGCTTTTCGCTGGTTCAGACACTTTTTTTACTTTGACTTTTTTAATGTAGAAATCAAACTGTTTTCGCACTTGACAGTCAGTTTCTCCTTGCCAAACAAGGTGCCCAACTTCAGAGTATATAAACGGAAGTGCCTGTAACCTAACAGATGGTGTTCTTTCTTTCTGTTTACCTCAGGCTGGGGTGTCGCCAGATCTTCACTGCAACATGCCCAAATAAATGTCATGTTTATTTTATTTGGCCGGTTTATTGCTTAAACAAATGGGGAAAGCATATGCTTTTACTCGTATAATTCAGAAGACATACGATATGTGTCTAATTTCCTCTCTTCTTCCAGAATTTAACAATATTTTACAAGCAAACGCTGAAATACATTGCATACTTTTATACAAGGCCTCAACAACAAACTTTTTAAATCACAGTGTTATAATATGGAAACAGGAAGATTCAAGTCTAGTCACGGCCCCATGTTTGCTCTTCCTTGCCATCATGAAATTCATAGGTGACATTCGTGTGTCTCATTGCATGGGTAAGCTCACATAAATACTTGTACAAAAATCGGGTATAAAGTAGATATATGGACCCTCATTATGAGTAGCCTCTTAGGGCCAGATGTATCAAACCATTTTGCATTCGCAAACAGTGCGAATCGCAAAATATGGCCGTTTGCGAATGCAAAAATGTGGTCTGCGATGCATGAAAGGCATTTGCAGACCAAAAATAAGGAATAGCAAAAATCGCTATTAGCGATTCGGTATTTCAAGTCGGAAGTTTCGAGACGCCAAATGCGACACGCAAAACCATTGCGAATTGCGAATTTTTGCAGAATGGCCTTTTACACATGCAAATTATCACTAGGTGAAACCAGGTGGTAACCAGGTGCAACCTATATAAAGAGGCCCAGAATGCCTCAGACTCTTTTCCACAATGACTGCACTCTACGTCATGGCGAGGAGAATGAGGATCTTGGCAGGTTTGAGGAAAGTGAGGAGGAGGAGACAGGAGCGCATTTTCAGAGTGCGCATAACCCTTTTTGACCAGACTGAGGGGGAGATATTTGAGAAGTACGGGTTGAACTCAGCCATGATACTTGACCTGATAGCTGAGCTACAACCCATACTGCAGCGCACAACACATAGGACTAATAGCATACCCACCCATGTGTAGGAATTATGCTCCCTCCACCTACTTGCCTCAGGGAGCTATCAAGGGGTCATAGCGGCAGCTGGAGGAGTATCACAGAGTGCCCTCTCTAGATTTTTCAATGCATTTATCAACGCCATGCTGAGTAGGATACACCAGTACATCCGATTCCCCCACACCCCACAGGAAATACAGCAGACAAAAATTTATTTCTACCAGATAGCACAGTTCCCCCACGTCCTAGGTGCCATAGATTGGACACATGTTGCAATATGTCTACCATCGGCCACAGAGTATGTGTACCGCAACCGTAAATACCAACATTCAATTAATATACAGGTGATATGCAATGCCTCCTACATCATAACTGATCTTGTGGCCAGCCAGGGAGCACACATGATTCATACATCTTTCCTCAAAGCAGCATTCACACAAGACTGTGTAAGCGTGAGGGCGTGGATAAAGTACTCTAGACCGCGGTAGTCTGGACAAATGTCTTTTATTGAAGATAGAAGATGTAGTAGAAAACAGGTGAGTATCTTTCAAACTTTGTTTGTGGGACTTGAGGGTGGAGGGATGTTCTTGAGGTTTGGTCTTCACTCTTCTTTTCTGTCTCCCTGGTTCACAGGTCGTCCCCCGGGAAGTGCATGTGGAGAGAAGAGAATATAGCGGTAAGTGTACTTGCTACCGATCTCTATTTAGTATCTATATTCTCTCTTTATCTTCCCTGACTCACTGGTCTTCTTAATGTTAATGTATTTAGATTGTTTTAGATTAATAGGTGTTTTATCCCTTTTGTCTATCCCTTTTGTCTTTCGGTGCTTCAACTCCTGTCCTTTCTGTCCTGTATATTCCTTCAGTGCTCAACCGGACCTGTGCGTGGTTTGGCTGGTGTACTATGGATGACGGTGCTCTATAGTGACTGGTGGTAAGTATTTTATTCTCCCCCCCCCTCCTTTCCGATTCTCCTCTTGTACTTGTCCTTTTCTCTTTTCCAACCCCCTCCCCTCCCCAGTGCTCGTGCTTGTTATGTTTCCTTGTTTTTGTCCTACCCCCTCCCGCCTTTCCGTGCCTTCCGTCCCCCGCCCTCCTCCGCTCGTTGTGTCTCACTCTCACTCTCATTCAGGGACGTAGTCCCACGCACCTGAATGGCCACGCTTCTCCTGAAGTGTGGCGGGATGCTGCCACTTGTCTTCCCGGTTGCCTGGAACAGGGTCTCCTGACGCTCGGCTTCCGTCTTCAGCTCCGGTGCTCGGATGGGACCGTTGTCTCCGACTCTCTGGTGGGTTCCACTCCTGGATTTCCACATTCACCTCTCTGTTGCTGGGCTTCTCCTCCTTCACGAAAGGGTTCACAGCTCTTCCCTTATCTCCTGTCTTTCCCTCCAAAGCTCTGAACGCGTAGAAGTCTGCCGCTGCACTTTTGAACCTCTAGCGCCCCGCCACTGCCGATCCTTCCACCAATCACGGGCAGGGAGCTGCAGAGCACCAGGGGCAGCGTCAGCACAAACGGGAGCTGAGTGCGGGCGAGCAGGTTCCAGCCCGTCACATACACTCCCCCTAGAGAGCGGCTTGTCGAGACGCTCCAAGACCGGATAACGGGAACGAAAATCCGCGGTCACCATTTCTTTACCCGGAAGATGCTGTATCCGAAAGGAAAATGGCTGTAGGGAAAGGAACCAGCGGAGAACACAGGAATTAGTGTCCTTATGATGGGCGAGCCAAGTAAGAGGAGCGTGATCAGTAATCAGAGTAAAGGTCCTGCCAGACAGATAATATCTGAGGGATTCAATTGCCCACTTAATCGCCAAACATTCCTTCTCTATAGCTGGGTAGTGTAATTCCTGCGGTAGAAGCTTCCTGCTGATGTACAATATAGGGTGGAGGGCATCATCATCCTGTGGCTGGGACAACACTGCTCCAAGACCCACATCGGAGGCATCAGTTAGTAACACAAAGGGTCTACCAAAATCAGGACAGCAAAGCACAGGTTCTGACGTGAGGGCGGTTTTCAAGTGGTGAAAGATATGTAAGGCAGGTACCGAGGATGGACCAACGGTGTTGGGATATGTGTTTTTTAGCAGCTCAGTAAGGGGTTCCGCCACCGTAGAAAAATGGGGAATAAAATGTCTATAATATCCAATCAATCCTAAGAATGCTCTGATATCTTTTTTTCTCTTCGGGAATGACATTTTTGAGATGGCTTCAATCTTTTCTACTTGGGGTCTAATCTGACCATTCCCTACAATATACCCCAGGTATTTGATACTAGTCTGTCCAAGTCTGCATTTTTCAGGATTGGCGGTTAACTGGGCCTTTCGTAGAGCTTGTAATATAGTATCTAGGTGTGTAAAGTGCTCTTCCCAAGTGTTACTATAGATAACAATGTCATTGAGATAAGCAAGCGCATACTGCTTAAAGGGACGTAAGATTTCGTCCATGAGTCTTTGGAATGTGGTGGGGGCCCCAGGAAGTCCAAAAGGAAGGACAGTAAACTGATATAAGCCAGAGGGGGTGGCAAATACAGTTTTTTCTCTGTCTTCCCTTCTTAAGGGAATTTGCCAATAACCCTTTGTGTGATCTAGGGTGGATAGGAATTTGGCTTGGCCTAACCTCTCAATGAGCTTGTCTATTATAGGCATAGGATATGCATCGAAATAGGTTAAGTTGTTGACACCCCTGTAATCTACACAAAACCAGGTGCTACCATCTGGCTTGGGTACCAACACGACTGGCGAGCACCATAGGCTGACTGATGGTTCTATGATACCGGCTGCCAACATGGCTTGGACTTCCTCTTCAATAATCTTTTGTTTGGCTTCAGGAATGCGGTATGGTCGTTGTTGTGAGAGAGTATTCATTTTCAGACGGATGGGATGTTGGACTGGGGTGGTTCTACCTGGATATTTAGAGAAGACATCTTGATTGTGATGTACTAGGCAAGTTAGTTGATTGTGATACAATCTCTTAAGAGTGGGATTGATCCATGGTTGTGCCTGGTTAGACAGGTCCTGGTGAGGTAACATGGGATACGGGATGTCTTCAATAACATCCGAGTTGATAAAATTAATGGAAGAGCCTCCTGTGGGTTCTAGCCATTTTTTAAGAAGACTGATGTGATATATCTGTTCCCTCCCACTTCCTTGGGGAATGGCCAACTTATAGGTGGTGGGATTGATCTGTGCTATCACTTCAAATGGCCCTTGCCATTTGGCCAGTAATTTATTCTCAGTGCTAGGGAGTAAGACTAGAGCTTTATCCCCTACTGTTAGGGTGCGAACTGCACTTCGGGTATCATATATTTGCTTCTGCTTATTCTGAGCTTCCTGTAAGGCAGCATGGGCCTCCTCCCATACTGTATGAAGGTTCTCTCTTAAATCCCGGGTATATGTCAAGAGGTCTTTTACCTCCTCCTCCGTGTCCTCCCACTGTTCGGCTAACATATCTAACAGTGTGCGCGGTTGTCAACCGAATAACATTTCAAAAAGGCTATGGCCTAAGGAGGCTTGTACATTGGTACGAATAGCATATAGAACCAATGGTAGTTTCTTTTCCCAATCCTTACTGGCCTCAGATATACCCTTTCTTAGTAAGGATTTAATGGTTTTGTTGTATCGTTCCACCAGCCCATCTGTTTGTGGATGATATACTGAGGTACGGATTTGTTTTACCCCTAGTAATCGACATACTTCAGCCATTAATCTATACATAAAAGGAGTCCCTTGGTCCGTCAATATTTCTTTTGGGAAACCCACCCGTGAAAAGAACTCTATCATTGCCTGGGAAATAGCTTTAGTGTGTATACTGGGAAGGGGTTTGGCCTTGGGATAGCGTGTGGCATGGTCCACCAGGACTAAAACATATTGTCTACCCCGAGTGGAAGGGGTGAGGGGCCCGATAAGGTCCATTCCAACCCTGGTAAAGGGAATATCAATAATCGGAAGAGGTTGTAGGGGTACGAGTTTTTGTGGTGAGGGGTTATACAACTGGCATTTGAGACACTCTGAACAATGCTTCCTTATTTCACCATAAACCCCTGGCCAATAAAATCATCTAAGAACTGCTTCCTCAGTTTTCTCCCTCCCCAAATGCCCTTCCCCGTTATCCCCATGTGCTAATTGTAACACTTGTTGGTGGTGGCTTTTGGGCACTACTAACTGCAAGTCGTTTCCTCTAGTGGGTGTGGGGTTTCTGTATAACAGGTTATTACGAATCAGGAACCAGGGACCTACCCCTAGTGCTGTCCCAGACTCGGCCTGCTGCCATGCGTGTTTTAAAGTTGGGTCCTCATTCTGATTCTGCCGGAAATCCTCGGTGATTGTGCAAACCTTCCCACTAGTAATAGGATCGCCTTGGGAAGAGCATTGTTGTAGATAAGACCGTCGTTGCTCTCTTTTTTGTCTCCTGCTGAGGATAATTTGTTCCCTTGTGGGTTCTTCTGTAATGGTTACACTAGGTGCCTCCGTCCACCAACCCCTCAGAAGGTACTCTTGCCCGGCTTTCTCCAGTAAGGAAGGAAAGTCCTCGTAATCAGTCCCGAGGATTATGTCTTCATCCAGGTTGGAGAGTACCCCTAACCGTAGGTTCTCGTTTTGTTCTCTCCATTTTAACCTTATAGTGGCAAGGGGATAATAACGTTGATCCCCATGTACACAGGTGATGAGAACCTGGGTCTTGGGTTCTTCCTGCCCTGGCAACACTAAATCTTCCCGGATCACGCTATGGCTACATCCGGAGTCGATTAGGGCCATTCTTTCTACTTCATTGACAAAGATAGGGAGGGTATATTTCGGTTTCTCCCCTCCAGTCCAGAATACTCTCCCCTTGGTCAGACCTATCTCCATGGGTTCCTCGGCATCTTTCTTATGCGGGCAATATCTGGCAATATGGCCCCACTCTGCACAGTTGTAGCATTGAGGACCAGGGCCTGGGTATCCAGAGGGTCCCGTGCCCCCTGGTTGAATTCGTTTCGGCCCGTGGGCTCCGACTGGCCGTGGTTGTTGTAGTCTAGGAATGGCTGGTCAGACTGTAGGAGGGGGAGCCCGACTAACGGTAGCCCGGAAGTCAGAGCCTCTATGATAAGCACAGGCAAGATCTACGGCTGTTTCGTTTGTGAGTCCTGGATGCTGTCTTACCCAGTTCCGAGTGATAGGGGGTAAAGCATCCAAGTACTGTTCTAAAACTATTATGTCAAACATTTCTTCTCTTGTCTTCTCTGTAGGATGTAACCACCTCCCGGCTGCATGTTGGACTCTATAATACAAGGTACGGGGATTCTCCTGATGTTGCCATTTCATTTGCCTAAACTTAGTGCGATAGCTCTCACTGTCCAAACCCACTCTTTCTAAAATAGTTTTCTTAATGTCCTTGTATGGTAGGTTCCCACTTGGATTGATAGATTGATATGTTGTTTGCAGGTGGCTGGTGAGTAGGGGGGCGATATACTGGCCCCATTTGTCCTGAGGCCAATTAGCAGTACTGGCCACTCTTTCAAAGTTTGTGAAGAAAGAGTCTGGGTCCTCCTGTTCCTGATAGCGTTGCAACACACTACTTGGTACCGTGGGGTGTCCTTTTTTATGGGCGATGTTGTTGGTAAGCTTCCCTAATGCTGTTTCATGTACCAGTTGGTTATTAGCCATAATCGTCGCCTGGCTTTTGAGCGCTGTTTGCAATGCCTCCCGTCCCTCTTTGGCTTCTTTCATTTGTTGTTCCCATATCAACTGAAGATGCCGTTGCCCCTCAGCCAACTGGGCTATGACATCTGCCATTGTTGCCTTCTCTTCCATGGTTGTGGATTATTTTCTTTGTTTGAAAAATCCAACTTCTAACACCACTTGTAAGCGTGAGGGCGTGGATAAAGTACTCTAGACCGCGGTAGTCTGGACAAATGTCTTTTATTGAAGATAGAAGATGTAGTAGAAAGCAGGTGAGTATCTTTCAAACTTTGTTTGTGGGACTTGAGGGTGGAGGGATGTTCTTGAGGTTTGGTCTTCACTCTTCTTTTCTGTCTCCCTGGTTCACAGGTCGTCCCCTGGGAAGTGCATGTGGAGAGAAGAGAATATAGCGGTAAGTGTACTTGCTACCGATCTCTATTTAGTATCTATATTCTCTCTTTATCTTCCTTGACTCACTGGTCTTCTTAATGTTAATGTATTTAGATCGTTTTAGATTAATAGGTGTTTTAACCCTTTTGTCTCTCGGCGCTTCAACTCCTGTCCTTTCTGTCCTGTAAATTCCTTCAGTGCTCAACCGGATCTGTGCGTGGTTTGTCTGGTCTACTATGGATGACGGTGCTCTATAGTGACTGGTGGTAAGTATTTTATTCTTCTCCCCCCTCCTTTCCGATTCTCCTCTTGTACTTGTCCGTTTCTCTTTTCCAACCACTTCCCCTCCCCAGTGCTCATGCTTGTTATGTTTCCTTGTTTTTATCCTACCCCCTCCCGCCTTTCCGTGCCTTCCGTCCCCCGCCCTCCTCCGCTCGTAGTCTCTCACTCTCACTCTCATTCAGGGACGTAGGCCCACGCACCTGAATGGCCACGCTTCTCCTGAAGCGTGGCGGGATGCTGACACTCGTCTTCCCGGTTGCCTGGAACAGGGTCTCTTGACTCTCGGCTTCCGTCTTCAGCTCCGGTGCTCGGATGGGACCATTGTCTCCGACTCTCTGGTGGGTTCTGCTCCTGGATTTCCACATTCACCTCTCTGTTGCTGGGCTTCTCCTTGGTGAAAGGGTTCACAGCTCTTCCCTTATCTCCTGTCTTTTCCTCCAAAGCTCTGAACGCCGTAGAAGTCTGCAGCAGCACTTTTGAACCTCCAGCGCCCGCCACTGCCGATCCTTTTATCAATCACGGGCAGGAAGCCGCAGAGCACCAGAGGCAGCGTCAGCACAAGCGGGAGCTGAGTGAGGGCGAGCAGGTTCCAGCCCGTCACAGACTGCTAGCTGGGAGTTTGGTGAAGGATATCTACTAGGTATTGTTACTCTGTACACTGGTGCATTGATGGCGTTGTGACGTCAGATGGCTCACTTACTCATTATACCCTATGTTCGTTCCAGGAGACAGTGCCTACGCAGTGCGCACCTACATGATGACACCCTTCCTCAATCCTACAACACCAGCAGAATGGAGACACAATTTAGCACACAGGGCAACCCTCAATGTGGTGGAGCGCACCTCTGGGCTGCTGAAGAGTTGCTTCCGGTGCATCCACAAAAGTGGTAGGCCACTACAGAACAGCCCGGACACGACCTGTAGAATAGTGGCCACATGTGCAATATAGCTACCACTAGGGGCATACCTGTGGAAATATCTGATTCAGACTCAGATGAGGATGATGATTCCATCCCCCCCTACAGCCAGCACACAGGACCAGTGCAGCAGAGGGCAGGCAAAGGTGAGCAGACATCACGCACAACCATTTCAGATGTAAGTAATAACAACACAACTTCACTGACATGTGTACTGGTAGTTAGATCCTTTATTACCTTATCATAAGGTAACATAAGTGTCACTAGCAAAAAAAGAAAAAGAAAAATATGTGTCATAAAATAAGCAGTTAACAGTGTCTCACTATTTATTCATAGTTTACTGTATAACAAAAGAAGCATACAGTCCCCTGTGGCCATTACAGACACTTGCTACGGCCACGCAAGCCACTTGAGTACGCAGTGGCCTCACCGGCACCTCTGGTATCTGCCTCAGTGGCAGTGCTGTGCCTTGCACTGCCATGCCTAGGATCAGTGGTGGTCACTGCTAGGTTCTGAGGCTAGATGAGTCCTCAGTATCCCCTAGTCCAAGTTCACTGGGTGTAGCAGAGAGGTTACCCAGCATAGTATTCAGCACATTAGTTATCTGGACCAGTCCCTGTGCTACATCCCTACTGCTGTGCACTGCCTCCACCTGTGCGGCCACAGCACGCCTCGATATGAGGGCCGTTGATGTTGCAAGGCGATTGACCGATCCACAGAATCCACCAAACATGCCCATAAATCGCCTCTCCTGCCTGCGGTGGCTGACTCTGTCGTGCCTTAGCTCTGTGCAGAGTTCCCTCACTGCAATTGTCAGCTCCCAGGTGTTCTCGGAAGCTGTGATCTGTCCCGCATGCAGTTTAGAAATATTAGAATTATGGCACTCCAACTGCCGATGCAGCCCCCCATGTTGGCATTGTGTGCCTGCATCTGCCTATGCATTGCCGTTATCTTCCTGTTTTGCAGGCGCTGCAGTTTCAGCATAGCGGATTCCAGGCCACCGAAGACTGATGGGCCCTCTCCTGCTTCCATGTGCTGTGTAACTGCATACTGAGGCCTGCTGCGGGGTGTTGAGTTACATTGGGGCTGGGACTCCTGCATTACAGTGGATCTGCCATCTGGGGAAGCAGTGTGACCGTCATCCAGCATGTCGTCTGAGTCCTGGCTCAATTCGGGGAGTGGTACAGCCCTTGCCCTCCGTCTGATAGGTGCAATATTCAGTGACTCACTGGTGTTGGAGTCTGATGGAGGGTGGGTTTCAGCATCCCCCACAATGGCGCATGCTGATGCTGCTGGGCCTGGGTCATCTGCAACAACAAGGTGCAGCATGTCATTTATGTATGTATCACCAAAGGTTACACAATGGTAATAAATGTACAGTTACATCATATTACTATGTAGTGGGTGTTGTGTTCTTCCGGGTGTCGCTCTGCCTAATTACATTCTATGTGCTACTTTCAGCTCTGGGTTGTGAACTACCACTCCCATAAGGCATTGTTGTGCCACTTCTAAAATGTGGAATGGTCTACTTATCACAATGCTTTGCACTACTTGCGAATTCCTAAGGGGCATTTGTACATACACATATGGGGTTACATTTTGATTTTGCACTTACCTTTACTGGTGCTTGGTGTGACAGATTTGTCTATGTCAGTGACCCCACTGACAGCTTCTGGGAGGAGTGTTGACTCAACCAGGTCTTCCATCGGGGTGGAGGGGGTCTCGGTGGATGGTCTGCCTCCTGTGCTCCTTGCCTCCTGTAGTCTTCTTGCCACCCTCTCCTTGGCACGGGAACACAGGTCTTACCACCTCTTTTTGATCTCCTCCACTGAGTGCTGCGCAACCCCCACAGCGCAGATTTTTGTTTGTATGTCCACCCAGAGTTTGCGCTTCTCCCTCTGAGGGACCTCGAGTGAGCTCTTTCTGAACAGCCGGTCATGGCTCCTCACCACCTCCTCAGTGAGCACCTCCAGTTCCTGCTCACTGAACTTGAGTTTTCTTTTCCTCTCTCCCTTCTCCTTTCCATGTGCAGAGGTGTCCATGGTGATGTGCAGTCCTGCCTTGTTCACAGACTTGCTCTCTGTGGCTGAGCTGTGTCTCTCTCACTGCTCCTTTGGGTGTGGCACCTGCAAACTGCCTGGGATGACTCACTTCCTGCTTGTGATGTCATCAGGCTCTGCCAGGTGTGCCTTCTCGCAATTTGCGATTTTCAATTACCAAGATTTTTGCGATTCGGTATTTGGGCCTCGCAAACCCCAAATAGCGATTTTTAATCAATCGCTAATTCCAAATCGCAAATATGTTACATAGCATATTGCGACTCAGAAATAGCGATTTCTTAAAAATCGCTATTTGCGATTCGCAGAGGCCTTTGTTCATACATCTGATCCTTAGTTCCTATGCGGCCAGTAATATTAGTTACTTGCCATAGGAATCATGAGATCCGTGGCACTACTGCAGATCTGTTTGTTTTCACACAGAGATTTCAGCTTTTAAACAATTCTTTGAGAAATTGGGATTGCTGGGGGGACTGGACTGGGAATCACTGTGATCTCTGTTAATGCCTCTTTTGTAAGGGGTCCCACTTGTAATCTACCAGTAACTAGAGCCATCAGAAGTTACCAGTAACCCCCAAGTGTCAGCAACTCTTAGTGGCCGATGTTAGGAGGAGGATTATTCAGTCACTGCATATTTCATCCTCATATTCAAATATAACTTTTAATTCCTTTTTTAGCTAAAGATATTGCCAGTTTGAATAGACATACTGTAAACATGCCAATGCCACACCAAGTCTGTCTTTTAGGCAACAATAGAGATAACACACAGTCCTGATGTCAGCTGTGACTGAGCTCCCCTTCAGCGTGGTCAAGCATAAAAAGTGTTTTGTTGAGTATCAGCATTTCAAAGATACAGTTAGAAAGTATAATAAAGGTAAGGACCGAATCTAAGAAGGACCCAGCACCATATATTGCCACGTTAGTGTAATGTTTTTACGTTAATGTGGCGATATTATGGCAAAAATGCAGTGCCATGTTTACAAAGTGGCGCAATGCAAGCATTGCGCCACTTTGTAACCCTTTGCTCCACATTATTTCTGTGCCAGGCATAATGTATGCAAGGGGGCATTCACAAATCAGGGGTCCCGCAAAAATGGAACAATGAAATGTAAAAGATTTCTTTGTGGCATTTTTAAATCCTGCACAGAGCAGGCGTTAAAAGGAGGCACACCATTGTTTTCAATGGGCCTCAATGTGCTTTGCAGGATTAGCGTCAATATTTTTGGCACTAATCCTGCAAAGCGCCATGCTTGCATCAGAAACGTTGATGCTAGTTCCCTAACTACTGCCATGTGTGCACCGTATATTAAAAATATTATACTATGACTATGAAGTCACCATTTCTTAAAGAAAAGGTGCTGTTCCCATCGAAATGATTGGGAAATAACTTTTCCATTTACGGCAACTGGGAAAGGCAAACACTTGTAAAAACTACACAACAGCCTTTGGGTTACGTACTTCAGATCACTTAAATAGAAGACAAAAATGCTAATTACTGTGGGCTAGAAACTGATAACTGCATTCAATGTTCTCCAGACTTGGCCTGTGCTCAGGGTGAGGTTTACTTGAAAGCAAGTCTCTAAAGCTCAAATTGCTTGTCATATAGGTTAACACAGTTCCAAAGTCCCAGGCCTTGTACACCCAGTGATCGGCATGAGGGGCATAGTTCTAAATGGGGTTGTGTCGCTGTTGCACCACTCAATAAGGCGCATGCATGATGCAAGTCCAAAATGCGATTTATGAAGCCAGGCAAGCCCTCCTTGTGTAACCCTGGAGCCTTCATAAATCTGGAGCAAAGCAATGCAATACAATTTGCAGTGCTGCGTTACCTTGCCGCAAGGAAGGCGTTCCATCTGTGTTGCTTGGGTTCATGGATTTTGATGCATTCCCAGATTTACCAGAAGTGGTACACCTTAGAATTCCAACAAAATGCTACGCCTTCCCAGGTGAGGCATAACAAAGAGAAACGTCTTTCTTTCTCCTTATTTTTCCATCTTTCTTCATAGAAAGAGGAAAAGGCCTCAGGAGATTGTATTTGTGCACAAAACCAATCCTTCTTACAATGCAGACACCCTTGCACTAAGGTGAAAGGGTGCATGTGTAGGCGCTAGGCAGACAAAATAGCACCAATACAGGGCCAAAGACAGGAACGCGCTATATTTTTTAAATATGCCACATTCATGACAGTGCATCGGAACCAGATAGCAAACATTGATGCACTGGATGCTCACCAGAGGCTCATGTGCCGATGAACTGGCTGATGATTGGCCCTCTGCTCTTCGAGGCTCAAGACTCACAGTGCCTGTAACTCACAGAAACCTGGTGACCACTACCCCCTTCACTATAGCTGTGTTTTCTGGAGGCGGAGCTCCCTGACCACACTATGCTGAAGGAACAATACAAACTGTTGCCGGCGACATGGGCCCTCACATTTTGGTTTCCTATGTTCCCAGGGAGGGAACTCCCTTGTTGATCTGTTTCTTGTTCTCCTCCCTCCCCCCCAACAACCAGTGCTTTTTTCACATATACTGCAGGCACTACATTGTGGTCCAGCATACGAGGGGTACATGCACACCACATGGCCCTCTCTGCTCTCTATAGCTTCCTCATAACCGCTTACCCATGATTAACATATTTAGCTTGAATGTCAGGGGTCTCAATGCCCCAGTGAAGTGCCTTGTGTTCCATTTCTTTCTCAGGTATGCTAAATGCAACATCTGTCTCATACAAGAAACCCACCTGCTTAAAACAGACTGGAAGTGCTTAGGTTCCAGATAGTTACACCTCTAATATTTCTCCTCTGGACAGGGAAAGAAGACAGAGGTGACGATTTTCTTCTCTACCCACTTCAACAAAGGGTGCATGAAGCTCATATTGAATTGCCTGGCAAGCTCTTATTGTTGCAAATAGATCTAAAGGATCACACGTTTACCTTAGCAAACCTCCATGTCTAAAATGATCACCAAGGAGCTTTCCTTTAGGAAGCCATAGGCCACGTCCTTTATTCCCCTAACACAAACATCATTATAGGGGGAGACTTTTACATACTCCCCAGCGCACCTAAAGGCTGGCCCATTCAGAGGACAGAGCAGGCTGGTGTTCCTACCCCTGTGTGCCAATAATGGCTAACAGAGGTAGGATTGGTGTACCCGTGGCAACACAAATATCCTACCACAAAAGACTACTCCTTTTTTCGGCTGTCCACCAGACTTATGCTAGACTTGACCATTTCTTCACGTTTTACCAATCTGACTAAGACAGTGGATATCAGAGAGGCCATCCTCTCCAACCATTCCTCCATTGTCATTAGATGCACCTTTCCTAATTTCGCACTTGGCACCTTAACAAGTTCCTCCCCCAAGAGAAAATGATTACTGATATCAAAAC
The DNA here is from genome assembly GCF_031143425.1 of Pleurodeles waltl. Lineage (NCBI taxonomy): Eukaryota > Metazoa > Chordata > Amphibia > Caudata > Salamandridae > Pleurodeles > Pleurodeles waltl. The sequence goes on from NC_090437.1 coordinate 467,472,486, forward strand.
TGTTATTAACTCCTTCTTAGCCACTAGCAAAACACCAGATACAGCTATAGCCTTATTGTGGGACACACTGAAGACCATTGTATGGGGTCAGTACGTAGCCCTTTGAGCTTGCCTTAATAAAGACAGATGCGATATCTGTGCTCAGTTGGAGACTCATATAAAGGAACTAGAAGAAACACAAAAACATACCTGTTTGTTTCCGATGCGGCGCCAGCTTATGGCGCTGCTCAAACAACTTAAGGCTCTAAATATAGATAGGGCAGAGTATGCCCTGTTTCGTACCAAGAAGAAATATTATGTATGAGTGAACGAAGCAGGATGCTTGCTGGCCCACCGCCTTCTCTCCTGAGGTGTTTAGAACAGGGAAGAGGAGCTTATAGGCTTGGATGGTTCCACAAAACACCAAGACAAGCTGATTGTACAAGAGTGTGAACAGATCTATGCGAAGCTCTACACTGCTGAGGAGCTGAACTCTGAGGACACTGTTTTCGATTCAGCCCAGGTTCCCTTGACTTCCATCCCTCAAGATCATGCCTCCACCTTAGACAGGGTTATCACTGCCAATGAAGTACTAAAGAGCATTCAACTCTTACTAGCTCCTCTATTAGCATGCTCATGCAACACTTTTAGCGCTACTGACACCTTGACGGACACGATGCAACTTGCCATGATCGCGGTGCTCCACAAGCCAGGTAAGAACCCTGTGCAGTGCTCCTCCTACATTCGATCTCATTACTTAATGTAGATTCCAAGATTTTCATGGCGATTTTAGTGCATCATCTTGCTCCCTACATGCAAGGCTTAGTGTACCCTGAGAAGACACGATTTATACCTGAGAGGGGCTATATTGATAATACAAAGCACATTTGTCATTTGTTGGATAAGACTCAGTCTTCTCACATCCCGGCTCTTTTCCTCTCTATAGATGCAGAAAACGCCTTTGACCAGGTTCACTGGCCGTATCTGCACTCGGTGTTGACATGGCCTGACCTTTGGCCACCGTTCCATCAGTGGGTCCAATGCAGCTATGCATCTCCCAAGGCAATAGTGAGGGTTAGCAGGCTCATGTCACAGCCTTTTAATATCTGCCAGGGAACCCAGCAAGGTTGCCCGTTTTCTCCCTTGCTTTTTGCTTTTTATATGGATTGCTTTGATGAATGGATGCGCAGCAACTGAAACTATGGGCAGCATGGAACACAAAGCAGCACTGTATGCAAACGATGTTCTATTGGTCTTATCGAATCCCAATGTCTCTTTGCCAGCTGTCATGAGGGAACTGGCAAAGTGCAGGTTGGCATCTGGGTTCAAAACAAACCTACAGAAATCCTCTGGTCACTATCCCGAAGGCTGATCAGGCTCAGCTGGAAAGTTGATTCCCGTTTGCCTTGGCACCGCAAGGGATAAGTTACTTGGGCTTACAGATCCATGCCACACCTAGACACACTGTTGAATACAACTATGGGGTGAGCCTAACAACCACACTATTTGATCTAACTGGAGAGGCTATAGGTTTTCTTGGCTGGGACGCTTGGCAGCCATGTAAATACTTCTATTGAAAATTCTTTACATCGGGTAAACACTGCTTCTTCAGCACCCCCCGCCCCCATCAAGGAAATTGATAAGCTACAACATTTTATTGAGGATTTCATATGGGATAAAAAAAAGGTGCACATGGTGAAGAGGCAGGTGTATTTATCCAAATCAGAAAGTGGGCTAGGGGTTTCCCATCTAATATGTTACTACCAGGCAGCACAGTTGTATTTTATGGTGGAGTGGTCTAGACCCAGCACTGAAAAACATTGGTGTATTATAGATCAGGGAGTGGTAGACATCCATATCTGGAAGGTACCATGGCTCCCGAAATGACACCGACTGATGAGGGTCTATGTGTCACCAATACTCCAAGCTACATTGGGGATCTGGGACAAGATACAAACTCAACAGAAACTGTCAACTCATGTTTCACCCCAAACACCAATTATAGGGAACCTCAACTTCCTCCTTGTGCTCCATGACTCCACTTTTACCCAGTGACAGGATGCCAATTGCAAGAGGGTTGGTGATGTTTTTGATGTTGATGGCCTTTTAGAATTTTCTCAACTCCAGGATGCCTATGGTTTTCTACCCAATGCATAATGGCAATATACTGCCATCCACGATTGGTTTTCACAACCTCAGATCCTAAACCATGCAGGTCGACATCTTATACTCTTTGAAAATAGGTTCCTCACCAGCTCCTTCGATAAATAACTCCTCTTTGACATGCACACATTTCTTAATACTCCAAAACAGCCCTCTAAAATTTCTGCGCAGTGACTGTTGGAAAAGGAATGCATGAGCACATTTATCACTAAAGAATGGGGTCACATCCTCCACAGAGCCCGTGGTTCTGCCCACAGCACCTCTAGCAAAGAAATGTTTCTTAAGATTCCACAGTACTGGCATTTCACACCGGCCAGGGTCACCCAATGAAAAGCGGGTGGGGACAATACCTGTTGGCGGTGCTGCTGCCAGATTGGCGGCACCAACAGTTAACATTATTATGTAACAGAGCAGCGGGTTTCTTACTCCATTTATCCGAATCACTTTTTCCTTTGGTGGATACTGATGTTCTTTTCCATCATGAAGCCTGTTCTGCCTGAAGCATTTATATACTCATATATTCCTACTGAGGGCTATGATTGAGGATCAAGATTAGGATTTTCCCGTTGTGACAGATGTTCTTAGGCAGAGTACTCTGGTTTTAATTACATAGCCAGTAATCAATTTTGCTCACCTCAAGCATAATACTTGTGTCCTGATGATGATCCTACTATAAGCATTGAAACATTGTTGACATTAGTACTTTGACTCCCTATGACGCTGTATGATCCAAGAGGAGCAATAGTACTGCGAAGTTGTGACTTCTTTTGTGGATTTTTTGTCACATGTGATATGCCTGAGCAATTGTAATTTGTTTTTGTTTGTTAAGGCTGTCTGGTTTTCACACTACATTGTTTTTTATTTTGCGTAGAATAAATATATTAATTTATTACATTCTTTTTATAGCCTTCATTAGAACTCTCTGGTGTATTTAGTGTAAAGTTTCCTTTCTAAGGGACCTATGTTCCTTTGAAAAATAATTGCTCCGGTTCCTTAGTACCTGTGTGTTGCTCCTTGTGTGTTCTAAAATATCTTATGTGTTTTCAACCAATGCATTTGAAAGATTGTGCTGCATGTGGGCTGGATGGATACATTTTTTATAATGTTCTCTGTGTCATGTTGAAAGTCCCTCCTCCTTATTCCTCAACCATTTTATTGTTTTTCAGCAAACAATTGGAACAATATCAATAGCAGTTCTAAAAAATAGCTCTTGCTAACATGCATTGTCAAAGCCAATAGGTTTTACCTATGTGAAATCCATTAGCTTTGTCAATGTTTTTTAGAATGTTGCACGACAGTTGAGCTGCTGTGGAACATGGCTTGAAGTAAATAAAAACGCTAAGACGTGGTCAAACCTGGTCACATCACAGCGATTGTTTTCACTCTAAACTAAGTTGTACAGCAGCTTAACTGTCGTGCATGTAAAAAAACATTGACAAAGCTAATAGGTTTTGCATGGGCGAAATATGTTAGTTTTACCAATGCTTGTTCTTTCCTTCTATTTGGGAACATCAGGCTTTTCTGGCAGTCCCAAACAGGAAGAAAATATGTTAGAGAGACTGCCCCAAGTAAACTGGCCTGTCTGAGGTACTGACAGCTTGGTGTTCTTAGGGTCACACGCACCGGATTGAGGAGGAGGGCCTGCCCCAATTGTGCAGACATAAAACAGGGATGGTTGTATTTGGTGGGGGAGTGCAGTGCCAGAATAAATGAAAACATTACCCAACAATGTGAAATCATAGGTGCACATTTCTCCTTTGTGTCATGTCTCCAGACACCACAGTGTACACTGAAAATATGTGAACTGCAATCGTATTGTGTCACCCATTCGAAACTGTGTAACACTGCCTATTGCCATTTAATATGCTACGTGATTAAACAAATAACACTATCAATGTTAAAACAATTTCAAATGCCAAAATGCATTTCTCTTTAAAAGGCAGTGGGAATAAAAAGATAAGAGGATATGGCACTGCGGTCAGAGCAGCCGACCTTGCAACTGGGGAACTGGGTTTGAGGCTTGGCGTCAGCTCAGCTCTGGGCAAATCACATAATCTCCCCATGTCTATCTCAAAATGAAAGTGTCCATGTGTAATGTAACTGGTGCTCATGTAATGCACACCAATACGTTTAGAGTTTGTGCTACATAAAACCACAAATAAATAAAAAAGGACCTTAAAATAGTTAAAAAGGACATGAGGGAGGAGGGGAGGGTGCAGGAGGTGGCTGATACAGGGGGTGGGTAAAACAACAGACAGTGGGAGGAGGGTAAAACAACACAGTGTGGGAGGAGAAGGTGGTCGAGTAAATCGGGGGGTTGTAATAAACCACAGAGCAGGGTAGTTATTTTTTTTATTTAAAAGAGATTTTTGGAAGCACACAGCAAGAGCAAGCACTGTGCAGGTGAAACCTAAAACGTGCTATGACACATCCAGTGTTGAACTACGCCATAGAGCTTTTTTATTAACCAGGGCGATGAGACGTCTGATCCATATCAACATCTGTTTACTCCAAGCCTCGTTTCTGCTGCAGCACTCACACGTCTGCTTTCGCCATTTGTGCTCTGCCTGTTGTTTCTCATGCCTTCACCAACCTCAGCTTTCATTTATGTGTCCCTTATGGTAGAAGAGATCAAGCAAGAAGAGAACCTCATAGTTATCCAAATGTGAAAACAGCATGTTTGTTTTAAAAATAGGAGATGAAAAGGGAAAAGATAAGTGAGAGATAGATCTGGAAAACATGGTTAAGAGGTAGAAGGTGGCAACCAGCTTAGTTTAATCCATCAAGCATGAGGTGGCTTGAGAGAAGAAGTGCAGTTAGGGCATGACTGCCAGAGCTGGCAACTATGGAGCTGGTGACCCAGGTTCAAGTTTTAACGTCAGCTTAACATCCTGTGATTCTGGGCAAATCATTTAATCCCTCTGTGCTCACCAAAAAATAAATGTGTCCTTTTGTAATATAATTGTTGCTCCTGTTAAACATTCCAATACCTTTGGGTCATGTTTGTGCTATATAAAACTGCAAAAAAAGAGATCAAGCACTTAAACAATAGGGAGCCATTATTAATCACATTCTTCAGAACTGGAAAGGCTACTCAGACAGACGTCTATAGCAGGCATGCAACCCACTGAGCAGCATCACCATACTTCTAAGTCCTGCTTCTCACCATCCTCCTTGTTACTTGTTCATGTTTTGGACCAAGAACAGATGTGGAGATATTTTCATGGATGTGGCAAAGGACATATTGTGCCACATTAGAGCAAAGGCAGGCTGCCACTCTTCATCACAGATGGATGATGAACGAGTACAGTCCCTAAACAGTCACCAGAATAGAACAGGTTCTTGACCCTCAGCGCACATAACAAGATGCACACAAAACAAAGTTTACTGTCCACTGCACAACCTCACAGCACCTTACATGAGCTATGACATAGAGCAGAAAGGCTTCAGTACACTAAGTAGCTGAATCACAGTGTTTAATAGAAAAAAAAAAAAAAAAATGAAAGTGACCATGTGTAATGTAACTGCTGCTCATGGAAAGTGCTCAATACCTTTTGGTCAAATTTGTAGTGGAACTGGTCTCGACCTGCCAAGAGAAGAATGGATTTGGAAAACGTCTGCAAATGACAGTGTCCACCAAAAGGATGCCATTGGCAGTCTGCCCACACACTCCAGTTTAAAGAAAGTGCAATGAGAGCTCCGCTCGGTAAATAGCTGGTACCAGGAACAGAAGGAGGGTGGGAGTGCGGATGGAGTGCTTATTCGTGATTTTTTTTAAACGTACCTGAGGAGTGAAGTAGCCAGTGGAAGGACACTGGCCAGTCGCCGGAGCAAGTGACCAGAACGTTTACTTCGTCCCATCTCCACACGACGGCATGGACGGCAAAAGCAAGAGGAAGTGAAAGCAAATGACGTTCTGGCCAATGACAGCAAGGGAATTTGAGAAATGTTATAATAAGCCAATGGGAAGTTCAGGTATGTGAGGGCTCGGTTCTAAGCCTCTTTTAAGATGTTTTTATGAATAAAAGACTTTGCAAGCACACGGTTCAAGCGCACACCGAGGAGGCGAAACCTAAAAAGGAACCTGACACCTTATTTATAGCTAAGTATACAAACCAGCAAGTGACAAGATAACCCTTTCAAAGCAACAAGTGTTATTCTGTGGCCTCAAGAGTTTTTAGTAATGGCTCCAGCATCTTGTTCTGATTCTGTCTTGAAGGTAGTTGTCTCCCAACCTAAAACAGTTCCTGATCAGGATTCAGTTTTAAATTGCCCTTCAGAAGTGTGAAACACTCTCTCTTTCCCAGAAAAGTAAGTTCTATGAGCTTTGTTATTTGGTGGTCAGGACTCTCTTAAAAGTGTGCAAACAAATGCTCCTATTTATGTAGGCACCCTGATGACAAATGTTCCAGAAGGGCAGATCAAAAATCATTGAAGAAAACATTAGATATGTGTAGGTTTCAATGCACACTTCTGGAAAACTTTCTAGAATTCTATCTCTTGTGCAAATCTGTATGCTTGTACATTTTCACATGAGTAGTCAACAGCACAAGTGCAAATAAATGTGGTAATGTCGCGTAGGCTCTCATTATCTTAATGAGACTACTGGATTTTGAGCAGCAAGTTCATCCACAATGTGGGGGACTGAGTCTGACCCACGGTGGATGACGCTTGTCACTCCAAATCCGGGTTTTTCTCCGGCTAACTAGCAGTGCCTCATCTCTCCCAAATGGCAGAGACAATTGGGCAGCCGAGCGCATGACATATCGGTACTTCTCAGGGAAGTCGTGGTCACTCAGGTCACAACCGGTTCTCTCATACACAATGCGGTCTCATATATGAATGGCAAGGCAGTATAAGTTTTAAAGATTGGTTTAATAAAACAACTGCATTTTGGATAGCAAAGCGTGAGCTGCAATAACCAAAACTACACAACACAGTAATATTAAAATAGTGACTATGAGAGTGAAACACAAGAATAAGGCTATCATGGTGCCACTATTTTATTCTCTCTCTAAGTTATATTTTGAGCACAGCATGTTAAGCTCCAAGCCTGCCTTTCAGGTTCCCCCAGGAGAACATCAACCCTCATACCTGAGCAAAGGCCTGTAATCTGCATCAGCATCTACAACGGGGCATTCAGCATACAGTTGTGGTTCCCTGGCTGGAATCTCCCTCTTGACGTGTACTAGGACTAGAAAGTGTTTTTATAAATAACACGCAGACGTTCTAAGAAAATGTCCTTACGTAAGGATGTGTATTTTCTACGCATGCTGGAGACTAAACTTCTACCACGTTTACCGGCAATGTACCAGACTATAGCCTTGACTGAAGCACAGGGAGATCATTAATGCATTATTTGAGAACAAAGTGCTGCACTAAGCTAAACAAGGTGATAGAAGAAATTTAAACAAGACTGTAAAAACTGGTTATTGTAAAATAACAATGTGAAGCTGAATAAAATATATCTAGGGCAAAGTGCATAGCGGCCTAGTATGTTAAACTAACGTGCATGGAGCTATACATAAAATGGCTACACAACAGTAACACCCCTTCCCCCAAGAAAATATTTTTTCCTTAGGAGAAACCTCTTTGGCTACAGATTAAACTATTTTCAGGACATTATCTTGCCCTTTCCACCATGAAAAGGTCTTACTCCTGTCATTGACAGTAAATCTCTGACCTTTAGCAAGATGGAACAGGTTGAAAAAGAGTTTGTGAAAAACCTACGTTTTTGGATGCTTATAGGCCTAAATTGCTTACAGTGGGTGCACTACCCACTCCCTTCGCACCCCTAACACTTCTCATAGATTTACTTACAGGCATGAGCAGCTCAATATACAGAATGGCCCATTAGAATGTAATGTATGCCACCCACGCTTGTTCCCGCTTCCACATTCCAGTGCTAGACGAGGTCTCTGCAAGTACCACAACTGAATTTCTGAGATGATAGTGGTCTTCTATGACTGGAGTGCCCCTTCTGGGCTTTGTGATTTGATAGTGGCTCTGTACCTAGGGTGCAATTTCCCATTTTGCATTATGTTCTTTCTACTGGTATAGGCTATTTGGGTATTGTTAAGGTGGAACTGCTTGTCATGACAGCCTTCTGATTAAGTAGGAAAAGTCAGCTGTTAACCAATCTTCTGTAAGCAATATGGATCCCAGTAGTCCTAATCTTTTCTGGTAAAGAGTTCCACAATTTGGCGGCTTGTACATAGAAGGGCTTGCCACCAATGCTTTATTTCTTTCATTCTGGGATTATTAAACAAGGTGCTAGATTAGAATGTAGATTCCTGGATTGGATGTATTTGATGAATTTGTTCGTGAGGAATATTTAGCCATTTCCAGCTACTGCTTTATAGATATTAGAAAGCAATTTTAAAGTGGCTCTTCCAGCAAGCACTAAGAAGAGGGAGGTGTGGGCTTGTGCCTTTATATGCTTGAGTAGTCTAGCAGTCGAATTCTGAATTTTCTGTAATCTTATCATTATTGATAGAGGTGATTCAAGTGAGAGACCATTGGCATAAATCCATTTGGTTACCATAATAGATATTGTCGCTTGAAATATATGAGGAATACCTAGATGTGGGAAGATCTGTCACAGTGTTTTTATGGCAAAAAAATGGCTGGGAGGGATAGTTTATCTACTTGGGCATTCATGGATAGTATGGAGTACATAGTAATTTCAAGGCTCCACACCTTCTTAAATATCATTGATGGTGGACCTAGTTTGACTGGCCAGGCACACATGGGATCACATTTTTCCAATATAATTTTTCCAGTTGTCTCAGGTAAGTAAAATGTTTTTTGAGGTGCTTAACTGAGGTGACTCCATGTCATTCACTGGTCAATGGAAATGAAGCCAATGAAGATATTCAAGTTTCAAATGTCCAATTATATAGCCTTGAGGGCTCCTATGTTTAAATGGTAGGACTTTGATGAGAAAAGAGGTGCATGGGTCATGCTAGGTAATGATAATATTAATTATAAAACTGCTCGTAGTTAGAATGTAATCCTTTGAGGCTTTCTGGGTCAGAAAATTCTGATAATATTTTTGAAAGTTCTTTATTGGGACATCTGACGATGAAGAATCTGCTAGACAAGTGGATTTTTTTTGCTTTTTGATTAATGATTTGTACATTGTAATATGTCTCTGTAGGAGTATTTTGCTTTGCCCGAGGTCCATTGAAGCATTGCATTTTATTGTTTTATACTTTTTAAATTCTGCATTCATGTCAGGGGCTTCTTTTTCTTTTGCACTGCTTTGTTGAAAAAGGGGTGAAATACTCAGACACCTCTCTTCACACAGAAGCCTTTGTCTGATTAAATTCATTTAGGACAGAAAAAACATTATATCTATATCAGAACTCTTTGCTGTTTGTACTAGTAAATAAGGGTATTTTGATATACAAGTCTGGCTATCACACACAAATAGCCTTTAGAATCAGGCTGTGCATGTATGAAACACTATACTTGTTCTAATTGAGGGCTGAATTGTTCTAGAACAGTGGTTCCCAACCTGTGGACCAGGGACCCCTGGGGTCCCTGAAGACTCCTCAGGGGGTCTGTGACTGCTTAGAAAATTAACTAATATTAACAGATTAGAAAAGTGTCCATAAATAAAGTGGCTAAATGTACAACTGAATTTCTTTTTAATTTGCGGTAAATGTCAAGCAATGGAGGCTGAAAGTTAAATTAGTATCCACAGATTGACTCATGGGAGCAGTGCAGGTGGATCAAACGGAAAACAGTATGGAAAATGTGTGGCTTCACTTGAATTTAGAAAAGCTCCAACCTTCCTAAAATGAAATTTAAATTAAATGTGTTATCATGTGTGCATGTTTTTGATGGAATGCTTGTTTCTGTATTTTTTGTGTATTGTTTTGAGGTTTAAATCATCGTCAATGTTTAGGCCTGAGTCCCCAGCTTCCAGTAATGACTCAGTGGGGGTCCCCAGATTCTAATAATGATTCAGTGGGGGTCTCCGGGTTCCAGCAATCAGAAAGTGGGGGTCCACAGAAGTCAAAAGGTTGGGAACCACTGGTCTAGAAAGAATACAGTATTATGTTCCATCATTGTTTCTAAAATTACTGTCAAAGATTTTCGAATCATTTGCATTGCTTCTCTCTAGAGCATCCTTGGCAACTTCTATAGTTTTACAGCTGGATGCTTAACTACAATATGTTGTTTTATTCTGTTTGTGTGTTAGCTCAAACTTCAGCTGGAGTTATTCCATGCTTTTAAACCATCTGCGCAGATGGAGAATTGCTTTGTGAATTATTATATTTATACAAGTGTTAAAATGGTTATTCATGCTCAGGAGTTTTCAAATGATTTTAACTACATATGCCACGTTCAACAATAGTGCGTGTGTGCACTTTTGAGCAATTTTCTTTTTCAGGGATGAAATTGTGAACATTACACAGCTCCGAAAAACATTTTTTATGAACCTTTAACTGCACTGTGTTAGTGGTTGTATCCAGTAAACCAAACCTCTTTTTCAGAGCTTGTGAGGAGAATTTATCAAATGTATTGGCTATAAAGCAAATAATTGAAGAGGCAGTATTGACGAATAACTAGCGCAACATTACAATACTCCACTGTAAAAGCACCTTAGGCCAATTATGGCAGTGTTTCAGGATGTGCAGGACAATATTCAAGCAAGTATTGCTCCAGTGTATAAAGCGCAATTGGCATACCAGTAGTTCCCCAGTGTAGTGTCTTGCATGGTTTAGAATGAAACCTTTCTGGATACCAGCAGACTCTGTATCAGTGTGATGTATCGCTAGAATGGAATGGAATGAAAGCTTGGTTTAGGATGCAGGAGTCCACAAGTACATGCAGAGGAAAAAAGACGTGTCTTTTACGGCTCTGTGTGTAGCCCTGTCATTGGCCGGTACCCAGGCTGGGGAAGACGCTACAACTGGCAACGAGATAGGGTATAAGTACCCAGAAGGTGAAAGTGCTCCCCTGGAGACTTTTCCATGATCCAAGCAAACTGCTTGTGTGTGCCACATGTGCCTTCAGTGAAGTGTTGAGTTGACGATTGGCGTATGTGGAGTCAAGGCACAACTCCATCCAGTGTGAAGCGTGCAAATGGAAAGAAAGCTTCATTAAGAAGTCTATGCATCCTTGGTCAAGAAGCTATGACCAAGGTCATAGAAAAAGGTACTGCTCTGCCATGCAAAATAAAGTTATGCAGTGTACGGAATGTGAATGCTGAAGGCAGATTAAACCAGGTTAACAAAGTACAGTTAAGGATAATCATAATTAGCTATATATCATTACGAATAATAGCACTGGCTGACAGAACAAGTAAGAAGGAAGCAAGAGGCTATTACTCTTACCTGAGCCTTGATAAGCGGAGCATGATGACTTCAGCACCGGGTGGAGGGGAGACCCAAGAAGAAGCACTAGGGTCATGATTACTGAGCTTTCCAGTACCTAAAGCAGCACACCATTGGTGTTGCCCAGTGGCGGCTCAGAACAAGGTCTCCATGAGTGACGGGGCTCTGATGGAGACGTCACAACTTCAAAGACTGCCCTGGATGACCCAGAGGCTGAACCATTGCCAGCCTCCATGATGATGCAGATTCCCAGGGACAGCCAACAGCATCTGACAGAGCTCCATCCTCAAAGTCAGACACTCCCATTAACCGTTATAATGATGCCACCTTTCAGAACCCACCACCACATTTCACAAAAAGCAAAATATGGGCGCTAGATGAACTGCCTGGAAACAGACATTTGAAGATCTCATTAATGCACTTGAAAAAATTGCTAACAGAAAGATCATCAAATATCTCTAGAATCTTGCTGGTGATGGTTTGAAAGAAGAAAATGCAGAGTACTGACGAAGAAGTCACAAACCGTCAGATGAGAAATGCATTGAATCACAAGTTCAATCCAGTATCAACCGTTTATTATGAACGATACATTTTCAGGCAAGGACAGCAAAAAGTTGGCGAAACAATCAATGAATTTGTGGAAAGATTCAACACACTCATCAGACACTGTAAGTTCAATGAATTTAATGATGAAGAAGCTATGTGGCTTAGAGTAAATGATGGATGCTTGTCTGATTTATTCAGATAATAATGAATGCTGAGAGAAACTCTTAGTGTGTGGTAAGTGTTGATGGCTGCCAGTGCTGAGGAATCTGCTGAGAAACAAGCTGCTGATGTGGAGGCCAGAGGCGGCCAGAGGGAGTCAGTCAGGAGTGTGAAAAGTAATTTGAAACAAAAGACTGAAGGACACAGTGTGATGCCACAAGTAAAAAGAATTTGTGTTTCAGATGTGGATTGTTGTCTCCACATGGAGGAAAGTGTCAGCCACTGGACAGATATGGAAAAGCTGTCGTAAAGAGAACCATTTTGTGATGATGTGTAAAGCGCAAGAAAAAGTATGTGCGTCACCAAGTGAAGACAAAATGGCCACCAGAATGTTTCAGAAGCAACATTCGACGCATGCCCACAAGGCCAGCAGCAAATTCAGTTGAGGCAAATAGATTCTAAATGAAGTTGATCATCACCTAAATTATCGTCAAATAGTTCTTCTGTCTCCATTATATCCGAAAGTGAAGAAAGTTATTGTGCCATGTTCGTGTTTACCGAAGGAAAATGTGCACATGTTGGACTGGTCGCATGTGAAGAAAAAAGTCAGTAAAAAAAAAGTTTAAATGTCAAAGCAACAAAATCATGCAAACACTGTCCAAAGATTACAGTGAAAATAAATGGCTGTTCAATACTTTTTAGTATCAGCAGTGGTGCATTGATACATATAATGCCTGAAGAGAGGTACAATAAACTGTTTCTGTTAGCTCAGTTTATGCCGTCAAAGTCCAAAGTGTATTCTTGGGCTGCATCGACACCCATGAAGAGTAAAGGTTCATTTGTAGCGACAGTGAAACATTAGAAAACAAAGGTACAAACACTGATGCATGTGCTTCAAGGTCCAGTGGCAAGTACCTGCTTTCTGAGTTTCCGCACACCTACTTGCATGGGACTGATTTCTGTGAACTACAACATGAATGATCATCATCAAATAGTAAGTCTATTCCCTTAATTTCTTCATGGGTTAGGAAAGTTAAACTATATGAAATGAAAGCTGCATAATAATGAGGAAGTCTGTCTTATGGCTCAGAGACATAGACGAGTTGTTTTTTTATTTACAAGAAGCTGCTATAAATAAGTTGATTGATTACTTAAGCATGATAGTATTGAAAGTTCCCCTGATCTAACACAGTGGGTTTTTCTGATGGTAGTAGTGCCCAAAAAGGACCATGAAGGAGCTGTGTGCATATGCGCCAGGCAAATAAAACAATTAAATAAGAGCAACATCCAGGTCCACACATTGCTGACATGATAACACAAATGAATGGTGCCAAGGTCTTCTCTCGACTTGATTTGAATGAAAGCTATCATCATTTGGAACTTGAAGAAAGTTGCAGGTATACTACAACCTTTTCTGCACATGTTGGTTTGTATAGATATAAGAGGCTTAGTTTAGGTGTGTCATCGGATGCAGAATTTTTCCAAGATGTCATTTGACGTGTCATATAACCTGTTGTGAATACATTCAATTAAAACAATGACATATTAGCTTTTGGAGATACACAGAAGGAGCATGATAGAGCTCTCACACAAGTATGTCAATTACTCAGTGATTCTGGTTTGACTTTGAATGCCGACAAGTGTGAGTTCAAGAAGACAGAGTTGAAATTCTTTGTCCATATCTTTTTCAATGGGGAAATGATGCCTGATCCTGCAAAAGTGCAAACTTTGACAAATGCTGAACACCCACAAGATGTTTCTATGGTCCTTTTTTTTCTTGGAATGGCCAGTTACTGTTCAATATACATACAAGACTTTGAGCCTTATTTAGATCTCGACAGAAGGAATACTCTGTCACAAAGGTCTGTCCACTCTTACTCTTGTCCACTCTTGTCCACCAAATTACGACCTAATGGGATTGTAATACAGGGCGGAGTACTCATCACATTTGTGATGGAGTATTCCCATCCGCTGAGATCTAAATCAGGCCACCTGCCGCTGTTAGTGCTCCATTGCGAGAGCTAATGAAGAAAAACGTTTAATTTCATTAGTCAAAAAAATGTGAGAAACATTTCCAGAGGATCAACCATGCCATTGAAAATGCTACGGAAATGGGGTACTTTAATCCAAAGCTTCATACGGAGATTTCGGTGGAAACTAGCCTGATCAGGTTAGGTGCTATACTTGCACAGCATAGTGGATGCCCAAATGCTAGAAGGCATGTTTGGCCTCTGTTAGTAGAAGTTTGTCTCAAACAGGTTTGCTTACTCACAGCATGAGAAAGTTAGTTTGGCTGTGGTATGAGCTTGTGAATGTTTCAATGTGTTCCTGTATGGAAAGCTGTTTACAGTGGTGAATGAGCATAAAGCTTTGCTGATCATCCTTGACAATTGAAAAGCCTAGATGCATCCTTGAATTGAACAAAGGGGATTGAGATTGCAAGAGTATGACTATATAATTGTGCATCGTCCAGGAAAATATCAGAATCCTGCTGACTACTTTTCAAGAGTATCCATACAAGTTCACAATACTCCATCTAAGATGGCTGAGGCCTACATCAATTTGATTGTCAAGTACACCAGCTGCTTTATTGTTAGCCCAGATTATCACTGCCAGGACTCATAGTAGTGGCCTGCTGAAGCTAAAAGACGTAATTACACATTACTGGTGGAACAAACACATTCGACCTCTCAGTAATGATGATGAATATCAAAAGTATAAAAATGTCAAAGTTGAATTGTCCATAATTGAGGAAGGAGTTATATTGAGAGGATCGATGACCATGATTCTGGAGAATCTGTGACAAAAATGATTGAACTGGCTGATAAAGGACCTTGGGGTATTGTTACCACAAAGAGAACTCTCCAAGACCAAGTTTGGTTTCAATGCTTAGACGAAAGAGTTGAAAAGGAACTCAAGGCCTGTCACATATGCAATTGCTTGTCAACCAAAGTTACTCAACATACTCTGAACATGTCAGAATTCCCTAAACAAGCTGGGAAGAGAATTTCTTTGGTCCATTTGCTAATGGACATCATTTAATGGTGATAGTAGATGAATACTCAAGGTTTCCTTTGGTTGAAAATCTCACATCCACAACCCATGAATAATAAAAAAAAACTTGATTGCATCTTTGCAACATGTGGCATAACAGCCATTGTAAAAACTGACAATGGTCCACCTATCAACAGTAAAGCATTTAAAGAATTTCTTTAAGCATCTGAACATAAAGCATGAAAAGATCACACCTTTATGGCCACAGGCCAATGGACTTGTTGAGCATTTTATGATTGCACTAAAGAATGCAGTGCAGTGTGCAACTCTTGAGAAGATCAATCTGAAAACAGTATTAAATTCTACTCTACGAGCTTATCGTTGGACACCTCACTCGACCACAGGTGAACGTCCTGCGACATCGATATTTGGGAGAGCAATGGCAACCGAGTTACTCCAATGGACCACCCTAAGAGATGAAAATAAAACATGATTTGTATAAGGGACTTGAAAGTTTGTGCAGATGAGAGGCGGCATTCAAAATACCTCTCACTGAGAAAATGAGATGTGGAGATCACTCAACAGATACACAAAAATAATTCTAATGCTACTTGTGATACTTAGGGGGTTATTCCAACTTTGGAGGAAGTGGTAATCCGTCCCAAAAGTGACGGTAAAGTGACGGATATACCACCAGCCGTATTACGAGTCCATTATATCCTATGGAACTCGTAATACGGCTGGTGGTAAATCCGTCACATTTGGGACGGATTACCACCTCCTCCAAAGTTGGAATAACCCCCTAAATCTTTTCAAGTGGTATCTACCAAAGGACACATGGTGACTGCCAAGAACCCTGGGAAGTCTATTACCAGAGACTCTTCTCACTTTAAGCCTTGGTTTCATTGTTCTTCAACTCAAGATGGTGAAAGAAAGACTGATTCTGAAAACTCAGTGACTGATTCTGATTCCATACCATCTTGATTAATCTCTGACCATGAAAATGACAATCTAGAACTTCGAGTAACCGGATCGGGTTGGATGATCTAAGCGCCAAGAGGATTGATTGAAGAGATAGAATTGTATATGTCTATATAAATGTATATATATAATATATGTATATATATATATATATATATATATATATATATATATATATATATATATATAGTTGGACATGGCCCTTTTATAGGGTAATTCCCCAGACTTTTTACCATCTTAATTTTCTGACCTTTGTTGGCTGAGGTTTTGACTCTGAGCATCTGCTCTCCCTTACAAAATTGGTATGATTATCTTATACCTAATTGGCATATTTAATGTACCTATAAGTCCCTTGTAAAATGGTATCCCTATACCCAGGGCCTGTAAGTTAAATGCTACTAGTGGGCCTGCAGCGCTGCTTGCACCACCCACTGAAGTAGCCTGTGAAACCTATCTCAAGCCTGCTAGTGTAGGGCCTGTGTGCACAGTTTTCTGCCACAGGGACCTGGTATCTAAATTTACTGCCAGGCCCAGAACTCCCCTTTTACTACATGTAAGTCACTCCTAAGGTACACCCAAGCTAACCCTATGGGCAGAGTGACATGTATGTAGAAGGCAGGACATGTGCCAGGTTGCGTGGTCTGTCCTGGTAGTGACAAGCAGCCTAACTTGGTGTTTCACTGCTGTGAGTGTTGCCTTCTCATAGCATTGCATTAGAAATGCCCTGCCTTATGTGTAAGGGGTATTGTCTGATTTATGAGGGGTAGCGTAGGCGTGTTTGGTATGGTTGTGATGGTGATAATAAATGCTGCTTACTGGTGTAGGTGTATTTTTTATTACTATTACAGAAATGCCACTTCTAGAAAGTGTACATTTGACGGTGCTTATGACTATGGTGTTTTGCAGCTTGCTTCCAATCCATGTATGGGCAGACTGACAGTTGGGGCTTTGTGCATACTTTTCAGACAGCCTGAACATAGGGAAGGTGGAGGTGTCACAGAGGTGCATCTACATATTGTAAAGTCTCCCTGGGCTGAGAGAAGGGAGAGGTGGGGCACACCTGCATTTATAAAGGCTGTGCCCTGGCCTCACACAATAGGGTTGTTTGCCCCCCCACTGATGTTTGGAGCCTGTGCTGGAGGAGAGAAAGGGCACTCCCAGAACCAGTTGTAACTGGTTGGAACCCCATCTACTCCCCATTGTAAAACACTCTGAAAACTTAGTATAAGTACAGGGGAACTTTCCCCACAATTTAGACATCATTTGACATCACTTTGGACTCCAGGAACCTTACTTGGAGCTGGACGCAGGATGCTGTTGAAAGGACTCACCAGGACAACTTTTGACTTCTGCTGCTGTGCTGACCTGTGACCTGCCTGTTCACCAGGAGGAACTGCCACTGCTTGCACCCCCTTGTTGTGCTGACCTGCTGCTGGGTTCTCTTTAGCCCTGCGCCCCCTTCTTCATCATTTGTCTCCAGAGGCAGGTTGCTGTGGCCCATGACCTCTGTACCTTTCATCCAGCACAAGGAGTGCTGCTGTTGCTGCCTAGCAATTTGGGAGCGCTCCTTTGTGACATAAAAGTGCTTTTCCAAAGGGGCGCTTTTCTGACTGGAGAAAATCACCGCCGCAGCCCGGGCTGCAGATTTGGCTATAGGGCTTTTAAAAGCGCTCTCTGAATAGCCCCCAAAATCACTGCAGCGACCCGGGCGTCTTACTCATCTCCAGCGTGAGGACCACGCTGTTTTCAGTGCCCCCGGGGCACAAGAAGAAGTCCAGAGGAGCAAGCGTGCTCCTGTCGGCACCCCTGTGGCATGGTCCAATCTAGGGAGCGCCCCCAGGGCACCAACTGCCTCCTATTCTGTGGGGATCACTGCGGCGGCCCGGGAAGCTGCTTCAAAACATTTGCGCACCACATTGGGTGGGGGTGAGTGTCAACTTGGGCCACAGGAGGGGTCCAGGCCTCACAAGCTTCACAACATACTCAGGGGAAGTGCCCCTTCCCCGGTTTCTGCATTAGGAGCAGGACGCTCCTTTTTCTTCCAAAACGGGCATTGTTTCTTGCTACACCGGGAAGTTAGACCTCAATGGAGGCCCCCTTTCACTCGCCCCTAAATAGTTGTTGGGCCTCACCTGGCCCCCCACCCCGAGGAC
The DNA here is from genome assembly GCF_031143425.1 of Pleurodeles waltl. Classification (NCBI taxonomy): domain Eukaryota; kingdom Metazoa; phylum Chordata; class Amphibia; order Caudata; family Salamandridae; genus Pleurodeles; species Pleurodeles waltl. Next base: position 467,490,808 of record NC_090437.1, read on the forward strand.
AGGGTGTGAGGAGGCTGAGATGGGCCCCATCCAAATTACAGCCCCCAGAGGGGCCCGTTTTCTACCAGGAGAGGGTGCCGACCACCCCTCTCCCCCATGAGCACCACATGGCCCCCGCTGAGCACACAGGAGCGCCGGGGGCCCCCTGTGATCCTCCTTCCAGGCACAGGGAGTGCCTCTTCTACACAAAACCAGATACTTTTAGGAATATAGTGGCTCAGCGAGCCAAGTATGGACCTAGGAGAATTCATATGTTTTACCTGCTTTTCCTGTCATTACATATACGTGCTAATGTTCTTCTTATGGGCATAATTTGCTGATATGTATTTTTATGACTTGTGAGATATTTTCTAATGTTCCTTTTATGGGTATTTAGGAGTTATTCATGACAAGTGCATAGAATTCTTACTGTAATTCCTGACTACTGCTTATGTTGCAGAATCCTGAGTACTTACATGTTCTAATGGGACAACTGCGTATTCTTGCAGAGTATTAGTAACTTGTGTAACATTCTGACAACTGCTAAGGTAGCAGGGTATTACTTACATGTAATGTTGGTCTAATGATGTTTTGTACAATACAGTTTGTTTTTACCTAGCTCAGTGTTGTGTTTACTTTGTGGTGTACTGTGAGAAGGTAGCCTCTTTCTAGCCTTGTTACCCCCACTTTTGGCCTGTTTGTGAGTGTATGTCAGGGTGTTTGTCACTGTTTTCACTGTCTCACTGGGATCCTGATAGCCAGGCCTCAGTGCTCATAGTGAAAACACTATGTTTTCAGTATGGTTGTTATGTGTCACTGGGATCCTGCTGGTCAGGACCCCAGTGCTCATAGGTTTGTGGCCTATATGTATGTGTCACTGGGACCCTGTCACACAGGGCCCCAGTGCTCATAGGTGTGCATGTATATGTTCCCTGTGTGGTGCCTAACTGTCTCACTGAGGCTCTGCTAACCAGAACCTTAGTGGTTATGCTCTCTCATTACTTTTAAATTGTCACTAACAGGCTAGTGACCAATTTTACCAATTCACATTGGCTTACTGGAACACCCTTATAATTCCCTAGTATATGGTACTAAGGTACCCAGGGTATTGGGGTTCCAGGAGATCCCTATGGGCTGCAGCATTTCTTTTGCCACCCATAGGGAGCTCTGACAATTCTTACACAGGCCTGCCACTGCAGCCTGAGTGAAATAACGTCCACGTTATTTCACAGCCATTTTTACACTGCACTTAAGTAACTTATAAGTCACCTATATGTCTAACCTTTACCTGGTAAAGGTTAGGTGCAAAGTTACTTAGTGTGAGGGCACCCTGGCACTAGCCAAGGTGCCCCCACATTGTTCAGAGCCAATTCACTGAACTTTGTGAGTGCGGGGACACCATTACACGCGTGCACTACATATAGGTCACTACCTATATGTAGCTTCACCATGGTAACTCCGAATATGGCCATGTAACATGTCTATGATCATGGAATAGCCCCCTCTATGCCATCCTGGCATTGTTGGTACAATTCCATGATCCCAGTGGTCTGTAGCACAGACCCTGGTACTGCCAGACTGCCCTTCCTGGGGTTTCTCTGCAGCTGCTGCTGCTGCCAACCCCTCAGACAGGCAGCTGCCCTCCTGGGGTCCAGCCAGGCCTGGCCCAGGAAGGCAGAACAAAGAACTTCCTCTGAGAGAGGGTGTGACACCCTCTCCCTTTGGAAAATGGTGTGAAGGCAGGGGAGGAGTAGCCTCCCCCAGCCTCTGGAAATGCTTTGTTGGGCACAGATGTGCCCAATTCTGCATAAGCCAGTCTACACCGGTTCAGGGACCCCTTAGCCCCTGCTCTGGCGCAAAACTGGACAAAGGAAAGGGGAGTGACCACTCCCCTGACCTGCACCTCCCCTGGGAGGTGTCCAAAGCTCCTCCAGAGTGCTCCAGACCTCTGCCATCTTGGAAACAGAGGTGCTGCTGGCACACTGGACTGCTCTGAGTGGCCAGTGCCACCAGGTGACGTCAGAGACTCCTGCTGATAGGCTCCTTCAGGTGTTAGTAGCCTTTCCTCTCTCCTAGGTAGCCAAACCCTCTTTTCTGGCTATTTAGGGTCTCTGTCTCTGGGGAAACTTTAGATAACGAATGCATGAGCTCAGCCGAGTTCCTCTGCATCTCTCTCTTCACCTTCTGATAAGGAATCGACCGCTGACCGCGCTGGAAGCCTGCAAACCTGCAACATAGTAGCAAAGACGACTACTGCAACTCTGTAACGCTGATCCTGCCGCCTTCTCGACTGTTTTCCTGCTTGTGCATGCTGTGGGGGTAGCCTGCCTCCTCTCTGCACCAGAAGCTCCAAAGAAATCTCCCGTGGGTCGACGGAATCTTCCCCCTGCAACCGCAGGCACCAAAAAGCTGCATTACCGGTCCCTTGGGTCTCCTCTCAGCACGACGAGCGAGGTCCCTCGAATCCAGCGACGCTGTCCAAGTGACCCCCACAGTCCAGTGACTCTTCAGTCCAAGTTTGGTGGAGGTAAGTCTTTGCCTCACCTCGCTGGGCTGCATTGCTGGGAACCGCGACTTTGCAGCTACTCCGGCTCCTGTGCACTTCCGGCGGAAATCCTTTGTGCACAGCCAAGCCTGGGTCCACGGCACTCTAACCTGCATTGCACGACTTTCTAAGTTGGTCTCCGGCGACGTGGGACTCCTTTGTGCAACTTCGGCAAGCACCGTTTCACACATCCTCGTAGTGCCTGTTTCTGGCATTTTTCCGAGTGCTACCTGCTTCAGTGAGGGCTCTTTGTCTTTCTCGACGTCCCCTCTCTCTGCAGGTCCAATTTGCGACCTCCTGGTCCCTCCTGGGCCCCTGCAGCGTCCAAAAACGCCAAACGCACGATTTGCGTGTAGCAAGGCTTGTTGGCGTCCTTCCGGCGGGAAAACACTTCTGCACGACTCTCCAAGGCAAGAGGGATCCGTCCACCAAAGGGGAAGTCTCTAGCCCTTTTCGTTCCTGCAGAAACCTCAGCTTCTTCTGTCCAGTCGAAGCTTCTTTGCACCCGCAGCTGGCATTTCCTGGGCATCTGCCCATCTCCGACTTGCTTGTGACTTTTGGACTTGGTCCCCTTGTTCCACGGGTACCCTAGATTGGAAATCCACAGTTGTTGCATTGCTGGTTTGTGTCTTTCCTGCATTATTCCTCTAACACGACTCTTTTGTCCTTAGGGGAACGTTAGTGCACTTTGCACTCACTTTTCAGGGTCTTGGGGAGGGTTATTTTGCTAACTCTCACTATTTTCTAATAGTCCCAGCGACCCTCTACAAGGTCACATAGGGTTGGGGTCCATTCGTGGTTCGCATTCCACTTCTGGAGTATATGGTTTGTGTTGCCCCTATCCCTATGTTTCCCCATTGCATCCTATTGTAACTATACATTGTTTGCACTGTTTTCTAAGACTATACTGCATATTTTTGCTATTGTGTATATATATCTTGTGTATGTTTCCTATCCTCTCACTGAGGGTACACTCTAAGATACTTTGGCATATTGTCATATAAATAAAGTACCTTTATTTTTAGTATAACTGGGTATTGTGTTTCCTTATGATATTGTGCATATGACACTAAGTGGTACTGTAGTAGCTTCACACGTCTCCTAGTTCAGCCTAAGCTGCTCTGCTAAGCTACCATTATCTATCAGCCTAAGCTGCTAGACACCCTATACACTAATAAGGGATAACTGGGCCTGGTGCAAGGTGCAAGTACCCCTTGGTACTCACTACAAGCCAGTCCAGCCTCCTACATTGGTTGTGCAGTGGTGGGATAAGTGCTTTGAGACTACTTACCACTCTTGTCATTGTACTTTTCATAAATATACAAAACAAGGTCAGTGTATATACACATAGCCAAAAAGTTTTGCATTTCCTCTTTTCACTCTTTTCTAAGTGCTGAAAAGTACTTCTAAACTTTCAAAAAGTTCTTAAAAGTTTAAAAAGTTTTTCTGTCTTTCCAAAAAGTTCTGAAAACTTTTTTCTCTTTTTCTATCACTTTAACTCTCTCTAAAAAAATGTCTGGCACAGGCCAAAATGTTGAGCTGTCCAAACTTGCATATGATCACCTTAGCTGGAAAGGAGCAAGGAGTCTCTGCATAGAGAGAGGTTTGAGTGTAGGGAAGAATCCTTCCTTAGAACTGTTAATTAACATGCTTAGAGTACAGGATAAGGCCATAAGTGCCCAATCTGTTGAAAAAGTAGCTAATGGTTCTCAATCTGATCCAGGGACTCCCCCAGGAAAAGATTCAGGAAAGAAACTTCTCAGCCTGCCCATTACTAGACAGTCTAGCATAGTTGGTACAGAGGTTGAATCACACCATACTGATGGTGTGCTCTCACATTATACTGTTAGCCAAGCTGTTAGGGTGCCCTCTGTAAGGGACAGGTCTCCTTCTGTTCATTCCCATCATACCTCTGTATCTAGAAATGTCCCTCCCACCCACCCTGATGACAGATTGTTAGAAAGGGAGCTCAATAGATTGAGAGTGGAACAAACCAGACTGAAGCTCAAGAAGCAACAGCTGGATTTGGATAGACAGTCTTTAGAATTAGAGAAGGAAAGACAGAAGTTGGGTTTAGATACCCATGGTGGCAGCAGCAGTATTCCCCATAGTCATCCTGCAAAAGAGCATGATTCCAGGAATCTGCACAAGATAGTTCCCCCTTATAAGGAGGGGGATGACATTAACAAGTGGTTTGCTGCACTTGAGAGGGCCTGTGCTGTACACGATGTCCCTCAAAAGCAGTGGGCTGCTATCCTATGGCTATCATTTAGTGGAAAAGGTAGGGATAGGCTCCTTACTGTGAAAGAAAATGATGCCAATAATTTTACAGTTCTTAAGAATGCACTCCTGGATGGTTATGGCTTAACCACTGAACAGTACAGGATAAAGTTCAGAGAGACCAAAAAGGAGTCTTCACAAGACTGGGTTGATTTCATTGACCATTCAGTGAAGGCCTTGGAGGGGTGGTTACATGGCAGTAAAGTTACTGATTATGAAAGCCTGTATAACACAATCCTGAGAGAGCATATACTTAATAATTGTGTGTCTGATTTGTTGCACCAGTACCTGGTAGACTCTGATCTGACCTCTCCCCAAGAATTGGGAAAGAAGGCAGACAAATGGGTCAGAACAAGGGTGAACAGAAAAGTTCATACAGGGGGTGACAAAGATGGCAATAAGAAGAAAGATGGTGAAAAATCTCAAGATAAGCATGGGGATAAGGGTAAAACCAAAGATCCCACTTCAAATCTTAAACACTCTTCAGAGGGTGGGGATAAAACAAATTCTTCCTCTTCTTCCCAACCTGCACACATTAAAAAGCCTTGGTGCTTTGTGTGTAAAAATAGAGGCCATAGGCCAGGGGATAAGTCCTGTCCAGGTAAACCCCCTGAGCCTACCACCACTAATACATCAAGCTCTAGTGCCCCTAGCAGTAGTGGTACTAGTGGTGGGACTGCTGGCAACAGTCAAGCAAAGGGTGTAGTTGGGTTCACTTATGGGTCCATAGTGGAAACTGATGTAATCAGTCCCAAGACAGTTTCTGTCACACCTAGTGGCATTGGCCTTGCCACACTGGCTGCTTGTCCCCTTACAATGGAGAAGTACAGGCAGACAGTTTCAATAAATGGTGTTGAGGCCTTGGCCTACAGGGACACAGGTGCCAGTTTTACTTTGGTGACTGACAACCTAGAGCACCCTAATCAACACATCATTGGACAACAGTATAAGATTATTGATGTCCATAACTCCACTAAGTTTCTTCCCTTAGCTATAATTCAGTTTAGTTGGGATGGAGTTACTGGCCCTAAGCAGGTGGTGGTATCACCTAGCTTACCTGTAGACTGTCTCTTAGGTAATGACCTAGAGGCCTCAGGTTGGGCTGATGTAGAGTTTTATGCCCATGCAGCCATGCTGGGCATCCCTGAGGAATTGTTCCCTCTCATTTCAAGTGAAATGAAAAAGCAAAGGAGAGAAGGCCTGAAAACTCAGGATCCCTCTCCATCAACAGGTAAAAAGGGTATCACAGTATCCCCTAACCACTCTACCATTCAGGATACTATTCCTGTGGTGGGAGAAACCTCTCCTGGGGTGGCACCTGTTCCAAGGGAATCATCAGCTGGCAAAGCTGGACTCCCTGAGGTGGAAGTACCTCTCTGTGGGATAACTAACATTGGTGAGAAAAACAGCACCATTTTAGTTAACATGGAGCATCCCTCCAACCCTCCCAGAGAAACTTTAGTGCAGAAACCCTGCACTACCTCACAACACTTAGGACAGCATCCCTGCCCTAGTGTGGAGCTCATAGGACAGCATCCCTGCCCTGCTCCAACTCAAGAGAAACAGCATCCCTGTTCTCTCTTCCAGCCAGATGGACAAAGTTTTTGCCCAGCTATGGCTTTTCTGAGACAGCATCCCTGTCTGGCATTTCCATCACTACAAATAGGTTCAGTGGACAATTCCCACTGCTCTAAACTAAAACTTACTGATAGAAACTCTGAAAATACATCTTCACATTGTTGCTTAGCTAAAAAACTTCAAACAGGGTGGTTTACATCCCCACAGGGAAGTAACCATATAGTGGATGATAAAGGGAGTAACCAGTCTATTGCAGAGCTACTCTCTACTTATCACCACTTAGACAATAAAGTCTCAACTGGCCAAGGTTAGCCTTATTGTCCTTCGTTTGGGGGGGGGTTGTGTGAGAAGGTAGCCTCTTTCTAGCCTTGTTACCCCCACTTTTGGCCTGTTTGTGAGTGTATGTCAGGGTGTTTGTCACTGTTTTCACTGTCTCACTGGGATCCTGATAGCCAGGCCTCAGTGCTCATAGTGAAAACACTATGTTTTCAGTATGGTTGTTATGTGTCACTGGGATCCTGCTGGTCAGGACCCCAGTGCTCATAGGTTTGTGGCCTATATGTATGTGTCACTGGGACCCTGTCACACAGGGCCCCAGTGCTCATAGGTGTGCATGTATATGTTCCCTGTGTGTTGCCTAACTGTCTCACTGAGGCTCTGCTAACCAGAACCTCAGTGGTTATGCTCTCTCATTACTTTTAAATTGTCACTAACAGGCTAGTGACCAATTTTACCAATTCACATTGGCTTACTGGAACACCCTTATAATTCCCTAGTATATGGTACTAAGGTACCCAGGGTATTGGGGTTCCAGGAGATCCCTATGGGCTGCAGCATTTCTTTTGCCACCCATAGGGAGCTCTGACAATTCTTACACAGGCCTGCCACTGCAGCCTGAGTGAAATAACGTCCACGTTATTTCACAGCCATTTTTACACTGCACTTAAGTAACTTATAAGTCACCTATATGTCTAACCTTTACCTGGTAAAGGTTAGGTGCAAAGTTACTTAGTGTGAGGGCACCCTGGCACTAGCCAAGGTGCCCCCACATTGTTCAGAGCCAATTCACTGAACTTTGTGAGTGCGGGGACACCATTACACGCGTGCACTACATATAGGTCACTACCTATAGGTAGCTTCACCATGGTAACTCCGAATATGGCCATGTAACATGTCTATGATCATGGAATTGCCCCCTCTATGCCATCCTGGCATTGTTGGTACAATTCCATGATCCCAGTGGTCTGTAGCACAGACCCTGGTACTGCCAGACTGCCCTTCCTGGGGTTTCTCTGCAGCTGCTGCTGCTGCCAACCCCTCAGACAGGCAGCTGCCCTCCTGGGGTCCAGCCAGGCCTGGCCCAGGATGGCAGAACAAAGAACTTCCTCTGAGAGAGGGTGTGACACCCTCTCCCTTTGGAAAATGGTGTGAAGGCAGGGGAGGAGTAGCCTCCCCCAGCCTCTGGAAATGCTTTGTTGGGCACAGATGTGCCCAATTCTGCATAAGCCAGTCTACACCGGTTCAGGGACCCCTTAGCCCCTGCTCTGGCGCGAAACTGGACAAAGGAAAGGGGAGTGACCACTCCCCTGACCTGCACCTCCCCTGGGAGGTGTCCAGAGCTCCTCCAGTGTGCTCCAGACCTCTGCCATCTTGGAAACAGAGGTGCTGCTGGCACACTGGACTGCTCTGAGTGGCCAGTGCCACCAGGTGACGTCAGAGACTCCTGCTGATAGGCTCCTTCAGGTGTTAGTAGCCTTTCCTCTCTCCTAGGTAGCCAAACCCTCTTTTCTGGCTATTTAGGGTCTCTGTCTCTGGGGAAACTTTAGATAATGAATGCATGAGCTCAGCCGAGTTCCTCTGCATCTCTCTCTTCACCTTCTGATAAGGAATCGACCGCTGACCGCGCTGGAAGCCTGCAAACCTGCAACATAGTAGCAAAGACGACTACTGCAACTCTGTAACGCTGATCCTGCCGCCTTCTCGACTGTTTTCCAGCTTGTGCATGCTGTGGGGGTAGCCTGCCTCCTCTCTGCACCAGAAGCTCCGAAGAAATCTCCCGTGGGTCGACGGAATCTTCCCCCTGCCACCGCAGGCACCAAAAAGCTGCATTACCGGTCCCTTGGGTCTCCTCTCAGCACGACGAGCGAGGTCCCTCGAATCCAACGACACTGTCCAAGTGACCCCCACAGTCCAGTGACTCTTCAGCCCAAGTTTGGTGGAGGTAAGTCCTTGCCTCACCTCGCTGGGCTGCATTGCTGGGAACCGCGACTTTGCAGCTACTCCGGCTCTTGTGCACTTCCGGCGGAAATCCTTTGTGCACAGCCAAGCCTGGGTCCACGGCACTCTAACCTGCATTGCACGACTTTCTACGTTGGTCTCCGGCGACGTGGGGCTCCTTTGTGCAACTTCGGCGAGCACTGTTTCACGCATCCTCGTAGTGCCTGTTTCTGGCACTTCTCCGGGTGCTACCTGCTTCAGTGAGGGCTCTTTGTCTTGCTCGACGTCCCCTCTCTCTGCAGGTCCAATTTGCGACCTCCTGGTCCCTCCTGGGCCCCTGCAGCGTCCAAAAACGCCAAACGCATGATTTGCGTGTAGCAAGGCTTGTTGGCGTCCTTCTGGCGGGAAAACACTTCTGCACGACTTTCCAAGGCGAGAGGGATCCGTCCACCAAAGGAGAAGTCTCTAGCCCTTTTTGTTCCTGCAGAAACCTCAGCTTCTTCTGTCCAGTCGAAGCTTCTTTGCACCCGCAGCTGACATTTCCTGGGCATCTGCCCATCTCCGACTTGCTTGTGACTTTTGGACTTGGTCCCCTTGTTCCACAGGTACCCTAGATTGGAAATCCACAGTTGTTGCATTGCTGGTTTGTGTCTTTCCTGCATTATTCCTCTAACACGACTCTTTTGTCCTTAGGGGAACGTTAGTGCACTTTGCACTCACTTTTCAGGGTCTTGGGGAGGGTTATTTTGCTAACTCTCACTATTTTCTAATAGTCCCAGCGGCCCTCTACAAGGTCACATAGGGTTGGGGTCCATTCGTGGTTCGCATTCCACTTCTGGAGTATATGGTTTGTGTTGCCCCTATCCCTATGTTTCCCCATTGCATCCTATTGTAACTATACATTGTTTGCACTGTTTTCTAAGACTATACTGCATATTTTTGCTATTGTGTATATATATCTTGTGTATGTTTCCTATCCTCTCACTGAGGGTACACTCTAAGATACTTTGGCATATTGTCATAAAAATAAAGTACCTTTATTTTTAGTATAACTGGGTATTGTGTTTCCTCATGATATTGTGCATATGACACTAAGTGGTACTGTAGTAGCTTCACACGTCTCCTAGTTCAGCCTAAGCTGCTCTGCTAAGCTACCATTATCTATCAGCCTAAGCTGCTAGACACCCTATACACTAATAAGGTGTCTGATCTACCTGGAACAGTCAATGTCTTGCAGCTATTGCTGGTTTTACACGCTTGATATGATACCACTTCTTCAATTTCAATTTCCTAATGAATTTAAATGTGTCAATCCTAGTTTGAGTATAGTTGAAGCAGCCAGTTGGGCAGAATGACAGGCCAAGAGACAAGAATTTTTGCAGACAGACCCCCATCTGATAAGTTGGATTGAAGATAATCCTCAAATAACTTTTAGGAAAAGTAGATCTCTCAAAGACAATCTATGTCGCAACGATGTGACATTGGGAGGTTGCCTACAGAACACCATAGTGGATGGTTTTGTTTGTTGTATGAAATGCAAAGCGTGTAAAACCAGCAATAGCTGCAAGACATTGACTGTTCCAGGTAGATCAGACACCTTTGCAATCAGGGGAAGTTACAATTGTAATACATCTTACTGTGTGTATTGCCTGATATGCCCGTGCAATAAGCTATATGTGGGCAGTACAATTCACAATGCGAAGAAGAGAGTTCTGGAACATAGACGAGCTATTAAAAACTATGATAAGAATTATCCAGTAGCTAGGCATTTCTTTAACCAACACTTTGGCAACGAGAATTTACTTAAGTTTGTAGTCATTGATCAAGTGAAGATCAGCAAAAGGGGTGGCAACAGAGAAAAACTGCTACGTATTTTAGAGTCTAGATATATAATAGACTTTGAGACGTTGGAACCTATCGGGCTGAATTCAAGTGAGGAGTTAAGTATCCATTTAGGGTAGTTATTTGGCATAGAATTTTTGATACAAGGTGAGGAAGTGAGGCGGCATTTTTTTAGAATAACACTTTGATGAATGGTGACATGTATGGGAAGATAAAAACAATATATTTTTTTGAAAAATATTCAGTGGTTTCTCTTATCATTTGCCACAGTAAAAGAACATGTATATCTGACTATGTAATTTGAAAAGGTCCACTATATGAGTTAGATCTGCTGATATAACATCTAGGGCAGCAAGATATCGTCCAAAGAAATCTTTTTAAAGTATATATGTCCATCAAGATGGTATGTCAATCAATGGTATTCATTCTAAATTTGGTACAAATATTTAATATATTTAAATTACCGAAGACCTATAAGGAATATAGCAATACTTAAATGTATTTATACCCACTTGGGCGCTGTAGGATTAAATGGTAATAATGGTATTAATTCCGATTTGGGTGCCAATAGAGGATATAGTTACAATATCTGAGAATATTTATAGTTTTTTAAGAGGAAGATTAACTTTATGGAATATTTATATCTTGTATACTTTAATGTTGGATTAACGAATTTTAGAATCTATTAACATCATTTAATATTGTATTCTTCCTTTTAGATTCTATATGTTGAGCAATAACATCATGATACATTTTACGAAAGGATGGCAATGGATATTAGAACAAACTGGAGCAATTTTGTAAAAAAATGGGGCACAAATTAATGTGTGAATCAATTCTTTGGACACTTTAAGATGGCCGCCACACTATGTGTTTTATGGTTGATGTATTTAAGAATTGTCCGTCATCTATGTTTGTGATCAATTTGGTTTTTAAGGTGAGCACTTTAGAAAAAAATTTATCCATGAGTAAGGCGGATGCCGAAACGCGTTGGATGTTTCATGCTGGAATAAATTAATTCAAGGAATACTGTATTTTGGAGGTGTCCTGGTTCTCCTGTTATTTCAAGGGAGTGTTTGAAGATATATATATATATTTATACATATATATATGTATACATACATATATATATATATATATATATATATATATATATATATATACATATATACATATATATATATATATGACTAATGATTTTCTAAAAATTTGTAATTTTTGTCTTCCGTGATTTAGAATGGAACCTTTCAGGCTTCCAGCAGGCTCTGTATCAGTGTGAGGTGATCGCTAAAATGGAATGTAATGAAGGATTAGTTTAGAATGTGGGAGTTCACAGGTACACACAGAAGAATAAAGGTGTGTGATTTACACCTCCGTGTGTTGCCTTGCCATTGGCGGGTACCCCAATCTGGTTTTCTTAATTTTCTCTTTTCCTTTCCTCTCTGTTTTTCTTTTCCCTGTCTTTTCTCTTCACTATCTTATTTCCCTCCCTGGTTCTCCCTCGCTTTTTCCTCTTTTACTCTCCTTGCTGTCTTCTTTCCTATCTTCCCCTCTTCTCCTGATGTTTGCATGATTGGTTCTTCTTTGCCCTAGTACTTTTCCTTTCGTCTCTCCTTGTTTGTTTCTGCACTATCATAAGTTTACTGGTCTCTCGGCTGTCTTGGTCCTTTTCTTATACTTAGACCTGTTCTGTCTTGTTGGTGCCTTGTCTTCTCCTGTATTCTTCTATGCGACTTTTTAGACTTGTTTCTTTCCTATGTGTTTATACCTCTCTCTCCCCTTTTTGTCAGTGCTCCCAGTGTAGTGCCCGTTTCCTCCCCCCCTTCTTCTCCTCCCGCCTCCCGCCTCCCGCTCCTTTCTCCCCGGCACCTCGGTACCTGGAGTGGCCACGCTTCTCTTGAAGCATGGCGGCTCATTCATAGGCTCCCCGGGGCCAGCGGTCTTCGTTTTCGCAACGGGACTCCTCCGTTCCAAATTCCAATGTCGTTCCGCTCGTCCGGAGGGCGGTTTCCACGTCTTCTGGGCCAGCGTCCTCCTGATCCATCCGTTTCTTTCCGTTTAATAACTCCGGTGTACTCCAGCTCCAACTCCCGGCGCCCTCCCTGAAAAAAGGAGGAAGCCTCTTTTTGACCACCGTCAGGTCCCACGGTGGTGGCAGGGAACCAATGAGAGAGCCGTCCTCCTGGGTTGCTTCGGGGTGAAAGTGGCAGTGTCAGCACAAGCACGAGAAGAGTGTGGGTCGGATCGGAGCGACCCATCACAAACACTCCCCCTAGAGAGCGTCTGTCGATGACGCTCAGTAGCAGGATGCTGGGAGAGAAAGTCAGCATTCAATATGAGACGGCCCGGAGAGTGGAGCACCTGAAAAGTAAAAGGTTGTAGAGAAAGAAACCATCTCAGGATTCTAGGGTTGGTATCCTTATTGCGAGCGAGCCAGGTGAGAGGAGCATGATCAGTCAAGAGGGTGAAGGGACGGCCACTGAGATAATAACGGAGGGACTCAATGGCCCACTTAATGGCCAGACACTCCTTTTCAATGGTAGGATAGTGCTGCTCTCGCGGGAGAAGCTTCCTACTAATGTATAAGATGGGGTGGATAGAACTATCTGATTGCGGTTGAGACAACACAGCCCCTAGCCCAACTCCGGAAGCATTAGTTTGTAAATAAAACGGGCTACTGAAGTCAGGGCAACACAACACAGGGTCAGTAGACAGTGCATTCCTGAGCCTGAGGAAACTGCGCATACTAGCCTCGGACAAAGATGAAAAGGTTTTAGGGGACCCGTTTTTCAGTTACTTAGTAAGGGGCTCAGCTATGGTGGAAAACCCGGGTATAAACCACCTGTAGTACCCTACGAGACCGAGGAAGGTACGTACTTCTTTTTTTGATGTCGGTACTGGGATCTGTTGAATAGCTTCCACCTTCTCTATTTGTGGGCGGACCTGCCCCTGTCCTAATACGTAGCCTAAATATCTTATAGAGGTAAATCCCAGTTTACACTTTCCTGGGTTGGCAGTCAAACGTGCTTCCCTTAATGCCTGTAATACCGCTGTCAAATGTTGGAGGTGGTCAGACCACATCTCATTTAATATCATAATGTCATCTGAGTATGCTGCCGCATACAAGTGATGGGGACGTAAGACCATATCCATTAACCTTTGAAAGGTGGCGGGGGCCCCATGCAACCCAAAAGGAAGGACGATAAATTGATACAACCCGGAAGGTGCCGCAAAGGCGTTTTTTTCTCGGTCTGTTTTTTTTAAGGGGATCTGCCAATACCCCTTCGTTAGATCTAGGGTAGATATGAACTTGGCGTGCCCTATTTTCTCCAATAGTTCGTCAATGCGAGGCATGGGATATGCGTCGAAATAAGTAAGCTCATTGACCCTCCTGTAGTCTACGCAAAATCGGGTAGTCCAATCTAGCTTGGATACTAACACCACAGGAGAACACCAGGGACTACTGGACGGTTCTATAATACCTGTCTGTAACATGGACTTCTTGTTCAATCACGGTTTTCTTGGCCTCGGGAATTCTGTAGTGTCTTTGTCATGCTATTGCTTCGCTCTTAGTACGGATACTGTGTTCGGTTAATGTAGTGTGACCGGGCTGTCGAGAAAAAATGTCTGCATAGGATTTAATTGTCTGTGAGAGAGAGTTTTTATACGACTCAAAAAGGGAGGTATTGATCTATGGTTTACTGTCCTCTGGGATTTGGGAAGGGGAAAAGGAGGGATATGGTATGTCTTCTCTATGATCTGTTGTGATATGTTGAATTTTGTGTATACCATCAGTCTAATGCCATTTTTTTAAACAGGTTTATGTGATAGATCTGGTCTTTATGGGGCCTATGGGAAGAGCCAACCTATACGTTGTGGGGTTGATCCGCTCTAATACTTTGTATGGTCCTTGCCATTGGGCTAACAGTTTATTCTCACTACTGGGGAGAAGCATCAGAGCCTTGTCCCCGACATTAAGAGTACGAAGCACACTTCTAGTGTCGTAATTCTTCTTCTGTTTGTCTTGGGCTTCACGGAGGTTATTGTGAGCCCTATCCCAAATGGACTGCAGATTCTCTCTCAATTCTTTAGTATATGTCAGGAGTTCCTTAGTTTCCTCGTCAACTAACATGTCTAGGAGAGTTCGAGGGGTTCAGCCAAATAATAGTTCGTAGAGACTATGTCCAAGTGATGTTTGCGTGTGGGTACGTATTGCGTAAAGTACAAGGGGTAGTTTCTTTTCCCAATCCCTTCCGTCCTCTGCAATGCTTTTCCTAAGTAATGATTTAATAGTCCGATTATATCATTCCACTAGACCGTCAGTTTGGGGGTGGTACACTGAGGTCCTGATTTGTTTTATTCCCAAGGCTTTGCTGACCTCTCCCATAAGTCGGGACATGATTGGGGTACCTTGATCAGTCAGGATCTCTTTAGGGAAACCGATCCGTGAAAAAAACTCAATCATTGCTTGAGCTACTACCTTCGTGTGCATACTGGGAGAGGAATTGCCTCGGGATACCGAGTGGCATAGTCTACCAGCACCAGGACATATTGGGGGTCATTCTGACCTCGGCGGTAAAAGGCTCTTACCGCCGGTCAGAAGACCGCCATTCTACCGCCGCGGCTGCGGTAAACCGCCACGGTCATTCTGACCCACAACTGCCAAGCCGACAAAAACCCGACATCCACGGAAGTCCGCCTCATCAGCGGGCAGCGATAAACTGGAGATGACCAAACCTCCACTGCCACGCCAACACAAACACGCCCATGCCATTACGACCCACGAATCCACGCGGCGGTCATTCAACCGCGGTATTCCATTGGCGGTACACACCGCCGCGGTCAAAATACACACCCAGCTCCAAAACACAGCCACATTGGACAATTTGAAATACCCACACCTGATACACATACAAACACCACTCCCACACATCCAAGCAACTATAAAACACACACCCACATCACCCACAAACCCCCACTAGTAGGAAATCGGAGAGAAGGCGATAGAGAGAGAGAGAGAGAGAGCACAGCAATCGAAAACCCCAACACACACAGGAACCCAACATCATCAACCACACCACATCTACGCACACATCACCACACACCACCACTCACATCACCACAAACACCACCCCACACCTCATCCACACCACCCCATGGCACCCCAAAGACACCCCAGGTTTTCGGACCAAGAACTCAGGGTCATGGTGGAGGAAATAATAAGGGTAGAGCCCCAGCTCTTCGGCACACAGGTGCAACACACCACAATAGCCAAGAAGGCGGAGCTATGGCAAAGGATCGTCGACAGGGTCAACGCTGTGGGACAGCATCCCATAAACCGGGAAGACATCCGAAAGCGCTGGAACGACCTAAGGGGGAAGGTACGGTCGATGGTCTCAAGACACAACATCGCTGTGCAGAAGACTGGCGGCGGACCTCCACCCACTCCTCCCGAATTCACAGCATGGGAGCAAGAGGTCTTGAACATCCTGCATCCTGCGGGCCTCGCTGGAGTAGGCGGAGGAATGGACTCTGGTAAGTCTAGTCTCAACCACCCCCCCCAACCACCAGCATGCCAACCCACACCCCCACCCTCACCCCCAACCCCCCAGCACACATCCTCCCTGCCAATGTCTCACCAGCACAACCCACCCAACCCAAAACCAAACCCTGAATGCCAACACAAACCATGGACACCCATCACCTATGCATGACCACTGCACATACCCATCCCCCCCACAAACCACCCTCACAACTCCTGCCACAAGGGAATGCCAGCACTGGGGGACAAGGGCACCCACAAATCGCACGCCATGGAACACACAGAAGCAATAACCATACTCTTTCACCCCTGCAGGGCCCAAACGCCAACACACCGGCTAGGAGGGTCCAGATATGTCCATCCCACCTCCAGAACAGGCCCCCAGTGAGGACAGCAGCTCTGTCGACCTAGAACCTGATGACCAGCCCGGACCATCGGGGACCTCTGGACAGTCGGTTCCCCACACACAGACACAGGCCACAGCAGACCTAACCCCCTCTGGGAATATCAGCACAGCTCCCACCCAGCGGGCCCATGCCTCTGTCTCCAGGACAGGTCAATCAGCGGTGTGTCCGCCACTACAGGGCACCCAGGCTGACCCAACACCCCAACAACAACAGGGACCTGGGGGCAGTGGTAGTGGGCACACACCGTCCAGGGGACAGAGGCCCGGGGAAACAGGGCAACTGGGAGGGCTGCAGTGCGACAGGGGGGGGAGGACCGGCCCAGGGAACCGACTCTCCAAGAGGCCCTCACCACCATCATGGGAGCATACCACCGCTCCCAGGAGACGATGGCGACGGTACTGGCCAGGTTCCAGGAGATCCAGGCACAGCAGGAGGAACAGTACATGGGGTACAGAGAGGAGCTCAGGAACATCGTCCTGGTCCTGAACCTAATAGTCACCACATTGCGGGACCATGTGGCACCCCAAAGGGCCCCTGTCACCAGCCCGGACCAGGAACAGCCTACCACCTCCGCCGGCGCTAGTGGACAGGAGGCCCCCACACAACGACGGGCCACCAGAACCCCACCTCCTGCTGAAGATCAACCACCCCGCAAGAGGAACCTGAGATCACAAATGAAGACAGAGTAGGATGCCAAGACCCCCGCCAGCATAAGATCCCCCCGGATGTCATTCCACTGTCCCACATCGTCACCCTGTCCAACCTTGAACTGCCCCTGCTCCATCCTTCCACAGGCATATGGACAATGCACCTGTGCGACCGAGAACTGGACTCTGCCATGGACATCACTCCACCCCCCCCCCCATCACCGTTTTACTATCATGGACCTATATGTAGCACTTTACATAAATCACTAATTGCACTTAAAACACTCATGAGTCTGCTTGTATTCTTAACAAATGTATTACACATAACGGTTCAACAATGTTCAGTTACATTGTGATGACAACATACCAATGTCAATGTGCTTTACTCCATGGGAGAACAAACCAGAAGTCACGCAGTGGGTCATACAGCTCTGAAAAGGGAAGGGAAAGTCACAATTCAGTTGAAAGGAACTGGGGGGAAACACAGAAAGTAGAGGTGCAGGAGGCCAGAAGTAAATGTAAAATGGCGTGGGGGATTCTTACCTGGGTGCTACTGAAAATACTGTTGTATGACTGTGTCCCTGTTGTCCGTGTCATCCCCGTCGTCTTCCTCCTCTTCACACTCCACAGGCTCCACAGCTGCTACAACACCACCATCTGGACCATCCTCCTGCAGGAAAGGCACCTGGCGTCGCAATGCAAGATTGTGAAGCATACAGCAGGCCACGATGATCTGGCACACCTTCTTTGGTGAGTACATTAGGGATCCCCCTGTCATATGCAGGCACCTAAACCTGGCCTTCAGGAGGCCGAAGGTCCTTTCTATGATCCTCCTAGATCGCCCATGGGCCTCATTGTACCGTTCCTCTGCCCTGGTCCGGGGATTCCTCACTGGGGTCAGTAGCCACGGCAGGTTGGGGTAACCAGAGTCACCTATTAGCCACACACGTTGTCTCTGTAGCTGTTCCATCACATAGGGGATGCTGCTATTTCGCATAACATACGCGTCATGCACTGACCCAGGGAACTTGGCATTTACATGGGAGATGTACTGGTCAGCCAAACAGACCACCTGCACATTCATGGAATGGTAACTTTTCCTGTTTCTGTACACCTGCTCATCGTCTTTTGGGGGTACTAAGGCCACATGGGTCCCATCAATGGCACCAATGATGTTGGGGATATGTCCAAGGGCATAGAAGCCACCCTTCACAGTGGCCAAATCACCCTCCTCAGGGAAAATAATGTAGCTCTGCATGTATTTCGTCAGGGCAGACAACACTCTGGACAAAACCTTAGAAAACATAGGCTGAGACATCCCTGATTTCATGGCCACTGTTGTCTGAAAAGACCCACTTGCCAAAAAATGGAGGACTGACAGAACCTGCACCAGAGGGGGAATTCCTGTGGGTTGGCAGATGGGGTACATCAGTGCTGGCTCCAGCTGGGCACACAGTTCATGTATGGTGGCTCGGTCAAGTCGGTATCGAAGTATTATATGACGTTCCTCCATTGTCGACAGGTCCACCAGCGGGCGGTACACGGGAGGATTCATCCTTCTCCTCGCAAGTCCCAGCGGACGGTGCCTAGGAAGGACAACATGGACCACAGAGTCAAGCAACCCACAGGTACGTAACTACAGCTTGCACAGTACACGATTCTCAATGCATTGAATGGCTTGTATGAGTGGCAATGCAAGGCCTAGGCCTGTGTGACGCAGTAGAAATTAAGCCATGTGGGCCCTTGAAATGGCGGCTGCCTGACCTGAGAAGTGTGACAATGGGATGTGAGGTCAATGCGCTGGTGTGACACACCGTGGCGGTAGGCGGTCGAAGACCGCGGCGCCAAGCCGCATTGGTTAACATTGAACCCTTTGGGTTTCACGAGCCAATGACTAGGTGCGCTGGCGGTCGCGGAACGCACCGCGGCGGTACTCACCGCTGCGGGCGTGACCGCCATTTTCTATCTGGTTAATCACTCGAGACCTGATCATCCACAGGAGAGGACCTATACTGCAAGTGCTGCTGTGAACTCGGTCTGGAAGAGACAATGGCTGCTGCGACTGGGAAAAGGGCCCCTGCCTTCACTACAGAAGAGTTGGAGAAACTTGTGGATGGGGTCCTGCCCCAGTATGCGCGACTCTACAGTCCTCCAGACCAACAGGTAAGTCCACTGGGTGCACAGTGAATGGGCTATGCCTGGGTTGTGTATGGTGGATGTAAGATGGTGGGGTGGGGAGCGAATGAGGAGTGCAAGGCACGACAGATGAGAGCATGTGCCACATGGCAAGGTTGGGGAGGGGGGCCAATCGCATCTATCATGCGGAAAATTGATGACATTTCAAATTCCACCCTGTACATGTCAAATAGGTCAGCGCCCATCAGAAAGTCGACATTTGGCGTGCCATCGCCAAGGAAGTCCGGAACCTGGGGGTCCACAACAGACGGGGCACCCACTGCCGCAAGAGGTGGGAGGACATCCGCCGCGGGACCAGGAAGACCGCTGAGTCACTGCTGGGGATGGCCTCCCAACCTAGGTGGGGTGCCAGTCGTACCCTGACCCCCCTGATGTCCCGGATCCTGGCGGTGGCCTACCCCGATTTGGATGGGCGCGTGAGGACATCACAGCAGACACAAGGGGGTGAGTACCAGCACATTCAGCTATCTTTACACGCAGTGGAGGTGCCTGGGTGGGGGAAGAGGGCTGTGGGTGACATTAGGCCAGGGCGCTTTCTGTAGTGTAGTCCTCTCCTTTAGCCATGTCCCTGTGCCCCCGCCCCCCACCTCTGTAGGGTGTCAAGTACAGCTATCCATGGTCCTGCATCACCCATGTGCGCGTTTGTTGTCCCTAGACCTGTTGGCCTAGTCGCAAGTACTGAGTAGTGTACCCCGATTGCGTGGCTTAGTGCATGAGGCTCCTGTGTCTGTCCTCTCCGCCAACGGTGTTGACAATGCATGCACTCAACCTGTTTTTATTTCTCCCCCCACCCTTTTTCTTTATCTTCTTGTGCATGTGTGCATTAGCATCATCAGGCGGAGGAGAATTGGCACCGGAGCACGAGGGAGCTGCAACTCACAAGGCGCCGGTGGGCCATGGCACAGACACCGAGGCCACCAGTGATACGGAGGGCGAGGGGAGCTTCACAACGGGGAGCCGTGGTGACACCAGCGACACCGACACGTCCTCGAATGGGAGCTCCCTAGCGGTGGCGGCAACATCCATGCCCCCCGCCTCTACAGGTACAGCCGCCACCCAGCGCAGCAGCTCCGCCCTCCCAGCAGCCCCTCAGCCTTGGCTCCGTGCCCGCTCGCCCAAGAAGGCGGGCGTCTCCTTCGTCCCAGGCACCTCAGGCCCTGCCCCTGTTACCCCTGCTGCCCTCAGTGAGGAGGTCATTGACCTCCTACAGACCATCATTGTTGGGCAGTCTACCCTTTTGAATGCCATCCAGGGGGTAGAGAGGGAGGTGCATCGTAGCAATGCATACCTGGAGGGCATTCATTCGGGTCAGGCTGCCCATCAACGATCGTTCAATGCTCTGGCCTCAGCACTGACGGCAGCCATTGTCCCTGTTTCCAGCCTCCCTCTTCTAACTGCCTCCAGCCTGTCTCTGTCTCCTGTTCCTCTGCCTATCCCACCCACACCATCAGACCAGCCTGCACACACCTCAACACCCAAGGGCAGCTCATCCAGACATAAGCACCACAGATCACACAAACATTCACCCAAGCAACACCCAGATGCAGACATGCCAACAGCCACTACCACCTCTGTGTCCCCCACCTCCTCGTCTCCCTCCTCCCTCCCTGTGACGTCTCTACTCACACCTGCATGCACACCACCAACAGCCAGTACTTCCATCACCAGCACACCCTCCAGTCCAGTCCGCACACGTGCAGTCACCACCCCCACTGCCATTTACACGTCCCCTGTGTCCTCTCCCACTGTGTCTGTCACCCCCTCTTCCAAGACACACAAACACAGGCAGCCACCCACCCAACAGCCAACCACCTCACGACAGCCTCCAGCCCATGCACCTTCACCCAAGGACAGCACACCTGACTCTCCTACAACCACCTCCTCTTCCTCCACTCTCATAACCACTACACCTACCATTTACCTTGGTCCTAAAAAACTTTACCTCTCCACTCTTGACCTCTTTCCCTCACCTGACCCCCCCCTCCATCTGCTAAGATTCCCAAGAGCGCCTCAGCCACCACCAGCCCGGCTTCAAGGGTCACCGTAGTGCATGGATTTTGGAGTCCCCCCTTTGCCAGCAGTGATACATCGGTCAGCAGCAAGGGGACAGCCAGCCCCCCCCCCTGGAAAGAGGACCCGTAAAGTAAGGGGCCGCCGCGAGAAGACTGACACGGCTGCCCCCAAGGACCAAAGTTCTGCCACTTCACCTGCCACAACATCCAGGGGAGGCAAGGCCCAGAGAGCCACATCGAAGGAGGGCAAGGGCAGCAGGGCCGAGAAGTCAGCCAGCAGGAGCGCGGACCAGGAGGGCCCCACAAGCCCCATCCCGGGTGTGAGGGAGGACACCCAAGGGCCCAGGACACCGTCACCGAAGGGTCCAGCAACTGCACGGTCGGAGGGCGACTGAGCAGGGAGTCGTGGCCAGGTCTGACTCCCTTGACTTACAGAACAAGCACCGCTGAAGAGGGCCCCGCCGTCCAGAAAGGCACCGCTGAACAGGGCCCGCCGTCCAGAAAGGCACCGCTGAATAGGGCCCCGCCGTGTAGAAAGGCACCGCTGAACAGGGCCCCGCCGTCCAGAAAGGCACCGCTGAACAGGGCCCCGCCGGGAGGAGCACTGCTGAACAGGGGCCCTTCCTGTCAAGCACCGCTCCGCTGGGCCCTTCATCTCAAGCACCGCTCCGCTGGGCCCCGCCGTCTCAAGCACCGCTCCGCTGGGCCCTTCCTGTCAAGCACCGCTCCGCTGGGCCCTTCCTGTCAAGCACCGCTCCGCTGGGCCCCGCCGTCTCAAGCACCGCTCCGCTGGGCCCTTCCTGTCAAGCACCGCTCCGCTGGGCCCCGCCGTCTCAAGCACCGCTCCGCTGGGCCCTTCATCTCAAGCACCGCTCCGCTGAGCCCCGCCGTCTCAAGCACCGCTCCGCTGGGCCCTTCCTGTCAAGCACCGCTCCGCTGGGCCCTTCCTGTCAAGCACCGCTCCGCTGGGCCCCGCCGTCTCAAGCACCGCTCCGCTGGGCCCTTCATCTCAAGCACCGCTCCGCTGGGCCCCGCCGTCTCAAGCATCGCTCCGCTGGGCCCTTCCTGTCAAGCACCGCTCCGCTGGGCCCTTCCTGTCAAGCACCGCTCCGCTGGGCCCCGCCGTCTCAAGCACCGCTCCGCTGGGCCCTTCATCTCAAGCACCGCTCCACTGGGCCCCGCCGTCTCAAGCACCGCTCCGCTGGGCCCCACCGTCTCAAGCACCGCTCCGCTGGGCCCCGCCGTCTCAAGCACTGCTCCGCTGGGCCCTTCATCTCAAGCACCGCTACGCTGGGCCCTTCATCTCAAGCACCGCTCCGCTGGGCCCCGCCGTCTCAAGCACCGCTCCGCTGGGCCCTTCCTGTCAAGCACCGCTCCGCTGGGCCCCGCCGTCTCAAGCACCGCTCCGCTGGGCCCCGCCGTCTCAAGCACCGCTCCGCTGGGCCCTTCATCTCAAGCACCGCTCCGCTGGGCCCTTCATCTGAAGCACCGCTCTGCGGGGCCCCGCCGTCTCAAGCACCGCTGGCCCAATGACAGTGCCGGTTCTGTGTCGTGCTACTGTTCACGCTGCACTCGGGCCACCCTGCCTCCTCCATTGCCTGTGGAGACTGTTATCCACTTGATAGACTGTGGCTTTGCACTCCCCAGGATATGCCAGTGGGCAAGCCACCCACTGTAGAGACTTGAGAGACTGTGGCTTTGCACTCCCCAGGATATGCCAGTGGGCAAGCCACCCACTGTAGAGACTTGAGAGACTGTGGCTTTGCACTTCCCAGGATTGAACAGTGGGCATGGTGGCCCCTTCTTGGATCTGGCGTCGTGGACTCATGTGGCTGTGGTGCCCCCCCTTCCCTTCCCCCTGAGGTGCCTGTAGTTTTATTATCTGATGCCCCTGCAGTGTTCTCTCCAACGGACTCAGGTCTCCTGTGTGGGCTTTGCCCATGTGTTGATACACTTTGGCCCACGGACAGTTGAGATTTCAGTGACTGTGCTGGACTTATTGCCTCTATTTATCGGTTACGCAATGTTTATACTTGAATTATTTTGATTCATTTTCCTATTTTCCCATGACTTCAATGAACCTATTTTATACATAAATTTAGTTTCTCACTTTAATTATATCTTTTCATTACTCCGGGGGGTTTGGGTGGGGTCACTTTGACTTGGTGCTCTGCATTGGTGTGTAGATAGTTGGGGGGTGTGTGTATTGCGTATGTGTGTGCCCGTAACCCTTCCTCCTCCCCCCCTTCCCCTGTGTCGTAGGTGCAATACTCACCGTTGTCGTCTGCGCCGGACTTCGTACTCGTGGTAGATGAGCAGGTAGACGAGAGCAGGTAGGATGTTCAATTCGGGCTCCATGCTGTCCTCCGTCCTCGTGGAGTGTATAGAGGTGAGCGTTTTCCCGTTCGTAGTCTGTTTCCGCCGTGTTTTTATCGGCGGGGCTCCCGCCCCGGAAAAGGTGGCGGATTGGAGAGTTGTGATAGGGTGGGAGGTACATTGTCTGCCGCCTGCCTGTTGGCGGTGGCCGCCGCGCTGTTTGTGTGTCCCGCCATGGTGGTCGGAGTGTTAAAGTGGCGGGCTCTGTTGACGGTTCCCGCCAGGGTCAGAATTCCATTTTTTGGACCGCCAGCCTGTTGGCGGGTTGGCCGCCACTTTATCACCGACCGCCAGGGTCAGAATGACCCCCATTGTCTCCCTCTATTAGACGGAGTGAGGGGACCAATAAGGTCCATTCCCACCCGAGAAAAAGGGGTTTCTTTGACCGGGATGGGCTGTAACGGGGCAGGGGGTTGCGTGACCGGATTATAGAGTTGGCATTTCTGACAATTTTGGCAGTACCTACGTATATCCCCATATATCCTGGACCAGTAAAATTGCTGGAGTACCGCCTCCTCGGTCTTGTCCCTTCCGAGGTGCCCTTCCCCTTTGTCACCATGTGCTAACTGCAGAACCTGTGCTCGATAGCTGCCAGGGACTAATAATTGTCTCTGTTGGTTATCTCCTGACTGGGATATCCTATATAAAAGGTTATTATGGATGTGAAATGTAGGTCCTGCCCCTGCTTCCTCGGTACTAAGTGCCTTTGCCCATGCATTCTTTAATGAGGGATCCTCTCTCTGACTTTGTCTAAAATCACCCGCCACGGTATATACCTTTCCCGTGACTCCCGGCGTGTCAATGTTCCCATGGTTCTCCTCCCAATGTTGTTGTCTCTGGACTCTTTTCTGTCGTTTGCTTAAGTGGGGTTTGATAGGTCGAGTTTCAGCTACCTCAGTATCATAGGATCTTCCCACCATTTTTTCATCATGTGTTCTTCCCCTGCTTTACTTAACAACCGTGGAAAGGCCGTATAATCTGTCCCAATGATAATATCTTCTTCGAGATGTGGCAACACCCCCACCTTGAGGGATTCCTCCTCACCCCTCCACTGAAACCTAATCATAGCTACCGGATGATAGGATTGGTCTCCATGGACATAGGCGATTAATACATGGGCCTGGGGCACGGCTTGCCTTGGCCCCACCAGGTCTTGTCTTATCACGCTCTGACTGCAACCCGAGTCAACCAGAGCTACTTTCTCCTGTCAGTTCAGAAGAATTGGGAGAGTATATGTAGGTTTTGTCTCCCCTGCCCAGAATACCCTTCCTTCGGTGACACCGATTTCCATCCGTTCTTCCATATCCTTTTTTTTAGGACAAAACTGTGCGATGTGACCCCATTCCGAACAATTGTAACACTAAGGTCCGTTTGAGGGATATGAGGCTTGAGTCGGATGGGGTATACGTACTCGTTCAGGTTCATGTGAACTCGGAGGTCGGGAAGCACTCCTTTTCCCATACTTGGACGCACAGAGGATGGTACTGGGTTTCTGCTTGGATTGGCTCTAAAATCCTGGCTCCTGTGAAAGGCACAAGCTAATTCAATGGCCGTTTCATTGCTCAACCCGGGGTGTTGGCGAACCCAGTTCCTCGTGGAAGGAGGCAGGGCATCCAGGAATTGTTCCAGTACTATGACATCGAACATCTCCTCCCGAGTCTTTTCTGTGGGCCGCAACCACCGCACAGCAGCGTGTTGAACCCTGTAATATAGGGTACATGGGTTTTCGTGTAACATCCATTTCATGTGTCGGAATTTGTTCCGATAACTTTCGCTGTCCAGCCCTATTCTTTCTAGGATGGTCTTTTTGATCTCTTTATACGGCAGTGTACCCGTAGGATTTATGGCTTGATATGTTGCTTGTAACTATCCGGTTAACAGTGGGGCAATATACTGACCCCATTTATCTTCGGGCCAATTGGCTGAGCTGGCCACCCTCTCGAAATTAAGAAAGAAGGAGTCAGGATCTTCCTGGTCTTGATATTTTTGGAGCACACTGCTGGGTACACTAGGATGTACCTTTGTGTGGGCAATGGTTTCTGTTAATTTGCACAGGGCAGTTTCGTGGACAAGTTGGTTGTTGGCCATAATTGTGGCCTGACTTTTAAGTGCTGTTTGTAAAGCCTCTCTCTCCTCTTTAGGGTCCTTCATTTGTTGCCCCCACATCAACTGGAGATGGCGTTGTCCTTCCGCGAGTTGAGCGATTACATCAGCCATGGTGGGTTTTTCCTCCATCTTCTTTATAGGAGAGCGGCTAAAATCCCACTTCTGACACCATTTTGTACGAGGATGGCTGATCTATGACACCAGACTGCGTGGTTTTGGTTTAGGTAGGCTGTCTTTATTGGTCTTTAGACAGTATACATGGTATGGGTAGAGGATAGTTGTTGTGAGTTTTAAGGTTGTGATGTCTTCCCCTTCTGGACGCTATATCTCGTCTTCTTCTTTCTTTCTTCCAGGACCTCGCGGGAAGCGTGTGGAAACAGAAGAGAATAGACATGGTAAGTGTGGGGTTGGGTTTGGTTTTCTTTATTTTCTCTTTTCCTTTCCTCTCTGTTTTTCTTTTCCCTGTCTTTTCTCTTCACTTTCTTATTTCACTCCCTGGTTCTCCCTCGCTTTCTCTTCTTTTACTCTCCTTGCTGTCTTCTTTCCTATCTTCCCCTCTTCTCCTGATGTTCGCGTGATTGGTTCTTCTTTGCCCTCGTACTTTTCTTTTTGTCTCTCCTTGTTTGTTTCTGCACTATCATAAGTGTAATGGTCTCTCGGCTGTCTTGGTCCTTTTCTTATACTTAGACCTGTTCTATCTTGTTGGTGCCTTGTCTTCTCCTGTATTCTTCTATGCAACTTTTTAGACTTGTTTCTTTCCTATGTGTTTATACCTCTCTTTCCCCTTTTTGTCAGTGCTCCCAGTGTAGTGCCCGTTTCCTTCCCCCCCTTCTTCTCCTCCTGCCTCCCGCTCGTTTCTCCCCGTTCCACACCTCCGTACCTGGAGTGGCCACACTTCTCCTGAAGCGTGGCGGCTCATTCATAGGCTCCCAGGGGCCAGCGGTCTTCGTTTTCGAGACGGGACTCCTCCGTTCCAAATTCCAATGTCGTTCTGCTCGTCCGGAGAGTGGTTTCCGCGTCTTCTGTGCCAGCGTCCTCCTGATCCGTCCGTTCCTTTCCATTTAATAACTCCGGTGTACTCTAGCTCCAACTCCCGGCGCCCTCCCTGAAAAAAGGAGGAAGCCTCTTTTTGACCACCGTCAGGTCCCGCGGTGGTGGCAGGGAACCAATGAGAGGGCCGTCCTCCCGGGTTGCTTCCGGGGTGAAAGTGGCAGTGTCAGTACAAGCACGAGAAGAGTGTGGGTCGGATCGGAGTGACCCATCACACACAGGTTTTGCAAGTACATGTACATTTAAGTTTTGTGGATAGAGCCTTTAGAAGTTTCATAGGTTTTAGCACTCCATACATATCTTCCCAACCAAATTCACACAGATTTTTCAGTACATATGCATGATCCAAAACATTTACATATCAAGTAGAACCCTCTTTTAATGTGTCCATGCATCAAGAATGTGTCCGCGCACAGAATATGACGTTGGTGGAAGGTCAATTAGTCTTGAAATCACCGAAGATCGTCAAATGTGTGATAGTCAGAACTCATTTTCCACACACACGTCTTTAAAGTCACATTATACTTTTGTCTCAGCAAATCCTTTTGGAAACTTCACAGGTTCAGAAGTTAAAGCTCCAAGCTTTGTTCCAATTTTGCTCATAGTCTCATCACCCGTAAGAATATGTGCCTTGATAAGACGAGTGGGCATCTCTGGGTCATGTTTCCTATACCGAATATGAAGCAGAAATAAGTGCCTTTTCTTGCTTGTTCCATAACATAGTCATAACTCTGACAATCCTTGTCTTATGAACATTGCAACAATTCTACGTAGCACAAAAATAACATCTGTATCCTCTGACAGTACAACGATTAGATCGGAACAATTTCAAATAGCTCACTCAACATGTGGCACAACATGAAGGCCAGTTTCCTGCAAGTTGTTGTTTAGTTCTTGAACAATATGGGCAGTACCTTTTGAATATATATATCTCTTCAGGCACCAACTCCTCATTGACAATTAACCCACCTACAATAATTGGAAATTCAGTGTTCCCTGATGCATCAGCAAAGTTTTGGTGAATTAACATCTCCAAGTTCATCTTGCTTGATGTTGATGACCTGAATTTATCATGAGGCACAGGTATGGGGTCAAATTTTGATGCAGGCAAGGTCAATTGTTCCACTTGTAGACATTCATCTGATTCTCTCACATTCTTTGACAGATAGTTCAAGATAACTATAAAACACAATGTGAAGCTCTTGCAAGTTGCACACTGACTTTGATATCTGTAAAATAGTCTTAACGACCTCTCCGAAATTTTGAAATCTTTTTTTTTTATTTTGCATCGAAGAAATCTTGACCATTCACAATTGTGAGTTTGTTTTAGATCTCTTGTATGAGTTTATGCGTTTGTGCTTCAATGGTTTGGTTGCCGCATCTTAATCAAATAATGTGCTTGCTTGAGGAATATCATGCAACAGTATGTCCTTGATAAATGCATCCCTTCTTCTTCTACATTCATCTCTCTATGTGCTTGCAAAAGTTGTTTTTTCTAACCTGTTTGTAGTGGCTAGTTGGAAGAAACTCTTACTATAGCAATTAAAGAGTGGAAGCTTAGCTTTAGTGATTATGCAAAACAACTTTTTCTCTTTAAGTGCAAATCTCTCCTGCTTCAGTTCTGCATATAGTTTTGATCCATGTTACAGGACATCTAGTAGACTTGTCTTTATATTGTTACCCACATATTGTCTGGTCACAAAGCTGTGTAGTTGTACAGGCTCAGCCATTTCAACAGGGTTTCCTTGCTGCTGAATGAAATGAAGAAGGCTGTCAACATGTTTATTATAATGTTCCCTCCTCTTTCCTGCAAGTTTGAGGTGAGGAGTAGTTTCACAATGGTCCATTAATTTTGAATTTGTCATCTGTCTTTCACCAGAAAATGCCTTTAAATAATTTTTCTGTAGAGGTATGCTTTTTCCACCTCTAGCTTCTTCACTCGTTCCAAATACCAGGATCCATATATCAGGTAGTTTATGCAATCAAATTCGCGAAACACAGTGATCAGTGACTCCACAGGCTTCACATGCAGCTCCCAATCACCCTCCCAATCAGCATGTACCAAGTGTTTCATTAGCGCCATCATATGTAAAACAATTCCCCAGTACTTGCAAATGTGTAATGTTTCTTCACATTCTTTGACAAACTCTACGAACCTGGTTTTCAGGTTTTTTGATTTTGAACTAAGTATATTGAAAATTCCCTGGCTTTGCATTAATTCTTTTGAATGAAGTGCACCCTGTGTCTTGTTTACTTCTGAGATAAGTATGGAAAACCTAATTTGTCATTCTTGTTCCAGAAAGCATTACAATGCAATGTTTCTATAGCCTCAGATATGATGAGCATACCTTGTAACATACAAACTTAACACATTCTGCACAATACTGTCAGGCCACTCACCCCAAGGACTTGTCAGGACAAAATAATAAAAAAATCAAAGACTTACACCCTCTCAGTGTTGTCCAGCTCACTATCCTGCTTGGAAGTGCCCCAAGTGTCTTCCTCTTTTGGGGTATGCAGGAGAGTCAACTAAAGGGAAGGAACACACATACTATCTAGTTAATTCAAATAACATTTGAACAGTGGAAGTCATACACTCAGAGCTGCTTATAACAACACAGAAAATATGCACTCCTTTAGTTATTGGATAGAAATTACCACTCCTTTAGTGAGCTTTAGATAACAGTTTACAGTTTTTTTTCCCCTGGCAGCATATTATGTCATATGCTCTTGTTATGTGTCTGTTCTTCCTTTCTTATTTTTGAATTCTCTTTTTCTCTCTAAAAGTTTGCATATAGTCTCTTGAACTCCAGTAGATAGCATGGGAGTCTTATGCCGGAATTATTCA
Organism: Pleurodeles waltl; assembly: GCF_031143425.1. Taxonomy (NCBI): domain Eukaryota; kingdom Metazoa; phylum Chordata; class Amphibia; order Caudata; family Salamandridae; genus Pleurodeles; species Pleurodeles waltl. Next base: position 467,520,433 of record NC_090437.1, read on the forward strand.
CAAGCCTTGACTTTTTAATTTTTTGTAGAATTGTTGCATACGAGAAACAAAGAATAGTGCACTAACCCTGTTTTTAATTCTTTTGCTTGTCCTTCCTTTCATTGCCGGTTATGCCTTCACATGTTGGAATGACCAATGGGCCGATTCCAGAACAGCTGCAGCTGCGAAGAAGATTCCTCGCCATTGCTCACAGGTAGGTCTTTTCTGGATTGCGGGGATTGGAGAAGTCTGATGAACTGCTTAGAGATGACTACATGGATGCATATGTCACCGGGTAAGGTTAGGAAGCTTGAACCCGGGAGAAGAGGTTGCAATGGTCCAGGAGAGTGGGAGGAGGATAAGGTTTCTTCTTTGGGGAATAAAGCCAAGCGCCCGACTGGGGTTTGACTGAGTATTTATAGGTAGATAGTGTTTTCTAGAATGACCCTGGAAAGTTCCTGACTGGAAAGTCCCCGTATTGGTGGTCCATGAATCACTCTGGAAAGTACCTGACTGGACAGTCCCTGTCTGCAGGCACATGGATAATTATCAAGCATTTGAATAATTACAATAACAGAAAAAAGGTCATCACAGAAGTGAGACTTGTACAAACATGTGAAACAAAAACATGAGGCCTTTTATTAAAATTGAGGGATAATTATAAGCACATGGAACATTGCAATCATAAAGATCATATAAAGGTTTGTTCTAGGCAACAGTGATACCAAACTTAGAGCAAATACTTAACCTATTTTGTGTGAGGCTGAGGAGCGTCCACATGATTTATAAAGCGATGAGTTGCAGAATATAAGGTACATGCTTGGGTGTCAGAATTAGTGACAAATACTGGCTGGACAGTTTTGCTTCCAAAGCTTTCAGCCTGAAAAAGTGCATCATCAATGCCACATCCACTGAGATAACTTCCTGCACACTGCAACACAACTTTTATCATGTGAAAATAGCCCATCATTGGATAAAGTTCACCAAATTCTACTTGATTTCTCATAAAAATGTCAGCTAAAATACGAAAAACACCTTCATCACAGAAAATTGGCAGGATAGGCTGGCCATCATGCTGAGCATGCACATTTTGGACATTTTTTTAAGTTGTGAACACTGTTCCATAGTTTGTGACTGGAGTTGGTATTACAAGTAAAAAATCAACCTTCTTTAGTGGGACAGTATTCTGGGTGATCAGAGCATAAATTCTAGCCCATGGAGGACTTGGCTTTTCATTATCCTTTAGTCTACACCTAATAAGCAATATGATACATTCAGTGAAATCAGCTTTGTGGACCACAGCATCAGGTAGAAGAAGATCCATGTCCTCAGCCACTATAAAACTTTCTGTTAGACTATGATGTGTTGATGGCTTGTAGTAAATTTGCACAGGGCAGTTGGGCTATAAGTTTACTTCTTTGTTTGTTTATACTTACAGCTGACGCAGCTTGTTTTCCAGCAGCTACTTCATTGATACAGTTTAGAAAAACCACCATGGCAGTATCATGTGTGCTAGATGTTAGAGATAAAGAAGCGCTGTTTTCAAAATCAAAATTATCAAGAGCAGCAATTGTAAATCCTTTCCTGGTAAAGTGACTTGGAAGTGATGTGCTGTCAGATTCACAAGACTTTACAACATGAGCTGCTAACAAGTTCCTGCTCTGTACTATGTCATTATACATTATAACGTGTTGTCACACCAATCCCATTCACTGAAGTATATGTACGAACACATTTTCCCATAGACACAAAATGGGTAAAACCCTTTGCTACATCTGGCTCTTAGCTCTCTATTTTTGCACTTGTCGTATATTGAATGGGCAGTTATCGTGTGTAGTGGAGTTTTCTTTTTGCTTTGATGTAATTCATAAAACATGATTTGGAAAAGACAGTACATTTGCACAACATAAGTCTGTCGGTTCATTAGACTGACTTGAACTTCTTCGCTTATATCCTCAAAGCCATCATCAATATTTTCGGCTTCCGTTATGGTTCCTGAAATAGTACATCATCACTGCGACACATCTGCCATTTTTAAAAATGCCATCCAGAAAAAAATTGGCCCAGATTAGCAAAGTCTACACAAGCTAAATGAGTTCTCCAATGACACAAAAACATACAACAAAAATAAAAATCTCTGGACAACTACTTTTTTATGGAGGTATATCCAAGGACTATTAGTAAAATATCTGAAAATCAGGCTGGATTTTTTTTTTCTACATTTGCATCTTCCTGTCAGCTGAGGGCTGTTCTAAGGAAGACTCCAAGACACATCCTACTCTTTTGGATCTACCTACATTGGTCAGGGCACAGAATTCTTTTAATAAAAGGCTGTCCCACTTCCTGTTTTAAGACTGATCCACCTGCCATAATAGAACAAACTCTGAAAACCATGGGGAAATTCTGAGGATGAGACAGCAAGATATTTTGGATAGTACTTTATACAATAATTCACTGTTTGTCTGAAAGGAAGAATTAATCTAATCACAAAACCCATCAGTGCATCAGATTTGCCACCTTAGGGTACAAAAAGCAAAATATAATGTAATAAGTATCTTGTTAGACATAAATGAATAAACAAATTAAAGTTATATCAGGTTTAGCAAGTTAATACTTTTTAAATGGCCAGAAACTGCTTTGGATTTATTTTCATTTGAGGCAACACAGCGAGACAACTTGCTGCGCTGCGTCAAATGGAGATAGCAATAATGTGCCATAATTAATAACATATGGCACATTCCTTTTTTCTCTCTGTAATGGCCCAATTGTGGCTTCCTAGCGCCAATGCAGACACCCTTGCATTATGGTGCAAAGGTGCCTTTGTTACAGCCAGAGTATTTTTGTGCACAAATATAGGGGGTCATTACAACATCGGTGGTAAAAGCCGCTTACCGCCGTGCAGAAGACCGCCAATACACCGCCGCAGCAGCGGAATTCCGCCACAGCTATTATGACACACATCTCGAAATCCGCCGAAATTCAGACACCCACATAAGTCCGCCACACCAAAGGTCAGTGGAAAACTGGCGAAAACAAAACCTCCACCTCCACACCAACAGAAACACACCCATGCTATCACGACCCACGAATCCAGGCGGCGGTCTTTCAACCGCGGTATTCCATTGGCGGTACACACCGCCGCGCTCAAAATACACACACATCTCCAAAACACCGCCACATTGGACAATTCCAAATACATACACCTGATACACAAACACACACCACTCCCACATACCCAACACAATATAAAACACACACCCACATCACCCACAAACCCCTACGACCACAATTCACGACCGAAGGCCAGAGAGACAGAGAACACAGCAACTGAGAACCCCACCACACAGAGGCACACAACACCATCACACATACAACATTACACGCACAATACACCACACACCACTACACATTACCACACACATCAACACTGACACCACCCCACACATCACCCACACCACCCCATGTCACGCCAAAGACATCCCCGGTTTTCCGAGGAGGACCTCAGGGTCATGGTGGAGGAAATCCTACAGGTAGAGCCACAGCTATTTGGCTCACAGGTGCAGCACACATCCATAGCCAGGAAGATGGAGCTATGGCGCAGAATAGTCGACAGGGTCAACGCAGTGGGACAGCATCCAAGAAATCGGGAGGACATCAGGAAGAGGTGGAACGACCTACGGGGGAAGGTGCGTTCAGTGGTCTCCAGGCACAACATTGCGGTTCAGCGGACTGGCGGCGGACCACCACCTCCTCCCCCACAACTAACAACATGGGAGGAGCAAGTCTTGACCATCATGCATCCAGAGGGCCTCGGAAGAGTTGGTGGAGGAATGGACACTGGTAAGTCAAATCTTGACTATCATATCCCCCACCCTACCTGCATGCTATCACACACCCTCACCCTCTCCCCCTCGCCTATCACTCCAACTCCTCACTAATGTACCAGTAACACAAACCACCCATCCCAATACCAAGCCCTGCATGACACAACTAAGCATGGTCACCCCTCACCAAAGCATGCTCACTGCACATACCCAGAACAACGCCCTAACCATCATCACACAAACCCACACACAGGAATGCTTGCACTGGGGTACACACCCACCCACCCATTTCACACCATTACACACACACATGCAATAATCATGATCTTATGTCCCTGCAGGACCACTAAGGAACGTCACCACACCGGAGGGTCCAGACAACTCCACTCCACCCACAGAAGAGGCCCACAGTGATGATAGCAGCTCTGCCCTACGGGATCCTGATGACCATCCCGGACCATCGTGGGCCTCGGGACAGTCGGTTCCCCTTGAACAGGCACAACCCAACACTGACCTTCCACACTCTGGTAACACCAGCACAGCACCCACCCAGCGGGCCCATACCTCCGAACCCAGGACACGTCAATCAGCGGTGTGTCCACCACTACAGGGAACCCAGGAGAACCCACCACCCCAAGAAAATCAGGGACCTGGGGGCAGTGGTAGTGGGCACACGGTCCAGGGGACGGAGGCACAGGAACACAGGGGAACTGGGAGGGCTGCTGTGCGACAGGGGGCAGACAGGCCAAGGGAACCCACTCTCCACGAGGCCCTCTCCTCCATCATGGGGGCATACCACCACTCCCAGGAGACGATGGCTACGGTCCTGGCCAAGTTTTAGGAGACCCAGCGCCTGCAGGAGGAACAGTATTTGGGGTTCAGGGAGGAACTCAGGACCATCAGCTCCGCCCTGGGCACCATCGTAGGGGTGCTGAAGGACATACAGCAGACCATGAGGAACATCGTGGCACTCCAAGGGGTCCCTGACACTAGCATGGACGATGAACTGCCAACCACCTCTGCCAGCGCTAGTGGACAGGACGCCCCGCCACAGGACCACCACACCAGCACCCCACCCCATGCAGACGGACAACCATCACGCAAGCGGTCCCTGAGATCCAGGAACAGGACAGAGCAAGATGGCAAGACCCCGCCAGGAAATGAGACCACCCTGATTGTCCTCCCACTGTCCCACTTTGTTACCCTGTCCATACTTAAACTGCCCCATCTCCACTTCCTATGCCCATATAGGCAGTGCACCTGTTTGACCAATGGACTGGACTCTGCCATGGACATTCCTCCACCGTCCCCCATCGCCATATTACAACCCCAATCCATTTTTGAGCACTTCAATAAACACCCTTGAACCACAAAAAAATCTGGAGTCAGTCTGTGATTTGGAAAATATGTATTATCAATGACCGTGTCATAATGCGTTTCCAATTGTAAAGCCAACATACCCATGTCACACATCACAAGTCCTTGAAGGATGCAAGCAGATGACACACGTTGGTAACCACACCTGTGAAACCGTAATAGAAAGGTACAGCTCAGTGAACAAATACTGCTATTAAATGACATACAGGATAGAGGTAGATGTGTGAAAGTTAATTGAATGGTAAAAATGAATATGTTTGCACCTGTGTGTCACTGGAAATATTGCTGTATGACTGACTCCCTGTTGTCGATGTCTTCTTCCTCAGCTTCCTCCTCATCACTGTCCACAGGCTCCACAGGCTCCACAGCTGCCACAACACCGTCATCCGGAGAATCCTCCTGCAGAAAAGGCACCTGGTGTCGCAAAGCAAGATTGTGAAGCATCGAGCAGGCGATGATGATCTGGCACACCTTCTTCAGTGAGTAGAATAGGGAACCACCTGTCATATGGAGGCACCTGAACCTGGCCTTCAGGAGGCCGAAGGTGCGTTCGATCACCCTCCTAGTCCGCCCATGGGCCTCATTGAAGCGTTCCTCTGCCCTGGTCCTGGGATTCCTCACTGGGGTCAATAGCCAGGATAGGTTGGGGTAACCAGAGTCCCCTAATAGCCACACCCGGTGCCTCTGGAGTTGACCCATCATATAAGGGATGCTGCTATTTCGCAGGATGTAGGCGTCATGCACTGAGCCAGGGAACATAGCATTTACCTGCGAGATGTACTGGTCTGCCAAACATACCATCTGTACATTCATCGAATGATAACTCTTCCTGTTCCTGTACACCTGTTCACTCCTGTGGGGGGAGACCAGAGCTACATGGGTCCCATCAATGGCACCTATGATGTTAGGGATATGTCCCAGGGCATAGAAGTCACCTTTTACTGTAGCCAAATCCTCCACCTCAGGGAAAACGATGTATCTCCTTACGTGTTTCAGCAGGGCAGCCAACACTCTGGACAACACGTTGGAAAACATAGGCTGGGACATCCCTGATGCCATGGCCACTGTTATCTGAAAAGACCCACTAGCAAGGAAATGGAGCACGGACAGCACCTGCACGTCAGGGGGGATTCCAGTGGGATGGCGGATTGGTGACATCAGGTCTGGCTCCAACTGGGTACATAGTTCCTGGATAGTGGCACCGTCAAACCTGTAGGTGACGATTAAATGTCGCTCCTCCACTGTCCACAGGTCCACCAGCGGTCGGTACACCGGAGGATTCCGCCATCTTCTCAAATGTCCCAGCTGACGGTGCCTAGGAAGGACAACAGCGTCCACAGAGTCAACAAATTCCCAGGTATGTACCCACAGATACACAGAACACGACACAAAACACTTCCTGTATGTGTGTTGAGTGTAGGCCTAGCTATGTGTGACGCAGTAGTAAATGAAGCCATGTGGGCCCCTGAAATGGCGGCTGCATGACCTCTAAACTGGGACAATGGGAATGTGAGGTCACTGCGCTGGCGTTGTACCCCGTCGCGGTAGGCGGTCGTAGAGTGCGGCGCAATGCTGCATTGGTTAACATTGGACCCTATGGGTCCCAGGAGCCAATGACGAAGTGCGCCGGCGGTGATGATACACACCGCCGCGGACGTGTCCGCCATTTTCTATCTGTTCAATCACTCGATACCTGATCTTCGACAGGAGAGGACCTACACTGCAAGTGCTGCTGTGACCTCGGTCTGGAAGAGACAATGGCTGCTGCGTCTGGGGAAGGGACCGTGCCTTCACTGCTCAGGAGTTGGAGAAGCTAGTTGACGGGGTCCTCCCCCAGTACACGCTACTCTACGGTCCTCCAGACCAACAGGTAAGTACACAGGGAGCACGTTGTATGGGCTATGCCTGGGTGGAGAGGGCTGGTTGTAAGAGGGAAGGGGGCAGAGTGCAGTGAACATGAAGGACTGTGAATGCATGTGCCACATGGCAAGGGTAGGGATGGGGGCCACTCACATGGGCGGTGCAGTTGGTAATGACTTCTCTTCCCTTGTGCATGTCATGTAGGTCAGCGCCCACCAGAAAAAGGACATTTGGCGTGCCATCGCCAAGGACGTCCAGACCCTGGGGGTCCACCAGAGACGGGGCACCCACTGCCGTAAAAGATGGGAGGACATTCGCCGCTGGAGCAAGAAGACGGCGGAGGCCCATCTGGGGATGGCCTCCCAACGTGGGAGGGGTGCCCGTCGCCGCATGACCCCCCTGATGTTCCGGATCCTGGCGGTGGCCTACCCGGAGTTGGATGGGCTCTTGAGGGCATCACAGCAGACACAAGGGGGTGAGTACACTCTCATTCTGGGGATTTGGCGCGCAGTTGAGGGGTCTGGGTGGGGGAGGATGGCTGTGGGTGTACCTAGGCCAGGCAGAAATACGTTGGCTAGGCCCCTCCGTAATGCAGGGCATGTGGCACTCCACCCCACCTCAGTAGTGGGTCAAGTACAGGTATAGGTGCCCCATGGCATCCATGTGTGCAGATGTCCACCATAGCCATGTAGGCCAGATCCCAGCAATTGCATCAGTAGAGGTCAAGAGCACGGCGTAGTGCAGGGGGCTGCTGTGTCTGTATTGTCCGCCAACGGTAGTGGTAAGCCATGCACTCAACCTGTCTTTCTTCTATCGTCCCCGCCCCCTTTTTGTGCTCTCCCTGTTCTTTTGTGCATCAGCATCATCAGGCGGAGGTACAGTGGCACCGGGGCACGAGGGAGCTGCATCCCACATGGCCATGGAGGGCCACACCATGGACTCAGAGTGCACCAGTGGGATGGAGGGCGAGGGGAGCTACACGTCGGTCACCGGATCACCAAACAGCGACACTGACTCGTCCGCCGATGGGAGCTCCCTTGTGGTGGCGGCACCATCTGTGCCCCCCACTTCTACAGGTATAGCTGCCACCTCCCCTACCAGCACTGCCCTCCCAGCAGCCCCTCAGCGTTCGCCCCGTGCCCGCTCACCCAGGAGGGTGGGCATCACTTTCGCCCCAGGCACCACAGGCCCTGCCCCAGTCACCCCTGCTGCCCTCAGTGAGGAGGCCATTGACCTCCTCAGGTCACTCACTGTTGGGCAGTCTACCATTGTGAATGCCATCCAGGGTGTAGAAAGGGAGTTGCAACACACTAATGCATTCCTGGAGGGCATTCATTCTGGTCAGGCTGCCCATCATCGAACCCTGCAATCTCTGGCCTCAGCACTGATGGCAGCCATTGTCCCTGTCTCTAGCCTCCCCCTTCCAACTTCCTCCACCCAGACCCAATCCCCTGTACCCCAGCCTGTCCCAAGCACACCATCAGACAAGCATGCATACACCTCAACACCCAAAAGTAGCTCAGGCAAACATAGCCACCACACAACCCACAGGCACACACACAAGCATCACCCACATGCAGACACACCAACATCCACTGGCTCCACTGTGTCCCCCTCCTCGTGGTCTCCCTCCTCCCTCCCAGTATCGTCTACACTCTCACCTGCATGCACTACATCTATAGGCACTGGGACTTGCACCAGAACACCCAGCACCACATCCCGCTCACCTGCACTCACCACCCCCTCTCCCATTTACACGTCCCCTGTGTCCTCTCCCAGTGTGTCTGTTACGCACCCTCCCAAAGTACACAAACGCGGGCACCCACACACCCAACATCCATCCACCTCACAACAGCCTCCAATACCTGCACCTGCACCCAAAACACCTAAAGTGACACCTCCTACAACCACCTCCTCTTCCTCCACTCCCAGACCCCCTCCAGCTACCCATCCCAGTGTTCGTCAGAAACTGTCCCTCAGCAACGTTGACCTCTTTGCCCCCCCACCCCTCCAAGTCATCAGTCCCGTCGCAGCGCCTCAGCCAAAAAGACTCCAGTACCAGTGGTGTGTGTTCAAGGTGTGTGGAGTGCACTGGCCACCAGGGCAGGCAGTGTGACACGAGCCAAGGCACTGCCAGTCCACCCCCTGTAAAGCATCTCAAGTTGGAAAGTGGCCGACGGGACCGGGTGAAGACTCCTGGAGGAAAAACTACTCACAAGGGTCCCAGGGGGATTGCAGAGTCAGCTGTGACTCCTCCAAAGGTCGGAAAGGGCCAGAAGAAGTCTGCACAGCCTGGTGTGAGCAGCACGGCGGAGAAGGGCGGCATCCTTCCCGGCGGGCGTGATGCCACCGCCAGCACCGTCGTCACTGGTCAGGAGACCACCGCCAGAGTCACTGACTGCCCAGGAGGGCACAAGTATCGTCACTGGTCAGGAGACCACCGCCAGAGTCATTGCCCAGGAGGGCACAAGTATCGTCAATGGTCAGGAGACCACCGCCACCGCCGGAGACATTGCCCAGGAGGGCACAAGTATCGTCACTGGTCAGGAGACCACCGCCAGAGACATTGCCCAGGAGGGCACAAGTATCGTCACTGGTCAGGAGACCACCGCCACCGCCGGAGTCATTGCCCAGGAGGGCACAAGTATTGTCACTGGTCAGGAGACCACCACCAGAGTCCATCGCCCAGAAGGGCACAAGTATCGTCACTGGTCAGGAGACCACCGCCGGTGTCATTGCCCAGGAGGGCACAAGTATCGTCACTGGTCAGGAGACCACCGCCAGAGTCATTGCCTAGAAGGGCACAAGTATCGTCACTGGTCAGGAGACCACTGCCACTGCCGGAGTCATTGCCCAGGAGCGCACAAGTATCGTCACTGGTCAGGAGACCACCGCCAGAGTCATTGCCCAGGAGGGCACAAGTATCGTCACTGGTCAGGAGACCACCGCCACCGCAGACCACCGCCACCGCCGGAGTCATTGCCCAGGAGGGCACAAGTATCGTCACTGGTCAGGAGACCACCGCCACCGCCGGAGTCATTGCCCAGGAGGGCACAAGTATCGTCACTGGTCAGGAGACCAATGCCAGAGTCATTGCCCAGGAGGGCACAAGTATCGTCACTGGTCAGGAGACCACCGCCGGAGTCAGTGCCCAGGAGGGCCCCGGCTGCCACAGCCCCGCTGGGCAATGAGTGCCCGTCATGCCACACACCAATGCACAGGTCAGAGACCACCATGGCAAAGCACCACTGAACAAGGGAATCACCGCCATGGTGAAGACTGCTGAACAGGGCAAAGCACCACTGAACAGGGCAGAGAACTGCTGAACAGGTCAGAGACCGCCATGGCAAAGCACCGCTGAACAAGGGAATCACCGCCATGGTGAAGACCGCTGAACAGGGCAAAGCACCGCTGAACAGGTCATAGACCGCCATGGCAAAGCACCGCTGAACGGGGCAGGGCACCGCTGAACAGGGCAGAGAACCGCTGAACAGGTCAGAGACCGCCATGGCAAAGCACCGCTGAACAAGGGAATCACGGCCATGGTGAAGACTGCTGAACAGGGCAAAGCACCGCTAACCAGGTCAGAGACCGCCATGGCAAAGCACCGCTGAACGGGGCCGAGCACCGCTGAACAGGGCAGAGAACCGCTGAACAGGTCAGAGACCGCCATGGCAAAGCACCGCTGAACAGAGCAGAGAACCGCTGAACAGGTCAGAGATCGCCATGGCAAAGCACCGCTGAACAGGGAAAAGAACGCCATGGTGAAGACCGCTGAACAGGGCAGAGCACCGCTGAACAGGGCAGAGAACAGCTGAACAGGTCAGAGACCGCCATGGCAAAGCACCCATGAACAGGGCAAAGACCGCCATGGCGAGCACCGCTAGCCCATGAGCGGCAGGGGCAGTGACGCAACTGGGACCGTCACGGGGAGAGTGATGCACTCTGGGCACCAGTCCCCCTCCAGAACCAGTGGAGAAAGGCATTCACTCTGTCTGTCCATGGCAGGATGAAGCACTCTGGGCACCAGTCCCCCTCCAGAACCAGTGGAGACTGTTATCCACTTGAGAGACTGTGGCTTTGCACACCCCAGGATAATGCAGTGGGCAACCCACCCACTGTAGAGACTTGAGAGACTGTGGCTTTGCACTCCCCAGGATTGCACAGTGGGCAACCCACCCACTGTAGAGACTTGAGAGACTGTGGCTTTGCACTCCCCAGGATGGAACAGTGGACAACCCACCCACTGTAGAGACTTGAGAGACTGTGGCTTTGCACTCCCCAGGATGGAACAGTGGGCAACACACCCACTGTAGAGACTTGAGAGACTGTGGCTTTGCACTCCCCAGGATGGTACAGTGGGCAACCCACCCACTGTAGAGACTTGAGAGACTGTGGCTTTGCCCTCCCCAGGATGGAACAGTGGGCAACCCACCCACTGTGGAGACTTGAGAGACTGTGGCTTTGCTCTCCCCAGGATGGTACAGTGGGCAACCCACCCATTGTAAAGACTTGAGAGACTGTGGCTTTGCACTCCCCAGGATGGAACAGTGGGCAACCCACCCACTGTAGAGGCTTGAGAGACTGTGGCTTTGCACTCCCCAGGATGGTACAGTGGGCAACCCACCCACTGTAGAGACTTGAGAGACTGTGGCTTTGCACTCCCCAGGATGGAACAGTGGCCAACCCACCCACTGTAGAGACTTGAGAGACTGTGGCTTTGCACTCCCCAGGATACATCAATGGGCATGGAGCCCCGTTGTGGATTTGGCGTGGTGCTGTAATCCGGCTGAGGTGCCCCCCCTTCCCTTCCCCCTGAGGTGCCTGTTGTATTTCTCTTTGATGCCCCGGCAGTGTTCTCTCCATTTGTGGACAGGTATCTTGTGTGGGCCTCGCCCATGCATTTTTGGACCAGTGGTGCACGGACATTGAGATGTGCATATCTGCACTACTTCTCGTAATGTATATACTTTTGAATGAGTTTATATATATCTGTATATATTTGACACATGTATTTTGATACATTACAATGTTTGGACTGATTTCCTTTTGTGTTTGCATTCTTCCGGGGGGGGGTTGTGGGTTGTTACTGTGATGTTTGGAGATGCCTTGGTGTGTGTGTTGTAATGTGCGAGGGTTGGGGTGTTGCGTGTGTGTCCCCCTGACTTTTGCCTCCCCCCTCCCCTATGTCGTAGGTGCAGTACTCACCGTTGTCTTCGCCGCCGCAGACACTGGTGTTCGTAGATAAGTAGGAATACAAGGGCAGGTAGGATTTCTAATTCCGGCTCCATGGTGTCCTCCTTCCTCGTGGGATGTGTTAAGGTGAGCGTTTTCCCATTGCAAAAGCTGTTTCCGCCGTGTTTTTATCCACAGTGAATCAGCCCCGGAAAAGGTGGCGGATTGGCGGGTTGTGATACTGTGGGCGGTATATTGTCTTCCGCCTGTCTGTTGGCAGTGACCGCCACGCTGCTTGTCTGTACCGCCGTGGCGGGCGGAGTATTAAAGTGGCTATCTTTGTTGGCGGTTTCCGCCACGGTCATAATTCCCTTTTTTTGTCCGCCGGCCTGTTTGCGGTATTACCGCACCTTTAACACCTTCCACCAGGGTTGTAATGACCACCATAATCTCCAGATGGATTCAAAGAGGAAATAACAAGGAGAAATAAACATATTTCTCCTCATTAAGCTTTACTTGGGAAGGCGTAGCATTTTGATGCGTTCCAAGATTTACTATTCCCAGTAAATCTGGGAATGCACTAAAAACTAAGGTTGGATGCCTGAGAACAACAACGTTCCTCCCTTCCCCATGCAGAGTAACACCTTCCCCATGCAGAGTAATGTAAGGTCGACCTGCACTGCCTTGTGTTACTCCAGCTTTACTATGACACGCAGAGCCAAGCAAGGTGGCTCTGCATGGCATAGTTAATCTGAATGAAATCCCGTTACTTGATAAATCTGGTCCGAAGTTTTCAACAGGCTTCTCAGAATTAGCATTGAAAGAACTGTGCCACCAAACCACAGACAGTATAGTTGATGAATTAGCCAACACAGTTGCCACCATCTCCATACTGATATTGTATTTAAGGTACAGTGTTTAGGGGTACTAGCTAAGTTATAATGGGAGCTGTTATGGTGCTTACCAGCAGAGGCATCTTGATCTGCAGTGGTACAGCAAGAGTGCCATGGGCCCTGGTGCAGCCAAGGAAAATAGACCCTTTGACCACTCCTTAGACAGTGTCATACTTCTATGATCAGTGTTTCATAGGGCCCTAAGCCCACTGAGCCATGGTGCTACTACTTCTATTGCCGCACTCATAGCTATTCCCTTGAAAATCTCCATTCCCTCTTGTCTCTGAATCCTAATCGCTAGCTATTTGGATAGCTATTGTATTGGTGTTAATTCAGCGGTTCAGCACTTTGTAACTGTTAAAAATATGCATGCCACTTTGTTGATTTTTTTTTCCATTTACGCTTCTGCCTGGCAAAGTTTGTTTTAATAGTTTCTATGTATATAGGAATAGCAGGCCACCATTACAACATGTGTTGTGTATGCAAAAGCATGAATCACATAGAGTCCTGGCAAAGGTGCAAAGGTCAGAATCCTCAGTTAAGGCTTAATGCAGGAAGGAAAAAACAGATTAGTAATGGAGTTCAACAGATAGAAGAATCTTCTCTTTAATGTTGATGCTTCATAATCACATCTTTAATGTTTTGAATATCTTAATCATTTAACTCCAGAAAGTGCTATGGGCTCATTGTAGTTGATAATATTATTTTTAAAGCCAGATCATACATGTCTGTGTATTTTCAATTAACCACAAAGCAATGCATTTAATTGTAAATGCTATTGAAGAGAAATAATGTATTTCTTGCTAAATCTGTTTGCCCCTTTAGGAAATTGGTTTACTGGTTGTGGGGGGTAAAGGGGTGTGACACCCTTCTCAAGCAGAAACACAAGCCACCTATGTTTAACCCTCTGGAAGACTGACACAAAAGCAATCAGGCTCAACTAGGAAGCAATGTGTATTTATGCACCACTTCAAACAATACACAAAGTGAAAACACAACATCAAAAAAAGTCCCACACAAATTTAGAAAATTAAAGTATGTTTTAATGAATTATTTGACACAAGAACAATAAACAAAACAAATCAATAGAACCAGAGATATGCAATTCTAAAGTTTTAAGGCAAGTATGGCATTTAAAAGCATGAAGCGCCACTCGTGTTGATCTGGTAATGCAAGACCAGGTGAAAGAAACAAGTTTGACCGCAATGGAGAGCCGGCCAGATACAGGAGACAGGTTAGTCCTGTTGAAAGAACTTCAAAGGTCTAGCTCAAAGTGTCCAGTTTGCAGTGAGCGGGCTGTGAGGGGCAAGGAGAGCATTGTTGATGGTCGTCGCTGTAGTGTGAAGAGGAGGCCTGGAATTGTGGACAGTCATTGCTGTAGAATGAAGATCCTGTCTGGCATCAAGGAAAGTTGTTGCTGAAGTATAGAGTTGGCAGTCACCATGGGCTGTTGATGCTGTTGTGCAAAGGGCAGATCTTGTATTGCTGGTTGTCACTGGCGGTTTGTATAGCGGGCTCACTGCAGCTTTGGTTTGGTGGACAGCACAGGTGGGAAATTCTTCATGCAATTAGACCTTATTGCAGTTGCAAAGAGCTCAAAACTTTGTGATTTCTCCTTTTCTTTAAGGTGGAGCTCCACTGATGTCCCACCAAATGTCCATGTACTAAGGGGCAACTCTTGAGGATCAGGAACTCACCAGCAGAGGCCAGAGGGGCTCAGGTAGTCCCAGTAGCAGGTCCAGACAGTAGGTCAGATGGGCAGATGCAGGGTGGCCTCTGGAGCTTGTTATGTCCTTGTAACTCAAAACAGGAGGTCAGTCAGCTGACCCCTGGAGTCACTTCAGCTTGGGGTAGAGGGTGCATGTTCCTTCTAAGCAATAAAGGCAGGCCTCAAGAAGCCGGGCAACACTGTGTCTTTCTACTATAGTATTCACAGGTTTAGGAGTCCACTGAAGACTTGGGCCTGAGGGTGCAATATTTGTACCTGGTGCCAGCTTTAAAATAGTAGAACTTTCTAAAGGTTTCCACTCCTGTTTTTTTAATGTCCTTCCCCCCATGTCTGGGGGCACAAATGATTAGTGTGAAACCCTTTGTGAGTGTGCTGAGGCAGAGTCTTTGGGATGTGCAGGTTTGGTAGATGACAGCTCTGCCCGTCATTGAGATGGCCCACCCTGCTAACACCTATTCCCCCTTTCCAGGTGCTGGGTTTAATGTGGTTGGAGCCTTTTCTGTCCCTGAGACTCTAATCAGGAGGCCAGCCAACTTGCCCTTGGGGTCACTCTGGTGGTCCAGGGTTCAAGATGCAAGTCCAATCCTTTCACTCAGGCAGCATGGAAGCACAATAGCATGGCTGGAGAGAAATAGTCCTTCTTGCAGTAGAGCAACACAACAGTCCTTCTGAGTCTTCCACAGGTCTACAGGTGTTCTGAAGAGATGAGTCTAAGGGTCCAATATTTACACCTGGTGCCCACTTGAAGTAAAAGTTTCTGGACGTTTCCACCCCTAGAGGTGTTTGGAATTTCCTGCCTCCCTGCCCTGGCCCTAGCTTCTTTGGGGTCATAATAGACTAGTGTCAAACCCTTTGTGAGTGTGCCTAGCAGAGCTTTGTGAAGTGCATGTGTAGTAAGTGACAGTCCCCACCATCAAGTCAGAGATGGCACATCCTGCCAACACCTATGCTCCTTTGACTCCTGGTCTAGGAGCTATACACAAAGACCAACTACCAGCTACACATAGTCATGTGACCCAAAATACATGCGGCAGGCACCAAATGGTTGGTGCAAGAGAATTAAAATGTTCTAAAAGTGCCATTTTCAGTGACTTAAAATACAATTCAATACACTGGTTTATTGATGCCTGGTTACTTCCTCATTGGTTAGGAATGGGGCGAGGAGGACCACATAAGAGCATAACATTCAGTTGCTTACTGGTAATCTTCATTACCCTGCCTAGGGATCCTCCTCGTCCCAGTCCTCTTCTCTCCTTCTCTCCCGGTTGCTCCTTGTTGGGAACTGCTTGGACACATGCAAGAGGAGGGAGGTAGGGAAGAGTCATTATAAAAAAAAGGTGGTAAAACAAAGAAGGGATTTGTGTGCTACAGCTGTCAGGGAGGTATCAAACCTCTTTGGTTAGGACTGAGATCACATGGAGGGTTATTTGCTTGAATAGACTGCCAGTTCGCCTTCTTCAGTATGTTATTCTTTGGCTTCTCTGTGGGCCATTACACTAGCTTTCTAATTTCAATACCATTTATTTGATCGTTGGGGTTTTTGTCATGCACTTCTATGTGTTCCACATTTTGTTTCCTTTTCCATATTTTACTTCAATTGTTTTCTTTTACACAAATAGGTGTTTAGTGCTCACATGACTGGCAAGGCTCTTTTCCACATTGAGTGGCCTTTAATTATTCTGAACTTCTAGCTTGCAACCTTTTGGTGGTTTAGCAGGTCAACCATTCTGCAGCATTGTTTCTACTGAATGCTGTACTTTGGTTTTTCTGTGAAATTTACTGTGCCATAGCATTTAGTTACTTTACTACTTGTTCTACTGCAGTAATGATGCACCCTTGGGAGAATAATGCACTGTTTTTTAAAGCTTTGTTTCTCCTAAAGATCGTAAATGTTATACTGTTATTAGGCTAAAAAGCCACTCCAAGATGATTTTCTCAGTGCCAGGAGACAGTTGGCCGCTTACGCCGCAAGTGGTGGAAATCTCAGGAGCCACTCGCTGACTTTTGGCCACAACCCATTGGGCCACATCAGCTTCTGTTCTGCTATGTAATTGAGGCCTTCCTCTCATACTGGTTTGTGAGTTCATTCATTACTATTGTCTCATCCTGTGATGCTTTCCTGCATCTGGAGACACCACATATTCGGAAAGATGAATTCAGGAAGAACTTTGAAGAGAATGAGGAGGCGTCATGGAGAGCAAACGTAGTCTAGTCTCTCCACTGGTACGTACGGGAGGGAAGTGACAGAAGGAGGGCAGGATTGGCCACAAGCTATGTGGGGGTGTGATATAGGTGGGGTATATACAGTAAACGGGTCATGGGGACTGGCTTCTTCCGCGCTAGCTGTTAGCGTGGGTGGAAGTTTTGGCTACCCACCCACCCTGCATTAGACATAAGGGTGGGGAGTGTTTATCATGTTTCTGTAGGAAAAAAATCCTGGGAGTGCTCTAATTGTGTAATACTCAAAAGCTCTAATGGAGCACACACACAATTTGCGCTGCATTTCCTTCTGTACTCCAGCTCTCATAGTGAGGACTTACTTGTGAGATGTTAAGTTTACTAGTTACAAATGGCTTCTCCTTAATTGACTTGAGTTTTGGGCACCTATTGAACTGCTGTTAGAAATGGGGTGTTTGGTTGCCAGTCAGATTACCCCCTGTCCAAGCAAGGACCCTCACTCTAGTCAGGGGGAAGGAGAGTCACCCTCAGCTAACCCCGGCTACCCTCCTTGGTAGCTTGGCACGAGCAGGCAGGCTTAACTTCAGAGTGCTGGGTGTAAATTTTGTGTACCAACACACACAGTAACTTAATGAAAGCACTACAAAATGACGCAACACAGGTTTAGAAAAATAGAAAATATTTATCTAAACAAGACCAAAACGACAAAAATCCAACATACACAAGTCAAGTTATTAATTCAAAAGCAAAAAGAGTCTTGACGAAACAGGTAAAACACTGTTAGCATTGAAAAGTACCTGGGTAGCGTCAAAATAACACGCACAAGCGAGTGTGCGTCGAAAAAGGTAAGCAGTGAGACGATTTCTCACCCACAAGCAAGCTCATGCGTCGTTTCCCCTTCTCTGGTCGGGCCAGTGTGCGTTGTTTTTCCTCCACATAGGGGAGCGATGTGTTGATCCGGGCAGCACTGGGGTCCGGGCAGGTGTTCCGCTGTTTTTCCGTGCCCAGCAAGGTTTTGCGCCAAAAATCTGGCCGTACGGTCTCAGCAAAACCGCGCAATGTGTTTTGCGATGTTAACAGCCTCCGTCAGCGGGTGTGAGGGTCGTTCTTCCATCTCCATGTGTCCATTTTCCAGCCGCGATGCCAGTGGAGCATTGATTTCTGCAGCGAAGACGGCGACGTGTCGTTTTTCAGCCTCGTCTCGGGTGGTGTGTAGATTTTTTTCACAAACGGCGGTCTATGCGTGGATTTTCAGTCTTGTTCTACCAGCTCCTCCTTTCAGGGTCCCAGGAACTGGATGGGCACCACTCGGCAGAGTAGGGGTCTCTCCAGAGACTCCAGGCGCTGGCAGAGTCTTTGCTGTCCCTGAGACTTCAAACAACAGGAGGCAAGCTCTAAATCAAGCCCTTGGAGATCTTCACAAGAAGGAAGGCAACACAAAGTCCAGTCTTTGTCCTCTTGCACAGGCAGAAGCAGCAACTGTAGGATGGCTCCAAAAAGCATAGTCTCAGGCAGGGCAGCACTCCTCCTCAGCTCTTCAGCTCTTCTCCAGGCAGAGGTTCTTCTTGATGTCCAGAAGTGATCGAAAGTCTGTGGTTTTGGGTGCCCTTCTTAGACCCATTTTGCCCTTTGAAGTAGGCTTACTTTAAAGGAAAGTCTCTCTTGATTGTGGAATCCTGCCTTGCCCATGCCAGGCCCCAGACACACACCAGGGGGTTGGAGACTGCATTGTGTGAGGGCAGGCACAGCCCTTTCAGGTGTGAGTGACCACTCCTTCCCTCCCTCCTAGCACAGATGGCTCATCAGGAAATGCAGACTACACCCCAGCTCCCTTTGTGTCACTGTCTATTGAGAGGTGCAACCAGCCTAAATGTCAAACTGACCCAGACAGGGAATCCACTAACAGGCAGAGTCACAGTAATGGTTTAAGGAAGAAAATGGTCACTTTCTAAAAGTGGCATTTTCAAACACACAATCTCAAAATCAACTTTACTAAAAGATGCATTTTTAAATTGTGAGCTCAGAGACCCCAAACTCCATATATCCATAAACTCCCAAAGGGAATCTACACTTTAATCATATTTAAAGGTAGCTCCTATATTAACCGATGAGAGGGACAGGCCTTGCAACAGTGAAAAACGAATTTAGTAGTATCTCACTGTCAGGACATATAAAAAACATTACTATGGTGGTCATTCTGACCCTGGCGGTCTTTGACCGCCAGGGCGGAGGACCGCGGGAGCACCGCCGACAGGCCGGCGGTGCTCCAATGGGGATTCCGACCGCGGCGGTAAAGCCGCGGTCGGACCGGCACCACTGGCGGGGTCCCGCCAGTGTACCGCGGCCCCATTGAATCCTCCGCGGTGGCGCAGCTTGCTGCACCGCCGCGGGGATTCCGACCGCCGAGATCCGGATGGCGGTAGGGGGAGTCGCGGGGCCCCTGGCATGGGCATTGCAGGGGCCCCCGTAAGAGGGCCCCTACATGTATTTGCGCAGACAGTGAAATACGCGACGGGTGCAACTGCACCCGTCGCACAGCTTCCACTCCGCCGGCTCGATTCCAAGCCGGCTTCATCGTGGAAGCCTCTTTCCCGCTGGGCTGGCTGGCGGTCTGAAGGCGACCGCCCGCCAGCCCAGCGGGAAAGTCAGAATTACCGCCGCGGTCTTTCGACCGCGGAACGGTAACCTGACGGCGGGACTTTGGCGGGCGGCCTCCGCCGCCCGCCAAGGTCAGAATGAGGGCCTATATGTCCTACCTTAACCATACCCTGCACCCTGCCCCTGGGGTTACCTATGGCGTACCTTAGAGGTGTCTTACATATAAGAAAAGGGAAGGTTTAGGCCTGGAAAGTGGGTACACTTGCCAAGTCGAATTTACAGTTTAAAACTGCACACAGACACTGCAGTGGCAGGTCTGAGACATGATTACAGGGCTACTAATGTGGGCGGCACAACCAGTGCTGCAGGCCCACTAGTAGCATTTGATTTACGGGCCCTGGGCACCTCTAGTTCACTGTACCAGGGACTTACTTAGTAAAACAAATATGCCAATTATGGATAAACTAATTAACCATACAAGTTACACAGAGAGCATATGCACTTTAGCATTGGTTAGCAGTGGTAAAGTGCTCAGAGTTTAAAGGCCAACAGCAGCAGGCCAGTAGAAATATGAGGCAGGAGGCAAAAAGATTGGGGATGACCCTGCATAAGCAGAAAAATCCAACAACTGCTGTGGGGAAAATTTTGCTTAATTCCAGTCTCGTTTTGGTCTGTTTACTGCTATCTAATGTGTAACCACACTGGCATCCCAATGTGGAAAACCCTAGTCGGCGCATCTTGATCCACTAAACCCATTTGTAAATGGTCAACTAAAACTTTTACTAGGTACCACTTGAGTGGCGATTATTTGGTCAATACCGCACAAGGAGAAAGGCGTTGAGTAATGTCAATCATTGTGTCTTTCTTTGCATCCAATCAAATGTTTTTAAATGAGAGGAAATTCAAACATTTTTGCCAAGCATGCTTAAGCAAAGCTCAGTGTCTTCTAAACGCGGACACCATGGATAAAAAAAACCCACTCTTCTGAAAGTACAGATGAAATAAAGAACAGAAAATGTCTCCACTATTTTATATAACTTTCCTCCACAGTGAGAGCAGAGGTAATTGAGCTGGAATTACATTTTGATATGTTGCCTAATAGAAAGGATATCTGTGATCCTTTGGCTCTTTCAGACAGCAGTGCTGCGCCTCTTTTAACCTCTCTCGGTCACAGTGCAATGTTCCTCTGGTTACAGCGTTGCTCCCACCAACAACACTGCAATAGCACTTTCATTTCCGTTGTGCGGTACTTGATAAGTCTGCACGTTCTCCAATCCCCCTCTGCTCTAAAGAGTTTTCTGCAGTTTGAGAACAGAAAGGGACATTCAAGATAGAGGTACATTTCTAAACTTAAAACAAACCTCAATGTAGTTGCAATTTATGGAACTGTTAAACAGCGATTAGCTGACTCGATTTAAGTCTCCTCCACTGAGAGAGTCCTGAAGATATAGACCAGCGGTGTCCTAGGCAGGCCCACGTGGGCAGGAGCCATGTGAATGTTTTAAGGATAAACACTGACAATAAAAAACGAGTTCAGATGAAAGTGATTGTATACAAAACTATTTTAAGTGAAAATCCTGGTTCTGGACCGCCTGGATCTATGGTGGTTACCATTCATTTAGACGTTCCTTTTAGTACCAATGGTCAACAGATTTACTGGTGGATTTTTCTCAATGCCTTTTAATTAAAAATCTGCAGCGAGAGGCTGGGCCTTCTCCACAGGCAGAAAACCATCAGCGTGTCCTCACTGGTGGCTACTACTGAGTCTAAATTTGCTTGAAGGTCAGTAGTTGAAAACATAATTATAGGTAGGTACCTACTGGCTAAGAGAACTTGTGGGGTATTTATAAGTTTTGGCAGTCCACCATTAAAAGTATTGAACCCCAGCGGACAAGCGCAGGTGCACTCTCTCTGAAATTAAAGAAGTGCATGTACTCAGTACCCGTGGCTACCGGCCCAGTGAAAGCACTGATTGATGGAGGTGCACCCCAACCAAATACAAGTTCCGCTGTTGGAAATGGCAGGATCAGCAATGAAGCTGAAAGAAGGAGTAGAAAGGACTAACTGCTTCAAAGTTTTAGAATTGTTTTCTCCACAATAAATTTAAGCAAAGGCTTGAATTAATTCCAACTGACTAAAGAGGCACTTCTTCAACTGGACCCTCTCCCAATGGTGGGCCGGTGCAACCCCTTGGACCACTCTGGCCGTAGTTTAAAAACACTCTTAGCTACGGCAGTGTATAAGCCAGTTAAAAGTTGGTTTGGTAACAGTAGAGAATGGCATGACTGTTGATTATCAGGTAATATCACATGTGCTGGCAGGTCTAGTGGTGCCAATTGGCATGTGGCCTTGATCATGCAAAAACTGGAGTGAACATTAATTTTGTGCATGTTTAAGATAACATTGCTTGGTAAGACAGCAAAGCATTGCCTTCCATTGCCTTCCATTGCCTTGTCTCTTAAATGTTTTGCCTTTTTCAAATCACTGGGCTTTTGACTTTTAGTGTAGCTTTAAACATGTAAGCAGACCTCAAAAGCCACGCTGCTGTCATTGTAGACCTTAAATCTCGATAGATGCTAAGTAACGCATCTCAAGCTTTTTTTATGAAAGGGCATTAGAATACAACAGTTTTCCTTCCTGCCGGTAGGGCGCTGTATACAAGTATTGTTATGTTAGGCAGATTTGTAAAGCATACCATCAGGAGGGTATCCTAGCGCTTAGTAGGTGTGAATCTAACCAAACCTGGTGCCAGATTTAATATTATTTGTCACAGTGCAACACAGAAAGACAACCTGGTGTGCTTCATTGTTTCAAAGGGAGCGGACAGGAATATGCCATATTTACTTACACATGGCACATTCCTGCTCTCTTTTTGAGCTGGTGCATTTGTGACTGACAAGCACCAAGACATGTACCCTTGCACCATGGAGCGCCTTCCTACACAGAAACAATCCTCTGCAGCATTGTCCTCTTTCTACATGCGTTGCAGAATACAGCACAAGTTGAAAGATGAAAAAACTAGGAGAAATGACTCCTCGTTACACCTCCCCTGGGAAGGGATAGCACTTTGAAGCAGTCCCAGGTTTATTAGTGTTAGTAAATCTGGGAATGTGCCAAAAACCATGGGTGGAAGCGTGGAAATACCCACACTACAGTATACTCACGGAACACCTTCCCAGCATAGAGAAATGCAAGACAGTGACTGGTGCTGCCTTGCATTACTCCAGAATTACTATGCCATGAAAAGCCTGCTTCTTGTGAAATTCAGGAAGTCAGGAGAAGGCTCTTGTGTATAGTGCCAGGTCACTTCATGTTTTAGGAGTGAGGTAGGAGAAGGCTGAATGGCCAGATATATTTCTTCATATTCATGAGTTGTGCAAGAAGAGTCCAGATGAGCAGAGGTGTCTGGAAGGTTTGTGAAAGCAGATGCGATTGCTGAGGTGTGCTGGGCCAGTGTTATGTAGTGCCTTGAAGGTATGGTAAGGAGTTTGAATTTTGCTTGTGTAAGGGGAGCCAATGGAGCTTCTTCAGGTGTTGTGTGATGTGAATGTGGCAAGGGATTTCAGAGTTCTGAATGGCCTGCAGCCTTCTATTGATATTCTTATAGCTCAAGCCTAGCTAGCAAGCTACGGAGTTCTGTACTTTACATGGTGGGTGGATAGGTTTGGAAGATGATCTTGTGATCATGTACTTCCAGTAAGGACTACAGAAATACATGTTATACATATTCCATGTCACATTTTTAGGCAGAGGGAGTTTAAGGGGCTGATTATGAGTTTGGGGGACGGACACATCAGTCCACCAGACTCCCAACGGGGCGGTCGCCACAGTGCTGGCGTCCTTCCCGCCAGCCCCATTACGACTTTCCCAATGGGCTGACCGGTGGAAGCCAAGATTTCCACCGGTCAACCAAGTGGGAAAGGTGCAGCAGCATTGCCGGCTCATAATAGAGCTGGCAGCAAATCTGCGGCACTCAGAGGACACCAGCACCCTTGAAATGTGCACTGTTTGCACAGGTGGAACCTCCAGGTAAAGGATAGTGGAGAACAAGGTTGAAATCAGAAGGGTGGTGCTGACTTCAGCACCGCCCTGGCTGATTACAACCAAGATTGCGATCATCCTGTGGGGATCAGAGATCTTTGCGGAGATGGCGGTCCCCTGGGGGACGGACCACCAGGGTTATAATGTGGTGGTTGGACTGCTACAGCTGCAGCGGTCCGACCACCAGCAGAAGTCTGGTGGTCCTAGGGCCAACAGATCCGTAATCGGGCCCTAAGTGTTTTTAGACCAAAATCAACAATGTTGAGCCAAACGCCGAGGCTCTTTGTTCCAAAGTAAGCAGCTCTAGCCACAAAGCCATTTCTCCTCCTGGCCAAATTCTTTGCCGGCTGATTAATATGATGTCCAACTGTTGTGAGGGAGAATTCTTCTACATGTCTCATGTTATTTAAGTTCATCCCTTCCAAAGCAGGGAACGTGATACCTCTTCCCATTCACTGCTGTTGCAGGAAAAGGAAGCCCCTCCAAAGTACGATCATCTCTTTCCTGGTCTTATACTGAGCAGCGTTATAGAAGTGCAATAGGGGTCTTCTTTCCTGGAGGGTCAGTTCTAACCCTGCCCATAGTATCAACATTTCATTTCCATCCACCCCTAGATGTGGCAGCGGGCAGTAAAAGCATCCACTCTGACCAATTCAGAACTATTGCTAGAGATTCCAATGAATGATTCCTCTCCTCATGGGAACTAGTGCCTTGGCAAAATAAATGTTTTGTGTAATACAGGCAGTATTCTTTCATGTTGCTTTTAAGATATCCAATCCACAATTCGTCTAAGAACTTCTCAGCATGAGCAACGTAGAATTCTGGTACACTTCTTTACGAATGATCCACAAATCACATGCAACATTCTCCCTTTATTTCGGCCAACATTTATGCATGTGGGTTTTTGTATTTGTTCTTGTGCAAGGAAAACAGCTTGCTGCTTTTAGCTAGTTGGCATCTTTCCATGGTGACCGCTTCAGTACTACATGTACTGTGATTTCTTTTAGTACTAATACGAAGTATTACTCATTCTTTCGATATGAGCCGGCTTTCTCTTTATTAAACAGCATAATGCCACTTATGACCTCAGGCACTTTTGTAAAGCACTGGGAGGGGTCAGAACATTGCCTTTGTTTCACCCAATGTTTTTCAGCACACCCACACTGGAAGGATGTGTTAAGAGTTTGTATCGCTTAGTGGGAGTTACTTTCAAAGAAGACTGTTTTTATTCTGAAATTTGCCTCAAATACCTGAGGCCCTGCACGTCCACCATGACCAGGGGACCATTAGCCTTCAGTTGCGTTGCTCTAGGTGGACACAACCTAAACCAATTTGACTTATAAAACCAATACCTACTTTGTCAGAACTAAGGGATTGTAGAAAGGTACCACCTCATCTCCA
Organism: Pleurodeles waltl; assembly: GCF_031143425.1. NCBI lineage: Eukaryota > Metazoa > Chordata > Amphibia > Caudata > Salamandridae > Pleurodeles > Pleurodeles waltl. The sequence goes on from NC_090437.1 coordinate 467,545,488, forward strand.
TCTTGGATATGGCAGATTATACAAGCCAAGAATTTTGCCTCCTTAACAACTCCAAGACAGCACTTAGACATCTTTTAATATATGCAACTCATCACTCCTGACTTTAAAAGCCACTTAAAATAAAATGCATCTGTTATGTTTTACATATAATTCCGTTTAGGTGATGTATGACCCCATTTGGATAGGACTGCTTTACTTACCCAAGATCATTCCCTAGAAATACATTGTAATTATTTTTAAAACTCATTCAGTTTCTCGATAACTTTGGTAAAGGCTTATAATTTCTGTTTTTTCAGCACTTTGCAAGGTCACAGCCGTACCTCGTGATCGTACTGAATACTAGTGTATTCTCTCTCTTCCTCAAATAAACTCTATTTAGTTTAAATGAATTACAATTTTGCAATGTTGAATTTGTCATTCTCCAAAGCACCAATAATGTCCACAACAAATATGTTAGAAACCAAAGTCACCCACTACTGGGGTGAGGCAGTGATTGAATACCACTAAGCCCTCTCTTTTGACCAAAAATGTGTGATATGAGAAAGAGAGATTTTAAATTCAAATGATCACAAACTTAGAGTCTGGATCTGCCAGAACATTTTTCATTTAATTTAAGTGATACTGTTTTAGAAGAAACTGTAGTGGATATTAAGTGTTTGAATTCAGTGGTAGGGAAGTTGTAACCCATAAATGTTGATTTTGAACATTAAGGGCCTGATTTAGAGTTTGGGGAGGGGTTACTCTGTCACAAACATGACGGATATCCCACCCGCTGTATTGCAAGTTCCAGAGGCTATAGTGGAATTGCTATATGGTGGACGGGATATCTGCCACATTTGTGACGCAGTAACCCCCTCTGCCAAACGGATATCCCATCCGCCGTACTATGATTCCCATGGGATATATTGGGATCATAATACAGCAGACGGGATATCAGTTACGTTTGTGACAGAGTAATCCCATCTGCAAAACTCAAAATCAGGCCTTACGTCTTCTACCTAAATTTCTATTTTGATAGCCTATTTTTAAATTTATTTAAAGGAGGAAATGTGGTATTTTACAAATTATACGTTTCAATCAGCAAAGAGCGTGTCTCACTAATAAAGATTTGAGAAAACATTGAATAGTGTTCTGTGTGTCATCTGGGATAAAATAGCAGTGCTATCCTCGATGAGTCTGTGCTTTTTACAGAAGAGCAAGATAGTACTCATGCATTAAAACGCAGAACCATGGGGTTTCAGGGAAGGAGGAAATTCACTATCGTTCACACAGTTCAAAGCAGCAAGTTCAATTCACTTGCCGTACAGCAAGTACAACCAATCAACTGATTTGTGGGAGAAAGTCTGTTTGTGGCCTGAAAACAGAACCAATTCTGTAGCCAAATTCTCCTAAGAAAACTGCAACTATTGGCCTTAAATGCCCAACCTTCTGATGGGTAGAACTACCATTGCCAGTTAATAGCATTCTTACGGAAGAGTCCTTGTCAGGGCAGAACAAACTCTGGGATAGGATAGGCCTTTTCCCTGATCCATTACTAGGAACAGAATGCCCTTCTCCTGAACATTTTTTTCACCATATACTGTCATATGCTTCTAAAATTACTTCATTTCTGTTGAATGGTTACGTTTATTTTTGGATTACTATTTTTGAAATGCTCCTTATCTGTATATCAAGCTAATTGTCTCTTGATTGTGTTACATTGAGCTTGAGCTCAGACATGCTGCCAAGGCAGAATCAAGGATGCATTTAATAGAATTAGGCTCCTTTAGTTTGTGCATGGCTGGCTTTGTGTGCTACGGAAGCCCAAATATAAGGCACATCTCACACATTTTTGTTATTATTATTAGATATAAACAAAACATGTGGTGTGTACCTTTACAAAAACTCAATATCACTATAATAAGTAGGTGTGTGAATAGGTTTAAACAACTTTTAACAAACTCCCTTAAAGCTTTAAGGCAACATACTCACTGACAAACATGAACCAATGCTTAATGCCTGCTAGATGGGGTGCAAGACTCAGAGTAAAGCAATTGAAATCAACAAGTGCCAGGTTAGGGGTGCTGCGTAAAAATCCCTAATATTTTTCTGTCCAAAAAATACCCTTACTGGGGGCCCCTTTAATTCCGAGGGCAGTGAATAGGCATTATGCATTTTTTGATTATACTATGTGGGAATCGGACTTACCATGCCCATTTTCGCATATGTTCCCTTTGTATTTCACTTAGATGCGATGTCTGCTTGCAGTAGGTGAAATCCCCACGCGCACTGCGCCCTCAAAATATAGAATTCCGCTGGGGCGAGTAGGTCCTGTTACGTTACCACCCCTGCCAGAATGATCAGAGCACTCGTAATGGGTGCTTCAAAGAGATAAAGAATGTAGGTATATAGCTACTGAAGATACGTATAGAGCAAGGCCAGCTCACAGCAATGCACAGATTATGATGAGGAAGCTAAAGCGTCCGAATAATGCAAGCAAAGTGCACAAAAATGGTAGAAACATTGCAAGCACTATCACGACCAAAGGAAAATACACGTTTAAAGTTCATACTATATTTTGCTTCTTTGACTGCATATTAGCTAAAAGTGTTTGTGCTACTCACAACAGGTGTAAATAATGGAGAACTACTAGGTCCATCTAAAATCCATATTGAAACCACTTTCTTCCCCAAATGACCAAAGTGAGCAACAAAGGAGTTGCTAATTTGCAGACATACACACACACATACACTTGCAATATTCAACAAATGTACTTAGGGAAATTTGCTCAGATAAAAAAAAAAAACAGACTGGAGGTTATGTTTGTGCTACCAAATGGTATTACTAAGCAAAGGTATAAGTTAAGAAGTATTAAATATTACACAACTCGGATAAATGCACCATCCATTGAGCTAATAAAAGCTAGGTCATGTGGAATTCCAGCAACAAGTAAGCTACCTCCTGTACTGCATCTGCTGTCCCGTTTCTCATTCCACAGCACAAGTGCAGCAGTAGCCTTTCTTCACAAACTACTCTATCTGCATTTCTGCTATTTGTGTTGGAATCATTGATGACTGTGAGTCCACATCAATTGACATCCGACAAACAAGGACCCAATATGGAACTGAAAATAGCTAGCTTCTATGTCATTCAGTTTCCCAAAAGTCATGGTTACCACAATGTGTAAACATGTTACATAGGCACACTCCATCCAGGTTATGCTTGCTCCATGCAAACCTGTGTATTACAAACGTTGAACACAGGTTTGAATGGACTACACTTAATCCTTATATTTTTAGCTATAGTATAATCAATAAACTCTTTGAAATGAGTGTTCATGGAAAAGGCTACTGATCGGTATGTATGATGTCAGTTGATATGCAATGTGTAATACATTTTTCTCAACTGATAGGTGGCCACTGATATTCATTGAGACAAGGGCTCAAGACACCACACATCCATACTGTCACTCAACCCAAAGAAGAATACACCATTGCACTCCAGGAGAAGTCCAGGTCAACAGAGAGGTATTATGCCATACTGCATTAAGATTTAAATGTCTAGACATGTAGGATGGTAGCCCGATATTCAGACCAGTGATACTGTCTGATACAAGTGTCGTCTTTTACTCTTTATATGACCTAGCAGTACTAGGTGGAATGCCACTTGATGATTACACAAGAAAATGAAGGAGCCCCCTTGGATCATGACATGCACAGGGCTAGGATAGAATGACAAGACACAGGATCACACCGAACTGCGTTATTTGTGAGTTTATGCAATGTTTATACAAGCAGTTCGTAATAAACATGGATGACAACTGCTGACATACAATTCATTCACATCAAATGTTTGCTACATCACCAGTACTGAACTTAACTTGCATCCTGCACAAATTAAGATGTATACATTCGTAGATGTGAAATATTAAATAACAAAGACCAAACCTTTGAGGAAATGGTTGTATTGTATGGTGTGGATGTGCAACCTCACTTTATAATACACTTACCAACCCTTTGAGGACCAGTAGGTTTCGTTTGTCAAAACCCTTAGCTCAGCGCTGGGTAGCTTTGGCTCTAAGCTGTCAGGCCTACAGAAAGGATCAAGTGTAAAGCATTTAAACAGCACCAAAACAATTGCAGGAGAAATGCACGAGACACTCAAGGAATCAGACACCAACTTACAAAAATATTCAATTTTTAGACACTGTTGGAAATGGGGATCTGGTTGTCAGTCAGAATGCACTCTGTCCAAGAAGGGACCCTCACTCTAGTCAGGGAGCTAAACATCTTGGATAACCCCTTCTCTTGCCCTTGGTAGCTTGGCACATGCAGTCAGGCTTATGTCAGAGGCAAGGTGTAAAGTATTTGTACCAACACACACAGCAACACAGTGAAAACACCACAACAGTGACACAACACCTGTTAGACTTGACAGCCTTACGGTGGTCACCCCTAACTTTTTGTCTGCCTCCCTCCACTTTTTTGACACTGTTTTTGCTGGTTTTAGGACTCTGCACGTTTTACCACTGCTAACCAGTGCTAAAGTATATATGCTCTCTCCCTTAAAACACAGTGACATTGGCTCATACCCAATTGGCTTATTTATTTTACTTGTAAGTCCCCAGTAAAGTGCATTACATGTGCCCAGGGCCTGTAGATTAAATGCTACTAGTGGTCCTGCAGCACTGGTGTGCCACCCACATAAGTAGCCCCTTACCCATGCCTCAGGCCTACCACTGCAAGGCATGTGTGTGCAGTTTCACTGCCACTTCAACTTGGCATTTAAAAGTACTTGCCAAGCCTTAAACCTCCTTTTTCGACATATAAGTCACCCCTAAGGTAGGCCCTAGGTACCCCATAGGGCAGGGTGCTATGTAGGTAAAAGGCAGGACATTTACCTATGTAGTTTATAAGTCCTGGTAGTGTAAAACTCCTAAATTTGTTTTTCACTGCTGTGAGGCCTGCTCCTTTCATAGACTAACATTAGGGCTACTCTCATATACTGTTTGAATGGTAGATTCTGATCTGAAAGGAGTAACAGGGTCATATTTAGTATGGCCAGAATGGTAATACAAAATCCCGCTGACTGGTGAAGTTGGATTTAACATTACTATTTTAGAAATGCCACTTTTAGAAAGTGTGCATTTCTCTGCACATAAATCCTTCTGTACCTTACATTCCACATCTGGCTAGATTAGTTGCCAGCTCCCTTGTGCATTTCATTCAGACAACCCCAAACACAGGATGCTCATTCACACCTGCTCACATCAGCATACTGAATGGGTCTTCCTGGGCTGGGAGGGTGGAAGTCCTGACACTTACATTTGAACGAACAGTGGCCGTCCCTCACACAGTGGACTGCCAAACCCCCTACTGGGACCCTGGCAGACAGGATGGAACTGAAAGGGGACTTTGTGCACTTCTAAGCCACTCTTTGAAGTCTTCCCCACTTCAAATACACATTTGGGTATTTAAACCGGGTCTCTGACCCTACCAACTCAGACACTTTTTGACAAGATACCTACTGGGAAAGGAACTCTGAACCAGAACCTGCAACCTGCTAAGAGAAGCTGCCTGGCTGCCCAAAAGACTCACTTGACTGCTTTGCTGCAAAGAACTGCTGCCTTGCTGTTGCCCGGCTGCCTTGCTGCTCTCTGGCTCTGCTGAGAAGTGCTCTCCAAGGGCTTGGATTGAGCTTGCCTCCTGTTTCCTGAAGTCTCAGGGCCAAAAAGACTTCATCTCTGCAAAGAACTCCTTGTTTGGCAAAAATCAACGCACGGCCTGCCAGAATCGACGTACAGCCTGCCCTGTGGTGAGAAAATCACGCAGTCTCAAACGGGAACGATGCAGCCCGGCTCCCCGAGTGGAGATCGATGCAGTGCCAACTTTGCGACCAAAACTGCGACGCACGGCCCACAGGATCGACGCATGACTGAGCCGGAATGACGCAGCCCGACTTTATGCAAGACGAATCAACGCAGCGCCTGCCATGCAACAGAAATTTCCCTTGCATCACCCACTGGATCGATGGAGCTCTTGTGACTTCGCCCTGCACGCCCAGGATTTCTCCGCATCATCCCCAGGACATCCAAATACCCCGCAACCTGAAGAGGATCCAAGTCTACATGCCGGAAATTGATGCAAAGCCATTGCTGCGTGGAAAAGCATAGACGCATTGTCTGTGTGCACCCAGATAAACTGACGCACACCTCCCTGTTTTCCACACATCTCCTTCTCTGTGATCCGTGCAGATCATTTAGACGCAAACCAGGTACTTTGTGCTTGCAAGAGACACTTATTGCTTTTTAGGAAATAAAGACTCTATTTACCATTACAAAAGTGATATCTTAACTTGTATTTATCAAATCATGATTGTTTTGACCTTATTCTACTCAGATAAATGCTCTGTATTTTCTAAACCTGTGTGGTGTATTTTTGTTGTGTTTATACTGTGTAATTGCATGATTTATTGCACAAATACTTTACACATTGCCTTCTAAGTTAAGCCTGACTGCTCAGTGCCAAGCTACCAGTGGGTGGGCCCAGGATAATTTGGATTGTGTGGGACTTACCCTGTCTAGAGTGAGGGGGTAACCTGATGGCCAACCAAAGACTTAGGGGGTCATTCCAACCCTGGCGGTCGGTGTTAAAGCGGCAGCCAACCCGCCAACAGGCAGGCGGTAAAAAAAATGGAATTCTGACCCTGGCGGGAACCGCCAACACAGCCCGCCACTTTAACACTCCGACCACCACGGCGGGACAAACAAACAGCGCAGTGGTCACCGCCAACAGACAGGCGGCAGACAATGTACCGCCCACACTATCACGACCCACCAATCCGCCAACATTTCCGGTGCGGGAGCCCCGCCGATAAAAACACGGCGGAAACAGACTACGAACGGGAAAACGCTCACCTCTATACACTCCACGAGGAATCTGGACAGCATGGAACCCGAATTAAACATCCTACCAGCTATTGTCTACCTGCTCCTCTACCAGGAGCACGAACGCCGGCGCAGACTACAACGGTGAGTACTGCACCTACGACACAGGGGAGGGTGGGAGGAGAAAAGGTTACGGGCACACACATACGCAACACACCCACCCCCCACCCCAAATCCCTACACACCAATGCAGAGCAACACGTCAGAGTGACACCCCCCAAGCCCCCCGGAAGAATGCAAAGACAAAATAAATTGATCCTTAAAATTGAAGTATATTATAGCATATTTGAAGTTAAGTGAAATATGAAATATCTAAATAAAATATATTACAACATGAACAATATATACATAGCCCAAAAGTCCGGCACATATTGGCTACCTTCCATTGTTCGTGGGCCAATGTGCATAAACACATGGGCAAAGCCCACACACGAGACCCGATTCCATTGGAGAGAACACTGCTGGGGCATCAGATAATAAAACTACAGGCACCTCAGGGGGAAGAGAAGGGGGGGCACCTCAGCCACATGAGTCCACGACGCCAGATCCACGAGGGGCCTCCATGCCCACTGTACCATCCTGGTGAGTGCAAAGCCACAGTCTCTCAAGTCTCTACAGTGGGTGGATTGCCCACTGTACCATCCTGGGGAGTGCAAAGCCACAGTCTCTCAAGTCTCTACAATGGGTGGGTTGACCACTGTCACATCCTGGGAAGTGCAAAACCACAGTCCATCAGGTGGATTACAGACTCCACTGGTTATGGAGGAGGTATGTTGGCCAGAGTGCTTCGTGAAGCCCTGCCCGACACAGATCCGGCCCTGCCAATGGGCCAGCGGTGCTTGAGATGAAGGGCCCAGCGGAGCGGTGCTTAACAGGAAGGGCCCAGTGGAGCAGTTCAGAGACGGCGGTGCCCAGCGGAGCGGTGCTTGAGATGAAGGGCCCAGCGGAGCGGTGCTTGACAGGAAGGGCCCAGCGGAGCGGTGCTTGAGATGAAGGGCCCAGCGGAGCAGTGCTTGACAGGAAGTGCCCAGCGGAACGGTGCTTGACAGGAAGGGCCCAGCGGAGCAGTTCAGAGGCGGCGGTGCCCAGCGGAGCGGTGCTTGACAGGAAGGGCCCAGTGGAGCGGTGCTTGAGATGAAGGGCCCAGCGGAGTGGTGCTTGACAGGAAGGACCCAGCGGAGCGGTGCTTGACAGGAAGGGCCCAGCGGAGCAGTTCAGAGACGGCGGTGCCCAGTGGAGCGGTGCTTGAGATGAAGGGCCCAGCGGAGCGGTGCTTGAGATGAAGGGCCCAGTGGAGCGGTGCTTGAGATGAAGGGCCCAGCGGAGCGGTGCTTGAGATGAAGGGCCCAGTGGAGCGGTGCTTGAGATGAAGGGCCCAGCAGAGCGGTGCTTGACAGGAAGGGCCCAGCGGAGCAGTGCTTGAGATGAAGGGCCCAGCGGAGCGGTGCTTGACAGGAAGGGCCCAGCGGAGCGGTGCTTGAGATGAAGGGCCCAGCGGAACGGTGCTTGACAGGAAGGGCCCAGCGGAGCAGTTCAGAGATGGCAGTGCCCAGCGGAGCGGTGCTTGAGATGAAGGGCCCAGCGGAGCGGTGCTTGACAGGAAGGACCCAGCGGAGCAGTTCAGAGACGGCGGTGCCCAGCGGAGCGGTGCTTGAGATGAAGGGCCCAGCGGAGCAGTGCTTGAGATGAAGGGCCCAGCGGAGCGGTGCTTGACAGGAAGGGCCCAGCGGAGTGGTGCTTGACAGGAAGGGCCCAGCGGAGCAGTTCAGAGACGGCGGTGCCCAGCGGAGCGGTGCTTGAAATGAAGGGCCCAGTGGAGCGGTGCTTGACAGGAAGGGCCCAGCGGAGCGGTGCTTGAGATGAAGGGCCCAGCGGAGCGGTGCTTGACAGGAAGGGCCCAGCGGAGCGGTGCTTGACAGGAAGGGCCCAGCGGAGCAGTTCAGAGACGGCGGTGCCCAGTGGAGCGGTGCTTGAGATGAAGGGCCCAGCGGAGCGGTGCTTGAGATGAAGGGCCCAGCGGAGCGGTGCTTGTCACGGCGGGCCCTGTTCAGCGGTGCTTGTCACGGCGGGGCCCTGTTCAGCGGTGCTTGTCACGGCGGGGCCCTGTTCAGCGGTGCTTGTCTTGTGTTCCTGGGGAACCGGATCTGGCCAATAATTTCCGCTCAGTCGCCATCCGACCTTTCGCTAGCGGGGCCCTCCTGTGCTGGAGTCCTGGGCCCGTGGGTGTCCTCCGTCACACCCGAAATGGGGCTGGTGGGGCCCTCCTGGGCAGCTCGCCTGCTGCCGGACTTGTCCGCCCTGCTGCCCTTGCCCTCCTTCGCCGAATCTCTGGGGCCCTTGCCTCCCTTTGTGGATGTGCCAGGTGACGGTGCAAGGGTAGTGTCCTTGGGGGCAGCCGTCTCAGGCCTGTCACGCCGGCCCTTCCCTTTTTTGGTTCTTTTCCCAGGGGGTGGGCTGGCTGTCCCCTTCCTGCTGGCCGATGTTCCGGCCCTAGGAGCTGGTGGACTCCACTAGCCCTGAACTATGGTCCTAGTAGGTGCAGGGCTTGTGGTGGCTGAGGTGCTGTTTGGACTCTTACGAGATGGAGGGGAAGGGTCAGGTGATGCAAAGAGGTTAATTTTGGAGAGGAAAAACTTTTTAGGAGCAATGTGAAGGGTAGGTGCAGTGGGTATGGGAGTGGAGGAAGAGGATGTGGTTGTAGGAGAGTTAAGTGTGCTGTCTTTGGGTGCAGGTGCTTGTGACGGAGCCTGTCGTGAGGTGGATGGCTGTTGGGTGGGTGGCTGCCTGCGTTTGTGTGGTTTGGAAGAGGGGGTGACAGACACACTGGGAGAGGACACAGGGGACGTGTAAATGGCAGTGGAGGTGGTGACTGCACGTGTGCGGAGTGTTCTGGTGGGTGTGCTGGTGATGGATGTACTGGCTGATGATGTTGTGCATGCAAGTGTGAGTGGAGATGTCACAGGGAGGGAGGAGGGAGACGAGGAGGAGGGGGACACAGAGGAGGCAGTGGCTGTTGGCATGTCTGCATGTGGATGTTGCTTGTGTGAATGCTTGTGTGATCTGTGGTGCTTATGTTTGAATGAACTGCCCTTGGGTGTTGACGTGTGTGCAGGCTGGTCTGTAGGTGTGTCTGGGATAGGCAGAGGAACAGGGGAGTGGGACTGGGTGGAGGGAGTTGGAGGAGGGAGGCTGGAGACAGGGACAATTGCTGCTGTCAGTGCTGAGGCCAGAGCGTTGAACGATCGCTGATGGGCAGCCTGACCCGAATGAATGCCCTCCAGGTATGCATTGCTCCGATGCACCTCCCTTTCCACCCCCTGGATGGCATTCAAAAGGGTAGACTGCCCAACAATGAGCGTCTGGAGGAGGTCAATGATCTCCGCACTGAGGGCAGCAGGGGTAACTGGGGCAGGGCCTGAGGTGCCTGGGGCGAAGGAGATGCCCGGCTTCCTGGCCGAGCAGGCACGGGGCGAACGCTGAGGGGCTGCTGGGAGGGCGGAGCTGGTGCGCTGGGTGGCGGCTGTACCTGTTGTTGCAGTGGGCACGGATGTTGCCGCCACCACAAGGGAGCTCCCTTCCGAGGACGTGTCGGTGTCGCTGACGTCTCCACGGGTCCCCATTGTGGTGCTCCCCTCGCCCTCCGTCTCACTGGTGAACTCGGAGTCGGTTGCAGGGCCCTCTGGGGCCATGTGAGATGCAGCTCCCTCGTGCGCCGATGCCACTTCTCCTCCGCCTGATGATGCTAATGCACACATGAACAGGAAAACCCAAAAAAAGGGGGGGTAGAAGAAAGAAAGACATGTTGAGTGCATGCATTGGCGGCACCGTTGGCGGAGAGGACAGACACAGAAGCCCCCTGCACTACGCCGCGCACTCGGGGTACACTACTCAATTATTGTGACTTGGCCTACAAGTCTATGGAGGACAACTGCACACATAGGTGAGCCCGGGCCATGGATAGCTGTACTTAGCACCATACAGAGGTGGGGGGCGGGGGCACAGGGCCATGCCTAACGGAGGGGCCTAGCCTACAGAAACCGCCCTGGCCTAGAGATAGCCACAGCCCTCCTCCACCACCCAGACACCTCCACTGTGCACTAATATAGCAGAATGTGCTGAGACTCACCCCCTTGTGTCTGCTGTGATGTCCTCACGCGCCCATCCAAATCGGGGTAGGCCACCGCCAGGATCCGGGACATCAGGGGGGTCAATTGCCGTGTGGCACCCCTCCTAGGTTGGGAGGCCATCCCCAGCAGAGCCTTGGCAGTCTTTCAGCTCCCGCGACGGATGTCCTCCCACCTCTTGCAGCAGTGGGTGCCCCGTCTGTTGTGGACCCCCAGGCCCCGGACGTCCTTGGCGATGGCACGCCAAATGTCGATCTTCTGATGGGCGCTGACCTATGTGACATGGACAGGGTGGGAAAAGAAATATCATCACTTTTCTGCATGGTCGATGTGAGTGGCCCCCCCTCCCCAACCTTGCCATGTGGCACATGCTCTCATCTGTTGTGCGTTGCATTCCTCATTCGCTCCCCTCCCCACCATCTTACATCCACCCCACTCAACACAGGCATAGCCCATACAACGTGATCCCTGTGTACTTACCTGTTGGTCTGGAGGACCGTGGAGTAGCGCATACTGGGGGAGGACCCCATCAACAAGTTTCTCCAATTCCTCAGATGTGAAGGCAGGGGCCCTTTCCCCAGTCGCAGCAGCCATTGTCTCTTCCAGACCGAGGTCACAGCAGCACTTGCAGTATAGGTCCTCTCCTGTGGATGATCAGGTCTCGAGTGCTTAAGCAGATAGAAAATGATGGTCACGCCCGCGGCGGTGCGTACCGCGTCCGCCGGCGCACATCGTCATTGGCTCCTGAGACCCATAGGATTCAATGTTAACCAATGCTGCTTTGCGCCGCGGTCTTCGACTGCCTACCGCCACGGTGTGCCACGCCAGCGCATTGACCTCACATCCCATTGTCACACTTCACAGGTCAGGCAGCCGCCATTTCAAGGGCCCACATGGCTTAATTTCTACAGCGTCACACAGGCCTAGGCCTTGCATTGCCAATCATACAAGCCATTCAATGCATAGCGAATCGTGTACTGTGCAAGCTGTGGTTACGTACCTGTGGGTTGCTTGACTCTGTGCTCCATGTTGTCCTTCCTAGGAACCGTCCGCTGGGACTTGCGAGGAGATGGAGGAATCCTCCTGTGTACAGACCGCTGGTGGACCTGTCGACAATGGTAGAAAGACATGTCATACTGACATACAGGCTTGACAGAGCCACTATACAGGAACTGTGTGCCCAGCTGGAGCCAGACCTGATGTCCCCCATTCGCCAACCCACAGAGATTCCCCCTCTGGTGCAGGTTCTGTCAGTACTCCATTTTTTGGCAAGTGGATCATTCCAAACAACAGTGGCCATATCATCAGGGATGTCTCAGCCTATGTTTTCTAAGGTTTTGTCCAGAGTGTTGTCTGCCCTGATGAAATACATGCGGAGCTACTTTGTTTTCCCTGAGGTGGGCGATTTGACTACAGTGAAGGGTGATTTCTATGCCCTTGGACATATCCCCAACATCATTGGTGCCATTGATGGGACTCATGTGGCTTTGGTTCCCCCCAGTGAAAGTGAGCAGGTGTACAGGAACAGAAAAAGTTATCATTCGATGAATGTCCAGGTGGTCTGTTTGGCTGACCAGTACATCTCCCATGTAAATGCCAAGTTCCCTGGGTCAGTGCATGAAGCGTACATCATGCGAAATAGCAGCATCCCTTATGTGATGGAACAGCTACAGAGACACCGTGTGTGGCTAATAGGTGACTCTGGTTACCCCAACCTGTCGTGGCTACTTACCCCTGTGAGGAATCCCAGGACAAGGGCAGAGGAACGCTAAAATGAGGCCCATGGGCGAACTAGGAGGATTATAGAAAGAACCTTCGGCCTCCTGAAGGCCAGGTTTAGGTGCCTGCATATGACAGGTGGATCCCTAATGTACTCACCAAAGAAGGTGTGCAATATCATCGTGGCCTGCTGTATGCTTCACAACCTGGCTTTGCGACGCCAGGTGCCTTACCTGCAGGAGGATGGTCCAGATGGTGGTGTTGTAGCAGCTGTGGAGCCTGTGGAGAGTGAAGAGGAGGAAGACGACGGGGACGACACAGACAACAGGGACACAGTGATACAACAGTATTTTCAGTAGCACACAGGTACGAATCAACCACGCCCTTTTACATTTACTTAAAGTCTCCTGCCTCTCTACTGTCTGAGTTTCCCCCCAGTTCCTGTTAACTGAGTTTTGACTTTCCCTTCCGTTTTCAGAGCTGTGGGCCCCACTGCGTGACCTCTGCTTTGTTTGCCCATGGTCTACAGCTGTGTGACAGTAGTATGTTGTCATCACAATGTGACTGAACATTGTTGCACCGTTATGTCTAATACATTTGTTCAAAATACAAGCAGACTCCAGATTTTTTAAGTGCAATAAGTGATTTTATTAAAGTGCTACATTTAGGAACATGATTGTAAAACGGTGATGGGTGATGGTGGAGTAATGTCCATGGCAGAGTCCAGTTTTCAGTCTCACAGGTGCATTGTCCATATGCCTGTGGAAGGATGGAGCAGGGGCAGTTCAAGGTTGGACAGGGTGACAATGTGGGACAGTGGGATGACATCAGGGGTTATCCTTTGCTGGCGGGGGTCTTGTCATCCTACTCTGTCTTCTTGTGAGATCTCAGGTGCCGCTTGCGGGGTGGTTCTTCTTCTGCAGGAGGTGGGGTTCTGGTGGCCTGTCGTTGTGTGGGGGCCTCCTGTCCACTAGCGCCGGCGGAGGTGGTAGGCTGTTCCTGGTCCAGGCTAGTGACAGGGGCCCTTTGTGGTGCCACACGGTCCCGCAATGTGGTGACTATCTGGTTAAGGGCCACGACGATGGTCCCCATTGCGGAACTAATGTTCCTCAGTTCCTCTCTGAACCCCATGTACTGTTCCTCCTGCAGTACCTGGATCTCCTGGAACCTGGCCAGTACCGTAGCCATCGTCTCCTGGGAGCGGTGGTATGCTCCCATGATGGAGGAGAGGGCCTCTTGGAGAGTCGGTTCCCTGGGCCTGTCCCCCCCCTGTCGCACAGCAGCCCTCCCAGTTCCCCTGTTTCCCTGGGCCTCTGTCCCCTGAACGGTGTGCCCACTACCACTGCCCCCAGGTCCCTGTTGTTGTTGGGGTGGTGGGTCAACCTGGGTGCCCTGTAGTGGTGGACACACCGCTGATTGACGTGTCCTGGAGACAGAGGCATGGGCCCGCTAGGTGGGAGCTGTGCTGGTGTTCCCAGAGGGGGTTAGGTCTGGTGTAGCCTGTGGCTGTCTGTGGGGAACCGACTGTCCTGAGGTCCCCGATGGGCCGGGCTGGTCATCTGGGTCCAGGGAGACAGAGCTGCTGTCATCACTGGGGGCCTCTTCTGGGGGTGGGATGGACATCTCTGGACCCTCCGTGGCGGTGTGGTGGCGTTCGGATCCTGCAGGGGTATAAGAGTATGGTTATTGCTTCTGTGTGTGGCATTTCGTGTAATGGGTGGGTGGCCGTGTACCCAAGTGCTGGCATTCCCTTGTGGGAGCTTTTGTGACAGTGGCTTGTGGGGGTGATGGGTGTGTGCAGTGGGCATGCTTTGGTGATGGGTGTCCATGCTTTGGGAAGGCATGCAGGGCTAAGTTTTGGGATGGGTGGGTTGTGATGGTGAGCCATTTGCAAGGAGTTGGTGTGATGGGGGTGGGGGTGAGGGTGGGGTATGATTTGGCATGCAGGTGGGGTGGGGGAAATGAAGTAGTGGAGATTTGACTTACCAGAGTCCATTCCTCCACCTACTCCTGCGAGGCCCTCAGGATGCAGGATGTGCAAGACTTCCTCCTCCCATGCTGTGAATTCTGGGGGAGTAGGTGGGGGTCCGCCGCCAGTCGGCTGTACCGCGATGTTGTCCCTTGATACCATGGAACGCACCTTCCCCCGTAGGTCGTTCCACAGCTTCCTGATGTCGTCCCGATTGCGTGGATGCTGTCCCACAGCGTTGACCCTGTCCACTATTCTGCTCCATAGCTCCATCTTCCTGGCAATGGTGGTGTGCTGCACCTGTGCACCGAAGAGCTGGGGCTCTACACGAACTATTTCCTCCACCATGACCCTGAGTTCTGCGTCAGAGAACCTGGGGTGTCTTTGGGGTGCCATGGGGTGGTGTGGATGAGGTGAGGGGTGGTGTATGTGTTGTAGAGTGTGGTGAGTGTGGTGGTGTATGGTGTTTTGTGCTTGGAAATTGTGTGGGTGATGTTGTGATTTGCCTCTATGTGATGGTCTACTCTATGCTGTGCTGTCTCTCTCTGTCCTTCAGTCGCAATTGTGGTCGTAAGGGTTTGTGGGTGATGTGGGTGTGTGTTTTATATTTAATTGGGGGTGTGGGAGTGGTGCGTGTATGTGTCTCAGGTGTGTGTATTTTGATTTGTCCAATGTGGTAGTGTTTTGTAAAGGTGTGTGTATTTTGACCGCGGCGGTGTGTACCGCCAATGGAATACCGCGGTTGAAAGACCGCTGCGGGGATTTGTGGGTCGGAATGGCATGGGCGTATTTCTGTTGGCGTGACGGTGGAGGTTTGGTCATCGCCCGTTTTGCGGTGGCCGTTGGTGTGGCGGACTTTTGTGGATGTCGGGTTTTTGGCGGTTTGCCAGTTGCGGGTCAGAATGACTGTGGCGGTTTACCACGACCGCGGCGGTGTTATGGCGGTCTTCTGATCGGCGGTAAGCGCCTTTTACCGCTGAGGTCAGAATGACCCCCTTAATTTCTAACAACACCAGTTTAAGAAAACAGACAATATTTTTCTAAATCAAACAAGACCAAAAAGACAAAAATCCAACATACACATACAGAATTTTTTTAAGTTAAAAAGAGTCTTAAATCAATAGATGCATTGTTGTTACACAAAGTACCTTGTTGCATCAAAAATAAAGCCAGACGGGTGAGCGTGCATCGGAAAAGTCAGTGATGCGTTGATTCCTGACTCATAAGTGAGGCCATGCGTCATTTCTTCTCCGGTTGGGTAGGTGATACGTCTTTTTTCTCTCCTGCAGAAGAGCGATGCGTCGATTTCCGTTTAGGCAACCTCAGGTCCGCACAGGTTCACTGTGGTTTTGACACCCAGCAATAATGAGTGAAAAATTCCAGCACACAGCGGTGAAGAGCCATACTGCATGGGTGATGCGTTGATTTTGGCAGCCACACACGGGTGTTGCTATTATTTCCCAACCGCGAAGCATGTGGTGTGTCGATTTTTCAGCTGTGAAGCCGGTGTTGCATTGAATTTTCTCCTGCACAGTTTCCTGTGTGTAGATTTTAGTCTTGATTCCACCAGCTTCTCCTTTCAAGGGCCCACGGACTGGATTAGGCACCATTTGGCAGGGCACGAATCTCGGCAAGAGAGTCCAGGTGCTGGCAGAGGAAGTCTTTCATGTCCCTGAGACTTCAGAACAGGGAGCAAGCTCAGTCCAAGCCCTTGGAGACACTTCACAAGCAGCAAAACACAGCAAAGTCCAGTCTTTGTCCACTCAAAGGCAGAAGCAGCAACTGCAGACCAACCCAGCAAAGCACACTCACAGGCAAAGGGGCAGTACTCCTCCTCCAGCTCTTCAGCTCTTCGCCTTGGCAGAGGTTCCTCTTGATCCAGGAGTAGTCTAAAAATCCAGGATTTTGGGTCCAGTACTTATAGTCTTTTCAGCCTTTGAAGTAGTCCAACTTCAAAGGAAAGTCTCTGTTGCTCACAAGATTCTGCATTGCCCAGGCCTGGCCCCAGAAACACACCAGGGGGTTGGAGACTGCATTGTGTGAGGACAGGCACAGTCCTTTCAGGAGTATATGTCAGCTCCTCCCTCTCCACTCTAGCTCAGGACACTCATCAGGATATGCAGGATATGCAGGCTACATCCCATCTCCCTTTGTGTCACTGACTAGAGGGAATTCACAAACAGCCCAACTGCCAGCCTGACCCAGACATGGTTTCCACAAGCAAACAGAGGCACATAATGGTTAAGGAAGAAAATGGCCACTTTGTAAAAGTGGTATTTTCAAACCGACAATCTAAAAACCAACTTTACCAAAAGATATATTTTTAAATTGTGAGATCAGAGACCCCAAATTACATATGTTGTGCTCCAATTGGGAAACTGCACTTAAAAGATATCTAAAGGCAGTCCTCATGTTAACCTATGGGAGAGATGGGCCTTGCAACAGTGAAAAACGGATTTGGCAGTATTTCACTGTCAGGACATGTAAAACACATCAGTACATGTCCTACCTTTACAATACACTGCACCCTGCCCATGGGGTTACATAGGACTTACTGTAGGGGTGCCTTACAAAAAGGGAAGGTTTGGGCCTGGCAATTGGGTGCACTTTCCATGTTGAATTGGCAGTTTAAAAATTCACGCACAGAGACTGCAGTGGCAGGTCTGAGACATGTTTACAGGGCTACTCATGTGGGTGGCACAATCAGTGCTGCAGGCCGACTAGTAGCATTTCATTTACAGACCCTGGGCACCACTAGTGCCCTATACTATGGACTTACTAGAAAATCAAATATGCCAATCATGGAAAAGAAAATTACCCATACAGTTTACAGAGAGAGCAAAAACACAGTCCAGCAAACAGTCAAAAACACAGGAAGCAGAGGCAAAAAGAGAGGGAGAAACCACGCCAAGGATGCCAGGTCTAACAGACACCAAAACAAAAAAGATTCACTTAAGGGTTTAGGATATACAATATTTCGTGCATATATTAAATATGCACCTTTTTTACTTAAGCATGAACAAGTATTGGCAAATCAAATTCATTTGAGATGAGAAAACATTTTCAAGAAAACTTAGATACGTATCAATATGCTTAATTTGAGTTACAGGATGCTGAAGATGCTCAGGAATACTGTGGGTGTGATGGGTTAACAAGGGGCTTCCTGCAGCTACCCATTGGTCCATGGGCATAGTGAAGCAGTCCTGCCCACAAGGGGCTATGTCCCTCAAAGTCCTCTCAAGCCTGGCAGAAATCCAATGCCTATTGGGTTACCAGTCACCCTGTATTATGATCACAGTGGAATCCTTCTGGTGACCAAGCTGCACTCTGAAAACTCACCAGCTTCAGCAGACTCAGATAGCAACTTAGAGCATTGGTTCATTCACCCTGATGCTGCACGGAGGTGAAGAGTGGTGATTAGGAGATCTGGGCTGCCAACTTGCTCCTGCAGGCTTCTTCAGCTGTAGTAGCCCTGTTTTGCAATCAGGAGGTCAGACAACCGACCCTTGGAGACTCTTGCTTTGGCTGAGCTCAGGAGTCATCTTCTCTCCAAGGAGTACACCACAGGCACAGTCCCTTCTCCTTTCCTAGCCACCAGGTTCAGCAGGTGCAGTCCATATCGGTGTAGCCTCTCTGCCGGGTTGTTGGTGCAACAGGACAGGCTTTCTTCTGTCCTCTTCTCCAGTCCATCGGTACCTGAGTTCTGCATGCTAGAGGTGTCCCTTTTATGCCTAGGAAATGCCCTCAGGCTAGGACTTGATCAGTAACAAATGGGCTACTAAGTTCCCTCCCTCCTGATGAAATTTTCCCGCAAAATGTGGCATCTGACTATCCCTGAGTTCTCTATTCTGCCCACTCTCAAGACGGAAGAGCCCTTTTTTTTATCATGTAGAGCTCCCTAGTCAAGCTCATATTTGTGGCTAGAAAGGGTGCTGAACACCCCTGAAAAATCATTTGGCAGCTGGTTTCCCCTTTCGTTCCTGAGTGCCAACCTGTCTACCTAATCATTAGAGCAGCCCCTCTTCCAAGTGTTTCCATTTGCAATCCAAAGAGACCTCTCCTTTGAAGTTTGCCTTTTGGGATAACACCCATGTGACTTCCTGCCAGGGAAAGGTAACACACCTACCTTATGGATGCTTCTATTGTGTCGTTTTCTGGGAGTCATTTACACATCTCCCCAGCAGAGTAGAAAGCTGCCTGTGAGGACAGTCCTTGTGTGCAATAGTATACGGGCACTGGCAACTAAATTGGGAACTTCTAAAGTTGCACTTTGCTAACCAGTGACATTAATTCGATTTAACCATTAAATTGTATTTAATGCAATAATTGTTTTTATACCTTACAGTACCAACTTTAGTCCGAATAGAAAGTTAACAGGTCTCAATTGTGAGCCTGTAACTCTGCACTCGCCAACTAGATTTTTTGACTGTAAAAACAACAATTTAGGGTTTTTACTGTTGGAACATGTAAAAGTACATGTTCCCCATTTTAATAAAAAGCACATTGTCTTAGGGCTCAACTGGCCTCCTTAGGGTCGACACATATATTTAAAAGGGACAACAGGGCTTTGCCATTACCTTAAGTCACAAATTCAATTCTTCAGTTTTGAAACTGCTCTACCAATCTGCAGTAGTAAACTGGCAGATATGGTTTGACCTTGTCGTACTTGTGGTGGCACAATTAGGGGTATATTTATACTCCGTTTGCGCCAAATTTGCGTCGTTTTTTTCGACGCAAATTCGACGCAAAACTAACTCCATATTTATACTTTGGCGTTAGACGCGTCTAGCGCCAAAGTTCATGGAGTTAGCGTCATTTTTTTGCGTGAACACCTTCCTTGCGTTAATGATATGCAAGGTAGGTGTTCCCGTCTTAAAAAATTACTCCGATGCTATTGCGTCGGATTTATACTCCCGGGCAAAAATGACACCCGGGAGTGGGCGGGACTAAAAAAACCGCATTTGCGCCGGATTTTAGCGCCTGGGTCAGGGCAGGCGTTAAGGGACCTGTGGGCTCAGAATGAGCCCAGAGGTGCCCTCCCAAGCCCCCAGGGACCCCCCCTGCCACCCTTGCCCACCCCAGGAGGACACCCAAGGATGGAGGGACCCATCCCAGGGAAGAAAAGGTAAGTTGTGGTAAGTTTTTTTTGTTGTTGTTTTTTTGGCATAGGGGGGCCTGATTTGTGCCCCCCTACATGCCACTATGCCCAATGACCATGCCAGGGGACAGAAGTCCCCTGGGCATGGCCATTGGGCAAGGGAGCATGGCGTCTGGGCGTAAAAAAAAAATGGCGCAAATCGGGTTAAGACGATTTTTTTGCCTCAGCCTGACTTACCCATCTTTGGACGCCCAAACGCCATTTTTCCCTACGCCGGCGCTGCCTGGTGTACGTTGTTTTTTTTCACGCACACCAGGCAGCGCCGGTCGACTAACGCCGGCTAACGCCATTCAATAAATACGGCGCCCGCATGGCGCTTCAGAATGGCGTTAGCCCGCGCTAATTTTTTTGGCGCAAAACTGCGTTAGCGCAGTTTTGCATCAAAAAGTATAAATATGGGCCTTAGTGCTTCAGTCCATGAGAGACACTTCAACTTCGAGGTCCTAGGTATACCTGATACAGTATACTAGGGATGTACAGGTAAATGAGCTATTCCAATTGGGTGCAAGCCAAGCAAACATATACCATTTAAGGGTGAGAGCACCTACAATACCCGCCTCATAATTAGGTTGCGTGACACTGCCTGCTGTTCTGATTTCACCCACGTATAAAGATAATTGGTTGTGAATGTTCATGGTTTCATATGCATTTCAAAATAAACGAGACCTATTGAACTAAGATATGATGTACATTTCGTGCCACATGTTGGACACATGACTACACAAAATGTATTTCAACCAAAATATTGGGGCTTCAATGCATGTACCAGTGTGATCTGGGAGTCCTTATACTTTATGTCATTGTGCACAATAGACATATATTTCATCCGAGTTGCACTTCAGAGGATTTAAGGTGTAGGAATAGGATGAAAGGGCTTGGACTTTGCATGTTTTGCTAATCACTACTATTCAAACCTTTTGGTCCGAAACTTCTGGAATCTCCAGAGTTCAGGGAATAAGTTGTGAAATTGGGTTTATCCGCTGATATTTCTATACGATATGCAATCCATATGAAAATATTCCACCCAATAGAAAAAACAGCTAAAATAAATTATCCTGCCGAGCGTGCCGCTCTTGCGTGCCGAGCGATGCCGAAGAATAAATTGTGTTAGGCGCACCCTGGAGATTTTCATTTATAGTTGGTGTTGCACGAATGTTCCAGGAATCAGGGACTTCTTCCGTATTTGGGGTTTTGGCCAGATCTGTCATGTTTGCGCACTCAAATCATGCCGTCTGTTTAAATGGACAGCCCCACTTCTTTGACACCGCCACGAACCCTTTGTTCAATCTTCCTGCCTGTTTGATATATCCTCTCAATTGGCAGGACAGCCCAAATACAACATTATGGCCCTTTCTTCAAAAACTTGCTCTCTCGGGGTCAGTGTGCCCGTGACAGGTTGGGGCTAGTCCTTTCCTATGCTATTAATTCCAGTGCAAAATATGGCTAGCTGTCCTTCCAAGGAAGAGGCAGAGGGCTGGAAACATCAATTTTCACCTAATTACACCTTTAACCAGTGGGCCCAGTTCACAAAGAGTTTTCTTTGAGTTACTCTTGTCTCTTGAATAAGCCAGTGTTAGCTAGAGGTACTCCGAGTTTACTCTTGAAATTCATGAGTAAACCGGGAATATTAGGAAAGTAAGCTACCTTTACTCACACACCAGTCTTCGTGACTCAGGCGTTATTGACTGGACTGGTGCTCAGATAGGGGCGATAAAGGGTCATTCCCTTGGCCAAAAGTCATGGTTCTGATCCAAAGGAACAAATGAGAATATAATATATATAGACTAACTCTCAACCCCTGACAACGGTACAATAATGTAAAATTATAGGCATTAAATGTGCATCCTTCAAAAAGAAAAAGGCAGAAAATTATGCATACTAAAAATGAATATGCAGTCAAATAGCTGCAAGCCTACGGATAATTTCCCTCCTCTATTGAATTGCTGCTTATAGTAATAAATTATATGGCTTAAATTGTCCTTGAGAATAAACTTAAACTAATTACCCTAATTGTGTATTCATTTCATTAGACAAACAACTCATTATGAATCACAGTAGCTATAAAGTGAAAATAATGGCGTAATTTCTTCAGGGAAAAAAGTCATCCATTATGAAATTCCATTTGCTTAATTCAATTGTGCTGTCTAATCGCTAACAATTAATTGATTCACTGCATCATTATTTTAGCATTACTCTGCAGAAGATGTGCAGCCCTTGCGTTTAGAATAACTGCTCGATTCACAAGGCACATTCAAAGTCAGAATTGGGTGTGAAACTACCTCCAGTGGAAGGTTTCTCTGAATGTGTATTTAGCCTGAGTAGAGTAGGCACTGTTAATGTCTTGAGGAAGGATACTGTGGGTCTCAATTAGAATTAGGCGGGTGGGATACTCGTCGTGAATGTGCTGAATTACCCATCCGCCGTATTACAAGTGTAGTATTGCCTTTGGCACATGTAATTCACTGAACGGGATATCCGTCACTTTTTGACGTATTTTCCTATCCAGTAAATTGCAAATGTGGGCCAATGTAAATTCAAACTTTCACACCTCTTTTCAATGTGTGCAATGATCCTGTGTCTAATAAGCCATTTGTTCCTCATCATTAATCATAGTGAATGTTAGAATTCTAGCTCTATAATGAAAATGCGGTCAGGGGCGCAAACATAGACCCCTGCAGCCCCTGAGGTGTAGGGGGGATCCAAACGCTTTTAGGGGCCCCACATCCCTTTCAAGGGGCCTTATTTCACCCAATGCAAATTAATCTCAGTAAGATATGGGAGACTCAAGGGCTCCTTTTCACATTCCGCAGGGGGCCCAAACATTTTACCTTACAACACTGAATTTGGTGTAAATCATTGTATTATCCTCATGCAGTCTTGTTCTGCAGATCTTTGGATTGTATACAATTACAGACTTTGAAGATCGTTTGGAGTTTGGCTGAATATTTTCTGGAGGATGAACTGTTAGGCTAAACTTGTACCCCATTGAAAGATTGCAGAACTGCAGGGTTTGAGGCAGCAAAGCCTCAGATGAGTCCGCAATGGGAAGCTTCTGGCCTGATAGCACATCCAATAAAGGGCAAGACATGGCAAAACCAGGAAGGGAATTCAAACAATGACCCATCACGTTGGGAGAAAGCTCCTGACACATCAGGCTAATGTTATCTTATTCTTGCAAGAAATAACTCCCACTTTGGGAGTTTGTTATTGCAGATCAAATTTAGCATCCAATCAAGAAGGGATCGGTGCCTTTAGGGTACCACTGCCGGGTGGCTGCAAGGAGATATATAGATATCCGCTAGGCAGTTTGTGATCTTTAAATCTGGCATGTGGTCTTCACCCCGGACCTCTGCCATAGCCTCTGATTACTGAGGTCTGGTGGTCCCTCGCCCTTTATTTCTAATGGCCGAGGATGACATAAGTCTACAAATTAATTGGGTAGTGGAACGTAAAAATCAGGTGATCTTTGAAAACATTTTTGAATTCATCATGTAGTTTTGAAAAGCTGCTGATGTCATGACTGGACAAAGTGGCGGGTGGGAGAAATAAAACAAAAATAGAATTTTCAAAAAAACTTACCTGAAACTCGCCGCCACACTGCTGCTCTCAGCTGCACTCCAGGCACAGAATCCCAGC
This sequence comes from Pleurodeles waltl, assembly GCF_031143425.1. NCBI lineage: Eukaryota > Metazoa > Chordata > Amphibia > Caudata > Salamandridae > Pleurodeles > Pleurodeles waltl. The sequence continues at coordinate 467,569,019 of NC_090437.1, forward strand.
CTTCCCTGCAGCCAATCATGACGCTGCTCAAAGCAGAGTTTTTATTGACTGGAGTGCCCTGGCTGGGCACTTAAACTCAGACAGGGAGCCTGGGCTTGCTCTCTCCAACCTGGAAACACAGTGCTAGGTTGGAAAGAGCCCTGAGTGCATGTGTCTTTGGCTGGCCCGAGACGGCCAACTAAACATACATGAGCACTGAGGGAAGTGCTCTGGGCATTCCCCTCAGTGCTCGTCACCCTTATGACCCAACCCCTTTAAAAATAAAATTTTATTTATAAAGGTTTGCAGCTCCTGCTGCTCGGGAGGGAGGGGGGTGATGCTCCTCTGCCATAGCGGAGGAGCCACCACTGAATGTTTAAGACCGATCAATCTAATTATATGACTAGTTGTGGAGTATTTCATGACATACGCAAACTTTTCATGAGTGTTCACATTGCAATTGCTTCTAATACTAAATCAATATTCTAACAATTGAACAGATTTGTTTTGCTTTTGTAAGCTCCATCCAAGAGCATCTCGACATTTATTAAAGATACTACAAATGTTTTTGATCAATCAGCACTGGTGTCAATAGGTTGTGAGGATATTATTTTGTACATTAGATGTCAATAGTACTTAATTTGAGTCGGTGGTTGCAGGTATGGCTTCCAACATTCAGTTTTGGGGACTAGCACCTATTTTCACTCATCCGACTTTGACCCAGATCAAGATAGAGAAAAACACACAAGGGGAAAGAAGGACGAAGGAAAAGATGGTAAAAGCACTACAAAAGGAGAAAGTAGGAACCAATAAGAGTGAGATGAAGGGGCAGGTAGTCTCTGAAGATGAATTATATAGGCAGGAGGTAGAATCAAGAATATGACGCCTTGGTATTCGGTACCCTGACATTCAATAGCCCTGCCTGCAGGCATCTGGGCAAAAATGTTGGGCAACAGACTTCATCCTCACTTAACACTTTCACTTCCATGCACTCTGGGAGGTAAGTCAATGTCCTATTATGGGTGGATACCGGGTGTGAGAATTGGCGTAGGTTTTCCGGCAGTGACCGCTATTTCCTAAAATCAGAGTTGATTTTTTTAGCCTGGACTCTCCCGATGTGGCCCTATCATTAATTGTTGGAGGGTTTTTTGACTATCATATGTGTGGAATTTCCCACGTTCTATAGGATTAGGTATGTTACTAGGTCCTGATGAATCGCATAAGTTAATTCTTCTATAAGTAGCGAGAAACATGTCGACCCACCACATAGAGTGACACAGGGGACCCTGTGTGCTCTGTCTCTTATATGCCACTTTTCTCTAAGAGACACTATTTTTACCATACAGATGTGTATTTCTGTGGGGTTTGTGGTCATTATCCCACTAACTCCCCCTTTTTTCTGGTTTTTAATCTTGTCAGTGGTATAAATATAAGAATTAAAATTATTAGTAGTTACCTCTAGACATTTTTAACTTTTCTATTTTTCTATTTACCAATCCTTCACTCCTTTGTCTTTGACCGGCCACACTCAATCCATAAAAGATCTCAGGCAAAGAGCCCCCCCGTGGGGCCCGTCAGGCATTGCAGCGCCGGCCTGACGAGGAGCTGGCCCTATGATGAAGCATGTCACCGGATGGTGAGTGAGGGCTCTTGCTTCGAATAACTTTGGTTCTCATTTACTGACCAAAGCTTCTCACTTGAAAGAAACTCACAATTAGATGGAACCTTGTGTAATCTGCATTTGATTGACTGTATTATGGGTGGAGCCATGAGTTACCCAATAGAAACGAGGAACCACAGGGGGGAATCAGTAATTCTGTATCATATTCCATCCATCGTTCCTTGTTTTCACCTGGAATTTCACCTAGAGATTTTGGCTGCTTTTAGCAGTTTACTATGCTCAGTAAAATATACCAGATGCAGTAAATAGGCAAACCTTTAATTTGTGCAAGGCAAATAACTGTAGCTAGTAGCTCCATTGCAATTAACTCATAGTTGCTAACTCAACCCTTATAGGTACTGAAGAGTTTGAAGAGGTTTCACCTGCTTGTGTATATTGCAGTGATGTTATCAATGATGCCATTGAACATGTCATGAGCAATGTGATATGTGAGGTAATTAGCAGTGTATGGCGAGCGCATGAGGTATAGTTACTTAAGGGCACAAGTTATAGTTACTTGATAGAACTGTAAATGGTGGATTTTGGTGGTTTTGCTAATTTAAAATGGTATTTTTTACCATGCCTTTTCACCTATCTATTACGTCTCTTTAACCTTTTCCTTTTCCAAGAATTTTTAAGGTATTTCTTCCATTTAAAGTAAGATATATAGTTACAATTCCTAACTATAACGTGACTGTAACCTTTGGTTCTATCAGTGAATGTAACATAAAGTAAGATTTGCATGACTCTGCATGGCACGGGGCTAGGCGCAGGGCCTGGCCTAACCCTTTGCTTGTGCCCAACCTCCTAATATGCAGGCCTTTGGCCATGCATAATGTGGGATTAAGCATAGGGCCTTCACTCAACTCCCTGGTGACACCCTACCGCTGTCAGCACACATGCTGTAGTCATGCCCTGTGTCCAACCTCTGTTGGCGTACATGGCTGACTAAGTGATGTCACAATACAAAGGGTGTAATGTTAAGTAAAGCAGACTTACTGACTTTGTCAAAGGGTCAGAACGTGAAAATATAAAAAGTGGCCCTGTTGATTTTATGAAGGGGTAAACACATCAACACAGATAAAGCAGCCCTATTGTTTTGTCAAAAGGTCACCAATAATTATAATCAAATGTATATTTTATAAATCTACACAGTGCAATGTTTAAAAAAAGGAATTGTCATAATTTTTGTATTGTCCCCTCTCCTCCCAAAAAGATTTTAGAAGGCTGGGCTCTGGGGTTGGGGTCCTTGTGAACAAAATTGGTCAGGGTAGGGGGTTCACGCCAGCCTGCGGCTAACTTCCACTGCGCAAGGTCAAAGGCCGTGCGTAGCGTGCGGTTAGGAGGTTACGGGCTTCAGCTGTGCAAGACAGCGGTTGGCCAGACCCTGTGGCCAATCCCCTGCCTTGCGCGGTTGGGGGTTATAAGGGGTTGGCCGCAGTCCCTGTGGCCAACCGCTTCTATGAACAGCCAAAGCCTGGGCATTGTGGTGGTTGAAATAACGTATAGTAATGAAAATTACTTTACTTTGAAAAAACAACGTTATAGTTAGGAAATAGCATACAAAAATCATAGAAATTAACAAAGGTTACAGGGACGTTATAGTTAGGCTCACTTTTTAAACATACAAAACCATATAAATTCACCTATTATAATTATCTCAAGCAACTATAACTCATGCCCTCAGGTAACTATAACTTGCTCCCTCTCTATACTCAGCTAGCTACCCTACAAATTACAGCACCCATGACATCTTGATAACATCATCGATAATATCAATGTAATATTTGATGTAAAATATTTGACGAAAAAACTGTGCATGCTATGGGTGTGAGTTATAGTTACCTTAGGGTATGAGTTATAGTTACTCCCTCCCCGCAGCTCCAGGGACCACCACCGGGGCTATATTCAAAATGGATGCAGAGGCTGAGTGGTCCCCCTGCAGCCCTGGGGACCACCACCTCCCTAGGGCAATAATAAAAAAAATGATAGGGGGTCTGTTTCGGCCCCCCACATCCCCATGCACACCATCTCTCAGATCCACTGAGAACGTTATGCACCCACTCACTGACCCACTGAGACTCTTGCGCATTCAGTCACAGACAAACTCAGAGCCTTTCGCACCCACTTACAGACTCACTCAGACACTGATACACCCACTCAGACACTTATGCATCCTGTCAGAGTCACTCAGACCCTCACCCACTGACTCACAGAGCCACTTAGACCCTCACGCACCAACTCACAGACCCGCTCAGACCCTTATGCTTCATTTCACAGACCCACTCAGACCCTCACAAACCCACTCACAGACCCACTCAGTCACTCATGCACCCAGTTACAGACACACTCAGACCCTCACACCCACTCACAGGCTCATTCAGACACTCATGCACCCACTTTCAGACCCAGTCAGACCCTTATGCACAATTTACAGATGCACTCAGGGCCCGATTCACAGAATTAAACTGAGACCAAAAGTCTCAGATTAGACTAAAAGTCCAAGTTTAGATCAGAAGTCTAAACTTAGACCAAAAGTCTAACTTCATTCATAGTAAAGTTAATCTTTTGGACTAAGTTTAGACTTTTGGTCTAAGTTTGGACTTTTAGTCTAAACCTAGACTTTTGGTTTAAGTTTACCTTTTGAATCGGGCCCTCAGACACTTTTGCACCCACACAAAGACACACTCAGACCCTGAAGCAGCCAGTTACAGACTCACTCAGACCCTTATGCCGCGTCTCACAGACACACTCAAAACCTTGCGCCCCACTCACAGACTCACTCAATCATGCATCCACACACAGACCTGCTCAGACCCTCATGCACCATCTCACAGTACCACTCTGACTCTCACATACCCTCTCACAGACACATTCACACACACTTATGCAGCCACTTACAGACCCACTGAGACCCTTATGCACTGTCTCACAGACCCACTCTAGCCCATACACACCCACTCACATACCCACTGAGATAATCATGCACCCATTTAAAGACCCACTCACTCTCTTATGCATCCACTCACAGACCTACTCAGACCCTCACACACCTGCTCACACACCCACTAAGACACTCATGCACCCACACGCAGACCTACTCAGACCCTCATACAACCACTCTCAGACCCACTCAGACAGTTATGCACCCACGCACAGACCTACTCAGACCTTCATGCACAACCTCACAGATCCACTTAGACCCTTATGTACTGTCTCACAAACCCACTCAGACCCTCACGCACCCACTCACAGACCCACGCAGATACTGACATACTCATTCACAGGCGCACTCAGATACTTATGCACATACTCACAGACCCATTCAGACACTTATGCACCCACTCACAGATTCATATGCAGCCAGTCACAGAGTGAATTGAACATAGTGTAATACATATTGTGAAATAGGTTGTGATTCAGTTGTGTAACACAGAAACACACATTCAAACTTGGGTATATGTAGTGACACAGAGAGTCATATATGTGTTTGTGAAGTTGAGTAGATAGTAATAATTGATGCCAGATTTTGACAATTTGTTATATATATCTTTACATTTTGATTGGGCCTGCGTGCATTAGAAGACTGCTTTCGACTACTTTTTTTGAGGCACAGTCACGAATATTGCGACATTGTTGTGATTATTGTTAAATAATGAAAAAAAACTTGTATAAGGAATGTTATCAAGAGTTTGGCAATAGGGTTGCCCTGAGAAGAGCCTTTCAGTTTATTGTAAGTATGTTATAGGTACATGTAAGTGCATATGCAGAGTTTTAGGTTGGAAAGGAAAACTCTGTTGTCTTCATCGGTGAAATGGACATGTAAATTCCATATATACCATTCATGTAAAAGCGCTGGTTGTTGTTATCTATACAGCCCATGTAATGGTCCCTGAGGAATGCAGAAACAGTTTTATTTGCATGTTTCTTGGCTTTATCAATCTTCAGACAGAATTGATTTGACCACTTCCATTTATGTCTTTCGCATATGATGGAGTATATGAAGACAGTGTGAGGGAAAAGTGTCATCAATTGAGCAAAGGTATCCTTCATTAGGAATTCCAGTCCTACCTCAGTAATTGTGCCTAGGCAGGTACCACCACAGTGCACAATCATGAGGTCAGGGGTTTGGCAATCTCTAATGCTTTCAACCAAGAGCAACAATTTATTCCTCTTTAACCCTCTCTGGCCAATCCAATTAATGTCAACATTAGGAAAACCCAAGTCACTGTCAATGCCACACTTTCTAGCAGCCTCTCTAGCCCAAAACACATAGCTGTGCCCAACAATCCACACTCTAACCATTTTGAAGTGAAGCCGTACTAGCAGTAAGGAGAAGGCTAGAGCTGAATGAGGAGGTTTCGAAAATGTGATGGGGTCAAAATAGAGGCGTGCTCCTGGTTTAAAAAAATACATACTTTTGATTGACTATTGTGAGTATTTAGGTGACTGAAGTTAGGTAGTATTACCAGAATACTACTAAATAGTTCTTGCAGTGGTTCTGGTAAAAATACATTTTTTTACTGAAGACTAATTTATGGTTTTGATTCTGTACAATAAACCACAACTGCTGCAACCTATTTTGTAAATAGTATTCCCCTTCTAGAATGTGCAGCACATTTGTCACCTACTGGTTCTAGTGGGTTTCTATGGTGACTGCCCTAAAAGTGTACTGGGGAAGGGTGTTAAAGAGAGACTTATGTCTTTCTAAAAATGAAAAGAGTTTGTACTCATTAATCTGTGATAACTGTATACTCTCCTTAGAGAGGAAATGCTAATAAAGTGTATCATGCTCTTGAAGTTATAAAACTATGAAGCTAAATGTGATTTTAGACACCCATTTTTTTCACAAATATGTTGCGATCATTGTGATTACATCACTGTTAGACTTGGCATCCTTGGCGGGGTCTCGCCTAACTTTTTGCCTCTGTTTCCCAGGTTGTTGATGTGTGCTTGACTCTGTTTTTGCTGTTTTTGATACTCTGGGCACTTTACCACTGCTAACCACTGCTAAAGTGCAAATGTTCCTATGTACAATGTATGTGTAATTGGCTTTTCATGATTGGCATATTTGATTTACTAGTAAGATCCTAGTACAGTGCACTAGAGGTGCCCAGGACCTGTAAATCAAATGCTACTAGTGGGCCTGTAGCACTGCCATTGCAGTGTCTGTGTGCGCAGTTTTAAACTGCCAATTCGACTTGGCAAGTGTACCCACTTGCCAGGCCTAAACCTTCCCTTTTTATACATGTAAGGCACCACTAAGGTAGGCCCTAGGTAGCCCCATGGGCAGGATGCTGTGTATGTTAAAGGTGGGACATGTATTGATGTGTTTTTGCATGTCCTAACAGTGAAATACTGCTAAATTCTTTTTTCACTGTGCAATGCCTATGTCTCTCGTGGGATAACATGAGGGCTGCCTTTAAATATTATTAAAGTGCAGATTCCCTTTGAGAGCAAATAGAAATGTGGAGTTTAGGGTCTATGAGCTCACAATTTAAAAATACATCTTTTAGTGAAGTTGGTTTTTAGATTGTTAATTTGAAAAGGTCACTTTTAGAAAGTAGGCATTTTCTTGCTTGAACCGTTCTGTGTTTGTGGATTGCCTGTCTGGGTCAATTTGACAGTTGGCCTGTTTGTACCTCTCTCTAGACCGTGACACAAAGGGGGGTGGGGTGTAGCCCGCATATCCTGATGAGCCATCTGTGCTGGGAGGGAGGGGAGGAGTGGTCACTCACACCTGAAAGGGCTGTGCCTGCCCTCACACAATGCAGTCTCCAACCCCTTGGTGTGTGCCTAGGGCCTGTCCTGGGCAAGACAGGATCTTACAAACAAGAGAAGCTTTCCTTTGAAGTAGGCCTTCTTCAAAAGCAGAAAGGGGTATAAGTATTGGACCCAAAACCCCTGAAAATCAGATCACTTCTGGATTAAAGAGGAACCTCTGCCAAGGAGAAAAGCTGAAGTGCTTAGGAGAAGTGCTGTCTCTGCCTGTGACTGTGCTTTGTTAGGCTATCCTGTAGTTGCTGCTTCTGCCTGTAAAAGAGGACATATACTGGACTCTGTGGTATATTCCTGCTTGAGAAGAATCTGCAAGGGCTTGGACTGAGCTTGCCCCCTGTTCTGAAGTCTCAGGGCTATCAAAGACTTCCTATGTCAGCACCTAGACTCTCTACTGAGACTCCTGCCAAGTGGTGCCCTATCCAGTTCCTGGGCCCTTGAAAGGAGAAGCTGGTGGAAAAACCAAGGAAACTGACTTCAGACGACTTTGGACGACTCCGTACCAGCCGCTGCTGAATCCCGTGATGCCAACTGCAACTGAAACCGTAGTCCTTGCTGGAGTGCGACAACCTCACAGGTCTGACACCACTGCAGCCCCGCCTAAGTCCACAACTCCGTAGAAGTTGCTGTACTACATTATGATTGCCAGATATCAACTCCACCCGAAGTATGTGGATCCAATATTTCACACCAATGCCGTCTCAGCTCCACTGCTCCACAGCAAGGACTCAACACCTCTTCATGATGCCTCTGCTCCTTTCCCCTGGCACACCGGTGCCGCCTTGGTTCCAGTAACGCCTCAATTCTCGACTCCGTACACTGGCTTGTTTTCACATTTCACTAAGGTACTGTCACTGGAGGTCTGCGTGACTCCGAGACCAGCTCCATTGGCATCGGATTGTTGGGAACGACTCTGTCACAAAGCCGTGATATCACCTAATCGAAGCATTTGTTTCTAAGCACTATTTTTGAGTTTACTCTTTAAAAATTAATAACTTGACTTGTGTATGTTGGATGTTTGTCATTTTAGTCTTGTTTTGGTCAGATAAATATTGGCTATTTTCCTAAACCTGTGTTGAGTTATTTTGTGGTGTATCTACTGTATTACTATGTGTGTTGGTACAAATACTTTACACATTGCTTCTGAAGTTAAACCTGCCTGCTTGTGCCAAGCTACCAAGGTGGGAGCGGGGGTTTACTGAGGGTGATTCTCTTTTACCCTGACTAGAGTGAGGTTCTTTGCTTTGACTGGGGGCAACCTGACTGCAAACCAAAGACCCCATTTCTATCACTCATGATCAGAAAAAATACTATACCCTACTGTTTTTTTTGGAAAAGTGCATGAAAGGGTTAACACATAGTAACCATTCAGAAGTGTGCTTACAGAACTAGAAAATGAAAAGTATGTTTTTATTTGCTTTTATCTGCATTATCACGCAGTGCAAAGTTGAAAAGGTTGCCATTTATGATTGCTATGTGTAAGAGTACTGACCCATTCTTATGCTTAGTTTTGACAACTCCTAAGAATATTGAATCTATCTGATAAGAGCAAAAAATAAAAATTAAATCCAACAACCTACTAAATTTTCAGGTAAGTCAATTACTTTTAATTTTGAGACAAGAACGTTGATTAAAAATGCATATGTTTACATGAGATTGTTAAAAGAGAGTATGAAACATATAGAAAAGTATTGATAGTACATGAGAAAATATATGTGTACTAGTGTAAGTACTTTTATATATTTATTAATACATGACTAGGGTGTAATTTCTCTGAGGAGTGGAGTAAGTGTGCGAGGTTGGTTCACAATCTCTTACCATGAAAGTGCATAGCATACATGTGCTGCTTTACTGCATGGTCTATTTGCTAGAAAAAACCTGCATGCTAAGGGTTAAACCTATACTGAACGATGTATTAGAAGATATGAACGTTTTCCAGAGAAAATGTATTTCTTTGAATTCTGGAACTTGTAGTCTTATTTATTGAATTTTAGAAGACGCCTATAAGAGTCAGTATTGAAATGGAAACACATGCACTGTAGAGGTATATGAAGCATATATAAAAGCAAGTAGTCACATGTTCTTTTCATGTATCCAGACAGATAGTGGTTTCCTGAAGGGTGAGGTTTAGTACTGCAGAGACTGTATGTGCCTTGTCACAGGACACTGCAATTGGTGTGTAAAAGTGCTTTGTGTAGTCTCAACTCACATTTAAATGCAAATATCTCAGCTCTGTGTCATGCTGTAGGTATGCCATCAAGCATGCTGCAATGTGCCTAAATAATTAGGAATTGTACTTTTCAGTTTTAGACACTTACTCATGGAGTTTCAGACCACTAAGCCAACCATTACAGGGCGGAGCCCTGTGTGACCCCCCCTGACCGGTTCTTGGCCAGGAGTCCACTTTGGCTCCACCAGCCTGCCTCCGTGTCCCTGACCCCACCGTCTGCCTCTATAAGAAGTTTGCGGCCCTCCATCACCCCCAGGCACCCGCCTGCGCCTCATCTCTGGTGCCTAGTGGTAGGCTCACTGTATCTTTGCTTTGCTTTGATCTTTTTCATTGTGTAAAACTGTTATTTCGTTCACCGTACCGCTAAAAATTACATTTGTGCCTTTGTTTTTGCCCGTTTCTTTTTTCTGTGCCTGTTTTTGAACCCGACCCAGCTCAGCCAGCTATCTCCGCTCTCCCGCCCCTGCTGCTGCGTCTCCTGCGGCCCCGCCCCCCTCACACACCCATTGGTCCCACGCCTCCCACCTCCCAGCTGGTCCTCCCTCCCACCTCCCCCTCTTAATGGCAGCTGCTGCACGGAGCCCTGTGTGACCCCCTGACCGGTTCTTGGCCAGGAGTCCACTTTGGCTCCACCAGCCTGTCTCTGTGCCCCTGACCCTGCTGTCTGCCGCTAAAAAGTTTGAGGTCGTCCACCACCCACAGGCATCTGCCTGCGCCTCATCCCTGGTGCCTAGTGGTAGGCATGCTGTATCTTTGCTTTTAGCTTTTTTGTTGTGTAAAACTGTTATTTCGTTCTCCGTACCGCTAAAAATTAAATTTGTGCCTTTGTTTTTGCCTGTTTCGTTATTCTGTGCCTGTTTTCAAACCCAACCCAGCTCAGCCAGCTCTCTCTGCTCTCCCGCCCCTGTCGCTGTGTCCCCTGCGGCCCTGCCCCCCTCACGCACCCATTGGTCCCTCGCCTCCCACCTCCTAGCTGCCTCACCCTCCCACCTCCCCCTGTTAATGGTGGCAACTGCGTGGAGCCGTGTATGACCCCCTGACCGGTTCTTGGCCAGGAGTCCACTTTGGCCCCACCAGCCTGCTTCCGTGCCCCTGACACCGCCGTCTGCCGCTAGAAGAAGTTCGAGGCCCTCCACCACCTGCAGGCACCGGCTGCGCCTGATCCCTGGTGCCTAGTGGTAGGCTCACTGTATCTTTGCTTTGCTTTTAGCTTTTTTGTTGAGTAAAACTGTTATTTTGTTCACCGTACCGCTAAGAATTACATTTGTGCCTTTGTTTTTGCCCGTTTCGTATTTCTGTGCCTGTTTTGGACCCCGACCCAGCTCAGCCAGCTCTCTCCGCTCCGCAGCCCCTGCCGCTACGTCCCCTGCGTCCCCGCCCCCTCACGCACCCATTGGTCCCTCACCTCCCAGCTGTTCCTCCCTCCCACCTCCCCCTCTTAATGGCGGCCGCTGCGCGGAGCCCTGTGTGACCCCCTAACCGGTTCTTGGCCAGGAGTCCACTTTGGCTTCACCAGCCTGCCTCTGTGCCCCTGTCCCCGCCATCTGCCGCTAGAAGAAGTTCGAGGCCCTCCACCACCCGCAGGCACCCACCTGCGCCTCATCCCTGGTGCCTAGTGGTAGGCTCACTGTATCTTTGCTTTGCTTTTAGCTTTTTCGTCGTGTAAAACTGTTATTTCTTTCACCGTACCGCTAAAAATTACATTTGTGCCTTGGTTTTTGCCCATTTCATATTTATGTGTCTGTTTTTGAACCCGACCCAGCTCAGTCAGCTCTCTGTGCTCTCCCGCCCCTGCCGCTGTGTCCCCTGCGGCCCGCCCCCTCACACACCCATTTGTAGTGTGGTTAGTTTTACGTATTCATTGCGCTTTAGCTTCAGGCTTTAGTCCTTTGTGCACTTTGCCCTGAATATATTTTATTCATTTGCTGACAGCTAAGAGCCTCTGTGCACTTTGCTCTACATGCTTTTTATTAGGCTTCGTACTGTTATTTTTCAAATAGCCAGTTCTACGGTGTTGTTTTTTATTCATATCACACTGTTTTGCCTACTTCAGCACTGGAGTTCTCCATAACATATTTACTCTGTTCTTCAGTCAAGGATACAGTCTGGTACATTGCCGATAGACGTGGTAGGAGTTTAGACTTGGCATTCCTGCGTAGGGACATTTTGTGATCACGATGACATGTTAGTTATAAAATCACTTCCTTGTCCCAATACACGCAAGAAGGAGATTCCGACCAGGGAACCACAACTAGGCGCTGACTGCCTCGTTGCAGATGCTGAACCAAGATCACAGGTCTTTGCTCAGGTATGAGGGCTGATGTCTCCACAGTAATTCTAATAGGCAAGCTAGAAGCTTAACATGCTGTGCTCTAAATAGAACAAGCAGAGGGAGAGTAGAAACTGTTAGACAATATGATAGCTTTGTTCTTGTGTTTTACTCTCCTGGTGACTATTTCAATCCTACTGTGTTGTATGGTTCTGGTTATTGCGGGTCACGCCTTAATATGTAAAATACAGTCGTTTTATTAAAACATTATATAAAACTTATACTGTCTTTGTTATTTGTATATGAGATCATATTGGAAATAAGAGAGTTGGTTTGGATCTGAGTAACCACGACTTCCCTGAGAAGTTCCAAAGATGTCATGCGCTCGGCTGCCGAATCATTCCTTCCACATGGGAGAAATGAGGCACTGCTAGTTAGCCGGAGCAAAAACCGGATTTAGGGTGACAGAGTTCTTTACATGTGGGTCAGACTCAGTCCCCCACACCGTTATCGATCCTGCTGCCTAGAAATCCAGTAGTCTCATTTAGAATAATGAGAGCCCACGCGACATGGCGCCGCCAACGTTTGGTCTGGCTCTAATGATTAGGTCCGACTGACTCTCTTGGTCTCATATATATTTTGACTCCTCGGTTCCGTATACGGAGACGTCCGTGGGGCTGAGGGTTTCCGCCGCCACAGGATAGGTGCTTCCTATTGCTTAGTGGTTGGTTGTTCAAGCTTGAACTTTGAAAGGAAAACCCTGATATTGGTGTGCCTTCTCTGACCTGGAGCTATTTTTTATAAATGGCGAATCCCAATGTAGTGAATATAGCAATCAATATGCGTCACCCGCTCACAGGACATCTGTTGGCACATGGACTGACGGTCCAGGGGGGTCCAGTCACTTTTGTGGTGGACGCCCATGCAGCCTATAGAACGGAACTTTTTTATTCTTGGGTCGGATTTCCAGCAGTGGATGGGGGTACAAATACTTTTCACGAATACACTGTTGCGAATGTCCCTGGACAATACAGGGCTTACGCTTACTTAGAAATACCTCTATCTTGTCAAGAACACCATAATTGGCTTGATGGCGCCCTCCCACACACAGTAGCACAAGTTAGGTTAGGTCCGCTGAGTAATGATGGTCCTACCTGGCCTTTATTGGCTACATACACACCACATCCTGCGGTTGCTCAATTGGCAGTGGTTGAAGTTCGTCGTTTATATACAGACTTAACGGCTACATATAGACGATTAGTTCAGTTTGTCATGCAGACACTAAGGGGGTCATTCCAACCCTGGCGGTCGGTGATAAAGCGGCGGCCAACCCGCCAACAGGCAGGCGGTCAAAAAAATGGAATTCTGACCCTGGCGGGAACCGCCAACACAGGCCGCCACTTTAACACTCCGACTGCCACAGCGGGACAGACAAACAGCGCTGCGGTCACCGCCAACAGGCAGGCGGCAGACAATGTACCGCCCATCCTATCACAACTCACCAATCTGCCACCTTTTCCGGGGCGGGAGCCCCGCCGATAAAAACACAGCGGAAACAGACTACGAACGGGAAAACGCTCACCTCTATACACTCCACGAGGACGGAGGACAGCATGGAACCCAAATTAAACATCCTACCAGCTCTTGTCTACCTGCTCATCTACCACGAGTACGAACTCCGGCGCAGAAGACAACGGTGAGTACTGCACCTACGACACAGGGGAGGGGGGAGGACGAAAGGTTACGGGCACACACGTACGCCCCCCCCCCCCAACTATCAACATACCAATGCAGAGCAACAACTGAGTGACACCCCCAAACCCCCCTGAAAAATGCAAAGACACAATAAAATGTTAATTAAAATGTATGTATAAATTAGGTTAAATGAAGTCATGGAAAATTATCGTCATGAAATATCAAAGCAAAAATCATGAACAGTGCGAAAGCTATGTACATAGTCAATAAGTCCTGCTCAGTGTGTCAAATATCCACAGTCCGTGGGCCAATGTCTACCAAACACATGGGCAAAGCCCACACAGGAGACCTGAGTCCGTTGGAGAGAACACTGCTGGGGCATCAGATGACAAAACTACAGGCACCTCAGGGGGAAGGGAAGGGGGGGCACCTCAGCCACAGGAGTCCACGACGCCAGAACCACGAAGGGGCCACCATGCCCACTGTGCCATCCTGGGGAGTGCAAAGCCACAGTCCATCAGGTGGATTACAGACTCCACTGGTCATGGAGGAGGCAGGGTGCCCAGAGTGCAGCGTGAACACTAGCTCGACACAGAACCGGCACTGTCAATGGGCCAGCGGAGCGGTGCTTGAGACGGCGGGGCCCAGCGGAGCGGTGCTTGAGACGGCGGGGCCCAGCAGAGCAGTGCTTGAGACGGCGGGGCCCAGCGGAGCGGTGCTTGAGACGGCTGGGCCCAGCGGAGCGGTGCTTGACAGGAAGGGCCCAGCGGAGCGGTGCTTGAGACGGCGGGGCCCAGCGGAGCGTTGCTTGAGACGGCGGGGCCCAGCGGAGCGGTGCTTGACAGGAAGGGCCCAGCGGAGCGGTGCTTGACAGGAAGGGCCTAGCGGAGCGGTGCTTGAGACGGCGGGGACCAGCGGAGCAGTGCTTGACAGGAAGGGCCCAGCGGAGTGGTGCTTGAGACGGCGGGGCCCAGCGGAGCGGTGCTTGACAGGAAGGGCCCAGCGGAGCGGTGCTTGAGACGGCGGGGCCCAGCGGAGTCCTGGGCCCGTGGGTGTCCTCCGTCACACACGGGATGGGGCTTGTGGGGCCCTCCTGGTCCGCGCCCCTGCTGGCTGACTTCTCCGCCCTGCTGCCCTTGCCCTCCTTCGATGAGGCTCTCTGGCCCTTGCCTGCCCTTGATGTTGTGGCAGGTGATGGGCCACGACTTTGCTCCTTGGGGGCAGCCGTGTCATCCTTCTCACGGCGGTCCTTGGTTTTACGGGTTCTCTTTCCAGGGGGGGGGCTGGCTGTTCCCTTGCTGCTGGCCGATGTATCTGTGCTGGGAAAGGGTGGACTCCAAAACCCGTGCACAATGGTCAGACTTGATGCAGGGCTGGTGGTGGCTGAGGTGCTCTTCGGACTCTTACCAGATGGAGGGGGTGGGTCAGGTGGTGCAAAGAGGTCAAGTTTGGAGAGGAAAAGTTTTTTAGGAGCAATGGGAAGGGTAGGTGCAGTGGGTATGGGAGTGGAGGGAGAGGATGTGGTTGTAGGAGAGTCAGGTGTGCTGTCTATGGGTGCAGGTGCTTGTGACGTAGGCTGTCGTGTGGTGGTTGGCTGTTGTGTGGGTGGCTGCCTGCGTTTGTGTGTTTTGGAAGAGGGGGTGACAGACACAGTGGGAGAAGACGCAGGGGACGTGTAAATGGCAGTGGGGGTGGTGACTGCACGTGTGCGGACTGTACTGGAGGGTGTGGTGGTGATGGAAGTACTGGCTGATGGTGGTGTGCATGCAGGTGTGAGTGGAGACGTCACAGGGAGGGGGGAGGGAGACGAGGAGGAGGGGGACACAGAGGTGGTAGTGACTGTTGGCATGTCTGCATCTGGGTGTTGCTTGGGTGAATGCTTGTGGGATCTGTGGTGCTTATGTCTGGATGAGCTGCCCTTGGGTGTTGAGGTGTGTGCAGGCTGGTCTGATGGTGTGGATGGGATAGGCTGAGGAACAGGAGACTGGGAGACGGTGGAGGCAGTTAGAAGAGGGAGGCTGGAAACAGGGACAATGGCTGCTGTCAGTGCTGAGGCCAGAGCATTGAACGATCGTTGATGGGCAGCCTGACCCGAATGAATGCCCTCCAGGTATGCATTGCTCCGATGCACCTCCCTCTCTACCCCCTGGATGGCATTCAAAAGGGTAGACTGCCCAACAATGATGGTCTGTAGGAGGTCAATGACCTCCTCACTGAGGGCAGCTTGGGTAACTGGGGCAGGGCCTGAGGTGCCTGGGGCGAAGGAGATGCCCGCCTTCTTGGGCGAGCGGGCTCGGAGCGAAGGCTGAGGGGCTGCTGGGAGGGCGGAGCTGCTGCGCTGGGTGGCGGCTGTACCTGTTGAGGCGGGGGGCACGGATGTTGCCGCCACCGCTAGGGAGCTCCCTTCCGAGGACGTGTCAGTGTCGCTGGTGTCACCACGGGTCCCCGTTGTGGAGCTTCCCTCGCCCTCCGTATCACTGGTGACCTCGGTGTCTGTAGCATGGCCCACCGGGGCCTTGTGAGTTGCAGCTCCCTCGTGCTCCGATGCTAATTCTCCTCCGCCTGATGATGCTAATGCACACATGCACAAGAAGATAAAGAAAAAGGGTGGAGGGAGAAATAAAGACAGGTTGAGTGCATGCATTGTCAACACCGTTGTCGGAGAGGACAGACACAGGAGCCTCCAGCACTACGCCGCGCAATCGGGGTACACTACTCAGTACTTGTGACTAGGCCTACAGGTCTATGGACAACAAATGCACACATGGGTGATGCTGGACCATGGATTGCTGTACTTGGCACCCTACAGAGGTGGGGGGTGGGGCACAGGGCCATGCCTAAAGGAGGGGACTACACTACAGAAAGCGCCATGGCCTAATGTCACCCACAGCCCTCCTCCCCCACCCAGGCACCTCCACTGCGCGTAAAGATAGCAGAATGTGCTGGTACTCACCCCCTTGTGTCTGCTGTGATGTCCTCACGCGCCCATCCAAATCGGGGAAGGCCACCGCCAGGATCCGGGACATCAGGGGGTCAAATGACCACTGGCACCCCTCCTACGTTGGGAGGCCATCCCCAGCAGTGACTCGGCGGTCTTCCTGGTCCCGCGGCGGATGTCCTCCCACCTCTTTCGGCAGTGGGTTCCCCGTCTGTTGTGGACCCCCAGGTCCCGGACTTCCTTGGCGATGGCACACCAAATGTCGACTTTCTGATGGGCGCTGACCTATTTGACATGTACAGGGTGGGAAAGGAAATTTCAACATTTTTCTGCATGTTAGATGTGATTGCCCCCCCCTCCCCAACCCTGCCATGTGGCACATGCTCTCATCTGTCGTGCCTTGCACTCCTCATTCGCTCCCCACCCCACCATCTTACATCCACCATACACAACCCAGGCATAGCCCATTCAACGTGCACCCAGTGTACTTACCTGTTGGTCTGGAGGACCGTAGAGTAGCGCATACTGGGGCAGGACCCCATCCACAAGTTTCTCCAACTCTTCTGAAGTGAAGGCAGGGGCCCTTTCCCGAGTCGCAGCAGCCATTGTCTCTTCCAGACCGAGGTCACAGCAGCACTTGCAGTATAGGTCCTCTCCTGTGGATGATCAGGTGTCGAGTGATTAAGCAGATAGAAAATGGCGGTCACGCCCGCGGCGGTGCGTACCGCGGCGGTGCGTACAGCGACCGCCGGCGCACATCGTCATTGGCTCCTGAGACCCATAGGGTTCAATGTTAACCAATGCTGCTTTGCGCCACGGTCTTCGACCGCCTACCGCCACGGTGTGCCACGCCAGCGCAGTGACCTCACATCCCACTGTCACACTTCACAGGTCAGGCAGCCGCCATTTCAAGGGCCCACATGGCATGATTTCTACTGCGTCACACAGGCCTAGGCCTTGCATTGCCACTCATACAAGCCGTTCCATGCATAGCGATTTGTGTACTGTGCAAGCTGTGTGAACGAACCTGTGGGTTGCTTGACTCTGTGCTCCATGTTGTCCTTCCTAGGCACCGTCCGCTGAGACTTGCGAGGAGAAGGATGAATCGTCCCGTGTACCGACCGCTGGTGGACCTGTCGACAATGGAAGAACGACATATTATACTTCGATACCGACTTGACCGAGCCACTATACATGAACTGTGTGCCCAGCTGGAGCCAGACCTGATGTCCCCCATCCGCCAACCCACAGGGATTCCCCCTCTGGTGCAGGTTCTACCAGTACTCCATTTTTTGGCAAGTGGGTCTTTTCAGACAACAGTGGCCATGTCATCAGGGATGTCTCAGCCTATGTTTTTTAAGGTTTTGTCCAGAGTGTTGTCTGCCCTGATGAAATACATGCGGAGATACATTGTTTTCCCTGAGGAGGGTGATTTGGCCACTGTGAAGGGTGATTTCTATGCCCTTGTACATATCCCCAACATCATTGGTGCCATTGATGGGACCCATGTGGCTTTAGTATCCCCAAAAGACAATGAGCAGGTGTACAGAAATAGAAAAAATTACCACTCGATGAATGTCCAGGTGGTCTATTTGGCTGACCAGTACATCTCCCATCTAAATGCCAAGTTCCCTGGGTCAGTGCATGACGCGTATGTCATGCGAAATAGCAGCATCCCTTTTGTGATGGAACAGCTACAGAGACACCGTGTGTGGGTAATAGATGACTCTGGTTACCCCAACCTGCCTTGGCTATTGACCCCAGTGAGGAATCCCCGGACCAGGGCAGAGGAACGGTAGAATGAGGCACATGGGCGAACTAGGAGGATTAGAGAACGGACCTTCGGGGTCCTGAAGGCCAGGTTTAGGTGCCTGCATATGACAGGTGGATCCCTAATGTACTCAGCAAAGAAGGTGTGTCATATCATCGTGGCCTGCTGTATGCTTCACAATCTTGCATTGCGACGCCAGGTGCCTTTCCTGCAGGAGGATGGTCCAGATCGTGGTGTTGTAGCAGCTGTGGAGACTGTGGAGAGTGAAGAGGAGGAAGACGACGGGGACGACACGGACAACAGGGACACAGTTATACAACAGTATTTTCAGTAGCACACAGGTAAGAATCACCCACGCCATTTTACATTTACTTCTGGCCTCCTGCATCTCTACTTTCTGTGTTTCCCCCCAGTTCCTTTTAATTGATTTTTGACTTTCCCTTCCCTTTTCAGAGCTGTATGACCCACAGCGTGACTTCTGCTTTGTTTGCCCATGGACTAATGCTTATTGACATTGGTATGTTGTCATCACAATGTAACTGAACATTATTGCACCATTATGTGTAATACATTTGTAAAGAATACGAGCAGACTCCTGAAATTTGAAGTGCAATTGGTGATTTATTTTAAGTGCTGCATATAGGTCCATGATAGTAAAACGGTGATGGGTGGGGGTGGAGTAATGTCCATGGCAGAGTCCAGTTCTCAGTAGCACAGGTGCATTGTCCATATGCCTGTGGAAGGATGGAGCAGGGGCAGTTCAAGGTTGGACAGGGTGACAATGTGGGACAGTGGGATGACATCAGGGGGTATCTTATGCTGGCGGAGGTCTTGGCATCCTACTCTGTCTTCTTGTGTGATCTCAGGTTCCGCTTGCGGGGTGGTTGATCTTCAGCAGGAGGTGGGGTTCTGGTGGCCTGTCGTTGTGTGGGGGCCTCCTGTCCACTAGCGCCGGCGGAGGTGGTAGGCTGTTCGTCGTCCGGGCTAGTGACAGGGGCCCTTTGGGGTGCCACATGGTCTCGCAATGTGGTGACTATCTGGTTGAGGGCCAGGACGATGGTTCCCATTGCGGTACCGATGTTCCTGAGTTCGTCTCTGAACCCCATGTACCGTTCCTCCTGCTGTGCCTGGATCTCCTGGAACCTGGCCAGTACCGTCGCCATCGTCTCCTGGGAGTGGTGGTATGCTCCCATGATGGTGGTGAGGGCCTCTTGGAGAGTGGGTTCCCTGGGCCGGTCAACCCCCTCTCGCACAGCAGCCCTCCCAGTTCCCCTGTTTCCCCGGGCCTCTGTCCCCTGGACGGTGTGCCCACTACCACTGCCCCCAGGTCCCTGTTGTTGTTGGGGTGATGGGTCAGCCTGGGTGCCCTGTAGTGGCGGACACACCGCTGATTGACGCGTCCTGGAGACAGAGGCATGGGCCCGCTGGGTGGGAGCTGTGCTGGTATTCCCAGAGGGGGTTGGGTCTGCTGTGGCCTGTGTCTGTGTGTGGTGAACCGACTGTCCAGAGGTCCCTGATGGTCCGGGCTGGTCATCAGGTTTTAGGTCGACAGAGCTGCTGTCATCACTGGGGGCCTGTTCTGGGGGCGGGATGGACAAATCTGGACCCTCCTGGCCGGTGTGTTGGCGTTCGGGCCCTGCAGGGGTAAAAGAGTATGGTTATTGTTTCTGTGTGTGCCATGGCGTGCGATTTGTGGGTGCCCTTGTCCCCCAGTGCTGGCATTCCCTTGTGGGAGGAGTTGTGAGGGTGGTTTGTGGGGGGGAGGGTGGGTATGTGCAGTGGTCATGCTTAGGTGATGGGTGTCCATGGTTTGTGTTGGCATTCAGGGATTGGTGTTGTGTTGGGTGGGTTGTGCTGGTGAGACATTGGCAGGGAGGATGTGTGCTGGGGTGTTGGGGGTGAGGGTGGGGGTGTGGGTTGGCATGCTGGTGGTTGGGGGGGGTGAAGTAGTTGGGATTAGACTTACCAGAGTCCATTCCTCCGCCTACTCCAGCGAGGCCCTCAGGATGCAGGATGTTCAAGACCTCTTGCTCCCATGCTGTGAATTCGGGTGGAGTGGGTGGGGGTCCGCCGCCAGTCTTCTGCACAGCGATGTTGTGTCTTGACACCATCGACCGCACCTTCCCCCGTAGGTCGTTCCAGCGCTTTCGGATGTCTTCCCGGTTTCTGGGATGCTGTCCCACAACGTTGACCCTGTCGACGATCCTTTGCCATAGCTCCGCCTTCCTGGCTATTGTGGTGTGCTGCACCTGTGTGCCGAATAGCTGGGGCTCTACCCTAATTATTTCCTCCACCATGACCCTGAGTTCTTGGTCCGAGAACCTGGGGTGTCTTTGGGGTGCCATGGGGTGGTGTGGGGTGGTGTTTGTGGTGATGAGTGTGGTGTGTGTGGTGGTGTGTGGTGTTTTGTGCGTGGATGTAGTGTGGGTGATGATGTTGTGTTCCTCTGTGTGTTGGGGTTTTCGATAGCTGTGCTCTCTCTCTCTCTCTCGCCTTCTCTCCGAATTTTTAGTAGTGGGGGTTTGTGGGTGATGTGGGTGTGTGTTTTATAGTTGATTGGATGTGTGGGAGTGGTGTTTGTATGTGTATCAGGTGTGTGTATTTCTAATTGTCCAATGTGGCAGTGTTTTGGCGCTGGGTGTGTATTTTGACCGCGGCGGTGTGTACCGCCAATGGAATACCGCGGTTAAATAACCGCCACGTGGATTCGTGGGTCGTAATGGCATGGGCGTGTTTGTGTTGGCGTGACGGTGGAGGTTTGGTCATCTCCAGTTTATCGCTGACCGCTGATGAGGCGGCCTTCCGTGGATGTCGGGTTTTTGGCGGTTTGGCAGTTGTGGGTCAGAATGACCGTGGCGGTTTACCGCGGCGGTAGAATGGCGGTCTTCTGACCGGCGGTAAGTGCCTTTTACCGCCGAGGTCAGAATGACCCCCTAAATACTAACGCAGCGCGTGCTGCTCCGGCGCACCCACAGGCAGTGGTTCCGGGTATTAATCCTGCCACTGTACACTCAGTTATGGGTAAAGTACTGGCTAAACGAGAGGAGACTCCATTTTGGCTGGCGCAAAAAATTAATACGTTGGAAGCAGTATTTCCCCATACAGGACCTCAGGATAAACATAGAATTTTGACGATGTGTTTGCCGTATGGGATGGTTCCTCCGGTGGACCTTTGTAATACCTGGGGCACGGTGTTTGCTGCGCTCTACACTACGGCACACGGTACACCGACATTAGCTAATTTACCGGACGTGCTTAAACAGATTCAAGATTAATATAGGGCTGCCCCTGCCTTAGATTTGGGCATGCAGTTGCTGGGCAATTTTGCCACAGTTTCTTCTATTATTTTGAGTAATCTCAAAGGAGAGGCAGTAGCACTAGCAGTGCGAATACGTCTTCTGGATGTTCCGCTGCTTAATCAGGAGCGGGAGCTTCCGAGAATAATAGCGGAAACATATTCTAGTATTGGTCGTGATAGCCTAGGGGCTAGACCACAAAAACCCCAGTTACAGGGTAAAAATAATAAAGATAATACTAAACAGCAACAACCTGAGGGTTCTAAAAAGCGCTGGGAAATGAAACAGCAAACACCTAAGAAAGATGGTGGGCAGTCTCCGCAACCGGAGACCCCACAGAATAAGTATAATCTCAGGAATAGGGATACTTTAAAGACGCCTGATAGATATCAATATACTGATACACGCCAATCTCGTTCCTTTCAGGACTCCTCGGAAAAGAGAAGTGAGAGAGGTGGGCGGTCAGAGCAGAGGACGGAGTAAGTGAAACCGAGACAGGATTCACAACGCTCAGCGGAGGTTTCTATTAAACAAGAAGAGAAACCGCTGCAACAAAAACAGCAATTTAAAAAGAAGAAAGTGGCAGCAGTCTCAGTTAGACATGCCGCTCAAGAAGAGAGTTCTCTTGACGAACAAGACATGGGCGTTAGCACTGTTAGACAGCGCGGCAGAGGTCACAATAGTTCGCCGGAGTCTTCTAGAGCATCTGGAGGTGAAACCAACTGATGACTTCATACAAGTCAAAAATGGCGGATATGCGAGTCTCTGATCCTGATAGAGTATATGAAGTGACTCTGCGATTGGAAGGGGACATTGACCGTATTATAAACGCCATTTTTTGGGACCATGTGGTAAAATCATATGATGTTCTGCTGGCCGAACAGGATTGGCCACCTGACTTTGTTCGCGACTGTCCGGTTGGGGAGGAGGTTATTACACCTTCCTTCTCACCACTTGTTCCGAGTGAACTAGCGGAGTCCTATAGTAAATCATGGGCTCTAGCACAGGCTCCCGCCTTGTATAGAAATAACGTGGGTTGGGACAGACAATCACCTTATCATGTAATTCCGATAAAGGGCGAACCTCAGCCACAACCGCAGTATCCTATCAAATTTGAAGCAAGGGCATCGGTTAGGAAAATTCTTACACAATTGGAGTACCAGGGTGTAATTGAGCCCTGTGTCTCGCCGATGAATAATCCCTTATTTCCGGTTGCTAAACTGGACCATTCATATAGGATAGTGGTGGATTACCGACATTTGAATAGTCATACACGCACATATGCACTACAGAATTCACATAGCGCAGCGCCCATGAATAATATCGTACGTAAGAAGTACAAGACAACATTAGATATCTTGAATGGATTTTTCTGCCAGAATATAGCGCCAGAGAGTCGGGACTATACCTGTTTCACTGCGTTTGGCTCTCAGAAATTTTTTTGTCGTTTGCCTCAGGGGTATAAGAATAGCCCAGGACTGTTTTCGGCTCGTGTAACTGAAATGCTGCATGAGTTCGACCCTGAAGCGTTATCATATGTTGATGACATATATCTGACAGACGATGAGATTCTGCAACATCTAAGGCGTGTATCGCGCATTGTTGTGGGGTTTGCTGATATTGGCTATAAGTTTAATTTTAAGAAATCAAAGATTGCCTTCCTCAGCGTCATTTTCCTGGGATATGAGTTGTCGAGTGAGGGCAAGAGCTTAGCGCCACATTTTTTGGAGAAATGTGCTTTATTGCAGCCTCCTAATACGGTTCGGAAGCTCCAGTCATTGTTGGGGTTTCTGAATTTTGGCAGAACTTACATTCATGATTATGCGACGCGTATAAAACCCTTATACGAGTTGATTCGCCCAAATTTTTCGAGTAGATTTTGGACGATTGAACATACACACATACTACGAGAGTTACAGAGTGATCTCTTAGCAGTTTAACACTTACACACACGGGACAATAAAACACATTTAGTCATCAGGGTGATACCTGGGGCTGTTGGGTTTACTTATGTCACCTTTAATGAGGGGGAGACAGTCCCGATTGCATACAAGTCTCACTTGTATTCTGCTGCAGAACAACGATTTGCACAGACTGAGAAAATTCTAACTGCAGTACAGATGGCTGTTATTAAAGAAAGACCGCTAGCCCAGGGCCAACGCATCATTGTCGTTTCCCCAATTCCGGCCTTAGAGGCAGTTACAAAAGCGAGTGTTCCAAATTCGAAAGCTTTGCACCCGCGATGGATACAATGGGCTACGTCTTTGACAGCCACTGATGTAGATTACGTATTTGACCCAAAACTGTAGACTCAAGAATTTCTTCAATATGAAATGGAATACCCTGTTCCTGCTGGTACGTTGCCTATTGACCAATATCAAGTGGTTATGTATACCGATGGCTCTGCGCAACCAGCGGTTGGGACTAAACAACAGTATTCTGCTGCATGTGCGGTGGTGAGCGGCACTATGGAGGGGGACGTGTTCTGCCCCCGACATGCTTATACTAAAACCTTGGGAGATTGCACGGCACAGCTGGCTGAGCTCAAAGCTCTATTGTTAGCATTGGAGCACGCGGATCCGGTGAATTTAACCTTGCTGGTCTGTGACTCCTACTACTGTGTACAGTCTTTCAATGAATATCTACACTATTGGAAGATGAATGGGTTCAGAGATTCTAAAGGCAACACCATTAAACATAAAATGTTGTGGGGTAAGGTTGCGGATCTGAAGAAAACGCTTCCTAAAGTCCATGTTGTGCATACACTTGGACACCAGCGCGTTGGAATACACGTTGCTGGGAATACTTTGGCTGATGAAGCCGCGAAATCGGCAGTGGCTATCGCCACTGTGGCCGCAGTGACTCGTTCGAGTTCCAAACCAGACACAGAAATTTTGGCTGCCATAAAGGCTACGGTTGATGGCACGCCCTATCCTAAAGGATTTCCTTCTAAATATAGTTACTGCTTGAATAGTGCGCTGAATGCTACTGTTACAATTTCAGGCATTGGTGTACGTGAAATTCCCAATAAAATTGAGAGAACTCGATTAATTTCTGCAGCACATGAGGGGGTGGCGTCTGCACATGCTGGTGTGGCTGCCACGATTTCACTTTTACAGACTTGTTACTGGTGGCCTGGTCTCTATAAAGAGACGAAGCAATATGTCCTTTGTTGTGACGTTTGTCAACAAATTAAAGCGTCGTCGGCTAGACGCCCACAGCAGACGCCCCTTCTGATTTCAAATAAACCATTACAGTGTGTGTACTTGGATCATTGTGGTCCGCTGACACCAGATAGTGCATACAAATATATATTGGTTGCTGTAGATTCGTGCTCCAGATTTGTGTGGGTATGGCCACAACGCTCGGCTGACGCTCCAACTGTTATTAATGATTTGCGCATCTTTGTCGATACATTTGCAGTTGCGGCTTTTCATTCGGACCAGGGCCCTGCTTTTGCCTCTAAGGCATTCAGGGACACCATGGCTTCGTTGGGGGTCCAACTCCAATTCTCGTCTCCATTTCATCCCGAGGGAAATTCTGTCGTGGAGCGTTTAAATCGTGATTTAAAGCAGTCCTTGACGGCCAGAGTTATAGGTACGGGTCGTGGTTGGCTAGCCCACCTATATGGAGTACAGAGAGCACTTAATAACTTGCCTAGAAGGTCACTGGGGGGTCGTACTTCATATGAGTGCCTGTTTGGAACACGAATGTATGTTCCTGATCTAGATGGTCCTGGTGTGGAGGCGGCAGATATGCCCTTTGACATAAATGATCGTGTCACTGTTTTGCAGGATTTACAACAATTCCGTGAAGATAACTCTTCTGCCAGTGCTGCCTCCTCAGGAATTAAGGATGAGCCAGTAACACCTACTGGTTGGATACCCAGGATTGGGGATCTAGTGCGTGAAAAGGTCGCAGTTAAAAAAGAATTTGGTCCTTCTTATCGAGCACCTGTCCCTGTGTTGGGGGTGAGCGGCACGAGAACTGTGATTTTACCGCCGCTGCAAGGGGCCAAAGGATATCGCTTTGTTTCCATTGATAATGTCAAGTTACAACATGTGGCCGATTCTGCACAGCAGACCAAGAGGGACACCCAGTAGTTCCGGAATCCCTCTCACTACTGGGGAAGAAGTCCCACTGCAGGTGATTTTCACCGACACTGTTTCCTCTCCGAGCTTGGGGAGGGTGGATGATGATCTTGCGATTGTTCCACCGACGACGATTATTATGGAATCTTTTGATCAAATTGCTGTACGTTCTACTGATGTTTCTGAACATGTGGTTTATAGCGTGCCAAGGCGAGAGCCTCCATCTGCTTCTTTGTTCACAGTTGCACCTTTTGCTAGAACTGCTTCTGGCTGCTTCAACGACGCTGATAATGATGTGTCCGGCTCCTCGTCCTCGATGTCTTCTTTCCACGGTCCACGACGGCTGCTGGGTTGGCTTAAACGCACATATTTTGTTTTTCCTTGGAACTATTTTTGGCTGTTTTTGGCCGTGATGACTCTTTTATTATGGTTAGGATTTGTGGTTACTTTTTTTCTGATAATACATGGTCATTTTCTTCCTGATCGATCTGACATTGAGCACGTGGAGACTGTGTTAAAACCGCATTTTTCGTCTCATATGGTTCGAAGAGATTTGTCCACTGTAAACATTTCTGCAATACCAATTCCGGATGGGATTGTGTGGGATAAAGTAATGTTTGATATATATGGTCCCACTGAATTGATTCAAATACCGTATGTCCTCAAGTTATCAATGAATGATATTGTTATACCTGGTATTGTTTCTGATGATTGGGATGTGAAGACAGTAGATTCTATGCTAACAGATTTGCAATATTATACTGTCTATGACGATGAAGATGCTTAACAATTTAGAGATAATCATGGTGACATGTTTTGCTACAACTATTATGGACACCACTTTATTCATAAAGCTAGTAGCCCTAAGTCCATGTTTAATTATGTGCAATGGGAACATTGCTCGACTCCTCCACAAGGGAGTTCGAAAACGTATTATGATAAATTTGCATATTTTTCTGGGCATGATCAATGAAATGCTAAGTCCTACTATTTTAAAGTTGCACCGTATTCTAATAAGCAAATGTTATTGACCGATACTAAATTGCTGTATTCAAATTTGTTTGTATCTAAACTTTCGGTCGAGGGGTATGACTACTGGTTTAAAACTGTTGACTTGAAAAGTGTTTGGGGTTCGAAAAATTGGCAGATGCAAGGCAGGGACACGTTATTTAGAGCATGTATTAACCCTGTGCAGATGATTTTCCTCAATGACACAGTACAACAGACTAGCTGTTTGGGCTTAGCGACAATTAGGGAGTTGACTTTGCCTAGTATACCTGTCCCTTCTAAATAAAAAAATTGGCAGCACTATGTGAATGCTACTTTTAGTGAATTTACAGATTGGGTCCAGAATGGTATGCTTAACATTTCATCGTTACATCCAGGCGGGTGGTTATTATGGCCTGTAGACACTAATGTGTGTCATCAATGTTTTGTCACCTCTTCAGGGGGGTTCAGGACTAGTAGGGCAGACCCTCATTACGTATCACCAGAACATGCTGATATTATAACTACATACAGTGTGGGGAAGCTTTGTCAGCAATGGTTGAAGTCATCCACGCTGGATGCAGTTAAGTCACATCTCAAGTTACTGTCTAATGATACTGATTTACAAGATTTTTTGTCAGGTCCCAAAGTACCACGGAAGAAAAGGTTCTTATACGAAGTTTATAATGAGATTTTGAAGCTTTCACAACAAGAGGCTACAGCCCGGTTGAGGCAGATTGATCAGGAAAATCTGATGGAGTCTGTTGTTGATAATGGCATGCATACCCTTTCTGACCGTGATTGACAGCATTGTTTCCTCTGCCATTTACATTATTAAATCGGACATGTCTTCTTTATATCATGTTCAGAGTCAAACGCGGTCCATCATGCAGCTGGGTTGGACTCTTCAGACCTTGAAGGCGGGTCGCGTTCCATGGCAGCACGTTCGTGCCAGAGAGATCTTTATCTCTTTTAATTTGACTCGTCAACAACAACTGATGGCTAAAAAGGAAGCGACATATGTTATGTTAAATATTGAGAAATTAGAGAAACTGCCTTTGACGGTAGCTGAGATTCCGTCAGCTGAGTAGTTGATTCATGGGGTTATTAATTTGCCTATCTCCACTTTGCAATTTACTTATTGTTTGAAGCACATTCCGGTGGGTAGATATGAACTATTGGGAGACAGTTACATACACGAGGTGTGGGAGCTTCCCTTTCAGTACAGATGTGTTAATGGTTTGAAGGAGGTTTTTCTTAGCGGCAGTGAATGCGAAGCTTCTGTCAGCCATTCAATGGTTTGTAAACAGCTGTCCTTGCATGGGGCGTGTAACGCTTCGATTGCTAACTTAGCTTGTTATCTGAAGGGAGTTCCAGTCCCGGTTATTAAAAACACTTTCCAGGTGCTTTCTAACAGCAGTTACATTGTTCTTAACAGCGAACGCTGCTGTGGGATGCGTGCCGGAATAGTTTACATCGTCGTTGTCAACAAGGCCGTTACGTGCTGCGGGAATGTGTTGTTTCCCCCCACTCAATTTAGTGAGGTAGCGGACATCTGGCCTCATATTGCTACTTCCAAGGTTGATTTCGACAAGTTGAGTTGGCTAAAAGCTTTATTGTTTCAAAAGCATGTGGCCCTTACATCTGCTAGCGAGACCTACGCACTTCAGGTGGCAAGGTCATCGGCGGAGATAAAGTCCCTTTTGAATACTAACTTTCCAAGTCACTTTGGTGAACTTGTGGGACGTATATTTAATGCATCCAGCACTGCTGGTATTGCACATTTTTTCAAATCCGTTGGTGTTGGTTTTGCTCACACCTTCTCTTCCATATTCGGTTTGATACCTTCGGCTATACATTCTATTTTCGGAAGCGTTTTTGGGGGTTTCCCGATTACTTTGGCTTTATTGGCTGGAGTCTTGCTGTTGTTGCTATTTTTTCGCATTGGCTGTCCCGTCATGACTAGATCCTGTATTGCTGCTCCCGTCAGCGCAGCTGTGTCGTGAACGCATGATGCAGCATTCTGGAGCAACACTCCTGGGACATTTGGAGTGTGACTGGTCTCTGTCATTCAGACCGGTTTTGGATTGTGTGCAACCCGTGTTTCGATGCCTTTGGTGCTCGTTTGAACATGCACTGTCTCTCTGTCTCTCACTGCAGCGCCCTCCAATGGTCGATACTGATCTGTTGATGTTCCCGATTAGGGCTCATTCCCAGACTTGTGTACTACGGTTGCACTTGCTTCGTGAGGCGGTTTATGAGATTCCCTTCCTGGAGGAAGATGGTATTGTCTCTTTCATAGGCCCTGCACGGGGTGCCGCCCTGAATGGTTTTGGGGCTTTGGATCACACCTGCTCCATGGTACTTTGTGGCGTGGATCTTCCGATATTGACATATATCGAAGTGGAGGAACTCCTGCGTTCTGTTGCTTCTGTCTGACGATTGGATTTTTGCGAAATTGACACTATATTGAATTTGGCTTTATGATCACATGTTATCTAAATTTATGACTTTGTTGTCTTCTCACCTTGTCGAAATAATTGTTTTAGATATTGTTTATATTTGGGGCATCCTTTTATATTGTTGGAACCACTTGCTACCGACAAGGGGAGGGTGTAGTGTGGTTAGTTTTACGTATTCATTGCGCTTTAGCTTCAGGCTTTAGGCCTTTGTGCACTTTGCCCTGAATATATTTTATTCATTTGCTGACAGCTTAGAGCCTCTGTGCACTTTGCTCTACATGCTTTTTATTAGGCTTCGTACTGTTATTTTTCAAATAGCCAGTTCTACGGTGTTGTTTTTTATTCATATCACACTGTTTTGCCTACTTCAGCACTGGAGTTCTCCATAACATATTTACTCTGTGCTTCAGTCAAGGATACAGTCTGGTACATTGCCGATAGACGTGGTAGGAGTTTAGACTTGGCATTCCTGCGTAGGGACATTTTGTGATCACGATGACATGTTAGTTATAAAATCACTTCCTTGTCCCAATACACGCAAGAGGGAGATTCCGACCAGGTAACCACAACTAGACGCTGACTGCCTTGTTGCAGATGCTGAACCAAGATCACAGGTCTTTGCTCAGGTATGAGGGCTGATGTCTCCACAGTGATTCTAATAGGCAAGCTAGAAGCTTAACATGCTGTGCTCTAAATAGAACAAGCAGAGGGAGAGTAGAAACTGTTAGACAATATGATAGCTTTGTTCTTATGTTTTACTCTCCTGGTGACTATTTCAATCCTACTGTGTTGTATGGTTTTGGTTATTGCGGCTCACGCCTTAATATCTAAAATACAGTCGTTTTATTAAAATATTATATAAAACTTATACTGTCTTTGTCATTTGTATATGAGATCATATTGGAAATAAGAGAGTTGGTTTGGATCTGAGTAACCACGACTTCCCTGAGAAGTTCCAAAGATGTCATGCGCTCGGCTGCCGAATCATTCCTTCCCATGGGAGAAATGAGGCACTGCTAGTTAGCCGGAGCAAAAAACGGATTTAGGGTGACAGAGTTCTTTACACGTGGGTCAGACTCAGTCCCCCACACCGTTATCGATCCTGCTGCCTAGAAATCCAGTAGTCTCATTTAGAATAATGAGAGCCCACGCGACACATTGGTCCCTCACCTCCCAGCTGCTCCTCCCTCTCACCTCCCCCTCTTAATGGTGGCCGCTGTGAGGCCACGCCGCTGGCGCGCCAGAGGCAAGCCTGTCTGTGCCCATCCGTGCCTGGACTGCACCTGAACCGCGCCCAGCACCGGTCCCCCGGATTCTCTCAACCCTAAGCCCCCCAGACAACACTACTCAGCCAACACACTACACTCCCTAAACCCAGGTCTACACCCCACCTGCGCCCAAGCCAACCCCAAGCACACACATGGACCCTTTACATGCTATGCTTGCCGGTTCTCCAGCACCCCCACAAACACCATAAACACCTAAACGCCCCACGCCAACCCCAACACGCCCCACAACAACGCTAGCACGCTCTACAACAACAATACCCCAACGCACAACAACACTTACACCCCCCACAGCAACACCATCACGCACCACAACAACAGCAAAAACACTCACACGCCCCACACCAACTCCAACAAGCCCCACAAAAAATCTAGCACGCTCTACAACAACACTACCACAACCCACATCAACACCAACAACACCATCACGCACCACAACAGCAACAGCTCTCGCAATCACCTTAACTGCATACTCCTAAACACCCGCTTCATACACAAACATGTCCTCGAACTCTGGAACCTGATCACATCACACTCCCTGGACATTGCCTTCCTCACGGAAACTTGGATGAATCCCTCATCTGAGCCCGATAAAGCCATAGCCATCCCAGAAGGCTACAAAATCCATCGTATAGATCGTCTAAACAAACCAGGAGGTGGCATCGCCATTGTATATAAAAACACCATAAAGATCACCACCAACACACTCGACACCCTAGACAACGCAGAACACCTGCACTTCCTAATTCACATAAACGCCAACACCACCTTCAGAGGAACCCTCATTTACAGACCACCAGGACCTCGCCCCCCTTCAAGGACGCCATCAGCCCCCATGCCGTCACTTCCACAGACTACATCCTCATTGGTGACATCAACTTTCACCTGGAGAACCACCACGACCACAACTCCACATCCCTACTAGACAACCTCACGAACCTAGGACTCAAACAACTAGTCACATCACCCACCCACTCAGCAGGACACATGCTAGATGTGATTTTCACCTCCATCAACCACATAATCTTCACACACACCACCGAACTCCACTGGACCGACCACCACTGCATTCATTTCTCCTTCTCGAAACCCCCCACACACTACCACCAACACACCACACCCTACTGCATGTGGGACAAGATCCCCTCAGAACACCTGAATGCCCAGCTCACACAAAACGCCCCCCCAACACCAACGACCCCAACATTGCTGCCCTTAACCTCACACAATGGATTACAACCTGCACAGACTCACTCGCCCCTCTTAGAAGAAACATCACTACCCGCAACATCAAGAACACCCCATAGTTCACCACTGAACTCCAAGCCTCCAAGTGTGAATGTAGCAAAGCAGAAAAAGCTTGGCGCCAAGAACCCTCAATGACCAAATTCTCCACCCTCAGAACCACCATACTCAAACATCACCAACTCATAAGGACCACCAAAAGGGCTTACTATAAGGAACGCATAGACAGTAACTCACATAACAGCAAGAAACTCTTTACCATCATCAAAGAGCTCACCCAAATCCTGCAACATCGACCCCATTTAAACACAGAACATCTGCAACTCCCTCTCCAACCACTTCCACCTCAAAATCTTAGACATACACAACAGCTTCACACCACCAGCATCCACCACCTCCAACACCGACACGACCAACAACAACACCCCCCCCTCCTCAACCTACTACACACCTGGGCCCCCACCAACAACAAAGAAACCAAAGTAACCATGAATTCCATCCACTCAGGCTCCCCCTCGGTCCCCTGCCCCCACCACATCTTCAACAAGGCCAGCCCAACCATCGCTCTCAAGCTTCACACCGTAATCAACAGCTCCTTCACTGCCGCCACCTTCCCAGACGCCTGGAAGCACGCAGAAGTAACCGCACTCCTGAAAAAACCCAAAGCAAACCCTGATGACCTCACGAACTACCACCCAATCTCTCTTCTCCCTTTCCCCGCCAAGGTCGCTGAGAAGTTAGTGAACGCCCGCCTGTCTCACTTCCTAGAGCAAAACAACGCACTTGACGCCTCCCAGTCTGGATTCCGCAAGAACCACAGCACTGAGACCGCCCTCATCGCTTGTACTGATGACATCAGAACCAGAGTCGACAAAGGCGAGACCATCGCACTCATCCTCCTGGACCTCTCTGCAGCCTTTGACACTGTCTGCCACCAAATACTCCGTACACGCTTTTACAACGTAGGAATCTGACACAAGTCCCTGGACTGTCTCACCTCCTTTCTTGCCGAAAGGACCCAGAAAGTCCACCTCCCTCCCTTCCAATCCCCAGCAACCAAGATCATCTGCGGAGTTCCCCAAGGGTCCTCCCTCAGCCCCACCCTCTTCAACATTTACATGGCCCCGCTCGCCAACATCCTTCGCCCACACGGAATCACCATCATATCCTACGCAGACGCCACCAAGCTCGTCATCTCCCTCACCAGGAACCCCACCACCGCCAAGACCAACCTCCACGCCAGACTCCTAAACACCACCAAATGGATGACAGCAAGCCACCTCAAACTAAACTCCGACAAAACCAAAATCATCATCTTCGGCCCCAACAAAACAATATGGGATGACTCCTGTTGGCCCACCACCCTAGGACCACCGCCAACACCGCTACCCACGCACGCAACCTCAGCATCATCTAAGATTCTTCTCTCGCCATGACCCAGCAAATCAACTCAATCATCTCCTCCTTCTTCAACACCATCCGCATGCTGCGAAAAACCTTCAAATGGATACCCATAGAAACCAGAAAGACCATCACCCATGCACTCATCAGCAGCAGGCTAGACTACGGAAACGCCCTCTACGCTGGCACCACAGTCAAGCTTCAGCAGACACTCCAGAGGATCCAAAACGCAGCCGCACACCTCATCCTGAACCTCCCACACCATGAACACATCTCCGCCCACCTCAGATCCCTCCACTGGCTTCCTATCGACAAAAGGGTCATCTTCAAAGTCCTCATCCACACACACAAATCCCTCTACAACACTGGACCAGCCTACGTCAACGAAAGAGTGAACTTCCACATTCCCACCCGCCACCTACGCTCCGCCGCCCTCGCCGTAGTTTCTTGCATCCAACGCACCACCTCCGGAGGCAGGGCCTTCTCCTACCTCGCCCCCAAAACCCATGGTCTCCCCCATGGTTGCTCCCTCCTCTACCACCCAACCCCAGTCGAACCCCATCCTCCACCCTTAACTCTGTGGGAGAACCCACCCTATCTCCTTTCTCAAGGTGAGATCGCCACAGGAGGTCTCCCACTGGGCCCATGCTTGCTATCTATAAAGAGCCCATTCCTGCATTAGCTGTGTTAGTCACCCTTTTCTAAGGTTTTAATCAGTTCATCTACTTCTTTACAGTTTCTGAAGTTATACATTTTGTTATTAGCCATTACTTTCAGGGAAGCTGGGAATTTCAATTGGGCCGTAGCTCATACCCCCTTCAAAACATCAATTATTTTCCCCAGTTCCCATTGTTTATTTAGTGTCATACTTGATAGGTCAGATCTACTCTCAAAACTGTTGGCCTCCACCATTAGTGACCTCTTTTTCAGAGCAGCAGCTAAGATACGCTCCTTAATTGCATAAGTATGAAAACTGGCCAATATTTTCCTAGGCTTTTCCCTATTTGGGAGTTTTCTAAACAGATCTCTGTGCACCCTTTGGATGTCCTTTGCAATGTTTCTTTTGTGTCTTCAACCTGCACCCCTTGCTTGATCAGGTGGACTACCAGATCTTTCAAGTCCCCTCCTTCCACGCCATCTGGGACCTTTAAGAGCCTCAAATTGTTTCTTCTTTGATTATTCTCCAGAGATTACAGCTTAGACAGGACACTTTCCTCCCCTATTTTCAGACTTTGAATTTGCACCCTATGTTTTCCATTGCTATCCTCAAATCTCCAACTTCCTCCTCCAGGGCGGCAGTCCTCCCTGCCAAGTTGTCAATCTTTTTTCCAAGGACCTCACAGAGGCCTCTTATCTCCTTCTGATTAGTGTTTGAGGTCCCTAACCTCCAAAGAGAGTGCTCTTAACATTCCTGTTATGGATTGATTGAGAGGTTCTTCTACTGAGCCCCATGCCTGCCCTTCCTCACCCCCAGATAGTAGTCTCGAAGGGGAACCCCTGCCCTGACCGTGCTGCTGACTTCCCCCCTCTGATCCTGGCACCTCATCCATCTCAGCCCCGTGCGAGTCTCTGTTTGGCGCCCCATTAGAAGAATCAGCTAACAAGTCTTGACAGGAGGGTCTACCAACTTCAATCCCTCCCAAATCCACATCTTCCAGAACTTGAAAGCTGTTAGGGCTGCAATCAATTTGCGCAACTTGATTTACCCCTGTACTACTCCTGCTACTCAAATCAACCCTTTCAATATGTGCACCTTGTTGCGAAGGCTTTCTCTCCTCCAATGCTGAGGTGCTGGGCAGAACTCTAAAGCATGTTTTTAGGGAAGGGGTAATCCTAAGCCCCTTACTCAGTACCCTCTCATCTTTTAAACTAGAGGTAGCCTTACCAATACATCTATTATCACCTCTGATTTGATTCTCCTGGCCGTCAAAGTTACCAGATACAATACTTTTATGGGGTGCCACACCACCAAGAGAAGATGATTCTCCTTTGGGCCCAGAAATCTTCCTGCCACTTCTTAGAGAGTAAATTGGTCCAGCTTTATTCGCTCCTGCTGCTCCTCCTTTCCTTTTGTTAGCGTTCAGCCCCCTGGAGCCATGTATTACAATGTTTTTAATTTCTTTTGTTATTATTCTTTCACTAATGGACCCAGGTCGAACAGTCACATAGCTGGGGGGGGCAAATTACCTTGCCTTTGTGATTCAAAGTCCGATGCCAGCAAGGACTATGCCCCCTCTCCGTGCTCTGGAGTCCCTCTGCCGCAGTTGCTGCCTCTGCCTCTTCTGCCCCGGAGGGAAATTCTTGCAGCTGTCTCCCTGCCACGTTGGATCCCGCCCACTGCCCGGGACGAGAAAATAGGTGCTGCACGCTCCAGGGATTCTTTTCGCTGTGTCCCCTCCACCACAGCTCATCTTTGCTGCCAAAAATACCTTGCTAAAAGGTAGGAGGACACCATGCCTTAACCTGCTTTGCTGCTACCGCATCATAGTCCATGCTGTGCACTCCCCTGCGCATCCAGGCTTCACCGAGCCGGGCATAGAGAGACCCTCCCGCGGCCCGATACCTAGCCGGCTGCCATGTTCTCCCCAGCTAAGTTTGTAAAAACTTGTTTATATGCTTCAAAGCTGTTTTTCAGGGCAATTTCAACGCACAGTCACAGAGCACTCACAGACTCTGCACTATTATGCCCCACCTTTCAGAAAAACATCTAATTACTTGCCTATATATATGAATAAACGCAATTGTCTACCTCTAGTACCACAATCAAATTTTTTAGTACATGTGCCACTATCTGACTTCTTTCTTTAGCAGCTGTATGACTCTGTTTATCCATATGTAACTGGATGAACATGTACCTGAGGGCCTGCATTACAGAATAAAGGAGTGTGTCAGTGTATCTGCAATTGCCTTTATTAGCCCTGCATGCAAAAGTGCTTTCTGAGTATGCCGATGAATGTAGAAGTGTCTCTGTCAGTGAGTGAGACACAGATCCCATGCTTTGGAAACATGACTATTAACTTCTTATTGACAATTTTATTCTATATACTGCTCGGGTTACGGATCAGAAAGTGTATGAGTACGTTTTCTAAAGCTGATAAGTAAGTTTCCTAATCACTTAAGTACATTGCAGCATGCTTCATGGAATACCTATAGCATGCCAGAGAGATGAGATATTTGCAAAAAAACTTTAGTTTGAGACTGGACAAAATAGTAGTATAGGACAATTTATGTAGCCAGTGACAGTACTCACAGGCTCTGCACTACTAGCGCTCACCCTTCAGAGAAGCTCTATTTGGATATATAAAAAGGTTGTGGTAGTATTTCCCTATATGTCTGAGTTGACATACCTGTCTA
Source organism: Pleurodeles waltl (assembly GCF_031143425.1). NCBI lineage: Eukaryota > Metazoa > Chordata > Amphibia > Caudata > Salamandridae > Pleurodeles > Pleurodeles waltl. The sequence continues at coordinate 467,605,461 of NC_090437.1, forward strand.
ACTCTAGTAGCACAACAACGTGTTTTAGTGCATCTGCTAATGTGAAGCTACCAGGTTTAGTACCTGTATAACTATGTTTATCTGTACAAAAGTACATTTCCTAATCATTTAAGCAGATTGCTGCATGCTTAATGGAATATCTACAGCATGTGAGAGGATTAACATATTTTAGCATGTTAGCAGCTGAATACAGGAAAGGATTGTGCTAGTATCTGAATAAGCATAGTTGTCTACGTCTAGTAGCACAAAAAGGGGAGTTTGAGGTTCTACAAAGCAGTTTTACAGGCCAATTTCAGTGCCCAGTGACAGAGCACACAACGCTCTGCACTGCAAGGCCTCACGCTGCAGAAAAGCATGATTTGTCTGGATACATCAAAAGATTGTGTCAGTACTTGCCTATATATCTGAGTCAATGTACCACTGTAGCTCTAGTACACCATTATATATTTTAGTAACCCTGCTGTTATGTGAATGCCTCTTTTAGAACCTGTGTGACTGTCAAATGTATACATAGGAAGCTGAACATATATTTCAGAGTCTCTTTTAGGAAACACAAGGTTATGTAAGTGTATCTGCAATTGCCTTTGCTATTGCTGCACACATAAGTGCTTTGTGGGTATGATAGTGAGTGTAGAAGTGTACCTGTTTGTCGGTCAGTGGCTGAGACACAGGATCCATGCTTTGGAAAAAATAATGTAAGTTCCTTGGTGAGTGGTGTTCTCTATTTAATCAATCAATCAATCAATCAATCAAAAAATGTATAGAGCGCGGTACTCACACGTAAGGGTCTCAAGGCGCTCAGGGTAGGGGAGATTGGGGGAGGGGGTTGGCTGCCGTTTTACTGCTCGAGGTGTTTTACGAAAGACAGGAGGTCCTGGGTCTTTCGGAGGTTGGTGGGGAGGTTGGTGGGGTTGGGTGGTCGGAGGGAGCAACCATGGGGGAGAGCATGGGGGAAAATTTGAAAAAAAAGTGTCCTCATTCAGAAGAATTTTTGGAGGATTCTTGGGGATTTCTTGAGTTGGGGGTCAAGGGCAGGAAGTAGATGATGAGGGAAAATGAGTTGAGGCTTCTGTCCTGGAACATTAACGGTCTTAGGGTAAAGAACAGGCAAAGAAGGTTGTTGCAATACTTTAGAGATGCCCAAACTAGTGTGTCAGTCCTGCGAGAAACACATCTGTCCAACAAAGAATGTATTAAACTATTTAAACCGTGTAACCGTGTAGATGGTTACAGCAGATTTCGAGCACTACCCAGGCTGGGAGAAGTAAAGGGGTGGCTATCTTAGTTAAAAACTATCCTAAAATCTCCTTTCAGAGTGGGCCAGTGGGTAAGGCAGGTAGGTGGGTAGTATTTTGCGTTCACTGTGGTGGGCTATTATGGGCCTAACAAGGATGACGATGCACCTTTGGATGATCTATTTCGGCATTTGGCACAATTTCCCGATCCCATATGAATGGGAGACTTCAATGTAGTATTGAACTATGAATTAGATGGATCCTCAGATAGCAGATCGAAAACTAACGAGAAGCTGTGATCCCAAGTATTAATTATGATGTGTCAGTTGGGCATGCGTGATATATGGAGAGAGAGGATGGAACTAAAATGGGGATACACCTATATTAATAGTAAATATAGAAATCAATCCAGAATTGATTACGTCTTAGTAGATGGGAGTTTGAGGGACTGTGTAGAAGAAATAGCTCACATCGGAGCCCACCTATGTGATCACTGAGCAGTTAGTTTGAGTATTCGATTAAGGGGGGGAGTAGCCCAGAGTAGGTGGACTTCAGAAAGAACTCTGCCTTTGGATGAGGATATTGTAGCAGAATTAACAGCAGACGTAGACGAGTTTTTTTATTTCAATGCAGGGTCATTGTCACCAGCCATGGTATGGGATGCCTTTAAGGCTTTTTCGAGAGGCAGACTGATAAGAGCTGCCTACATTAAAAGGAAAGAGGAAGATAAAGAAGAGATCAGCTGATTGGAAGAGCGCACACAACAAGTGGAGTAAGAGTTGATAGATCAGGACCGCGAAGAGGGGGAAAAACTCTGTAAGTTACATCAAGATCTACGGTATGAGCTCTCAGAGGTGATAGAGAAGAGAATTAAGGCAAGATGTGAGGTGAACAGAGTAGCCCATTTTGAGTATGGGGAAAATTGTGGGAAATTGTTGGCTTGGAAAATAAAGACAAACCTGGTCAGGAATAAGGTGGTAGAAATTAACTGTAAAAAATCAGGAGATATTTGTAGGAGTAATGAGGAGATTGGGGAGTCCTTTCAAAATTACTCCAAAGAACTTTATACCGAGAACCTAGAGGTGTCACCAGGGATTGTTGAGACATGGTTAAAGGACCTCAGCCTAACTGCCCTGGGGAAGAGGACAATAAATCCCTGAATGAACAAATTGTGCAGGAAGAAGTAGTGCGAGCTATACAGTCTGGGAAGTTAGAGAAGGCCCCAGGTCTGGATGAATTACCCTTTGAAATCTACAGAGTTCTAGGCGGTAGTGTAACCAAAATCTTAGCTGGACTGTGCATTAACATTTTAGAAGATGGGGGTATGCCTCTCACCTCCTGGAAGGAGGCCATCATTAAACTAATTTTAAAACCAGGGAAAGACCCCAAGTGTTGTGACTCATACAGGCCGATCTCTCTATTGAATTGTGACTACAAAATAATTACAAAAGTTCTGGCAGACAGATTGGGGGGAGTCTTAGGTAAATTGATTCAGGAAGATCAAAAAGAGTTTCTAAAAGGCAGATACATGCTTGAGTTGACACAGAGGGCCTGATTAAGACTTCGGCGAAGGGGATTACTCCAACCCAAATGTGGCGGACATCCTGCCCACCGAATTACGAGTTCCATAGGATATAATGGGCTCGTAAGTCGGCGGGCGGGATATCCGCCACATTTGGGTTGGAATAATCCCCTTCGCGAAGTCGTAATCAGGTCCAGAGTCTGAGAAGCTCCATAGATCTATCCAGCTCTTGTGAGCAACCTTTAGCATTGGTGATGATTGACACCACGAAGACGTTTGATAGGATTAACTGGACATATCTGAGTACCCTTTGCAAAGTATTTAATATGGGAAGGAGATATTTAAGGGTATTGTATATAATATATCAAAACTCGGATGCAAAAAGTTTATTTAACTGTATCTTAACTCGTCCTTTTAAAATCAGGAGGGGAACAAGACAGGGATTCCCATTATCCCCATTATTATTTAACCTGTATATAGAATGCCTGGCCTGCAAAATTAGAAGAGAGCACAAGATAGCTCCGTTTAGATGTGGGACTGAGGCAGGAAGGTTGCTTTGTACACAGACGATCTGATATAGTACCCAACAAATCTAAAGCAAACCCTACCAGCCCTGGAAGAACTGACGACGAAGTTTGAGGAAATTGTTGGGTATGAAGTTATGGTTTGGAATATGCACAAGGAGAGAGCTTCAATTGAGAAGGAGATGAACTATCTGGGTATTTCAATAACTCAAGATATAGACAAAATAGCAGAAATTAACTTTATGAGAGTTATGAGGGACTCTTGCAAGTTAATGAAGACTTGGGCTGATCTAGCTCTTACTATCTTAGGGAGGGTTAACCTCGTTAAGATGATGATACTACCCAAGCTGTTATTTATTTTTAATGCGGTGGTTCTGAAGTATAACAAAGAATGGCTGGGTAAGCTACAGGGCAAAATCAACAGTTTTATGTGGGCCTCTAAAGGAGTGCATATAGCATGGAAGAAATCAATCCGGAAGAAGGAGAAAGGGGGACTAACGTTGCCTGATCTTCAATATTCTCAGAGTTGGGGCAGATATTAAAAGTAATTATGGAATTCAACTATGAAACATAGGTGGGATTCCTATACAAATTCGGAGGTCCTAAATACTTCAAGAGGTGAGATTTAAAATAATGCAGGATTCGGCAAAACTGTGGTATGCGGTGAGGAGGGCCACTAACTTACCTTATTATAGTAAATGTGTGCCCCTTTGGGATTCACCGGGCTCACCAGAATGGACTAGAGATGCCTTGGCTGTACCCCTGAAAGAGGCTGGGTTTGTGCAATGAGGACAACTTTGTAATAATGGGGACTTGATTTTGTATGAGGACCTTATTATGGAGGCAGACAGGAACTTCTCAAAATTCAAATACTATCAAATAATGAGTTGGGTGAAGAGCGTTAAAGAAGAGGTAGGTGGCTCACATGAGGTGGAAGGGCTACTGCATCAGGATACCCCGGGGAAGAAAGAAGTGGTGAGATGGTACTGGACGCTGATTGAAACCGCAGATGGAGAATTCCGTATGTCAGAAGAAATCTGGGGAGATTACTTGTCAGGATCACAGATAAGAGAATTATGGCAAGTATCTATTACTTTGTTGTATTCTACAGTCAAACCCACCTGTTTAAGAAGGAACCATTTGTTCTCAATTCACAGGGCCTTCTGGACCCCAGAGAAACTATCCAAATTGAAGCAGGTAAGCCCCCTATTGGTCATTTTTGGTTGTCAACTGGATTCCATGAAGTTAAATAGAGACAACGCCAAAGTGCTTTTCTATATGATATTATAGGCTAGGAGGGAGATATGTAAGAAATTGATTAGTGCCTCTACCCCAATGGTGATGGAGTGGAAAGATTTGTTAATATATAATTAAACACTAGATGTAAGGGGGAACGAGGAGGGAATTAAGAAATATAAATTTGGGGATCCATCAAAAAGATGGCTAGAAAGGTAATAATTGGCTTGTCCTATGATTACACTAAGCGTTGGTCCCGGGAAATGCTTTGAAGGTGCACTACTAAGGCTTCACCAATCATAGATTCGGACCACCCCGGACAGGAGCCTTGAAGGGGCGATTGAACACAAACTAAATGACCCCTAGATGAGTTCTCCAGGATATGTTTTTGCTGGTTAAGTTAATGAGGACATTAAAAAAAAAATTAAAAAAAACCACAGTTATTTACAAAGTATTTAAATATTCAAAGATGTTAATATACAAGTAAATAATTAGAAATCTAGGGCCAGATGTAGCAAAAAATTGCGAGTCGCAAATGGGCCGATTCGCTATTTGCGACAATGCAAAATCGGAAATGGGATTCAAAAACCCAATTTCCGACTTGCAAAAAGCGATGGGAGCCGTTTGCGAGTCGCAACAGTTGCGACCCCATTTTGCGACCCGCAAATAGCAAGTCGCAATTTGCGAGTCGCAAAGCTTATGCAATTGTAACTCGCAAATTGCCACTAGTCGCAAAAAGCCCAGTTTGCATGTCCCATTTACCACTAACTCAGAGCAGGTGGTAACCATAACCAAAGCATAAAAGGAGACCCAGAAAGCATCTGGGTTACTCAAGATGGCGGACATATACCTGATAACAGTGAGGAGGAGAGTCCACGCCGCACAGCAGAGGAGGAGGAGGGGCCAAAGACAGGAGAAGATATATAGAACAAGGCAGACTCTTTTCCAGCAAACTGAGGATGAGATATACGATAAATACCGCCTTAGCAGCGCAGCCATACTAGAATTAATTGATTTACTGAAACCACAGCTAGAACACCAGACTCTGCGTGGCTGCGCCATCCCTACGCATGTGCAAGTGCTATGCTCACTGCACCTCTTGGCCTCAGGGAGCTATCAGGGGGTCATTGCTGTGGCAGGTGGGGTATCCCAAAGTGCAGTGTCAAGGTTCCTCAGGGCCTTCCTAGATGCCTTAGTCACACACATGTCTCAATTCATATACCTACCCAGGAATGAGGCAGAAATTAACAGCACCAAGCTGGACTTTTACCGCATTGCCAACTTTCCCCATGTCATAGGATGTGTAAATGGGACACACATTCAAATATGCCCCCCTGCAAACCTGGAACATATTTTCCGCAAAAGAAAGTGTACCCACTCACTCAATATTCAGGTTGTTTGTGACGCCCATTATGTCATCACTGACATTGTAGCTAAGTTTCCAGGCAGTACCCATGACTCATACATTTTTAGGCATAGTGGGATACATCAGCGCCTGGAACGTGGGGAATTTGGAGACGGATACCTTCTAGGTAGAGCTACATACACCTTGCAGACATACACACAGGTCACTGTGCACAACAATCAGGACTTCCTAACAGTGTACATTTTGTGCCCAACAGGTGACAGTGCATATGCTCTAAGGCCATGGATTCTGACTCCGTTTTTAACACCCAGCAATGAATGTGAGAGGCGATACAACAATGTACATAAGAGGACCAGGAACATGATAGAGCGCACCTTCGGACTCCTGAAAGCAAGATTCAGATGCCTCCACCGCAGTGGAGGTGCCCTCCAGTATACCCCCATTACAGCATTCAAAATTGTGGTCGCATGCGTCATCCTCCACAACATAGCCACCCGACGTGGACTACCTCTCACCCCTGCAGACCCAGATCCTGATGATGAAGAGCAAGAACAACCACATCGCCATCATGGGGATCGGAGTATAGCTAATCAAGGCAGACTGAGACGGGAACACATCGCAAACCAATACTTTGGAAGGTACGTGTCAACTCCAACCATACTCACCTATTGACCAAAAACACCATTCGTTAAGTGGAACAAAAATAACTATTTTATTAGTGCAGAAATTGAACTATATACAAGTAATGAATGTCCATGGGCATGAAAATGCAAACCAGGCATGTGGCACATTGACGTCATGTGCCACTTCTACAGGACCAGGGTAATCTCTATGACCTTCTGCCCCTCCTGCCAGCCTGGCTGGTCCCTGGTGCTTCTGCTGTGCTCTGCCTGGTACTCCTGAGCACCCTACTGTCAGTGGCAGAGACACTGCTCACTGTTGAGCCCTCCTCTCTGTCCTGGGGTGTTTCCCCTGTGCCCCTAGACAGATGCCGTGCCTCCATCAAGTCAATGATGTGGGTGAGACATCCGAGGCCCCTAGCCACATCCCCAGCGAAATGGCCCATTTCCACCTGCAGCCCAACTGTCCTCCTCGACAGGCCTGTGGTGTTCATGGCGAGCCTGCCGATGGATGTGGCCATCCTGTCTAGTCTGTGCAGGAGCTGACGGTCCCTGCGCCGCCCACCCTCGGCCTGGGCCAGTAGTCCTCCTGCCAGTTCCCTCATGGCTAGGGCAAGGTCCCCAGTGTTCGTGCATATCATGTCCATCCTGGAGTTCAGTTGCTGCATGCTGGCCTGGTTATTGCGCACGAAGCGGTGCAGCACACCACTAATCCTCCCTAAAATTCTATTTTGTAGGCGCTGACCATGCAGCAGCTGTGCCTCACTGGTGCTGGGAGGTTGTTGGCCGGACTGCAGCCCTGATGTCCTGGACCTACGTCGCCTGCGCAGCGGTGGCTGCTCTGTGAGTTCCACTGTCTCACTCCTGCCTGTTGCTGGCGCAGCCTCTTGGGATACAGTTGCAGCAGGTGTGGATACTGCAGGGATGCTGTTGGCCGTGCAGGTGGGAGGTGTCCTCATGGGGCTGGCTGATCTGAGTAGTGGTGGTGTCTTGTTGGAGACCTGTGGGACATGGGGAACAGACTGTCAGTGTCTACTATCTGTTGCACACTTCCTAATAAACATTTGACTATGAACTGCCTACTTGACTACATTTCCCATAATGCATCATTCTGGCGTTTGCTACCCTGAAATGGAGCTATCTTGGTTGAGCATGCCCCTGTGTACATGGTGGGTGGGGGTATGGCATTGATAGGGGTACAGGCATGTCACATGGTACTCACCGGTTGATGTGCTGGGCTGTGAGGTGTCCAGGTCCCCAAATCCAGAGACTGCCTCCTGCTCCAGGGTTTCCTCCACCCTTTCTTCCAGGGGTGTGGGTGGTGGCACAGACGATGGTCCCCCTCCTGTGCCTCTCATCTCCCGGAGCCTTTCAGCCACCCTCTCCTTGGTCCGGGAGCGGAGGTCATACCACCTTTTTTTGATGTCATCAATGCTCCTGTGGCTCACCCCCACATTTAGGGCTGATTTACCAAACAATTCGTCATAGTGCTGACAGCATTCGTCTGTCAGCACCTCCAGCTCGCTCTCAGAGAACTTCAGCTTTCTATTCCTTGGAGTTCCTTTCATGGCAGCTGCTGTTTCTCCTGTGTGCAGTTCAGCAGTTATAAAAGAGTGTGGTCCTCCCTCCTCCCAGGTGTATTAGTAAACTTCCTGGCTGTGATGTCATCATCATGTGCCAGGAAGTGTTTCCAGAGTGTTCTGGAGTGGTTTCTGGAGTGTTCTGCAGCACCTGTAAGCAATTAACAAGCTAATCGCAATTTGCGACAGCCACTCGCTAATTGCGAGTTCGTTTTTTGCACAGTCGCAAAACGCGACCTCGCAATCGGCGGACTCGCACACTGCGTTGCGAGTCGCAATTTCGGCACTCGCATTTTGCGAGTCGCACAAACTCGCAAACTGCGAGTCGCAATTTTTTTGTTTGCTACATCTGGCCCCAAATATATTTTTTTAATTAGTTTTCAGGTGCAAGTCTCTACACAGCTACACAGAGTTACAATGCCATCAAAAAGTGATCAAAAACAGAAAGAAAAACAAATGTACTACCTTCCTAGAACTCAATAACAAAAAGGCCAGAATGCTGAAAAAGTAGTGAAAGAAAAAGTTGCTGCTGGTAAGAGAACAAAGCCATTGCTTAAAATGGTATGTCGTCAACTTGAAACACAGAAAAATGAAGTGTATGACAGAAAAAGGGGCTTATTCACAAGCCCGTAGCATCACCAGAGTGTCACTCTCATCCAGTGGTGCTGTGCCCTTTTCCACATTTAGAAGGCGGCGCTAAGCCACTTTGCGTGGCTTAATGCTATCTTATAAATATGGCCCGATGCAGTTTTCTGTGGCAGAGGGGTGTGCAATGTGAATTGCTATGGGCATTTCCACACAACACCCATTGTTTTTGGCACTGTCCCAGATTTACAGGTGTCATTACAGTGGTGCAACAAGGAGAAAAACTTTTATTTTGCCTTTTTTTTGCTTTTTCTATGTGTGCTGCAGAACACAAGAGCAAAACACCATTAATGATTGTTTATGTGCAGGAAGGTGTACAATAAATAATAATGATTTGTTACTTCTATGTGTGCTGCATTCTTCAGCCCATAGAAGTAACAAATCTCCATTATTAATTGTTTATCTGCATGAAGGGACATTTTCCTGCACATAAAAAATCTTTCCCTGAAATGCAGGCACCCTTGTACTATTGTGGAAGGGTGCCTGCATTGGCGCTGGGTAGCTAATTTTAGCACCAGTGCAGGGGGAGAGGACAGAAATGCACCGATCTGTAGATAACATTTCCGCCCTTTCCTGTTGACGCAGGATGGTGCAGCAAGACATTTGCTGCACTGCCTTGTGCCATGGGGGCTTGCAAATAAGCCCCAAAGTTTGACATCAAACTGGAAAGAAGTAAAAGTGCATGATATAAGAAGCAAAAAATCGTACAAAGAGCAACATAGTTTAACTAGAAGTGTGTCTCTGCGCACTACTGATGCGGCTCTTTCTCGAGCTGCGGTCAGGCCGGCGGTCCGAATTTCGGGACGCCGGCACCACTGCAGCCTGTTGCTTTGCTTACCTGTTTTCACAGTGCGATCCAGGAGGCATATTTCTTGCTCTGGGTCACGCCACAGCCCCTGCCACCCTCCCTGAATTCACATATGCTTACCTCCTTGGGTTTTTTCCTTTTTCTTTTCTCCTTTTTTCCTCCATCTTCGTTTCTTCTTTTTTGTTGGTGTCCATGTTGTCTTCCTCCTTGGTATTCTTCTTCCCAGCATGCCTTTTTTCCTTTTCCTTTCCTTTTCTACTTGGTCTTTTTTCCTATTCTTTTCTATATGGTCTTTCCAATCAAAGATGGTGTCACACTTTCTCACTGTTGTGTCACTTCCTGTTTTCTGGAATATAAGCACTTCAGTTCTTCTCTTCCATGCGTTGCAAACACTTCCACTTGGTGGTGATCCTCGCTCCTGTTTTTTCTGTGTTTTCCGCATTCCTGTTTTTTCCTGCAAGAGTTATTCTATTTTTCCTTTTTTCATTGTTTCTTTTTCCTCTTTTTCAGGAGTTCCTGTGATAGAGGTTTTTTCCCAACTTTTGGGGTTTTTCCTCTGGGACTCCTTCTGGAGCGTACGATCTGCCTTGGCATCTTTTCCAGTCAGCAGCGCCGTGGCTACTAAAAAGTGTCGCCCCTATCTTGGCCAGTCCAGAAGCCGTAGAAGACAGGGTGTTCCCTCAAGTTCTTCAGCCAACGGTGGTAAGAGATGTGCAGATCACTGCCATTTGAAGTAAACAAGAGGTAGAATGTTCCATAGTAGAGTAATCCAGAATTTAATGAGAAATATGAAGAAATATAAAAGAAGAAGAGAAGCTATCAGACACAAGGAAGGTGTTGAGAGTATAGCTGATAAGGCGTTTGCTCTGAAGAGGAAGGTATTTATTTTGATTTCAAACAAAATTAAAACACTAGATAAAATAGTGTTAAGCATGAAAAGAAGAAGTCAAAAGAAAAGACTTATAAACAATAAATAGTAACTTTTGCAAAGGTTTTAGTGGGGAATGGAAACATACATTGTATACTGAGCCTTTCTCTATTGAAGAAAGCTACGTGCAAGAGAACAGACTAGTGCATGCAGTTGATGAATCTGGATGGTGTTAGGAAGTGAAAGCTTGTTCTTCTATTGAGAAAGAGGTAATGGTACCTAGAAATTTAGAGTTAGTCATAGCTGAAGAGGTTCAAGGAAGGCGTAGATAGGTCCCTGTTTACAAATGTATTTGTAGCAGTATTTGTAGTGTTCGTCAGCAATCAATTAACAAAGTCAGACATTTTCTTTGTATCTTTCAATGCAAAAGTCTTAAACAGAAAATTGCCATTTTGCACTGATTAGATCCATGTTGAGTAAGAAGATATACAAATCTACAGGGTCATTCACTAGCATGTTTGTCGAAGAAAGGGTGCTAAAGCATCCTTCTTATTTAAGAATGTTAGGTGGACACCACCCACGAATGCAAACTTTAGTTAAGAGACTTTACCATGTGAAGACTCCTGCAGAATGTTTAGGGGAGATGAACAGAGCTCATTTGCATGGACCAGTAGCAGATTTAGAAAAGGTTTGTGATGATGTGCGATTCCGTTTCTTTGGACCTCAAGAGGAGTGCAGAGAAAATGAACAATTTGAATCTGCAGGTGCAGCAAACAAAAGATATCTATTAGTGTTGAGAACCTTGATGAAGAGATTAGAAAGTTTAAAACAGTCTGTTCAGAAAAACCTGACTGTATTTGCATATGTTGTTGTCGCACTCACTACAAAACTCAAACTTGTTATGTTATTGTATCTTCAATAACTGAAGAAGACAACAATGATAAATGGTGGGTATTTGCAGCTTATTTATTTGTAGAAGAATGTTTTTATTGTTGGAAATGACAAACATTTATGTAAATACTGTTGCAATAAATTAGAGGAGAATAAAATGCCAGCTAGAGCATTGTATAATAAGTTAGAACTAGTTTCTATTCCACAAGAACTGCAAGGCTTGAATGTATATGAGTTTATGGGTAAACAATGTATAGATCCATTTCAAGCAATAGACATTATAGGGTCAAAGACAGGAAAGTTATCTCCAATTGAGCTCCAGAAGGGTCTAAATTTTAAGTAGAATGTTAAAACTGTATGTGTGGAAAGAGATTTCGAAGAAAAACTTGTAATTCTAGACAATGGTGTGCCCACTAAGACTAAAAAAAGACTACTAAGACTGGTAGATGTTAGTAATGTTAAGAAAGCAACATTATGGGGGTCATTCCGACCCCGGCGGTCAAGGACCGCCGGGGCCGGGATCGGCGGGAGCACCGCCAACAGGCTGGCGGTGCTCCGCAGGGCATTCTGACAGCGGCGGTTTGGCCGCGGTCAGAACAGGAAAACCGGCGGTCTCCCACCGGTTTTCCGCTGCCCTCAGGAATCCTCCATGGCGGCGCAGCTTGCTGCGCCGCCATGGGGATTCCGACACCCCATACCGCCATCCTGTTCCTGGCGGTTCGCCCGCCAGGAACAGGATGGCGGTATGGGGTGTCGTGGGGCCCCTGGGGGCCCCTGCAGTGCCCATGCCAATGGCATGGGCACTGCAGGGGCCCCCGTAAGAGGGCCCCACAAAGAATTTCAGTGTCTGCTTCGCAGACACTGAAATTCGCGACGGGTGCAACTGCACCCGTCGCACCTTCCCACTCCGCCGGCTCCATTCGGAGCCGGCTTCCTCGTGGGAAGGGGTTTCCCGCTGGGCTGGCGGGCGGCCTTCTGGCGGTCGCCCGCCAGCCCAGCGGGAAAGCCAGAATGGCCTCCGCGGTCTTTCGACCGCGGAGCGGCCATATGGCGGTTCCCGCAGGGCGGGCGGCGACCGCCGCCCGCCGGCCTCAGAATGAGGCCCTATATCTGGTACAAAATAAAATTTGCTATAAAAAAGGTAGATGGTATTCAACATATTTCACATATAGATATTGATACAGTAAGGCCAAATTGAAAAGATGGTTCGAACAAGAACAGAAAACATTTATGAACACTACAGTATTCTTCTTCTACATACTAAAGAGATTATTGGATATGCTTGTGAGCTATTTCAAATAAATAAAAAGCAAAAGATGTTCTGCTAAGTGTGTGGGAGAAAAACCTATTGTTTTCCACATTTGTTTCCTACTGGAGTTGCTGATAGGTATGATTACCGGGCTATACAAATACCAGCAGCTGAGTACAGATCTACTAGAGTTTATTCAGAGGACCCTAGATTTTGACAGTGTATTACTTATATATTTCATCTACTATTTGAGAGCAACTTGTCAGGGTTTATATATTCAATAAATCACATTCTCAAAACAGGACTAAGCCTCCAGAATCTCACAGCACAACAATTTGTTGATAAAGTACAAGGGAAAGAGGAACACCTTGAGTACAACATAATCAATTTGATGGCATGTCAATGTGTTACAAATTAATACTGGTATCGTCGCTATGGTGAACTAAAATGCGTGTTGAGGAATCTAGGATCACTTACTTGGTTTGTGACACGCGGCTGTGCACAGCATGCATGGGATGATCTTTTTTTAACTTTTACGTGAAAGAAACTCAAACATAAAAGATATCAATCTGAAAACACCAGAAGAACTCTATTCATTGGATCCTGCAAACATTTGCAGATATTTTAACCCTATTTCAAGCAATGATGGCTTTAATCTGTTACAAAACAAAGCCACCTCTTCGCAAAGTCACTGATTTCATTTGGCAGAGAAAGTACCAAGCTAGAGGTGCTCCACATACTCAAATGCTGTTATGGGTAAAAGATGCACCAATGTTTGCAACAGACAGAGATGAGTCTGTCTTGTCTTTTATAGACCAGTATGTGACATGTGAAATGCACAATGGGGTAACCCCAAAGAGAAATATAAAGAACACCAGGTGTATAATTCACATACAATGGTTGTACAATTCAGTCCATGATGCAACCAGTATTTCTTCAGATTAATGAATTCAGTACAATTTGACTGGTCCAAAGTTTATTGCGCATGAGTAATCAGCAATCCACAGAATAATGAATTCCAGGTTTCAAGCCAATTTCTGATTCAAGCCAACACGTGTTTCGTCTTAAGTGCCCGCATATGTTCTCCTATTCTAATTTTAAGTGGTCGTATAGTACTACCAACATAAATTTTGGAGCACTTACATCGTATAATGTAGACAACATAATTAGAATTGCAATCCATGGTAGAACGAATTGAGTATAATTTACCCTCATGAGAGTATTCCTTAAGCTTATGACAAGCCCAGCGACAGACTCCACATGAACCACATTTAGAGAAGCCAACCCATCTTTGGGATAACCAAGTTTTATTAGAGGAGATGGTGGTAAAGCTAGGACTTAAAAAAGTTCTGAGGTTTTTACCTCTGCGAAAAGATGTCAATACTTGTTCTGATACAATATCCTTGAGTGATGCATCCTGCAAAAGTAAATTCCAGTGTTTGATGATGAATTTTCTTAGTATCAAGGACGCATCATTATGATCAGTAATGAGCCTCACTACATTAGATGCGGATAAAGTCTCCTTACGTTCTTTAAGTTTTAATGTTACACTTCTATCTAAATATTTTGCTTTGTGTCGTGCTTTCTTTAGAATTTTTCTTGAGTAGCCACGAGTTGCAAATCTCATCTCCATGTCATTTATTTGGGCAAAAAATTCATCGTCTATGCTACAGTTGCGTCGTGCTCTCAAGAACTCACCAAACGGGATTGATGCAACTTGATGTCTGGGATGAGCACTTTTGGCATGTAAGATGAAATTACAAGCAGTTGTTTTTCGGAAGAGTCGACTGTGAATTTTGTGATCAACAATAAAAAGTTCAACATCTAAGAATTCAATCTTCACATCACTACATTGATATGTGAATCTAACATTCATATGGTTAGAGTTTATAAAATTACAAAATTCTACAAGTTTTTCTTTACCACCAGTCCAAATCATTAGACAGTCGTCTATGTAGCGACCCCAGAAAAGAATAAACGTTTGCCAGGCAATAGCACCAGGACCCCAAATCCATGTGTGTTCAAACCATCCCATAAATAAATTCGCATAGGATGGAGAGAACTTGGAGCCCATGGCTACACCTTGTTTTTGTCGGAACCACAAATTATTAAACAAAAAGAAGTTATTCTTAGTGATCAGATTGATCATATCTAGTATCATTTTAGTATGGTCCCAGAGATCTGCTAATCTTTTGTTAAGAAAATATTCTAAAGCTGCTAAGCCTAAATCATGATTGATACACGTATACAGTGATACAACATCTAAAGTTACCAGAAGCATGTTACTGTCCCACTCCACATCACTTAAAATACTCAGAATATGTGTGGTATCTCGAATATAGGAGGGAAGATTATGTACCAAAGGTTGCAAAAATCAGTAAACATATTCTGAAAGCCTTTCCGTGGGACCAAGTATACCCGAAACAATGGGTCTTCCTGGTGGGAAAGGTAACCCCTTATGTATTTTAGGTAAAGTGTATATACATGGATATCGTGGATGGTGAACCTTCAGATATAAGTATTCATCTTTATTTAATAACACCGTAACTGTGTGCAGCCCAAACACAGGCCACACAGAAACTTTAATAAGAAGCTCACTGAACCAAACAGTGCAAACAGGGCCAATAGCCAGTCTGTAAAATCCCAATTGTCACACGCCACAACGGGCCCCACCTGACTCCAACAAGTGCTGGGTACTCCACAGAACAGGGCACCATATGGAAGGGGGGCAAGGGGTGGTGGGGGTGGGTATTTTCTATGGGGGTGGGCCTTTGACTTTCTTGTGGAAGGTGGGGGGTGGGCTTCTCCTTTGAAGGGGTGGGGGCTGTTTGGCTCGGGTGGAGCTGGATGGCTTAGGCTCTGACCGGGCCTTCTTCTTCTCAGGGGAAGGGGCACAGGAATGTGAAGGGTGGACCAGGGTGGGCTGTGAGGTGGAAGGAGCAGAAAGGCAAGGAGGTGGGGAATGTGAAGGGTAGACCAGGGTGGGCTGTGAGGTGGAAGGAGCGGAAAGGCAAGGAGGTGGGCACGTTTGGGGAAAAGATGGGGTCGACCAGTGGGTTGAAAGAGGTCAGCACGGGAGAGGAAAAGTTTTTGGGGAGCAATTGGGGTGGGCGTGGATGAGGGCGAGGGAGTGGAGGCAGAGGGAGTGGATGTATGGTGTGTGTGTAGTGGGTGCAGGTGACTGCTCAGTATGCTGTTGTGTGGTGGTTGTCTGATGGGTGGGTGTCTTGGTGAGTTTGTGTGTCTTGGGAGGTGGGGGTAGACACAGTGGGAGAAGACAGACAGCTAGTGTGGATGTATGTTGGGTGGGTGTCTGCAAGTCTGGTGAGTGTGCTGCATGTATGGGTATGGCTGTCTGCTATTGTGGTGAGTGCAGGAAGAGGAGCAGTAACAGTGAGTGAAGGTGCAGTGCATGAGGGTGTGGATGTAGAGGGGACAGACAGGGAGGCGGAAGAGATGGGCACATTGGGGGAAGTGGACGTTGTTGTGTGTGCAGGTGTCTGTTGGCTGTGTGACTGCTTGTGGTGGGAGGTGTGGTGCTTGTGTTTTGAAGTGTGCTTCTTGTGTGTTGATGTGCCTGTCAGTGGGTCTGATTGTGTGCTTTGGACGGGTGAAGGGATTTGAAGGGGTAGAGGAGGTTGGAGGGGGGACGGAATGGCCAGGGAAACTGCTGCTGTCCGAGAGGAGGCCAGAGCCTGAAAAGATCTCTGTAGGGCAGACATGGCACCGTGAATGTCATCCAGATAGGCATTGGTCTGCTGCACCTCTGATGCTAGCCCCTGGATGGCATTGACGATGGTTGTCTGTCCTACAGAGATGGTTCTCAGGAGGTCAATAGCTTCCTCTGTGACGGCAGCAGGGCTGACTGGGGCAGGGGAGGAGGTGCCTGGTGCGAAGGAGACGCCCACCTTCCTGGGTCAGCGGGCACGGGCAACTCGGTGGGGAGCAGAAGGGAGGGCGGTGATGGTATGGGGGTGGCGGAAGATCTCACGGTAGTGGTGTGTGCACTAGGGTCCGCCACCGCCGGGGGACCCTCATCGGAGGAGGTCTCAGAGTCACTACCTCCTGTGGTAGTAGCCTCCCCCGTGGAAGTCCCCTCGCCCTCCCACCCACTGGTCCCCTGGGCGTCCATTATCTCTGCCTCGGAGGATCCGTGGGCCGCTGCCTCCCCACTTGCCGGTGCCTCAGCTTCCTCACCTGATGTTGATGCTGTACCAAACCAACACAAGAGAACAGGGATGGGGAGACAAAACAGGAGAGACACTTGTAAGTAGATGAATGCAGATACAGAATGGCCAGACAAACACCCACGCAGCAAACACACCCAAAAGGCAGCACCATACACTATATCCATGGCCATGCCCCTGACTACCGGCCACAGCAGTACACAGAGTGGAGTACCTGTCCGCAAGAGATCAGGGAGTCAAGTGATCAAACGATGACGAACGTGCGTACGATCCACAGCGGTATGCACCGTCACCGCCGGCGATGATTTGCCAGGATTCCCCATTGGCATCCGTGTTAGCCAATGAGGGTGCAAACAGAGGTCAGCACCACCTTACGCTGTGACATCAACCGCTAGTGGTATGAGGTCACTTCCACAACGGCGGGGCAGATCTACAGTGGGCAGACATTTTGCCATCACCTACGCATCTTGAATTTCCTACTACTCACAATGCAGGGCCTACTAGCCACATGAAGCACCTAGGCCTCTATCCATTCCATATAGTAGCACACATGAATTACTCTGTTCCCTCTTAGTGATGTACATGTATAACTGTCAGGTAGCAGATATTGTAGAGACACTACAATGAACAATGCAGTGCAGAAATGTTGAGAAGTGTGCCTATGTATGTGTCTTCATCACTCCTTTTGTAACCCCTCGTAGGTACCGACCCTTGTGGCGAGGAAGGGCACCATCAGTGTACAGACCACTTGTGGAAATGGGGACTATGGTGGAGCATCAGATCATAATCACTTACAGACTCACATGTGCAACTACTCAGGACTTTTGTGCATTACTGGATCCTGCACTAACTTCGGGAAATCGTAATCAGCATACCATTCCGACTGAGGTGCAGGTGCTCTCCGCACTCCATTTCCTGGCCTCAGGCTCATTTCAAGTGACTGTGGGCATGGGTGCTGGTTTCTCACAGCCAATGTTCAGCCAGGTACTGACAAGATTTTTGAATGCATTTGTACAACATCTGCAATCTTATGTGCGGTTTCCCCAAAGTACTGACCTCCCTCCCATCAAGTCTGACTTCAATGCCTTTGCAAACATTCCCCATGTCATAGGTGCCATTGATGGCACACACGTACCCATCATCCCTCCAAGAGTGACATGGACCACTTCTGCATGGTACTGACAGAAAATATATGCATTCCCTCCTTGCCACCATTTGGGCACACAGTACCACCATCAAGCACAAATTGACAATAAAGTTGAAGTTTAAGTTAAAGTTGTTCTCTGCCAGTTGCATCCATACTCCACTTTTTTCACAATTTAAGACAGGGGACAGTGTCACAGGTGTGAAATGTGTTTTATTGGTAGAATTGAGTGAATTGTGCTATATACAGTGATGGGAGTCGTAAGGGTTGGGTGTCCTCAGATCCAACTCGGTGGCAGCCTTGTTGGATGGTTTAGATGGGTCCATTTTGTCGAACAGAACTTCATATTGCCCTCAACTAAGTGTTGTAGGGGAATGGGTAGTATGGTTGCTTTGCATTAGTAGCAGAGTCAATTGTTGGAGGGGGCCTTGTTCTTAGCTGGGTTTCCAGTGCCATATCTTGGCTTAAGAATATGTTTGGGCGCCTGCTGTGGAGCTTCTTGGGGTGGCATGGTTGGCCCTTGGGTTTCCTGGGAGGGTATTTCCTGGGATGTTTCTGCTGCTTGGGTCATCAGATGATGGTTGTCCAGGGCTGTTGTGGGGGCCTCTTGACCGGTGTGGGTGTCAGACTGTTTTTTTACCAACTGCAGCAGTGCTTCAGCAATGGTGGCCATTGTGGCATTGTGCTCTTTCCACTGCTCTATGGCCTATTAGTGTTGTTGCTGCTGCATTCTCTGACTTTGCTCCAGGGTGGACACAATCTGTGCCAACCTGTCTTAGGTATGTTGGTAGGCCCCCAATACCTCTGCAATAATGTCCTGGGCTGCTGCATCCATCCTGTGGCCTCCCCCCTGGCCCTCTGGGACACTTTAACTTGCCCTAACCCCCTGTGCCTGTGTCCCCTGCACAGGTCTGGACGTGCCACTTGTACTGGGGCCCTTGCCTTCCTGCATGTTGGGAGTGGAAGACTTTGGCCTCTGTAGCTGTGTTCCACCAGTCTGTGCCCTGGGCTGCAGCACACACCAGAGCCCAGGAGCAGAGGCCAGAGGGAGGCAGGCCCTGCTGACTCGCCGCTGTTGGACAAAGAGGAGAGGAGGACCTCCTGGAAGACCCAGGTAAGTGTTCATCTGTTTCTTTTATTGTTGTTTGTGCACAAACAAGGACTCAAACAGCGCTGGACTGTTTACAGGCCAGGGCTGTAGACAGTGATAGCTGCTGTTTCAGGCCTCTTGTGAACTGGCTTATCCCATGTGCACTGCACTCAGGGCAGGCCAGTGCACAACAGGCCTGGCAGCTTTCACTGCCTACGGCCTTGGATGGAATTCAGCCCAGGGCCATAGGCAGAAAAAGAAAGCTGCTGTTTCAGGCCTCTTGTGAACCGGCCTGCCCCATGTGCACTGCACACAGGACAGGCCGGTGTACGCGAGGCATGAAATAGCAGCTTTCACTGCCTACAGCCCCCTGAATGTGCCCAATCTCAGAAGCGCTAAGCAGGGTTGTGCCTGGCTAACCAGGCCAGACCCTGCTTAGCTCTTCCTAGATCTAGCGCATTCATGACTCCATGAGTCATGGAACTCCACCTCGGAGGAACTCCATACAGTTTTTATTCAGCTGCACGGAATTCCACTGAGTTGAACTCTGCCCTGGCCGATTCAGAACTCTATATGCTCCTCATTTAGGACAGTATCCAGTTTAACCAGTTTATGAGAAATGCATACTCTGCCCAAAGATGAAGATTACAAAGCAAACTATGGGCCTTCAAGAAAAGAAAGGACAGGAAGACAACACAGAGTGCTAAAAATAGGAAAATCGAAAATGACTGTGAAATTGTCGGTTACCAATTAGAAAACAGTACAGGTGTCAGCTGTTATGCAAATGTCATTCTCAATGTACTGTTCCGTTTACCCCATGTAGTAAACCAAATTGAACAAAAGTCAGATAAGAGAATGTGTTGTTTGCCATTTAATTTGCTGCAACGTTTAAGAAGAGACAGAACTATAATGCATTCTGCATCAGGGATCTAAAACATTTTAGACACATATACAGGATCAATAACATTTACTCTCTCAGTTCAACAAGATGCACAAGGATTTAATCTGGTCATCCTTGGAGTCTAAGAAGAAGAAGAAGTAAACATTGATGATCTATTTGTACTCAGTTACAAAAGGGACCATGAATGCGAAGACTGCTCATTTACATCTACCACTGAGATCAATTCTGAAAAATGTCCTTACTTAACATTACCAGATTGAAAAACTGTGCCTTTTGAGAAATTCCAAAGAAATGCTAATCAAAATATGACCTTTCCAAACTGTAGAACTGGCCTTATCAATACATTAATTCTAGAAAAAACAGGAAAATATGTTACAGTAATGCTACAACACTGCAGTGTAGACACATTTTTACTACATTGGCTATTATATTTCACAAAGGAGTTTATACAACCTCTGGACACTACACTGTATATTTAAAAAGAAAAACTGGATGGATATAATGTAATGACAGCAACCTGAAATACAAACCAAAACCTCCCTTCAAACTACCAAACTCATATCTTCTCTTTATTCAACCAAAGTTCTAATGAAATATTATGGTTAAAAAATTGGTGCTCTGTATTTCGTCTACATGCTTCAGCTCTTGTTTAGACATTATTTTACCTAATAAGGGTAATGTCTTGAAAAAACATTATCATGTATCAAAAGTCCTTTTAGTATTCTACAAAGGAATTAATATATCAAATCTATGCAACACTTTCTAAATAAACTCTAAAAATGGAAGAACATACTGAAATTACAGCAGCTCAAGTTTGAAAAAATAACTTTTCTTCAAAACTTAAGAAAAGTCCCCTTTTATTTCTGCAACAACACTTCTAGATCCTAGTTGAAGAGAAAAACTATTGAGTGAGATTTTGTATACATTCATTATCAACATCTTATACACCAGTTGGCCTACCAGGGATGATGTTTTACCAAAGGACTGCTAGAAAAGAATAGTACTTTACAATTATTTCTGATGTTGTACCAGGTATAATTATTGAAGAAAAATATTAAAATATAATTGCTGATATTACTGTAGTATCTAGTAGAGAGAAACTCACTAATTAAAGAAATGTAGTGAGTGCAATGCATAGTGTCACTTATTTGTAGTGATCTAATGTGCAGCTTTGGGTTTTGTTTTACAATCCATTGATTGTTTTTCCTCCCACTGTTGGAAGATGATGTTTTATACAAACCATTGTTATACAGTGAGTGAGTATAAAAGCTGAGAACAGTGAAAAAATAAAATTGTTGTTTTAAGTATTTTGTAATGATGCTTAATAGTAATGCAATAACTTTTAACATGTTTGCCCAACTGTGAAGATTAAATACTAGCATATCTTTCTCTTTTGTTTTTTTTCCAATAGTTGCAGCAGTTCGACAATGTTAAATATCTTAAAGGTATATCAAACAAAAGAAGGTACCATAGAGACTGATTTTAAGATGAACATAATCTGCCTATACCTTTGTATTACTTTTTTACCTATTTCATAATAACATTTTCAGTCTCATTGAAGCATTGTTGATGTAAGTACATGACATTTTAATAAATAAGTCAACTAATACCTCATAGAAACAGTCACATGTATTAACTCAGTGATACTATACTCATACACCCACGTACTCACCCATACACCACTCATACACTAGTTCAGCATCCCATACTACACTTACACAATAACTTACTAACTCATACATGTACTCCTACACTTACTCAGTCTCCCAAACATGCACTTAGTCAATCATTCACTCAGTTATTCATATATTCTCTTATGTACCCAGTGAGTCACCCATGTACTACTTATCTACTCACTCACCCACAAACATACTCGAACATTCATTGAGTCACCCATGTACCACTCTCATACTCAATCACCATATATGTATTCATATACTCAATCAGTACACAACTTTGGCTTTAACTTATAACAGATGGATGTACTCATACTCTCACTCAATTACTCATACATGCACTCAAGACTTAGTCACTCCCCCATAGATGCAGTGATGCACTCACTCAATGTCCTATTCACCAGTCGCCCACTAACTCACTCACTCACCCATACACACACTGAAATAATCATTGACTCAGCCATGCAGTATTTCTACCCTCAGTCACTCACTCATACATCCCTTATAGAGTCATTCAGTCACACATACACAACTCATTCAGTCACTCACTCAGCCATACATCATTCATATACTCACTCACTCACCCATACACAGCTCACACACTCACTTACTAACTCTACATGCACTCATACACTCAGTCAATCTCCAAAATATGCACTGGTGCACTCTGTCACCCACACACATATTCAGTGCTCACTCACTTATCCATACATTCTCTCATGCACTCAGTCACTTACCCAAGCATCACTCTTCCACTCACTACCTCACCCATACACACTCAAAAACTCATTAAGTCACACATGCACTATTTTTGTCCTCACTCACTCATACATTGCTCATACGTTCATTCACGCACCTATACATCACTCATGAAGTCACTCACTCATTTATACATACACTCACACACACACAGTGAGTCATCCATGCACCATTCGAACCCTCACTCACTCATCCATACACCCCTCTCAATTCATTGTCATAACGATACAGCACTCATGTACTGACTTACTCACCCACATAGCAGTCATGCATTCATTCAGTCACCCATATAATGTACTCACTTACTCACCCACATAGCAGCCATGCATTCATTCAGTCACCCATATAATATTCATGACCTCACTTACTCACACATGCACCACTCACACAGTCACTTAGTCACTCATGCACACACTCATACACTGACTCATGCACCCAGACACACACTCATACACTCTTCTTGTCACCCATGCACAACTGACACGCTCATTCACTCACTCATATATGCACTCATGCATCACGTCAAGCACCCTTAGACCACTGATACATTAATTCAGTCACTCATACAGCACTTATACACTCACTCACTCACCCATACACCAATCACACACTTACTCAGTCACCCATGCACTTGTCTTACACTCAGTTACACATACACACACATAGAATTTTGTTTGAAGAACAATATGCTTTTTTTCTGTTGTTTTGCAAATTTTTGTGCTTTTGTAATGTTTTTTTTTCTCTTTCCTCTGCCAACTAAGTGGCAACATGGGTATGAAAAACTCAACAGTCATGCTGCTTCACTGCATCATGCAGCACTTGCACTGACTGTTCTCCAGCAAACACAACCTTGCTGCAGTCCATATAGTACATCACCATCTAGCTAAATTCTGGTGCAGTGTCTCCAACTTTACTGTCAACTTCCACAGGCCCTCTCTGTCCAGGTATACATGGTGTCCCTGATGATGTGGATGTTCCACCAGCTTCTCTCTGCTTTCTTGCTTTTTTCAATTGTTTTCCATGATGTTTTGAGATGATATAACATAGATGTTGTACCACATGAGTACTTTTTGTTTGATCCTCTTGACAGTGTCTTCGGACAGAAAGCACACTTAACTAATTTAGCCACTGTTTTGACTCTCCGCTTGGAAATGTAAAAAAAGCCATGCAATACTGGCCATTCGCAACAAAGGCCCTTCATCTGCAGACTCTTCACTTTCCCTGTAGCTGTAGACAGACCTCCAAAGAATGGTAAAAGAAGCAAATGGAAGCTGCCTGAGCAGAGAAAGGGATTCTGGCCCCTATGAAAATGCTTCAAAACTGCCTTGTCCAATGATTTTGCTGTCTTTCCCGGTCACATGATATTCGCGATTACGCACGTCGTCGCAACGTTTTGAAAACGAATAAAAAAAAATTCTTTACACATAGCTTCACATGTAAAAATTAAACCACCATCATAGTAAACCCTTGTTACCAAACATTGTCTATAATATCTCCAAATATATTTTTTACATACATACTAGCGCAGTTGTGCCTCATTTTTCATAAATATGAGCCTAATTATTTATGCATTGCACAAACGGAAATAAAATGAAAACACAACACGAGAGATATCCCACACCAATGTAAAAATAAAGCGTAAAATTTAATAAATAAAATGAGACAACAAAAAAACCCAGTGATGTGCATGTAGCCGGGTGCCGTCCCCCGCGGCTACAGACACCTGCCCGCGTGCCTGGTCTGATCCCCTTCCGCGTCTCCAAGGAAACAGGACGCTGTCTCGGCCCCGGATTTCCGGGTCGCCGGGATTAAAGAAAAAGAGAAGACGGACGACGAAGTGGGAGTGAGGGAAGCCTGAGGAACAACGCAAGAGGAGGAGACGCGCCGGGAGACAAACGCGGAACGAAGGAACACAGAGGAAGAGAGAGCCAGCCCGAGCCACGGAGACGGGGACGACCAGAAGGACGGCAACACACCCCGCCACGACCCAGGAGGGTCGTGGCTCTGCAAGGTACGGTCCCTGTTGAAGGGACATCTGGAAAAAGGGTCAAGAGGACGCGAGGGCACAGAGGGAGGGTTGCAGGAGGAAAAGGGCACCGGGGAAGGACTGGGGGAGGAGGGCAGTTGTGGGTTAGGCACTGGGAGCATAGATAAGTCACTAGCCATATAATCTCCCTACCACCAGCCTTACCTAAAGAGTACTGCACCCTCCCTTATGCCTGCACTAACCTGACACACGGAACCTAGTGTTTCCTTTTCTTCACCCTCTCACTCTTATACTAACAACAAAGTAAACCCCATACCCTGCCACTTACCTGGCCTTGTCCTTTTGTTTTCTGAGACCCGTGAGAAGGAGCCGAGAAGACGTAGTCCGAAGATCTCACCACCTAGGAAGGACAGAGCATTCAGAAATCATCAAACAGCAAGACCTGTACAGAAGCACCTACAATATTCAAAAGGACGCGTACAGACAACAACGATATTGTTATTCTGAATAACACCCTTCCCCAAAGAAATACCTAAATAAAATGTATTGTTCCCTTTTGGGAACACACTTAAAAAGACGGGTCAGAGTCCTCTGTATCGCCTCGCCTTCCACAATGCAATTTTAAAGGTTTAAGTAAAAATAGTGCAAATTATCAGAAAGAGATAACTGTGGGTATGTGGCTAGGATAGACAGGGATAAAGTCACAAGTTCAGTCCAACTGCAATGGAGTGTGGGCTGGATAAAGGGACCAGGTTAGACCAGCAGAAAAAGTTACTTTCTCAAAGTCCGGAGTTCAAAACTTCAGGATTTTACAGGAGGAGCTCAACTGATGCCAGCCAGGGCCCAGAAACTATGGAGACACTTCATGGGGCCCAGGAATTCACTTCAAAAGAGGCCAGCAGGGTTCAAGCAGGTCCAGTTGCAGGTCCAGGCAGGGCCAGTTGCAGAAGGTCAGCTGGTCAGTTGCAGGGAGGAGTCTGGAGCTTGTTGTGTCCCTCTAGGATGAGGTCAGACAACTGACCCTTGGATTCACACAGGTTAGCCAGGGATGAAGTGAGCAGGTCCAGTCTGCCTTCCCAGGAGCAGGGTAGGCCTCAAGCAGCAGGGAAGTCTTTCAAGTGCACGGCAGGTCTCAAGCATTAACACAGTCCTCTGGGAAACAAGTCAGGCCTCAAACAGCAGGACAGTCTTCTGGGGAACACAGCAGTCCTTCTGTAATGTCCACAGGTCTGGGAGTGTACTGATGGGTGGCTCAGGAGGTCCAATATTTACACCTTATGCCAGCCTTAGAAGTGGGCAAAACGTCTAGTCCATCCTTACATCTAGCTCCCAAAAGTTCCATCCTTTCCCTTTCTTCCCCTTTGAAATTTAAATGGGACAGGGAACAGCTCTTCATCTCACATCCTGGCAGGACGGCCCTCTCCGAGTTACACATATGCCCTATTCTTCACTGTCTGGGCTGCTCAATACGTATTTCTGATAGGGAGCAATTGACAGACCAGTCAGCTGGGAACTCCAAGAAGCCCTCAGAAAGTTTAGGGCAGAAAAATACCAACTTTCTAAAAATATTACAAAAAAACAGCAGTTCTCAATAGTGATAAACTGGATTGCATTTTGAAAAGAAGCACAATGGCTAGGTACACATTTACACTTCCAACATACAAAAGAAAAGAGTAGTCAAGGAATATATGCAAAAATATATTATTCTTTATATATACATCAAGTGCATCGTGTTCTACGTGAAAAAGAAAATGGAACCAAACATAACTTTACTGTACAATACATACAAATAAGAAAAAGAGCAACACAAACTTTTTGTGTTCCTTGAAGCAACACACAGCATGCAGATATCCATAAATTACAGGAATAAATCCATGACTCGATATCAATTATGGGATCTGTTAAAGATTGGTTTGTTTGTATTGGTTGGTGTCAAGAACATTACAACCCTTTCACTGATGCAGGGTCTCATTAGGACCAAACAATATAGTGGGACACCTAAAAAGATAAAAGGGGAAAATTAATACCCTGTATTAACAGAGGATAAAGTGTCAAATTATTAATAATTGTCACTAGTCGTTTCATTGTCTCCCTCTAAGCTCACAACAGCTGGAGACTAACAAACACCCAAAGTGTTTAAAAGGGAGGAAAATACTCCCTTAAGGGAACTCGGAGAGAGCAAATGATGGAGCAAAATTATCTAGTTAAAATCACCTTTGGAAGGTATAATGGGTAACCTCTATATATTCATGTTGTTTTTAATTTTTAATGGGGGGGCAAAAAAGTAATAGGGCTGAAAAAATGCATAGTGAGCCTCAAAACATGAAGGCACAAACTTACCCCTGAGAAGGAGCGACACAAGTGCCACCAGAAGGCGTGCACAATGGCCAAAATGCTGAAAATCTATGTAATGGAAGCAGAGCAAAATTGCTGAATAAGGCTCCCAAAACCTTCTTTAGGACTGTAGAAACATAGGTGTCAGAGCAGGAATAAAGACACCAGATTCATATATACAAAGGTGGGAAACCGCAGTCATCCCTGCACAAGGCTTGCTAAAAAAGGAACTGCAAGCGTCTGTCTCACATACTTGTCAGTGTCAGAGGGAAAATGCTGGGTGCTCTTCCCTAAGACACTGAAAAATGCAAATGCAAGGAATGGAATGCATGTGTTCCCGGCCTAAGGGCTCAGAGTTGGGCAAAATGGTCTGTGGCTCCACATGGCGTAACCAAGGGAACAAGTGATGCAGGTGACTTCAAAGCAGCGCTTGCTCAAAGAAAAGGCCAGATGGTTTGGCAGAAGTGGCTGTAACCAAATGATTAAGAATGTAATGCGGGGTCGTCTAAGAGGAGGTGCAGTCCCGGTGGGGGGGTGCGGACTCGAAACAGAATACCCTTTAAAAAGGACATTTTAACTGAAATGCAAGCTGTTACACCTGCCAGCGTTGGGGTGGTCTTCCCCCAACTTTTTGCCTGCCTCCCTCCATTTTTCTGATTTTGTTTTTTCTGGTTCTAGGATTCTGCACATGTTACCACTGCTGGCCAGTGCTAAAGTGCTTGAACTCTCTCCTCTAAACATGGTAACATTGGCTCCTACCCAAATGGCATATTTAATTTACCTATAAGTCCCTAGTAAAATGCACTATATGTGCCTAGGGTCTGTACATTAAATGCTATTAGTGGGCTTGCAGCACTGGTTGTACCACCCACATACGTATTTACTTAACCATGTCTCATGCCTGTCTTTGCAAAGCCTGTGTGTGCAGTTTCACTGCCACTTCGACTTGCCATTTAAAACTACTTGCCAAGTCTTAAACTCCCTTTTTTGACATAAAAGTCACCCCTAAGGTAGGTCCTGGGTAGTCCACAGGGGAAGGTACTGTGGTGCTATGTAAGTAACAGGTAGGACATATACTTGTAAATTTTACATGTCCTGGTAGTGAAAAACTCCCAAAGTTGTTTTTCACCACCGTGAAGCATGATCCTCTCTTAGGCCAGCCTTGGAGAGTCCCTTACATATTTTAAGTGTTAATTTCTGATCTGAAAGGAGTGGCATTGTCATGTTTGGTATGTTTGGAATGGTAGTGAGAAATCCTGCTTACTGGTGAAGCTAGATTTAACGCTACTATTTTAAAATACCGCTTTTAGAAAGTAGGCATTTCTTTTCACTTACTGCTCTCTGTGGCTTGCAGCCTGTCTCCTATACCCGTCTGATCTATGCTGGTTGACAGTTCCGCTTGTGCATTCCACCCAGACAGTCATAAACACAGGACACTCTGCTACATTCATCTGCATACTGATAGGTAGGAGGGGTGGCGGGCTCTTAATTACACTTCAAAGGGTAGTGGCCTCACCCCAAATGTTAGAGGGAAATCTGTTAATAAAATAAGACAGATCAATTTAACACAATAATATAGGTTTAATCGATTTTCAGCTGGGAACAACAGGCAGTTTCAACATAGAGGCCATGACTGAAGTTCAAAGTTCTGGTTCAAACACCAGTGGCATTTATACTGTAAAAACCACAAAAAACTGTGGTCAAGAGTTCACCATTGACGTAAGCAACTACAAGCAGTACAGAAAAGATAATGAGGTGCCTCTGGAAAGAAGCACATGCACTTGTTGGCCTCATGGGTGGGTAAGTTACACTGACGTCATTCACCATATCTATCTTTCTGCACAACAAGAGTTTATATGTTGCGTGCTGCTCATGGTAGCCCTGCCTTGCAAATACTTATCTGACCCTTACACAGTTCCCCTTACCACAATATGAATGACTTGTGGTTTTTAGGACCCCTGTGCTAAGGAAGGATGCACCCTTTTGTTCCACCCTGTTCGTGCTAAGTGAACATTTTGAAACCAACAGTTGGTGCAGCTTTAAAGAAAGACTCTCATTCTAATGTGGCTTGGGCCTCTTCTGTGTTTCAGCACAGCTAACTTAACAATGCAGCATGTGTATAAGTTTCCTAAGTAATAAGTGTTTGCTGGTCCTAAATATGACCTGCCTTTTCTATTGAACCCACAGTCTGTCTTTTTTTAACATGTCATGTATTAAGCCTTTCACTACTTACATTGGATTATAACTATCTCTAGCCTAAAATGTTTGTATTGGGATTTGGGAACTTATGTTTGTTTGTATGTGATGTATTCCTATTCTTCCTACATCACAAAAAATGCATCGCCCTGCAGAATCGACACAGGGCCTGTCTCACGTGTGAAAAGTCACCACAGGGCTGCCCGAATCAATGCAACATGTTGCCCGCAAGGAAAGAATTGACACATCATCTTCCCAGCACTGGAAAAACAAGTGCATCAATTACTTAAAGCAATATCTTGACCTGTGCAAATTAGATTCTTTGGGGGTCATTCCGACCCTGGCGGCTGGTGGTATGTTGGCGGTGTTCCGCCAGCAATTCTGACCGTGGCGGAAAAGCCACGGTCATACCGCTGGCCCCTCCACTTTCCCGCCAGGCTTCTGCCTGGCGGGCATAATCCCCAGGTGGTAAGGGGACTGGGGGTGCCCTTGGGGGCCCCTGCACTGCCCATGCACTTGGCATGGGCAGTGCAGGGGCCCCCAGGCATAGCCCCATCGCGCATTTCACTGCCCGAATTTCGGGCAGTGAAATGCGCGACGGGTGCTACTGCACCCGCTGCACATCAACATTGCCGCCGGCTCGTAATTACGAGCCGGCGGCAATGTTGATGTGCCATTTCCGCTGGGCCATTTCCGCTGGGCCAGCGGACGGTAACGCTGTTACCGTCCGCTGGCCCAGCGGAAATGTCGGAATAGGGAGGCATGAATACCGCCGGCAATGGCGGTATTCTGTCTCCCCCGGCCTCGGCGGTCTGGAGAAAAGACCGCTGAGGTCGGAATGACCACCTTTGTGTTTTGGTCTTATTTTAGTCAGATAAATAATATTTATTTTCCTAAACTTGTGTGGAATACTTTTTGTGGTGTTTTCACTATGTTATTGTATGAGTTATTGCAGAAATACT
The DNA here is from genome assembly GCF_031143425.1 of Pleurodeles waltl. Classification (NCBI taxonomy): domain Eukaryota; kingdom Metazoa; phylum Chordata; class Amphibia; order Caudata; family Salamandridae; genus Pleurodeles; species Pleurodeles waltl. Next base: position 467,635,241 of record NC_090437.1, read on the forward strand.
TTACACACTGCCTTCTAAGTTAAGCCTGCCTGCTATGTTCCAAGCTACCGGAGGGCGAGTACAGGATAATTTAGGTTGTGCTTGTGGTCCCTCTTGTACAGGGTGCTTACTTTAGCTAACTAGAGGCCCAATTTCTAACAAAAGCAATAAACCAATAAATCAACACAAACCATAAAGCAATAAAGCGTGCAATTGCAGGATCAGCAGTAAGAAGGTATAGTAAGGCGCCACGGGCCATTTGAACTGAAATACAAACAATTAAACAATGCAATGTGCAATCACAGTCTGAGACACAAAAAAGCATCAGGATGCCGCAAGATAATGGCATGTACAGAAAAAGGCATATAAAATGTTCAATATTTTTCAAGCAGAACCGTCCATGCTAAACTATGTCAATATTTAGGATGTCAATTGGCTCATTAGGACAACACATATGTGTCCTAGATAGATGAAAGAATAAGAATTACATAAGAAAATCAATGATGGAATGCATAAAAAGCAAGAGCACTAGGCTGAGAAGGGAAGGTCCCACAGTGATCAATATTGCACCCTAGAAGCCATATATAATTAAAATTCAAGCCATACATACAATTGCTCAAGGACTTAATGCACCAACATGAGCTCCATCTGCTGCATATATATAGAAAGTGAGTGAAAAAGGCGTACCATGTAGGCACAGGGATGGGAAAAAATGGTGTTCCCCAAAACACAGCCAACATACCAAACATACATAAAATATAAATAAAGTAAAAAGTGGAATGACAACAGGTGTTTACTTGTGAAGAGAGGGAAGGGGAATTACCTACCAGTCAAGGGTTGCACAAAAACATATAAAACTCAGAAAAAGCAAAGAAAAGGTTAAGGAAGATAGAATGACCATATATTAGTATGGCCTCATTACACCACATACGCCGCCCAAAGCTGTATCAAATGCATTATTAAAAATGATGCTGGAAAGATACTAAATGGAGCAAATTCTGGAATATGTCATTTGGTGTCATATAATGACGCTGTCAAATAATGACCCTCCAAAGACATTGGCATGAGTTGGGAATCAGGTGCTCAAGTCTTCCACATAGGAGTGCCACTCTTCAGCAGTATTAGGTCCTTGGTGTATGGAGTTACACCACTCAATACACAGACATTCCATCCTTTGTAGATTCTATGTGAGAGGTCGCTACCTCTCTCAGGAATGCATGTCATATCAATTACTTGTCAAACAAGATCTTCAAAGGGGACTTTAAATTGCAATTCATTTGAGTCCAAACATGCAGTTTCTGCCTGTTCCCAATCAAGCATTAGCACTTATTAAAGGTAATAAGGCAATCCAATGTTATTGTATGGAGAGGTAGGCTCAGAGTAGTGAAAAATGATTATGACGTTTTTCACTACCAGGACATGTAACACTCAAAACCATGTGTCCAGCCTTCTTATACAATGCACCCTGCCTTATGAGCTGTTCAGAGCCTTAGACAGAGTGTCCTTTATGTGTTAAACCTTTTGCCAGGCCTAAACCTCCCTTTTTATTTTGTTCACATCAAAAAGAAAGGAGGCAGAAGCATTTTAACATACATCCACCTTGCATCTAAAAAATGCACTCCAATAAATCAAAGGGGACTGAATATATTACGATGAGCGGAGTCTACACATTTGCTTGTTTTTTTTATAGGACTTTCACCCACTATTGCTTTAGTTAGTGGCATGCTTCTTCATCAAGTCCACACCCAGTTCAACCTAGGTATCTGGATGGGCTCAACCTTGAAGGATTCAGGGGATCTTGATGGTCCATTCTTCATGGGATCTTGACTACAGTGAACATGATATTACAGTTACTATGTGTAAGTACTGATGGTAGGACCTCAGCAGGATTGGTAAAAATAAAAGTGGCATGCAATTGTGAATATGCATTTGTGAATGGTGTGGCACAAATTATGGTGCACGAATCTGAAAAAATAACAATACTAATATCTCAATTAAGGTCGCAAGAGATTCTCATTCAGTGTGGCCCTGAAGAAAGCCAACGGACCAGTTATTGGCACTACTATGTCTGAACCATGTAGACCTAAGATTTTAGAGTGCACAATTAACTCCAAGAAGATTGCCGGCATTTTCAATCTTGACAAGGGTCAAATTATATAAATCATTAAATATGCCAAAATATATTCCTGTTGGGTTACCCCAAGGCAATCTTAACATAAGATCCCATAAAAAAGTGCCTTCAAAAGCTCCCTTGAATCTTTAAAAGATGAGCCCACTCAAATTGCTAGGTATATCTGGGTGTGGCAAGTCACTAACTGAATCAACAGTGGATGAGAGTTATTTTTAAAAAACTACAAGTTTCTCCTGGGCAGACGCCAATGTTTAGTCACTGCTTATCCTAGTCTGATCTATCCCCTCTGATCTAAAAGGTCTATTTTGCCAGCTCAAAGACTCAAAACAGGCTGCAATGGTAGGCTGAGACATTTTTGTAAAGGCCAACCAAAGTGGGTGTCAAAATAAGTAATGCAAACCCACTAGTAGCATTTATTATACAGACCCTGGGTGCATGTAGTACCAGTTTACTAGGGAAAGGCTTTACCAGGTTCAGTAAATTAAATGTGCCAATTGGGTTTAAGCCAATTTTACCATGTTTGAAAGAGAGACCACAAGCGCTTTAGCACCTGTTAGCAGTGGTAAAATATAGAGAGTAATAATGCCAACAAAAATAAAGTTTGGCAAACAGGAGGGGAGAAGGTAAAAACTTTTGGGGAAGACTTCACCAAGGCTCTCACATCTAACAGTGAGAAATATAAAAGTCACCTTGAAGTTAAATGTACTAAGTGGCTGAAGGGGGTCTGATCCATTTTCCCTTTGTGTGTGATGTTTTGGAAGGGAACAGACTTTGAGTAACAATTGAGTGGCAAGATGATGTCATCAATGATGTAATTTAACATGTTATGAGTGATGAAACATGTGAGGTGATAAGCAGTGCATGGCGGTTGTGTATGTTATAGTTAGTACTTTAACCAATATTTTTGGTTTTTGAACCTTAGGTGTTTGCGTTATTTCAATACCTAACTATAAAGTCACTTTAACTTTATTTTTTTCAGTGGATTTATATGTTTTTTCTCACATAAAGTAAGATCCTGTTACAATATTACTAAAAATTATATTACACAAGCTAAAATTTAAAAAAATGAAAAAACACGGAAATTTGCTATTAATCGTTCAGTGAGCTAACTATATCTTTTGATCTTCTTTGTACTGCTTATGACCTCACATATTTCATCACTTATGACATGTTGAATACCCTTATTGAAAACAATACTGATCACATCTCAAATTATATCATTAATGATTCGACTTGGTATTTAATGAGGACATTTCTGTTTTTTTTATCATATTTTAATTTCCATATACCTATAAGTATTGTAGCATGAGCAAATGCCATTCTGTACATCCTACATCCATGTGAACTGAGCTCAATGAATAGGGCCAGGCCTCCACTCTCTGACTTCATTTAATCCTTTCCAGGCAATAACCTTGCTCCTTTTGCAAGGCTCCACTAGCTGTTTGAAGACATTGGGGGTTATTACAACTTTGGAGGAGGTGTTAATCTGTCCCAAAAGTGACGGTAAAGTGACGGATATACCACCAGCCGTATTACGAGTTCCATAGGATATAATGGACTCGTAATATGGCTGGTGGTATATCCGTCACTTTACCGTCACTTTTGGGACGGATTAACACCTCCTCCAAAGTTGTAATAACCCCCATAGTTTTATCCAGGGATTTGCCATTAACATTCATTATTTGGGAGGTGTTTTGCATTTTTTTTTTACTTTTTGCAATTTTGTTCTTCTTTTAGATTTTTTGTACACAGTGTTGAACTGTTGAACTTGAAATGTTGATTTTTTTGGTTGTTTGTTATTTTGGAACTTTTTTTACTTCCCATATTTTTATAAAAATATGATGGTGGTCTTTCAAGTGTGTGTCCTTCACTTTGGCAAAAACTCTTCTGTTGGTCTCTCCTAAAGAGGCCACATTGTAGTTATAATTGTATTTAGATAGTGCCTACTACCCCTGACAAGACGGTGAAACACTTTTTAATGAGTAGGATAGCATCTCTGGAACCCAAAAAGGATTAGTGGTGGATTAGTGTATGGAAATCTAAGTTAATTTGAGTGGTGCCCGTTATTTGGATTGACTAGGATAATGGAGGGATAGAAGAGGGAATGAATCTAGAAAGTGGGAGATCATAGTAGTGGGAGTGGGAGATCATAGTAGTAAGATGAAATTTGGGATAAGCAAAAGGAGCAGTGGTAGAGGGAAGTGTCTCTAAACATTGATAAAGAAGGTAATGCTAGTACAATGCGGTTTGGGATGAGTCAAATGAGAGATACTTGAGTGAAGAATTTAGAAAGGGGTATTTGGGAGATCATAGCAGTAAAACGAGGTTTTGGGTGACCCAAGGAACGGTTGAGGAGGAAAGAGTCTAGAAAGGGTTATTTTGGAGGTCCTAGTAGTTGAATGAGGTTTGGGATGAGTAAGAGAGTGGAGGCAGAGGATATATTAAGGGAGGTATAGGGTGAGACATAGAGTAGTGCATTGGACAGAGTCAAAGGTTTTTTTCTTCTACAGTAGGAACAAACTATTAAATATACAGATACATAAGTATATGGAAAGGGTGTACATGAATAAGGAAGAGAATATATTGAGATTTAAAGTAGTATGCTATAAACTCAGACTTTCAAGTGTTGCTGCATGTTTAGTTAATTTATTTGTGAATTTTTATAACTAATTTTGTTATTTTATATTTTCCTCAATATTTAAATAGTGAAGCACTTGTAGAAAAAATAGATATGATATTATAGACGTATTGTGATAGAGAAATAAAATAGAAACCCATGAGCATCTATTCAAATAACTTATGTGAAAACTATGCATTAACCTATATACATGGTAATCACATAACACTTTATATTTAAATATATTTAACCATAAGCAATATATACATTTGTTAAGCAGTCTTGAAGAGTATCTATATATTTAAAAAAAAACATAATTATTATACATATTTGTACAAAGAAATTCACCTATCAAGATACATACATATAATCAAATTACAAATGTTTATAAACACAGTGATATGCTGTATATTAGTGTTGAACATGGTGGTTATGTAGGAAAGAGCAAACTCTTGAGTAGTCTTCTGAAGATAAGATAGTTATCCACGGATCTTATGTTTTGGGGTAATGAGTTCCATAGTTTGGCTGCTTGAACAGTGAGAAATGTGCCACATATGTTTTTTTTCTTGTATGGTGGGGTTTTGAGGCGAGGTGCCAATATGGACCGGAGGTTCCATTGTTGAATGTATATGGTGATTTTATTCCTGATTAAAGGGGTCCTGTTCCATGTGTTGCTTTATGGTTGATACAAAGCAGCTTGAAGATGGATTTTCTGGCAACCAGTAACCAATGTAGGGCCCTCAAGGCAGGGGAGATGTGGCGCAGTGATTTTACCTGTAGGAGCAGTCTGGCAGCACACTTCTAAATCCGCTGTAGTCTTTTCATAGTTGATAAAGATGATCCATGAAAGAGGCCATTGGTGTAATCCAGTTTAGACAGTACAATAGAGATAGTAGCCTGGACCAGGGGAAGATGCGTTGCAGAGTTTTCATAGTAATAAAGCTTCATCTGTATATTTGTCCACTTAGGCATTCGTTGATAAAATGGACTCCATGGTAATTCCAAGGTTTCTTACTTCCTTATATACTTTAGGACATTGTCCCAGATCATCAGGCAAGAGTGGGTTGTCATTTTTCCAATCGCCAAATGTCAGTATTTCAGTTTTGGAAGCAATTAAGTTTCCAATGTGTTTGGGGCTTTCCAGTTTAAGTAGTATTGTGTGTCATCTGCATAGTTATAGCATGTGAGCTGATATTCATTGATCATTTTCAGTATTGACTTCATGTAGAAGTTGAAAAGCATGGGTAAGATGATAGAGCCTTGAGGTACCCCTACTTTTGTGAAGTACGATGTAAATGAAAAAGGAGTAGTACAGATAACAGTTGTTCTGTATTGAAGGTAGGATGTGATCCAGTCAGGAGCCGTCCCCTCTATGCCAGCTTTGTAGATACTTTGTATTGTAGTATAATGGCCAGTTGTGTTGAAGGCAGCTGAGAGGTCCAAGAGAAGTAGAGCAGTGACCCTGTTGCAGTCTACTGTGTTTTTAAGGTCATCCCAGATGGTGATGAGAAGAGATTCTGTACCTCTTCCTGGGAGGAATTCTTTCTGGTAATATGAAAGTATGGCTTTATGTTCAATTAATTATGATACCTAGGTGAATGCTGATCTTTCTATCAGTTTGCCCAGAAAAAGACCCATTTCTTTAATAATGGGCGTATATATGTCTTTTTAGGTCTTCAGGAAAGATTCCCATAGTGGAAACGTTATTGGAGATTCCTCTTACAGGTGTGGTAGTAGAGGTAGTTAGAAGAATGTTCTTGAAGATTTGTGGTAGACAAGGGTCAGAAGGGCAGCCGGCTGGCCTGCTTGCCACTTTTTGATATTTGTTTGAAGGAATGTATAGGCTGGGTTAGCCTACTCCTCAAGGGGATTTTTGGAGATGGGTTGGTGCCGGTGGTTTTCCTTTGTTTTAAATAGGAGCCAAATGTGTCTGCTTTGGTTGTGTAATGATTTGCCAGTTTTTCCATGAATACTTGGGTAATGTGATGACTTCCTTCAGTGCATTTAGGGTTACCAAATTCTGTGAGAATTTTACAAAATTCTTTATTTGCACATTTAGCATTTTGAATTCTGTCTGAATAGTGCCTTCTTTTTAGGCTTTTTGATTGTTGACTTTTATATTCTATTACGTTACTCTAGGTGAAGTTTGTTTTGATTGCTGTTTGTTTTGAACCAGGTGCATTGCAACACTCTAATTTGTTGTTTTATCTCTTCTAGTTCTGTTTTTCTCCAAGGTGCTTGTTTTCATTTGTCCTGTTTTGTTGTTCTTAGTGGATATTAAAAGCTTCCTGTAGCCACTCATAAAGCTTTTTGAACATAATTTATTGTGTCCAGATCTGTGTTGGATGTTAGTTGTTTTTCTAAGTATTCAAAATTGAGTTTGTTCCACGGTCAATAGTTGAATGCAAGTAAGTTTATCTTAAGTGTGCTGATCTGTGGTGTTTTTTGTTGGAAAGCTAGCAAATATTGGACTGACCATGTGACTAGAGTAATCCTTTGAAAGGTAATTAGTTCTGGATTTGCAAAAATGACATCTAGGATGTCTCCAGCAATGTGTATGGGTTTATATACGATCTGATGCAGGTTCATTATGACAAGGCAAGTGATGATAGTTTTTGGATGGGGCATATTGGGTTTGTCAAACCCAATGTTTGTGTCACCAAGAATACATAGGTTGGAGTGTACTGTTATAGAGTTTGAAATTGTGTCTAGAAATGTATCTGGGAATGCTGTATTGCTAGGCTGTAAAGGAGAAGTAAGTTAAAGAGGATTATAGAGCCATCTTGCATCTCATGATGAGGACCTCACAGCCTTGTATGGAAATGTTGTTAACTCTGGTGAGATTTTTTGTTTGCATTAATATAACAGCTAGTGCACCTCCTATTTTGACTATATGATTTTGTGTGATAGTTTGATAGCCTGGAGGAATGAATTCATGCAATATTGGGGCCATGTTCTCACCCAACCATGATTCAGTTATGAAGAGTAAGTCGCATTGTGTGTCAGTGAGTAGGTCGTAGATGTTGTGCTTCTTTTTAGAGAGTGATTGAGCATTTATTTGCAGGCAGTTTAGAGATTATGTTTTGGTGGTGGTTTGAATTTGTGTTGTAGGAGGGTAAGCAGTATTGGTTGAACCTGTTGCAGGTATTTCATTAGTGCTGATATTAGCTGTATGAGGATATTAATAGTTTTGTTTTGCTATATAGTATTCCTCAACCAGCAGACTTAGAAGGCACTTTGAAGGGTCTGCATGTGTAGGTGGTTGAGATGGTAGTTGAGAGTGAGTTGGTAAGCTGTGTTGTGCTTGTAGAGTAACTTTGTTGTGTAATAGACACAGGAATGCAAAGTTGTGATGAGTAGCATGATGTTTATTTTGTTTTCTTCTTTTTAGGGTGGAAGGTGTGTGGCTTAGGGGTGGTGGTGGAGCATGTGGGTCATGTTTAAAGGCACTAAATTAGTGCATTGGATGAGAGCCGAGTGAATAAGAGTTGTTGTGTTGGTGCCTTTGTGTTAGTTGTTCGTAAATAGAGAACATTTGGGAGTAAAGATGAGTTAGGATGTGTATTATTTGTGTAGTCAGGAGGGCGGGAATGGGTATATGTTTGCAATTTGTTACGGAATGTATTGTAAAATTCTGTGTGTGAAATTTTGATGCACTGGTGTGTATGCTATGTTTTGTTTTTATGGGGAATTGAGAGGAGATATTGATGCAGTGGTTATCTGAGAAGGATGTGTATGTAACGTACTGTTGGTGAATGGAAACTGAATGGTAAAGTGGGTGGTGATGTGTTTTGAAGATGAGTGTATGTGATGTGTGAGAAGGGATGGATAAGAGCAATGAGTGTTTTTGTTAGATTTGATAGCTGGAAGAAGTAGTACATCTGGTTGATTGGAGAGTAAGGATTGTTTGGTTGTGTGTTTTTGGTATAAAAAGGGGAAGGGTGTTGATGGGAGATATGATGAGAGGTTGAAGATAGATTGGGTGGTGACAGGAAGGAGCCTGTTAGAAACACGTAAAGGGTAGAGCTGGTGTTTTATATTAACAGGGAATGTATATCTGAAAGCAATAAAGTTATGTGTAATGTGGCTTTGTGTTGTGTTGGTGATGTGTGGGTGTGTTAGTGGTATAGGACAGAGTGGTGTTTTGTGCGAGAGGATGCCATTGTGTGGTAATTGGGGTAGAAGGGTGTATAGTTGTGGTTTGTGGAGTTTTGTAGTGGTTGTTGAGACATTAAAATGCGGATAGAGTTTGTTTGTAGTAAATGAGTAGCTTGCAATTTGTTGAGAGTGTGTTTTTGTTATTTGAGGATCTTGATGAGTTAAGAGATGGACATGTGAATGACAAATGAATGGCACACAGTGACATTCATTGGAGTATATAGTGAAATACTGCCTATTGCATCCTGTTGCCATTTGAGTACTTTAGCTGATAATCTTTGTAAATCTCAGCACAGCCGGGGTAAAGCTCTTGATTGTATAATGTGTGTTTAACATTCCAGACACTGATTTTCTTTTGTACAAGTAGAATGGCAAAAAACTTCACACAACTGACTCTTTCTTGGGCCTAGTGGATGCTGGTGCTGTGGATGTCTTTGGTACCTCAAATACATGGTCATCCTGAGATGGTGTTGTTAATTTAGGCCCATCACTCACACTGGTTAATAGCTCTGTAACGGGCGAGGTGCCGATCCCGGGTCCGAAGCTCCCGTCGGGGAAGGAAATCGATACCCCCGGGGCACGGAGGAGGATTCCCCTAGAATGACGTATGACGCGGAGGGCGTCATAAAGAGGAAAAGAGAAGACGGATGACGAGAGAGGTCGGAGGAAAAGGAGGAGCCGAGAACGCGGAAGAGCCGAGGAGAGGAAACCACCACCATCCAGGAGCCGGAGGAAGAGCGAGAGAACACCGGGGCAGGAGAGCAGAGCACGAAAAGAGAACCCACCTTCACCCAGGAGCTAAAGGGAGAGGAAGACACCGCCAGCAACGTGATCGAGACGGAGGGAGAGACCCGGAAGGCGGGACGCCTCGAGGACAGGAGGAACCAGTGGGCGACCCCCAACCCGACCGAAGAGAAATCGGGGGACCACCTACTTGCCGGCCGCGCCCCTGGAGGGACGTGGCCCTCCCAGGTACGACTATACCCTGCCTGGCAGACTCTGTCAGGTTGGCTCACAGGGAAAAGAGGGAGGTGGGGGGAGAAAAGGGAGGACGGGGAGGTTTCTTCAAAGGAAGGGCATAGACCCGTTTACTTAACCCACGGACTGGGACACCTCCGGAGAAACCCTAGAAAGAAGAGAAGGGGTTGACCGGGACACAGGGGAGAGAAGGCACAATAAATAAATAGAGAAACCCACCACAACCAGCACCGCCGCCCTACCTGTTTCACCACCCCTACTAACCCCTATCTGACCCCTTACCTTAGCCCTACTTCAATTTTCACTTACCTGATTATTTTTATTTTCCTTTCTTTTGGGGAATACGGGCGACCGGAGGACGGGAAACCAGACCGCCTCAAGACGGAGCCAAGACACCACCAGAGCCTGGAAAGAGAAAAGAAAAGGGGCTTTGAGGAAATAGAAACTAGGGCTGATCTTGTGAAGAGGAACAAGAGAGGACTGGCCAAGAGATAAATAAAACAATAATATTCCCTCAAATAGCAGTGCCTGTCGTATTCTTCCAATATCTTGCATATGTCAGATAACGAACCCATTTACAAGCTCCTTCTCTTCAATTTTGCTAGATGTCATGTAGGATCTGGCCCATATTTTTTTCCCAATTGCTTCCAGCTAGGCTTTGCACCCCGTGCACTGTAGGAGGCTGGACTGGCTTGTAGTGAGTACCAAGGGGTACTTACACCTTGCACCAGGCCCAGGTATCCCTTATTAGTGTATAGGGTGTCTAGCAGCTTTGGCTGGTAGGTAATGGTAGCTTAGCAGAGCAGCTTAGGCTGAACTAGGAGACGAGTGAAGCTCCTACAGTACCACTAGTGTCATATGCACAATATCATAAGAAAACACAATACACAGATATACTAAAAATAAAGGTACTTTATTTTTGTGACAATATGCCAAAAGTATCTCACTGAGTACCCTCAGTATGAGGATAGCAAATATACACAAGATATATGTACACAATACCAAAAATATGCAGTATAGTATTAGAAAACAGTGCAAACAATGTATAGTTACAATAGGATGCAATGGGGACACATAGGGATAGGGGCAACACAAACCATATACTCCAAAAGTGGAATGCGAAACACGAATGGACCCCAAACCTATGTGACCTTGTAGAGGGTCGCTGGGACTGTAAGAAAACAGTGAGGATTAGAAAAATAGCCCACCCCAAGACTCTGAAAAGTGAGTGCAAAGTGCACTAAAGTTCCCCAAAGAGCACAGAAGTCGTGATAGGGGAATTCTGCAGGAAAGACACAAACCAGCAATGCAACAACGATGGATTTCCAAACTAGGGTACCTGTGGAACAAGGGGACCAAGTCCAAAAGTCACAAGCAAGTCGGAGATGGGCAGATGCCCAGGAAATGCCAGCTGTGGGTGCAAAGAAGCTGCTACTGGACAGTGGAAGCTGAGGATTCTGCAGGAACGACAAAGGATAGAAACTTCCCCTTTGGAGGATGGATGCCTCACGCCGTGGAGAGTCGTGCAGAAGTGGTTTCCTGAAGAAAGACTGCAAACAAGCCTTGCTAGCTGCAAGTCGTGAGGTTAGAGTTTTTGGATGCTGCTGTGGCCCAGGAGAGACCAGGATGTCGCCAATTGCTCCGGGGACAGAAGGGGCGCCCAGCAGGACGAGGAGCCCTGTCAGAAGCAGGCAGCTCCCGCAGAAGTGCCAGAACAGGCACTACGGAGAGGAGTGAAACAGTGCTCACCCGAAGTTACACAAAGGAGTCCCACGTCACCGGAGGACAACTCAGGAGGTCGTGCAATGCAGGTTAGAGTGCCGTGGACCCAGGCTTGGCTGTGCACAAAGGATTTCTGCCAGACGTGCACAGAGGCCGGAGTAGCTGCAAACGACGCGGCTCCCAGCAATGCAGTCTGACGTGGGGAGGCAAGGACTTACCTCCACCAAACTTGGACTGAAGAGTCACTGGACTGTGGGAGTCACTTGGACAGAGTTGCTGGATTCAAGGGACCTTGCTCGTCATGCTGAGAGGAGACCCAGGGGACCGGTGATGCAGTTCTTTGGTGCCTGCGGTAGCAGGGGGAAGATTCCGTCGACCCACGGGAGATTTCTTTGGAGCTTCTAGTGCAGAGAGGAGGCAGACTACCCCCACAGCATGCACCACCAGGAAAGCAGTCGAGAAGGCGGCAGGATCAGCGTTACAGAGTTGCAGTAGTCGTCTTCGCTAGTCCAGTGTGCCAGCAGCACCTCTGTTTCCAAGATGGCAGAGGTCTGGAGCACACTGGAGGAGCTCTGGGCACCTCCTAGGGGAGGTTCAGGTCAGGGGAGTGGTCACTCCCCTTTCCTTTGTCCAGTTTCGCGCCAGAGCAGGGCTCAGGGGTCCCTGAACCGGTGTAGACTGGCTTATGCAGAAATGGGCACCATGTGTGCCCATGAAAGCATTTCCAGAGGCTGGGGGAGGCTACTCCTCCCCTGCCTTCACACCATTTTCCAAAGGGAGAGGGTGTAACACCCTCTCTCAGAGGAAGTCCTTTGTTCTGCCTTCCTGGGCCAAGCCTGGCTGGACCCCAGGAGGGCAGAAACCTGTCTGAGGGGTTGGCAGCAGCAGCATCTGCAGTGAAACCCCTGAAAAGGCAGTTTGGCAGTACCCGGGTCTGTGCTACAGACCTGTGGGATCATGGGATTGTGCCAACAATGCCAGGATGGCATAGAGGGGGCAATTCCATGATCATAGACATGTTACATTGCCATATTCGGAGTTACCATTGTGAAGCTACACATAGGTAGTGACCTATATGTAGTGCACGCGTGTAATGGTGTCCCCGCACTCACAAAGGTCGGGGGAATTGGCCCTGAACAATGTGGGGGCACCTTGGCTAGTGCCAGGGTGCCCACACACTAAGTAACTTAGCACCCAAACTTTACAAGGTAAAGGTTAGACATATAGGTGACTTATAAGTTACTTAAGTACAGTGTAAAATGGCTGTGAAATAACGTGGACGTTATTTCACTCAGGCTGCGGTGGCAGGCCTGTGTAAGAATTGTCAGAGCTCCCTATGGGTGGCAAAAGAAATGCTGCAGCCCATAGGGATCTCCTGGAACCCAAATACCCTGGGTACCTCAGTACCATATACTAGGGAATTATAAGGGTGTTCCAGTATGCAAATGTAAATTGGTAAAATTGGTCACTAGCCTGTTAGTGACAATTTGTAAAGAGAGAGCATAACCACTGAGGTTCTGGTTAGCAGAGCCTCAGTGAAACAGTTAGGCATCACACAGGGAACACATACCTATAGGTCACATACTTATGAGCACTGGGGTCCTGACTAGCAGGGTCCCAGTGACACATAACAAACATACTGAAAACATAGGGTTTTCACTATGAGCCCTGGGCCCTGGCTAGCAGGATCCCAGTGAGACAGTGAAAACACCCTGACATACACTCACAAACAGGCCAAAAGTGGGGGTAACAAGGCTAGAAAGAGGCTACTTTCTCACATTCACCCACAACCCATCAGTAGGTGCCCAAACCCCTCAGCACATATGTGCACTGTGGGGGATTGGTTGCAAGTCCTAGCCTCTGGCAAAACCTTGCACCATACTCCAAACCCCTCATGAGCACCCAAGCACATGCAGGTGCCAAACCCACATTTTTCTTTATGTTTTTTCTTCCATTTTGTGGACACCACAGTACCTGATACACAAACTTCCACTCTAGTGTATCCTAGATCTGAGGAACCTGCACTGTGTCACAGTACCATGGTTTGGATTTGGATGGTTGTACAGTGGCTCCCTAAGGAGTACTGCAGTACCTTTTATGAAAGCAGTGATGAGTCCGCAAGCCCACAAAATAAAATAATTCAGGGTACTCTCTCAAGTGCCAGGGTGTCAGCATGTCCCTTATATATATCTTTTTTTTAAGTCCTTGAGTCCTGTGATGGCAGCTTCACCGTTTTGAGATATCCACTCTTTCCCCCTGCAGACAACACATCTAATGTTGTGTAATGTATGTTTGCAAACATGTTGGCAGTTCAAAAGTAGATTGAAAATCAAAAGGAGATCCAAGAGCATGTCTAAAGTTAGAGAAAATAAAAATTATGAGATAGCAAATAGAACTATTATACTGTATCTCTACTATGCACCAAACAAAAGAGTCAGTTGAAAGAACTACGAAGGCCAGTTGAAGCTACAAGAAATATGTATCTTGGATATCCTTGAGAGGCTTGAATTACATTCTAGGCGGAATGATTTCAGATTCCCTATGGTGCTGGAGGAATTGGAGGGTAATAACATTAAGAACTTTGTAATAAGCCTTCTAAAGGACACACAATACCTAAGGTGATTCAACAATTGATCTACAAAATGGATACAGAGAGTGCGCAAAGCACAACCCTAGTAAACAGAAGACGAGGAAAATCTACTTCCAAACCTACTCAAAGAACAAATTGTGGAACTTGCTTTAAAAAAAGAAAGAGGTGGGAGACTCTACCGCTGTAATACACTCTCACATTTGTCCTACCACAGAGGTGAGGCATTGGGAACTAGTCAAGAGGAAGGGAGAACTATAACAGTTGGGAGGTAAGGCGTAGATGAGATTTCCGCACTGTTAAGGGCAATGTGGAAGACTAAAATGTTTGAATTTCCAAATACAGAAGAGGTGGTTGTGTTATTTACAGACATTAGAAGGCAGAAATGATGTGAGGGGTACAAAGATATGTAACTCATTAGTGCCTACATAGAGGTTAATAAAAAATGTTTAAGAAAAACAATACACATACTACTCAAAAAATGTAGACATTTCACAAGGGTAAATTATTTTGATAGATACACTTTTTAATAAATATATAACTAAGATTACCCACCAGACAATTTATATTTCTGATCATGCAGCCATTATGCTTGCTGTATAAACTCAACTACATAAAGTTAGAAGATCGATAATTGATCGGAAAACTGAAACACAATGAGAATAGCATAGAGGCGATCAGTAGAAACACTAAGAAATATTTTGATTTCAATGTAGGGCCGATTTCATTCAAGATCCTTTGGGACACCCATTACGCTTTCATAAGAGGGATAATTACAATGATTTCTATGCAGTAGGCAAAGACTGAAACAGAAGCCAAGCAATATATAGAGGACAAGATTAAGGGGAATAAGGAGAAGGTGCAAATGTATTTAGAACCAGATGAACAGGAGAGCTTAAACAAGGAACTGAGCAAAGCCCAACAGGAAAATGGGATCCCATTAGAAAATGATATCCATAATAAGGGAAGGCCACTAATATTAGACACTTTGCATATGTTGAGAAAATGACATGGAACGCAAACTCTGATACCACTAGAAACAACATAAAATAGAGTAATAACCTACAGAGTAGGACAGGTGTTCTTAAAAAACAAGAGACAGAGAGAATACTTTAGAACTTCTTTTAGAACTATTTTTATAAGTTTCAAGAAAATCTTACCTCAGGCTCAAAATCTGTACAGTATTGGCTTAAGGATCAAAGATTTTCAGGGTTAGCCAAAGATCAAATGGATGAGGTAGACCTCCCTATTTCTGATGGGAAAATAAATAGTACAGGCTCTAGGTGAACAAAAAAGGGACAGTTGCTGTACTATGTGGTATTCCAAAGGAGCTTTAAAAAGTGATTTCTCTCTTTATTCCTCCAGGTTTGAAGATGGTTTTCATCTCCATTTTATTAGAAGAATCATGGAATGAGGCCACAATACTATGGGGGTCATTACAACCTCGGCGGTCTTGCAAAAAGACCGCCGAGGCTGCGGGAGACAGAATACCGCCATTGCTGGCGGTATTCCTGGCTCCCTATTATGACATTTCCGCTGGGCCAGCGAACGGTAACAGTGTTACCGTCCACTGGCCCAGCGGAAATGTCACATCAACATTGCTGCCGGCTCGTAATAGAGCCGGCGGCAATGCTGATGTGCAGCGGGTGCAGTAGCACCCGTCGCGCATTTCACTGCCTGAAATTCGGGCAGTGAAATGCGCGATGGGGCTATGCCTGGGGGCCCCTGCACTGCCCATGGCAAGTGCATGGGCAGTGCAGGGGCCCCCAGGGGCACCCCAAGTCCCCTTACCGCCAGCCTTTCCATGGCGGTGTTTACCGCCATGGACAGGCTGGCGGTCGGGGACTCATAATCCCCAGGGCAGCGGTGCAAGCACCGCTGCCCTGGGGATTATGACCGCCAGGCGGAAGCCTGGCGGTATGTTGGAGGGGCCGGCGGTATGGCCGTGGCTATTACACCACGGTCATAATTGCTGGCGGAACACCGCCAGCCTGTTGGAGGTGTTACCGCCATCTTACCGCCGGCCGCCAGGGTCGTAATGACCCCCTATGTATCTTCAAACCAAATAAAACAGAAACAATGGAATGTGAAGCCTATCAACCCATATCTTTGCTCAATAGTGATTAGATTATTTTTACTAACATCCTTACTAAAAGATTATGCCGAGTAGTGAGTAACCTTATCAATGAAGATCGGAAAGCATTTATTCCAGGAAAATATATTCAAGACCTAAATCAAACAGAAATAGAATCTAGAGATCAAGCTGAACAGTTAACGATCCCTCCATTGAGCCAAAGACTACGATGAAGTAAACTGGGCAAATTTATAGTTTGTTTTAAATCAATTTTGCATCAAAGATGGTTTCACCAGGCTATTTCAGACTTTATAAAAGACCCCAACAGCAATAAAAGGAAATCTAACATAGAACATTACCGAAGGGAGGGGAATACAAAAAAAGTTTCCTTTGCCACTGCTCCTCTTTAATTTATAAACTGAACTTCTGGTATAAGGAATCAGGCTGGATAAGAATATAATTCCTTTCAGACGTGGAAACATTCATAATAATGCTTTAGTATTTTTTACTTCTAGTACAGAGTCTTCGCTAATAGAAGTCAAAGGGATAACTAAGGCTTTCATGAAACCTCCGGATATAAGGTCAACCACAAAAAGTCAGAAAGCATGAAATGTAACTTGGACAGCAATGATTATGGAATCCAACAGGAAATAGAATTTATAGGCACTGCTATAACTCAAAAAGTCACTGATTCTACACAAGAACTATGACAGACTGATCAAAGAGACTGCTAAATGCCTTAAACTTTGTGAAAACACTCCATAACTGCATATGGAAGAGTAAACCTGAAAAAGATGACTATTTTTACCAAAGATAACAATTATATTTAATTGCATCCCCTTAAGCTTTGATAAAAAAACAGAAGTGGACAAATTACAAAGCAAAATAAATAGCTGTCTTGAAAAAAGCTAAGAAAGAAATTATCAGAGGGGTTGGTTAAGCCTCCTTGATCGTCAGCTGTTTTGATGAGCCTTCCAATTAAAGATTTTCAGGTCACTAATCACATAACCAGGCGATTCAAAAGTATTTTTGCTATTTCAATAGCTGTTAAAGGGGTTATGTGGATTCATTTTTTATATAAATTCAGCACAACAAAACACTTCAAAAAGGTTAGAGTTATGGTCTAAACTCAGCAGTAAGACTCTGGCACGAGATTTAGAAAACATTCAGAATCCTGTATTATGGACAACAAGCACTAATTCGGTATTCCCCACGAACCCGTGCACATTTAACATTAATTAGAGATCATCTCCCTGGAAATAAGACATTGTAAATTGGGGCAGCTTATAAAGTGTAGGAAGTTAGTCCCATGGGTTAGATTGAATGAACTAACTAACTCCACATCCACGTATCTTGAAAATAAATGTAGCATATAGGTACATATACGTAGTGTTAGGTATTCATAATTTATACCATTTTACCTGTTAATATTTGTTTTTATTATTTTGTCCTCAATATTGTGTTCGCCAATGTTGTGTGTTCGATATTCAGGGTAAACACCAATATGCTCATTTTAGATCATTAGTAAAGCCAGGGTCCAGTCCCATGATTTTACCCATTTGTCCTCTCTGATTTCTTGGCAGTCAAAAGTCAGTCAAGACCTCTGGGGGGGTCCAATTCAAGATATATTGTCACAGGACAAGGTAAAGAGACAAATGTCCCTTGAGTGGACGAATGTATGGCGTACTTTTTTAGTAAATGAGGAAAAATAATAAAACAAATGTAAAAATAAAAAAAGATTAAAAATCTGCAGTTTCTCAAGTTGTCACCAGTGGCCCTTCTCAAATCAGATGCAAAAGTATTGAAATGTATTCCTGAAGCTACAGTGCCTCACGCCAATACTAGAGGTCCCTTTCCAGTGAGATGGAAGTGGTTTAAATGAACTTGACCACACTGGGGAGGAGGGGTATGTGGCTTTAACATATAAATTTGCATGCACATGTTTGCTATCTTAATGAGTTGGGCTTGTTTTGCAGTAGATAAATTCATTTACCGAAGCAAGTTTATAAAAATGAGTCAAAATTACAGATTTCAGTAAATTTCATAAGTGATGACTCCCTATTATTTGCAAGTAGTAGTATTCACCAGTAACTACCAGTGTCTTCCAATAGCTACGTTTGTCTGTGTCTATTTAGGTGGGTGTCAAAGGATGCATGATGACGCTTTCTAAAGTAAATGTATTCAATAACAGATTAATTTCTTTCCATGGATCTGTTATGTATGTTGTGGCTGAAAGGGGCATCATTTGAGTATCAGATCAATTGATTAATAGACAGATATGGTTGACTAAAGCCCTTATATATTTGTCCTATTAATTCTTTTGGAAAATCATCAGTTGGCAACTTTTTTTAAATATCCTAATTGCTATGAAAGACTTTTGATGGCATTCTAGTATAAAATATAAACAGTCACTAGTAAAACTACGTGTCAGTGGAGCAACACAATAGATTCATTCATATATATACATATATTGACAAATCTGCAACTCCTCGGTAGTTACTAGCAGTTGTTTTCGAGTCATTCAAAATCCTCATTAATCTTTCAGAAATCTGCAGTTCCTAAAGCCCATAAATTATTTCATGAAGTTGTAAATCCTAAAGTTGTTACTAGAAATCCCTCTTGAGTCAGATGCAAGTGCTTAAAATGTCAATCACAATTCATAGTGAGTGTGGTTTCAAAACAGAAATTTGAATATGAACTCTTGCTACACTATCACTTGCGGTGGTTTTCTATAGGATAAATAAGTATAGTAAAGCTGGTTTATAATTATGAGTAAAGATATATTCCACTCAATGGCTTAAATATCCAATTACATTTTAAATTTGAACCATTAATAGCACACTGCAGCAAAGTTAATTATGATGTCCCAGTAAAGTTTAGTTTAGTTTTACAAGTTTAGTTTAGTTTTAAAATTTTATAAAGCGCATAGCTACCCTAGGGCATCCCAGGCTAAAGGTACGTGATAGCTCCTGAGAGAAAACACTAGAACAGAAGATTAGTGGCAGAAGAGGACAGTTATTTACTACTTTCTAAACAAACGTTCCGATGGTTCATGTCGGAGCTCTAGGGGGAGGGAGTTCCAGAGACGGGCAGCTTTAACAGAAATATAATTGCCTCCCCAAGATCTCTTGAACCGTGGTATAAAGACTTGCCGAGAAGTGGAAGATCTCAGACTTCTGGTTGGGACGTGAACAAAAATGCGTTGTCTGAGAAAAAGGGGGCCCTTGTTTTGTAAGGCTTTGTGGGTAAGAAATAAGGCTTTAAAATAGATGCGTTGTTTTATGGGCAGCCAATGAAGTGCTGCAAGAGCTGGCTTCGCAGAAAGGTGTCTGGGTAGGTTAGTGAGGAGTCTGGCTGCTGCATTTTGTATGACTTGAAGCTGTTTTTCAACGTAATCCAGGGAACTAAGAAATAGGGAGTTGCCATAATCGAGGAGAGAAAGAATCAGAGCTTGAAAGAAGATTCTTCTGGCTGTAGAGGGTAGGAGATTAAAAATCTTCCTAAGAGATCTTAGGAGACCGAACCACATGGAAGAGACCTTTTTGGACTGGAGTTCCATAGTAAAACGGGGATCAAGCCAAAAGCCAAGGCTTTTGATATGTGCCTTTGGGGGGGGGGGGGACTGCCAAAAGCCTCTGAGTGGAGTGCCAAAGGGATAGGGAGGGGGGCATTCCCCACAATCATTACCGCTGATTTCCTGTTGTTAAATTTCAGTTTGGAATGGGTCATCCAGTTCCCAATATCCATCAAACAGTGGGAAAGATTAGCAGAAGAGGAGTCCCCCATGCTAGAAAGGGATACTACTAGCTGGTATTGTCAGCATAGGTGACCATTGAGAGGTTGTGGGGGTTGACGACTTTGGCCAAGGGAGATCAATAGATATTAAAAAGAGTCAGGCTGAAGGAAGAGCCCTGAGGAACTCCGCAAGTCAGAGGATAGGTATCTGACAGAAATGAGCGGTAGTTCTGTGCCTCCTATCCCTATCTTAGAGAGTCTGTGGCAGAGAAGGTTGTGATCCACAGTGTCAAATGCTGCACTGAGATCAAGTAGAAAGATGGCCGTGTGAGCACCTTGATTGAGAAGTTGCAGAGCAGACTCAGTGTCTGCTAGGAGAGCTGACTCAGTGCTGTGTTGGGCTCTGAAACGTATTTGAGAGGGATCCAGGAACTCAGGGTTTTCAAGATAGCTGGTCAATTGATGATTGACATGTTTTTCCAGGACCTTAGCCAAGATGGGGAGAAGAGCAATGGGTCTGTAGTTTTCCAAGAAGCAGGATCAAGTTTGGGCTTTTTCAGGAGAGGTTTGATAATAGCGTGCTTAAAAGATTGAGGTAAGGAGCCTGAGGATAGAGAGTGATTTAAAATTATTGTTAAAGGCGGAACAATAATACGTAAAGCCAGTGACAAAATAGACAGAGGGGCAGGGTCAAGCGGAGAGCCTGATTTAATATGAAGAAAAAAGTTAGTGGCCAAGAAATAAAGTTAGTGATCAAACAGACCTCAAATCTGCTCAGGTGATCAAAACCTGTCCCTCTCCATAGCAACACTTGGTGCTGTTGACTGTCTCTCTAGCACAGCTCTACAATTGGACCAATTGTTCTTAGTTGTTAGGGATATTGTACCTAAAGCAGGTGAGTTGCCTGCTCATCCTGAGTGTAGCAAAAATGTAACCGGTTTGCTCATTATTTCCTCTGATATTATAGGCTTTGGTGTGTCTGAGCAGGGGCATTAAGAAATACAACTTCTCTTTTGGAATGTGGCCAGCCTTCATCGTAAATCATTTGACCATACCTGGGGACTTTATTGATTCTTTTGATATATGCATGTTGCAGGTAATTTGTGCAACTGAGTGTGCCCACATGTCAAGAAATGTAACCTAGAGCCTCGAAGCGCTTCCCTTTACAACTGGACGCCCCTTCAGGGGACTGTTAATATGGATTAAAATGACCTTAAATTGCATGCTTAACATACTAGGGGACTAATTTAGATCTAAAAAGTTGCACCACCTAGCTGCATTGGTGGTAGAGCCTAGAAGATCAGCAAGTCGATGGTTTTCCTCCCGCCATAGTTAGATGTATTGCGGCTGAGCCAAAGGCTTCCACAGCGGAGTCCACTCCGCTGTGCAACCTGCATCCCACAGCCGATGTGAAGGACTCCAATGCTGACGAGCAGGCCCTCCATCACCATCTTGATGGCTGGATCCTTCAGGGCATATTTAGATCACACATTACTGCAGCAGGCCCATGATGGTGGGAGTCTGTTGCGGGACCCGTTCAGTATAGTACTGTGGCCATTGGTTGGATGCAAGTAGCCCACACCTGTTGCATATTGGACAAATGTGAAAACTTGCAAAACACACTATAAAGCACACTCCATTCCAGACCATGATCCTTTGCCATCACACAGCAGAACACCAGACAGCCAGTAGAACTTTCACTACAGAAGACAGGATTTTTTTCCATGTTTCTATCCCTCTGTGTTTTTGTTAATGTTACTTTCTCTCATTATCCTTCAGTTTTTTTGGGCACCATATTTTTTGTAAAAAATATTCACAATGGCAGGTAGGAGAAATCCGACTTTTACAGAGGAAGAGCTGTCTGTCATGGTGGATAAAATCATTAGGGCAGAGCCAGAATTGTTTGGAGCACAAGTGTAAAATGCCACAATATCTCAGAAAAAACTAATGTGGGCCAAAATAGTTGACAGAGCGAATGCTGTAACTAACAACTGCTTACACAGGAGGAAAGTAGGAAGATGTAGAATGACCTGTAGGGGAGAGTCTGTTCCCTGGCCTCCAGGAATCACCTGGAGGCCCAAAGGACTTGCTGTGGTTCCCCATTACAACTCGTTCCCTGGGAGGTAAAGGTCTTGCAGATCCTACATCCTGAAGGTTTAACTGGAACCACTGGTGGAGTGGAGCCTAGTGAGGTGAACTGTCTCAACAATCACAAATGTAGTCCTGCCCTTAAAGTGGACTTTTAGAATGGGTCTACACCCTTAGCAAAACAGATATATCTAAACTTGACTCACATAATATCTTGTGTCATACCAATCCCTAGCATCATGTTTGTCTCCCCTTTTGTAACAATGTGCAATATGTCAAGTAAGATTGTGTGTTGTTGCCCATGAATCATCCCTTGCAATTGCTAAGTCCCTTGGTGTATATCAATGTATGTTGTTACTCACAAAAACAGGTACAAAAATCCATCCATTTGGACATGAAGGTATACTGCTTCTACGTAGGCCATTTCACTGAATCACATCCTATCCATATGTGTGTTCATGTTGTAAATGTGTGTTCATCTCCACTGTAATCATTGAAAAGGATATGTGCAAATCACCTAACAACAACTTTTGTCTATGGTGTCAGCAGACGACCACAGCTACAATGGTGCCCTGTTGTGGTACCTGCAAAACAATAATGCAAGGCAACATTGCTCCACCTTCCTTTACTTCCATCTGTGAAAACATCTCCACAAATTGTGCATTTGTGAGTCACCATGTCATGCCATGGATGAAAATATCAGTTGTAGTGCCCCTCAACCATGGTGAGCTCTTCTCATAGCTACATTGAATTGATGTAAATGCCCACATATTTCATAGTCTGTTGAATTCTAGATTTAATACCGTGTGATGTGGCATGCTGAATAGAGGTAATATCCACACACATCTTACTTAACACAGTCCATATATTGAGCAAATACAGTCATAATACCAAGTAGAACCACAGTTTGCATACTATTTGTTAGCCTGTTAGGCCTACAAATGGTCTAGTATTCTAACATACTCACCACTGTGCTGAATGCATGGTACTTGTAATGTATTTTTCAGAAATAACATCTTCCATTCCAGGACATCTCTACAACATCCTCAGTGGAGTTTGCATCTGTGTAA
The DNA here is from genome assembly GCF_031143425.1 of Pleurodeles waltl. Lineage (NCBI taxonomy): Eukaryota > Metazoa > Chordata > Amphibia > Caudata > Salamandridae > Pleurodeles > Pleurodeles waltl. The sequence continues at coordinate 467,658,380 of NC_090437.1, forward strand.
ATAAGCCTGATTGTGTAAAACTATGAAGGCCTAATCATACTGTTACTCAGTTTTTTCTTTTTCAGGTTGCCCTATTGTTGGAAGGGGTCCTTTCTGCAGGGTCATCCCCAGAATTTTTGCTTTCCTCCTCCTCCTCTTTTCTGACCATGCTTTTATTGGCTTTAGGACTCTGGGCACTTTACCACTGCTATCCAGTTCTAAAGTGCACGTGCTGTGTGTCTAAAACATGGCAACATTGATGTCTCCATGATTGGCATACTTGATTAACTGATAAGTCCCTAATAGACTGCACTATGTGTGCCCAGGGCCTGTAAGTCAAATACTACTTGTGTGCCTGCAGCAGTGAATGTGCCACTCACAACAGTAGCCTTTCAAACATGTCTCAGGTCTGCCATTGCAGAGCCTGCATGTGACGTTTTAACTGCCACATTGACCTGGCAAGTGCCCAAACCTTCCTTTTTATTACATGTATGTCACACCTAAAGTAGGCCCTAGTAAGCCCCAAGGGAAGGGTGCAGTGTTTTCAAAAAGGTGGACATGTACTTTTAAGTTTAACATGTCCAGATAATGAAAAAACTCTTAAATTTGTTTTCACTATTGCAAGGGCCATCTCTTCTACAGGCTAACATTAGGGCTACCTTGAAACATCTTTTAACTGTAATTTCCAATTGGGAAAAGATAGAAAAATGGAGTTTAGCATCTCTGGATTCGCAATTTAAAACTACATCCTTTGGTAAAGTGCTTTTAAATTGAAAGTCTGAAAATGCCACTTTTTGAAACTTGGCATTTTCTTACTTTAACCATTTCTGTGCCTTAGCCTGCCTCCGAATACACATCTGGATTTAGGTTACAGCTACATATATGCACTCCCTCCAGTCTGCCACAAACAGGAAGGACTAGGTGTGACAGGAGATACATCTGCATTAACCTGCATACTGATAGTCATCCTGGACAGGGAGAGGAAGAGATAGTTCACGCTTACATCTGAATAGGTTGTGTCCTGCCCTCACACCAAGGGCTTATTTACCCCCTACTGGTATTCTGGAGACAGGGTTCGGTTGAAAGCGATCCTTGCGCACTTCAGAGAATTCTCTTGAAGTTACCCCTACATCAAAGGCCTTTTTGGGAATAAGTGCTGGGCTTCTGACACCATATACTCAGAAAACTTCTGGTCTGAGGACATTCAATCCAGAAAGAAGGACCGCTGTGCAGTCAGGAGGGACTGACACTTCGCTGTTCGCTCTGCTATGTTGGCCTTCTGCCTACCACTTCTTGCCTGAGAGGACAGGATCTAACTCTCTACATCCTGCATTCTAAAGTTTCTCTAAGGGCCTGACTGAGCTTGCCTCCTGTTTATGAACTCTCAGGGATATCAAAGACTTCACCTGCATCTTGTTTCCAGCACCTGGGTTCCTCCACTGTGAGTCCCGCTCTGCTAAGTAGTGCCAAATCCACTCCTGGGCCCTTGGAGGTGAATGTGAAGCTACAACACGAGAACTGACACAACGACGCCAGCACATTACTTGGAACTGATGCATCCTGCTGCAGAAACACCACTTAGCCGCTGCCTGCACTGAGGCCGTGTACACCGCTTGCCGACTGCGCAACGCAACATCACCGAGCATCAACGCAACAAAGGTACTGTCAGCAGGTCGGTGTGAGTCTTATACCCTGCCCGTGTTCCATCACAGTCAGGCTGAACTTTTTGGTTGGCCTCTGTGCACAGGGACCAGATAGCCCTGGCAGGGGTTATTGTCTTCTAAGCACTGCATTTTGATTTAATCTTTGAAAATTCATAACTTGACTTGTGTATGTTGGATTTTTGCCATTTTGGTCTTCCTTGTCTCAGATAAATATTGACTATTTGTCTAGACTAGTGTGGGGTCCTTTTGCGGTGTTTTCACTGTGCTACTGTGTGCGTGTGTGCACAAATACTTTACACATTGCCTTGTTAATTTAGCCCGACTGCTCCATGCCAAGCTACCAGAGGGTGAGCACAGGTAAACGTTTAGTTTGTATCTTACTTGCCCTGACTGGGATTGTGGTCCCAACTTGGACAGAGTGCAAACCTCTGCCAACAAAGACACATAGGATGCACAAACGAGTTAATAATTACACATTCTCTGCATTCTTTTCATGTCCAACCTTCTGGACAAGTGGACCATCAGCTGTCAGCCAAGACACCTCCACTCCAGCCCAGGAACAGGCCTTCATCGAGGACTCTACTCCTGCAAGTCCAGATGGTCAGGAGCCAGCTGGTCCATCTTGTCTCTCTGGCCAGACAGCTCAAGTGAGTCACTTATATCGCACACCAACACCTTCCACCCCAGCTGAAACACCATCATAGCAGCAGGACACCTCAATTTCCTATGTCCCAAGGAACACAACACTTATCTTGTGCACCCCCGTCCTGGCAGATTTGTGTCTATCAGCCACTCAGCCTCACGTTCTGCCAGAACCTAGTTGGATGGTGCACACTGCTCCAGAGTCACAGGGCAGTGGGGTAGGAGTCGTGGGAGGGCATCCGTGGGCCACCAACATGAGGACACTGGGGTCTTTGTCAGCCAGACCACCATCAACCATGTCTTAGAAGCAGTACAACTGTCCCAAGATATGAATGGCCAGGTAGTAACTGAGCTCCAGAAAATCAAGGCGGTACAGAGGGTGCTCATGTTAGAAAAAAACACCAATGTAATGAAAATATGAGCTCCTTGACGGTGGTGCTATTTGACATTCATCCCAACGTGGGCAGGGCTTATCCAGTTCCATCTGTCCCTGTCTGTGGTCCCCCTACCCTCAAGCCAACAACATCACTACCAGACACAGACAGGGAAGCTGTGCCACATGAGGGCCCTGCTACCCCCACCCCAGTCCCTGTACTTCTCCCCCTTCCAGGAGAAGAAGGCAAGACATTTGTGGTTCGCATTTCACTTTTGGAGTATATGGCTTGTGTTGCCCCTAGGCCTATTGTCTCCTATTGCATTCTATTGTGTTCTACATGTTTGCACTACTTTTCTAACTGTTTACTTACCTGATTTGTGTTTGTGTGTATATTTTGTGTATTTTACTTACCTCCTAAGAGACTATGGGGGTCATTCTGACCCTGGCGGTCAGTGCAAAAGCGGCGGCCAACCCGCCAACAGGCGGGCGGCCTAAAAATATGAATTCTGACCCTGGCGGGAACCGCCAACACAGGCCGCTGCTTTAACACTCCGACCGCCACGGCGGTACAAACAAACAGCGCGGCGGTCACCGCCAACAGGCAGGCGGCAGACAATGTACCGCCCACCCTATCATGACCCACCAATCCGCCACCTTTTCCGGGGCGGGAGCCCCGCCGATAAAAACACGGCGGAAACAAACATCTCCAATGGAAAACACTTACCTCGACACACTCCACGCGGAATCGGAACAGCATGGAACCCGAACTCCACATCCTCCCAGCCATTGCCTTCCTGCTCTTCTTCCAGGATCACGAACCTCGCCGCAGACGACAACGGTGAGTACTGCACCTACGACACAGGGGAGGGGGGAGGAGGAAAGGTTACGGGCACACACATACGCCACACACCCACCCTCACCCCCACCGAAATACCTACACACCTATGCAGATAAAAAAGTCAGAGTGACACCCCCAAACCCCCCCCAAAAAAACAAAGACAAAAGGCAATGAATGTAAAAGTAGAACCATATTATTGCAACAATAAAGTATAGCGACCTTAGCAATATATGAAGAATTAATACACATCTAGAACTATATCCATACAAGTAGCAAAAGTCCGGCCCAGTCATCCAAAGTCCAAATGTCCGTGGGCCAATGTGCAGCAACACATGGGCAAAGCCCACACACGAGATCGAGTCCATTGGAGAGAACACTGCTGGGGCATCACTAAAATAAAAAGACAGGCACCTCAGGGGGCACCTCAGCCACATGAGTCCACGACGCCAGATCCACGAAGGGCCTCCATGCCCACTGTGCCATCCTGGGGAGTACAAAGCCACAGTCTCACAAGTCTCTACAGTGGGTGGATTGCCCACTGTGGCATCCTGGGGAGTGCAAAGCCACAGTCTCACAAGTCTCTACAGTGGGTGGATTGCCCACTATTACATCCTGGGGAGTGCAAAGCCACAGTCCATCAGGTGGATTACAGAGACCACTGGTCATGGAGGAGGCATGGTGGGCAGAGTGCGTCGTGAAGGCCTGCCCGACACAGAACCGGGACTGCCAATGGGCCAGCGGTGCTTGACAGGAAGGGCCCAGCGGAGCGGTGCTTGACAGGAAGGGCCCAGTGGAGCAGTGCTTGAGATGAAGGGCCCAGCGGAGCGGTGCTTGACAGGAAGGGCCCAGCGGAGCGGTGCTTGACAGGAAGGGCCCAGCGGAGCGGTGCTTGAGATGAAGGGCCCAGCGGAGCGGTGCTTGAGATGAAGGGCCCAGCGGAGCGGTGCTTGACAGGAAGGGCCCAGCGGAGCGGTGCTTGACAGGAAGGGCCCAGCGGAGCGGTGCTTGACAGGAAGGGCCCAGCAGAGCGGTGCTTGAGATGAAGGGCCCAGCGGAGCAGTGCTTGAGATGAAGGGCCCAGCGGAGCGGTGCTTGACAGGAAGGGCCCAGCGGAGCGGTGCTTGAGATGAAGGGCCCAGCGGAGCGGTGCTTGAGATGAAGGGCCCAGCTGAGCGGTGCTTGACAGGAAGGGCCCAGCGGAGCGGTGCTTGAGATGAAGGGCCCAGCGGAGCGGTGCTTGAGATGAAGGGCCCAGCGGAGCAGTGCTTGAGATGAAGGGCCCAGCGGAGCGGTGCTTGAGATGAAGGGCCCAGCGGAGCGGTGCTTGAGATGAAGGGCCCAGCGGAGCGGTGCTTGACAGGAAGGGCCCAGCGGAGCGGTGCTTGACAGGAAGGGCCCAGCGGAGCGGTGCTTGAGATGAAGGGCCCAGCTGAGCGGTGCTTGACAGGAAGGGCCCAGCGGAGCGGTGCTTGACAGGAAGGGCCCAGCGGAGCAGTGCTTGAGATGAAGGGCCCAGCGGAGCGGTGCTTGACAGGAAGGGCCCAGCGGAGCAGTTCTTGAGATGAAGGGCCCAGCGGAGCGGTGCTTGAGATGAAGGGCCCAGCGGAGCGGTGCTTGAGATGAAGGGCCCAGCGGAGCGGTGCTTGACAGGAAGGGCCCAGCGGAGCGGTGCTTGAGATGAAGGGCCCAGCGGAGCGGTGCTTGACAGGAAGGGCCCAGCGGAGCGGTGCTTGACAGGAAGGGCCCAGCGGAGCGGTGCTTGACAGGAAGGGCCCAGCGGAGCAGTGCTTGACAGGAAAGGCCCAGCGGAGCAGTGCTTGACAGGAAGGGCCCAGCGGAGCGGTGCTTGAGATGAAGGGCCCAGCGTAGCGGTGCTTGAGATGAAGGGCCCAGCGGAGTGGTGCTTGACAGGAAGGGCCCAGCGGAGCGGTGCTTGACAGGAAGGGCCCAGCGGAGCAGTGCTTGAGATGAAGGGCCCAGCGGAGCGGTGCTTGAGATGAAGGGCCCAGCGGAGCGGTGCTTGACAGGAAGGGCCCAGCGGAGCAGTGCTTGAGATGAAGGGCCCAGCGGAGCGGTGCTTGAGATGAAGGGCCCAGCGGAGCGGTGCTTGACAGGAAGGGCCCAGCGGAGCGGTGCTTGAGATGAAGGGCCCAGCGGAGCGGTGCTTGACAGGAAGGGCCCAGCGGAGCGGTGCTTGACAGGAAGGGCCCTGTTCAGCGGTGCTTCTCACGGCGGGGCCCTGTCCAGCGGTTCTGGCCACGGCGGGGCCCTGTTCAGCGGTGCTTCTCACGGCGGGGCCCTGTTCAGCAGTTCTGGTCACGGCGGGGCCCTGTTCAGCGGTGCTCCTCACGGCGGGGCCCTGTTCAGCGGTGCTTCTCACGGCGGGGCCCTGTTCAGCGGTTCTGGCCACGGCGGGGCCCTGTTCAGCGGTGCTTCTCACGGCGGGGCCCTGTTCAGCGGTTCTGGCCACGGCGGGGCCCTTTTCAGCGGTTCTGGTCACGGCGAGGCCCTGTTCAGCAGTGCTTCTCACGGCGGGGCCCTGTTCAATGGTGCTTCTCACGGCGGGGCCCTGTTCAGCGGTTCTGGTCACGGCGGGGCCCTGTTCAGTGGTGCCTGTCTTGTGTTTCCAGTGAACCACACCTGGCCAATACTTGCCGCTCAGTCTGCATCGGACCTTTCCGTTGCGGGGCCCTCCTGTGATGGAGTCCTGGGGCCCTGGCTCTCCTTCGATACCCCCGGAATGGGGCTGGTGGGGCCCTCATGGCCAGGTCGGCTGCTCCCTGCCTTTTGCTCCTTGCTGCCCTTGCCCTCCTTGGCAGACTGTCCGTGGCCCTTGGCTCCCTTACCCGATGTGGCAGGTGACGGTGCAAGGCTACCCTCCTTGGGGGCAGGCGTATCAGGCCTGTCGCGCCTGCCCTTCAGTTTTTTGGTCCTCTTCCCAGGGGGGGGGCTGGCTGTGCCTTTGCTCCTGGACGATGTCCCAGCCCAAGGAAAGGGCGGACTCCAAAAACCAGGCACGACGTTCTTTGGAGTTGCTGGGCTGGTGGTGGCTGAGGTGTTTGTGGAACTCTTACGGGATGGAGGGGGTGGGTCAGGTGAGGAAAAGAGGTCCACTTTAGAGAGGAAAATTTTCTTTGGAGCCATGGGAAGGGTGGCTGGAGTGGGTATGGGAGTGGAGGAAGAGGATGTGGTTGTAGGAGAGTCAAGTGTGCTGTCTTTGGGTGCAGGTGCTTGGGCAGGAGGCTGACGTGAGGTGGATGGCTGTTGTTTGGGTGCCTGCCTGCGTTTGTGTGGTTGGGAAGCGGGGGTGACAGACACACTGGGAGAGGACACAGGGGACGTGTACATGGCAGTGGGGGTGGTGACTGCACGTGTGCGGACTGGTCTGGAGGGTGTGCTGGTGATAGGTGCAATGGCTGATGGTGGTGTGCTTGCAGGTGTGTGTGGAGACGTCACAGGGAGGGAGGAGGGAGACGAGGAGGTGGGGGACACAGAGGAGGTAGTGGCTGTTGGCATGTCTGCATCTGGATGTTGCTTGGGTGAATGCTTGTGTGTCCTGTGGTGCCTATGTCTGGATGAGCTGCCCTTGGGTGTTGAGGTGTGTGCAGGCTGGTCTGTAGGTGTGGATGGGATAGGCAGAGGAACAGGGGAGTGGGACTGGATGGAGGGAGTCAGAAGAGGGAGGCTGGAGACAGGGACAATCGCTGCCGTCAGTGCTGAGGCCAGAGCGTTGAACGATCGTTGATGGGCAGCCTGACCCGAATGAAGGCCCTCCAGGTATGCATTGCTTTGATGCACCTCCCTCTCCACACCCTGGATGGCATTCAAAAGGGTAGACTGCCCAACAATGATGGTCCTCAGGAGGTCAATGACCTCCTCACTGAGGGCAGCAGGGGTGACTGGGGCAGGGCCTGAGGTGCCTGGGGCGAAGGAGATGGCTGGCTTCCTGGCCTTGCGGGCACGGGCCGAAGGCCGAGGGGCTGCTGGGAGGGAGGAGCTGGTGCGCTGGGTGGCGGCTGTACCTGTAGGATCGGTGGGCACGGATGTTGCCACCACCACAAGGGAGCTCCCTTCCGAGGACATGTCGGTGTCGCTGCCGTCTCCACGAGTCCCCGTGGTGGAGCCCCCCTCGCCCTCCGTCTCACTGGTCATGTCGGAGTCCGTTGCATGGCCCTCCGGGGCCATGTGAGATGCAGCTCCCTCTTGCGCCGATGCCACTTCTCCTCCGCCTGATGATGCTAATGCACACATTCACAGAAAAACAAAGAAAATGGGGGGGGTGGAAAACATAAAGACAAGTTGAGTGCATGCATTGGGGACACCGTTGGTGGAGAGGACAGACACAGAAGCCCCCTGCACTACGCTGCGCACTTGGGGTACACTACTCATTCACTGGGACATGCCCTACAAGCCTATGGGCGACAACTGCCCACACAGTATACACTGGTCCATGAATCGCGTTACTAGGCACCCTACAGAGGTGGGGGACGGGGGCACAGGACCATACCTCACGGACGGGCCTATCCTACAGAAATCGCCTTGGCCTAGGGATACACACAGCCCTCCTCCCCCACCCAGGCACCTCCACTGCGCGCAAAATAGCTGAATGTGCTGGTACTCACCCCCTTGTGTCTGCTGTGATGTCCTCAAGCGCCCATCTAAATCGGGGTAGGCCACCGCCAGGATCCGGGACATCAGGGGGGTCAAGGTACGACTGGCACCCCTCCTAGGTTGGGAGGTCATCCCCAGCAGAGCCTCCGCGGTCTTCCTGCTCCCGCGGCGGATGTCCTCCCACCTCTTGCGGCAGTGGGTGCCCCTTCTGGTGTGGACCCCCAGGGCCTGGACGTCCTTGGCGATGGCACACCAAATGTCAATCTTCTGATGGGCGCTGACCTATGTGACATGTACAGGGGGGAAGAGAAACATCATCACTTTTCTGCATGCTCGATGTGAGTGGCCCCCCCTCCCCAACCTTGCCATGTGGCACATGCTCTCATCTGTCGTGCCATGCATTCGTCATTCGCTGCCCTCCCCTCCATCGTACATCCTCCGCACTCAGCCCAGGCATTGGGCACTATGCATTGCCCCCGTGTACTTACCTGTTGGTCTGGAGGCCCGTAGAGTAGCGCATACTGGGGGAGGACCCCGTCCACGAGCTTCTCCAACTCCTCGGAACTGAAGGCGGGGGCCCTTTCCCCAGTCGCAGCAGCCATTGTCACTTCCACATTGTCACAGCAGCACTTGCAGTATAGGTCCTCTCCTGTGGATGCTCAGGTCTCGTGTGATCAAGCAGAGAGAAAATGGCGGTTACGGCCGCGGCGGTGCGTGCCGCGGCGGTGCGTACCGCGGCGGTGCGTACTGCGACCGCCGGTGCTCACCGCCATTGGCTCCTGAAACCCATAGGGTTCAATGTTGTCCAATGCGGCTTTGCGCCACGGACTGCGACCGCCTACTGCCACGGTGTGCCACGCTTGCGCAATGACCTAACTTCACATTGTCACACTTCACAGGTCAGGCAGCCGCCATTTCAAGGGCCCACATGGCTTCATTCCTACTGCGTCACACATGGCTAGGCCTTGCACCGACAATCATACTAGCCATTCAATCCTGAGAGATTCGTGTACTGGGCATGCTGTGGGCACTTACCTGTGGGTTGCTTGACTCTGTGCTCCATGTTGTCCTTCCTAGGCATCGTCCGCTGGGACTTGCGAGGAGACGGAGGAATCTTCCCGTGTACAGACCGCTGGTGGACCTGTCGACAATGGAAGAAAGACACGTCATACTCACCTACAGACTCAACCGTGCCACTATACAGGAACTGTGTGCCCAGCTGGAGCCCGACCTGATGTCACCCATCCGCCAACCCACAGGGATTCCGCCTCTAGAGCAGGTGCTGTCAGTACTGCATTTTTTGGCAAGTGGATCATTTCAAACTACCGTGGCCATTTCATCTGGGATGTCTCAGCCTATGTTTTCAAAGGTGTTGTCCAGAGTGTTGTCTGCCCTGATGAAATACATGCAGAGCTACATCATTTTCCCTGAGGTGGGTGACTTGCCTACAGTGAAGGGTGATTTCTATGCCCTTGGACACATGCCCAATATCATTGGTGCCATTGATGGTACCCATGTGGCTTTGGTTCCCCCAAAAGACGATGAGCAGGTGTACAGGAACCGAAAAAATTATCATTCGATGAATGTCCAGGTGGTCTGTTTGGCTGACCAGTACATCTCCCATTTAAATGCCAAGTTCCCAGGGTCAGTGCATGACGCGTACATCATGCGAAATAGCAGCATCCCTTATGTGATGGAACTGCTACAGAGCCACCGTGTGTGGCTAATTGGTGACTCTGGTTACCCAAACCTGCCTTGGCTATTGACCCCAGTGAGGAATCCCAGGACCAGGGCAGAGGAACGGTACAATGAGGCCCATGGGCGTACCAGGAGGGTGATTGAGCGGACCTTCGGCCTCCTGAAGGCCAGGTTTAGGTGCCTGCATATGACTGGTGGATCCCTAATGTACTCACCAAGGAAGGTGTGTCATATCATCGTGGCCTGCTGCATGCTGTGGTTCTAAAAATTCTGGACCCATGTAATTTACTTTGCCACAGCAGTACGATTTTAGTATCAAAAGACCGATAATGACTAGTACACTAAGCATGAGCATTTTCGCTCAATTCCAGCAGCGTTTTCACCTCGAAATCGCCTTTTTCGTCCTGCACTCGTGGCTCCCATTTTATACACGGCAGCCATTTTTAAAAGTTGCCCTCACATAGGCTTATAATACAGTCAGATTTGATTCCAAGGACACGTACACCTTGATTGACTTTTCTCTGACCTGGGCAAGCTGGAACCATTGCCTCAGGCCAAACCTGTTTGGTCAGTCCCTCTCCCAGTGGCCGAATCAGATAGCATCAAGGCACACCAGGCCATAAAACCCTTATTATCGCTCACACACCCTGCCTAACTTGCTCACACCTGCACCTGCTCTTTTCTTCTTCTTACTTTACGAGGGGGAGGTGCCCGTTTTTATTGGGGGTCCACACTTATCTGATGTGAAATTCTAGGCCTTGCCGGGTAATTTATTGTGGGCTGGATGACATGAAATATGAGGTTTCATCATGACACTGGTTTTTCCTTTGTAGTGAAAACATGTGAATGACCAACCAAAATGTCAAGAATGTTTGCCTGAAGCTTAAAAAACTGTATATAAGGAAACCTGATTTTGCATTGACACACAGTCTCCTGAGAACATACAAATCGTGCTGTTGTACTTCTAGGACACTTGTCAATTGGTTGCAGCCAATAAATTCGATCTTTGACTTCACCTAGAAGACTCTGAGTTTCTGTAGTCTGAATCAGGAAAGTACCCGAGGTCTTTGGGTGTACCCTGGCACCGCTGGGTTACCGGATCAGTACCGGTTCTGAAAAACCCAGTACCTCAGTTGGCGCCCAACGTGGGGCGATACCAGCGGTACCTGTCCAAGCCTGAGGTCCGTGGGGAGCTTCGTGTGAAAATTCTGGAGGAAGGCCGCCACTTCATCGACCCCTGCATGTCGACGTGGTCCGAAAGTCTTTGTTGCGAGGTTCCCCGCTTCCCGACGGCTATGAAGGACTGCTGCCCTGGCTATCGCCCTGATTTGGACCCTTGATTTTTGGTAGAGCGAAACGATAAGACGAGTCTTCTGGTGACGTCATTGATATTTTCAGTTAAGTATAAGTGGAGCGTCTCCCAGTCCTTAGTTGGACACTTGGTTTGGTCCTTAGTTGGACACTTGGTTTGGTCCTTAGTTGGACATTTGGTTTTGGTATCCCTTTGGGATCACTTTGATTTGGAACTTGCAAGTACCAAAGCCGAAGGACTCGTGTATTCATGAGACTATCGTAAACGATAATCCTTTGAAGTTTGAAGCTAGACTAGTGAGCGAAGATGCCTGGTCTTAGCAGACTTGGAAATTTGTTTTGTCTTGGTTGTAAAAGGGACTCCCGGTTGGAGGACTCATGTCCGGTTCCTCCGATTGGAACTCCAACCTATGAACTATATGTGAAGCACGGAGTGGGCCCCATCACGTTTAATAAAGTATGGGTCCGCTATTCTTGGAAATAATTGAGAAAAGTTTTCTTTTTTTTCTTGTAAATATGACTTACAACTAGGATCTGCAAACGGTTCTGTAAGTAAATTGCGACGGCGCTATTTATGAAAAATGGCTAAAGCGCGCTGTCTTGTGTGTACTGAGTGTTTTCTGTTTATATCTGAAATGAGCTCAATGTGTGTTTGTGGGTCTTCTTGATGTTTACAGTTTGTTAAGTAAAATGTTGGTTAATTAATATTAAGTAGAAACTTAGAAAAAATCCAGAAATGAACCATGTGATGTGCTAACATAGCTATATGTTGCTCTTTAATTTATAGAATGAGCAATTGTGCACATATACAAAACTGCCGTTAAATGCTTAATAAATTAGAAAACACATTCAATAGATATAAATAGGGCCACCCCAAAAAAAAAAAAAAAACGAAATTATCTATTTTCAATTCAGCCAGCACTTTCCCAGTTAAACATGGGTGGAATTTTGCATAACCTTCCTTTTAAATGAAAGTGGCGCAAAAATGTGACGCATTTCAAGTTAGGCTTATGCGCTTAGGCTTGTGAGTTAATGTATCCCAAATAATAGGCAAGGGATGCAGCTTGCTTTTATATGTGGAATTATCACAAAAAAAATAATAATTGGGTTTTTATTTTTTTTTAAAGAAAATTATTAATTATGGAAAAATTATTTAAAAAAATAAGTGCCTTTCAAAATCGTTTTTTAATATTTATAAAGCTTAATACCTATACTATGACCTCCTAACATTAAAATGTAATTTAAGTTATGTTGCACCGCTAAAATGACATTTGTATGTGCAATTTTCCCTTGGCGCAGGAGCAAACAAGCTCATTTCTATAAAGTATAAGTTAATATTTTCAATGGCTGACTCATGGATTGTGTAATAGACATTCTGGTAATGCATATTATGCAAGAAAATTGTAGGATATTGATTTTTTAATGCCTAAAATATCAAAGTCGATTCTGGGCAAAAGCACTGTTTAAACTGCATTTTCTTTCATTCAGAGTACTTTTTAAAGTGTCTCAGGCTTCAGTAAATGCATACATTTAGGTTTGATATATATTTGCAGGTTGTGCCTTCTTATGATTCAATGAGTCAATGTGCCAGTACAAAGGCTTGTTTTAATATCAAGGTTGAAGGTTCTAACTTCAGCTGGGCCTACTGAGACGTTCATTCATTCGAGGTTGATGAAATATGTACCATTGCATGGGATTGCAACAAGCATTTATTCAAACAACTGGTATGTGTGTTATTAAGGTGTGTGAATTATTCACAGTAAATGTAGTTTAATAATCTGGAAATAGAGATGATTTTTTTTTACAGTGGAAATTGTAGGTGCCAAATTAATATGGAGTGTCAGTGTAACAATTTTTACTTTTAGAAAGGTAAAACTAAGGTGGCTTGATGTTGCGAAGTAACTGACAAGAGGGTAACAGTTAAGTAATGGAAATTTATTTTCATGTATTTGGTCCTATCATGAATTGTTCTTGCTGGTCCTGTATGTTAGAAGAGAAACAGTAAAGTTATATTTGACAGCAGATTTCCATTGCCTGGTGATCTACTGTCAAAAGGAGGGTAAGGATTTTAAACCTGACAAATTAAACAGGCCCAAATATTGGGTTTTGGGCTGCAGGTTTACAGTGCATAAAGTACATGACATGGTGTTGTGTGTCACCGCTTATTCACACATGCTATTGTTTTGTTTATGCTTTTTGTGCTTGATACACAGCAAGTATATCTGATGGCTTGACGTTTTGTGTGTTTTTATTATTTTTTATTTGTTTTTTTTGCATGTTTGTTGCTGCTTTTGATACTATTACAAGCTCCCCTGTGTTGTGAGGGGATGGTCATGACGATGCCCATCGCTACGCAACAGTTGGTTGAACTTGTTCTGGTTACTAAATTCCACAGATAATGATATTTCATGCTGTGAACATAAAAGACAACACTTCACCAGTGAATGTCTATTTGGCTATAATGGTATTGAAGGAAAATAAAAAGAGATATACAGGATCAAAGTGTGTCACCTGCAGTTAGTCACGTTACTGCCCCTTCCCTTAAAGGAACAGGCAGCCCTACATTTATGTATCCTTGATTGGACCTAAGGATGAAATTATAGATCTGTGACTCAAGGTGGCCTAATTTCTATATTACATTAGTTAATGATGTTCTGTTTCCTAAGTAGCACATGGCTTTCGTTCCTTAAAAGAAAACCAGGTTTTCATTTTTTCCTGAAGAAGGAACTGAAACATTAGCGAGGAGTACCGTATATGTTGTAGTCGCCAACAGTAGAGTTAAAATTTGTGTAACTTTGGCCTTTGTGTATCACCCGTACTCTCGGTGTTGTGTCACATGCCTGACTATCACCCAAATATTTTTTTTTTGTTCTTCCTATAGATGTTTTCTTTTGTTACTTCCCCTGACCAATGTCGCATCATGCTTAGTTATTGAGATTTTAGCTATGTCCTAGTCCCATTTCTCTTTTTCGAATTCCTTTCACCAGTCAGCCCTTTTATTATTATTGATGTATTGTTCAGGTTCACATTTCCAAACTGCAGTGATGTACCAGGGACCCCCATGTTATGTATAATTCCCTTTGGTATGACCAGACTGGTTTTCAAGAATTTGCCTTAGGCCTGCTTCAATGTTTTCCAGCCTAACTGTCAGGGTAGCGATAGACTGGTTAACTGACTCAATATTATAGTAAGACAAGTTTTCCATCTCAATAGGAGATATCTTATGTTTACCTTTTTGAACATGATGAATTTTCAATGTCTATTTTTATTTGGTTTTCGGTTCCCTTCTGTTCCTGCTACTTTAATTTTTGGTGGGATCAGATGTGTCCTAATCATGCAAATATCAGGACCCTCTAGTTCTTGTCTTTTTGTTTGCACATTTGACTATTAGCCTGTGTATTGCATAGTGCACCTGATGCACAGTTTTTAAAGGAAGGTTTCTACATGTCCCTGATAATCGGTATCATGTGATTTCTCTATTGAGATGTTCTAAGGTAAGGAGGAACACCTAGACTTAATCATTGAGGCAAATATGTGTTTACCCCATTAGACAATGCCACTGTGTGAGGAAATCCATTCAGATAGAATTCTCATGTAGCTATAGATGGCAGAGAATAATGGAGAGAACCCAATTAAAGATGCTAGAGACCCTGTTTTGCCCTTCTGCCTTTGTCTTTGTATTTTATGCCCATGGTGTATGGCTACTCCTTTGAAGATTGCAGACCACCTGCTTGCAGTCCCCTTGTTAAAAACCATGAACTGTTTTTTTTACTAAATTGAAGGAAACTAACAACTGTGGCACATTTCCTACGTCACTAGATTCTGCGGGTATCAAGTCATAATAACCTGCAGGACATTGATTTAAGCCTAATTCCCATCAGTGACAGCTACAGATGAAAGACGGACGTCTTGGCCCTACAGTCTCAGCACCCAGAAAGTAGCAAAGCTGGACAGCGATCGCCAGCGCATGGTATCGTACTTGCTCCATCAGACGGCGTTGGACATCACAAAACCAAAGTTTCAGTGTAAAAGAGCTAAAGAGAAGGATTCCTGTTGTTGATGGCAGAGCTGTTTTGAGGTTTCATTTCTCTACCTGTCATGTGCTTGTAACCTCTGACAGTGTGCAATCCCTTGAGCCCCTTGGCCTGAGTTTTGGCCACACACCCCCTTTTCTTTGCTCCAACGGAAGAAGGGCAGTGCACCGGAGATTTCAAGTTCGGAAAAAGGCACTATATTGTGGTGCCCATGAAAGAGCAGCTTGAGCGTCCTCTGACACTAAATAATGAGTGTTGGAGTCTGAAAGTGCTGCTGAGCTTGAGCTATTTCCCAATTAATGGTGCTTGGGTCTGCACGAGATGATTTGTGCCCTTGATCAATGAAGAGCACATTGTTTGTAGTATCTGCCACAGAGGAGAGACACTGGTGCATTGCTTTAAGACATTGAGACTTTCGAGTGAGCTGTGGGTGTTTGCCAGGAGGGCACTCCAACTAAGCAGTACTTTTCTCACGAAGAGGCCTGAATTGAGAGGCCCATGCGAAAGAAAAGAACAAAAGAGAATTTGATGGACAATAGAAGCCTGCCAGAGAGGCTTTTTGAACGGACTCTGGGCATAGTTGGTTTCACAAGAGGTTTCCGTGTGATTGTATAGACTAGGTGTTAGGAGACTGATTGTTTTGCTGGCATTGTTTTAAAGTACTATTCTGTTTAGTAAAAGCAGAATAAAGTCCATTTTCTGTGGAAAGAGTACCCCCTTTTCACCTTAGAGCATTGATGAGAGTCACCACTGTTCCACCTGAACATACAAAAATTACTGAAATGCAGAGGAGCCCTTAAAATGTTACTAGATAATTTTAGGATTTGCTTTTTGGTTAGGGTTGTGAAAAATTATTATTTCATAGTGGTCACTACTTTCTCCCGTTGTCTATATGTTCTTAATAACGTGTTTTCTAGTGTCTTTTAAACATGACGTTGTCATTTATGGGTAGGATTGTTTTTCTCTACTCAATTGACTTCTGCACCCACTTCCCAACCTATGTCTTTTCCTACTATTGTTTCTTTGCACTCTTTTCACCCTTTTCCTGAACATGAGCAGGTTAGAAGATCAGAATTCGTAAGCAATTCTTTTGTACAGCTTCTGCATCAACACTAGTTAGTAGTGAACATCACTAATTGTTGGGTGTGTGATCTTATGCCACCTACTGCAGATAGAGGTATTCCTTATTTTGTCCTGCCATATGTGGCCTTTTTTGCTACTTCATGTTCAAGGAGACCTGTCCAGAGAGAGTTACCAAGTACTAGAATTTTGCTCCAGCAACATCTCCATGGCCTTATAAACATAGACCTGGACTCAGATTAGCATGAGAATAGGTTTATTGCCTATGTAAGGGCAAAAGGAGGGTTTGTGGTTCTAAAAATTCTGGACCCATGTAATTTACTTTGCCACAGCAGTACGATTTTAGTATCAAAAGACCGATAATGACTAGTACACTAAGCATGAGCATTTTCGCTCAATTCCAGCAGCGTTTTCACCTCGAAATCGCCATTTTCGTCCTGCACTCGTGGCTCCCATTTTATACACGGCAGCCATTTTTAAAAGTTGCCCTCACATAGGCTTATAATACAGTCAGATTTGATTCCAAGGACACGTACACCTTGATTGACTTTTCTCTGACCTGGGCAAGCTGGAACCATTGCCTCAGGCCAAACCTGTTTGGTCAGTCCCTCTCCCAGTGGCCGAATCAGATAGCATCAAGGCACACCAGGCCATAAAACCCTTATTATCGCTCACACACCCTGCCTAACTTGCTCACACCTGCACCTGCTCTTTTCTTCTTCTTACTTTACGAGGGGGAGGTGCCCGTTTTTATTGGGGGTCCACACTTATCTGATGTGAAATTCTAGGCCTTGCCGGGTAATTTATTATGGGCTGGATGACATGAAATATGAGGTTTCATCATGACACTGGTTTTTCCTTTGTAGTGAAAACATGTGAATGACCAACCAAAATGTCAAGAATGTTTGCCTGAAGCTTAAAAAACTGTATATAAGGAAACCTGATTTTGCATTGACACACAGTCTCCTGAGAACATACAAATCGTGCTGTTGTACTTCTAGGACACTTGTCAATTGGTTGCAGCCAATAAATTCGATCTTTGACTTCACCTAGAAGACTCTGAGTTTCTGTAGTCTGAATCAGGAAAGTACCCGAGGTCTTTGGGTGTACCCTGGCACCGCTGGGTTACCGGATCAGTACCGGTTCTGAAAAACCCAGTACCTCAATGCTTCACAACCTGGCTTTGCGACGCCAGGTGCCTTTCCTGCAGGAGGATGGTCCAGATGGTGGTGTTGTAGCCGCTGTGGAGCCTGCGGAGAGTGAAGAGGAGGAAGACGAAGAGGATGACACAGACAACAGGGACAGAGTGATACTACAGTATTTCCAGTGACACACAGGTAATAATCTACTCCTGCATTGTATTATATCTGTAACTGTAGTGGCTCTCTACTGTCTGACCTTTCACCCCAATGTATGGTAACTTAGTTGTGTATATGACTTCCTATTTCAGTGATCTGATCCCCACGGAGTGCCCTCTGGTTTCTTTCCCCATGGACTACCGCTGTGTGACACTGGTATGTTGTCATCACAATGTAACTAGAAATGTTTTGTTGGTTATATCGAATACATTTGGTTTAAATAAATAGATAGCAGAATCCAGTTGGTTAATGTGCAATAATTGTGTTTATTGAAGTTTTAAAATAGGTGTATAGTTCAAAAAGGGTGATGGTGGAGGCATGTCCATGGCAGTGTCCAGACTGTCGTTCCTACAGGTCCATTGTCCATATGCCTGTGGAAGGTGGAGGAGGAGCAGTTCAAGGTTGGACAGGGTAAACAAGTGGGACAGTGGGATGACATCCGGGGCTTTCCGTGCATGGCGGGGGTCTTGACATCCTACTCTGTCTTCTTCCTCGATCTCAGGCATTTCTTGCGGGGTGGTTCTTGTTCTGCAGGGGGTGGGGTCCGGGAGGGCCGTTGCTGTTGTGTCGGGGCCTCCTGACCACTAGCGCCGGCGGAGGTGGTGGGCGGTTCATCCTCCATGCTAGTGGCAGGGGCCCTTTGGGGGGCCACATGGTCCCGCAATGTGGTGACAATCTGGTTGAGTGCCACCACGATTGTACCCATTGCGGAACTGATGCTGCGCAGTTCTTCCCGGAACCCCATGTACTGGCCCTCCTGCATGGCCTGGATCTCCTGGAACCTGGCCAGGACCGTCGCCATCGTCTCTTGGGAGTGGTGGTACGCTCCCATGATGGTGGTGAGGGCCTCTTGGACAGTGGATTCCCTAGGCCTGTCCTCCCTCTGTCGCACAGCAGCCCTCCCAGTTCCTCTTTGTTCCTGGGCCTCTGTCCCCTGGACGGTGTGCCCACTACCAGTGCCCCCAGGTCCCTGTTGTTGTTGGGGTTGTGGGTTACCCTGGGTGCCCTGTACTGGTAGACACACCGCTGCTTGACCTGTCGTGGAGACAGAAGCATGGGCCCGCTGGGTGGGTGCTGTGCTGGTGTTTCCTGAGGGGGGTAGGTCTGCTGTGGCCTGGGGCTGACTTAGGGTACCCGACTGTCCAGAGGTCCCCGATGGTCCGGGCTGGTCATCAGGTTCTAGGTCAACAGAGCTGCTGTCATCACTGGGGGCCTGTTCTGGGGGTGGGATGGACAAATCTGGACCCTCCTGGCCGGTGTGTTGGCGTTCGGGCCCTGCAGGGGTAAAAGAATATGGTTATTGATTTTGTGTGTGCCGTGACGTGCGATTTGTGGGTGCCCTTGTCCCCCAGTGCTGGCAGTCCCATGTGGGAGGAGTTGTAAGGGTGGTTTGTGGGGGGGATGGGTATGTGCAGTGGACATTCTTAGGTGATGGGTGTCCATGGTTTGTGTTGGCATTCAGGGGTTTGGGTTGGGTTGGGTGGGTTGTGCTGGTGAGACATTAACAGGGAGTATGTGTGCTGGGGGGTTAGGGGTGAGGGTGGGGGTGTGGGTTGGCATGCTGGTGGTTGGGGGGGTGAAGTAGTTGAGATTAGACTTACCAGAGTCCATTCCTCCGCCTACTCCAGCGAGGCCCTCAGGATGCAGGATGTTCAAGACCTCTTGCTCCCATGCTGTGAATTCGGGTGGAGTGGGTGGGGGTCCGCCGCCAGTCTTCTGCACAGCGATGTTGTATCTTGACACCATCGACCGCACCTTCCCCCGTAGGTCGTTCCAGCGCTTTCGGATGTCTTCCCGATTTCTGGGACGCTGTCCCACAGCATTGACCCTGTCGATGATCCTTTGCCATAGCTCCGCCTTCCTGGCTATTGTGGTGTGCTGCACCTGTGTGCCGAAGAGCTGGGGCTCTACCCTGATTATTTCCTCCACCATGACCCTGAGTTCTTGGTCCGTGAACCTGGGGTGTCTTTGGGGTGCCATGGGGTGGTGTGGATGAGGTGTGGGGTGGTGTTTGTGGTGATGAGTGTGGTGGTGTGTGGTGTTTTGTGCGTAGATGTGGTGTGGGTGATGATGTTGGGTTCCTGTGTGTGTTGTGGTTTGCGTTCCCTGTGCTCTCTCTCTGTGTATTGCGCCTTGTCTCTGAATTTCGATTTGTGGGGGTTTGTGGGTGATGTGGGTGTGTGTTTTATATGGTGATGGGTGTGTGGGTGTGGTGTGTGTATGTGTATCAGGTGTGTGTATTTCGAATTGGTCAGTGTTAAAGCGGCGGTAAAACCACCAACAGACCAGCGGTAAAAAAATGGAATCACGACCGTCGCTGAAACCGCCAACATAGACAGCCACTTTTTTAACACTCCGACCGCCAAGGCGGTACAAACAAACACTGCGGAGGTAACCGCCAACAGACAGGCGGAAGACAAGGTTCCGCCCACTGTATTACAACAGTCCAATCCGCCACCTTTTCCGGGGCGGATTCACCGTGAACAAAAACACGGCAGAAACAGGACTTGGAAGGGAAAACGCTCACCTCTACACACCCCACGAGGAATCAGGACGCCATGGAACTCGAGCTCCAGATACTCCCAGCCTTTATCTTCCTGCTTCTCTACCAGGAACAACAAAGACGGCGGCAAAGACCACGGTGAGTACTGCACCTACAACACAGGGGAGGTTGGAGGGGGAGGGAAAAAAGAGTGACACACACACGCAACACTCCCACCCGCACCCTCACCCACTATAACACACACACAAGTACATGTTGATACATTACATTAACAACCCCCAACCCCCCATGGAAGAATGCAAGGACAAAAGGAAATGAGTCGAACATTTGTAATCTATTCAAATACAGTAATCCAAAAAAAAAAATATATATATATATATATATATTTTTTTTTTTACACTATAAACAAATATATACACCAAGAATACAAGTCCAAGGTATTCCACCATCATAGTCCGTGGACCACTGGTCACAAAATGCATGGGCGAGGCCCACGCTCAATACCCGATCAAAACGGAGAGAACACTGCTGGGGCATCAGATAGAAATACAACAGGCACCTCAGGGGGAAGAGAAGGGGGGGCACCTCAGCCGGATGAGTGCACGACTCCAGATCCACGAGGGGGCTCCATGCCCACTGCTGTATCCTGGGGAGTGCAAAGCCACAGTCTCTCAAGTCTCTCAAGTGGGTGGTTTGCCCACTGCTTTATCCTGGGGAGTGCAAAGCCACAGTCTCTCAAGTCTCTACAGTGGGTGGTTTGCCCAATGCTGTATCATGGGGAGTGCAAAGTTACAGTCTCTCAAGTCTCTCAAGTGGGTGGTTTTCCCACTGCTTAATCCTGGGGAGAGCAAAGCCACAGTCTCTCAAGTCTCTCAAGTGGGTGGTTTGCCCACTGCTTTATCCTGGGGAGTGCAAAGCCACAGTCTCTCAAGTCACTACAGTGGGTGGTTTGCCCACTGCTTTATCCTAGGAAGTGCAAAGCCACAGTCTCTCAAGTGGATGTCAATCTCCACTGGTTCTGGAGGGGGCCTTGTGCCCAGAGTGCTTCATCCTGCCAAGGACAGAGGTAGTGGATGCCTTACTCTACTGGTTCTGGAGGGGGCCTTGTGCCCAGAGTGCTTGTGGTGGCAGTGTCCTGTTCAGCGGTGCTTGTGGCAGCGGTGTCCTGTTCAGCGGTGCTGGTGACGGTGGCGTCCTTGCCAGCGGTGCTTATGGCGGCGGTGTCCTGTTCAGCGGTGCTGGTGACGGTGGTGTCCTTGGCATCGGTGCTTGTGGGGGTGGTGTCCTGTTCAGCGGTGCTGGTGGCGGTCTTGTCCGCCGTGCAGGTTTTCACAGACTTGCCTGTTTTTCTGTGCCCCTCCCCCACCTTGGATGGTGGTGCAGCTGTCTTCACACTCCCAACTGTACCCCTGGGAGTGGCTTTGGTGGAAGATGTTTTGCCTTTCTCCCGCCGGGCACTGGCCAACTTTTTATGCTTTTGAGGTGGGGGACTGTCTGTGGTCTGGCTCCTTGGCACACTGGCTGCCCTGCTGCCTGGCGCACTCCAGAAGCCGGTTACTACTGGCACCACTGTTCCCGCAGATGTTGTGGCTGAGGTGCTGGGTTGGGACCTGGAAAGGCGGGCGCTAGGAGACTGAAGGCGTGTGGGAGGTGAGGGGAAGAGGTCAAGGTTGGACAGGAAAAGTTTTTGGGACACACTGGGACGGGTAGATGGAGAGGGTTTGGGAGTGGAGGAAGAGGTAGTGGTTGTAGGAGGTGCCCGTTTGGTGACTTTGGGTGAAGGTGCATGGGCTGTAGGCTGTCGTGAGGTGGATGGCTGTTGGCTGGGTGTGTGGCTGCGTAAGTGTACCTTGGGAGGTGGGCTCACAGACACACTGGGAGAGGACACAGGGGATGTGTGAATGGTAGTGGGGGTGGTGACTGCACGTGAGCGGGGTGTGATGTTGGGTGTGCTGGTGATGGAGGTAGTGGCTGAAGATGTAGTGCATGCAGGTGTGAGTGGAGCGAGACTGGGAGGGAGGAGAGAGACGAGGAGGAGGGGGACACAGTGGAGGCAGTGGCTGTTGGTATGTCTGCATGTGTAAGATGCTTGCTTGAGTGCCTGTGGGATGTGTAGTGCTTATGTTTGCCTGAGCTTCCCTTGTGTGTTGAGGTGTGTGCATGCTGGTCTGATGGTGTGCTTGGGATAGGCTGAGGTACAGGGGTTTGGGTCTGGGTGGAGGAACTTGGAGGGGGGAGGCTAGAGACAGGGACAATGGCTGCCATCAGTGCTGAGGCCAGAGTCTGAAAAGCTTGCTGTAGGGCTGCCTGACCAGAATGAATGCCCTCCAGGTATGCATTGGTCTGTTGCAACTGCCTCTCTACACCCTGGATGGCATTCAAAATGGTAGACTGCCCAACAGTGAGGGACCTGAGGAGGTCAATGGCCTCCTCACTGAGGGCAGCAGGGCTGACTAGGGCAGGGGCTGAGGTGCCTGGGGCGAAGGAGATGCCCACCCTCCTGGGTGAGCGGCCACGGGGAAAATGCTGAGGGGCTGCTGGGAGGGCGGTGCTGGTGGCGGCTCTACCAGTACATGTGGGGGCACAGAGGGGCCCGCCACTGCAAGGGAGCTCCCATCAGAGGAGGAGTCTGTGTCGCTGGTCTCAGCTCCTGTCCCTGCCGTGGAGCTCCCCTCGCCCTCCGTCCCACTGGTGGCTTCTGACTCTGTTGTGTCGCTCTCCAGGGCCATGTGGGATGCAACTCCCTCCTGCTCCAGTGGCACTTCTCCTCCGCCTGATGATGCTAATGCACACAAGAACAGGGAGACCACAAAAAGGGGGGGGAAGACAGAAGAAAGACATGTTCAGTGCATCCAATACCACTACTGTTGCCGGACACTACAGACACAGAAGCCCCCTGCACTACGCCGTGCACTTAGAGTTCCCTAATTAATCACAGGGACATGGGTTACAAGGCCTATGCCCGATTGCTGCACACATGGAAGTCACAGGAGCCTGACTAGGTGTAGTTGGCTCTGAACACAGGTGGGGTAGGGTGCCACAGGGCCTGCCTTAAGAAGGGACCTTGTCTACTAAACTCGCCCTGGCCTAGGGGAACCCACAGCCCACCTCCCCCACCCAGACACCTACAATGCGTGCTGAATCAGCAGAATGAGAGTGTACTCACCCCCTTGTGGCTGCTGTAATGCCCTCAAGCGCCCATCCAACTCCGGATACGCCACCACCAGGATCTGGAACATCAGGGGGGTCATGGTGCAACGGGCACCCCTACCACGTTGGGAGGCCATCCCCAGCTGGGCCTCCGCCGTCTTCTTGCTCCAGCGGCGAATGTCCTCCCATCTTTTCCCACAGTGGGTGCTCCGTCTGTGGTGGACCCCCAGGGTCCGGACTTCCTTGGCGATGGCACGCCAAATATCCTTCTTCTGGTGGGCGCTGACCTACAGGAATAGTACAGGGAAAAGGAGACAATATAACCGTCCGCACCCTCACATTCATTGGCCCGCATCCCTACCCTTGCCATGACGCACATGCACTCACCGTTGTATCATGCACGCCTCATTCTCCCCCCCATATCTTTCATCAACAGCACTCCAAACAGGCATTGCCCATACAGCATTCTCACAGTGTACTCACCTGTTTGTCTGGAGGACCGTAGAGTAGCGTGTACTGGGGTAGGACCCCATCCACTAGTTTCTCCAATTCCTCCGTGCTGAAGGCAGGGGCCTTTTCCCCAGACATACGAGCCACTGTCTCTTCCAGACTGAGGTCACAGCAGCACTTGCAGTGTAGGTCCTCTCCTGTCGAAGATCAGGTATCAAGTGATTGAACAGAGAGAAAATGGCGGTGACGTCCGCAGCGGTGCGTACCGTCACCGCCGGCGTACATCGTCATTGGCTCCTGGGACCCATAGGGTCCAATGTTAACAAGTGCAGGATTGCGCCATGGTTTTCGACCGCCTACCGCGACGGTGTACAACGCTAGCGCAGTTACCTCATATCCCCTTGTCCCACATTACAGGTCATGCAGCCGCCATTTCACGGGGCCACATGGCATTAATTTTGACTGCGTCACACATATCTAGGCCTTGCTTAAACACTAATACAACCATATGTCGATTTTCAAACATTTTCCTATAAAGTTGTGTTTACATACCTCAGTGTTGGTTGGCTCTCTGCTCGCTGTTCTCCTCCATAGAGCACGTCCACTGGGGCAGGTGAGGAGATGGCGGCATCCTCCGATGTACAGACTGCTGGTGGACCTGTCGACAATGGAAAAGAGACATATTATTATCACCTACAGACTTGATCGTACTACAATCCTGGAACTGTGTGCCCAGTTGGAGCCAGACCTGATGGCAGCTATCCGCCATCCTACAGGAATCCCCCCTCTAGTGCAGGTGCTGTCAGTACTCCATTTCCTAGCAAGTGGGTCTTTTCAAACAACAGTGGCCATTGCATCAGGGATGTCCCAGCCTATGTTCTCCAATGTGTTGTTGCCCTGCTGAAACACTTGCGCAGCTACATCGTTTTCCCTCAGGTGGAGGATTTGCCTACAGTGAAAGCTGCCTTCTATGCCCTGGGACATATCCCTAACATCATAGGTGCCATTGATGGGACACATGTGGCCTTGGTTCCCCCACGCAGGAGTGAACAGGTGTACAGAAACCAGAAGAGTTACCATTCTATGAATGTGCAGATGGTGTGTTTGCCCGACCAGTACATCTCCCATGTAAATGCCAAGTTTCCTGGCTCAGTGCATGACGCTTACATTCTGCGAAATAGCAGCATCCCTTATGTGATGGGGCAACTCCAGAGGCATTGTGTGTGGCTATTAGGTGAGGACATGGACTGAATACAGTGTGACTAGGTGTCTGGGTCTGGGGATGTCCCTAAGAGTTAGTGTGTGTCTAACAGTTGTCCCTTGACATTTGCAGGTGACTCTGGTTACCCCAACCTGTCATGGCTACTGACCCCAGTGAAGAATCCCAGGACAACGGCAGAGGAACGCTACAATGAGGCCCATGGGCGGACTAGGAGGATTATAGAGAGGACCTTCGGCCTCCTGAAGGCCAGATTCCGGTGCCTCCATATGACAGGTGGTTCCCTATTCTACTCACCAAAGAAGGTGTGCCAGATCATTGTGGCCTGCTGTATGCTTCACAACTTGGCTTTGCGACGACAGGTGCCTTTTCTGCAGGAGGATGGTCCAGATGGAGGTGTTGTGGCAGCTGTGGAGCCTGTGGACAGTGAAGACGAGGAAGCAGAAGAAGAGGACATAGACAACAGGAACACGGTGATCCAGCAATACTTCCAGTGAGACACAGGTGAGAAGACAACACTGCCTGCTACATCTGATTTAATTCTTCTACCTCTCATCTGTCTGTCATTTTCACCCAGTGTATGGACACTGAGTTGTCACTTTCCCTTTCGATTTCACAGATGTGGGTCCCACTGTGTGACCTCTGCTTTGTTTCCACATGGACTAGAGCTATGTGACATAGGTATGTTGACATTACATTGGATGTAGCATTTTGCCACAGTTATTGTAAATACACATTTTCGAAAGCACAGACTGACTCCAGATTGTTTTGTGATTTAAGGGTGTTTATTTAAGTGCTAAATAGTGGAGGTTGTTGTAAAATGGTCAGGGGTGAATGTGGAGGAATGTCCATGGCAGAGTCCAGTCTATTAGTCTCACAGGTGCATTGTCCAAAGGGGCATAGGAAGTGGAGCTAGGGCAGTTTAAGTATGGACAGGGTGACAAAGTGGGACAGAAGGATGACAATCAGGATGGTCTCATTTCTTGGTGGGGGTCTTGGCATTGTTCTCTGTCTTTGTCCTGGATCTCAGGGACCGCTTGTGTGGTGGTTCTCCATCTGCAGGGGGTGGGGTGCTGGTGTTGTGGTCCTGTGGTGGTGCTTCCTGTCCACTAGCGCCGGCGGAGGTGGTGGGAGGTTCATTGTCCAGGCTAGTGTCAGAGGCCCCTTGTTGTGCCACAGTGTCCCTCCTGGTGTTGACGAGTTCCTTCAGCACCCCTACAATGGTGCCCAGGGTGGAATTGATGGATATGAGTTCCTCCATGAACCCCAAATACTGTTCCTCCTGCAGCCGCTGGGTCTCCTGAAACTTGGCCAGTACCATTGCCATCATCTCCTGGGAATGGTGGTAGGCTCCCATGATGTTGGAGAGGGCCTCTTGGAGAGTGGGTTCCCTGGGCCTGTCCTCCCCCTGTCGCACAGCAGCCCTCCCAGTACCCCTGTTTTCCTGGGCCTCTGTCCCCTGAACCGTGTGCCCACTACAACTGCCCCAGGTCCCTGGTGTTGTTGGGGTGCTGGGTTAGCATGGGTTCCCTGTAGTGGTGGACACACTGCTGCTTGACGTGTCCTGGGAACAGAGGTATGGGCCCGCTGGCTGGGTGCTGTGCTGGTGTTTCCAGAGGGGGGAAGCTCTGTAGTAGCCTATGCCAGTGAGAGGGGAACCGACTGTCCCAAGGTCCCAGATGGGCCGGGCTGGTCATCTAGATCCAGTTGGACAGAGCTGCTGTCATCACTGTGGGCCTCTTCAGTGGGTGGAGTGGACATGTCTTGACCCTCCTGTCCGGTGACGTTGGGTAGGGGTCCTGCAGGGGTGTAAAGACATGATTATTGCATCTGTATGTGCCATGGTGTGCAATGGGTGGGTCACCCCAGTGCTTCCATTCTTGTGTGGGACCTTCTGTGATAATGGTTTAGGGGGTGTATGGGTATGTGCAGTGGACATGCTTTGGTGATGGGTGTCCATGCTTTGGTGTTACATGCAGGGCTTGGGTTTGGGATGTGTGGTTTGTGATAATGGGACATGTGTGAGGAGTTGGAGTGATGGGGGTGAGGGTGGGGGGTATGTGATGGCATGCAGGGAGGGTGGGGCATGAAGTAGTTAAAGATTTGACTTACCAGAGTCCATTCCTCCAGCTACTCCTGCGAGGCCCTCAGGATGCAGTATACCCAAGACCTGCTCCTCCCATGTTGTAAGTTCTGGGGGAGGAGGTGGGGATCCGCCGCCAGTCCTCTGAACCGCAATCTGGTGTCTTGAGATCACGGAACGCACCTTCCCCCGTAGGTCGTTGCACCTCTTCCTGATGTCATCCCTAGTTCCTGGGTGCTGTCCCACTGCATAGCTCCATCTTCCTAGCTATGGTGGTGTGCTGCACCTGTGATCCGAATAGCTGTGGCTCTACCCGGATGATTTCCTCCACCATGACCCTGAGCTCCTCCTCAGAAAACCTGTGGTGTCTTTGCGGTGCCATGGGGTGGTGTGGGTGATGTGTGGGGTGGTGTGTGTTGTGATGTGTGGGGTGATATTTAGAGGTGTGTTGTGTGAGGTGCGTGGAGGTTGTGTGATTGATGGTGTTGAGTGCCTGTGGATGTTATTGTTCTTTCTGGTGGTGTCTCTCTCTGGCCTTTGTCGCAATTGTTGTCGTAGGGGTTTGTGGGTGATGTGGGTGTGTGTTTTATATTGAATTGGGTGTGTGGGAGTGGTGTGTGTCTGTGTATCAGGTGTGTGTATTTCGATTTGTCCAATGTGGTTGTGTTTTGTAAATGTGTGTGTATTTTGAGCGCGGCGGTGTGTACTGCCAATGGAATACCTTGGTTGAAAGACAGCCGCGTGGATTCTTGGGTCGTGATAGTGTGGGCGTATTCCTGTTGGCGTGACAGTGGAGGTTTTGTTATCGCCAGTTTATCACTGACCTTTGGTGTGGCAGACTTGTGTGGGTGTCTAGATTTTGGCGGATTCCGAGCTGTGGGTCATGATGGCTGTGGCGGAATTCCGCGGCGGTGTGTTGGCGGTCTTCTGCACGGCGGTAAGCGGCTTTTACTGCCAATGTTGTAATGACCCCCATAGTGCTAAGTGATATAAGTGGCATGGTAAGAGCTTTGCATGTCTCCTAGTTCAGCCTAAGCTGCTCTGCTATAGCTATCTCTATCAGCCTAAGCTTCTAGAACACTACTAACTTACTAATAAGGGATAACTGGACCTGACAGAAGGTGTAGGTACCACAAGGTACCCACTGTAAGCCAGGCCAGCCTCCTACAGGAGCATCCCAAGCAGCCTGATTGTTTTTTTTTTTCTGTAATGACGATTAGCATGCTGGGCACACTGACGTCATTACAGGAAAGTGAAAGAAAAACTAGCTGATGACCTCATTTTACTTTTATTGAATCATTGCTCTGTGCATATCTCAGACCCCGAGCGCTGATACTTTTCAGGGAGGCATTGTTGGAAAGGAGAGAATCTCCCCTTTCCAATGCTGCCTCTGTGCCGTAGATCCCTTCTCGGAGATCACCACAGGAGAATGAGCATCAAGCAGGGATTCACCCACTAGACACCAGGTGTGAGGGAGTGGCCCCTTAGGCATGGGCTTGTGATTTCCCAGCACATTTGATTATAATAGTCTTTCTCCCTCCATGGTTGGCAGATGGGGATAATTATCCCTGATCTGTCGCTGAGAGGGGCAGAAAGCTCACTAGACACCAGGGAATGATTTTTATTTTTTAATATAGGGGTGGGGACTGCCCACCATGGGTATGGCCATATCCCCACCTCAACAAAATGGGGAATCAGTGTTTCTGCCCCCAGGGAGCAGATGGAATAATTACTCTAATCTGCTAACCAGAAAGGCCGAAAGCCCACTGGATGCCAGGGACTGTTATTTTTTAAAAATATAACGGTGGGGGCAGCCGACCATTGCCCTGACTGTGCCATCACCCTTTTGTAGGACTCTTACTGGTTGGAGGCTGTCAGCCTAACCATTTCAGCTAGCAAGCAGCACCTCACCAAAACCTAGGAAGTAAAGGTGATTTGTGGCAGCCTAGAAAACATGACACTCTGACTCCTCAGGAAGTCATGGTTGGCAGATCTTGTCCTTTTCTCTCATTTGCACAAGTCTCACACATGCAACAGCAGACATGAAAGGCTGCAAACAAGAGATGCAGAACAATTTTCAAAGTGTTTAATGAAATGACTACATTCTATGATAAAAGATATGAGCTGTGATTATTCGGAGGATAAAACATATCATGGTGATAATTGTGACCATTAGTGAAAGACAAATAAACACTCCCAACATCCTGGAATAAACATGTACATAGGAATTCTTACCTACACCCCTAGCATCTACATGAGAGCATATCAGTGATAGCCCTTTCTGCCCCTATTAGACAATGGAAGGAGTCCCCACCCTTATACCTTAAAGCAATGGTCTGCTGGCCATCTCCTTGGTTGGCTCTGGAGATTGCAACGCTGTGATGAAGTGGCACACAGCATAAAATGGCTCCTCTGGCTGGAATGACTTTTCTAACCTCCTTTGGCTCATGTGATGTTTTTATAAGAAAACGTGTTGTGTTCTGAAAACATGCCTGACGTGATAATGGGTCTAGGTTTCGAAGGATGGCTCCGCACTCTTGTGGCGGTAATAATAGATAAACTATCTTGTACAACCTTGAGCAGAGGCACAGGGTGAAATGTTGTTTAAAGGAACTAACAACAATAGTTTCACAGAAAAGCAAGTGATAAAAGAAATAAAACATCCCCGCTAAAAGCAAGCCATGCCAAAATGCAATAAAACAAATAAAAGAAATAACTGGGTAAGAGGGCGCAGCTGTAGGCCTAAGCCAAAAGAAATTTGCCCAAACAAGGTGCTCACGACTACCCCACCTAAATGGGATATCCATCTTCCCCCCCCTTGGGGCAGATGGGGCTACCCCCATCTGTCATCTCCCCCCCCCTTGGGGCAGATGGGGCTACCCCCATCTGCCCAAGAGCAGATTGTCCACTACATACTGTAAAAGCTTTTTTTTTTTTTTTAAATATAGGGTTGGGTGCTGCCCATCATGGGCATGGCTATGTCCCCACCCCAACTAACTAGGGTGCCAGGTGGGGCAATTCCTATTGAGCTGTCTACCATGGCAGAAAGTTACTAAGACCTGGTGAAAGTTTTTTTTAAACAAATGTAGAGGTGTGTGTTGCCCACCATGGCATAGCCATGCCCTGACCACATTTAAATGGGACATTAATCTTTCTGACCATCCTGAGGCAGATGGAGGTAATCACCCCTGATGTGCCCCGGGGGAACACAGACTACTAGCTATCGGGGAAAGCTTTAAAAAAAAATATATAGAGGTCCTTCATGTACATGGCCCCTCTCCAACTAAATGGAACATCAGTCCATATGCCTCCCCTGGGAGGTGGGTGGGGTAATTATCCTCAACCTGACACCCTGAAGGAGGGCAGAAAGCTCACTAGACACCAGAGAATTATTTTTTTTAAATATAGGGGTGCAGGATGCCCACCTTGGGCATTGCCATGACCTACACCAACTAAATGGGGTTGCAGTCTTTCTGGCATGCTTTAGGGGGGCAGATGGGGATGATTAACTCTGATCTTCCTCCCCTGGGAGCAGAAAGCCCACTATATGCCAGGGAAATCCTTTTTAAAATCAATATAGGGATGTGGGCTGCCCACCAAAACAAAGCAGTCTTTCTGCCCTCTGGGAACAAGGGCAGATGGGGTGATTTCACCCAATCTGCCCTCGGGGGCCGAAATCTCATTAGGCACCAAGGTGTTTTTCTTTATATAGAGGTTGGGGCTTCCCGCAATAGGCATGTGGTAGACTGGACAGTCTTAGAATGGTCTGCCCCCAATCTTTTTGCTTGTTTGGCTCACATTTTTGCTGAATCTTTTTGTTTGCCTTTGGGCTCTGAACACTATACCACTGCTGACCAGTGCTAAAGTGCATGTGCTTCTTTCCTAAATATTGGAACACTAGTTTATCCACAATTGGCATATTTAACTTACCTTAAAGTGGTGTACCATATACTCAGGGCCTGTAAATAAATTACTACTGGTGGGCCTGCAGCACTGTTTGTGCCACCCCCTTAAGTAGCCCTTTAAATATGTCTCAGTCCTGAAACTACAGAGCCTGTTAGTGCAGTTTCACTGCCACTTCAACTTGTCACATAAAACCTCTTGGCAAGCTTTAATCGCCCCTTTTATTACATATAAGTTACCCCTAAGGTAGGCCCTGTGTAGCCCATCGGGCATGGTGCTATGCAAGTAAAAAGGGGGGACATGTATTAAGTTTGACATGTCCTGGTAGTTAAAAACTCCCAAAATAATTTTCCCACTAGTGTGAGGCTACTCCTCTTATAGGTGAAAATTGAGAATTCCTTAATGTACTTTCGAGTTGTGATTCCTGATCAAAAAGGCATAGCTACATCATGTTGTATTTCTTTGGAATGGTAATGATAAATCCTCTTTACTGATAAAGTCGGATTTAACATTACTATTTTAGAAATGCCACTTTTAGAAAAGCGGGCATTTCTTTGCTCTCACTGTCTCTGTGTCTTGCAGCCTGTCTCTAGTACACGTCTGTGCTAGGTGACAGCGACACTTTGTGCATTCCCTCCAGACAACCACAAACACAGGAAGGGAGGGTTTGACAAAGAACTCATCTTCATTTATCAGCATTTTGATGGGCCTTTCTGGGCTAGAAGGGTGGAAGGGAGCTCACACTTAACCTTCAATACGTCCCCACACACAGGGGTGAGTACCCCCCACTGATAGTCTGGAGCCAGAGCTGGGATGAAAGGGTAACTGTGCACTTCAAGGAGCTACTTTAAAGTCACCCCCACTTCAAAGGCACATTTTGGTATAAGTACTGGGGCTCTGACGCGAGCAACTCAGTGCACTTCTGGACTTGTGATGAACTCTGCTGGAGTAAAGACTACTGTGCTGTAAGGATAACCACTTTGCCTGGACTGACTGTTTCAAGGAACTGCTTCTCTGCTTTGCTGAGTTGCCCTGTTGCCTGCTGATCTCTACCCTGCTGAGGACAAGGACTGGACCCATCTTGCTGACCAGAGTGATTCGAAGGGCTTGCTGGCTTGCTCCCTGTTATTCTGTAGTCTCAGGGACATCAAAGACTGCCTGAAACTCTCCTGGTGCTGTTGGACTCTGCCAACTGTGAGACCTACCTTTGCCTGAGGTGCACCTCTCCAATCCTGGGTCTCAGAAGTGGGTTCTGCAGCTGATTTCTGCAAAAACGACATATCACCTCGAGTGACGGAGACATTCTGATGCATAGCTCCATCAACACTGATGTTTTATGACAGTGGATTCACAGCCTGCATGGCTCGATGATGACGTTCTGCGCAGGTCAATGACAACACATCCCATTCACTTCAGCGGAGTTCAACACAGACGCAGGACCCAACTGCGAGGATCAGAACCAACGCATGGGTACCATAGGTGCCGGCTGACTAAAATCCACAGCTACCAAATAAAAAAAAGGGGGTCAGTTTTCAGTGGAAAATGTTGTGTATCTATGCTGCTTTTTGGAGTGTTTCCTGTCGCAGGGACAAAGCCTACCCACACAAATGAGGTACACATTTTCATCAGGAGACTTGTGGAACCATAGAATAGTAGAACATTTGTTATTACCTATTGGATTCCACTGTATTTGTGCCTTTCAGATGTGAGCCAGTGTATCTGAAAGATGACTTTTGAAAAATACTCTCCAAATCATATGCTTGTACAGGTACCCACACATTCAGACATGTAGAAATAACCACAGCTTCTAAACTCCATATCTTGTGCCCATTTTAGAAATACATAAGGTTCCTTGATACCCATTTTTCACTCTGCCTATTTTGCTATAAGAATTGGTCTTTACTAAGTACTCAATTAAAAAACATTGTAAGGTGCAACTCAGTTGTTGGCTCATGGTACCTGGGGTTCTTGGAGAGTCTGCAAACCTCGTATATCCCTGCAAGGGTCTGGCGGACATAATGGTATATTCCTTTTGTAAATCAGCCATTGTGACAAAAAGTTACAGATGGAAACATTTTCAATATTTATTTATTTTAACAGTTGATTTTTTGGGGGAAAACCTTCAGAGATCTACACATATGAACCATTGCTGAATTCAGAATGCTGTTCAGAAATCTCCTGTGCTCCTGGATCACCTATGGGTTACCTCTTTAAAAAATGGCAACACTGTGGTAAAAAGTTTTTTTTAATACAGCTCTGCATGTTCCTGAAAGCTGGGAAAATGATTACTTTAGCACGGTAAACTGTATAATGATGCCATTTTAAGGAAACCAGACAGACAGGTATCTCCAGAGCTTTCTTCCTGTCTTTAGAATCCCCAGCATGGTCAAAAAGAAGGACACAATTTTGGCCTGGGTACCTTATGTGAAAAAAAAGGTTATGGAACCCTCAGCATGAACTACCACAAATATCCAAAACATAGCTCAGTGTGGGAGGGGAGGTGAATGCGTAGCGGTTAAGGGTTAAAGAGCTGCTTCGTGACCTGACCTGCTTTTCACCTCAACAGCCGGTTCTGGCATTAAGCAAGCAAGTTATTACAGTTGACGTCTTTTCTTGATAATCAGTGGCTGAGTGTGCCAGAAGTCACCGATTATAAAGAAATTAGAGACAGGTGTTTATACAGGGATTGCAGATTCCCATGTATTATAGTCCAATCCTTTGAAACAGTGTTCTGACAATCAGCATGTGCTGCAGTACATGGTGTGATCATTTTAGACGTTGCTGTCATTGGTGTCATTATCATTTTAAGAACTAAAGAGATTAGCCCCTCTATTCTAAGCGAACAGGGTCTATTAGATGAAAAGAACTGCAACTCCCAAAGTGTATCAATAACTGAATGGGTCAATTCAACTAGACACTGTGCAGATTGTGCAAAAATATACGATATAAAGATACACACAAAATATATCAGTTATTAAAGATTAAAAATGATTATATTAAAATGAATGCATGAATAGTATTGCGATAATACACCAACAACAGAAGATTACAAAGAAACCCCATCCATCTGTTATGATGAATGACTTTTTCTTATTGTCCCTCATGTGATATAGGATATGTATCAATACTTTATTTTAAAGACGTTAATGTGAAACAAGAAAAGAGTCCATGGTATTCATAAATGTGTTTCGGTGGGCCAAAATAAATAATTCCATCTTTTTCAGGACAGATAAATTGAAAACCTTCCACATCAAATTTATATGTAGTCGCAATGTAAATCCATCAATGGGTATGAGCATGCCTTCATCCTTGTGGTAAAAGTCTTCAGATCAAGGATGTCGGCCCACCTGGAAAGTAAAGTTTCCAAATATCTTTTGTTTTGGCCTTTCAGCAGACATCAGAAGCAGTTTCACCAACACCCACATATATTTGCAATGTATGGTGCCATGTGTGTAGGAAAAAGAATGAGGTCCTTCCCCACCACTGTTTTCCAGGAGCCAACAGCAGAGAAGGACCACCGTAGTTGTAAATCACTAAAATGCAATCCAACATTAATTGGTACACCTGCACCCACTTCACAAGGTGAAAATCAGCAACATAATGATTAGTCACAACCCCAGATCCTGGCGATAAATCTCTCACACACACTTGAGTATGTAGAAAACAAGTGTTCAATTTTTTCCAACATACTTCCAAAACACCAGAAATGTCAAAATAGTGTAGGGAGTGTAGGGAGCTGGAGGCCACAATCCTAATGCCATTTGACCCAGTAGGTCGAGGAAGGGCAAATACATGTTAATTAGGAAAAGGGCATGACGGGTCCTAATATATCTTTTTTCTTATAGATTTAGGAGCCTATTTTTCTACAATTTTAACCTCATCATTTTAACCTGTAGGCGTTACTTAGGAATGTAAGTATTAAAGGTAAGCATACTTAAAAAAATACACACTAGATGAGTCAAATATAAAAATTCAACCACTTAGATTTCTCGTGAGCCCAGCCTGTAAGCCCCCATCCAACCAGTGTGAGGAGACTCTACGATGAAACTGTCTTCCTTTGAATGCATCACATTCTGTAAAATATAATTGGTGATTACTCTTTACCAGTTGTAGCGGTCCTGCATGACAGAAGGGAGTGCTCAGAATAATTTAGGTGGTGTCTAAGTGTACCTTGGGCAGTATACTAGTGTCCTTAAAACATTTTCTCTCACTACTTTTATTTGTTGATTAAGCAGACATAGCTGCCAAGTTGAAAAGTACAGTGAAATGTTTATCTGAATTGAATTGCCAAAACAAGCAAACAAGTTACATAATGATTTGCCAATCAAATCCTAACGTGTATTTAGCAGACTCAAAAGTGATTGGTAACTCCAAGATGCCATCAAGTGTGTAGGTGGAGATCTAGAAGAACTCACGGATGATTCAATGAACACTGGTATACAGGTAGAGACAGTGGAAAAACTAGCATTGCCTTCCCCATGATTTTGCACTTCACTAGATGCAATATTGAACATTTCACTCACTTCTTGTTAAGTTCCTGTTTCACAGTCTTGAACGTTTATCTGCCCATCTCTGCTGCAAACGTAGTTTTGATAGAAATTGTTTCCACATTTAAGCCATTACCCTCATAGCACAAAGGATTGCTTCCCAATCTCTGGAATTTTAAAGTTTAGTGATGCTTGGGTGATGAACAGCTCTATGTAGTGACTTTTTGCCAAGGCATTTGCTCACTCAGTGATAAATATATCTGATAGAGGCACCTGATGGTGTTGCCATCACCCTAGGGGAACAACTTAGTGCTCAACACTGCTGCACTCAGAGTCGTCAGAGACCCCAATATAGTATTCTTCGACTCATGCACTCTGCACTCATGATCCTCCAGCTTATTCTCTACAGTTTTAAGACCACAAATAAGTTACCAACTTGACCCGACAGGGTGGTGTTGGCACCCTCACTAGATTGTCAGCATATCTTCTTCACTTTGGCTAAATCCAAGGATCTCCTAGAAACAAGGCTAAATCATCCAACTTCTGTTTTATATTGGGTTTGCTGATAAAGGCAGCACAATGTTTTCCCTGACTATGGTAAGCAAATTTGAATGGGTTGTCTGAGAAAAATGGAGCCAGAAGCAAGTGCCGTTCACAGGAGAACGCAGCACCATATCACTCTGGCGAATGAACGTTTTAACATAATTCATACAGCTGATCAGTGAGAGTGGAAATATTAGATTCAATCTAGCTATTCTTTACTATTTGACTATACCTACTGCAATTCAAGATTAAAACCATCTGACAAATCTGAGGTGATTTTGATACCCAAGTGTTGCACCTACCCTTTTTATTTAATCCTACACTTACAGTTCCTAAAAGCATCTAGGATGAATGGAATAGGATAGGATAGGATGTTCCTTTGTATAGTATGGAAAGGAAGCATAACTTAATTGCTTTCTATGTTTCGAGTGGGGTATACACAATCCCTTGAATCTGAAATTACAGGCCAGAAAGTAAGAAGGTAACACCAGAGCGATCCAGCCACGCCAGCTGGAACGTCTAGAATTTACAGATAATCAGAAGGAGTAGGCAGTGCTCTGTTAGACTAGGAACGCAAATCTAGTCCCATTGTTGCAACATCCAGAGATTTGCTTTTGGAGCACAAACAAACACAAGCACAAAAATACTCACTTGAAAAAGCAACAAATAACCAACTGAACCTATTGTCTGAAAAGATCTACAAGTGACAAGGATATACAATATGAGGGTTAAGGTTTTATACAAATGCTCTCATAGGTAGCATGTCATATGGAACAGGGCTGTGAAACAGAAACTTCTTGTCATAGTCTCTTTTGAGATGGGGGCCTGCCCCTTTGCATCAAAACTGATCAACCACAGTGGATAGGGCTCTTTATCGTATCTAGGTCCAGATATCATAATTTTATTTTCCTGCACAAACATTTGACTGTGAAGATTAGGTATGGACAAAAGGAGAACTAAGTGAACAGTTCAAGCTTGAAAGAGGTGTCTAGCAAAATATTGGCTCATTAACTATTTGATCTGTATGTAAGTAATATTAACTTTCTGTACTACCAGTACTCTTTACTACCACACATTCAATATAAGCAGCAGAATTTGCTGTCACGAAGGACTGCATAGCTAAGAGTATGCATAATAATTCTTTAGCAGACCTCTCCTGTATGACTATGTCATAGGACGATTCCTGTCCCGGGAAGATCTGTGTAATATTCTGAAGGTATACATATATACTTTACACTGGGGTTGTGAAACAAACAGATTATTTTTATTTCCCACCAGAAGTTCAGATACTTTGCGATTGTGTTGTACTTTTATAGTCTATCAAGAGTTTGGGTTTGTTTTAGTACAGGTCTTGGTCTTCTGCCCCTGGGTAACCTCTGTCCCTTTCTTTTCCTTTACAGATACCAGCTTTACCACTTATCAACTCCCACGTCGCCAGCGAGAGAAGGAGAGAAGAGAAAACAAGAAGTCTTTATCAGATATGTATTTTCATATCCACTTCTTGTCTTCTTTTATTATATCTTTATTTAATGTTGTGCTCTTTAAGATGGGAGTGCTTATTTTAGTGAGGGGGCTAATAAATTATAATAGTTAGCTGAGTCACTTCTTTGGTGTCCGTATGAGGAAACAGAAAAGAAAAAGAACAACAGTGCTCCCCTAAGATAGGTGTGTCACACCATGCACGTGTTTTAGTGTTCGTCCTTCAGACCCTTACATCCTGCTCATATGGGTCATTTGATTTGGCAGAAAATAGAGTGTAGTAATGGTCCAGATAATCAATTAAAGCACTAGTTCTCCCCTAAAATGTGATGTAGTTGTGTTTTTTCTTCTCAGAGGTCCTGGCCCTCTTCCCCTTTAGTGGTGTGCTTCTTAGTTGCCCATACCACCTCCCCACTTCCCCTCAGAAGTCCCCACTAAGTTATAAAATGAACCGTATACATGGTCCTGTACCTGCAAGAACCACGTCCCTCTAGGCACATGGCTAGCTCTTTTGCTCGCTCCCTTTTCTCCTGGTGGGTCTAGTCTCTTCCCCCTTCTGTCACGCGGTGTACCCATCTTCTTCCTGCTCTCCTCCTGCTTCCAAGGTCCCCCCAAATAGGCATGGATTTCACACTAATAATGTGTTTATTTACCTCAATAATTTCTAAGTATCTCAAGACAAAAAATCAGGTAGTCTGGCACAGGTTTGCAATAACAGAGAACCAAGCATCCCACAGTATAGTTTGCATGCTCTGTGTATAGAATCTTCATTC
The DNA here is from genome assembly GCF_031143425.1 of Pleurodeles waltl. Classification (NCBI taxonomy): domain Eukaryota; kingdom Metazoa; phylum Chordata; class Amphibia; order Caudata; family Salamandridae; genus Pleurodeles; species Pleurodeles waltl. The sequence continues at coordinate 467,696,561 of NC_090437.1, forward strand.
ATTCTATCTTTCATTTTTTCCTGAAGAATAGAGCAGCAGGAGAGAATGTCAAATGGTCACAAATAGTGTTTTATGTACTGCACTAAAGTCTTAATGAGTTGGAAACATACCTCCATTCATGCACATCCTGGACATGATGTGGGGCTGGATTGTTGGAAAGAGTTAGAATACTGGGAAGTTAGATAGACTGGACGACGAGAGCAATAATAAACAGTTACCTGTAAGAGCAAATTCAAAGAAAAGGCAGTGTGAATGAACCAAGGAAGACAGGATGCCCAAATCTACTCATTGCTCTAAAACAGCATTCTGTTATAGGATATTAATGCTCAAAGTTTCTTTTTGAGTTGCTGCTTCTTCTTCTGAGACAAACTCTGAAAGGAGTAAGCAGCACTGACTTCAAAGCCAATGAACATTTTGGACTGGGAGGATTTACAGTCCATCCACATTTCCAAGCCGAATAAGGAATCTAGAAAGAGAAGCTCAACAGTGTCTTTGATAGTCTGAATCTAGCAAAGGACTATCAAAATTTTTATTATTATCCTGTGTAGATGGAATCATTTGGCCCAAAGTAATACAGGCACGAACTTTAAGACATGGATGAAGGACCATGCTGAAGAGAAAAAATGAGACAATTAAACAGTACCGTCTCTAAATGTGAATTTTTAAATGGGGGACACATTGTGCTATTGATAAAACTAGAAAGGACAAATGTACAGCTCATAATATTTATCTCTCTCACCTCTCTTTCTCTCTCCCTGCATGTGTGTGTGAAAAGAAAACTCTTAAGGGATGATGTGAAAAGAAAACTCTGAAGGGATGATGTATTCAAAGTATAACACTGGTGTGTCTCTTGTCTTGCCACATAGTTCTTTCACTGACAGGAATCAAAACAATCTAATTGGACTGTATCTGAATATTCTAGGGAAGGAAGCAAAGCAGGGATATGGAGGCAACGTAAGCAAATGGAAGCCACCATTTAGAAGACCATTACAAGAGTGAGTATATTATTTTAAATCTAACACAGAGGGAGCTCTCCAAAGATGTCCTAGAGTTATTTTTCAGAGGGCAGTAAAATAATAATAACCCACATAATTTTCTTCAGTAGTTCTGTCATAAGATGGGAGCCTTTATATAGTGTTCAATTCTTTTTATTAGAAATCTTCAAAAACAAATCAGCTCAGCCAACGCGTTTCATCCCAGACAGACTTCATCAGGTTTATATTCCTTCCTCTGCACTAGCATGCCAAATTGGTAGATGACAAGTTCGTCCTGGACATCATTGTCATCTACCAGTTTGGTGTTTTAGTGTGGAGGCCCAACTACAGGACCGACTAGGGGGAGATGTTTCAATACAGACATTTCACCTATTATACAGGCATAGCATAATTGCTCCCATCTTATGACAGAACTATGGAAGAACATTATATTGGGTATTTTTATTGTACTGCACTCTGAAACATAACTCTCAGACTTCTTTGGAGCACCTTTTCTGTGTTGGATTAATTGCTGTAAGGAGAAAGGTTTCTGAGCAGTGAGACCAAGGGAGGTAGGGTGCAATTTAGCTATCCTGACCACTGACACCAGGGCCCATGCTGGTTTGTTTTTAGGATGTGTATATTAATATTATTATTATTATTATAATATATATTTTATTTTTTTCATCGGATATATATGTGTGCATGAGTATGTGTGTGTGTATATATTTTCACTGAAAAAAACAAAGTTAACAGGGGCGTTATAGTTAGGAAATCGAACTAAGAAAACCTTGGACATTCACAAAAAAAAAAAATGTTTAGACGGACATTATAGTTAGGTTCAGAATAATTAAAACTCTCTCCCCCACCATGCACAGTTTTGTCATCATTAATTTTATTGCAAATGTTGTGGTGATATTATCAATGATGTAATAGAAGTTGTCATTACAGATGTATTATGTAGGGTCAGTAGCAATGCCTGACAAGGGCGTGAATTATAGTTACCGTTTTGCACAAGAAATAGGGTCTGATTTAAATCTTGGTGGTAACAGTCCTGCTGGAAATTTCCCATCTGCTGCCTTGGTGGTTCACTCGCTCTGTTTAGATGTTGGCAGATGAAAAAACGCTGACGAACTTTCATCACCACCATGAATCACCACCTGCATCGATGGCGCCATAGGCAAAAATGGCGGGACTTAAGCCAGATTTACCACTGAGCCAATCATGATGTGTCTTCCCTTTGACATAACTGTGGCTGCTAAACCTAAACACCTGAGTTGGTGGATTGGATGGTATAAAAGGATGAAACTCAACTTTTTCCAAGTTTTCTTATTTCCTGCCATCATGAACCCTGTCATACAAGTCCTGCTGTTGCTGCTGCTCCTGTACCAACATGAAAATCAAACCTGTTTTCTCTGGAACAGAAGAAAAGTCACTGTCATGTCTATCATCCTTTCAATTGTTGGTGTATATTAGCACAAGACTTGTGCATGTTTAACAAATACTTGCAAGCAATAGTACAATGATGTGCAATGTATATGTTGGTAATGCTATAGCTAGAAAGATGTTTAAAAACACATCTTGATATATCAGAAACACTCACAAGTCTGTTACTAACTGCATTCATGGCAATGGGCACCTTCACAAAAAGCCACATCGACCCCAACTCGAAATGTGTTCATTCAGGTGTTTGCAATAATTTGTATTTAAACTATCATATCAACTACATAAACAGTATACCCATTATGAACTACATAAATGCATGATAATCATGCAATTACACTACAAAATGCTACAACTGGGTTTACACAGAATGTACAACCACTGTTAATGCTAAACTGCAAATATCTCAGAAATGTATGAAGGTCATAAGTACCCTTGGTTTGTGCAATTTATGAAAAATATGAAATATCATTTAACTTTAAAGTGTCAGGTTCCCTGTACAATGCATATGTGTATATTATAGACAAATGCACATGCACTCTCCAGTCATAAAAACAGAAACTCATGTAATTTCTTTGTAAGTGTCCAGTAACATGATGAATGCTTGCGCCTAAATTAAAATGCCCATCATAAATGTACAACACTAATGTATGCATCCCAAAGATATCTAACAATTAAAACCTGTACTTGTCACTGTCACAGATGAGAGTACGTGCCTGGCACACAGATTAGCAGAAATACCATAATCAGCAAACAATTTGAAACAATCCAAAAATAGGGCCAGGGCAAAGGTATTGAAAAAACAAAATGTTTTTTGTAAATTAAATGTCTATCAAAATTAAGGGTGCAAATAAATTTGACAGGAAAGGGTCAATGCCCAAATGTCCAAAGCCTGGATAGCCTGCCTAGTACTTGCCTCCTATTCACACGCAAGCACCTCAATGATCTTATTTGGAGGTGAAGGTCCTGTGGTTTGGGAGGGGTGAGTTTGGTTTGGGAGGGTTGGATTTGGTTTTGGGAGGAGTGGGCTTGGATTTGAGAGGGATGGGTTTGGGGTTGGAAGGGGTGGGTTGGGTTGGGATGTAGGAGGGGTGGGTTGGGTGTGGAATGTTGTTCGGGAGGGGTGGTTTGGGATGTGGAAGAGGTGGGTTGGGGTGTGGAAGGGGTGAAAAGACATTTTGGAAAGGAGGTTTGAGATATAGAAGGGATCAGGGCCAGGCCACAAAGAAGGTATTCTTTAGGAACATGAGTAGGGTGCTTGGCAAGGAGTTTGGCTTGGGAGGTGGAGGGAGTGGTGGTGACTGATGTGTATGTATCTGTTGATTGTGCTGGTACCTGTGGGTCTGGTGTATGTGGTATACATGTTGGTTTTTGTCTCTTACTGGGTGTTTGCCATATGGGTAAGTGTGGATGTTTGTGTACAGTGTGTGCAACATGCGATATATGTGTGTGTGTGAATAGGTATGCTGTGGCGGTGTTGTGCGTGGGAGTGGTGCCTGTGTGTGTATTAGTACATGTGTGTGTGTGGTGGGTGTGTCTGTTTGTTTAGTGGTAGGTGTCATGTCTGCTGATGTGGTGGTTGTGGGTGTGGATGTTTGTGCCATGCTGGGTGTTGTGTCTGCAGGTGTGGTGGTGGAGGGGGTGGATGTTTGTGTCATGGTGCATGATGTGTCTGCAGGTGTGGTGGTGATGGATGTGAATGTTTGTGTTGTGGGTGTGATGTCTGTGGGTATGTTTGTGGTGGTGAGGTGTGGTGTCTGTATGTTTGCAAGTGTGTGTCTGCGTTTCTTGCTGTGTTTTTGTGTGCATATGCGGCTTGTGTGTGTTTTAAGGGGTGTATGCAAATGTGTCAGTGTGATTTCAATAGGGCTGCAAAAAAGGATTTGGGATGAGGAAGGGGTAGGAGTTGGGACAGGATGTTGGGATGGGTAGGAGGCTGTAATCAATGATGAGGCCAGACCCTGGAATGACCTTTTTAGGGCAGGCATGGCACTGTGAATACCATCCAGGTAAGATAGCATATGTGTCATTTGCCCAATAAGCCACTGGATGGTGTTCAGTAGTGCAATCTGGCCTACAGAGATAGTCCACAGTAGGTCAATAGCCTCCTCATTGAGTGCTGCCTGGGAGACGGGCGGGGGTGCCTGTAGCAAAGGTGATACCACCCCTATTTAGGGGAGTGGCTATGGCCAACTGGGGAGGGTGGAGATTAAAACATGGATGGTGGACAAAGATACAAGTTGAATTGTTGCACTAGGGTCTGCCACCACTAGGAACTCGCCTTCTGTGGAGGGCTCTCAAGATGATGTTGAGTCACTAGTGGCCTCCGTGCCACTCCCCTCAACCTCCGTGGCACTATGTCCCTTGGTGACGGTGATGTCTGCACCGGTACCACAGTGTCCAGCGTCTTTCCTGCCAATATGACCACTGTCACCTTTGCTTTGCCCATATGATGCTGAAAACACAGATACAACAGTTTGAGTGTATCTGTGTAAATGGAATGGAACAAGAACTTTGCTCACAAAACATTTGCCAAGTCTACATATTAAACCAGCTTCAAGGCTCTAAAATGTGCCTTCTTTGTCATCAGTATCTCATGCATGTAGGGAAGAATTCTACAAACCATTTGCTCACAGTCTAGAAATTCCCCGTGCTGGCTACCATACCATATATGCCTTTTATCTCTCATCCACTTGTATTTCTCTGTGTGACAAGTGGCTTCAACAGCAAGAGTAAATACAGTGGCCGTATACATTCCTAATCCATTTCAGTGCAGAGCAAAAACATATCCACATTTCCAAAAGAGTTATGTTTTGGGCCTGATATTGACTTATCCAGATTGGATACTCCAACATCAATGTGTTGTAACCTTCTATCTGCCAATGTCCTTTTAAGTACCACTTTCCTCACCATCATTGATTTCTCATCTGGACATAACTAAGGACACTTAACTATCATTTGGTCTACATATAACTCTGTCACCAATGTGAACACATTCCTATCTGTTTCAATCAATGCAGTTTGGCATAATAATTCATGTTGATTACCACAGACTGGCTTATATTCACATTTGTGAAAGACTAACGCTTCATGACAATATGCTACTGTCTACATGAACTGACTTGAATCTTGCTGTTAAAACAAATCTCAAACTTATTTCAGATAATGAGTGAGGCCACTGTACATATGTTTCCAATCCTTTTGGAGCAGATGCTCATAATCATATTGTCACTGTGCCAACTTACCAGTATAAAGTCTGAACCATCAACTGTATCATGAGTGCATACTACGTCATGTCAGCAGTAATAGTGCCAACATTACTTACTCACATATTTGATGGAGCATCACACCTGACCCAATCCTCAAATGGGGCATGTTTGGTACAAATGTCCCTCATAACATGGAGAAAAGGCAGTAACCCCTTTTTCACATGCAGACATGTCTGCTCAAAACAGTATTTGGCTTGTCATGAGGAAGCTAGTGAAAACCTTTAGTACAAAATAATATAGCCTCAGAGACCATCTGAACAAAACCTATACCTCCAGAAATCCTTGTCTGCAGTAGATCGGTGTCAACCGCCTTGCTGGTGCCAAACAATACTGCTGTAAATTAAAGAGGTTAAACAACAATAATAGCTACATACAATAACTCACCCCCTTGATGCTGCTGTTGGACCCTCAACTGCCCATGAAGCTCAGGATAGGCCACCACAAGGATGCAGGCCACTGGTGGGGTCAGGGTGCAGTGCACATGCTTGCCTTGCTGGGTTGCCTGGCCAAGCTGGAGTTGGGCTAACTTTCTGGTCCAGCATCGGAGGTCCTTCCACCTCTTCCTGTAATGCAGGCTGAGACTCTTATGGACCCCCAGGGTCTGCACCTTCTTTGTGATGGCCTTCCATATGTCCCACTTTTGATCAGTGTTGACGTGTATAGATGAGATGAGAAAACAAAAAGAGGTTTTGAGTGGTTTGGTGTGTCTGTAGTGCTATGACACAATTATGTTGCATCTCTCACATGCATTCCCAAAACAGTCAATACAGATTATTTTCAAACAATGAACATTTCCTATGAAATACCAATTGGCAGTGATCTGTTGAGTACCCTCAACACTTTCTATCTCCCCGTGTTGCCAATCCAGGTCACAAACATCATCTAGGCCAGGGTTATGAGATCTTTCCTGTAGTGAGAGCCAATCCTTATTAGTCCAAATCATTGTGAAACACTGAAGTCCAAACAACCCCTACATTATTTGTACATAACCCCTTGCACAGCTGCATTGGCTTCATGCCTAATCTTCAAAGAGCCAGTGACTGAGGGCCGTATGGAAGGACTGCCAGGTGTCAGAGAGAGCATGGTGTCGGGTGATGTATGAACAAGTATGTGTAGTAATGGGACATTATTGTATGAATGATTGAGAGCCTGTGTCGTTTAGTCTTGCAGCACAGGCAATACCTTTCCCCATATGTAGCACCATGACATGTTTGAAACTTACAGACACTCTTATTTCTAACTATGGGATGTAATTGCACTTCACAGATAAGCATCAGACAACTCCACAACTTTGAAGATTCTTCTTGCACTTTACATTTCACTCATTTCGACATCAACTGCATGTTTTCAGTCCTAATAGTGGTACATTGTCTAGTGGCCACTGGAAGCACGGAGCCTGTAGTTTGTCTAATGAAATCTGGATTTGTGAGTAACATGAACTGCAATTTGAACGTAATCTTTCATGTGACTTTTCATTTCAATGTAAAGGCACTTTTAACATAGTCAAACAGAATTCTGTACCCAGCTAAATCATTCAATTTACTTTACTCCAATAACAACCCCTCACTCATGAACAAAAGGGAACAAATTAGTTTGTGTACAAAGAAGGAGCAAGTTACTTTGCCAAACACAGCCATGCACCACATTTAGTGACTGAGGGCCGTATGGAAGGACTGCCAGGTGTTAGAGAGAGCATGGTGTTGGGTGATGTATGAACAAGTATGCGTAGTAATGGGACTTTATTGTATGGATGATTGAGAGTCTGTGTCATTTAGCCAAACACAGCCATTGACTTTTAATGCTGTCACACACATTAGCCTCATTTTGTGTCCATTGGTCCTTTTCAATACACTGTGGCAGTATCTGGAGGCATGTCACAGACAAATTTGAGTGGTGTACTACATGAAGTCCTTGCTTCAATCATGAGACATATCAACAGCTTCATCCAGATCCCAAGAGCTCATGATTTGTCCAAATTGAAGGGAGAATGTTTTGATTTGGGTGGCCTACCACATGTGGTTGGAGCAATTGATGGCACACATATTGCGTTGGCGCCACCTCATGCCAGTGAACAAGTCTACCACAATTGGAAGAACTTCTATTCTATCAATGTGCAAGTTGTCTGCTTATCGGATTTATAAATCTCAAGTGTGTGTCCCCGCATTCCTGGGTCAACACATAATTCCTTTAGTTAGACCTGGCATCCTTTGGGTGGTCTTACCCCAGAGTTTTTGTCTTTACCTCCTGTTTTGTTGTTGTATCTTTTTGTTCGCCTTAGCACTCTGAGCAGTTTACCACTGCTAGACAGTGCTAAAGTGCATGTGCTTCTCCCATAAAACATGGTAACATTTGTGCATCTGCAATTGCATACTTAGTTTACTTATAAGTTCCGTTGTAAAGTGGTGTACCATATGCCCAGAGCATGTAAATTAACTGCTACTAGTGGGCCTGCAGAACTGATTGTGCCTCCCATTTTGGCAATTCTGTAAACATGTGTCAGGCCCACCACTGCAGAGCCTGTATGTGCAGTCGAGCTGCCACTCTGACTTAGCCTTTAAAGCCTCTTGCCAAGCCCAGAACTCCCCTTTTCTTACATATAAGTCACCCCTAACATAGGCCCTAGGTAGCTCATAGGTCAGGATGCTATGTAAGCAAAAGGCATACACTTTTATACTTTTAGGTTTTCAAGTCCTGGTAATGAAAAACTCCCCAAAGTCTTTTTTCATTGCTGTGAGGCCTGCCTCTCTCATAGGCCAGCATTTGGAATTCATTATAAGACCTTCAAGCTGTAATTCCTGATCTGAGAGGAGTAGCTGCATCATGTTTAGTACCATAGAATGGTAATAATAAATCCTCTTTACTGGTAAAGTTGGATTTATTATTTCTATTTTACAAATACAAATTTTTGAAAGTAGCCAATCCTCTGCACTCATTACCTTGTGTGTCAACAGCCTATCTCCAATGCACGTCTGGCTTGGGCCAGGTGACAGTTACCCTTGTGCATTACCTTCAGACACCCACAACACAGGATACTCAGCTGCATCTACATATTGATGGGTCTTCCTGGGGAGGAGGTTGGGAAGGGCTGAGACTTAACCTCAAATGGTAATGTTTAGAGTCCACACAAAGGGGCTGCTTACCTCCCACTGATAGTCTGGAGCTGAGGATGACCTGAAAGGGGGACCTGTGCACTTCACAAGAACTCCTCGTAATCACCCCCCACATCAAAGGTACTTTCTAGTATAAGTACTGGGACCCAGGCCCCTTAAAATCATACAATTCTGGACTCAGGAAACAGTTGCTGGAATAAAGGTGGCTGTATGCGAGGATTGCGACTCTGCCAAGATTGACTGTTCTCAGGAACTTTTACCCTGCTTTTCTGTGCTGCCATGCTGCCTGCTGATCTCTACCCGGAAGACTTGTCCTCCAAACCCAGAGTGACTACGAGGGGCTTCTGCCTTCCTCTGCTGCTTTCTACTTTCAACTTCAACCCAAGCGGTTCCTGACAAACTTTGCTGCTTGCATGTGTGACATGCCGGGAGCAGCCTTGCTTTCCTCTGCCACTCGCTTTCAATTTCAACCCGAGCGGCTTGGTCAAACTTCATTGCTTGAATCTTGACCTGGCCCTAGTGACCTTGCTTTCCTTTGCTGCTTGCCTTCAATTTCAACCCGAGCAGCTTTTGCAAAACTGCGCCTCTCACATCTGTGAACTACCCAGAGTGGCCCTGCTTTACTTCCCCACTCACTGCTTTCAAACTCAACCCAAGCAGCTTCATCAACTTCACCGCTCACATCTGTGACCTTCCTGGAGCAGCCCTGCTTTCCTTTGACGCTCACTATTCTCAGACAACCGGGGCAGCTCAGCTTAGCCGTACACTGCTCCCCAAGAGGAGTGCACCTAGGACAGAACCGGAGTCCATCAGGACATCAGACACCTGTGCTGAGGAGTCCAAGGCACCACCCATTTCTGATCTCTATATTTGTTTATCAACCTTGCTTTAGCTTTGAGTCACCAAAGCCAATTCTTCTCTATTTGTGAATTGGATCTGTATTGTACCGAACTTAAAATTAGCCAGATAAACATCCGTTATTTTTCTACAGCCGTTTGAAGTCTTTTTCTGTGGTGTATCTCCTGAGGTTATTGTGTGTTTTTTGCACAAATGCTTACACATTATATGTAGTGTTATTAACTTGCCCTGACTAGGAGTGTGTTCTCTACTTGGACAGGATGCATACCTCTGCCAACTAGAGACCCAATTTCTAACAGCTCTGTACTACAGAACAGCAGTATACCCCTGCAAATGTCACAACTTGGCCCTGAGAAGGCTGGGCTTGTTGGTAAGCACAATATGACTTGAGGATCATTTGTTGTAATCCTAGTTCAAGAATTAACAATGGCTTGATTTGATTTTAATCTTTCAAGTTATTGCTTCCATGTAGGTGACTCACCGTATCCTAACCGACCATGGTTGGCACCGCTGAGGATTCCAAAAACACCAAGGGAAGTCCACTTCATAGAGGCCCATGGAAGAGCTTGTAGGCCAGTGGAGTGGGCCTTGTGGGTCCTGAAGGCCAGATTTAGGTGTCTGGAAAAGAGCAGTGGAGCCTTCCTTTTCTCACCTGATAAGGTGTGCCAAATCATGGTTGCCTGCTGCATGCCACACAATATTGCCCTGCAACGGAACATCGCTATCATCATAGAAGATTGAGCCCTTGAAGAGCCACCAGGTGAGGATGTTGAAATGCCCAATGAAGATGACAGTGGTGAAGAAGAAGGAATTGACCTACGTTAAGATGCTATTGACCACTCCTTTACCTGAGTGTAAGTGTAACCTTACATATTGTGACATCCAGTGTCAGAACAACTTGTGAAATACTGAACATATCAGTCTGGTAGGAATGGTCAGTTCAGGAAAATCTAAGGCAAAGAAGTTTTTTGATCAAAGTTTCCCTACATTGACTACTGTGTTTACTGACATAGATTAACTTTGCTTTTGCTAAGTTATATATGTCCTCCTAACTTATTATTTGAGTCAAATTTGCTTTGTGAAATCATTCATGTTCCCTTGTTATTCTGTTGAAGGATACTTCCCAATGCCATCTTCATTCAGACATTTCAGAGTTGTGACATTTGCAGTGATGTGTTACTGTTGGAACGTACAAAGAGAACATGAGTTGGACCTGGGACAGACAAATACTTTGGATGGATAGATCTTGTTCGGAGACAACTTGCACTGTGATTGAATCAAAGGTATTGAGATTGTATTGTATCTGTTTTCTGTTGGACGTTGCCACCAAGGCAATATGTGGTGCTTAACTTGCTCTAACCAAATGTATATGTCAAGACATAGCATACCGGTCTCTCTTCACATTGGCTAAATCTTCAAAATGTGTTCAATGTAGGAAGTTATTGATGCATCTCCTCATAGTTGAAGTAACCTTTTTTAGTGCACCACTAAATGGTGGTTGTGACTTTGCACCAGATACTGCCACAATGTCCTGCATTGGACATGAGGTCTTAATTTGTGTTACTACCATGATGTAGACTGTTAGTGTTATTGATGTAGGATTCCTATTGTGAGGGCAGGATGTCTGGCTCCAGCTGAGTTCATGAATCAATCATAGTATTGCCAATTTAATTTGGTTTTATTAAATATCCCCTTTCGTTCAAGGTGTTAAGGTTGTGGAGTCTCAACTTCTAAATGGCACAGATTGTTTGGCTTCTGCATGGTTTATGAAAAGCACATTTTATTTTTTCACAGTCTTGTTACCTACAAATACATGAAACCAATACATTGTGATGTTACGTTTGAATTAAATGGGTAACACATTACCTATTTGTCATACCTAATTTGTCTTTCAAACTAATTGTTCAATAGAATTAACTAAGTGATTGTGGAAGGAAGACACGACATGGTAAATACCACAATAAAGGCAACAACAGTCTTTGACTATGTGTCTTTAGCATTTATTTTCATGACACAAATGAACTAAAAATAAATAATACTAATGAAAAAAGCAAAATAAAGTGTCTGTCATTGTGGATCAAAATATATTAGTAGAGACAAAATAGTTTGAAGTCCAAGGTACAAAATACAACTGTCTTCAAAAAAGATAAATGTGTCCCTGAAATAGTCCTCATAGTGAATGGTAGATATACAGTGAAGAAAATGAGGATCTACGTCTCTTGGAGGTGGTGATGGAGTTCTTGTCCTCCTCTCCTGGTGATCTGGATGTTCATTCCTTTTGGGGAAGGGTGAGGTGCAAAGGTGCCAGGACTGGGGAGGGTGGCGTAGTATCCTGGGCCTACCTGTCTGTGCCTGGCGTAGGTGTGTTTTGTCCAGATATAGAAGTAGCATAGACAGGGGTTGATAGTACCAGAAAAGGCCTGCGCATATGATGGTAATGCCTAAAAGCACCCCATTCAGGGAGCTCTTTTAGTCTTTGTTGTGAATATGTATTTTTAACATGGACTCCCTCTGCACCTGCATAATGTCGTGGAACTCTGTTACGATCCGGCCCATCACGTTTGGGGCTGTTGTAGTGCTTCCAAGATTCTGTGAGTGGTGGTCTGGGTGACAATGTTGTCAGTGGCTTCACTTTGCTAGCCCACTGATTCCCTCCCATGACCCCTAGCCCCTCTACCCTATGTCCTGGAGGCAGTGTGCCCCATCCCACTGGGCCCTAACATGACTGGAGGTGGTGTTGGTGTTGTCTCAACAGCAGCCAGGACTGGGGGGTACAAGATTTGTGCCAAGTTCCTCTGTACAGAGGAAGTGGAGGTATGCTGAAGCTGAGGTGTGGTTGCAGCTGGGGAGAGAGCTGTAGTTGAGGGCTGTGTGTGACTAACTGGAGCTGTCTGTCCGGAAACACCAGATGGACCAGGCAGCTCTCTATCATCTGGACTTACAGGAATGGAATCTTCACTGAAGGCTTGATCCTGGTCTGGAGTAGAGGTGTCTTCCATAGCAGACGTTTGTTCATTGGCCCTTGGTGTTGGACCTAAAAAGAATACAGACAATATGAAATTAAAATCTGGATTGTATTCAAATGTGTCCCAGCTTTTAATGAGGCAGCCTAACATTGTAAATTCAGATTAATAGAATGATTAGGCCTTGTGTGATTTTCATTATTTTACACATTCAGGCTGATTTAAACAGATGCACACATTCAGGCTGATATAAACTGATGTTAAAGAAATGTCCTGAACAGCAAAATGTTTTTTATGAGGTGTACTTTACATGTACCAGACATTCAAACCAACACAGTAGAGAGGAGATTTGAGTAATACACCATTCTAAGGCCTATCAGGCTTAAACAATTAGACAAAATGTAGAGCAACTTAATGGCAATAATGGCATTGGTCATCATATGGGCACTGCAAAGTAAATTGTGTGTCAATACTACTTCTATTCAACATGCCACATAACATGGTAGCAAATCTTGGATTACACAGGCTATGAATTATGTAAGCAATTACTTCAAGTAAATGTAGTGAAACGAAGCTTACAAGCTTGATCAACACAACAACTGGCATTTTTATACATAGTATGACATAGTGACTGACAAGTGCACAACAATTTGACACGTGCATATATGGAAGAAAAGGGAGGTGAAGCAACGATACAATGCACTATTCTGTTGCAGATATAAAACCAGGGCATCATGGTAATTGTAATCATCTGTTAATGGCATTGACAATACTTGTTAAAAAGTGAGTTACACATACCTTGTTCAATGACAGAAATTTACATCATGTACACAAATATAGGTAAAATATGACTAGGTGAAAATACCACTTACAAGCACTATAGCTTCAGGTGAAAATCAATGGCATCTTGAATCTGTGTTTAGGATTACAAAAACATACATTGAGAGAAAGCAAGGGACTAGGCATGTGCAAGGGATGATCCATGGGGAAAAACACACAATCTGACAAAAAATATTGCTCATTGTTAATAAGGGAGATACAACTATGATGCTAGTAATTGGAATGAAACAAGATATTTGAGGACTCAAATTTAGATATATATGATTTGATAAGGGTGTTGAAACATTCTTAACAGCAAACTTAAAGGCAGAAACACCATTTCTGATTTTTGAGGAGACATTGTTCAGTGCAACTTACCAGTCTCCACTGTATCAGGGATTTCAGTCAGGCCTTCAAGATGTAGGATCTGCAAGACCTTCTTCTCCCATTGAATGACTTGTGAGGGGGGCTGAGAGAACCACCACCAGTCCTCTGGGCTCCACGTGATGTTTGGATGCCAGGGAACACATTCTCTCCCGCTGGTCATTCCACCTCTTCCTGATTTCCTTCTTTGTGCGCAGATTGCTAGCTACAGCTTTCACTCTGTTCACTATTCTGGTCCACATTTTCTGTTTTTATGATATAGTTGTATTTTGCTCTTGTGCTCCAAACAGTTTTGGCTTTACTCTAATAATTTCTTCCACCATGACAGACAACTATCCCTCTATGAAAAGTGGATTCCTCCTCCTTTCCATAGTGAATAAGTTAAAAAATTCTAGTGCCATGCACAGAGGGAGATAAACACAGAAAAGACAATCTGGTTCCTTAGTGGCAATTTCTGCATCAAAATGCCCTGTTGCAGTGGAATGGCAAAGAATCATGATCTACAATGGGATGTGTTTTATAGTGTGCTTTGCAGGTGTTCTCAATTGTCCAATATACATCAGGTGTCGAGTGCTAACATCCAGCCATTAGCCACTGCCACAGTCAATACATGAGCCTCTGATGAACCGCCAGCACAACTGTCATTTCAATGTGGTCGGCAGCATCCAGCTGTCAGGAGGGTGAGATCTAAATATGGTGGGCAGCCTGCCGCCAGCTTGATGGAGCACTTAAGACTGCTGTCACACAATAGTTTAGCAGTAATACCATCAAGATCTAAATCAGGCCCATGGTTTCTAGAGATATTTATAACTATAACTGTTGAATTTCTATGGTTTTGTACATATAAAATCAGAACCTCACTATAACATCCCTCTGACCTTTGGTTGTTAGTGAATTTTAAAGGTTCTTTCATTTTATTTCTTAAATATAACATCTATGTAGCCTTTTTTAGTGAATTTCTAACGTTTTTTAAATGTTAAATTATCTTACTTTAGACCAAACCATGCATGGTCTTCGCTCTGTGTGGCATGGTTTGGGTGGTGGGCCTGGCATGTGGCCAGGCCCTGCAGCCAACCCCCACATGCATCCAACCCCATGCCAAGCTCAGCCTTTGGCCTTGTGTGGCATGGTTCGTCTGGTGGGCCTCCCTTTGTATATGGGTGACCAAGCCAGCATTGCAACTCTCAGTCCCTGCAAGCATGTGAAAGATCCAGCAAAGCAGCAACAAACATGAAATGGCAACTATCCCCCTGTCCCGTCATGATGCCCCCCTAACCAATGAGTAGAGTAGGCCCCAAAGCCCGAACCTCAGGACAGTCAAGCCACCATAGGGTGAAGCAAAATACCACAGAGTTCAACTAACGGGTCCTCCAAAAATGCACTCCCATCTCCTTCAGTCACAGACAAAACTTCCGGCTCTCCGGGCCACTACCCTGCAGCAGATTAGTGAGTCACCGATGACTCTGTCCAAGCATGAGCCACCTTTTCCCATCAGCCATCTGGCACAGATGGCACCAGGCAGGACTACTCCTCGCCAGATTCATGCTTAGCAGTTGCCCACCAATTCGTAGTCCTCAGGGGGCATCCTGGCATGTCCCCAAGCTGGGACACACCACCTCCGCTCACCTCCCCCAGGCCAATGCTCTGCTAGCACATCACGGCTGTCATTTTGTCAGGGCTCTGGTTTCTCAATGCCCAGCTTTATGGGTTAACCATGGTCAAGCGTTTCAGGCTGGATGGGCCCGCAGGGTAAGGATAAATTCTGGATAGATGGCTGTGAGCTGCAGAGTTGAACTACAGCGCAGCAGTCTTGCTTTAGGCTCTCTGGCACTCCCCCAAAACATTAATGTTGTCACTGATATATTCATCTAGGTTTAGGTTTTGTTTTTTCAGTGAATTTCTAAGATTTCTTTTGAACAAAAACAGATATTTTTATAAGACCTAACTATAAAGCTACTTTAAACTTTAGCTTCTTCCATGAATTTCTAGGGTTTTTAATAACATGAAGTAACATTTTATTACTATATATAAATCCAAACCCCGCCATTCATGCTGTTGGCCTTTGGCTGTGCACAACAGGGGTTGGCACAAGGCCTGGCAGGTGGCAAACCCACCTGAAGGCAGCTGACCCCGTGCATGCAGCCTACCTCAAGCTGGGCACAACCTTTCATTGCACAAGGTGTAGGGTTGGCTGCAGGCAGCCACTCGGAGGAAGCCAATGCCATGCCATGCACGGCCTTTACATATGCATGGTGTGGGGTTAGCTGCAGGGCCTGTGTTGTAGCCAAGCTTTGATTCTAACTCCCAGCAGCCAGGGCCTTAGATATTTTAAAGGGGAGGGTCCACGTTGTGCCCCCCTCCGAGCCTCATCAGGCCCTGACGACCCCATCCCCCAGATCCATGTTTCCATTAAAGGGGAGGGGGCATGTGGCCCTTCTCTCAGAGCCTCATTAGGTCCCAGGCCATGTAGTATTTTAGAAGGGAGGGTGGGCATGTGGCCCCACTCCCCGAGCCTCATTTGGCTCTGTGGACCTGATCCCCAGGGCCTTTTTTTTTAAAGGGGTTGATGTATACGTAGCCCCATCATTGAGCCTTATTAGGCTTTGGGGACAACATACCCCAGCAGCCTATTTTGTGCCCTAGGGATTCCATCCCCCCCGGGGCTCGCATTAATTCAAGATGGCTGTCCCAGTGCCCACCCAGGGCTCACACCATGCATAATGTTGAGGTCCACAGGGGGTGCTCCAGGGCCCACATGGCCCCATCCAGCTTGCCATATTCTGCAGGAGCCAGCATTGCTCCCCCGAGAGGAAGCAGCTATTTATGCTGCTCCCTTCGGAGGGAAGCAATCTTTTCATCTGTTTCCCTGCCTACATCACTGCGGGTGGGGAAACAGCCATCAAGTCTCCTCCCAGCTACCAAGAGCATTTGTAAAGTTCCCACCTGCTGGCAGCAGACGTTTTGTTTGCTCCTTTTTGGGGATAATTTTAAAAATGCTCATGCCAGGTGGGAGAAAACACAAGTTTCCCCGCCTGCGCTGATGTGGGCAGGAAAACTAAAATTTCCCGCAGTGGGCCTCCCTAGGACAAATTATGTGAGCCAGCCCCATGGGATGCAGTCCCCATGCCATTAATGGCTCCAGAAGGGAGTTTGCATGTCCGCCCCTTTCTTCTGTTTTCAATATGGCCCTGGGTGATGGGGTCCAGAGGGCCTTTTAAAGCCTCAGAGAGAGGGGCTGTGTGGTCCCCATGCCCTTAAACAATACATTAGTCCCATGGGGTTCCTGGGGCCAAATTCAGCTCAGAGAGGGGGCCCAAACATCTTCTTCTCAATTTATGAAATTGGACCCAGGGAGAGAGGGGTCGATGGGGCCGAATGCAGCTCGGGGGGAGGGGCTCATGCCCCCTCCCCGTATTTAAGAAATTGGTTATCCGGGGAGTTGGGTTCATGGGGCCAAATACAGCTCAGAGAGTGGGGCCACACACCACCCTCCCTGTATTAACAATTTGGATCCTGGGGAATTGTGTCCCTGGGGCTGAAAACAGCTCTGGGAGGGGGTGCCCCTTTCTCAAACAATGTGGCCAATTGTTTTTTTGTTGGTATCCTGCTGGGTCCCAGAGGATTGCAGCAAGTATTACCAAGAAATGTTAGTCCACTGAGGATAGAGATACCTTTGGGTCCCCTCCATGGGGCCTACAGGGTCAGGGTATCCCGTAAATCATTTTTTTTATACTAGTTCAGGACAAGAGACTAAGGGGGTCATTCCATCCCTGGCGGTCCATGACCGCCATGGCGGAGGGCGGCGGAAGCACCGCCAACAGGCTGGCAGTGCTTCCTGGGCTATTCTGACCGCGGCGGTAAAGCCGCGGTCAGAAAAGGGGAACCGGCGGTTTCCCGCCGGTTTTCCCCTGGCCCAGGGAATCCGCCATGGCGGCGCTGCTTGCAGCACCGCCATGGGGATTCCGACCCCCTTCCCGCCAGCCTGTTTCTGGCGGTGTCCACCGCCAGAACCAGGATGGCGGGAACGGGTGCCGTGGGGCCCCTGGGCAGTGCAGGGGCCCCCTAACAGGGCCCCACAAAGATTTTCACTGTCTGCTTTGCAGACAGTGAAAATCGCGACGGGTGCCACTGCACCCGTCACACCCCTGCAACTCCGCCGGCTCCATTCGGAGCCGGCTTCCTCGTTGCAGGGGCTTTCCCGCTGGGCCGGCGGACGGCCTTTTGGCGGTCGCCCGCCGGCCCAGCGGGAAAGTTGGAATGACCGCCACGGTCTTTTGACCGCGGTGCGGTCATTCGGCGGTAACCGCATGGCGGGCGGCGACCGCCGCCCGCCGCGGTCAGAATGACCACCTAAGTTCCCTAGTCCAGTAACGGCTGCCAGCAAAATGTTTCTCATTCTCCAGGCAGCCAGTCAGAGCACGCACTCCCATAGGAGTCTGACTCCTGTGGGAATGAGATGGCCCAAGGGAAAAGAAAGCTTCCTAAGCAAATCAGAGTGCTGTATTTTTTCTAATTTGGTCTGTAGGTCTCATGTGACAGTCCCTCGAACCAAATAATCATTTTTAAACCTTACTTTCTCAAAAACTGCTGAACGGATTTACAACAAATCACAAAAAGCATAATTTGTGGACCAAGATCTAGCTTCCTGCCAAAATGGGATAGAAGAGAGTGAGTTTTTTTATTTCAGTGGTCTCACCACACAATGACACAGGGTGGAGTGGATATAGACGCTTGGCTGCAGGCCCTGCCGCAGACCAGGCCCTGCGGCCAATCCCCACTGCGCACAGCTGAAGGTCATGCGCAGAGTGAGGTTGGGTGGTTATACAGGGTTGGCTGCCAACACCTCAACCGGGATGTCTTAGCAGCCAAGTTGGGACTCAGACTGAGCCAAGTCCCAAAAACAAGCTTAAAAATAAAGAAAAAAGGGGGTAGCCTAGGAATACCATGATCCTTCTGACCTGGTGCTGGGGAACCCCAGGGACCTCACCAGGGCCCAAAAATATATATTTTTTTAAAATTCCCACAAAACCGTGGAGGATTCACAGATCACAAGGAAAACACTGAATAAATAAAGGCAGTTTCCCACGCTTATTTACAGTGTAAAGTTTAGCCCCTGGGTGGACCAGGTCCCAGGATCATGCCAGTATATATTATTTGTGTGGAAGGGGCAAATGTGGGCCCCCTCCTAAGGTTTTAAGAGCCCCAGGTACACCACATCGCTGAGGCATCATATATAAATTGCAGGGGAGCTACGCAGACCTCCTCCTGAGACTTGTAAGAACCCCTTGGACCACCACCTCCCTGTGGATTGTCTCATCCATTGGAGGAGGACTGTGTGGAATCCCCTCCTGAGGCTCTGAACAGCCACTGGGACCTCCACCTCCCTGGGTTTTGTTAGTACATTGTAGGGGGGCCTCACGGATCCCCCTCCTAGGCCCTGTAGGGCCTGGAGACCCCCATCTCCCTGGGGCCATAAATACCAAATAAAGAGGGCTGGGCCATGCAGCCCCCGCTCCCGGGCCATATTTGGTCCTGGGGACCACCACCTCCCCGGGGATGGTCCATAGAACCAAGAACACAAGAGAGGGGCTGTGTGGACCCCTGTCCTGGAGCTATTAATGGCCTTGGGGACCACCACCCCAAGATCCACAATACACTGAAAACACTATGGATAAGACAACCCTCTGGCAGGCCTTCAAGCCCTAAGGCAGGGTACACCATCTTATATGTGAGGGCATAGCTGTGTGAGCAATATGCCCCCACTGTGTCCTTGCCAAACCTGGAACATAGTGAGTGAACGGTGATGCCATTTTAATACATGTGCTGGACACTGGTCAACACAAGTTTCCCAGCTACATAATGGCCACCAGAATGATAATTCCAAACTGGTACCCTAAGTGTGACCCCTGCAAAAGTTAACTACCCTGGCATTGTTGCTGACTTGTCCTATCCAGCCTGCCACCTCCAGGCACCCAATCTACAAACCTTGGGGGAGAGATCCATCTCTCTGGTTTGTGGAACAATGCCCCTCCTGGGCAGAGATGCTAACACCCCCTCCCTCAGTAAAGTGCACTGCCCTGGCGGCGAGTTTCAAAGGGCTTACCGCCTTTGAAGCTTGACCCTCAGGCCTGCTGCTAGCAGCAGATGGTCAACCCCCTTGCAAATTCCAACTTTTGGCAGGAGCAAAGGTTGGAAACTACACAAAGAGTAGGGGGAGTGGCCCCACCTTGCATGCACCACTCCTAAGGCGTTACCTGCGAGGTGTGCACCCCATTTAATTTTCATTCATCTTAGAGGGAAGGAAAATAGGCAATCAGGGATAGGTAGTGACCCTTCTCACAGGAAGTGGTCACCATAGTGGGTGTAGCCACTTAAAGGTAGGCGTCCCATTAGACACTACCAGGTTCCCCCTAAAACTACCACTTAGTTCAGGATTTAGTGGGCACCCTTAGATCAGGTAATCAGATTTGAAAGACAAAAGAAGACCAGCACAAAGAAGATCCAAGGTACGAGAACTGTGGGTCTGCTACACAAAGAAAAAGATGCCAAACCCTGCTACCTGCACTCAGGACCCGACAATCACCACTGAGGAGCTGCTGGACACTGGAAAAACTCTAAAGAACCCCAGCGGACCTCCAGGCTTTGAAAACAAATCACCAAAAAACTCCCTCCAGAGTGGAGGTACCACTCAGCAACAAGAAGTAACCAGCAAACCAGTGAGGGTCTCTTCACTGACCACTTCTAACTCCCAAACTGGAAGGCACAGCTTTACCTGACAAACCACCAACAACTGGGAGGGCAAACACTGCAAGGGTGCCAAGTTTGGTAACACTGTGCCCTCCAAAGGTCAAACCATATTAATACCCTGGGTATTGGTCAGTAGACATCGGACACCAGGAAAACCTGCCTGCCCAGGGCTAAAAGAAGACCAGGACGAAGTCCAAGTCAAGGGACTTCAGAAGCACCCCAGATCTCCTGCCAGAGTATACCTGTTGTCCTGCAAACAATCCTTGAACCAACTTCCCTCCAGCTCCAAAGGGTATCCTTGTGCATAGCTCCTGGCTCACCAATTTGCTCTGCACCCACTCTGCACTCTGTCCTGCAGTGAAGAACCTTGCCTCGCCCTCAGGGTCCCCCACCCCTTGTGACCCTAACACTACAAGGGGACCCCAAGGAACCACCTCTAAACTTACCTGTGCAGTGCTTTTCCAAGTGGTCCCTCGCGGTGGTCCTGCACCAGCTCCAGAGACCTTTTATTGCTGCTCCTGCTGGAACAGGGAGCCGCCCGAACTTCTTCAGCTGCCACAGTGTTCCCACCAATGACGTCGACCAACCTACAAAAGAAGAACTTGGTAATTCAAATGTACTATTTTAGATTTATTTTTAAAGGTGACCTTCTATTGATTCCTATGGTGTGTAATTACGCACAAAAAGACAATTTTTATTAAATTTAAAAAATCCAGTACTTAACCAATTCTGATAATTTTTGTCTTACAAAATACATAAAATTTAGAACTATTTTTATAAGTTATTCCTTGGAGTGTGTGAGTTGTATGAGAGATCCTGTGAGCACAACAAATGCTTTGCACTTCTCCAAGATTGGCCTAACTTCTCGACCAAGCTATCTTAAAAATTAGAGCATTAGGTGATCGAGTTTTTACCCCTGTGATCCAATGTGTGGTTGCCTGGACCCCCTACACAGTGTGCCTAGCTTTGCACACTACATATAGGGCCAGCCTCCTGCACTGACTGGGTGACACAAGTGTGACTTACAGTCCCAATGGGGCCTCTCTCAATTTCATATCCTGGAACGTAAGGGGCTTAAATAACCCAAAAACGATCATGCAGGCATTAGCATATTTAGATAGATCCCATGTGCATGATGCTTATCTGCAATAAACACACTTGTCAAAAGATGCCGCAGACATGATGGGTGCAAGGTGGGCAGATTTCCGCATGGCCTCCTCGTATTCCACTTATGCTAGAGGAGTAATTAACCTAGTATGGAGGGGGTTACAGTTCTAACTGTCACACTCGAAGATTGATGAACTGGGTTGATTTGTTATAGTACAGAGTAAATTGTTTGGCACTGTGCTTACTATGGTTAACTCCTACAGCCCAAACATAGATGATCCAGACTTCTTTTTGCATATGTGCAGCCATCTCCATGTGCTGCTGGCTTTGCCTTTGTTGTGGGGAGGAGACTTCAATGTATGCCTGGACCCATAGTTGAATAGACCCTCTTCCTCTAATGGGCTGGTCAGGCATGATGCTAGAGTACTGTGAGACTCAACAGCAGACTTTTATGTCGTGGATGTGTAGAGGTACCAACATCTGGGGATCAGGGAAGGTACATACTTCTCCTCCGTACATGGTAATGGTCACAAATTGACTATTGATTGGCAACAGGGGAGGCCCATTTTACCACCTACCTTGCACTCTCTCAAATCATACCCGGTCTACATGACTTTGCGTATCTGCACACACACCCCTCCACCTTGTTACACCACTCCGCCTTACTCCACCAGGTTTTCAGATACAATTCAGGGGGCCATAGTAGAATACTTTCATCTTTGCAAAGATTCTATATAGAGTGCCAGTGTCCTCTGGGAGGTCTTCAAGGCCATGATTAGGGGGTTGTGCATAGGGGCACAAACTGGCATACTACGGAACATTAGGACACAGCTGTGGCTTATCGAACACACTCTGTGAGGTCTGGAGAGGGAGTATAGCTCCAGTCCCTCACCTACTATCATGGCACACATTCAGGAACTGGTGAATGACTATAATGAAACTGCAGAACAGGAGGCACAAAACCTGGCTCGGCGTCATATTGTGTGAGCATACAGGGAGGAGGGGCAGGCCTGGCCGCACTTTGGCCCTCAAATTGAAGTCTCTAAGGGGTCAGTCACATGTTGTGAGTATGCTTAACCCTGACAGAGAGCCATATTGTGACACCAGCTCTATCCTGGCACAGTTCTTGTCATTTTATGCTGTGCTCTTCGGGCATAAAACAATGGCACCGGCAGCTGAGATAGCTAGCTACCTTGATGATATCACCCTGGTGGGGCTCTAACTTGGCCTAAAGAGAATATCTTAGCCAACCTTTCACTGTAGATGAAATTAAAGCGGCTATATGAAGCTTACCTAATAATAAAGCATTGGGCCTGGATGGTATACCGGGAGAGTTTTATGAGGAATTTGCTGACTTGCTTGCTCCACATCTTCTGCACCTGTTCGAGGAGGCCTACATGACACAACGACTTCCGTCTTCTCTCTGGAGGCCCTTATGACTACATTCCTCAAGCCCGACAAGGTGCCATAGCAGTGTGAATCATATCATCCATTATCCCTTATCAATGTTGATACTAAAATACTGGCCAAACTAATAGCTACACGACTCCTGCCGCCAATGCCTAACATCGTCCTGCCATACCAGACAGGACTCATTCCCACCTGACGCACCACTCCTAATCTCCAAACACTGTTTGCGCTATTGCACCATGTTGTCCCCACTATGAAAACGACCATGATCCTGCTGGATGCTGCTAAGCCGTTTGACTCTGTCGCTTGGCCCTATGTATTTACTATCTCACAGAGGATGGACATCCCTTCTGGATTTATTGATTGGATCCAATAATAATACACTGAATAAGTCATTAGGGTGAGGGTAAACAATAGTACTTCAGACCCCTTCCGGTGTACAGGGTTACCCGTCAAGGGTGCCCCCTGTCACCGCTTCTTTTTATCCTTGCCCTGGAGCCACTTGCTTGCATCATTTGGCAACATCATGACGCAGCATCCCTTAGATTTCAACTGCATGCAATGGCAATAGCATTCTACGCCAATGACATAGTACTATATGTGTGGTAACTGGAGACACACCTGGCAGATCACCTTCGAGAATATGTATTATTTGAGTGAATGTCTGACCTAAGTCTAAACTGGGAGAAGTCATATGTGCTTGCACTCACGGTTGACACTGTTATGTTCCCTACTGAGTTCCCATTGCAGTGGCACACAGACCTAGTGAAGTATCTGGGTGCATAGAGAACCAAAACTAGTGACCCGTTAAAATTATGGCAGAAGGATCTCTATGTTGGGGGAGTAGGTGCGGTATTGACCCAGTCTTTCACTGTCTCTGGCTGACCGAATCAAAGTGATGAAGATGGTTGTGCTGCCTCAGTTCCTTTACATGTTTGTCAACATTCCAATTCCTCTTACTCAAGCTTTCTTTAGAACACTGTGTTCCTTGTAGCATGGACTGGTAAACACCCACGGATCTCATAGCAACAGTCACACTTCCATGTGAGCTGGGTGTTTTTTAATGCTCCTGACTTCCACCTTTATCACTTGTACACGTGAGCCAACATGTCCACTTTTGGGTACATTCTGAACGGTATATGCCACACCTTGTGGTGGAGCAGGACAATGCTGATCATATTCAGCTGGCCTCATTACTATCACATAAACATATAGAAGCAGACTGGGGAGGTATTAGCACTATTAATTGCACACTAAGGCCCTCATTAAAACCCTGGTGGTCGATGATAAAGCGGCGGTAATACTGCCAACAGGCTGGCGGTAAGAAAAATGGAATTATGACCATGGCGGAAACCGCCAACACATACAGGCACTTTATTATTCCGACCGCCATGGCGGTAGCAACAAACACCGTGGAGGTAAACGCCAACAGCCAGGCGGAAGACAATGTACTGCCCACACTATAATGACACACCAATCCGCCACCTTTTCTGGGGCAGTACCAATGCCATCAAAAGCACGGCGGAAACAGTACACAGAAAGGAAACGACTCACCTCTCGACACATACAGAAGAACCATGATGCCATGGATCCCGAACTGCACATATTTCAAGTGCTGGTCTACCTCCTCCTACACCAGGAACATGAACGGCGGAAAAGACGACCACGTGAGTACTGCACCTAGCACACAAGGGAGGGGGGAGGAAAAAGAGAGTGACACACACATGCAACACGCAACACCCCCACCCCCACCCCCAACACCATACACACCAATAGATGCAACAACATCACATATACACCCAGGAAACCTCAGGAATAACGCAAGGACAAAAGGAATTGATTAAAGTGAGTGTAATATTACAAATTTAGATATGTACGTCCTTAAAGCAATACATACAGATGGAGGGACAATGCCCACTCCAAAATGTCCGTGGCCTACAGGGCCATACCAAATAGGCCAAGGCCACACTTGACTCCTTCCTCACTACAGAGAGAACACTGCAAGGGCATCAGGTCGAAAACACACAGGCACCTCAGGGGGATGGGGAATGGAGGGGGCACCTCAGCCGGAAGAAGGCCCAATGACACTGCTCCTGGAGGGGGCTACATGCCCTCTGCGATGCCCTGGGGAGTGCAAAGCCACAGTCTCTCAAGTGGGTGGTTTGCCCACTTCTTGGTCCTGGGGAGTGCAAAGCCACAGTCTCTCATGTGGGTGGTTTTCCCACTGCTTGGTCCTGGGGAGTGGAAAGCCACAGTCTTTCAAGTGGGTGGTTTGCCCGCTGCTTGGTCCTGGGGAGTGCAAAGCCACAGTCTCTCTAGTGGATGGCTTCTCCACTGAATCTGGAGGGGAATTTGTACCCAGTGTGCTTAATCCTGCCAAGGAGGGGGTGAGTGGATGCCTTCTTCCACTGGTTCTGGAGGGGACTTTGTGCCCAGTGTGCTTCATCCTGGCAAGGAGGGGGTGAGTGGATCTCTTCTGCCACTGGTTCTGGAGGGGGCTTTGTGCCCTGTGATGCTGATCCTGGATGGTGCAAGGTCACAGTTTCTCACCTGGGCGTCACACCTAGAGGTGTTGCAGGGGCCAGGACGCATTACAGCCCATGTAGGCACAACTACACACTGCTCGCTGGTGGTGACGGCTGCTCAGTGGATGGCAGTTGCGCTGCAGGTGGCAGTGATGTCAGTGGTGGGGGGAGGCTCCAGCCCTTCCCCTCCAGCCTCGGACGGCTGCCCACTGGGGCTGCTGCTGCTGGCAGTGGTGCTGCTGGCAGAGCAGGTGGTGGTGCTGCTGGCAGTGCAGGTGCCGGTGCTGTCAGTGGTGGGGGGAGGCTCCAGCCCTTCCCCTGCTGCCTCGGACGGCTGCCACTGGGGTTGCTGCTGCTGGCAGTGGTGCTGCTGGTGGTGCAAGTGGCAGTGCTGCCGGCAGTGCAGGTGGCAGTGCTATCTGTGGCGGGAGTGGCTCCAGCCCTTCCCCTGCAGCCTAGGATGGCTGAAGTGCAATGGCTGGTGTTGTTTGCCCAGATGCTGCTCCAGCCCCAGGCACCAGATCCATCCTGCCTGCGGCGTCAGTTACCTTTACATTGCCCTTGGCAGCTGTTGTCCCCTTCCTGCCCTTTCCAGATGGTGGTGCCTCCTTGCTTCTGCCAGCTGGTGTTCTCTTCCTGCCATTGATAGCTGGTGTTCTCTCCTTCCCCTTGCTGGCTGGTGTTCCCTCCTTCCCCTTGCTGGCTGGTGGTGCCTCCTTCCCCTTGCTAGCTGGTGGTGCCTCCTTCCCCTTGCTGGCTGGTGTCCCCTTCTTGCTAGCTGGCGGACCCTTCTTGCCCTTGGCAGGTGGTGCAGACACACTGGCTGTGCTGACAGGTGCCTCCTTGGAGCCTCTCACACCTGCAGTAGCTGCAGGAACTGCAATGGCCGTGGACTGGGTGGCTGAGGTGCTGGCCTAGATTCTGCCCACCCTGGCCCAAAGTGAAGGGCGGGGGGCAGGGAAGAGGTAAATGGTGGAGAGGAAAAGCCTTTTACGGACACTGGGGCTGGAAGAGGGTAAAGGTTTGGGAGTGGAGGAAGAGGGAGTGGTGGTAGGAGGTGTCAGTCTGGTGTGTTTGGGTGCAGGTGCATGGGCTGGATGCTGTTGTGAGGTGGATGGCTGTTGGGTGTCTGAGTGCTTGCATTTGTGTACTTTGGGAGGAGGGGGCACAGACACAGTGGGAGAGGACACAGGGGATGTGTGCATGGATGTTGGGGTGGGGACTGCCAGTGAGGGGTGTGTTGTGATAGGTGTGCTGGTGATGGAGGTAGTGGATGAGGATGTAGTGCATGCAGGTGTGAGTGTAGATGCGACTGGGAGGGAGGTGGATGACGACGAGGAGGGGGACACAGTGGAGGCAGTGGATGTTGGTGTGTCTGCATCTGGATGGTGCTTGTGTGAGTGCCTGTGGGATGAAGTGTGGTGCTTGTGTTTGCCTGAGCCACTTCTGTGTGTTGATTTGGGTGCATGCAGGTCTGAAGGTGTGCTTGGGATAGGCTGGGGTTGAGGGGAATGGGACTGGGTAGAGGAAGTTGGAGGGGGGAGGCTAGAGACAGGGACAATGGCTGCCATGAGTGAGTTGGCTGGAGCCTGGAATTCTCTCTTCTGGGCCGCCACGCCAGAGTGAATGCCCTCCAGGTATGCAGTTGTTTGTTGCAAATGCAATGCTAGACCCTTGATGGCATTCAGTATAGTTGACTGCCCAACAGAGAGGGATCTCAGGAGGTCAATAGCCTCCTCACTGAGGGCAGCAGGGCTGACTGGGGCAGGGCCTGAGGTGCCTGGGGCAAAGGAGATGCCCACCCTCCTAGGTGAGCGGGCACGGGAAACTCGATGAGGGGCTGCTGGGAGGGCAGTGCTGGTACGGGGGTGGCAGCTGTACCTGTAGTTGGGGTGGGCACAGAAGTGTCTGCCACCACCAGGGAGCTTCCATCAGAGGAGGTGTCACTGTCAGAACTGTCCCCACCTGTCTCTGTCATGGTGCTTCCCTCGCCCTCCATCCCACTGGTGCCCTCACCGTCAGCGGATTAGGCCTCCAGGCCCATGTGGTATGCAGCTACCTCCGTCGCCGGTGGCTCTGCTCCTCCGCCAGATGATGCTAATGCACACAAGAACAGGGTGACAAAACAAAAGTGGGGGAGAGACAGAGGATACACTTGGTCAATGCCAGCAACAACACTACCATTGTTGTACATAACTCACAGGGAACAGCCCTCTGCACTAGGCCATGCACTACCAGTTACAATGTTAGTCACTAGGCCATGGGGTACAATGCCTAACACCATTAGCTGCACACCTGGAACCCACAGGACCCTGCCCAGTAGTAGATGCCCACTAGCATTATTGGGGTTGGAGTGCATCTGAGCTTGTCCATCATAGAACCTACCCTGTCATGTTCGCCCTGGCCTAGGGGCACCCACAGACCCCCATCCCCAACCCAGGTAACACCTTAACACGCGCAGTCATGATTCTGACTCTGTACTCACCCCCTTGTGGCTGCAGTGATGCCTTCACGTGCCAATCCAACTCTGGATAGTCCACCGCCAGGATGCGTAACATGAGGGGGGTCAGGGTACAATGGGCACCCCTTCCTCATAAGGAGGCCAGCCCCAGCTGGGCCTCCGCCGTCTTCCTTGCTCAGCGGCGCAGGTCTTCCCACCGTTTTTGACAGTGGGTGTTCTGCCTGTCAAAGACCCCCAGGGTCTACACCTCCTTGGCGATAGAATGCCAAATACCCTTTTCCTGATGGGTGCTGACCTGCAGAAAAAGATACAGCAGAAAAGGTATTATTCATACCGTCCGGACTGTTATACTCATGGCCCACCATAATCCCCTTAGGCACAGACATTTCCCACCGAAAATGCAGCACTCTGCCCAGGACCCCTTAGCTCCCCCACACGAGGCTTACATACACAGCACTCCATACATTCATGCCCCACACATAGTGCTCACAGTATACTCAACTGTTTGTCTGGAGGACCATAAAGTAAAGGGTACTGGGGTAGGACCCCATCCATTAGTCTCTCCAACTCCTCGGAAGTGAAGGCAGGGGCCCTTTCCCCAGACACTCGAGCCATGGTCGCTTCCAGACACAGGTCACAGCAGAACTTGCAGTGTAGGTCCTCTCCTGTTGAAGGTCAGGTAGCAAGTGAGTGAACAGATAGAAAATGGTTGTCTAGTCCACGGCGGTGCATACCGTTACTGCCGGCGTACATCACTATTGGCTCCTGGAACCCATAGGCCCCAATGATAACCAATGATGTGTTGCACAGCAGTGGTCAACCGCCTCCCACAACGGCGCACAAGGCCAGCAGAATTACCTCATTTCCACTTGTCCCTCCTCAAAGGTCAGACGGCCGCCATTTCAGGGGGGGCACAGGTCATGGCACCTAACTGCGTCACAGCAGACTTCGGCACATCAACAGACCTACACGTTCACATACTGTTTCTGTAAAAAAAGAAAGGCATATTAATCAGGGCATATGTTTCAATATGACCTTCTGCTCACCGTTTTTCATCCTAGAGTTCAACCGCTGAGGATGAATAGGAGATGGAGACATACCCCCGTATACAGATCCCTGGTGGGCCTGGCGACAACGGAGGACATGCACATTATCCTAACCTACAGACTTGATAGGGCCACAATCTGAGAGTTGTGTGCCCAATTGGACCCAGACCTGATTTCAGCTATCTGCCGTCCAACAGGCTCCAGTGCAGGTCCTGTCAGTGCGCCATTTCTTGGCAAGTGGTTCCTTCCAAGCGACAGTGGCCATGGCATCAGGGATGTCACAGCCTATGTTCTCAAACGTGCTGACCAGAGTGTTGTCTGCCCTGATGAAACACATGCACAGCTACATCGTATTCCCCCAGGTGGAGGATTTGGCCACAGTGAAGGCTGACTTCTATGCAATGGGACATATCCCTAACATAATTGGTGCTATTGATGGTACACATATTGCCTTTGTCCCACCCTTTAGACATGAACAAGTGTTCAGAAATCGAAAGAGCTTTCACTCTCTGAATGTGCAGATGGTGTGTTTGGTGAACCAGTACCACTCCCATGTCAATGCAAAGTATCCTGGCTCTGTGCATGATGCCTTTATCTTGAGGAAGAGCAGCATCCCATATGTGATGCCTCAACTCCGGAGCACAGGGTGTGGCTTATAGGTGAACCCATGGCCCCACCCAGTTGATGTAGGTATATGGGTGTGGGGTTGGCCCTAAGTGTCTGGCTAACAGGTATCCCTCGATATTTGCAGGTGACTCTGGTTACCCCAACCTCTCATGGCTACTGACCCCAGTGAGGAATCCCAGGACAAGGGCAGAGGAACGTTACAGTGAGGGACATGGGCATACAAGGAGGATCATAGAGTGCAACTTTGGACTCCTGGAGGCCAGATTCCGGTGCCTCCATCTAACAGGTGGATCCCTGTACTACTCACCCAAGAAGGTGTGCCAGATCATCGTTGCATGTTGCAAGTTGCACAACCTGGCCTTGAGGCGCCAGGTGCCTTTTCTGCAGGAGGATGAGGCTGGAGATGGTCGTGTGGCAGCGGTGGAGCCTGTGGACAGTGACAAAGAGGAGGCAGAGGAAGAGGATGTGGACAACAGAACTACTATAATTCAACAGTACTTCCAGTGACACACAGGTAAGACACTGTAACTTCACCTTCCTTAGCAGTTTTGTGTTGGACATTGTACATGGCAGCCTGATTTTCCTATTTCTATGGCACTTACTGTACCCTTTGGCATCTCTATTTTCAGATATCTATGCCCCACTCTGGCTCCTGGTGTGTTTACTGCTGCCCATTACAGGTCATACCGATGTATATATAACTGTACATTTGAATTGCAATGTTTACAGCTTGTTAAACTAATACATATTTCAATCAATTGACAGACTCCATACTTGTATTTGTTCTAAGGGTGTTTATTTCTGTGATAATAAGTGTAGGGAGTATTGCAATGGGCTGGGTTGATGGTGGAGGAATGTCCAGGATAGAGTCCAGTCTATTGGTATCAAAGATGCATTGTCCAAGGGGGCATAGGGAGTGGGGCAATAGCAGTTCAAGGTGGACAGGGTGACAGAGTGGGACACAAGGGTGACATTCAGGGGAGTCTTCTTTCATGGTGGGGGTCTTGGCAATGTTCTCTGGCTCCTGTCTGGACCGCAGGGACCTTTTTCGTGGTGGTTCTCCTTCTGCGGGGGAGGGGTGCTGGTGGCCTGTTATTCCAGTGGTGGGGCCTCCTGTCCACTAGCGTCAGTGGAGGGTTGTTCATCAGTGTGGCTAGTGTCAGGGGCCCGTTGGTGTGCCACTGCCTCCCTCATGGTGTTGGCCATGTCTGCCAGCAACCCTGCAATGGTGACCAGGGTGATGTGGATGTCTCTCAGGTCCTCCCTGATCCCTAGGTACTGTCCCTCCTGCAGCCGCTGGGTCTCCTGCAGCTTGGCCAGTATCTGGCCAATGGTCTTCTGGGAATGGTGGTATGCTCCCAGGATGTTGGTGAGTGCCTTGTGAAGAGTCGGTTCCCTTGCCCTGTCCTCTCCCTGTCACACAGCAGTCCTCCCAGCGTCCATGTTGTCCTGTGCCTCTGTCCCCTGAACCGTGTGCACACTGCCACTGACCCCAGGTCCCTGATTGTCCTGTGTTTGTGGGGTTGCCCGGGGTCCCTGTAGTATTGGACACACTGCTGATTGACGTGTCCTGGGGACAGAGAGATGGGCACGCTGGATGGGTGCTGTGGTGGTATTTCCTGAGGGGGGAGGCTCTGTGGTGGTTTGGGACTGTGGCTGGGTCACCGACTGTCCAGAGGTCCCTGATGGGCCAGGTTGGTCATCCTGATCCAAGCGTGCAGAGCTGCTGTCATCAATGTGAGCCTCTTCTGGCGGGGGGATGGCTGTAGCTGGCAGTTCCTCCCCGTTGACGTTGTGTGGGGGTCCTGTGTGGATGTAAATGCAGTGTTATTGTTACTGCGTGTGACATCTTGTGCATGGTATGTTCCCCACTATGGTTGTTAATACCAAGGCAGCATTGGCTTGTGTCAGTTGTGATTTGGTTGGCTAACTGATTGTCACTAGTGTGCATGCTGTGGTGATGTGTGTCCATACAGGTCTGTGATGGGGGGTCCAAGCATTGGTGTTGCATGCAGGAATGGTATTGGGATGGGTGGGTTGTGATGGTGGAGTATATGTGAAGTGGTGGAGTGATGGGGGTGAGGGTAGGGCTAGGAGTTTGTGATGGTATGCAGGTGGGACGGTGAAAGTAGTAAAGATTTGACTTACCAGAGTCCAGTCCTCCTTCTTCTCCTGCCAGGCCCTCAGGATGCATGATCGCCAAGACTTGCTCCTCCTATGTTGCTAGTTGTGGGGGAGGAGGTGGGGGTCCACCGCCAGTCCTCTGTACAGCTATCTGGTGCCTTGCTACCACAGAACGCACCTTCCCCCACCTCTTCCTGATGTCATCCCTTGTTCTCGGGTGCTGTCCCATAGCGTTGACCCTGTCCACGACTCTAGGCCATAGCTCCATCTTCCTAGCAGTGGACGTCTGCTGCACCTGTGATCCGAATAGCTGTGGCTCTACCCCGATGATTTCCTCCACCATGACCCTTAGCACCTCCTCTGAGAACCTGGGGTGTCTTTGTGGTGCCATGAGTGTAGTGTGTGTGGTGTGTGAGAGGGTGTGTGGGGTGATGTGCTGGGATGTGTGCTATGAGGTGCATGGATGGTGTATGGGTGACGGTGTTCTGTGTCTCTGATTTAGTGGGTGCTCCTGGCGTTCCTCTCTCTCAGGTGTCAATTTGTTTTGTAAAGGGTTGTGGGTAGTGTGTGTGTGTTTTATAGTGGTGTGGGTGGGTGGGTGTGGTGTGTGTATGTGTGTCAGGTGTGTGTAGTTTGAATTGTCCAATGTGGTGTTGTTTTGTTAGGTTGTGTGTATTTTAAGCGCGGCAGTCTGTACCGCCAATGGTTTACCATGGTTGAATGACCACTGCAGTGATTCGTGGGTCATAATGCTGTGGGTGTATTTCTGTTGGCGTAACGGTGTGGGTTTTGGTACCACCATTTTATCACTGACCTTTGGGCTGGCGACTTGTGTGTGTGTCTGTATAGTGGTGGATTTCGATATGTGGGTCATAATAAGCGTAGCGGTATACCGCCGCGGTTGCGGTATGTTGGCGGCAGTCAGCATGGAGGTAAGCGGCACTTACCGCCAATGTCATAATGAGGGCCTAAGTGTTTGGCAGGCTATTGGAGCTGAGACGGGTAGGCGTCCTCTTTTCACCCTGGCATTGACATTGGCATGCCACTCTGATCTGTCTGTTACACACGAATCAAGGGTGCTGGGCATCATTAGGGAGGATGGCCTCAGAACATTGGGGGTTGCGTTTCCAGTGGGTGGCTTTTAGGAGTCCACAGCACTGCCACAGCAGAGGCTGGACTCCCCCTTCATGCATTTGAGATACTTGCACCTGCAGGCAGCTTTAAGAGAGCACTATCTGACATTTTGCCCCCGTCTCTGGTGCGCGGCTATTATTGCTCACTAGCACATTGCATACCGGTCTTGTCACTGACCCTGTTAAACAAATGGAACGAGATGATTGAGACCCCACTTACCGTGGAAGAGTGGTCTAACTGTTGTGCTCTGACAGGCAGACTTCTGGCTGATGGCAACTTACGCATCATTAATTTCATGTTCTTATAGAAGGTGTACTATACTACAATGCAGCTGACCAGGTTGGGGCTCCAGCAGAGGGACTACTGTATTAGATGTGGGCCGGCAGGGCAGACTTCCAACACCTTGCACGGGGGTCTACTAATATCCTCAGGTATTGGGAGCTGGTTACACAAACAATTACCAAAGTTATTGAAGGGATGGTGCAGTGTGACCCACGCACATGTAATTTGGGGTTTATTCGCCCTCTCCAAACAGCTAATCATAAGTTAACAGCAGTTGCTCTGTTGCTGGCGAAGAGGTGGATTGCCATTCACTGGGGGAGGAAATAATTTCCGACACTGACACAGTGGTACAGAGACATAACCAACTGCAGGTACTGGCTAGATACATATGTTGAGAAGCCTCCCAAAGGTGTCCAGCCCCAGAGAATACTGGGCCCCTATGACAGCGACCCTCTTTACACTCACTACTGAGAGGTGATTGGGTTATCGTTATATGAATAACTGTTGTATAGTTCAGCAATCACCAATGTAATGTGGCATCGGGCGGGATGCTATGCTATCTTTGGATGATTGTAAACATAAGTGCACCCGCATCTATAATGTGTACATAGGGCAGTATGTTGTTTTATGCCATTGTTATTTTACATATGCTTGATAAAAATTAAAAAAGACAATATTCTGAGCTAAAGACAAACAGGAATTCACCAATTATAGTTAGCAGAGCTAACTATAACTTGCAGCCCACCATGCACTGCTAGTGACCTAATATATCACATCACTCATGACATGTTCTATGATATAATTTATGACATCACTGATGCCATCTTGTTTGAAAAAGAGTATCTACAAAATCTATCTGTTAAACACGGATGGACTGAATACCCCAGTAGTCACAGGTAATCTCCTGTTGGTGTAGGACATGCATACCTTTGCGTGCAAGTCCTATGTGCCACGCTATTCCAAATCTCCCGAACATGTCCCACTTGAGTAGCAGAAGAAAGTGGAGAGGTGCTGAAAGTGTGGGCTACACTGAATATCTGAATGAAGGAAAGAAGGACTACATGTCTCATGGAGCTACAAGGCGCTCAAGAGACTTGCAAGAGGCGGATTCCATCTTTAGAGGCAGATTTACCAAGAAGTCACACACTGCAATGCAGCAAAACAACTAGTAGCGCTGCGTTGCATGACAGAAAGAGAACAGAAATGCACCATATCTACTAGAACATGATGCATTTGTGGTCTGTTCCTACGCTGATGCACATTGTGCTGCCTAGTTGCAATGCTTGCACCCTTGTGCCATGGTGCAAGGGTGCCTGCGTAGTAGGTAGGATTGTTCTGGCGAAGGAAGGGACACCTTCTTGCACATAAACAATCCTGAGAGGCATTTTCCCCTTTGTATGTGTGCTGCAGAATACACCACACATACAAAGAGGAAATTACACAGAGAAATAAAATTATTTCTCCTCCTTATGTCTCATTTGGAAAGGCGTAACATTTTAGCATATTTTCAGGTTTACTGACGTTAGTAAATCTGGGAATACCTCATAATCCATGGGTGGATGCATGAGGACATTCATGCTTCACCTAAGGTATGCTTTCTCAACCCAGAATAAAGCAAAACAGCGACTTGAGCTGCCTTGCATTACTCTACATTTACTAAACGATGCAGAGCCACCTAAGTTAGCTTTGCCTGGCTTAGTAAATCTTACTTAAGGGCTTGCATTGTTTTGTGTCGCCTTGTGTGATGAAAGGGTAACACAAGCCCTTCCTTAGCATCTTTACCATCGTTGCTAGGCAATCGTGATGCGAAATTGTTGCAGCTGGTACCTGATTTTTCGACACTGGAAACTGGTAACCTGTTTCTCTGAGCAGCCATTGAAAGACATTGTTGGAATGAGTACAGCATTCTCGTTCACACTCATATTAGGATAAAGGCTTGTCTTTGTTTATTTTCCATATGCAGTCACCTATAGGATTACGATCTTATATTTTGCACTTTGTGACTTCTCGTAAGGAGTCGTCCGTTGCATTATGAACTCATATTTTTATTTTTGAATGCGAAACAAAAATGCACTCATGCTGATCTTAGAATTCAGTAAATATGTATCAATGAAAACGAAAATAATCGTTGAATGTGACAATAGCATCCCTCTGCACCCTGTGACCAGAAAGCAAGAAGCATACTCTTATAAAACGCAATTTTATGTTTTCATACACAGTACTTCAATAGAGATCATGTGATGAAACCGGAAGAAAATACGACACAAATGCAGAAACTGGAATTGCGTGATAGTAGCAGTACACACTGGACCTTCAAATTGATACAATAATGTGCAGTTTTCAGAGCTGAGCATTGATTTGTGAATGCCTGCTCTGGTGCAAGACACTGAGTGAGGCCCTTCATGCCAGAAACGAGGACGGCTTGGTAGCATTGGTTTAGCGAGGTGCAAGAACTTGGCTCCCGCTGCTATAGTTAAGCGTAGGCAATATTTCTAAATTCCACAATTTGCTTTTGTAAGGAGTCCTCTATCAGAATTACAAACTTTAAGCACATTTTGTGTTTTTACAAGGAGTCACCCTTTCAGATCAGAATTCAAGAGTGACTATCTTGCCTCTAGAAGAGGAGTTAGTAGAATCAATTTTGCACAGAAAGTTTATCAGAACAATTATGATATGCTTTAGAACAAGTATGTATTTGCTGAGTGGATAGGTGAACTCCTTAATATTAATACATGCTTTATCACCCCATTAGCTTGAATGTAATCAAAAGCCACAGAGTGTAAGTGCATGATACTGAAGGTAGACCTCTTGAACAAACAACTTTTAGTTACTCAGACTGCTGTTCACAATTAACTAGAAAAAGATATTGATCTTCATTCCAAAAATTCCAAAACAGCGAGGGAGAAATACAAAGATTGCCGATAGATACATGGTTAACAATATTGTCATGAAACTATGTTATCAAAGCCACAGTAAATATCTTCTTCTGTCTTTAAAGATCAACGTTCTTGCAGTGCAGCTCCAGACCAGTATCGTCACACAACCAGACAGTGTGACGATACAGTCATCTAACAGAAATCTAACAAGCTTTTAAGATGGGTTAGGTTTTTCTAAATGGGAATTTTTCTCCTCGTTTCAGTACATCATTAAATCGTACTACAAAATGGGTGGCTGCAGCAGATTCACAGCTTCATACCTACTAAATCACTTATTGCTAACAATATAAATATAGGGGCATATTTACAAGGAACTGGCACACAAGCTCCAAGTGCCCCCCTGTGCCCTGCTAACAACACCATGGTATGGCTGTATTTACAATACAGCGCACCATGGCACAGTTAGAACAATAGCATCAGAATTTTTGACTCTATAGTGGCACTTTGCTGGACTAGAATAAAAAATGTTGGCGTTACTCCAGCAAAGCACAGGGAGGCCCATAAGATAATGTACTAGCATCACTTTAACGCCTGCCCTGAGCAGGTGTTAAAAAATGACACAAGAATGGTGCAGTGAAATCTTGTAAATTTCACTGCACCATTTTTTTGGGCCTCCCTGCGGGGCAACAATTACCTTGCATACATTATACCTGCCGCAGGTATAATGTGGCACACAGGGTTACAACGTGGCACAATGCTTGCTTTGCGCCACTTTATACATATGGTGCAAGGTGGGGGACTGGCTAGCACCGCCTTAGCGTAAAAAAAATGACGATAAGGTGGCATTAGGTGCTTGTCAATATGCCCCAAAGAGTGATATTTCACTCCACCCCTTTCAGCCTTTGGCTTTCTTCCAGCCTCTGACAGCATTTAGCTTCAGAGTTTGCTCTTTAACCCTCACAGAATACTTTTGGATGCATGTGTGTATCTTTCCAACTCCATTCTAGTGCTTCTACTGAATGGGAAGATTGTCTACTTTAAAATATAGCTCTTTCTCTCCGCTCCTACTGACTATCAATCTTCTTGCCCTAAAGGTCAATCGCTGCATTTAGTATCACATTCAAAACAGACCTATAAACCTTGTCAATGTTTCTCATCTTTGTGCATTCTATTGCCTGCAGTGTGTTGCAGGGTTTATTTAATAGGGATGTTTTGTGAGGGGTTCTATTGGTATTCAAAAGTGTAATTAATTGATGAGATATCCTTAAGTTCGAGGGCAACTATAACAACGCTCACGTTCATCAAGAAAGATAATACAAAATAATAATTCCTCCTGCTACTGGTCTATGATTACTTTCTGATGAGTGATGATAATTATTAAATAGAAAATATAGCGAGTAACTCCCAGACCTGCTCTTTTTCATACCCACCAGTTGATCTTTTAACACAGGAGAAGCAATGAGCTAATGCAACGTGGGATGACATTTACTGACATTTTAATTGCACAGCAGGGAGAAAAACAAGCCACGCAGCGCTTTTACGCTAAGGAAATGCAGACCCACTAAACTAACATGAAGTAAAAAAGCAAACGGATGTTTTTTGTAGAAGATTGGCTAAGGCTGAATGCCTGAAAATACCGTTGTGCTTTATTTTATAAGAACACTAATTTGAAGAAAAAAAAACACAAACGTAGACATGGTGAGAGGATGGAGATACATCTTGTAAACATTTGGGCCCATATTTATACTTTTTGACGCACAACTGCGCCAACGCAGTTGTGCGTCAAAAATTTTACCGCCAGCTAACGCCATTCCAACGCGCCATGCGGGCACCTTATTTATGGAATGACGTTAGCCGGCGCTGCGGACTGGTGTGTGTCAAAAAAAATGACTCACACCAGGCAGCGCCGGCGTATGGGAAAATGGGGGTTGTGCGTAAAAAAATGGTGCAAGTCAGGTCTGAGGCAAAATTCAGGCCTCAAACCGGATTTGCGCCATTTCTTTTTACGCCCAACCTCCATTGACATGACTCCTGTCTTAGCAAAGACAGGAGTCATGTCCCCTTGCCCAAAGGCCATGGTCATTGGGCATAGTGGCATGTAGGGGGGCCCAAATCAGGCCCCCCCTATGCCACAAAAAAAATCGGAAAAAAATACTTACCCGAACTTACCTTTACTTCCCTGGAATGGGTCCCTCCATCCTTGGGTGTCCTCCTGGGGTGGGCAAGGGTGGCAGGGGGTGTCCCTGGGGGCAGGGGAGGGCACCTCTGGGCTCCTTCCGAGCCCAAAGGTCCCTTAACGCCTGCCCTGACCCAGGCGTTAAAAAACGGCGCCCATCAGGCTGTGCGCTGTTTTTTAAGGCCCACCCCCTCCTGTGCATCAAAATGACGCCAGAGTATAAATAAGGGGCACAGGCCTTAACGTCATTTTTTGGAAGGGAACGCCTACCTTGCATATAATTAACGCAAGGCTGGTTCCCCCTTCCAAAAAATGACACACATGGTGGAATTTTGACGCCCGCGGGGTCGGACGTCAAAGTATAAATATGGGGCAGGGTTTGCGCCGATTGTGCGTCAAAATCTTTGACGCACATTCGGCGCAAACAGAGTATGCCCCTTGGTTTTATAAACTTTTTTTCTCCATTCTATTATGTTTTCTAGACAGGACCTGAACTTGCATAAGGAGCTGTAGGCACCCAGAGGAGGTACCAAATTATGGCAAAGCCCCAAATGCCATTTTTAGTTTTGTATCGGGAGTCCTTTGGAGGGAAATGTCTTACTAGTGGAGTTGAAAGTTCCCGCACACTTGCTGATGCTCTGCTTTTCTATCCTAGTGGAAACACAATTTATTTCTGCCGTTGTCATTTGTGCCTTATGTTCTGGGTGTTTTTAATTTTCTAATGATACTCCTCAATTATGTTCACATTTTCTGAAAACTAATGTTTTCGTCATTTCCATGGATGTTCTTTTCAACATCACTTGTTTCCATTCCACGAGGATTTGGGTTCCTCTCCAGTTTTGAAAATGCTTGAGACAGGCACAGAACACAACAAGCTGTAAACTCAGAAAACAACGTGCAGTGCCTGTTATTAAGTCTAATAAATATGGGTAAAGACTACATAGGGCAGTGTGGTATTATCCAGCCACAATCAAAATCCAGACTTAATGCAAGCTATTACTATTAGGCAAACAACTTTCTATGAAGAATCCTAGGCAGTAGTGTCTTCTGAGAAAATTGCAGGGGGGTACCTTTGCAGCATCTCAATGTTACTATTAATAAGTTTATGAGTTACTTTATTCCAACTAATGTAGTTAAAGGATATAGCCTTAAAACCCGCCGTAGTGGGCTCTACCGACCATTAAAGGCCGGCGCCCACGCTAAAGGCCCGAGCCGAAAGCAAGGGCCTTTAACAAGGGAAAGGGCAAGGGCCTTTAATGGCCAGTAGAGCCCGCTACGGCAGGTTCTAAGGCTATTAAAACATTCTGCCACTATTAAAATCCCCTCAGGCTCTCTGAGGATTTGTTCACTGCTTATGCTTATGCTGTGAAACAAAGAGAACGTTGGAATGTTGACGCTCCAGGCTTTTACCAGCCAGTAAAAGCCGGGAGCACTCCATTGTCTGTAATGGAGCCCCCAACATTCCATTCAAGTATGAGGAGTTACTACAAAAAAATAATAAAAACTATCTTATAGGAATCAATGGAAAATCAAAATCAAATTGTGTTTCAACAGAAGGGCCAAAAGTGCCATGTCCGAGGGCCTTTTCAAGAGGGTGAAAGTCTTTGGCTGCACTAAA
Organism: Pleurodeles waltl; assembly: GCF_031143425.1. Classification (NCBI taxonomy): domain Eukaryota; kingdom Metazoa; phylum Chordata; class Amphibia; order Caudata; family Salamandridae; genus Pleurodeles; species Pleurodeles waltl. Next base: position 467,736,514 of record NC_090437.1, read on the forward strand.
CTTAGTCCACATTTAAAATGCCTCATCATGGGCAGCAGATTCCATTGTGCCAACAAATCAGGTGGGTCAGGTATCAGGTGTCACTTGCAATATAATCTCACACACATCTGCCTCTCTTAGGGGCAAGCAGAGGCCTTTCACTTTTGTCTAGTTTATCACTTCCAGATCCTAATGTAGCCTTAGAACCCGCCGTAGCAGGCTCTAACGGCCCTTAAAGGCCCACTCCCGAGTTAAATAAGGGAGAGGGCCTTTAATGGCTGGTAGAGCCTGCTACAGCGGGTTCTAAGGCTATTAGAACATTCCGCCACTAGAGGGCAGAATGTTCTATTAAATAAAACAAATTCCTCATGAAGCCGAGGGAATAAAATCCCCTCGGGATCCGTGAGGCTTTGTTCACAGCTGTTGCTGTGAACAAAGAGAACATTGGAATGTTGGCTCCGGGCTTTTACCAGCCAGTAAAATCCCGGAGCACTCCATTGTCTGCAATGGAGATCCGAACATTCCAATGTTCTAATATCTATTGATGATAATCTTAAAATCATTGCAGCATGAGTGAAAAGTAGTCTACTGGTTGATTGAGCTTTCTTTCTTTTTTCTGGGTACCAACAGGTTCTCGCATGGGCAATACCAGGCCCTTTAATGTGAGAACTTCAGTAGCTCCTTGCTGTAACCACTGTCATATAGGCCCTCATTATAACATTGGCGGTAAATCCCACTTATCGCCATGCTGACTGCCGCCAACATACCACTGCTGCAGCGGATTACCCCCACCCATATTATGACCCACACATAGCAATCGGTCACTATACAGCCACACATACAAGTACTCCAGCACAAAGGTCAGTGATAAACTGTCAGTAGCAAAACCCACACCCTTATGCCAACAGAACTACGCCCACAGCATTATGACCCACGAATCACTGCAGCGGACATTCAATGGCACTAAACCATTGGCGGTACATACCGCTGTGCTCAAAATACACACAACGTAACAAAACTACACCACAATGAACAATTCAAACTACACACACCACACCCACACACCACTATAAAACACACACCCACATTGCCCACAACCCTTTACCATTACAAACAAGTGCCACAAGAGAGATAGCAAAACCACAGACAAGACAACAGACCTACACCACCATCACCTATACACCATCCACGCACCCTACATCACATACCCCAACACCGCACCTCACACACCCTCACCAACACCACTCACAATACACCCATGGCACTGAAACAACACCCCAGGTTCTCTGAGGAGGAGCTAAGGGTCATGGTGGAGGAAATCATCCGGGTAGAGCCACAGCTATTCAGATCACAGGTGCAGCAGATGTCCATTGCTAGGAAGATGGAGCTATGGCGGAGAATCGTGGACAGGGTCAACGCATTGGGACAGCACCCAAGAACAAGGGATGACATCAGGAAGAGGTGGAACGACCTACGGGGAGGGTACGTTTCACAGCAGCAAGACACCAAATAGCTGTACAGAGGACTAGTGGTGGACCCCTACCTCCTCCCCCACAACTAACAACATGGGAGGAGCAAGTCTTGCCAATCATGCATCCCGGGGACCTGGAAGGAGTAGGAGGAGGACTGGACTCTGGTAAGTCAAATCTCTATTACTATCACCCCCTACCTGCATGCCATCACAAACCCCCACCCTCACCCACACTCCCATCACTTCACCACCTCCCACACACCCCACCATCACAACCCACTCATCCCAATACCAAGCCCTGCATGCAACACCAATGCATGGACAACACTCACAGACCTGCATGGGCACCCATCACCACTGCATGCACACTGGAGAGAATTACCTAACCTACAAAAGCACTACTAACACAAGGCAAAGCTGCCAGGGCAATAACAACCATACAGGGCAACACACCAATGCACAAGATGACACACACAGAAACACTAACACTGCATTTACATCCCCACAGGTCCCCTACCCAACGTCACCAGAGAGGAGGTTCCAGCAACTTCCAGTCCACCCCAAAAGAGGACAACAGTGATAACAGCAGCTCTGGACGCCTGGATCTGGATGACAAACCTGGCCCATCAGGGATCTCCGGACAGTCGGTAACCCAGGCACAGTCCCATACCACCACAGAGCTTCCTCCCTCAGGAAACACCACCACAGTACCCACCCAGCAGGCCCATACCTCTGTCCCCAAGACACGTCAATCAGCAGTGTGTCCACCACTACAGGGACCCCAGGCCACCCCACAAACACAGGACGATCAGGGGCCTGGGGTCAGTGGCAGTGGGCACACGGTTCAGGGGACAGAGGCACAGGACAACAGGGAAGCTGGGAGGTCTGCTGTGCGACAGGGGGAGGACAGGCCCAGGGAACCGACTCTCCAGGAGGCACTCACCAACATCCTGGGAGCATAACACCATTCCCAGGAGACGATGGACCAGATACTGGACAAGTTGCAGGAGACCCAGCGGCTGCAGGAGGGACAGTACCTAGTGATCAGGGAGGACGTGAAGTCCATTAACACCACCCTGGTCTCCATTGCAGGGGACATGGCCAACACCATGAGGGAGGCTGTGGCGCACCACCGGGCCCCTGACACTACCAAACCGATGAACAGCTGGATGAAGTCAACACACCAGGAGCGATAGTGGGGCACACATATCTGAAAATAGAGATGCCAAAGGGTACAATAAGTGGCCATTGAAGTGGGAAAATCAGCCTGCCATTGTCAATGTCAAATACAAAGCTCTCAATGTAAAGTGTAGTTACAGTGTCTTACCTGTGTGTCATTGGAAGTACAGTCTCATTATAGCACTTCTGTTGTCCTCATCCTCATCCTCTGCCTCCTCATCTTTGCTATCCACAGGGTCTACTGCTGCCATACGCCCATCTCCAGCCTCATCCTCCTGCAGAAAAGGCACCTGGCAATGTAAGGCAAGGTTGTGCAACATACAGAATGCCACGATGATCTGGCACACCTTCTTAGGTGAGTAGTACAGGGATCCACCTGTTAGATGTAGGCAACAAAACCTGGCCTTCAGGAGGACGAAAGTCCTTTCTATTCCTCTTCTTGTTCGCCCATGCGCCTCATTGTAACGTTCCTCTGCCCTTGTCTTGGGAATTTTCACAGGAGTCAGTAGCCTTGAGAGGTTGGGGTAACAAGAGTCACCTGCAAATAAAGAGGGACAACTGCTAGAAACACACTAACCCTTAGGGACCACACCATACCTATACACCAACAACCCCTGGGTGGGAACTAGGGCTCACCTATTAGTCACACCCGGTGCCTCTGGAGTTGAGCCATCACATACGGGATGCTGCTATTCCTCTGGATAAAGGCATCATGCACAGACCCAGGATACTTTTCATTGGCATGGGAGATGTACTGGTCCGCCAGGCACACTATCTGCACATTCATGGAGTGAAAGCTCTTTCGATTTATGAACACCTGTTCATTTCTCCGGGGGGGACAAATGCAATATGTGTACCATCCATAGCCCCAAAAATGTTGGGGATATGTCCCATAGCATAGAAATCAGCTTTCACTGTGGCCAAATCCTCCACCTGGGGAAAAAGATGTAGCTGCGCATGTGTTTAATCAGGGCAGACAATACTTGGTCAGCACTATTGAGAACATTGGCTGAGACATTCCTATTGCCAAGCCCACTGTAACTTGGAAGGAGCCAGTTGCCAGGAAATGGAGCACAGATAGGACTTGCACAAGAGGGGGGATCCCGGTGGGCTGACGGATAGCAGATATCAGGTCAGGTTCCAATTGGGCACACAGTTCTGTGATTGTGACCCTGTCCAGTCAATTGGTGAGGATAATGTGTCTGTTCTTCATTGTTGCCAAGTCCACCAGGGACCTGTACACGGAGGGATGTCTCCATCTCCTATTCATCCGCAGTGGTTGCAATCTAGGGGGCAAACGGTGAGTAGCTGGTCAGTATTCCATATTTCCAAACACTACACTGCATTGAATGTTGTGACTGAAACACAATATTGTTGTATAGGCCCAAATGGTGACTATGTGTACTGTGACGCAGTTAGGTGCCATCACCTGCCCCCCCCCCCGAAATGGCGTCTACCTGTACTGTATGGAGGGACATTTGGAAACGAGGTAATTCCGCTGACGTGCGCCATTGCGGGAGGCGGTCAGAAACCGCAATGCAAATCTTTCTTGGATCCCATTGGGCCCTATGGGTTACAGTGGCCAATGGTGATGTACGCCAGCGGTGACGGTACGCACCGCCGTGGACTTGACTGCCGTTTTCTATCTGTTCACCCACTTGCTACCTGACCTTCAACAGAAGAGGTCCGACACTGCAGGTGCTGCTGTGACCTGTGTCTCGAACCGACCATGGCTCATGTCACTGGGGAAAGGGCCCCTGCCTTCACCTCTGCAGAGTTGGAGAGACTAGTGGATGGGGTCCTACCCCAGTACCGAATGCTTTATGGGCCTCCAGACCAACAGGTGAGTACACTGTGAGCACGATGAATGGGGCATGAATGCATGGGTTGCTGTGTTTGAGGGTCTTGTGTGGGGGGGTTGGGGTAAGGGCCCTGGGCAGTGTGCTGCATGTATGGTGGGCAATGTCTGTGCATAAGGCGATGTGAGGGCTATGGTGGGACATGAGTGTAACAGGCAGGACGGTCTGACTGATACCTTTTTCTATGTGTATTTCTCTGCAGGTCAGTGCCCATCAAAAGGATGTGCGGACCCTAGGGGTCTACGGCAGGCGGAGCACCCACTGTCGCAAACGGTGGGAGGACCTGAGACGCTGGGCACAGAAGATGGTGGAGGCCCAGCTGGGGATGGCCTCCCAATGAGGAAGGGGTACCCGTCGAACCCTGACCCCCCTGATGGCCCACATACTAGCGGTGGCCTATCCGGAGCTGGATGGGTGCTTGGGGGCATCACAGCAGCCACAAGGGGGTGAGTACAGTGCCCCAATATACTACTTGCGTGTGGTGGGGTGGCATACAAGAGGGGGATGTGGGCCTGTGGGTGCCCCTAGGCCAGGGTAGGGCCCAAGTTGGTCAGGGTCTGATGTCAACCTCACCCAAACAAGCTAGTAGACCTCCACTACAGGGCAGGGGTCTGTGGGTCTCAGGTATGCTGCAATTGGCATTAGGTAGCCCTGTCCATGGTCTGGTGACTAGCATTATGACTGGTAGTGCATTGCCTAGTGCGCAGGGCTGTTCTCTGTGTGTGAGTATGTTGTGTACGCCAACGGTGGTGTTGTTTCTGCCATTGACCAAGGGTATCCTTTCTCTCGTTCCCCCCCTTTTTGGTTTGTCATCCTGTCCTTATGTGCATTACCTTATTCTGGCGGAGGAGCAGAGGCACCGACGATGGGGAGAGCTGCATCCCACAAGGCCCAGGAGGCCGAATCGCCGAATCCACCGACGGTGAGGAAACCAGTGGGACGCACCACGGCAGAGACTGGAGGGGACAGTCCTGACAGTGATACCTCCTCCGATGGAAGCTCCCTGGTGGTGGCAGACAACTCTGTGCCCACCCCAACTACAGGTACAGCCGCCACCCCTGTACCAGCACCGCCCTCCCAGCAGCCCCTCAGCGTGTTTCCCGTGCCCGCTCACCCAGGAGGGTGGGAATCTCCTTCGCCTCAGTCACCTCAGGCCCTGCCCCAGTTAGCCCTGCTCCCATGAGTGAGGAGGCTATTGACCTCCTGCGATCCATCTTTGTTGGGCAGTCAACCATTGTGAATGCCATCCAGGGGCTGGCAGTCCATTTGCAACAAACAAAAGCATTCCTGGAGGGCATTCACTCTGACATGGTGGCACAACAGAGATCAATCCAGGCTCTGGCCTCCTCCCTGATGGCAGCCATTGTCCCTGTTTCTAGCCACCCCTCTCCAACCTCCTCTGCCCAATCACATTCCCCTCAACCCCAACCTATCTCAAGCACACAGGAAGACCAGCATGCACCCAGGACAACACACAGGAGTGGTTCAGGCGAACACAAGCACCACACATCATCCCACAGGCACTCACGCAAACACCATCCAGATGCAGACATACCAACATCCACTACCTCTACTGTGTCCCCCTCCTACTCGTCATCCACCTCCCTCCCAGTAGCATCTACACTCACACCTGCATGCACTACATCCTCATGCACTACCACCATCACACCTATCACTACACAACCCTCACTGGCAGTCACCACCCCCACTTCCATGCACACGTCCCCTGTGTCCTCTCCCACAGTGTCTGTGCCCCCTCCACCCAAGGTACACAACCACAAGCACTCAGACACCCACAGCCATCCACCTCACAACAGCATCCAGCCCATGCACCTGCACCCAAACACAGCAGACAGATACCTCCTACAACCACTTCCTCTTCGTCCACTCCCAAACCTTCACCCTCTTCACCCCCAATGTCCCTAAGAAGCTTTTCCTCTCCACAATTGACCTCTTCCCTATCCCTCCTCCCCACGTCCTTCACGTCAGGCCAGGATGAAGAAAACCCAGGCAAGCACCTCAGCCACCTAGTCCAGGGGCACAGTAGTGTTGACAGCTACTGCAGGTGGGAGAAGATCCCATGCACCAGGCAGCAACACTGACAAGGTGCCTGCACCAGGTGCATCAAGGAAGGGCAAGTAGGCACCCCAGATGCAGCTAGGAAGGGCAAGGAGACACCACCAGCTGCAGGTGTGAAAGGCAAGGAGGCACCACCAACTGCAGGTGTGAAGGGCAAGGGGCAATACCCAGCTGCTGACAGGAAGGGCCAAGGGCCTGCACCTGCTGGTAGGAGGGACAGGAGGCCTGGTGCTGGGACTCATTCAGAGCCCCCACCACCAACCATGGTGGTTCAGCTGTCCAAGGCTGCAAGTGAAGGGCTGGAGCCTCCCCCCACCACTACTAGCACCAGCACCACCACCAGCACCACTGCCAGTAGCAGCAGCCCCAGTGGGCAGCCATCCGAGGCTGCAGGGGATAGACGGGAGCCTCCCCCCACCACTGCCAGCACCGCCACCAGCACCACCACCAGCACCACTGCCAGCAGCAGCAGTCCCAGTGGGCAGCCGTCCAAGGCTGCAGGGGATGGGCTGGAACCTCCCCCACCACTGCCAGCACCACCACCAGCACTGCCACCAGCACCACTGCCAGCAGCAGCAGCCCCAGTGGGCAGCCATCCGAGGCTGCAGGGGATGGGCGGGAGCCTCCCCCCACCACTGCCAGCACCGCCACCAGCACCACCACCAGCACCACTGCCAGCAGCAGCAGTCCCAGTGGGCAGGCATCCAAGGCTGCAGGGGATAGGCTGGAACCTCCCCCCACCACTGCCAGCACCACCACCAGCACCACTGCCATTAGCAGCAGCCCCACTGGGCAGCCGTCCAAGGCTGTAGGGGATGGGCTGGAGCTCCCCCCACGACAGCCAGCACCAACACCAGCATTGCCACCAGCACTGCCACCCGCACCACTGCCAGAACCACTGCCAGCAGCAGCAGCCACAGTTGGCAGCCGTCCGAGGCCATCCACTCACCCCTCCCTTCCCAGTATGAAGCACACTGGGCACAAGACCCCTCCAGAACCAGTGGAAGAAGCCATCCACTAACCCCATCCTTCCCAGGATGAAGCACACTGGGCACATGGCCCCCTCCAGAACCAGTGGAAGAAGCCATCCACTCACCCCATCCTTCCCAGGATGAAGCACACTGGGCGCATGGCCCCCTCCAGAACCAGTGGAAGAAGCCATCCACTCACCCCATCCTTCCCAGGATGAAGCACACTGGGCACAAGGCCCCTTCAGAACCAGTGGAAGAAGCCATCCACTCACCCCATCCTTCTCAGGAGCAAGCACACTGGGCATAATGCCCCCTCCAGAACCAGTGGAGAAGCTATCCACTTGAGAGACTGTGGCTTTGCACTCCCCAGGACCAAGCAGTGGGCAAACTACCCACGAGAGAGACTGTGGCTTTGCACTCCCCAGGACCAAGCAGTGAGGAAACCACCCACTAGAGAGACTGTGGCTTTACACTCCACAGGACCAAACAGTGGGCAAACCACCCACTTGAGAGACTGTAGCCTTGCACTCCCCAGGACAGCGCAGAGGGCATTTTGCCCCCTCCAGGACCAGTGGTGTTGTACCATCTTCAGGCTGAGGTGGCCCCCCATTCCCCTGTGCCCTTGAGGTGCCTGTGTATTTTCGACCTGATGCCCCTGCAGTGTTCTCTCCGTGATGTTGCAGGAGTGAGGTGGGGCCTTGGCCTATATGTTGTGGCCCTGTGGCCCACGGAAAATGAGGACTGGGCAGTGTCCCTCCATTTGTAAATTTGTATATACGTTTGTAATTTAATGCACTTATTCATGTTCTTCAATCATATAAAACTCACTTTCTTCCAATCATTTTGTCCTTGCATTATTCCTGAGGGGTACGGGGTGGATATGTGATGTTACTGCATCTGGTTGTGTGTATGGTGTTGGGGGTGGGGATGTTGCGTGTGTGTGTGTCACTCTCTTTTTCCTCCTCCCTCCCTTATGTGCTAGGCAGCAGTACTCACTGTGGTTGTCTTCGCCGGCGTTGGTGTTCATAATGCAGGAAAAGGTAGACGAGCATGGGAAATATGTGCAACTCGGGCTCCATGGCTTCGTGGTTGTTCCATGTGTCTCCAGAGGTGAGTCCTTTGACTTCTGTGTTCTGTTTCCGCCGTGCTTTAGATGTCGTTGGTACCACCCCGGAAAAGGTGGCAGATAGGACTGTTGTAATACTGTGGGCGGTACATTGTCTTCCACCTGGCTGTTGGTGGTTACCGTTGTGTTGCTTGTTGCTTCCCCCATGACGGTCGGTGTGTTAAAGTGGATGTCTGAGCGGTTTCCGTCATGGTCATAATTCCATTTTTGTTCCTGCCTGCCTGTTGGAGGTATCACCGCTTTAGCTCCGACCGCCAGAGTTGTAATGAGGGACATAGGCCCTCATTACAACTCTGGCGGTAAATCCCACTTACCGCCGTGCTGACGGCCGTCAAGATACCGTGGCCGCGGTGGAAATCTGCTGCAGGTATTACGACCCACATCTCGTAATCCGCTGCAATACAGACTCCCACACAAGTCCGCCACACCAAAGGTCAGTCATAAACTGGCGATAGCAGAACATACACCGGCACGCCTACAGAACCACGCGCACATTATCAGGACCCACGAATCAACGCGGCGGTCATTGAACCGTAGTAAACCATTGGCAGTACACACCACTGCGCTCAAAATACACACACATTTACAAAACACAACCACATTGGACAATTCAAAATACACACACCTGATACACATACACACACCACACCCACATGCCCATAACACTATAAAACACACACCCACATTACCCACAACCCCTTACAATGATTTTCTTGGAAGAAGAAGAGAGAGAGAGAGACTAGCAAACACAACCCCAGCATCCACAGGCACACAACACCATCACTTATACACCATCCATGCACCCCATACAACACACACCAAAACAACACATCACACAGAACAACAAACAGCACCTCACACATCACCCACACCACATCATGGCACCTCAAAGACACCCCAGGTTTTCTGAGGAGGAGCTCAAGGTCATGGAGGAGGAAATCATCCGGGTAGATCCACAGCTATTCGGATCACAGGTGCAGTAGACATCCATTGCAAGGAAGATGGAGCTATGGCGGAGAATTTTCGACAGGGTCAATGCAGTGGGACAACATCCAAGAACACAGGATGACATCAGGAAGAGGTGGAATGACCTACGGGGAAAGGTGCGTTCCGTGGTATCCAGACACCAGGTAGCAGTACAGAGGACTGGCAGTGGACCCCCACCTCCTTCCCCACAACTGACAACATGGGAGGAGCAAGTCTTGGTGATCATGCATCCTGAGGGTCTCGCAGGAGTAGCAGGAAGACTGGACTCTGGCAAGTCATATCTTTACTACTATATCCCCCCCACCATACCTGCATGCTATCACAAACTCCTAGCCCAACCCTCACACCCATCACCCCAACACCCCACAGAATACCCCACTAACACAATCCACATATCCCAATACCAAGCCCTGCATGTTACACCAATGCATGGACCCCCATCACCAAAGCATGTCCAGTACAGATACTCACCCATGCCCCCAAATTAACAATCACACAAGGCCAAAGACAATAAGCCAAGCACAGGAGTAGAGGGTAACTCACACATTGGACAATATGGCACACACAGATACAGTACCTATGCTTTTACACCTCAACAGGACCCCTACCCAACATCACCGGACAGGAGGTGCCAGACATATCCAGTCCCCCCACAGAAGAGGCCCACAGTGATGACAGCAGCCCTGCACGCCTGGACCAAGATGACCAGCCCGGCCCATCTGGGACCTCGGGGCAGTCGGTTCCCCTGGCACTGTCACAAACAACCACTGAACATCCCCCCTCAGGAAACACCTCCACAGCACCTACCCAGCGGACCCATCCCTCTGTCCCCATGACACATCAATCAGCAGTGTGTCCACCACTACAGGGACCCCAGGCAAACCCACCAACCCAAGACAATCAGGGACCTGGGGTCAGTGGCAAGGGGCACACGGTTCAGGGGACAGAGGCACAGGATAACAGGGAAGCTGGGAGGACTGCTGTGTGACGGGGGAGGACAGGCCCAGGGAACCCAGTCTCCACGAGGCACACTCCAACATCATGGGAGCATACCATCATTCCCAGGAGACCATGGGCACGGTACTGACCAAGTTTCAGCAGACCCAGCGGCTGCAGGAGGAACATTACCTGGGGATCAGAGAGGACTTGAAATCCATTAACAACATCCTGGTCACCATTACAGGGGTGCTGGCAGACATGGCCAACACCAAGAGGGACACAGTGGCACACCAACGGGCACCTGACACTAGCCTAAACGATGAACAGCCCACCACCTCCACTGATGCTAGTGGGCAGGAGGTCCCACCACAGGACCAACAGGCCACCAGCACCCCACCCCCTGCAGAAGGAGAACCACCACGCAAACGGTCCTTGAGATCCAGGAACAAGACAGAGAACATTGCCAAGACCTCCGCCAGGAAATAAGACTCTCCTGATTATCACCCTTCTGCCCCACTCTGTTACTCTGTCCACCTTGAACTGCCATTACTCCACTTCCTATGCCCCCTTGGACAATGCACCTGTGATTCCAATAGACTGGACTCCGCCATGGACATTCCTCCACCATGTTTTGCACTGTATGTCCGTATTCATGCCCAAAAGTGCTGTGACGCAGTTAGGTGCCCTGCCATGTGGCCCCCTGAAATGGCGGCTGCCTGACCTGTAAGGAGGGACAAGGGGAAATGAGATCACAGTGCTGGTGGTGTGCAGCGTCGCGGTAGGCGGACGAAGACCACGGTGCAATTCAGCATTGGTTATCATTGGGCCCTATGGGTTCCAGAAGCCAATGACGATGTACCCCGGCGGTGACGGTACACACCCCCGTGGACATCGCCGCCATTTTCTATCTATTCACTCACTTGATATCTGACCTTCAACAGGAGAGGACCTACACTGCAAGTGCTGCTGTGACCTGAGTCTGGAAGCGACAATGGCTATATTGTCTGGGGAAAGGGCCTCTTCCTTTACTGCGGAGGAGTTGGAGAAACTGGTGGATGGGGTCCTCCCCCAGTACACACTACTCTACGGTCCACCAGACAAACATGTGAGTAAACTGTGAGCATGATAGATGGGACATGAATGTATGGAGTGGTGTCGATGGAAGATACAGGTGGTTGGTGGGCAGAGGCCAGCATGTGAGGATGGTCAGTGTTAGACCTGACATGCTTTAGGGTTGTCATCTCTAGCTTTTTGCCTGCCTCCAACCACTTTTTGGACTCTGTTTTTGCTAGCTCTTAGACTCTGCGCACTTTACCACTGCTAACCAGTGCTAAAGTGCAGATGCTCTCTCCCTTTAAACATGGTAACTTTGGATCATACCCAATTGGACTATTTAATATACTTATAAGTCCCTAGTAATGTGCACTGTAGGTGCCTAGGGCCTGTAGATTAAATGCTACTAGTGGGCCTGCAGCACTGGTTGCGCCACCCACTCAAGTAGCCCCTTACCTTGTCCCAGGCCTTCCATTGCAAGGCCTGTGTGTGCAGTTTCACTGCCACTTCGACTTGGCATTTAAAAGTACTTGCCAAGCCTCAAGCTCCCCTTTGTCTACACCTAAGTCACCTCTAATGTGTGCCCTAGGTAACCCCTAGAGCAGGGTGCTGTGTGGGTAAAAGGCAGGACATGTACCTATGTAGTTTACATGTCCTGGTAGTGTAAAACTCCTTAATTAGTTTTTACACTACTGTGAGGCCTGCTCCCTTCATAGGCTAACATTGGGGCTGCCCTCACACATTGTTGAAGTGGCAGCTGCTGATCTGAAGGGAGTAGGAAGGTCATATTTAGCATGGCCAGATTGGTAATACAAAATCCTGCTGACTGTGAAAGTTGGATTTAATATTACTATTTTAGAAATGCCACTTTTAGAAAGTGAGCATTTCTCTGCACTTAAATCTTTCTGTGCCTTACAATCCACGTCTGGCTAGGTTTAGTTGACAGCTCCTTGTGCATTCACTCAGACACACCCCAAACACAGGGTACTCAGCCTCACTTGCATACATCTGCATTTTGAATGGGTCTTCCTGGGCTGGGAGGGTGGAGGGCCTGCTCTGACACAAAGGACTGCCACACCCCCTACTGGAACCCTGGCAGACAGGATTGAACTGAAAGGGGACCTGGTGCAATTCTAAGCCACTCTTTGAAGTCTCCCCCACTTCAAAGGCACATTTGGGTATAAAACAGGGCCTCTGCCCTACCACTTCAGACACTCGCTGGAGAAGAAACCTGAACCAGAAACGACATCCTGCCAAGAAGAACTGCCTGGCTGCTCAAAGGACTCACCTGTCTGCTTTCTACAAAGGACTGCTGCCTTGCTGTTGGCCTGCTGCCTTGCTGAACTCTTGTCTGGCTGTAAAAGTGCTCTCCAAGGGCTTGGATAGAGCTTGCCTCCTGCTCCCTGAAGTCTCAGGACCAAAAAGACTTCTCTTTTTCATTTGGACTCTTCGTGCGCCGAAAATTTCGACGCACAGCTTGCTCCGCAGTGAGAAAATCGGCGCACACCGACGCTGATCGGCGCAACGCCTTCGGGGCGAACGGAACTTCGACGCACAGCCTAGCAAGGACAACGCCGCCCGACTTCCAGAGGAGAAATCGACGCAACACCTGCTGTGAGAATGAAACTTCGATGTACAGCCTCCCGGAACGACGTGCAGCCGGAAAACAAGCCAAAGAATCCACGCACAGACCCCGAGACATCTGGTAATCCCGCGAACCACAGAAAGAGACTGTCCGCGCACCTGAAAACGACGCACGACTTCCTCGCGTGAAAAATAATGACGCAAGTCCGTGTGTGCAGGGGAGAAATCGACGCACACACCATTTTTCCACGTATCTCTTCCTCTGCGTCCCTTTGCGGGGATTTTCCACTTTAAACCAGGTACTTTGTGCTTGAAAGAGACTTTGTTTGCTTTTTAAAGACTTAAGACACTTTATATCACTTTTCAGTGATATCTCTACAATTTCACATTGCATCTTTATTCGTTTTGACCTGCAATTATCCAGATAAATATTATGTATTTTTCTAAACACTGTGTATTGTATTTTTGTGGTGCTATATTGTGTTATTGTATGATTTATTGCACAAATACTTTACACATTGCCTTCCAAGTTAAGCCTGACTGCTCGTGCCAAGCAATCAGAGGGTGGGCACAGGATAATTTTGGATTGTGTGTGACTTACCCTGACTAGAGTGAGGGTTCTTGCTTGGACAGAGGGTAACCTGACTGCCAACCAAAAACCCAATTTCTAACATTGGTGATCAGTGGTGAGGATAGGACTTGTATTTGTGCAGTGATATACAGCAGCTAAGTATTTCACTACTTACCAACAGTTGAAGGTCAACTTGATTTTTATCTCTTTTTGCAAATTCGTTTTTCCTGACAATTTTCAAAAACTAAATCCTCACTCAACATGTCTCTGGCTGGGTCTCAAGTAGGAGATTTGGACCTAGCCCTGTTGGAGACATATACTGTCAAACAGCTAAAAGGGTTCTGCACGGTGATGAGATTACCCACCCAAGGGGCCTCCAAAAAGGAGGACTTTCAAGTGGCGCTGAGGGCCTGGGCAGAAGCCCATTTAGAGGAAAGTGATGAGGAAGAGGAACCAGAAAATGGCCTCTCAGAGGATTTATTGCCATCAGTGGGTAATGTTACCACTGCAATTGTGCCCCCTTCCAGACCAGGAAGCAGTGTCTCTGAGCAAAGCCTGACTGCAGAGGAAAGGAGAGAAGAAAGGGAGTTCCAATTGCAAATGGCAAAACTGAAAATTGAGGCCCAACAGGAGGAAAGGAAGGCTGAAAGAGCAGCCACACAGGTGGAAGCTGAAAGAGCTGAAGCTGCAGCTGATAGAACTTTGGCTGAAAAGAAACTATTGTTGGCTCACAAACTGAGTCTCAAGGAGCTGGAGATCAAGGCGAGACAGTCTGAATCTAGCAATAATGGTGGCAGCATACTGACAGGACCTGCTGGAGAAAAGAAGGTTTGTATACCCAAAAATGTGGTGCCCAGTTTTGTGGTGGGAGATGGCATAGATAAATGGTTAGCTGCTTATGAAGTTGCACTAAGGGCTCATGAGGTTCCTGAAGGGCAATGGAGTACAGCTACGTGGGGTTATGTGCCGCCATTGGGGAGGGACACACTTCTCACATTGGATCAACCTGATCAAAACACATACCCACTTCAGAAAGCCACTTTACTTGCCAAGTTTGGGCTGACCCCTGAGGGATACCGTCAGAGGTTCAGGGACAGCACCAAACAATCCACACAAACATGAGTAGATTTCTTTGACTTTTCCAGTAAGGCACTGAATGGATGGGTGCGGGGCAACAAAGTAGATGATTATAAAGGGTTATATGACTTGATTCTGAGAGAGCATATGCTCAATACTACTTTTACAGAGTTGCGCCAGCACTTGGTAAATAGTAAGCTGACTAATCCCAGGAAGCTTGCTAAGGAGGCGGACCTCTGGGTTAGCACCAGAGTGTCCAAAAAGGTACCTGGGGGGACACCCACAAAGGTGGTCAGGGTTCCCAACAGAAGAAAGAGGGGGGAGATAAACTTACAGATAAGGAACTCTCAAAAGGCCCCCAAAAGAATTCCCAGGGAGGGGGTGGCAACCATTCCTTTTCCAGATTTGGGAAAAAGCCAGGGACATATGATAAATCAGGGAAATCCAACCCCGAATGCATGGAGTGTTACCAGTATGGTCACTATAAATGCGACCCCCAGTGCTCAAAGAGGGCACCGTCCACTACCGGACAGACACCTGAGTTGACTAGTGTAGCACTTGGGGGAGATGGACCCAGATAGCTTTGGGGAGCAGGTAGAGATTTCCCTAGTATCCCTGGGAGAAAGAGAATTGGTGCCCAAAGCCCACATGCCCCGAAATACTTCCAAGTACAGGCAGTGGGTCACCATTGATGGGCAGAAGGTGGAAGCTCTGCGTGACACAGGAGCCAGTTTGACTACTATCAAGAGTCAGCTGGTGTCAACAGAGCAGATAGTCCCTCATACATTCCACCAGGTCATAGTCGCTGACAATTGTGAGAGTCACCTACCGGTGGCTCTGGTTCCCTGTGAGTGGGGGGGGGGTCTCTGGTACTCTGAAAGTAGCTGTGAGTCCTGCCATGCCTGTAGATTGTCCGTTGGGAAATGATCTTGAGCATACTGCTTGGAAAGAAGTAGAGCTCAGATCTCACCTGGAGATGTTAGGGTTACCTGAGTGGGTCTGCATGACCGCACGGTCCATGACTGCCCGGGAAGGGAGTCAAGGGTGTCTGGAGCCTGGAAAGATGGCCCAGACAGCTGCCAAGAGGAAGGGCAAGAGGCGCGGGAATCCCGCCCCCAATGTTCCCACAGTGGTGGACGAGGCCCCTGAGGAGGAGGAGGCCCCTGAGCCAACTGGGGAGGACATAGCTGACCTGGGTAACCTACCTGAACTTGCTGGCTGGCAAGTAGAGGGGGGGGGCAACCAGGGCAGCATTCTGCAAGGAGCAGAAGGAATGCCCCACCCTTGAGGGTCTGAGGAAACAGGCCACAGCCCAAGCAGCAGGTGACGCCTCTGGCACTCACCATATTTACTGGGAGAATGATCTTCTTTACAGTGAGCATAAGGTTCCAGGTCCTGGGACACCCCGTGTGCTGGTGGTCCCCCAGTGTTACCGGAACTTCCTACTGGGCCTGGCTCACGACATCCCCCTGGCAGGACACCTGGGCCAAGACAAGACCTTTAACACCCACTTTTATTGGCCCAGAATGAGGACAGCCTCAGATAACTTCTTCAGAGCTTGCCCCACCTGCCAGGCTACTGGGGAGACAGGGAAACGGCTTAAAGCTCCCCTACTCCCAGTCGTTGGCACCCCCTTTGAAAGGGTGGGCATCGACATTGTTGGTCCCTTGGACCCCAAAACTGCCTTGGGCAACAGGTTTATCCTGGTTTTGGTGGACCATGCCACCCGCTATCTAGAGGCAATCCCTCTGAGAACAGTGACTGCACCGGTGGTGACCAGAGCCCTGTTGGGAATATTTACCCGTGTGGGATTCCCTAAGGAGGTCGTGTCTGACAGGGGCACAAACTTCATGTCTGCATACATGAAGTCCATGTGGGATGAGTGTGGGGTGACCTACCGGTTTACCACCCCTTATCATCCTCAATCCAATGGGCTTGTTGAGAGATTCAACCAGACCCTGAAAGGCATGATTGGTGGCCTGACTGATGCCATGAGGCATAAGTGGGACATCCTCTTACCCTGCCTATTGTTTGCTTACAGAGAGGTGCTTCAGAAAGGGGTGGGGTTCAGCCCCTTTGAGCTTCTCTATGGTCACCCCGTCAGGGGACCCCGAAGCATTGTTAAGGAGGGCTGGGAGAAAGCTCCCAAGTCACCTCCCCAGGATGTGGTCAGCTGCATGCTGGCCCTCCACAACCAAACCCAACGCATCTGGAAGCAGGCCCAGAGTAACCCCGAGGCCAGTCAAGAGGTGATGAAGGAGTGCTATGACCAGAAGGCCACTCTAGTTGAGTTCTCACCTGGAGACAAAGTTTGGGTGATGGAGCCAGTAGAACCCAGGGCTCTCCAGGACCGCTGGACTGGCCCCTTTGAGATCAAGGAGCATAAACAGGAGGCCACTTACCTGGTGGACCTCAAGACCCCTAGGCACCCCCTAAGGGTCCTCCATCACAACCGGCTCAAACCTCACTTTGAGAGGTCTGATGTCAGTATGCTCCTGGTCACAGATGAGGGCATGGAAGAGGAGAGTGAACCTCTCCCCGACCTCCTCGCTGTCAAAGAAGGGGATGGGTCAGTCGGGGTATCATTCTCTCTGACTCCCTGACTCTATCCCAGAGAGGGGACTGCTATGAGCTGTTACAGCAGTTCTCCCCCCTGTTCTCCGTTACTCCTGGACTAACCCACCTCTGTGTTCATGACATTCACACAGGTGACAGTCCCCCTGTGAAGAACAAAATTTACAGTTTGTCGGATAAGGTGAAGGCCAGCATCAAGGAGGAGGTCTCCAAGATGTTGACTTTTGGGGTTATTGAGAAACCCAGTAGTCCCTAGGCCAGCCCTGTGGTATTGGTTCCTAAGGCTACTGCCCCAGGTGCGAAGCCAGAACTCCGGTTCTGTGTGGACTACCGGGGTCTCACCTCAGTCACCCGGACTGATGCTCACCCCATCCCCCGAGCTGATGAGCTCGTTGACAGGCTAGGCGCTGCCAAGTTCCTGAGTACGTTCGATCTTACTTCAGGGTACTGGCAGATCGGCCTGTCTGAGGGGGCTAAAGAAAGATCAGCCTTTTCCACCCCTGATGGCCATTACCAATTCCGGGTGATGCCATTTGGGCTGAAAAATGCCCCTGCTACCTTCCAACGGTTGGTTAACGGGGTCCTAGCTGGTAAAGATGCCTTCTGTGCGGCTTATCTGGACGACATAGCTGTCTAAAGTTCCAGCTGGGAGGAACACCTGCTCCACCTCAAGGAGGTGCTTCAGGCTCTGCAACAGGCAGGCCTGACTATCAAGGATAGTAAGTGCCAGATTGGGCAGGGTTCCGTGGCGTACTTGGGACACCTAGTAGGTGGTGGCAAGGTGCAGCCACTCCAGGCCAAGATTGAGACTATCAAGGCCTGGCAACCACCTAGAACACAGATCGAGGTGAGAGCCTTTTTGGGCCTCACTGGATACTACTGCAGATTCGTCAAGGGTTTTGGTACCATTGTATCCCCCTTGACAGAACTCACTTCCAAGAAACAACCTAGGATGGTGAATTGGACAGAGGCTTGTCAGAAAGCCTTTGATTCTCTGAAGGAAGCCATGTGCACGGCCCCCGTGCTCAAGGCCCCTGACTACTCCCAGGAATGTATTGTGCAAACAGACGCTTCAGAGCATGGCATAGGGGCTGTTCTAGCACAGCTAAATGAGGAGGGCTCAGACCAACCAGTAGTCTTTATTAGCAGAAGACTTTTACCACGGGAACAAAGGTGGAGTGCTATTGAGAGAGAAGCATTTGCTGTGGTCTGGGCACTGAAGAAGCTAAGACCCTACCTGTTTGGGACTCACTTCCGGGTTCAGACAGACCGCAGGCCCCTCAGGTGGCTCATGCAGATGAGGAGTGAGAATCCAAAACTCTTGAGGTGGTCCTTTTCCCTACAGGGGATGGACTTTACGGTGGAGCATCGCCCAGGGGTAGACCACGCCAACGCTGTATCTGTCTCCAGATTCTTCCGCCTTAGCGATGAGAGCTCCCTGGAGGTCAGGTAGCTCTCCCCACTTTCAGCTGGGGGGACACATGTTAGACCTGACATGCTTTAGGGTGGTCACCCCTAACTTTTTGCTTGACTCCCTCCACTTTTTGGACTCTGTTTTTGCTGGCTCTTAGGGGGTCATTCCGACCCTGGCGGTCATGGACCGCCAGGGCCGGGGACGGAGGAAGCACCGCCAACAGGCTGGCGGTGCTTCAGGGGCAATTCTCGCCGGTTTTCCCCTGCCCCAGAGAATCCTCCACGGCGGCGCCGCCAGGAACAGGATGGCGGGAACGGGTGTTGTGGGGACCCAGGGGGCCCCTGCACTGCCCATGCCACTGGCATGGGCAGTGCAGGGGCCCCCTAACAGGGCCCCATTCAGATTTTCAGTGTCTGCAAAGCAGACACTGAAAATCGCGACGGGTGCCACTGCACCCGTCGCACACCAGCAACTCCGCCGGCTCCATTCGGAGCCGGCTTCATCGTTGCTGGGGCTTTCCCGCTGGGCGGGCGGGCGGCCTTTTGGCAGTCGCCCGCCCGCCCAGCGGGAAAGTCAGAATGACCGCCGCGGTAATTTGACCACGGTGCGGCCTTCTGGCGGGCGGCGCCCGCCGGGGTCGGAATGACCCCCTTAGACTCTGCACACTTTACCACTGCTAACCAGTGCTAAAGTGCATATGCTCTCTCCCTTTAAACATGGTAACTTTGGATCATACCCAATTGGACTATTTAAAATACTTAGAAGTCCCTAGTAATGTGCACTATATGTGCCTAGGGCCTGTAGATTAAATGCTACTAGTGGGCCTGCAGCACTGGTTGTGCCACCCACTCAAGTAGCCCCTTACCTTGTCCCAGGCCTGCCATTGCAAGGCCTGCGTGTGCAGTTTCACTGCCACTTCGACTTGGCATTTAAAAGTATTTGCCAAGCCTCAAGCTCCCCTTTGTCTACACCTAAGTCACCTCTAATGTGTGCCCTAGGTAACCCATAGAGCAGGGTGCTGTGTGGGTAAAAGGCAGGACATGTACCTGTGTAGTTTACATGTCCTGGTAGTGTAAAACTCCTAAATTTGTTTTTACACTACTGTGAGTCCTGCTCCCTTCATAGGCTAACATTGGGGCTGCCCTCACACATTGCTGAAGTGGCAGTTGCTGATCTGAAGGGAGTAGGAAGGTCATATTTAGTATGGCCAGAATGGTAATACAAAATCCTGCTGACTGGTAAAGTTGGATTTAATATTACTATTTTAAAAATGCCACTTTTAGAAAGTGAGCATTTCTCTGCACTTAAATCTTTCTGTGCCTTACAATCCATGTGTGGCTAGGTTTAGTTGACAGCTCCTTGTGCATTCACTCATACACACCCCAAACATAGGGTACTCAGCCTCACTTGCATACATATGCATTTTGAATGGGTCTTCCTGGGCTGGGAGGGTGGAGGGCCTGTTCTGACACAAAGGACTGCCACACCCCCTACTGGGACCCTGGCAGACAGGATTGAACTGAAAGGGGACCTGGTGCACTTCTAAGCCACTCTTTGAAGTCTCCCCCACTTCAAAGGCACATTTGGGTATAAAACAGGGCCTCTGTCCTACCACCTCAGATACTTGCTGGAGAAGAAACCTGAACCAGAAACTACATCCTGCCACGAAGAACTGCCTGGCTGCTCAAAGGACTCACCTGTCTGCTTTCTACAAAGGACTGCTGCCTTGCTGTTGGCCTGCTGCCTTGCCTGTCAGGCTGTAAAAGTGCTCTCCAAGGGCTTGGATAGAGCTTGCCTCCTGTTCCCTGAATCTCAGGACCAAAAAGACTTTTCTTTTTCATTTTGACTCTTTGTGCGCCGAAAATTTAGACGCACAGCTTGCTCCGCGGTGAGAAAATCGGCGCACACCGACGCTGATCGACGCGACGCGTTCGGGGCGACCGAAACTTCGACGCACGGGCTCGCAAGGATCTCACCGCCCGACTTCCAGAGGGGAAATCAACGCAACGCCTGCTGTGAGAATGAAACTTCGACGCACAGCCTCCCAGAACGACGCACAGCCAGAAAACAAGCCGAAGAATCCACGCACAGACTCCGGGACATCTGGTAATCCCGCGAACCACAGAAAGAGACTGTCCGCACGCCGGAAAACGACGCATGACTTCCCCACGTGAAAAATTATGACGCAAGTCCGTGTGTGCAGGGGAGAAATCGACGCTCACACCATTTTTCCACGTATCTCTTCCTCTGTGGCCCTTTGTGGGGATTTTCCACTTTAAACCAGATACTTTGTGCTTGAAAGAGACTTTGGGCCTCATTCATAGACCGCCAGGGTGGTGGCCAGCTGAAGCACCGCCAACAGGCTGGCGGTGCTTCATTTTGCACAGCCGGATTTCCCCCGGCTGGGGGAATCCTCCATGGCGGCGCTGCTTGCACCAGGAACAGGATGGCGGGAACGGGTGTCGTGGGGCCGGGCAGTGCAGTGAAAATCGCAAATGCGCCCATCGCACCCCTGCAACTCCGCCGGCTCCATTCGGAGCTGGCTTCATGGTTGCAGGGCCTTTCCCGCTGGGCCGGCGGGCGCTCCTTTGGCGCCGCCCGCCGCCCGCCAATGTCGGAATGAGGGCCTTTGTTTGCTTTAAGACACTTTTCAGTGATATCTCTACAATTTCACATTGCATCTGTATTCGTTTTGACCTGCAATTATCCAGATAAATATTATATATTTTTCTAAACACTGTGTGGTGTATTTTTGTGGTGCTATATTGTGTTATTGTATGATTTATTGCACAAATACTTTACACATTGCCTTCTAAGTTAAGCCTGACTGCTCGTGCCAAGCTACCAGAGGGTGGGCACAGGATAATTTTGGATTGTGTGTGACTTACCCTGACTAGAGTGAGGGTTCTTGCTTGGACAGAGGGTAACCTGACTGCCAACCAAAAACCCAATTTCTAACAGTCAGTGTATATGTTTGTGGGCCAGGGTAGGAGGTTGTGGCAAATGAGTAAGAATAACCGGACGGTGGAGTAAAATCCATTCTTACTTTACTTTTCCTCTACGTCAGCGCCCACCAGAAGAAGGGTATTTGGCGTGCCATCACCAAGGAAGTGGGGACCCTGGGGGTCTACCATAGATGGAGCACCCACTGCTGCAAAAGATGGGAGGACTTGCGTTGCTGGACCAAGAAGACGGAGGAGGCCCAGCTGGGGATGGCCTCCCAACGTGGAAGGGGTGCCCGTCGCACCATGACCCCCCTGATGTAACGGATCCTGGTGGTGGCATATCCATAGTTCGATGGGCACTTGAGGGCATCATAGCAGCCACAAGGGGGTGAGTACAGTCTCATGCAGCTGACTCTGCGTGCTTTATGAGGTTTCTGGGTGTGGGAAGTGGGCTGTGGGTTCCCCTAGGCAAGGGCAAACGTGCCAGGGTAGATCCATTGTTAGGCAGGCTCAGAGCCAGTCCAATCACAAAAGTGGCAGTGGCCCTCTACACCTAGTCAGACTCCTGTGGGTTCCAGGTGTGCATGAAATGGGTCTAGGCACAGTCCCCCATGGGCATGTGATTTTCCACTGAACTGTTAGTGCATGGCCTACTGCGTAGGGCTGCTCCATGTGTGTTGTGTCTGCCAACGGTGGTGTTGTTGCAGGCATTGACCATGTGTCTCCTCTGTCTTCCCCCCCCTTTTTGTTTTGTCACCCTGTCCTTGTGTACATTAGCATCATCTGGCGGAGGAGCAGTGGCACTGGAGCAGGAGGGAGCTGCAACCCACATGGCCCTGGATAGTGAATGTACGGAGTCTGAAGGCACCAGTGGGACGGAGGGTGAGGGGAGCTCCACGACGGGGACAGGAGGAGACACCAGCGACAGAGACTCCTCCGCTGATGGGAACTCCCTTGCGGTGGCGGGCACCTCTAAGCCCACCGCATCTACAGGTACAGCCGCCACCCCCCCTACCAGCACTGCCCTCCCAGCAGCCCCTCATCGAGTTTCCTGTGCCTGCTCACCCAGGAGGGTGGGCATCTCCTTTGCCCCAGGCACCCCAGGCCTAGTGAAGTGTGTAGAGGGTCGCTGGGAGTGTATGAAAACACTAAGGGTGTCCAAGATACCCCACCCAAAGACCCTGAAAAGTAGGAGTAAAGGTACCCTACTACCCCAGAAAGATAGTAAAGTCGAGATAGGGGATTCTGCAAATACAACAACTGACTGCAAAGCACTAAAGATGGATTCCTGGACCTGAGGATCTGTAAAGGAAGGGGGCCAAGTCATGCAAGTGTCCGGGGGGCAGGAGCCCACTAAACCCCGGATGAAGGTGCAAAAGGGCTGCCTCTGGGTGGAAGAAGCCAAAGATTATGCAACAACTGAAGGTGCCAGGAACTTCTCCTTTGGTCAGAAGATGTCCCACGATGTGGTGGAGGATGCAGAGTTGTTTACACGCAGAAAGACCGCAAACAAGCCTTGCTAGCTGCAAGAGTTGCAGTTGAATTTTTTGGGTGCTGCCAGGGCCCAGGAAGGACCAGGAGGTCGCCCTTGTAGGAGGAGACAGAGGGGGTGCTCAGCAACAGAGAGAGCCCACGCAGAAGCAGGCAGCTCCCACAGAAGTACCTGAACAGGTGTTCAGAAGATCTGAGCCCGGCAGTCCTCTCAGCACAACAAAAGGGAGTCCCACGAAGTCGGAGTCCAACTCAGCTAGTTGGACAATGCAGGACGGAGTGCTGGGGACCTGGACTAGGCTGTGCACAAAGGAAGTCTTTCAAAAGTGCACAGAAGACCTAGCAACTGCAGTTCATGCAGTGCACAGGATTAATGTCTGGCGTGGGCAGGCGAGGACTTACCTCCACCAACTTTGGACAGAGGAGCCACTAGACTGCCGGGGACATTTGGATCCAGCTCCTGTGTTCCAGGGACCATGCTCCTCAAGGTGAGAGGGGACCCAGAGGACCAGTGATGCAGACGTTTGGTGCCTGTGTTGGCAGGGGGAACATTCCGTCGACCCACTGGAGATTTCTTCTTGGCTTCCAGTGCAGGGTGAAGGCAGACAGCCCTCAGAGCATGCACCACCAGTAAACAGTTGAGAAAGCCGGCAGGATGAGGTGCTACAATGTTGCTGGTAGTCTTCTTGCTACTTTGTTGCGGTTTTGCCGGCATCCTGGAGCAGTCAGCGGTCGATACTTGGCAGAAGTAATAGAGGGAAGTGCAGAGGAACTCTGGTGAGCTCTTGTATTCGTTATCTGATGAGAAACCCACAGGAGAGACCCTAAATAGCCCTCAGAGGAGGATTGGCTACAGAGAAAGGTAAACACCTATCAGGAGGGATCTCTGACGTCACCTGCTGGCACTGGCCACTCAGAGGTGTCCACTGTGTCCTCACTCCTCTGCATCGAAGATGGCAGAGGTCTGGGACACACTGGAGGAGCTCTGGGCAGGTGCTGGTCAGTGGAGTGGTCACTCCCCTTTCCTTTGTCCAGTTTCGCACCAGAGCAGGGCTGGGTGGATCCCTGAACCGGTGTAGACTGGCTTATGCAAGGAGGGCACCATATGTGCCTTTCAAAGCATTTCCATAGGCCAGGAGAGGCTACTCCTCTCAGGCCCTTAACACCTATTTCCAAAGGGAGAGGGTGTAACACCCTCTCTTAGAGGAAATCCTTTGTTCTGCCTTCCTGGGACTGGGCTGCCCAGGCCCCAGGAGGGCAGAAACCTGTCTGAGGGTTGGCAGCAGCAGTAGCTGCAGAGAAAACCCCGGAGAGTTAGTTTGACAGTACCCGTGCTCTATGCTGGAGCCCCAGGGATGCATGAAATTGTCCCCCCCAATACGAGAATGGTATTGGGGTGACAATTCCATGATCCTAGACATGTTACATGGCCATGTTCGGAGTTACCATGGTGATGCTACATATTGACCTATATGTAGTGCACACATGTAATGGTGTCCCCGCACTCACAAAGCCAGGGGAATTTGCCCTGAACAATGTGGGTGCACCTTGGCTAGTGCCAGGGTACCCTCACACTAAGTAACTTTACACCTAACCTTCACTAAGTGAAGGTTAGACATATAGGTGACTTATAAGTTACTTAAGTGCAGTGTAAAATGGCTGTGAAATAAGGTGGACGTTGTTTCACTCAGTCTGCAGTGGCAGTCCTATGTAAGAAATGTCTGAGCTCCCTATGGGTGGCAAAAGAAATGCTGCAGCCCAGAGGGATCTCCTGGAACCCCAATACCCTGGGTACCTAGGTACTATATACTTGGGAATTATAAGGGTGTTCCAGTGTGCCAATCAGAATTGGGAAAAATTTGTCACTAGCCTGCAGTGACAATTTTAAAAGCAGAGAGAGCATAAACACTGAGGTTCTGGTTAGCAGAGCCTCATAGATGCAGTTAGGCACCACACAGGGAACACACACAGGGCACACTTTCTGAGTACTGGGGTCCTGGCTAGCAGAATCCCAGTGACACAGGCAAAAACAAACATACATACAAGTAAAAATGGGGGTAACATGCCAGGCAAGACAGTACTTTCCCCACAATTAGCAGTAAGTCATGGTGACTGCGGCCAACATACTGCAATCTCAGCAGTATTCCTCCACCCATATTACGACACACACATAGAAATCTGTCACTATACAGACACACACACCAGCCCAAAGGTCAGTGATAAACTGGTGGTATCCAAACCCACACTGTTACGCCAACAGAAAATACACCCACAGCATTATGACCCACGAATCATCACGGGGACATTCAACCATGGTACATACCGCTGCACTGAAAATACACACACTCAAACAAAACAACACCACATTGGACAATTCAAACTGCACACACCTGACACACATACACACACCACACCCACACACCCACAAAACTATAAAACACACACACACATTACCCACAACCCTTTACATCCCAAATACAATTACAACTGAGAGATAGAGACACCAAGAGCACCCACACAACCAGAGCCACAGAACACATCACCCATGCACCATCCACGCACCTGACAGCACACACCACAAAACATCACCCCATACACCCTCACACACACCACTCACACTACAAACATGGCACCACAAGACACCCCAGGTTCTCTGAGGAGGAGCTAAGGGTCATGGTGGAGGAAATCATCCGGGTAGAGCCACAGCTATTCAGATCACAGGTGCAGCAGACACCCATTGCAAGGAAGATGGAGCTATGGTGGAGGATCATAGACAGGGTCAATACCGTGGTACAGCACCCAAGAACAAGGGATGACATCAGGAAGAGGTGCAACGACCTACGGGGAAAGGTGTGTTCGGTGGTTGCAAGACGCCAGATAGCTGTACAGAGGACTGGCGGTGGACCCCCACAACTAACAACATGGGAGGAGCAAGTCTTGACAATACTGCATCCTGAGGGCCTGGCAGGAGTAGCTGGAGGACTGGACTCTGGTGAGTCAAATCATTACTACTTTTCACCCCCTCTACCTGCATGCCATCACAAACCCCTACCCTCACTCACATCACTCCACCACTACCCACACACCCCACTATCACAACCCACTCATCCCAATGCCAAGCCCTGGTTGACATACCAATGCATGGACACCACTCACAGACCTGCATGAACACCCATCACCACTGCATGCACACTAGAGACAATCACCAGGCCCACCAAATAACAACTTTCACTAAGGCCAATCTGCCATGGCAATATGAACCATAGAGGGCAACATACCCATGCACAAGATGACACACGCTAAAACTATAACACTGCATTCACATCCCAACAGGTCCCCCACACAACGTCACCAGAGAGGACGTGCCCTCAACATCCAGTCCCCCCACAGAAGAGGCCCACAGTGATGACAGCAGCTCTGGATGCCTGGATCAGGATAACCTACCTGGCCCATCAGGCACCTCTAGACAGTTGGTTACCCAGCCACAGTCCCGTACCACCACAGAGCCTTCCCCCTCAGGAAACACCAGCACAGCACCCACCCAGCAGGCCCATACCCCTGTTGCCAGGACATGTCAATCAGCGGTGTGTGCACCACTACAGGGTATAGGGACCCCAGGACACCCCCACAAGCACAGGACGATCAGGGACCTGGGGTCAGTGGCAGTGGGCACACGGTTCAGGGGACAGAGGCACAGGACAACAGGGAAGCTGGGAGGACTGCTGTGTGACAGTGGGAGGACAGGCTCAGGGAACTGACCCTCCACGAGGCACTCAGCAACATCCTGTGAGTATACCACAATTCCCAGGAGACGATGGGCCAGATACTGGCCAAGTTGCAGGAGACCCAGCGGCTGCAGGAGGGACAGTACCTGGGGATCAGGGAGGATCTGAGGGACATCCACACCACCCTGGTCACTCTTGCAGGGGTTCTGGCTGACATGGCCAGCACCATGAGGGAGGCAGTGGCACACCAACGGGCCCCTGACACTAGCCACAATGATGAACAACCCTCTACCTCCACCAGCGCTATTGGACAGAAGGCCCTGCCACAGGAACAACAGGCCACCAGCACCCCACCCCCTGCAGAAGGAGAACCACCACACAAACGGTCCCTACGATCCAGGCAGAAGCCAGAGAACATTGCCAAGAAATAAGACTCTCCTGATTGTCACCCTTGTGTCCCACTCTGTCCACCTCGAACTGCCATTGCTCCACTTCCTATGCCCATTAGGACAATGCACCTGTGATACAAATAGACTGAACTCTATCCTGGACTTTCCTCCATCATCACCCCAGCCCATTGCACATCCCCATTTACTTCTCTGCACTGAAATAAACACCCTCTTTAAAAATACAAGTATAGAGTATGTCAAATGAATTAAGGATGTATTTGTTTAACAATCTATAGTCATTACAATTAGACTGTACAGTTATGTATACATAGGTATACACCATGATCCAGACTAGGGCAAAAAGATCTGGGAATAGACATGTCAAAGGGTACAGTAAGTGGCCAGAGTAGTGGGAACAGCAGACTGCCTAGAGAAAATTAACTACATAAAACTGCAATGGAAGATGAAGTTACAGTGTATTACCTGTGTGTCACTAGAAGTACTGCCGTAGACTAGTTGTTCTGTTGTCCGCATCCTCATCCGCTGCTTCCTCTTCAGCACTGTCCATAGCTCCGCAGCTGCCACATGCCCATCTCCAGCCCCATCCTTCTGCAGAAAAGGCACCTGTCGTCTCAAGGCTAGGTTGTGCAACATGCAACATGCCACGATGATCTGGAACACCTTCTTGGGTGAGTAGCACAGGGATCCTCAAGTCAGATGGAGGCACCTGAACCTGGCCTTCAGGATGCCAAAGGTGTGCTCAGTAATTCTTCTTGTATGCCCATGTGCCTCATTGTAACTTTTCTCTGCCCTTGTCCTAGCATTCCTCACTGGGGTAAATAGCCATGAGAGGTTGGGGTAACAAGAGTCACCTGCAAAGATCAAGGTATACCTGTTAGCAAGACACTCACCCTTAGGGCCATCCCCACACCCATATACCTACGTCAACTGGGTGGGGACCAGGGCTCACCTATTAGCCACACCCTGTGCCTCTGGAGTTGAGCCATAACAAATGTGATGCTGCTATTCCTCAGGACAAAGGCAATATGTGTACCATCAATTGCCCCAGTGATGTTGGGGATATGTCCCATTGCATAGAAGTCAGCCTTCACTGTGACCAAATCCTCCACCTGGGGGAAAGCGATGTACCTGCGCATGTGTTTCATCAGGGCAGACAACACTCTGGCCAGCACGTTTGAGAACATTGGCTGAGACATCCCTGCTGCCATGGCCACTGTCGCTTGGAAGGACCCACTTACCAAGAAATGTAGCACTGATAGGACTTGCACAAGAGGGGGATCCCAGTGGGCTGATGGATAGCTGAGATCAGGTCTGGCTCCAACTGGGCACACAGCTGTTGGATAGTGGCCCCATCAAGTCTGTAGGTGAGGATATTGTGCCTGTCCTCCATTGTTGCCAAGTCCACCAGGGGCCTGTACATGGGGGGATGTCTTCATCTCCTATTCATCTTCAGCGGTTGTAATCTAGGGGTAAAAACGATGAGTATCTTTTCAACATTTCGTCATTGTACAATGCATTGCATGTTGTGACAGAAACAGTATGTTTATGTTCAATCCCAAAATGTGCTTATGCCTGCTATGACGCATTTAGGTGCCATGGCCTGCCCCCCCCGAAATGGCGGACGCCTGTCCTGTGTGGAGGGACAGGTGGAAATGAGGTAATTCCGCTGACGTTGTGCTCCGTTGCAGGAGGCGGTCGGGAACCACTGTGCAACTTCTCATTGGTTTTCACTGGTCCCTATGGTGATGTACGCCGTTGGTGACGGTACGCACCGCCGAAGACGTGACCGCCATTTTCTATCTGTTCACTCACTTGCTGCCTGACCTTCAACAGGAGAGGACCTACATTGCAAGTGCAGCTGTGACCTGTGTCTGGAAGCGACCATGGCTCGAGTATCTGGGGAAAGAGGCCCAGCCTTCACTTCGGCGGAGTTGAAGAGACTGGTGGATGTGGTCCTACCCCAGTACTGATTGCTATATGGGCCTCCAGACCAACGTGAGTACACTGTGTGCACGATGCAAGGGGCATGATCGCATGGAGTGCTGTGGGCGAATGCCTCATGTAAGGGGGGACTGGTTAAGGGGTCCTGGGCAGAGTGCTGCATGTATGGTGGGCAATGTATGTGTGTAAGGGGATGGGAGGGATATGATGGGGCATGAGTGTAACAGGCCGGACGGTATGACTGATAGCATTATTCTATGTTTATTTCCCTACAGGTCAGCGCCCATCAGAAAAAGGGTATATGGTGTGCCATCGCCAAGTATGTGCGGACCATGTGGGTCTACGACAGGCGGAGCACCCACTGTCTCAAATTGTGGGAGGACCTGACGCACTGGGCAAGGAAGCTGGCGGAGGCCCAGCTGGGGATGGCCTCCTAACGAGGAAGGGGTGCCCGTCAAAACTGACCCCCCTGATGTTCTGCATACTGGTGATTGCCTATCCAGAGTTGGATGGGTGCTTGGGGCCATCACAGCAGCCACAAGAGGGTGAGTACAGTTTCCAATTCTGCAAATTGTGCGTAGTTGGGTGTTATCTGGGTGGGGGATGTGGGCCTGTGGGTGCCCCTAGGCAAGGTCGAACATTGCAGGGTAGGTTCCATGTTGGTCAGGGTCTGTTACACTTCACCATCAAACATGCTAGTGGGCACCTACTTCTGGGCAGGGTTCTGTGGGTCTCAGGGATGCTGCTATTGGTGTTAGGCATTATTCTCCATGGCCTGGTGACTAACATTGTGACTGGTAGTGCATCAGTAGTGTGTTGTGTACACCAAAGGTGGTGTTGTTGCTGGCATTGACCAAGTGTGTCCTCTGTCTCTTCCTCCCCTTTTTGTTTTGTCACCCTGTCCTTCAGTGCATTAGCATCATCTGGCGGAGGAGCAGAGGCACCGGCGACAGAGGAAGCTGCATCCCACATGGGCCTGGAGGCTGAATCCACCGACTGTGAGGGCACCAGTGGGACGGAGGGCGAGGGGAGCACCACAGCGGAGTCTGGAGGGGACAGTTCTGACAGTGATACCACTTCTGATGTAAGCTCCACCTCTGTGCCCACCCCACCTACAGGCACAGCCGCCACCCCCGTACCAGCACCGCCCTCCCAGCAGCTCCTCAGCTTCTTTCCTGTGCCCGCTCACCCAGGAGGGTGGGCATATCCTTCAACCCAGGCACCTCAGTCCCTGCCCCAGTCAGCCCTGCTGCCCTGAGTGAGGAGTCTATTGACCTTCTGCAATCCATCTCTGTTGGGCAGGCAACCATTGTGAATGCCATCCAGGGGCTGGCAGGACATATGCAACAAACAAATGCTTTCCTGGAGGACATTCACTCTCACGTGGCGGCCCAACATAGATCAATCCAGGCTCTGGCCTCCTCCCTGATGGCAGCCGTTGCCTCTGTCTCTAGCCTCCCCCCTCCAACTTCCTCTACCCAGTCACATTCTCCTCAACCCCAGCCTATCCCAAGCACACCATCAGACCAGGATGCACCCAAGACAACACACAGGAGTGGCTCAGGCAGACACAAGCACCACACATCATCCCACAGGCACTCACACAAACACCATCCAGATGCAGACATAACAACATCCACTGCCTCCACTGTGTCCCCCTCCTCCTCGTCCTCCACCACCCTCCCAGTAGCATCTCCACTCACAGTTGCATGCACTACATCCTCATCCACTACCCCCATCACCATCACGCCTATCACTACACACCCCTCACTGGCAGTCACCACCCCCATATCCATGCACACGTTCCCTGTGTCCTCTCCCACTGTGTCTGTGCCCCCTCCTCCCAAAGACCACAAACACAAGCACTCAGACACCCAACAGCCATCCACCTCACAGAAGTATCCAGCCCATGCACCTGCACCCAAACACAGAAGACAGACACCTTCAACCACCACTCCCTCTTCCTCCACTCCCAAACCTTCACCCTCTTCCTGCCCCAGTGTCCCTAAAAAGCTTTTCCTCTTCACCCTTGACTTCTTCCCTGGCCCTCCCCCCGTCCTTCACTTCAGGCCAGGGTAGGCAGAACCCAGATCAGCACCTCAGCCACCCAGTCCACGGCCACTGTAGTTTCGGCAGCTACTGCAGGTGTGAGAGGCTCCAAGGAGACAGTCGTCAGCACTGGCAGTGTGCCTGCACCAGCTAGCAAGGGCAAGAAGGGACCACCATCTACCAAGGGCAAGGAGGCACCACCAGCTGGCAAGGGCAAGGCGGCACCACCAGCTACCAAGGGCAAGGAGGCACCATCAGCTGGCAAGGGCAAGGAGGCACCACCAGCTGGCAAGGTCAAGAAGGCACCACAGGCTGGCAAGGGCAAGAAGGGACCACCAGCAACCAAGGGCAAGGAGGCACCACCAGCTGGCAAGGGGAAGAAGGGACCACCAGCTGCCAAGAGCAAAGACATCCCCCTGCAGGCAGACTGAATAGGGGGCCTGGTGCTGGAGCTGGATCTGAGCACACAACACCAACCATGGCACTTCAGCTGTCTGAGGCTGCACGGAAAGGGCTGGAGCCTCGCCCCACCACTGCCAGCACTGCCACCAGCCCCACCACCAGCACCACCAGCTGCACCGCCACCTGCAGCGCCACCTGCACCACTGTCAGCACCACTGTCAGCAGCAGCAGCCCCAGTGGGCGGCCGTCCGAAGCTGCAGTGGAAGGGCTGGTGCCTCCCCCACCACTGCCAGCACCATCACCGCCACTAGTCCCGCCACCAGCACCAGGCATCCACTCTCCGCATCCTTGCCAGGATGAAGCACACTGGGCACAAAGCCCCCTCCAGAACCAGTGGAAGAAGGCATCCACTCACCCCCTTCTTGCCAGGATGAAGGACACTGGGCACAAACCCCCTCCAGAACCAGTGCAGAAGCCACCCACTAGAGAGACTGTGGCCTTGCACTCTCCAGGGCCAAGCAGTGGGCAAACCACCCACTTGAGAGACTGTGGCCTTGCAGTCCCCGGGACCAAGCAGTGGGCAAACCACCAACTTGAGAGACTGTGGCCTTGCACTCCCCAGGACTAAGCAGTGGGCATATAGCCCCGTCCAGGTGCTGTGGTGTTCTACCATCTTCTGACTGAGGTGCCCCCCCTTTCCTGTCTCCCTGAGGTGCCTGCGTATTTTTGACCTGATGCCCCTGCAGTGTTCTCTCCATATGGAGGCAGGAGTCAAGTGGGGACTTGGCCTATGTGATATGGCCCTGTGGCCCACGGACATTATGGACTGGGCAGTGTCCCTCCGTTTGTAGATATGTATATACTGTTTTGATTTTGAATCACAAATTTCTAGTATTGTATCTTATTACACTCACTTTAATTAATTATTTTTGTCCTTGCATTATTCCTGAGGGGTACGGGTTGGATTTATAATGTTATTGCATCTGTTTGTGTGTATGGTGTTGCGGTGGGGATGGGTTTGGGGTGTTGCATGTGTGTGTCACTCTCTTTTTCCTCCCCCCTCCCCTGTGTGCTAGGTGTGATACTCACCATGGTCATCTTTGCTGGTGTTGGTATTCCTGGTGTAGGAGGAGGTAGACCAGCATGGGTAACACATGTAGCTTGGGCTCCATGGCGTTGTGGTTGTTCCTTGATTGTCCAGAGGTGGGTTCCTTCTGTGTATTGTTTCAGCTGTGCTTTTGATGGTGTTGGCACCTCCCGGGAAAAGGTGGAGGATTGGCTTGTTGTAATAGGGTGGGCGGTACATTGTCTGCCGCCTGGCTGTTGGAGATTACCACCAAGGTGCTTGTTGCTACAGCAGTGGCGGTTGGTGTGTTAAAGTGGCTGTCTGTGTTGGCGGCTTCCAACGTGGTCATAATTCCATTTTCTTTTACCACCGGCCTGTTGGCGGTATTACCGCCAATTTATCACCGACCGCCAGGGTTGTAATGAGGGCCAATGTGTCTTGGCTGTAGGTGATGCAATGCTCCATATGAGTTATTACTCCTTAGAGTGTACATTTGAGAGGTAAAAGGGGTAAAAAGGGTAAAAGGTGGAGGAGACATGTGTGCAATGCTTTTCATATTCTTCTCCTCGGAAAGTGCAACCAAGTGGACCATGACTTTGCATGTTATTCTATGGGAGGGGAGGTCAAAGGGAAATGAATGTTTATTTTTGCTGGACTATCAAAGGATAGACCTTGATATCAAACATTTAATAATTAACTATAATCAACAATGTGTTA
This sequence comes from Pleurodeles waltl, assembly GCF_031143425.1. Classification (NCBI taxonomy): domain Eukaryota; kingdom Metazoa; phylum Chordata; class Amphibia; order Caudata; family Salamandridae; genus Pleurodeles; species Pleurodeles waltl. The sequence goes on from NC_090437.1 coordinate 467,770,123, forward strand.
AATACAAACAAGGAGAGAGGTGATCCCATCAGTGACAAACATTCAGTCCACTATAGTCTGCAGGTTGGCAAAGTTCTGCAGGACCAGTATCACATCCAATACATCAGCCATCAGACTGCAGATGTATTCGGCTTAAGTGGTGATCGGGACTTGTCTCGCCCTCTCTCCTGTTTGTGTTCTGCCACCACCTCTAGTATCTTTCCCTTATCACGTTGTATTCAATGATTTTAGTCTCGATGTTGGGGAACCCTTGTAAGTGTTTCAGAGTTCCTCTGGGCAAGAAAGTCCATCTCTGTGGCAGGGAGATCAGAAGGGCATTGTGAAGTGTACATGGCCCCTTCATGTAGTACATCTAAAAATGGCTGCAAGAAGTTCCTCGATTTTCCATCCATTGTAATCCACATGCGTGCCGGTAAGAAGAGGCCAAATTTGATGTCCCATTTGTGAAGGAGTGTTTGCAAGGAGACAAAAGCTTTTCTCTGATCACTTGTTTCTTTGAAACGTTTGCTGCCATCTGTATCTGGTACCCATCAGAATCATAGGCTCCTCTGCGTTCATGATCTGGCAGGCCTGCTTGTGCTGGAGGAAGCAGGCTATAATAGGTCTTGGTCCAGATGAGGCCCAGCCTCACCGAGATCTTCTTCTATGTGCTCTTTGTTTATCTCAGGCGGTAGTGAAATATCAATGCCTATGATGGTTAGCAAAAAGTCATGAAGAAAGCCTTTAACATCTGTGCCATTCTGCTTTTTCAGGGATCACAAGCAAGTGTACATTATCTCCACTGCTTTGGTCTTCAAGGTCCACTACATTATTGCACAATGTGCAAACTTCCAGGTCCTGGCAGGAGCTTGACTCTGGATTCAAGAGAGGACAAGTGGTAATCCAACTTCTCCACCTTGTCATGAAAACCAGAGATCACAGCTCAAATTGACTTTGCCTTGGTGCAGAGGTCTAATTTTCACATCAATCATCTCTGGTCTATGACCCACCAAAGTTATCTCGTTGAACATCAGGCCCACTGTGGTCTCCGAAGATTTTTGTGAAAGCGACCAAGGTTTATTTTGGGAGCCAACCTCTGTGAAGAGCAGCGGCCTTGTCAAATGCCATCTTGGACCTTCGAGCAGTTGATCTTTGACAAAGGATAATAACCAGATGTGGACAGCCTGTATCTTATCTCCTCATAGGGGGTGTCAATTTAGTGCAGGCATCTTTTGCAGATCCCACCTGTGCCTGAAAGGTCACAGACTGACGATGTACTAGGATACCAGGGCTTCTCATCAATACCGCAGGCCTTCTGGGAAGGAGCAGATAATGTGCTGATGAATACTATGAGCCAGCAGTTGCCTAGGAGCAAAGAATCTGTGTCCCAATCTGGAGAGATATGCAGCATTATGAGTGAGAGGAAGACTGCATCCAGCTGTGAGCACTCAATTCCAAAACATCCTTTTAGGTATCAACTGCTGTTGGTACTGCTAGGCTTTTCAGAATCCTGTTACAGTGGTGGACTAGTTGCGCCATAGAGCCCAAGTAGCATATGCCCCATAGGGAGAACATCAAAAATGTTTGTGATGAAAGAGGCATACTGTACATCGGCCTTGAGCTCTCACTCTGTCGGGTGATCAGCTACAACCCACAAGGGTGATCTGTGTGGTGTGAAAGTTTCCTTTTTTGAGCTCACCAGCTCAGCTGTTGGAAGTTCTTGGCCACTGAGTCAAGACTATGATGCATATAGTGATTGAATAGTATGGTTGAATCTCTCTTTGTAGCCCTTGGGATAGGCAGTTTGCTGCTACCACTGGATTCTGTCCTACCAACTGTGGGATGAAGAAACATAGTTTGCTGTATATTTCCTCTCCAAACTCTGGGCCATAGATATTCAGAAATGAAATAGTTCCATCAAGTTCAGGGCCATCCGTATTCATTGCACTGTGCCATTCATAGGCCAACTGACAGCCCTTCATGATTGCCTATATCGGTGAAGCGATTGATGGAGTTGAAAGCAACTGTTCTATGTTAATCACACCAATGCCTTTCAAACGCAGCAGTGGCAAAAGAATAAATAAATAAACCAACTCTATGAGTCAATAAATATATATAGATATTTTTTCCCCCACCGTTGTCTGGTTGGAGTTTCTCAATGGAGGAGAACCATATCTTATCTTTTGGCTCCCCCTAGTGGGAAATAAAAATATTTACACAGCGGTCCAAGGTGCTAAAACGTTCCATGAGGCCTAACACAGAATGCTGCTCCTTAACATTAACTGTCAAATGGCCTGGATCATGAAGGAAACAGCATGATTCCCATCATTATCATTGTCAGTCTCCCTCAGCCCCTCCCCAGCCCTTCCGATCTGTCTGATTAGATTGCAGGGGCTGACATTCGGCTGCCAATGTACCTGTTCCATGTGGTCTGACAGTGAGGGCCAGATTTACAAGGTCCTGGCGCCACTCGAGCATCACTTTTTGCGACACTCCAGTGGCACTAAGCACTTCTTCATATTTATAAGGAGGTGTAATGCCACTTTTTGTGGCTTTATTCCTCCCTGTAAATATGGCCCCCTCCAACGCAGTTTTCAGCATCAGAGAGGCGTGCAATGGGTGTTGCAGTGGGAGTTCCACCACAGAATTAGTAAATCTGAGTGTGAGAGAACAGGGCTGATTTCAGAGGCCCCTGACTTTTTGCTCTCATTTTTCATTTTTTGCTGGTGTTTTCCTGACTCTGATAGCGCTCTGGTGTCAGGGAGACCAGATGCTCAGGGCCTGCGCACGTTCCCAACATGTCCACCACTAGACAGCTTCAAGACTCCGATAGGAATATCACAGAGCCTGAGAGAGTCCAAGTGGGCGAAAAGGGGATTAGGTAGGGAACAGCTGGGAAGGAGACCTGTAGGAAGCAAAAGGTTAACAACACAATATCAAGATATAATCACATTGATTTTCATAAAAACTCTCTGTTGAACCTAGGGTTCAATGATACTCGGAACATGAAATAACACTCTGTTGAATCTAGGGTTCAATGATACTCGGAACATGAAATAACACTCTGTTGAATCTAGGGTTCAAGGATACTCAGAACATGAAATGACACTCTGGTGAATCTAGGGTTCAATGATACTCTGAACATGAAATAACACAATGTTGAATCTAGGGTTCAATGATACTCAGAACATGAAATAACACAATGTTGAATCTAGGGTTCAATGATACTCAGAACATGAAATAACACTCTGTTGAATCTAGGGTTCAATGATACTCGGAACATGAAATAACACTCTGTTGAATATAGGGTTCAATGATACTCGGAACACGAAATAACACTCTGTTCTGAAGAAACATGAATGGCCTAGAACTAGACTCCAACTAGGCCTCAAGAAATCTAGGTACCTGGAAAAAATCAAGAATGGGTTAATACAATGTTTCATATGAGCTTTTCATGAAATATCACATACCGTCTAGAAATACAAGAATCTTCTAGAATAATGTTTCAGAACAAACATTGCATTTTTACATGAGGACAAAAGGTTATCTGAAACATTCCCTGGAAAACAATAGGAATTGTACTAGGGACTTAATATGCACAAAGAATGTCACATTTTGAATTAAGCATCTTCATAGAAAATCCAAAAGCTCGGGATAAATGTGTGCACCTCAACAAACACAACACACCAAAGTTTTAATTGCCATGAAATGATAGTGCACACTGTTGCAGATCTGAACGTCAAGTTTTACATGCTGGAAATGAATCGCGCACACTGCTGATTTGAACAAGAATATGCAAATGCCATGAAATGATCATGCACACTGTTGCAGATCTGAACATCAAGTTTTAAATGATGGAAATGAATTGTGTACACTGCTGATTCGAACAAGAATATACAAATGCCATGAAAAGATCGTGCAAGCTGTTGCCGATCTGAACATCAATTTTTCCATGCTGGAAATGAATCGCGCACACTGCCGATTCGAACAAGAATATGCAAATGCCATGAAATTATCGTGCAAGCTGTTGCTGATCTGAACATCAAGTTTTACATGCTGGAAATGAATCGCGCACACTGCCGATTCAAACTAGAATATGCAAATGCCATGATATAATCGCGCAAGCTGTTGCCGATCTGAACATCAAGTTTTACATGTGGGAAATGAATCGCGCACACTGCCGATTCAAACAAGAATATGCAAATGCCATGAAATGATCGCGCAAGCTGTTGCTGATCTGAACATCAAGTTTTACATGCTGGAAATGCATTGCGCACACTGCTGTTTCGAACAAGAATATGCAAATGCCATGAAATGATCGCACAAGCTGTTGCCGATCTGAATGCCAAGGTTTACATGAGAGCAATGAATCGCGCACTCTGAAAGTTTCACAAGTAGGCCCAAAACTCTAGAGACTTTGAGAACGGGGTTGGGGGCCCAGCCCGACCTCCGCCTTACCGCCCTGCTCAAGGATCACCAATATAATGCGGGGCAGGTCTAGAACATCAAGGTAGGCCTCCGGAACAGGAGCTCAGGAAGTTGCTCCTGCTTTGCACCTGGACCTCTGAATAGTGAGCACGTGGAGCTGGGCTGGCTCCCTTATATAGAGTCTGGCCCAGCCCACAAACCACACCCAGTCATGCTGCAGGGAAAGCTTCTAGAAGGTCCTAGAAAGGGACCACACCCAGACACACTCAGTAAGCCTGCAACAATACCTTACAAATGAACAGTTATTGCAAACATCATTAATAGTGTTTTTCTAGGTTAAACTCTGCAATCCAAAAGGATAACATACTGCATATAAACACGATGCATGAATCATGCTCTTGCAAAAAGGCTGGGTTTTTGCATTTTAGTCGCCCGTAGAGCGCGCACTGTCCTGATGTTGACATCTGGGTACTGCTAACCAGTCCCAGGGCCTGTGCTCTGTGTAAAATCAGTATGCAAATTAGTCTAATTATAATTGGATATGTCAACCTACCTATAAGTCCATACTATATGGCAGGGCATGTAGGTTTAGGGACCCCAGCATAGGTAGTACACCCATAGGGGTACTGCTGAGGTGCCTAGTGTCATTTTAAAGGCAGGCCTGCTTACATGCAAATTCGACTTTGGAATTAAAAGTACTTCCAAAGTATTAAACAACCTTATTTTTACATATAAGTCACCCCCTAAGGTGTGACCTATGTGCCTGTAGGGCTGGGTGACATGTAAATATAAGCAGGGACCTTATGAAAATAGTTGTGTAAGACCTGGTGGTGTAAAACAGCCAAATTTGTTTATCCCTCATTGTAGTGAATGGCCTCCATAGGCTAGAATGGGGAGACTTTATTTTAATTTATAAAGTCCCCTTAAGTGTCAGATAATTCAAGTTTGATATCAAGTTAATTGTTGGATTTAATAAAACTTGTTCAGGTATAGAGTTTTAAACTTTACCTAAAAAGTTGCCAACTTCAGCCCTGTATTACTTTGCTCTGATTGGCCAGCCTCTGGCAGCCTGGCCAGGCTACCTTGATGAGGTGTGAAGAAGCCTGGGCTAAACACAAAGAGATGTACCTGGGGAAGGAGATCTTCCCTCAGCACACGGAGAAGGAGGAAGGGGAGGGCTGCCAAACTGGTCTTCAAAGGCAGGGACGGACATTTGGAGCAACCCAACACCTCCCTCAAATAAAGCAAACCCAGAAAAGTAGGTGCCACCCTGATTAGATTAGGAGAGGGCAGGAGAAGGGTGTGTTTAAGATTTTTAGCCATACCAGTGGGTGGGCTCAGCCAGATGTAACCTCCAAAAATCAGTTTCAGCCATGATGGATTTTTGAGGAATGTTGGTCCCTGAGAATGAATTTTGCCACACTTCCCAGGAAGTGGTAATCACAGGGGGAAGGACCCTACACCTGATTGGAGAACCAGGACCCCCCCTGCTTTTCACCCAGGAGCAGGGATAAATATGGCAGAGCTGTACCCACACCACAGATCCCTACCAGATCCCTACAAGGAAGAAATGCAGGAGAAGGACTGCCCTGCTGGACCCCTGGTCTGCACCTGGACACTGCACCATGGAGGACTGCACCAGCTGCACACTTGGGCTTCACCACAAGAAGGACTTTGCCTGGCTTCAACTGGTTCAAGGATGGACTCTGTGTTTGCTACAGGTGAAAAATTGCTAACCAGAGTCCCCCGCACCAACTCCTGAAGAAACTGACCAGCTGACGACTGTCCAGTGGCCAAATTGGAGTTTGCACCAGGTGCATTCTGGTAGTTGTAGTCTGCACCCTCGAGCAATACCACTGACCTGGTAAGTTAACTGCCTCCTGTAGCTCCACCTGTAAGTTGAGCCCTCGTTCCTCTGAGCTCCTGCCCCTGTCAGGAATTTGAGGCCCTCCTCCACCCTCAGGCATCTGCCTGAGCCTCATCCCTGGTGTCTAGTGGGAGAGCTCTGCTTCTCTCCTTCTTTTCTCTGCTTTGCTCTCTGTGTGCTCTCTCTTCTGTGTCTGCCCCCTTGTGTCCCTTTTGCCATTAGCTCCCTACAGTGCTCCTTTTGACTTTTGCTGTCACTCTTACTTCACTTTTCCCTCCACTCCATGCTCTCTCTCACTCTCGCTCTCCCCCCCGTCTCTCCCCCACTGCTGCTGCCCCTGCGGCCCCGCCCCTCTCCTCTCTCTCACGCAGCACTCCCGCCGTTGCTGCCCCCATGGCCTGCCCCCTTTTTTTACGCAGTTTTCGCCCCCGCTCCCGCCTCCCAGCTGTCCTCCCCTCCCTACTTAATGGCGGCCGCTGTACGGCCACGCCACTGGTGCACCAAAGGCGCGCCAAAGGCAAGCCCGTCTGCACCCGTCCATGCCTGGACTGCACCCACCGTCAGAACCTCTGGTTCTCGCCCCCTCACCGCCGCTACACCTGACTCTGTTACGATGCTACCACCCTCCACGCACTCAACACCGGCCACTCATCCACCTCCCATCAAGCCACCCCACAGCACACCCACGGACTGTACCTTCACCAGCCTCCACGCCAACGACCCACCCACCAAGGCAGGATGCAACCATCTCAGATGCTTTCTACTCAACAACCGCTCCATCCACAAACACGCCATTGAACTTTGAAATCTACTCGTCTCAGCTTCCCCAGATGTCTCCTTCCTGACTGAGACATGGATGAACCCCTCCTCAGCACCTGACATCACCATAGCTCACCCGGACGGGTACAATTTTACCCGCAGGGACCGCACCAACAGACCAGGAGGAGGCATCGCCATCGCCCACAGGAATACCCTCAGAATTATGACCAGCACAGAAGACACCTTTGACACCCCCGAACACCTGCTCTTCTAGATCCACACCGACCCAAACACCACCTTCAGAGGGACCCTCGTTTACGGACTTCCCCTGCCCCTGACAGCAGTTCAGCGACTCCATCACCAACGTCATCAGCACGCACGCCCTCGCATCCACAGACGACATACTCCTCGGGGACTTGAACTTCTACCTCGAGAACACCAATGCCAACAACTCTACCACCCTGCTTGACAACCTTGGCGTCAAGCAGCTTGTCACGACACCCACCCACTCTGCAGGACACACGCTTGATTCCATTCTATCCACCAACAAACACGGCTCCCTCAGCCACACCACCGAACTCCACTGGACCGACCACCGTTGCATCCACTTCTCCTTCGAGAAACACACAACACACCATCACCAGCAACGGATTCCCCACCGATGGAACAATGTCACCGAAGACCAACTGAACACTACTCTCTCCTAGAACCCACCTATCGACATCACTGACACAGCAGCCTGCAACCTCAGGCAATGGATCGACGACTGTGCCAATACTCTCGCCCCGATCAAGAAACCTTGCAATAGATGCACTGAAAGAAAGGCCTTCTGGTTCACCACTGACCTCCAAGAATCCAAATGACACATCAACAACAATGCACACAGCTACAAGGAGCTCTTCAACATCGTGAAGGAGCTCTCCAACCCCGGCTCCAACGTCAATGGCATCCCAACATCACAAGACCTCTGTGACTCCCTAGCCACTTTCTTTTACCGCAAGATTGCAGACATCCATAACAGCTTCAGTTCTCAGGCCCCCCGTCAGCCACCGACACCACAGACTCACCACCCACAAGCCTCCTGCTCTCCTGGACCCATGTCAATGACAACGACACCATCGAAATCATGAACACCATCCACTCCGGCTCACCATCTGACCCCTCCCCTCGCCACATCTTCAACAACGCAAGCTCCTTCATCACACCCCAACTCTCATACGCCGATGACACCCAGCTGGTCGTCTCCCTCACTAAGGACCCTGCCATCACCAAGACCAACTTCCACGAAGGAATGAAGGCCATCGCCGAATGGATGAAGAACAGCTGCCTGAAACTGAATTCCAGACAAGACTGAGATCCTTATCTTCGGCTCCACCTCCTCTGCATGAGACGACTCCTGGTGGCCTGCGCACTGGGAACCGAACCGACACCCATCAACCATGCACAGAACCTGGGATTCACCCTGGACTCCTCACTATGTATGACCCAGCAAGCCAACGCCATCAGCTCCTCCTGCTTCAACACCCTCCCCATGCTTCGGAAGATCTACAAATGGATCCTCACTGAAACGAGAAGGATGGTCACCCAAGCCCTCATAAGCAGCAAATTGGACTACGGCAATGCCCTCTACGCAGGAACCACAGCCAAACTCCAGAAAAGACTGCAAATACAGAACGCCTCCACGCACCTCATCCTGCACATCCCCCGCCATTGCCACATCACAGCCCATCTGAGAGACCTACACTGGCTCCCCTTCAACAAGAGAATCACATTCAAACTCCGCCCCCACGCTCACAAGGCACTGCACAAACCAGACCAGAATACCTCAACCAATGGCTCTCCTTCTACACCCTGACCCGACAGCTTCGCTCCACCGACCTTGCCCTCCCCACCGTCCTATGCATCCACAGAATGACTGCTGGCAGCCGATTGTCCTCCCACCGCACTGCCAAGACGTGGAAGACTCTTCCCACCCACCTGCATCAGACAAAGGACCTACTTACCTTCAGGTGACATCTTAAGACATGGCTGTTCGACCAGTATCAGCCCCCCTCCCCTCAGACCCTCATGGGCGAGTAGTGCGCTCTACAAATACTCTGATTGATTGATTGATTGAAGGAGCATCTCAGAGCTTCTGGAACCTTGGGGTGAGCTGTTGACCTCAAAAGAACCTTAAAAAACATATGGGAGAAGATCCAGAAGTTTGGAGAAGTTTGCAGAACTTTTTGAAAAAAGCTCCATAAAGGGACCGACCCGCCACGTCAACTATAGCTGGCTTGCTTCAACTGCGACCTGGCCTGGCTTGCAGGTTTGTCCCAGTGAAGAAAATCTCAGGAAAAGTGACAAAGTCCAAACGTAGGAAGTTGACTGGGACCTCCTAGGCAGTGTAGGTGAAGAGGGCTCCAAGGACGTCGGATCAAGATTCAGGTTTGCAGAGGTCGAAGGATTTTCATCTAAAAAAACCCGACTAAGTCCGAAGGTAAATATCTCCACAGAGGGCTCCAACAACACGTATCCAAGGAAGAGTTCCAGGAGGTCGGATTGGACTAGCGACTTGGTCCTGCTGAAGAAATTCTTGAAAAAAACTACTAAGTCCTGGGGTAAACTTTTGACCGAGGCCTCCCACGAGCTGTAGCCGAGCAGGGCTCCTTTGCAGTCGGCCTCAAACTTTGACTTTGCCCCGGTAAAGGTGCGACCAGATTGGCGTTATTAGTTTCTATTCGCTAATAAGCATTAATTGTTTAAAAATTCATATCTACGGTTCCCTTTAGCCAATCTTATCTGTATTGTTGTCATTTTAAAGCTAAAAATATTTCCTATGTTTATAAATTGGTTTTGGATTTTTAAACTGTTTCCTGTGTGTCATTTAATTCCTGGTTTGTGATATTTGAATGATTTATGCTTTGTCTCCTAAGTTAAAGCCTTGTCACTCGTTGCCAGGCTACAAAGGGTTGAGCTGGGTTTAATTTATAGAGATCTAACTGGACCTAAGTGGAGGTTAGGGGCCTATTGCTAAGTGTAGGCACTTAGTGGCCCTTACCAATAACCCATTTTCCAACACTTAGGCAGGGCCAAAATCTAACTCCACCATAGGGGTGGCATTAGCATGGCTTTTGTGCTTTTACTATGTGTGCTGCAATCTGCAGCACACATGGATGAAGCAAAATGCCATGGATGATTGTTTATGTGCAGGAAGGGAATCCTTCCTGCACAGAAACAATCACACCTCTCAACGCGGACATCCTTGCACTATAGTGCAAGGATGCCTGCTTTGGCGTTGGCAGCTTAATTTAGCGTCTGCTCAGGGGGAAATGCAGGGGTGTGCTGTATTCTTGTAAATACGGAACATCCCTGCGTTTTCAAAACTCGCGCAACGTGGTGCTGCTAATTTTGGCGCAGCTCCATGATGCGCCATTGTCTTGTAAATCTGTCCCTTAATGTCCATTACCCTAAGAACTCAGCTGGACCTCATGCAATGAGGCCTGAAGGAGCCTGTTCAGTATTTCTGGACATTCCTGCTTAATCCTTGCATGGGCAGATGTACACCCGGCAATCGTGGTGACCCAAGATAAACAATTATCTGAGTTTTTCTCCCAAGGGCCTCCCAGCACAATGGGGCTCAATCTTAGGCAGCCATCATCATCAGTGACCAGCTCGAACCCCCTACATATGCACTTTTTTCATTCTCCCTTTGATGCAAGGCAGCTGCCTAGTGTCAAATATTAGTAAATCTGGGTTTCTACTTATCTATGAACTGTTCCTTACTCTTTCATCCATTCCATCACTAATCCTTGCACCTTGAAGCTCTTATTCCAGGGCATGATGTACCTGTTAAAATAAAGAATCAAATAAAACAGACAAGCTACTGTTACCTTATTAGCACGTTCATTCATTTACCCCTCCAGACAATTACTCACACAGCCGCACCAATGAAAAAAAGAGTCACTTTATTTTGGAAAGCATCCAGCAATATTGGTTTTGCTAATAGCTTGCAGAGAACCAGCCTTAGCACTCTGAACCAATCTCAGCATCCAAAGAAACTGCAATTCTTATATTAAATCACAAAGGCCCAGATCTAAGAGGGCCTAGTGCCTCCTTGTGCCTCATTAGCATCATTTTTTTATGCTAATGTGGCTCAACAAGACCAAAATCACCACAGCATATTTACAAAGTGGCGCAATGCGTGCATTGCACCACTTTGTAACCCCTTGTGCCACATTATGCCTGCAGCATGCATAATGTATAGAATGGGGGAGTTCCCCTGTTAGGGGCACTGCAAAAATGGCACAGTGGAATCTAAGAGATTCACCTGCATCTTTTTTTGTGGCTACTTTTAACGTCTGCACAGAGCAGGATTTAAAAGGGGACACACCATTGATTTCAATGGGCCCCTATGTACTGTGCAGGATTAGCACCAACATTTTAGCGCTAATCCTACCCAGTACATCAATAGCGTAAAAAATGTTGATACTATTTCCCCTACACTGTGCCATGGTGCGCTGTATATTAAATACGGCACACATATGGTGGCAGTACGGGGTGGTAAGTGGCGCAAGAAAAGTGGTGCTACATTGGATGCAGCACCACTTTTCTTAAATCAGGCCCAAAGTTTTCAGGACAACTTCGGTGTTGTACAATTAAAATGGAGGTGCAAGGCGTCATTCGTAATATTCAGCGAAAATAAAATTGAGGAGTAAATAGATAATATCGCTTTTAAGTAAGCCCCTCAGCATCATTTAGTGAGGTTTATTTCTGAAACACCGATCTCATGGCCATTAATCATTTGTGTTAGTTCTTGAGCATGCACGCAAAAGCTCCCCGGCTCAACTATGGTTTGATTGAAGAAGCACTTAAAGGAAAGCTTTGTTCTCAAAGACGAGGTCTTGGTTTGAGTGTTTCACTGGCCTCATCGGTGAACTCTTTATATTTTCCTTTCTCATAATGCAGCGAATAAGAAAGCCCTTTTGTTATTTTGCAATATAAACCACCTATCTCCTTACATCCACGCCCAAGGCTACTTTTCTGAAAATGCTTAGCACATACTAAACATTCCAAAGGGCTACAGCTCGGTAAAACTTCTCAATCGATAGACACATGTACACAAAAATGCTTAGCACTTTCTGTGGCCGATTCACAAAGACATTTTTAGTACGTGAAGTAGTAGTACTACAGAAGCACTCTTTAAAATACTCCTACATGCCTTTGCGAATCTGCCCTGAAATGTCTGACTCCTATTAGTAAAATTGCGAAGAAGGAACCGTCCTTTCATTTTGTAATAATTGTGTATGATTGTTCCGGTTATTTTCACATTTTATTCCTATTTTAGATGCTTTGGGGCCAGTTCCCATGTGCATGTAAGCATGCACACTGGTATCATGTTTGCATCACCAAGCAAAGTGTTTTGATTTATTTGTTTTGGTCCTATTAAAATCTTTGTTTCCATCACACTTCAGAATTACAAAAAAAAAGCACTTAATTTTTTTCTCTCCTAACTGCTGATTGTGTACAATTCATTCACAGGGTTTTCCATTTTGTTGAGTGTAACAAAAACCTCATACAGAGCCAGATGTACAAATGTTTTTAGCGGTCGCAGAAGGATTATCGGGCCATTTCGACCGCTAAAAAGCATTTTCCCATGTACCAAAGCTTATTTTGTGATTCAGTAAGTTATTACTGAATTGCAAAATGGGTTTAGTGATACGGTATTAGGAAGGGATGTGCTAAGGGCACCCCTTCCTAATAGGAACTCGCAGTGGTATGTGTGAATGTTTTGCAACAGTAATGCAGTCGCAAAACATTCACATTTTAGTGACTCCCTGAAGGACGTCGTAACCCATTCCCAAACAGGAAGGGGTCCCCAAGAAACTCCTTCCCTTTTCAAAAGGTGAGTGCAAACATTTTTTAAGAGCAGGCAGTGGTTCCAAGGAGCACTGCCTGCTCGTAAAAAATAAAAAGAAAACTTTTCATTTTTGTTTTTGAAATGCAGCCCATTTTCCTTCGAGGAAAATGGGCTGCATTTAAAAAAAATGCTTTATTGAGAATGCAAATACAGACATTGTGGTCTGCTGGCCCCAGCAGGCCACCATCCCTGTGAATTTTAGCCATTCCAAATGGGTCACAAATTGCGACCTAACTCATGAATACTGATGATGCAGGTCCATTGCGACACTTTGGGAATCACAAACAGTGTGATACACACTATGGTAAATCACTGTTTGCGATTTCCTAATAGCGAATGACAAAAATTTACTATTAGGAAATCTCAAACACTGAGGCACATACATATGGCCCTTTGTCTTTCCTTTCACACTCTCTGTACTCCAGCAAGAATGTAACATAACGAACTTTACTTTTCTTGCTCGGACTACAAAGTGAAAGGAATTTGTACACAGAAATTCCCATTTGCAGAAAGATAAGCAGCAATTTGCGAGAAGACTTAGCCTGAGATTTGACCTCTCTTTGAAGCACAGAAAACATGACATGGTAAATCAAAAAAATTAAAGGCAGATTTATTTATTGCTTGGACTTTCATGATTCACCAAATATTGGCTCACAGTTTGAGAGACGCTGCTCTACATAGATTAAATTAGATTGAGTTCATGTTCCTGGAAACTTATCTTGTTAGACAAAGAGCTTATCTATGATCCAGTTGGCTACAATGGAGATAGAATGGGTTTATGTGATTAAGAAGCAACTTGCGCCCCCTTAAAAGGTACTGAGGAGAAGGGGTGTTGGGAGACCAGTTATAGGAGAAAGCTATATACTACAGAAGCAATAATTACAACATTTCTTACTGTTATGCCCTTTACATGACACTCAGCAATACACTGTTTCAAGGGCTAAACTGGAATATTTCAAAGGTAAAGGTGGGTTCTGCGTGACTGAGACAAAGATTCACCATTCTGAGTTTTTGGTACATCGTGCCCTGTTTTAGATTTTTTGCCACAAAGCAAAATAGGAGTGGGAAGTGTGTTTAATTTAATATTGTCTGGAATGCACAACATTTAAAACATACCACTTGAGTCACTCCAAGAAGACAAGCTGAGGAGAACACGTACTTGCCTTCTTCGTTAATGGATACCTGCTGATTTGCCAGATATAACTGTGGTTACCTCTTACTCACCCTGTACGTTTGCTTTCCCCCGGTTTTACAGGATTGGAGGTGTCACTATCCAGGTAGGTCAGAGGACTAACGTGGGTGAAGCCTGCTTGCTACTGTGGGACACTCCCCCTGGGGACAGAGGGTGCAGAATGACGCAAGAACGAAACAGGCTTCCTGTCTGTTGACCAGATGGTACTGGTCAATTCTTGCGATCCTAGACACACTAAAAAGTGGAATAGAGTGTGATGATATAGTCCTGAAGATTTGAGCATTTTTCAAGCTAACACTGCTATCAGAACTTGTATAAAAACTCCTTGTGATACCATTTCAATGAAGGAGATGATGCAGTTTGCATGCCTCCCTAACAAGTCTCCCCCTCCAAAGGCTACATTTAGTTATTTTTTCCACTCTTACCTTTTGGCTGGAGTCACGAAGCTACAGTCCTACCACATAATCATCATATAGAATCGTGTGGAGACCAGACATAGGTTTCAGGTTTTTCCCAGTATATATATTTTATTTTCATAAAAGAGTCTACTTCCAAAAGTAAAGAACTTCACTAAGTCACCAACTTGTACCTGACGGTATACACTTGCAGATCAGCCACAGACAGTGCCAGGCCAGGCTTGCAGAGAATGGTTGCTCATGATGTCTCAAGTGTCTGTGTGTCCCATTGGACAAGATACACATTTTAATGGCTTTATTTCTTATCTGCCTTGCTGCTTGGCTAGTTGCTTCATACATACAGAGACATATTTACTAATATTTCAAGCAATGCAACACAACACAGCAAGGCAACTTGCTGCATTGTGTTTCATGAAAGGGAGAGTGCCGATATGCACCTCTGCTCTCTCCTAGTGCTTGTGCACTGTGAGCTGCCTAGTGCCAATGTAGGCACCGTTGTGGCATGCTGCAAGAGTGCCTGTGTTACAAGAAGGATTGTTTTTGTGCAGGAAGGCACCCCTTCCTGCACAAGAACAATCATAAAAAGCAATTTCCTCTCTCTATGCATGATGGAGACTGCATCATACATATAAAGAGGAAATAAAATATAAATATATTACTGCTCATTTTGTCTTTCTGTGGTAGTCACACAATTTTGGCACAATCCCGGTTTTACTGCCTTTAGTACATTTGGGATTGAATTAAATTTCATGGGTGAATGAACAGGAAAGGCCATGCTCCGTCCATGGAAAACTTACTACAGCAAAATAAAGCGTGATAGAGCACAAGTGACTGAACTGGGTCACATTTCTTTACAAAGTCAGGCAAGGTGGCGCAATTAGCCCCTTGCTTGGCTTTGTAAATCTCATTTAAGGACTAGCATTACCTTGTAACAAATTACATCATTCAAGGACAATGCAAGTCCATAGTAAATCTGCCAGGCAGTTTGTCTAAGAACGACTTTGCGGTTTCAGCCAACTGACCAAGGGTGAGCCAAAGATTCGTCAGTCAGTGATGGGTGATGCAGTGACTAACAATAAGTACTTCTTATGTGCAATTCCTAAATGTATAGAGGCATAGTTTCAAGAAAGTGGCACATCAGCTCTGATGCGCCACTCTTCTTGTGTCGCCCTCTGCCCCCTAACATCACCATGGTAGCACTGTATTTACTATACAGCGCACCATAGCACAGGTTAGGAAAATAGCGTCAAAATTTTTGAAGGCTATTGTGGTGCTTTTTTTTTTACACTGCTCCAGCAAAGGTCCGGGGTGCCCATTAGGTATAATGGCAGCATAATTTAATGCCTGCCCTAAGCAGGCATTAAAGCAAGCATCTAAAATGACGGAAAAAATGGTGCAGTGAAATCTTATAAATTTCACTGCAACATTTGTTTTGGCCTCCCTGCGGGGGAACACCCCCTTGCATACATTGTACCTGATGCAGGTATAATATGATGCAAGAGGTCACAAAGTGCCGAAATGCATGCATTGTGCCACTTTGTAAATTGGGGGCACAGTGCGGGCCTCCTTAACGCTGCCTTAGCATCAAAATAATTATGCTACTGTGGAGCAAGGTGCATGTGAACATGCACTTTAGTCTGGTCACATCACTGCTAACTTGATTGATGAATTCTGCTTCACTGGCTCATTTTTTGTTACTCTCCTGAGGAAAGAAAATCAAGCAAGCATATTTCAGATGCACCTCATCCTATTCTAAGACCCCTGTTGCCGCGCTCCAACCAATCCCCTCCTGTGAGTTGTGAATTGACTGCCTGACACTTTCTTATTTCAGAATTTGAAAAAATGTACCTCTTTTAGACTCCTTTCCCAAAAGAATATTCCTCTGTCTCACTCCTTCACCCTTGCTACAACAGTCTAACTCAGAAACGGTAGATATGCATAAAAATAGGGCAGTGATCACAAAGAGATACCTAATAAACCTACTAAAGATACTACACCAACAAACGTGTATTTTCTGCATTACCAAATTTGTGAGAACCAAATCAACACATTTCTGAAAGTTAGTGAGAGGCTAGCGCTAGTGAAAAACACGTGTTCTTAAATCAGGCCATGACCACTCATATATAAAAATAAAACAGCAAGGAAGAGATATTCTAATGTCAAGTTCTGAATACAACACTTCATTAAAATAACTCAAGATCAGTGAGAAGTGTATTTTTTTTTTTTTTTTTTTTTTTTTTTAATAGAGCAATCAGATATTATCCAATAGACCTTGAATTTGACATAAACTCACAATCCCAGGATAGCGAAAACCTGAGGGCATGCCTCAAGGTTTCAATTTTAATTAAGGATTTTAAGGAAAAAGCATGTAAAGCAGCTTATGTGTTTTTTTCTCGTGATAATTATCCTGCCTGTAATTAAACATCATTGTAAGGCAGACATGTGAGAGGAAACCTATTCAAAATTATGTTGTTCTTTAAATGAAATACAAAATCATCATTAAAAATCATGCTTTCCAGATCATTTAGTATGCAAATTCCTGTTTAATACTTCAGAGTAGTATGAAAATAAACTGCATTTTTGGAGGAAAACTTCGGTATTCTGCAGTTTTGAAATAATGTGCCAACTTAAAGAAAGACAGTTCAAAAGTTAATGTGACAGTTTGGCATTTGGCTGTTTTTCCTCGAATTGAGACCATTCTTTGAGCCTTGTGTTACAATCTAGTCTACCCCGGTGGCCGCTTTTGGTGGCATCATAATAAAGCTATCTACAGAGACCTCAGGGGCACATTTATAAGCCCCTAGCACCTTCCTGCATCACATTAGCATCTTTTTTTATGCTAATGTGGTGTTAGGAATGCTTTTATGCCGCACCGTATTCACAAAGTGGCGCAATGCCCACATTGCGGCACATTTGCACCCCCTTGCACCACATTATGCCTGCGCCAGGAATAATGTACACAAGGGGGTGTTCCGACGCTAGGAGGCCCACAAAAATGGCATAGTGAAAGCTTCAAGATTTCACTGCACCATTTTTGGCGTCATTTTTAAACTCTGCTCAAAGCAGGCATTAAAACAATGCACCCATAGAAACCTATGGGCCTCCTTGCACTTTCCTGCACGAATGTCAAAACTGTTGACGCTAGTGCAGCAAATCACTACAATAGCATTAAAAAAATTGATGATATTGGCCTAATGACTGCCATGGTGCGCTGTATTGTAAATACAGAGCAATCATGGTGTCGTTAAGTGGGGCAGGGGCGACGCAAGAAAACTAGCACATCAGCATTGATGCGCCAGTATCTTCTCGATATATGCCTCTTAATGTACCACAAGGCCTGAGAAGCACAAAACAGGACTGCAGCAAACCCAATTTCTTAAAATGGGAGATAGGGATTTCTCTTTTATGTCACTAAGAGTAGAAAAAAAGACACAATGCAAATAGCTCCAGCAACAGGCTGGTGCAAATACATGTGTCATTATCTATTTCTACTTTTTCAGTAATGCAACATATTAATCAAATAGGGAAGCTTAGGAAAGCTGTGTTATGAAACTTCAGGACCGATCATGTCTTACTGCCTTCCACACTAAACAGACGCAAACAAAATAAACAACATGCCACTCTTAACGATTTTGCATCCCCTTGTCTATAATACAATAAGGCTACTCTACAAAAAAAAATACACTCATGTCACTCTCAGCCACCAAGTCCACCAGAACCACACACAGAACCAACAAAATGCCTTCTGAGCCTGCTGGAAGAGGAACACTATATTGAAAAACAGGACTATTGTGACCCTCACACAGTTATCACAACTAACAACACACCTGCTACAAAGCTCAAAATACACTGCTCACCCTTCTCCAAAACAAAACAACACCACCAAAAACACACATTTTCTAAACTGCCTGCTCATAAATGCTTGATCACTCTAAAAAAACAAACACCACATCTATGAGCTGCTCATGCAAACACGACCTGACTTACTATTCGTAATGGGATCATGGTTGGGAGATGATATGGCACCAGTGTTGCATGAAGCCATTCCTCTGGGCTATCAAACCATCACACAAAACCATATAGGCAAGAGAGAAGCTAGACTAGCTATTATATTCAAACAAGCAGTAAATCTCAGTAAAACAGTCACAATTTCCATACAAGGTTGTGAGGCCCTCCTCACCAGATGGAACCCTACACCAGCCTCCTCCTGTAACTTTCTCCTCCTTTACAGACCTCCACCTAACAACTCAATATTCCCAGACACTTTTCTAGATACAGTCTCAAACCTTAAAACATTATACTCACACCTATGTATTCTTGGGGACCTAAACATTTGGTTTGACAAACCCAATATGCCCCATCCAAAATCTATCAACACTGGCCTAGTTACATTGAACCTAAATCAGATTGTACACAATCCCACACACATCACTGGACACATCCTAGATGTCATTTTTGCAAAGCCTAAACTAGTTACTGTTCAAAGCATCACATCAATCACATGGTCAGACCACCATTTGATAACTTTCCAGCATAAAACACCACAAATCATCACATCCCATAACAACTTACATACATGAATCTATCGACCATGGAGCAAACTCTCATTTGAGGACTTAGAAACACAACTAAAAGCCAACATAGATCTAGATACAATTCAATTTGTTCCAAAACTTTATGAGTGGTTACAGGAAGCTTTTGATATCCTAATACCACTCAGAGACACTAAGCAGTACAAAAGAAAACCAACACCTTGGAGAAACACAGAATTCGAGAAGATAAAGCAACAAATCAGAAGGTCGCAATGGACCTAGTTCAAAACAAACAACATTCAAGACAAACGTCAGCTTCACAAACTTAACAGAGTTTACAAATCATTGATCAAAAAAGCTAAAAAAGTTAGTACTCAGACAGAATTCAAAATGCTAAATCTGCAAGTAATTATTTTTATAAAATTCTCAATGAAATTTGAAACCTAAATTCATGGATGGAAGTCATCCCACTACTCAAGATTTCACAAACAAACTGGCAACTATTACACCCCCTTTCCAAGAATCCCCTCCAAGAATAAACCAACCCAGCCTCTGCACTCCTTCAAACAAATATCACAAGGTGAATGTCTGGATTTGGTCAAAGCAAGCAGACCTTCCAGTTGCCCTTCTGTCCCTTGCCCACCACACATCTTCAAAAATATTATTTTATCTACTTCTGCTGCCACACCTATAGGAAGAATCATCAATAACTCTTTAACTACAGGACGTTTTCCTGAAGACCTGAAAAAGACATACATACGTTCATTATTAAAGAAAACAAACCTAAACCCACAGGACCCCAACAGCAATCAGCACTCATAGCAATCTGGAATGATCTTAAAATCACAGTTGACCGCAATGGAGTTGCTGCACTACTTCTCTTGGACCTCTCAGCTGCCTTTGATACTGTTGACCATGACACTTTAATTAAAAGTCTCCACAAAGCCGGCATAGTAGGGACTCCTCTCGACTGGATTGCATCCTACCTTCAAAACAGAACTAGTATTATCTATTATCCCCCTTTGTCGTCCAAACCCTACCTCACAAAAGCGGGGTTCCCCCAAGGATCAATCATCTCACCTATGCTTTTCAACATCTACACGATGTCCTTACCAGAACTGATCAATGATTTTCAACACACATGCTACAACTATGCAGATGGCACACAAATATTACTTGAATTGCAAACCCAAAGAGTCTTTGAAAACTCACAAATCTTCAGTTGCTTCAGAGCCGATGATCATTGGATGACTTGGAGCCAACTCAAACTGAATGCTTCCAAAACGGAGATACTCACATGTGCAGACTGGAAACATTTTGCCCCACTGTGCGCCTGGCCTGACGATCTCGGACCACCTCCTCAAGTATCCAAGGAAGCTAAAAACCTTAGAATTACCATGGACTCCAAGTTAACATTGAATGCCCAAGTGGACAAATTAGTATGATTAAGTTTCTTCACCTTCAAGACTTTGTGACGCATCTTCCCCCACCTCAGATTTCCGCACAAGGTGCAGGCTACTATCTCTCTTGTTCTATCCAAACTGGATTATGCCATTGGCCTCTACCATGGATCAACTCTATCTATTATGAAAAAAACTTCAAAATATTCAGAGCTCAGCTGCCAGGCTACTATTACATGTAAAGCCACAAGTTCACATCTCCCCTGCCATGAGAGCACTACACTGGTTACCCATTTCCAGAAGATCCACCTTCAAGCTGCTTTGTATCACCCACAAAGTTATACGTGGAACAGGACCGCTTTTCATCAGAAACAAAATAATCAAATACATTCAACAAAGAAACCTCCGCTCAAGATTGGCACCCCACCTTAAAACACCACCATAGAAGAAAAAAACAATAGGTATCACATCCTTCTCCGTTCAAGCAGCCAAACTATGGAATTCATTACCCCCAAATTTAAGATCCACAGATAACTATCTTGCCTTCAGAAGACTACTCAAGAGTTGGCTGTTTCCTTCATAACGACCATACTCAAACAGTAATGGACTGCATATGCCTGTGTTGCTAATTATTTATTTTCTGATTATGTGTATATTCTACATATGTATAGTTCTGTAAGAAATATGTATTGCTACTATTTTATAATAATAAATTATACACCTACTCTTTAAGCCTGTTTAACAAATGTAAATTTACTCACGGTTAAATAAATATATATGTGTGTGTGTGTGTGTGTGTGTGTGTGTGCATGTGGGTACAGATATATATAGGTCATTGCATAGCTCCTAGATAAATTGTTAAATTAGATACTTATGAATCCCTGCTTTAATTTTTATATCACAATGATCAAACATGATCTTATCTATTTGACAGCAAGCATTTTGCTGTTAAAGAAATTGAGGAATGATAAATGAATGTTGGAAAAGTACACTTATTAATTATCTTCAAATAGTACAAATCTTGAAAGTCTGTGTTTATACAATACTACTTTACTTCTCATAGTCTATACCCATTATTATATTCCTTGCACATATATTCCCTTGCTCTGTATTTACATATCTATTTATTTGTTACTCTAGTCCTACTGTAATAAATAAAAATAACTACAAATAAATACAATTACATCTATAAATAAAATTCAAATTATAAATAATGACATTAAATAAAAAATAAAAAAAATGTAAAACAATTGAAATAATATAAAATATATATATATACATATATATATATATATATATATCCACCAAACAAGTCCCGGAATACTGAGGCTCAAAAAAGTGTCGGTCCGACCATGGTTTTCGGGAATAACCATTAATTAAATCAAATGAATTCTTGTAACCACAAGAAAGGTCAGGACACTTCCAGTGAATATAAAAGTTTTACTGTCATACAGATTCTTTCTTCCAACGCGTTTCAGCTGTAGCCTTGTTCACAGATGGGGGAACTGAACACATTAGCATACAAATACCCAAATCTAACAAAACTAACAACAGACAAATGCAACAGATAAAGCAACTTACTGTGCAAACGCAGTGGCCATATTGGACTAGTGTGTAATACATAGGATACCTTACACTATTTTATGATAATATTTGCCTTATCATTGAACCCCTCAGGTCCACTAGAATAATTGAATTATATACTCAGTAAATTATATTAAAGCATAAGTCTATATCATTAATATACAAAGTCAAATAATATCCAGAATCTTACTATACCTATTGATCTGCCTATGTAATAAACTTATTAATAAACTAGGTATATGTTATTATCATAAATTATTACAAATTGTATATCCTAATATCACTGCATCCTCTTATACTTAACATATACCATACAGATACTCAAAACCATATCCACTGCATTACAGTCAATAATTTAATGTGCCCATAAAACCCCATACTTAATAATCAGAAAACCCTGTGCAAAAACACAATAATAATAATGTCAATAAATACACATTACTCTATAATTAGAACAATAATAAAAATTTGATAATCAAAGCTTGTTGTAAAAAATTATACCCAGAAATATCTATCCAAGATGACTACTCATCTCCTCACTGGAGTTTAAACCCCCAGGCGAGAGAGTCATAAACCTAATGATATATTTGGACTCCAAAATACATAAGGCTTTTTGTCTGTCACCCCCCGCATATTAGACTTGAGATGATCACACACCAAGTAACTTAGTAATTTCTCATCACCTTGATGTACCTCTTGAAAATGTCTCGCTACTGGGTAATTGCAGTCATTATTACGGATAGCTCTTATATGTTCAAGGATTCTCTTTTTGGCCTTGTGAATCATACTACCCACATATAACTTGTCACATGGGCATCTCAAACAGTACACACAAAATTCGGTAGTACAATTATAGTGTCCTGTAATCCTGTACTTGTTCTGTCCATCACCCCAGATAACATCCGTACAGATGACACTATGAGCCAGATGTAGGAAAGGTTTAGCGACTCGCAAACGACGAAAAACGCCGTTTGCGAGTCGCTAAAGCCCATCTGGCATGTAGAAATGCATTTTGCGAGTCGGAAATAGGAAAGGGTGTTCCCTTCCTATTTGCGAGTCGCACTGGTATGCAATTCCATTTGCGACCGCAAAAGCGGTCGCAAATGGACTCGCAGTTACCATCCACTTGAAGTAGATGGTAACCCAGTCGCAAACGGGAAGCTTTGTGTTTGGACCAAAAAATAATTTTTCAGAGCAGGCAGTGGTCCAATGGACCACTACCTGCCCTGAAAAATACAGAAACAAAAGGTTTTGGTTTATTTTTCAAAGTGCAGCTCGTTTTCCTTTAAGGAAAACGGGTTGCACTTTGAAAAAAAAACTGCTTTATTTAAAAGCAGTCACGGACATGGAGGTCTGCTGTTCCTAGCAGGCCTCCATCCCCGTGAGTGCCCTGAGTCGCTATGGGGTCGCAAATTGCGACCCACCTCATTAATATTAATGAGGTGGGTCTTTGCGACCCCATAGCGACTCGCAGAAGGTGTCTGAGACACCTTTCTGCATCCCAAATTGCGACTTGCAATTTGCGAGTCGCAGGGACTCGCAAATTGCAAGTCGCAATTTGGGACTTTCCTACATCTGGCCCTATATCTGCAAGTTTTACAATGTTGGCAGCATTAGAATCCCGTAATAGGAACACCAGTCTGCATCGTACTGTCGGAACTCATCACCATATTATGACTCAAATCATCACGTATAGATCTCCCTCTATGAAAAGTAATAGATGGCAGATCCTGAACAACCCTCCTCAAGTGAAGATCTGTTTGTAAGATGTGCCATATATATGAAAAATAATATATACATAAAAAAGAATATATATTTTAGTCTCTTGTAGGCTTTACTCTGCTTCTCCATCACCCTATCTCTATATCAATCTATCCTACATACCACTCTGACTCATCCCAAACCCATTCTACTACTTTCATCTCCAAAATAACCCTTCCTAAGCTCTTCTCTTCTCTACCGCACCTGGCACACCTAAACCTCAGTTTACTACCATGATCTTCTAAACAACCCTACTAAATTCTCCATCAGGTATCTCACCTTTGACTCATCCAAAACCCCTCCTGCTACTATGATCTCCCTATCTCTTTCCACAGACTTTTCCCTTCTCCATCACTCTTTTACTTAACCCAAGCCTCATCCTATTACTATAAACTCTCAATTAACACTTCTGGATTCTTCCCTCCTCTATCCTTCCATTACTCTAGTCAATCCAACAAACAAACTCACATATCCTCTGCTCAAATTATCTCATAATAATACTGATACTGTACTCATATTTCCCTATACTAAGCCATCACTAATTCCTCTTGGGTTCTTGAGTAGGGTTTCCACTCGCCAAAAAGCGATTTGATGCCTCGTCAGGGGTGGTAAGTGCTAGATAAATACAATTACAATTACTTCAAGGAGGCACTGGTGCTGTCTTTTAATGTGACCGTATGCCTTCTCATAGGTCTTATTACATATTTCAAACATAATTTCACCTAATGCATAACAACATCCTTTAATCGCGTTCTAATTTTCTTTTCTGACCAATCTCCAGTGTTTCATAGCAGCATCTCATCCCTAGATTGAAGATACCGAATGAACCATATTAGATCATCATGTATATTTTAGCATGCTTTGAGTTGTAGTCTTGCTATTGCGAATAATAAGTTACCTTTGTAAGCCGTTCATAATTCTAGGTAGACTACTTCGGGTGCAGAATAACATGGAAGACAGAACAAGCTTTTTAAAAGTTTTGTTTGTTTAGTCTCAATCAAACTGTTTGATTAGTACCAGAAAGGCAGGTCTTTCATAAAGTCTGCCATAAGCCCAAAGAAGTGGTATTAAAGCAAAGCTTTGGATGGATCGTCACGGTGAGGTTATAGTTGGATCAGAATTTCTGTAGGAAGCTCATTTTATGTCCTGCTAATAACTTTGTTGCATTTTAACAAATCTGCATGAAGCTTTCCATAACAAATCAACTTTGGTTTTGTAGTGAAGCCATTTTAGTGATGTTTGTGGACATCTAACTTTAGCACATAGGCCTGATGTCTGTGCCCCTCAGCCTAGTAACATTTAATTTAATTTTATTTAATTTGATTCTTTTAGAAACAATCTCATTTGTGCTGATGTGTCATTTTCCTTTATCTTGCTGTCCTTCAGCTCAGAAAAGCATTTACATTTCTTACCACAACATTCTTTCCCTCTGTACTTTATTCAAGGCTGCAACAATATAGGGTTGCCAGCACAAAGAGGTACACTGCATCTCTAATATTTCACAGAAACATACGTATTTTTACATGGGGACATTTTTCTCAGAACGCTAGCTGTTTTATTATAAAAACATCTCTCTATACCCTGCATGTTAGAGGGACGTTCCAGCCAGTTGCCCACTATCGCAAGCTGTCTGACTTCGCTACAGCTGCTTTCTGAGACTGCTAGTTCCCTGGCATATATGGGGAAGGTGTCTCAATAGATGAAATGTTTCTTCACTACTGTCATAATTAGCTATGGGGGATGATGTCTTACCGGTGGGGTCCTGAACGTCGGGTTAGGGCTTATCCTGCTGTGCTCTAACATAGAACATTAGTGGCATAGGTAGAAATCACACATCTTGTATAGTGACAGTATGGTGGGACCTTTCTTGTGTTTCACTTTTTTGTCATCATTATGCTTCTAGTATGTTTTATCATCCTAATTATTGCAGTTCATCTCATTTTATCTAGGACACAGCTGATTCAATAATTATTGAACCATTCCCTGCTTCTGTTTGTCTTTGCATGTGTGAGATGAATGTAGCTGATAGAGAAGAAGTAGATCTGATCTACTACGAGTTCCCTGAGAGGTCACAATGGCATGCGCCCAGGTGCAACAAATCATCCCTGCTCTTGGGCATAGGTGAGGCACTGCCTGGATGGATTAGGCTGACAGTTGTCACATGGTGTGGTATTGAGTTCAATTAGCACAATTCAGGTGATGCTGCCGCCCAAATCCAGCAGCCTCATTGGTGCAATGAGAGCCCATGCGACAAGGCACCACCAACGTTTGGTCAGGCACTGATTTTCAGACCTTCCTCAGTATCTCTGTCTCACTACATGCTAAAGGCACCTCAATACTATTGACGGAGACGTCCCTGGTTTGGAGGATTTCCTCCTCAGCTAGATAGGTAGTACCTATTTGATTCTGTAGGTTGTTCAAGCTTGAACCTTAAAAGGACCAATCCTCATCTGGTGTCCTTATCTCTGAGCAGGTACATTTAACATGGTGAACCTGCAACAGGTGATGATTGCAGTAAACATGTGACCTTCCCTCACTGCTTATTTATTAGCTAATGGCCTTACAGCTCAGGGGTTTCCTGTTACCTTTGTAGTTGAGGCTCATCCAGCCTATAGAACAGAAATAATGTATTCTTGGGTCCATTTTTTAGCAGTTAATGGGAACACCAGTACATTTTATCATTATGCACCTGTTAATGTACCTGCATATGCATAGTTAGAGATACCTCTATTTTTTCAAGACCTCCATAGCTGGCTTGATGGTACACTACCCCACAAAATACTTCATGTTAGGTTAGGTCCTCTGAATAATGATGGTCCGACCTGGCCCTTATTGGCAACATACACACCACATCCTGATGCATGCACCCTGGCGGAAGCTGAGGTGTGTCGCTTATACATTGAGCTTACAGCTAAATAAAGACTCTTAGTAGAGTTTGTAATGCAAACCTTAAATACTAACCAAGTAAACGCTGCTCCAGTGCAGCTGCACGCAGTCACACCAGGCTTAAACCGTACAACTGGACATTGAATTATGGGCAAGGTACCCGCCAAACCGGAAGAAATTCAGCTTTGGTTAGCTCAAAAAATAAATGTGCTGGAAGCAGTTTTTCCCCATACGGGACCTCAAGATAAACAGAGAATTCTCACTATGTTCTCACTATGTGCCTGCCATTTGGGATGGTTCCCACATTGGATAACTGCAATACTTGGAGCACGGTATTTGCCCTGCTCTATTCTATCCCATTCAGTACACCAACACTTGCAATCTTCCAGAAGCATTAAAACAAATTCAAGAAGAATAAGGGGCTGCCCCGGCACTATATCATTGGGTATAATTAATGGCCAATTTTGCCACTGTGTCTTCAATAATTTTAAGTAATCTTAAAGGGGAAGCAGTAGTACTAGCAGTGTGCATGTGGCACTAGGACATTCCTGTAAATGATCAAGAACATGAGCTGCCAAAGATCATCGCTAATACCTGCTCTAGTATTGTTCTGGATAGTCTGGGAGGCAGACCTGGTAAACCACAATTACAGAGTAAATCCAATAAGGATTATACCAAGCAAGCAACTGAGGCTTCTAAAAAGGGTTGGCATAAACAAAAACACTTAAAAAGAAAGGGGAGAATGTCTGCGTTTGAACATCCCTCAAAACCGCTATAACCTATGAAATAGAGATAATGTGAAAACTCCTGATTGATGTCAATATAATAATACACACTAATCTTGTTCCTTTCAGGACTCTCTCGATAAATACAGTGAGAGAGATAGGTGGTCAGAAGAGTGAACTGAGTATGTGAAACCGAGAAAAGAGTCACAATGCTCATCAGACGTTTCTGTTAAGAAAGAAGAGAAACTTCCTCGACAAAAAACTCAATTAAAAAAGAAGAAGGTGTCAGCGATTTCTGTATGAAATGCCACTGAGGAACAGGAAGTGGGCACTGGCCCTGCTAGACAGTGTGGGAGAGATCACAATAGTTTGCTGGAATCTTCAAGGGCATCTAGTGGTGAAAGCAACTAACGACTTCTTCCAAGTTGAGACCGTGGACATGCATGTCTCCACACCCGGTAGGGTGAATAAGCTGAACATACAATTAGAAGGCGACATTGAGCTCACAACTGATGCTATCTTTAGGGATCGCATAACTACCATTTATGATATTTTATTGGCTGAAAAAGATTGGCCACTAGAATTTGTCCATAATATCCCATTTGCGGAAGAGGTAATTGAACCATCTTTCTCACCACTAGTTCCAGTAAAGCTCAAGAAGGCTTGCACTATTAATTGGACATTGTTACAGCCACCCGTGCCGTATTGTAGCCATGTAGGGTTTAATAAAAATGTTCCTTATCCTAACATAACAATTAGGTCCCAACCACAACCTCAACCCCAATATCTAATCAAACATGAAGCTAAAGCACCCGTGGAAGAAATACTCAACCAGTTGGAGTAACAGGGCATAATTGAACCCTGTGTCTCACCAATAAACAATCCGTTGTTCCCTGCAGCTAAACCACACCATTCATGTAGAATAGTCTTCAGACATTTAAATAGTCATACACACACATTTTCAATTCAATACACAGAATACTGCACTTATTAACAATAGAGTGCACAAAAATACAAAACAACCTTGGATATTTCCAGCAGTTACTTCTGCCAAATATATAGCACCTGAATGTAGGGATTTAACAAGTTTTAGCGCTGTGTGATCGCAAAAAAAGTTTTGCAGATTTCCACAGGGGTATAAAAACAGTTCAGGATTGTTTTCAGCTTGTGTAACTTAAATTTTGCACAAGATGGACCCTGAGGCAGTGTCCTACATAGATGAAACCTACATTACAGATGATGATCTCATTCAACATATAAGACAGGTGAGCTGCATTGTTGTGGGATTCGCCTAATTAGGCTGCAGGTTTAATTAAAAAAAAATAGCTTTCCTTAGTGTCCTATCAGATGGAGTCAAGAGCCTAGCTCCCCACTTTCTAGAAAAGTGTGCACAATTCCAACCACTGACCACCATTGGAAATCTCCAGTCATTTTCAGACTTTTTAAACTTTGGCAGAACTTACATTCCATATGATGCACAATACATTAAACCATTCTATGATTTATGAATCCTAATTTTTCTAGTAAATATTGGACAGTTGAACACACACATGTTCCTACAGCATTGCAACAAGACATGCTTGCAGCTAAACACTTATACGCAAGGGGCAACAAAACAAATTTGGCCATCAGAGTAATAGCTGGTGCTATTGGTTTCACCTATGTAATGTTCAATGAGAATGATACAGTCTCTATAGCATTTACAAATCACATCTGTATTCCATAGCTGAACAATGCTTTGCTCGCACAGAAAAAATTCTGACTGCTGTTCAGATGGCTGTCATTAAAGAGATACCTTTGGCCCAGGGGAAATGCATTATTGTCGCATTTCCGATTCCAGCCCTCAAGGCTGTTACAAAAGCCAGCTTTCCTAATGCCAAGGTACTACATCCACATTGTATTCAATGGGCAACATCTCTGATGGCCACCACTGATGTTGATTATGTTTTCGACCCTAAATTACAAACTCAAGAATTTCTCCAATATGAACTAGAATATCCTATTCCAGGAAACATTTTGCCTATTCAACAATATCCTACAATCATTTTCACTGATGGTTCAGCTCAACCAGCAATAGGCATTAAACATCAATACTCGGCCATCTGTGCAGTTGTGAGGGGCTACTTGAAGGATGGTGAATTCTATCCACAGTATACCTACACTCAGAACTTAGGGGACTGCGCTGCACAATAAGCCTTCAATGAATACCCGTATTACTGGTGCCAGAATGGGTTCAGAGATTCAAAATGCAATTCCATTAAACACAAGTTATTGTGTGGGAATGTAGAGGATCTGAAAGAAACGCTACCCAATGTCCATGTAGTTCATGCATAGGGATATCAACATGTTGGAATACATGTTACAGGAAATACCTTGGCTGATGAAGCACCAAAATCAGCAGTAGCTAGGCTTTTGTTGCTGCAATAACTCATTCACAGAGGATGAAACATTGGCTGCTGTGAAAACTTCAGCTGAAAGTAAGCCCACTCCAAAGGCATATCCTGCTACATATATAGCCTAAATACTGCCCTAGTAAAAATACCAGGGGTGGGTGATCATGTGATCCCCACCCAAGATCAGAGGCCTGAGTTGATTAGAGTAGCGCATGAGGGAGTAGCTTCTGCCCATGCTGGTGTGGTGGCTACTATATCATTACTACAATCATGTTACTGACAGTATGTCATTTGCTGTGACATCTGTTAGCAAATAAAAGGATCCACCACCAAACGCCCACAGCAGACACCCCTCTTTATTTCCAACAAATAAAAGGATCCACCATCACATTCCCACCGCAGACACCCCTCTTTATTTCCAACAAACCTCTACAATGTGTGTACCTGTACTATTATGGTCCCTTGATACCTGATGCTGCATACCATTACATATTAGTTGCTGTTGACTAAAGCTCCAGATTTTTATGGGTATGGCCACAAAATTCAGCTGACCCTCGAACTGTAATTAAAGATTTGCAAGTCTTTATCGCCACAAGTGCAGTTGCGGCTTTCCACTGTGACCAGGGCCGTGCTTTTACCTCAAGGGCATTCAGGACACCATGGTTTTTTAAGGGTCCATCTGCACTATTCCACTCCGTATCATCCTGAGGGAAATAGTGTTGTGAAGCGAAGAAACTGAGACTTAAAGCAATCCATAACAGCAAGAGTATTAGTCATGGGTCATAGTAGTCTTAGTCACCTGTATAGAGTCTAGAGTGCACTTATTAATCTTCCCAGAAGGTTCATTGGAGGGCATACCCCATATGAAGTCCTGTTTGGAACACAAATGTATATTCCAGATCTTGATTTTCCTGGGGTGGATGTGGCAAATACACCTTTTGACCTAAATTAATCTGTCACTGTCTTGTAGGACCTACAACTGTTCCGTGACGACAGTGCATCTGCCGATGCTGCCTCCTTGGGAATAAGAGATGCAGCAATAACACCTACCGGCTGGATTCCAAAAGTTGGGGATCCAGTGTGTGAAAAAATTGCTGTGAAAAAGGAGTTCAGTCCTTCCTATTGTGTACTGGCCCCAGTCCTGTGAATACAGGGTACCAAAATTATTATTCTACTTCCGCTGCCTGTTTCTAAAGAAAACTGCTTTGGCTCCATCGACAATGTCAAGTTGCACCATATGGGCGATCTAACACAGCAAACCTACAGGACTCCTGGTTAGTCCTCAACTCCCTCTCACTACAGACCAGGACGTTCCTCTACAGGGTTTGAGCAGCAACGCTCACACTTCCCAAGCTTGGGAGGAGTGGAAGATGATCTTTTATTAGTACCACTATCTTCTTCTGTGACACCAAACATCCACAACAGTGAGAAAAATTCAACTCAAATGGATGGAATTGTTTACTAAGAACCACCAAGTGAGACTTCTGCCAGTTCTCTTCTTCCAAACACGTCTCCAGTTTTTGCACAAACTGCTTCTGGATTTTTTGCCGATGTCAACGACTCTTTCACCGACTCATCTATTTCCTCTGCAACAAGACTGTCAAAAGCACATAAGCTGATAAATTGGCTCAAAATGAACTATTTAATTTGTCCATTTAGCTGCCTATGGCTCTTATTAACTGAACTTGCCTTAATTCTTTGGACGGGGTTTGTCATCCTCTTTTTCTTATTAATACTTAGGCCCTCATTACAACCGTGGTGGTCGGTGTTAAGGCGGCGATAATACCGCCAGCAGGCCGGCTGTAAAAGTATTGGGATCATGACCACAGCGGAAACCGCCAACACAGACAGCCACTTTAACACTCCAACCACAATGGCGGTAACAACAAACACATTGGCGGTAACCTCCAACAGACAGGCGGAAGACAATGTACCGCCCACCCCATCACAACCCACCCATCTGCCAGCTTTTCCGGGGCGGTACCAACGCCATCAAAAGCACTGCAGAAACAGAACACAGAAGGGAAACCACTCATCTC
This sequence comes from Pleurodeles waltl, assembly GCF_031143425.1. Taxonomy (NCBI): domain Eukaryota; kingdom Metazoa; phylum Chordata; class Amphibia; order Caudata; family Salamandridae; genus Pleurodeles; species Pleurodeles waltl. Next base: position 467,801,983 of record NC_090437.1, read on the forward strand.
TCGACACTCAACGAAGAACTAGGATGCCATGGAGCCAGAGCTACAGGTCCTGCCCATGCTGGCCTAACCCCTCATCTACCAGAAATACGAAAGGCGGCAGCGACGACCATGGTGAGTACTGCACCTAGTACACAGGGGAGAGGAGAAGAAAAAGAGAGTGACACACACACGCAACACCCCCACCCCCACCCTCACCCACAACACCATACACAGAAAACACATGCAACAACATTACATTTACAACCCGTAACACCCTGGAAGAACGTAAGGGCAAAAGGAATTGAGTTAATTCAGTGATATATTAGAAATAGGCAGATATATGTAATGAATAGAAAAACAGCATTTACAAAAGCATACACTATGTACATAAGGCCATACATTGCCCCTTCCAAATGTCCGTGGGCTACTGGCCCAAAAATCATGGGCCAAGCCCACACTTGACTCCTGCCTCAATTGGGAGAGAACACTGAAGGGGCATCAGGTCAAAAACACACAAGCACCTTAGGGGGACGGGGAAGGGGGGGCACCTCAGCCGGAAGATAGAATAACGCCACTGCTCCTCGAGGGGGCTCCATGCCCACTGCTTGGTCCGGGAGAGTGCAAGGCCACAGTCTCTCAAGTGGGTGGTTTGCCCACTGCTTGGTCCTGGGGAAAGCAAAGCCACAGTACCCAGTCAGCTTCATCCTGCCAAGGATAGGGTGAGTGGATGCCTTTCTCCACTGGTTCTGTAAGGGGCCTTCTGCCCAGTGAAGCAACACTGGGGGTGTGGCAGTTCACATTCCCTCACCTGGGTGTCTGAGGCACGAGATTTGCAGGGAACGGGTGGCATAATAGTCCATGGAGGCAGGGCTAGACTCTACCCGGCTAAGGCTGCAAACTGGTGGGAGTGCTGGTGGGGGTGCTGCCAGTGGTGGTGAGAGGCTCCAGCCCTCCTCCTGCAGCCTAGGACGGCTGCCCACTGGGGCTGCTGCTGCTGGTAGTGGTCCTACTGTCAGCAGTGCAGGTGGTTGAGGCGTGCCTGTGGCCGTGCTAGCAGCGGTGCATGTGGCGGTGCCGGCCCTGGTGCAGGTGCCGGTGCTGCCAGTGGTGGAGGGAGGCTCCAGCCCTTCTCCTGCAGCCTCGGATGGCTGCCCACTGGGTCTGCTGCTGCTGACAGGAGTGGTGCTAGCAGCAGTGCAGGTGGTGGGGCTTGCGATTGTGCTGGTAGCCACCAGACCTTCACCTGCAGCCTCTGACGGCTGAAGTGTCTTGTCTGATGTTTTCTGCCCCTTCCTCACCCTGGCAGATGGTGGTGTGACCTTGGGTCTGGCTGCTGAAGTTTTTGAGGAGGCCTTGTTGGGTGCTTCGTGCTCCTTGGCCTTGTTGCATGCTGTCCCCTTCTTCACCTTGGCAAGTGGCGGAATGTTTTTTTTCCTTTGCAGGGGTTTTTGGCACACTGGCTGGCCTGACAGCTGCCCCCTTTGAGCCTCGGTGAGTTGCAGGTACCACAGCTTACGTCGACTTGGTTGTGAGGTGCTGGCCTGGGCTCTGGACTCCCTGGCCTGAGGGGAAGGACGGGGGAGGGGCAGGGAACAGGTCAATGTTTGCCAGGAAAAGCTTCCTAGACACACTGGGGCGGGAAGAGGGAGAGGGTTTGGGAATGGAGGAAGAGGAAGTGGTTGTAGGAGGTGTCTGTCTGCTGACTTTGGGTGCAGGTGCATGAGCTGGATGCTGTTGGGTGGGTGCTTGCGTTTGTGTAATTTGGGAGGAGGGGTCACAGACACACTGGGAGAGGACACAGGGGACGTGTGAATGGATGTGGGGGTGGTGACTGCTCGTGAGGGGTGTGTTGTGATGGGGGTGCTGGTGATGGAGGTAGTGGATGAGGATGTAGTGCATGCAGGTGTGAGTGGAGATGCTACTGGGAGGGAAGTGGACGAGGAGGAGGAGGGGGACACAGTGGAGACAGTGGATGTTGGTGTGTCTGCTTGGGGATGGTGCTTGTGTGAGTGCCTGTGAGATGAAGTGTGGTGCTTGTGTTTGCCTGAGCCACTTTTGGGTGTTGATTTGGGTGAATGCTGGTCTGAAGGTGTGCTTGGGATAGGCTGGGTTTGAGGGGATTGGGTCTGGGTAGAGGAAGTTGGAGGGGGGAGGCTAAAGGCAGGTACAAGGGCTGCCATCAGTGTTGAGGCCAGAGCCTAAAATGCTCTCTGTTGGGCCACCACACCAGAGTGAATGCCCTCCAGGTATTCATTTGTTTGTTGCAAATGCCTCTTGACATCCTGGATGGCATTCAGTATGGTTGACTACCCAACAGTGAGGGATCTCAGGAGGTCAAAAGCCTCCTCACTGAGCGCAGCAGGGCTGACTGGGGCAGGGCCTGAGGTGCCTGGGGCAAAGGAGATGCCCACCCTCCTGGGTGAGCGGGCACAGGAAACACGCTGAGGGGCTGCTGGGAGGGCGGTGCTGGTAGGGGGCTGGCGGCTGTACCTGTTGTTGCAGTGGGCACAGAGGTGTCTCCTGGGGAGTGGGTTCCCTGGGCCTGTCCTCCCCCTGTCGCACAGCAGTCCTCCCAGCTACCCTGTTGTCCTGTGCCTGGGAGGACTGGATGTAGCTGGCACCTCCTCTCCGGTGACATTGAGTATAGGTCTTGTGGGGATACAAATGCAGTGTTAGTGTATCTGCGTGTGCCATCTTGTGCATGGATGTGTTTCCCTATATGATTGTGATTTCCCTGTCAGCTTGGCCTTGTGTGAGTGGTGATTTTATGGGCTGGGTGAGTCTCTCTACTGGGCATGTTGTGGTTATGGGTGTCCATGCAGGTCTGTTTGGGGGTCCATGCATTGGTGTTACATGCAGGGCTTGGTTTTGGGAGGGGTGGGTTGTGATGGTGGGGTATGTGTGAGGTGGTGGAGTGATGGGGTGAGGGTAGGGGTAGGAGTTTGTGATGGCATGCAGGTAGGGTGGGGGGGATAAAGTAGTAACGATTTGACTTACCAGCGTCCAGTCCTGCTACTCCTGCGAGGCCCTCAGGATGCATTATTGCCAAGACTTGCTCCTCCCATGTTGTTAGTTGTGGGGGAGGAGGTGGGGGTCCACTGCCAGTCCTCTGTACGGCTACCTGGTGTCATAATGTAGAAGCCTAATTATTCAGCACCCATTCAGGATACAAACGACCGTTAGCCAGCTCTTCTAGATAAACATAATATCAATTTATTAGGGATAGAATAGAAAGACATGTACATGGAGGATGCTCTGTACTAGTGTACACTCGAGCAGCCTAATACAAGGAAGTAATACATGATCTTTTATAGTATTAAACCACAAACATAATTCAACGTCTTATTGGTTCTTTGGCTTTGACGTATGATTGACGCATGACTACTTCTCCATTATGGCTGAGGTCGTTTTTCCTATCATACTATATATAGTAACAAAAAGCATAGAAAAGGATTTTACACAAGGTGGCCTACGTGCCTAATATCACATGGTCCATCTTGTGACAGAACTTGAGAACATCACGTACTCAGACTGGTACTTTCCAGAAGGGAGATTGCTTCAGCTAGCATATAATGACGAGGATCTTTCATGATGTCTGTTCAGAGGGCAAGCCTTGCAACATAATGCGTTCCTAGCAGTAGCGAATTACATTTGTAGGCCTCTTTACTTAATGATAGGCCTGTGCAGAGATTGTCATTGTGTATCACAGGGGCCACTAGGCATAGCATACCTAAGAACTGTAAAATGCGATTCCACATTCCGCCCTCTGATACTCAATGACAAATCTAAGGGTCATGGTGTATTGCTCTCATTTATACCTCTTGCTTGTCCCTGTTGTCATCCTTATATCTTTTTCTTTGATAATGTGTGTGTTTCTGGTAACAGTTTCTCTTTTTTTTTTTTTTTTTTCAAGAGTAGGGCCAGGAAGGATGGACAAACTGGTATGAGCACACATATCGTTATCAGTGCCACGATCCCTATCGCTAGTACCTCTACCAACCAGGTACCCCAACCCCTGAACCATGCTGCTACTCGATCCAGCATTCCTCTGACGTCTGTCCCATCTGCCACTTTCCCAGCTCCTTCTTCTTCCTTTTTTATATCCTCTATTTCCTTTCTTATATTCCCCACGTTGGTGTCCTCTTCCTGCGCACCCCGCCAAGTGTTCTCTTTTCCCCCTTCTGTAATTCTGTTCTATGTGCCATTTTTGGTAGCACAAATGCTAAGTAGCAGGTACCTTGCCAACCTGCTGGCAATTTAAAAAAATGCAGATGTCCCACATATAATAAATATTCCTTTGGGAGGTGTCAGGCCTATGGACAAGCCTGTTGTGTCATTTCTTTTGTAGTCCAGGCTCAATGTTGTATTGCAAATACTATGTCCCACATCAATTCTGTGTTTGCTAGTGTCTGCGTTACCTCTTGAGCATTTTAAACACCATGGTGCCTTTATTTCTGTATCTATGGCCAGGCATGGTATTCGTTGTTCTGAGCCATGATCCCTTTCAGTGTAACCCTTCCCTTTTTTCTGTTGTAAATGCATTCAATAAATTCTCTTCTTCTTTCTTCCGGTTCTAATCTCCTACACTACTTTCTTCTCCTTCTATCTTTTTCCTTCAATTTATTTTACACTCTTTCTACCAATTTTCCTTGCATATCACCTACATAAGGTTCGTCTTCCAAACCATAGTCATCCCTTTTTCTCCTCATTTCTCCTATCTTTATATTTTCTCTTATTCTCTCCTTTTCCCTTTTCCTTGTTCTCATTTCTTTTAAATTTCCCCCTAACATATTATCTAATATGTTACATGCCACGAATTCTGTGAGGGGCATCTAAGTGTAATTTCTTTTCTCCTGGCTAGTGGTCGGTAGGTGGGTACATATATAACAATCAGACACATTTGCTAGTTCTTTGTACATTGATACCATTTGCACAAATGTATTGTCCTTATAATCTTCTCCATCTTCTTTCCATTTTGTATATTTCACCCATTTTGTTTTATCCTCCACCCTCTCATGTTATTTTGAGATATTGTTGTTCTCACCACCTGTTGTTCTTTCACCTTGGCCATTTTTGGGGATGTAGTGTTCCTGGTCGAGCCATGGAATGTGTATGTCGTCTTTATATACTATCAGGATTGTTGTTATTACTATAGCTGCTACTGGGGTGAGTAATGCTGTGACCACCACAGGCCACTTCTTCTGCTCCTTTTTCTTATGTTGTAATCTTAAATCCATGTCGCCTTATAGGGTGTGGTCAGATGTGGCTAGCACTTGAAACCAGTTCTATTGGTATGTAACCTTTGGTACCTCCTTATTCCTGTAGGAGTGCCACACGAGTAGTCTATTCCTTCTGTATATTTTCGGGGCGACGTTGAATGCTATTTGACACTTGTAGTTATGCAGAGTATAAAGGGATGAATCCCAGTGTCCAGTTCTAAGGGAGTTGGGTGCGATAGTCCACTGACCAGAGGGATGGCCCTTTTGTCCTATTTTTGCTGTATTCCTAATTGGAAGAGGCACCTCCCAATGGGGCTACAAACCGCACTGATCCTAGTGACCAGCCGCTTCCGTAGGACTGGGATCTGTACCTCTTGGCGCAAATTTTTCTAGCGGACTTTTAGTATTCTGTTCATTTATATCCTGATGTCTTTAATACTTAAGTGGCCTTGCTTGACTCTCCGACTCCTGTGGAGAGTAGCACGAGCAGTTCTGAAAGAATATCCTGGTGTCTTGAGGACCCGCTTGCACCCTCCGACTCCTGTGGGGTTGCAGCACGAGCAGTCCAAGAACAATGCTCTGGTGTACTGGGGAACCCGCTTACACTCTCCGACTCCTGTGGGAGTGTAGCACGAGCAGTTCCGTCAGTGTTGACTGGTGGCGCTTGTCGAACGAAGGTTGTACCGCTGTGGTGAAGGTGGCATTACTCTCATCGGCAACTTTGTTGGCGGCTGGTCGTCCTTTGGTCCAGCGGCCTTCTTGGTGTGTGAGGTATGGACCCAGGATGTGATGCCCTCACACTTGGCTGCTGTGGCTGTTGTCAACAGGACTTGGTATGGTCCCCTCCACCGTAGTTGAAGGCAGTGACGTCTGGTGTGGCCTTTACCCACACCCAGTCTACAGGATGCAGTTGTGTTCCGGTGGTGTACCTTCATGGTGTAATAGCTGTGGATCCAGGAGGTCATTCCCTCCTACTTTTCAGGAGACCCAAGCCCAATCTCCCTGTTGGAGATCATGTCCAGGTAGTGCTGTCCAGCCAGGAAGGGCCTGCAGCACCTAATGCTGAAGGTAAGGCAAACTGCTGTCAAAATGTCCTATCAGATAATAACTTCTCAGCACCAGACATGTTCATAGGCCAGTCAAACAGTATCTCAGTCGGTGCTCACTTTGACAACTTTGTCAAGGGTGCCTTTCTTGACCAATGAAGCAAGCGGTATTGCATCAATCTAGAACCGCTCAGCAGATGCACAAAATCTTATAAAGGGACATATCTGACTTGTTTATGGGGTAACTAGCACACTCTTAAACTCAAATAAACACTAAAAAATAAATAACAATTACACTCAGTAACAGTGGAATATTCACACAAACTATTTCACCAAACAAATGGTGATCCAAAGGTCAGGCGGAAACACATGTTACACTGGTATACAGCCAGTATAATTTTTTAACATAGCATTGTATCCTATTATTCTATTTCAACACCCAGAATATCTGCATCAATGCTGGAAGGGTTGAGACTTTGCAGGCATCACCGCCATCAGAAGTCACTTCCCCTTTCTCGTACAAGTGTGATGTTCTGAAATGCTGATGTTCCTTTAAGATATTATATTTATTTTATTTATTTATATTTGGCACCCTCATCATCAGAGGTATATTACTCATAGCTGTATTGCAGTACTACATAGCACATCCTAAGGTAGTAATAACTCTATCCTAATATAGGTATTTTCAATACCCAAAACCAGTTTGCAGAATATTTAGTTGCAATCTACCAACACATGAAGGCAATCCATTTCACTGCGCTCATTTAAGATGTACCACGGAAGACTCCCATTAATTATGAAAACATAAAACGTAACATAGACAGACGGATACAGAAACCACATCTTCTCGTCCATGTTCTGAAACCTAGGGAAAAACATGGATAGAAAAATACTCCTACGTAGATACATACATCCTGCGTCCAGGGTGTATATAAAAAAAAAATCCTATTCCATTCAGCTGTACATTTATTTTACATTTCTACTTGGAACGTCAGGGTAACATATCGCAACAATCCGTGGCTTTGCCCTTGGAGTCATGCCCAGAGTCTGTGGTTTTCAGAAATGGGGAAGGTAATCTTAACTGCTACAATTTAATAAAGGGACGGACCTGGCAGATAAATGCACAAAATAAAATACCATAAAAATAAAACACATTTGTGACAAATGTGCTACATTTTTACCCATTCATTGCCCTTTTGACACCCTGGTTGCACTCACATGACTTCAACATACTACATGTACTGCAGATGTTTAAACATCCACTTGTGTTATTTTCTTTTAGCCTCTCATTAAGTGAAATCGATCAGTCACTAACACGTCATGTGTAATTATTATTACTGCACTAATGTGTTTATTTTAAATATCAATACACCTTAGTAGAAATTTGCTATTACATCATTAACTCACTCTACACCCCAACAACAACCCACATTTTATATATCTTTTATTTCCTTATATTATTTACAATTCATCACATTTAACACTTCTTTTAATTTCTGTATCTCTTCTTTCATTGAACATGACTAAATTATTAGTATGTACTCTATAGAGCTATGAAGAAATACACAACCAGGGGTATGGAACTACAAATAAAAGCAACATTTTGTTATTCCTTGCTTTCAAAATACCTTCACAAACAATGTAACTAGGAAAGAAACATTCTGCTAAACTACCATGATGTTTTAGGTGTCATTTCTTTGAAGCATCATTTAGTAAAATGTGCGGATGCATGGTGGTATTTCCAACATTTATATTCATAACAGGAAAAATCAATGTAACCTTTTCATCAAAGTTACACATTGCCATAGTAGTTCCTGGCATGAACAAAACTACTTTGTGCCAAAACTACTTTGTGCCAATATTCTTCGTATGGAAGAGCAGAATGGTGTCACTACCACTGAAGCCAGCCAATAAACAGAGAGACAGAATTCAAATAACAAAAGATCTGTGATAACCAGTTTATGGCAGAATTCTCAAAGAAAATCACAAAGTACACCCATGGTATCTGTTCCTGCATTAGTGCAAATTTACAGCTTTTATACATGAGCTAGCATTTAATGAGGCAGACCAGGAAATCGAACTCCTAGACAATATTTGTAAACACCATTTTAGCAGGAGGAAAATATGCATGTCTTTTTACAGGACAAGTAGACTGATGACACAAACTGTCCCATGGACAATTTAGACATTTTATAAAATTCCACACTCCTGACAACATATTGTTAACTGCTGCAAATGAATCCTCTGTTCCCTCCAGACTAAATTTGTTCACTGTAAGAATTTTGGCAACCTTTGCATGGGTCAAATATTTTTAAATGTAATCCCTACATAAGAAAGTTCTAATTTGTTGTACACCTGTGGTTCCTAACCTTTTTACTCCTGGGGACCACCAGTGAAACGTTACTGGAAGCCAGGTACCCCCAAGCAATTTGCACAATTTAAATTTCAAACATGAAATCATTCTTTTTATATTGAAAAAATATGCAAAAATCTAAACATTTTATTGGAAATGTTGGTGCTGCATCTTGGCGACCAACTTTTCAATTTTTAACCATAAGTGCCTCTCTTCTCTCCCTATCCTTTTTGTCACATTTAATTAATTTTTATTATAGCATCTCTCATACCAGTGTAGGTGTTGGAGCACTTTACAGCACTTTAAAATGAAAGACTGGGAAAAAACAGCTTTCTAATTTGTGCTATGCAGTTGGCATGCAGCTCCTTAATTGCAGTTCATAGCTCAATGTGCTAGATTACTATTATGAACTGTACAGTAACTAAAGAATCTCTGTGACAAAAGCAGTAACCCACTGTGCCATCCACATAAAATACTGTTTTTTTTTTTTTTCATAATACACATCCTATGCATCCTGCATATTAACCATCTGCACTATCTTTCAGTCAAAAATGCCACTGTTCAAAACTCTCATTCCTCCCCAGCAGGTACATTAATCACTGGAGTTATCTTGACGCTTTTATTTTCGCTGTACAATGCTCTTTGCAGTGCTTTTAAAGCCATTAACAAGTAATAAAGTCTGAATTTTGTGTCTCACTACGTGTGATAATTTAACAATTAAACTTACATTTTTTACAGTGTGTAAGCATGTTACAGCCATCCCTTGTCTACTTGCAAACCTTTCCCATACTCAGTCTTGCCCCAAATCATAGTATAGTAATTGGAGTAGTGGTCACATTTTTCAGGCCAGTGTATCGCCTTCTTACAATCCTCCCACAAATCTCATGGTACAATAATGCTAAACAATGTATCCGGATCCTTCCAAAGCAGCCCTTCCCATGGCTATTATTCTGTTTAACTCTCTACATTTTTATGTACGTCGAGAGACTGTGTCTTGTGATCTCCAGCTGTGTTTTTTGTATTGCTGAGCACCTCCTTCCACATCTTGATGTTATGGATTGTGTGATGTGCATACGTGGACATATCCCATAGTAAATTGTGTGATCCCTCTCGCCCCTTGCCAATACATTTTTCCATTTCATTTGATATCTATTCGTACTTCTGTTCATTTTTTCTAATTGCATTAGCCACTTCCTCTTTACCCTGGCTCTGGAATAACTGTCTAATTCTTTCACAAGGTCTCTTACGTTTTGCTTTTATTTTTCACTTCCTCATCCATCAAACGCCATTCCAGGGTGCGGCTTTCACGTTCCGTCTCTGCCTGCTGTTGTAGAGGCAGCTCAGAGTGTTTGGTCCCTGCTGTGGTGCCCTCACGCTGTAGTGTATTTCCCAAATGTCTTCAAACAAAATCGATATTTTGTTCCTGTGACTGTGCACTTGTCACAGGAAGAGAGCTTGACAAGCCCCTATTATCTCTCTTTTTTTTTTTTTTTCGTCCTCCAATCTTCCCTGCCCTTGTCAGCCCCCCCACCATGTGGAGGAAACCATTCTTCAGTTCAGTTTATTTATTTCTCTTCTTTTTTTTTTATTTATCCTCCACCTACAGGACAGCCCCACATTCAATGCACATCCCACATGCAACTAGCATGTAGGCAGCATTGTAAAGCACCACACATGTCCGCAAAGCTACAGAAACACTACAGTCACTTTCCTTGCAAAGTCAAAGTCTAAGTACAGTAGTCCCTATAGGCCTTCTTTCGCCTCTATTTGGTACGCTGGACTGTCCTTGGCGCTATGTTGATGTGTCTCTAGTTTGCCTTTACTAAGAGGGTTCCTCGTGACTGTCTTACCCTAGCCTTTTGTTACATAACACGAAGACAATTACAATCGTTCCAGAAAACAGTAGGATGTCGGTGTATTTTTTTTCTTATTACACCGCTCATACCCCATGACACAGAAGGGGTAACAATGGGTATATTCACACACGCAGCCTCTCTTTGCCAGCCGCAATTATTGATTAGTAAAAGCAGGAAGCAAGCCGGTCTGCATCCATGCCACAATTTCAGCCAGCCATGTCCACCTTAGCTCACAAAAAGTTTGAAATCAGACAGTACCCAAGGTGCTAGTGACGGCGTCCACACTGGCGTCCTTTGGGGTGAATCAAGAGATGACAGAATAGTCAGGAGGGACAGGGTGCGGCTGTATGATATTGGAAGCTGGACCAGATCCTTGGCCAGTGACACACAGATAATGCAATAGCGGTGAACAAGTCAAGCAACCACATGTGACGGCAGAACCATAGACAAGGGTCACAGTACAATTAGCCCTGTGGGGTGATCCTACTCCCAACCCTTGTATCAATATGTAGTGAGTGCAGGGGGGTGTTTGTACTGTGTGATGTTTGCAGATTAAATCAGTCAATTGTCATAAAAATCTGTATTATGTCGCCCATGAGTCCACCCACCTAGTCTTAAATTTTCTAAAAATTCTTATCCTAAATCGCAAATGCATGAAGTCAAAATAAATTACAGTACACCACCTTGTTGTCAACCCTTCCTTCATCAATCAAAAACCACTTTCGCACACACACGTATTTATATCTCAAAAACCACTTTCAGACACACACACGTATTTATACCTCAAAAACCACTTTTGCACACACATGGATTTATACCTCAAAAACCACTTTCGCACACACACAGATTTATAACTCAAAAACCACTTTCGCACACACACTGATTTATACCTCAAAAACCACTTTTACACACACATGGATTTATACCTCAAAAAACACTTTCGCACACACACGGATTTATACCTCAAAAACCACTTTTACACACACATTGATTTATACCTCAAAAATCACTTCTACAGTTTACACCATTTCACATGAGTAGCCGATAGTTCAATATGCCATAAGCATTGTTCAAAGAGCTGCAATATTACAGGAAACAGATAACATAACAATTTTTTAACACGACAAACAGAGCCTGCCTGCTCCACTGGAATGAACCACAATCATCCAGTTACTGGAATGAACCACTATCACTCCTATAAACACAAGGAAGCTGAAATCACATGCCAGTTCCTCTTAAATGTACACATAGAACCTGGAACGGACCTCTACCATTCCATTTCACATCTGGGCAACGCCCTGTTAACCAGGGGTTGGCTTGGCGCCCACAACACCCTCTCTGGCCAGAGTTATCCGCCCCAGCCCCTCCGGCTGGGGACTGCAAACAGCGACTCGCGCTGTGTTCTGAAGCAACACCACTAGTTGCCTCTATTCCTCGGACTTCTTTTTTTAACAGTAACATACATGAAATACAGGAAGCTATTCTAAGTATACAGCTGCAGCGCAGGGAGGAAGGAAATGGTGTAATACAATGGAAGAACCAAATTAACACAGAATGCTAGCAGCCCGCGGACGGTTATAGTTAACTATTTGAATGTTTTCACTAGGTGCATTATCGGAGCCCGCAACAGAGGACAACAGAGGAAGAAATGCCCTTGGCATGCCACCGGAGACAGAGAAATAAAAAGATGTCATTACAAAAAACTGGCTAAGGGGTACGGCAAATAGAAATATTAACCATAAATGCATAACCACTCTATGCAGGAAACATATTAACGAAACACCCCAGTTACCTCCCTGTTTCGCAATATTTACACCGGAAAAACAGTAGAGCAAACAGCGAGAGCAGGACCACGAAGCAGCAATAGATACTCACGACAGCTCCAAACTCCGTCGCAGGAGGGGCCCTGTCCAATGGGTCAGCTGTCGCCCCAACCGAAACAGGAGCCGGGCTGAAGGAAACTATTCGCTGAACGAGACCGCAATTCTTCCATTCTCCACCAAATGTAGAAGCCTAATTATTCAGCACCCATTCAGGATACAAACGACCGTTAGCCAGCTCTTCTAGATAAACATAATATCAATTTATTAGGGATAGAATAGAAAGACATGTACATGGAGGATGCTCTGTACTAGTGTACACTCGAGCAGCCTAATACAAGGAAGTAATACATGATCTTTTATAGTATTAAACCACAAACATAATTCAACGTCTTATTGGTTCTTTGGCTTTGACGTATGATTGACGCATGACTACTTCTCCATTATGGCTGAGGTCGTTTTTCCTATCATACTATATATAGTAACAAAAAGCATAGAAAAGGATTTTACACAAGGTGGCCTACGTGCCTAATATCACATGGTCCATCTTGTGACAGAACTTGAGAACATCACGTACTCAGACTGGTACTTTCCAGAAGGGAGATTGCTTCAGCTAGCATATAATGACGAGGATCTTTCATGATGTCTGTTCAGAGGGCAAGCCTTGCAACATAATGCGTTCCTAGCAGTAGCGAATTACATTTGTAGGCCTCTTTACTTAATGATAGGCCTGTGCAGAGATTGTCATTGTGTATCACAGGGGCCACTAGGCATAGCATACCTAAGAACTGTAAAATGCGATTCCACAATGCAACCACAGAATGCACCTTCCCCCTTAGGTCGTTCCACCTCTTCCTGATGTCATCCCTTGTTCTTGGATGCTGTCCCACGGCATTGACCCTGTTCATGATCCTCCGCCATAGCTCCATCTTCCTTGCAATGGACGTCTGCTGCACCTGTGATCAGAATAGCTGTGGCTCTACCCGGATTATTCCCTCCGCCATGACCCTTAGCTCCTCCTCTGAAAACCTGGGGTGTCTTTGTGGTGCCATGGGTGTAGTGTGAGTGGTATGTGTGAGGGTGTGTGGGGTGATGTGTTGGGGTGTGTGCTGTGAGGTGCGTGGACGCTGTGTGGGTGATGGTGTTCTGTGGCTCAGATAGAGTGGGTGCTCCTGGCTTGTGTCTCTCTCTGTTGGCATTTCTTTTTTTTCACTAAAAGGGTTGTGGGTAATGTGGGTGTGTGTTTTATAGTGGTGTGAGTGTGTGGGTGTGATGTGTGTATGTGTGTCAGGTGTGTGTAGTTTGAATTGTCCAACGTGGTGGTGTTTTGTAAATGTGTGTGTATTTTTTAGCGCAGAGGTGTGTACCGCCAATGGTTTACCGTGGTTGAAAGACCGTTGCGGTGATTCGTGGGTCGTGATACTGTGGGCGTATTCTTGTTGGCATAATGGTGTGGGTTTTGATAGCGCCAGCTTATTACTGACCTTTGGTGTGGCGGACTTGAGAGGGTGTCTGTATAGTGGCTGTCTTTTCAATGTGGGTCATAATACCCGTAGCGGAATACCGCCGTGGTCACGGTATGTTGGCAGCCGTCAACACGGCGGTAGGCAGCTTTTACCGCCAGGGTTTTAATGAGGGCCTTAGTCTTTATCCTCCTGAATGCTCTGCAGTTGAACTGGTGGATGAGGTCCTAAAACACATTTTTTCCTCCCATAAGGTCCACCGTGATTTGTTCCTCGTGAACATTTCAGCTATTCCAATTCTTCACAGGATTGTTTGGGATAAAGTATCTTTTGATTTATATGGTCCGACTGAGGTTATTCAAATTCCATATGTATTTGAACTTTCAATGAATGATGGAATATCACTTGGAGTTGTTTCTGATGAATGGGATGTAAAAACTGATGATTCTATGTTATCTGATTTAGAGTATGTTACTGTATTTGAAAGTGAAGATGTTTATCAATCAAAATAAAATTATGGAGTTATGTTCTGTTATTATTATTATGGAAATCGTTTTATTCATAGAGCAAGCACCCCAAAGACTATTTTTAATTTTACATAAAGGGAACATTGTCGGACTCCGCCAGTTGGAGTTCTAAAACATACTCTGAAAAGTTTGCATATTTTCCATGGCACATTGTTCAAAATAATGAGTCATATTATTTTAAATTGACAATAGTGGAAATGCAAAATGTCTTATTGACTGATACAAAATAGTTTTATTCTGATTTCTTTGTTTCCCGGTTGGCTATAGAAGGCTATGAATATTGGCTGAAGTCAATTGACATCAAAAGTGCATGGGGACCTATACATTTCAAATAGGGGGGAAGGAAGCTTTATTTGGACCATGCCTGATACCTGTAAATTTGATATTTCTAAATGAAACTGTACAACAGACACGTTGCTTAGGCTTGGCAAAAATTAAGAAACTAAATGCACCCAGTATCCCTGCTCCTGCTGTGTTCTATAAATGGAAAAAATACATTAATGCAACTGAAGATCGGCTTGATGGACGGTTCCAAATTGGAAAATTTAACACATCTCTTTCACATCCTGGCAGGTGGTTATTGTGGCCAGTGGACACAAATGGTTGTCATGCAAATTTTGTAAACTCCACAGTAGACCAGACCCTCACTATGTGTTGCCGGAACACCTGGGTATAGTAACAACATATAGTAAGAAAGTTATGCCAGCCATGGTTTAAATGTTCCTCACTAGATGCTGTTAAAGAACCCCTCAGTCTCCTATTTAACCACACAGACCTGCACGATTTCCTGTACAATGTACAATGACTTTTGGAAACGTTTCCAACAAGAAGCCACTGTCCAGTTAAGGCAAATCGATCAGGACAATTTACAGAAAGCATTAGTCATTGTAGATACTGGGATTAACACCTTGTCTGACTGCATACATACTTTAGACAACATAATTTCAGCTGCAGTAGACATTTTGCAAAGTGACATGTCATTTCTTCAACATGGACAGGGCCAGCTTAGGTCCATTATGCAGTTGGGATGGGCACTACAAACATGAAAATCTAGTTGTTAATCTTGCAACACATTAACGCAGGGGACATCTTTTCAGCATTTAACTTGATGTGACAGCAACAAATAAGGGCTAAGAAGGAAGTGACTCATGATATGCTAAACATCGAAAAGCTGGAAACGTTGCCTTTTACTGTGGCCAAAATACCATCTGCTGAAATGGTTAATACACAGGGTTTTAATTCTGCCTGTTCCAACACTGCAATTCACATCCTGCTTAAAACACACTCCAGTGGGCAGATATGAAAGGCTGGAAGATAGTTATATTCACGAGGTGTGGGAGCTACCCTTTTCATAGGAAGATCTCAATGGCATGAAAGAGGTCTTTCTTAGCCGTGGTGAATACGAGACTTCTGTGAGCCATTCACTGGTTTGTAAGCAGCTGTCCTTGCAACGCTTCAGTGGTAAATTTAGCTTGCTATCTGAAAGGAGTTCCAGTCCCCTTGATTAGACCAGTGATCCAGGTGCTCTCTAATGGAAGCTATGTGCTTCTTAATAGTGAGAGCTGTTGAGGAATGTGAGACGGATTTTCTTATCTAATTTCGGTCTCCGAAATTGTGAACTGTTGCGGTAACTTATTTTTTTCCTTCATGCAACAGACGAAAGTAGCAGACATTTGGCCTTACATTGCTATTTCAAATGTGAATTTTGCCAAGTTAAGCAGACTAAAAACTCAATTGTTCCAAAAACGTGTTTCTGACATCTGTACTTGAGACCTATGCAATGCATGCAGTGGAGTCACCTGAGAGATGCAGTCCCTTTTAAAAACAAGCTTTCTGAGACACTTTGGTGAACTTGACTGATTTTTTATGGGTCCAGTATTACAGGGATTGTACATTTTTTAAAGGCTTTTGGGTCTGGTTTCGTCAGCACCTTCTCCTCTATATTTGGCATAATACCTTCAGCCATACACTTGATATTCATGAGTATTTTCAAGGGAGTTGCAATTACTTTGGCTATAATAGGTAGCATCTTGCTGTCGCTGTTTTTTATTCGCAATGTCTGTCTCATCGCAACAAGGAGAACTGATGATGGTTCCACCAGCACAACTGTGTTGTGAACGCATGATGCAGTATTTCAGAGTACCACTCCTGGAAGACCCGAATGTAACTGGTCTCTGTCATTTAGTTTTGGACTGTGAGCCGCCTGTGTTTCGGTGCCTCTGGTGCCTTTTAGAAAATGCACTGGATATTTGTTTTTCTACACAGCACTTACTTTCATTGGAAGCTGATCTGTTGATGTTCTCGCTGAGGGCTTATTACCAAACATGAGCATTGAGGGTGCGTTTGGTACGGGAAGCCATTTATGAACTGCCCTTTGTGGATCATGCAGTTCTTGCCTCAACATCTGGCACAAAACAAAATTCTGCTGCCTCAGATGGGACTCAGGCTTTGGCACATAGGTGCTCTTTGGTTTTCCTTGGCACAGATTTGATCACATTACCATTTGCCAAAAAAGAATATTTCCTTAATTCATTTGTCCTGGCTGTGATTGGAGATTTTCAAAATGACACAGACTTTTAACAATCAGGTTTATAGGCACCACTGATAAACTTTTAAATTGTCCATTAAATTTGTTTTTCTAATTTGCCTGCTTGTGTATGTTTTGACTTGTTTATATTGGTGCATGTATATATGTTTTAAAGTACTGCAGTTTAGTTGCTTTCAACTTAAGGGCCAGGCTGCTTTACCACTTCTGAACCAACAAGGGGAGGGTGTAGTGAAGCTATTTTAGTGATGTATGTGGCCACATTATTTTAGCACCTAGGCCTGCTGTCTGTGCCCTTTAGCCTAGTAATGTTTCATTTTATTCTTTTCGAAACAATCACATTGTCAGGAATCCCCAAGGTGCCTACTGCGTTATCTGTCAGCATCCACAGGGATTAGGGTTAAATCATATCTCTGTTCTTGGTTAAACCTTCATGTTTCTAAGTAAACATAATGTGCTGTGTTACACAATTGGTTTTATCAATGCTTGTTTTACTAATGCTTGTTTGCTAATGTGAGCAGGTGTAGACATGTGCTTCTAATTGGGTGTGGTGTAGGCATGTGCTTCTAATTTGGTGTGGTGACACATCCACATGTGGAAACTCATGCTTTCCTGCTATAAATAGCAGAGTGAAGCATGCCTCCCTGCATGGGCTTTGTTTTGCTTCCTGATCTCAGCATCTGATTTGGCAGTCCAGCCCCTGCTGTAATCCTCGTATTCAGGACTTTGAGGCAATGCTTTACTTCGTTCATGGACCAGTTGACACCAGGCATTCTTCCAGCAATCCAGAAAAGACTGCAGCTAGTGCCTAGTATTCTCCAGGGAGTTTGTTCTTTGAGAGCCGCACTTTCCTGGAACAGCTGGTGTATTTCAGACCTCGTATTTTGGCAGAGTGCTTATCTTGAAGAGACAAATGCATTTCTGAACATTCTACATTATTATTGTAGTTACTTGTCTAAATGTGCTTCAGGAAATCTGCTTGAGCTCAAGTACTACAAAAAGTGACAGTGCGATTTTAGAAGAGCATTTACATGACTTTTCTTTCTCTAATAACATAACTCTTGGATTTAAATTGTGTCATTCATGCTTGTGTTTCAGGTTTGAGGAATTTGCTTTTGGAGGGTTTTTCACACACACAGTGAAAACATACCAAACTGTGCCACCCCAACTGTTTAAACCCAGAGTGGACATTTGTATTTCTTGGATTGTTTTTGTTCCTTTTAGTTTAACCCTATGCATGCAGGAAAGTTATACGTGATATAATTAATGCCCTTGTTTGTCTTTCTTGTGCATGATAAGTGAACCACAGTTCTAGTTGTAGCGTGCAACAGTGAATCTCTGTGAAGCCAGCCCTTGTGTTGAAGTACTTATTGTTATGGTACTCAGTTTGGGGTTTTGGTAATGCAGTATTAGTAATTGTGCCAACAGTTATTATTATCCAAGAAAAGTGCTAGAGCATCCCGGTGCTCTTCTACCACTCCCATGCCCATATCAGAAAGAGAGATTCAGTTTCAAGGAAGTTGAGTGCACTAACTCTACTATCACTCTGTCAACAACGACCTGCCCCCCAAAGTTACAGGGTGCCTGGCTGGACCGGCAAGATGTGTCAGTTTTTTGTTTCTTTCTCTTCCACTCCCCCTTTCCTTTTGGGACACCTGCTGGGTTTTCTGTGTCCACCAGGAAGTGCCAAGAGGTGTTCCAGGAGGTCTGGGGGCATACCATCACCCCTGCACACATCCTGCTTTTCAGGTGAGTGGCCCGTCTTGACATATCGACATACATTTGTGGTGATGTTTTATTCCCCTTTATCTTGCTGTTCTACCACTTAGGAAAGCATTTATATTTCTTAGCATGACATTCTTTCACTCTGTGCTTTATGCAAGACTGCAACAAGATAGGGTTGCTGGCACAAAGTGGTACACCATGTCTCTTGCATTTCACAGAAACATACGCATTTTACATGGGGACACTTTTCTCAGAACACTAGCTGTATTATTATCAAAACATCTCTCTGACCCCTGCACATTAGAGGGAGGTTCCATCCAGATGAACACTACCACATGCTGTCGGTCTTCGCTACAGTTGCTTGCTGAGCCTGCCAGTTCCCTTGCCCTCTCAGTAGATGACAGGCTTCTTCACTACTGTCACACTCAGGAATTGGGGAGGATGTCTTCCAGGGTGATCCTGAAGGGTGGATTTGGGCTCATCCTGCTGTGTTGTAACATAGAACATTGGTGGCATAGGTAGGAATCACACATCTTATATAGTGACAGTATGTTGGGACTTTCCTTGTGTTTCACTTTTTTGGCACCATTCTGCTTCTAGTGTGTTTTATCATCCTCATTATTGTAGTTCATGTCATTTTATCTAGGACGCAACTGATTCAATAAATCTTACTGAACCATTCCCCGTTTCTGTTTGTCTTTGCATGAGTGAGACAAAGGTAACTGAGAGAAAAAGATGAGATCTGATCCACCACAATTTCCCTGAGAGGTCACAATGTCATGTGCCGGCTGCCACAAATCATCCCTGCTCTTGGGCATAGGTTAAGTGATGCTAGCTAGCTGGAAACAAAATAGGCTAACAGTTGTCAAGTGGTGTGGGATCAAGCTCAGTTCCCAACAATTCAGGTTGTGCTGCTGCCCAAATCCAGCAGCCTCAATGATACAATGAGAGCCAACGCAACAGGCTCCTTCATGTAAAATTGTGTGTCAATCCTTGAAGGGGGTTTAATAGACTGGCTTGGACTGCAAACCTGGCTCCCCAGGGGTTCCTCGGAAGGGGGCACCGCTCTCCTTACAAGCGTGACCCCAGAAGCAGAAGAGGACACTGGGCAATCACCAATCAATTGGGAGAAAAGGACACCAAAAGGGGAACTCAGTGTCTTGGAGGACGAGGAAGAGACCGGGAAGGAGTGTGTCAGATCGGAAGAAGGAAGAGGAGCCCAGCTGAACGGAGGAGGCAGAGACCACGGAACAACGGAGAGGTCCCAAGAGACGGATTCTTCGAACGAAGACAACAGAAAACCTAAAGATGCTAACCCCGGCTGCCATGTTCCAGGAGGGACGTGGCTACTACAGGTACGGGCACAATTACCAGTGCTCCATAGATTGGTGACTGGGAGGAAGGGAGGGGAAGGAGAGGAGAAATAACGGTGGGAGGGAGAAAACAAGCATATTTTAAAAACGACTGTTAAAAATAAACACTGTCATTTGAGCACATGAATTATACTCTCACCTCATTTAGCCACAAACACTCACCCCCCCCATAGAGATAGGAGAAAAACCCCAGAGTAAAATACTTACCTGTTCTCAATTTC
Source organism: Pleurodeles waltl (assembly GCF_031143425.1). NCBI lineage: Eukaryota > Metazoa > Chordata > Amphibia > Caudata > Salamandridae > Pleurodeles > Pleurodeles waltl. The sequence continues at coordinate 467,822,110 of NC_090437.1, forward strand.
TTCTTTGTTTGAGTCACCTCGTTCACCGCTATTGGGGGTGACGCCTAGACCACAGAGGGACCTGAAACAAAATGATAAAGTAGAAGCAATTCTTAAAGTACCACCCCCACAAACATCAAAAACAAAAAAAGAAATCCGATACTTTTTACGATTGGTCGGATATTATCGGAGATTCATTCCTAATTATTCTACTCTGGCCACTCCTTTGATGGATCTTCTAAAAAAAGAGCAACCTAATAAGATTAAGGGACTCACAACCACCATTTGAAAAGTTATGAATCATTAAAACAGAACCTAACCACTAAACCAGTCCTACATTGCCCTGACTTTTCTAAACCCTTCTATTTACAAATAGAAGCTACAGACTTTACCCATTACTCTGTCATCGAGAAGGAGTGTTTAGCAATAAAATGGGCTATCGCATCGCTACAATATTATTTACTTGGACACCCCTTTATTCTAATCACTGATCATGCTCCTCTTACTTGGCTGACCAGACATAAAGATGCAAACTCTAGGATTCTCCGATGGTTTATGGAACTGCAACCTTTTATGTTTCAGGATCAGCATTGCCCGGGCAAGGAGTTGGTCACTGCAGATTTCCTATCCCGTGATCCATTAGACTCAGGACTCGATCAGTCCTCTTCCAGGGGTGGCATATGTAACAGACTGGCTGTAATGAACTTGCCTGGACCGCGAACCTGGTTCCCCGGGGGCGCCTCGGAAGGGGGCATGGCGCTCCTTACAAGCGTGACCCCGGAAGCAGAAGAGGACACTGGGGAATAGAAACGGGAGAAAAGGACACCGGAAGGAAAACTCAGCGTATGACCAGTGCCTGCACCTTAACCTCCCTAAGTGCCTCCATACCCTATGCCCAACTGGTACCCAACTGCAAGTCAAGCCAAGATCCCTGCCCACAGGTTGCCCGAGGAGGTTGGCTCCTCCTTGAGTATTATTAAAAAAAACAGGAATTCACTGAAAAAATAAACAAGGATTGAAGTGACTCTGTACATATGATAGTACAATCTTAGCTTAAGTTTGAAAAAACCTGCAATTCTCTGAAAAAAACAAAGGTTAAAATTATGTTATTGAAATTATGTAAAAATTAATGCTTAGACATCAAAAAACCACTCAAATTTGCCAGTTTTAGTTTAGCGAATTAATGTAAGAAATTGCTTTACTGGTTGAGGAGGGTGAAACACTATCCACAATCCTTGTAAGGTGAAGTCACCCGTTAACCCTATTTATTAACCTGTGTTCAGTCCTTGTAGAGCTTGGTACAAAGCAGTTACACTTAACTCAGAGGCAATGTGGAAAGTATTTGTGCAACACTTCAAATAGTTATAAAGTGAAAACACACCATAAAAAGGATCAACCATTAGATTAGAAAAATCTAAATAAAATAAGAACACAATTACAAAACTCCAATCAGTAGAACTGAAGATATGTTTTCAGTGAAAATAGCTCCAAAAAGCACAAAGCAACAACTGTGGAAATCTGGTAGTATTGGACCAGGACAAAGCCACAAGTTCAGGCTGACTGCAATGGAGGCTCGGTCAGCTATAGGGCCCCATTTAGGTCTGCGGAGCAAGAGTACCTTGAATCCTGAGTATTGATAGGTCCCATGTCAAGGTTGCATTGTGTAGCCTAGGTGATGTGAGATCCAGGTCGGAGATGTGTCACACAACATCGGTTCCAAGGGGCTGTGAGGCTGCAATGCGAGATTCTGCATCATCCTCCAGGAGGCTGCTGGTGGGGGAAGCTTGTAATGTGCAGTCCTGTATTAAGGATATGTTGCGCACTGGCTGGTTCTGAAAAGACTGCAGGGCTTGCGATGAGAAGTAGTGCATAGTCATTGAGGCTGTCGCCAGCAAGAAGCTGCTAATGCAAAGGCCTGCATCAAGGATGTGTTGCACGGTGGAGGTTCCATTGAAAGTGCAGGCTGCAAGCTTGATGCAAAGTTCTTGCTATGGAAGAATCCTCACAGCAGATGCAATGCATTGGTTCTGCTGGGGATTGCACCACACAGCAGAGGAAATTAGTTAGTTCTGATGGATCCACAGACGGGCTGGCACAGCACATTCAGGCCCACTTCCAAGGGGCCAGGAGTGGTGTGGAACCACTTAGCAGGGTAAGACTCACAAATGGCAGAGTCCAGGATGCTGGGTTCATGTTTGCTGGAGTCTTCTGTCCCGGAAGCTCTAACAAGGAGGCCAGTCAACTAGCCCTTGGAGTTGATTTGTAGTCCTGGTTTCAGCAGATACAGGTCCAGTCCTTCTCACCCTAGCAAGTGGACAGCAATTCAGCATTAAAACGGCAGCAGTCCTTCAGAGTGCAGTCTAGCAGAGAGGCAGTCCTTTCAGCATCACAGTAATCTTTCTTCCTGTCAGGTCCAGAACAGTACTGACGAGTTGGTGTCTGGGCTCCGATATTTATGCCTGGGCATCCTTAGAAGTGAGAGAAGCCTCTAGAGGTTTCCCTTTGAAGTCCACAGGCATCCTGCCATCCCTGGTCTGGCCTGAGACTAACTACAGGGGTACATAGCCCTTTGTGGGGAGGTAGAACCCAGCCTATTCAAGTGTTAGTAGTTGTGTCCAGATCCACCCACCCATTCTGCCAGTGAGGGCCCTCCCAGTAACATTTAAGTTCTCTATAGTGTGTGGCTATCTAGGAGGAATACACAAAGCCCAACAGTGAGCTGCACTCAGTCATGTGACCCTGAGACAGAGTTTAGGCACTAAGGCCCATATTTATACTTTTTTAGCACCGCATTTGCGTAATATTCTGAAGCAAAAGTGGCGCAAAATTACAAAATACAATGGTATTTTGTAAGTTTGAACCGTTTGTGCATCAAAAAGCAGTGCAAATGGTGTGCTAAAAAAGTATAAATATGGGCCTAAGTGGCTAAGGCAGGAAAATGATAACTTTCTAGAAGTGGCATTTTCAAAATTGTAATTTAAAATCCAACCTTACAATGAAAAGGGATTTTTCGTTAAAATTCCAAAGGCACCAAACATGAACAGGTTATCTGCTGCCAATTGGAAATTATCACTTATTAAATCCAAGAAGGTATCTCTAATGTTATCCAATGGGCAAGACAGGCCTTGCAGTAGTAAAAATTAATTTAAGAGTTTTTCACTACCAGGATATGTATAACTTAAAAGTACAAGTCCAACATTTTTTTAAATATACTGCACCTTGCCCTCTGGGCTGTCCAGGGTCTACCCTAGGAGATGACATATGTGTATTAAAAAGGAAAGTTTGGGCCTGACAAAAATTCTTCTTTTGCCCGGTCAAAATGGCTGTTTAAAACTGCACACTTCATTATACAAAATAATCGACAACAGAAAACCCTAACAGGAGGCCTCACTTTCCTATAATATGAAGTGTGATGATGGTGCTCAATACATTCTAAACATGCCTTTTGTCAAACATGTATTGCGAAGCACGAGAACTTGCGCCAAAAGACTAGCAGAAATAAGAATGGAGCACACTGAAAAACAATTAATTAAATGTAATAGCTAAATCCATGGAGCCTTTGATTCTACACTGCACACACAGGCTTCAATGGCAGACCTGAGTCATGCTGAAAATGCTACTTAATTGTGTGGCATAATCAGTGCTGCAGGCCCACTAGTAGCATTTAATTCACAGGTCCTGGGCACAGGTAGAGAGCACAATCACTTTAGCACTGATTAGCAGGGGTGAAGTGTGCAAAGTACTAAAAGCCAACAAAAAATGGGTTCAGAAACCAGAAGGATGAAGGTAAAAAGATTGGAATGACGCTGCAGAGAGGGCCGGGCCACACAGTTGCTTGCTCACTTCACTCTTTCTTGGAGCTGGCTGAGATGGTAGTTCATTTTCTTGTCATTACTGAGGTTACTCCATCTGGCAATAGGGTTGTGTGTCCACGACCTGCAAAGAGGGTGTCTTAGGCAAAGCACATTTCTATCCATGAGACTGCATTCTTGCTTTTCCCTGCACCCTTTAAGCATCACTTACCTGCAACAATAGGGTCTCTGACAAGGCACAGTCATATCCTCCAGCCTGAGTAAAAACTAACTTGTCAGCATCTTCCTTGTATAGGAGTTTGCTTCTCCCTGTGCCCTTCTCCCTCCTGTGGTTGGCTGTGCATTACTGTGATCTGCTCTTATAAAAATTCCAGTTCCTCCTATTGTCTACTTCATGGGCATGGCATAGTCAGTATTTTCTTACCTTTGTGGCATATTAGTTGTTTATTTCTGACTTCTTTACATCTTTTACACCCCATAAGCAAGTAACTCCCTTGGACAACATTTTATTCTCAAATTTCTTACTGCCCCTGCTGTCGTTTTTTCTCTGTTTCCTCATCTCCATGGCCACATTCCTCCTCTCTTGACTGGTGACCTACTATCCTTCATTTCAGAGTCATTTTACGAACTGCTGAGGCGCTGTCTTAAACGTTAATGACTGTTTTGTCTACAAATGACTTTTGTGCTGTTTGCAAGCTTTTCCCTCCCTTTCCAGCTTTTATGCTGACTGACTGGCTTGAAGACATTCATAGACGTTGGTAAAGAATTCTTACTGAATGATGGCACATCTTTGTGTTTTCCCCATGAAGAACATTGAAGCAGTCGCAAACTAATGAACACCTAGCACTACCAGGTGCAGCAGTGGCACAGAAATTATGGCAAAATAGGCCTGGCTTCGCCATTCCATTTTGGACATTGGGACTCCACAAATTTTAGAAACCTCTTACCATCCTTTGAAGAAAAGGGAATTAGGACAAGCATCATGCTTATGTGTTTAGTGATATGTTGTTTCATTCTTTTTTTTGTGGCAGAGCAGGCAATGAACCCACCATAAGAGTCTTTGTGGAGGGAAGGTGCTTGGATGCTTTGTGGTGACTGTTATAACATTCTACACCTCCTTATGTTTAGTAAAGGTTATTGCCGGTGATGAATACACATTATGACCAGTAGGGCTGCTTATGCTGCCTCCTTCTGTTGGTGGGGGGAATATTCTGTCACAAATGTGATGGATATCCTATCTGTCATATTATGTTCCTATTATAGCCTATGAGGATCATAATACAGCTGTCAGGATACCCATCACATTTGTAACACCGTATTCCATCCACCAAGTTCTAAATCAGTTTGTTCCCATAGGATTGAATACCAAGATGTCTGTCTGACCTCCATCAATACACCACTTTGTGGCACACTTTAAAGTCTGCAATGTATTCCTCAATCTGCCTACGTGTAAAGAAGTGTCTAAAAGGAGAGGACGGCTTAAAGAACCAAAGCCAGAATAACTTTTAGTGACGGAAGATGGGATTAGCTTTTTCTTAGGGCCAGCTGCGAACATAATGGGGGGTTATTGTTTGTACCAGTTATTGTGAAGATGGAATGAAAGTGGTCCTGCCATAGGAGCAGGCTGAATAGATGTGACTTGAACTTCGTCAGTGTCAATTTCAATGTAAACGATCACTGGGTCATTGTCTTCACAGCTAACAAGGTTTTCTACAACCTTGCTTTTGCCTTGTCTCCTGTGGGCGGGTTTCACGTGGTCCTCTCCATGTCATCTTCACCTGAATGGACTTGGAGAAGATGATGGAGTAGTCCTTCTTTTTCTCAGAGGAGGTACTAAAGACCTTGTGTCTGTTGTAAGAGCAGTCACAATACCATCTTCTGCAACAAGCCCAACTTCCTGCTCTGCTCCTAATCCGCAAAGAACAGTAGAAACAGACTCCTGTTTCTACTGACTTTCTTGAGAAGATTTTGTTTGCTGGGACAATTCCATTTTGGAATCACTGGTGTTGGCCATGACTACAGTCATTAAAGCAATTAGAGACATCTGCTTTGCTTTTGGTGATGGCGCTGTTGTTATTGAATTAAGCGGCATATTTACATGAAACCGGTGCATCGGTTCAGATGCGCCGCTTATCTTCCATCGCCCCGGCCCCACCTAACGAAATCATGGTTGCAGCATACTTACAATACAGTGCCCCATGGTGGTCGTTAGGACAATAGCATCAACATTTCTGATGCTATTGTGGTCTTTGCTGCACTAGCATTAAAAATGGTGATGCTGGTGCATTGTCAGGGAGGCCCATTGATTAAAATGGGTACGTCATTTTAACGCCTGCTGACAGAAAAAAAATGACGTAGTGAAATGTTGTAAATTTCACTGCACCATTTTTTCAGGCCTCCCTGCATCAGAACCCAACCTTGCATACATTATGGCTGGTACAGGCATAATGTGACACAAGGGTTTACAAAGTGGCACAATGCAAGCATTGCACCACTTTGTAAATACGGCATATGAAAAAAGCCTCTTTATCTCTGCCTTAGCATAAAAAACAATTATGTTAAGGTTGCGCAAGGTGGTGCTAGGAATTTGCCCCTAAGGGTGATACCACATCTTTTTGACCAGGAAAGGGTGCAGCAGGTGTTCGGTGCCAGTGGCAGAAACACACTCCTCAATGTCCACTTTCTTGGCAGGAACCTGCTTTTCGGTTCCATCTTCCTCAATTCTCTTTAGTGAGCATGTGAAGAAGCACTTAGCATAGAGGTCAGCAGACTCTGTTATCAGCTAATTCACAGACTTCTTCCCATCTCAGTCTCATCCATTTTGAAGTAATAAAACATAGGAAAGGCAGTTGGACTTGGACATTTTAGTGCAATGCAATACAAGCCATGATATTATAAATATACCTACATGTAAACTAAGGGGACTGTTCACAAAGATAAATCTGCATGTGGAAATTTGCTCTTACACTTTGTAGTAAATGTACTTCTTTTGGCTATTCATCCTGTCCAAATAAAAATGTACTACAAAGCGTAGACTTACATGTTTCCACCCAATAAAACCAGGGATGGAGTCAAATTTACAAGTTTAAAGTTAATACTTCAAACTTTTAACATGTTGGCCGATGTCCTAGCCACCGGAATGGAAATCTCAATCTGGTAAAGTAGAGGGAAATTTGGAAAAGTTTATTAAACTTTAAAAATTATATTTATGTTCAATAACAAGGGTGGAAATCCGGCTGCGGCCATGCTGGCAGATGGTGTTAATGTGGCGCTGCTATTACCAACAGTGCCATGCCAATAGACAGCTGTCAGCCGCATTATGAAAAATAATACAGCCTGGCGGAGTTCTGCTGGTGGGCACTGCTGGCAATAGCAGCACCGCGTCCCCCGCCGGAAGACCCCCTGTATTCAGGTAAGTCTGGTTTCTGACAGGGGAGGGTGGTGGGGAGTGTTGTGTGTGTGTGTGGGGGGGGGGTGTGCATGAATTTGTGAGTGTGTGTGTGTGTGAATGTATGTGTAGTGTTGTTTGCATATGTGTATGCATGTGTGAGAATGCTTGATGAATGGATATGTGAATGCGTGTCTGCATGTCAGTGTGAATGTGGTACGGAAGTGTGCATGTATGAATGTGTGTATGCCTGTGTGAGTGAGTGTATGTGTGGTGCATGTCTGTGTGTGTGTGTGTGTCGGGTTTGGGGGATTGGAAGGAGGGAGCGTGGATGGAGAGGGTGTGGGGGGTGTCTAGGCAGTGTTTGGGGGAGGGGCCTCCTATCAGTAACAGGGAAGGAATTCCCTGTCACTGATAGGGCCTACCGCCATGGTTTTTGTGGCATTTCAAACAGGGTCAAAGTGCCTGAGACAGTACAATAGCAGCCGCTGGGTTGGAGATTCTTATCTCCAGCCCGGCAGCTGCTATCACCATGGCGTCAGAGTGGTACATTGCCACCAATCCACCAATCACCAGGGTCAAAATGACCCTCTAAGTGATGTAGGCAGTCGGCCTTTGTGTATTCCTCCCAGACACTCACACAAAAAGTGGACTGGATGTTGGTGGGAAAGGTCATTCTGACAGGACGGGAGCAGAGTTGTGCACAGCTCCACTTATATTTGACAGACGATGCCTCAGCCTACATACAAAGACTTCATACTAGCTGTTTATGGCCCTAAACATCCCGGGACCATGGCAGGGAGGAAAGAAATTCCAGCTCAATCTGTGGGAGAAAACTGTAGCCGTTTCTTCCACTTCAAAGGGGACACCAGGGATAATAAGAGCCTCAGACCTACTCTTCAGTTCACTTCTGGACCTGCGGTGGACTCTCAGAGGACTCTCCTGTTGCCTGTGACCTGCTGTGTACTTCAGAGGACTCCCCTGCTGCACCAAGATAACTGCCCTGCTGCCTGAAGTTTGCTCTGTGCCCTCAGAGGACTGCCCTGCACTTGAGAACTGATTTTCTGTTCTCATCCAGGATCACCAGAGTGCCTCAAATATCTAGTTTGCTGGCCTCCTGTTCAGAACTACAGGGACACAAACAAGTTCCAACAACTTTAAAAGAGCACTATTATACAGTCTGATCTGAATATTGACTTTCCATGCAGTGTCCCCCACGCCTGCAGCCCCTTGAAAGTAGTGGTAAATGTGCCCAACCAGCCACAATCCAAAAATGTGAAAAAATGTCTCCCAAAAAGTGTTCAGAGAACTGAAAGGGGACTGGGACCTACCTGCCTACCAATACACTCAAGGCACCTCTTTGGTCACTCTGACTTTGCAGTAGGTCACTCTACATTCTTCTGCCCAGCAGCAAATCCTCTTCAGCAGCTCTTCAGTGAAAGGGTGTCTGGCCTCCTGGAGCCTTCATCAGCTACAGCCTGCAGCTTTGTAAAAGTTTCTACATTCAGATTTGGGTTCTGGTTTAGATCTTGGTGGTAAAGCTCATGCTGTCAATTTTTTAAAAACCTGTCCACATTCTAGGTGGTCCACTCACTCAAGTTAGATATTGACGGGACCATAGCCAATAAACTGCCTGAGTCCCACCAATTTCGCCAGAGATTTCCAACTGAGTTGAAGGTGTCATAGGAGACAATAGTTGTCACTGGGACTCCCAACACTCTTCCTGTTGAGCAGATTTCAATGTGGCTTCCTGCCAAGCCAACTGTGACGGTGCTACCTCCATACCTTAGTTGATGGCTTGGAGAGGAAATGAAGTTAAAACCTACCTTTTTTCCCTATTCCACTTCCGGTTTTGAGAGAGATCAAATTTGTTAATAAATGAGTGGCATAGAAGTTAGCATATGGTGATTAATCAACCTTCATTTAAAAGCCTAACAGTGAAAAGAACATAAGTTGTAAATTGTGCATGTTTGAATCATGGAGAACCATGTGGCCATCATTCGTATTGTGCACCACATTTTAACATAAGAGTTTTGCATTCATATTAAATAGAAGTACTAAAATTAGCTAACATTCAGGTTGTTTTATTAAAATGTACATTAAAAATTAAAGTATTAATATGAATATGAATTAAACACATTTATATTGAATTCATGAATTTTATTAATGCAAGTTACATGTGCGCAGAAAATTAAATGCATATTTAAATTAGCTCTAACATGTTAGAACTAATGCTTGCAATAAAAAATGTGCTTTCCATATCTGAACTGTAAGGTGTGCAATAGGTTAATTAATGTATTAATGTACTAATATGTATTTAGGATTTTTAGCTTGACTAGGCCTGAAGAGATTCATTTTGCAACAGTAATGGAAAATCACTTGTTTATTTTATTCCCTATTGCTAGATTTTTTTTTTCTTCAGCTGCTAACGTGAATCTCCTATTGTATTAAAATCAAGAAACATGTTTCAAAATAACAATGTAACACTATTTGTTCTAACTGTCCAACAAGACAGGAAATTTGTAGTGCTCATGGGAAAAGTATTACTTTGGTTTATTGTGTGTTGTGAGAAAGATTCTCAAATAACTAGAGAATGTCATTGATTTGTGATTGAATGAGTCTGACTACTACACTCATAGCCATGTCTAAAGATTCATTCGACCTCTAGAGGTGAGATTGGTGATGGAGTCTCACCCATGAGCTGGTGGTTTGTGAACCGGAATCTGGGGAGGAAAACTTTTCCTAGATCCAGCGGGTTCCCTCACTTTCGACTGGACACAACTGGACAAGACCTTCTGTTGCTGCTGGCACTGGACCATGGAGAAAGCACAATGCCACCCCATCACTGGACTCAAAGGTAGGGAATATGCACTGCCAATCTATGTTGTGTGGTTCATGAGCTCAGGACCACTGCAGTCATATGCATGTCACAGTAATTTTTTTAAAGTTAGTATGTCTATATGTGGGTGAGACTGGATTGGCTGGTTGTGGTGGAGGGAGCTGGAGTGGTTGATGCTGTTGGGTCAGTATGTGTGACACTAGAATGTGGGTCTGATGTTGTGTACCTTTGGTTGTGTGTTGTGTTGGTGTGTGCAACATTCAGGTGAGTGTTGCCATTATGTATGTAGTTGTGCCTTTGTATGTGCTTGTGTAGATGAGTGTGTACTTGTGTTGGTTGTTGTGGTTGTGTTGTGTTTGAGTGTAGTATCAACAGTGTGAGTATGTGTCATGGATGTATGTCAATGTGTGTTTTCGGCATGTACATGTGTTGTGGTAGAATGGCAATTGATAAGAGTGTGCATGTAGTGTGTTGGTTAAGTGGACATATGTGGCTAAGGTACAGCATGTGTGTATGACTTACCTCTATTCCATAGCCTCTGCCATTGCAGAATGTACATTGGGTCTGCAACGGGCACCCTACGCTGGTACACCACCTGCAGAACTGTGATACCTTAATATAGTCAGAAGGACCCCGCCAGCCTGACAGCTAGGATGCGCACTTTGTTGGTGCGGTTGGTGTCTCCACTGAAATACCTTCAAATGCGGCAGTTGGAATACCGTCCATTTGACTGCATATTCAGGTCCGCTGCTGCAGTGGATTGGCATTAATACCATCAAGATCTAAATCAGGCTGTGATTCTCTTTTTTGGAAGTCGAAAATCTCTAGAGGGACAAAGTAGGAGACTGTAGCAAAAGACAGGTCCAGGGCCCCGGATGCCCATTTAACGAAGCACGGATGAACAGGATTTGCTGCTGTGGAGAGTAAAGTAATTGAAGCAGCCACAATGCCATGTCAACCAGTGATGTACCTTGGGCAGACAGATGAGAAAGTTGGTTCCAGTCTCCTCTTGAATCTCAGAGCAGTTTTTGCCAAAAATGTATTGTCCTCAGTTTGGGATTTTGGCCATCTGGGAACGGTTAGCACCACAACCAATGGTCCAGGGCTGGTGGTACACCACTTACGTGCTTAGGACTTATTTAGGCTGGGTGCAGGTGTGGCTTCAAGATGGTGGGAGCCTTTTGTGTACCTGTGGCTCTGAATAAAGGACCAGCAAACTAGCCCTTGGAATCACTCTGGTAGTCCTAGGTACAGGTGCAGATGCGGTGCTCAACAGAAGGGCTGGACTCTGAGGGTTCAACGAAGGCTCCAAGGAAGCAAAGCAGTTCTTCCAGGTACACTAAAGCAGTCTAGCAGCATGCATAGCAGGTCACAGCAGCAGGCTGTCCTCTGAGAGTTTTTCCACAGGTCTAGGAGTGAACTGAAGAGTGGGTCTGCAAGTCCTATTTTTATACCTGGTGGTCCTTTCTTTGGAAGGTGAGAGAAGATTCTAGAAAGTTTCTTTGAAGTACAAAGAATTTCATGACTCCCCTACCTGGCTCCAAGCTGGCTGCAGTGACAATGTGGAAGTGATAGGTCCTTTGTGTGAAGGCACAGCACAGCCAATCTAGTTGCAAGTGGGGCTGTGCTCCGCTCCACTCAACCTATCCTGCCAGCAGATGGCCTGTTCAGGCACACCTAATCCCTCTATTGTGTGACTGACTTGGAGTAATTCACAAACTCTAGCTGTCAGTTGCACCCATTCAGGTGTCCCAAGACAGGCTGCAGATACACAATGGCTAGGGGCAGAAAAATGCCACCTTTCTAAAAGTAGAAGAAACCTACGACAGGGGATACCCAAGGAAGAACCCAGTTGAGACCTGGGTATAAAATTATGAAAGTGCAACAACGCCTCAACAAGGAGCCATTCAACAATATAATTAAAAATCTAACATATAATGAATCACTTCTTCTGTAATGGAGTACCCAAATGCATAAATGTATTTAAAAAAACACATTAAATAACAGTAACCACATTTAAAAAAAATCACAATAGTGATGGTGAAAATAGTGAATTAAGTGCTCGTAAATCCTTGTAGAGATGTTGTTGCAGATATATAACCTTTCTAAAAGTGGCATTTTCGAAACTATAATTACATTTTTCATTACAATTTCACAGATACCAAATATGAACTGGCTACATGGTCCCAATCAAAGTTTAGCACTTATTAAATGTAATATGGCAACTCAATGTTGTCCTCTGGGGTAGGTAGGTTTCACAATAGTGAAACACGAATTTAAGAGTTGATCACTACCAGAGCATGTAAAACTTAAAAGTACATAATCAAACTTTTAATTACAATGCACCCTGTCTAATGGGCTAGCTATGGCCTACTTTAGGGGTGACTGATATCCAATAGAAGGGGAGTCTAAGGCTAGGCAAGAGCGTTACATTGCCAAGTCAAAAAAGCAGTTTAAAGCTGCATTCATGCTGCAATGGCAGGCCTGGGAAATGTTTTAAGGTCCCCCTTAAGTGGTTGGCACAATACGTGCTGCAGGCCCACTAGTGGTATTTAGTTTACAGACTCCAGGTTTATGGTATGCCACATTACAAGCGACTTATAAGTAAATTAAATATGCCAATCAGGTATAAGCCAATTAAACCATGTTTAGAGCAGTGGGCACAATCACTTAACCACTGGTTAGCAGTGGTAAAGTGCACAGAGTCCTAAGGCCAACAGAAATGAATTCAGCAAAAAGTGGAGGGAAAAAGATCCACCAAGTTGAAACCGCTGGGCAGCCGCCAATGTGGCCGGACTCCCGCGGGGTCTATTTGGAGATCCCCGCTGGGCCCGCGGGTGGAAACCTGGTTTCTGCCTGCCGGCCCAGCGGGGATCTCGGCCGCAACACAGGAGCCGGTTCCAAATGAAGCCGGCGGTGTTGCGGCGGTGCGACGTGTGCAGTTGCACCCATTGCGCTTTTCAGTGTCTGCTGGGCAGACACTGAAAAGCTCCATGGGGCAGTGGCAGGGGGCCCCTGCACTGCCCATGCCAGTGGCATGCCAGTGGCCAGTGGCATGGGCAGTGCAGGGGCCCCAAGGGGCCCAGCGGCTCCCCTTTCCGCCAGCCTTTTCATGGCGGTTCCTACCGCCATAAAAAGGCTGGCAGGAGGGGGACTCGTAATCCCCTGGGCAGCGCTGCCCTGGGGGATTACAACCGCTGGGACAAAAGTGGCAGGAAACAGCCAGGACAAAAGTGGCGGGAAACTGCAGCGACAAAAGTGGCGGTGCGACGACGATGCTTCCGCCGCGGTCGTAGTGCTCAAGTTTGTACCGCCAGCCTGTTAGTGATACAAACTCCAAAACAGCCCTGGCGATCTTTGACCGCCAGGGTTGTAATGAGGGCCAAAGTGTTTGAGGGCGACCCTGCAGAGAGGTTCAGGTCCAGCACTGCTTCATATTCAAAGTCATCAATATCAGCACTCTGGAACACAAGCTGGAGAACATTCCCCACTTTGGGTGCAACTGAGTCACACACAAGAAAAACTTCAGAACCAGGGGAGCGCAAAGTGAACAAAATGAAAAATACAGCTACAGAGCAATTATTCTCCTACTACCCACAACTCAGTTTTGCGGTTTATCTTCCCTACAAAGGGGACTACCCTCCACTCTCCTATGTTTCAAGAATGTGAAATTCCTCTGTAGTTCCATTACCACTCCCTATTCACTCCTATCAATAGATTAATGTTCTGACTCAAAATATGCACGAGCTTATGTTTATATTCTTGTCATCATTTCAAACCTTTTCTAAATGTCTTTGAAAAGTCCATCCTCTCACACAATGCAGTTCTTTTTAAATTTGGCAGGTCTGGAGCAGCAATTAATTTAAATATTGTGAAAACAGATCGACTAAATAGCGGCCACTGCTCTTTGCCTTAGTGACAGCGCATAATCACGATTAACAACACAAGAATATTTTTATTAAAGCTTGCGTGAGGGCCGGTGGCAATAGCGAGGTGTAAAAAGTCAGACGCCAACCCTTCTTAAAAGATTCAAGCATATATGTTGTTATGTTGTTTGTTTACAATGACCATGGTGAATCTGTGCAAGGGTACAGATTATTTCTTTTCAAGTCGGGTAATATGTTATGTTGAAGTTGCACCCGCAGCTCACAGTCATATACCCTTAATTTCTTGTGCAGCTTTACAGATTAAACATCCAATCCTGTACCCTTTGTATTAAAGTAACAACAATCAAGATTTCATAAAACAACACAAGATGGCAGCAACGTCAAAGAAAACTTATTCCGGAGTATTTTCGCGAGCTTTGGTTAAATTATAGAAAATCAGTATTTTAGATTGCTAATTTTTATGAAATTTGAGCTGCAAAAGAGAAAATTAGAAAGTGCTTTGCACCATATTTGCAAGCACCTACCACCACTTTGCGCTACCCTAGCATATTTTTTTGTATGCCAAGGCAGTGAGAGTTAGGGAGGCCGTTCCCAAGCCCTTAGCCCCACCGGAGCGTCACTGTTCGTGACACTCTGATGGCGCTGTGCACTCCTCCGTATTTACAAAACAGCGTTAAGCCATAAAAAGTGACTTGACACCGCCTTGTAAAAACGGCTCCTACACACACAGCACTTTGCGTGGAAGGAGCGTGCAATGGATGTTGCTGTGGATGGTTCCACAACAACACTCATTGCCTTTTGACGCTGCCCCAGATTTAGGAGATTTCGTACATCTGCGGCAGCGCCAAAAACGAATGCCACCCCAGGGGTGGCGTTAGCATGGCTTAATGACAGAAATGCTTTCATTTCTCCTTGTTTTCTGCTCTATGTGTACTGCATTCTGCAACACGCATAAAAAGAGCAAACCGTCACTGAAGATTGTTTTTGTGCAGGAATGTGTCCATTCCTGCACAAAAACAATCTTCCCCGCAATGCAGCCATCCTTGCACCATGGCGCAATGGTCGATGCGTTGGTGATTGGCAGCAAATTTAGTGCCAGTGCAGGGAGAAACACAGGGGTACACCATATTCTTCTTAGAAAGGCACATCCCTGCTTTTATAAAGTGATTCAGCGCAGCACTACCAAATTTGGAGCAGCGGCGCAATGCACCACTTTATTGTAAATCTGGCGCTATATTTACAAATGTTGCACAGTGCATGCATTGTGTGTGTCACTTTGTAACCCCTGTGCCACATTATGCCTACAGCAGGAATTATGTATGCAAGACGAGCGTTCCCCCGCAGGGAGGCCAGAATAAATGGCTCACTGAAATTTACAAGGTTTCACTGCACCATTTTTTCTGTCATTTTTAACACCTAATGTTAAAATGGGATCCCCAATGTTGACGCAACAGGACTTCGCACCACAGCCTTGCTGCATCTTGAAACCAACACAACACTCTACAACATATCTTTGCCTCAGATCCATGCAAGGCTTCGGAAATAGAACTAAGGCACTTTTCTCAGCAGGCCTTACTGTGTTCCTGTAGTCAATCTGTGCTTTGTCACAGTCGGTCTGAAGTCTAAGAATGTAAAAGACTTTCAACCACCTTGCTTCCACACCTGGACTCTGCCATCTGTTAGTCTACTCTGCCAAGTGGTGCTACCTCAGTCCTGGATCCGTGGAAGTGAGCTTAATGTGCTTCACAGTGGAACTGACACATCCCCTCTGTTGAGCTTCGCATCTTTGAGCAGATCAAATGCATTGCTGACGATGCGTGCATTGAACCATGTGCAAAAGGTTCGCATCACCACCACATCCAGCATCTTGGGTTCAATGCAATGCTTACCCAGAACAGCCCCTCACATTCCCCATCAACGGCAACCTCAACAATGACGCTAAAGCTTTGCAGCTTCAACGCTCAGTGGAAGATGCTTCACTTTAGTTGTGCAACACATCCCCAACACCAGCCTCTACAAGCCCCATAGATGAGATCTTCAATGTTAACGCCACAGGACCTCGCACCACAGCCTCGCTGCATCTTGGAACCAACACAACACTCTGCAACATATCTTTGCCTCAGATCCATGCATGGCTTCAGAAATAGAAGTAAGGCACTTTTTTTCAGCAGGCCTAACTGCATTTCTGTAGTCAATCTTTGCTTCGTCGCAGTCGGCCTGAACTTTTGACTTTGTCCCGGTTTAGCGCAACTAGATATCCCCTGTTGGCACTTTTTGCTTCTAAGACCTGCTTTGCAGTTCATTCTTTAAAAATTCATAACCCAAGCTCTACTGATTGGAGTTTGTCATTTTGATCTTGTTTTAATTGTTAAATTAAGCTCTATTTTCTAACCTGGTGTGGGATCATTTTTGTGTGGTGTTTTCACTGGTTTACTGTTTTGAATTGTTGCACAAATACTTTACACATTGCCCTCAAGTTAAGCCTAACTAATCGGTGCCAAGCAATCAGAGGGAGAGCACAGATTAATTTGGGGTTTGATTGTGCCTTACCCTGACAAGATATGTGGTTGATGCTTGACCAGGGCTCACACCCCAGTCAACCAACAGCCCAATTGGTCACGCTTTTCTGTTTTCTTACAGCTCTACTTTTAGTTTCTCTGTTTTATTCAGAGAGAATTTTCCTATGAGGGTTTATGAAAGGAAAGCAGAAGCCCTGCATCTCTTTTATAACCTTATCACTGCGATTTCATGCAGTTATTTGGTCCATTACCTGAGTGTTTGTCGGCTTGTGAGGAAATAGGGACCACAAATCTATAGCAAAAGCTAGTTGATAACAGAAAAAGCATTGACACTGCCAACTGTTTTGGCTTTGCGTTTTGCAATGGTGTTTGCAAGCATGAGTAATACACAGAAGGAAATAAGCAGTAGACAGTATCACAGTGTATAGTACAGTTGGTGCAACAGTGGATAGCATTAGTGGATGCATAATTCCCACACATGACAATGCACTGCTGCTGAATATGTGAGTGTTGTGTGTATGAAAATGTCTAGGGCACTGGCACCTCTGCTGTATCTGCTCCTTGTAAAGCTTGTACCACTGCTTCCCATGCTGGCTGTATTCTGTACGGTTGTGAAGTTTCAGAGCAGCCTTTCTTTGTACAAAAGAGGGAGGGGGCATTAAGGATACAGGCGCTGGAGTGATGCATTGGCATCAGCAGCAGAGGGTCAAAGATGCGTTGGAATCTGGGGACGAGGTGTCGCTCATTCATCAATGCAATGTCCGCGATTCGGGCAGCAGCGGCGATACATCAGCATTGTAGGAAATGTGCCAGTTCTGATCAGTGAAATGTTGCCAATATGTGGATTTTCTTGAGTTGCAGCATGGATACTCACTTCCAAGGCCCCGGGACTTGATAAGCACCACTTGGCAGAGCAGGACTCACAGCAGGCAGAGTCCAGGTGCTTCTTGCAGTATGAAGATAGACGTTGGCCCTCATTATGACATTGGCGGTAAATCCTGCTTACCGCCACGGTGATGGCTGCCAACAAACTGCTGTGGTGGTAAATATCCGTCCACCATATTATGACACCCACCCACCAATCGGAAGGAATACAGACACATACACAAATCCGCCAGCCTAAAGGTCAGTGCTAAAGTGGCGGTCCAAACACCCATACCATTATGTCAACAGAACAACACTCACCACATTATGACCCACGAATCACCAGTGGTGGTACATACTGCCACTCTCAGAATGGACACCCACATACAAAACAACACAACACACTAAAAACACACACCTGACACTCATACACACATCACACACACATACCCACAGCACTATAAAACACACAAACACATTACCCACAACCTTTAACAAACAGCAATTACTGCCAGGAGATTGACACGAACAGGACAGAGACAACTAGACACACACACCACATACACCCACACATTTCTCACACTCCCCACAACACACACCCCACCACATTACTCAACACACTCTCACCAACACACACCTCACAACACCCATGTCCCCACAAAGGCACCCCCGTTTCACTAATGAGGAGTAAAGGGTCATGGTGGAGGAAATTGTCAGGGTAGAGCCACAGCTGTTTGGAGTGCAGGTGCAGCAGATTTCCATTGCCAGGAAGATGGAGCTATGGTGAAGAATCGTGTATAGGGTGGACACCATGGGACAGCATCCAAGAACAAGGGACGAAATCAGGAAGAGGTGGAATGACCAATAGGGGAAGGTATGTTCCTTGGCAGTAAGGCACCAGCTCGCCATACAGAGGACTAGAGGTGGACTCTCACCTCCTCCCCCACAATTACCAGCATGGAAGGAGTCAGTCTTGGCACTACTGCAGCCTGTGGGACTCGCTGGAGTAGCCAGAGGACTGGACGCTAGTAAGTCAATATTTACCACTTATCACCCCCATACCTGCATGCCATCTCACACCTTCACCCTCAGTCCCATCACTCCACTCCATCCCACACACTGCACCAATGCAGATGACTAACTCTAATGCCAAGCCCTGCATGCTATACCAATGCATGGGCAGACCTCCCAGCCCCGAATGGACACCCATCACCAAAGCATGCACAGTATAGGGAAACTAACAATCACACAATACATCACCATACACAAACAAAGGTGGCAGGGCAAAAGCAACGCCAGAGGGGAAGCCAGGGATGTACAATATGTCACAGACATGAAGCATAATACATCACTTACATCCCCACAGGTGCTCCAGGCAATGTCAGCGGAGAGGAGGTTCCACGACTATCCAGTCCCCCAACAGAAGATGCCCCCATGATGACAGTAACTCCGGACTTCTGGATCTGGACCAACAACCTGGCCCATCAGGGACCACTGGACAGTTGGTCACCCAAACCCACTCACACTCCACCACAGAGCCTCCCCCATCAGTATCTAACACCACAGCACCCGCCCAGCGTACCAACACCTCTGTCCCCATGACACGTCAATCAGCAGTGTGCCCACCTGTACAGGGACCCTAGTCCACACCTCATACCCAAGACAATCAGGGACCTGGGGTCAGAGGCAGGGGGCACACCATTCAGGGGACAAAGGCACAGGCCAACAGGGATGACAGGCCCAGGGAACCGACTCTCCAGGAGGCACTCACCAAGATACTGGGAGCCTACCAACATTCCCAGAACATGATGGGCCAGATCCTTGACAACGTGCAGGAGAACAGGTGGCTGCAGGAGGAACAGTATCAGGGGATCAGGGAGGACTTGCAGGCCATTAACACCACCTTTATCTCCACAGCAGGCATACATGGCCAACATCATGAGGGAAGCAACAGCACACCAGCGTGCCCCTACTACTAGCCAGTCTATTCACTAGCCCTCCACTTCCACTGCAGCTAGTGGGCAGGAGGCCCCGCCACAGGACCCACAGGCCACCAGCACCCCTACCCCTGCAGAGGTGAACCACCCTGCAAACATTCCCACGGAAGCTCACAGAAGCCAGAGACACTTGCCAAGACCACCGTCAGGAAATGAGGCTATCCTGATTGTCCCCCTTGTTTCCCACACTGTCACCTTGTCCTCTGTGAAATGTCTTTGCTCCCCTTCCTATGGCCCCTTGGTCACTGCACTTGTGCTACAAACAGACTGGAACAATACCCTGGACTTTCCTCCATCATCCCCCCATTCCGTTGCACTTTTCCCTCAATTTCATAGCACTACAATAAACACCCTTGAACACACCTTGATTACTAGTATTGTTGTGTTGAAAGTGTGCATTTATGGAAACAGTGACATCCAGTGCAAATGATCTGAACACTGTGAGAGCATAGAAATAATGACCTGTACCTGTCTGTACTCATCACATCAGTGCACAGTTGTGATCTCACCAACATCTGTAAAATGACAAGCTATAGGTGACAGTAAGTTGAGATTCAATGGAAGTTAATGCCATCATGCTACAGCCACAAAGAAAACATCATTAGTCAGAGGAATGGACAATTGCACTGTCTAACTGATGTTCTGTTGTCCTCATCCTTATCC
Organism: Pleurodeles waltl; assembly: GCF_031143425.1. Lineage (NCBI taxonomy): Eukaryota > Metazoa > Chordata > Amphibia > Caudata > Salamandridae > Pleurodeles > Pleurodeles waltl. The sequence goes on from NC_090437.1 coordinate 467,842,058, forward strand.
TCTGCCTCCTCATCCTCACTGTCCTCAGGGTCCACTGCTGCCACAGCGGCATCTCCAGTCTCCTCCTCCTGTAGAAAAGGTACATTCCAACTGAGGGCTAGGTTTACAACATGCAGCATGCCACCACTATCTGGCAGACCTTCCTGGGTGAGTAGCACAGGGATCCACCTGTCAGATGGGGGTACCTAAACTTGGCCTTCAGGAGGCCGAACGTCCTCTTGATGATTCTTATGGTTTGCCCATGTTCCTCAGCCGCCGTCCTGGCATTCCTCACAGGGGTCAGCAGCCACAACAGGTTTAGCATCACACAATGATTTGGGGATGGCATCTGAAGGCACTAACATACAGTGGGTGGGGACCATGGCTCACCTATTATCCACACCCTTTGCCTCTGTAGTTGGGCCATCACATTTGGGATGCTGCTATTCCCCAGAACAAAGGTGTCATGCACTGACCCAGGATACTTAGCATTGGCGTGGGAGATGTACTGGTCCACCAGGCACACCATTTGCACATTCAGCGAGTGGAAACTCTTCCGATTGCGGAACACCTGTTTAGTCTGGCGGGGGGAACTAATCAATATTTGTGCTGTCAATGGCCCCAACAATATTAGGGATATGTCCCATTGCATAGAATCCGGCCTTCACAGTGGCCAGATCTTCCACCTGGGGGAAAGCTATGTAGCTGCACATGTGTTTCGGTTTCAACAGGGCAGACAAAACTCTTGCCAGCACGATTGAGAATATTGGCTGTGACATTCCTGCTGCCAAGCCCACTGTCACTTGGAAACAACCAGTCAGCAGGAAATGGAGCACTGGTAGCACTTGCAAAAGAGGTGGGATCCCGATTGGATGACGGATAGCAGATATCAGGTCAGGCTCCAATTGGGCACACAGCTCTGTGATTGTGGCCCTGTCCAGTCTATAGGTGAATATGTGCCTGTCCTCCAGTGTAGCTAAGTCCACAAAGGAGTCTGTGCATAGGGTATGTCTCCTCCTCCTATTTATCTGCAGCAGTAGGTATCTAAGGGACACAAGAGTGAGCAGGCTATCACATTTTGAATAATGGAACCCCCAACCTCAGTGTACATAGTGCATTTATTTGATGGGGCAGTGGAAATGGCGAGGTATGTGCTAATCTAGGCTGTGACACAGTTAAGGTTAAGGTTGATATGACCGTTGTCAGCCACCATGAAATGGCAACCACCTGTATGTGGGTACAGGTGGAAGTGAGGTAACTCCACTGGCATTGGGTGTCATGGTGGAAGGTGATTTTGCACTGCTGTGCAATTTCTCATTGGATAATATGGGGCTATATGGAGTACAGTGGCCAATGAGGATCTGTGCTGGCAGTGACGGTGTACACTGCCGCGGACGTGACCACTATTTTCTATCTGATTCTTCACTTGTTTCCTGACCTTCAACATGAGAACATCTACACTGCGTGTGCTGCTGTGACCTGTGTCTGGAAACTACCATGGCCCGTGCGACCGGGGAAAGGGCCCCTGCCTTCACTTCAGAGGAGTTGGAGCATTTGGTGGATGGGGTCCTACCACAGTATGGACTGATGTATGGGCCTCCAGACCAACAGGTGAGTACACCTTGGGCATGATGCATGTGGGAAGAATGCATGGAGATGTGTGTGCAGGCATCGTGTCATCGGGGGGAATGTCTTGTGGTGGTGTACATGGTTTGTGCCGGTCAATGTATGTGCCAATGGATCTTGCTCCCCATGGAAACAGTCCAGCCCGAACTGCCAGGCCAGGGCCTCTCTGGATCAGAATCAAGCATCCTAGGACTGGTCTCAGAGTATCACCCCTCATCAACCAGGCTAGCTTGAATCGAGTGGCACAATGAGCAAGGGACCCACGTCTGGGCATACCCTGGCCACTTAGGGCTACTTTAGCAACACAAAAGGATGATGGACAGAGTTCTAAACCTTTTCAAACACTCACCCCCAGTCACAGGTCTGTGTTAAATCCATAATTCTTTTGCTCATGGGGAACAGGGTCAAGACTGATTTGCATATGGCTGGGTCCAAACTGGGGTGGCATGGTGAGCAAAGAAGCAATGGATTAAACACAGATCTGTGACTGGGGTGAGCGTTTTAAAGGTTTAATTACTCCCTGACCAGACCTATTGCCTACTTTATTTTTGCCCATCAAAGGAAAATCAGCTCTAGGATGTTGGATGTGTTTAAGTTCTATTCTCGTGGTGGCTAAGATTATTGATCAATCCTCATGGTTTCTGTGCTTAGAATGGGCATAAAGGGTAGGGCTACATCTAAGTTATGCCACCATATCATGGTATGCAAGATGGCTGAGTTTTACTGACACATTCCAACTCTGTAAACTACAAAGATCGGGTATTGTTAAGGTTGAGCAAGCCACTGACGGCTGAAGTCAGATGTCTGGCTATGTCTCAGCTTGAGGTAATCTTGGGACCTCGGGCCAAAAATTTGCAAAGCCTTCATGTGATGTCCATTACTCACCCTCTGACTTCGCAGCACTTTCTACAAAGTCTTCGTTTTTACTTGATTTAACAAGCAATACATGAATTTGTTCAACATAGTGTACGATGTGGTTTCTCAAATAATGAAAGACAAAACACTAACAGTAAGTGTAAAACAACACAGAGAAAGAGTAGTGGTTGAATTGCAAAACCAGGAAACTTGGGTTGTATCGTGTGGTCTTAAGCAATTATCCTATTTCATTGTGCGTGCTCCACCATCATCATTTAATTTCAGAGCCCTTGGAAATATATCAGTTCAGAGTGTGTCTTGTTTATGTTTTAGTAGAGTGTAACATTGCTTCACCTAAAATAAAAACCTAAGCTATATATAAGTTACATATGACAAATGTCATATCTCTTGGTCCCCTAATGACATTATCTGTATGTATTTGGTATGTATATGGTATTTCTACGGTTTTGATCTTACCAAAAAGAAGCAGAGTGATGTACAGAGTCGAAGACAAGGATGAAGTCAACAAGTGATGAGAGGTAGCTGGTTTGTGAACTTTTAATAAATTGGGATGTAGTGTTCTTAAAGGGGTGAGTCTTCAACTCTTTCCTAAATTAGTGAAACTTTGTGGAAGTCTTAATCGAATCAGGATGTTGTTCTAGATCCTGGTGCAAAGACAGAAAAATGATGTTCCTTTTTTTTTTGCTTACCCTTCTTAGTCGCCAGTCTGATGGTGTCTTGGTTGTGGATGTGCCTTGAACTACAATAGATTGAGAGCTTGTCTGCAAGATAAGCAGGGTTGCTGGTCATGATAAATTTGTGAATGATATAGCTGGCTTTGAAGATAGTGCGGACCATCAGGGGGAGCCAATTAAGTTCCACCAGGAAGGGGGTAATGTGGTCATATTTCTGAAGGTTCTGGATGAGATATACTGCAGCATGTAGGATGTCTCTAGCAAGTGCCAATATGGAGTCTGGGGGACCATGAAGAAGGGCATTACTGTTATCTAGACACACGAGTGCAGGGTCTTAAATAGCAGTTCTGAAGGATCTTTCTGGAAGAAACCATTTCAATTTCTTTAGAAGAGAGGGTTGGTACCAGGCAGGAAACATTGGGCTTCAACGCCACCAAGGTTTATGTCATAGAGCCAGGTTTATTCTGCTTCTTCATTTCTTGTTCTTGGCAATTACGAGTTTTGTCTTGGCTGAGTTGAGCTTCAGAAAGGCACTAGACATCCAGATAAGGACGATGTGTATCCAGTGTTTGTCAGAAGCAAAGAAGACTTGTGAGTTGTGTATCATTAGTATACAGTGAATCCTCCTGCTGTTATCTGTGAGTATAGCACCACGCGGGTGAATATAAAGGCTGACAGGGAACTAAGGAACCATGGGGGGTGGGGACTCTCCAGGTGTTAGCGATCTTTTGGGGCCTAGAGGTGTCCCTTGTGAAGAAACAAGCTTTTACTGGAAAGGTAGAGGCATGGCAGGGAAGGACATTGCAGATAAGTCCCATTTAAGACTCCAGTGTGTGTTTGAAGGTGAGATCGTCGGCTGTATCAAAGCCAGGTGAGAGGCCCAGCAATATCAGGAGGCAGGGGTCATCTGTAGTTAGGATGCCATTGTATATGAGGTTTCAGGTAGCAATCTACACACTGCAGCATGATATGAAACCAGACTGAAAGTCATGCAGAAGATGGGTAGCATTAATGTAACAGTAGCATTGACAACAGACTCATTTTTTGATGTTCTTGCTGATATATAGTAGATGAGTGAAGTGTCAGTCATTACCGAGGTCATCAGACTCTAGTGTAGCTTTTTTTATCTGTAGGCAGCTCTGCCTTGTCTTGAGAGCTTCTGGGAATATGTCATGAGTGAAGAAGCATTAACAATGGTGAGTAGGGATGAGAGAGAGTATTGATGGAGAGAGTTTTGATGATGGGCAAGGGTAAGACATCATGTTCGCAAGAACTGGCTTTGAGGGAGTTGAGTATGTCAATGAAATCAACAAGAGATAGGTCTTGCCCCTCTGTGAAGTGAGGAATTGTTGGTCCCGGAATAACTATGCTGCAGTGCTTGAATGTTTTGAAAATCACTGTGCTTCTGACAGTGAATTCACTGACGATTTTGACACATTAGTTTACTTTGGCTGATATGATGAGCTGTCTGTGTGTTGAGCAGAAGGAATTCAGTACTAAGACCATACCCAAAGTTCTCTTTTTCTTCCATTTTCCTTCCTGTTTATGGATTGTTCATTAATTTCCATTAAGAACTTTAGAGTATTAGGGTGCAGAAGGCATTGGTTTGCATTATTGCATTTGAATTGGGGTGTGGCTGTTCCCATAGTTACCAAAAAACGGTCAAGTTGTTTAGAAAGTTGTTGGCATGTGATGTTTAGGTGAACGGCTGAAAGATTAGTTCAAGCATTAGTTTGTCTAAGGAGCTGTCTTTGGAGGCTCTTAAGGTTTTGTCTTCTCTTCTGGGTTGTCTTTGGTTTGTTGGTAGGGTGCTGAGCAGGACAACAGGAGTAGTAAGTCAGTCCAGTCCAGGAGAATTGGTGTTTTGCATTAGGTTGATGGTGTTATTGAGAAGGTAAGATGTAAGATTTGGCCTTTGGAGTTTGTGTGACATGCTGTACCATGTTGACTGTGTTTATGAGGTTGAGGAGATATTTTTATCTTGTGTTGACTTTGAGGATTAACTCACCCAAGACAGTGGTGTGGGCATGTTGAATAGCTGAGGTGTAAAGGAGATCTGAGAATTTATCAATGCAGTCCTTTATCTGCCTGGTAGGTCTGAATATGAGATGGAAGGTGGTGGTCTGAGCGGGAAAGGGCTAGTGAGCAGCTCTTTCGCACTGAGTGTTACTGGCCTGCCTAGGGTGCAAGACCAGGAGTGTTTAAAGATGACAGTGAGGTATTTTTCTTTCTAATGTGTACGGCCCACAAGGTGAATGCTATAGTCTGTGGGAAGAAGGATGACTAAGACGTGCGGGTATGTGGAGGTGATGTATGTGTTGATGATGAAAATGCTGTCAAGCTTGTGATATGCAATGAGATCTGTGATGTGTAGTGTGTGGAGTAGTGAAGTGAGACCCTTAATGAGCATGAACATGTGTTCTTTATTTTAGTCACTTTGCTAGTTAGTTGGATATGTACAAGATTGGGTCTATGTGCTGTGTGAATGCTTGGTGAGTGTTTGTGCTGCATAGGTCTCGGCCTTGCTTGTATGGATTGGTAGTACTGAAGGCCAAGCGAGGCAAATGATTACATTTTATCTTGTAAGCTTAGGTGTAGCAGAGGTTCTGGCCCAAGCCCGTCCTAGTCTTAACAGGACCAAGTAGGCAGTGCATTTGTCTGTGTTTGGCCTTAACAGGCTGAAACAGGTGATTTCCTGGTCTACGTCCACCCTTTACTGGGGAAACCCAGGTGACGGGATGCCCTGAAGGGTTAATTGAAGGAGGCAGAAGGCAGGATATTGCTCCCTCTGGAATGAATAAAATTGATTGACATAATTTATTACAGCCCTATAAGCTGCTTTTGACATAGGCTTAATATTTAAGGTGCACAATATTGGTAATAATAACATTTTCTGCCAACAGTGTAAAAGTTGCAAAAAGAAAACATAAATTACAATGTGCTCTGCGCTGACTCGTTATCACGATGGTAGTTTGACTTGTGCCACACCTGGAGAGTGATACTAAAAAGTGCACTGTGCTCGGTCTGAAGTTGGTGAAACAAAACCTGTGTTGCGGGTCATCACAAAAAAAGAGGGCTTACTGAAACGGAGGCCACTGTAACACGATGGGACCTTATTGTATGCTTACATGATTTTCTTGCATTCTCACATTGGTTAAGAAATATCTGCTAATTCACTTCTTCAGTTGTCATGTTCATTAACTTCTGATTAAAAAATACATTGTAGACATCCATGGAGCAAAGAGCTTTTTACAGAAGCAAATGAAACAATAAGGCATTATCCAAGGTCAAACACTCCTGGATTACAGATCTCTAGAGAGTAGTGTCTTGATGTGCTCATAATGAAACCCACAGCAATAACTGGTGTATTTCAAAGAGGTCCCCCATATATGGGACCCCAAGTTCAGTGACACAAACATATGTGGAAGAGATTTGTGGGAAAACCAGTAACCACCGCAAAAAGCTGTTCTTCACCTTCTATAGTCTTCTTGTTTTTCATATCCCCACAATATGCCACATGAAGCCAGTGATATACTTCTGAAATCATTTAATTGATTGGTTTCTACTCTGACTTTGCTGCAAACCTATGGACAACCTCCATAACCCTTGAGATTTGGCACTGCCTTACAGTGTGCATATGCCCCCAGCTCAAAGCTGAGTTCAATGGCATTCCCAGGTAGGTAAATGTCCTCACGCACCCTACTGACATACAACCTATGTTGTAGCAACCTCTTTTTGTAGTTTGGGGCTGACATATCATTATAAAGGATTTTGATAGATTTGTAGTCAAATTAAGTTGTTTCATGAAAAGGGAAAATTATCTAGAAATGTTTGGAGCACATTTGCAGTTCATACCAATAGGACTGCATCATCTGTGTCCAGCAATGGAGTAACACTTCATTCCCCCAGTTGAGGCATTTCCTTTATATTTGTTTTCAAGTAGTCCTCCATGCCATTAACAAACAAAGTACAAAGATCCCAAGGCAGAACCTTGACGCACAGCTCTGTTTATTTTAATGTGGTGTGTGTATTCCCGATGTGGGCCAAAGCATACCCTGACTGAAATATAAGAGTTTGACTGCCCTAAGAGAGATACTTTAGTTTCTTCAACCCCCAATTCCGGACATAATTCACCATAACTTAGACCGATTAACTCTGTCAAACACACAGCTCAGGACCATAATTGCAAGATGGATAACTCCTTTCTTGGCTTTTGTATATCTTCAAATAAGCAAATATAAATTCAGACATCAATAACTGATACACTGTAATAGGCCATGCCAAAAACCATATTCACTTGCTGGCAAAACCCTACTGAAGATTTAACTGGTGGAATATTCATGGTCAACAACCGGGGTGACATCTGCCCTCTTTTGAGGCTTAGCCGGCACAGCGCTGCAGTATCTCTGAGTAGTTTTAAATTGCCATTTTAACCTGGCCAGTGAACCCCTTGCCAGGCCCAAACCTTTCCTTTTACTACATGTAAGTCGGCCCTAAGGTGGACACAAGGTAGCCCATGGATAGGGTGCAGTGTATTTAAAATGTAGGAAATATACTTGTTGCTAAATTTGTTTTTCACTATTGCAAAGCCTATCTCTCCCATAAGGTAACAGGGGAATTGCCTTGAAATATATTTTAAGTGTAATTTCCCATTGGCAGCAGATAGAGATGTGGAGTTTGTTATCTCTGTTTTTGAACTCACAATTTAAAAATACATCTTTTGGTGAAGTTGGTTTTTAAATTGAAAGTTTTAAAATGCCACGTTTAGAAAGTGGTCATTGTCTTGCTTAACCACTCTGTGCGTCTGCCTGGCTGTGTAATACATGTCTGGGTCAGGATGACCGTTGGGCTATTTGTGAATTCACTCTAGACAGTCATACAAAGGGAGCTGAGGTGTGCCCTGCATATCCTGATGGATCTTCCTAAGCTAGAGTGGCGGGAGGAGCTGACACTTGCACCCACCTTGATAGATTTCAGATTAAGATTTGATTTATTGTTTCAGTTAATTAAAACCATAACAATTTTACCATAAACATAAAAAACATCCAATCTGATTAAAAATTCCTGTTACTGGGTACTTATATATCAAAATAAAAGAAAAAACTGTTTTGCATGGAAAGTCGTGCTGTTTTGATCGTGCCATACAGTCAGCTACACAACTAAACATCCCTTTTGTTGCAACGCAAGTGTTAAGTACTTGACAAACTTACAATTTAGTTGGGGATCGTACAGGTTGAGACAGGCTACTATGGCTCCTCTGAAAATCCGTATGCCTCTGTTGTTGAACATTTTCGTGAGGAACCTCCTTTGAAGGTCTAAGAGACCCGGGTAAATGCAGATTATGTGTGTGAGATCTTCCTTATGGCATGGACAGTGCCTGCAGAACTGTAAAGTGGTGTTCCTCCATGACAGAGCACTAGCCAGGGTTGGCAGGTTTCCTAATCGCATTATCATTAACTGGTGTTTCATGTGTGGCGCATAAGGAGTGGAAATATAGGCAGTCGGTTCTAGTTGGGCATAGCAATTTGCTGGCCTTGTTAATACCTTTTGCAAATGATTTGTATATCGGTGCTGCCCTCCACAGATCTTGGAGCTGTAGTTGGCTAATAGATGACTGAAGGTACTTATTATAGGATGGTCATTTTTTAGGGCCCGTCAAAATGCATTGTTCAATTTGTTGGCTGAATGGCTGATTTTAAACCAGGTTTTAGCTGCCTCTGCTTTTGCTGCCAGGATTGGCCGTTTGAGTCCGAATTCCTGGCTTATCTGCACTGGTGAGGTAGTGTTTGGTAGTTTAAAAACTCGCCTCAAAACCTTGAGCTGGATTTTATCTATCAGGTGCTCTTCCAGGCCATGCATAGCCACTCTAACATAGGTCAGTGTAGGAAGCATTTTGGATGAGATGACAGCATTGGGTGGAGTGATGGACCATGTAGCCATTTGGCCAAGAGGAAGAAAGCATAGGTTTATGCTGAAGCTCTTTGTACGATGTGTTTCTTCTGTTGACTGAAGGTGCCTTGATCATCTAGAATTACACCTAAGTATTTGTAATATGGTGCCGCCTCCAGCAAAACGTTGTTCAAAGCCATTCTTGGTCTGAGAGTCTGCATTCTTCCTACCCACATTATTTTGGATTTGGATACATTGATTTCCTGCTGGTTGAAGTAAACGTAGTTGGGTAGAATATTTAAAGATCTTTGTGAACCAACCTTAGTGCAGCTCAACAGTACCAGATCATTCGCGTATAGTAAGTGTGTCAGTGGAATCCCTCCTAACCATGCAGGGTGAACATTTCCGGGATCCAGAGGTGGAGTCAGGTCTGCCATAAACAGGTTGAACAGATGCGGGGCAAGCACACAGCCTTGTTTCAGACCAATGGTTGTGGAAAGTTTCCTTGAAAACCTTGTGCCATCTCCAATTTTTATTCATACCCATGTGTCTGAGTGTAAAGAGATTATTGCATTCAGGAGGGGGGGGCAGGAGACTCCACTACTTCAGTTTGCTGCAAAACAGATGTCTGTTCACTCGATCAAAGGCTGCCTTAAAATCAATAAAGCCAAGATGTAGTTTCCTATGGCGCCATCTGCTCTGCTCTGTGAGAAAGGAGGTTATTAGGATATTCGTTGTGGTGCCAAGTCCTTTACTTAAGCCTGTTTGGTTGAGTGGAATAAAATATTGTGTTTTTCTGACCATGCTATTAGTTCAGCAAGGAGGCGTAGTTTTTTGCCTCAACATCGTTAAGGGCAATTTATCTGTAGTCACCCAGATTGCCTCTGTTACCTCCTCTTAAAGATATGATTGATTATACAGCCTTACCAGCTCTCCGGGATGGCTCCACCCAGTCCTGCTTCCTGATATATGGAGATCAGCCCTTCCAACCAGAAGACTGCTTCTTCCCTGAGGATGGCTTGCAGAAGGCCATTTGGCCCGGGGGCTCCTTCTCAGTGGGCTTTAAGGAGTACTTGATATGTCCTGTCAGTGGACAGAGTGAGGTTAATCATCTCCCCGTCATCCACCAGAAGAATGTTTCCCCTTTCAGGTGTCCATGATGGTAGTTGAGGGATATTTCCACAGGGTTGGCAATTAGTTAAAACAATTGTTTTGAGTAAGCTCACCCAGTCATTTTCAGAGATGTTTGGGTTATTGATTAAGTTCACTCGAGTATTTAAGTGGCTGATGATTTCCATGGATTTTTACCCTTTTGCAGCATGTATTAGTTTTGACCAGAAAATAATCTTGCCTTTGGCCTTTTCTTTCCATATTTGTCTTTTATATTCTTTGTTTGTGTGCATCAGTTGCTCCCAGGGGTGTTGATTGCTGGGCACACCTTCGGGCGTCTTGACAGCTTCCTTTCAGCTTTTTTAAGGAGGTAGCTTGATTTCGATAGACGAGGAGAAGTGATTTGGCTGATTCGCTGCGCAGGCTGTGGTAGATTACGGGAAGAGTGCTTGTCTAGTATTTTCTCTCTGAAGTCAACCCATGTGTCCAATATTTGTCAGTGGTTTTTGAGGCTCTGCTGCATCTGCGACTTTGCAGATGAAGATAGGGCTACTATTGTGTCAGATGACCAGCGTAGTCGCTTCAAGCTTATTGACTCTATAGAGCCCACCTGTACCATGACATGGGGGTGAACATGTAGGGAGGACCTAAGGGTGAGTTTTTGGTAGGAATGGTCGCTAAATGTGGTGTTTTTTATTTTGAATTGCCGTACCAGTAGAATCAGAGGCAGTGTAACTAAGGTGTAATCTAGGATAGACCGTGAATTGGGACCGTGGAAAGTGTGGCTTGGTGAAGAATCACCAGGCAACCTTCTATTTAGGACCCATAATTTGAGGTATTCCAACAACGCCACCAACTGCGTACCCTGCCGGTCATGGCAAGTAAAGTTCGATGGCAACTGTCTTGGGATATTCCAGCAGGAATTGTCAACCCTTAGTATTTAATCATCCTCTTGCATCATAATTGAGTTTCAATTAAAATCTCCAGTCAGGATGATGTCCCAATCTGGATGGCTTTGTCAGTAGTGCAAGATAGTGACCGTTAGCCTTTTTATTGCTGCCCACTTGCGAGAAAGGCCAGGATGAATATTTGAGTTGACCAGCGGCATCAGGGCCTATCGTTAGTGGTCCAATTGATTCGTTTGATCACTTGGCAGTTCGGGCCTTCTTGTGGGAGCTCTTCTGTATCCATTTTCAAGTCTAATGAGAAATAGACTGCTAGACCTCCACTTGGCCTTCCAAACTGCTTGCGCTTAACTGCATTTTCTTGGTAGAATATGAAGCCTGACAGCGGGAGATCCTGCTGAGACCAACTTTCTTGGAGTGCAATTATGTCCATGTGGTGCCAGGCTTTGGAGGATAACCAGTTTCCAGCAGTGATTGGGCACCTTCTATATTCCAGGATAAAGTCTTAGGTGTTTGTGAGATGAATGTGCCTCTGGTGATTGTGTTTCTCATGCAAAACGAGGAGCGTTAAGAGCCCGAGGGAGCTACTCCCATCTGAGGTCAGCGGGTAACACTTGAGATTTAGTTGGATGGATTCTTTGATTACCTGGCTGCAGGAGGAAAGCGCCTAGAGCACCCCTCAAAACCGTTAAAGGTTGTGCTTCTGCTGCCAAACGAGCATTAGAGCTTATAAGCGGAAACAGGTATCTGTCCGACTCTCTGGCCTGGTTATAGATATCCCCCAGGTCTTGAAGCACGGCGCAAAGAACAGGATTCGGTCCACTATTTCTGATGATTTCCAGGTTGTTGTCCTTAGCTGGATGGAACTCTGCAGTAGGTAATTCTGCTGAGGGCAAGGTGTTAAGCTCTGGAATCACTTTCAAAAGCCTCACTATGTTCCCTCTAGAAAGGATGTCATGGTTCCCCTGTGAGGTATAGTGTAGTTGAAGCCGCAACTTAAGATAGGATCAGTCTTAACTTAAAGGCAGTAGTTGCCGTGACATTGCATTTTGAGCTGGTGTCTTTTTTAATGTTTTGAGGTGTAGAGAAGTGCTGGGACGCAGGCTGGGAGCTTCTATGTTTGACACCCCACCACGTGTGCCTAAAGCTTGGATTGAGGGGCTTTGATTCGACTGGGCAGTAGTAGCAGTGTACGGAGTTGGAACACGTGTAAGCACATTTGCTGGCACTTCCGCAACCGAGCGACCATGGGTTCCTGCATTCCCTATTAGCCTGCTGTTTAGAGGGGGCCAATTTCTTGCTTCACAGTATTAGCTCTTGAAACATCCGCGTTGGTAGGTTGTGGCCTTTGGCCAGGTGTATAACCAGGAGCCGGTGGGTTTGTGATTTTTGATATAGTATTGGCTTGTTGGGCAGAGGACCTGTCCAGAGGAAGCACCTTGGTTATTTATTTGAGGTTGCGTTGCTTGACTCCTGCCAGCAGGCGGGGAAAGGAGTATGAGCCTGCAACGGTTTCTGTGCCTTGCTGAGATCTGTATTTGGTCAGATTCTGCAAGTCCCATATGTCCTGAATGACAGTGTGGGTGGGGGGTGTTGCCCTTTTTTGGTGGAGGTAAATTGGTTATCAATGTTGACTTGGTCTCTTATCCTGTGGTTGGCATTTGTCCCATGGGTTCCGGCCAAATGACTCGAGATTGAGACTGAGCTGTTGATGGTTGCTGGTCCTGTTGTAAACATGTTTTGCCCCAAGTCTGGCCATAGGCTGGAGCCGGCCTGTTCTTGTTCCTCAGTTGTTGCTTGTTCCATCCTTGTGTTCAGTTTGTTTCTTCCTGGCCTTCCTTAAGTGTTTGCATTGTCCTTTAGTTATTTTTGGAAGGGGGGATAAGTTTATGTTTGGGGTTGGCCCTTCCAGTGAGGCTTCCATGGATGTGACTGAGTGGCTGGGTTGATCTGAGTGGTGGACATTTGTGGGTCACAGATCAGCTTGTGCTAAATGAGATCCACTTCAAGTTTTTGGGGAGAACTTACGGATGACGCTGTCATTATTACTTCATGTTTAGTGTCGGGCTGTAAGGATTTTAGGATGTTTGACAGTATATCTGGAAGTGTCACTAGTTTATCAATAATTGGGCCGCAGGAATGTTGCTCTTGTATTGTTGTGATGCCTGCCTGGGGTTTCATTATTAGAGATGATAGAATCTCCATTTTTTATGTATTCCTTCAATTTGCTCTGCCATTAGGTTCATGATGTTGATCTGTGTGTCCAGCTTGTCTGACTGGAAATTTAAGACTTTGATGGATGATTGCAGGGTTGCAAGTAGGCTGTCCCACCACTGCTGCGTGTTTGATTCTTGATTGTGTGCATGATTAGGTACTTGGATTGTGTCTTTCCAAGACACAGGGGAAGAGGTTTGCTGAAGGTTCCTTGGACAAGCCTCATTACAGTCTTGCCTAGGTTTGCACTGCATCAAGTGATAAACTGGAGAGGTCCTGATACCAGAGAAGCCCTTGTTATCCTAGGCAGGGACATTTCCAGCGCACTATCCTCTTTTTCCTTCTCTGATTGTGAAGATACCTCCTTGATTTCACAAGCACTAAAAGCACTGTAAAACTGTACTGCCGGTCTTTGGGTTATGTTGCCTGGTGCTGGAGTTGCCAAATGCTTCAACGGATGGGTGTACTCGATCTGTATGTTTTTTACTTCCAGGGCCTGTAGCAGGTCTGCATTATTTCAGAGTGTAAGAGAGCAAGACCAAAGGTCATGTGTGTTCGGGCCATGCTACATTGGGGTTGCTGGCAGGAGACAGGCAGCTGTGGGATCCTGGACTGCAATAAGGGGAGGGGAATGTAAATGTCTGCATCGGTCATTGTGAGAGATGGACTTGTGCTGCCGTTACTAGAGTTTTTACAAGACCAGAGATAACATTATTGGGCGATATAAGGTCTTGTTTAGAAACTGATGGATTTCTAAGTCTAAAGGCTGGCAGTGGTATTTGATGTGTAGCACTTGTACCACTTGTTTCCACGGTGACTCTCCTCTTGAGTGGGATAATAGGACTGCGAAGTTCTGAGGCATCATCTGGGATAGTGTCAATTATGGCCATTGGATCTTTCAAGAAGGGGAGCAGTGGCTTCCCGTTTTGGTGTGCCAATCCTTGGTGACGGGGACTCCATCCGGGTGATCTAATTTGCAACTGTACCCTTGCTGTCTGCAGGAAGGAGCTTCGAGGTGGGCTTCTTGTGTGACTTGTTTATAAATGGCTGCTGATTTTCGCCAGATCTCATATTCTTTAAGTTTCAGCTCTGCTGAGTAGTATTCCAAGATTGTTTGAGGGTAGCCACCTGCACCTGCTCCATGCACCTGTTGTGTGTTTAGATTGAGTTGGACAAGTCTGAGTGTGGAGGTGAGAGTCTGCAGGGAGGGGAGCTTCACCCAGCCACAAGCCACACCATGACCTAGCTTGGCTGCTTCCATGGTGCGGGCTCAACCTGCTTATGCGGGGCCTAGTGCCTCCCGTACCATGCTGGTTTACCTCGGCTGCAGCTTTGCTGTAGCTAAACTGTACGTTCCAGATGTTGTGCCAAGGGAGCGCAGGTGCTTGTGGAGGCTACTAGCTCTCCTGGCTCTTATGGGGTTCTTCTAGATCTTCCAGGTCTTCTGAAGCATTTCTGCGCTGCCTCTTCTCCCTGGTTCACCCCTCTTCCAACAGGGGGTAGGAGGGGCACTTCCACACAAGTGGGAGCTGGAGCACAATCAGAATCAGAGTTGGACCGTGTCAAGGCAGCCAGGCTGGGGTGGATTAGGTAGTGGGCAGTGTACGTCGGGCAGGCAGGAAGCAGGCAGATGGCAGACAGCAGGCACCAGTGAGTGACCCCCCAGCCACCAAGAAGGCAACTGGGCAGTCGGGACCCAAGGGCACTATCACCGGCATCACAGCGTTCAACATTCGGGGGTGCAGACCAGAGAGGGCCACAGCTGAGGCCACAGCCATTACCACAGCCACAAAAAAATGCAAGAACCGCAACACAACACAAGAAGCCGCAGGGAGCCACTGGTGAGTCATCTATGACTGCTCTGCCACATCAGGCCGCCTTCAGAAATGCAGTCAGTACTGGCAGCGCGGGACCGCACTGCAGCGAGCGGCAGCAGCTGCCCCTAATAGGCAATCAGCAGTGGTGAGGACAGCAGCGGCAGAGCCCGATAGATGGGCAGACAGGTAGCGGGTGAGCAGCAGTGGGGAGCAGCAGGGAGGCTCCTTCCTCGCTCTGTTCACTAACACGTTGTCTCAGAAAGTCCTACCTGAATAGGGTTGTACCTGTCCTTCTACAAAGCAGTCGTCCACCCCCTGGAGTGTGTCTAGGGCCAGGGTAGGAAAGGGAGGGTCTTGTGCACTACAAAGACTTTCCTTTGAAGTTGGCCAATTCCAAGGTAGAAATGAGTATAAGTGTTGGCCATCTGAGACCACAACTTGAGAACACTTCTGGACTGAAGACATTCTGCCAGGAAGAAGAACTAGATGCTGCAGTAGGGACTGCCACTCTGCCTGTTGCTTTGCTGTGCTGGCCTGCTGCTTACTGCTTCTGTCCTGGGAGCGAAAGGACTGGACTTTGCTTGCTTTCTACATCCTGCTTCCAAGGGTTCTCCAAATGCTTGGACTGAGCTTGCCTCCTGTTGAGAAGTTTCCAGATCCTCAAAAACTTAATCTGCCACCACCTGGGCTCTCTTGCTGAGAGTCCTGACTTGCCAAGTCGTGCCAAATCCAGTTCCTGGGCCCTTGGGAATGAGTTCTGGTGTAACCAAGAAGACATCAAGTACATTGACTCCAGAGCGACTTCCTAACCAGCGCCGCTGACCGACTTGCACCGCTGCCTGCACTAGTTTTGTGGCCCCTGCTAAGTGCAACAACTACCAACACCACAGACCTGGTGCTGCTGCAGTGCCTCTGAAGTTTCATCACATCTTGAGTCCTGAGTGCAGTGTTCCTGACATCAGTGACACCTGACTCCACCACAGCACCTGTAGTCCCATGGTGTGATCGCAACACTGCAAAGTTGATGCCTCGGGTCTTGACCTGCTGGATTCATCGACCCCGCCAGATCGTAAAGAACCAATACTTCACCACCTGCGCTGCATCATCTCACCTACAACCGTAAAGAACCGATACCTCACTTCCCCTGCCTCGCAGTAAGGAATGATGCCTTGCCTCCCCGGTAGCAGTAAGGTACCTACACTGCACTGGCTCCAGCGATGCCTCACCTCCCCCACTCTGTGCAACATCTTTCTATCAAACACAAAGAGAGAGATATGGGAGTGATGCTATCCCACACAAGCTCCCAAAAGAAATCTGTATATCCATTAACCACTAAAGGTGTGGGATAGTTGAGGTTGAGGGTGGAATTAGACCAGTGTTTCCTCAATTACCAGTACCAGTTGGGTAGGGGTTTGTGATGGAAAGAGAGAGATGTGTGAAGAGTGTCTCTATAACGGGTGGCTGCGTTAAATAAGGGGGGGAGTTCCTTTATGGACTAGGTGGTCTCACACACATAATAGTGTCTTGCTTCATCATTTGACCACCTAGCCCCACCCAAGTAAGATGATACTACTTGGGCGGACTCAACCTCTTTGTTAAAAGAACAAGAGGGAGTGCTGAAATTAGTCTTACTGGATAAATATCAGGGATCCAGATAGGGTGAGAATAAAATTACCATACAAGTCACCTATTTCAATTAATTAAACTTTAATGGAGGTGCATGTTGGTAAAGTTAAAAACGGGGAGAAAAAGGCTCACTAGAGATGAATGTCTCTTAGAGTCTAAAAAAAATATATATATGTATGACCAACATGTTTCTGCCCTCTCGATGTTCTGGAAGGTCAGGGTCATTCGTCAGGGTGTAGGATCCCAGAGCACTACTACTAAGGGGTGTTGTTAGTGTTGTTAGACTGTTAGGAATTACTTCCTCAAAGACATCATGATAGCCCCAGTTGGAGCACTTTAATGAGATTTAAGACCTCGTTATGACATTGTCGGTAAATCCCAATTACCACCACGCTGACGGCCGCCAACTTACAGCCGCGGCGACGGATATCTGTTCACCATATTATGACACACACACCTCAATCCGAAAGAATACAGCCACACACTCAAATCTGCCAGCCCAAAGGTCAGTGATAAAGTGGCAGTATCAAAACCCACACTGTTACGCCAACAGAACAACGTCCACTACATTATGACCCACGAATCACCACAGCAGCCATTCAATGGTGGTAAACCATTGGCGGAACATACCACTGCGCTCAGAGTGGACACCCACATACAAAACAACACCTCATTGGACAATTCAAACAACACACACCTGATACCCATACACACACCACACCCACTCACCCACACCACTATAAAACCAAACCCACAGTACCCACAACCCTTTATGACTACAAACCATTGCCACCAGAGAGACACCAAGACCACTGACACAACTAGAGCCACACACTACTCACACCTATACACCACTCACGCACTCCACATCACACACCCCAACACATTACCCAACACACCCTCACCAACACACCTCACACAACACCCATGGCACCACATAGACACCCCTGTTTCACATTGAGGAGCTCAAGGTGGAGGAAATCGTCTGGGTAGAGCCACAGCTATTTGGAGCACAGGTGTAGGAGATATCTATAGCTAGGAAGATGGAGCCATGGTGAAGAATGGTGGACAGGGTCAACACCGTGGGACAGCACCCAAGAACTAGGGATGACATCAGGAAGCGGTGGAACGACCTACGAGGGAAGGTACGCTCCATTGAAGCAAGACACCAGCTCGCTGTAAAGAGGACTGGCTGTAGACCTCCACCTCCTCCCCCACAACTTATAGCATGGGAGGGGCAAGTCTTGACAACACAACATACTGAGGGCCTGGCCAGAGTCGTGGGGGGGACTAGACTCTGGTAAGTCAACTCTCTACTATCACCCCCCTATCTGCATGCCATCACATACCCTCACCCTCACTCCCATCACTTCACCACATCCCCCACACCCCACCATCACATCTCACTCATCCCATTGCCAAGCACTGCATGCTGTACCAATGCATGGATACCCTTCACAGCCCTGCATGAACAATCATCACTAAAGCATGTATAGCAGAGAGAACTAACAATCCCACCATATATTAACATACACAAGTGAACTCTGGCAGGGCAAAACCAAACACAGAGGGGAAAACACGAATATACAATATGTCAGACACATTAACCATAACACATCATTTACATCCCCACAGGTACCCCAGCCAATGTCACCGGAGAGGAGGTGCCAGCACTATCCAGTCCCCCAACTGAAGAGGCCCACAGTGATGACAGCAACTCTGGTCTTCAGGATCTGGATGACCTACCAGGCCCATCAGGGACCACTGGACAGCCGGTGACCCAGGCACAGTCACACACCACCACAGAGCCTCCCCCATCAAGAAACACCACCACAGCACTCAACCAGCGTATTCACACCTCTGTCCCCAGGACACGTCAGTCAGCAGTGTGTCCACCTCTACAGTGACCACAGGCCACACCTCGCACCGAAGACAATCAGGGACCTGGGGTCAGTGGCAGTGGGCACACGGTTCAGGAGACAGAGGTACAGGTCAACAGGGACACTGGGAGGACTGCTGTGCACCAGGGGGAGGACAGGCCCAGGGAACTGAGTCTCCAGGAGGCACTCTCCAAGATTCTGGGAGACTACCAACATTCCCAGGACACGATGGGCCAGATCTTCAACAACGTGCAGGAGAAGAGGCTGCTGCAGGAGGGACAGTACCAGGGGATCAGGGAGGACTCGCAGGCCATCAATAACACCCTGATCTCCATAGCAGGGGTGCTGGCAGACATTGGCAACATTATGAGGAAGGCAGTCTCACACCAGTGAGCCCCTGTCACTAGCCAGACATCTGAACACCCTTCCACCTCCGCTGCCACTAGTGGCCAGGAGGCCCTGCCACATGACTCAGAGGCCACCGGCACCCCTCTCCCTGTAGAAGATGAATCACCCCGCAAACATTCCCTGCGATCCAGACAGACGCCAGAGACACTTGCCAAGACACCCTCCAGGAAATGAGACTCTCCTGATTGTCCCCCCTTGTGTCCCACTCTGTCACCCTGTCCACCTTGAACTGCCATTGCTCCCCTTCCTATATCCCCATGGGCACTGCACCTGTGCTACAAACAGACTGGAATAATACTCTGGACTTTCCTCCACCATCACCCATTCCATTGCACTTTCCCCATATATGTTAGCACTTCAATAAGCACCCTTGGATCAAAATCTATTTTGGGTATGCCATGTATTTTAAATATGTATTGATTGAAACAGATACAATCATTGCAAATGAACTGTACATAGAATTAGCATAGATTAATGACCTGTAACTGGCTGTAGTGATCACACCAGGAGTATATGTCAGGTCACCAACATCTCCAAAATGAATTGCCAGAGGGAACAGTAAGTGGGCATAGAAGTGGGAAATATTATCATGCCATTACCAAACAGATTACAACCAAAGTCATGGAAATTTAAAGTTACACTGTCCTACCTATGTGTCATTGGAAGTATTGCCTGATCACAGATGTTCTGTTGTCCTCATCCTCATTCTCTGCCTCCTCATCCTCACTGTCCACAGGGTCTACTGCTGCCACATTGACATCTCCAGTCTCTTCCTCCTGCAGAATAGGGACATGGCATCTGAGGGCCAGGTTATGCAACATGCAGCATGCCACTACTTACTGGCAGACCTTCTTGGGTGAGTAGCACAGGGACCCACCTGTTAGATGGAAGCACCGAAACCTGGCCTTCTGGAGGCCAAAGGTCCTTTCAATGCTCCTTCTAGTTCGCCCATGTGCATCATTATAATGTTCTTCTGCCCTTGTCCTGGCATTCCTCACAGGGGTCATCAGCCATGATAGGTTTGGGTAACCAGAGTCACCTGCAAATATTGAGGGACATTTAGCCATACACTATTCTATATGGCCCACACCATACCCATACACCAACTGAACTGGGTGGGAACCATGGCTCACCTATTAGCCACACTCTGTGCCTCTGTAGTTGGGCTATCACATTTGGGATGCTGCTATTCCTCAGGACAAAGGCATCATGCACCGACGCAGGATACTTAGCATTGACGTGAGAGATGTACTGGTCAGCCAAGCACACCATCTAAACATTCATGGAGTGAAAACTCTCACGATTCCTGAACACCTGTTTATTCTGCCGGGAGGGGGGAGTCAAATGCAATGTGTCTTCCATCAATTGCCCCAATTATGTTGAAGATATGTCCCATTGCATAAAACCCGGCCTTCACTGTGGTCAAATCCTCAGCTTGGGGGAAAACAATGTAGCTGCACATGTGTTTTAGCAGGGCAGACAACACTTGTGTCAGCACGTTAGAGAACATTGGCGGTGACATTCCTGCTGCCAAGCCCACTGTCACTTGGAAAGAACCAGTTGGCAGGAAATGGAGTACTGATAGCACTTGCACAAGAGAGGGGACCCCAGTGGGGTGACGGTTAGCAGATATCAGGTCAGGCTCCAATTGGGCACACAGCTCTGTGATTGTGGCCCTGTCATGTCTATAGGTGAGGATTGTGTGCCTGTCCTCCAGTGTAGCCAAGTCCACCAGGGGTCTGTACACGGGAGAATGTCTCCATCTCCTATTCATCCACAGCAGTAGGAATCTAAGGGACACAAGAGTGAGGAGCTGGTTACAACCTGAACAAGGGAGATACAACAGTAGTTTGCATTCTTTAAACATGTAATGGGTCAGTGTGATTTGCCTGGTATGTGCCAATACCTTTTGTGACGCAGCATTGTTCCAGAGGTCTGCCCCCACCTTTAAATGGCATCCACCGATCCTCTGTGGAGGGACATGTGGAAGTGAGGTAATTCCGCTGACGGTGTGTGCCGTTGCAGGAGGCGGTAAGGAACCGCCGTGCAACTTCTCATTAGTTAACATTGGGCCCTATGGGGTACAGTGCCCAAAGGGAATCTATGCCGGCGGCAATGGTATGCACCGCTGCGGACGTGACCGCTATTTTCTAACATATTCCTCACTTGCTACCTGACCTTCCATAGGAGAGGACCTACACTGCATGTGCTGCTGTGATGTGTGTCTGGAACCGACCATGGTCCGTGTGACTGGGGAAAAGGCCCGAGCCTTCACTTTGGAGGAGTTGGAGAAACTGGTGGATGGGGTCCTACCCCAGTACAGACTGCTGTGTGGGACTCCAGACCAACAGGGGAGTACACTGTGGGCACGATGCATGTAGCATGAATGCATGGAGTGGTGTGTGTGAAGGCCTCATATAAGGGGGGTGGGTAGAAGTCCTCTTGGCGGCATACAGGTTGTGTGCTGGGCTATGAGTGTGCCAATGGTGATGGAAATAAGTATGGTGGGCTATAGGTGCAACACGCTGGATTTATTGTCTAATGGTATTTCCCTGACTGTATTGCCTCTGCATGTCAGCGCCCATCAAAAGAATGATATATGGTGTGCCATCACCAAGGAGGTGCGGATCCTGGGGGTCTATGGCAGGCGTGAGACCCTGAGATGCTGGGCATGGAATACAGCGGAGGCCCTGACCCTCTTGATTGTAGGCATACTGGTGGTGGCCTATCCAGAGCTGGATGGGCGCTTGAGGGCATCACAGCAGCCACAAGGGGGTGAGTTCAGTGCCCATCATTACAACTTACGCATGGTAAGGTGGTATCTGGGTGGTGGATGAGTGTCAGTGGGTGCCCCTAGGCCAGGCCTGATATTGCAGCGTAGGTTCCCTGGTGGCCAGGGTTCTGAAGGTATACCTCCTACGATGGATGCTCCCTGGTGGTGGCAGACACTTCTGTGACCACCCCAGCTACAGGTACAACCGCCCGTACCATCACCGCCCTCCCAGTAGCCCCTCAGCGAGTTGTCCGTGTCCCCTGACCCAGGAGGGTGGGCATCTCCTGTGCCCCAGGGTCCCCAGGCCCTGCCCTAGTAAGACCTGCTGCCCTGAGTGAGGAGGCTATAGACTTCTTGTGATCCATCCCTGTAGGGCAGTCAACCATTGCAAATGCCATCCAGGGGCTGGCAGCCCAGATGCAACAATCTAATGCATTCCTGGAGGCCATTCACACTGGATTGGCAGCCCAACAGAGATCGGTTCAGGCTCTGGCCTCCACTCTGATGACAGCCATTGTCTCTGTTTCTACCACCCCCCTCCAACTTCCACTTCCCAGTCACATTGTCCTCAACCCCAACCCATTCCAAGCACACAGGCAGACGAGCATGCACACAAGACAGCACTCAAGAGTGTCACAGGCAAACACAAGCACCACACTTCATCCCACAGGCACTCACACAAACACCATCCAGTTGCAGACACAACAACATCCACTACTTCCACTGTCTCCCCCTCTTTCTCCTCCTCCACCTCCCACCTAGTTATGTCAACATTCACACCTGCATTGACTAGATCATCGTCCACTACCAGCATCATCACCACACCAAGCAGAACAAATATCTCACTGGCAGACACCTCCACAACAGCCATGCATATGTCCCCTGTGCACACAAACGCAAGCACTAAGACACCCAACAGCCACCCACCTCATAACAGCATACAGCCCATGCACCTGCACCCAAATCCAGCAGACACCTCCGACAACCCCTCCCTCATTCTCCACTCCCAATCCTTCTCCCTCATCCCACCCCAATGTCCCTAAAAAACCTTTCCTATCCACCATTGATATCTTTCCTACTCCCCCCTGTCCTGCACATATGGCCAGGGTATCACAAACCCAGCCAAGTACCTCAGCCACACAATCCACGGGCCCAGTTCCATCCAAAACCACTTATGGTGGAAAGGAATCTAGGCCTCATTTACTGAATGGGAAGGAGCCTGCACCAGCCAGCCTAAAGGGCAAGGAGCCTGCACCAGCAGGATGGAATAGCAAGGAGCCTGCACCTGCCACGACAAAGGGCAAGGAGCCTGCACCAGCAGGCAGGAAGACCAAGGAGCCTGCACCAGCAAGCAGGAAGGCCAAGGAGCCTGCACCAACAGCAGGCAGGAAGGGTAAGGAGCCTGCACCTGCAGGCAAGAGGGTGAAGGAGCTTGCACCTGCAGGCAAGAGAGTGAAGGAGCCTGGGCCAGCAGCTGTGACAGAGCCCCCACCACCACGCATGGGTTTGCATCAATCTGAGGGTGCAGGAGATGTACAGGAACCTCCCCCCACCAGCAGCACCACCACAGTGCATCCATCCGAGGGTGCAGGGGATGTGCAGGAGCCTCCCCCCACCAGCAGCACCACCACAGAGCAGCCTCCTCCGCCGGCGGACAACATGTGATCCTGAGTCCATGGGCTGCTGTGCGGCCTGTCCACTCAAGAACCAGTGGGCAAGACACCCACTTGAGAGACTGTGGCCTTGCACTCCCCAGGACCAAGCACAGGGCATGTTGCCCCCTCCAGAACCAGTGGGCAAGACACCCACTTGAGAGACAGTGGCCTTGCACTCCCCAGAACCAAGCACAGGGCATCTTGCCCCTTCCAGAACCAGTGGGTAAGACACCCACTTGAAAGACTGTGGCCCATCACTCCCCAGGACCAAGCACAGGGCATGTTGCCCCCTCCAGAACCAGTGGGCAAGACAACCACTCGAGAGACTATGGCCCATCACTCCCCAGGACCAAGCACAGGGCATGTTACCCCCTCCAGAACCAGTGGGCAAGACAACCACTCGAGAGTCTGTGGCCCATCTCTCACTCCCCAGGACCAAGCACAGGGCATGTTGCCCCCTCCAGAACCAGTGGGCAAGACAATCACTCGAGAGACTGTGGCCCATCACTCCCCAGGACCAAGCACAGGGCATGTTGTCCCCTCCAGAGCCAGTGGCTTTGCTTCAGGTCACAGCTGAGGTGCCTGCCTATTTACCAATTGATGCCCCTGCAGTGTTCTCTCTGTGTTGGTGCAGGTGACAAGTGGGGTCTTGAACTTGGCCATGTGGTCCAGGCAAAATGAGTACTGGGCTGTGTCCCTTGTTTTATACATTGGTAAATATCTGTTACATTGCCTAAATTATTATTTATACTGTGTTGATCTTTTTACATTCACTTTGGTAAATTCTTTTTGTCCTTGCATTATTCAGCCGATTTGGGGGGTTGACTTGTTTTCTTGTGCAGCTGGATGTGTGTATGGTGTGTGTGTGGGGTGTGTATGGTGCGTGTGTGTGTCACTCTCGTTTTCCTCTCCCCCCCTTGTTTGCTAGGCGGCTGTACTCACAGTCGTTGTCTTCGCGGGCGTTGGTGTTCGCGGTGGAGCAGAACTTAGAATATCATCAGAAAAACATGCAGTTTGGGCGGCGTGTTCTTCCCTGTGTCTCCAAAGGTAAGTCCTTTCACTTCTGAGCTCAGTTTCCACCAGGCTTTTGATGTCGTTCGTACCGCTGTGGAAAAGGTGGTGGATTTTATTCTCATAATATGGTGGGCGGAACTTTGACTCCGTTTGGCTATAGGCAGCTACCGCCATGGTGCCTTTTGTTTCCGCCCTGGCGGTCGGTGTGGTACATTGGCTGTCTTTCGGAGAACTTTCCGCCATGGTCATAATTTGCCGGTACTTACCACCAGCCTGTTGGCGGTATTACCGTCCCCTTATCACTGACCGCCAGGGTCGTAATGAGGGCTTTAATCTTTAGAAAATAGTATCTCTGCTTGTGCGTGATGGATTTTTGTCATTTTGGTCTTGATTTACACAGATAAATATTGACTTTGTTTCTAAACTGGTGTGGACTACTTTTGTTATGTTTTCACTGTGTTTCTGTGTGTGTGTGTGTGTGTGTGTGTATATACAAATACTTTACACATTGCCTCTGAGATAAGCCTGACTGCTTGTGCCAAGCTACCAAAGGGTTGAGCAGGGGTTCTCTTAGCTTTGTGGCTCCCTCACCCTTACAAGAATGAGGGGCTCTACTTGGACAGGGTAAAAACCACTGCCAACTAGAGACCCCATTTCTAACATCTACTAATATAGGATGCATACCTGCTCTCTCGCTGCGGTGAAGCATTGAGTGCAGCCTAATGCCAAAGCAAGTGTCCTTGGCCTATGTTGCAAGAGGGCCTACTTTACAGGCAGGATTATTTTTGTGCAGAACTGGACACCTTCCTGCACAAAAACTAACTTCAGAGACACCTAGAAAGAGGAAATGATGAGGAGGAATAATGATTTTTCTCCTTGTTACACCTTATTTGGCATGGCGTACCATTTTGATGCCTGCAAAGGTTTACTAGTCTTAGTAAATCTGCAAATGCACTAAAACCATGGGTGGATGAGTGAAAACACCCATGCTCCCCAGTGGAATGCCTTCCCAATGTGAAGTAACATATGGTACTGACTTGTGCTGTCTTGTGTTACTCTGGATTTACAATACCACACAGAGCCATGCAAGGTGGCTTTGTGTGTCTTAATAAATCTCACCGAAGCCCATGTGTTGCCTTGTGCTGCAATGTGTGATGCAATGGCAACATAAGTGCTTTATAAATGTGAGCCTAAGTGGGTAGCCTCAGATTGATTTGTGGGAGCAGTGTAAAGGCATGAATATACTATGAGAAATTGGGTTGTTGGGTTTGTTCAGCTGCGATCCCTGTCAAGGTTAGTACCTAAGGTCACTAAATTAACCGGTGCTTAACCCTTTGGTAGTCTGGCACAAATGTCAGGCCTAACTTAAAGGCAATATCTAACGTTTTAGTTTAGCAAACAAACAGTAATAAAGTGGAAACACAGCAGAAGAGCAACTGGGGAACAGGAATTCATGAATTTTTGAAGTTTAAGTTGAAAACTAGTCCCAAAATTATCAAAGCTCCAACCTCTGACACCTAGTCAGCGAGACCGAGTCAAAGTCGAAAAATATGGGTGGCCACTATGGAGTGCAGATTTGGATATCTGGGTAGATCTGGGACCACTTCCAATGGTCCAGCACTTGATGGGCATGACCTGGAAGGTCAGGACTCACTCAGGCAGGGTACAGGAGTGGGTTCAAGATAGAGGGAGCTTTTCTGTCCTTGAGGCTCTCATCAGGAGGTCAGCCAACTAGCCCTTGAAGTCACTGTGATAGTCCTGGGTTCAAGGAATGGGGCAGAGGTCAAGCAACAGGGCAGACCTCTGAGGTTTCAAGGCAGGCTTCAAGCAGCAGAACAGTCTTTCAGGTGCAGCAACTCCATCTTCTGAAGTACACAGCAGGCCGCAGCAGCAGGCAGTTCTCTTAGAATCCATCCACAGGTCCAGAAAGTGAATTGAAGTTTGGGTCTGAGGGTCCTATTTTCATGCCTGGTGTCTTCTTTGAAGGAGAAGATTATATAGAGCGTCTTAAGATTTCTCTTTGAAGTGCTTGGAATTTCCTGTCTCCCCTGTCTTTGCTCCAGTCTGACTACAGGGATAATGAGATAGTGTAAAGTATTTTTTGTGAAGAAAAGGCACAGGCTATTGATTTGCAAAATGGGCTGTGCCCAGCTGTATCCCCCCTCACCCTACCAGGGATGGCCCATGCAGGCACATCTAATCTCTCTGTTGTGTGGCTAACTGGGAAGAATATACAAAGTCATGTGACCCTGAAATAGGCTGCAGGCACTAAATAGTTAGAGCAGGAAATGCTAACTTTCTAAAAGTACAATTTCAAAATTGTAATTTAAAATCTGACTTTACCATTAAAGAGGATTTTAAGTTACAATTTCTCAGATACATAACATGAAAGTCCTACTTGCCCCCAATCAAAAGTTAGCACTTATTAAATGCAATAAGGAAACTCAATGTTAGGATAGGTAGGCCTTGCAGTACTGAAAATGAATTTAAGAGTTTTTCACTACCAGTACATGTAAAACTCAAAAGCACGTCTAACCTTTTAGTTACAATGCATCTCCCTGTTCAATGGGGTGCCTAGGACCTACCTTAAATTGAATTGGCAGTTTAAAGCTGCCGCAAGGCTACAATTTGCAGACCTGAGACATGGGCTACGTACTGCTAGTAAGCACATAAGTGCTTACTAGCAGCGTTTAATTTGCCACTCCCGGGTGTATGATAGCCCACTTTACTAGGGAATTACCAGTAACTTAAGTATGCCAGTCACATGTAAAGCAATTTTAATGTGTTTGGGAGTGAGCACAAGCACTGTAACACTGTTTAGCAGTGGCAAAGTGCATACAGTCCAAAGGCGAACAAAAGCAAATTTAGTAAAAAGGGGAGTGTTGAAGACAAAAGGTTTGGGGGTCACCCTGCAGAGAGGGGCAAGTTCAACACAGACTATAGTATGAGCAATGGATGGCCTCAATTGAAATTAGAAAAGCTCAAGTTTTTATTTATATTTGTTTGAGAATTGAATAAAATATTTAATCATTTGTGTATTTGTTTGTTAAATGCCAGTTTCTATTTTTATGTGTATTGTTTTGCAGTTTAAATCATTGAAATTACTTATGCCTGTGCCCCATTCTTCCAGAAATGGGTTAACTGGGGCTCCTAGACTCCTGTAATGATTCAGTGGATGTCCAAAGATTCCAGTAACGACTAAGTGGAGGTCCACATAAATCTAGAGGTTAAGAACTGCCCTAGACCATTTCCTCACTACCTCTTTGTTCTTCAAATACTCATTTCCAATGATTTTGTGAGGGAGTATTTACACAATCATGCTTTAAAGTCTCCCACCCAAATGATAAATAGAGCACCCTCAAATACAGCAACATATTAATGTACCTCATATTCATGCCAGTTAATAGTTGTCAAAGGTATTATAATAAAAGTTCATCAATAAAACATTGCAACAACCTACAAACTGATTATCTTACAGCTGACAGTGACTAGAGATGCATTGTGATCATACAATTTTATGAAGGCATAAAACCGAGACAAAAGTTACAAATTATTCTTTTGCCCATCCTCTCTTCACCAGATGGTATTTCTGAGGTAAACATTTTTTATTATCCATTCAAGTGGACAGGATCGGCTACTCCCATCTCGTGGACCCCCTCCCCATCTTTTGTCCCTCATAAAGAGCGGCTGGCAGGCTGAGCAAAGGTCAGCCTGAGAGACGCTCTTGTGTTCAGATCAGGCTGCCAGGAGCGAGACATGCGCGATTTGCGCAGACTCCTGGCTGCCTGAGCTGAACTTTGCTGAGCTGAAGAGGTCACAGCTCCTATTGGCATGACCTCCTCTGCAAAGCAAAGGTGCCTCAAAGCCCTTCCCCTCTGTGATGAGGGGAAGCATCACCCATTGACTCCGACCTGGGCGCTTCAAGCTTAAGCCCTGAAGCGTCCAAGGCGTACAAGGAAAGTGTCAATCAGTGACATTTCGTCACAAAGTGGGGTGGGGTCAGAAGTCTCACTGACCTCATCCAACTCTGTGATGAAGTTGGGACTGCTGCCTTCCCTCACTGGCTGACTTGAGGTCAGCCAGTGAGGGAAGGCAGCAGTCCCAATCCTCCTGGGACCTCCGAGCTGAAGGTAAGTGTGTGTGTTTTTTAAATGAATGTTTGGTGCGTGCGTGTATGTTTGAATGTGATGAGTGTTGTGAATGGATGTGCGCGCATGTGTGAATGAATGAGTGTAAGTGTCCTTCCCGCCCACCACCTTCCTCCTAAAATTACCGGCCGCCACTGAATACCAGGCCTATTATTAGAGCCCATAGACTGAGTGCCTCAGTCAATATATAAAGTTACATCTGCTAGATGCAAAATACTGTTGTCAATGATATATGACCATAAGCTACTGTTTCAGCATGCAAAAAACTATTGTTTTAATCTCAGGAGCCAAGTGGTTCAAATGTATTGCTGGAAATTGCCTTAAAAACAGGCTGGGAATCCAAATACACCCTTCTATTATGTTACTTGCCCTTTTCACTAACTGTCACCCAGCCGATAAAAGAATGTCAATGGCTAATCCTTGATTTTACTGACACTAGCATCCACACAGGTAATCTGATATAATATATTTCCTGCTGCATAGGGATCTCTGAAGTTTACTATCACACAGTCACCCGCGCAGTACTTACGTCGAGTAACAACCCAATCTGCTCTTCTGGTCAGGATTATCTCCCAAATATTTAGCCAGCCAATACCTTAGTCTTTAGATCCCACCAATCTTCTTTTTGTGAGGAACATCAAAGGGATATATTTATAAGTAGAAACAAGGGGACCCCCTGCAAAGTACCTAGAGGTGGGCCGCTCCCCCCTGGTCCCAGTCAGGGGCCTGCCACTCATGCCCAGTGTACTGTGCTGAGGGGGGGCCCTGGAGCTTAGGGTACCCCCGCACCGCTGGTGCAGGAGGGGCCTTTGTTAAGCCACTCTGTAAGGCACAGCCACTGGCAGTAGTTTCAGTACTGCTTACTGTGGCCTTCGATATTGATATGTACATTCGTCACTGGCGTAACAAAGGCCCGCTCAGCCCCCATTATGCGGTGAGCCCCCGAGCTCCAGCGGGCACCCTTAGCACAGTACACTGTGCATGGACGGCAGGCCCCTGACTGGGTCCCGGAAAGGGGGGGCACCTCAAAGTACTTTGCGGGGCCCCCTCAAGTTTCATTACACCAGTGACATTCGGGGAGTGTTTTGATTCATATTAGTCATATTATCACTACCCCATCAATGCCCCTCCCTGTTGAAGCAATATATTTCAAGAATAGTCGTCAGCTTCCTAATATATCTTAGTCATCCTTTTTTGTTTATCTGGCATACAAATTTGCTTTGTACAAGCAGTCCTCTTTCTAGGAAACACATCCACCCCATTCCCATAAAGATATCCATAAATTTAGTCAGGCTAGCCAATACGACTTTTATCTTATCTAGAACAGCATCACAAAAACTCTTAACTACACTATCCAACAATGTTATATGGTGATCCAGCTGCTCACATAGATGCTGTTGCATATCCTTTAACTCCCCCCTGCTTACTGATCCAACAGACCCCTTGGTGGGTGCCAAATCTTGGAGCGTTGTAGGTATCGCGGCCCGTACAACTTGTTGTTTTGTTGTGTCATATGAATCATCTCCTTCCCCTTTTTTCTGGCTGGTGAGGGGCAGGTTAAGAGGCGAGTGACGTCTCAACCAATAGCCATGAAGTCATTGAGAGTACAGGGGCCATTAGCAGAAGTCATGTCTTTGGTGAAGTTCAGCTCCAAGCTGCCACTAGTCGATAGCAATGCCAGCAGCGCCACCGGCACATATATCATAGATTCTAGAGTTGTGTCATCAAGCATTGCACAGCACCCAGTCTTTTTTCTACAATGCCATTTTCATCATTTATGACCACATTGTGCTTGATAAATACCTGGTAATTGATGATGTCACCCTGACCAAGCCATCCCTCTCTCCCGATGTGCAGGTAGATCTTTTCTTACTCATTTGGCATGCGTCTCTCATCTGTCTTTCCTCAATAAGGGAGTAAAATCCAATGCCTAGAGCCAGGAGTGGTTCAGCAACCATCCTCCTCCAGGCTCTGAGAGGCTCAGATTGGCCATTCTTGGCCTGCTTACTTTAATTGATCCAATTAAACTAACACACCTTAGAACAATTATTTGTAAAACAAACATGACCAGTGCTGGAGCTCTTGTTAGTGATATGGAGCTATCCCACAACCTTCCGAAGTCCATTGCTTATCTGTACAGATCACTCTGCTTTCTGATATCTGGCTTCCAATCAATGATCACATTGTGGTGTTATTTATATTACACCCAGCAAAGGTGAAGGCTTTAAAAATGACTTTTCTGCCAGTGCCTCCCCTGATGAGGATCTACACTTCCAATTCATTGTATGCAAAACCTCGCACTCACAGGTCACACCACCATTAGACGTTGCCAAGTTCAACCATCAGCAATAGTATGCATTGAGCAAGACATTCTGCCTATCCTTGTTTTTCATTGAACAGCCATGGCGCCATAGTAAGTTAAACTGGATGACTGAGGAGGCATAGTATTGTTAAGTGAATAAAAAAAGTGAAATTCATGAAATGGTGGCCAGCTTCCATTTAATCAGCAGAGACATGGTGAAGCAGAGGTAACTGATTAAGAAGCAAACTAAAATTAGAGTAACTGAGAATTTAAGGGGCTGATTAAAAACTGCATTTTGTAGTACTCTACTAGTACTATAATAGTACTACTAAACTACTACAAAATGTTATTCTCCACTACTCCTATCTCTCCTATCGTTTCTATGGGGAGATCCTCACACATTTAATTTTAGTACTTAGTAGTAAATGTGGGAGGCATCATGGGGAGTGGCTGGAAAAAGGGGCCTGCATACTATTAAATGGGAGGGGTTTAGGGAGGCGGAAGGAAGGGCTTTGGGAGGGGTTTGAGGAGGGACATGAACCCATCCACAAAATAATAAGGCCATTGCTATTCACAAGCTGCACTTCTAAAGTTACTACAGCCAACAAGGTACCCATAACAGTAGTAAAGTAATCCATCTCAGAGCTAGAGTAAGTCCAGAACCACACATGCCCAACCACTGGTACTGCAGAACCCTCCAATATTAAATAATGAAGAAGGGACTTAAAATAAAACCCCAAGGAAAGAATGTTAAATTTAAACAAAATAAATTACTTAAAATAGTTACAAATGTCAATAAAATCTAATTTAAAAAATACCCAAAAATAAGATACTTATTACTTATTTATAACACATCTTTTTTTGAATGTATACATTGATGTACTATTACATTTTGATAAAAGTATATTTATATCAAGTTAATTCTATTCATCACCTTTAATAATTAAATTGCATAACAAAAATGGGGTGGGAAATAATTTTTGAATTTTAACTTAAAACATAATGTTTATTTAATTTAATCTATTTAAATACATTATGATTTGATTCACAAATAAGTTAATAGTGCTCTGGCATTTTGTATTTGTAGTTCTATATTTAAAATAGGGTTACTTTACAACATAGACTATTTATACTATTTTTTTGAAGTAAATAAAATATATTTTTTTGTTTCTCTATGTTTTCCTACTGGGAGACTACCCAGACAACGTAGAAACATGTGGTCTAATACTTAGAGCTTATGCTTCCCATCCATAAAGATTAGTGATCAGTCATACTGTCACCTTTAGCCTTTATTGCTTTCCATGCTATTCCACCCTAAGGAATTTCAAAGATATCTTTAAAACATTAATAGATAATAACTGTCACACAGATATTTTGTTTATTAGTGGAAAAGAATATGAATTAGGAAAAACTTTTTTTATTGACATACAAATATGTTTTTCCTGTTTCTCAAGATAATTATTTGAAATATACAAAGGCTAAATTAAAAAAACACATCTCAGTCTCTGCCTCTTATGCTTCAAATGATGCAGCTGTCAGAAGCAACCAGCTACAAAGCTTTGTGGATTGCCATCTTCATATCATATGCCATTAGTAAGTTGTAACTGGTGCAATGGAGCTTGCCGCCCAGCTGCTACTCACAGCATGAAAGCTAAGCATTTAAGTCCAACTGTTTCTATGGTCATTACACTTTTAGAGAGACTTTTATCACAAGGAATTTTTAGGATTGTTGCAGTGAATAGCTTTTATGCTGCCAAAATATGAATACACTTTTTGCAGTCATCTATGAATCATACTGCATAGGCATTTTTAATCCCTTTCAATATGTGGAATTTGTGACCTAATGACTGAGGTCTCTGACTTTCAGCATAGAGGTTGAGGTTGAAGTCCCACTGTCACAGAGGTCATGGGTATGATCTCAAACAATATGCTTATACAACCTCTACAGTAAATCAAGAATCCCTAGTATGATTTTTCAAAAATGCAAGTAACCTTTTCAGAAATGGAAGAAGTTTGATCATGGAGTAACCAATGGAGTTTCATTCAAGTCTGCTTTTGGGATATATGCCACAGGCATATGTTCGCCAAGCTCCTAAGGACAGCACTTGCGGCCTAGAGGTTAAGGTATGGGATTTTCAGCCTAAAAGATAAGAATTCAAGTTCCATGGTCTTGTGTCTGCTTTAAGGTCTGTTATAAAACAAGGGGGCTCATTTACAAGCCTCTTATGCCACTGTAGCATAATTTTGTTTGACGCTACGGTGGCGCAAACAGTTCCCCACACAGCTTCACATTTACAAACTGGGGCAATGGTACCATTGCACCAGTATGTAAAGCCTTATGCTGCATTATACCTGTGCCAGGTACAATGTCTGAAAGGTAGGCATTCTCTTGCAAAAAGCCCGCAGAAATGGTGCAGTAAAATCTACAAGAGTTTACTGCGCCATTCTGTACCATCACAGCATAATTTTTTTAACGCTTGCTCAGCGCAGGCATTAAAGTGACGCTGTGCTGTTTTGAATGGGGCACCTTTAGCATTGCAGGACTAGCGTCAACATTTTTTATGCTAATCCAGCAATGCTAGGGTTTAGCACCACAACTGAATCAGAATTTCTGACACAGTTGTGGACACTTTGTTGCGCCCTAGAGCACTGCATTGTAAATACAGCTCTCCCATGGTGTCGTTAGGGGGGCGCAGGGCAGCACAAGAAGATTGGTGCATCAATTACAATGTGTCCGTTTTTAGTAAATGCGGCTCAAAGTGTTTCAAGGTTCTCTCTAGTAAATGAAGAGTTAATAGTTTTCACATTTCACATTGCAAAAATATAACTATTTTTAGTGGTGTGAGAAGAGTGATCCTGTTGACAGCTTTGTAGTCACATTGAATTCCAGTTTCATATTGTATGTCATAGGCAATATGTCATTATTCTAAGGAGTGGAGCATGTTATTACTATAGGTTGAAGATTTAAGACCCTCTATCACCTTGGTTGTAAGTCTGATTAAGGCTCTGCATTATCACCAGGAGTTTGAAGGATCTACCCAGTAAATAATAATTTTGGGCCTTCTTTAGAGTGCATTTACTCCGTCAGGGTGACAGAGTAACTGCACTCAAAATTTAGAGATGTTTTGCTGCCACAACAGAGCTCTGTTACACTGAAAGGGACAACCGTCATGATGGATCCTGTCAATGCATTGAAAGTATGGCATATGGCTGTGTCAGCATGATAGAGTCATACAGCACACTTCCAATTTCTTCTTTTTATTTTGAAAAGAAAATCCTAAATCAGGATTTTCTTTTTGAAAATAAAAAAGTAATGACCCCCCTCACCATGGACATTTGCTCCCGTGGTGTGGGAGTCATTGAAATGTTTTTACTTTCACTCACTGCTGCGTTTTGGATGCCAGTAAGCAAAAGTAAAAAAATGAAATTGGTTCTCCTAGTCTAAATAGGGGAGGAGGCCAAAGGAAAGAGTAGGAATTGACTGATATCTTATTGCCATATAGAATAATTATAAGGCCTTAGCATATGGTGTAGAAAATGGGGTGTAGGTATTTTCATTGTGGCAGGTCTACCTATCCTATAAAGGACATCAGTATACATAATAAAATAGTAATATATCCTTGGGAATGGGACTAGCTAAAAGAATAATTAAACAACTAATTTTAATAGTTATGAAAAATCTGATTTAATGTTGAAGTTGGATTTTTAATAAATGTTAAGGAAAAGTAACTTTTAGAAACTTACAATTTACTTTCCTAAATTTAAAGAAGGATAATAATTTTAAAAATCTGCCAGCTCCCAGCCTGTGCTCAGCCCAAGAATAGGCATGAATGAGGTGTGAAATGCTTTCCTGGGTGCAAACAATAGGCAGCCCTGAGTGGGCAGAGATGATTACTATGAGTTCATTAGAATATGCAGATTAGGGGCTGTGCCCATCCTGCTGACACTGCAAAGTGGAATCCTACATGACAGGTGTGTCTAAATCACATGTAAAGATTTTGCAGCCTTTAAGAGGATCAAATAGGATGCCAGGACAGATCATGTGCATCACCTGTCTGCTTGATGAATGACCCTGCTTTTATGTTACCAGACTTGTCTCTGGGTTTCTTCTGTACACAGGGCTTGCTTCAAGCTAGAATTTAGTCTTAGATGTGGGAGGATGCTGGGACTACCACAATACATTCTCCACACACACATACACGCAGTCCTCAGAGCCCAGATTTATTGTAGTGAAGCCTTTCACCATCTTAAAAAGGTGGATTGTACCTGCTGCACTTGGCATCTGTGAATTGTGTGAATGATGTTGGCCCGCCATTCACTTTCAATCCAAGGACAGAAAGATCTCCAAAGATCATAAGCCTGATTCCCTTGTGTGGCATCAGGAACATAAAAAAGCCTGAGGGCATTTCTGTGAAGAATGCAAGCTGACCAATGGCAACTGGACCTGACCTGGACTTTGATGTTGCTCTCTGCCTCACACCCTGAGAGTCTCTGAGTGCTCCCCGTAGGAGCTGGGGCTTAAAAGTATACTTCTTTGGTTGTTTGGGCACCAAAAGAAATTTGGGAACATAAACGCCAGAGCTTCAAGCAGAACAACAGTAAAATGTAACTGACCAGCAGTTCCATGGCATCAAAGTGAACTTCAGGTGTGTTTTGTACAAAAAAGCTCTTCACAAAAAACAGTCCCTTTGCAGATTGGGACTTTTTAGAACTTCCCTTTTTCCAGACACCAGCATGGCCAACCTACTTGGTGTATCTGACCTGCGGTCTAACCGAGTCTGCCTCAAATTGCAACTAGGTTCTGGTCTACTGTGGTCATTGAATACCATTAATGGTTTGCACTTTTTGGTGCTCTTTTCAATTAAGTCTTTAAAAATGTATATCTCAGGTTCCACTTATTGGATTCTTGTTGTTTGGGTGTTGTTTAGATTAGTACGGTTTTCTCTATGTTTATAAACTGGAGTGGGACTTGTGTTGTATTTTCAACTCTTTAACTGCTTTGGTACTTCTAAATACTTTACACATTTTCTTTAAGGTAAACTTGTCAGCTTTGTGTCATAGCCACCAGGAGCGTAGTTCAGGTTTGAATTACTGAAACCTTTACCTGGATCTAACAAGATAGTGAATGTATTACTTGTGGTGGACACCAATACACCCAACTAATATACAACTTTCTCACAGTCCTAACTCTCAGCAGAGTCTAAAGGTCTCAAGCTTTGCCAGTGCCATAGCTGTGTCCTTCTTCAAAAATCTGTATTTTCAAATATTGCAAAGAATTGCTACAGTTTTTGTAAATAGGAAGATATTTTTGCTGTTGTTACCTGTTGTTACCTGTTGACCATCACGGAACTCCACTTTTGGATCAAATGTATAAGTATCTTTTTCTCTGCAAATTATAGTGCCTCATATGACTTCATAATTGATAGCTTGAAGGTTAAGTGCTCAATATCTGCTTTCACCTTTATTCTATCTTTCCTGGAAGGTCTATTACCACCCAAAAGTTTTTAACAGATCTAACTTAAAAAGTAAATACATTTCATATTGCAGAAATTTGTCCAATGTCCATGTTTATTTATAGGAGGTGAGTAGAGTTAGGAAACAATATTCTGAATGGCATACATATTTTAGTGGCATTGTCTCAGATGTAACATTTTCTAATAGACCATGCTTCAAATAATAAAAATAACAATTTTTTCTCTTTCTCTATCTCTCTAAGTATCTAGCTCCCATTCTCTCTGATGAGGTGTCAGTTTGCAATCAGCTGATTAGCGTCAGTGAATTGCATTTTCAAACCATATGGCAGAGGTATATGTTCATTTATTTCGGTAGAGTGCGAGTTGTGGCCCACGTCACTGACTCTCAGCATAAAGGTTAAGCTCTGCTGCTCTTTGGTAGCCATAGACATGCAGGCCCTCATTATGACATTGGCAGTAAATCCCACTTACATCCATGCTGACTGCCACCAACATACCGCAGCCGCCGTGGATATCCATTCACCATATCACACCAATCTGTCACTATTAAGACACAAGTCCGCCACACCAAAGCTCAGCGATACACTGGCGGTATCAAAACCCACACCGTTATGCCAACAGAACAATGCCCACTACATTATGACCCACGAATCACCACAGTGGACATTTAATGGCGGTAAACCATTGGCGGGACATACCGCAGCTTTCAAAATACACACACTCAAACAAAACAACACCACCTTGAACAATTCAAACAACACACACCTTACACACATACACACACCACACCCACACCACCATAAAACATACACCCAAATTACCCACAACTCTTTACAACTACAAACCATTGGCACAAGACAGACACCATGACTACAGACAAAACCAGAGCCACACACCACCTACACCTCTACACCACCCACGCACCCCACATCACACACCCCAACACATCACCCTACACACCCTCACCTACAGAGCTCACACAACACCAATGGCACCACAAAGACACCTCAGATTCTCAGAGGAGGAGCTAAGGGTCATGGTGGAGGAAATCATCCAGGCAGAGCCTCAGTTATTTGGAGCACAGGTGCAGCATATATCCATTGCTAGGAAGATGGAGCTATGGCGGAGGATCGTGGACAGGGTCAACGCCGTGGGACAGCACTCCAGAACAAGGGACGACATCAGGAAGAGGTGGAACGACCTACAGGGAAAGGTGCATTCCATTGCAGCAAGACACCGGCGGTGGACCCAAACCTCCTCCCCTAAAACTAACAACATTGGAGGAGCAAGTCTTGGCAATCATGCATCCTGAAGGCCTGGCCAGAGTAGCAGGTGGACTGGACTCTGGTAAGTCAACTCTAAACTACTATCACCCCCCTACCTGTATGCCATCACATACTCCCATCTTCACCCTCACTCCCATCACTCCACCACTTCCCACACCCTCCACCATCACATCTCACGCATCCCAATGCCAAGCCGTGCACGCCATACCAATGCATGGACACCACTCACAGACCTGCATGGATACCTATCACTAAAGCATGCACACTAAAGAGAACTAATCATTCCCACCATACACCAACATACACAACTGAAAGCTGCCAGGGCAAATACAAAGAGGGCAGCCCACTGATGCACAATCTATCACACACAGAAACAATAACACAGCATTTACATCCCCACAGGTATCACAGCAAATGTCAGCAGCGAAGAGGTGCCAGCAATATCCAGTCCCACAACTGAAAAGGTCCACAGTGATGACAGCAACTCTGGTCCCCTGGATCTGGATGACCAAACTGGCCCATCAGGGACCTCTGGACATTCGGTTACCCAGGCACAGTCACACACTACCACAGAGCCTCCCCAATCAGGAAACACCACTACAGCACCCACCCAGTGTACCCCTACCTCTGTCCCCAGGACACGTCAATCATCAGTGTGGCCACCACTACAGAGACCCCAGGGCACACCTCATACCCAAGACAATCAGGGACCTGGGTTCAGTGGCAGTGGGCACACGGTTCAGGGGACAGAGGCACAGGACAACAGGGAAACTGGGAGGAGTGCCTTGTGCCAGGGGGAAGACAGGCCCAGGGAACCAACTCTCCAGGAGGCACTTGCAGAGATCCTGGGAGCATACTAACATTCCCAGGATATGCTGGGCCATATCCTGGACAACGTGCAGGAGAACAGGCAGCTCCAGGAGGGAAAGTACCAGGGGATGAGGGAGGACTTGCAGGCCATCAACACCACCCTGGTCTCCATAGCAGGGGTGCTGGCAGACATGGCCAACATTATGAGGGA
The DNA here is from genome assembly GCF_031143425.1 of Pleurodeles waltl. Lineage (NCBI taxonomy): Eukaryota > Metazoa > Chordata > Amphibia > Caudata > Salamandridae > Pleurodeles > Pleurodeles waltl. Next base: position 467,880,735 of record NC_090437.1, read on the forward strand.
GGCAGCCTCACAACAGCGGGCCCCTGCCACTAGTCAGACATCTGAACTGCCTTCCACCTCCCCTGCCGCTAGTGGACAGGACTAGCACCCCTCCCCCTGCAGAAGGTGAACCACCCCACAAACGTTCCCTGCGATCCAGGCAGAAGCCAGAGACTATTGCCAAGACCCCCACCAGGAAATAAGACTGTCCTGATTGTCACCCTTGTGACCCACTCTGTCACCCTGTCCACCTTTAACTGTCATTGCTCCCCTTCCTATGTCCCCATGTACATGCACCTGTGCTACAAATAGACTGGAACAATATCCTGGACTTTCCTCTATCATCACCCTATCCCAATGCACTTGCCCCTCTACTTCTTAGCACTTAAATAAACACCCTTTGAAAAAATACAAGTATGGAGTATGTCAAACTTATTTTAGTATGTATTAATTAAACCAGGTTCAAACATTGCAATTCAAATGTACAGTAATGTTCAAATATGAAAGGCCTGTAGTTGGCTGCCGTGATCACACCAGGAGCTATAGTGGGGCACCAACATCTGCAAAATGAGTTGCTAAAGGGTACAGTGAGTGGGCATAGAAGTGGGAAATAACAACATGCCAGTGCCAAAGATAATCTAAATAATGACAATGAAATGTGAAGTAACACTGTATTACCTGTGTGTCATTAGAAGTATTGTTGAATCTCTGCAGTTCTGTTGTCCTCTTCCTCATCCTCTGCCTCCTAATCTTCACTGTTCACAGGGTCCACTGCTGCCACATGGCCGCCATCTTCAGCCTCCTACTCCTCCAGAAAAGGCATATGGCGTCTCAAGGCAAGGTTGTGCAACATGCAGCATGCCATGATTATCTGGCAGAGCTTCTTGGGTGAGTAGCACAGGGATCCCCCAGTTAGATGGAGGCACCTGAACCGGGCCTTCAGGAGGCCAAAGGTCCATTAGATTATCCTTCTTGTTCGCCATGTGCCTCATCATAACGTTCTTCTGCCCTTGTCCCGGCATTCCTCACAGGGGTCAGTAGCCAAGATAGGTTGCGGTAACCTGAGTCACCTGCAAATATCGAGGGACAACATTTAGCCACACACTATCCTATATGGCCCACACCATACCCATACACCAACATCTACTGGGTGGGAACCAGGGCTCACCTATTAGCCACACACGGTGCCTCAGTGGTTGGGCCATCACATTTGGGATGCTGCTATTCCTCAGGAAAAAGGCATCACGCACTGACCTAGGATGCTTAAAATTGACGTGGGAGGTGTACTGGTCCGCCAAGCACACCATCTGGACATTCATGGAGTGGAGACTCTTTCGATTTCTGTACACTGTTCATTTTGGCCGGGGCAAATGCAATATGTGTTACATCAATTGCCCGAAATATGTTGCAGATATATCCCATTGCATAGAAGTCAGCCTTCACTGTGGCCAAATCCTCCACCTGGGGGAATACAATGTAGCTGCACGTGCTTTTAATCAGGGCAGACAACACTCTTGTCTGTACTATTGAGAACATTGGCAGTGACATTCCTGCTGCCACGTCCACTCTCACTTGGAAAGAACCAGTTGCCAAGAAAAGGAGCACAGATAGGACTTGCACAAGAGGGGGGATCCCAGTGGGGTGATGGATTGCAGATATCAGGTCAGTCTCCAGTTGGGCACACAGCTCTGTGATTGTGGCCCTGTCCAGTCTATTAGTGAGGATAATGTGCCTGTCCTCCATTGTTGCCAAGTCCACCAGGGGTCTGTACACAGGAGTATGTCTCCATCTCCTATTCATCTGCGGGGGTTGCAGTCTAAGGGACAAAAGAATAATGAGCCGGTCGGTCACAAACTGAACATCGGAGCCACAACAGTACAATGCATGATGTTAATTTGTAATGGGTAAGTCTTTTTTTTCCTGTATGTCCAATTTTTTATTATCCAGGCCCTATCCCCCCCCAAATGGCGTCGGCCTGTCCTCTGGGGAGGGACAGGTGTAAGTTAGGTAATTTCACTGATGTTGTGCGCCGTTGCGGTAGGCAGTCAAGAACTGCTGTGAAACTCCTCATTGGTTAACATTGGGCAATATGGGGTACAGTGGCCAATGGTGATGTACGCTGGCAGAGACGGTATGCACCGGCGCGGACGTGACCGCCGTTTTCTATCTGATCACTCACTTGCTACCTGACCTTCCATAGGAGAGGACTTACACTGCATGTGTTGCTGTGACCTGTGTCTGGAACCTACCATGGCTCGTGTGACTGGGGAAAGGGACCCTGCTTTCACCTCAGCAGAGTTGGAGCGACTGGTGGATGGGGTCCTACCCCAGTACGGCTGCTGTATTAGCCTCCAGACCAACAGGTGAGTACATTGTGAGTACGATGCATGTGGAATGAATGCATAGAGTGATGTGTGTGAAGGTCTTGTGTAGGGGGGTGGGTGGATGTCCCCTGGGTGGCATACAGCTTGTGTGCTGGGCAGGGTGTGTGTAAATAACGATGTGAAGGGGTATGGTGGGCCATAAGTGTAACAGGCAGGACGGCCTCACTGATACCATTCCCTTTGTGTATTTCTCTGCAGGTCAGCGCCCATCAAAAGAAGGGTAAATGGGGTGCCATCACCAAGGACGTGTGGACCGTGGGTTCTATGGCAGGTGGAGCAACCACTGTCGGAAACGGTGGGAGGACCTGAGACACTGGGCACGGAAGACGGCGGAGGCCCAGCTAGGGATGGCCTCCCAACGAGGAAGGGGTGTCTGTCGAACCTTGACGCCCCTGATGGCCCATATACTGTGGTGGCCTATCCTGAGCTGGATGGGCGCTTGAGGGCATCACAGCAGCCACAAGGAGGTGAGTACAGTGCCCATCATTGCAACTTATGCATGGTTGGGGGTACCCAGGTGGGGGATGTGTGTCAGTGGGTGCCCCTAGGCCAGGGCTGGCATTGCAGAGTATGTCTCAAGTTGGCCAGGGTTCTGAAGTGATAATCCTGCTACCTAGCTCGTAGGCATCCACAACTGGTCTGGGCTGTGTGGGTCCGAGGTGTGCTGCATTTGGCGGTATGTGCCCCTCCCCATGCCTTGGTGGCTAGCATTATAACTGGTAGTACAATGCATAGTGCATAGGGCTGTTCCCTGTGTGTGGGTGTGCTGTGTACGCCAACGGTGGTGTTGGTGCAGCCACTGACCCAGTGTATCCTTTGTCTCTCTCCCCCCCCTTTTTGTTTTGTCACCCTGTCCTTATGTGCATTAGCATCATCTGGCAAAGGAGCAGAGGCATCGGCAACGGAGGGAGCTGCATCCCACAGGACCCAGGAGGCAGAGTCCACCGATGCTGAGGGCACCAGTGGGACGGAGGGTGAGGGGAGCACCACGGCAGAGACTGGAGGGGACAGTTCGGACTCTGAGACCTCCTCCGATGGAAGCACCCTGGTGGTGGAAGACACTTCTGTGACTACCCCAGCTACAGGTACATCTGCCACCCCCTGTACCAGCACTGCCCTCCCAGCAGCCTCCCAGCAGCCCCTCATTGAGTTGCCCGTGGCCATTCACCCAGGAAGGTGGGCATCTCCTTTGCCCCAGACACCTCAGGCCCTGCCCCAGTAAGCCCTGCTGCCCTGAGTGAGGAGGCTATTGACCTCCTGAGATCCATCTCTGTAGGGCAGTCAACCATTGTGAATGCCATCCAGGGGCTGGCACCCCAAATGCAAAAAATTAATGCATTTCTTGAGGGCATTCACACTGGCTTGGCGGCCCAACAGAAATTGATTCAGGCTCAGGCCTCTTTTCTGATGGCAGCCATTGTCCCTGTTTCCACCCACCCCCCTCTAATTTCCTCTTCCCAAACCCATTCCCCTCAACCCCAACCTATCAAAAGCACACAGGCAGACGAGAATGCACACAAGACAACACACAAGAGTGGCACAGGCAAATACAAGCACCACACATCATCCCACAGGCACCCACAAACACCATCCAGATGTAGACATACCAACATCCACAATTTCCACTGTCTCCCCCTCCATCTCCTCCTCCACCTCCTTCCCAGTTGTGTCTACACTCACACCTGCATGCACTGCATCCTCATCCACTATCAGCATTACTACCACACCTAGCAGAACACAAACCCCACTGGCAGACACCTCCACAACAGCCATGCAGACGTCCCCTGTGTCCTCCCCCACTGTGTCTGTCCCCCCACCTAAAGTACACAAACGCAAGCACTCAGATTCCCAACATCTACCTCACAACAGCATCCAGCCCATGCACCTGCACCAAAACACAGCAGACAGACCCCTCCTACAGCCACTCCCTCTTCCTGCACTCCCAAACTTTCTCCCTCTTCCTACCCCAAATAAGCTTTTTCTCCCCACCATTGACCTCTTCCCTACCCCTCCCCCCATGTCTGGACAGGGTGGCAAAAAGACAGGTAAGCACCTCAGCCACCCAGTCTACGGGCCCAGTAATCTCCACACCCCCTCATGGTGGGAAAGGATCCAGGACACCAGGCAGCCTCAAGGAAGGGGTGCCTGCCCCAGTTGCTGCCCGAAAGGGCAAGGAGCCATCCCTAGCTGCTGCCAGGAAGGACAAGGAGCCTTCCCCAGCTGCTGCCAGGAAGGACAAGGAGCCATCCCCAGCTGCTTCCAGGAAGGGCAAGAAGCCATCCCCATCTGCTGCCAGGAAGGGCAAGGAGCCACCCCCAGCTGCTGCCAGGAAGGGCAAGGAGTCATCCGTAGCTGCTGCCAGGAAGGTCAAGGAGCCATCCCCAGCTAGAAGGGCAAGCTACCTGCCCCAGCTCCTGCCATGAAAGACAAGGAGCCATCACCAGCAGGCAGGAAGAACAAGGGGCCTGGCGCAGGGACTCAGACAGAGCACCCACCACCAACCATGGTTGTGCGGCTATCTGAGGCTGCAGGGGATGGGCTGGAGCCTCCCCCCACCACTTCCAGCAGCAGCATATGCACTACCACCACCACCACCAGTGGGCAGCCATCCGAGGCTGTAGGGGATGGGCTGGAGCTTCCCCCCACTACCACCAGCAGCAGCAGCACCACCAGTGGGCAGCCATCCAAAGCTGCAGGAGATGGGCTGGAGCTTCCTCCCACTACTACCAGCAGCAGCAGCACCACCAGTGGGCAGCCGTCTGAAGCTGCAGGGGATGGGCTGGAGCCTCCCCCCACCACCACAGCCAGCAGCAGCATCAGCACCACCAGTGGGCAGCCGTCCGAAGCTGCAGGGGATGGGCTGGAGCCTGCCCCCACCACCACAGCCAGCATCACACCACCACCACCAGTGGGCAGCCATCCGCGGCTGCAGGGGATGGGCTGAAGCTTCCCCTCACCACCACCAGCAGCAGCAGCACCACCAGTGGGCAGCCATCTGAGGCAGCAGGAGATGGGCTGGAGCCTCCCCCCACCAGTGGCTGCAGCAGCAGCACATCACCACTGAGCAGCCATCACTGCCGGCAGACATGTAGTGCTGCCTCTATGGGCTAATGTGCGGCCTGCCCCCTGCAAATCCTGTGGGTATTACACCCAGCTGAGAGACTGTGACCTTGCACTCCTCAGGATCAAGAGCACAGGGCAAGATGCCCCCTACAGAACTAGTGGTTAAGACACCCACCAACCCCAGCCTCCCCAGGATCAGAAGCACAGGGCACAATGCCCCCTCCAGAGCCAGTGGGCAAGTCACCCACTTGAGAGACTGTGGCCTTGCACTCCCCAGGACCAAGCACAGGGCATGTTGCCCCCTCCAGAGCCAGTGAGCAGGTCACCCCCTCAAGAGACTGTGGCCTTGCACTCCCCAGGACCAAGCACAGGGCATGTTGCCCCCTCCAGAGCCAGTGGTGAAGTCACCCACTCGAGAGACTGTGGCCTTGCACTCCCCAGGACCAAGCACAGGGCATTTTACCTCCTTCAGAGCCAGTGGGAAGTCACCCGCTCAAGAGACTGTGGCCTTGCACTCCCCAGGACCAAGCACAGGGCAGGTTGCCCCCTCCAGACCCAGTGGTCTTGTTCCATCTACCGGCTGAGGTGCCCCAGTTCCCCATCCCCCTGAGGTGCCTGCCTATTTTCCAACTGATGCCCCTGCAGTGTTCTCTCCGTGCAGGTGCAGGTGACAAGTGGGGCCTTGGACTTTGGCCCGCGACCCTGTGGCCCACGCACAATATGGACTGGGAAGTGTCCCTTGAACGGTACATATGTGTATACCATTTCATTGCATTTTCGTATTTGTACTGTGTTGTTATTATTACACTCACTTCTGCACAATCCTGTTGTCCTTGCATTATTCCTCAGGGGTACTGGGTAAATATGTTTTAGTAATGCAGCTCATTGTGTGTATGGTGTTGGGGGTGGAGGTGTGTGTTGTGCTTGGGGGTGTCACTCTCTTTTTCCTCCCTCCCCCCGTGTGCTAGGCAGCTGTACTCACCGTGGTCGTCTTCGCCGTTGTTGGTGTTCGTGGTGGAGCAGGACATAGAAAACCATGTAGAATATATGAAGTACAGGCTCCATGGCGGTGTGGTTCTTCCCTGTGTCTCCAAAGGTGAGTCCTTTCCCTTCTGTGCAGTGTTTCCGCCAGGCTTTTGCTGTTGTTGGTACTGCCTCAGAAAAGGTGGTGGTTTCCAGGGTCTTAATATGGTGGGCAGAACATTTACTTCTGCCTAGCTGAAGGCGGCTACTGCCGTGGTGGCTGTTGTATCCGCCCTGGTGGTCGGTGTGGTAAAGTCGCTGTCTATCTGAGTTCTCACCGCCATGGTCATAATGTGGCGGTAATTACTGCCGGCCTGTTGGCGGTATTACCGCCACTCTATCACCGACCGTGATGGTTGTAATGAGGACCTCAATGTTCAAATCATATACCATAGTTATGTTTTCACACAATTAAAGTTCAGGTCCTGGTGTCTCTACCGTCATGTGTCTACTTTAAGTTCTGCTTTATCAAAATGGATTTCAAAGTTCTCTCCAGTAAGATTAAATACAATAGTTTCATACTGCGAAGATATTTGGTGATGGGAAAAAGAGTTTGATTTGAGTCTACCCTAGAGCATATGTAATTTTTGACGGAGTCATTAGAGTGCTACTCTCAGCCTGATGCTTAGAGTTCTGGTTGTTAATACGATTCTCATGTGTATACTAGAAAGTCTGTTCTAACTTTCTCTCCAGTAAGTGAAAAGTCAGTAGCATGCTAGCAGCCTAAATATAGCCACTTGTGGTAAAGAGAGGCAAGTGTGATTTCAGTCACCTATAAAGTCACATGACATAATGGTTATTGGATGTTACTCTCAGCTTGAAAGTTAAGTACTAAATTCCCCATGACCTTCCTTCTCCTTTGCCTTGAAGGTCTACTCGCCCACCAGGTGTTTCAAGGACCTCTTAAAATTTTGAAAAGATAATACTTTCCATAATTTACTATGTCCATATTTTTTTCTGCGTCCGAGGTTTAAGAATAATATTAAAATGACTTAACTATTTCTGTTTACATGATCACAGTAAATCATTGCCTCAAACACACCATGTCCGAAATAGCAAAAGAACTTGGAATTGTCTTTATCGCTCTCTCTCTCCTAGTGTATCACCCTTATTCCCCAACTTATGCAAATTATATGGGTATCCATTTGAAATCACCCATGAAGTCTCTTTGAATTCAATTTTCAAATCAATTGTTTTCGCCTCCTTCTGTAGAGAGTGTCTGCGGCCTACTGATTAACACTATTGGTATGAAGGTTGAGTTCAGGTACTGCTGTCTCTATTTCCAAGTGTCTCTTTTTTCACAAGGTGTTTGAAGGTTCTCTTTAGAAAATGAAAAGTCCCTGGCTTTCCTTTATAAAAAAAAATCACTTTTCTGGTATTGGAAGCAGGGTTTTAATGCAGTCCATTGTGAAGCCTCACTGAATTTCATTTTTGTTTCTTGTGCCATAGGTTTCTTGTCTCCAAACGCGGTAGAATCTTGCTCGTGGTCCAGTGGTTAAGGCCCTCTACTCTCTGACCGAAGCATCAGTTTTCGAGGACTGCTGACTCCATTCTTATGTGTCTTTTTGATTTTGTGATGTCTTAAAAATCTCTGAAAAACCTTGGGAAGGTAATATTTTCATATTCAAACGAAATGTCCAATATCCAATGTTTTGCTTGTAAATTAGATAAAAGTAAGATTAGAAAAAATGTTTTAATGTCATATACATGTGTTGTTGACATTATCTCAGGAAATATTTTCTTGAATTAGCAAACCACGAATAAAAAGTGCTAGTTGCCGGGTGAATTTGACCTCTGTCTTTGTGTATACAGATTAGGGATGTAGGACCTGCGGTCATCATAATCATTTGTTGCTAAAAGGTTATTAGTGTTCCAATCGGTCATTCAAAAGAAAAAACTGAAAAAAAACATTTTATATTGTAACAGCATGACTAAATGTTTTACAATTGCAAGATTGGTAGGATTATGGAAACAAAATACTGATAATAACATTAAATTGTTCTCTTTCTCTCTCTTTTCATACGACCTATACTGCTAATGAAGCTGCTGTCAGCTTACAGTCATCTATGAAATCTCATGTAGTCAAATTTATTTAATGACTAGTAGCCTGGGGCCAGATGTATCATCATCTCGGTTTGCATTTCCTAACTAGCGATTTTTAAGAAATCGCTATTTCAGAAATGCAAAATGAGATGTATGAAAATTACAAATCGGTAATAGCTATTTCTTAAAAGTCGCAATCACTATTACTGAATCGCAATTAGGGAATGCGACTCCATTCATCCCTATGGTAGGGCCGTAGGCGAAAATGGCTTTGCATTACCTAATTTGCGAATTCCTGTTAGGAGTTCGCAAATTAGGTAATGCAAACCCCAGGGTGCTGGGGAACTAAGGGCCCCTTTGATGCACCCCAAAAAAATATTTGTGGACATGTAAAACGCAGATATGTCCAAGGGGCATGAGTGCGCTACATGTCATTTTAAAAAATGCATTTGCAATGCATTTTTAAAAATTGCACATGCTTACCACAAAACTTGAGTTTGTGGTTATTGTATTTCCTAAATGCTAGATTCGCATTTAGGAAATGCATGATACATGTGAATAGGTAATCGCAAATAGGTATTCACTATTTGCGATTATCTAGGTAGGGAATCGCAAGTTGCGATTCCCTAATCAGAGTCGGAATTTTAAGGAATCGCTATTTTTGCGATTCCTTAAAATTTCACTGCAAATTCCTTTAATAAATTATGAAAGGTGATTTTGCATGCGCAAACAGTGGAATTTTGCTATTCGCACCGTTTGCGAATGCAAAATCCTTTGATTCATCTGACCCCTAGTGACTAAGGGCCAGATGTATGAAGAGATGGCATTGCGAATCACAACTAGTGATTTTTAACCATGTACCATAATTGCGATTCGGAATTAGCGATTACTCAAAAATCGCAATTTGTGGTTTGCGAGGCCCAATTACCGAATAGCAATTTGCATTTTCGCAAATTGCGATTCGGTAATTGAAAATCGCAAATTGTGAGAAATTTTGAGAAAGCACACCTGGAGGAGCCTGATGACATCACGAGCAGGAAGTGAGTCATCCCAGGCAGTTTCAGGTGCCACACCCCAACCAGCATCCAGAGAGAGTCAGCCCAGCCACACTGAGCAATACTCTGAAGGAGGCAGCACACCTGAACAACCATGGACACCTCAGCCCAAGGAAAGGAGAAGGGAGAAAGAAAGCAGAAGCTCAAATTTAGCAAGCAAGAGCTGAAGGTGCTGACAGAGGAGGTGGTCAGGAGCCATGACCGCCTTTTTGGCAAAAGATCACTCCAGGTGCTGGAGAGTGAGAAAAGGAGACTCTGGGCAGACATACAAACTAAGATCTACGCTATTGGAGTGGCACAGCGCTCGGTCGAAGAAATTAAGAAGAGGTGGTATGACCTGAGGTCCGGTGCCAAGGAGAGGGTGGCAAGAAGACTGCAGGAGGCCAGGAGCACAGGAGGCGGTCCACCCACAGAGTCACCATCCACCCCGTTAGAGGACCTAGTGGAGTCCACACTCCTCCCTGAAGCAGTGAGTGGGGTCACAGAGATAGACACCTCCGGCACACCAAGTACCAGCAAAGGTAAGTGCAACATTGAATTGTAACCCCATATGTGTATGCACAAAAGCCACTGTGAGAAGTAGTCCATTCCACATCTTAGAAGCAGCACAACAATGCATTATGGGAGTGGCAGTCAACAACCCAGAGCTGAAAGTAGCACATACAATGTATTTAAGTAGAGCGACACCCAGAGGAACACAACACCCACAACACAGTGAAGAGAAGTACCTGTACCTTTATTACCATTGTGTGCCCTTACTTGTAACAAACATAACTGACATGCTGCATATTGTCGTTGCAGGTGGGCCAGGCCTAGCAACCACTACATGTGCCAGCTTAGGGGAGACTGACACCCATCCAGCCTCAGACTCCAACACCAGTGGGTCTCTCACCATTGCGCCACTCCGACGCAGGCCCAGGGCACTGCCACTGCCAGAGCTCAGTCAGGACTCCGATGAGCAGCAGGAAGGGCCACATACACCATCCCCAACTGGCAGACGCACCCAGATGCAGGAGGCCAGTTTGCAGCAGACCACAGCACCCCGCAGGATGGTGACAAATGCAGGTGCACAGGCGTATGAGGCAGGTGAGGGAACCTCCTTCTTTGGTGGCCTGGAAGCAGCTATGTTGCAGCAGGAGCGCCTGCAGTACAAAAAGATCACTGGTTTACAAAAACAGATGCAGAAACATAATGCCAACATGGGGGGCCTGCATCGCCAGCTGGAGTGCCTGAATGCAAATATAGAACAGTTGCACGAGGGACAGGTGCAGGCATTGCAGGACACAAGGGAGCTCACTTCTGCTGTGCGGGAACTATACCAGGAGCTGCGCCATGACAGGGTGAGCCACTGCAGGCAGGAGCGACGATTCATGAACATGTTCGGGGGATTCTGTTGCTCTGTCAATAGGCTAGCTAATTCAACCTCACAGATTGCATGTCGCGCAGTGGCTGCACAGATGGAGGCAGCACACAGCAGCAGGGATGTGGCTCACGGACTTGTCCAAATCACAAATGTGACAGACAATATCATGGGACACAGGTCAGCCACACCTAGTGAGCTTGGACTGGGGGACACGGAGGACACTTTCAGCCTCAGCAGCCTAGCTGTACCCGCAATGGACACCAGACGGCGCAGTGCCAGGCACAGCACTGCCAGGCACAGCACTGCCACTGAGGCAGACAATCAAGTCTGCTGCACTGGTCCTGTCTGCTGGCTGTAGGGGTGGTATGGGATCATCATCCTCATCAGATTCAGTATCACATATTTCTACAGGTATGCCCCTGGTGGTAGCTATATTGTGCAAGATTGCACAAGTAGCCACTATTCTACATGTCGTCTCTGGGCTGTACTGTAGTGCCCCTCCACTTTTGTGGAGGCACCGGAAGCAGTCCAAAGGTGCGCTCCACCACATTGCGGGTTGCCCTGTGTGCTGCATTGTATCTCCGTTCAGCAGGTGTTGCAGGATTGAGATAGGGCGTCATCATGTAGGTGCGCACTGCGTGGGCACTGTCTCCTGGAAGGGACAGAGGGTATATTGAGTAACTGAGCCATCTGACATCAGCACTCCATCAATGCGCCAGTGTACAGAGGAACAATACCTGGTAGATATCCTTCTCCAAACTCCCCAGCTAGCATTCTTGTGTGAATGCCGCTATCGCGAAAGATGTACGAATCATGTGTGCTCCCTGGGTACCTGGCCACGAGATCAGTAATGATAAAGGAGGCATTGCATATCACCTGTATATTCATTGAATGTTGGTATTTACAGTTGCGGTACACATACTCTGTCGCTGATGGTGGACAGATTGCAAGATGTGTCCCATCTATGGCACCTAGGACGTGGGGGAACTGTGCTATCTGGTACAAATCTATTTTTGTCTGCTGTATATCCTATGGGGTCTGGGGGAATCTGATGTACTGGTGTATCCTGCTCAGCATGGCATTGATAAATGCATTGAAAAATCTAGAGAGGGTACTCTGTGATACCCCTCCAGCTGCTGCTATGACCCCTTGATAGCTCCCTGAGGCGAGTAGGTGGAGGGAGCATAATACCTGCACATGGGTGGGTATGCTATGAGTCCTTTGTGTTCTGCGTTGCAGTATGAGTTATAGCTCAGCTATCAGATCAAGTATCATGGCTGAGTTCAACCTATACCTCTCAAATATTTCCTCCTCTATCTGGTTAAAAAGTGTAATGTGCATTCTGAAAATGCGCTCCTGTCTCCTCCTCCCTCTCCTCAAACCTGCCAGGATCCTCATTCTCCTCGCCATGACGTAGAGTGCAGCCATTGTGGAAAAGAGTCTGAGGCATTCTGGGCCTCTTTATATAGGTTGCACCTGGTTACCACCTGGTTTCACTTAATGGTATTTTGCATGTGCAAAATGACATTCTGCGAAAAATCGCAAATTGCGATTTTTTGATGCATCAAATTGCGACTTGGATTTTGCGAATCGCATTTTGCACCTCGCAGTTTCCTGCTGGAAATACCGAATCGCAAAATGCGACTCGCAAAACCAGGTTGCAATGCAAAAAATTGAAATTTTTGTAATTTCTTATTTTTGGTCTGCAAATGCCTTTCATGCATCGCAGACCACGTTTTTGCATTCGCAAACGGCTGATTTTTGCGATTTGCACCGTTTGCGAATGTAAAAACTTTTGATACATCTGGCCCTAAGATCTCTATCTCTCCTAATGAAATTAAAGCGGTCAGGTCTCACTGTCCACCACGGTAAAGCGTCTGAGTTCTAGTCAGTCATTAGGAGATTTGAGGATTTCTAAAATATGTGAACCGTTTGTGATTTTGACATTGCAAACATGGTACCAGATATTTTGTTTGTTAATAGGAGAAGGGAAATATTAAGATACCCATATTTGTTAAAGCTAAGTAAATATTTTCGTTGTCAGTCAGTCCCTCCGTATAGACTTTTTAAATATCCCATGCTCAAAACAACACAATTCTTTTTCTCTCTGTTTCTCTCTCCATTCCTCACATTTTCCAAATAATGTAGTTGTCACCTTCTAATCACCTTCAAAGCTCAATTTAATTCCATTTTCAAGAATATGTTCTAGTTTTAGCTTCTTCCATATCAATGTAGTGTCACCCTTGGTCAGTTTGTGCCTCTGACACTCCTCCTGAGAGTTAAGGATTCATGTCTTTCTGTCTACAAAGGGAACTTCCCCTACCCTGCCCTGTCCTAAAACCTACCCTGCCCCCACCCCACCCTGAACCCTAAAACCTACCCTGCCCCGTCCTAAAACCTACCCCACTCTGTCCTAAAAACTACCCGACCCCACTCTAAACCCTAAAACCTACCCTGTCCTAAAACCTAACCCACCATGTCCTAAAAACTACCCTGTCACCCTGCCCCACTCTGAATCCTAAAACCTACCCCATCCTGTCCTAAAAACTACCCTGATCCCCCACCCCACCTTAAACCCTAAAAACTACCCCACTCTGTCCTAAAAACTACCCGACCCCTCTCTAAACCCTAAAAGATACCCTGTCCTAAAACCTAATCCACCCTGTCCTAAAAACTACCCCATCACCCTGCCCCACCCTGAATCCTAAAACCTACCCCACCCTGTCCTAAAAACTACCCCGATCCCCCACCCCACCCTAAAACCTACCCTGTCCTAAAATCTACCCCACCCTGTCCTAAAAACTACCCGCCCCTGCCCTAAACCCTATAAACTACACTGTCCTGTCCTAAAAACCACCCCGACCCCCCGCCGCACCATGAACCCTACCCTACCCTGGCCTAAAACCTACCCCACTCTGTCCTAAAAACTACACTGACACCCGCCTTCACCCTAAACTCTAAAACCTACCCTGTCCTAAAACCTACCCCACCCTGTCCTAAAAACTACCCCATCCCCGCCTCACACTGAATCTGAAAACCTTCCCCACCGTGTCCTAAAAACTACCCCACCTTCCCCCTAAATCCTAAAACCTACCCTTCCCCTGTTCTAAAGCCTACCCCACCCTGTCCTAAAAACTACCCCACCCCACCACCCCGCCCTAAACCCTAATACCGACCCTGCCCTGAAACCTACTCCGATCCCCCACCCTGTCCTAAAAACTACCACAACCCTCCCTCCCCAACCCAGGCCCCACTTACCTCTCTCGTCTGGTCGCTGCTCCTTCCTGCTGGCTTCCTTCCTTCCGCCCGACTGCTCTTTCTACCCTGCATATGCGTGGTAAACGCATGTGTGATAAATGCATATGCGTGGTGACGGCAGCGTGGTCAATGCATATTGTTGCATTGACCGCGTTGTTAATGCTGATTGACAAAAATCTAAGTCCACAGTATTTCTCAACCATGTGGGGCCTTTTTTCTAGCTCCCGGAGCAATTACTGGTTATGAGGCAGTATACTAGCAACTTATTTAGCCTAAAAATGAACAAAGGAAGTTACTCATGCTTAGGTGTTTTAAACACATACACTATATAAAAAAGCTTAAAGAGATGGCACGTTAACATATAATGCGATCTGTGGGGCTCTGCTATACACTGCACTGTCCTCAAGAAATCCCAGATCTGTGCTCTATGTCTCAATGCCTTTCTGCTCAAAGGGTTCCTCAAATGTGTCCATTCTGCTGGGATGACATATCAGGCTGTGTTACTCTACTTCTGTCTGCACTACAGAAATTAAGCCAAATCCCAGCGGTCCACCATTCAAACGAGAATTGGAACTCCTAAGTCCTGTGATGCTCCTACTTTAAAGAAAAGACAACTGGACCCCATCTGACACTCATGGTTGTATGGTTAACAGGGGTTTATGGACAGATTTGGAGTTGGTAATGGGGGAAACCAAGCCCAATCCAAACATAACATTTTCTTGCAAAGGTACTGAGGAAATAATGATCAGAGATTAATTGGTGCGGGTAAATATGAGTTAGCAGCAAAAGTGGGCTCACTTCTTATAATAAACTTTAGAGTTGCATAGTTTTAATTGGCTAATCACAATTGAATCTTTTGCTTGGTGCGGGCACCCTCTAGAACTGGGGTACTGACTTGGCAGATTAATACTAGTGGCAAAGTGGGGGATGGGTTAGGCTCACGTAAGATCAAACAGATGCAGAATCAGCAAAGCAATCAAGCAGCAGCCAATGAAGCATACCTCTCAATAACATATGGTGAATGGGAAATAACTTGCATTCATTTTGGTCTAAAGAAAATATGGTACTGGTTGACGCAAAGGAAAGTGGATAAAGGAGATTCACAATAAACTCCCACTGAGGATAAAAAAGAAGAAACATCACTTTACGTCCAGGAAGGTCCTGTGAACCATCCTACTTTGTTGATTTGTGGTCTGAGTAAGTTTGCTTTATGTTTTTGTTTTGTTTTGTCTTGTAGGAGCAAGAAGGCGGTCCTCATACACCTGGGCTCTACAAGTAATAAAATAAAATCAAATTCAGTGCTTAATTTGAGCCAATTGTTTCCGGTGGGGACACACCAGCACTTTTTATTTTAGGGTCTGCACTTATTTTTCTGCATCAGGCATTTACTGTGAGTAAAAGACACATATAAGAAAGACAGAGGAAGAGAAAAACAAAAAAGTGCGCAAAAGGAGAAAGCTGCAAGAGTGAGCTGAAGGGGCAAGGAGTTGCTGTAATTGGATTAAAGAGACTGGAAATGGCTTTTGGATTACGCTGCCTCAGTATTCAGTGCTCGCACAATTAATTGAATTGACCACATGTTTCAAAGAAGAGCTTTGAGCACCGGCACCTTATTTACAAATTAAGCACTGACCAAATTAGTTTAGTCTACTGATAGCCGCAGTATGTCTTTGAGTTTCAGATGATGATGTTCTAATTAAGATCTGGCGCAGCTAACAGTAACTGACATATTATGGATCTGGTGAGACGACTCTCCGAAATGGTGCTACAGAACATCATGAGAGGTCCAGGGCAATACAACATACTGTTTCTGTTGAACTAATACTTATAGAAAACTAGGACGCCAGGTGGGGTGAAAATACCCATCAGAAGATGCAACACTTTCAGAATCTACATTTCAACTAACCTGAATTAGAAATGTCTTCCTAAGCGTTTTACACTGCAGGATGAAAGGCAGTGCTAAAGTTTAGCAGGAAGCTTGCAGCATAACTCAGGGGCAGGGGAGGGGCACAGATGGTCAAGACTATGCACATTGAAATGGATACAGATTTGGTGTCAAAGCTTCCTGGACAGTCAAATGTATTGAGGTTAGATCTTTAATCGCTGGCAAATATCCAGGCATAGCAAGATATGAAGTGAATTCCTTAAACCTCCCAGACTGGCTGCATGGTTTTGCAGTTTTGTAGTGTAGGGTTCATGCAGTTTTCCGAATCCTAAACTTCATTTTGTGCACAAATAGTTTTTAAGATTTCACCACTCACATATCACCTGGACACGAGCAAGTAACACATAACACATGTACGTGTCATGCCACAATCCATAATGTACACTCTGGGAGAAACAAACGACCCGAGTTTTGCATTTTTCATGAGGGTGTCAGTAGGACCTCTCAGACGATACAGTGAAAAAGGGCTGTGCTGCAGCTCGACATACTGAGACATCGCTAAGCTTTTGACTTTTCATCATTACCTCATGAGGGGGTGGCAGCCACCCTAGAACATGAGTGGGGCACGCTTTGATTGAACCCCTTAGTCTGTAGAGCCTTGTGCTATGGTGGTAAAGCAGAGTCGACTGGGGAAACAAGACCAGAAGAGTATAATTGGGCCTATGGGTCCAACCTTTTACAGGTGCAACTACTTTGGGGTATTTTTATGACAGCCTTGCATCATATCTGCACTACGCAAAGTGGTCCATGCGTGATGCAAGGCTCTGAGCCAGATTTATGAAGCCACACAACGCCGTATTGCATGGATTTGATTGGCCTCATAAATTTTGAGTAAGGCACAGCAGCACAAAACCCTGTGTTGCTTTTCTCTGGCGGCGGGAGGGGTTCCATTGGTGTTGTGGTTGGTGCTCCCAAGCAACACCCATGGATTTTGAGATTTCCTCAGCTTTACAAAACAATGTAAACCTTGGAATGTTCCAAAGCCTTATACCTCCAAAGGTGAGGAGGAATGAGGGGAAATAACTATATTTCTCCTCATTTTCCTTCTTTCCATGTGTGCTGCATGAGGAAAACGTCTCATGTGTGCTGTATAAGGAAACGCCTCTCATGATTGTTTTTTTATGCAGGAAGGTGACCCATATTGCTCCAAAACAACCCTGTCAACAACATAGGCACCCTTGCACCATGTTGCAAGGATGCCTAGGTTGACGCTAGGCTGCTGAAATGGCACCAATGCAGGGAGAAAGGACAGGAATGCACAGTGTTGCATAAATATGGTGCTATCCCGGCCTTTCACCTTGGCGTAGGACAGCTTAGCAAGGTGACTTGCTGTGCTGCCATTGCTTGGCTGCACTATATACCCTCATTATCCACGGTTTTTGTGCTTTTCACTTTTGTTACTAAAGCTGATGTAAATTGCTGGTATGTGATATGGCTATCAATGAAATTGCGATGGTAATGTAATACCCCTACTTCTTTGATAACATTGAAAAATGTTCACTATTGACATTGAGGCAGGAGGTTCTTGCATAGAAGGTTGTTGTCTTCAGCAGGCAGTTTGAGTAGTTTTTCTTCTACAAACCACTTCCACACTTATACCCAAATTCATGAGGTAAAATCACCCATGCATTAAACTCCACGTGGACTAAGGTGTTACGGACTTTCATAAACGTTTTAATTTGGAAAATCCATTGCTCTTACCTCAAGATCTAAAGGATGCAAATTTCAATATTGTGATCACGTAAGGGCCCAGTGGGATTTGTTGCTTTGACATCACCAGCTGGATGCAGATCAAAACCCAGCAACCTACAGGGCTCTCTAAAGAGAATTGTCCCGAATTTCAAACAAGCGGTGAAAGCAGGAGCAATGCACTCACATTTAAAATGTTAATCAGTTTTCTTAAAACAGAACAAATTCGGATGGGAAAGGCCTTTCTTCATAAACCAAACATGTACACACATGAGCTGTGTACCACTGATGCTTTACTTAGTTAGGACAGGTTCACACGTGGAGTTGTAGTCGCTGGAATTTCATTGTGCCATGATTTTTTTGTCCTAAGCAGTTTAATGTGGATCCATTGAATTTCCCGTTGATTGTAACGTGCCATGAATCACATTAACTCCTGGATTTTACTTTCTAGGCTGCTTGCACTCGATCCAACGTACTCACGAATCTGTATAAAGAATGGATATAATAGGAATGGGAAAAACAAAAAAAGAAATACGTTTATTATCGGCAAGTCTTTTTAGACTACATCAATTTAACAACAAATGTAGGAAGGATCCGGGACATCTGGTCACAAATTCACATAGGTGTAGTCATATTTCGTTATAATATTGGCAACACCACACTTTAATCTGACCGTTTTCTTCTCATTTGCTGTGTTGTGCTGTGGTTGTATTTATATAGAGTCTGATTTTGTTACAAGAGCTGAAGGGCATTAGTGGACAAACTTAAACCCTGTGTTTACTTGCATGCTATAGCTCCTGCACCATAGGGTTTGCTTGGATGGATTGATGCTGTATTGCAGCATGGCCTACTTGGGAAGTATATTAGCGGTGTGATGCATAATACAAGATTGGTACTCTTATACTATCTCCGATGTATTTACTCATGTAGTTGTAATTGTAAAGGATATTTATATATTGCTTACTAACCTTGACGAGGCGTTAAAGCACTTTGTGGCAAGTAGAACCCAGTACAGGTTAATAGTTAATAGATTAGTAATTTGTTTTATTTTTTTCATCAGTTGTGTTAGGCTTGTCTTCTTGTTTTCATTGGTGCTTAGAGTTTAGAGTAGGAATAAGATGATGGAGATGTAGAAAGGAGAAGTAGTGACATGATTTTGTAAGTAGTGTATTTGTGTGCCTGTTAGTTGGGTGGTATGGCTAAGACAGGAGAGGAAACTTTGAGATGGAGGTTTGGGGGTTCATAGTAGTCAGAAATGTTTGTGTTGAGTCAGAGAGAGGTGGGATGGGGCAAAGGTTGAAAGGAGGATTGGTTGTACCAAAAAAACTGAAATTATCTTATACATACATATATGTATATGACACTTGGTAGGTTTTACTGGCTGGAGAAAACCCTTCTATATAAATATCCATCTATGCATAGACGGACAGAAGGAACAATATTTACACAGTAAGATGTGCATATTTATCTTGTAGTGAAGTATGCACATTCTTAAAGTTTGGTTACAGTGATTAAGTCCTTTTTATATGCACCAAGAAGCAGCAATTTTGACATTGTCTTATATCCATGTGTATCTTGTGGCATAATATGCATGTCGTCTCACTATAAAAATGTATCAGCTTGTAACAGGAAGCATAGTTCAATGTAAAATGACACATGTATAATAACAAGTTTTTTTTCTATGTCATGAGAACGATAATTTGTCATGTCTGTGATTACTGTTGTACACTGTTGTGAGTTAAGTTTCAGTTGGGAAGAGCTAGCTCTTAACTAATCTTCTGAAGGTAAGATGGTTGCCAGTGGATCTTATGTGAGAGGTTAGGCAATTGCATAATTTGGCTGTTTGAAAAAATAAAGATGTTTTTGTCTTGTATGTAGGACTGTTGAGACAGGGAGCCATTGTCTTCCTTTGTTGTATATATATTTGTTGATTTTCTTGCTGATGAAGAGTAGGCCTTTCCTATGTATTGCTTTGTGAGTAATACAAAGCAGCCTGAAGGTTTATCTTCTGTCAACTGGTGTTAGACCTGACAGCCTTAGGGTGGTCATCCCCCAACTTTTTGCCTGCCTCCCTCCCCTTATCTGACACTGTTTTTGCTGGTTTTAGGACTTGGCATGCTTTCTCACTGCTAACCAGTGCTAAAGTGCATATGCTCTCCCCTTAAACATGGTAACATTGTTTCATTCTCAATTGGCATATTTGATTTACTTGTAAGTCCCTAGTACACTACATGTGCCCAGGGCCTGTAAATTGAATGCTACTAGTGGACCTGCAGCACTGGTTGTGTCACCCGCATTGGTAGCCCCTTAACCATGTCTCAGGCCTGCCATTGCAAGACCTGTGTGTGCAGTTTTGCTGCAACTTCAACTTGATATTAAAAAGTACTTGCCAAGCCTTAAACTCCGCATTTGCTACATATCAGTCACCCTTAAGGTAACCCATAGGGCAGGGTGCTACGGAGGGAAAAGGCAGGGCATATACATGTGTGTTTTACATGTCCTGGTAGTGGAAAACTCCTAAATTCGTTTTCCAATACTGTTAGGCCTGCTCCTTTCACAGGCTAGCATTAGGTCTGCCCTCACATAATGGTTCAGTGGTAGATTCTGTTCAGAAAGGGGTAAACTGGTCATGTTTAGTATGGCCAGAATGGTAATACAAAATCCTGCTTATTCATGAACTTGGATTTTCTATTACTATTTTAGAAATGCCATTTTTAGAAAGTGAGCATGTCTCTGCACTTAAAATACATCTGTGCCTTACAGAGTGTCTCCAATCCACGTCTGGGCTGGTTGACAGCTCCCTTGTGCATTTCACCCAGACAACCACAAACACAGGATACTCAGTCACACCTGCATTCATCTGCACACTGAATGGGTCTTCCTTGGCTGGGAGGTTGGAGGGCTTCACACTTACATTTCAAAGGCTACTGGCCTGCCCACACACAATAGACTGCCAACGCCCCTACTGGGACCCTGCCAAACAGACTTGCACTGAAAGGGGACCTTGTGCACTTCAAAACCACTCTTTGAAGTCTCCCCCACTTCAAAGGCATGTTGGGTATATAAACTGGGTCCCTGACCCCACCAAGTCAGACACTTCTGGATCTGAGCCTGCAACCTGTCAAGAGGAACTTCCTGGCTGCCCAAAGGACTCACCTAGAATATTTTGCTGTGAAGGGCTGCTGCCTTCCTGGCCTCTAACTTTGCTGAGAAGTGCCGTCCAAGGGCTTTGGATTGAGCTTGCCCCCTGTTTTCTGAAGTGTCAGGACCAAAATTACTTCATATCTTCAAGGAAACTCCTTGTGCGCTAAAAATCGACGTGCAGCCTGCTGGAAACGACACACAGCTTGCCCTGCCATGACAGCCGCACAGCCGAACTGGAATGATGCAGCCTGACTTTCAGAGCAAAGATCGACGCAGCGCCTGCATTGCACCCGGAAATTCAACACATGGCCTTACCGGATTGACGCACAGCCAAGCCGGAGCAACACAGCACAACTTCCTGAGTGAAGAATTGACACAGCGCCTGCCGTGTGACAGAAAATTCGATGCATCGCCTGGCGGATCGACTCAACGCCTATGACTTTTTCCCGCATGCCCAGGATTTTTCCTGCATCGTCCCTGGGCACCAAAAGATCCTCGCATGGCAGTGAGGAACCAAGACTGCATGCCAGAAATAGACGCAAAGCCCCTTGTAGAGTGGAAACAGATGATGCATCGTCTGTGGTGGACCGGAAATCCAATGCACATCTCATTTTTCCATGCATCTCCTCCTCTGTGGTCTCCGTGCATGATAATTTTGATGCAAAGCAGGTACTTTGTGCAAACAAGAGACAACTGTTGATTTTTAAGATTGAAGACTCGCTTTAATCTTACAAAAGTGATATTTCAACTGGTTCTTACTGAATCTTTATTGTTTTGACCATAATTTAATTAGATAAATATCAAATATTTTTCTAAACCTGTGTGGTGGAAGTTTGTGGTGGTTTCACTGTGTTATTGCATGATTTATTGCCCAAATACTTTTCACATTGCCTTCTAAGTTAAGCCTGACTGCTCAGTGCCAAGCTACCAGAGGGTGGGCAGAGGATAATTTGGAATGTGTGTGACTTACCCTGACTATGATTGTGGTCCCTATTTTGACTAAGATGAATGCTTCTGCCAACTAGAGACCCCATTTCTAACAAATGGTAACAAGTGTAGGGCCCGCAAGGCAGGGGAGATGTGTACTTGGGCTTTATTTGTAGGAGTCTAGCAGAAGCATTCTGAATTCTCTGTAATCTTCTCATTGTTGACAAAGGTGAGCTAAGAAACAAACCAGTAGTGTTGTCTAGTGTAGATAGAACAAGAGAGAGGATAGCTTGAACTTTGTGAGGGAATTGTAGGTACAGGAAGATGTGTTGCAGTGTTTCCATTGTGATAAAGCTTAATTTGGCTCTTTTAGCCACGTATGCATTCATTTACAGCTTGGTGCTAATGGTAATTTCAAGGTTTACCCCATCAATATTATTGGCAGTGGTCCTAGATCACCGTTGCCAGAGAGAGTCGTAGGTTTTCCAGTCACCACAGGTGACTATTTTGGTTTGGAGGTATTCAATTTGAGGTGGCTCCATGTCATTAATTAATCAACAGCCTGGAGGCAACAGAAAATTTTTCATGTTCCAATGTCCTCTGGGTTTTCAATTTCAGAAGAATCTGTGTGTCATCTGTCTAGTTATAGCAGGTGAAGTCAAAGCCATTGATCATATCTGGTAATGATTTCAGATGGATGTTGAAAAGTATGGGTAGAGTCTGAGGGACTCCTGCTTTAATGGTGTATGGTTTAGAAGAGAATGGAGGAGTAGGTAAAAAATGTGTTCTATTTTGTAAGTTACAATGCGATTCAAGTGACAGCTATATCCTCTATTCGGGCTTCCTTCAGTCTTTTGGTTACTGTGTCATGATCCACTGTGCCCAAGGCTGCTGAAAGATCCAAAAGAAGAAGGGCAGCAGCGGCGTTTTGATTGACTGTGTATTTCAGGTCATCCCAGATGGAGATTGGGGCTGATTCTGTGTTTCTTCCTGGATGGAATCTAGTTTGGAAGCAGAATGTTTTTAAAAACGTGATGTGAACAAGGGTCAGAGGGACAGCCTACTGTCTTGCTCGCTTTGACCAGTTCCAGAAATTCCGTGGCTGACAGTTCTTTGAAGGAGCATAGAGGGTGAGGTTGCTTTTCGCTGGAGTGTTTAGTAAGAAATGGGTTGTGGCTGTTGTTTTTGGTGTTTATATAAGAATCCAACAAGTTTGCTTTACATGTGTAAGGATTTGCCAGGTTGTTACAAAGTTCTGAGAAATGGAGCTGGTAGCTTGTGTGCATGTTAACCACGAAATTCTGTGAATATTTTATAAAATTCTTTATTAGCAACTTTAAATTGTGGATTCGGTTGGAATAGTATATGTTTTTTGCCTTTTTGAATGTTGACATCTATATTCCATTGTGTCTGTGTAGGAATATCTTGTCTTAAGGGTCATTTGTTTTGGGCCTGTTGCATTGAAGCTTAGCAACTTGTCTTTTGATATTTTTTTAATTCTGAATGTATCCAAGGGGCATGTTTTCTTTTGTTATGCAAACATGTTTTCAGAGCAATTAGAAGATCATGACTTTCTAGGGCCGTTTATAGAGTGTTTGTGCAGAAGTTATTCAAGTCTGTGTTGGAGGCCAAGCCTGTATTGGAGGTAAGCAGGTTTTCTAATTCCTCCATATTCAGCTTGTTCAAAGGATATGCAGTTCAGGGCACAATGATTTTATCTGGGGTTAGTTGTGGTGTCTTGTGTTGGAGGGCCACAAAGTGGTGGTCAGACCACGTGACTCGTGACTGGAGTAATTCTTTGGAACGTGACTAGGTCTGGGTTGGCAAAAATCACATCTAGTGTGTGTCCAGCAATGTATGTGGAATTGTGTACAAGCTATTGTATCTTTTGTGTGCTTATGTCAATGAGGATGGTTCTGGGGTGTGGCATATTAGATTTGTCAAACCAAATGCATATGTTTGAATGTATTGTAAAAAGATTAGATATTGTACCTAACAATGTGTATGAGAATATTGCATTGCTAGGCGATGGTCTGTGCAGAAGGAGAAATGAATATGAAAAGGTTGAGATAGGGTTGCATCTGACAAGGAGGGCCTCACAACCTTGTAAAGAAACACCCTAAGCTATGATGAGGTATGTAATTTCTTTAAGTCTTACATCTAAGCCACCTCTTTTTTTGCCTATGCAATTTTGTGTTACAGTTTGCTATTCTCGTGTAACAACTTCATGCAATACTGGTGCCATATCTCCCCTCAGCCATGATTCAGTTCTGGAAAGTAAGTCAGGTTCTGTGTCTATCAAAAGGTCAAATATGTGTAGTAGAGAGATGATACATGAGAGATAGCACGATTGATCTTGGCCAATGTAGACTGTTTTTTAGTGTCATACATGATGAGCAGTTGATTGCACTCCTTTTCTTGCGGCAATCAAGTAGCTATGCAAATGCCTGGAGTGGAAAGAAGTACAGTGACAGATGGTTTCATAAGTGGTCATGTCTGTAATCCTTGTCAGAAAGAGATATGCAGTTGTCCTCCTGCATGCCTCACCTCCAGAAAAACAATGACACTGTCAATGCCTCTATTCATAGTAATGCTTGAGTCAGCAAACACAGAATTGTTCTACCCTCGAGCCTGAACTGGTGGACTTCTTTTCAGTAGACAATATTTGGGGTGAGTGAAATATTAAGTTTGCAAATACATTTCTCAGAGTTCATAAACATTTGCAGATTTTGTAAACTATGCAGAACTTTACCTGCAGATGAAAATTCTTGCAACAAACAGCAATTATCTTAATAAAAGTGTTTTTGTTGAGCTTGTCTGCTACATATATTTTCTGGAATATTTTGTGCAAAGTTTAAATTTTGCAACCTTTCAAAGTTTGAAAAAAAGTTATACAATTTGTTGGGGGAAAACCTTGCAACTTCATACACCCCACGCCAACTTGAGCCTGTAACTATCAAAGAGAAAACGTAGCATCCTCTTGGAAAGCTTCTTGTGGTTGTCTACATTTATAACCTCAGCCACAGTGTCCTACCACTTCTAAATTCTAAACATGCATAAATTACATTTCCTTGTCCTGGACCCTTAAGATCCCTGCAGATCAGGATCTCCTGAGGATCCGCTCCCACCTCATATACTGAGATCCGTACCTGACAACATTGCCCTGGTCTATCAGGAAATACTTTTTGTCTCACTCCATGTGGGTGTAATAACAGATTCCTGGAAGAGGGCAAATGTTGTCTATCGTCTTAAAAAGGCCATTGCAGAACCACAAGTACTAGCTAATTTCCGTCTGGTCTCATTATTGCCCGAGTCCACTAATATGTTAAATAAAGTGGTAAACTGCCAGCTCACTACTTTTCTGGCCAATAAAAAACTGCTACTCCCATCGTAGTCCAGCTTTCAAGTCCGAGATAGCACGGAGACAGCTCTATTAGAAATCTCTAAATCTATTAAGAGAAGCCTGGATTCTGGTCTTAACATCGTTGGTCTTAATATTGCATTGGTGCTGTAGGACCTGTCAGCGGCATTTGACCACAGCATCTTGCTACAAAGGCCTTGACATCTGGGTGCGGCGGGCTCTGCCTTAGGTGGTTAGGCTCCTTTTTGGAGAAACAAGAGCAAGTAGTCTGGATGAAGCCATGCTCCCCCAAAGCCAAACAGTTGAACTAGGGGGCTCCTCAGGTTCTGCACTGAGCCCTACCCTCTTAAATACCTATCTGTCCCGTTTGGCATTCATGGTCGAATCCTTCGGCATCAAAATCATATCCTATGCGGAGGATACACAGCGCCTGCTCACCTACGAGGGGGACTCAATACCACAGAAACATTTGCTCTTTGCCTAAAGGCGCTACTTGACTGACTCAGGAAAAACAAATTATAGTGCAACCCAGACAAGACCGAGATCCTTTTATTTGGGATGAATTCCCTCCCAGGATAGACAGTTGCCTGGCCTAAGAATGCATCCGCCCAACACCCCTCCCCACTGCCCCCTGAGACAGTGGCAAGAAATCTGGGTGTTTTGTTCCATTTGTATCTTTCCTTCAGTGCTTAGGTTTCGTGGGTTGCAAAATCTTGCCTCTGGGTTCTTTGCCAGCCCAGGAAATTTCTGCACTTGATTCCTCATGAAGATCATGCCACAGTGGTCAGAGCTTTGATCTTATTCAGGCTGAATTACATCAACGTTTTGTACTTGGACGTAATAGAGTACCCAATCCAGCATCTGCAGGTCGTACATAATGCTGTGGCCCGTATTCTATGCAAGCTACCGAAGAACTCGTCAGTATCTTCATTGGCTTCCCCCGCACAAGTGCATAATGTTCAAATCCTTAACTCTGACACACCAAGCCCTCCACAATAAGGGCCCCTCATACCCGAATAAGAGGATCAAAGAATACAGACCATGGAGTTGGGAAAACTCTAGCGTTTAAAACCACAGGTATGTAATTCTGGGGAATATTAAAACAGTTCATCCTGTAGGCTTTAAATGGTTCCATTATTGATCACTTCTGTTTCTTATGAGGTAATGATTGCTAATGATTAATTAAACCCTGTCAGTGGTTATGATTCCATGCGTGGGAACGGAGATTGTTGTGGTGTTACTTGCAGTCGTGAAAGGATCGAAGTGCCGGCTTCACCTTCTCTGATAAATGTTTCATACACCTCATAAATAGGTACCTTATCCCCTCTCAATATTTAAATTTGCACTTCAACAATCTATTTAGAGAAGAAGTATTTTAATTAGTATGCTTTAATATTTTAACGGATGAGGAGCCAAGAGATGTCAGTAAAACTAGGACTGCTAAGTATTATTTGTCAGCTATAAACATGTGTTCTTTCATCTGTTAAGAAAGTGCACTTTTACATCGGCGGCTCAACAAGCACCTGTCTCTAAATAATGGTAGGACCAGAAATTGACCAGGCTAGCTTAAACAGAATGTGTCATTCTTTCTGTGGATAATGGCACTGTGATCTACTACTAAAAATTGACCGATACGCGTTCATAAAACAAGTATTGTCAAAGCCAACAGGTCTACCTTTCAAGCTGTAAAACACAGAATCAAGCAATTTCGCTTTCCCTTGTCAAACTTTAACTCTCCTTTACGCATCAGAGCCTGCACAAGTTCTCGCTAAAAAAGGGTTGCTAAATTAAATTAAATAAATCCGAAAGGTGAATGAGCAGAAACAACGCAGCCTCTAAAGTACAGAGATACTGTTTAAGATTGTGTGTTCAGGTCTCAAAAGCAAATTAATCGCAGCAGCAAAGCTGGTTACATAAACAGAATCTATGTAATCTTTGAAAGCATGGATACTGTCTAGTTCTATGGTTTTGTTTGACTTAAATGATTTTGTCAAGCAGTTAACAGTATATTAATTGCTGGTTTTGTCACAAAGTGCACCAATAGCAATGCTAGTCACTATTTCACGGGCACTGCTCCTTCTTTGGAGCACCTACCTTGTTCTAGTATATATTTTTCCTGTGTCATTAACTTATCACTGGAGTGAAAACAATGAGAATACATTTACATTAATACAATTAAGTGAATTTATTTTTTTGTTTCATGCATGAGGAAGAAAACATAGGCTGATATGCTTTCTGTGAGGGAACAATGATAAACTCTTGTTTACATTCTTCTCTCCAGCAGCAAATCCTGTTCAGTGGTTCTTTGCCAAAAAGAATATCTTTGGTCATGGAATTCTCATGGCTACAGCCTCTTGCCTCCTCCCACTGGAGATTTCCAACTTTGAAAAAAGTTGCTAAGTCTGAACAAAGAAATCTTCAGTGTGACTTTGTCCAGCAGCACAGCTTGCAGCCTTGAACCACTGAACTTTACCCCTTCAAAACATTTTCCCTCAAATGTCTTCTATTTCTGAAGGTGATTATTAACCAGGCCCAATCCACTTCTTGTATCTGACCTATGCTCCATTGCCGTCAGACATTTTTTTTTCAACTTTGACACAGGCGTGCGCGACTAGATGTCTGCGGTTGGCACTTTGATCTTTTAGGCACTAGTTTTTACCATAAACTTTAATAATTCATAACTTAAGTTGTACAAATTGCATTTTTGTCATTTTGGTGTCACATCACTTATTACAATTTACCATATTTTTCTATATTGGTGTGGGATTTTTCTTGTGTTGTGTTTTCACTTTATTACTGTCTGTGTACTGCATACATACTTTTCACATTGCCTCTAACTTAAGTCTGTCTGCTTTTTGTGCTCAGCTACCAGTGCGTTCAGCACAGGTTAATTTAGTGACTTTTGTGGTTCACCCTGACTGGGATTGTGGCTGTTGCTCGAAAAAGGTTAACACCCCTCTCTAGCAAAAACACAATTTCTCACACTTTCCATATCAATTGTAGGGAAAGTGTCACTGTTAAAAATGCTGATGCTCACTAGAATGCTGTACCTTTTTGTGTCCCTTCCTATCCAAATCCCTAAGGAGCAGTAGCTCCCAACCTGTGGTCCCAGGACCTATGGGGGTCTGTGAAGCCTCATCAGGGGACCACGAATGCTTAGAAAATTAAATATTATTAACAGATTAATAAAGTGTATATAAATAAAGTGGGTACATGTACAACTGAAAATCTTAAAAGAGACTGTAAATGTCAAGAAATTAAAAAATGGAAGCTAAAAATGAAGTTAGTTTTCTGAGATTTATTTGTGGGAGCAGTGCAGGTACCTCAAACATAATATGTTATGGAAAATGTGTGGCTTCAACTGAATTTAGAAAAGCTCCAGCCTTCCTATTAAAATTATTATTTTTATTTTTTTATTTATATTTGTTTGCAAATTAGATAAAATGTGTTATCATGTGTATATGTTAGATGGATGCTTGCTTCTGTATATTTTGTGTATTGTTTTGCGGTTCAAGTTATCAACAATGTTTAGGCCGGGGTCCCCGGCTTCCAGTAATGACTCAGTGGAGTTTCCCCTGATTCCAATAATGATTCAGTGGGGGTCCCCAGTTTTCACTAATGATGAAGTGAGGGTCCACAGAAATCAAAACGTTAGGAACCAGTGCTATGGAGGTCTTTCGTGAGATGGACCGCATGTTGCTAAACTTGATCTGGGTTACTCAGTGAAGCTGAATGGCTCTGTCTAAGCTGCGATTGCCAACTGGGGAGGGCAGCCTAGCTGCTCTTGATTTTGAAGTATCCTATTTAGCTGCACAGATACAATGAGCAGCTAGAAGGAGAGCCACATGCTGGGGAAGATGTGTGGTGGAAGTGTGTATATGCCTTCATGGGCACTCTTGACACAGCTACTGTTCAATCCTTTTAGAGTTAATCTATTTCAGTCTAACAGACTAGTGCTGAGAACACTTCAGTATGTCTAGGCCAGGACTCCTCAGAGAATGCGTATCAGGGCATGCTACACAAGGGACATTTCCTTGATTTAACTAGCACACCTGCCACATGCCTTTAACTGGTCTGCACATGGTATAACAAAGAAGCACTTTGTACTGCACAGCAGCATAACAGCAACTGTATGTTGCTGGTGGTGCATAGGCACAGCAGAACCACATGAGCATGAATGCCTTAAGTATATATTAACACTAAAAGGTATGAATCATGCAGGGACAATTTTCTACTTCGCACTTGCAGTTGCCTCAAAGTGTAAGTTGGGAACATTGCAAGATAAATGCTCTGCTGACAGGGTGTCCTGATTGCTGATCATAACTGGAAAAATGTGCTTTAAGAAGTCTCTGGAGGTTCTAGAAACTCTAGATTTAAGTTAATGCAGTATAATTATCTCCACCTCATATACGTCACATGTCACACCTGAAAGAATAAATCATATGTATCCATAGGTGGCAGTGGCTGCAAGGTCCCACTTGTGTAGAGGCATGGGCTGATTTCTATCAAATGGTATGGATCTGCATCTCAGTTACTGATTATTGATCCACTGTACTCTCTCATGCCACATACAGTGAGATTTCTCCTGCCTCACTTGTGTGTCAGTTGGGTTTGTCCCCTAGAGCTAAAGCTATTAAGGTAACTGGTAGATCTGGTGCTGACATTGACCAAACTCCTATGATTTGGAAGTGCCCAGGGTGCTCAACATACCACGTTGAGCGAATGAGCTTACTAAATGGTCCAATTATGAAACGGTGGCCTCATAAAATAGATTAACAGTGGGATGCACTCTCCTGAAATCCTAGAGGCTTGAAAGGAAATTTGGTTGGCTTGCCTCTCTGTGGTCAAATCCTTCTAAAGTAGACTATGGCTGAATGACCTGCCTCTAAGGTTGCTGCAGTGTTTTACAGTGTGTAGAACAACTTTAACGAGAGCACACTCTTCTTATTTCGAAAGGTGGAAGAATTTATCTCCGATAAAATTGCAGTGGAATTTTCTTTCTTTTAGAGTACTGACATATGAATCATTATAAGGAAGTACTGAATGCATACAACATACATTTCCAAATGTGTGTCATTAGTGTAAACAAGCTATTTTGACATTTTTGGCATATTATACATGTTGGCAAGTAGAACTGTACCTTCTGTTCATTCCGGTAGAAATAGAACGTTGGAGTGCCAGTAATGAAATTGCACAATTCCAAATCCTGGGAAACAGAAGAAATAATATGCCGTCATAATAGTGAAAAGTGATGTGAAGTTTCTGAACAGTTACATTAGCTTCTCTGAAAGGATCCAACCGTCTATCTATCTATCTATCTATCTATCTATCTATCTATCTATCTATCTATCTATCTATCTCTTTCAGGATATTTTCTCCAAAACATTGGGCTAACAAAATATCATGGAAAACAAAATATCGAGGAACAAAATATCGAGAAGGTAAGTGCATAGAGGTAGGTACAGATTTACTATTCTTAACTCCACTTCTATGTACCGCTTCACTTCAAAAAATCAAATAATTTGGAAAGTGTTAAGTGACCACTAAACTTCCCTAGCTCTATCCTAAAATAATAAGTTAGGACCTTATTACAAGTGTGGTGGTCTGACCACCCAATTACGACCCTAGTGGGTGGACTCACCAGGGTACCGCTGTCCCCGCTGGGAACATTGTTCCCAACAGGCTGTCAGCGGTCTTGGTTGTAGTCAGCCAGGGTGGCGTTGAACTCAGCGCTGCCTGGCTGATTATAAACTTGTTCTCTGCCAACCTTTTCATGGGGGTTTCCCCACCATGAAAAGGCTGGCAGAGAGCTAGTGGAGGGGGCCCCAGGGGGGCCCCTGTACTGCCCATGCCATGCCATAGGCATGGGCAGTGCAGGGGCCCCCTGCCCGCATCTCTGTCCGAATGTGCACTGTCTGCTTTTCACGCAGTGCACATTCTGAGGGTGCTGGACAATCTCCTCTGTGTTATGATATAGCACTCGGCTCCCTAAAGGGAACCGAGTGTTATATAGTAGCACACTTTCTGCTGGACTGACCGGCAGGAATGCGTATTGCAGTGCTCCTGCCGGTCAGCCTGGAGGGAACATTGTAATATGCCCGGGTGGTGCCATTTCCCTCCC
Organism: Pleurodeles waltl; assembly: GCF_031143425.1. NCBI lineage: Eukaryota > Metazoa > Chordata > Amphibia > Caudata > Salamandridae > Pleurodeles > Pleurodeles waltl. The sequence continues at coordinate 467,912,090 of NC_090437.1, forward strand.
CACGAGTTTGGCGGTCCTATGGTGGGACCGCCAAAACTTGTAATAAGTGGCATAATTAAAATTAATAAAAATAATGCAAGATGATATAAAAGATGATAACGGGGATGCTGCTAACAGAAAACTCACTAACAACACCCTGGGAATTAAAAATAGGCCTAAAACTAGGCCAAAATAATAATGTGTCAGGACCTTCATTTAAGAGTTGGACAACTTCTTCAGAAGCCACAACCTTGGTCTAAAATAACAAATTCTAGATTTAAAAAAGAACAAAGTACTGCACAAATGAAACAGCACAATAATGAGTCCCTTAAAACAAGGATTGCGGACTGCCTGTGAGAGTCTGGCAATGCACCACGCACACAGGAATATGTATCAATATTGTAAACCAGGTTGGACATTTTCAGTCAATATGAATAACATTAAAAAACCTAAACAAGCACTTGCACCAAATACACATTTATTGTCTACATACTGCATGGCACGTATCAAAACTAGAAAATGAGAAACGAGTGGCTGAGAAGCACAGCTCGAGAGACATTTTCTCTCAGTTTCTTAAAAGTCCAAGATATTAGCACACCTGTACCCCACAGCATATGAAGTAACAGTACGCCTTTTGGGTATGACATTCTAGGATTAATGCAAGGATTTTCAGTGAATCATGCAAACTAGAATTTTACCTGATGGAGCCCTCTCTATCCAATGAAAAGCAACAGTTTCTGCACTTTTCTCTGCAATTTGGTGAGGGCACTAGGTGGTGGCTGAAGGCTGGTCTCTGATTTCACCCAGTACAGTGGCAACCGTGGCCTAAACTTCAGCTGTGAGGAACTACTGATAACATGAGAGAGGACAGCCACATACATAATAACATAGGGCCCGATTCAGAAAGGTAAACTTAGACCAAAAGCCTAAGTTTAGACCAAAAGTCCAAGTTCAGACCTAAATTCTAACTTTACTTGTAGTACAGTTACACTTTTGGTCTAAGTTTAGTCTTTTCCTCTAAGTTTAGACCAAAAGTCTAAACTTAGACCAAAAGTCTAACTTTACTTGTAGTAAAGGTAGACTTTTAGTCTAAACTGAGACCAGAGGTCTAAACTTTCTTAGACCAAAAGTCTAACTTTACTCGTAATAAAGATAGACTTTTGGTCTAAGTTTAGGCTTTTGTTCTATACTTGGACTTTTGGTTTAAGTTTTCCTTTGTGAATCAGGCCTATCCATTCTGATGTGGATAACCCTAACCACATGACCATTTCCAGTCCATCCTGCCTAGTTAGGAATGATTACGTGGATCTAGTTAGCACTTTCAATGGTACTGTTTGTGAGAATTTCATTTCACAATGACAATTATACCAACACGAGACAATAAACGTTCAAAGGATTGTTAGAAACCTTGAACAAAAGACAAGTGATTTGAAACACATGTTGCCTCTATTGGTGTAAGTGATGGAATCTACAATTGAAACTTTGGAAAATACCTAAATAGACTGTATCTGTGTCCCAGATATGAATTTGCGGTGCCTTCATTAAAGACTTCAATTAATTCAGAAAATAACACTGATAGAGAGAACAACGTTTAATGGTAGTACACCATGAGTGCTGTACCACAGTCATAGTCCTTAAAAAATATTTAAAATAGGCTTGAGCTGCCCAAAGGAATCTTAAGGATATCAGCAAAAAACTAATGGAACATGCACAGTGAATAAAATTAAGTGTCCTGCTACATTTTTGAAACATGAGTTTTTATCAATACTAACCATATGCGTTAATCCACTTCATAATGGTGCAAACATTAGTCATTGGAGCAAGAACCCATCTGCAAGCCAACTGCTAAATCCATAATAAACAAATGATATGTACATTGAAAACACTACCTGACTACGATGGTACATGGCAAACACATCCCTCAATAACCAAACGTACGCAGGTCCAGACCACTCTATGGAGTTTTGAAATCCATGAGAAAAAACTATTCAGTGCTGAGCTTACAAACCCTTACCAGTCCTGGAGCTTTTAGAGGTGTGATTGAAACAACAGCCCCAAGCATCACACATCAACATAGCCTATAGCTAGGGTGCCATTGTCACCCAATAGCTTCAGTCAGAGCTAAATCAACCCACTGGAAAAAACATGCCTTCTATTAATCCCACCTAGCACTACTTCAGATTAAGCTCTGAAGTGGGCCAGCGCCAATGGAGGCACTAAAAAATGGTTCTGGACTTGCAGAATCAATCATGAAAAATATCCTCCAAGAGGGACATCAAACAGTATCACTGAAAACAAGGCAGAAACATTTCAGAAAAGTAATCTATTGTACAGAGTGTCTCTGGCAACTAAAGTCCCAGTCCCCAAGACAGGATGTCATTACCACCTGCTATTACCCATGTGTTTGCAACAAAACACAACATATGGAAGAGCTATTGAGCAGCAAGTTGTCAGAGTCACCAGATCCTCGGGGTCCGTGCACGTTCCCAACACTTCCACCACAAGACAGCTCCAATACTCTGATTAGATTTATCACAGAGTCTAAGAGAGTCCAAGTGGGGAAAAGGGGATTAGGACGGGAACAGCTGGGAAGGAGACCTGTAGGAAGCACAAGGTTAAAACACAACATCAAAATTACATCTCATGAAATCAGTACCATGCTACAACTCTAAGCTTCGTCTTTTCCGAAAAAACATGAACAACCCTGGAATAATCCTAAAACTGACTAGGCTTTAGATGACCGAATACCTGAGGAGGAAACAGGAAAAGTTAAATAGGACTTTCAGATTCAAGTACTTTCTTTAGCATGAGAATCAGGAAACACTCTGAGCAATTTCTAAACAACCATATGAATCTCCTTTTATGAATACATATCAGGAACACACAGCATTACATCTAAAATTCTGGTATTGTTGTGTTCATCTAAAAAAAAACATTTTGGAAGTAAATTGCGCACATTGCAGATTTTTATATGAGTATTAAACACCATAAAGGTTTGTGCACCATCAAATCACACAACGTAGATTCAAGGAATAAATCACGCGACGTGTCAACTTGAAATGCTACCAAGAAAATGTCTTAGAATGGTAGCGCACAGTAACTTACATTATTTATACACGAGGAAAGAATTGCGCATCTTGCCGATTCAAATGCCACCATACAAATGCCAAGAAATAGTAGCACACAATGAACAACATGAAAAGCACTCAGGGAAAGAATTGCGCGCCTTGTCGATTCGAATGCCACCATACAAATGCCAAGAAATAGTAGCACACAATGAACAACATGAAAAAACACTCAAGGAAAGAATCGCGCGTGTTGCCGATTCGAATGCCACCATGTAAATGATAGCGCACAATGAACAGCATGAATTACACACGAGAAGTGAATCGCGTGTTTCACGGATTCGAATGCCACCATGTAAATGTCAAGAAAAGATAGCGCGCAATGAACAACAAAGTTAAATGCTCATGAAACGAGTTGCACGTCTTGCCAACTCGTAAAACATCATGTAAATGTCAAGAAATATCAGCGCGCAATGAACAATAATATAATAACGAAGTCAAATCTTTATGGAATAAATTGCGCGTCCTCCCTATTTGCAAACCATTATGCAAATGTCAAAAAATGGCAGCGCACAAGTAATCTGTTATTCATTTAAGAATTAAAAGCAAGAATATGAAGATTCTCAATCACGGTGTTGGGAAATGTCCAAACACCGTCTTACCGCCGGGAAACAGTGATCACCAATGAGAGATGAGTGCAGAAGACTGGAAAATCCAAATAGGCCGCCGGGACAGGAGCTCAGGAAGAAGCTGCTGCTCTACACCGGGACCTCTGAATAGTGAGCACTGGAAGTTGGGCTGACTCTCTTTTATAGAGTCTTGGCCCAGCCTAGAACCACGCCCAGGCATGTCGCAGGGAAAGTCTCCAGAAGGCCCTGGAAAGGGACCACACCCTAACACACTCTGAATGTCTGCAGCAATACATTGTAAATGTACAGTATTTATAAGCACCTTAAAAATGAATCTTTTGGATGGAGTTCTGCAATGCAAAAGGTTAAACAATAACATATCATCACAATGCATAAATTACTTTATCTTGCAAGTGTTGGGTTTTTGCATTCTAGATGCCCGTAGAGCGCCCCCTTCCTGGTGTTGACAGTACTCCCCTCTCCCAGGCGCGCTCTAGGGCCTGGTTTATCTGGATTGAGATGATGAAAGCGTCTCACAAGTACTGGAGCATGAACATCAGATGCGGAAACCCATGAATTACTCTCAGGGCCATAACCTTTCCATGAGATTAAGTACCATAGGTTACGCCCTCTCAGTTTAGAGTCCAACACTTTCTTGACTTCATATTCTTCTTCCCCCTGTACTAGAACAGGAGCTGGATGAGGGCGGACCTTTTGGACTGCCTTTTTTAAGAGGGAAGTATGGAACACTGGATGAATCCGTAATGATTTTGGCAATTGTAGTTTATAGGTCACAGGATTGATTTTCTGAAGAACAGTGTAAGGACCTATAAATCTGGGGTTGAACATGTGCTTCGTCTTGAAGTCTATATGTTTTGTGGAAAGCCAAACTTTGTCACCAGGTTGATACTGCGGTCCCTCACAATGTTTCTTGTCATAATGCTTTTTGTATTTTTGTTTGGCTTTTTCTAAATGTTGTTGAATCGATTTCTGAGTTTGATGCAAATGTTGAATGATTTCTGACACAGCTGGAGTGAGAGAGCTTTCTTGAGGAATTGTGATGGGCAAGGTGTCAGGATGATAGCCAAACAAACCAAAGAAGGGTGTAACGCCAGTAGAAGTGTGGAAGGAGTTGTTGTAGGCTAACTCACCTAACCAGAGCATTGATGTCCATGAATTAAGTGCTTTTTCAGCGTAAGCACGTAGGTATTGCTTCAAAGTCTGATTTAGTCTCTCCGTTTGACCATCTGTTTGAGGATGGTGGCTAGTAGATAGGGTAGATGTCACTTGGAGTGTTTTACACCATGTCTTCCAGAAGTTGGAGGCAAATTGCGATCCCCGATCGGAGAGGATCACTTTTGGCAGTCCATGATAACGAACCACTCTATTCAGTAAGATAGTTGCCAGTTCACTAGAGGTGGGTAATTTCTAACAGGCAATGAAATGTCCATATTTTGTGAGACTATCTACTACCACCAGAATTACTGAATGCTGTTGAACCACTGGCAGACCTGTAATAAAGTCTAAAGAGATGTGTTCCCACGGACGACTTGGCGTTGGGAGTGGGTGTAACAACCCTTTCGGTTTTGAATGACTTGTTTTAGTGCGAGCACAGACTTCGCAGTTGTTTACCATTGTTTTTACATCCTTTGTTAAGGTAGGCCACCAAAAATAGCATTGGATTAATTCAAGAGTTTTAGGAGTACCAGGGTGACCTGCTGTAGGTATAACATGCAACCAATGAAACACTATCTTGCGAAGTTTGGTAGTGGGCACGAACAAACGAGCATCGTAAAAGCGTAATCCTTGCTTGATTGATCTTTTCGGATCTGCTTGGGCCCACGCCTGCCATTTTTCAACAGTGAATGAATTGCGGATGTCTTCAAAGAAATCTTCTGTTTTTATGATACATAGGACCTTGTCAGGAGCAGTGATAGCTCTGGAGGTTTGAACTGCAGGCAATGTGGTAGACTCTTGTCGGGACAAGGCGTCAGCTTTGCGATTATCTTTACCAGGCCGGAAGGTTACCACAAAATCAAACTCGGCAAAAAGCAGCATCCAGCGTAATTGCCGAGGAGTCAAAAGTCTGGCAGAACTCATGAATTGAAGATTGCGATGATCAGTATATACTGTGACAGTATATTTAGCTCCCAACAAATGATGTCTCCATCCTTTAAAGGCGTCACGAATCGCCAGAAGCTCTTTTTCAGCAATGACATAGTTCTGTTCGGCTTCGTTCAACTTCCGAGACATGTAAGCTACAGGATGAAGCTGACCAGTGTCTTTGTTTTGTTGTGACAAGACTGCTCCTATCGCCACATCTGAAGCATCAGCTTCCACTATGAAAGGTCGATCCGCATCTGGATGAGTCAAGCCTGGGGCAGTGGAGAAAGCTTCTTTCAAAGTTAAAAAGGCTTGGTCTGCTTCTGGGGACCATACAAATTATTGTTTCTTTCTTAATAACTTAGTAATTGGAGTTACTGTCTGGGAGAAATGATTGATGAACCTCCGGTAAAAATATGCGAAGCCCAGGAAACATTGTACATCACGAACAGTCTTTGGGATGGGCCATTCAGATACGGCTTTTACTTTCCTTTCTGCCATCACCATACCTTTAGGGGTAAGGATAACCCCTAAAAACTCAACTGTGGTAACATGAAACTCACACTTGGTTAGCTTGCAATATAAATGGTGTTTACGAAGGGCTGTCAAAATTTTCTTGACATGTTGAACATGTTCATTCTCATTGTCTGAGTAGATCAAAATGTCATCAATGTAAACTATGGCAAAGATATCGAGGTACTCTCTAAGAACGTCATTTAAGAAAAATTGAAATGCTGCTGGAGCATTGCACAGACCAAAAGGCATGACGGTGTATTCAAAAAGGCCATATCTTGTTTTGAATGCCGTTTTCCATTCGTCACCCTCTCTCATTCTGACCAAATGGTAAGCACCTCGAAGATCAACCTTCGTGTAGATTTTTGCTTTCTGTACTTGTTCCAGTAAGACCGGAATTAGAGGCAAAGGATATTTGTTCTTGATGGTGATTTTATTCAAGCCCCTATAGTCGATACAAGTTCGAAGCTCTCCGTTCGCTTTGGAACAAAAAACAAAGGAAAAGCTGTGGGAGACTTAGAGGGGCGGATGAAACCATTCTCTAAGAATTTATCCAAGTATTTTCGTAAATGTTGATTTTCAAATTCTGACAGGGCATACACACAACAGTTGGGAAGTATCCCCCCTGGGACTAGATCAATTTGACAGTCATAAGATCTATGAGGAGGTAAGTTCTCTGCTTCCTTCTCATCAAATACATCTTCATAAGACGAATACTGTTTGGGCAACTGAACTTCTTTCTCTGCGGCGGTAGCTACGTAAGAATGGCGAACTTCCGATTCTTGAGTCCTTTGGAGACAATGTTCTTTACATAGCACTGATGAGAACATGATTTTTCGTTCAGCCCAATTAATCTCTGGATTGTGATGAGTTAACCATGGCAAGCCAAGGATGATCCCATACTGGGGAGCATGGATCACGTCAAGGATGAGTTCCTCTTTATGTTTCTTTCTTTGATTTTTACCTTCACAAATTATTGTCAAGGGGACAGTCTGAAGAGTTATCGGACCTCCAGTCAAGAGTTTTCCATCAACTGCCTGGATGGTTTCTGGAGTCTTCTTTTCAATACATGAGATCCCCCATGCACGAACCAATTGGGCGTCAACAAAGTTTCCGGTAGCCCCAGAGTCGACTAGAGCCTTCTTGAAATAGGTCTTTTTGTTGACCTGAACTCTTATTCCCAATTTTAGATGTTTGGATTGTGAAGGATCCACGGTGACATAAAAAATGATAAAGGAGGGACCGGGAGATTAGTGGGCCAGTGTACAGCCTCCCACTCGAATCCTTACACAAAAATAGGTACACTGTTCCAATACATAAAAAAATTCACATAGGCCACCCAATTTGACAGGAGCAAAACCCTCATGCATCACAATGGATGTCTAGCATCATCATTGGGAAGCTCCTCACCAGGCTGGTACTGCAATGCCTGACGGGCTCCCCTAAACGGGGTGCTCTTAACCATTTGGCTCAGATCGTAGTTGTGACAAAAAGGTAATAGTTATCACTGGGATACCTAATTTTAAGTACCCGAGCAGCTGTTGGAGAGAATCTAAATTTAAAATTGATTTACCATCAATTGGCAATAATTCATCGTTTTAATCAGTAGTGAATCTGATGGTAACCAAGATTAAAAACAAAATGAGGAGTAATGGGTGATTATTGATGCTCACCTACTCTCAAAAATTGGGGAGGTTATAGCCAATTATGGTTCCTCACACTCAAAAGTCTACATGTTTCGCGTCTAAGCGGTCCAACCGGATCCAGCGACGCTTCATCAGGACAACAACCTTCTCCAAAAAGTATAAATATCAACAAGTGTGTAAAAACTAAGTCACTTACTCAGTCCTACTTGTTAATGCAAAGGTAGCCCTAAATAAATGTAAGTAGAGAAACCAAAATCACAAATAAAGTAATAATACAATAGCAAATAGGTGCGCCTGTGAAATAAACAGTGATAGAGTGCCACACTCGTGAAGAAATTATTCAAAAGTACATAGAGATCAAGCTTACCATCCCTAATTTCAGGATAGAGCCCAAAAGGATCGCTGGCCAGTTACAGAAACTAAGATTCTGTAAATACAGAGCATAAATCACAAAAGATAAAAACAACATCATGAATTTATTAGATGATGAACATATCTGGTGGTTCCAGGCATCAAACATAGTTGAATCGTCTAAACATGTAACTCCCAAACAATCTAGATAGCCCTCCGGTTCTCAAATTAGTTGACAACTATCCAAGATTAAAAACCGTCAGATAGGGACTCAACATCATTAACTGATAGTAAATTGTGTCAATAGCAATGTTAAATATACCTTATATATTAATACAGTTACTAGTACAAAAACGAAACGAGGTCGAATTGACCCACGTACTGATTTGTTCGAACGCGACCAACTTTAGGAGAACTTAGCAAAGTCCAATTAAGGCGGCGTAAGTAAGTGAAAAAGAATGCGTCTTTAGGGAATCGCAGAAACACTTACTTCAGGTTCTTGATAGTAGGCAAATAAACCTACCCCACCAGCACGCGTCCTCCGAAAACGTAGGCGCGAGTGTGTGCCGGGGTTTTTTTATTGCCGGTTTCGTCTCTAGCACCCGGAAATGAATCTCGGCTTGCGTGGTCATCGAAAGTGAGAACAGACTTAAATCTAATGTGGTGCACTATTACGGTGACACTTGGTAACCACAAATTAGTTTACTTATTGAGATGTAATAAATAATGAAAACCGAAAATTGAGCTATCCGAGTCTGATATAAAACAAAGGGAGATTAACAGGAAAAAGTGAATACAAACTAACTATCGCAAGTAATTCAAGTAATAAACCTCATAGTAAAACATGATTGTCAACAGAAAAGGAATCAAGTGAACAACAGAGATAATCTTCTGTCAAATTTCAGGGAAAATCAGCCAAAATATATCAATAAACGATGTTAATGACCAAAAACGATCTCAACCATTATCATGGTAAAGATCGGAAAAATCAGATATTAGGACAAAATCACCAAGGATTGGAAGCTCTCTCATTGTGTGGCTTAGGGCGAGAGAGTGGTCCATGGGATGTCATCATTTAATTCCCGTGATGACGTTCCCAATTTAAAAATCCATCTTTGCTCAATTCTAAAGAGTGATGAGGAACCATTTGGAAGGGTTTTTGGGGCTTCTAGGACAACCCACGTGAGATCGTCTGGAGAGTGTTTTGCATCAAAAAAATGAGAACTCAGTTTCGTGGTCATTCTGCGACATCTGATATTGCTTCTATGTTCATTTATGCGAATCTTAACTGGTCGTGTAGTCATCCCTACATATCGTAGACCACATGGACAAGTGATCAAATAGATACAATTTTTGGAATTGCAGTTTGTATGTTTTTTTAAAAACCACCTGCCGATAGGGTCTAGGTCTATAAAAGTAACTTTGCTAGTTAATGAGCAAACGTTGCAATTGCCACAGGGAAAATGACCTACAACAGGTGGAAGTTCCCACAGGGTTTGTTGTGTCGGAGACTCCCGACCTCGTGGACGTGTATGGATCACTATATCCTTAATGTTAGGGGTGCGTTTAAAAGCAAAAATGGGTTTGGGTATGACAACACCGCCACTCTCCAAAATGGGCCAGCGTTTATTAATCACCTTTTTAATGGTGTGTGACAAAGGCTTAAAAGTGGTGACGTAGGATATACATGTCTGAGGGCTTTTTTCCATTTTAGCCAAGAGAGAGTCCCTATGGTTGTTTTTTGCTCTCTTGCGGGCCATGTTAATTGTCTTAATTGGATAGTGTCGGTCATGAAGTTTCATTTGTAGAATATCTGCTTGTTTATCAAATTCACGTATCGAGCTACAATTCCGTCTCAAACGGAGGAACTGGCCCACTGGTAGATTGTCTCTAAGAGCTTTTGGATGGTGACTCTCATATAGAAGGAGACTATTGCGATCAGTCGGTTTGTGATAGGTGGTTGTACTCAAAGAACCGTTATTAATAGTGATCATGAGATCCAAAAAAGGTAGTTGAGTGGTAGAAACTGACGCTGTGAATTTTAAATATGGATCAAGAGAATTAATCCAGGTGATAAAATCGTCAGTTTGTGATAGTGGTCCTTTCCAAAAAATAAGGATATCATCTATGTAGCGTTTCCATAGACTAATATCTCTCTCAAATGGGTTAGCTGTCGTGAGAATACATTTCTTCTCAAAATCATACATGTAGAGGCAGGCTAGGCTCGGAGCAAAAGTACTGCCCATCGATGTACCTCTGATTTGTTGAAAAAATTGTTCCTCAAAAAGAAAATAATTCTCAGTTAAGGCCAAAGAAGCACATTGCATAATGAATGTAATGGGTGTGGAGGTAGTGGAAGAGTCATTTAGTAATGCTGATTCAACTACCCGTAAGGTTGCAGTTTGAGGGATGTTTGTGTAAAGAGCTTCAACATCTAGGGTAACTAAGGCCTGTATTTCCGTACCCAAGTTAGCTGATTCGATTAAGTTAAGAACATCCTTGGTGTCTTGAAGATAGGTAGAAGACTGTCTTACAAGGGGCTGGAAAAAATGATCACAAAATTTAGACAATGGTTCAAGAATAGAACCAATCCCTGATACAATGGGGCGACCAGGTGGGGGTTGAATGCCCTTATGAATTTTAGGTAAGCAGTAAAAGTACGGTGTTCTTGGGTGTGCTGTATCCGGAAATTCTGCTTCCTTAGGGGTGATCCATGAGTTGCTTTTCGCTTCTTCCAGAATACTTCTGATTTGGGTTTGTAGTCTCTCAGTGGGATCTCTGGTAATCCTCCTATAGTATGTAGTATCGCTCAGGAGGCGTAAACACTCACGTCTATATTCACTTGTGTCCATGACTACAATTGCTCCACCTTTATCGGCTTGTTTGATTACAATATTGGGGTCACTGGCTAGCTGATGTAGTGCCTGTTGTTCTCGCTTAGGGATATTGATGTAGGGATGTTTAGGATGTAATTGCGAAATATCCGTTAATACTGCTTTTTCAAAAGTCAATATTTCACTAGGCATTGACATTGTTGGTGGAAAAAATTTGGAAGGTTTTCTTAAACCAGTATCAAGTGTTGGTTCCGCTGGTTTATCTTTAAAGAATACATGTAGGCGAATTTTTCGAAACAGTTGGGCTAATTCAATATGTAGACGAAAAGGATCTTCATCAGGGGTGGGGACAAAGCCCAGACCCCTATTAAGGACTTTAGTCTCATCGACTGAGAGATCTCTTCAGGATAAATTGACCACTAAGTTCCGGGTGTCGGATTCCTTGTATGGCTCCTGGTCACCATTTGTGGTTCTTCCTTGGACCATTGGACCTGTTTGCCTCTTCCTCTTCTTCTGCCTCTGCCTCTGCCCCGGCCGCGGCCTAAAAAAGGCGCGTATGGCATAAAGGGGCGTGGTTGCAGAAATGGAAAGGGTGGTTGCCACGGCATCGGTTGGTTCATGGGATAGGGGGAGTAATTATAAAAAGGTTGTGGTGTGCTCTCATCAGAGCTCCACCCATCGGATGATGATCCCCTATTATATTGACGTGGTTTTTTATATGAACTCGTAGATTCCTCAGAAGAACGTGACTGGGTGTCAATGTCGTAGTCTTCTTTAATACTACTAAACTTAAAGATGTCTTTTTGAAGTTTAGTGATCTTTTGTTGAGTGAGGAACTCTTTTGTTTCATGTAATTCTGCATTGATCTCGGTGAGACGACTTTTAAAGGCAGTTAATGTAATTGTGGTCTTAATAGTGTTCTCAATGGCACTGATTTGTATATTGATGGAATCAGCAATGCGCTTGGAGGTGTTGATAATCAATATCAACCAGTCTCTGGTACATTTCCAAGCGATTTGCGCCCAATCTTTCCTAAAGGCTAGATCTTGCAGAAAAATCCTAGGAATATTAGATACTAATAGGCCGTTAGGTGCTATATTTGCACGTAAGTATTCGGTCATGATGGTCCCATGCATGACTGTCTTGATCAATTCACGTTTGAGGGTCGAAAGTTTGTTCCATTCTTCCTTAAGGCTACCGGATGGGGCTGATCCATCATTGCTGAGAATAGAGGGTATCTGTAAAATGGCTGATACCATATCATCATCATAACTTAAACCCTGGAAGTCTTCCATATTAGGGGATCCCTCCGGGTTAACGAAAGTATATTGCTCAATCACTAATTAGAGAGCCAATGACCTTTCCGCCCACAATAGAGACATTGCCCATTTTTTCTGCGTAGGTCCTTTTCGTCTTTGGTCAAAGGTCTCCTGATGGTTCCAATTTCCATCGGTTCCGGCGTTCTTTCTCTCTGAGTTCTTGGGTCTTTGTTATCATGAGCATGCCAAGAATGTTTTTCAGTCTTATTAGGCGTTCCTTTTCGTTCATTTAAACGATGATCAAGCCTCAAGACAAGGTTTATTAAATCTTGACAGTTTGCAGGTTGTGGGTCGATTTGCGCTAAGATGTCTTTTAGCTCCTCTTTGAGTCCCCTGTAAAACAAGACCACTTGTTTTTCTTCAGGCCAGGATGTCTCAGCGACCAGCCGATTAAAGTTGGCTAAATATGACACTAAGGCGGTCATTCCAACCCTGGCGGTCCGCGACCGCCAGGTTTGGGGACCGCGGGAGCACCGCCAACAGGCTGGCGGTGCTCCCATGGGCATTCTGACCGCGGCGGTACAGCCGCGGTCAGAAACGGAAAACCGGCGGTGTACCGCCGGTTTTCCGCTGCCCTGGGGAATCCTCCATGGCGGCGCAGCTTGCTGCGCCGCCATGGGGATTCCGACCCCCATACCGCCATCCTGTTCCTGGCGGTTTCGGCCGCCAGGAACAGGATGGCAGTATGGGGTGTCGTGGGGCCCCTGGGGGCCCCTGCAGTGCCCATGCCAATGGCATGGGCACTGCAGGGGCCCCCTAACAGGGCCCCACAAAGATTTTCAGTGTCTGCCATGCAGACACTGAAAATCGCGACGGGTGCAACTGCACCCGTCGCACCCCTTCCACTCCGCCAGCTCCATTCGGAGCCGGCATCCTCATGGAAGGGTGTTTCCCGCTGGGCTGGCGGGCGGCCTTCTGGCGGTCGCCCGCCAGCCCAGCGGGAAACCCAGAATAACCGCGGCGGTCTACAGACCGCGCAGCGGTATTCTGGCGGCTCCCGCCGGCCCTGCGGTTACCGCGGCCGGCGGGAGTCAGAATGACCCCCTAAGTCCTGATTCCCTTGGCGTAAGTCTAATAATTCACGATCTGCTGACTGTGTTACAGTTCTACGATCGAAAACTCTCTCAAATTCACGAACAACATTTTTCCAGTTGTACAACAGAGGACTATTTTTACGCACAAGAGGAATAGCCCAAGAAGCTGCATCTCCAGACAGATATGACAACAAGAAAGCTACTTTAGACTGGGCATCGGGGAAAGTATGTGGTCTGCAGGTGAAGTGAAGTTCCACTTGAACCAGAAACGATTGCGCTTTCAAGGGATCACCTGAGAAGCGTTCTGGGGGAGCTAAAGGAATGGCTGAAGGAACATTGAGGGAAATGTTAGTCGGACTACCTCCAGAAGTCTGAGAAGAAGTACCTGGCCAAGACACACCCGTGGGACTTTGTTCTTTCTTCTCAACCTTATTCTGTAACTGACTCACCCTCTCAGCTAGACTATTTGTCAAATCCTTCGATGATACCACTTCTGACTGGAGCTGGGTGATTAGCTCGGCCAGTGTGGCCATGCTGAGAACATACACAATCCAGGAGGATAATAATTTGTGGGCTCACTATTCTGTCAGAGTCACCAGATCCTCGGGGTCCGTGCACTTTCCCAACACTTCCACCACAAGACAGCTCCAATACTCTGATTAGATTTATCACAGAGTCTAAGAGAGTCCAAGTGGGGAAAAGGTGATAAGGATGGGAACAGCTGGGAAGGAGACCTGTAGGAAGCAAAAGGTTAAAACACAACATCAAAATTACATCTCATGAAATCAGTACCATGCTACAACTCTAAGCTTTTTTTTTTCCGAAAAAACAAGAACAACCCTGGAATAATCCTAAAACTGACTAGGCTTTAGATGACCGAATACCTGAGGAGGAAACAGGAAAAGTTAAATAGGACTTTCAAATTCAAGTACTTTCTTTAGCATGAGAATCAGGAAACACTCTGAGCAATTTCTAAACAACCATATGAATCTCCTTTTATGAATATATATCAGGAACACACAGCACTACATCTAAAATTCTGGTATTGTTGTGTTCATCTCAGAAAAAAAAATTTGGAAGTAAATTGCGCACATTGCAGATTTTTATATGAGTATTAAACACCATAAAGGTTTGTGCACCATCAAATCACACAACGTAGATTCAAGGAATAAATCACGCGACGTGTCAACTTGAAATGCTACCAAGAAAATGTCTTAGAATGGTAGCGCACAGTAACTTATATTATTTATACACGAGGAAAGAATTGCGCGTCTTGCCGATTCAAATGCCACCATACAAATGCCAAGAAATAGTAGCACACAATGAACAACATGAAAAGCACTCAGGGAAAGAATCGCGCGCCTTGTCGATTCAAATGCCACCATACAAATGCCAAGAAATAGTAGCACACAATGAACAACATGAAAAAACACTCAAGGAAAGAATCGCGCGTGTTGCCGATTCGAATGCCACCATGTAAATGTCAAGAAAAGATAGCGCGCAATGAACAACAAAGTTAAATGCTCATGAAACGAGTTGCACATCTTGCCAACTCGTAAAACATCATGTAAATGTCAAGAAATATCAGCGCGCAATGAACAATAATGTAATAACAAAGTCAAATCTTTATGGAATAAATTGCGCGTCCTCCCTATTTGCAACCCACTATACAAATGTCAAAAAATGGCAGCGCACAAGTAATCTGTTATTCATTTAAGAATTAAAAGCAAGAATATGAAGATTCTCAATTACGGTGTTGGGAAATGTCCAAACACCGTCTTACCGCCTGGAAACAGTGATCACCAATGAGAGATGAGTGCAGAAGACTGGAAAATCCAAATAGGCCGCCGGGACAGGAGCTCAGGAAGAAGCTGCTGCTCTACACCGGGACCTCTGAATAGTGAGCACTGGAAGTTGGGCTGACTCTCTTTTATAGAGTCTTGGCCCAGCCTAGAACCACGCCCAGGCATGTTGCAGGAAAAGTCTCCAGAAGGCCCTGGAAAGGGACCACACCCTAACACACTCTGAATGTCTGCAACAATACATTGTAAATGTACAGTATTTATAAGCACCTTAAAAATGAATCTTTTGGATGGAATTCTGCAATGCAAAAGGTTAAACAATAACATATCATCACAATGCATAAATTAATTTATCTTGCGTTGGGTTTTTGCATTCTAGATGCCCGTAGAGCGCGCACTGTCCTGGTGTTGACACAAGTTTATTTATTCTTGTTACACCAAGCATTTTCTCATTCATTCCTCTAGATCACAGGAGTATAACCCTCATTCAAAGAGCTTCCTTGTTCCTTTATGTAGCTCCCAGAAATATTTCTATAGGTCACACCGCCCACTGTTTGTACGTGTACCTGTCAGTAGCACCTCTTCCATTTCTACTGCCCACACTATCTGGCAGTTGTAAAGGTCAAATAATATCCACGTGTACTTCTATAGTTTTCACTGCCTGTTGTCGCTTTCATAAATACCTTCTGGCAATGCCAAGTGGCAAATTTTGTAGGACAAAATCGAAAATGCAATGTACAAAAGAGCTTTTGATAAATACATTTTCAGATTTGAGTGTTTTATTGCATCACCGTTTTGTGTGACTTTTAGCAATGTTTAAACATTTTAAATAACAGCAGATTGCCTTCAGTGAAAGTCACCTGATTGTCTGCCTAAGATGTAGGGACTTATTTAAAGCTATGTAGATGGGACACTCCTCTAAAACATGTTTTAGAAGAGCATTGTAGCCTATGGAACTTGTAACATGGCAGAGAGGAAACCTGTTACATTTTGACAGTATCCTATCCACCAAACTCTAAATAAGTCCTGGAGTCTTCTCATAATGACATCCATACATTAACAAGTATTGGCAAAGCCAATAGGTCTGGTTTGGCAAGGTGCTGCAATGTTTAATTTAAAAAAATATTGGTGCATTTATATGCCACAAAATATAAAGAAGGCCACATCAAATGCATTGCATGTGCCCTCACCTTTGAAGTGACAGATTCAATTAGAAATTTTGTAAATAATCTTACAGATGAGATTACATATTAAATTAACCTTTACACTATGAAAGAGATGTGCATCAATATATTATTATTTAGTGGTTTAATTATGAGTTGCTATTTAATGACGTTATGCTTTTAGGTTTTGTTCCTTCTTGGTATAAATATTATGAGATCATAAGCATATCATTTGGTGTCTAAGTGAGGTTTGTCTGGCTGAGTTATGGATTGAACATTTTCATTTTTAATTTGGAACCATAGGTGTAACTTTAACGGTGCTTTTTAGTTGACTTTTTCTGAAGATTTTGAATAAACATAAAGGTGTAATAATCAAAGCTAACCAAAACTTCACTTTAGTCTTGTATCTTTCCAGTTATCTTCTGGCTTTTTATTCCTCATCACATCCAAATCAGTACATACAACCAACCTCACTGTGCATGGCTTTGAAAGATGTGCAGAAAGCGTTAGCCACAGGGCCAGCCCCATAGCCTAGACCTGGACCCAACCCACTCTTTGGTTGATTTTTGTTGGTCGTTCTGAAAATAAATTTTTTAGTTATTTCTTTGGGGTGATTTCTTTATTTTTGTGGTGTTTTTGTGTTTTTAATGAATTTTTTTTAATTATTGTGGCAAACAACAACTTATACATGTTTTTATTAATGGATTTTTTAGTTTTTTGTAATGGTCTTCTATATTTTTATTCCTAGTTTTTTAGTTGTGTTCTCCTCACCATCTATGGACCTTGCACTCTTTGTGGTAATGTGTGAAGACTTTGAGGTGAGAATTATTTTGCGGCTCTCTTGGTTCAGTACCTCTGTAGGAAACTTTAACTCCTTCATGTCATAGCCCTTTTTTGTCTTTTTCTTCAGTTTCTCCAGGGCAAACAAGTTCTTCTTCCTCCTCTAGAGCAAATGATGGCCAAAAATCTCCTCTTGGGTTTTTCCTATCATAGCTTTCACAAATAGTCCAGTGAGTAACATTATCATCTGCTCATTTATACCACTTCTCACAAAATGGTTTATGTGCCTCTGCTTCCAAGGAGAAGTAACTTTGTATGTGGTGGACTTATACCTAAGCTCTCTGCCAAAAAGCAGCTCAAAATTCTCTTTATTTTGGAAATAGTTTTCAGAGTAAGGCCCATATTTATATTTTTTTTGCACCATATTAGCATAATTTTTTTACATAAAAGCGGCACAAACTTCCAAAATACAATTATATTTTGTAAGGTCGCACCACTTTTGCGTCAAAAAATGATGCAAATGCAGCACAAAAAAAGTATAAATATGGGCCTAAATGAGAAGTTAATGGACTACAGAGGAAGTCCTGACATCGTTGCAGACTTGGTGCACTGAGGTTAATTGTTGTAGTTTTAATTCTAAATACCCAGCAACTGTGTAAGTTGTTTGTCACCTATTTTCTGTGAAATAGGCAATAGTCTGCAGTCTCTTTGCAGGATTCTGGACCCCAAGAGGCTCCGACCTCCTATATGTTCAAACTGTAGTTAATGATCTCAATACTAAGGGGCTCATTACAGGTATGGCGGTTGGATAAGCTGACCAACAGACTCACAATGAGGAGACCCCTGTGGACCTAGCAGTCTCCCCAACAGACCCATTCCAATGTTTCCACTGGGCTGACCGGCTGAAACCAAGGTTTCTGCTGGTCAGTGCAGAGGAAACTGTGTGGTGCAATTGGTCTCGGTTCCACATGGAGCCGAGGCCAATGCCGTCACATGGGGGGATGGGGGGGGGGGCCAGCAGCATCAGATTGCGCAATGCAAGGTAAACAATGCACACTACCATGGTGCTGGGCAGGAGAACCCCTGCACTTCCCATGCAATGGCCATGGCAGTGCAGGGGTCACCCTGTGCTTCCTGGCACTGGCTTTCTGCCAGCCTTTCCATGGCAGGGTCCCCACCATGGAAAGTGTGGCAGAAAGCTGTGTTGTAATCAGCCAGGTAGCATTGAGTTAAGTGCTGCCCTGGCTGAGTACAACTCCGACCGCCATCATCCTGTTGGAAACCAGGTTCTTGGTGGGGATGGAGGTCCCCTTGTGGGTCCGCTTGCCAGAGTTGTAATATGGCAGTCGGATCGCAACAGTTGCAGTATTCTGACCATCACTGTAAGGCTGGTGGTCCTGGAGCCACAAGCATCATAATGAGGACCTTAGTCTGCAGCCTATGAAAGGGTGCCCAATATGGGCTCACATGTTTGAAAATGTGCAGTCTAGTTTTTGAGGCAGTGGGTGCCTATTTAAAAGGGTCAAGTTTGCATCCTGAATGCTGAGACTGCTGCCTTTAAAAGTTGTGGGCCTGTATGTGGTCCCTGCCCACTGTCCGAAGTTTCAATATTGAGACGTCTTTAGAGTATTATTTAGGATTGTGAGGGAGCCTGTGCCTGTAAGGGTACATCAACCATAATTATTGTTTGATGTCTTAGAATACAAATCTATTTTTTTTATTTTTGCACAAATTTGGTGGGTCCCCTTTGGTGGCTCTTCTCTAAGGAGTGGGGGTCTTAATGTGCAGACAACTCCCACTGTGCATGGCCTTTAAATATGTGACATAGGGTTGGTCACAGGGCCTAGTACCTGGCCATCCCCTGTGCCCAGCTCTCGGCGGCTGGCCAGCACCCAAAGTGCACCGCCATTGGCCATACGCAATGGATGCTGCAGCATGTCCTGGTCTTTATCTAGGCCCAGCGCCCAACCCTCCTCACGCAACCAATCTTGCTGTGCATGCTGTGTGCACCATGGTTGGCCTCAGGGCTTGACCTTCAGAACTTTGTGTGCAGTGGGTTGGCCACACGGCCTGGCCTTCAACCTGCCCCTGCACCCAAGAGTACCCAAAACCCACCGAAGATGGCCTTTTCCCATGCCCAATGGGGGTGGGCCACAGGGCCTGGTCAAAGTTCAGCCTACTGTCCCAACTCTCAGCGGCTGACCAAAACCCACAGCTCATTACCTTTGACTACGCACAAAGGGAGCTTGCTGGAGGACTGCAATTGTCCATAAGGATGCATAGATCCTCTGCAGTTCCTAAAATAGGCATGGGTAGATCCTTCACACCTGAAATTCGCATATCCAGTTCACAGCAAAGTGATCCTACAAGGCTTAAAACATGGAAAATTGTAGTGTACCACTACAACTGTGACTGTTTACTTGCTCTTAGGTAACTGCTTCCCTCACAGAAATCATTGCAATTCATTTTCACACCCAAAGTAAGTTTTTTAAAATGCACTGGATTTGCAGAAAAATGTTTGCCTTTGCAGAATTCAGGCAGGAAGTCCCAACTCTTATGAGTTCACCACAACCCTTATTACAAGTAAACAATGTCACACCAATAAAGGTCATAGGAAATTCACCCATACTGCATACTTCATTGCTAATATTTTAGTTATAGCTGTGTCACTGTTCAGCCAAATGAAGAAACAGTCATTACCACAAAAGTTTTTTTGAGGGGGCTTAGTACTTGAAATGCCCCACTTTTTTCTTTTTCCCTTTTTCTGTTTTAGGGGCAACATACCAGCTGTACTCTTCAAAGCTAGTGTGTTGACTATGGTGGAAGGGACTTGTGAGTACCTGGTTGCACTTAAACTAGTGCTATGGACATCTGGGAACGGGAACCAGATCATCTGAAACATATTCACCCAAAAACTATGGGACTTGTGCAGGAAGCTAGTATCAATGGGAGGACGATTCATGCCCTGAGAGATACAGGAGGTCATAGAACTATGGTTGAGAGGAAGTATCTCATCAAAGAGGTCATTCTCCCTTGGGTCAATGGCACAAGCTTAGTCGCCAATGAAGATGACATGGAGTACCCTATTGCCTGCGTTGAGTTAGAAATCAATAGCAAGTCAGCCATAATTGATGTAGTGGTCAGAGAGAAGCAAAGTGCTGGATGTCTCTTAGACAATGATATGAATATCCATGGTGTAGTACCAGTGCCAGAATACTACAACCTTGGACCACATCAGCTGTGTTGACCAGAGCACAGGCTGCATGTCAGGCTCAGAGTGAGACTGGGATCATTACCAATTTTCAGAGACCAGGACAAAGTCAGCTGATCAAGGCAGGCTCTGAGAAAGCAATAATCAATGCAATGGCCCTGCCGCAGACAGAGAAGAGAGTGGCCTACCCGAAGCACAACGGGTGCAGGAGTCTGGTCCACCCTGAGAGCTGCATAGGTTGTTATAATCTGGAGGAGTTAACCAAAAGGAATTATGCAAGACACATGTTGATGTCCCATGTTTGTGTGTCTTTGTATGGGCTAAAAAAAAGGACTTAAAATGCTCTTGCTTCTTTCCAGCCAATGGAGCACCATGTTCTCTTAGGGCTAAAAGAGTTCTGTGTGGGCTACCTGGATGATATTGCACTGTGTAGCATTTCATAGGAGGACTACCTAATGCATCTCGAAGAAGTATTGGCCAGGATACAGGAAGTGCAACTAACCATTAGGACAACCAAGTACCAGGTGGGGCTGTCCACTGTGGTCTATCTTAGAAATCATGTGGGAACGGGAGATCAAGTCGTTGGAGTGAGAACTGCCTACTATCCATTCGGAAGAGAATGTCTTTCAGGACTTACGGGTTAATACAGTAACTTTGAAGCTAACTGTGTGACCACAGTCACCACATTGACGGCAGTGACATACAAGAAGCAGCTCAGAAGATAATTTGGACTGAGGAGTGCCAGTGGCTTTTCATGCAACAGCAGAGGACAAAACCTAAGGTCAAAAGCAAAGTCTTTACTATGAGTAAAGTTAGACTTTTGGTCTGTTTAGACTTTTGATCTAAGTTTAGAACAAAAGACTAATCTTGGACCAAAATTCGAACCTTACTAGAGTAAAGTTAGACTTTTGATCTAAGTGGGTTTGTAGGGGAACAGGGTGGGAAATTAATTAGGTAATAATTAAATAAAAATTATTAATTAATATAAATTATATTTATTATGTAATCTATGTAATACTGATTTCTATTTATTTATTTGTGGTTTGTCTGCTGTTCATTTTGCAGGGGTGTAGGATGGGAAGTTAATTAAATCATAATTAATAATTACTTCTTAATAGTTAATTCATTTTTAATTATGCATTTTATTGAATACTCATTTATTTCACTCATATTTTAGTTGTTTGCTGCTAGGTTTGTAAGGGTGTAGGGTGGTAAGTTAATTAATTAATAATAAATTAAAAAGTTAATAATTTTTAACTTATCATTTAATTGATTTTTAATTGTATAAAAAATGGAATACTGATTTATTTCACCTATATTTTAGTTGCAGGATAGTCGGTTTGTGGAGTACAGTGTGGAAAGGTAATTAATTATTAATTACTATTTGTAAATGATTTACTGTAGGAAAGTACCATCTTGCCTGGCATGTTACCCCCAATTTTCACTGTATATATGTTGTTTTAGTTGTATGTGTCACTGGGACCCTGTTCTCCAGGGCCCCAGTGCTCATAAGTGTGCCTGAATGTGTTACCTGTGTAGTGACTAATTGTCTCACTGAGGCTCTGCTAACCAGAACCTCAGTGGTTATGCTCTCTCATTTCTTTCAAATTGTCACTGACAGGCTAGTGACCAATTTTACCAATTTACATTGGCTTACTGGAACACCCTTACAATTCCCTAGTATATGGTACTGAGGTACCCAGGGTATTGGGGTTCCAGGAGATCCCTATGGGCTGCAGCATTTCTTTTGCCACCCATAGGGAGCTCTGACAATTCTTACACAGGCCTGCCACTGCAGCCTGAGTAAAATAACGTCCACGTTATTTCACAGCCATTTTACACTGCACTTAAGTAACTTATAAGTCACCTATATGTCTAACCTTTACCTGGTAAAGGTTAGGTGCAAAGTTACTTAGTGTGAGGGCACCCTGGCACTAGCCAAGGTGCCCCCACATTGTTCAGGGCCAATTCCCCGGATTTGTGAGTGCGGGGACACCATTACACGTGTGCACTACATATAGGTCACTACCTATATGTAGCTTCACAATGGTAACTCCGAATATGGCCATGTAACATGTCTATGATCATGGAATTGCCCCCTCTATGCCATCCTGGCATAGTTGGCACAATCCCATGATCCCAGTGGTCTGTAGCACAGACCCTGGTACTGCCAAACTGCCCTTCCTGGGGTTTCACTGCAGCTGCTGCTGCTGCTAACCCCTCAGGCAGGCATCTGCCCTCCTGGGGTCCAGCCAGGCCTGGCCCAGGATGGCAGAACAAAGGACTTCCTCTGAGAGAGGGTGTTACACCCTCTCCCTTTGGAAAATGGTGTGAAGGCAGGGGAGGAGTAACCTCCCCCAGCCTCTGGAAATGCTTTCTTGGGCACAGATGTGCCCAATTCTGCATAAGCCAGTCTACACCGGTTCAGGGGACCCCTTAGCCCTGCTCTGGCGCGAAACTGGACAAAGGAAAGGGGAGTGACCACTCCCCTGACCTGCACCTCCCCTGGGAGGTGTCCAGAGCTCCTCCAGTGTGCTCCAGACCTCTGCCATCTTGGAAACAGAGGTGCTGCTGGCACACTGGACTGCTCTGAGTGGCCAGTGCCACCAGGTGACGTCAGAGACTCCTTCTGATAGGCTCCTTCAGGTGTTGCTAGCCTATCCTCTCTCCTAGGTAGCCAAACCCTCTTTTCCAGCTATTTAGGGTCTCTGTCTCTGGGGAAACTTTAGATAACGAATGCAAGAGCTCATCCGAGTTCCTCTGCATCTCTCTCTTCACCTTCTGCCAAGGAATCGACTGCTGACCGCGCTGGAAGCCTGCAAAACTGCAACATAGTAGCTAAGACGACTACTGCAACTCTGTAACGCTGATCCTGCCGCCTTCTCGACTGTTTTCCTGGTGGTGCATGCTGTGGGGGTAGTCTACCTCCTCTCTGCACTAGAAGCTCCGAAGAAATCTCCTGTGGGTCGACGGAATCTTCCCCCTGCAACCGCAGGCACCAAAAAGTTGCATTACCGGTCCCTTGGGTCTCCTCTCAGCACGACGAGCGAGGTCCCTCAAATCCAGCAACTCTGTCCAAGTGACTCCCACAGTCCAGTGACTCTTCAGTCCAAGTTTGGTGGAGGTAAGTCCTTGCCTCACCTCGCTAGACTGTATTGCTGGGAACCGTGACTTTTGCAGCTACTCCGGCCCCTGTGCACTTCCGGCGGAAATCCTTCGTGCACAGCCATGCCTGGGTCCACGGCACTCTAACCTGCATTGCACGACTTTCTAAGTTGGTCTCCGGCGACGTGGGACTCCTTTGTGTAACTTCGGGTGAGCACCATTTCACACATCCTCGAAGTGCCTGTTTCTGGCACTTCTCCGGGTGCTACCTGCTGCTAAGAGGGCTTCTTGTCTTGCTCGACGTCCTCTCTACGTCCTGGTCCAATTTGCGACCTCCTGGTCCCTCCTGGGCCACAGCAGCATCCAACAACGCTAACCGCATAATTTGAAGCTAGCAAGGCTTGTTGGCGTTCTTTCGGCGGGAAAATACTTCTGCACGACTCTCCACGGTGAGAGAGATTCATCCACCAAAGGGGAAGTCTCTAGCCCTTTTCGTTCCTGCAGAAACCTCAGCTTCTTCTGTCCAGTAGAAGCTTCTTTGCACCCACAGCTGGCATTTCCTGGGCATCTGCCCATCTCCGACTTGCTTGTGACTTTTGGACTTGGTCCCCTTGTTCCACAGGTACCCAAGATTGGAAATCCATCGTTGTTGCATTGTTGGTTTGTGTCTTTCCTGCATTATTCCTCTAACACGACTTCTTTGTCCTTAGGGGAACTTTAGTGCACTTTGCACTCACTTTTCAGGGTCTTGGGGAGGGTTATTTTTCTAACTCTCACTATTTTCTAATAGTCCCAGCGACCCTCTACAAGGTCACATAGGTTTGGGGTCCATTCGTGGTTCGCATTCCACTTTTGGAGTATATGGTTTGTGTTGCCCCTATCCCTATGTGTCCCCATTGCATCCTATTGTAACTATACATTGTTTGCACTGTTTTCTAAGACTATACTGCATATTTCTGGTATTGTGTATATATATCTTGTGTATATTTCCTATCCTCTCACTGAGGGTACACTCTGAGATACTTTAGCATATTGTCATAAAAATAAAGTACCTTTATTTTTAGTATAACTGTGTATTGTGTTTTCTTATGATATTGTGCATATGACACTAAGTGGTACTGTAGTAGCTTCACACGTCTCCTAGTTCAGCCTAAGCTGCTCTGCTAAGCTACCATTATCTATCAGTGTAAGCTGCTAGACACCCTATACACTAATAAGGGATAACTGGGCCTGGTGCAAGGTGCAAGTACCCCTAGGTACTCACTACAAGCCAGTCCAGCCTCCTACATTGGTTGTGCAGCGGTGGGATAAGTGCTTTGAGACTACTTACCACTCTTGTCATTGTACTTTTCATAAGATAAAAATATACAAAACAAGTTCAGTGTATATACACATAACCAAAAAGTTTTGCATTTCCTCTTTTCACTCTTTTCTAAGTGCTGAAAAGTACTTCTAACTTTCTAAAAAAGTTCTAAAAAGTTTTAAAAGTTGTTTTTTGGTCTTTCTAAAAGCTCTGACAAACTTTTTCTCTTTTTCTATCACTTTAACTCTCTATAAAAATGTCTGGCACAGGCCAAAATGTTGATCTGTCCAAACTTGCATATGATCACCTTAGCTGGAAAGGAGCAAGGAGACTCTGCATAGAAAGAGGTTTGAGTGTAGGGAGGAATCCTTCCTTGGAATTGTTACTTAACATGCTTAGAGAACAAGATAAGGCTAGAAGTGCCCCATCTGTTGAAAAAGCAGCTAATGGTTCCCAATCTGATCCAGGGACTCCCCCAGGAAAGGATTCAGGAAAGAAACTTCCAAGGCTGCCCATTACTAGACAGTCTAGCATAGTTGGTACTGATGTTGAGTCACACCATACAGATAGTGTTGTCTCACATCATAGCAAGAGCATTCATTCTCATCACAGTAGAAATTATGTTTCTGTCATCCAAGCTGTTAGGGTGCCCTATGTAAGGGACAGGTCTCCTTCTGTCCATTCTCACCATACTTCTGTTTCAAGGCATGTCCCTCCCACCCACCCTGATGACAGATTGTTAGAAAGGGAGCTCAATAGATTGAGAGTGGAACAAACCAGACTGAAGCTCAAGAAGCAACAGCTGGATTTGGATAGACAGACCTTAGAAGTAGAGAAGGAGAGACAGAAACTGGGTTTAGAAACCCATGGTGGCAGCAGCAGTATTCCCCATAGTCATCCTGCAAAAGAGCATGATTCCAGGAATCTGCACAAGATAGTTCCCCCTTGTAAGGAGGGGGATGACATTAACAAGTGGTTTGCTGCACTTGAGAGGGCCTGTGCTGTACAGGATGTCCCTCAAAGGCAGTGGGCTGCTATCCTATGGCTATCATTTAGTGGAAAAGGTAGGGATAGTCTCCTTACTGTAAAAGAAAATGAAGCTAATGATTACAAAGTTCTTAAGAATGCACTCCTGGATGGTTATGGCTTAACCACTGAACAATACAGGATAAAGTTCAGAGAGACCAAAAAGGAGTCTTCACAAGACTGGGTTGATTTCATTGACCATTCAGTGAAGGCCTTGGAGGGGTGGTTACATGGCAGTAAAGTTACTGATTATGACAGCCTGTATAACTTGATCCTGAGAGACCATATTCTTAATAATTGCGTGTCTGATTTGTTGCACCAGTACTTGGTGGACTCTGATCTGACCTCTCCCCAAGAATTGGGAAAGAAGGCAGACAAATGGGTCAGAACAAGGGTGAACAGAAAAGTTCATACAGGGGGTGACAAAGATGGCAAGAAGAAGGATGGTAAGTCTTCTGACAAGGGTGGCGACAAATCTAAAAATGAGTCTTCATCAGGCCCACAAAAACACTCTGGTGGGGGTGGTGGGCCCAAATCCTCTTCTAATCAAAACAAGGAAAAGAAACCATGGTGCTATTTATGTAAAATAAAAGGCCATTGGACAACAGATCCCAGTTGTCCAAAGAAAAGCACCAAGCCTCCTACCAACACAACCCCTACTGCTACCCCTAGTGTCCCTACTAATAGCAGTGGTGGTGGGAGCAAACCTACTAATAGCCAATCCAAGGGAGTAGCTGGGCTCACTATTGGTAACTTAGTTGGGGTTGGCCTTGTTAGGGAGGCCACAGAGGCTGTGTTAGTCTCTGAGGGGGCTATTGATTTAGCCACCTTAGTTGCTTGTCCCCTTAATATGGATAAGTACAAGCAGCTACCCCTAATAAATGGTGTTGAGGTTCAGGCCTACAGGGACACTGGAGCCAGTGTGACTATGGTCATAGAGAAACTGGTCCACCCTGAACAACACCTACTTGGTCACCAGTACCAAGTAACCGATGCTCACAACAACACACTTAGCCACCCCATGGCTGTTGTAAATCTCAACTGGGGGGGGGTTACTGGTCCAAAGAAAGTTGTGGTAGCCACAGATTTACCTGTAGACTGTCTACTAGGAAATGATTTGGAGACATCAGCTTGGTCAGATGTGGAGTTGGAGGCCCATGCAGCAATGCTGGGCATCCCAGGGCATATTTTTGCTTTAACCAGGGCTCAGGCCTAAAAGCAAAAAGGACAGGGAAGCTTGGATCCTGGAACAATGGACCAAGTGCTCCCTAAAGCTAGGGCTAGTAGAAGCAAACCACTTCCTACTATCCCTCCCTCTACAGTGGATTCAACTTCTGAGGAAGAAGAATTCCCTCCCTGTGCAGAACCTACACCAGAGGAGCTTGAAGCAGACACTGCTGAGCTTTTGGGTGAAGGGGGGCCTGCCAGGGAGGAGCTGAGTGTGGCACAGCAAACCTGTCCCACATTAGAGGGTCTAAGACAGCAAGCTGTCAAACAGGCTAATGGGGATGTCAGTGACTCTCACAGAGTTTACTGGGAGGACAACCTCTTGTATACTGAAGCAAGGGATCCTAAACCTGGAACTGCCAGGAGATTAGTGATTCCTCAGGAGTACAGAAAGTTCCTCCTAACTCTTGCCCACAACATTCCCCTAGCTGGACACCTGGGACAAATGAAAACTTGGGACAGACTTGTCCCCTTGTTTCATTGGCCTAGGATGTCTGAGGACACAAAGGAATTTTGTAAGTCCTGTGAAACCTGTCAAGCCAGTGGCAAGACAGGTGGCACTCCAAAGGCACCCCTTATTCCACTGCCTGTGGTTGGGGTTCCCTTTGAAAGGGTAGGGGTTGACATAGTTGGCCCCCTTGACCCTCCTAATGCTTCAGGCAATAGGTTTATCTTGATGGTAGTGGACCATGCCACAAGATATCCTGAAGCAATTCCTTTAAGGACCACTACAGCACCTGCAGTGGCAAAGGCCCTCCTAGGAATATTTTCTAGGGTGGGCTTCCCAAAGGAAGTAGTATCAGACAGGGGAAGCAATTTCATGTCTGCATACTTAAAGGCCATGTGGAAGGAGTGTGGTGTAACTTACAAGTTCACTACACCCTATCATCCACAAACAAATGGACTGGTGGAGAGATTTAATAAAACTCTCAAAGGCATGATTATGGGTCTCCCTGAAAAACTCCGCAGGAGATGGGATATCCTTTTACAATGCCTCCTTTTTGCCTACAGGGAGGTACCCCAAAAAGGAGTGGGCTTCAGCCCCTTTGAACTTCTTTTTGGACACCCTGTTAGGGGTCCACTCACACTTATCAAGGAGGGTTGGGAA
The DNA here is from genome assembly GCF_031143425.1 of Pleurodeles waltl. Lineage (NCBI taxonomy): Eukaryota > Metazoa > Chordata > Amphibia > Caudata > Salamandridae > Pleurodeles > Pleurodeles waltl. The sequence goes on from NC_090437.1 coordinate 467,940,288, forward strand.
CAACCTTTAAAAGCTCCTAAGCAAGATATTGTGGATTATGTACTTGGCCTCAGATCAAGGATGGCTGAGTATATGAAAAAGGCCAGCAAGAACCTTCAGGCCAGCCAAGAGCTCCAGAAGCAATGGCATGACCAGAAGGCTGTTTTGGTGCAGTACCAACCAGGGCAGAAAGTGTGGGTCTTGGAGCCTGTGGCCCCAAGAGCACTCCAAGATAAATGGAGTGGACCCCACACAATTGTTGAAAAGAAGGGAGAAGTCACCTATTTAGTTGACTTAGGCACTGCCAGGAGTCCCCTTAGGGTGCTCCATGTCAACCGCCTGAAACCCTACTATGACAGGGCTGATCTCACCCTGCTCATGGCAACTGATGAGGGACAGGAGGAAGACAGTGATCCTCTACCTGATCTCTTCTCTTCCACAGAACAAGATGCTCTTGTGGAAGGTGTAGTTTTGGCTGATTGTCTTACTGCTGAGCAGAAAGACCATTGCATAAATCTCCTAGATCAATTCTCTGAACTCTTCTCTACTGTGCCAGGTACCACTTCTTGGTGTGAGCACACTATAGATACTGGAGACAGTTTACCTGTCAAAAGTAAGATCTATAGGCAGCCTGACCATGTCAGGGACTGCATAAAGCAAGAGGTGCAGAAAATGTTAGAACTAGGAGTGGTTGAGCACTCTGAAAGCCCATGGGCTTCTCCTGTGGTACTTGTACCAAAACCCCATTCCAAAGATGGAAAGAAGGAAATGCGGTTTTGTGTAGACTATAGAGGTCCCAACCTGGTAACCAAAACTGATGCTCACCCTATACCCAGGGCAGATGAGCTCATAGATACACTGGCATCTGCCAAGTATCTAAGCACTTTTGATTTGACTGCAGGGTATTGGCAGATCAAATTGGCAGAAGATGCTAAACCTAAAACTGCATTTTCAACCATTGGAGGCCATTACCAGTTTACTGTAATGCCTTTTGGATTGAAAAATGCACCTGCCACTTTTCAGAGGTTGGTGAACACAGTCCTGCAAGGGCTGGAAGCTTTCAGTGCAGCATATTTGGACGATATAGCTGTCTTTAGCTCCAGCTGGGATGATCACCTGGTCCACCTATGGAAAGTTTTGGAGGCCCTGCAAAAGGCAGGCCTCACTATCAAGGCTTCAAAGTGCCAGATAGGGCAGGGTAAGATGGTTTATCTGGGACACCTTGTTGGTGGGGAACAGATTGCACCACTTCAGGGGAAAATCCAAACAATTATTGATTGGGTTCCCCCTACCACTCAGACTCAGGTGAGAGCCTTCCTAGGCCTCACTGGGTATTACAGGAGGTTCATTAAGAACTATGACTCCATTGCAGCCCCTCTTAATGACCTCACATCAAAGAAAATGCCTAAAAAGGTATTATGGACAGCAAACTGTCAGAAAGCGTTTGAGGAGCTGAAGCAGGCCATGTGCTCTGCACCTGTCCTGAAAAGCCCTTGTTACTCTAAAAAATTCTATGTCCAAACTGATGCATCTGAATTAGGAGTAGGGGCAGTCCCATCACAACTTAATTCTGAGGGCCAGGATCAACCTGTTGCTTTTATTAGTAGGAGGTTGACCCCTAGAGAAAAGCGTTGGTCTGCCATAGAGAGGGAGGCCTTTGCTGTGGTCTGGGCTCTGAAGAAGTTGAGGCCATACCTGTTTGGCACTCACTTCATTGTTCAGATAGACCACAAACCTCTACTTTGGCTAAAACAAATGAAAGGTGAAAATCCTAAATTATTGAGGTGGTCCATATCCCTACAGGGAATGGACTATACAGTGGAACAGAGACCTGGGAGTAGCCACTCCAATGCAGATGGACTCTCCAGATATTTACACTTAGACAATGAAGACTCATCAGGTCATGGCTAGTCTTATTGTCCTTCGTTTGGGGGGGGGTTGTGTAGGAAAGTACCATCTTGCCTGGCATGTTACCCCCAATTTTCACTGTATATATGTTGTTTTAGTTGTATGTGTCACTGGGACCCTGTTCTCCAGGGCCCCAGTGCTCATAAGTGTGCCTGAATGTGTTACCTGTGTAGTGACTAACTGTCTCACTGAGGCTCTGCTAACCAGAACCTCAGTGGTTATGCTCTCTCATTTCTTTCAAATTGTCACTGACAGGCTAGTGACCAATTTTACCAATTTACATTGGCTTACTGGAACACCCTTATAATTCCCTAGTATATGGTACTGAGGTACCCAGGGTATTGGAGTTCCAGGAGATCCCTATGGGCTGCAGCATTTATTTTGCCACCCATAGGGAGCTCTGACAATTCTTACACAGGCCTGCCACTGCAGCCTGAGTGAAATAACGTCCACGTTATTTCACAGCCATTTTACACTGCACTTAAGTAACTTATAAGTCACCTATATGTCTAACCTTTACCTGGTAAAGGTTAGGTGCAAAGTTACTTAGTGTGAGGGCACCCTGGCACTAGCCAAGGTGCCCCCAGATTGTTCAGGGCCAATTCCCCGGACTTTGTGAGTGCGGGGACACCATTACACGCGTGCACTACATATAGGTCACTACCTATATGTAGCTTCACAATGGTAACTCCGAATATGGCCATGTAACATGTCTATGATCATGGAATTGCCCCCTCTATGCCATCCTGGCATAGTTGGCACAATCCCATGATCCCAGTGGTCTGTAGCACAGACCCTGGTACTGCCAAACTGCCCTTCCTGGGGTTTCACTGCAGCTGCTGCTGCTGCTAACCCCTCAGACATGGCATCTGCCCTCCTGGGGTCCAGCCAGGCCTGGCCCAGGATGGCAGAACAAAGGACTTCCTCTGAGAGAGGGTGTTACACCCTCTCCCTTTGGAAAATGGTGTGAAGGCAGGGGAGGAGTAACCTCCCCCAGCCTCTGGAAATGCTTTCTTGGGCACAGATGTGCCCAATTCTGCATAAGCCAGTCTACACCGGTTCAGGGGACCCCTTAGCCCTGCTCTGGCGCGAAACTGGACAAAGGAAAGGGGAGTGACCACTCCCCTGACCTGCACCTCCCCTGGGAGGTGTCCAGAGCTCCTCCAGTGTGCTCCAGACCTCTGCCATCTTGGAAACAGAGGTGCTGCTGGCACACTGGACTGCTCTGAGTGGCCAGTGCCACCAGGTGACGTCAGAGACTCCTTCTGATAGGCTCCTTCAGGTGTTGCTAGCCTATCCTCTCTCCTAGGTAGCCAAACCCTCTTTTCTGGCTATTTAGGGTCTCTGTCTCTGGGGAAACTTTAGATAACGAATGCAAGAGCTCATCCGAGTTCCTCTGCATCTCTCTCTTCACCTTCTGCCAAGGAATCGACTGCTGACCGCGCTGGAAGCCTGCAAAACTGCAACATAGTAGCTAAGACGACTACTGCAACTCTGTAACGCTGATCCTGCCGCCTTCTCAACTGTTTTCCTGGTGGTGCATGCTGTGGGGGTAGTCTGCCTCCTCTCTGCAATAGAAGCTCCGAAGAAATCTCCTGTGGGTCGACGGAATCTTCCCCCTGCAACCGCAGGCACCAAAAAGCTGCATTACCGGTCCCTTGGGTCTCCTCTCAGCACGACGAGCGAGGTCCCTCGAATCCAGCAACTCTGTCCAAGTGACTCCCACAGTCCAGTGACTCTTCAGTCCAAGTTTGGTGGAGGTAAGTCCTTGCCTCACCTTGCTAGACTGTATTGCTGGGAACCGTGACTTTTGCAGCTACTCCGGCCCCTGTGCACTTCCGGCGGAAATCCTTCATGCACAGCTGTAGGAAAGTACCATCTTACCTGGCATGTTACCCCCATTTTTCACTGTATATATGTTGTTTTAGTTGTATGTGTCACTGGGACCCTGGTAACCCAGGGCCCCAGTGCTCATAAGTGTGCCTGTATGTGTTACCTGTGTAGTGACTAACTGTCTCACTGAGGCTCTGCTAATCAGAACCTCAGTGGTTATGCTCTCTCATTTCTTTCCAAATTGTCACTGACAGGCTAGTGACCATTTTTACCAATTTACATTGGCTTACTGGAACACCCTTATAATCCCCTAGTATATGGTACTGAGGTACCCAGGGTATTGGGGTTCCAGGAGATCCCTATGGGCTGCAGCATTTCTTTTGCCACCCATAGGGAGCTCTGACAATTCTTACACAGGCCTGCCACTGCAGCCTGAGTGAAATAACGTCCACGTTATTTCACAGCCATTTTACACTGCACTTAAGTAACTTATAAGTCACCTATATGTCTAACCTTTACCTGGTAAAGGTTAGGTGCAAAGTTACTTAGTGTGAGGGCACCCTGGCACTAGCCAAGGTGCCCCCACATTGTTCAGAGCCAATTCACTGAACTTTGTGAGTGCGGGGACACCATTACACGCGTGCACTACATATAGGTCACTACCTATATGTAGCTTCACCATGGTAACTCCGAATATGGCCATGTAACATGTCTATGATCATGGAATTGCCCCCTCTATGCCATCCTGGCATTGTTGGGACAATTCCATGATCCCAGTGGTCTGTAGCACAGACCCTGGTACTGCCAGACTGCCCTTCCTGGGGTTTCTCTGCAGCTGCTGCTGCTGCCAACCCCTCAGACAGGCAGCTGCCCTCCTGGGGTCCAGCCAGGCCTGGCCCAGGATGGCAGAACAAAGAACTTCCTCTGAGAGAGGGTGTGACACCCTCTCCCTTTGGAAAATGGTGTGAAGGCAGGGGAGGAGTAGCCTCCCCCAGCCTCTGGAAATGCTTTGTTGGGCACAGAGGTGCCCAATTCTGCATAAGCCAGTCTACACCGGTTCAGGGACCCCTTAGCCCCTGCTCTGGCGCGAAACTGGACAAAGGAAAGGGGAGTGACCACTCCCCTGACCTGCACCTCCCCTGGGAGGTGTCCAGAGCTCCTCCAGTGTGCTCCAGACCTCTGCCATCTTGGAAACAGAGGTGCTGCTGGCACACTGGACTGCTCTGAGTGGCCAGTGCCACCAGGTGACGTCAGAGACTCCTTGTGATAGGCTCCTTCAGGTGTTAGTAGCCTTTCCTCTCTCCTAGGTAGCCAAACCCTCTTTTCTGGCTATTTAGGGTCTCTGTCTCTGGGGAAACTTTAGATAACGAATGCATGAGCTCAGCCGAGTTCCTCTGCATCTCCCTCTTCACCTTCTGATAAGGAATCGACCGCTGACCGCGCTGGAAGCCTGCAAACCTGCAACATAGTAGCAAAGACGACTACTGCAACTCTGTAACGCTGATCCTGCCGCCTTCTCGACTGTTTTCCTGCTTGTGCATGCTGTGGGGGTAGTCTGCCTCCTCTCTGCACCAGAAGCTCCGAAGAAATCTCCCGTGGGTCGACGGAATCTTCCCCCTGCAACCGCAGGCACCAAAAAGCTGCATCTCCGGTCCCTTGGGTCTCCTCTCAGCACGACGAGCGAGGTCCCTCGAATCCAGCGACACCGTCCAAGTGACCCCCACAGTCCAGTGACTCTTCAGCCCAAGTTTGGTGGAGGTAAGTCCTTGCCTCACCTCGCTGGGCTGCATTGCTGGGAACCGCGACTTTGCAAGCTTCTCCGGCCCCTGTGCACTTCCGGCGGAAATCCTGTGTGCACAGCCAAGCCTGGGTCCACGGCACTCTAACCTGCATTGCACGACTTTCTAAGTTGGTCTCCGGCGACGTGGGACTCCTTTGTGCAACTTCGGCGAGCACCGTTTCACGCATCCTCGTAGTGCCTGTTTCTGGCACTTCTCCGGGTGCTACCTGCTTCAGTGAGGGCTCTTTGTCTTGCTCGACGTCCCCTCTCTCTGCAGGTCCAATTTGCGACCTTCTGGTCCCTCCTGGGCCCCAGCAGCGTCCAAAAACGCCAAACGCACGATTTGCGTGTAGCAAGGCTTGTTGGCGTCCATCCGGCGGGAAAACACTTCTGCACGACTCTCCAAGGCGTGGGGGATCCATCCTCCAAAGGGGAAGTCTCTAGCCCTTGTCGTTCCTGCAGTATTCACAGTTCTTCAGCCTAGAAAGAGCTTCTTTGCACCAACCGCTGGCATTTCTTGGGCATCTGCCCATCTCCGAGCTGCTTGTGACTTTTGGACTTGGTCCCCTTGTTCCACAGGTACCTTCAGACAGGAATCCATCGTTGTTGCATTGCTGATTTGTGTTTTCCTTGCATTCTCCCTCTAACACGACTATTTTGTCCTTAGGGGAACTTTGGTGCACTTTGCACTCACTTTTCAGGGTCTTGGGGAGGGTTATTTTTCTAACTCTCACTATTTTCTAATAGTCCCAGCGACCCTCTACAAGGTCACATAGGTTTGGGGTCCATTCGTGGTTCACATTCCACTTTTGGAGTATATGGTTTGTGTTGCCCCTATCCCTATGTTTCCCCATTGCATCCTATTGTAACTATACATTGTTTGCACTGTTTTCTAAGACTATACTGCATATTTTTGCTATTGTGTATATATATCTTGTGTATATTTCCTATCCTCTCACTGAGGGTACACTCTAAGATACTTTGGCATATTGTCATAAAAATAAAGTACCTTTATTTTTAGTATAACTGTGTATTGTGTTTTCTTATGATATTGTGCATATGACACTAAGTGGTACTGTAGTAGCTTCACACGTCTCCTAGTTCAGCCTGAGCTGCTTTGCTAAGCTACCATTATCTATCAGCCTAAGCTGCTAGACACCCTATACACTAATAAGGGATAACTGGGCCTGGTGCAAGGTGCAAGTACCCCTTGGTACTCACTACAAGCCAGTCCAGCCTCCTACATTGGTTGTGCAGTGGTGGGATAAGTGCTTGAGACTGCTTACCACTCTTGTCATTGTACTTTTCATAAGAGAAAAATATACAAAACAAGGTCAGTGTATATACACATAGCCAAAAAAGTTTTGCATTTCCTCTTTTCACTCTTTTCTAAGTGCTGAAAAGTACTTCTAAACTTTCAAAAAGTTCTTAAAAAGTTTAAAAAGTTTTTTCTGTCTTTCCAAAAAGTTCTGAAAACTTTTTTCTCTTTGTCTATCACTTTAACTCTCTCTAAAAAATGTCTGGCACAGGCCAAAAAGTTGAACTGTCCAAACTTGCATATGATCACCTTAGCTGGAAAGGAGCAAGGAGTCTCTGCATAGAGAGAGGTTTGAGTGTAGGGAAGAATCCTTCTTTAGAACTGTTAATTAATATGCTTAGAGTACAGGATAAGGCCATAAGTGACCAATCTGTAGAAAAAGTAGCTAATGGTTCTCAATCTGATCCAGGGACTCCCCCAGGAAAAGGTTCAGGAAAGAAACTTCTCAGCCTGCCCATTACTAGACAGTCTAGCATAGTTGGTACAGAGGTTGAATCACATCATACTGATGATGTGCTCTCACATTATACTGGTAGCCAAGCTGTTAGGGTGCCCTCTGTAAGGGACAGGTCTCCTTCTGTTCATTCCCATCATACCTCTGTATCTAGAAATGTCCCTCCCACCCACCCTGATGACAGATTGTTGGAAAGGGAGCTCAATAGATTGAGAGTGGAGCAAACCAGACTGAAGCTCAAGAAGCAACAGCTGGATTTGGATAGACAATCTTTAGAAATAGAGAGGGAAAGACAGAAAATGGGTTTAGATACCCATGGTGGCAGCAGCAGTATTCCCCATAGTCATCCTGCAAAAGAGCATGATTCCAGGAATCTGCATAAGATAGTTCCCCCTTACAAGGAGGGGGATGACATTAACAAGTGGTTTGCTGCACTTGAGAGGGCCTGTGCTGTACAGGATGTCCCTCAAAGGCAGTGGGCTGCTATCCTATGGCTATCATTTACTGGAAAAGGTAGGGATAGGCTCCTTACTGTAAAAGAAAATGATGCTAACAATTTCCAAGTTCTTAAGAATGCACTCCTGGATGGTTATGGCTTGACCACTGAACAGTACAGGATCAAGTTCAGAGATACCAAAAAGGAGTCTTCACAAGACTGGGTTGATTTCATTGACCAGGCAGTGAAGGCCTTGGAGGGGTGGTTACATGGCAGTAAAGTTACTGATTATGACAGCCTGTATAACTTAATCCTGAGAGAGCATATTCTTAATAATTGTGTGTCTGATTTGTTGCACCAGTACTTGGTGGACTCTGATCTGACCTCTCCCCAAGAATTGGGAAAGAAGGCAGACAAATGGGTCAGAACAAGAGTGAACAGAAAAGTTCATACAGGGGGTGACAAAGATGGCAACAAAAAGAAGGATGGTAAGTCTTCTGACAAGGGTGGGGACAAATCTAAAAATGAGTCTTCATCAGGCCCACAAAAACACTCTGGTGGGGGTGGTGGGCCCAAACCTTCCTCTAATCAGAACAAGGAAAGGAAACCATGGTGCTATTTATGTAAGATAAAAGGCCATTGGACAACAGATCCCAGTTGTCCAAAGAAAGGCACCACAGCTCCTACCACTACAACCCCTACTGCTACACCTAGTGTCCCTACTAATAGCAGTGGTGGTGGGAGCAAACCTACTAATAGCCAATCCAAGGGAGTAGCTGGGCTCACTTTTGGTAATTTAGTTGGGGTTGGTCTGATTAGGGAGACCACAGAGGCTACTTTAGTCTCTGAAGGGGCTATTGACTTAGCCACTTTGGTTGCTTGCCCCCATAACTTGGAGAAGTACAAGCAACTAACCCTAATAAATGGTGTTGAGGTCCAGGCCTACAGGGACACAGGTGCCAGTGTCACAATGGTGATTGAGAAACTGGTGCACCCTGAACAACACATACTTGGACACCAGTACCAAGTAACCGATGCTCACAACATAACACAAAGCCACCCCATGGCTGTTGTAAATCTCAACTGGGGGGGGGTATCTGGTCCAAAGAAAGTTGTGGTAGCTTCAGATTTACCTGTAGACTGTCTATTAGGGAACGATTTGGAGACATCAGCTTGGTCAGATGTGGAGTTGGAGGCCCATGCAGCAATGCTGGGCATCCCAGGGCATATTTTTGCTTTGACAAGGGCTCAGGCCAAAAAGCAAAAAGGACAGGGAAGCTTGGATCCTGGAACAATGGACCAAGTGCTCCCTAAAGCTAGGGCTAGTAGAAGCAAACCACTTCCTACTATCCCTCCCTCTACAGTGGATTCTACTTCTGAGGAAGAAGAATTCCCTCCCTGTGCAGAACCTACACCAGAGGAGCTGGAAGCAGACACTGCTGAGCTTTTGGGTGAAGGGGGGCCTGCCAGAGAGGAGCTGAGTGTGGCACAGCAAACCTGTCCCACATTAGAGGGTCTCAGACAGCAAGCTGTCAAACAGGCTAATGGGGATGTCAGTGACTCACACAGAGTTTACTGGGAGGACAACCTCTTGTACACTGAGCAAAGGGATCCTAAACCTGGAGCTGCCAGGAGATTAGTGATTCCTCAGGAGTACAGAAAGTTCCTCCTAACACTGGCACATGACATTCCCTTAGCTGGGCACCTGGGTCAAATGAAAACTTGGGACAGATTGGTACCACTGTTTCATTGGCCTAGGATGTCTGAGGACACAAAAGATTTTTGTAAGTCCTGTGAAACCTGTCAAGCCAGTGGCAAGACAGGTGGCACTCCAAAGGCACCCCTTATCCCACTGCCTGTGGTTGGGGTTCCCTTTGAAAGGGTAGGGGTTGACATAGTTGGCCCCCTTGACCCTCCTACTGCTTCAGGCAATAGGTTTATCTTGGTGGTAGTGGACCATGCCACAAGATATCCTGAAGCTATTCCTTTAAGGACCACTACAGCTCCTGCAGTGGCAAAGGCCCTCCTGGGAATATTTTCCAGGGTGGGCTTCCCAAAGGAAGTAGTATCAGACAGAGGAAGCAATTTCATGTCTGCATACTTAAAGGCCATGTGGAAGGAGTGTGGTGTAACTTACAAGTTCACAACACCCTATCATCCACAAACAAATGGACTGGTGGAGAGATTTAATAAAACTCTCAAAGGCATGATTATGGGACTCCCTGAAAAACTCCGCAGGAGATGGGATATCCTTCTACCATGCCTCCTTTTTGCCTACAGGGAGGTACCCCAGAAAGGAGTGGGCTTCAGCCCCTTTGAACTTCTTTTTGGACACCCTGTTAGGGGTCCACTCACACTTGTAAAGGAGGGTTGGGAACAACCTTTAAAAGCTCCTAAGCAGGATATTGTGGACTATGTACTTGGCCTCAGATCAAGGATGGCTGAGTACATGAAAAAGGCCAGTAAAAACCTTCAGGCCAGCCAAGAGCTCCAGAAGCAATGGCATGATCAGAAGGCTGTTTTGGTTCAGTACCAACCAGGGCAGAAAGTGTGGGTCTTGGAGCCTGTGGCCCCAAGAGCACTCCAAGATAAATGGAGTGGTCCACACACAATTGTTAAAAAGAAGGGTGAAGTCACCTACTTGGTTGACTTAGGCACTGCCAGGAGTCCCCTTAGGGTGCTCCATGTCAACCGCCTGAAACCCTACTATGACAGGGCTGATCTCACCCTGCTCATGGCAACAGATGAGGGACAGGAAGAAGACAGTGATCCTCTACCTGATCTCTTCTCTTCCACAGAACAAGATGCTCTTGTGGAAGGGGTAGTTTTGGCTGATTGTCTTACTGCTGAGCAGAAAGATAATTGCATAAATCTCCTAGGACAATTTTCAGAACTCTTCTCCATTGTGCCAGGCACCACTTCTTGGTGTGAGCACACTATAGATACTGGAGACAGTTTACCTGTCAAAAGTAAGATCTATAGGCAGCCTGACCATGTCAGGGACTGCATAAAGCAAGAAGTTCAGAAGATGTTGGAACTAGGAGTGGTTGAGCACTCTGACAGTCCATGGGCTTCTCCTGTGGTACTGGTACCAAAACCCAATTCTAAAGATGGAAAGAAGGAAATGAGGTTTTGTGTAGACTATAGAGGTCTCAACTTGGTAACCAAAACAGATGCTCACCCTATACCCAGGGCAGATGAGCTAATAGATACACTGGCATCTGCCAAGTATCTAAGCACTTTTGATTTGACTGCAGGGTATTGGCAGATCAAAATGTCAGAAGATGCTAAACCTAAGACTGCATTTTCTACCATTGGAGGACATTACCAGTTTACTGTAATGCCTTTTGGTTTGAAAAATGCACCTGCCACTTTTCAGAGGTTGGTGAACACAGTCCTGCAAGGGCTGGAAGCTTTCAGTGCAGCATATTTGGATGATATAGCTGTCTTTAGCTCCAGCTGGGATGATCACCTGGTCCACCTTTGGAAAGTTTTGGAGGCCCTGCAAAAGGCAGGCCTCACTATCAAGGCTTCAAAGTGCCAGATAGGGCAGGGTAAAGTGGTTTATCTGGGACACCTTGTTGGTGGGGAACAGATTGCACCACTTCAGGGGAAAATCCAAACTATTATTGATTGGATTCCCCCTACCACTCAGACTCAGGTGAGAGCCTTCCTAGGCCTCACTGGGTATTACAGGAGGTTCATTAAGAACTATGGCTCCATTGCAGCCCCTCTTAATGACCTCACATCCAAGAAAATGCCTAAAAAGGTATTATGGACAGCAAACTGTCAGAAAGCTTTTGAGGAGCTGAAGCAGGCCATGTGCTCTGCACCTGTCCTGAAAAGCCCTTGTTACTCTAAAAAATTCTATGTCCAAACTGATGCATCTGAATTAGGAGTAGGGGCAGTCCTATCACAACTTAATTCTGAGGGCCAGGATCAACCTGTTGCTTTTATTAGTAGAAGGTTGACCCCTAGAGAAAAGCGTTGGTCTGCCATTGAGAGGGAGGCCTTTGCTGTGGTCTGGGCTCTGAAGAAGTTGAGGCCATACCTGTTTGGCACTCACTTCATTGTTCAGACAGACCACAAACCTCTACTTTGGCTAAAACAAATGAAAGGTGAAAATCCTAAATTGTTGAGGTGGTCCATATCCCTACAGGGAATGGACTATACAGTGGAACATAGACCTGGGAGTAGCCACTCCAATGCAGATGGACTCTCCAGATATTTCCACTTAGACAATGAAGACTCATCAGGTAATGGCTAGTCTTATTGTCCTTCGTTTGGGGGGGGGTTGTGTAGGAAAGTACCATCTTACCTGGCATGTTACCCCCATTTTTCACTGTATATATGTTGTTTTAGTTGTATGTGTCACTGGGACCCTGGTAACCCAGGGCCCCAGTGCTCATAAGTGTGCCTGTATGTGTTACCTGTGTAGTGACTAACTGTCTCACTGAGGCTCTGCTAATCAGAACCTCAGTGGTTATGCTCTCTCATTTCTTTCCAAATTGTCACTGACAGGCTAGTGACCATTTTTACCAATTTACATTGGCTTACTGGAACACCCTTATAATCCCCTAGTATATGGTACTGAGGTACCCAGGGTATTGGGGTTCCAGGAGATCCCTATGGGCTGCAGCATTTCTTTTGCCACCCATAGGGAGCTCTGACAATTCTTACACAGGCCTGCCACTGCAGCCTGAGTGAAATAACGTCCACGTTATTTCACAGCCATTTTACACTGCACTTAAGTAACTTATAAGTCACCTATATGTCTAACCTTTACCTGGTAAAGGTTAGGTGCAAAGTTACTTAGTGTGAGGGCACCCTGGCACTAGCCAAGGTGCCCCCACATTGTTCAGAGCCAATTCACTGAACTTTGTGAGTGCGGGGACACCATTACACGCGTGCACTACATATAGGTCACTACCTATATGTAGCTTCACCATGGTAACTCCGAATATGGCCATGTAACATGTCTATGATCATGGAATTGCCCCCTCTATGCCATCCTGGCATTGTTGGGACAATTCCATGATCCCAGTGGTCTGTAGCACAGACCCTGGTACTGCCAGACTGCCCTTCCTGGGGTTTCTCTGCAGCTGCTGCTGCTGCCAACCCCTCAGACAGGCAGCTGCCCTCCTGGGGTCCAGCCAGGCCTGGCCCAGGATGGCAGAACAAAGAACTTCCTCTGAGAGAGGGTGTGACACCCTCTCCCTTTGGAAAATGGTGTGAAGGCAGGGGAGGAGTAGCCTCCCCCAGCCTCTGGAAATGCTTTGTTGGGCACAGAGGTGCCCAATTCTGCATAAGCCAGTCTACACCGGTTCAGGGACCCCTTAGCCCCTGCTCTGGCGCGAAACTGGACAAAGGAAAGGGGAGTGACCACTCCCCTGACCTGCACCTCCCCTGGGAGGTGTCCAGAGCTCCTCCAGTGTGCTCCAGACCTCTGCCATCTTGGAAACAGAGGTGCTGCTGGCACACTGGACTGCTCTGAGTGGCCAGTGCCACCAGGTGACGTCAGAGACTCCTTGTGATAGGCTCCTTCAGGTGTTAGTAGCCTTTCCTCTCTCCTAGGTAGCCAAACCCTCTTTTCTGGCTATTTAGGGTCTCTGTCTCTGGGGAAACTTTAGATAACGAATGCATGAGCTCAGCCGAGTTCCTCTGCATCTCCCTCTTCACCTTCTGATAAGGAATCGACCGCTGACCGCGCTGGAAGCCTGCAAACCTGCAACATAGTAGCAAAGACGACTACTGCAACTCTGTAACGCTGATCCTGCCGCCTTCTCGACTGTTTTCCTGCTTGTGCATGCTGTGGGGGTAGTCTGCCTCCTCTCTGCACCAGAAGCTCCGAAGAAATCTCCCGTGGGTCGACGGAATCTTCCCCCTGCAACCGCAGGCACCAAAAAGCTGCATCTCCGGTCCCTTGGGTCTCCTCTCAGCACGACGAGCGAGGTCCCTCGAATCCAGCGACACCGTCCAAGTGACCCCCACAGTCCAGTGACTCTTCAGCCCAAGTTTGGTGGAGGTAAGTCCTTGCCTCACCTCGCTGGGCTGCATTGCTGGGAACCGCGACTTTGCAAGCTTCTCCGGCCCCTGTGCACTTCCGGCGGAAATCCTGTGTGCACAGCCAAGCCTGGGTCCACGGCACTCTAACCTGCATTGCACGACTTTCTAAGTTGGTCTCCGGCGACGTGGGACTCCTTTGTGCAACTTCGGCGAGCACCGTTTCACGCATCCTCGTAGTGCCTGTTTCTGGCACTTCTCCGGGTGCTACCTGCTTCAGTGAGGGCTCTTTGTCTTGCTCGACGTCCCCTCTCTCTGCAGGTCCAATTTGCGACCTTCTGGTCCCTCCTGGGCCCCAGCAGCGTCCAAAAACGCCAAACGCACGATTTGCGTGTAGCAAGGCTTGTTGGCGTCCATCCGGCGGGAAAACACTTCTGCACGACTCTCCAAGGCGTGGGGGATCCATCCTCCAAAGGGGAAGTCTCTAGCCCTTGTCGTTCCTGCAGTATTCACAGTTCTTCAGCCTAGAAAGAGCTTCTTTGCACCAACCGCTGGCATTTCTTGGGCATCTGCCCATCTCCGAGCTGCTTGTGACTTTTGGACTTGGTCCCCTTGTTCCACAGGTACCTTCAGACAGGAATCCATCGTTGTTGCATTGCTGATTTGTGTTTTCCTTGCATTCTCCCTCTAACACGACTATTTTGTCCTTAGGGGAACTTTGGTGCACTTTGCACTCACTTTTCAGGGTCTTGGGGAGGGTTATTTTTCTAACTCTCACTATTTTCTAATAGTCCCAGCGACCCTCTACAAGGTCACATAGGTTTGGGGTCCATTCGTGGTTCACATTCCACTTTTGGAGTATATGGTTTGTGTTGCCCCTATCCCTATGTTTCCCCATTGCATCCTATTGTAACTATACATTGTTTGCACTGTTTTCTAAGACTATACTGCATATTTTTGCTATTGTGTATATATATCTTGTGTATATTTCCTATCCTCTCACTGAGGGTACACTCTAAGATACTTTGGCATATTGTCATAAAAATAAAGTACCTTTATTTTTAGTATAACTGTGTATTGTGTTTTCTTATGATATTGTGCATATGACACTAAGTGGTACTGTAGTAGCTTCACACGTCTCCTAGTTCAGCCTGAGCTGCTTTGCTAAGCTACCATTATCTATCAGCCTAAGCTGCTAGACACCCTATACACTAATAAGGGATAACTGGGCCTGGTGCAAGGTGCAAGTACCCCTTGGTACTCACTACAAGCCAGTCCAGCCTCCTACAACAGCCAAGCCTGGGTCCACGGCACTCTAACCTGCATTGCACGACTTTCTAAGTTGGTCTCCGGCAACGTGGGACTCCTTTGTGTAACTTCGGGTGAGCACCGTTTCACGCATCCTTGTAGTGCCAGTTTCTGGCACTTTTCCGGGTGCTACCTGCTGCGAAGAGGGTTCCTTGTCTTGCTTGACGTCCCTTCTACCTCCTGGTCCAATTTGCGACCTCCTGGTCCCTCCTGGGCCACAGCAGCATCCAAAAACGCTAACCGCACGATTTGCAGCTAGCAAGGCTTGTTGGCGTTCTTTCGGCAGGAAAACACTTCTGCACGACTTTCCACGGCGAGAGGGATCCGTCCACCAAAGGGGAAGTCTCTAGCCCTTTTTGTTCCTGCAGAAACCTCAGCTTCTTCTGTCCAGTAGAAGCTTCTTTGCACCCACAGCTGGCATTTCCTGGGCATCTGCCCATCTCCGACTTGCTTGTGACTTTTGGACTTGGTCCCCTTGTTCCACAGGTACCCAAGATTGAAAATCCATCGTTGTTGCATTGTTGGTTTGTGTCTTTCCTGCATTATTCCTCTAACACGACTTCTTTGTCCTTAGGGGAACTTTAGTGCACTTTGCACTCACTTTTCAGGGTCTTGGGGAGGGTTATTTTTCTAACTCTCACTATTTTCTAATAGTCCCAACGACCTTCTACAAGGTCACATAGGTTTGGGGTCCATTCGTGGTTCGCATTCCACTTTTGGAGTATATGGTTTGTGTTGCCCCTATCCCTATGTGTCCCCATTGCATCCTATTGTAACTATACATTGTTTGCACTGTTTTCTTAGACTATACTGCATATTTCTGGTATTGTGTATATATATCTTGTGTATATTTCCTATCCTCTCACTGAGGGTACACTCTGAGATACTTTGGCATATTGTCATAAAAACAAAGTACCTTTATTTTTAGTATAACTGTGTATTGTGTTTTCTTATGATATTGTGCATATGACACTAAGTGGTACTGTAGTAGCTTCACACGTCTCCTAGTTCAGCCTAAGCTGCTCTGCTAAGCTACCATTATCTATCAGCCTAAGCTGCTAGACACCCTATACACTAATAAGGGATAACTGGGCCTGGTGCAAGGTGCAAGTACCCCTAGGTACTCACTACAAGCCAGTCCAGCCTCCTACATTTACATATTGAATTTTAAATACGTAAATTGTGAAAAACTGATTTATTTTCATTTTCTTTTATTTGCAGGATGCTTCATGTGTACTGATCTAGGGTGGGAAGGTAATTAAGTATGAATTAATCAGCATTTAATTATTAGTTAATTATTGAATTTATTTTAAATATGTATGTGCTAGAATAGTTATTTTTAGTTATATTTTAGTCACGGGCTGATAACATTATTAATTGCTAATTGTTTTTTATTAACTGCTAATTATATAAATTAATTAACTTGTTCATTTTCTTAATACACTCGCACACACATGTATATAATGTGTACTTCATACTTACTATATTAAGAGTTTCATATTTTTGTTACATTCATTGGGTTACAGATATATATATAAGGTGTTTGAAGTGAAGTAATTTACCTACTTTTGCTTAGACTTCAGTAGGAATAGTAAAATGTACCTCTCCACAGTTCAGCAATTTACCTACTGTTGCACTGTTTGGTGTTGGAGTAGTACATTTCACCCCTGTCAAAACCAATGCTTTCCCTATTGTTGCGCAGACTGGAGTGGGAGCAGTAAATTTACCCCTCTAAAGTCCAATCCTTTTCCTACTCTTCCGCTGTTTGGAGTGGGAATAGTACATTTTACTCCTCTGATAGCCAATGCTTTCCATACTTGTGCCTTGTTTGGAGTGACAATAGTAAATTTCAGCCCTCCAAAGTTCAAACGTTTCCCTACTGTTGTAGTGATTGGTGTGGGAATAGTAAATTTAACCCCTCTGAAGTCCAACACTTTCCCTACTGTTGAACAGATTGGAGTGGGAATAGTAAATTTTACCTCTCCGAAGTTCAACACTTTCCCTACTGTTGCTCAGACTTTGAGAGGAACTAGTAATTGTTACCCATCCACGGTCAAACATTTTCCCTACTGTTGCGCTGACTAGGAACTAGTAAATGTTACCCCTCCAAGGTCTACCACTTTCCCTACTGTTGTGCTGACTAGAATGGGAAAAGTACACTTTACCGCTCCAAAACCCAGGGCTTTGCCTACTTTTACCTTGTTTTGAGTGAGAACAATAAATTTAACCCCTCTGAAGTTTAACACCTTCCCTACTTTTGTGTTGTTTGGAGTGGAAATAGTAAATTTCACCTCTCCTAAGTCCAATGCTTTCCCTACTTTTGCACAGATTTGAGTGGGAATAGTAATTTTTACACCTCTAAAGTCTAACACTTTCCCTACTGTTGCGCTGTTTGGAGTGGGAATAGTAAACTTTACACCTCGGAAATCCACCACTTTCCCTACTATTGCACTGTTTGGAGTGAGCCTAGTAAAATTAACCCCTCTGAAATCTAACAATTTCCCTACTGTTGTTTAGCTTGTGGTGGGCATATGGATTTTTACTGCTCGGAAGTCCAATGATTTACCTACTTTGCTTAGAGTGGAGTGAGAATAATAAATTTAACCCATCTGAACTCTAAAGCTTTCCATACTGTTGCACTGACTGGAGCAGGAATAGTAAAGCTAACTCCTCCGAAGTCCAACACTTACCTTATTATTGCAGTGACTGGAATAGGAATACTAAGGGCCTGATTACGAGTTGGGCAGTTGAACTGCCACAACTCTAATATGACGGGTGAGAGGCTGCTGTCAGGGTGGTGGCCTCCACCCCATTGTATTATGATGTTTCCACCGGACTGACCGGCAAAATCATCGTACTACGATGTTTCCGCAGGTCAGCCCAGTGAAAACAGTGTGGGGGCATTGGTCTTGGCTCACTTAGGGAGCCGAGGCCAATGCCTGCGCACCCAGCACCTTTGGACTGCACCCTGTCTGCCATAGCAGACAGTATGCATTCAGTGGGTGCAGGCAGGGTGGCCCCTGCACTGCCCACGACATGGAAAGGCGGGTGGAAAGTGAAGTTGTGATGAGCACGGTGGTGCCAAGTGCAGCACCACCATAGCTGACCAAGACTGCTGCCAACCAGTCATGACCACTGATCCCGGCAGAGGTGGCGGTCTCCTGGCAGTCCAACCACCAGGATCGTAATCTAGCAGTAGGACTTCGGGAGTGCAGCGGTCCGACCGTCACCACAAGTTTGGAGTTCCATGGACCACCAAACTCATAATGAGGCCCTAAATATAGGCCCACTGAATTCCAGCAATTTTTCTACTGTTGCTTAAACTAGATTTTCCATAATATTGATTTTATGGTGTTTTTATATTTTATATTATTTGTATTTATTTATTTTAATGTTTATAGTATGGTTAGTGAATGTGTTTTGAGTTTTTTTTTATTTTATTTATTGTCTACATTAAATAATATATTTTTCTCATTTAAATGTTAATATTTTTATCATTTTATTGTGTATGTATTTTTTTGTAAACTACATTTCTCATTATGTTACACTATATATAGATATATTTCTATACAGAGAAACACACGTATATTTGTGTTTGTGTTTATAAAATATATAGTTACATATAGTAATAAAAATTGGTGGAATATATTTTAATTTACTTTATATCAAATGTATATATTAAAATATATGACATTTACTACTTTAAACTCTATTTATTTTTTGAAAAATCTATATTTTTGACTGCTTTTGGATGATATCAGTGTCAACGATATTGTCTGCCGAAATATTTGTAGTTACTATTACAAGTATAGGAGCACATTATTGTGGTAAACCATATTTTTGACACAATATTTTTGTCAATTGTATTTTTTACCACAATTTTGTGTCACTGAACCATTGAGCATGAGGGGTTAACTCTCAGAAAAAGTGAGGAATATCTTGACAATTGGTCCCATAGGAGCCCTGTGGGAGTCCTGTTCTACCCACATCTGGGCATACCCATCTTACATGGTGTGCAAAATATTGGTGGACTGGGATGTGGCTCTGAATAATTACCAGTGACTGAGATTAATTCAAGCATACCACCCATACCTTTTTTTAATACTTCATTCAGTGGGATGGGTGTAACTAGACCTGGATCTCATGCACACTCTGCAACAGTAGATTAGCTATATCCTACTAATGAGCCCTAACAAGAGTAAAACCGGTCTTGGGTTGCTTGTGTTCCAGTTCATGGAGGATCTGACCTGGCAGCTCAGGCTGGACTGTACCAAGGGGGGAAGAGTCAACACTGATTTGCATATGGCTGGGTTTAAACTGAGATGGCATAGTGTGAGAAATTAACTGCTGGGATGCGACCCAGAGCAGTTACCAGTGTCTGACCTTAATTCAAGTATTCCATTCACCACTTTTTCGTATCATTTAGTGTGATGCCCTAAGTGGGACAGGTATGCCCAGACATGTGTCCCATGCACACTGTGCTACTGGAATCAAGCTATAGCCGACTGATGAACCCTAACAAAGGGGAAAAGAGCTTGGGTTGCTTGTATTCCAGTTCAGGGAGGAGCTGGGATGGCAATTTGGGCTGGACTGTCCATTGGAGCAGGTCAAGACTGATGTGCATACGGCTGGGTCCAAACTGAGGTGCATGGTGTGCAAAGTAATGATGGACTGGGATGTGGCCCTAGTAATTACCACTGGCAGAGATTAAATCAAGCATTCAGTCTGTAACTTTTTTGTATACTTTAGTCAAATGTGCAGCAAAGT
This sequence comes from Pleurodeles waltl, assembly GCF_031143425.1. Taxonomy (NCBI): domain Eukaryota; kingdom Metazoa; phylum Chordata; class Amphibia; order Caudata; family Salamandridae; genus Pleurodeles; species Pleurodeles waltl. The sequence continues at coordinate 467,960,074 of NC_090437.1, forward strand.
AAAAGGGTTAGCAAGGGTGCAATGTGTTTTTGCTATCTCCAGTGAGAAGTGCATTTCCATGTTTAGTTTTGGGGATGACTATTGCTTGAAGGTGGAGCAGAAATCGGAAGGATTCAGGAGCGTTTTAGTGTGCTAAAGTTAAAAAGACCACTTTAATTGATGTAGTAGCATGATCAATGTGAGTTTACATGGCGAGTTTGTTTGGGAGTGAAGGCATCAATTTTTACTTCTTCAATCCAATCTGTACACGTATTTGATGGTGTTTCTCTGATAAAGAATTCTGCTTTCTGGGAATTCAGTTTCATTAAGTTCACTGACATCCACTTTTGAATGCTTGATATGTAATTTTTGAGACTGGCAATGCCATGAAAAGTGGTACTTTTTCCTCTATGGTGCTGTAACATCTGCATATTGGTGAATGGACACATAAAGCCCCTCCGTTCAGACAGCCAGCTGCTCAGTTTATTAATTAAACAATGTTTTGAACAGAATGCAACTAGGGAAACTGCGTGTGACTGAGTCAGGTGCAGAGCAGGAATCTCCCATTCTGACCAGCTGTTTTTAGTTGGAAAGATAAGGGAGAAAACAGCCGAGAACGGCACCTGAAAAACCCACGCAGGTCTCGAGAAATTCAATAATCCTCTCAAGGTTGCTGAAAATCAAAGAAAACTAGAAGACAGACCCCTTTATTATTAAGCGTGTGATGCAGATTAATTATCTTGATTGTGGCTCTTCCTGTGCTGTAGCTCTTTTAAAAGCTACATTAATTGTTTGCCAACCATTTTCCCTGTTAAATGAATGTTAAGAGTTGACTACCAAGGATTAAGAGTATTGACTTGACCTAACTGGATAAGTCGTCTGTAATTAGATGGACGATTCCAACGTGATCGTTGTTTTGTTAGCCAAGGGGCAAATTGTCCTGGTTTCAATGAGTCCAGAAACCTGCCTACCTGGTGCGAGGCATTAACTATATGGCATTAGGATTTAGAAAATGGCTTACAATTCGACTTGATAAGGACTGAAGGTAGAGAATAGTGACAGAGGCAAAACATGGAATACATGTCATTTTTTCTGTCATAAAGGGGGGCAATGGCAGTGTGAGATTGAGTCTCAGATGTAATGTATGAATTTTGATTTGGCGGATGTTATACCCTGTTTATATTTTTTCTTTCTTTTTATTAGTTCTGTAAAATTCTTGAGATGTGAGTTTTTCATCCCTTAGCGTAATAGTCCTGAGTGCAGCACTTTTCTGGTACACTGTATTGCAGCAACACTTATTGGCTATATTAGAGTTTGCATTTCTCGATTTCAGTGGATCAAAGTTATATACAACATTTAGAATTGTGTTGTTCTCGAGATGAACCCAGGAAATGCCATGATATTTCTAGTTAATGAGACAGATTAATTGATTGTGCTTTCAAGTGATTCTGCTATAATACCTTGGAGTGTTCTCCAATGTTTTCTTTTCTTGTGATTTTTGTATTTTACTCACTTTTGATGAGGCAGAACAACAAATGGAAGCACCGAAAAGGCTGGTAATTTATCGTTTAAAATTTGGTGGAAGTTATTTGTTTTTGATGAGAGTATTAAGTGGCAAATGTTATCTTAGTTATGCGTCAAGAGTATACATAATTGTTCCATAGAGTTCCTGAGAAACAGATATTGTACATTGTAATGCATTCTGAGATTTATGCGATTACATGTTTTTTACGTTACAAATAAATTATGTCAAAACAAATCGTTTATTGGGGAGATTGTGGGGCGATTTTCAGGCGTTCAGATCACGAGAACAATGGAGATTGTATTTTGAGCGTGTGAGCAAGTTCTGATATATAAGTACAATGTCATCTCATGTGGTAGTACTCTCTATTGATACCGTGGCCAGTAGGAATAAGTAAGTCCGTAACAGTTTGAGAATCATCACTAGGCCAATGTTATGTCAGCAATGACAGATCATTGTTGAGTTGTGAGATATTATCAGATATATCTAAGTGAACAGAATTTACAGTTGTTCCAACAACACTAAACTATGTTTGATTTGTATTTTATTGCTCTGATTTTTGCGTGGATCATTATTGACAGATTTCAAGTTTGTTGAGTAGATAGCCATTCTAAATCACTTAATTTTTCCCAGTGGAGACATTATTGCGGCTGAGCTGCACATGAAAATATGTGTGATAGAACCTGACAATGATAAATAGCTGATGATCCGGAGCGTATGAGGTTAGTAGGAACTGGGCTAACAATCAAATGGTCACAAAACAGTCCAGTTCATTAACACACATCCCCAAAATGTTTTAGTAGTTACTATTGTACACAATGACAATTTTTTGCATGCTGTACCCTCAGACCTTTACCCTATCTGTTTTGTTGGGTGAAGAACTCTGTGCACTTTACCCCTGACACCCATTAGGAAAGTGGCTATGTCCCACTTTAAAGCTGGTCAAATTTGCATAGTCTCTAAATGGCATTGTAAACTTACCTATAAGTCCCTAGTATAAGATACAAGGTGTACATAAGGCTTGTAAGGTAAATGTCACTAGTGGACTGTGGCACATATTATGCCATCCATCACAGTGGCAGTGCAAACATGGCTTCAGGTGTACCACTGTAGCATGACGGCAGCAGTGTAAAAACTGCAACTCGACCTGTCAAAATAAATACTTCCGACAGGTCAAAATCTTCAGTTTAAATATTATTAAGTTACCCCTATGTAGGCCTAATAGCCCATAATGCAGGGTGCATGGTGTTTAAACGTAGGACACAAACATGTTCTTACAGACAGTAGTCCCCAAAAGCTATTATCACTGTAGGAAGACTGGTTGGTCTTTACAAATACACTGGAAAGTTATATTACATATTAATTGCGATATATTAGGTAGGGTCTAGCTAGAAATGTGATTCAATAACTCTTTTATTGTTAATCAAAACCCCAATCCAACAGTGGAGTCAAATTATTAATGAATATTAAGGAAAGGTAACATTTAGAAAGTGATCTTTTCCCTGCCTAAAGCCTTCGGAGGCTAATTTGCATTAACCTCCTTCTGAGACCCTTTGAGTAAATGGCCCTGAATGAATGTGAAACGTGCTACCAGAGCAGAGACAACGGCCTCAATGTGGGGAAGTGTTTTTGTTCCTCCGGCAAGGTGACATATGGGCTGTGTCCAGAAACTCAATTTGCTTCAAAGGGGCATCCCTTGTAACAGGCAGATATCAGATGACACATGGGCAGGCCACTTCTTTAATTTGGCAGGCACCAATCCCATTAGGGTATCTTCCCATAGAACTGGTTTGGAGTGACCACAGAGGAGGGGCTACTGATTACCCTAGCCACACTGCTTGGTGGGCACACAGGCTCTGCATGAGGGGAGAAGGTCTTTACCATCTTGGATTTAGGCTGAGAGGGGAACTGTGGGATTGTTTGCAGTAGGGGAGACAGAAACTGCTGCAAAAGTGGGTGGGGAACATTTGTCCAATTAGTTAGGGAGAAGCCAGGAGCCATCCATCCACATACTACTTCCAGGCATTAATGTAGCTCACTTACCCTCATAAGACACTTTCTTGACCTGAGAAAGAACAGAAGAAGACTGGAGCAGTTGTCTGTGACCTAAGTGGAGCACTGGAGAACTAGACCTACTCTCTCGGATTACAATGGTCATAAGGCTGACCTTCTGTTTAAGTAATAGGGACACAACCCAGCTGACCAGATCCAACTGGACTTACCTGGACCCTGCTGTCGGCCTCTGTTGGAGTCAGTCATGAGCCCCAAATGCTGTCCCTGAGGCCCAAGAACCCTTGGCTGTATCTGGCTAGGCATCTCTTACCACCACTGGAAAACTGGGACTTAGAAACTTTTTCAACTTCAAGAACTCTGGGGCAAACCTGCTGAGCCAAACAGTTTGAAGTGCATTCCCACAAGGCTGACAATTCAGGTTTCTCTCCACCGCAGAACTTCTCCTCAGCAGCTGATCTGATTCAGCAGAACCTTGCTGCGGGAAAAGGTATCCAGCCTTGGGGAGATCTCTTTGGATACAGCCTGTAGTTTTATCCCACTAAAGGATTCAAAGCTCCAATAAAGTGACTAAGTGCAAACTTAGAAACCAAGGCACCAAAAGCATCTGGCGGGTGAAGGAACTTCTATATGTGCAAAATTCAAAGGTCTTCCCCTTGTAGCTTTCCTAAAAAAAACAACAACTTCACTGGGACCCTGTCCAATGGCTATTTGACCTTGTGGAGTCCTCTTCCAGCAGCCACTGAGGGAGGGCAGCAGTCACGCAGCTGACCCTCCCCCGCTCTGTGAAGAACTGTCACTGAATGACACTCGGCCCTAGGCACTTCAGTTCTTAGAACTGAAGTGACCAGGTCCGAGGCGATCAGTGACGCTCCCCCTGTCATGAGGGGGAAGGCCTCAAGGTGCTTTGCCAGGCTGTAGAATCCACACCCACAGGAGCTATGACTTCATCAACCCTGCAAAGTTCAGCTCTAGCAGCTGGGAGCTAGACATGCACTAAATGCACAGGCTCCTTGCTGCCTAAGCTGAGCTTTGCAAGGCTAAAAAAGCAACTGCTTATGTGGGTGTGACCTCTCCAGCATGGCACAGCACCTCGAAGCACTACTTCTCATGACGACCTGAAAATAAAGTGAATCTGTCAGAGTGACCTTTGCTCACGCTGGCAGACACACTTTATGGTGGTGAAAAGGTGAGGGGTTGTGGCCACTCAGCTCATTAGGATGGGCGGCGGCTTGTAACTGCCAAAAACAGTGGTGTTCTCAAGAGTCACAAACGGTGTTCACCGATGAGTTCCATGGATTGTATTTTTAGAAGGGAAGAGTTTTGTTTGGTTACGCATAAATTCATAGGAGTTCAAAAACAAAAGCATTGGCTCTCTTTGGACCCCTTCTGAGTCCAAGATTTGAATGACTAATAGGGAGAGAGCTTGTTCTCTGCATGTGTAATGGAATTGAGACGGAGGGATTTAGTAGATATGAGGGAGTATAGGAAACCCTGGAAGAAGAAGAATAGTAAAGGAGCTGAAAACTGTAGCAGATTTGAGTGGACTGGGATCTGAAGACAGAATTGAAACTAGGTTATAACTATAGAAGACAAACCAAAGCAGGCAACACACTGCAAAAGAACAGTACACTAAGGCCCTGAATTCAAATGACCAAGGCCCTCATTATGACATTGGTGGTAAGTGGCGCTTACCGCCGCAGTGTCGGCCACCAACATACCGCAACCGCGGCGGTATGCCACTACGCATATTATGACACACATATAGAAATCCGCCACTATACAGACACACACACAAGTCCACCAGCCCAAAGGTCAGAGATAAAATGGTGGTAGCAAAACCCATACCGTTACGCCAACAGAAATACGCCCACAGTATTATGACCCATGAATCACCGCAGCGGACATTCAACCACGGTAAACCATTGGCGGTACAGACCACCGCGCTCAAAATATGCACACACTAACAACACAACACCACATTGGACAATTCAAACTACACACACCTGACACACATACACACACCACACCTACACACCCAAAAGACTATAAAACACACACCTACATTACCCACAACCCTTTGCGAAAAACAAATTGCCAACTGAGACAGAGACAAGCCAGGAGCATCCACTGAATCAGAGCCACAGAACACCATCACCCATACACCATTCACGCACCTCACAGCACACACCCCAACACATCACCCTACACACCCTCACACACCACTCACACTACACCCATGGCACCACAAAGACACCCCAGGTTCTCAGAGGAGGAGCTAAAGGTCATGGTGGAGGAAATCATCCGGGTAGAGCCACACCTATTCTGATCACAGGTGCAGCAGACATCCATTGCTAGGAAGATGGAGCTATGGCGGAGAGTCGTGGACAGGATCAACGCCGTGGGACAGCACCCCAGACAAGGGATGGCATCAGGAAGAGGTGGAACGACCTACGCGGGAAGGTGCATTCCATAGTTGCAAGACACCAGATAGCTGTACAGAGGACTGACAGTGGACCCCCATCTCCTCCCTCACAACTAACAACATGGGAGGAGAAAGTCTTGGCAATAATGCATCCTGAGGGCCTAGCAGGAGTAGCAGGAGGATTGGACTCTGGTAAGTCAAATCTTTGCTACTTTATCCCCCCTACCTGCATGCCATCACAAACTGCTACCCCTATCCTCACTTCCATCACTAAATCACCTCACATATACCCCACCACTACAACCCACCCATCCCAGTACCAAGCCCTGCATGCTACACCAATGCATGGACCCCCATCACAGACCTGTAAGGACACCCATCACCATAGCATACACACTAGTGACAATCATTTAGCCAACCAAATCACAAATCACACAAGCCAAAGCTCCCTTGCTAATAACAACCATAGAGGGGAACATACCTATGCACAAGATGGCACACGCAGAAACAATACCACTTCATTTACATCCCCACAGGACCCCCACACAACATCACCGGAGAGGAGGTGCCAGCCACATCCAGTCCCCCCGCAGAAGAGGCCCACAGTGATGACATAGCTCTGCACGCCTGGATCTGGATGACTAACCGGGCCCATCAGGGACCTCTGGACAAGTCGGTGACCCAGACACATTCCCAAACCACCACAGAGCCTCCTCCCTCAGGAAACACCAGCACAGCACCCATCCAGCGGGCCCATCCCTCTGTCCTCAGAACACGTCAATCAGCAGTGTGTCCACCACTACAGGGACCCTCAGGCAAACCCACAAACACACAACGATCAGGGACCTGGGGCCAGTGGCAGTGGGCACACAGTTCCGGGGACAGAGGCACAGGACAACAGGGAAGCTGGGAGGACTGCTGTGTGACAGGGGGAGGACAGGCCCAGGGAACCGACTCTCCACTGGGCACTTGCAGGGATCCTGGGAGCATACCACCATTCCCAGAAGACCATGGGCCAGATACTGGCCAAGTTGCAGGAGACCCAGCGGCTGCAGGAGGGACAGTACCTGGGAATCAGGGACGACCTGAGAAACATCCACACCACCCTGGTCAGCATTGCAAGGGTGCTGGCAGACATGGCCAACACTATGAGGGAGGCAGTGGCATACCAATGGGCCCCTGACACTAGCCACATCGAAGAACAGCACTCCACCTTCGCCGAAGCTAGTGGACAGGAGGGGAAACGTCCTCTATGCTGACTCTTTAATAACGAAGTCCTGGTTAACAAAAGCGGAACAACGCTTTCTTTAACCATGACTTTGTTATTTTGTGCCTAAACCACTCATGTTCTGAACAACGAACATGCGTGGTTAAGGCACAAACAAGGGAGTTGGCTGAGGAGGACGATGCGGATGACGAGGCGACGACTCAGGTAAGTGGGGGGTGGGGCATTTTAGGTTTTGGGGCGGGGTGGAGGGTCGGGGGTTTTTGGAATTTGGGGTGGGGTTGGGGGGCAGGCGTTTTAGGTTTTGGGGCGGGGTTGGGGTTGGGGGGTTTTAGGTTTTGGGGTGGGGTTGGGGGCGGGGCGTTTTAGGTTTTGGGGCGGGGTGGGGGGTCAGGGGGTTCTAGGTTTTTGGGTGGGGTTGGGGGCAGGGGGATTTAGGTTTTGGGGCGGGGTGGAGGGTCGGGGGTTTTAGGTTTTGGGGTGGGGTTGGGGGCGGGGCGTTTTAGGTTTTTGGGGTGGGGTGGGGGATGGGGGGTTTTAGGTTGTGGGGCGGGGGTTGGGCGGCGGGGCGTTTTAGGTTTTGGGGCGGGGTTGGGGCGGGGTGTTTTAGGTTTTGGGTGGGGGTGGAGGGTCGGGGTTTTAGGTTTTGGGGTGGGGTTGGGGAGCGGAGCGTTTTAGGTTTTGCGGCGGGGTGGGGGGTCGGGGTTTTTTAGGTTTTGGGGCGGAGGTTGGGCGGCGGGCATTTTAGGTTTTGGGGCGGGGGTTGGGGGGCGGGGCGTTTTAGGTTTTGGGGTGGGGTGGAGGGTCGGGGGTTTTAGGTTTTGGGGCAGGGGTGGGGGGTTGGGGGGTTTTAGATTTTGGGGCGGGGTTGGGGGGTGGGGCGTTTTAGGTTTTGGGGCGGGGGTGGGGGTTGGGGGGTTTTAGGTTTTGGGGCGGGCTTGGGCGGCGGGGCGTTTTAGGTTTTGATGCAGGGTTGGGGGCGGGGCGTTTTAGGTTTTGGGTGGGGGTGGAGAGTCGGGGGTTTTAGGTTTTGGGGTGGGGTTGGGGGGGCGGGGCATTTTAGGTTTTGGGGTGGGGTGGAGGGTCGGGGGTTTTTAGGTTTTGGGGCAGGGGTGGGGGGTTGGGGGGTTTTAGGTTTTGGGGCGGGGTTGGGGGCGGGGCGTTTTAGGTTTTGGGGCGGGGTGGGGGTTGGGGGGTTTTAGGTTTTGGGGCGGGGGTTGGGGTTGGGGGCGGGGCGTTTTAGGTTTTGGGGTGGGGGTGGAGGGTCGGGGTTTTAGGTTTTGGGGTGAGGTTGGGGGGGCGGGGCGTTTTAGGTTTTGGGGCGGGGTGGGGGGTCGGGGGTTTTTAGGTTTTGGGGCGGGGGTTGGGCGGCGGGGCATTTTAGGTTTTGGGCGGGGTTGGGGGGGCGGGGCATTTTAGGTTTTGGGGTGGGGTGGAGGGTCGGGGGGTTTTAGATTTTGGGGTGGGGTTGTGGGGGCGGGGCGTTTTAGGTTTTGGGGTGGGGTTGGGGGGTCGGGTGACGCATGCAGGATCAATGGGTAACTATTACTAATGCCTTTACCAGGAATGCCTTTACAACGAAATATCGTTGTTAAGGCATTCGTGGTAAAGGCATTAGTGGTAACAACGAGGTTGGTGTTCCGACCGCATTGTTTAGGCACTCGTTGTTTCGGCAGGCGGCGTTCTGTCATACAACCGGACAGGAGGCCCTGCCACAGGAACAACAGACCACCAGCACCCCTCCCCCTGCAGAAGGAGAACCACCACGCAAAAGGTCCCTGCGATCCAGCAGAAGCCAGAGAACATTGCCAAGACCCCCACCAGGAAATAAGACTCCCCTGAATGTCACCCTTCTATCCCACCCTGTCACCTTGTCCACCTTGAACTGCCATTGCTCCACTTCCTATTCCCCCTTGGACAATGCATCTGTGATACCAATAGACTGGACTCTATCCTGGACATTTCTCCACCATCAACCCAGCCCATTGCAATATCCCCTACACTTATTATCACATAAATAAACACCCTTGGAACTAATACAAGTATGGAGTCTCTCAATTGATTGAAATATGTATTAGTGTAACAAGCTGTAAACATTGCAATTCAAATGTACAGTTATATTTACATAGGTATGACCTGTAGTGGGCAGCAGTAAACACACCAGGAGCCAGAGTAGGGCACAGATACCTGAAAATAGAGATGCCAAAGGGTACAGTAAGTGGCCATAGAAATAGGGATAGGGAAATCAAGCTGCCATGTGCAATGTCCAACACAAACATGCAATGGAAGGTGAAGTTACAGTGTCTTACCTGTGTGTCACTGGAAGTACTATTGAATTCTAGTAGTTCTGAAGTCTACATCCTCTTCCTCTGCCTCCTCTTCGTCACTGTCCACAGGCTCCACTGCTGCCACATGACCATCTCCAGGCTCATCCTCCTGCAGAAAAGGCACCTGACATCTCATGGCCAGGTTGTACAACATGCAACGATTATCTGGCACACCTTCTTGGGTGAGTAATACAGGGAGCCACCTGTCAGATGGAGGCACCAGAATCTGGTCTTCAGGAGGCCAAAGGTTCACTCAATGCTCCTCCTTGTACGCCCAAGGGCCTCATTGTAACGTTCATCTGCCCTTATCCTGGCCTTCCTCACTGGGGTCAGTAGCCATGAGAGGTTGGGGTAACCAGAGTCACCTGCAAATTTCCAGGGATACCTGTTAGCCACACACTCACCCTTAGGGCCACACCCACACCCATACCCCTACATCAACTGAGTGGGAACCATGGGCTCACCTATTAGCCACACCCTGTGCCTCTAGAGTTCAGACATCACATGTAGTATGCTGCTATTCCTCAAGATAAAGGCATCATGCACAGAGCCAAGATACTTTGCATTGACATGGGAGATGTGCTGGTCCACCAAACACACCATCTGCACATTCAGAGTGAAAGCTCTTTCAATTTCCGAACACCTGCTCATTTCTCCAGGGTGGGACAAAGGCAATATGTGTACCATCAATAGCACCAATGATGTTGGGGATATGTCCCAGTGCATAGAAGTCAGCCTTCACTGTGGCCAAATCCTCCACCTAGGGGAATACGATGTAGCTGCGCATGTGTTTCATCAGGGCAGACAACACTCTGGTCAGCACGTTTGAGAACATAGGCTGTGACATTCCTGATGCCATGGCCACTGTCACTTGGAAGGAACCACTTGCCAAGAAATGGAGCACTGACAGGACCTGCACTAGAGGGAGGATACCTGTCGGGTGGCGGATAGCAGAAATCAGGTCTGGCTCCAATTAGGCACACAGCTCTGTTTTGTGGCCCTATCAATTCTGTAGGTTAAGATAATGTGCCTGTCCTCCATTGTCGCCAGGTCCACCAGGGGTCTGTACACAGGCGTATGTCTCCATCGTTTATTCATCCTCAGCGGTTGAACTCTAGGGTGAAAAACGGTGAGCAGATGGTCATATTCAAAGATATACTCAGAATAATATGCTATGTTTTTTACAGAAACAGTATGTGAACTTGTAAGTCAGTTGATGTGCCTATGTCTGCTGTGATGCAGTTGGGTGCCATGGCCTGTGCCCCCCTGAAATGGCGGTCACCTGACCTGTGAGGAGGGACAAGTGGAAATGAGGTCATTCCGCTGGCGTTGTGCGCCACTGCGTCGGGTGGTCGACGACCGCCGTACAACACCACATTGGTTGTAATTGGGGCCTACGGGTTCCAGGAGCCAATGGTGATGTACACCGGTGGTGAAGGCACGCACCGCCGTGGACATGACTGCCATTTTCTATCTGTTCACTCACTTGCTACCTGACCTTCAACAGGAGAGGACCTACTCTGCAAGTGCTGCTGTGACCTGTGTCTGGAAGCGACCATGGCTCAAGTGTCTGGGGAGAGGGCCCCTGCCTTCACTTCGGAGGAATTGGAGAGACTGGTGGATGGGGTCCTACCCCAGTACTGTTTACTTTATGGTCCTCCAGACCAGCAGGTGAGTACGATGCATGAGGCATGAATGCATGGAGTGCTGTGTGTGTAAACCTCGTGTGGGGGGACTGAGGGGTCCTGGGCAGAGTGCTGCAAGTATGGTGGTCAATGTATGTACGTAAGGGGATGGGAGAGATATGTTGGGCCATGAGTATGACAGTCCGGACGGTATGAATAATACCTTTTCTGCTGTATTTTCTTCTGCAGGTCAGCACCCATCAAAGAAAGGGTATTTGGCGTGCCATCGCCAAGAGGTGCGGACCCTGGGGGACTTTGACAGGCTGAGCACCCACTGCCGCAAACGGTAGGAGGACCTGCACAGCTGCGCAAGGAAGACGGCGGAGGCCCAGCTCGGGCTGGCCTCCCAACGAGGAAGGGGTGCCCGTCGTACCCTGACCCCCCTGGCTTTCCACATCCTGGCGGTGACCTATTCGGAGTTGGATGGGCGCTTGAAGACATCACAGCAGCCGCAAGGTGGTGAGTACAGATTCAGATTCAGATTCATGACTTTGCATGCATTAAGATTTTACCTGGGTGGGGGATGTGGGCTGTGGGTGCCCCTATGCCAGGGCAAACATGGCAGGGTAGTTTCCATGATGGGCAAGCTCAGATGCACTCCAACCCAATAATGTTAGTGGGCACCTACTACTGGGCAGGGTCCTGTGGGTTGCAGCTAATGGCGTTAGGCATTGTACCCGATGGGCTGGTGACTAGCATTGTAACTGGTAGTGCATGGCCTAGTGCATAGGGCTTTTCCCTGTGAGTTGTGCACGCCAACGGTAGTGTTGTTGCTGGCATTGACCAAGTGTATCCTCTGTCTCTCCCCCCCTTTTTGTTTTGTCACCCTGTCCTTGTGTGCATCAACATCATCTGGCGGAGGAGCAGAGGCACCGGCGACGGAGGGAGCTACATTCCACATGGGCCTGGAGGCCGAATCCACCGACGGTGAGGGCACCAGTGGGACGGAGGGCGAGGGGAGCACCACGACAGAGACAGGAGGGGACATTACCGACAGCGACTCCTCCTCCGATGGAAGCTCCCTGGCGGTGGCGGACACCTCTGTGCCCACCCCAACTATAGGTACAGCCGCCACCCCCTGTACCAGCACCGCCCTCACAGCAGCCCCTCTGCATGTTTTCCATGCCCGCTCACCCAGGAGGGTGGGCATCTCCTTCACCCCAGTCACCTCAGGCCCTGCCCCAGTCAGCTCTGCGGCCCTCAGTGAGGAGGCTATTGACCTCCTGAGATCCCTCTCTGTTGGGCAGTCAACCATACTGAATGCCATTGAGGGTCTAGAAGGGCATTTGCAACAAACAAATGCATACCTGGAGGGTATTCACTCTGGTGTGGCGGCCCAACAGAGAGCATTCCAGGCTCTGGTCAACTCACTCATGGCAGCCATTGTCCCTGTCTCCAGCCTCCCCCTCCACCTTCCTCTACCCAGTCCCAATCCCCTCAACCCCAGCCTATCCCAAGCACACCTTCAGACCAGCATGCACCCAAATCAACACACAGAAGTGGCTCAGGCAAACACAAGCACCACACTTCATCCCACAGACACTCACATAAGCATCATCCAGATGCAGACACACCACCATCTACTGACTCCCCTGTGTTCCCCTCCTCCTCCTCGTCCACCTCCCTCCCAGTAGCATCTCCACTCACACCTGCATGCACTACATCCTGATCCACTACCTCCATCAACAGCACACCTATCACAACACGCCCCTCACTGGCAGTCACCACCCCCACATCCATGCACATGTCCCCTGTGTCCTCTCCCATGTGTCTGTGACCCCTCCTCCCAAAGTACACAAACGCAGGCACTCAGACACCTAACAGGCATCCACCTCACAACAGCATCCAGCCCAGGCACCTGTACCCAAACACAGCAGACTGACACCTCCTACAACCACTCCCTTTTCCACCACTCCCAGACCTTCACCCTCTTCCCGCCCCAGTGTTCCTAAGAAGCTTTTCCTCGCCACCATTGACCTATTCCCTGCCCCTCCCCCTCCAGTCCTTCACTTTGGGCCAGGGTGGCCAGAACCCATCCCAGCACCTCAGCCACCCAGTCCACGGTCACTGTAGTTTCTGCAGCTACTGTAGGTGTGAGAGGCTCCAAGGAGGAGCCCGTCAGAACAGCCAGTGTGCCTGCACCACCTGCCAAGGGCAAGAAGGGGCAGCCACCTAGCAAGGGCAAGAAGGGGACACCAGCCAGCAAGAGGAAGGAGGCACCACCAGCCAGCAAGGGGAAGGAGGCACCACCAGCCAGCAAGGGCAGGAAGGGAACACCAGCTGGTAGAAGCAAGGAGGCACCACCATCTGCCAAGGGCAGGAAGGGGCACATAACACCAGCCATGGCACTTCAGCTGTCCGAGGCTGCAGGGGTAGGGCTGGAGCCTTCCCCCACCACTGACAGCACCGCCACCTGCACCGCCACCAGCACCACCATCTGCACCACCAGCAGCGCAGCCACCGCAACTGACATCCACTGAGCAGCCGTCACTGCCGGCGTGTTGTGTGTAGTCATGACTGCATGGGCTGCAGTGCATCCTGGCCCCTGCAACACCTGTATGTGTGACACCCAGGTGAGAGACTGTGACATTGCGCCTTCCAGGATGAAGCACACTGGGCACAAAGTTCCCTCCAGAACCAGTGGAAGAAGGCATCCACTTACCCCCTCCTTGGAAGGATGAAGCACACTGGGCACAAAACCCCCTCCAGAACCAGTGGAAGAAGGCATCCACTCACCCCCTCCTTGGCAGGATGAAGCACACTGGGCAAAAGCCCCCTCCAGAACCAGTGGAGAAGACATCCACTCCAGAGACTGTTGCTTTGCATTCCCCAGGACCAAGCAGTGGGCAAACCACCCACTAGAGAGACTGTGGCCTTGCACTCCCCAGGACCAAGCAGTGGGCAAACCTCCCACTTGAGAGACTGTGGCTTGGCACTCCCCAGGAGCAAGCAGTGGGCAAACCACCCACTTGAGAGACTGTGGCCTTGCACTCCCCAGGACCAAGCAGTAGTCAAACCACCCACTTGAGAGACTGTAGCTTTGCACTCCCCAGGACCAAGCAGTGGGCAAACCACCCACTTGAGAGATTGTGGCTTTGCACTCCCCAGGACCACGCAGTAGGCAAATCACCCACTTGAGAGACTGTGGCTTTGCACTCCCCAGGACCAAGCAGTGGGCAAACCACCCACTAGAGAGACTGTGGCCTTGCACTTCAAAGGACCTCGCAGAGGGCATGTAGCCCCCTCCAGGAGCAGCGGCATGGTACCATCTTCAGGCTGAGGTGCCCCCCCCCCACTCCCCATCCCCATGAGGTGCCTGTGTGTTTTTGACCTGATGCCCCTGCAGTGTTCTCTCTGTATTATGGCAGGAGTCAAGTGTGGCCTTGGCCTATGTGTTATGGCCCATGGCCCACGGACATTTTGGAGTGGGCATTTTCACTCCTTTTGTATCTATTGTACATACTGTTTATTGATTTAAGGATGTATTTATCTTAAATTATACTATTACACTCATTTTACTACATTCCTTTTGTCCTTGCATTATTTCTGAGGGTTACGGGGTGTAAATGTGATGTTGTTGCATCTGTTTGTGTGGATGGTGTTGGAGGTGAGGGTGGGGGTGGGGTTGTTGTGTGTTGCATGTGTGTGTCACTCTCTTTTTCCTTCCCCCCCCTTGTGTGCTAGGTGCAGTACTCACCGTGGTCGTCTTTGCTGGCATTCGTGTTCCTGGTGTATGAGGAAGTACACCAGCATTGGAAAAATGTACAGCTCGGGCTCCATGGCGTCGTGGTCTTCCTTGAGTGTCGAGAGGTGAGTTGTTTCCCTTCAGTGTACTATTTCTGTCGTGCTTTTGATGGCGTTGGAACTGCTAACGCGTCCGTCTATGTCAATTTATACACATCAGGACTCATTTTAGGCCAATGAATCTTTGGGCCCAGTGGTGAGACACCGTAGGACGAGATAACTGATCAATCAATCAATATGTCAAGAACATTGTCAACGTTTAACACCAAAATATCTCTTACTTTAGACATTAATAAACATTCGGCGCAACCATGACCTTTCAGTCATGAATAACCACACCTTAATGAAGTTTATGAGTTTTATTCCCTATTGATTACAATCTAGTAGCAAAGGCATTAATCTCAAAGTCAAAAAGCATATAAACACGATTACAAGATGACAACCACAATAAGCTTTCGATAATGCAAAGATCAGTAGCATAGACAATCCGATAGATATAAGCGGATTATAGCACATCGAACTTTCTAAGATACTAGTTCAGCATAGCACCATGTCAGTCACGTCAGTTTGTCAGTCAGAATGAATACCTTATCTAACCTCTAATTAGCATTAGCATGTTGGGCGTCATGCAAAACAAATTTTGAACACCAATTTGGAAAACTTCTAGCTAAGGTCTCTAATAAAACATACAGCAGTTGGTACCTAGAAAGAAAGGCAAAATGAATTCTCATTAGCAATTTTATAATTACCCTCCTCTGATGAAGTCAGCATTCAGGATCAGTCTTCGTCTTCAGGACATCAGTTAGATCGCCGTCAGTCTATCTAAGTTAAAGGCAAGACACTCTCCTCGTAAGGAGAAGAGTGTAAGGGGCAGTAATATGGGCAAGGATGGTTTGTCTAAGTCTCAAATCACAGAATAGTGTGACAGAGTTTCGGGATGCAATCAATATCATTCCCTACCTAATTGGCACCGTTTGTTCCCTGTCATGGGTTTTTATCCCTTTCTCGTGATTCATTCCCCCAAAATTCTATTGGTTAGTCAATACACCCCATCATTGTTAACCTATCAAATTATACATTAAGTAATGCATTTGTCATCTCTCGATATTGTCTTGTCTTCTGATTGGTCTTCATAATCGACTTTCCGTAGGTGGCATATCCGGGGTTACTTCATCATCTTGGCACACGTCTCAGGTTAAAAGTTCTCTTTCCCTCGTCTCATTGTCCTTGGAAGTATCTACAAATGTTTCGAAGCACAATCATTTTATACTAAAAGATGCTAGCATGCGGATGGGAAAATGTCCCCATGTTTCAAACTAATACAGAAAGAACAATAGCTGGGTCATGGTCGTTTGCAAGTCCGCACACTGAAGAGACAGGAAAAATACGCTTTTAATATGAGAGCTATACAGCTTCTGCTTGGCTCATGCTAACTTAAGATATACGATTTCTAATGAATGCAGTTTTATACGTTTTAATGTGCTCAGTTAGGCAAACTATAAACGATTATTTCTTACAGTTGACATTAGTTTATACATATGAACGATTCTCCATATTTATGAATACGCTTTTAATGAATGTTTTATTAATACAGCATTGTTAGACATAAGCATTTCACGTCTATAATATGTAATATCAAATACGCTCTCTCAGTCCCTCCTCTGATGACGCTCGTCATCACAAATCTTCCAGGTCTTAATTTTTCACTTTACGCATAATGCGCATTTCAACATATTTTCCTTTATGTGAGCTTTCCCATATTTCATTAAACATTTTCTCTCTTTCACTTTCTTCGTTTCTTTTGGTTCTGTTAGCCAAATTTTTCTTCACTTTATTATTAATTTTGCATGCTCCCAAAAATCCCAGTAAACAAATCAGAACAATTAATAATCCCATCATAATTTTTGCAAGTACCCCATTCCAAATGTTGGTAAACCAGCTTCCCACTCGGGCAATTCCCTTTCCAAATTTCTCCCAAACACCAAGTTCTTTTAGATCCTTCAAATCTGTACTATCTCTAGTCAGGTTAGTAAGCATGCTTCTAATTTTCTTACTATTGTCAGGTATATACGAGCAACAATGACGTTCATTAAGCATTTTGCACACACCTCCACTCTTTGCTAAAAGAATGTCTAAAGCAAGCCGGTTTTGAAGAGTCATAGCTCTTTCTGCAGCAAGTTCAGTATCCATCAGAAGTATAGCTCCTGTAAAATTTGTCAGCATGTTATCCACAATAGTAGACAACTTTTGAATTTTCATAGAATTTAGAATAACCCCCACTGAAGGGATTAGAGCTCCAAATATGTCACCAATGACAGTCGCCACTGATTCTCGTTTTTGTCTGGTATGTTGTAATTCAGACATTTTAGGTAGTTGTTTTAAGTCATCAATCTGGTAAATCTTTGGGAATATTATTCCCAAATAACATGTCCCATACCATCCCTTAGGGAGACGGTAATATGCATTTAACCCACAGATGTAATAGATTCCAGGAATCGCTGGGTCTTGTCCATTTAACATAAAGGTCCATTTGCTCTGAAACAAAAACACATGCCTACATTCACTCGTTCCCACAAACAAATTATCTTGATCAGATTTTGGTCTATATATACAGAGTCTACCTACGTGTAATGCATCTATAGCTAACTTGCCTTGTGTTTTAATTTCAGTATAAGCATAATCATTTGCATAAGTGCGTTTTTCTAAACCTTTTTCTAATCTTTCCTTTAATGCTTTTCGTCTATCATCTGTGTGATCTAAAAAGCTTTTCTCTACAGGAGACAGTAAGCATGTTAAGTTATTGCGATGTGCATAAGCAGTTCCAAATGTTAGTGTTGGCTCAAAGAATCCTCTAACTAATTTTATATCATGTTCTTTAGCTAACTTATTTAAGAATTCAATAACAGGCACAAAAGAAAACACAACATCTAAATTTGAATAAAAATATTGCACATGCTCTTGATCATAAAATCTTGTTAGTAGCAAGCTACAACTAATCCCATACGTAAGAGGGAGGCTATGATAAGTAACTCCCTCCTGCACAGATGAAGGAATTTTAGTGCATACATAACAGTCTTTCGCATTCATAGTTTCCACATACTCATTTAGTAGGCGATAGAAAACATTAGTAGAAAGCTCCCCTTTTGGATTAGTTCCCTCATGCAGATGTTTTGTGTCTTGCTCAAATTTCTCCCATGGTGATAGTTTATTAGTTGTAGTAGTAGTCTCAGGTTTTGAAGTTGCATTAATAGTTTCACTCTCTCTCCATGGCATTCCCACAATCACTCCCACAATCATTATTGCACATACAGCACCTATCATAAGTCCTAACCAGCCACACACTTTACTTCCTTTGTTACTATAAGCCATGTTTGTATAGAATCAAACAGCAGATTAACAATCAACTCTGAGTAGCAAACTCTTTCTGCGTAATTTACAGCGTCTTCACTCACTCCAGGACCCTTTTTCGTCAATTCAGGTTAGCAGCTTGTCGTAATCAGGTTTCTATAAGTCAAATCCAGGTTTAATGTCACTTTCCGGTAGTTTTATTTCTTCTCTAAGATTCTTGTTTATTATTTTTTTAGCTTTCACAATTTTCAATGTTTTTCTCTTCAATTTTCTTGTTGTATTTTCTTCAGGTACCGTAGTACTGGCCTGGTATTTCTCGATCAAAACAGAATGCTAAGAATTCTTGTTGCCATTCAGAGGTTGTAGCGTATGCCCATTCAGGACCGGTATACCTTCTGTTTGCTATTCTTTTTCTTTTTATTCTTCGTTCACCTTGCTGTTCTCCTTCACTCAGATCGTCTGCCCGTGAGGTATTGCTTTCCTCTATTATTGTTTCGTTTGCTATTTCTCTTATTCTAAAGTGTGATTTGTCTGGCCAATTGTCACCTCTGTTCGTCTTACTTCGGCGTTTTCCTTCAGCACCTTGGACAGCACCCTCCTCTGATAATATGGTGTTTTCTCCTGATAGGCTTGGAACTCGTTCGGCAGATCTTGATTCGTTCTGATTCAAATTTGTCACTTCTTCGTCTCTCTCTCCTTGTTCGGCACTGTATTCAGATTCTGAATTGTATTCATCTGCTTCTGGGAGAACCTCTCCTTGACTTTGTTCTCCTGCTGCCTCCACTGAGATTGGCACTTCGTCACCTCTCTCGAACTCACTGATAGTTTGAAGGACACGGCTGTTCTCAGCGGGCTCTCCTGTAGTCTCAGATCTTTCTTGACTGATCTCTGACTCTGAGACTTCTCCTCTTGAGGTTGCTGCACCGGAATTTTCAAGTTCCTCTTCAACAGGACACGCTACCCTTTTTGTATGACTGGCATGTATCCAGTTGGGAACCCCGGCACACTTCACAGCAGTAGTGGTCTTCAATATCACTTGATATGGCCCTTTCCAACGCGGCTCAAGACACGATTTTCTTACGTGCTTCTTGACAACCACCCAATCTCCAGCTTGCAGAGAGTGTCCTGGTTCGCCGATTGGTGGTAACGTGTTAGCTTCCACCTGGTGAGAGAAAGAGCGAATCACGTCAGCCAAACTTTTGCAGTAATCCAACACCATATCATCTGTAATATTCACTAGTGCATTTGCAGGTACCGCCGGTAACCTCATTGCTCTGCCCATGAGGATTTCATGTGGGGACAATCCTGTTTTCTTATCTGGCGTGTTTCTCATAGACATCAGCACTAGAGGTAATGCATCTGGCCACTTCATGTTTGTTGCTGCACACATTTTTGCTATTCTTGATTTCAAAGTACCATTCATCTGCTCGACTAGTCCTGAAGCTTCAGGGCGATAGTTACAATGCAGCTTTTGTTCAATGTTGAGTGCGGCACACAGAAGTTTAATCACCTCATTGTCGAAGTGTCTTCCCCTATCTGATTCTATAGAAACCGGAAACCCGAACCTGGGTATTAATTCTCTGAGTAGTAGTTTTGCAGCTGTAAGACTGTCGTTCCTACGTGTGGGATATGCCTCAATCCAATGGCTAAAAACACACACAATCACCAGCACGTATCTCAGACCTCCGCAAACAGGCATTTCAATGAAATCCATTTGTATCTTATTAAATGGACCACCAGCTCTCCCAATGTGGCTCAAAGTTACCACAGTTCCTTTTCCAGCGTTCATCTGTTGACAAATGACGCACCTGTGACAAGTAATTTCTGCGGCATGTCTGAATTTTGGATTGAACCAATCAATCTTAAATGATCTGATCATGGCATCTCTTACCAAATGTGCCTGCCCATGATACAATCGGGCAAATTGTGACAGAAGACTGTTTGGCAAAACTAGTTTTCCCTCTCCTGATACCCAAATATCGTCTGCTCTCTGCACACACTGCATTTTCTGCCAGGAACGTTTTTCTTCCTTACCAACGTGGCTTTTGTAGTGTCTTTAATTCGTCTAAAGTATCAACCACTCGTAATGCTAGACCTAAGGTTGTGTCATTCTCAGGTTGTGGTAACAGTTCCCATTGCTCTTTAAAAGATATACAGTTCAATGCACAAAATCTGGCAACTTGGTCTGCATAACCATTAACCATTGACACAAAATCTTGTGATCTGGTGTGAGCACTGCATTTCACCACAGCAATTTCAAGAGGCAACTGAATCGCATGTAACAAATCTCTTATCTGTTCTCCATTTTTCACTGGTGAACCAGAGGATGTCATGAACCCTCTTTGTGACCAGAGTTGACCAAAATCATGTACAATTCCAAATCCGTATCTGCTGTCTGTATAGATTGTGACTTTTAGATTTACCGCAGCATGGCAGGCTTTTGTGAGAGCTATCAATTCTGCCACTTGTGCAGAAAACACTTTCTCGAGCCAGGAGGCTTCGACTATACCGGATATGGTACATACTGCATAACCAGCTCTCAAGGTTCCTGATGAATCTCTTAGACAGGACCCATCAACGAACATAATATAATCGTTTTCCTTTAACTGGGTATCTTTTATATCTGAGCGAGGTTTGGTACTGAGCTCAGTTACCTCCAGACAATCATGCTCAAACTCTTCCCCATCTTTTATTTCTGTATTCTCAATGGGAAGTAGAGTTGCCGGGTTCAGTACAGTGCACCTTTTCAATGTGACATTAGGTGATCCCAAAATATCTCATATTTGGTAAGTCGGGCATTTGTCATGTGTTGTGTCTTAGTTCGTGTCAGCAGAATTTCAACAGAATGTGGAACCAATACTGTCAAGGGATATCCCATGACTATGCCTTCACATTGTGAAAGGCTTTGACCAACTGCTGCGACTGCTCGCAAACAACCCGGTAAGGCTGCTGCGACAGGGTCCAAAGTAGCTGAAAAATATGCTACAGGGCGATTTGCATCTCCATGGACCTGTGTTAAAACAGACAAAGAACAAGCATCACGTTCATGACAGAACAACAAAAATGGTTTCTCATAATCAGGCATTCCTAATGCTGGAGCCCTGAACATGCATTCTTTCAGCTCTAGAAATGACTCAAGCTCTTCTTTTGTCAATGTGATTGTGTATGGTTCAACCTTAACTTCCTTTCCTGTCAGTTTTGTTAATGGTTTTGAAATGATCGAGAAGTTGGGTATCCACTGGCGACAGTAGCCCACCATTCCCAAGAACATTCTGGCATCTCTCTTTGTTGTTGTGGGATTCATTTGTAAAACAACTGTTATTCTCTCTTTTGATATTCTTCGAGACGCTTTTTCAATCAGATGCCCCAAATATTTTACTTCTTTTTGGCAGTACTGCAGCTTTTTAGGTGATACCTTATGTCCATTTTTCCCTAAATGATTCAATAAGGCAATGGTATCATATTTGCAGCTGTCTTTGGTTTTGGATGCAATCAACAAATCATCAATGTACTGCACAAGAGTCGAATTGTAAGGTAGCACAAGAGGTTCCAAATCCTTCTTCAATATCTGATTGAAGATGGATGGTGACTCAGAAAACCCCTGAGGAATTCTGCACCAACTGTATACCTTATCCAGGAATTTGAAACTGAACAAAAACTGTCTGTCTTCGTGAAGTGGTATCCAGAAAAACGCTTGTGATAGGTCTACTACGGTAAACCACTCAGCATCACAAGGAACCTGGTACATTATTACTGCTGGGTTGGGAACCACAGGGCAGCATTTTACCACGATTTCGTTTATTTTTCTCAAATCCTGCACAATTCGAACTTTCCCACAGGGCTTTCTCAAACCCATAATTGGAGAGTTACACGGACTACTCAGGACTTCTTTCAAAACTCCCTGTCTGAGAAAATCTGCAATTATCTGTGTCACTTCAATAAGGACATCCTGAGTCATGTGATATTGTGACACTTGTGGGAACACTGCATTCGGCTTTATCTGCACCTTGACTGGTTTTACTCCCTTTATTAATCCAACCTCCTTTCCAGTCAAATCCCACACCTTCTCTATCACCGATCCTTGCAGATCAGCAGGTAGATCGATCAAGGTGAACACTGGGAAAAGGGTAATTAGAGGGTAATCTTCATTCATCTCTCCTCCTTCTTCCATGAGCTGACCCTCATCTGCCTCATCATCACTGTTTGTCTGAACCTCTATTCCACCATTGGAACAGGTAATTGAACATTTGGTTTTGCACAATAAGTCTCTTCCTAACAAGGATACTGGACTTGAATCGCATACAACAAATCTATGCAGGCCCTGGAAATTTCCGATTTCAACCTGCACTGGGTCAGTGATTGGATTAGTCAGGTACTGGTTAGTGACACCAACCACTCGTATGGTGCGCCCCGAGAGAGGTAATCTTGGTACCTCTGCACTGCGAACAGTAGAGCGTGTGGCTCCTGTATCGACTAAAAATGAGACTTTGTAGCCCATTACTTTTCCCTCCACATATGGGCCTCTCTGGTCTACCTCTAAGGATGCGGCGAGTCTGCACTCTTCACTGTCTGAACTATCATCTGACCAATCCTTATTCATCTCATTTTCACCTCGTAATGGGAATTGTTGTACAGTGTTGTTTTGATTTGTTACTTGACCTGTGACCTGTTGAGGAAACGTCACCTGTTGCTGTCCCATAGGGATCTGCTGTTGCATTGGTTGTACTGATACTGTTTGGAAACGCAGCATTTGCATTTGCTGCATAGGTTGCACCCCTGTCATTTGTACCAAATTATTTTGATAGTTCTGATTCGGGTGTCTCATTCTTGAACCTCGTGAATTTTGCAATGTACCGCCATTGATACTCTGCTGAACTGTACAATCCTGCATTATATTTGGACAATCCCGTTTCCAATGTCCCACGCCCCCGCACGCATGGCATGGTGACATCTTTTTCACTCCTTGACCATCACCTTGAACAACAACATTATTCATGTCCGCACCACGGTTCACAAACCCTCGACCTCTACCTCTCGGCTGTGCCTGAAACACACCATTCAATTGCGGTTGTTGCTGTATCATTTGCTGAACACCGTTTCCCTGTATTCCAGCCTGTGCAGCTCTTATCTGCATCACCATCACCTTCTCCTTCAACTTTTTCTGCTTTAACTCAATTTTGTCACTACAGTATTTCGCGTACTGTAATACTTCATCAATCGGTTTAGCTTGCCAACAAATCAAATTATTTTTAATCATTTGGCTGACCTCCGGTCTCAGCCCTTCGACAAATCTGAACACAAGATGATTCATGTCCTTTGGCTCAATTGTGTCAGTACCACTGTAATGTTTGAATGCCTTCAACAATCTTTCATAATATGCATGTATTGACTCTTTAACCTCTTGAGAGGTCCGGTCAATTTTCTGCCAATCAGTCACCTTCGGCGACACCTTTTGTTTCAAAAACTCAATTACTTTATGATAATATTTCATCACCTCTTCAGAAGGCGCTCCAGTTACTTTATCCCTTGCCGGTTCCTTTGTGGGCCAATCTACCCTCTCTTGCACTCAAGCCACAAGTCTGGCGGAACAATAATCTCAAACAAGGTATTTAAGTCTTCCCAGAGACACTTTGCAAGCTTCAAGAATCTATCTGTCTGTTGATACCACTCGATCGGTTTTTCTCTTAACCTGGGATAATCATTCGTAAAGGACAAAATGTCTCCCCTGGACCAAGGCACATGCACCAAAACACCACCAGCTGTTTCTCTCATAGGTAGGATTTTCACTGTCTCTAAGTTTGGTGTGACTGTTGTTTCATTAGATACTGGACTATCTCTTTTCCCCTTATCTCTTTTCTTCATCCATCGGCCTTCCCATTTCTCTAGTGCTCCCCAAATTTGTGCGCTTTGCAGCAGCTCTTTCAAATGTGTCTTCATGCCTGCAGATCTCATGTGCTCAAAATCTTTTGAGTCAAAATCTAATCTGTAACTCCGTTTCAAATGTTTTGTGTTTCCAATGTCGATATTGTATTTGTCTGCCAAATTCGTTAATTTCTAGTGTACTTTGCCTACCTCTTTGGTGATTTTAGGGCATAAGTACCTTAATTCTGCCTCAGTGTAAGACTCCAACCTATTTACTCCCATTGTTCCATCCACCAATTCAGCAGCTTCTGCTCCTAGTCGTACTAGATTTAGGTATTCATCGTGTTTCTCTTTCTCAGGTTCGATTGCAGCTGCTGTAGCCCTTTGTGATGTGCAAGTTTTCTCTAACCACTCATTTAACTGTTGTACTGTAAAACCCTGCAGTGAAATGTTCCCTGCATGTATCATTGGAGTGTATGAGGTATTTGTACTCATAGTTTGGGGAGTCAGGACTCCCAATCCTGCTTGTCGCATTGCCTCAAGAGGTGCCCCTTTTGGACTAAGGTCCATTAAGGGTCTTGATTGTTCACAAGCCTGTCCTCTCTGGGCCATTATTTGTGGAGTTATAATAGGCCCTCCTCTTATCGTTTCATGAGTTAGGACTCCCTGTTCACACATCCTTATTTTCTCCTGTGCATATAACGGCACCGGGGGACCAACTGTAATCGGTAGTGATATAGCGGCAGGTGTATGGCCTGCTCCCAAGCTTCTTGGAGCTTCAACACCATAGGTCTGATCTAATAATCCTGGTGCAGGTTCTTTTAAAGGACCCGCTACTGGGTTATACCCAGGTATCAGTTTTGGCGGTTGTGATACTAACTGCGGAGTTGACTCAATCTGCATTAACCTTGGCTTTGTATATATCGGGTCTGGCTGCACCACCAAGTTCGTAGTAGTCTCAAGCACTGGAACATCGGGATAAATTATTTTTATCTGTGGTGGAGGCTGTAACTGTATTGGCGGGTCTGGAGCAGTGGGTACACTGACACCATTCTGTATCAAAGCTGTATCGCTAGTCTGCACTGTATCAGGAACACCCTTCTCTTTCGTCTGGTTCCCAGGATCCAAGCTAGTACTTGGAGCACTGTCGTTCACCGCGTAAGGTGGTGGACGATCATGTAACAGTCTATCCATAAACGCCTCATCATCTGAGTCATCCTCTTCTTCCCAAGATCTTTTATTTTCTTTGTGTTTGTCTGGTTCTTTGTCAGTTTTGCAAAAAGCTTTCTTTCCCTGTATTTCCTCTCCCAGGGTTATTGCCGGAAACAGCTTCAACCCATCCACTATTCCTCGTCTCCACATTTTGTTCTCATTATCCCATCTAGCCTCTGCATAGGATTTTTCTGCTCTTGTCAATCTCCTGTGAAATCTTTCTTGTCTATGTTTAAGAGCCATCAGGTCCCAAATTGCCAAAGCCTCATATTGTGCTGGTCGAGGAGGTGGTTGCTGCGTACTTAACATCCACCTCAGATTTTCTAAAACCTTTTGATTAAACGTTCCATGTTCGGGAAACGCTAGACACCCTCCTTTCTCTGTTAGTTTGCGCCATTGTTTTATCCATAAACACAGTGCAACACCCTTTTCCTCCATAACCGTGTAAGCTGGTGTACCCTCAGGTGGTGTAGGTTCCCCATCAGTTGCAACAATATACACATCTCCTTTCAATGTGCTTTTGAATGCCTTAACAAAATTCATTTTATTTTATTTTTACTCAGAAAACGGCTTAGTTCCCAGGACACTCTTCACCTACCCTTTGCTCAACCTATTGCCTCTCACGGACGGCAGCCAATCCGTGCGCGACCCCTCTCGACATCTGACCTATCCCAGCGCGGCACCACTGACGTCACACTCACACACACTGCAGCTGACAAAGTCGTGCGGCTTGTCCACACCTCACTAACTCCTTACAACTCATACAAACTAATGCAAATTATTGCTAGCACTTAAATGACAACACAAATCTGCCGGTTCACTACAGGAAGGGTAACACATTCGCTTCAGAACTTTACAGAGATTTCACTTGAAGCCTCGGCCGCTACTCTCTCCTTCTCAGTTCCCTCATACGCAAGCAGAATTCGACCTGCAAATCCTACTCTCGACTTGTCAATGACTCCTTCTAGTGCACTTTAGAACTTGTCAAATCTCCATCGAAGGTTACACGCATGCATTATAACTCGAAACTCGACCTGTCAACCACGCCCGATTGACCTATTAAACCGCACAGATTACAACATAAACCATTTTAACATCATACTCCGGAGTCTTAGACCTCAATAGGCCCGTATACAACAACCAACCACGTGGATAATTTTGAGCAACAAGCGCTGCATTCACATGAAGTACGCCGACTTCCCTACTCTCATGCTGTGGAGTACGCCCACTCCTTCTAAACAACACTTAATTTGGCCTAATCACACTCAAGTATTCACAATCACCTGCAAAGTGCATAAGATTTAATAAGCGCAAAAGACCCTAACCACACATACTATAGCGCCGAGAACATTCCCAACTCATTTAGGCAGACTCCGAGATCCCGGGAAAGCCCATGGCAGATCTAGCAACTCATCATCTTTCCAATTTGCATTATCACAAGAAAACAATTGAACAGTGAAACCGTCCTCTGCTACCAGAACTGCTAACGCGTCCGTCTATGTCAATTTATACACATCAGGACTCGTTTTAGGCCAATGAATCTTTGGGCCCAGTGGTGAGACACCGTAGGACGAGATAACTGATCAATCAATCAATATGTCAATAACATTGTTAACGTTTAACACCAAAATATCTCTTACTTTAGACATTAATAAACATTCGGCGCAACCATGACCTTTCAGTCATGAATAACCACACCTTAATGAAGTTTATGAGTTTTATTCCCTATTGATTACAATCTAGTAGCAAAGGCATTAATCTCAAAGTCAAAAAGCATATAAACACGATTACAAGATGACAACCACAATAAGCTTTCGATAATGCAAAGATCAGTAGCATAGACAATCAGATAGATATAAGCGGATTATAACACATCGAACTTTCTAAGATACTAGTTCAGCATAGCACCATGTCAGTCACGTCAGTTTGTCAGTCAGAATGAATACCTTATCTAACCTCTAATTAGCATTAGCATGTTGGGCGTCATGCAAAACAAATTTTGAACACCAATTTGGAAAACTTCTAGCTAAGGTCTCTAATAAAACATACAGCAGTTGGTACCTAGAAAGAAAGGCAAAATGAATTCTCATTAGCAATTTTATAATTACCCTCCTCTGATTAAGTCAGCATTCAGGATCAGTCTTCGTCTTCAGGACATCAGTTAGATCACCGTCAGTCTATCTAAGTTAAAGGCAAGACACTCTCCTCGTAAGGAGAAGAGTGTAAGGGGCAGTAATATGAGCAAGGATGGTTTGTCTAAGTCTCAAATCACAGAATAGTGTGACAGAGTTTCGGGATGCAATCAATATCATTCCCTACCTAATTGGCACCGTTTGTTCCCTGTCATGGGTTTTTATCCGTTTCTCGTGATTCATTCCCCCAAAATTCTATTGGTTAGTCAATACACCCCATCATTGTTAACCTATCAAATTATACATTAAGTAATGCATTTGTCATCTCTCGATATTGTCTTGTCTTCTGATTGGTCTTCATAATCGACTTTCCGTAGGTGGCATATCCGGGGTTACTTCATCATCTTGGCACACGTCTCAGGTTAAAAGTTCTCTTTCCCTCGTCTCATTGTCCTTGGAAGTATCTACAAATGTTTCGAAGCACAATCATTTTATACTAAAAGATGCTAGCATGCGGATGGGAAAATGTCCCCATGTTTCAAACTAATACAGAAAGAACAATAGCTGGGTCATGGTCGTTTGCAAGTCCGCACACTGAAGAGACAGGAAAAATATGCTTTTAATATGAGAGCTATACAGCTTCTGCTTGGCTCATGCTAACTTAAGATATACGAGTTCTAATGAATGCAGTTTTATACGTTTTAATGTGCTCTGTTAGGCAAACTATAAACAATTATTTCTTACAGTTGACATTAGTTTATACATATGAACGATTCTCCATATTTATGAATACGCTTTTAATGAATGTTTTATTAATACAGCATTGTTAGACATAAGCATTTCACGTCTATAATTTGTAATATCAAATACGCTCTCTCAGTACCACCCCAGAAAAGGTGTCAGATTGGCCTCTTGTAATAGTGTTGGCGGTACATAGTCTTCCACCTGGCTGTTGGCGGTTACCGCAGCCATGCTTGTTGCTACCGCCGTGGCGGTCGGAGTGTTAAAGTGGCTCTCTGTGTTGACGGTTTCCACCGTGGTCATAATTCCTTTTTTTTACTGCCAGCCTGTTGGCGGTATTACCGCTGTTTTATCACCGACCGCCAGGGTTGTAATGAGGACCCAAGTCTTTGGTGTGATAATCATCTCAGGCTATAAACGGCATACTGTATTTGCAATTTATTGGGTGTAATATGTATTGCCTATTTCAAGTTTGCCCTCAGAATGGGCCATGACATGCAAATTCTGATGTTATACTGGACATTTTTCCCTCTTTAAATTCTGGCAGGTATGATCTGGAGTAATTTACCAATGGGTGTAATCTTCATTGCATCCAGCAAGTACTGCTTGTGATAAACATTGTAACACTTGTAATTAAGAATCCTGTGCAAACAGATGTTTGTAAAGGGATTGTAATTTACAGGGACACTCATACATAAAAAGGGTCTGGCAATCACAAATTATACTTTGCTCTTCGAATATGATCTGCCTACAACACAAAACTACACTATAAGGCAATGAACAGTTATCATCACGCAGTCTTAGGAGATACACAAAAGCCCTTATGGAAGAAAAGATCTAAGAGCTGCTCTGTGCATCAGGCACCCAACCTCATAACTAACTGCCACTTTTTGGTAATCGCTAAGTCTTAAAACACAAATGCAAGAGAGTACAAAGGTATTGGAGCAATATGAACGAAATACAGAAGAGGTCTCACAACAGGGTGGACCACTTCTAGCAAGCATAGAATAGAAGAAGCATGTAGAAGTAAAAAAAGAGCAGACAGACCAACCAAACCAATTGAAAAAGCAAAACAAACAGACAAAACTAAAAAAGTAGGTAAGCAATTGAAATAAGGTATGAGAACAAGGAATTCTGGAATACAAGGCAAAGGTATCTATAGTCCAGACAATAATAGGGCTGATACAATTAAAGCAGAACAAGGGACTCTGGAATATAAGGTAAAGAAATCACAGCATTTGATAAGGAATAGGGACAGAAGAACTATAGAGCTAAGCACAAGAACCGGGACCACAAGAGCTATAGCAGCAAGACAGATAGTGGGATATGAACAATGAATGAGTAGAGCACAGAGGAAAAAGGACATAACCTTCAATCATAGCAGCAATTCAAAGTCCTTGTACAAAGATGGTGGCAAGAACCTTGAACACTGAGCTCAGATGGATGAAGTAGCAGTCACCTCAGGGTAGGAGCACATGTTAGGGAAAAGGCCTGGGGAAAGGACTTAATTAAATGCTTGGAACCATAGCTTCATCTAAATAAGGAAGACTGAAATGAAACTTGGAGAGGGAAAGACTAGAGAAACCAGAAGTCAACAAAAGGAAAACAAAGAAACCAGTAGCAGAGTTGCTCTTCGTTCTAGGCAGACATTTTGAATGTTTTACTAAGAACTCATTAACTTTTAGCAACACAATAGGAACATGTATTAGATCAAAATAGGCATAATAGGCAGGACCTTGTACCTGAGTAAACATTGAACCATTTAATGGATAGTCTTCTTTTCTAGTGTCTCTTATTTATGTAGAGTTGGTAAAAGAACTTAGCTGAGGGATATTGCCCAAATGTGTAACACATATGAAACGGTTTCCCAAGTACATGGAATAAAGCAGCAAACTAGAATTTCTAACTCATTGACAATACAGGTATTTTGCAGTTATTTAGCCCATGCAAATTCACAATTTAATATATTTTTATTTCAAGAAACACTTACGTGTACTTCGTTAATGTCAATTGTGCAGAACCTCACATTGTAATAGCGATGAGCCAACTCCTGTCAAATAAATATAATTAAAGTATGAAGTGCAAAATGTTAACGTGTTTTAAAACCAAGCCAATCTAGAGTCATCATGCAAGTATTTTACCTTCATCAGTTGATCTGACAGTCCTATTTTACATACCATTGTTGACGTAAAGATAAATCCAGCTAAATCACATAATCTTAAAATTAGGGTTTTTGGTTTTGCTTCATTATTTCTGGGTTTGGGGTTAAACTTATTCATAGAACAAGCTGCATAATAATTGTCTGGAATTCCAAATGAGCCTTTCTCAGTGAGTGGTTTGTCAAAAGACAGGGTGTGTCATGGTATTATGTTGAAATTGGGTAATGTCTCAGCAGTGAGGTATGTAAAAAATTGGTAGGAACATGAACAGAGATTTAGCTATATTTCTGTAGGCTCAGCATTTTCGGGGGCTGATCAAAATTACTTTTTGCCTTACTTCTCCATGTTTTACTGATCTAATTTTTGTTGGCCTTAGGACTCTGTGCAGTTTACCAGTGCTAACCGGTGCTAAAGTGTGTGTGCTCACTCTTTAAAACATGGTGACCTTGGCTTATCCCCAATTGGCCTATTTAATTTACTCATAAGTCCCTAGTAAAATGCAACTACATGTACCCAGGGCCTGTAAATTAAATGCTCCAGTGGGCCTGCAACACTTGTTGTGCCACTTAATAATAATAATAATAATAATAATAATAATAATAATATTAATGACGACAACAACAATAATGATAATAATAATAATAATAATAATAATAATAATAATAATAATAATAATAATAATAATAATAATAATAATAATAGTTATTGTTAACATCCTCATTCATTTTATTATGCATCATTATTAAAAGCAATAGCATACATTAGCCCATTTTGAAACTGCTACAGCAAAATTCAATAAAACGTTTGAAGACATTGATAGTAAAATTCAAAGTGTTACAATTAAAGCAGTTCACTGTGTCCTAAGTTAAAAAAGAAGTTCAATAAGGCGTCAATAAACTTAAAACAACAGAACCTTACAGTTTTCCCGTTTTTTTTTTCCCAAAAGCTTCAACAATTTTGCGAAATGACAATTCAAAGTGATATCCTTTGCCTTAAAGCATGCAATCACTGCCTGCCTGCACAAACAAATACCACATTGATTAAAAGGTGCTCTTAACAATGCCCTCCTCTCGTTTATAAGACCAGGGCATACACAAGTTATATGAACAACGTTTTCCTCCCCAGTTTTACACAATCTGCAGCACGCCATTTTAGTATCCCAGAGCCAGGGTACAGTGTGAGTGTGGTCTGGAAGAAGGCCAATGTGCTATCTGATAAAGTGTTCTTTTAGATGCCTGGACCACTGAGCTTCCAGGTAGGGCCGGGGTTTAAGAGTTTTATAGTCATTTAAAAGCATTGAGGCATGAGATTTGCTTGTTAGATCCTCTTCGTCTTTAACCGTAGAGATTGTTTTGCCAACAAGGCAGGGTGCAATGCATTTAAAAAGTAAACCAAGCAACTTTAAGTATTTTATGACGTGATAGTGAAAAACTCTTAAATTCGTCTTTCACTATAGGAAGGGCTACCTCACCCATAGGATATCATTGGGCTCCTTAATACAACTAATAAGGATAGCTTTCCAAAAGGAACAGATAACCAGTTCCTGGTTGGTATTTTTGGAATTGAAATTAAAAATCCTCTTTTATGATAAAGTCTTATTTTGAATTACAGTGTAGAAAATGAAAAATTTCGAAATTTTGCATTTTCCTGCCTGAACAATTTAGTGGTGAACAGTTTCAAGAGCATACATGGTGCGTTGAAGTTTACAAGATATGGTTCAACAGATTGGTCAGGTGAATCAGTTTAAAAAAAGTTTTATTTAGTGTAATTGGATATTTTATGGTAAGGCTTTGAAAATGCATAATATTACCCATGTGCCTTGCTATAAAATTGAGATTTGCCACAGCAGATAGGTAGAAAATCATAATTTTGTTAAAAGACATGAATGCTAATTCTATTCTACTCAGATATGAACAGATCTTTTTATTGCTAATGATGCGCACATTTCTTTTCAGTATTGCCCTAAAGAGTTGGATGCGTAGAAGGAAAAAGACGAGAATGAAGGAAGTCTTTTAGGAGGAGTTTTCCCTACCTAATGTGCTTGATAATATGGAATCCCCCAGTTATTGGCTAATCCTTCAGAACTTCACAAATGATCAAAAGGTGATTCCGATCCATTTAAACCAGACCAAAACAGGGAGGTTTGGTTGACTGTTTTGGAGCCTCCTCTTGTAATTGATCAGGTGACCAGCTTTTTATTATTCCATGTGAAGGACAAAGAGGCAGTATTCTTCTATCTGCCACCTGAGACTTGCAATTCTGATGCAACAAATGGGCACGTGGTTTACCACAGCTGCAATTTTGAAAACGAAACCAGGGGAAACCATTAGACATTCAAAGAAGGAGACTGAATATGTAAAACAATGATATGACCGAGAAGAAGTTTAAAAACAAATTGCTGGAGAGAGCTCCTTCTCTGCCTGAGTGACTGTGAGGTAAACTCCTCAATGTCTTATGCCACTGTGGTGACTGTCACTCCTCCCATGATCCTTTTTGGATTACAGTTTGGCAGGTAGGACGCACTGCTCCCTAAGCACTTTGACTGCAGGGAGATCCACAACAGTGCTGGTGGGATGCTGCATTCCCCGATCAAACTTAGTGCTCTGCAGCTGGTCTGCTGTGCAGTCTACCTGGCTGACAATTTTCTCTGTGGGAGGCTTCCTTCAAGAGAGGTATACAGCGTCTCCATAAACCTCGCCTTTCTTCTTCCCAGCAGGTTGTATGATGGATTCACACATGCCTGAACCACGCATGCCTTAAGACCGTGGTCACAACGACTGCGTCTTTACCATGCATGCCTTTACCATACATGCCTTTACTATGAATTTTGTTGTAAAAGCATGTTTGGTAAAGGAACATGTATGTTAAATTGTCCCCTTTCTGCCCCCTTACACCTAAAACCATACTCGTCAATCCACCATACCTCAGCACTTAAAACTGCCCCTTCCACCTCCCTACACTGAGCCCTAAATGTAACCCCACCCTGCCCTTAAAACTACACCGCCCCCTCACCCCCTGAACACTAAAACCTACCCCACCCTGTCCTGAAAACTACCTTGACCCCCTGCCATGAACCCTAAAACCTACCACACCCTGTCCTAAAAAGTACCCCCACCCTAAACCCTAAAACCTACCCTGCCCTGTCCTAACACCTACCCTGATTGCCCACCCCACCCTGAATTCTAAAAACCTCCCCCACCCTGTCCTCAAAATTACCCCAACCCTCTACCCTGAACCCTAAAACCTATTGCGCCCTGTCCTAAAAACTACCCCAACCTGAACTCTAAAACCTACCATGCCCTGTCCTCAAAACTACCCTGACCTCCTGCCCTGAACCCTACAACCTACCCTGCCCTGACATAAAAATAATCCCCAATCCCCTTCCCTCAACCCTAAAACCTACCTTGCTCTGTACTAAAAGCTACCCTGACCTCCTCTCCCCACCCTGAACCCTAAAACATATCCTGCTCTGTCCTAAAAACTACTCTGATGCCCCGCCCTGAACAAACCTACCCCACCCTGTCCTAAAAACTATCCGACCCTCACTTGTCCTAAAAATTACCCCAACCCCCCCAAACCTGACTCCAGCCCCACTTACCTCTCTCTCCTCTGCTCTCTGTTACTTCCTGTTCCGCCTGGACAGCTAGACCACTCTCTATGCCTTCACCACGCATATGCATAATAAAGGCATGTGTGTTAAAGGCATGTGTGCTAAACACATATGTGTGATAATGACAGCGTGCTAAATGCATTGCATTGCATTGACTGAGTTGTAATTGATGTTTCCCTCCCTGGGTTCCTCAGTGGGGACTTCTGGGAAGGTATATACTCCCCAATTCAAGATGGCCACCACTTCTCAAGCTCTTAATGGAATATTGCCAATATAAGATGATGAGCATTTCCTGCTCCTGTCCCCTGGATTTCAATCATTCTTGTTTCCTGTTACTACTGCCATTCAATCCCTACAGGTGCCAGCTTCTCTCCTTTGCTTCCAAAAGCTGCTCCAAACAGTATTTTCTTCTTCAGGCTGTCTTGTTTTTCCTTGAGTCATGTCACCTCAAGCCTGCCCTGGAGCTTTGCCCGTCATCTGCTGAGGTTTCAGACTTTGAGCATTTTTCCTCTCTGAGGCTCCAGCTGGAAGGTACCAACCTGGTATTTGTGGCAATGTGGCTAGTGGAAGGGTTCGCCTGTACCTCTGTTAGACTAAGGGCCTGATTTAGATCTTGGCAGAAGGGAATACTCCCTTACAAAGATGATTGATATTCAGGCCACCGGATTACAAACCAATTATGTCCTATGGGATAGTAATACGGAGGACCCGATATTCATCACACTTGTGACAGAGTATGCCATCTGCCGAGATCTAAATCAGGTCCTAAGTCTGTAAAGACCTGGATGTCCAGACCTTGAAGCAGCCTGAGAAAATCCACTAGGCACCAGTCCCTTGACAAAGTAATTACAGCAGAATTCAAGGTAGGTTAGCACCTAGAGATACAGCATTCTTTAACATTTCAAGAAATATTGAGTTACACCCACAGTATACACTTACTAATTGTAGAACAAATCATGGTGTCATTCCTCAGCTACAATATTGGACTTTGTGGTGGGGGAAGATATTCACACCTATGCTTACTACAGACACTGTTTGATTGTCGTTTACTCACTGAATGGGACAGTTTATCATCTTTCATGGGACTCAGTCACCTACTGCTCGTAATGGAGTTGCAGTGAACACAAATGTGTTGATGACAGTGTGTGTGCGTGTGTGTGTTTGTGTGTGTATATGTGTGTGTGTCTGTGTGGTCTGTGTGTGTGTGTGAGTGTGTGTGTGTGTGTGTCTGTGTGTGTCTGTGTGTGAGGTTGAACGGGGGTACTAGCACTCTAGAGGGCCGTTTCACATACTACTTTCTGTGTCTCTGTCTTTGTGCAGATGTGTCTACTCCCAACCCCTCAATCTCTCTTCACTATGGAGATGTGTGCAGGGGAGAGCATCAAAAGGAGCATTTGATTTGGATGAAATGTCAATTTTCCCAATGTGGTGGCTATGAGGGGAACGTATTGCAGCCCTCAGATAGAATGTTTGTACAGCAGACAAGGGGCAATGGGAAGAGGCTGCATCTTTTGGCAGAAGCACTAGCAGTTTAGCACCAGAGAACGAGAAAACAATACTCAGAGTGTGCTGCAGCTGTGCTTCATACACCTTTCTGTGGGATCTGGTCTTGCATAGCCTTGGGAGTGTTAAGTGCCCTCTTGCTACCCCACCCACTCTGACCTTTCTACAGAGCTCCTCTTCTTGCTGTTGGGCCAATGACAGGCAACAGTAGATGTGGCAGCTCATAACTTCTGAGTTCCACTTCTCTTGAAGGACTCTTCTCAAATACAACGTTTTTTTTTACCATACACTGCATTGTTTGTACATGCATATTTTACTGCGTTAACCAGTACTTCATTTTTCAACTCATTGTCTGGCTGTTGACCACTGAAGCCTTTTTACAATCTTCTTTAAGAGGGCTTGAGATGTCAAATGTTAGAGTGAAGTAAAAGAAAATATACATTGAATCATGTCCACATTATGTCTACCCTTTGTATTTAGACCTATTGCATACATATCAACTTGCCCACATTTGGCGAGAGTCACTTCTTTGTAGTTCTATTCACCCATCTGACAAACAAAATGCCTCCATAGACTTTAATGAGGTCACACGATTTTCAACCCTATATAACCTTCTCTAAAGTTTTTATTTCCCATTCACTTTAGTGGCAAACCCTCTTCAATGCCAGACTTCTCCAGCATTTTTAAGTGAAGAGGTTGATAGATGTGCTACCGGGGCCATCTACAATTGGGTTACTACACAATGTTTGTCTTTATTTCTACGGTCTAGCCAAGGACATGCTCTCCATTGTTGGTATTCCAAGTGAGACCATTTATGGAAGCAGGTTTGTGTCCTGAGATAAGTACTTCAGAAGTGCTGTTGCAGTTTCAAGACTATTTTATCACTGAATAAAAAGCAGTAAATTTGCAAATCTATGTATAGACATGATTGCTTTGTTCTACTCATTTTAAAGTGTCACTCAGAGAGCAAAACATATATCACTGATAAATAAATAAATATATATGTATATAAAACATAGAAGTGTCATACATAAACAAACCGAAAACCTGCCATCTCTGCTTGCTTCCAGTTACAACAACAGTGTTATATTACCAGCATGGTTATCCCAGAAGCAGAGCTGGTGGGAAAAATGGCTGCTTGTTATTTTGCAATCACTTTTCTTGCCAAATACAGTGAAGCCAACCTTACCTCAGTTAATTTGTACAAATCCCTATTATTTGTTGTGAGCTGGCTTGAATACACATTCCTTACAGGTTTCTTTCGTCCCTTACTAATTGAGGGCATTCTACCTTTCTCAAATTTAGATTTCATTCAAGCTTCTGGACAGATCTTTGATTATACTTTAGAACTATGTATCAATCCTCTTTGGCTCATTCACTATTATGAGTGTCCACAATACTTTTCACTACATTGGTACTGCTGATAGATGTTCCCCCTTGACAGTTCTAGTAGAAGATTTGCAGCCATTTTATTCGCTGGTACTATCTTGAGTCCTAATCCTGAAAGCCAAATTCAGTAGTTCTCCTGTATTAGACACCAGAAGTAAAACTATCTTAGGTTTTGCGTTGCTTCACTTTTGAGGCACAGCCCAACGTATTATCCTTTTTGCCATTTACTAATCCATGCAAAGCCCCTTTGTGTGACTTTGCATGGTTTAGTAAATACACAGTAACAGAAATCATCGAAGCATTCCATGGGTGGAACATGGGTACTCCCATGCATCCCCCAATTTATTTTGGATCATTCCCAGATTAACTAAGGTGGGTAATCCTGGGAACGCATTAAAATGCCATGCCTCCTTGAACCAAATGTAATGAGGAGAAATATCTCTGTTTCTCCTGGTTACTTCCTTTTTCGATGTGTAATGCATCCTGCAGCACACAGAAGTAGAAGCATGCCTTTAAGGCTTATTTTTGCGCAGGAAGGTGTCCCTTCTTGCACAAAAAAAAGCCTGCCTGTATTGGTGCTGCGCAGCACACATTGCACCAGTGATAGGAGACACTAGAAATGCACCCTATCTTAGTAGATATGCATCATTTCTGTTGTCTCCCTTTCATGCAACACAGCACATCAACTCGGCTTGCTGCCCTGCTTTGCATTAAACATAAGTAAATCTGTCCCTCAATGTGCAGCTGATCTAGCCAGTCTATAGCTTAGCACAATTAAGGAATTGTTTGCCATACTTACCTGTGATATCTGGTCAGTAAAATGGATTGTCACAACCAAGGAATATTCCCTACATTGCGAACAAAGGTACATTAATTCAAATATTCGATTTAATGCCCTATTTTGAACTCACGCAGAATACTTGCACTTTAATTTTTCACAAAATACATAGTACGTTTTGTAGGTTATTTTTACAGAGAACACTTACATTAAAAGAAGAACTCATTGCTCTGCAATGGCCACAGTTTTTTGAAAGAAATTCCGCAACTACGAGCTTGGAACCAGCATTATGCAAGAAATTATAAAAATCGTCCTGTAAAAAATGATAACACAATTACTTACAATGTTGACAATTTGGTACACAATTTTGAGACAAATGTTTACAATTGAAAAACTGATATGAAAATGTTGAGTAGCTCCCCGGTTACCACAAGAGCTACACATATATGTTGTTGATACCTGTAAGGGTTGTAAGCTAGAAACTGTGACCCATATTATCATGGGGTTTATGTCACCCTTGCGCTCTCTTGCTTGGCACAGGGGCGTGCAAGGATGATGCAAAACCCTGAATGATATTTACCAAGCCACGCAAGGCCACCTTGCCTGGCCCTGCATGGCTTGGTAAATATGGTGCAAATCACTAACCTGCGTTACTCTGTCCCAGGGAGACGTATTTTGGGCATTTCCAGATTTACCATTAGTAGTAGACCTGGGAAATGCGTTAAAATGCTATGCCTCCCCAGGGGATACGTAACAAGGAGAAATAGCAGTATTTCTCCTTGTTTTTCCCTCTGAAGGAAAATGCTTTTAAGGATTGTTATTGTGTAGGAAGGTGTCCCTTCCTGCACAAAACCAATCCTGCCTACAGCAAAGGGACCCTTGCACTATGGTGTAAGGGTGCCAGTATTGTAGGCAGGCAGCACATTGTGCACCAGCGAAGGCAAAGAGCAGAGAAGCGCTGTATAAAGTAAAATATGGTGCATTCCTGCCCTCTCCCTTTCATGCAGCGCAACACAGCATGGTGGCTTGTTGCACTGCATTACATGAAAATTTGATAAATATAATCTGCAGTTCTTTCACGTGACTTGGTGACGTCATTCCTAATATACTTTGACAGTTGTTCAAATAACTAGCTGAAGTGCATCTTATATGAGAAACAATACCCCAAAAACACGTCCATTAAACCCATGGAGTCTGTGTGTCCTCATCATGACTAATTTTATTCATTGTGTGTAAAAAAGGCCACTGGTAACAAATCGTCTCCTGTTCATCATCACAAAATAGATCCTCAAATCAGATTATTGGATTTCATTTTGAACTCTTTGGACTTCTATGAACACCTGCAGCAGAGCAACTGGATTTACCCATAATTATTCAATTAAGTATAGAAAATGAAAATGTGTCTATGCCTTGGGGGTATTCCATGAGGTTTGTAATGTGCTTTTCTTGGTAACATTAGTAGTATCAATAGAAGAGAAGTAGCTCTTGATTCATTTATTAACCACCCCTTTCAACTGGTAAAGTTTGCCAAGAGTATCGGTCTCATGTATAGAACGCGTAATACAATTCATGACCTCTCAAACCAAAAAGATGCCTTCAAAGTGGACTTATGACTCAAAACGTCAGAGAACTAAGAAGTAATAATTAACAAGCAGCTGCCCCCACCTTATGTGGCAACGCATTACAAATTTAAAATATGTTGCATCATATTGAACTCGAAACTAAATAAACTATGGGTGGAATTACTGTATTAAACCCAGCCTATAGTAATTACTCTTGGATGCATTCTAGTCTATCATTTTTCTGCACACGTTCCAACTACAGGCAGGGACCAACCTTAGGCAAATCATACTTGGTTCTGTTGTAATACAAGCAACCCAACCTGAACTGCACAGTCTTGTTCCTTTTGAACTAGAACAAAACAAAAACTGGTTTCAATCTAGATGGACTTCATCAGTTAGGAGCAGCTTGTGTCCTTTCGCACTATGAGCACAGGAACCAGCACATAGCTTAGAGAAATGAACCTATAACAATTAAGTATCTATGCCAAGCCCCTGGGAATTCATATCAAATTAGCTCCCAGCTTCAAAACACACATTATTTAAAAAGACCAAGACTTTCAGTTGTCAGCTGAGCCTGCTGCAGAGTGAATAATTTAATCATAAAGAGTACATGAGAACAGCAATCGAGGCCAGGGTCGGTCCTCCTCACGACCATGAAGGCAACGTCTTGCTAGACAGTGTACCAAAGGCGTAAAAATTGATCCCAAAAAGTGTCCTTCATAAAGTGGATCAACTTTTTAATGGCTTGAGGAAAGTGAAAGAATAAGTTGAGCACAAAGAGTCCTTCAGTTGTTTCCTTTGCCTGCAAGACTGTTTTAAGTTGTTGAAGATGAATTGCACTTTACTGACAGTGGACTACATAGGGGTGCCAGGAGGAGTTTCTGCCCTTCTTCTCTGGGACCTTTCAGAAGTCTTTTACATAGTGAATCATTAAACACTCATCTAAAGAATTAAGGAAGCCAGAATATAGGGCTGAGCTCTCATTTAGATCACATGTATCAAACAGAACACATATTAGGTATACCTCCCTATTCTCGTCTAAATCATACAAGATTAAAGCAGGAATCCTTCAAGGCTCAATCATCTCACCAATGCTTTTAAACTTCTACATTAAATCAGTACCAGATCTGATTGATGGTTTTGGCATCACCTGCAGGTACCTCGGAAATTGTAAAGCCCAAGGGACATTACATCAAAACTATTTGATTGCCTCCAGGCCGTTGACTCGTGGATGACATGGAGAAACCTCCAATTGAATGCTTCCAAATCCAAGAAACTCACCCTGACAACTAGAAAACATACAACCCTCTCTGCGCGTGGTCTGCTGATCGAGGACCACCTCCAAAAATATTTAAGGAGGTAAAAACCCTTGGAATTACCATGGACACAAATTGTCAATGGATTCACAAGTGGATAGGGGAGCTAAATCAAGCTTTCGCACAATGAGAACACTGTGACACATCTTCCCTCACCTCGGATTACCACACACGTTTCAAGCTACCATCTCTCTTGTCCTATCAAAATTGGACTATGTTAATAGTATGTATCATGGCTCAACTATGCCAACTATGAGACGACTACAAAGAATTCAGAACACTGCCGCTAGACTTCTTCTACATGTAAAGTCACAAGCACACATCTCTCCTAACTTGAGGGTGCCATATTGGTTACCAGTTGCCAGGCAATCCTCCTTCAAACTGCTTTGTATTACACACAAAGCTATACTTGGCCTAGGACCATTCCTTATCAGGAAGAAAATCACCAAATACATACAACAAAGGAACCTACTCTCAAGAAGGGTTCCCCATCTCATAGTTCCTACGTACAAGAAAAAAAACATGGGTGTAACATCTTTCTCTATTCAAGCAGTCAAACTGTGGACTTCCCTACCCGCAAACATAAGATCTACAGACAGCCATCTGCACTCCAGAAGATTATTCAAAAGCTGGCTCTTCCCCCTATGACAACTATACTTACTACTCAAGAACGTACCACAACAGTATACTCAGACATGCCAAACTATACTTCTCACAGTGAGGGAATGAGCTGTCCTTATA
This sequence comes from Pleurodeles waltl, assembly GCF_031143425.1. NCBI lineage: Eukaryota > Metazoa > Chordata > Amphibia > Caudata > Salamandridae > Pleurodeles > Pleurodeles waltl. The sequence goes on from NC_090437.1 coordinate 468,001,344, forward strand.
CAAATACAAATCATTGTAATTTGAACTGTGCCTTCTGCTATAAGCAGATACATTTATATTAGGGAAAACTGCATATTACACTAGGGCCTGCTTGTGTATGTTAGACAGTGTCAGGATTGCTTCTTCTATGTACATATGGGTGCTTATGTAGAGGGTTACGCCCGCTACAAATAGCCACAGTAAATGCCATGCATATATTTATGTATATGTAAGTTAATTGCAGTTATTTGAAACCATTTAATTGCACCACATGAAAAATGTAGATAGCATACCAGTTAATATTCTGCTTCAATGTACATGTAGGTATTTATATAGAGGCGTTTAATCAAGCAAACAAAACTTTAATAAGCATCATGTCTATTTATATGTGTGTGTGTGGGTGTGTATACATGATGCTTAGTAAATTTTTATTTACTTAAACCCCATTTTTTATTTACTTAAACCCCAAAACCCAAATCCACTCCCATCATTATATCCCTACTCAAAACTCTACTAAGCACAAGAAATCAAGAGCACAATCCTAACACAACTAACTCACAAGAAAGAAAAGAATTGAATGAACCTACTAATCTTGGGTTCCAGAAAAGCATGCTACCAAGCTTGTGACCAAGGAGCATTTCAATGCTTCATCAGTGATCGTAAGTGCCATATGAATACATTTACAATTACAAACCGTGAGGGAGAAACTGTTCTGTTTACCATATGAGGGGGACCTGGAGTGCAGTTTGACCAAACACAGGTTAAGAGAACAATACTGGTGACTGGTAATGGAAAGGAAGGTAGAGGAAGTGGTTAGAGACTGTTTGGCATGTTCCAAGGAAGGCTGATAAGAGTAAGTTAGTAGCGAGACTCCTTTGTCATCTGTGCAAGTGCCAAGACCGATGCACAAATTAGGCATAGATATTTTAAGGTCTTTCAAAACTTTTCAGCCCTCTGAAAGTAATGTACTTGTGCTGTTGGATTACACAACAAAAGGGGTGACTACCAAACGTTTTGGTGCTGTAATGTCCAAGGAAGTAATCAATTTCCTGAAAGAAGAGTTTTCTAAGGAAGGGGCATACAGAAGATTTTGTGAATGGCAGTAGGATGCAATTTCTATCCCAAGCAGTGTAAACATTTTTCTGGGTTAGTCCATTTCACACTAGCACACAGCACTTTATTTTCTGCAGGCAAATGGATTGACGGAGGCGATGCATAAAAAGGTGAAAGGGTGTATGCAGAGATCACTGGAAATTAAGGTGTCTTCAGTGAAAGCCTTGAGGTAGACTTTGTGGGTGCATAGGACCATGCCCCATTCTGTGACTGGCATCACGCTATTTGAATGTTTGAAAGAGAGGAAGGCTCGGACCCCTAGATGGTTATCATTGTGAAACTCCACTGGATGTTCTAGTTTGCAAGAGAGAGGGGAATATGCCAAGAAAGATATTAAAGATGATTTGATTTTCTTCATGGTACCAAAAGTGTCAGCGGGTGTGTAGAAGGAATTGATTTTCACAGTTACGGGAATGACTCACATAGTCAGCAATCAAACATTGCTCCAATCCCGGAGATATGTTACAGTAATTCAGAACCTTTGAAATATCAGATTTCATGTAGCAGGAGAGATATTGTGTAACTTTTGTTTTGCAAACTAGGCCAATATTGCTGGATTGACTTTTCTGTAATAGTAATATAATTCATTCACACCAAAGTATTTTCAAACGCTAATATTTGACTGACGTCTCCTGTTCGTCCTACTATATAAATGTAATTTAATTTTACTTGCCAAGGTACAGTTATTTTTTTCAGGGAAAATTATAGAAAATTAACCAACAATAAGGATACCAGATTAATAATATGATTGCAGGAGACATCTCCATGCATCTTAAAAGTCACAGGTTTGAATTCCCATAAATGCCCAAGATATTTATCAATACCAAGCCATTGAGGGGCAAATTTGCTAAGATTTTGTGTTGGGGTTGCATTACTTTTGTGGCATAGTCAGACGCAAAATATTTTTTGTTATTAACTAAGCCATATAAAGCAACTTTGTGTGGCTTTGTGTGGTTTAGTAAACACAAAGTAACAGAAAGCAGCACAAAGTGCTGCCTTACCTTCTATTGGCAAGGTGTTCTATGGGTGGGGCATTGGCGATCCCATGCATCCTCCCATGGATTTTGCCACATTCCCAGATTTACTAAAGCTAGTAAACCGAAGAAAGTGTCAAAATGCCTTGCCTTCCACAGTGAGGCATAAAACGGATAAATATCTCTATTTCTGGTTGATAATTGCTCTTTTTATGTGTGCTGAATTCTACAGCAGACATACAAAGAGTAATATGTTCCTAAGAATTGATTTTGTGCAGTTGCTGCACAAAAACAAACCTGCCCATAACGCAGGAATCCATGCAGCATAGGGTGCCTGTATTGGTTCCAAGTAGCACATAGTGCCCCAGTGCTAGGAGACAGCAGGTATTCACCATACATTTGTAAAATATGGCACATTTCTGCTGTCTCACCTTTCACGCAACAAAGCATAGCATGTGCGCCTTATGTGAAATGTAAGTAAATCTTTCCCCGAATATTTAACAATGGGGTGGATAACACTAGAAACTTAAAATTAAAATACTGAAAAGGCCCATGCTGTTAAATGCTGTTTAAAAACCCACGTTAGATAGCATTAGACAAATAATCCCTCCACCTCTTTCTTAACTTTCTAGAAGCCTTGACATCAAAAAGTCTAAAAGAACATTAAAATGTAGCCCTTCTTACCCTGCAATGAATTACTTCGGCCATGGTAAAATCTGTCTGTGTTCTTTTCCAAGCAAAACGAGTGGTTGCTGCCACGATGTTTACTACCTGAAGTAGGTTTGCCACCGTTCTGGTGACATCATAATGGCCTTTCTCAGACAATCGATAGTCGTCAGCCAATCCGAGAGCACCGTTTCTCTGGTGCCCACTCACAGTCAAAAATACAAAAAGTGTGTGTCAAGTGTGTTGAGATCTTTGAGAAGTTGAAGCACGCCTAGAAAATGCAGCTGCAGAGACAGCGCATTCATTTAAAAAATGTAAACTATGGCTTAACTAGAGAAATATTGCTAATTGCAGATTGATGACATAAAAAGCGGAGCTGAATTGTCGTTAATTAATGTGGAAAGGAAATTACTTAACATGGAAAAGAAAGGGTCTGTGAAGTGAAATAAAAGTTAAGTGCACACGCGTACCATGAGCCTTGTTAAAACAGACCATGATGTAAAGTACTGTGTCTATAAAGATATTTACTGCCCCTACAACACAGTAAGTTTGAAAGTTATGAAAAGTGAGCAAATGAAAATATTTTTAGCACATAGATCTTAGATACTGACCACTTATGACCACTTTCCCTGGTGGTCTGATTATAAAATCAACATTTTATTAAATGTGAACTAACGTTATAACAAAAATACAGACGAGATGTCCACTGATTTTTGGGCTCGATTAACATACTGTTTTCATATAAACCGGGAGTAAAACAACTGTTCCAAAACAAAAATTTGTGTTAATTTGCAATTTTGATAATCACAGAATAGACTCTATAAAAGCACAGACAGTACTTAATTTGTGCTGTGTTTTAAGGTGCAGGGCACCGGGAGTTGTTTCCTAATACCGAAATTTATTTTTGACAGTCCACCACATGGTCTCTATTTTCTTAGCACAGCACATAATTTAACAAATAGTAACAACTGACTATACATAAAAAAATGGAATCACCAGGTCGTGCAGGCCAATCTTGACCCCCGGATGATCTGGTATTTTATTGGGTGAGGTAGAATGGCTGAAACTGTGACATTTGGTGGAGTGTGGGCTTCAACGGCACTAGCGTTTGCCAGCTCTTTCTGGAACTATTGACGCTGCAATGTGCAGTGGACTTGAATGAAAAGCCTGGGCCATGGCACTTTTTTTTGTACCACCAAATTAAGCTACACTCAGATTCCATTCTGCTTACAATTTTATAACTATGGAGGGTATTTTCCAGTTCACAAGAAGTCATTTGGACTATCATTCACTTTAAGCATCTTTCAAGCGATGATGGGTGAGGTATTTAGAGGAATGGACAATGTTATATTTTTTCAAGATGACATCCTGGTCAATGCACAATCACTCAGAAAACATGCCACTGAGACCTGGGACAGCATCAATTCCCTCTCCCCCTTTGTCATCTTCCTCACCAAACCCTAGCTTAAACACTTATCCACACCCAACATCACCTCAGTTACTCCTGATGGCTACAAGAATGCACACTGGGACCACATCAACCATCCAGGCAGTAGAATTGCCATCATCCACAAAGAAACCATCCGCGCACCACAGCCTCAGACAACACCACCTCAACCATGGAATAACTTAATTTCCAACTCCAAACAAAGGGCAAAACCACCACCAGAGGCACCCTCATCTACTGACCTCCAGGACAATCCCCAATTTCTGGGACTCCACCAACAAATTCATCCCCCCACTCCCCGTGGAGTCCAAACTCTACATCTTCCTCCGAGACCTCAATTTTCAACCTTGGCCTCACTCAACCAATGAACAACCCCACACACAGCGCAGGACACACACTCAACTCGAACTTCACGTCCAGCGACTGAGTCAAGTACAGCCATGTAAATGAGATCACCTCAACAGACCATACCATTGTCCACTTCACTATCACAGGATGCCCCGCCACCACCACCAAACCTTCCAGCACATAATACCGGAGCTGGAAAAAAGTATCAGAGAGACAGTGGACCAACTCCTTCAACACCTCCCACCCTGACACCGCCACCAACTTAGAACAGGTTGTCAAGAATTCTCTACCTGTATCTCTTATTGTGCTGGCAGAGTCATCCTCATCAAACCCACCAAACTCAAAAGATCCATAAAACAGGCCAGTTGGTACACTATATTCAACCTTGGGAGCAAGACGATCAGCAACAAGCTCACCACCATCTTCAACACATCCATCTCCATGGCCACCTTCCTCGATTAATGGAAACACACACAAGTCAAACCGCTTCTCAAGAAACCGTCCGCCAATCCCAGTGAACCCAAGAACTACCGTCCCATCTCTCTGCTCCCCTTCCTCACTAAAGTCCTTGAAAAAGCCATCAAATGGCAGCTCACAGAACACCTAGAGAACAACAATCTTCTAGACACCTCTCAATATGGATTCTACACCAACCACAGCACTGAAACTGCCCTGAACGCTGCCACCAATGACATCACAACCCTCCTTCACAAGGGAGAAATGGCTGCCCTGATCCTTCTCGTCCTCTCAACAGTGTTCAACACCATATTGCACCACACCCTTGTCAATAGGTTCCATCACTTCAAAATCCAAGGGGACACCCTAAAAATGGATTGCCTCCTTGCTCACCAGAAGAACACAAAGAATCTAAATATAATCTTTTACCTCAGGACCCAAGAACAGCACCTACGTTGTGTTCCTTAAGGCTCCTCCATCAGCCCTACACTGTGCAACATCTACATGACCCCCTTGGCCAACACCTTTAAAACCCATGGACTAAACATCGTATCCTATGCAGATGACACCGAGTTCATCCTCTGGCTATCAGAAGAACCCATCATCACAATGTCCAACTTCCACAGATGCATGCTGAGTGTCACCGACTGGATGAAAGACAACTGTCTAAAACTCAACAGATACAAAATGGTAGTGCTGATCTTTTGGAACAACACCTCCCTGTAGAACGTTCCTGGTGGCCCTCCGAACTAGGACCCTTACCCATTCCGACAGACCAGGCCCACAACCTTAGCATTATCCTGGCCAGCAAGGTCACCATGAAAAGCTAGATCAACACAGTCTCTTCCACCTGCTTCCTCACTCTGTGCATTCTTTGTAACATCTTCAAATGGCTCCTCGTCAAACACCAGACAAACCGTCACTCAGCCCTAGTCACCAGGCCAACTGCAGCCCTCCCTCACCAGCCAGTACCAACCGACTAGCTTGGAACTCCCACACAAGGCATAGAACTTCACAACTAATAAAACATCATCAATATTCCCAAGTTGGAGCAACTAACTTCAATATAGAATATAACAGATCAACAATTAGTAACAATTGACAATACAACAACAATATTAAAATATTAGATTGCGTAGGTCATGCTGGAATGCTGGGTGCCCTGGTATTTTATTAAGTGAGATAAAATTGTAAAAACCCTGACATTTGTTGGAGTGTGATAAGTGACTCTCAGGTGGCCCTATGAGCACCTAAATATGCCCCAAAATACTTTGTGGGATTGACCCCTGTGTGATGCACAATGCTACACATAATATACAACGACAACCTTGGGTCAGTACCATGTCACTTAGCCTCCAGTAGCAAATAAATGATGTGCCATGTCAACAGCCACATCAGTCTAAGATTGACTTTATACTCTCACTGCAGAGGATGACGGCTTACATCCTGCCGACCTGCTGTCCTGGATTATACAACTGACATGGATGACCAGCTGCCGACCATCAATGTAGAGACTCTTGCAAGCGTGCCTGGTCCTTAGTAAGTAAACGTACAAGGGGACGTGTATAGGCAGATGAACCTTTTGGATCGCATGGAGTATCCGAGCTATGTAGCAATCAATGAACAACTAATATCAACGTAATCAATCAACAACCACTACAAGAATAATTAAGCATGAGACAACATATCAAAATTTCATGAATAACCACAACTCAATTATACGTTTTATCATTTTTATCTCCCTATTAGTTACAATGCTAGGCCATCAGGTTAGATCAAACTATACTCAATCAACTCAAAATTAGTTCATTAACGACCACCAATAACATAATCTAATCAGAACTTGAGAAAACATATGCTTAAATGCTTCAGCATAAGCCAACAAAGATGACTATAACGGCATTAATAGCAGAGTTCAGCAATCAGTCCGTCAATCATTTATCACTGTCAACGTCACCCAAAGGACCCTTACCTAACCCATATTGGCATTAAGCATGTGGGACTTCATGCGAAAACAATTTAGAAACGTGAATTTGGAAAACATCTAGCTAAGAGAAAAACTATAAAACAGCGCAGTTGGTACCTAGAAAGAAAGGCATAAAAGTTAATCAGTCACATTGTCATAGCTACCTATCCATGAAATGGATCAGCAACAAAGTCAGTCTTTGTCCTCAGGTCATCAATCGATCAGCAACACATTAGGCTCTCAATATCATGAGCCCAATGACAGAATCTCGAACTGCGTCTCTTGACGTCATCAATTTTCCTCTCGCATCTGAAGTTTTAGCCCCTTGTCATGACTTTTTATTAGAGTTTTTCAGTCCATCCCCCTCATTCCTATTTGGTCAATCAGTCCTCCATAGGTGACGTTACCCAATACTTTTCCTTCTACATATCTATGAGTTCTAGTATTTCGCCTTTCTCAGTTCATGGATTGGTCCACTGTACGATGTCCTCATCATCCGGCTCTCCAGGTATCAAAACTGTTGCATGTTCCTCTTCAGTCAGTGCCTCTTTTGTTCAAGTCCTGGGAAAGTACATTCAGCCTACTCCACACATAATTGTATCAATTTGACTTCCTCATCTCCTGTCCGTCGGTACATTGCAGAAAATTCTAGCTAAGCACACAGTTCATGGTCAGTTCATAAGCACTAGCAACTTCTACAGCGTGCATTTATTAACTCTGCTTCTGCATGAGGCCTGGCAAGTAGGCCACGGCTTCGGCTAAGTTAGCTTCTGTGATATAATGCAAAACATATGATATACATCTCATTATGGCACATTACTACATCATTATTACACATTTTCATTATTCCACGCATTTTTAGCTCTTTTAGTACAAGTTTGTATAAGTGGCTGACATACCCCCGTGGGAACATTTTCCAAAAACATGCCCATTAGTTTTCCCTATGATTAATTTCTCTATGAAGTTTTATAAATCATAACATGTATGCATTCAATAATAATTTCTAATTAGCATATCTGGTCAACACTCTCCAGGATGTCCTAGGATCTCTTCAGACAACACCTCCAGTCACAGGTACGACACACAGTGTTGCAGTGTCTCCACATGAACCACTGAGCTACCAACACACACCACGAGCCAGTACTGACACAGCCCTGGCCTCCGAGGACCCAGAGATCACCTTTCAGAGGACAGTGCTAAGAGTACAGCAGGAGCTGGCCAAGTAGGTGCAGGTGGGGATGGACACCATGGTAGGCAGCCTAGAGGGAGTGCAGAGGTGCCTTAGTCCAAGTAAAGACAACTCAGCTGACATCAGAGTCACCCACTTCCCGCTACGTGGATTCCAGCAGTTCCTGGCCAACATAGCTGCTGTCATGAGGCACAGGCTTCAACAATTGCCCTCCCACACTGGCAGCAGCATGACAGAAAACAGGATGTGGGCTATGCAGAATACACTGGAGTCCATACAGCAGGAAGTGGCCTCCCTCAGGGAAAACATGTCTGCCTTCCATTGTGATGTTGCTGAAGTATTGAAAAATCAGCAGTTCCTCCTTGCTACAGTGATCCCTTATGTGTTCCCACAAATGGCAGCTGCATGTGTGTGGCCCTCTCAACCACAACAACAGCACCAGCCATGGCACAGGAGGCTCCACATGCATTAGAGGATGAAGATGTGGAAGGAACAACATTCACAAGGAAAACCACCCAGTAGCACCAGTCTGTGCCACATTGACAGTATCTCCTTAGTTCTGGGCTTAAGATCATGCCAGTGTTGTGAAAGTAGGATATGTGTTCTCTTCACTCAACCACTGTTGACGTGTCTGCTACATACTGTCATTGTCTTCATTCTTACCGGTTGGCAATTTGAAACCTCCTCAATAATGCACACTTCTCATAACCATGTCTTATGACGTGTCCCTGGACTCTGATTGTGCTACAAATGGCTAAGGTTCACTCATGGGGTCTGTGAACTGGACATTGTATAGCATTTGAACATATAATTGCACCTGTAAATATGGGTACTTGTTTACATGTAACATTTCTACATTTACTGTGATCCATCTACTCAGCTAAATGATTGCATTGTGTGAATCCATGTTAATGAGTACAGGACATCATTACATTAGTTCATTACTGAGACACAAAGCCACACACTAGGATCCTAACATGAGAAAGGTGAATGATGGTGTTGTTGGCTACAACCAACTTACTGAGTATTCTATACAAATATTAAACAGATATCCTTGGAAGTTGACATACCGCATGTATGGCTCAGAACCAATTCAATGGTAATTTACCCAGATGGGAGTACCAGTACAACTAATTTGTGTGGTAGAGAAGAGGCTAACCTTATCAGTGATGTGTACCTGTCAGTGTTACAAGATATAGTTCAAAATTTGCCCGTTGTCATATGTGCCACAGTTGCCAAGAATGAAACTGCAAGACCCCACCAATGACAGTTGAAGTTCCATACTTACCTGTCCAAGATAAAGTATACATACACAATGTGAACGGCTGGAACAGTGGATGGCAAATTTATGGATTAGTTGATGTTATTAGCAGCCAATCTGACAGCCCCTTGGTCATCAGGGATGCACTTGGTAATCCATTTAAATCAAGACAATAAGCATACTCTAGGCCATTTCCCCAACTTGGCCAGTGCACACATGAGAACCCCCAGACTCTCAATCAACATGGCAAAACAATTGTCTTATACAAACAGGATTTATTTTAAATTATTTAAAACTACATACCTAAAACTATCCTAAAATCTACCCTACACTAAACTAACCTAAATTAACTAAACGTGTGATGCCACACTCTAAACATTGTTACCCCACTCCCATTAAGAGACAAGATATAAGTACGCAACATAAACTATGACAACACATGTACTAACTTAACCTATGGCCTAAACAAATATATATTTTTTGGTATTTGCAATTTTTTAAATTATTATTTGTTTGATTTTTTTACACATACTCCAACATGGCCCCCACCAACCCCCCCAAATAAAAAGAAGTACTAAAACCCACCCCCAACTATACTTAATCTAACCTATGTCTACCCTACACTACTTCACTAACCTAACACTACCCATCTAAATCCCAATCTACAACTATTAACAACAGTAAAAGTTAGAGGGAAGGAATTGGGAGGTTGTGCCTATGCCACATCACAATTGTTTCAATTTTATTTTGCAGTACTTCATTAATTTTCTATTTTTGCACTTTCTTGCTCCAACCTGTTCAATCTGGCCATCATGGCGGTCATGTCCTGTCTCATGTCACTTTCAAAGTTCGTACTCAATACTGCAGCAGGTAGCTGCACAGGTGCCTGGCTTGTGACAGTTGCAGCAGATGTGGATGGGGTCGGAGGCACAGAGGCCCCCTAGATCCCTGATGCTATCCCCAATGTCGGCTGCTTTTTTTGTTGATGCTGTGAGGTCCCCCATGTGGGAAAGCACGGAGTGTCCTTGTGGCCTTTTCCTTCCGGTACCTCCTCGCCATCCTGTGGAACACAGCACTGACATCCGAAATGTGACGGTACCTGTCTGCCCTTTTATGGAAAGCAAGACGTTCCCCAGGTTTCATATTGGCAGCTGAAAATGAGGAGAATCAAGCATTAAATACAGCATTGGGTGGAGGTAGAACAGACATATGGGCCCTCATTACAAACCTGGCGGTAAATCCCGCTTAACGCTGTGCTGAAGACCGGCAACATACCGTTGCGGCGGTGGAATTCCGCTACAGGTATTACGACCCACATCTCGGAATCCGCCACAATGCAGACCCCCACACAAGTCCGCCACACCAAAGGTCAGTGATAAACTGGCGATAGCAAAACCTACACCGTCACGCCAACAAGAATACGCCCACACTATCACGACCCACCAATCAATGCAGCGGTCTTACAACCGCAGTAATCCATTGGCGGTACACACCGCTGCGCTCAAAATACACACACATTTACAAATCACTACTACATTGGACAATTCAAAATACACACACCTGATGCACACACCACACCCACAACACTATAAAACACACACCCACATTACCCACAACCCCTTACAACAAATATTTTGGAAGAAGCACAGAGAGAGGGATTAGCAAACACAACACCATCACCCATACAACATCCACGCACCTCAAACAACACACAACATCACATCCTCCCACACATCACAACAGACAGCACCTCACACATCACCCACACCACATCATGGCACCTCAAAGACACCACAGGTTTTCAGAGGAGGAGCTCAGAGTGATGGTGGAGGAAATCATCTGGGTAGAGCCACAGCTTTTTCGGATCACAGGTGCAGCACACCTCCATTGCTAGGAAGATGGAGCTATGGTGAAGAATGGTCGACAGGATCAACGCAGTGGGACAGCATCCAAGAACATGGGATGACATCAGGAAGAGGTGGAATGACCTACAGGGGAAGGTGTGTTCCATGGTTTCAAGACACCAGATCGCTGTACAGAGGACTGGCGGTGGACCCTCACCTCCTCCCCCACAACTAACAACATGGGAGGAGCAAGTCTTGGCAATACTGCATCCTGAGGGCCTCGCAGGAGTAGCAGGAGGACTGGACTCTGATAAGTGATATCTTTATTACCATATCCCCCACACCCCACCTGCATGCCATCACATACCCCCACCCTTACCCTCACTCCCATCACTACATCATCTCACATATGTCCTACTATCACAACCCACACATCTCAACACCAAGGCCCTGCATGCAACACCTATGCATGGACCACGTCACCAAAGCATGTCCAGTACAGATACCCACACAGACCCCAAACCAACTATCACAAAAGGGCAAACACAATTATGCAAGCACAGGAGTAGAGGGTACCTCACCCAGTGCACAAGATGGCACACACAGATACTAAAACTATGCATTTACACCCAAACAGGACCAATACCCAATGTCACTGAACAGGAGGTGCCAGACAGATCCAGTCCCCCCACATAAGAGGCCCACAGTAATGACAGCAGCTCTGCACGCCTGGATCAAGATGACCAGCCCGGCCCATCAGGGACCTCTGGACAGTCGGTTCCCCTGCCACTGTCACTAGCCACCACAGACCCTCCCCCATCAGGAAACACCAATACAGCACCCACCCAGCTGGCCCATGCCACTATCCCCAGGACACGTCAATCAGCAGTGTGTCCACCACTACAGGGACCCCAGGCAAACCCACCAACCCAAGACAATCAGGGACCTGGGGTCAGTGGCAGTGGGCACACGGTTCAGGGGACAGAGGCACAGGATAACAGGAAAGCTGGGAGGACTACTGTGCAACAGGGGACGGACAGGCCCAGAGACCCACTCTCCACGAGGCACTCTCAAACATCATGGGAGCATACCATAATTCCCAGGAGACCATGGGCATGGTACTGGCCAAGTTTCAGGAGACCCAGTGGCTGCACGAGGAACACTACCTGGGGATCAGGGAGGACTTGAAGTCCATTAACACCACCCTGGTCACCATTGCAGGGGTGCTGGCAGACCTTGTCAACACTATGAGGGACACAGTGGAACACAAACGGGCCCCTGACACTAGCCTGGACGATGAACAGCCCTCCACCTCCGCCGGCGCTAGTGGACAGGAGGCACCGCCACAGGACCAACAGGCCACCAGCACCCCACCCCCTGCAGAAGGAGAACCAACCCGCAAACGGTCCCTGAGATCCAGGAACAAGACAGAGAACATTGCCAAGACCCCCGCCAGGAAATAGGACCCTCCTGAATGTCACCCTTCTGTCCCATTTTGTCACCCTGTCCACCTTAAACTGCCATTGCTCCCCTTCCTATGCCCCATTGGACAATGCACTGTGAGACCAAGAGACTGGAATCTACCATGGACATTCCTCCACAATCACCCCAGCCGATTGCAGCCCCCCTCCACTTATCAGCACTGAAATAAACACCCTTGAATCACCAAACAATCTGGAGTCAGTCTGTGCTTTCACAAATGTGTAATTGCAACATCTATGAAATATAGCAATGTCAATGTACTTGTTCCATACCAATGTTACACAGCTGTAGGCCAGGAGTAAACATAGCAGAGGGCACAAATTGGGACCCAGATCTGTGAAAAGGAAAGCCAAAGTGACAAGTCAGGGTCCATACTCAGAGTGAAAAAGGCAGACTAATGCTAGGTCCTACAATAGTATAAGATGTGGGAAGCAGTTCCATCCTCTTACCGGTGTCTCACTGGAAGTATTGCATGATAATGTTGTTTCGGTTGTCTACATCTTCTTCTTCTGCCTCCTCTTCTCCACTGTCCACAGGCTCCACAGCTGCCACAAGACCACCATCAGGCCCATCCTCCTGCAGAAAAGGCACCTGGCTTCGCAAAGCCAGATTGTGCAACATACAGCAGGCCACGATGATCTGGCACACCTTCTTCGGTGAGTAGTATAGGGAGCCACCTGTCAGATGGAGACACCAGAATCTGGCCTTCAGGAGGCCGAAGGTGCGCTCTATTATCCTCCTAGTTCGCCCATGTGCCTCATTGTAGCATTCCTCTGCCCTTGTCCTGGGATTCCTCACTGGGGTCAGTAGCCATGACAGGTTGGGGTAACCAGAGTCACTTACAAATATCGAGGGACAACAGTTAGACATCCTCCAAACATTAGGGAATCTCCCATACCCAGACAGCTAATGAAACTGTGTTGGGACTTAAGGCTCACCTATTAGCCACACACGGTACCTCCGGAGTTGCCCGATCACATAAGGGTTGCTGCTCTTCCTCAAAATGTAAGCGTCATGCACTGAGCCAGGATACTTGGCATTCACATGGGAGATGTACTGGTCTGCCAAACACACCATCTGCACATTCATCGAATGTAGCTTTTCCGGTTTCTGTACACCTGTTCATTCCTGCGGGGGGCTGAATGCCACATTGCCACATGTGTCCCATCAATGGCACCAATGATGTTGGGGATTTGTCCCAGGGTCGAGAAGTCACCTTTCACTGTGGGCAAATCCTCCACCTGAGGGAAAATGATGTAGCTGCGCATGTGTTTCAGCAAGGCAGATAGCACTCTGGACAACACGTTAGAGAACATTGGCTCGGACATCCCTGATGCCATGGCTACTGTTGTTTGAAAAGACCCACTGGCCAGGAAATGGAGTACTGACAGGAGCTGCACTAGAGGGGGATTCCTGTGGGATGGTGGATAGCTGACATCAGATCAGGCTCCAACTGGGCACACAGTTCCTGGATTGTTGAACGATCAAGTCTGTAAGTAATAATGATGTGTCTGTCTTCCATTGTCGACAGGTCCACCAGCGGTCTGTACACCGGAGGATGCCGCCATCTCATCACCTGCCCCAGCGGATGTGCCCTATGGAGGAGAACGGTGAGCAGAGGGTCACACTACACATAGGTTTCACAAGGCTGTTTAGCACTAACGTTAACATTTCTCTATGTGCCTTTGTCTGTCGGTATTCCTGGCCTAAATAGGTGTGATGCAGTTTTTTGGCCTGCCATGTGGCCCCCTGAAATGGCGGCTGCCTGACCTGTAAGGTGGGACAAGGAGAAATGATGTAACTGCGCTGGCGTTGTACACCATCACGGTATGTGGTCGAAGACCGCAGCGCAATCCAGCATTGGTTATCATTGGGCCCTATGGGTTGCAGGAGCCAATGACAATGTACGCCTGCGGTGACGGTACGCACCACCGCGGACGTGACCGCCATTTTCTATCTCTTCACTCACTTGATACCTGACCTTCAACAGGAGAGGACCTACACTGCAAGTGCTGCTGTGACCTGTGTCTGGAAGCGACAATGGCTACAGTGTCTGAGGAAAGGGCCCCTGCCTTCACTGCGGAGGAGTTGGACAAACTGGTGCATGGGGTCCTCCCCCAGTACACGTGTAGGAGGCTGGACTGGCTTGTAGTGAGTACGAAGGGGTACTTGCACCTTGCACCAGGCCCAGTTATCCCTTATTAGTGTATAGGGTGTCTAGCAGCTTAGGCTGATAGATAATGGTAGCTTAGCAGAGCAGCTTAGGCTGAACTAGGAGACGTGTGAAGCTACTACAGTACCACTTAGTGTCATATGCACAATACCATAAGAAAACACAATACACAGTTATACAAAAAATAAAGGTACTTTATTTTTTATGACAATATGCCAAAGTATCTTAGAACGTACCCTCAGTGAGTGGATAGGAAATATACACAAGATATATATACACAATAGCAAAAATATGCAATATAGTCTTAGAAAACAGTGCAAACAATGTATAGTTACAATAGGATGCAATGGGGAAACATAGGGATAGGGGCAACACAAACCATATACTCCAAAAGTGGAATGCGAACCACGAATGGACCCCAAACCTATGTGACCTTGTAGAGGGTCGCTGGGACTATTAGAAAATAGTGAGAGTTAGAAAAATAACCCTCCCCAAGATCCTGAAAAGTGAGTGCAAAGTGCACTAAAGTTCCCCTAAGGACAAAGAAGTCGTGTTAGAGGAATAAGGCAGGAAAGACACAAACCAACAATGCAACAACGCTGGATTTCCAATCTGGGGTACCTGTGGAACAAGGGGACCAAGTCCAAAAGTCACAAGCAAGTCGGAGATGAGCAGATGCCCAGGAAATGCCAGCTGCAGGTGCAAAGAAGCTTCTACTGGACAGAAGAAGCTGCAGTTTCTTCAGGAACGAAAAGGGCTAGAGACTTCCCCTTTGGTGGACGGATCCCTCTTGCCGTGGAGAGTCGTGCAGAAGTGTTTTCCCGCCAAAAGAATGCCAACAAGCCTTGCTAGCTGCAAATCATGCGGTTAGCGTTTTTGGACGCTGCTGTGGCTCTGGACGGACCAGGAGGTCGCAAAATGGACCAGGAGAGAGAGAGGACGACGAGCAAGACAAGGAGCCCTCTCAGCAGCAGGTAGCACCCAGAGAAGTGCCAGAAACAGGCACTACGAGGATGCATGAAACAGTGCTCACCCGAAGTCGCACAAAGGAGTCCCACGTCGCCGGAGACCAACTTAGAACGTCGTGCAATGCAGGTTAGAGTGCCGTGGACCCAGGCTTGGCTGTGCACAAAGGATTTCCGCCGGAAGTGCACAGGGGCCGGAGTAGCTGCAAAAGTCGCGGTTCCCAGCAATGCAGCCCAGCGAGGTGAGGCAAGGACTTACCTCCACCAAACTTGGACTGAAGAGTCACTGGACTGTGGGGGTCACTTGGACAGAGTCACTGGATTCGAGGGACCTCGCTCGTCGTGCTGAGAGGAGACCCAAGGGACCGGTAATGCAGCTTTTTGGTGCCTGCGGTTGCAGGGGGAAGATTCCGTCGACCCACAGGAGATTTCTTCGGAGCTTCTGGTGCAGAGAGGCGGCAGACTACCCCCACAGCATGCACAAGCAGGAAAACAGTCGAGAAGGCGGCAGGATCAGCGTTACAGAGTTGCAGTAGTCGTCTTTGCTACTATGTTGCAGGTTTTCCGGCTTCCAGCGCGGTCAGCAGTCGATTCCTTATCAGAAGGTGAAGAGAGAGATGCAGAGGAACTCGGATGAGCTCTTGCATTCGTTATCTAAAGTTTCCCCAGAGACAGAGACCCTAAATAGCCAGAAAAGAGGGTTTGGCTACTTAGGAGAGAGGATAGGCTACTAACACCTGAAGGAGCCTATCAGAAGGAGTCTCTGACGTCACCTGGTGGCACTGGCCACTCAGAGCAGTCCAGTGTGCCAGCAGCACCTCTGTTTCCAAGATGGCAGAGGTCTGGAGCACACTGGAGGAGCTCTGGACACCTCCCAGGGGAGGTGCAGGTCAGGGGAGTGGTCACTCCCCTTTCCTTTGTCCAGTTTCGCGCCAGAGCAGGGCTAAGGGGTCCCCTGAACCGGTGTAGACTAGCTTATGCAGAATTGGGCACCTCTGTGCCCAACAAAGCATTTCCAGAGGCTGGGGGAGGCTACTCCTCCCCTGCCTTCACACCATTTTCCAAAGGGAGAGGGTGTCACACCCTCTCTCAGAGGAAGTTCTTTGTTCTGCCATCCTGGGCCAGGCCTGGCTGGACCCCAGGAGGGCAGATGCCTGTCTGAGGGGTTGGCAGCAGCAGCAGCTGCAGTGAAACCCCAGGAAGGGCAGTTTGGCAGTACCAGGGTCTGTGCTACAGACCACTGGGATCATGGGATTGTGCCAACTATGCCAGGATGGCATAGAGGGGGCAATTCCATGATCATAGACATGTTACATGGCCATATTCGGAGTTACCATTGTGAAGATACATATAGGTAGTGACCTATATGTAGTGCACGCGTGTAATGGTGTCCCCGCACTCACAAAGTTCAGGGAATTGGCTCTGAACAATGTGGGGGCACCTTGGCTAGTGCCAGGGTGCCCTCACACTAAGTAACTTTGCACCTAACCTTTACCAGGTAAAGGTTAGAGATATAGGTGACTTATAAGTTACTTAAGTGCAGTGTAAAATGGCTGTGAAATAACGTGGACGTTATTTCACTCAGGCTGCAGTGGCAGGCCTGTGTAAGAATTGTCAGAGCTCCCTATGGGTGGCAAAAGAAATGCTGCAGCCCATAGGGATCTCCTGGAACCCCAGTACCCTGGGTACCTCAGTACCATATACTAGGGAATTATAAGGGTGTTCCAGTAAGCCAATGTAAATTGGTAAAAATGGTCACTAGCCTGTTAGTGACAATTTGGAAAGAAATGAGAGAGCATAACCACTGAGGTTCTGATTAGCAGAGCCTCAGTGAGACAGTTAGTCACTACACAGGTAACACATTCAGGCACACTTATGAGCACTGGGGCCCTGGGTTACCAGGGTCCCAGTGACACATACAACTAAAACAACATATATACAGTGAAAAATGGGGGTAACATGCCAGGCAAGATGGTACTTTCCTACACAACCCCCCCCCAAACGAAGTACAATAAGACTAGCCATGACCTGATGAGTCTTCATTGTCTAAGTGGAAATATCTGGAGAGTCCATCTGCATTGGAGTGGCTACTCCCAGGTCTATGTTCCACTCTATAGTCCATTCCCTGTAGGGATATGGACCACCTCAACAATTTAGGATTTTCACCTTTCATTTGTTTTAGCCAAAGTAGAGGTTTGTGGTCTGTCTGAACAATGAAGTGAGTGCCAAACAGGTATGGCCTCAACTTCTTCAGAGCCCAGACCACAGCAAAGGCCTCCCTCTCAATGGCAGACCAACGCTTTTCTCTAGGGGTCAACCTCCTACTAATAAAAGCAACAGGTTGATCCTGGCCCTCAGAATTAAGTTGTGATAGGACTGCCCCTACTCCTAATTCAGATGCATCAGTTGGACATAGAATTTTTTAGAGTAACAAGGGCTTTTCAGGACAGGTGCAGAGCACATGGCCTGCTTCAGCTCCTCAAAAGCTTTCTGACAGTTTGCTGTCCATAATACCTTTTTAGGCATTTTCTTGGATGTGAGGTCATTAAGAGGGGCTGCAATGGAGCCATAGTTCTTAATGAACGTCCTGTAATACCCAGTGAGGCCTAGGAAGGCTCTCACCTGAGTCTGAGTGGTAGGGGGAACCCAATCAATAATTGTTTGGATTTTCCCCTGAAGTGGTGCAATCTGTTCCCCACCAACGAGGTGTCCCAGATAAACCACCTTACCCTGCCCTATCTGGCACTTTGAAGCCTTGATAGTGAGGCCTGCCTTTTGCAGGGCCTCCAAAACTTTCCATAGGTGGACCAGGTGATCATCCCAGCTGGAGCTAAAGACAGCTATATCGTCCAAATATGCTGCACTGAAAGCTTCCAGCCCTTGCAGGACTGTGTTCACCAACCTCTGAAAAGTGTCAGGTGCATTTTTCAAACCAAAAGGCATTACAGTAAACTGGTAATGTCCTCCAATGGTTGAAAATGCAGTCTTAGGTTTAGCATCTTCTGACAATTTGATCTGCCAATACCCTGCAGTCAAGTCAAAAGTGCTTAGATACTTGGCAGATGCCAGTGTATCTATGAGCTCATCTGCCCTGGGTATAGGGTGAGCATCAGTTTTGGTTACCAAGTTGAGACCTCTATAGTCTACACAAAACCGCATTTCCTTCTTTCCATCTTTGGAATGGGGTTTTGGTACCAGTACCACAGGAGAAGCCCATGGACTGTCAGAGTGCTCAACCACTCCTAGTTCTAACATTTTCTGGACCTCTTGCTTTATGCAGTCCCTGACATGGTCAGGCTGCCTATAGATCTTACTTTTGACAGGCAAGCTGTCTCCAGTATCTATAGTGTGCTCACACCAAGAAGTGGTACCTGGCACAGTAGAGAAGAGTTCAGAGAATTGATCTAGGAGATTTATGCAATTATCTTTCTGCTCAGCAGTAAGACAATCAGCCAAAACTACACCTTCCACAAGAGCATCTTGTTCTGTGGAAGAGAAGAGATCAGGTAGAGGATCACTGTCTTCTTCCTGTCCCTCATCAGTTGCCATGAGCAGGGTGAGATCAGCCCTGTCATAGTAGGGTTTCAGGCGGTTGACATGGAGCACCCTAAGGGGACTCCTGGCAGTGCCTAAGTCAACTAAATAGGTGACTTCTCCCTTCTTTTCAACAATTGTGTAGGGACCACTCCATTTATCTTGGAGTGCTCTTGGGGCCACAGGCTCCAAGACCCACACTTTCTGCCCTGGTTGGTACTGAACCAAAACAGCCTTCTGATCATGCCATTGCTTCTGGAGCTCTTGGCTGGCCTGAAGGTTTTTACTGGCCTTTTTCATGTACTCAGCCATCCTTGATCTGAGGCCAAGTACATAATCCACAATATCCTGCTTAGGAGCTTTTAAAGGTTGTTCCCAACCCTCCTTTACAAGTGTGAGTGGACCCCTAACAGGGTGTCCAAAAAGAAGTTCAAAGGGGCTGAAGCCCACTCCTTTCTGGGGTACCTCCCTGTAGGCAAAAAGGAGGCATGGTAGAAGGATATCCCATCTCCTGCGGAGTTTTTCAGGGAGACCCATAATCATGCCTTTGAGAGTTTTATTAAATCTCTCCACCAGTTCATTTGTTTGTGGATGATAGGGTGTTGTGAACTTGTAAGTTACACCACACTCCTTCCACATGGCCTTTAAGTATCCAGACATGAAATTGCTTCCTCTGTCTGATACTACTTCCTTTGGGAAGCCCACCCTAGAAAATATTCCTAGGAGGGCCTTTGCCACTGCAGGTGCTGTAGTGGTCCTTAAAGGAATTGCTTCAGGATATCTTGTGGCATGGTCCACTACCACCAAGATAAACCTATTGCCTGAAGCAGTAGGAGGGTCAAGGGGGCCAACTATGTCAACCCATACCCTTTCAAAGGGAACCCCAACCACAGGCAGTGGAATAAGGGGTGCCTTTGGAGTGCCACCTGTTTTGCCACTGGCTTGACAGGTTTCACAGGACTTACAAAAATATTTTGTGTCCTCAGACATCCTAGGCCAATGAAACAATGGAACCAGTCTGTCCCAAGTTTTCATTTGACCCAGGTGCCCAGCTAGGGGAATGTCGTGTGCAAGAGTTAGGAGGAACTTTCTGTACTCCTGAGGAATCACTAGTCTCCTGGCAGCTCCAGGTTTAGGATCCCTGTGCTCAGTGTACAAGAGGTTGTCCTCCCAGTAAACTCTGTGAGAGTCACTGACATCCCCATTAGCTTGTTTGACAGCTTGCTGTCTGAGACCATCTAATGTGGGACAGGTTTGCTGTGCCACACTCAGCTCCTCCCTGGCAGGCCCCCCTTCACCCAAAAGCTCAGCAGTGTCTGCTTCCAGCTCCTCTGGTGTAGGTTCTGCACAGGGAGGGAATTCTTCTTCCTGAGAAGTTGAATCCACTGTAGAGGGAGGGATAGTAGGAAGTGGTTTGCTTCTACTAGCCCTAGCTTTAGGGAGCACTTGGTCCATTGTTCCAGGATCCAAGCTTCCCTGTCCTTTTTGCTTTTTGGCCTGAGCCCTTGTCAAGGCAAAAATATGCCCTGGGATGCCCAGCATTGCTGCATGGGCCTCCAACTCCACATCTGACCAAGCTGATGTCTCCAAATCATTTCCTAGTAGACAGTCTACAGGTAAATCTGTAGCTACCACAACTTTCTTTGGACCAGTAACCCCCCCCCCAGTTGAGATTAACAACAGCCATGGGGTGGCTAAGTGTGTTGTTGTGAGCATCGGTTACTTGGTACTGGTGACCAAGTAGGTGTTGTTCAGGGTGGACCAGTTTCTCTATGACCATAGTCACACTGGCTCCAGTGTCCCTATAGGCCTGAACCTCAACACCATTTATTAGGGGTAGCTGCTTGTACTTATCCATATTAAGGGGACAAGCAACTAAGGTGGCTAAATCAATAGCCCCCTCAGAGACTAACACAGCCTCTGTGGCCTCCCTAACAAGGCCAACCTCAACTAAGTTACCAATAGTGAGCCCAGCTACTCCCTTGGATTGGCTATTAGTAGGTTTGCTCCCACCACCACTGCTATTAGTAGGGACACTAGGTGTAGCAGTAGGGGTTGTAGTGGTAGGAGGCTTGGTGCCTTTCTTTGGACAACTGGGATCTGTTGTCCAATGGCCTTTTATTTTACATAAATAGCACCATGGTTTCTTTTCCTTGTTCTGATTAAAAGAGGATTTGGGCCCACCACCCCCACCAGAGTGTTTTTGTGGGCCTGATGAAGACTCATTTTTAGATTTGTCCCCACCCTTGTCAGAAGACTTATCATCCTTCTTTTTGTTGCCATCTTTGTCACCCCCTGTATGAACTTTTCTGTTCACCCTTGTTCTGACCCATTTGTCTGCCTTCTTTCCCAATTCTTGGGGAGAGGTCAGATCAGAGTCCACCAAGTACTGGTGCAACAAATCAGACACACAATTATTAAGAATATGCTCTCTCAGGATCAAGTTATACAGGCTGTCATAATCAGTAACTTTACTGCCATGTAACCACCCCTCCAAGGCCTTCACTGAATGGTCAATGAAATCAACCCAGTCTTGTGAAGACTCCTTTTTGGTCTCTCTGAACTTTATCCTGTATTGTTCAGTGGTTAAGCCATAACCATCCAGGAGTGCATTCTTAAGAACTTGGAAATTATTAGCATCATTTTCTTTCACAGTAAGGAGCCTATCCCTACCTTTTCCACTAAATGATAGCCATAGGATAGCAGCCCACTGCCTTTGAGGGACATCCTGTACAACACAGGCCCTCTCAAGTGCAGCAAACCACTTGTTAATGTCATCCCCCTCCTTGTAAGGGGGAACTATCTTGTGCAGATTCCTGGAATCATGCTCTTTTGCAGGATGACTATGGGGAATACTGCTGCTGCCACCATGGGTTTCTAAACCCAGTTTCTGTCTCTCCTTCTCTACTTCTAAAGTCTGTCTATCAAAATCCAGCTGTTGCTTCTTGAGCTTCAGTCTGGTTTGTTCCACTCTCAATCTATTGAGCTCCCTTTCTAACAATCTGTCATCAGGGTGGGTGGGAGGGACATGCCTTGAAACAGAAGTATGGTGAGAATGGACAGAAGGAGACCTGTCCCTTACAGAAGCCACCCTAACAGCTTGGCTAACAGAAACATCACTACCAGTATGGTGAGAATAAATGCTTTTGCTATGATGTGAGACAACACTATTTATATGGTGTGGCTCATCATCATTACCAACTATGCTAGACTGTCTAGTAATGGGCAGGCTAGGAAGTTTCTTTCCTGAATCTTTTCCTGGGGGAGTCCCTGGATCAGATTGAGAACTATTAGCTACTTTTTCAAAAGATGGGGCACTTATGGCCTTATCCTGTACTCTAAGCATGTTAATTAACAGTTCTAAGGAAGGATTCTTCCCTACACTCAAACCTCTCTCTATGCAGAGACTCCTTGCTCCTTTCCAGCTAAGGTGATCATATGCAAGTTTGGACAGATCAACATTTTGGCCTGTGCCAGACATTTTTAGAGAGAGTTAAAGTGATAGTAAAAGATAAAAAGTTTGTCAGAGCTTTTAGAAAGACAGAGAAAAAAACTTTAAAAACTTTTTTAGAACTTTTTAGAAAGTTAGAAGTACTTTTCAGCACTTAGAAAAGAGTGAAAAGAGGAAATGCAAAACATTTTGGCTATGTGTATATACACTGACCTTGTTTTGTATATTTTTCTCCTATGAAAAGTACAATGACAAGAGTGGTAAGTAGTCTCAAAGCACTTATCCCACCGCTGCACAACCAATGTAGGAGGCTGGACTGGCTTGTAGTGAGTACCAAGGGGTACTTGCACCTTGCACCAGGCCCAGTTATCCCTTATTAGTGTATAGGGTGTCTAGCAGCTTAGGCTGATAGATAATGGTAGCTTAGCAGAGCAGCTTAGGCTGAACTAGGAGACGTGTGAAGCTACTACAGTACCACTTAGTGTCATATGCACAATACCATAAGAAAACACAATACACAGTTATACTAAAAATAAAGGTACTTTATTTTTTATGACAATATGCCAAAGTATCTTAGAGTGTACCCTCAGTGAGAGGATAGGAAATATACACAAGATATATATACACAATAGCAAAAATATGCAATATAGTCTTAGGAAACAGTGCAAACAATGTATAGTTACAATAGGATGCAATGGGGAAACATTGGGATAGGGGCAACACAAACCATATACTCCAAAAGTGGAATGCGAACCACGAATGGACCCCAAACCTATGTGACCTTGTAGAGGGTCGCTGGGACTATTAGAAAATAGTGAGAGTTAGAAAAATAACCCTCCCCAAGACCCTGAAAAGTGAGTGCAAAGTGCACTAAAGTTCCCCTAAGGACAAAGAAGTCGTGTTAGAGGAATAAGGCAGGAAAGACACAAACCAACAATGCAACAACGCTGGATTTCCAATCTGGGGTACCTGTGGAACAAGGGGACCAAGTCCAAAAGTCACAAGCAAGTCGGAGATGAGCAGATGTCCAGGAAATGCCAGCTGTGGGTGCAAAGAAGCTTCTACTGGACAGAAGAAGCTGCAGTTTCTGCAGGAACAAAAAGGGCTAGAGACTTCCCCTT
The DNA here is from genome assembly GCF_031143425.1 of Pleurodeles waltl. NCBI lineage: Eukaryota > Metazoa > Chordata > Amphibia > Caudata > Salamandridae > Pleurodeles > Pleurodeles waltl. The sequence goes on from NC_090437.1 coordinate 468,025,313, forward strand.
TGGTGGACAGATCCCACTTGCCGTGGAGAGTCGTGCAGATGTGTTTTCCCGCCGAAAGAACGCCAACAAGCCTTGCTAGCTGCAAATCATGCGGTTATTGTTTTTGGATGCTGCTGTAGCTCTGGAGGGACCAGGAGGTGGTAAAATGGACCAGGAGAGAGAGGAGACGTCAAGCAAGACAAGGAGCCCTCTCAGCAGCAGGTAGCACCCAGAGAAGTGCCAGAAACAGGCACTACGACGATGCATGAAACAGTGCTCACCCGAAGTCGCACAAAGGAGTCCCACGTCGCCGGAGACCAACTTAGAACATCGTGCAATGCAGGTTAGAGTGCCGTGGACCCAGGCTTGGATGTGCACAAAGGATTTCCGCCGGAAGTGTACAGGGGCCGAAGTAGCTGCAAAAGTCGCGGTTCCCAGCAATGCAGCCCAGCGAGGTGAGGCAAGGACTTACCTCCACCAAACTTGGACTGAAGAGTCACTGGACTGTGGGGGTCACTTGGACAGAGTCGCTGGATTCAAGGGACCTCGCTCGTCGTGCTGAGAGGAGACCCAAGGGACCGGTAATGCAGCTTTTTGGTGCCTGCGGTTGCAGGGGGAAGATTCCGTAGACCCACGGGAGATTTCTTCGGAGCTTCTGGTGCAGAGAGGAGGCAGACTACCCCCACAGCATGCACAAGCAGGAAAACAGTCGAGAAGGCGGCAGGATCAGCGTTACAGAGTTGCAGTAGTCGTCTTTGCTACTATGTTGCAGGTTTGCAGGCTTCCAGCGCGGTCAGCAGTCGATTCCTTATCAGAAGGTGAAGAGAGAGATGCAGAGGAACTCGGATGAGCTCTTGCATTCGTTATCTAAAGTTTCCCCAGAGACCCTAAATAGCCAGAAAAGAGGGTTTGGCTACTTAGGAGAGAGGATAGGCTACTAACACCTGAAGGAGCCTATCAGAAGGAGTCTCTGACGTCACCTGGTGGCACTGGCCACTCAGAGCAGTCCAGTGTGCCAGCAGCACCTCTGTTTCCAAGATGGCAGAGGTCTGGAGCACACTGGAGGAGCTCTGGACACCTCCCAGGGGAGGTGCAGGTCAGGGGAGTGGTCACTCCCCTTTCCTTTGTCCAGTTTCGCGCCAGAGCAGGGCTAAGGGGTCCCCTGAACCGGTGTAGACTGGCTTATGCAGAATTGGGCACCTCTGTGCCCAACAAAGCATTTCCAGAGGCTGGGGGAGGCTACTCCTCCCCTGCCTTCACACCATTTTCCAAAGGGAGAGGGTGTCACACCCTCTCTCAGAGGAAGTTCTTTGTTCTGCCATCCTGGGCCAGGCCTGGCTAGACCCCAGGAGGGCAGATGCCTGTCTGAGGGGTTGGCAGCAGCAGCAGCTGCAGTGAAACCCCAGGAAGGGCAGTTTGGCAGTACCAGGGTCTGTGCTACAGACCACTGGGATCATGGGATTGTGCCAACTATGCCAGGATGGCATAGAGGGGGCAATTCCATGATCATAGACATGTTACATGGCCATATTCGGAGTTACCATTGTGAAGCTACATATAGGTAGTGACCTATATGTAGTGCACGCGTGTAATGGTGTCCCCGCACTCACAAAGTTCAGGGAATTGGCTCTGAACAATGTGGGGGCACCTTGGCTAGTGCCAGGGTGCCCTCACACTAAGTAACTTTGCACCTAACCTTTACCAGGTAAAGGTTAGAGATATAGGTGACTTATAAGTTACTTAAGTGCAGTGTAAAATGGCTGTGAAATAACGTGGACGTTATTTCACTCAGGCTGCAGTGGCAGGCCTGTGTAAGAATTGTCAGAGCTCCCTATGGGTGGCAAAAGAAATGCTGCAGCCCATAGGGATCTCCTGGAACCCCAATACCCTGGGTACCTCAGTACCATATACTAGGGAATTATAAGGGTGTTCCAGTAAGCCAATGTAAATTGGTAAAAATGGTCACTAGCCTGTTAGTGACAATTTGGAAAGAAATGAGAGAGCATAACCACTGAGGTTCTGATTAGCAGAGCCTCAGTGAGACAGTTAGTCACTACACAGGTAACACATTCAGGCACACTTATGAGCACTGGGGCCCTGGGTTACCAGGGTCCCAGTGACACATATAACTAAAACAACATATATACAGTGAAAAATGGGGGTAACATGCCAGGCAAGATGGTACTTTCCTACAACACGCAACTGTACGGTCCTCCAGAAAAACAGGTGAGTAAACTGTGTGCATGGTGAATGGCACATGATTGTATGGAGTGTCGTGGATGGAGGAGACGTGGGGGACAGGCAGCATGTAAAGCTGGTGTGTGTGTGTATGTCTGGGCCAGGGTGGGAGGTTTGTGGGCAATGTGTGAGAAGAACTATATGGGAGAGTAACATCCATTATAACTTCACTTTTCCTGGGTCAGCGCCCAGCAGAAGAAGGGGATTTGACGTGCCATCGCCAAGGAAGTGCGGACCCTGGGGGTCTATCATAGACAGAGCACCCACTGCCGGAAAAGATGGGAGCACATGCACCGCTGGACCAAGAAGACAGCGGCGGCCCAGCTGGGGATGGCCTCCCAACACGGAAGGGGTGCCCGTCGCACCATGACCCCCCTGATGTACCAGATCCTGGCAGTGGCATATCCGCAGTTGGATGGGCGCTTGAGGGCATCACAGCAGCCACAAAGGGGGTGAGTACACTCTCATTCAGCTGACTCTGCATGCATTACGAGGTGTCTGGGTGGGGGAGGTGGGCTGTCGGTTCCCCTAGGCCAGGGCAGCCGCGCAAAGGTAGATCCATTGATTTGCAGCCTCATTCCCTGTCCAACCCCAAAGGTGGTATTTGCCCTCTACACCTAGTCAGGCTCCTACGGCTTCCAGCTGAGCATCAAATGGGTCTAGGCAGAGTCCCCCATGGGCATATCCTTTTCTTCTGCCCTGTCAGTGCATGGCTTAGTGCATAGGGCTGCTCCCTGTGTGTTGTGTCCGCCAACGGTAGTGGTGTTGCAGGCATTGACCATGTGTTTCCTCTGTCTTCTCCCCCCTTTTGTTTTGTCACCCTGTCCTTGCATGCATTAGCATCATCTGGCGGATGAGCAGTGGCACCGGAGCAGGAGGGAGCTGCATCCCACATGGCCCTGGAGGGGGCAGTAACGGAGTCAGAAGGCACCATGGGATGGAGGGCGAGGGGAGCTCCACGACGGGGACAGGAGCAGACACCAGCGACAGCGACTCCTCCTCTGATGGGAGCTCCATTGCAGTGGCGGGCACCTCTGTGCCCAACGCATCAACAGGTACAGCTGCCACCCCCCCACCAGCACCTCCCTCCCAGCAGCCCCTCATCGAGTTTCCCGTGCCTGCTCACCCAGGAGGGTGGGCATCTCCTTCGCCCCAGACACCTCAGCCCCTGCCCAAGTCAGCCCTGCTGCCCTCAGTGAAGAGGCTATTGACCTCCTGAGATCCCTCACTGTTTGGCAATCTACAATTTTGAATGCCATCCAGGGTGTTGAGAGGCATTTGCAGCAAACAAATGCATACCTGGAGGGCATTCATTCTGGCCAGGCGGCCCAACAGAGAGCATTTCAGGCTTAGGCCTCAGCACTGATGGCAGCCATTGTCCCTGTGTCCAGCCTCCCTCCTCCAACTTCCTCCACCCAGGCCCAATCTCCTGTACCTCAGCCTATCCTAAGCACACCATCTGACCAGCATACACACTCATCAACACACAAGAGTGGACATGGCAAACATAAGCACCACACATCCCACAGGCACTCACACAAGCACCATCCCCATGCAGACACACCAACATCCACTGCCTCCTCTGTGTCCCCCTCCTACACGTCCTCCTCCTCCCTCCCTGTCTCGTCTCCACTCACAACTGCATGCACTACATCCTCATCCACTACCTCCATCACCAGCACGCCCATCACCACACACCGCTCACGTGCATTCACCACTCCCACTACCATTCACACATCCCCTGTGTCCTCTCCCAGTGTGTCTGTGAGCCCTCCTCCCAAACTACACAAACGCAGGCACACACCCACCCAACAGCCATCCACCTGACAACAGCCTCCGGCCCATGCGCCTTCACCCAAATTCAGCAAACGTACACCTCCTACAACCAATACCTCTTCCTCCACTCCCAAACCCCCTCCATCTTCCTGTCCCAGTGTGTCTAAGAAACATTTCCTGGCTAACATTGACCTCTTCCCTACACCTCCCCCCGTCACTCCCCTAGGGCCAGGCTATCAAGGTCCCAGCCCAGCACCTCAGCCACCAAATCCTCCAGCACAGTGGTCTCAGCAAGTCCGGTCACATCGCGGGCGCCACCCATCAGGGCTGCCAGTTTGCCTCCTAGCGAGGCCAAGGAGAAGGCCATTCCGCCACCTGCCAAGGTGAAGAAGGTGCCCACATGCCGGAGGGAGAAACCACACCTACCAGCAAGCAAGGGCTCCTCCAAGCCAAAAGGAAGGGGACAGTGGCAAGGCACCAGCAGGGACTGCAAAGGTGGGGAAGGGACACAAGCCGAAGAGCAGGTCAGGACAGGGCACGGAGGCTCCGGCTGAGGCTGAGGGACCAGAGTCACCCCTTCTGTCAACCACAACACCAACCTGTACAGCGGTGGACACTGCCACCTGCAGTGCCACCAGCACCACGACCAGCACTGCCACCAGCACTGCCACCTGAACGTCTGCTGCCTCACCAACAGTCCCTAGGATCACCCGCAGTAGGCAGCCATCTGAGGCTGCAGGAGATGTCCTGCTGTGTCCCTCAGCAGGTGCAGACACATGCACCACCGCCAGCACCTCCGCCACAGACACCGCCGCAACCACCGCCACCAGCCCCGCAATGTGCTCAGACAGTGTCACCATAGCTGACATGGCAATCATCCCCAGTGGGCAGCCGTCCGAGGCTGCAGGAGACATACTGGACCCTGCCCAGCGTACATGAGGCATGACTCCCAGCACTATTTGTACCAGCAGGTGGCAGGCAAAGTTGCAGCAGGGTGGAGTGTGTCTCTGCCTCCATGGAGTATCATGCTACCTGTTCCCAGGCAATCTCGTGGCATATACACCCAGGTGAGGGAATGGGACCTGCCACACTGCATGTGAAGCACTCTGGGCACCAAAGCCCCCTCCAGAACCAGTGGAGATTCACATCCACTACCTTAGCCCTTGGCAGGATGAAGCACTCTGGGCACCAAGCCCCCTCCAGAACCAGTGGAGATTCACATCACTACCTCACTCCTTGGCAGGATGAAGCACTCTGGGCACAAAGCCCCCTCCAGAACCAGTGGAGAAAGGCATCCACTTGAGAGACTGTGGCTTTGCACTCCCCAGGATAAAGCAGTGGGTAAACCACCCACTGGAGAGACTTAGGAGACTATGGCTTTGCACTCCCCAGAATAAAGCAGTGGGCAACCCACCCACTTGAGAGACTTGAGAGACTGTGGCTTTGCACTCCCCAGGATAATGCAGTGGGCAACCCACCCACTTGAGAGACTTGAGAGACTGAGGCTTTGCACTCCCCAGGATAAAGCAGTGGGCAAACCACCCACTTGAGAGACTTGAGAGACTGTGGCTTTGCACTCTCCAGGATAAAGCAGTGGGCAAACGGCCCACTTGAGAGACTTGAGAGACTGTGGCTTTGCACTCCACAGGATAATGCAGTGGGCAAACCACCCACTTTAGAGACTTGTGAGACTGTGGCTTTGCACTCCCCAGGACCAATCAGTGGACATGGAGCCCCCTCGTGGGGCAGTGGCGTCGTCCGTTTATCCGTCTGAGGTGCCCCCCTCCTCCTGATGTGCCTGTTTATTTTCGATCTGATGCCCCTGCAGTGTTCTCTCCGTTTCGAGTCAGGTATCTTGTGTGGGCTTCGCCCATGCATTTTGGGACACTGATCCACGGACAATGATTTCATTAATATCCGAACTTGTGTAGTTCTTGTACATATTTGTATATACTGATTTTTGAGTTTGGCCTATCCAATATTTAATTGATTACACTTGTTACAATCATTTCCTTTTGTCCTTGCATTCTTCCAGGGGGTGACGGGGTGTTTATGAAATGTTGCTGCATGTATTTGTGTGTATGGTGTTAGGGGTGAGTGTGGAGGTGGGGGTGTTGCGTGTTGTGTGTGTGTTTCACTCTCTTTTCCCTCCCCCCCGTGTGCTAGGTGCAGTACTCACCGTGGTCGTCACCGGTGTCTTTGCTGCACCTGATACAAGAGGAGGTAGGCCGGCATGGGCAGCACCTGTAGTTCGGGCTCCTTGGTGTCCTAGTTGCTCGTAAAGTGTTGAAAGGTGAGTGGTTTCCCTTCCAAGTCATGTTACCGCCGTGCTTTTGATGTCATTGGTACCGCCCCTGAAAAGGTGGCAGATAGGCGTGTTGTAATACAGTGGGCGGAACCTTGTGTTCCACCTGTCTGTTGGCGGTGACCGCCCCGGTATTTGTTTCTACCACCGTGGCGGTCGGAGTGTTAAAGTGGCTGTCTATGTTGGTGGTCTCCGCGCCATGGTTGTGATTCAATTGTATTTTTCTGCCGGCCTGTTGGTGGTATTACCGCTGCTTTAACACCGACCGCAAGGGTTGTAATGAGGGCCATAATGTACAAGGCATCCACAGATGACACATGCAGTCCACTACACATTCCTCAACAATGACTTACTCCTAATCTATGACTATTTCCTACCAGCCTTCTACGGTATTGTTAGAAATTGGGTCTTTGGTTGGCAGTCAGGTTACCCCCTATCCAATCAAGGACCCTCATTCTAGTTAGGGTAAGTTACACACAATCCAAATTATCCTGTGCCCACCCTCTGGTAGCTTGGCACTGAGCAGTCAGGCTTAACTTAGAAGGCAATATGTAAAGTAGTTGTGCAATAAATCATGCAATAACACAGTATAGTACAACAAAAATACATCACACAGTGTTTAGAAAAATATATAATATTTATCTGAAATAATGCAGGTCAAAACGATTAAGATACAATAAGTACATGTTGAAAATCTCACTGTAAAAATGATACAAAGTGGAAATTTGTACCGCACGGCAGGCGCTGCATCGATTCCTCTCTGGAAGTCGGGCTGCGTTGTTCCAGTTCAGCTGTGCGTCAATCCAGTGGGCTGTGCATCGAAATTCCGGTCGCTATGCTGCTTCTGCATCAATCTTCTTGTTGCAAAGTCGGCCTGCATCGTTCCAGTTCGGCGGCGGGTAATTTTTCACCGCAATGTAGGCTGTGTGTCATTTCTGGCAGGTTGTGGGTCATTTTTTGCCGCACAAGGAGTCCTTCTTGTACAGGTGAAGTCTTTTTGGTCCTGAGACTTCAGGAAACAGGAGGCAAGCTCTATCCAAGCCCTTGGAGAACACTTCTCAGCACAGCCAGAGAGCAGCAAGGCAGCAGGGCAACAGCAAGGCAGCAGTCCTTTACAGAAAGCTGTCAGGTGAGACCTTTGGGCAGCCAGGCAGTTCTTCTTGACAGGATGCAGGTTCTGGTTCAGGTTCTCTTCTCCAGGAAGTGTATGAGTTGGTGGGGGCAGAGGCCCTGTTTAAATAACCAAATGTGCCTTTGAAGTGTGGGAGACTTCAAAGAGTGGCTTAGAAGTGCACAAGGTCCCCTTTCAGTTCAATCCTGTCTGCCAGGGTCCCAGTAGGGGGTGTGCCAGTCCTTTGTGTGAGGGCAAGCTACTGTCATTTGACATGTAAGTGTCAGGCCTGCACCTTCCCAGCCCAGGAAGACCCATTCAAAATGCTGATGTATGCAAGTGAGGCTGAGTATCCTGTGTTTGGGGTGTGTCTGAGTGAAGGCACAAGGAAGCTGTCAACTGAACCCAGCCAGACATGGATTGTAAGGCACAGAAGGATTCAAGTGCAGAGAAAAACTCACTTTCCAAAAGTGGCATTTCTAAAATAGTAATATTAAATGCAACTTCACCAGTCAGCAGGACTTTGTATCACCATTCTGGCCATACTAAATGTGACCTTCCTACTCCTTTCAGATCAGCAGCTACCACTCAAACAGTATATGAGGGTAGCCCCAATGTTAGCCTATGAAAGGAGCAGGCTTCAAAGCAGTGTAAGAACGAATTTAGGAGTTTTACACTAGCAGGACATGTAAACTACACAGGTACATGCCCTGCCATTTGCCTACACAGCACCATGCCCTATGGGTTACCTAGCGCATTGCTTAGGGGTGATTTATATGTAGAAAAGGGGAGGTTTTAGGCTTGGCAAGGACTTTTAAATGCCAAGTCGAATTTGTAGTGAATCTGCACACACAGGCCTTGCAATGGCAGGCCTGAGACATGGTTAAGGAGTTACTTAAGTGGGTGGCACAATTAGTGCTGCAGGCCTACTAGTAGCATTTAATTTACAGGCCCTGGGCATATATAGTTCACTTTACTAGGGACTTATAAGTAAATTAAATAATCCAATTGGGTATGATTCAATGTTATCATGCTTAAAGGGAGAGAGCATATGCACTTTAGCACTGGTCAGCAGTGGTAAAGTGCGCAGAGTGTTAAAACCAGCAAAAACAGTATCCAAAAAGGGGAGGGAGGCTGGCAAAAAGTTAGGGATGACCACCCTTAGGCTGTCAGGTCTAACAGGTATCATGTACATGTCACTGGGATGATGGCTATCCTTTGTTTATCATCAGGCCCCAGAGGTAAGTGGACCAATGCGCCCCTGCTCAACATAGGTGTTAACAAACTTGTGGGGGTCATGTGGCCCAACAAGTCTAGATTTCCTGTGTCCCCGTCAACATGGGGGGCTTTGTTAGCAATCCACCACTTTGACACACCTGGTGCTACATCAAGGCTTGCCCAGTCATCATGGATGCAAGGTGCGGGTCATCAGATATAGGTGCTGGAAATTTCCCACCGGCTATTCTAAGGTTTGGTCAAACTTTATGCATGTGTCCTGATTTAAGACCTGGTCTGAGCATACATTACAAGGTGGCACACCATTGCTCATGATGTGCCCACATGTACAAATAATGCTATGTCCCCATAAAGTTTGACCCAAGCATGACCAGCACATCAAAGTTGTCTACAGATTAGGTAACTAATGCCCCCTACCCTGTGCTTTGTTGTGCTAGGTGTGTAAAGTAGTACATCGTCATGGTGGCTGTATGGGTGCCCTTAGGCCCTCAGAGTGTTTGGCACTGCACTGTGTGCTGCTACAGTATTCTTATATATTAAACATCATGTGCACATTCATGTCAGACATCAGCAAAGTACCAGATACGCACTCAGCATTCACATCATATGCACGTGTGAGGTGACCAAGATCACTCAGAAATGTCATGATGGCAGGACGATGGGGGCAATTCTGCTGAGATCTAGCTTGAGACAATCCATAGACATTCCCCACAACGATCTGGAGCCGAGTTGTCTATTAACTTGTGTACTCTACTGACTGTTGTCCAGCACAATATGGCTCCTTGCACTAATGGGGCCTCAAGTTATATCTGAAGGATACTGAGGCACCAGTGGTGGAAGTGTCTCCTACTTAAGCCCCCTAGAGACCTCTATACATTTCCTTCATCTGTAGTGTTTTGTGAGTAAGTGTAAGCTACATGTGGCACACAGTGCTGTCAAAAGTGTTGTGACAAAGTTGTTTTCAACAGGCATGCTAATGACATAAACAGCTGCTCTGACACCTATCATGATTAACATCAATGTATATGTGCCCGTCCTTTCCATTTCCTAACAGCCACAATTCCATACCACAAGCCACAATTCCATACCAGCTCACGTTTGCACTTGTGCAACAATCAAGCCATTCTCAATGTTTAACATTGTAACAGACATGATGACACCATCCTAACTCCAATGAAATCATAGCATTGGTCACTCAAACTTTTATTCATTACATTGAACACATCAGACTGACTCACACCAAACCCTGGATTGCTACACATGACGCACAAGGTAGCATTAGGGTCTTCAAATCTGGTGACCTCTCCAATGGTGTAGGATGGAGGTCCACCTGCAATACATGAAAGGAAAATCTAGCTTTGTGATATTTGGACATTTTGGTGAATGGATGAGTGTTTAAAATCAACTTGTTAGGCTAAGTGAGCAAGTCAACCTAGTGGTAAATCACACCAACTGTCAAACGTCAATGATCAGTCAATCACACATAGGGGGTCATTCTGACCCCGGCGGGCGGCGGGAGCCGCCCGCCTGGAGGGAACCGCCGAATGACCGCACCGCGGTCAAAAGACCGCGGTGGCCATTCTGGCTTTCCCGCTGGGCCGGCGGGCGACCGCCAGAAGGCCGCCCGCCGGCCCAGCGGGAAACCCCTCTCAACAATGAAGCCAGCTCCGAATGGAGCCGGTGGAGTTGTAGGGGTGCAACGGGTGCAGTGGCACCCGTCGCGATTTTCAGTGTCTGCAAAGCAGACACTGAAAATCATTATGGGGCCCTGTTAGGGGGCCCCTGCACTGCCCATGCCAGTGGCATGGGCAGTGCAGGGGCCCCCAGGGGCCCCACGACACCCGTTCCCACCATCCTGTTCCTGGCGGTTAAAACCGCCAGGATGGCGGGAAGGGGGTCGGAATCCAGCGCCGCCATGGAGGATTCCCTGGGCCAGGGGTAAACCGGCGGGAAACCGCTGGTTCCCCTTTTCTGACCGCAGCTTTACCGCCGCGGTCAGAATGGCCCAAGAAGCACCGCCAGCCTGTTGGCAGTGCTTCCTCTGCCCTCTGCCCTGGCGGTTTCAAACCGCCAGGGTCAGAATGAGGGCCATAGTCTCAAATAACGGAGACTCTGACACCTACAAACCATCGCTTTCCCAGACACTCCTGTGGTGCTTTTCACTGCACCATATTTACATGGCAATGTCATGCAGGTGTTTTTTAGCTTTATACCTCCATGACCATATGGGACTGCATGACACTGTATTCTGCATCTGATGGGCATGAGGTGGTTATTCCAGTGACCATCCCATTGTGACACCCATATATTTTGAGCCTGCCCCAAATGTTAAAGACATCTACCTTATTGTCACCGCTAACTGCCGAACAACTGCCCAGGGGTTGTGTGAGTATTCCAAAGTGTTGAAGAATTCTATGATACATCCTTGTTTGTAGTTACTAATATGTGTGTGTAGGAAGTTGGCTCTGTATATACTATCTCAAAGTGAGAGATAGTGTGCACAGAGTCCAAGGGTTCCCCTTAGAAGTAAGATAGTGGCAAATGTAGATAATTCTAATGCTCTATTTTGTGGTAGTGTGGTCGAGCAGTAGGCTTATTAGAGGGTAGTGTTAAGTATGTACACACACAGGCAATAAATGAGGAACACACACTCAAAGACTTATCTCCAGGCCAATAGTTTTTATATAGAAAAATATATTTTCTTAATATATTTTCAGAACCACAAGTTCAAGATTTGAAGTAAGTACATAAAATGCAAGGTACTTCACATAGGTAGGTTTTAGTTAAAATGGCAATGAGCTATTTTAAAAGTAGACCGAGCAAAAATCAACAGTTCCTGGGGGAGGTAAGTAATGATTAGTTTTTTAGGTAAGTAAGGCACTTACAAGTTCAAGTTCCTGGGCATAGGTAGCCCACCGTTGGGGGTTCAAGGCAACCCCAAAGTTACCAGACCAGCATCACAGGGACGGGCGGGGGTAGAGGTCAAAGAGGTGCCCAAAACACATAGGGGCCTATGAAAAACAGGGGTGCTCCGGTTCCAGTCTGCCAGCAGGTAAGTACCTGTGTCCTCGGAGGGAAGACCAGGGGGGTTTTGTAGAGCACTCGGGGGGACACAAGTAGGCACACAAAACACACCCTCAGCGGCACAGGGGCGGCCGGGTGCAGAGTGCAAAGCAGGCATCGGGTTTTGGATAGGAATCAATGGAGGGACCCGGGGGTCACTCTAGCAGTGCAGGCAGGGCACAGGGGGCTTCTCAGGCCAGCCACCAACTGGGCTAGGCAGAGGGTCACCTTTGGGAGCCCAGTGGGTTGTCTCGGGTTACTCATGAGGTCGCAGTCGCCTGGGAGTCCTCACTGTAGTGTTGGTTCTCTGGAGCTCGAGCCGGGGGCGTCAGGTGCAGAGGGTGAAGTCTCACGATTCAGGCAGGAAGAGTAAGGCCCATATTTATACTTTTTTTTGTGTCGCATTTGCAGCATTTTTTGACGCAAAAGCTGTGCAAACATACAAAATACAATTGTATTTTGTAAGTTTGCGCAGCTTTTGCATCAAATAGCGGCGCAAATGTGGCACTAAAAAGGTGTATATATGGGCCTGAGTTCTTTAAAAGTTGCTTCTTTGTTGCAAAGATGCTGCTGTGGGTGAACAGTGCAGCTGTTCTCTGGAGTTTTTTGGTCTTTCGGGTTTCAGGGAAGTCCTCTGAGGCTTCAGAGGTCGCTTGTCCCTGTTGGATGTGTCGCTGTTGCAATTTTCTTCGAGTCAGGAGCCAGGCCAGTAGGGCTGGGGCCAAAGCAGTTGTCGTCTCCGTCGTCTCTGCAGGGCTTTCAGGTCAGGGTTCTGGGGTGCCCCTAAATACTAAATGTGGGGGGTGTTTAGGTCTAGGGGCAGTAGCCAATGGGGCTCCCTGAGGAGAGGGGGCACATCCCTAATCCTATTGGGGGAATCCTCCAATCTCAAGATGGAGGATTTCTAAAGGCTGGGGTCACCTCAGCTCAGGACACCTTAGGGGCTGTCCTGACTGGTGGGTGACTCCTCCTTGTTTTTCTCATTATCTCCTCCAGCCTTGCCACCAAAAGTGGGGGCAGTGGCTGGAGGGGCAGGAATCTCCACTAACTGGGATGCCCTGGGGTGCTGTAACAAAAGGCATGAGCCTTTGAGGCTCACCGCCAGGTGTTACAGTTTCTGCAGGGGGAGGTGAGAAGCACCTCCACCCAGTACAGGCTTTGTTCCTGGCCACAGAGTGACAAAGGCACTCTCCCTATTAGGCCAGCAACTTGTCTGGTTGTGGCAGGATGGCAGAAACTGGTCAGCCTTGCACTAGGAGTCGGACTGGTATTCAGGGGGCATCTCTAAGATGCCCTCTGGGTGCATTTTACAATAAATTCCACACTGGCATCAGTGTGCATTTATTGTGCTGAGAAGTTTGATACCAAACTTCCCAGATTTCAGTGTAGCCATTATGAAACTGTGGAGTTCGTGTTTGACAAACTCCCAGACCATATACTCTTTATGGCTACCCTGCACTTACAATGTCTAAGGTTTTGCTTCGACACTGTAGGGACATAGTGCTCATGCACATATGCCCTCTCCTGTGGTATAGTGCACCCTGCCTTAGGGCTGTAAGGCCTGTTAGAGGGGTGACTTACCTATGCCACATTCAGTGTGAGGTTGGTATGGCACTCTGAGGGGAGTGCCATGTTAACTTAGTCATTTTCTCCCCACCAGAACACACAAGCTGTGAGGCAGTGTGCATGTGCAGAGTGAGGGCTCCCCAGGGTGGCATAAGACATGCTACAGCCCTTAGAGACCTTCCCTGGCATCAGGGCCCTTGGTACCAAGGGTATCATTTACAAGGGACTTATCTGGGTACCATGGCTGTGCCAATTGTGGAAGCAAAGGTACAGTTTAGGGAAAGAACACTGGTGCTGGGGCCTGGTTAGCAGAGTCCCAGCACACTTTCAATCATAACTGGCATCAGCAAAAGGCAAAAAGTCAGGGGGTAACTATGCCAAGGAGGCATTTCCTTACAGTTTGCCATTACAAGGCACACACACTTTAGCAAAAATGCCATGGGAGTTTACTTATTTTCATTTAGTTGTACCTACCTGCACATTAACTGATTGAAATTATGGATGCCTTGCCAATACTTTGTGGCCAGCTATCGTTGGCATGGTGTTCCATTATTTGTCCAGGAATGGATAAGAACATTCTCATAGACATATGCCTCAACACACACACACTTGCTCTGTGGTCCAAGGATACATGTGTTCATGCAGGTTTCTGAGTAATGTACCAGTGATGGTACAGATGCAGGGCAGCCCCATACTGTCAGTAAGATGCAGCAGGCCTGTAGTACTAAATCAGCATGTGTGTGGGGTACTAGACGAAGTTTGGGATGTATGTGATACACAATGTACAGGATGAGGAAAGTGCTAGTAGTCTGGACCCAGTGCATAGTCAAGCTTCCTTAGATGGCCTGTGCCAATGACACAAAGGGGCAGATTTAAGGAAAGTGGTGCTGCACCAAGTGCATCACTACAGTCCTTGTTGCCCTTAGTGCACCCCTTTCCCCCACCATGTGTGTGTTTAATGAGAAATAAGGCACAGCATGGTGCAGGTAGGGTCCAACTGCATCTATTTATATAGAGACAAATGATGTCCTCAGAAGGAGTAGCAACAAAACAGATCATCATGACTTCTGCTGAGTACATAGGGGCCCATCAAATACAATTATGTTCCCCTTTATAACACCTGCTCTCAGCAGGCGTTCAAAGTGCTGGAGATATGGCATTAAGTAATTTCTCATATTACCCAGAGGCATACACTTTTGTCCTCCAAACAGGTGTTGGGCCCCCCTCCCATAAATGATGTCTGGTGCAGGCCTCATGTTGTGCTGGTCAAAACAGAGTGGCGCTATGCGTGCATCACAACACATTGTTATGATTGTGCAGGGAAGATGGCACTTCTGCCCTGTCTCTGCTTCATAATTGTATATTCCAATGGGAGCCCAAAGGTGGCGATGGGGCTCTTAATACAGGCAGCATACTACATGTCCAGATCATTTGGCAAAACATGCTGCACTCAACCTTATGAGCGCCTGTCATGCACATGCAAATAATGGTGTTGCTATGGAAATGGGATACTTACCAACTGCTCCACCAGTCTCAATGCCCAGGTGATCCAGTAGATCTTGCTCCCTTGCAGTAAGGTCAGCAGAATGGTGTTCGAGGTGTGGTCATTGCGTCCAGTGCCAAATACTTGCCTCAGGTGGTGGAGCACCTTGCCCCACTACAGCTTCCTGGCATCTGTGGGGTAGCAACGGGTTATGCGGCCACTTAGTACAAGCATCATAAGGAGGTAATGCAGCACAAGCCAAATGAAGCCCCCACCAGTTCATCTGCCAACATCTTGCCCATCCTCCCTTTCCCCGGCATCATGCAGTGTATTTTTACTGCAAATTCAGTTGTAGGGAAAAATAGAAAATTTAAAACTACCCCAACTACCTCAACTACCCAACAAACTATCCTACCCCTAGAATAACACCCCACAATACGGTGACAGATAGAGTACTGTCACTAGACCGCCAGACTCGCGGTGGCAGTCAGGACTGCTGCTGCTGTGGTGGTCTGACCGCCACATTATAACCCTGGCAGTCAGACCACCAGGGTACCGCCGTCACCACCGGGATCAGAAAGCCCAATGCGTTGACGGCAGGTGCAGGTCGCTATCAGCCAGGGTGGCGCTGCACACAGCACCATCCTGCTGATTACGGCCTGGTTCACTGCCAGCCTTTTCATAGCGGTTTCACTGCCATGAAAAGGCTGGTGGAGAACAGGTACAGGGGGCACAGGGGGGCCCCTGCACTGCCCAAGCACTTTTCCAGACAGTGAGCATTGTGAGGGTGCTGTTGATCGATTAGGAGCCTGCAAAAATGCTGTCACTACTTTCCCACTGGCCTGACAAGCAGAAACCTTGGTTTCTGCCCGTCAACCCAGCAAGAAAGTTGTAAAGTGCCTGGCGGAGAGGCAGCCAGAAAGGCAGTTTGGTGGACGGGTCATCTAATTCGCCGAACTCATAGTCACGTGGGCTCTCATTATTCTAATGAGACTACTGGATTTTGAGCGGCAGAATCGCCTGCGGTGTGGGAGACTGAGTCTGACCCACTACAGGTGACACCTGTCACCCTAATCTGGATTTTACTCCAGCTAACTAGCAGTGCCTCATCTCTACCTGAGAGCAGGGATGATTGGGCAGCTGAACGCATGACATAATTGATTTCTCATGGAAATCGTGGTCACTCAGGTCTCATCCGTTTCCCTCAATTACATTAGTCTCACATACACAATGACCAACAGAGGCAGTATACGTTCCGATAAGGTTTTAATGAAGTGACTGCACCTTGGATAGCAAAGCATGTACTGCAATGACCAGGATGATACATCATGACAGGATTAGAATTGTGACAAGAAGAGTAAAGCATAGGAATAACGCTACCATATTGTCACTAGAATCAATAGACTAATTTCGACCTAGGCTGCAATAGAGCACAGCATGTTAAGCTCTAATTCTGAACTTCAGGTTCCCCTGGGAAGACATCATCCCCCATACCTGAGCCAAGTCCTAAATTCTGCAGAAGCAGCTGTAGCGAAAGCGTTCAGCAATCAGCATACAGTTGTGGTTCTCTGGCTGGAATCTCCCTCTAACGTGTAAGTGACAGGGAGGTGTTTTTATAACAAAACAGCTGATGTTCTGAGAAAATGTCCAGAAGTAAAGATGTGCATTTTTCTATGAATACCAGAGACCAAACTTTTACCACATTCACCGGCAACCTATCTTACTTCAGCCTTGAAAGAAGCACAGATTGAGCAAGAATGTCTTGTTTGAGAACGTAGTGCTGGCCTAAGCAAGAACAGCTAGATAGAGAGAAATAAAACAAGACCGCAAAAGTGCTATTGTTCAAATAATAAACAAAGCTGAGTAAGCTATAGCTATGTTAAAGCGCATAGCGGCAGGCCTAGTATGCAAAAATAGCGTGCATGGAGCTAAAACTAAAATGGCTACACAACACCCTCCACTTACCAGTTGAAGGTGGTTCAAAGCCTAATTATGTATAAAAGCTACTAAGACACAACTCAAGATATATATGTAAAAAGGCCAATAATGACAAGTTAAAAGGACACTTGCGCATATATAAAAGGACAATATAAAATGTTAATATGTGGCGTAAAAGGGGCCGAAAGAGTCAGAGTCATTTTGAAAGTTGCCAATTGAATACGGGACAATGGAGGACAGGAAATCTTCCACTTCAGCAGGTGTTAAAGTTGGAAGGGCATCGCCAAGAAGGACCAAGGAGCAGTCGTGTTCCATAGCCTGAGCCTCAGCCAAGGCAGCAGCATTCTGTGGTGTGCCCAGTAATGAGTTCAGAGCCGCATCCTCGTGGAAGGGCAACATGTAAGCAGCTTCCCATAGCAAACGCACCCTCAATGCGCATGTCTGGTAATGAACCCTCAGCGAGAACATGAACAGATCAGTGTCCAATGACAGTAGGCACTGCGTAGAAAGACAAACTTTCAGTGCATGTTCAAACGAGCAAAAGAGGCACCGAAACAAGGGCTGCACACAATGCAAAACCAGCCTGAAGGACAGAGACCATTCACACTCCAATTGTTCCAGTAGTGTTGCTCCATAATACTGAATCATGCGTTCACAACAAAGCTGTGCTGGTGGGAATGCTATCATTCATCCTTGTTGCGCATGAAAAGTAGCAACAGCAAGATGCCAACTATTATAGCCCAAATTATTGGAAATCCCCCGAAAATAATGGAGAATATTGAGTGTATGGCTGATGGTATTAATCCGAATATGGAGGTGGTGTGAAAGAAACCAGAACCAACAGCCTTAAAGAAATTTGCGATTCCAGTAGTACTGGACGCATTAAATATTCGTCCCACGAGTTCACCAAAGTGTCTCAGAAAGTTGGTACTTAAAAGGGTCTGAATCTCTGCTGACAACCTTGCCACCTGAAGTGCGTAGGTCTCGCATGCAGATGTAAGGGCCACATGTTTTTGAAACAATAAAGCTTTGAGTCTGCGCAACTTGTCAAAATTCACATTAGAAGTAGCAATATGGGTCCAGATGTCAGCTACCTCTTTTAATCTAGTGGGAGTAAAAAGTACGTTCCCGCAGCATGTAACAATCTTAGAGAACAAAACAACATGAACTATTCCGGCTCGCATCCCTCAACAGTATTCGCTATTGAGGAGAACTTAGCTGCCATTTGAAAGCACCTAGAATGTAGGTCTAATCAAGGGGACTGGAACTCCCTTCAGATAACAAGCCAAGTTTGCTGCTGAATCATTACAAGCAAGGACAGCTGTTTACAAACCATTGAATGGCTGACAGAAGTCTTGCATTCACAACCGCTAAGAAAGACCTCTTTTATGCCACTGAGACATTTGTACGAGAAGAGCAGCTCCCACACCTCATAGATGTAACTATTTCCCAGCCTTTCATATTTGCCTACCGGAATGTGTTTGAAACAGGATGTGCATTGTAGTGTTGAAATAGGGAGATCAATGACCCCATGTCATTGTTTTCTGGGCCTAACAGGAAATCCTGTAAATCAGTGTTATTAGACAGGAGAATTAGGTGTTCTCTAACCGCATCTAGTGAGGAACTCTTCAACAATTGCTGGCATAGTTTTCCTACACTGTATGTTGTTACTATACCTGCATGTTTGGATGATACATAGCGAGGGCCCGGTCTACAAGTTCTAAAAACCCCAGTGGAGTTTACAAAACATTTGTCACACCCATTGGTATCTATCGGCCACAATAACCACCCACCAGGACGTGACAGTGAAGCATTAAATGTGCCATTCTGGACCCATTCATTGAGCTGATCTTCAGTTGCAATTATATATTGTTGCCATTTGTGAAATTTTGCAGGGGCAGGAATACTGGGCGCATTCAATTCCTTAATCTTTGCGAAGCCTAAACAACTTGTTTGTTGTACAGTTTAATTTAAAAATATCATTTGAACAGGTATCAGGCATGCTCTAAACAAAGCTTCCTTCCCCCTTATCTGCCAATTACGTTTTCCCCACACACTTTTTAAGTCAATTGACTTCAGCTAATATTCATAGCCTTCTATAGTCAACTGGGAAACAAAGGAATCCGAATAAATACATTTCGTATTTGTCAATAACATGCATACATTTTCTATTGATGGCAATTTAAAATAATATGACTCAGCATTTTTAACATCATGCCCAGAAAAATATGTAAACTTTTCAGAGTATGTTTTAGAACTCCCTTGTGGTGGAGTCGGACAATGTTCCCATTATGTGTAATTAAAAACAGTCTTTGGGGTACTTGCTATGTGGATGAAATTGTGTCCATAATATCTATAGCAAAACATATCACCATAATTCTCTTTAGATTGGTAAACATCTTCGTTTTCAAATACAGTGTAATACTGCAATTTAGTCATCATAGAATCAACTGTTTTCACATCCCAATCATCAAAAAAAACTCTGGGTATTATTACATTGTTCATTGAAAGTTTAAACACATATGGCATTTGAATGACCTTTGTGGGGCCGTATATATCAAATTTTATTTTATCCCAAACAATCCCATCAGGAATTGGTATAGTGGAAATGTTCACAAAAGACAAGTCTCTACGGACCTTGTGAGAAGAAAAATGTGGTTTTAGGACCTCATCCACCAGTTCAACGGTTGATTTTTCAGGAAGAAAATTACCATGTATTAATAAAAAGAATGTTATGACAAACCAAATCCAAAGTAGGAAAGCCAGTAAGTCAAAGCAAACCACAGATAGTTTGATGGAAAAATAAAGTAATTTGCTTTAAGACAGTTTATCAACTTACGTGTTTTTGACAGTTCAGATGTAGAAGAGGCGAATGAGTCCAAAACAGTATCGTTGATTAAGCCAAAGTATCCAGAAGCAGTTCGTGCAAAACTCGAGCCGTGTTTGTAGGTGGAGAACCGGTGGGTGTTTCCCGCAGTGGTTCAGAATAAATGATGCCATCCGTCTGTGCTGAAGTTGTGCCAAGTCGATCAATTGTTTCTGTATTATTTTTTAAACAGATGTTAGTGAAACTAATGCAAGATCAATTTCCACCCTCCCCGAGCTCGGAGAGATGTCAGTGTTGCTGCTTACAACTTGTAAAGGAACCTCTTGACCAGTAGTGAGAGTGATTCGAGAACCACTGGCTGTTCCTCTTGGTCTGCTGTGCAGGATCAGCCTCATGGTGTAACTTGACATTGTCGATAGATACAAAGTGGTTTTCTTTGGCACCAGCCAACGGTGGTAGAATGACAGTTCTGGTACCGTGTATTCTCAAGACTGGGACTGGTGCATGATAAGAAGGACCAAACTCCATTTTCACAGCAACCTTTCCATGTACTATATCCCCAACTCTAGGAATCCACTCTGTAGGCGTTACAGGTACATCCTTAATTCCTCTGGAGGCAGCACTGGCAGAAGCGTTGTTGTTGTAATTCCTGTAAGATAGTGACACATTCATTTATGTCAAAAGGTGTTTTTGTCGGCTCCACGCCAGGACCATCAAGATCTGGAACAAACAGGCACTCATATGAAGTACGACCCCCCCCCCAGGGACCTTCTAGGCAGATTGTTAAGTGCTCTCTGGACTCCATACAGATGATTAAGCCAACTACGACCCATACCGAAGACTCTGGCTGTTAAGGACGGCTTTAAGTCACGTTGAGTCGCTCCACTACACTATTTCCCTTGGGATGAAATGGAGACGAGTACTGAAGTTGGACCCCTAATGAAGCCATGGCGTCCCTGAATGCCCTTGAGGCGAAAGCAGGGCCCTGGTCTGAGTGTAAAGCCACAACTGCATTTTACAGCAATTTCCTTGATTTTTGTGTCTGTCTTCATCATTTGGAGCATATTGTGGACTATAGTGTTGTAGTTTCCTCTTCCTTTTCCACGGTTTAGGTAAGACTAATTCATTGTTACTTTCTAAGAGTTTAGGGCCTCATTATGAGCTTGACGGCTCATGTACTGCCATGTTGGCGGTGGCAGTCCGACCACCACAACTTTGGCTGTCCAACTGCCGTATTGCGAGTGGTATGGGACCTCAAAAAGACCACGAGCAGTCCACCACCCACACCATACTGACTGTCAGTCAGTATGGTGGGGCCCCACCGGTCCTTCACATCGGCGGTCACTGTTAGAGATCCCAGTATTAGGACCGCCTTGGCAACTACGAACTGCAGGACTGACAAGTTTTCATTGAAAATTCCACCTCCATACAAAGCTTGGAGGTCCAGCAGGTAAGGGGCCCAAAATGGGGGCCAGTAGGGGTACGGTGACATTAAGGGAGAGGCGGGAGCCTGTGAGGTGTCCTGCCAAAAATTTGGGGTTCGGGGACACGCTGTGTCCCATGAACAGCATGGTGCATGGGAAACAGGCTGCTCATCATGCTGACAGGTAGTAGAGCATGGCCAGCAGTAACTTCATTGTACAGCCCCATGCCTCCACCCACCGGTCACTCCAGCCCGTGTTTCGAACTCATAGTAAGGTGGTCCTAGGACCGTCGGCTAGGTGCCATTTGAAGGTCCCCCTCCATTGAGGTCTGACAGTTGGACCACCAAACTCGTAATGAGGACCTGTGTGTTTGAAAGTGTTAAGAGACTTTTAGGATATTTTCTCTATTTAATATGTGTTTTATAAAAATGTGTATGTGTTTTAATGCATTTTGATCAAGCTATGTTTTATATGTGGGTTGTAAATGTTGTCTGGATGGATTTATATGTCTTTTTTTACAGGATTGGTATTTTGTATATGAGTGTATATTTCTTATCTACATGCATTTATTTTTTTCATGGAAAAAATGGTTGGTTACTTTCTGACCAAAATTACAGTTTTTTCCTTTATGTTTTAGTTTTCCTAAAGAGTTTATTCATTTTTCAATATTTTTGGGGCTTTGGATGGATTCCCTGGATTATTTAAGTCATACTGATGTTTCATTTTATATTTTTGCCTTCTTTGGGTTCTTTTTTTCATGGATAATGTTTTGGAATTACTTTTTTGGGTTGTGAATTCATTTACAAGGACTTGAAATAACAACTGTACATTAGTTTATATCTTTATATTAATAAGTAGAAAATGTTAATTTATTGATGTTATATATTTTATAATATTATGTATTCCTATATTCTTTATTGTGTAAGAACACGTGTATAGGTGACAGAGAATTGACTTGTATAAATTATGGTTTTGTTGGCTAATATATTTATTTACAAATATTTATAATTGCAATTTTTATTTATCATTCTAAATAATAAGTATTGTAAATAGTTTTGAGATTTATATTTAAAAACTATTAAGATTATTAAAATATATACTTTCAAATATGTGTTTTAGGTCATTTGAGAAGGTTTAAATTGTGTTGTTATTCAGTGTGGTGTTTTTAAAGTATTGTTCTTGCTATTTAATCAAGATATTATAGGCCTTGCATTAAAAGTTTGGTGCATTTTTTTTTGTTTGTTTAGATAGCTTTGGCTTTCCACCACGAAATATGATACTCTGTATCCCAATCAGCACATGCAACCAACCCACGTATGTTCAAAATAGTCATTAATAGGGCGTTTCCTTGTTTTCATGCTTTTGATAATAAGGGGATTCAATTATAATATCAGAATGTTCAGCCACATCAGGTAGAGGGCCTTATGCTTACGTAACAAGGGCCAGATTTAACAAAGGATTGCATTGCCCTTGCATTACGCAAGGTGGTACAACGACAATGCAATCCTTAAGTCAGATTTACCAAGTCACACACAGCACCTTGAATAGCCCTGTGTGGCTTGGTAAATTTGGAGTATTGCAAAGCACACAAGTCTCTGCCTTGTTTTACTCTGCACCAGGAATGCAGTACATGGGTGGAGCATTGGTGTTCCCACACATCTACCCACAATTGTTCTAGCATTCCCAGATTTTCTTAAACTGGTAAACCTGAGAATACATCAAAATTGTACACCTTCCTGGTAGGTATGGCCCTTCCTGCACAAAAACAAACCTACCTGCAATGCAGGCACCCTTGCCCCATGGCACAAAGGTGCCTCCGTTAGTGCAAGACAGCCACAAGAGTGCCAGTCAACTAGTACAAGGGCAGGAATGCACCATATCTTGATAAATACAGTGAATCAATGCCCTCTCCATATGACACATCACAGGAAGCTGTCTTGCTAAGTCGCACTGCAAAACATTTTGATAAATCTAGCCCTAAGTTTTTTAATGTTGAGCAACTTCTGGGTTAGTTGCATACTCTACACTCAGGGTCGATTTTTGTGTCTCCCTATTTTCTGGTTAAAATGATAATAGCACCCCTGAGTTGCAGCTTGTGGTTAAGTTTTAAGATAGTTGAAATCATTGCAAATTTACAATGTGTGGGTTATAGTATTTAGGCTGTTATTTTATAGATGTTATCATTTTATTGTAAGTTACACTTTGTTTGTAATGCATACGTTGATGTGATGTTTCTATTTCGGTACTGAGTGTATATTGTGTGTATTTGATTGAATAGTGGATGGCATGACTTAAGGATACTGCCTATCATCAATGTGCTATATTGTGTTATACTTAGGAAATTGTTCTTTGTAGCTGTAGTAAATAGGTTACGCCTATTTAGTCCTTCTGGATTTGACTCCAGCTGACCCCCATGACTAGTATTTGTCTCTTCCCTGATGCACAGTTGGGGGAATGGGCCTGTTAGAGGGATGCTGGATGGTTCCCATAGGATTTCTGGGAACTGGCTCTTGACTCCACTGACACACATGTGCCCTTCAAGAAGCCAAGAAGCTCTGAGACCTGCAGAGTGTTACAGGGAGAATGTGATGCTGGGTGTGGAGGAGCTGTGACAGATACCCTATCAGCAGGAGAGACCAAACAGAGCTCAGAGAGACAACTGGTCTGGTGCAGGGAGCCGTAAAACCCAGCTCCCTGCAAAAGCACCCTCATCAGAGGCCAGGAGGTCTGATAAAAAAGCTCCTGCATGCTTGAGCTGGCTACCAGGAGCAAAATAAATCAAAGATCATGCATATCACCCCTATAGGGAGCGAGAAACAGCCTTGAGAAGTTTGGTGCCCTGGAGAAGAAAAGTGGAGAAAATAGACTGAAATGTGGATGGTGCTTCACAGTCACAGTCAGATTCACCCGGTATGAGTCTGGGCATGGGAGTCACTGTGACATTATGGCCCATATTTTTACATTTTTTGTGTCACATTTGCGTCACTTTTTGACGCAAAAGCGGCGCAAACTGACAAGATACAATTATATTTTGTAAATTTGCGCCGCTTTTGCATCAAAAAGTGACACAAATGCAGCGCAAAAAAAGTATAAATAAGGGCCTAAATGTAATATTCCCTGGGGGAGGAGGCCCCCTGTGTGGGGCTTCCTCCCTCAATCATTATTGCAACCAGGGTCCCCCATTTGTTCAGGACCACAAGGAGAAATTAGATGCTGGGCTTGTTGACCAGCCTGTGTCTGTATCTGACGATAGTACCCCTTCTTCCCTGCTCATGGAATGGGCAGTGTAAACCGCCTTGCAAGAGATGGGTTTGTAACTCCTACCTATGTGGGAGTGCAGAACAGTGTGGTTGGATCCTGCACACTGTACACAGAGTACAACACTCTTGGAGATTTGGTAGGGGCTACGACTGTCTTAGGGCACAGTCATCCTTTCCACATTTGCTGCAGGAGCCATTGCTATTCAATCTGTAAGGCTTCTAGCCATCACAGGGTTTATACTCTGAGAAGAGTTATGTAATGGTTTGAATTTGATCATTATGACACCCTGTTTTCTTGATAAGGCTGTGCTAAGAGTGGAATTGTGTAGCTCCCCTTCATATGTCCCTCTGCCTCTTTCATCCCCTATAGTACCTTAATTGTTTTCCAAAGATCCAGAAGATCCAGTTGCTGGGCTTTTTCTCTCTTCTGCTTTCCTGTCTACAGGACTACCATGCAGGGCCTTTTGTCAGAATGTATGTTGAGCATGGAGATCCAGGTGCACTACTTCTTAATCAACTATGAGGAGAGTTTTTTCAACTTTTCACAATATGCACATGTCTTAAACACCTGGCATTACTTTGAAAGATGCTTTGTAAAAATGCAAGTCATACTGTGCTCAAGACCAAAGAGAGCAAGTTCCATGCCACAGCATTTATTGCAAGTAAAGATTATTACCTTATCAAACACTCCATTATTTGTGCCTTACCTTAGTGAAGACAGCTGACAGCCGAGATCACACCAGATAAGCATCTTGGTTTGTGGATCTTTTGATAGTGTAGAGGTAAAAGCCACCGGGAGCTGAAAGGAGAGAGCAGCTTAGACAGGCCTGTACACATGAGTGAAGCCATGTCCTCAATTTGACAGCAGGGTGAGCTCCACAACAGGGAGACAAGAGGAGTCTGCAGAGGTGGGTGATGATGACGGCTACCCTGGGGGAAAGATCCAAGTATCTACCGGAGGTGAGCAAGAGCAACGTCCACCAGAGCAGACAAAAAAGAGGCCAATCCTACAAGAGTGGTGGGAACGCTAAACAACAGAGGAGTGCGCCTAAAGCTAAAGGGGGCACACAGTTTGACTAATGACTTTGGAGATGCTTTGGGACACCAAAACATAAAGCTCTTTGAGAAAGCATAAAGTGGGGGGAGAGAATTGTTCCTGTTTATTTTGCACAAAATCCATATTCAGGAGTCCAACAGGGGTAGAATCTGCGCCGGTCTAGTGCCGTTTTGCAGGAAGGCAATTTTGGCTATGTGGGGAGAAAACCAGTGGAAAGGAAGCCAAAAGGACACAGGGGTGAATGCTGGAAAGATACACAGATAAAAATATACTCTAAGGAGCAGCGTGCTTTAGGCAAGCAACAGTGAGTACACTCTATCCTCCCTCCTCCAAGGTGCTCAACGCAGCTGCCCCAACACTGGAATACCTCAGAGAATAACCAGGACACCAGCAATTGGGGAGATCCGAGACCCAGAGGCAGGGAGGAGCAATGGTCAGGGGCAAAGGTGAAAAAAATAGCCAGCAGAGCAAGAGGGATACACAGTGGTGAAGGCATTGCCACTGGTGGTGCTGTAAGGAGGCAAAAGATGGGGAGAGGTGGCCATAAACTGTATTGGATGAGAGCCCACGACCAAGAAGATCATGGTTGCTATTTGGGGGTCAAGAACTCATTGGAACAGAAAATCTTCTTGTTGACTATGGAAGTAAATTTGCTGAGAGCTGACCTCCAGAAGACCATTGATAAGGTCCAGTGAATAAATAAAGACATAACTTTACTGAAAGATGCCCTAAAGGAAAAGGTTGGGTGCCTAGACAAAAACAATGACTTGGGCCAAGCGAAACTGGATGACTGCGAAGAGTGCTCATGCAGAAACATTCTTGGAGAGGTGGGCTAACAGAAAGAGTGTAAGGCTCAGTGTTGAACTGTTCTTGGGGGATTTAATTCTCACTACATTAAAACCAAAATGTTCTTCAAAGTTCTCCTCTATTGAATGAGCCATAGGGCCTTGGTCCCTCCACCATGCAGAGCCATGAATGATTATTGCAGGTATTTTCTATCACAGGGATAGAAATGCCATTCTACAGGCCGCCAGACTCAGAGACTATCTACAATATGAAAATGCAACCATCAACATATTTCCTTGTGGGAAATTGGGTTGTTGATTGAGGGGAGTGTGAGTCCTTCCCAAGCAGCAGCAACAATTCATGTTAGTCCAAATGACAAAAGTCAACAAATTAACCTGTGCTTAACCCTCTGGTACAATGGCACACAAGCAGTCAGCCTTAACTTAAAAGCAATCTGTAAAGTATTTATGCAGCACACAAACAGTAATTAAGTGAAAACTCACACAACAAAAATCCCACACCAATTTAGAAAAATAAAATAAATAGAATTAAATCATTTGTCACCAAAATGACAAAAATCCAATCATTAGAATTGGAGATACACAGTTTTTAAAGATTTTGTTAAAGGTAGTGCCAAAATGTGCAAAGTGCCTACTGAGGGTATCTGGTTGTGCTGCACCAGGACAAAATCACAAGTTCAAGGCTGGGTGCACGACAACGTTTGGCCAGCTGAAGATTGTGCCTTATGTCCTTGGTGTGCTGCCTGCACTGCGTTGCTCTTCGGGGCTCGATGTAGCTTTGCAATGGATTTGGTGGATTCTTCAGTTAGGCTGATGCAGCACACTTAACCCCACTTCCAAGGGTCCAGGACTGGAGGGGCACCACTTGGAAGGTCCAGACTTACTCAGACTGGGTCCAGGTGCAGGTTCAAGATGGTTGGAGCATTTTCCATCCTTGAAGCTCTGAACAGGAGACCAGCAAACTAGCCCTTCGAGTGTCTCTCATAATCCTAGGCACAAGCAGAAAAGCAGGTCTCAA
Source organism: Pleurodeles waltl (assembly GCF_031143425.1). Lineage (NCBI taxonomy): Eukaryota > Metazoa > Chordata > Amphibia > Caudata > Salamandridae > Pleurodeles > Pleurodeles waltl. Next base: position 468,052,400 of record NC_090437.1, read on the forward strand.
GCAGCAGGACAGTACTCTGAGGGCTCAAGGAAGACTTCAGGGAGTGTGGCAGTTCTCTGAAGTACACAGCAGTTCATATACACCAGTCCAGTCCCTGGAGAATCCTTCCCCAGGTCCACAATTGAAGTGAAGATCAAGTCTAAGGGTCCTATTTTTATACCAGGTGTCCCCCTTGAAGTGGGAGAAGCTTGTAGAGTTCCCCCCCCCAAAAAAAAAGTGTCTGGAATCTCCTGCTACTCTGCCCTGGTCCCAGGTTGTCTGGGGGCACAAGGACATAGTGTGATGCCCTTTTTGTGTGTGCTGAGACAGCCACTTTGAAGTGCAATTGTGGTAGGTGACAGCTCCATCCCTATCCCTCCTAGATGGCCCATCTCGCCACCACCCAGTTTCTCTATGTGGGGCTGTCAATACACAAAGGCCAATGGCCACTCATACTTATTCATGTGAACCAAAGCCGGCTAAAGGCACACAATGGTTAGGACAAGAAAATGCCAACTTTCTAAAGTGGTATTTTCTAAATTGTGCCTCAAAATCAGGCTTGATCTTGATCATTAATGAAGGTTTTACATTACAATTCTTTAGACACCAAACTCAACATTCATACCTACTCTCAAGCAAATGTTATTACTTATTACATGTAATACCTGACTCCATGATATTCCACGGGAGAGGTAGGCCTTGTGGTAGTAAAAAATACATTTTCTCAGTACTAGGACATGTAAAACTTAAAAGTGCCTTTCAACCTTTTTAAACACACAGCACCCTGCCCTGAGGGCTGTAGAGGGACTATCCTAGGGGTGACCTGTATGTAGTAGAAAAGAAGGTTTAGGCCTGGCAAAAGGTTTTTTTGCTGGTCAAAATGGCAGTTTAAAACTGCACACATAGGCTGCAATGGTCGGCCTGAGACATGTTTAAAGGGTTGCTTAAGTGAGTGACACAATGGGTGCTGCAGGCCCACTAGTAGCATTTAATTTACAGGCCACGAAACCATGCAGTACCACTTAAGAAGGGGGTTATTAGTAACTTAAATGTGCTAATGGTGCGTTACCCAATTTCACCATGTTTAAAGGAGAAAGCACAAGCACTTTTGCACTGATTAGGAGTGGGAAAGTGTGCAAAGTCTGAAGGTCAACAAAAAAAAACTTGGGATTCCAATATTAGAAAAATCTGATACATCTAGCAGCCCATGTAACCAAAGACACAAAAGTCAAGGAATCTTTGCTGCGAGAAAACAGGATAGGTAGTGATGGAATCTCCTGCCCTATTTTTTCAGCTGTGGTCCGATGAATCTTTTTTTATCTGTTCTGGGCATTGAAGAGATAGTTTACCAAATAATTCAAATTAATTACAGTGCAAAGTTATAGTCACACATTAGAACTCAGAGTCCAAATCAAAGTTTTAAATGACTTTATTACAGACTCAAAGCCAATGTTACATAGGTGAGCCTGAAAAACATAGGCCCTCATTACAACATTGGCGGTAAAAGACGCTTACCGCCGTGCAGAAGACCACCAACACACCGCCGCGGCCGCAGAATCCCGCCACAGCTATTATGACCCACAGTTCGGAATCCACCGAAATTCAGACACCCACACAACTCCGCCACACCAAAGGTTAGTGATAAACTGGCGAAAACAAAACCTCCACCGTCACGCCAACAGAAACACGCCCATGCTATTACGACCCACGAATCCACACAGCGGTCTTACAACCGCGGTATTCCATTGGCGGTACACACCACCGCGCTCAAAATGCACACACATCTCCAAAACACCGCCACATTGGACAATTCAAAATACACACACCTGATACACATACACACACCACTCCCACACACCCAATACAATATAAAACACACACCCACATCACCCACAAACCCCTACGACCAAAATATCTGAAAGAAGGCCAGAGAGAGACAACAGCAATAGACAACCCCACCACACAGAGGCACACAACACCATCACCCATTCAACATCCACGCTCAAAACACCCCACACCACCACACATCACCACACTCATCAACACGTACACCACCCCACACATCACCTACACCACCCCATGTCACGCCAAAGACACCCCAGGTTTTCTGAGGAGGAGCTCAGGGTCATGGTGGAGGAAATCCTACGGGTAGAGACACAGCTATTTGGAGCACAGGTGCAGCACACCTCCATAGCCAGGAAGATGGAGCTATGGCGAAAAATCGTCGACAGGGTCAACGCTGTGGGACAGCATCCAAGAAATCGGGAGGACATCCAGAAGAGGTGGAACGACCTACGGGGGAAGGTGCGTTCCGTGATATCCAGGCACAACATCGCAATTCAGCGGACTGGCGGCGGACCCCCACCTCCTCCCCCACAACTAACAACATGGGAGGAGCAGGTCTTAACCATCATGCATCCTGAGGGCCTCGGAGGAGTCGGTGGAGGATGGGACACTGGTAAGTCAAATCCTAACTATCATATCCCCCACCCTACCTGCATGCTATCTCACACCCCCACCCTCACCCCTCCCCTATCACACCAAATCCTCACTAATGTACTCAATACACAAACCACACATCCCAACACGAAGCCCTGCATGCAACACCAAAGCATGGTCACCCCTCACTAAAGCTTGCCCACAGCACATACCCTTAACACCCCCCAAACCCTCATCACAGAAGCCCCCACACTGGAATGCTAGCGCTGGGGTACACGCACACCCACCCATTGCACACAATGACACACACACATGCAAAAATCATGCTTTTATACCCCTGCAGGACCACTACCCAACGTCACCAGACAGGAGGGTCCAGACATCTCTACCCCACCCACAGAAGAGGCCCACAGTGATGACAGCAGCTCTGGCCAACTGGATCCAGATGACCAGCCCGGACCATAGTGGGCCTCGGGACAGTCAGTTCCCCTTGCACAGGCACAGCCCAACACTGACCTTCCACCCTCTGGTAATACCAGCACAGCACCCACCCAGTGGGCCCATACCTCCGTACCCAGGACACGTCAATCAGCGGTGTGTCCACCACTACAGGGAACCCAGGGTAACCCACCACCCCAACAACAACAGGGACCTGGGGGCAGTGGTAGTGGGCACACGGTCCAGGGGACGGAGGCACAGGAACACAGGGGAACTGGGAGGGCTGCTGTGCAACAGGGGGTGGACAGGCCAAGGGAACCCACTCTCCACGAGGCCCTCTCCTCCATCATGGGAGCCTACCACCACTCCCAGGAGACGATGGCGACGGTCCTCCACAAGTTTCAGGAGACCCAGCGCCTGCAAGACGAACAGTATTTGGGGTTCAGGGAAGAGCTTAGAACCATCAGCTTCGCCCTGGGCACCATCGTAGGGGTGCTGAAGGACATACAAAAGACCATGAGGGACACCGTGGCACTACAAGGGGCCCCTGACACTAGCATGGACGATGAACTGCCCACTACCTCCGCTGGCGCTAGTGGACAGGACACCCCGCCACAGGACCACCACACCAGCACCTCACCCCCTGCAAACGGAGAACCACCCCGCAAGCGGTCCCTGAGATCCAGGAACAGGACAGAGCAAGATGGCAAGACACCCGCCAGGAAATGAGACCACCCTGATTGTCCTCCCACTGTCCCACTTTGTTACCCTGTCCAGATTTGAACTGCCCCAGCTCCACTTCCTATGCCCATATGGGCAATGCACCTGTGTGACTAATAGACTGGACTCTGCCATGGACATGCCTCCACCATCACCCATCACCATTTTGCCACCCCCTCCAATAATTAACACTTCAATAAACACCCTTGAACCACAAAACAATCTGGAGTCAGTCTGTGATTATGAAAATGTGTATTAACTATGACAATGGCAAAATCCGTTCGAAAATGTAATGCCAACATACCTATGTCACACATCACAAGTCCATGAAGGATGCAAGCAGATGACACACGTTGGTAACCACACCTGTGAAACCGTAATGGAAATGTACAACTCAGTTACCATATACTGCTACTAATTGACAGACAGGATAGAGGTAGAATTGTGAAAGTGAATGTGATAGTTAAAAAATTGTTCTCACCTTTGTGTCACTGGAAATATTGCTGTATGACTGACTCCCTGTTGTCTATGTCTTCTTCCTCAGCTTCATCCTCATCACTGTCCACAGGCTCCACAGGCTCCACAGCTGCCACAACACCGTCATCTGGACCATCCTCCTGCAGAAAAGGCACCTGGTGTCGCAAAGCAAGATTGTGAAGCATGGAGCAGGCGATGGTGATCTGGCACACCTTCCTTGGTGAGTAGAATAGGGAACCACCTGTCATATGGAGGCACCTGAACCTGGCTTTCAGGAGCCCGAAGGTGCGTTCGATCACCCTCCTAGTCCGCCCATGGGCCTCATTGTAGCGTTCCTCTGCCCTGGTCCTGGGATTCCTCACTGGGGTCAGTAGCCATGACAGGTTGGGGTAACCAGAATCCCCTAATAGCCACACACGGTGCCTCTGGAGTTGACCCATCACATAAGGGATGCTGCTATTCCGCAGGATGTAGGCGTCATGCACTGAGCCAGGGAACATAGCATTCACCTGGGAGATGTACTGGTCTGCCAAACATACCATCTGTACATTCATGGAATGATAACTCTTCCGGGTCCTGTACACCTGTTCACTCCTGCGTGGGGGGACCAGACCTACATGGGTGCCATCAATAGCACCTATGATGTTGGGGATATGTCCCAGGGCATAGAAGTCACCCTTCACTGTAGCCAAATCCTCCACCTGAGGGAAAACGATGTAGCTCCTCACGTGTTTCAGCAGGGCAGACAACACTCTGGACAGCACGTTGGAAAACATATGCTGGGACATCCCTGATGCCATGGCCACTGTTGTTTGAAATGATCCACTTGCAAGGAAATGGAGCACTGATAGCACCTGCACGTCAGGGGGTATTCCTGTGGGATGGCGGATTGGTGAGATCAGGTCTGGCTCCAACTGGGTACACAGTTCCTGGATTGTGGCACGGTCAAACCTGTAGGTGATGATCAAATGTCGCTCCTCCATTGTTAACAGGTCCACCAGCGGTCGGTACACCGGAGGATTCCGCCATCTCCTCAAATGTCCCAGCTGACGGTGCCTAAGAAGAACAACAGCGACCACAGAGTCAACAAAATCCCAGGTATGTACCCACAGCTACACAGAACACGACACCAAATACAAAACTCATCATGTATGTGTGTTGAGTGTAGGCCTAGGTATGTGTGACGCAGTAGTAAATGAAGCCATGTGGGCCCCTGAAATGGCGGCTGTCTGACCTCTAAAGTGGGACAATGGGGTGTGAGGTATCTGCGCTGGCGTTGTACACTGTCGCGGTAGGCGGTCGTAGACCGCGGCGCAATGCTGCATTGGTTAACATTGGACCCTATGGGTCCCAGGAGCCAATGACGAAGTGCGCCGGCGGTGATGATAAGCACCGCCGCGGACGTCACCGCTGCGGACGTGACCGCCATTTACTATCTGTTCAATCACTCGATACCTGATCTTCGACAGGCGAGGACCCATACTGCAAGTGCTGCTGTGACCTCGGTCTGGAAGAGACAATGGCTGCTGCGTCTAGGGAAAGGGCCCCTGCCTTCACTGCTCAGGAGTTGGAGAAGCTAGTCGACGGGGTCCTCCCCCAGTACACGCTACTCTACAGTCCTCCAGACCAACAGGTAAGTACACAGGGAGCACTTTGTATGGGCTATGCTGGGTGGAGAAGGCTGGATGTCAGTAGCAAGGGGGCAGAGTTAAGCGACCATGAAGGACTGTGAATGCATGTGCCACATGGCAAGGGTAGGGATGGGGGCCACTCACTTCGACGGTGCACTTGTTAATGACTTCTCTTCTTCCCCTGTACATGTCATGTAGGTCAGCGCCCACCAGAAGAAGGACATTTGGCATGCCATAGCCAAGGACGTCCGGACCCTGGGGGTCCACCAGAGACGGGGCACCCACTGCCATAGAAGATGGGAGGACATTCGCCGCTGGAGCAAGAAGACAGCGGAGGCTCAGCTGGGGATGGCCTCCCAACGTGGGAGGGGTGCCCATCGCACCATGACCCCCCTGATGTTCCGGATCCTGGCGGTGGCCTACCCTGAGTTCGATGGGCGCTTGAGGGCATCACAGCAGACACAAGGGGGTGAGTACAACATCATTCTGCGGACTTTGCGAACAGTGGAGGGGTCTGGGTGGGGGAGGAGGGCTGTGGGTTCCCCTAGGCCAGGGCGAGTTAGGTAGGCTAGGCCCCTCCGTAATGCATGCCATGTGGCACTCCACCCCACCTCTGTAGAGTGCCAAGTACAGGTATACATGCCCCTGTCTCATCTATGTGTGCAGAAGTCCACTATAGCCATGTAGGCCCGATCCCAGGAATTGCATCTGTAGAGGCCAAGAGCACGGCGTAGTGCAGGGGGCTGCTGTGTCTGTAATGTCCGCCAACGGTAGCGGTAAGCCATGCACTCAACCTGTCTTTCTTCTGTCATCCCCCCCCCCTTTTTGTGCTCTCCCTGTTCTTTTGTGCATCAGCATCATCAGGCGGAGGTACAGTGCCACCGGAGCACGAGGGAGCTGCATCCCACATGGCCATGGAGGGCCACACCACAGACTCTGAACACAGCAGTGGGACGGAGGGCAAGGGGAGCTTCACGTCGGTCACCGGATCACCAAACAGCGACACGGACTCGTCCGCCGATGGGAGCTCCCTTGTGGTGGCGGCACCATCTGTGCCCCCCACTTCTACAGGTACAGCCGCCACCCCCCCTACCAACACCGCCCTCCCAGCAGCCCCTCAGCCTTCGCTCCGTGCCCGCTCACCCAGGAGGGTGGGCATCACCTTCGCCCCAGGCACCTCAGGCCCTGTCCCAGTCACCCCTGCTGCCCTCAGTGAGGAGGCCATTGACCTCCTCAGGTCACTCACTGTTGGGCAGTCTACCATTGTGAATGCCATCCAGGGTGTAGAAAGGGAGTTGGAACACGGTAATGCATTCCTGGAGGGCATTCATTCTGGTCAGGCTGCCCTTCATCGAACCCTGCAATCTCTGGCCTCAGCACTGATGGCAGCCATTGTCCCTGTGTCTAGCCTCCCCCCTCCAACTTCCTCCACCCAGGCCCAATCCCTTGTACCCCAGCCTATCCCAAGCACACCATCAGACAAGCATGCACACACCCCAACACACAAAAGTAGCTCAGGCAAACATAAGCACCACACATCCCACAGGCACTCACACAAGCATCACCCACATACAGACACAGCAACATCCACTGCCTCCACTGTGTCCCCCTCCTCGTCGTCTCCCTCCTCCTTCCCAGTGTCGTCTACACTCTCACCTGCATGCACTACATATACTGGCACTAGGTCTCGCACCAGAACACCCAGCACCACACCCCGCTCACCTGCACTCACCACACCCCGCTCACCTGCACTCACCACCCCTACTACCATTTACACGTCCCCTGTGTCCACTCCCAGTGTGTCTGTGACTCCCCCTCCCAAAGTACACAAACGCAGGCACCCACTCACCCAACATCCATCCACCTCACGGCAGCCTCCAGTACCTGCACCTGCACCCAAATCACCTAAAGTCACACCTCCTACAACCACCTCCTCTTCCTCCACTCCCAGACCCCCTCCAGCTACCCATCCCAAGGTTCGTCAGAAACTCTTCCTCCGCGACGTTGACCTCTTTCCCCGCCCCCACCCCTCCAATTCATGGGTCCCGTAGTAGCACCTCAGCCAAAAAAAGTCCGGTACCAGTGGTGCGTGTTAAAGGTGTGTGGAGTGCACCGGCCACCAGGGCAGCCAGTGTGACACGGAGCCAAAGCACTGCCAGTCCACCCCCTGTAAAGCAACTTAAGTTGGAAAGTGGCCGCTCACAAGGGTCCCGGGGGGAGTGCTGAGTCTGCTGTGACTCCTCCCAAGGTGTTGAAGGGGCAGAAGAAGTCTCCAAAGTCTGGGAAGAGCAGCACGGCTGAGAAGGCCGCCATCCTCCCCGCCGGCCGGAACGCCACCACCAGCAGTATCGTCACAGGTCCGGAGACCACCGCCGGAGTCAGTGCCCTGGAGGGTACCAGTATCGTCACAGGTCAGGAGACCACCGCCGGAGTCTGTGCCCTGGAGGGCACCAGTATCGTCACAGGTCAGGAGACCACCGCCGGAGTCAGTGCCCTGGATGGCACCAGTATCGTCACAGGTCAGGAGACCACCGCCGGAGTCAGTGACCTGGAGGGCCCCAGCAGCCACAGCCCCGCTGGGCACTGAGGGACCGTAATGCCACACACCGCTGCACAGGTCAGAGACAGCAAAGGCAAGCACTGCTGAACAGGCCAAAGACCGCCAAGGTGAAGACTGCTGAACAGAGCAAAGCACCGCCATGGCAAAGCACCGCTGAACAGGCCAAAGACCGACATGGTGAAGACCGCTTCACAGGGCAAGGCACCGCCAAATCAAGCATCGTTAGCCCATGTGCAGCTGGGACAGTGACGGAACAGGGTCCGTCACGGGGAGCGTGATGCACTCCGGGCACCAGTCCCCCTCCAGAACCAGTGGAGACCTGCATCCACTCTGTCTGTCCTTCACAGGAGGAAGCACTCTGGCCACCAGTCCCCCTCCAGAACCAGTGGAGACTGTTATCCACTTGAGAGACTGTGGCTTTGCACTCCCTAGGATGGTACAGTGGGCAACCCACCCACTGTTATCGAGTTGAGAGACTGTGGCTTTGCACTCCCCAGGATGGTACAGTGGGCAACCCACCCACTGTTATCGAGTTGAGAGACTGTGGCTTTGCACTCCCCAGGATGGTACAGTGGGCAACCCACCCACTGTTATCGAGTTGAGAGACTGTGGCTTTGCACTCCCCAGGATGGTACAGTGGCAAGCCACCCACTGTAGAGACTTGAGAGACTGTGGCTTTGCACTCCCCAGGATACATCATTGGGCATGGAGCCCCGTCGTGGATCTGGCGTGGTGCTGTAATCCGGCTGAGGTGCACCCCCTTCCTTTCCCCCTGAGGTGCCTGTTGTATTTCTATCTGATGCCCCTGCAGTGTTCTCTCCGTTTGTGGACAGGTATCCACTGTGGGCCTCGCCCATGCATTTTAGGCCCAGTGGTCCACGGACATTGAAATGTGCATACCTGCACTACTAATCGTGATGTATATATTTGGAAAGTGTATATCTATCTGTATATAGTAGGTTACTGTATTTTGATACATTACAATGTTTGAACTGATTTCGTTTTGTCTTTGCATTCTTCCGGGGGGGTTGGGGGTCGTTACTGTGCTGTTTGGAACTGCATTGGCGTGTGTGTTGTAGTGTGCGAGGGTCGGGTTGGGGGTGGAGGTATTGCGTGTGTGTCCCCCTGACTTTTGCCTCCCCTATGTCGTAGGTGCATTACTCACCGTTGTCTTTGGCGCCTACGTTGCCGGTGATCGTACAGGAGCAGGAAGACAAGCGCAGGGAGTATTTGTAGTTCGGGCTCCATGGTAGCCTCCTTCCGTCGTGGAGTGTGTTCACGTGAGTGTTTTCACATTGCAAAAGCTGTTTCCGCCGTGTTTTTATCCACGGTGAATCCCCCCCGGAAAAGGTGGCAGATTGGTGGGTTGTGATTCTGTGGGCGGTACTTTGTCTTCCGCCTGTCTGTTGGTGGTGAGCGCTGCGCTGCTTGTCTGTACCACCGTGGTGGTCGGAGTGTTAAAGTGGCTGTCTATGTTGGCGGTTTCCGCCACGGTCATAATTCCCTTTTTTGGTCCGCCGGCCTGTTTGCGGTATTACCGCACCTTTAACACTGTCCGCCAGGGTTGTAATGACCACCGTAGTATAAATATACAAAATCACCAATGGAGAATTAAAGTGTCACATAATATTAAATCAAAGTAACATATAAAAGACCAAGGGGGTTATTCTAACTTTGGAGGAGTGTTAATCCGTCCCAAAAGTGACGGTAAAGTGACGGATATACCACCAGCCGTATTACGAGTTCCATAGGATATAATGGACTCGTAATACGGCTGGTGGTAAATCCGTCACTTTTCCGTCACTTTTGGGACGGATTAACACCTCCTCCAAAGTTAGAATAATCCCCCAAGACTTCAATAGCAACAATGCAGAAAATCAGGAAAAATAAGTGGTGTTTGGATTCTGAAATTAAGTTATCTTGTCTAACAATTGAACCTAGCTCCTTAACTATTCTAATACTAAAGAGATATCTGGAAAGGGTTAACAAACAGAACATCAGTACAAGATTCTATCTAACATAGGTGTGGTAGCATAAAGCCACATAGAAAATATGAGGTCAGTACCTCAAAAGGTCTCCTCTGAGCAAGGAGCAGAGAGAATCTGAATCTCTTGCCAGCTAAACCACACTTAAATCTTAGTTTTTCCAGATGTGATGACATCATGATGAAAACTCTCATTTGAAAAACAAAACTGCAAGTCCATTATAATTAACAATTCAGTCTTCCAACGCCTTTGACACCCGTCCTTGATACACCCTCACATTCAGGACTCTCAAAGGGCCTGGATACTCCTTTCATCCGGTAGCATTTCTCTCAGACCCTCTTATCTCTCATGCACAATTAGCTCTTTGTTAACATCAACACCTACAGCTTTGGAAAAAACAGCTTTAATGTTGAAGATTAAAACATACAAAAAGAATGAGGCCTTCAATCCAACCAAACTAAAATGAAAACAAATGTACTTTTAGTTCAAACTTTTTGACTATAAAATGATTATAAGGAAGAACATTTCCAAAATAGTATAACTTTGACATTCTTGCAGATGAGTATTAATGTGACTTTCATAAACATTAACTTTCATTGCACATTTTCACTAATATATTTCACTGCACCACATTTAATCATTTGTTTCACATGTAGCAGAAAGAAAAATAGCCACCCATTCTTCTCACCTTTTACGAAGCATAATGGCACAGGCAGGTTATGATCCTTCAACCCTCCCTCTGATGACGTGTTAATGTCATCATAAACCAACTTCGTTCTTGGATGAGATTCTCTAAAACCTAGTAGTCTTGAACAGGGTTTATCTGGATTCTTCCAAACTTTTCATGTCATCATAATATATACACTGATTATCTTCCAACTCAACCTCTGCTCTCTTTCTCTTTCTGCTTTGTGGAACCCTTATTCCTTGGGAAATTTTGTATTCAACGAACAGGACTATTCCAAATGTAGAAATAATCAGCAATGGCTTCAACACAAACTCTTCAATTCTACTTCCCATTTTCAAAACCATCTAACTATAGCAGAACATCCGTTTCCAATCTCTTCCCGTGTACCAGTCGCTTCCAACTCTTTCAAATCCTTTGCAATCCCTGCACTATTCTAGATATAATTCTGCAAATCCTTACTTTTTTCAGAATGAAGGTACAACGGTGTTGGACCTTAAGCATCTGACAGACTCATCCCTCTGTTGCGAGCAACATATCTAATGCAAGTCGACTTTGTAGAACAATTGATCTGGTTATTATCATCTTACAATTTACAATCAGTAACGCTCCAACAGTACTAGGCACCAGTTTATCCACTATAGTAGACAGCCTTCTATTCATCAAATCATTCAAAATCACTCCCGCAGACGGGATTAAAGTGCCAAAAATGTCTTCTACTACTGCTCCCGCACTCACACCTCACTTAGATCTAGAACCTTGAGTCCAAACAGGATCATCAAAATGCTTTACATGATATACCACCCTTTTGGCAATCTAAAATTAGCATGTTTTCCATAAAAACAAAAAATTCCAGGGATAACAGCGTCCTTTCAATCCAAATACAACTTATAGTTCCCTCGAACTTCAAAAGTGTGTTTACATTCACTCTTTCGCACAAAGACATTATCGGACTCAGATCTTTCCATCCAAATGCACAATCTTCCTCTGTGTTCCCAATCTGAAACTAAGGCAGCTACGTTTCCAGCTAACTGTCTTTCTATTTCTTTCTTCATCCATTTATTTTGCCTCCATAAATGCTCATTTAACTGTGAGAAAGCTTCCAACCCTCTTCTTTTGTCCTCAACTAAATTCAGGAATTTCTTCTCAACATCTAATAATATACAAGTTAAACTGTGTTGATGTACATAAACTGTGTCGTGAGTAGAAACAGGTTTGAAAAATCTCTATTCAATTATTTTTATTTCCAAGGAAGTTGAATGTTTGTTCAAGTAGTCAATTATAGGGATCTCTGAAAGAACTAAGGGCCAGATGTAGGTAGGAAAAGCTTTGCGAGTCGGAAATTGCGAGTCAGTGCGAATCGCACTTTCCGACTCGCAAAATGGGATCCAAGAAAAAAAAGCGACATCAAATTGCGACTCGCAAATGATGTTGCACCGCAGATTGCGAGTCCACTGTTTGAGAGGTCGCTTTTTGCGACCTCGCTAAAAGCGAACTCGCAATTTGCGAGTCGGGTGTCGCAATTTGCAACTGGCCCGCAAATTGCATGCAGGTGCAGCAAAACAGTTGGAAAAACACTTCCTGGCTCTTACTGATGACATCAAAACCAGGAAGTCATCAAATACACCTGGGAGGAGTGAGGACCACACCCATTTCAAACTGCTGTGCAACTACCTGGAGAGAGGAGCTGCTGTTACCATGGAAGACACAGGCAGTGCAGGAAGGAAAAGGAAACTAAAGTTCTCAGAAAAAGAACTTGAGGTGCTAACAGAAGAATGCTGCCAGCACCATGACCAGCTTTTTGGCAAGGAAGCCCTGAGTGTCCCAGACACTAAGAAGAGGAAGATCTGGCTGCAAATCCAGGAGAGGATCAATGCCATTGGGGTGAGCCACCGAACCCTTGATTAAATCAAAAAAAGGTGGTACGACCTGCTCTCCAGGACAAAGGAGAGGGTGGCAGAGCACCTCAGGGAAATGAGGGGCAAAGGAGGTGGCCCATCCACCATCCCACCACCCACAGCCATGGAGGAATTGGTGGAGCAGACACTGGAGCCTGAGGCTGTGTCAGGAATGGGAGCATTGGACACTTCAGTGCAAGGGACATCCAAAAGTGAGTACCATGAAATATGCATGTACACCTACAAATGCTATATCCACACTCTCCCAGTACACAGCAGCAGGCACAACCAGACTAGCTCCATTCCAGACTAGCAACCACCAGAATGGTGCATTATGGGCAATGCAGTACAGTAGTCAGCATATAGGCAAATGTTTATTACGAGGCATACAACAGATGTTAGAGACTGCCAGTGTGTTCCCTATGTCCCACAGGTCTCCCACACCACACCCCCACCAGCCACACCATCCAGGGAGAAGACAGCAGGCCACAGGCAGTGCAGGAGGCTGCAGCAGCCATGACAGGGCCCAGCACGACACCACCACAGTCCCCTCCAGAAGAAGTACAGGACATGGAGGAAGGAAACACAACACCTGGCCCCAGCCACACAGTGAGACATCCAGAGCCAGCAGCACAACCGCGTCGCAGACGCCCCAGAGGGCAAGTCCAGGCGGTGCCCCAGGAGGATATAAGGGAGACATCAATGTCTGCAGTCGAGGCATCCCTCCTTTCCGGTCAGCGCCTGCAAACAAGGCAATTATGGATAATATCAGGTGCAATGCAGAGACTGGAAAATAATATGACACATGGCCTGGCTGATGTGAACACACAGTTCACAAGACTAAATGACAATGTTAGCGAACTTACACAGTCAATCCGCCAACTGGTGACGGAACTGGTAGCTGAGAGACACAGCGCACGGCGCCGGGAGCGCCACCTAGTTACCAGATTTGACCGCATGGCAGCGTCCATTGGCCATCTTGCCACGAACACTACAGGTCTGTCAAGACGGACCGTGAGTCTGCAGGTGGAACTTGGCCACTTTGCAGGGGATGTGGCACGGGGACTGGGCCGCATTAGCCACGCAGTGGACATGTTGGAGGCCAGGCAGGTGGCAAGGGGCACGGGGGAGATCCCTCAGGACAGTGAGGAGGGGTGCACTATCAGCAGTGTATCTGCCACTGACACACGTGTACTGAGGAGTGGAAGTGCACGTCAGGGGTCAGCTGACCCACCTGGGATGAGCCATGCTGGGCGAACCAGGAGGAGGATGTAGGCAAGAACACTGCAGGACTCATGAGGTACATGCAGTTAATGTGTCCTCATTAAGGGTGGACATGTGCAGCCCCTTACGGACAGTTATGTTCTTTCGTCATTAGGTTCACAAATTAAAATGTTTTGTTTGTTCCACTACACAACTGGGCTCTTTGTGTGTGACATTAGTGAGTGTGGTGTCAGTTGCCACGTACCTTCCAAAGTATTGGGTTGCAATGTGGTCCCATCTCTGTCTGCCTTGATTTGCAATGCTTCTCTCTCCAGGCTTCCGATGTGGTAGCTCTTGCTCCTCATCCTACAAATCTGGGTCTGCAGGGGTGAGATGTAGCCCACATCTGGTGGCAACGTTGTGTAGTATTGCGCATGTGCCAACTATCTTGAATGCTGTTATTGGGGCATACTAGAGCGCACCTCCACTTCTGTGGAGGCATCGGAATCTTGCCTTTAACAGTCCAAAGGTCCTCTCTATGACATTTCTGGTCCGCCGATGTGCACTGTTATATCGCCTCTCATTCTCATTCCTAGGTGTTAGGTACGGGGTAAGTATCCATGGTCTTAGCGCATATGCACTGTCACCTGTTTGGCAAAAATAAGCAATGTTAGCAGGGCATGGATGGTTTCTACAGTGACCTGTGTGTATGGCTTCAGGGTGTATTCAGCAATACCTAATAGATAGCCGTCTCCAAACTCCCCACATTCTAGGCGTTGGTGTATCCCACTGTGCCTGAAAATGTAATAGTCATGTGTACTCCCTGGAAATTTGGCTACAATGTCAGTGTTGACATTATGGGCGTCACTTACCACCTGGATGTTCAGTGAGTGTCTACATTTCCTATTGCGGAACAGATATTCCAGATTTGCAGGAAGGCAAATTTGTATATGTGTACCGTCCACACACCCTATTACATGAGGGAAGTTGGCAATTCTGTAGAATTCCAACTTGGTGCTGTTAATTTCTGCCTCATTCCTGGGTAGGTATATGTATCTTGACATGTGTGTGAGTATGGCATCTAGGAAACATCTGAGGAACCGTGAGAGTGCACTTTGGGATACCCCACCTACCACTGCAATCACCCACTGATAGCTACCCGAGGCCAAGAGGTGCAGTGAGCATAGCACTTGCATATGTGTGGGGATGGCGCTGCCGCGCACAGTCTGGCGTTGAAGCTGCGGATTGAGTAGATCAATTAATTCTAATATTGCTGCACTGCTGAGTCTGTATTTGTCATAAATCTCCTCCTCAGTTTGTTGGAAAAGTGTCTGCCTGGTTCTGTATATCCTCTCCTGTCTCTGGCTCCTCCTCCTCCGCTGGGCGGCGTGGACTCTCCTCCTCCTTGCTATCACATATATTTCAGCCATTTTGAGTAACCCAGATGCCTTCTGGGTCTCCTTTTATACTTTGGATCTGGTTACCACCTGCTCTGACTTAGTGGTAATTTGGGTGTGCAAAATGGGCTTTTTGCGACTAGTCGCAATTTGCGAGTGGCTTTTTCATATGGTTTGCGACTTGCAATTTGCGACTTCCTATTTGCGGGTCGCAAAATCAGGTCGCAAATTTTGTGAGTCGGTAATGGCTTGCATTGCAATTTGCACTACGGAAATTGGATTTTTGCATCGCATTTCCGATTTTGCGGTGTCGCAAATTGCGATTCGGGCCAGTTGCGACTCGCAAAGGTTTGCTACATCTGGCCCTAAATCGTAGTTTGAAAAATAATACTGATAATGTCTTGTCCCATAGAACAAACTCAACAAAAGACTACATGAAATTCAATAAGTACTGGGAATATGATAATAAGTCAATACCTTCTGAAGCACAGGCAGGCAATGGAGTACATACATAGCAATTCCTCACTTCCATGGTCTCTACATATTAATATAAGGAGCAGAAATATTAATTTGCAGAATAATCTCCCCAGCATACATCTAAATGTAATGTTTCTCATCGAAGTTACTACTTTTCTTAGGATTAATAGTTTTGGGGGGATGACTAGAAGATAGCTCCTATTCTATAGGACTGGTATGGAAAAAAACTAGCAAAATTATCAGTTTAACAAAGGAAATGAGCAATAAGCCGCCTACTATGTATTTACATCTATTCCTCTTGTTTAGCTCCATTACTTCCTTAGAATCAGATCTATAATAAAGTAAATATGGCAGCAGCAAAATATTTCTTTGTTGATTTCACCAATACAAGCAGCAAAGAAAGTTCAAAAGTTCACTTATCAACAGCATAAAATATTCCTGAGACTTCCCTAGCCCTACTCTATGTTCTTCTAAGTGACAACCTTCTTTCTTCTACTGGAGCCTAGGAAATCTTCCAAACTCTCAATCCCAATCAATGTAAATGTTGTTAATGTGCACACAAACTAAACTCATAGATGACAATGAAAGTTCAAGATACAGTTCAATCACAATGTTCAGTTTATGGAGGTTCAGCCAAACCTATATGTTGATCCAATACTTCTAGGTTTCTTGATCTGCGTCATTTGCATAGTAGATCCACTCAAGTGAAGAATACCTATGACTATGCACTCTCGTTCTATTAAACTTTCTCAATGCCACACCTTTGTCTTAACTTCCACTCAGATCAGTGTTCTCAGCTTCCTCAGCAATTTGCGATGGAACACGGTCTCTAGGCAGACTTATTTTTCCTCATTCTTGTCTCCTGGGCCAACAGTTTCCAGCTTCCACTCGCTTTCTTTTAGCACTCGTTCCTTCTCTGGGGTCTGTTTCTGAATCTGACTCACTCGCCACAGAACAAGACTCTACTGTTTCAGCTTCTGAGTCAGTCGTGACTTGCTCAAGACCCTCTTCAACTTGATTGAGTGCTACTTCTGACTCTGCTTGGTCCCCGACAGCTTGGCTTACCTGTTCCAGTTGTCTCTCTCACACCACTGGTTCCTCTGGGACAGGCGCTGTAGTATCAAGGGGACACTCAACTCTGCAAGAATAGGAAGCATAGATCCAATTTAGAAGACCTCCACACTTCACCACATTCATGGACACTAGGATCACTTGGTAAGGTCCATGCCACTGAGGCTTCAGACATGTTTATCTGACGTGTTTCTTCATCAAGACCTAGTCACTGGGACTAAGGTCAGGCACTGTTCCTGTAGTGGAGAAGCTGTAGTCGATCCTATCTGATGAGATACAGAATGCACCAAATCAGCTAGTCCTTTGCAGTAGTCCAGGACCACTGTGTCTGTTACATTCATAAGTGCATTTACAGAAATTGCTGGCAGTCTCATTGCCCTCCCCATTAGGATTTCATGGGGGAACAGTCCAATCTTTCAATCAAGTACACTCTGAAGACTCATCAACACAAGGGGCAAAGCATCAGGCTAATTTTCAAGTATGTCGAAGCACACACTTTTTGCCATTCACTTTCTGAACAAGACTCAAAGCCTCGAGTCTATAACTGCAGTGCAATCTCAGCTCCATTTGTAGTGCTGCGCACAACAATTTTAGAACATCATTGTTGAAATGAGTTCCTCGATCTATTTCCAAAGAGGTCGGAAAGCCAAACCTAGACAGGAGTTCCCTCAACAGCAGTTTGGCTACAGTAAAACTATCCTTTCGCTTATTCGATTACGCCTCAACCCGATTGGAAAAAATATACACAATAACCCAAACATTCCTGAATATGTTACACACTGGCATCTCGAAACCTATCTGTATCCTGTTAAAAGGTCTTCTTGACCTTCCTATGTGACTCAATGTGACTGCAGTTCTCTTTCCAACATTGTTCTGTTGAGACACAATGCTTCAGCCATCAATCTGAATTTAGGATTGAACTAAGTCTGTCTGAACAATCTCACTATAGCATCACTACCAATATGAGCAGGACCATGAAAATGTCCAGCCATAGCAGATAACAGGCTACTTTGCAAAACTGGTCTTCCTTCCATTGTAACCCAAATGTCATCATCTCTTTTGTTATAACCTGTCCTGAATCAACCTTGCTGTTCCTTCTCAGACACTTTCTTTTGAAGCCTTTTCAGCTCATCCCAACGATCAAGCTGTTGTCAACAAAAGATGAAAGTTAGTCTCATCCATTCCCTCGCTTGTAAATTCACCATTAAAGGCACAGACATTGTGGTCACAGTATCTTGCAACCTTGTCGGCATACCTATTGCCCAAAGTCACATGATCATCTCCAGAATGATGTGCAGGGCACTTGACCACTGCATCTTTTTCAGGCAATTGTAGTGCATCAAGGTTTTTCGCTTGTTCGCCATCCCAGATTGGAGATTCAAAGGATGTCAGAAAAGCTCGCTGAGACCACAGTTGTCAGAAGTCATGAACAATGCGAAAGCTGTATTGACGATCGGTAAAGATTGTCACTCTCAATTGATCAGAGACACAGCATGCTCTAGTAAAAGCAGTAAATTCAACTTCAACAATTAAAGACATAGTACAACCAGCATAAGCTGCTCTCAAGCGTCCGCTGCTGTCTCTTAAGCATGAATCATCAACATTAAGGACATAATCAGATTCACGTAATGGTTCATCTTGTATGTCTGGTCTCAGTTTGGTACATAGTTCAGTGCCATCAAGACAATCATGGTCCCCTTCACAATATTCAGTAGTTCCCTGATCCACTATTGGCAACAGTGTAGCACAATTCAAAATCCAGCAACATTTGATAGTAAAATTTTCTGCAGCCAATATAATCTACTTGTACTTAGTAAGTCGACTACTTGTCAGATAATGTGTTCTAATTCTGGTCAATAAAAGCTCTACTGATGTACACAGTTAATAGGTGTCCCATAATAATATTTCCGCACCTCTCTGTGTTATGTGGTTGCTGATTTTAAACATCCAGGCAATGCAGAAGCAACAGAATCTAATGTGGTGGAAAAATATGCCACAGTTTATTAGCATTTCCATGCATTAGAGTCAGCACTAAGAGAGCGCAGCCCTCCCTCTCACTGCAGAAAAGTACAAAAGATGTGTTATAATTGGGCATCCCTAGAGCCAGGGCACCACAGAGATATTCTCTCAGCTCTAGAAACAAGACAATTGATGTCCCATGGTACCGGATCAGACACATCCTTGTGTATCAGCTTCTGTAAAGGCTAAGCCACCAGGGAAAAGTTGTTGGGTATCCACTGTCTACATATGCCCACTATTCCCCAAAACCTCCTGGCTTCTCTCTGTGTAGTTGGCAGACGCAATTTCAATAATGCTGAAATCTTCTCTTGTAACACATTTCTCACTGCTTTCTCAATGTAGTGTCCACAGTATTGGACTTGTTTTTGACAATATTGCAACTTTCCTGCCGGGATGGCAATGGACACAAACCGTACGTTCCGTTGCTAGTGCACTCTACCACTCCCCTGGAAGTATGTGCTACGCAGCTGTGGACCCAATGGAGACAATGGTTCCGTGGAGGTTTGCCCAATCTGGAACAGGCGCTGAGCATGGAGATCTTATGGGATAAAGTCAACAGCCTCTCAGCTCAATGAGCTGCCTCCGGGGGATTGAGAAGCAGCAGTTGCTATCAGCAAGGCTCAGGGAAGCAGCATAAATTAGGTGACTGTGGGACAGTCAGGGTGGGCAGCGACTCATCAGAGGCCCATTGGCTGGACTACGGAAAGACAGCAGTGACAGGAGAATCAGAGTAACTGTTACTTTTGCTTTCATTGGTGTGATTACACAATCTTGTGTTGAAAGCGCTGCTGCAATGGGGATATCTCCTCTGATGTAATAAGACTGCTTCTCTGGAGGTGAACTCCTGCGTGTGGAGCTTCTTTCTATGTTCTGGTGTTTTTCTGTCTGTTTTTTTACCAGCAGCCTGTCTTTCTCCTGCTCAGCATGCCAGTAGCCCTTTTTGATGAAATTGCTGGAAGTTGCTCAGTAAACAAAAGTATGCCTGTGAGTCAAGATCAGTTGCTGGGGGAGGTTCCTCCCATTTTTGCCAAAGGTAATCAAATGTTGGACAAGGCTTATTCATAAGCCTCACAAGATTGGACAAGATTGTTAGAACTGCAGCAACAACTCTGGACTCTGACATCTGAATTTAGTCTGGTGAATCAGCTTATTCATCATGCAAACACTTAAATGTGAAGGCACTTGTTCAAGTGCTCTGCCAAGTCAACCCACCTCATCCCAGAAGCTAGAGAGTAAAGGGGGGCAAATAAAATTTGTTGGTACTTGGACAAATCAGAATGCACAACAAGGGATGGAGTTTGGAGTTAGAGAACTTCTTCAGGCGGAGATGAATGGGGCAAGCACTAACCCGGTGGGAGATGAAACAGGGCTGAACTGTGAGAGAGGGGGTGATGTTTTTGATCTTCAACTAACAGACTCACCCTCAGGGTTAGACACTACAGATGCCGAGGCAGGGAGAAGTGGACTTGTCAACACAGTGGGGGTAGGCACAACTGGAATAGCTCAACCTAAGCAATACCCTCTATTCTATAAACAAATAAAGGGGCCTGTGCAGATGGGGATGCAACTGTCAATAGATGTGGAGAGTATTAGAATTACCCACCCCACTTTTCATCCTGAAACTGCATCCCAAAGTATGTACTTTATCGATGAAAGCATGCAGCTGAAACCAGGGATAGGGACTGTTATAAATGGCTATATGCATCAAGTACTGGGGTGCTCCTGGGATAATGTGAATCAGTCCATCAGACAAATTGTGGAGGCCATATAAGCCAAAATAATAACCTGAAATCTTGCAGGCACAGGAAATTGCCGTTCTCCATGTACATTAGGTTAAGATCAAGGAAGTTATGGGCCAGGTCCCAGGCGGGCTAAAGGAAGTGGAGGTCAAAATCTCAAACTTAGAGGACAAGGTGGCGGTTATGCAAAAAATAAGTCACCCAGTTGAGAAAGAGTGAATGCCTTTTGGAGGATAAGCTGCAGGGTTTGGAAATAATAACAGGCTCTCAGACCTCAGAACTATAGGGGTTGAAGGACAAAAGATGCCCGAATGGTTGGATACTCTGGTGAAAAAGGCTATACCAGAGGTAATGGGTGTTTTGACTATTTCTCGGGCCCATTGGGTGCCTGCTCAATGCCTCCCAAATGCTAAATACCATGCACTATTTTGGTGCATTTTGCGGATTTCAGGGTTAAACAACACATTCTGTCCTGGTTCATAGAAAAGAGAACTTTGTCCACTCCAGAGTTGCCCCAGTTTAGGGTTTTCTCCAATATGTCGGCATTAACAGCTAGCAGACAAAGAGAGTTTGTTAAAATGATTGACTTCTTCAAGACTCAGGTCATTCAAGCATTAATTGGTCAGCAGTCAAAGCTTAAAGTTTTAGCGAAAGGCCAGTTTAATCTTTTCTCAGATATTGGAGATGCCCAGACTTTTTGAGGAATTCATCCAGCTAGACTGACCCTCAGTCGATTAATTGGAATTGGAGTTTACTTATGGCTGTTGGCCTGTTGGATATACCAATGCTAGGTTTTGCGATGGGACTAGAATACACAGATGGGTGGTAATGGGTCTAGAGTTGTGTTTTGGCAGGATGGGCAGGTGTCCCAAGGGTACTCTTGGGGGTTCTTGAGTGCAATAGGGTGCAGTAACCGGCCACCCTGGGAAAGTCACGAAGAGAGAAAGGAGGTCCGGGTTAATGTACTCTTTCCCAAGGGTGTGTGGTCTGGGGGGGAGTGGAGGATGAGGGTGGTGATGGGGGAAATGGAAAAAAATAGAAGAATTCATGAGGAGAATATTATGTAAGACAGCTGGATTGGTGTGGGAAGTTGATTTTGATTGTGGGGCATTAGAAGAGGAGTGAAGCTGGGGGGAATTTTGGCATTGCCGCAGAAAAAGGGAGTTATCAGACTCAAATGGGTGGGTGTTGATCTAAGTGGGGCCTTTGTGGGACCAACATCGGTTGGGATAGTAATCCTGTTTTCGGCTTTGGGTGTTTTTCCTGGCATTGCATTGTTATTTGGGCACACTGCACTTTATTGAGGAGTGGGGGGACAAAAAAATGGGTGGCCTCCATGTGTAGGCATAAGTACAAAAGCATGCTTAGTACTCTGGCCCCTCTGATATCCAATAGGGAGATGAATATGGTTGCGATGCTGCAGTTAAGTACAGTAATTGAGCGTCTACAATTTTTATGCCTACCTCCAACAATTAATAAATGCTGACCCTACCCGTTTCGTTAGGCAGATTAGAAGATATTTTGGCAGTTTATAACCAAGGAATCTGTATTATCACATTTAATTTAACTCTAATGGTTTAAATAATAAGAGTAAGGCTCAGGCGATTAAAGATTGGATAAAAGTGCATTCTTCAGATTTAGTCCTTATCCAGGAGACACATTTTCAAGAGGTACCAAAATATAAAATATTTGAGCACTAGGCAGGTTATCAATATGAATCATCTGTGAATGCTGAGCATAGGGGGGGGTGGCAGTACATGTGAATAATTTTTTCCTGTTACAGGTACATTTTTTTAACAAATAGATTAGGATGGAAAATGGGCTCTTGCTAGTGGATTGCTTAATAACTGTAGAATGACCGTCACAACAATTTGAGCCCCCATCCCTCATGACTCTGCCCCTGTCCTCAAACTCTTTCAGGCTTTGTTAACTATCCCTGGAACAGCAATTATTGGGGGGATTTTAATTTCCTTCTAAATCCAGTTTTAGATTCAATGTCTCAGATGCGCAGACAGTGCAAACGGTGGGTGGCAAAAGTCATATCCAACGGTATGAACACTCTGGGGTTCGCAGATTTATGGGGTGAGAAGTATATGATAAAATGTGAGTATTGTTGTGTTTCAGGTAAATATAACTCAGCTGTCAGATTGGACTATTTTCTATCCTTTTGTGAGATGAAATTAAGTAGTTATACCCATAGTCTGAGCAGTTTCTCAGACCAATCCCTGGTAGAGACGGATATAGTAGGGATCAAGTTAGAGAGGCCCAGCGCGAGGTGGCATTTTGATGAAGTTAACCTTGAGGCAGAAGAATGGTGCAAGGAAATAATTAGTGAGATAACAAGCTATTTTGCACTGAATACAGACACGGCTAGTGTGGACAGTGTCTGGGATGCATTCAAGCCCATAATTCGTGGTCATATCACCTCATGTAGTATCATGAACAGAAAGGTGCTTTCTGCTCTCCGGGAAGGTTTGAAATCTGCCCTTCAGCAAGCAAATTTGGTTTATTCACACAACAAGAATACCTTCAGTAAATCAGTACTTAATCAGGTGAGAATGAACATGCAAGATTACTATTATGAGTGTGTATATATATTGCTAAAACTGCCAACCTTCAAAGGGTATATGAGGAGAGTGAGTATGCAGGTACATTATTAGTTTGGCAGACTCTGGAACACCAGGTTCAGAATACCTTTACCTCTCTCTTTGATGTTGAAACTGAAACCAGCCTGACAGAGCCTGTTCAGATTTATAATTCATTTTTTGGCACAATAATGCACTTTATAGTGTGCAACAACAAGTTGACACAGTTCATATCAAAAGTTTCTTATCCCAGATTCATCTCCCAAAGGTTGGTTCTAGCCAAGAACAGGCCCTTCTAGCTATAGTCTCCCTTGAGGAGACTGAGGAGGTGGTGAAGTCATTGGCCAGTCAAAAGGCCTGCGGCACAGATGGACTGCCTGCAGAGTTTTTAAATAAATTTTCAGCAGTGTTAACTCCTGAATTGATCAAGCTCTCTGATCACATTTTGAAGAGGGGGTGAGGTTCCGGGTTCATTTTGTAGCACTGCAGTGACTAGCTTTCTGACAAAAGATACACATAAGGAAATTATTAAGTTATGTACACCCATCAGTCTGCTAAACACAGATTATGAAATCATTGCCAAAGTGTCAGTTAATCGTATGAGTAAAAGGCTCTGATCCATCATCCATCCAGACCAGTGTGTTTTTATTCTTGGGAGGAAATTATTTTCCAATACAATTTTTTTAATTGAAGCACTAGATTATTTTTTGCAAAATCGAATCCCAGGTTTTATAACTGGATGCAGAAACGTCACTTGATCTGTATCCTGGGCTATTCTTTTTGCAATTTTATAAAGGTTTGGGTTTACAGAGAGGCTGATTCAGAGTATATCACACTTGTGCAGGGGGGCTGCAGCTCAGATAATTATTAATTCAAAAATATTGGACCTGTGTGATTGCTAAGGGCACACAGCAAGGCTGCCCCTTGTAGCCTATTCTTTTTGAGGTATTTATAGAGCCCCTAGCCATAGCAATATGCACTGATATGAACACTGTGCTCCCTATAAATGGTATGTCCCCTATTAAATTATACACTGATGCTATAACATTATTTTAAAGCCTGAACTGGTACATCTAAATCAGGTTTTTGATTCTTTTTTTAAGAATTCCAAGAGCTGGGTGAGTACAAAATGAATAAGTTGAAAACTTTACCTATAGAACTTCACCCCTTAGTTAATCCCCGGCGTAAAAGTTACTTAGTGATATATATTACAGAAAGTATGGGTAATCTATTTGCACTGAACTACTCTCCTGTGGTCCGTAAGATTAGGGCATTGTTTGGTAAATGGACTGATCTGCCTCTCGCAATAATGGGCCAGGTGGTACTGATTAGAATGTCAGTCCTACTGTTGTGTTATTTTATTTTCAGCAATTCCATGTGCCCTTCAGTTCAACTCTTTTAAGGAATTAGAGGGCATGTTTCTGGCTTTTATATGTGCACGTAAGACACCTAGGCCCATATTTATACTTTCTTTGCTCTGCAATTGCATTATTTTTTTTGGCAAAAGCAGCGCAAACTTACAACATATAATTGTATTTTGTAAGTTTGCGCCGCTCTTGCGTCAAAGAATGACGCAAATGCAGTGCAAAGAAAGTATAAATATGAGCCCTAGACTCGCTATAGAGGTGCTCTATAGGCCAGTAAAAGAAGGCGGCCTACATTTGCCAAATTTGTAATTATATTATTTTGCTAATTTTGCACATAGCTTGTATAGGTTTTATAAAAACATTCCAGACAGGTTGACTATAGATATATTTTTTATTAATTAGATTTTGGGCCTGATTACAACTTTGGAGGAGGTGTTAATCCGTCCCAAATGTGACGGATATACCACCAGCCGAATTACGAGTTCCATAGGATATAATGGACTCGTAATACGGCTGGTGGTATATCCGTCACTTTTGGGACGGATTAACACCTACCTCCAAAGTTGTAATCAGGCCCTTTGTTTTTGAATATTAGATTGTTGATTGTCTATGCCTCACCAAATTCCTCAAAAAAGTTAGATACAAGGGTTTATGGTGGTTTATGGTGGTTTCTCACAACAGTGTGTGAACATTACAGCATTCGGTCATCAATCTTATAACCTGCCTGCCAGATATCAATGCTAGAAATTGTCCCTCATTGGATATAAATATTGTGGCCAGGTGGGAGATTAATGGGTATAGTAAGGTCATTCATTTCCTAAACTCAGCCAGTTGGAAGACCTAGACAGAAATAGAGTACACTATCTGGCATTTTTAGACAGTGACGCAAAGGTCTTTTAATTATATTAGACAGTTTTTAAGCAATTTAGATAAGAATAGAATTTGGAACAGCTTAGATTTAGTAGAAGACCACCACTCACAGGTCTGTTAGCTATTGGGTTGGTGTCCTTAGATATGAAAAGGCTAATACATTGTAGTTGAAGGTTTGTGATAAGTGGCAGTCTAAGGAAGGTCTCCCAGTTATGGAAGCGGTTTTGAACAGGATTAATATGTTTCATTTTTCATTAATAAAAGGAGCAAATTTTCATTGAATGCAGTTTTATGTAAAGTGGTTACTTTACAGAATGCCAGAATGTTTGCAAAGACTTAATCCACAGGATCCTGATAGGTCATTGAGGTGGTCGGCGGCGGGTGGAGCTAACTGGACTCATATTATCTGGGGATATCCTCGAATATCCTCCTTTTCGGCAGAAATTCAGTTGCACTGTTCACGCACTTTAGGGCTCGATCACAGGATACACATTTATATTGCAGTCTTGGGGTATTCCCCTGATTTGAATATTAAGGGGGTCATTCTGACCTTGGCGGTCCATGACCGCCATGGCGGAGGGCGGCGGAAGCACCGCCAACAGGCTGGCGGTGCTTCCTGGGCGATTCTGACCGCCGGCGGTAAAGCCGCGGTCAGAAAAGGGGAGCCGGCGGTTTCCCGCTGGCCCAGGGAATCCGCCATGGCGGTGCTGCTTGCAGCACCGCCATGGGGATTCCGAGCGCCTTCCCGCCAGCCTGTTTCTGGCGGTGTCCACTGCCGGAACCAGGATGGCGGGAACGGCTGCCGTGGGGCCCCTGCAGGCCCCTGCACTGCCCATGCCACTGGCATGGGCAGTGCAGGGGCCCCCTAACAGGGCCCCACAAAGATTTTCACTGTCTGCTGTGCAGACAGTGAAAATCGCTACGGGTGCCACTGCACCCGTCGCACCCCTTCAACTCTGCCGGCTCCATTCTGAGCCGGCTTCATTGTTGAAGGGGCTGTCCCGCTGGGCCGTCAGAATGACCGCCTAAATCTTTATTGAAATTATTTTTTTTTTATATGTGCATTACTAGCCAAAACTGGTGATCTGTGGTGATTCCAACATACTCACAATGGTGGTCCAAAATGCTAAAAATTTAAGAATCAGAACATCGTTATGCACTTAGATTCAGAAATTTTGCAGCTTATCGGAAAACCTGTGCTAGGTGATACAGAGGCAGATTACTGAAGACTAGAGGTGCCAGAGTTGTATAACATCATAGTGGTGCTACTTGAGATAGTGGACTTGTGCATTTTTTGTTTTGCTGTGGTTTTCACTATGGGACATATTTACATGCCCCTTGTGACTCCTTGCGTAACATTGTTTTCGCGACTCATGTGACGTTAAGGAGGCATTTTCATCGCACCATATTTGAAAAGTGGGGCAAAGCAAGCATTGTACCATTTTGTAAAACCTTGTGCTACATTATGCATGTGCAAGGCATAATGTATGCAAGGGGGCGTTCCCCCATTAGGAGGCCCAGAAAAATGGTGTCGTGAAATACAATTTTTCACTGCACCATTTTTACTGTAATTTCTTACTTCTGCCCTAGGTAGGCATTAATGTGATGCTCCCGTTGTATTCAATTGTATTCAATGGACCAAATTGCATGACATGACCAAGGATTCTGATTGAAAATCAATGGTGACTCAGTAACTCATGTGGAACTCCGCACCATACCAAAACCATGTTTCTTAGCCAAAATGCGAAGAGGAACTTGATTATCCTCTGCAACGGTATTGAAAAGAAGGCTTGACACAAATCAATGACAGTGAACCACTCAGCCGGACATGGAATCTGATACAATATTACGGCTGAATTCTGTACCAAAGGGCAACATGGGAAAACAATATTGTTAATTTTCCTAGGGTCCTGTACAATTCTGTATTTCCCAGTTGGTTTCTGAAGACTATAATTGGAGAATTACAAGGACTTCCCATGTTCTTCTTCAGAATTCCATGCTGTATCATGGATTTGATCACAGGAGTTACACCAGGATTTATTTTGGGGGTTAAGCTATACGGTGGTATTTTCGGAAATTCAGCATTTGGTTTAACAGTAATCCGGACAAGCTCCATACTTTTTATTAGTCAGATATCCTTTCCTGAAAAATCCCACACTTCAAGACTGTTTCTCTCAAATCTGGAGGAAAATCGTCAACTGTTAACAAAGTCAATAAAGTGCAATGTGTCTCACTTTCATCAATTAAAAGACAGCATCCTCATCTTGGGTATGAACTGCTAATCCTGCTGAAGTACAAGAGATGACACGCTTAAGTTTCAACAGTAAGGACCAGATGTACCAAAGGATTTTACCCATTCTGTGTCTATGGGAAAAAGCTTTCGTACATATGGCCCTAAATCTCTTCTCAAGGGATTCACTGGACTGCGATCACAT
The DNA here is from genome assembly GCF_031143425.1 of Pleurodeles waltl. NCBI lineage: Eukaryota > Metazoa > Chordata > Amphibia > Caudata > Salamandridae > Pleurodeles > Pleurodeles waltl. Next base: position 468,080,375 of record NC_090437.1, read on the forward strand.
ATTATAAACTTTTGCTTGCCTTCAAAGGTCCCTATTTTTACTGTGACTGGGGCAGTTTCTTTAGCTGTCATTTTTTTATTCTGCACACTAACAACTTAGACTGTTTTTCCCGAGAGGGATAGGTTTGGGATTTCTACTGTTCTCAAAGTAGAACAGGAAGCACCATTGCAACCAAAAATGACATGACACGGTTAGCCACTTGCACCAAGTATGCAGTCTTCCTACCCTCTCAGGCAACATCAGGCTGTCTGATTAGAGCCATTTCTTTCACCTGTGTGAAACAAAGAGAACTATTAAAACAGATTATAATCATGTACCCTATTTGCATTCATTCTCATGCTCTGATTTATATTCTGCGCAATCCGGCAGCATCATGCTGAGGCATTGGGGTTCTTGCATTACCAGAGCTTGGGGCACATAAAAAATTTGGCTCTGGGGTTTTTAGACACCCTGCATCTGATTAGGATTGCTATTCTGGGAAGGCACAAATCCTTCATTTTGAACCTAATTAACCAGATTCAAATGACATTCCTGCTTCCAATGTCCCACCTTGCATTGCATCAGCATTGTTTGCAGCCATGGGCAGCTGGCTAGTTCTTTGAGCAGCTTTCATTTGGGCAAGCATCAACTTTTCCTTCAACTTTTTCTGCTTCATTTCTATTTCATCATGGCAATATTTAGCAGAACACAAAATCTTACTGATGGACTTATTCTGCCAACAGATTAAATGATGTGTGAAACAAAGAGAACTGTTGAAACAGATTATTATCATTTACCCCATTTGTATTCATTCTCATGCCCTGATTGATATTCTGGCACAATCCAGCAGCATTATGCTGTGGCATTGGGGTTGAGGTACTTTCATCACCGGAGCTTGGGGCACATACAAAAATATGCCTCCAAGGTCTTTGAACTCCCTGCATCTGGTTAGGATTGCTTTTCTGAGAAGGCAAAATTCCTTCATTTTGAACCTGAATAACCAGATTCAAATGACAATACTGCTTCCAATGTCCCAGCTTATTGCAAAGGTGACAAGGAGTTGAACCTTTTAGACTATCTACATCCATTCCTATACTAGGGTCTATTGGGACTCCTCGACATCTATCTTGCATTTGATTATCTGCTTTTGATACACACCTTGCATTGCACCAGCATTGTTTGCAGCCACTGGCAGCTGGCTAGTTCTTGGAGCAGCATTCAATTGAGTATGGATCAACTTTTCCTTCAACCTTTTCTGCTTCATTTCTATTTCATCATGGCAACATTTAGCATAATACAAAATCTCACCAATGGACTTATTCTGTCAACAGATTAAATGCTGCTGAATCATAAGACTTATCTCTGGCCTCAACCCTGTCACAAACCTCGACACAAAATATCCCATATCCCTTGCCTCTACAGTTTCTATACGACTATACTGTTTGAATGCTTGAAGAGCCTTTCATAGTAAGCATGGATCAGCTTGTTTGTTTCTTGAGTTGTTCTTACTATCTTGACCCAATCAACATCTTGAGGAGGCACCTTCTCCTTCAAGAATTTCATGACATCCTGATATTTCTTCATCAGCAATGGTGAAGGACCCTTAGTCATGACGTTCCTAGTTGGTTCTGTCTCAGTACATTGAACAGCAATTTTGCACTCAATCCACAAGTCACTTGAAATGACAATTTCAAACAATGTATTCAAATCAATCCACAACACCTGTGAGGTTTTCAAAAATCGTTCAACCTGTCAATACCATTCCACTGGCTTCTCTCGCAGTTTTGGTAATCATTGGTAAATGATGCAATATCACTTTGACTCAACTGTACTTTAACATAACCACCATCAGGCACTTTCAAGGGGAAGGTTTTAACACCTCCCTCTGCTCAAGTGGGTGGAGGTTCACCCGAAGGTTTCTTCAATTATTTCTTTTTCACCCATTTGGCCTCCCACTTATCTAATTCATTTTATTTCCCAATGTTCTGTGTCAGTTCTTTAATCTGAATTTTTAATCCAGGAGTTCTCATATCAGTAATCTCTTATTCACTGAAGCACACTTGATAACTTTTGTGCAAAGCCTTGGTTTTATTTAAGTCTACCTCATATTTTTGAGCCAATCCTGCCAATTTATGATAAACTTGGCCCGCTCATTTAGTAATATCCCTACACATGAATGAGAGCTCATCTTCGTGATGAATCTCTAACTGTTCCAAGCCAAAATTTCCAACACCCATTGCATTCAATTCCATTGTCAACTTAGTCATGTTTAAGGTTCTCTCTCTCGGTGTTGAAAGACAAGTTCCCTAACTCACTTCTGAACTAGTGGTCTCTTTGGATGGGGCGTTTCAATTAAAGAATTGTACCCAGTCATTAATCTCCTTTCCACTATTGGATCGTGTCATCACAGGAATTTTAGGTGTGGAATCACGTCCTTGAGCACCATTTCCCAAATTCAAAGGTGGTTCCCGTGTAAAAGTAATATGTGTAGGTATCTTCTGCTACGTACCTATCGAAGTGCATCCTGACATATTCAAAGTCATACCTGCAGTCGCTCCACATGGACTGCTACTTTGTGTTAAAACTAAAGAAACAAACTCCCCAACGTCTGAAGTATTTGGAACTCCACTCTGCCTTTCAGCTTTGTTGGGTACAGTCAATTGTACATTCTTCACCCGGAACATTCTGTTTTATACATAGGAACTACCAGGCCTATAGCAACTGGGGCTGTAAGAGCAACAACATCATTCACTTTAGGATCAACTGGATCACATGCGCTCAAACCTTTACTTCTTAACTCACAGGGTACACTAGTGGAAGTAACTCCAACAAGTCTAGGGGCCATCGTAGTTGGAGGAGCTGCGACCTTAGTCAGACCATTATCACTAACAATCTGATTTCTGCTTCCATCCCTAGCTTAAATATATGGAGGTGGATGTTCGGAAAGTAACACATTCAAAAGACTATCTCAAGAGCCTTCATCACTGTCCATACTCATTTCATGAGGGTCTTGTTGTTTATTCTCTTTCAATTTCCTAGTTGTTTTCCTTTCTTCTTCTCCCTCAACCAAATCTGTAGTCAAATCTGGATCCAATCTAACTCTTTTTATCATGTCAGTTCTCCACCTTCTCTGCTCGGCATCCCAGTTACAATATATATATATTTATATATATATATATATATATATATATATATATATATATATATATATATATATAAATATATATATATAAATATATACGTTTGCATAGCTTTCTTCACTCTGCATTGATATTTCTCTTTTTCTCTCACATGAGCGGCACATTCCCAAGCATTAAGTGCTTCACATTATGTGGGTCAAGGAGGGGGCTTCATTTCAGATAGCACTCTCCTGAAAATTGTCAAACATTCTCATATTAAATTTGCTCTATTGTGGGAATCTCAATGGACCATCCTTTTCTGTGATCTCGTACTCTTGACCAAGCCAAACACACATTTGAAGCCCTACATTAATTGTCATATAGCGACCTGGAGTACATTCTGCAGGTGCCACTTCTCCCTCCCTAATGGGAATATGAACATCTAATCTAAACATGTCTCATGTAACTTTAAAGCATTTAATGTTTCAAAACTTTTCGCAATATTCCAATTCAATTAAAAATAACGCCATATCCACAATCCTTTCCTCTGACACAAACACCACATGCAGCGTGGCACCTTGTGGTGTTGCCCACCAATAGCATCCCAGTACCACACCAACTAACTTACACCAGCAGGGCACACTATTTTATAGAGCTCTCTCCTCACAGCAGTTCCCCTTCCTTTATAATCTACATGCACACTTGCTCCGAAATATCCCATGCATAGAAAATACAAAGCAATAGCCTTTGTCTACATCACTAAAGAATGAACAGTATCAATCATGCAAGAAAGTTTACAATCACTTCTGATATGACCTCGACCTGCAATATAATATCTAAATCAGTACAATTTCTCTCTGCACATTAAGATCGACTGTTCCAATTTGCCTCACATTTACACAAAGTTAGTCCCTAATTTAGTATAGCCATTGACAACCTCTTACAACAAACACAACCATGCAGCAGGCAATATAAACAATGTCTTCTACACCTTTTAAACTATCCCTGGATCTTAGTGCACGTCGGACCAGATAACTATTTCAGCGTCTCTATAAATCAACACACTCACACAACATGCAAACATATCCGCAAAACACAATCCAGTTTCACAATCATCGCAAGGTGAACACAAACTGCTGCGCTCTGCAACCACATTAATACTCACTCTTCTGCTGCCAGTACAACGTTCTTCTGATCCTCCACAACTTTGCCGATTCTCTAACTCTGGACTTAGACAGTAGTGTTTGGGCTCTTGAGACTAACTATTCTAGAACTTAATTATGGTTCTCCTTAATTTGGAAAGAAAGCCATCCTTGTTTGCTACTATCTAATGGAGCCTGGGGCCTTACCTTTCAAACTGGGGTCCAATGAATATTGTTTTTCTCTGTTTCGAGGGGTGAAGAGATAGATTACCCAATCATTCAAATTAATTACAGTGCAACATCATAGTCACACATTAAACCTCAGAGTGCAAGTTTTAAAGGGCTTGAAGACAGGAGAGTCTCAAAACCATAGTATAGATATACAAAATCATCAATGAAGAATTATGTTGTTGCACAGTATTAAATCGAAGTAGCATATAAAAGACCAAGACTTCAATTGCAAAAATGCAGAAAATCAGGAAATTATGTGGTGTCTGGATTCTAAAATTAAGGGCTGGATTACAAGTTTTGCATTCAGACAAGCGGACCTCTAAGCTCACGGGGAGGATGCCACTGTCATACCGGTGCCCCCCCCCTCAGCACATTACATTGTTCCCATCAGACTGACCGGCAGGAACATTGTATTATGTGTTTCTGCCAGGAACAGTGCTACGATATTGGTCTCGGCTCTTTTAAGGGAGCTGAGGCCAATTTTTTAGCACACCTGCACCGTTGGAATGCGTACTGTCTATAAAGCAGACAATGCACATTCCAATGGTGTTAGGCGGGCGGGCCGACACTGACTTTCCACCATCCTTTCCATGGCAGGGTCTCTGCTGTGAAAAGGCTGGTGGAAAGCTGAGTTGTAGTCAGCCAGGTGGCACTGAGTTCAGCGCCGCTGTGGCTGAGAACAACTCAGACCACTATCAGCATGTTGCGAACGATGTTCCTGGTGGGGACAGTGGTCGTCTGGTGGTCCGACTGCCAGGGTCGTAATGTGACGGTCAGACCACCTGGAGTGCAGCGGTCCGACTGTCACTCCGAGTATGGCGGTCCTTAGAACACCACACTCATAATCGGGCCCTAGGTTCTCTTGCCTAACCATGAATCTAGCTCCTGAACTATTCTATTACTAAAGAAATATTTGGAAAAAGGTTAGCAAACATAACTGCAGTAGAAGATTCTGTCTAAGAGAAATGCGGTGGCATAATGCCATGTAGAAAATATGAGGTCTGTATCTCAATAGGTCCACTCTGAGCAAGGGGAAGGAAGAATCTGAATCTCTTACCATCTAAACCACACTTAAATCTTAGACCCATATTTATACTTTTTAGCGCTGCATTTGCATTATTTTTTTCGGCAAAAGCGGCACAAACCTACAAAATACAATTATATTTTGCACGTTTGCACCGCTTTTGCGTCAACAAATTATGCAAATGCGGCACTAAAAAAGCATAAATATGGGCTTAGTTTTTCCAAGTGTGATGACTTCATGACAACAACTCTCATTTGAAAAACAAAACTAAACTGCAAGTCAATTATAATTAACAATTCAGTCTTCTAAAGCCTTCGACACCCAACCTTGATACACCCTTGCATTCAGGAATTTAGAAAGCAATAGCTGCCTGGGCCAGGATACTCCTTTCATCCTGTGGCTTTTCTCACAGGCCCTCTTATCTCTTGTGCACAACAAGCTCCTTGTTAACTTCGGCTCTGGGAAAACAAGCTTTCATGTTGAAGATTAGAAAATAAAAAAAGAATGAGGCCTTCACTCTGACCAAGCTAAAATGAACAGAAATATACTCTTAGTTAAAAAATGTTTAAGGCTGTAAAATTATCCTAAAGAATAACATTTCTAAAACACTATAACATTGATTTTCTTGCAGATGAGTATTATTGTGGCTCACATTTACGTTAAATTTCATTGCATACTTTTACTAATATATTTCACTACACCACATGCCACAATTTGTTTTACATGTTACTGAAAGAAAAATAAACACCACTTGTTCTCACGTTTTAGGAATCATAATGGTGTAGCCTGGTTATGCACCTTCGGTAGCAAACCATTACACAGGAAAGTGATTTCCCTGATATATAGTAAAATAATGTATGACTCCCTAGGTGTTACGGTCAAATTAAGAGCAGGCCGAAAAAAGGATGTTCATCAGTTTAAAGAAAGGGAATGGGAAAAGGCTCTACAAGCTCCCTGAGAAGTTGCAATGTGATTGGGGCTCCGTCTAATACAGTTGTGTATATGGCATAGGCCATATTACACCAACAAAATGCTGCATAGGATAGTAAGGGCAAGCACCGACAAATGCAGTAGAGTGTGTGATCAGGTGAGAGACTTCACACATACCATTGGTGCCTGTACAATGATTCAACACTATTGGGATGCAGTGAGGGATTGTTCTCATGCAGCAACAAGGACGCGTGGAGAGATCAGTGAAAGCACTGGTACTCAACATACGAAATGATGATGATCTAGCAAAATATGCCAAGTTAATAGTGGTACTAGGGTTAATGGTGGAAAAGAGACATATTGCAAGAAAATGGACAGCAAGTGACTCACCAGAGATGCATACCCGGAAGGAAGACATGGACTGCTGCATGCTTGCAAAGAAGCAAGTCTATGAAGGAATGGGATGCCCTACAAAGTGGGCAAAGGTCTAGAAACCCTGGTAGCAATATATGAAACTAGGGCCCATACAGTATTTATACTTTTTGACGCAAAACTGCGCAAACTAAGTTTTGCGTCCAAAAGTTGACCGCCGGCTTGCGCCATTCCTGAGTGCAATTGGGGTGCCATGTTTATGGAATGGCGCAAGCTAGCGGTAACGATCAGTTAGTGTCAAAAGAAAAGATGGTAGCCGGGGTGGTGGCGGTAGGGGGAAATGGCGTTAGGGCACCAGTAATTATGCTAAGCTGGCTACCGCCAATATATAACCAGCCTAGCGTCTTTACTTGACACAATAGCACACAAAAATTACTCCTGTCTTAAAGACAGGAGTCATTCCCATCACCCCCATGGCCATTCCCAGGTGACCAGTGTCCCCTGGGCATGGCCATTGGACCCAGTGCAATGCAGAGGCCCCATGTAAGGGCCTCCAATGGCACTTTAAAAAAGAATTAAAAAATACTTACCTTAGTCACCTGGGATGGGGTCCTCCGTCCACTGATGTCCCTCTGGTGTGGGTTTCCCTGGCCCTTGGGGTGGGCACCTGTGGGCCCATTCCATGGTGTTTGGCCAGGGAAATGGGTTCAAAGGTCCCCTATCACTTGGTCTGACCCAGGCATTAAATAATGGCGCTAAGCAGGCTTAGCGTCATTATTTAGGCCCGCCTCCCACCCGTGTGCCATTTTTACACAGGAGATAAACATGGCGCTAGAGGCTTAGAGTCATTTTTTGGACAGGAACGCCAACCTTGCATCTCATTGACGCATGGTGGATTCACACATATAAAAAATGCTGAAAACTCCAATATTTTGATGCTAGATAGGTCTAGCATCAAAATAGAAGTATGGAGATAAGTTTGCACAGTTTTTCTTAAAACAAATGATACACAAACCAAGATTTAGTGCAGTGGCTGCACTGCCTACGAAAGAAGTGAGTGGGAGAGATGTGAGTGGCAGAGTGGAGGGTTTGTTAGGGTTGCGAACAGATGATATTATTGATTACATGGGGAAATAGTTACCTGCCAAATGTCTGGAGGAAGGTGGCTGTTGATGGTTTCTTTTTGTAAACCCCAGCATAAACAAATTTTTTAAATGAAAATTGTAAACTATCAAAAAGTCCTGTTTTTCAAAAGGTAATACAAATGGAAGATTTTCAATTATGGTAAGGATACCGCACATCAGTTCTTAATCTTGGATTTACACAAGACATAACTATTACAACTTACTCAATCAACTCAAAGCTTGAAGTTGAAAGGAGTAGGGAGAGACTGCTAGAAGACAATATTAAAGTTCAAGGTGCTATACATAATGCTGAAATGATGGAGACTCAGAAACTGCTCTCCAAACTATTAAAACAAAGCACCTAGTAAAAGATAAACACCACTTCTTATGGTAAGCACTTAGAATTTGGGTTCCTGTAGAGATTTATTAATTCCATAAAAGCTTTTTATAGAAATTCTAAAGCACCATATTAATAGCCAACTGAACATGGAGACTGATATAAATTGGATTACTCAACAGGGGTGTCCTTTGTTACATTAAGACTTCTCATTGGTTACTGAGTGACTAGTTTTGACTTGATTGATGACCATTTCTTCTTCTATGTCATTTCCTGCTCTGGTACCAGCTATTTACCTGGCCACCAGGTAGTGAATTTGTTCTGCTCTTTACTTTACTTGGCCACTCTTTACTTGGCCACAGAATAGCAGACATTACTTGTTATTTGGCCAGCAGCCTTGAAAATTGTAAAACACAAAATCACTATTCACCTGACTGTTTGCTAAATAATAGAGATTCTGCAATGTTTCACTGGTGGATATGCAAATAGTAGGAAATCTTCTATATTTACTCAGAAGCTGGCTAAGCAGTAGAGATTCTGCATTGATCATCTGGAGGTCATAAAAACAGCATAAAAGCTTCAATATTTACCTGGGTCTGTCTAAAATAAGAGATTCTAAACCTGTTTGGACAGCGGCCAGGCAAATAGCAGAAACACTTCACTATTTACTTGCCACTGGTTAACTAGTACAGATCCTGCACGGTCTGGCTGATGGCTGTACAAATAGCTGGAAAATGTAACTATTTACCCAGCTAATGAATAAATAGTAGAGATTCTCTGCTGTCCAGTTGGCAGACATGCAAATAGCAGAACAACTTCCCTATTCACATGACTGCTGGCTAAACAGTAGAGATTCTGCACTATGTTGCTTGTGGCCATGCAAATACCAAGAAAAAAAAAATACTGTTTTCCCGGTCACTGGATAAATAGTAGCAATTCTGGACTGTTTGGCCAGCAGCCATGCAAATAATAAGGAAACTTTATTATTTATCTGACCACTGAATAAACCGCAGATGTTTTGTACTATTTGGTCAGCAGTCCAGGAAATAAATAAAACGTCACTCATTAACCAGGTACTGGCAAACCCGCAGACATGTACAATTAGGCCAGCAGCCATGAAAACAGCAAATATACTCAATTACTTGTGTGGTTACTGGTAAATAGCAGAAATTATATATTATCTGAACAGTAGCCTGCCACATAGCAAGGAAATTGCAATATTCAAATGGCTGAATAGCATAAATGATGTACTGTATAGCCTGTGGGTTGAAATAAAACTTAATTATTTTCCTGGTGGCTGGATAAATAGTAGACAATATGCACAACCTAGCCAGTAGCTGTGCAAATATCAGAGGAGCATCACTATTACCCAGCTGCTGTCTAAACAACTTACATTTAGTTTTATTATGCCTTTTGCAGATTTCAACAGGTACTTACACCAGGTAGAACTGAAAACAAGGAGTGAGCAAAATTGGAATCTATTTCTTTATGGAAATTAGTTTCCTGATGCATTACTAATTATTCACAAAAGGTGGATGAAAATTCCACCACACTTTGTGCAAATGGAATAGTATTTTGCAAACCAACCTGTGTACTGTTCGGTCGGTTCTCAAAATATTGAATTGAGGGGAGCTGCAGAATGACCTGCCTAACGAATGTTCACTAGGCAATTACAATTTGAGACCCTCTGTGATTGGCTATAATCACAAGGCTAGAGGCCTGCAAGGGACAACTCACCATCCAGGAATGCATTCCAAAATGGAAAATGTTTTTTTTTCAAATCAGCCCGTGTTTAATAAAGGAACCATTACTGTTTAAAAAAAATGGTTTTGGAAAACCACGGTGACTGCCAATATCTTGACCTAAGGCGACCCCTTCCTCTTTGCAAATTAGTTACCTCCCCAACTCAGGGGCTGTTAGCTCATCAGTGGTTTGCAACAAAAGTTGCACTCACAAACTATCAATAAATTCCTCTGCAAATTGGAAAGGGAAGTAAGGAAACCCCTTTCATAATCCCTCCTATAGGCAATTCAGAAATCATCACAAAAGTAATTTTACTAATCTAAAGATAAAAGGGGTTTGTACATAATGATAAGTACGTTTGTGGTCACAAACTTGTGATTTTGAGCCATGAGGCCCTTGGTGTAAACACTGGCTTAGAAGCTGGCCTAATAGGTCTAATGGGCTCAAATGTTTGAATGTTCCCAAGTTTGTTTGACAGACATAAAGACTTGGGACTCCCTTTAAGGAGCTGAATCATGCTCCACTAGTGCTCCTACTCCTTTACATTTACCTGCAGAGATGGCTCATGATAAAGAGCATAAGAATATCTGTAAAACTAGTTAAAGCAGTTTACTCTTCTAAATCTATGTACTCACTCTTACAAACAAACATGTGCAGGCACAGGGCCAAATACATGATTACCAAAAAGACCCATGATATGCGAGCTCCTTGGGTCAGATTTGAGAAAAATGGCGCTGCATCCAATGCAATATTCATTCTGGTTCAGTTCAATCAAACAAATCAGACTTAAACATGAAAAAATATATATTTGTAAAACAAAAAACAGAAATGGAAATGTATCCCAGTAACATAGAGCAATCTAATATTTAGAGTTATTCTATCAAAATAGAAATAATTGCCTAGGACCCCTTATGAAGTGACCAACACAGTATAAGTGAGAGGCCGCTTTCTAATCTCATAACAGAAGTAATAAAAACTATGGGCTGGATTTAGAGTTTTGAGGATGGAGTCAACTCTGTAAGGATGGCAGAGGACAATATCTGCCACATCCTGAAGATCCTCTGCCTGACAAATTTTAGGTTGTCCACTGGCCCTGTGGGCACCTCTCTACATTGACAGGACCTGCTGCCATGACTGTTCCTGTCTATGCACAAAACATTTGAAGGACGGTACAGCCAGACATGATGGCCAGCTATCAAACTTTTAAAAACATTTTTGCTTTTCAAAAACAAACTCCAGTTTGCTTCTGAAAAATGGAAAAAAAACAAATGATTCCACAAACTGGGAGTTTTCTCTCAGTGACTGGGTCAATATGTTTTTTGCCTTTCTTTTACAGCCAGATTTTACTCTAAATAGAGTAGATGGCATAAAGTCCTTCCTTCGACAGCCCCTACTCTGTCGGGCCATCAAGAAGGTACTCAGTCGAGTAGCCACAAGCAAAGGAAGGGGTTTGTATTTAACTGAACAAATGTTATTGAAATAAGAATGAATTTTCCCAGTAAATCAGAGAATGATATATAGGCATCAAAGATACAGAATAAAGGAAACTCACAGAGATTAATAAAAATATTTTAAGATATAAGACACTGAGTAAATAGAAACAGTTTGTTACCTTAATTCTTGTGCCAACTGATGAATCATTTCATAGTTCCACTTTAATAATAATTTTCCAGATAGGGGATGTGGATCAACTATTGAGGCTTAAGAACTAACTTGGGGTGTTTCTCTTTCAACTATAATTTTCTGGCTGTTGCTCAGACACAGCGTTGGTGCTAGGTGATGGCTCTCACATCAGCTGCATTGCTTCTTGCTCCACAAGGGCACAATTAATCAGATGAAGGTCAGATCTCATACCTGAATGTTTTCAGTCTTTCTGATTGTTCATTAGGCACAGACAAAAGAGTGAGTTATAGAAATGAAGTATCTAGTTTCCAGTGTTCTAGTGGTTGGCCCCCTGTCCAAGTAGGGATCCTCACCTTAGTCAGGGTAAGTGTGTTACACAGCAAAGATAACCCCTGCTCACTCCCTTGGTAGCTTGGCTCAAGCAGTTAGAATTATCTGAGAGGCAATGTGTAAAGTGCTTGTACACACACCCACACACACACACTCAGTAACACAGAGAAAACACCACAAAAGTACTCAACGCTAGTTGAGAAAATTAGCCAATGTTTATCTGAGTTAAACAAGACCAAAACAACAAAAATCCAACATACACACATAATGATATGAATTTTCAAAGATTAAATGTAGTATAGGGCTTAGAAACACAATAGCCCCAACTGGGGCTATCAAAATGGCTGGACGGAGTTGTATAGACCCTGGTTACAGTACCTTAGAAAACAATGAGGAAACAAAGACGTTGCATGAAGTCAGGGAGGTGAGGCATTGTTCCTTACTGCTAGGCCGGGGAGGTGCGGCATCACTTCCTTTCGGTTGCAGAGGAGGTGATGCAATGTTGGCAGTGAGGCATCGGTGCCTTACAACCAGGCGAGGTACATGAATCCAGCAAGTCGAGATGCGAGGTGTCGACTTTGCTGTGTCGCCATCACATCACAGGGCCACAGGTGCTTCAGCGGAGTCAGATGCCATGGACATCAGTGACAAGGTCCTCTAGACTCATGCTGTGGCAGGACATTGGAGGTGCTGTGGTGGAGTAGGCCGTGCATTGTAGACCACAGTTGTGGCACTCAACGGGGACCATGGCTCCATTGCAGGCAGTGTTGCAGGGTCAGAGGTTGAGGTAATTCTGGAGGTCAATGCACTAGCTTCTTCCTTGTTGCACCAGAACTCACTCCCAAGGGTCCAGGAATTGGATTTGGCATCACTTGGCAAGTCAGTACACTCAGAAAGTGAGCCTACGTGCTGGCAGGTGAAATCTTTGATGTCCTTGGGACTTCATAACAGGAGACAAGCTCAATCCAAGCCTTTGGAGAACCTTTGGAAGCAAGATGTAGAAAGCCAAGTCAGTCCTTTCAATCCCAAAACAGAAGCAGCAAGCAGCAGGCCAGCACAGCTAGGCAACATGCAGAGTAGCAGTCCATCTTACAGCATCCAGCTCTTCTTCCTGGCAGAATGTCGTCAGTCCAGGAGAATTCTAACTATGGGGGTGATTCTAACCCTGGCGGTCGGTGTTAAAGCGGCGGCCAACCCGCCAACAGGCTGGCGGTAAAAAATATGGAATTCTGACCCTGGCGGGAACCGCCAACACAGACAGCCACTTTAACACTCCGCCCGCCACGGCGGTACAAACAAACAGCGCGGCGGTCACCGCCAACAGCCAGGCGGCAGACAATGTACCGCCCACCCTATCACAACTCACCAATCCGCCACCTTTTCCGGGGCGGGAGCACCGCCGATAAAAACACGGCAGAAACAGACTACGAACGGGAAAACGCTCACCACTACGCACTCCAGGAGGAAGGAGGACAGCATGGAACCCGAATTAAACATCCTACCTGCTCTCGTCTACCTTCTCATCTACCACGAGTACGAAGTCCGGCGCAGACGACAACGGTGAGTACTGCACCTACGACACACGGGAGGGGGGAGGACGAAAGGTTACGGGCTCACACATATGCGACCCCCCCCCCCAACTATGTACACACCAATGCAGAGCAACAAGTCACAGTGACACCACCCAAACACCCCAGAAAAATGCTAGGACATAATCAAATTTTGAATAAATATTTATGTACCAAAAAGGTCCTGAAAAATATCGTACAACCATGAAAGATATTCACAAGAAAACAAATGACATACACATCAGTGTATAACTGAAGTAACAAGTCCTGCACATCCTACGAAATCATCATGTCCGTGGGCCAAAGTTTTGAGAAACAAGGGCAAAGCCCACACAGGAAACCTGAGTCCTTTGGAGAGAACACTGCAGGGGCATCAGATGTAAAAACTACAGGCACCTCAGGGGGAAGGGAAGGGAGGGGCACCACAGCCACATGAGTCCACGACGCCAGATCCACGAGGAGCCACCATGCCCACTGGACCATCCTGGGGAGTGCAAAGCCACAGTCTCTCAATGTCTCTACAGTGGGTGGGCTGCCCACTGGACCATCCTGGGGAGTGCAAAGCCAGAGTCTCTCAATGTCTCTACAGTGGGTGGGCTGCCCACTGGACCATCCTGGGGAGTGCAAAGCCAGAGTCTCTCAATGTCTCTACAGTGGGTGGGCTGCCCACTGGACCATCCTGGGGAGTGCAAAGCCACAGTCTCTCAATGTCTCTACAGTGGGTGGGCTGTCCATCAGGTGGATGACAGTCTCCACTGGTCAAGGAGGAGGCATGGTGGGCACAGTGAACCATAAACAGTGATTGAGACGGCGGTGCCCAGCGGAGCGGTGCTTGAGATGAAGGGCCCAGCGGAGCGGTGCTTGAGAGGAAGGGCCCAGCGGAGCGGTGCTTGAGAAGAAGGGCCCAGCGGAGAGGTGCTTGAGACGGCGGTGCCCAGCGGAGCGGTGCTTGAGATGAAGGGCCCAGCAGAGCGGTGCTTGAGAAGAAGGGCCCAGCGGAGCGGTGCTTGAGAGGAAGGGCCCAGCGGAGCGGTGCTTGAGAAGAAGGGCCCAGCGGAGCGGTGTTTGAGACGGCGGTGCCCAGCGGAGCGGTGCTTGAGAGGAAGGGCCCAGCGGAGCGGTCCTTGAGACGGCGGTGCCCAGCGGAGCGGTGCTTGAGAAGAAGGGCCCAGCGGAGCGGTGCTTGAGAGGAAGGGCCCAGCGGAGCGGTGCTTGAGAAGAAGGGCCCAGCGGAGCGGTGCTTGAGAAGAAGGGACCAGCGGAGCGGTGCTTGAGAGGAAGGGCCAAGCGGAGCGGTCCTTGAGACGGCGGTGCCCAGCGGAGCGGTGCTTGAGAAGAAGGGCCCAGCGGAGCGGTGCTTGAGATGAAGGGCCCAGCGGAGCGGTGCTTGAGAAGAAGGGCCCAGCGGAGCGGTGCTTGAGAGGAAGGGCCCAGCGGAGCGGTGCTTGAGAAGAAGGGCCCAGCGGAGCGGTGCTTGAGACGGCGGTGCCCAGCGGAGCGGTGCTTGAGAGGAAGGGCCCAGCGGAGCGGTCCTTGAGACGGCGGTGCCCAGCGGACCGGTGCTTGAGAAGAAGGGCCCAGCGGAGCGGTGCTTGAGAGGAAGGGCCCAGCGGAGCGGTGCTTGAGAAGAAGGGCCCAGCGGAGCGGTGCTTGAGAAGAAGGGCCCAGCGGAGCGGTGCTTGAGAGGAAGGGCCCAGCGGAGCGGTCCTTGAGACGGCGGTGCCCAGCGGAGCGGTGCTTGAGAAGAAGGGCCCAGCGGAGCGGTGCCTGAGATGAAGGGCCCAGCGGAGCGGTGCTTGAGAAGAAGGGCCCAGCGGAGCGGTGCTTGAGAAGAAGGGCCCAGCGGAGCGGTGCTTGAGAAGAAGGGCCCAGCGGAGCGGTGCTTGAGAGGAAGGGCCCAGCGGAGCGGTCCTTGAGACGGCGGTGCACAGCGGAGCGGTGCTTGAGAAGAAGGGCCCAGCGGAGCGATGCTTGAGATGAAGGGCCCAGCGGAGCGGTGCTTGAGAAGAAGGGCCCAGCGGAGCGGTGCTTGAGAGGAAGGGCCCAGCGGAGCGGTGCTTGAGAAGAAGGGCCCAGCGGAGCGGTGCTTGAGACGGCGGTGCCCAGCGGAGCGGTGCTTGAGAGGAAGGGCCCAGCGGAGCGGTCCTTGAGACGGCGGTGCCCAGCGGAGCGGTGCTTGAGAAGAAGGGCCCAGCGGAGCGGTGCTTGAGAGGAAGGGCCCAGCGGAGCTGTGCTTGAGAAGAATGGCCCAGCGGAGCGGTGCTTGAGAAGAAGGGCCCAGCGGAGCGGTGCTTGAGAGGAAGGGCCCAGCGGAGCGGTCCTTGAGACGGCGGTGCCCAGCGGAGCGGTGCTTGAGAAGAAGGGCCCAGCGGAGCGGTGCTTGAGAGGAAGGGCCCAGCGGAGCGGTCCTTGAGACGGCGGTGCCCAGCGGAGCGGTGCTTGAGAAGAAGGGCCCAGCGGAGCGGTGCTTGAGAGGAAGGGCCCAGCGGAGCGGTGCTTGAGAAGAAGGGCCCAGCGGAGCGGTGCTTGAGAAGAAGGGCCCAGCGGAGCGGTGCTTGAGAGGAAGGGCCCAGCGGAGCGGTCCTTGAGACGGCGGTGCCCAGCGGAGCGGTGCTTGAGAAGAAGGGCCCAGCGGAGCGGTGCTTGAGAGGAAGGGCCCAGCGGAGCGGTCCTTGAGACGGCGGTGCCCAGCGGAGCGGTGCTTGAGAAGAAGGGCCCTGTTCAGCGGTGCTCTTCTCCACGGCGGGCCCTGTTCAGCGGTGCTCTTCTCCACGGCGGGCCCTGTTCAGCGGTGCTCTTCTCCACGGCGGGCCCTGTTCAGCGGTGCTCTTCTTCACCGCGGGCCCTGTTCAGCGGTGCTCTTCTCCACGGCGGGCCCTGTTCAGCGGTGCTCTTCTCCACGGCGGGCCCTGTTCAGCGGTGCTCTTCTCCACGGCGGGACCTGTTCAGCGGTGCTCTTCTCCACGGCGGGCCCTGTTCAGCGGTGCTCTTCTCCACGGCGGGACCTGTTCAGCGGTGCTCTTCTCCACGGCGGGCCCTGTTCAGCGGTGCTCTTCTTCACCGCGGGCCCTGTTCAGCGGTGCTCTTCTCCACGGCGGGCCCTGTTCAGCGGTGCTCTTCTCCACGGCGGGCCCTGTTCAGCGGTGCTCTTCTCCACGGCGGGCCCTGTTCAGCGGTGCTCTTCTTCACCGCGGGCCCTGTTCAGCGGTGCTCTTCTCCACGGCGGGCCCTGTTCAGCGGTGCTCTTCTCCACGGCGGGCCCTGTTCAGCGGTGCTCTTCTTCACCGCGGGCCCTGTTCAGCGGTGCTCTTCTCCACGGCGGGCCCTGTTCAGCGGTGCTCTTCTCCACGGCGGGCCCTGTTCAGCGGTGCTCTTCTCCACGGCGGGCCCTGTTCAGCTGTGCTCTTCTTCACCGCGGGCCCTGTTCAGCGGTGCTCTTCTCCACGGCGGGCCCTGTTCAGCGGTGCTCTTCTCCACGGCGGGCCCTGTTCAGCGGTGCTCTTCTCCACGGCGGGCCCTGTTCAGCGGTGCTCTTCTTCACCGCGGGCCCTGTTCAGCGGTGCTCTTCTCCACGGCGGGCCCTGTTCAGCGGTGCTCATCCAGCAGGTCAAGGGAGCCAGACCTGGCCTGGACTCCCTGCTCAGTCGCCCTCGGACCGTGACGTTTCTGGACCCTTCGGGGACGGACTCCTGGCCTCCTTAGTGTCCTCCTTCCCAGCTGGGATGTGGCATGTGGGGTCCACCTTCTCCGCGCTCCTGCTGCCCTTCTGCTCCTTTGATGGGGCTCTCGGGCCCTTGCCTCCCCCAGATGGTGTGGGTGGTGAAGTGGCCGCACATTGCTCCTTGGGGGCAGCCCTGTCGGTCCTCGCACGGCGGCCCTTGTTTTTGCGGGTCCTCTTGCCGGGGGGGGGGCTGGACGTGTCCTTGCTGCTGATCGATGTGTCACTGCTGGCAAAGGGTGGGCTCTAGAACCCATGCACAACAGTGACACCCGAAGCTGGGCTGGTGGTGGCTGCGGTGCTCTTGGGACTCTTTGAAGATGGATGGGGGAGCTCATCGGGGGAAAGAGGTCAAGGTTAGCCATGAAAAGTTTCTTAGGGCCAAGGTAAAGGGTAGGAGAAGTGGAGATGGAAGTGGAGGTAGAGGAGGTGGTTGTAGGAGAGTCAGGTGTGCTGTCATTGGGTGAAGGTGCTGGTGCTGTAGGCTGTAGTGAGGTGGATGGCTGTTGGGTGGGTGGCTGCCTGCGTTTGTGTGTCTTGGAAGAGGGGGTGACAGACACAGTGGGAGAGGACACAGGGGACGTGTAAATGGCAGTGGGGGTGGTGACTGCACGAGTGTGGACTGTACTGGAGGGTGAGGTGGTGATGGAAGCACTGGCTGATGTTGGGGTGCATGCAGGTGTGAGTGTAGACGTCACAGGGAGGGAGGAGGGAGACGAGGAGGAGGGGGACACAGGGGTGGCAGTGGCTGTTGGCATGTCTGCATCTGGGTGTTGCTTGGGTGAGTGTTTGTGGGATCTGTGGTGCTTGTGTTTGGATGAGCTGCTCTTGGGTGTTGAGGTGTGTGCAGGCTGGTCTGATGGTGTGGATGGGATAGGCTGAGGGACAGGAGACAGAGAAAGGCTGGAGGCAGTAAGAAGAGGGAGGCTGGAAACAGGGACAATGGCTGCCGTCAGTGCTGAGGCCAGAGCAGTGAACGCTCGTTGATGGGCAGCCTGACCCGAATGAATGCCCTCCAGGTACGCATTGCTCTGTTGCACCTCCCTTTGCACACCCTGGATGGCATTCAAAAGGGTCGTCTGCCCAACAATGAGCGTCCTTACCAGGTCAATGAGCTCCGCACTGAGGGCAGCAGGGGCAACAGGGGCAGGGGCTGAGGTGCCTGGGGCGAAGGAGACGCGCGCCTTCCTGGGCGAACGGGCACGGAGCGAAGACTGAGGGGCTGCTGGGAGGGCGGGGCTGGTGCGCTGGGTGGCGGCTGTACCTGTAGAGGCGGGGGCACGGATGTTGCCGCCACCCCTAGGGAGCTCCCATCCGAGGACGTGTCGCTTTCGCTGCTCTCACCAGCGGTCCCCGTCGTGGTGCTCCCCTCGCCCTCCGGATCACTGGTGCCCTCGGTGTCTGTTCCTGGGCCCACCGGGGCCTTGTGTCCTGCAGCTCCCTCGTGCTCCGATGCCAAATCTCCTCCGCCTGATGATGCTAATGCACACATGCACAAGAAGATGAAGAGAAAGGGTGGGGGGAGAAAAAAGAAGACCAGGTTGAGTGCATGCAATGTCAACACCGTTGTCGGAGAGGACAGACACAGGTGCCTAATGCACTAAGCCGCGCATTCGGGGTACACTATTCAGTACTACTGACTAAGACAACAGGCCAAGAGACGTCAAACGCGCACATGGGAGATGCTGGACCTTCAATGGCTGTACTTGTCACCCTACCGAGGTGGGGGCCGGGGGCACAGGGCCATGCCTAAGGGAGAGGACTACACTACAGAAAGCGCCCTGGCCTAATGTCACCCACAGCCCTCCTCCCCCACCCATACGCCTCCACTGCGCAGAAAGATAGGGGAATGTGCTGATACTCACCCCCTTGTGTCTGCTGTGGTGTCTTAAAGCGCCCATCCAATTCAGGGTAGGCCACTGCCAGGATCCGGGACATCAGGGGGGTCATGGTGCGACTGGCACCCCTCCTAGGTTGGGAGGCCATCCCCAGCAGTGTTTCTGCTGTCTTCCTTGTTCCGCGGTGGATGTCCTCCCACCTCTTGCGGCAATGGGTGCCCCGTCTGTTGTGGACCCCCAAGTTCCGGACTTCCTTGGCGATGGCACGCCAAATCTCGATCTTCTGATGGGCGCTGACCTATTTGACATGTACAGGGTGGAAAGGAGGAAATCATCAATGACCTGCATGTTAGATGTGATTGGCCCCCCCCTCCAACTTTGCCATATGGCACATGCTCTCATCTGTCGGGCGTTGCACTCCTCATTCGCCCCCCACCCCACCAACTTACATCCACCCCAATCCACACAGGCATAGCCCATTCCATGTGCACCCGGTGTACTCACTTGTTGGTCTGGAGGACCGTAGAGTAGCGCATACTGGGGGAGGACCCCATCCACGAGCTTCTCCAACTCTTCAGACGTGAAGGCAGGGGCCCTTTCCCCAGTCGCAGCAGCCATTGTATCTTCCAGACCGAGGTCACAGCAGCACTTGCAGTATAGGTCCTCTCCTGTGGATGATCAGGTCTCGAGTGATTAAGCAGATAGAAAATGGCGGTCACGCCCGCGGCGGTGCGTACCGCGGCGGTGCGTACCGCGACCGCCGGCGCACTTCGTCATTGGCTCCTGAAACCCATAGGCTTCAATGTTAACCAATGCGGCTTTGCGCCGCGGTCTTCGACCGCCTACCGCCACGGTGTGCCCCGCCAGCGCATTGACCTCACATCCCATTGTCCCACTTCACAGGTCAGGCAGCTGCCATTTCAAGGGCCAACATGGATTAATTTTGACTGCGACACACAGGCCTAGGCCTTGCATTGCCACACATACACGCCTTTCAACCCATTGCCATTCTTTAACTGTGCAAGCTGTCTGTACGTACCTGTGGTTTGGCTGACTCTGTGCTCCATGTTGTCCTTCCTAGGCACCGTCCGCTGGGACTTGGGATGAGAAGGAGGAATCCTCGCGTGTACCGACCGCTGGTGGACCTGTCGACAATGGAAGAACGCCATATAATACTTTGATACAGACTTGACCGTGCCACTATCCATGAACTGTGTGCCCAGCTGGAGCCAGACCTGATGTCCCCCATCCGCCAACCCACAGGGATTCCCCCTCTGGTGCAGGTTTTGTCAGTCCTCCATTTTTTGGCAAGTGGGTCATTCCAGACCACAGTGGCCATGTCATCTGGAATGTCTCAGCCTATGTTTTCTAAGATTTTGATCAGAGTGTTGTCTGCCCTGATGAAACTCATGCGGAGCTACATCATTTTCCCAGAGGAGGGTGACTTGCCTACAGTGAAGGGTGATTTCCATGCCCTTGGACATATCCCCAACATCATTGGTGCCATTGATGGGACCCATGTGGCTTTGGTACCCCCAAAAGACGATGAGGAGGTGTACCGAAACAGAAAAAGTTATCATTCGATTAATGTCCAGGTGGTCTGTTTGGCTGACCAGTACATCTCCCATGTAAATGCCAAGTTCCCAGGGTCAGTGCATGACGCGTATGTGATGCAAAATAGCAGCATCCCCTATGTGATGGAGCAGCTACAGAGACAACGTGTGTGGCTAATAGGTGACTCTGGTTACCCCAACCTGCCGTGGCTACTGACCCCAGTGAGGAATCCCCAGACAAGGGCAGAGGAACGCTACAATGAGGCCCATGGGCGTACTAGGAGGGTGATTGAGCGAACCTTTGGCCTCCTGAAGGCCAGGTTTAGGTGCCTGCATATGACCGGTGGATCCCTAATGTACTCACCAAAGAAGGTGTGCCATATCACGTGGCGTGCTGTATGCTTCTCAACCTGGCTTTGCGACGCCAGGTGCCTTTCCTGCAGGAGGATGGTCCAGATGGTGGTGTTGTAGAAGCCGTGGAGCCTGTGGAGAGTGAAGAGGAGGAAGACTCAGAGGACGACACAGACAATAGGGACAGAGTGATACAACAGTATTTCCAGTAACACCCAGGTAAGAATCACCCACGCCATTTCACAATTGCTTATAGCCTCCTGCATCTGTACTTTCTGTAGTTCCCACCAGATCTTTTGGGGTAATTTTTGTTTTTCCCTTCCCTTCTCAGTGCTGTATGACTCAGTGCCTGACTTCTGCTTGGTTTGCCCATGAACTACAGCGTATTGACATTGGTATGTTGTCATCACTAATTGACAGAACAGATATTGAACAGTAATATGTAATACATTTGCTAATAATACAGCATGACTCCAAACTGATTTGTGTGCAATATGTGATTTATTTACAGTGCTAGATATTGGTACATGTGATTATAAGGGTGATGGGTGGGGGTGGAGTAATGTCCATGGCAGAGTCCAGTTCTCAGTCTCACAGGTGCATTGTCCTTTTGCCTGTGGAAGGATGGAGCAGAGGCAGTTCATGGTTGGACAGGGTGGCAATGTGGGACAGTGGGAAGAGTTCAGGGGGTATGTCCTGCTGGCGGGGGTCTTGACATCCTACTCTGTCTTTTTTTTGGATCTCAGGCTCCTCTTACGGGGTGGTTGTTCTTCAGCAGGAGGTGGGGTTCTGGTGGCCTGTCGTGGTGTTGGGGCCTCCTGTCCACTTGCGCCGGCGGAGGTGGTAGGCTGTTCCTGGTCCGGGCTAGTGACAGGGGCCCTGTGTGGTGCCACATGGTCCCGCAACGCGTCTTCTATCCTGTTGAGGGCCAGGACGATGGTCCCCATTGCGGTCCCGATGATTCTCAGCTCCTCCCTGAACCCCATGTTGCGTTCCTCCTGCTGTGCCTGGATCTCCGTGAACCTGGCCAGTACCGTCGCCATCGTCTCTTGGGAGTGGTGGTAGGCCCCCATGATGGTGGTGAGGGCCTCTTGGAGAGTGGGTTCCCTGGGCCTCTCCTCCCCCCCCTGTCGCACAGCAGCCCTCCGAGCTGCCCGGTTTCCCCCGGCCTCTGTCTCCTGGACGGTGTGCCCGCTCCCACTGCCCCCAGGTCCCTGTTGTTGTTGGGGTGTTGGGTTAGCCTGGGTGCCCTGTAGTGGCAGACACACCGCTGATTGACGTGTCCTAGAGACAGAGGCATGGGCCCGCTGGGTGGGAGCTGTGCTGGTGTTGGCAGAGGGTGTCGGGTCTGGTGTGGCCTGTGGCTGCCTGAGGGGAACCGACTGCCCAGAGGTCCCCGATGGTCCGGGCTGGTCATCAGGTTCAGTGTCGACAGAGCTGCTGTCCTCACTGTGGGCCTGTTCCGGGGGTGGGATGGACATTTCTGGACCCTCCTGGCTGGTGTGTTGGCGTTCGGGTCCTGCATGGGGTAAGAGAGTTTGGTTATTGTTTCTGTGTGTGCAATGGCGTGCGTGTTATGGGTGCCCTCGTCCCCCAGTGCAGGCATTCCCTTGAGGGAGGTGTTGTGAGGGTAGTTAGTGGGGGGGGGGGGTAAGTGCAGTGGTCATGCTTGGGTGATGGGTGTCCATGGATTGTGTTGGCATGCAGGAGTTGGTGTTGGGATGGGTGGGTTGTGCTGGTGAGACATTGTCAGGGAGGATGTGTGCTGGGGGTTTGGGGGTGAGGGTGGGGGTGTGGGTTGGCATGCTGGTGGGGAGGGGGGGATATAGTAGTTGAGATTGGACTTACCAGAGTCCATTCCTCCGGCTACTCCTGCGAGGCCCTGAGGATGCAGGATGTTGAAGACCTCTTGCTCCCATGATGTAAATTCGGGAGGGGTGGGTGGGGGTCCGCCGCCAGTCTTCTGGACCGCGATGTTGTGCCTGGAGACCATCGATCGGACCTTCCCTCGTAGGTCGTTCCATCGTTTGCGGATGTCCTCCCTATTCCTGGGATGCTGTCCCACCGCGTTGACCCTGTCCACGATCCGCTGCCATAGCTCCGCCTTCCTAGCTATACTGGTGTGCTGCACCTGTGAGCCGAAGAGCTGGGGTTCCACTCTTAGGATTTCGTCCACCATCACCCGGAGTTCTTGGTCCGAAAAGCGTGGGTGCCTTTGGGGTGCCATGGGGTGGTGTGGGTGAGGTGTGGGGTGGTGTATGTGATGATGAGTATGTTGGTGTGTGGTGCTTTGTGCTACTATGTGGTGTGTGTGATGGTGTAGTGTGCCTCAGTGTGTATTGCTATGGATTGTCTGCTGTGTCTCTCTCTCCTTCTCTCAGTAATTGTGGTCGTAGGGGGTTTGTGGGTGATGTGGGGGTGTGTTTTATAGTTGATTGATTGTGTGGGAGTGGGTTGTGTATGTGTATCAGGTGTGTGTATTTGTAATTGTCCAATGTGCCTGTGTTTTGGTGCTGTGTGTGTATTTTGACCGCGGCGGTGTGTACCGCCAATGGAATACCGCGTTGGAAAGCCCGCCGCGTTGATTCGTGGGTCGAAATGGCATGGGCGTATTTCTGTTGGCGTGACGGTGGAGGTTTGGTCATCTCCAGTTTATCGCTGCCCGCTGATGTGGCGGCCTGCAGTGGAGGTAGGATTTTTGGAGGTTTGGCTGTTGTGGGTCAGAATGACCGTGGCGGCTTTCCGCGGCCGCGGCGGTGTTATGGCGGTCTTCTGACCGGCGGTAAGCGCCTTTTACCGCCGAGGTCAGAATGACCCCCTATGTGTTGTAAGAGTTCCAATACCTATACCCGTTTCTGTCTTTGAAGTAGGCAAACTTCAAAGATAAGTCTTTGTAGTGCACAATACTTTGCCTTTACCTGGCCTGGCCCCAGGAACATTCCAGGGGGTTGGAGACTAATGTGTGTGAGGACAGGCACAGCCCTATTCAGGTGCAAGTGTCAGTTCCTCCCACCCCTCTAGCTGAGGAAATCCCATCAGCCTGGTGATGGGTCATCAGGATGTGCAGGGCATGACTTAGCTCCCTTTGTATGACTGTCTAAAGTGAATGCACAAACAGCCCAACTGTCACCCTGACCCAGATGTGTATTCAGCAGACAGGCAGTGGCACAGAATGGTTAAGCAAGATAATGTCGACTTTCTAAAAGTTGCATGTAGGAAAGTGCCACTGCTGGCATGGTTATCCCCCCACTTTTTGCCTAGTGTTGATGCCAACTTTGATTGAAAATTTGCTGGGATCCTGAGAACCAGGCCCCAGCACCAGTTTTCTTTCCCAAAATCTGTACCTTTGTTTCCACAATTGGCACACCCTTGTAAAAGGTACCCATGGAACCAAGGGCCTTATGGCCTGGGAAGGTCCCCAAGGACTATAGCATGTATTATGCCACCCTAGGGGACCCCTCACCAAGCACATGTACACTGCCTTTGCAGCTGGTGTGTGCTGGTGGGAAGAAAAAGGCAAAGTCGACATGGCACCCCTCTCAGGGTGCCATGCCCACAAACCACTGCCTGTGGCATAGGTAAGACACTCCTCTAGCAGGCTTTGCAGCCCGGAGGCAGGGTGCACCATACCACAGGTGAGGGCATAGCTGCATGAGCAATATGCCACTACAGTGTCTAAGTCCATTTTTAGACATTGTAAGTTCAGTGTAGCCATTTTGAGCATGTGGTCTGGGAGTTTGTCATTATGAACTCCACAGCTCCGTAATGGCTTCACTGAATACTGGGAAGTTTGATATCAAACGTCTTAGCACAATAAACCCCCACTGTTGCCTTTGTGGGATTTATTGAAAAATGCACACAGCGTGCATCTTAGAGATGCCCCCTGTATGTTAGCCAAACTGCTAGTGTAGGACTGACCGGTCTGTGCCAGCCTGCCACTTTCAGACAAGTTTTTAACCACAAGGGCTTTCGGGGTCAAAAACAAAGCCTGACCTGGGTGGAGGTGCTTCACACCTCCCCCTTACAGGAACTGTAACAGCTGGTGGTAAGTCCTCAAAGGCTCAAGCCTCTGATTAAAGTGGCCCAGGGTACTCCAGCTAGTGGAGTTGCCTGCCCCCAGACAAAGCCCCACTTTTGGCGGCAAGTCCGGTGGGAAAATTAGGGAAAACAGGGAGGAATGATCACCCAAGCTAGGCCCACCCCTAAGGTGTCCAGAGCTGAGGTGACCCCCTCCCTGCAGAATCCTCCATCTTGGCTTGGAGGTCAGGGACCAATAGGGTTAGCTTTGTGTCCCCTTCCCCAAAGGGAGTGGACACGAGAGGGGTGTAGCCACCCTCAGGGAGAGTAGCCATTGAAATACAAAACTACTGAAGTACATACCTGCAACTTGAATCTTGTGGTTCTAAAAATAAATTAAATTAAATATATTTTTCCTACATAAAAACGATTGGTCTGGAGTTAAGTCATTGGGTGTGTGCCTCTTCTGTTGTCTCTGTGTGTACAACAAATGCTTTGCACCACCCTCTGATAAGCCTAACTGCTCAACCACACTACCACAAAAGAGAGCATTAGTATTATCTACTTTAGCCTCTGTTATACCTCTGGGGAACCCCGATACTCTGTGCACACTATGGCCCTCATTCCTTGAAGACCACCAAAGCCGCATGTGCCAGAGGACTGTCGGTGCTGGCAGTCTTCTGCCCACCATATCACGGGTAATGCCGGATTTCCCCAACACTTTGGGTGGAAATCCGGCAGTAGTCGTGCTGGTGGGTGGAGGTGCTCTGGAGGTTCCACCACCTGCCCCGCCCCGTGAGTAGGACACCGCCCGCCATATTATGGGCCATAATACGGCCTGGCGGTGTCCTGCTGGCGGTGGAAGCACCCTACCCTGTTCTCTGCCGGACAACCTTCTCCCAGGAACATGGCGATCGTCGGACAGAGTAGGGGGTGAAGTGGGGAGGGGGGTCTAGTGCTTGCTGGGGGCAGTAAGGGAGTCATCTACCGGTGACAGGGAAGGAATTCCCTGTCACCGGCAGCTTTTCTGCCATGGTTTTCATGGCGGTGCTACCGCCATAGAAACCATGGCTGAAAGCCGGCTCCTAATACCGCCAGCGGTCTTCTGTGGACTACCGGATTGGAGATGATCAACTCTGGCCCAGCGGTTCCAACCGCCATGGAGGTATGAGTGGAGATGTGGTGGGTTTGCAGAGGCCAACCCACCACACTCATAATGTTGTGATCTTCACTGTCAGCCTGTTGGCGGTGGGGCCGCCACATTAACCCTGGCAGTCAAAAAACTGCAAGGGTCATAATGATTCACAATATCTCATTTTTATATAGTATATACAGAGCCAGTTTCCTACATTGGTGGATAAGCAGTGGGGTATATGGCTTTGAATTTGCTGGACTACATTGCCAATACCTGATCACACAACTAAATTCCAAAATTGCTTTTAGAAAACTGATTTTTGAATTTGGCATGTTTTTCTAAATTTTTTAAGTCCTGCTAAGGCCTTGGTTAAGTCCCCTTAGCATCTCTTTTTAAATTTAAAAGTTATTTTAAAGTTAGGATTTAGCTGCTAGAAGTGGTTTTTGGTTTCTAAAAAGTAATCCCAACTTTTAGTAACATAATGAGCAGCTCAGAGCAAATGGTTCTGGAACTCAACCTCACACCTTACCTCCATCTGGGGATGGCAGAGTTAAGGTCCCTCTGTAAGCTGAAAAAAAAAGATTAGAACAGGTTCCAACCCTACCAAGGTCAAGCTTCAGGAGCTCTTGGCAGAGTATACAAGTGACCACCCTGCTGAGGAGGAAGAACTCCACTCAGAGAGGGAAGATATTAGGGATGAGGAGGATGACCTCCCCCCTCCTCACCCAAGTAGGGAGAGCAGGGCCCCAAGGCTCTTATCTCCAAGGATTTTAATCGCAGGATTTGGATCTTCCATAGGGGAGTTTAGCTCCTCTGGGAACATTGAGGACAGCCTCAATGAAGAGAACATCTTTTTAGCTAAGATGGCCAAACAATTAGCTTTGGATCAGCTGCTCCTTGCTATAGAAAGGGAGAAGAGCAGAAATGGGCTTAGAGCCCATTAATGGTGGCAGCAATATAAATAGGGTCAAAGAGAATACTGATATCTCCAAGGGATTGTCTAAAAATATGAAGAGGGTGAGGATATCACCAAGTGGTTCACAGCCTTTGAGAGGGCCTGTGCAACCAGAAAGTTAATCAGATCTCACTGGGGAGCACGCCTTTAGGAACTATTTACTATTTAAGTGTAGGGATAGATTCCTCACACTCACTGGAGCAGATGCTGAAACCTATGGCCACATGAAGGCTATCCTGAATGAGAGCTTTGGATTCACCAATGAGGGGCCTAGAATTAGGTCACAAAACCGTAAGCCAGTCCTGGAATGATTTTGAAGGTTACTCAGTGAAAACAACAGATGGTTGGATAACTGGCAGTGGAATACGTGGCTATGATGGGCTTTATAATTAGTCTATGAAGGAACACCTGTTAAGTAACTGCTTCAATGACAAGTTGCATCAACATCTGGTAGACCAAGGTCCAATTTCTCCCCAAGAATTGAGAAAGAAGGCAGACCATTAGGGCAAGACAAGGATGACCAAGACTTCTACAGGGGTGACCAAAAGAAAGGGGTCACAAAGCTTCCCCAGGGAAAGGGTGGTGAGAAACCTAGGGACAAAAACAAAAGGTCTTCACAGGGGCCCCAAAAACCTGCTCAGGAGGGTGGGCCCTGAGCCTC
This sequence comes from Pleurodeles waltl, assembly GCF_031143425.1. NCBI lineage: Eukaryota > Metazoa > Chordata > Amphibia > Caudata > Salamandridae > Pleurodeles > Pleurodeles waltl. The sequence continues at coordinate 468,108,125 of NC_090437.1, forward strand.
TTCATAGTCCACAAAAGGGTATAAGGGTAAAATCTTTGATCCCAGAAGGCCTGTAGTCACACTTGTAAACAGCATGGACACCAACCTGGAGACATGGCCTGTCCCAAGAAAAGTTCCACTAACACTACACCAGTTAGTACTGGAATATTCAGTCTCCAGGTGGGATCAACAGTGTGCCCAGAGCAAATCAGGATTCACACTGAAGCTACTCTAGTCTCTGAGAGTGGGGTGGATATGGCTGCACTGGCTGCCTGATCACCTAACATGCAAAAATACAGGCAGCAGCTCACAGAGACAAAGGTAGGAGCCCTGAGGGATACAGGTGCCAGTGTCACCATGGTGACATAGAAAGTGGTTTCCCCAGGACAGTATTTGGATGGACAAACATATCCAGTTACCAATGCTGACAATGTGACTAAAGGCCATTGCATGGCTATGGTGACTTTAGAATAGGGAGGTGTTACTGGCCTGAAACAGGTAGTGGTCTCTTCTGCAATCCCAGTGGAATACTTGCTAGGGAATGTTCTGGAGTCCTCAGCCTGGGCTGGGGTAGAGCTCAAAACCCATGCAGCCATGCTGAGAATCCCTGAACTGGTATGTGTGAAAACTAGAGCACAGAGTGAAAAAAAGTATTGGAACCTGGAATAATGGCCCAACCTTCCAAGAGAAAAGGTAAGAGGACTGGGGGACCAGCCTCTGAACAGCACAAGAAACAAGACCTCTCTTCTCAGAAAGATGTCTTATCTCATGAGGGAACTAAGGCCATGGAGCTGGAGCCTTATCGAGTAGATCTCTTGGGCCCAGGGGACCCTCAAGGGAACAGCTGTGCCATGGACAAAAGACTTGTCCCACTCATGAAGGCCCGAGGCAGCAAGCTGCTACAGAGGAGAAGGGAGATGTCAAAGGCTCCCACAGGGTCTATTGGAAAGACGGACACCTTTACACTGAGGCCAGAGATCCCAAACCTGATTCCACTGGGAGAGTGGTGGTGCCTCAGGAGTTTAGAGAGTTTATCCTGTGGCCCATGACATCCCCCTAGCTGGGCATTTGGGACAACCCAAAACATGAAGCAGACTTGTCAACCACTTTTATTGCCCCAACATGTGCCACTTCCTGTGGTTGGGGTTCCCTTTGAGAGGGTTGGTGTGGACATTGTGGGTCCACTCAAACCACCTACAACCTCAGGAAATCAGTACATACTGGTAGTAGTGGATCATGCTACCAGATACCCTGATGCACTTCCCCTTAGGTCTACTACAGCTCCTGCAGTAGCCATGGCCCAGATTGGTATTTTTACCAGAGTGGGTTTCCCTAAGGAGGTGGTTTCTGACAGAGGTACAAACTTCATATCAGCTTACCTAAAACACATGTGGAATGAGTGTGGGGTGACGTATAAATTCACCACACCATACCATCCACAAACCAATGCACTTGTTGAAAAATTCAACAAGACATTGAAGGGCATGATTATGGGGATCCCTGAAAAACTCAAAAGGAGATGGGATGTCCTCCTACCATGCGTGCTTTCCACATTTCAGAGAGGTGCCACAGAAGGGAGTAGGGCTTTCCCCCTTTGAGCTTCTGTTTGGCCATCCTGTAAGGAGACCACTGGCACTTGTTAGAGAAGGCTAGGAGAGACCTCTTCATGATCCTAAACAAGATGTGGTGGACTATGTGCTTGGCCTCCACTCCAAAGATGGCTGAGTGCATGGAAAAGGCATCCAAAAACCTTGAGGCCAGCCAGCAACTCCAGATGTTGTGGTATGACCAAAAGGCTGCACTAGTGGAATTCCAGCCATGAAAGAAAGTTTGGGTTCTGGAGCCTGTGGCTCCCAGGCACTTCAGGACAGATGGAGTGGCCCTCACCCAATATTAGAGAAAAAGAGTCAGATCACCTACTTGGCGGACCTGGGCACTAGCAGGACACCCAAGACGGTGATCCATGTTAACCGACTGAAGCTCTACAATGATAGGGAAGACATAACCATACTGATGGTTACTGATGAGCATCAGGAAGCAGAGAGTGAACCTCTCCCTGGCCTCCTCTCAACTGACCATAAGGATAGGTCAGTACATGGAGTTGTCTATTCAGACACCCTCTCTGCCCAACAGCAAGCTGACTGCAGGCAAGTCTTACAGAAGTATGCTGAGCTCTTATCTTTGACCCCTGGGCAAACACAGCTGTGTACCCATGATGTGGACACAGAAGAACGTCTACCTGGCTAAAACAAAATTTATAGACAATCTGACCAAGTCAAAGAGAGCATCAAAGTGGAAGTCCACAACATGCTGGAGTTAGGGGTAATAGAGCACTCTGACAGTCCCTGGTCAAGCCCATTGGTCTTAGTCCCCAAACCTCATACCAAAGATGGCAAGAGAGAAATTAGGTTCTGTGTGGACTACTGTCACGTAGGTTCTCATTATTCTAATGAGACTACTGGATTTTGAGCAGCAGGATTGTCCACGGTGTGGGAGACTGAGTCTAACCCACTGCGGGTGACACCTGTCACGCTAAACTCGGGTTTTGTTCCGGCCAACTAGCAGTGCCTCATCTCTACCATGGGGTAGTGATGATTGGGCAGCCAAGTGCATGACATATTAGGCTTCTCAGGGAAGTCTGGTCACTCAGGTCACATCCGGTTCTCTCATTTACAATTCAGTCTCATTTAAATGACAAACAGAAGCAGTATATGTTTCAATGATTAATGTAATAAAACAATTTCATCTTAGATAGCAAAGCGTGAGCTGCATTAACCAGGACGACACAACATGACAGTATTAAAATGGTGTCAAGAAGAGTGAAGCATAAAAACAACCCTATCATATTGTCACAATAATCAAGGGTCTATTTCCTATCTAGGGTATATTTTGAGCACATCATGTTAAGCTCTAATTCTGCCTTTCAGGTTCCCCCGGGAAGACATCAACCCTCATACCTGAGCAAAGGCCTGTAGTCTGCGTTAGCATCTGTAGCAAAGCATTCAGCAATCAGCATACAGTTGTGGTTCCCTGGCTGGAATCTCCCTCTAACGTGTAATGGACAAGGAAGTGTTTATATAACAACACAGCTGATATTCTGAGAAACTGTCCCTACGTAAGGATGTGTATTTTCTACGAATGTTAGAGACTAAACTTCTACCAAGTTCACCGGCAATGTACTGAACTGTAGCCTTGAATGAAGCAAAGAGTGATCGAGAATGTCTTATTTGAGAACACAGTGCTGGGCTAGGCGAAAACAATTAGATAGATGAAAATAAAACAAGCCCATAAAAATGGTTATTGTAAAAATAACAATGCAAAGCTGAATAAAATATATCTATGTTAAAGTGCACAGTGGCCTAGTGTGCTAAAATAACATGCATGGAGCTGTAACTAAAATGGCTACTCAACTCTACAAAGCGCTCAACTATGTCACTAAGACAGATGCACACCCTATACCCAGAGCAGGTGAATTGATTGACAAGTTAGGTGCAGCCAAATGTTTAAGTGCCTTTGACTTAACTGCAGAGTTCTGGCAAATTAGGATGGCACCTGAGGCAAAAGAAAAGTCAGCATTCTCTACACCTGATGGGCATTATCAGTTTACTGTTATGCCCTTTGGCTTAAAGAATGCCCATGTCAAGACCTTGCTGGCTTGGAGTCCTTTAGTACAAAATATCTAGATGATAATACTGTCTTTAGCTCCAGCTGTCAGGATCACCTGCTCCACTTTTGGAAGATTTTGCAGGCCTTGCAATCTGCAGGCGTCTCTAGTAAGGCATCCAAGTGCCAAATAGGGCAGGGCACAGTTGTATACTTGGGCCACCTTGCAGGTGGAGGCTGAGTGCAGCATTTACTGCCCAAGATCCAGACAATTCTGGACTGGGAAGCTCCAAAAACCCAGACCCAAGTCAGGGCATTCCTTGGCTTGACTGGTTACTACAGGAGGTTTGTGACGGGGAATGTATCCATTGTGACTCCCCTCACAGAACTGACCTCAAAGAAGATGACTAAAAGGTAAACTGGACTCCTGACTGTCAAAAGGCATTTGACACCCTGAAAGAAGCAATGTGCTCAGCGCCATTTCTGAAAGCTCCAGATTATTTTAGACAGTTCATTGTGCAGACAGATGCCTCTGAACACGGGTTAGGAGCTGTACTGTCCCAAACCAATGATGATGGCCTTGACCAGCCTGTTGCTTTTATCAGCAGGAGGTTACTCCCCAGGGAGTAGTGTTGGAGTGCCATTGAGAGGGAGGCTTTTGCTGTGGTTTGTTCCCTAAAAAAGCTGAGACAATATTTGGTACTCACTTTACTATTCAAACCGACCACAGACCTCTCAGATAGCTGATGCAAGCGAAAGGTGAGAACCCTAAACTTTTGAGGTGGTCCATATCCCTTCAGGGAATGGACTTTTCAGTGGTATAAGACCTGGGACTGCCATGCCAATGCAGATGGCCTTTCCAGGTTCTTCCACTTAGATAAGGAAGACTCTCTTGGGAAAGGTTAGTCTCATCCTCTTTCATTTGGGGTGGTTGTGTAGGAAAGTGCCACTGTTTGCATGGTTTTGCCTAGTGTTGATGCCAACTTTGGTTGAAAGTGTGCTGGGATCCTGCTAACCATTCCCCAGCACCAGTGTTCTTTCCCAAAATCTGTACCTTTGTTCCCATAATTGGCACACCATTGGCACACAATTAAGTTCCTTGTAAAAGGTACCCATGGTACCAAGGGCCCTGTGGCAAGGGAAGGTCCGTAAGGGCTACAGCATGTATTATGCCACCCTAGGGGACCCCTCGCCAAGCACTTGTACACTGCCTTTGCAGCTGGTGTGTGCTGGTGGGAAGAAAAAGCCAATGTCGACATGGCACCCCTCTCAGGGTGCCATTCCCACAAACCACTGCCTGTGGCCTAGGTAAGTCACCCCTCTAGCAGTCCTTACAGGCCTAAGGCAGGGTGCACCATACCACAGGTGAGGGCATAGCTGCATGAGGAATATGCCCCTACAGTGTCTAAGTCCATTCTTAAACATTGCATATGCAGAGTAGCCATACTGAGTATATTGTCTGGGAGTTTGTCATTACGAACTCCACAGCTCCATAATGGCTTCACTGAATACTGGGAAGTTTTAAATCAAACTTCTCAGCACAATAAACTCCCACTGTTGCCAGTGTTGGATGTATTGAAAAATGCACAAAGAGTACATCTTGGAGATGCCCCCTGCATGTTAGCCAAACTGCTAGTGTAGCACTGACCAGTCTGTGCCAGCCTGACACTTTCAGACAAGTTTCTGACCACATGGGATGAAAGCCTTTGTGCTCTCAGTGGTCAGAAACAAAACCTGTCCTGGGTGGAAGTGCTTCACACCTCCCCCCTATAGGAACTGTAACACCTGGCAGTGAGCCTCAAAGGCTCAAGCCCCAGGTTACCGTGTCCCAGGGCACGCCAGCTAGTGGAGTTGTAGCCTCCCGGACAAAGCCCCACTTTTGGCAGCAAGAAGAAGAAGGACTGCATAGCTGAAACCATCAGCAGAGCAAAAGGAAGACGACAACTGATTTGCCCTCAGTCCTACTGGCCTGCATCCTGCTTCAAAGAACCTGCACAAGAACAGCAATGCATCCACAGGGACCAGAGACCTCTGCCAAGCACTAGAGGACTGTCCTGCACCCAAAGGGACCAAGAACTCCCGTGGTCAGCGGCCCTGTCCAAGAAGAAACAACAAATAAGGACTCCAGCCTCAGTGAGTCCTGACCACTCTGCACCCGATGCACACAGCCCGTGTCCAGGTGGCCAAACCAGCTAGAGAGGATCCCCAGGCGATTCTGAGAAAGTGCCTACCCTGGGTTGACCTCTCCATCCCTCCACGATGACTCCTGCAGAGGGAATCCCGAGGACCTCCCTGACTGCGAAAGCTCCGGTCGAAGATATCCAACACCTAAAGGCCCACTGCACTCGCAGCCCCCAGGCCTTAGAGAAACCGACCCCCGGTGCAATAACATTCAGCAGACTGCCCTCCTCCCTGCCAGCCTGTGGTTTGCCAGAGACGACCCCCTGGACCTGGTCTGCAGCCTCTGAGTGACCCCCAGGGTCCCCTCAAACAGAATCATTGGAGACCTAACATCTTGTTTGCACCCTGCACCCAGTTGCCCCAGTGCCACTGAGGGTGTGTCTTTGGTGCCTACTTTTGCCCCCTCCCCAGTGCTCTTCTGAACCCCCATGTGTGCCCTCAGAAGTCGCGGATACTTACCTGCCTGCAGATCTGAAACCAAGTGCCCCCAGTCTCCATAGGAGTCTATATTAATTTTGCCTGCAATTTGACCTCTGCACCCGGCTGGCCCTGTGTTGCTGGTGGTGGGTGTTTGGGGTTAACTTGAACCCCAACTTGTGGACTTCCTAACCCCTGGAGACTGAAACTGTAAGTGTTGTACTTACCTGCAAATCAATCTAACTTTTGTTCCCCCCAGGAACTATCTCTGAAAATTGCACTGCCAAGTTTTAACAGATTACTGCCAATATTTCAAGAACTGTATTACTTATTGATTTCAAACAGTGTTATTGATAGATGTCTGAAATACGAAACTATTGAAGTACTTACCTACATCTTTAATCTTGTGTTTCTAACAATAAATTAAGAAAATATATTTTTGCTATATAAAAACTATTGGTCTGGAGTTAAGTTATTGAGTGTATGCCTCTTCTATTGTCTGTGTGTGTACAACAAATGCTTTGCACTACCCTCTGATAAGCCTAACTGCTCGACCACACTACCACAAAGGAGAGCATTAGTATTATCTACTATAGCCCATGTTAAGCCTCTGGGGAACCCCTGGACTCTGTGCGCACTACATCTCCTTTTGATATAGTATATACAGAGCCAGCTTCCTACATTGTGTTTTCAAACTCACAGTTCAAAAACCAGCTGCACCAAAAGATGCATTTTAAAGTGTGAGTGCAGAGACCACATTATCCACATTTCTGTCTGCTCCCAATGGGAAACTACTCTTGAAAGATATTTCAAGGTAATTCCCATTTTGCCTTATGGGAGAGAGAGTCCTTGCAATAGTAAAAAAACACATTTAGCATTATTTCACTATCAGGGCACGTACAACACACCAGCACACTTCCTACCTTTTAAATACACTGCACCCTGCCCAGGGTGCTGCCTTGGGCCTACGGTAGGGGTGACGTAAATGTAGTAAAAAGGAAGGTTTGGTCCTGGCAAGTGGGCGCACTTGCCATGTCAAAATGGCAGTTTAAAACTACATACACAGACACTCTAGTGGCAGGTCTGAAACATGTTTACAGAGCTACTCGTGTGGGTGGCACTATCAGTGCAGCAGTTTCACTAGTAGCATTTGTTGGACAGGCCCTGGACACACATAGTGCACTTTACTAGGGGCTTACTAATAAATCAAATGCGCTTATCATGGATAAACAAATCACCAAGACAATTTACACACAGAGCACTGGCACATTAGCACTGGTCAGCAGTGATACAGTGCAGGAGTCCTAAAGCCAGCAAAAACAAAAATCAGCAGAGGGTCAAAAAAGGGAGGTCAGAAGAAAAAAAGACATGGGAAACCATGCCAAGAGCAGACAGGTCTAACAGTGACCATGCTTAGAAACGTTTGCCACCTTTAGCAAGATAAACCTATGGCCTACCCCTTACTTCCACCATTTACAATATGTCATCACTCAGGAAGATCAAATCAGCAGTCCTTTACGAGAAAGGATCTCACAGAATTTGTTTGGGTAGCTCTTTCTGGATTCTTCTTCACTTCAGTTCTGAGTCTCCACCCTCTATCTACAGGAATTCAGTCAATATACAGCCAAGGAGTAGGGAAGTTGTATCTTTTCTCAACCATGTCATGCATTCCACTAGTCCAGACGTTCATCACACAAGGAGTCTTACTACTATGCACTTAGGGGCAGATTTATAAAGGGATTTTATTGCCCTTGTGTTACTTAAGGTGACACAAGCCAATGTAAAACCCAACATGGGGTTTACTATGCCACGCACACCCACCGTACATGGATCTGCATGGCTTTGTAAATCCAGAGTAATATAACGCAGCATTACCCTGTAAATGTCTCAAGGGACTGCTTTTGTGCAGAAAAGTGTCCCTGCCTGCACAAACAAATCCTACTGATAATGCAGATGCCCTTGCACCATGGGGCAATGGTGTCTGAATTGGCACTAGGCAGCACACAGAGCACCAGTGCAGGGAGAGAGCAGAAATGAGTCATATATTAGTGGAAATGGTGCATTTCTGCTCTCTGTCTGTCCTGCAACACAGAGCAGCAAGTTATCTTGCTGCCTTGTGTTGCATGATTTCTTAGAGAAATTACCTCTTGCTACACACCCACGGAATGTCATCACAAAGATTTGAAGATCACACAGAATCCCTCTTTGGACCATCTGAAACAATATATCAGGAGCATTTTTCACCCTTCTGCTGCTCATAAGAGCCTTCTTGTGATCTTCAGCTTCCCTTTGCTGAGTGTCATATCTTTTGACCATTTTTAGCCAATTTTTGAACCAGTTTTCCTGACCTCAGACATCTGAGTTTCTCAAAAGCTTTCTGCCGTCCTTCACAGACCACACTCATTTTCACTCATTCCCCTCTGAACTCCTCTGCCAAGTTTCAGATCCCATGCTCTCAGATCCACCCTCAGACTACTGTGATTGCATCAGAACGCATCTTCTACACTCAGAGATCAGAGTGTAACAGTCCTGAATTTGTAGTCACTTTGCATGCACTGATCGTTTAGCAAATACTTACCAGTTCTATACATGGGCTGAAAAGGTGGGGCTTCTAGGGGTTGGAAGCATAAAAAGTATAAATAAGAAATATCCTCAAAAGGTAAATTGTAATACGTGTGGTCTAGAATCACATAGGTGTCCACTTGCTCCTGGTCTTCTTCCTCCACTTCCACATTCCCCTGGGCCTTTAGGTGTTGGTTGTCGTCCTAGCTCTATTACAAGTCACCCTTTTCTGGGTTGTTGGCAACGGTTTAACTAGTTCTGGTCACCCTCATACTGATCCCCTGAATATGATGGTCCTCTTGTAGTCCTTCCCGACCCTGGTTTTCCTGTCCCTACCTCTGGCTCATTGTTGTACTAACTTTTCCTGGGCTTCCTGCTGCAGGTACTACTGATGCTCATCGTTATCCTTCTGGTCTGCTGGGTCCTTATCTACCTAGCCCTCTTGTCCAGGTTCTCCTAGGGCTGGCATGCCTAGTCATCTAGGTTTGGGTCATTTTAATTCTCCTTGCCCTGTCTTTGTGGTCTACCTGGTACTGCCTCCACCAGTCATAGTCCTCCTTATTAGGTCCTCTTGGGCTGTGCCTGATCATTTTGATCAGGGCCTGGTCCCATTGGTCCCCTTGATCCTTGTAAGCCTGGTCTTAGTACCCCAGTTCCTAGTCCTCCTGCTGCATCTAGAAGGTTGGATCCTTGTCCTTTGGTTCTGGCCTCTCTGGTTCTCCTAGCCCTGTTCCTGGTCCTGCCTAGTCGGACCATTCTATTGTATCTAATCTTCCCCATCTGGTCCCTGGTCATAATGGCCCTAGTACACCTACTCCTGACCTAACTAGTTCTCTGGGTCATCTTCAAACATATCATGGTACTCTTGGCCTTCATCCTCCTGATCGTTGTCATCTTGGACTAATTTGTCCACTTTATCCTGATCCTCCTTGTTCAGTTCATCCTGTTGTTAGCCATCCCTAAACACCAAGCTTGACCATCATGGCTCCTGTCATCCTGACCTTCCTTGACCTGGTCTTTCTTTTCCTCCTCATCCTGGTCCTGTTTGTCCCGGTATGCCAGGTCCCGACCTCCTGTGAATTGAGCTTCCTTTTCCCCTTGGTTGTGGTTCCACTGGTCCTCATTTCCCTGGTCCCCTTAGCTCATGTCCCATTAGCTGTAGTTTCCTGACCATCTCCTCATTATTTTCAGGCCCAGTTCTCCTAGTTTTCCTCACCCTCAGTCTAGTTTGCCTAGCAATGTTCTTCCTATTACTGGTCCACACAGTCCAGGTTCTCTTCCTGGTTTTGTGCCCACTAAACATGATCCTTTTATTTCTGGTCGTCCTTGTTTGGGTCTTTGTATGCTTAATCGTTTTGTTTCTGGTCATCCTTGTTTGAGTCTTTGTATGCCTAATCCTTTTGGATCTGGTCCTTCTGGCCATACTGGTCCCTTCAGTCCCACCTCTCCAAGCACTTTTTTTCCTTATTCTGTTTTCCTCGTCCATTTACCCTGGTCCTTCTAATCCTTCTCATTCTGTTCATCTGATTCCCAGTACATCAATTCCTGGTCCTGCCGGTCCCCTCAGTCTACCTGCCTCTTCTGTCCCAGTCCTCTTAGCCTTGTCCTCTTAGCTCTTGTCTGTCTGCATTGGATCATCCTTGTCCTCCTAGGCATGTGCCTTGACCTCATGATATTTGTGGCACTGCACCCAATGGTCTGGGCCCTCTTGGTCCTGGTTCTCTTGTTTGGGTCCTCCTGAGACTCATAATTTTGGTCCAGGTCTTTCTGGACAGCCAGGCCCAGTCCTCTTCCTAGCTCTGGCTTTTCTAGTCCTCCTGATCTTCCTCACCTTGGATCTGCTACCCCAGGTCCTGGTCTTTCTGCTCCATTTGGTGCCCTGGACCCAAGTCCTATGGTCATGGTTCCCCTGGGAGTTCTAGGCCTGTTCCTGGTCCTATTGGTGCTAATCCTTTCAATCCTCCTTAATCTAGTCCTGGTCCTCCTGGATATGTTCCCCTGAAATTCCTGGTACTGACCTTCTCATCTTCCTTGCTTATTCTGGCCCCTGGCCCTACTGGCCTGAAACATGACTTTCTAGATCTGATCCTTCTGCCTGCTGCTTCTCCTCATACTGCTACAAAAAAACATCATGGTCTTCCTCTTTTTATCCGGTCATCTTGTTGCTCAACCTCCTGGCCATTTTGTTCCTAGCCCTATATCCTGGACCTTGAGGCTGTGATCATCCTGTTACTGATGGACCTGGTCCTGATACTCCCTTTCTTCCTCACAATGATCCTCCTGATCCTGGTACTCAAGGTTCTGATCCTCTTTACTCTGATCATGTTGGTCCCTTTAGTCTTTTGTTCCCTTGTCCTCCTAGAACTCTTCCATCTGATTTTGGCTGCCTGTGTCCCTGGTGTCAGCTACCTGGCACTCTTGGCCAAGATCATGCTATTCTTGTTATTCATAGCCCTCATCCTTCTCAAGATTTTGTGTCCATTATCACTTGTCCTGTTCCTTATAGTTTGGGTTCTCTTGGACCTAGCTCTCTTGGACCTGACACACCTGCTTAGTCTTGTTCTCCTTGGTCCTGGTCATCTTGGTCCTTCTCATCCTATCGTGCTTTTTATCATAAACCTTTCCCTTTAGCCATCATGGCCTTTCCTTGTTCGCCAAGTCTCCGCCCATTTCATCCTGTTCCTTTGTGGTCCTCTTGGTCCTATTCAACTTGTCTTGGTTCTACTTACTGTCAATTTCCTGGCCCTGGTACTACAGGTCCTGGACCGTCCTGCTTCTCATGCCCTGGCACTCTTAGGGCCTAATTTAGATGTTGGTGGCAATGGTCCAGTTGTTGACTTCTGAGAAGGTGAATTAAGGGGAAAAACTCACCTTTATCTCAGTATACCACCCCAATAATTACTGGATATGACTGGACAACACCTGCCGTCACTGCTGCCACCATCCGATGGGGTAAAACGCCCATCAACGGACTTGCAGGTAGGGATGCTGCATTGCCAGGGCACATTGCGTGGGCACTACACAGAAGGTCAGGATGTCTGTAGGCATATACATATCACAGTAATTCTATTAAAATCACTGTGACATACATATGTTGTGGACACGATTGAGTCAGACAAAGATGGGGACATACTGGTACATTCACATATTGCACACATACACACATCATTTTGGTATCAATATTGATTGCAGAAATGAATGCTGGCACCACTATGACGGTACACTCAAACTTGACAAGAGTGTTCATATGTGCGTATTGTAACAGGACCTGTACTGGTAGGTTTGTGCTATCTGTTGTGTATGTGAGTCAGTACGTGTATATGGGTGTGTGTGGATTGACTGGTTGAGGTGGAGAGAGCTGAAGTGGCTGATGTGGTTATGTCTATATGTATGTCATTTGCATGTGAGATCGATATTGTTGTGTATATTATGTAGCTCTGTAACACATTCAGATGAGTTATGTGGTGGATGCTGTTGTGATGTATATAGTTGTGATTATGTGTGAGTGTGTTTGTGTAGCTGAGTGTGTAGTTGTGTTGGTTGTTTTAATTGTGTCGTGTGAGGGTGACATGGATGTATGTCCATGTGTGTGTTTGACATGTACAAGTGGTTTTGTGTTGGGCTTGTAATGGATGATGGTGTGTATGTGTTGTATTGTGTATTCCGTAGTGCAGGGGGACGCATATGGCTCATATGGCTAAGGTACAGTGTGAATGTATCACTTACCTCTATTCCATCATCCCCGCCATTGTGCAAAGTCCATTAGGTCCCACCGTCATCTTCCTCCATCAGCAATCTGTCGCCAGTCCTCTGCTTGCAGAGCTGAAATATCTAAATATGGTGGTCAGAATACTGTTGACTTATTAGTCTTCTCAGGTCCGCCATTGATGCAGCTTGGCAGTAACACTGTCAAGATCTAAATAAGGCCCTCAGTCTTTGTCCTCCTAATTTGGATTGTCCTTGTTCTCCTGGATCTGATCCTTGTTCATTTGGTCCTACTAGTACTGCCGCTATTGTTTCGGGTCCTCTTTATCCAGGTTATCCTTGTTTGGGTCCTCCTAAGCCTGGGCATTTTGGTCCTGGTTCTCCTCATTACCACGGTTCATTCCACTTGGTCTTCCAGATGCTGGTTGGCTTTCTTACCTCACATTCTCCTCACCCTGGTTCTGATACATATAATGGTTGCTCTGCCCCACTAGGTAATCCAAGCCCTGGTCCTCTAGGTCCTGATCTTCATGACCCTCAGTCGTGTTTCTGCACCACCTCACCATGATCCTTTTAGTTTACCAAGTCCTGTCACTCAGGTCTTTTGGGTGCCCTTGGTATTGCCCCTTTCAGTCTCCCTAGTCCCTGCCCTACATATCCAAGTATCCTGGACCTACTGGTCATTGTTCTTCATGTCTTGATCTTCATAGTCCTCATCAATCTGGTCCTGATCCTCCTGGCCTTTGTCCTCCTCCTCCTTGCCTACAAAACCTTTCACAGATCCTCTTAACCTTTCCTATTTCTGATGTTCTCTGACCTCCAGTTCATGCTAGTTTAAGAAATTCAGGGTCCTGTTCTCTCTGGTCCTGGTTTGACTGGCTATCATTCCCATCGACTCCTGGCCAACATCACTTGGATCCTGGGTCTCCAGACTCGCGGATGCCCAGTCCTCGACCATTTCATTCTCCTCACCCAACTCCTCGTCCATCATTCCTCTTGATCCAGCCCCCCTCGTTTATCTAGTCCCCTCATTTGCATGTTCCTAATCCTTCTGATACTGGTCACCCTGGTCCACATAGTTCTGGTCTTAGTTGTGGTACTCCTTTGTCTGGTCCTCATGTATCTGGTGCTGGTTCCACTGGTCTGGTTTCCCTGGCCCTCAATGTCCATGGTCCCCTTGCACCATTGAGTACCTACTAGACCTGTGTGTCTCCTGGTTTGTCGATTCTACCTTGTTCTTGTCCTTCTGACCATGGGTCTCTCTATCATGGTCCTCCTTGTAATGGTCCTATTGGGTCTCTTCCTCATCCCTAAGGCACTGGTCCACCTAGTTCTTATGCCGAGGGTCACGCTGCTTCATGTACTTCTGGTCACCCTGGTATAGGATTCCCCTAAGTTTGACACTTCTGGATCTTCTGAGCTTGGTCTCACTGGACCAAGACTTCCTCATCATTTATTACCCCCTGGTCATTCTAATATAGGGTCTCCTGGTCCTGTTAGGCTTGGTCATTTTTGGCTGTGGTCTTCCTGGTCCTGATCCTTTTGCTTTTGGCCCCCTGGTCTTCCTTGATCTAATGTCTGTGGTCATAGTGTTCCTGTCTTTGGTACATCTTTCCACTGGTCTCCTGGCCTTCTTTGGTCTGTCTACTTGGGATTACTTCTCCTGGCCCTGGTTGTCCTCATTCCTCTGGTCCTGGATGATGCTCACAGGCCCTAACAGCCCTCCTTGTTATTTTGGTCCAGGGCTTCTGTGCACTCTATATCTGGTGCTTGTTGTTTTGGGCCTTGTTCACTGGGTCTGGTTCTCTCTGTTCCACATCCTCCTGGTCCTCCTGATCCTTCTCATCCAGTTCCCAGTACCCCATGTACTGCTTTCTATTGTTCTGTTCTTCACCATCTATTCGTTCCTGGTCCCCTCTAGTGTTGGTAACCCTGGTCCCTATAGATTAGGTCTCCCAGGTCCTGGCTCTTTTTATCCTGGTCCTCATGGCTCTGGTCATCCCACCCCTCCTAGTAGTCAACATCTTGGCCCTTATTTTCCTACTTTTCATCATCTTCCATCTACTGCTTCCTTCCCCAGCCCCCCTCCACAATGACTTGTACAGGCTCCACGCCTTCTCATGGAGATTTTTATTTATGTTTTGTGCTTTCAAATTCATTTTGTTGAGACAGTCCTGTCAAGTACAGAAATGAGGGCTCAGTAGAGAGAGGATCTTGCCCACTTAAAATGCGGTTTAACATGTTAAAAATGTAAACCACCATTCCCAAGATTAATTTTGCAGGTGACTAAAATGTAAGTGTGATTGAAGGGGTCACTCATCACACAAATAAGCGTCAATGCCCTAAACCTACTCTGCTGGGTGAATAGTATGAACAAGTGTGTTTATTCACAGCAGCAGAGTGAACACCTCCTGTTAATTACCCAGATGCATTATTTACCTGTATCAAGCTTTCACTGTACTAATCCATAAATGCAGCATTACAGTACCTCACTCTGTGTACCTCCTTTAAGTGTCCTAAAGCACTGTGACACCAAATATCTGCTGTACATGTTCCTCTCTCTGGGGTCCAGATACCACCTATCTTTCTGCAATTCCTGTTTGCTGCTGCTTATTGACTGCTGATGTGCTGCCAACCCTGAAATACAAATCAAGCACAATGCCCCTTAAACAGAAGCATAAAGCTAGCACAAAGCCTTCCATATAGAGCCAAAGAAGAGCCCAGCCCTCAAAAATCATCAAAAAGAACATCATGAACATTAAAAAAAACAATGTATTCCCACGAGTGAATAAAACATTTATATAAAAATACTAAGTATTCTTTGCAGACAATCAAATGCTCCCTGACTGAAGCATAAAATATCTGTGTCCCTTATCCTGAAGCTGCTGCTTAATTTCTGAATGTCTTATTTGAATATTAAAATAACATTAAAGCTTTCATTCAAAATTGATTTTACATTTTTTTCTGAATACAGTTTAGCTTAATTTCTGCAATTACAAATTATTGTGCATTTGTACATGCACTTACTTTCAACTGCTTCACACATGTTGCATTCCCATTACAAAATGGCCACAGCTCTACCATTGTATAGGGTTCCTGTTTTCTTTCTGGCATCTAAATAAAGAACTCCACCATGTATCAGGTTCTAGTCAAATTGTACATTATCTCTACTATTTAGTCTGTGGCCGGCTAAAAAGGAGACATTGTGTACTATTTTGCGGACTGCTAGGTAAATAGTAGAGATTTTATACTATTTGTCAGGCCGTCGGGTAACTAGACACTTCCTTTTATAATTGTATGCTGTCACTAGTCTGACTCTGACTAATAATCTTGGTTCTTATTCAGAAATCATTTCCACCCTATCTGTTTTTTTGGGCTGCATTCTGGGCAGAAACTGGATCAATATAAAACGGAAGTGATAACCTGGTGATGTGATCAGGAAATCCAGAAATGGGGCAGTATTCCAAGAAATCTGTTAAACATTAAGGGGTTCATATCCCCATGAACGTATGAAATAGATTCAATTGAATTATTCAGTGATATAGTCAGAGATTAAAAATCATTTGGATTGACAACAAAACCTACCACTGACTATGCTTAGACAGTTTACCTAAATTAAAATGATATTACCTAAATTCTTAATTATCTTTAGATGCTTTGCAGCACACTGTTCAGATATGTGTTTCTGCATCTCAGAAACAGAAACAGGAATTCCTTTTTTTGGGGAAATAAAATACCACAAATACCCTGAAATGGTGCTTCGGGGAAATGCTGTACTTTCATTCCCCGATTTCAAGCTATTCTGTTGCACATGATGACTGCATTATTATATATAATATTGGTTATGTAGTATAGGTCAGCTCTAAACAGATATCACAAAAATACGTATAGTTATAGTGAAGTCAGGATGGTTTGGATCTTATCAGAAGTTCGTGTAACTAAATACAACCATCCTACATTAAAAACATTAAACTGGCCAGGGGGAGAGCTTGCATTTAGTGGGACACACAGAGAATGCGAAAATACCCCAGATTTCTTAACGATATTGTCATCTAGATAAACTTAGAGTATTGAACTCATACCACAAACTATAGCGACAATTCACAAAATAGCACCTGATTTACACCGAGGGCAATTTTAAATCTTTGAATATTGGTACTTTAATGTGGGACATAAGTATGCTATTATGGCACTATTAAATAAACGAAATGTTCAGATAGCTCATTATAAGTACAATATTATCTAAATTTGAACATCCATTTATTAAAGTGTTTTACTTCTCAGAGTACATGGCAAAGACAGTACACAGCATGACATATTACGTTTACCGGATAATAACTAAGCAGAAAGTTTGAATAAAGGTGGCTCCACCAAAGGAGGAGTTATAACTGATGAGATGTTTTAGTTTAAAAACGTGCGTTAAATAATCACACATTCACAAGTGTCAAATATTGAAAACATACATGTCTGACAATATAGTGTGTTCTATACATCCAGTAAACTAGCAAAAATATCTAAATCAAAAACGCAAAAAACCTTTACTCGTTTGTGGAGTGTACTTGTGTATTGTGGTTCTGGAAAGACATTATTTGTTTCATTTAAAAAAGTCGGCTGCAATTAAAGCTAAAATGTGATAATACAGTGCTAACGCTGGGAACAAATTCATATTTTCAGCAAAGACCAAAGGTTTATACACGTTTGCAATGTTTAGGAACGTCTATACTTTAAAATAATACAGCCACACAATGGAAAACCACAGATGACTCACAGTTAAACACTTGGAGAAGGGAAGTTCTAAAGGTCATAAAGTTGAAGAGACTGTTGCATGAGCTCTCAACAGAACGAAAAAGGAATTCACGGACAAGATTAAACTCTTTCATTGCTGAATCACAAAAAATGGGGTAATTTAAGGAACCAATTTGCTGCTCTGTTTTCACCATTCACTAGAAACATAGAGCCTCGTGTACGAGGAATGCATTTGGTGAAAGAGATTGCAAATTGTGCACCAGCTTTTTAGGAATGAATTCATATTTTGCGAGACCACATTTGTTTTAAAAGGTTGATCGTAAAATGCGGAATCGTGGAGGGACGCAATTCAACCTACCTCATAAATATTAATGAGGTAGGTCAGCACATTGCCATCTGCGATAATTGACTACCATCAGATGCATGGTGTCCTGATAGTGTCAGAAGACCACTGTTTGTTATTGCTTTTTATGATCTCAATATCGTTTTCCTTAAATTAAGCTTGTTTTCCTAAAAGGAAAACGAGATGCATTTAAAAAACAGAAAATGAAAATGTTAACAAAATTATTTAACCCTTTGGCTGCTAAGCCATTTCCCTCTAGAATGAAAATCCCTTTTCTTGGTATTTGGGGTACTTCAATTTTACGCTTACAGAATTTTTTTTATTTTCATGTAAATTTTGTGTCTATTTTCCCAACATCCTGGGTATTTCAAAAACACCTAGGGTTTGTGGAGTGCCTTAGAGGGAACCAAGAAAATATCCAAACATAGTTTAATTTTGTGTTTTCCGGCGAAAAATGGGGACAAGTGCTGCACAAGAAAGCCTGTGCCATTTTTCTAAAAATGACATCCAACCAAAGGTTTGCTGCGCTTGGACCACCATCTTCCCAACTTCCAGGAAACTAATTTTTTACCACTTTTTTGCATTTTTCTAAGATGCCGTCCATTTTAATTAAACTTGGTTTTCAAACAATTTGCAGTTTGAGGTGAAAACAGTGTGAAATTCATGGGTCATACCAGAAAGCCATATATGTTTACAAAGTATGCAAAATGCAACAAGGGCTCATTATGTGTATTTCTCAGTGTTTCCCTAAATAAACTGTTGAAATAAAAACAAGATTAAAAATGAGTAGGAAAAACACCCATTTGTGACATTTTCACCTGTAACTTCTTGTCAGGATGGGCGATTCACAAAAGCAATATACTGTTACATCCACTAGATCCTTCTGTTCACAACGATGTATAGGTATTTGTAGGTTCCCCAAAAACACAAGATATCCAGTGCCAGTAAGTGACGTGCACTTATCATGATGTTGTTGTGTACCAACTATACACAGGCTTAGACTTGTAAGCCACAAATACTGAGAAATTAAATCGGTAATAAGAAATGTTGTACTACTCTGTGTTTCCTTATGTCTACTGATAAAAATGGTACCCCACATTTGTGGCTGGCCTCGTTTCTGTGACACAAAATGCCCCAAAACCAGAGCCAGAAACTTTCATATTTCACCCAGCAGAATCTACAGAACTCCCATTGCCCCTGGATTGATCCGTGCCTGTCACTGGAATAAGGCTCAGTCACACAAGTGGAAATGCATTTCCATCAAGACAAGAATGGGAGGACTGGGTAATAGGAGTTTTGAGGATCCTTGTGATTTCCTGAAGTTTATGACACAGAAAAGCAAGGAGAATGTGCAATATTAACCAACATTTTAGGTCTGCAGGGCATTGTGTGATAACTTTGTGGGATCCACATGAGTCACACTACCCTGGACTCTCCCGGATGTGTAGTTATCAGAAATGTCTGGGTTTGGTAAGGTTCCGTTGCTAGAGCCTCAGCCTGGGCCCCAAGACCCCAGCTTCCTCATTGCTGATTTCTCCATATTGTGTTTTGGGCCCTTTTTCATTTCAGACGTCAGTCCCAGACACACCAGTGATGTACTGCTTATTTTGATAGAATTGTGGGAACACATGGTGGTAGGAAATTGAAGGATCTCTGCAGAATCCAACATTTTACGTCACAGAAATGGAAGGGAAATATGTGATCTTAAGCAAAGTGTGATCTTTATAGGGGACTGTCAGTAAGAAACCGTTGTAGGAGCATCATGAGAGAAATCATTGGGGGTTGCCTTGGGTGTCTAATTTTCAGAAATATCTGGATTTGGTAGGTTACCTCATGTGGCAGCTGACCAAGCCCAAAAGTGCAACTATTCAGCAAAGAAGTGGGACAAGATTGGGACCTAATACCACCCTGCTACTCATATATTAAACATAACACCGACAAGAATAAAAATTCTTGTTCTGCCATATGGATTGTGATGCTTTGGTTCCCAGGGAAGCAGAAAGACTAATTAGGCTTTAGGGGAGGGGGTGGGGTCTGGTGTCAGGATAGGAGAGACCCCATTACAATTGAAAAAAACATTTCTGGCATGCAGCAAGTTCTCTAAATACTGGTCAAATTAGGGCAAATCCGCTCACTTCTCCCCGGGCGGCAGAAAGACCAGTCTGGCCTGCTTGCATTGGGGACATGGTCCAACGCCAGGGTGAGGCACCCACACCTCTTTTCTTTACCCAAATATGAAATTCCTATTGTCCAGTGGGATTTGAACGCACTCTGTGGTAGATTGGGGGCAATCTCTCCAATATGAACAAACTCTTTTGGCCAGATTTACAAGGCACTTACGCCAATGGAGCATCACTTTTTGTGATTCTTCGGTGGTGCTGTGCAGTGTGCCACATTTACAAGGTCGTGCTAAGCCACTTTTTGTGGCTTAACGCCAACCTGTAAATATGGGCCCCTCCAATGCAGTTTTCTGCGTCAGAGGGTCATGGAATGAGTGTTGTGGTGGGCGTTCCACTGCAACACCCATTACTTGTAACTCTGCCCCAGATTTATAAGAAGTTGCAAATCTGTAGCAGCACCAAAAACTAACACCACCTCAGAGGTGGCATTTGCAGGGCACTATGAGGAGGAATACTTTACTTCCTCCTCGTTTTTGCTTTTTCCATTTGTGTGCTGCATTTTGCAGCACACATGGAAAAGCAAAAGGCCATGAATGATTGTTTTTGTGCAGGAAGGTGTCCCTTCCTTCACTTAAACAATCATTCAAAAATGATGATTTGCTACTTCTATGTGTGCTGCTTTCTGCAGCATACATAGAAGTGTCAAATCACCATTGCAGATTGTTTATGTGCAGGAAGGGACACCTTTCTGAACATACACAACCATTCTCTTCAATGCAGACACCCTTGCACTATGGTGAAAGGATGTCTGCATTGACTCTGGCAGGTATATTTAGTGCTGGTGTAGGGAGAAACAAGAGTGCACCGTATTTTAGTAAATACGGCATATCCTTGCATTTCTAAAGTGATTAAGTGCAGCGCTGCAGATTTTGGTGCAGCACTGCTCTGCACCACTTTGTAGAAAATCTTATCCTTCCCCAAGGGGACAGAAACACTCTATTGTCCATTCTGGGGTGGATATATTGGCTCGATGCTAGAGGAGGTTGCTCTAAGCCTTTTTTTGTTTTGGTAGCATGTTAAAATTGGTGGCGGGAGTTACAATACCATACTGGTGGCTGTTAGGGACTGCAAGCCCCAGGACACATTTTGCTGCCCAGGAGGAGTGAAACACTAATGTATAAAAAAATGTATGGAAGGAATTCTTGAACTACTCTCAGCCACTGGTAGTTACTCATCCTAATCCATTGATATTTTGCAAACCATTTCACCTGTGGGACCAGCCATATGCAAATCAGCCTTGACCCTGCTCCAGCGGGAATACTGTTGCCCCGGCTGCCAAGCCAGGTCCTCCCTGAACTGAAATACAAGCATCCCAGGACCTTTTTGGCCCTACTTAGGGCTCATCATCCAGGCATAGGTTGGTTCCACTGACATAGTGTGCATGGGACCCATGTCTCTGCATACCTGTCCCACTTAGGGAGACACACTTTTTTATATACTTAAGTATATAAAAAAGCACACAATGCGGGCAAAACTGGAAGAAAGTGATAATTTAATTAACTAGGGAGGTGGAGCGAATATTGTGTACCAAAGAAAAACATCTGGTCACACCTAAAGTGCAAAAGATTGTGAGAGTTTTAAAAAAGAAAGGGGGTACCACATGCAAAAAAGTCTTTCTAGCATCTGAAGTTTCAATGCCCCTCTTCAAACTGACTGCCCCGAAGGATGTATCAACCAGGTTCCAAATGTTGTAACTTTTATTAGATCTGCTCTCTTGCAGCAAGAAGATTCTTACAGTACCCAGGAGGTGGCCATGAGTACACTAGCAAATGAGGCCGGTGATGGGACTCAAACTGAGGATTTTAATCAGTCATTTTTGATGTTGAATATTAATGACTTTGCTAGTTTGATTACATCTCTGAAATCAAATATTGAGGTGTTGGGAACAAATGGTTGTAAGTTCAAATGACTTTCTTTCCAAACATGATTGTGGTATTGCGCAGTACCCTGTGGTCACTGTAGGTGCTATGCCTTATACCCTTACTTAGCACTTCAGCATCTGATTCACACACTACAGCAAATGAGGTGGAGGAGTCGACCAGCAAGAAAATGTGTCTTAGTTAGCATCGGACATTCCCTAACAGCAACAAGGGGAGTCTCCCATGTATGCAGGGGAATACAAATGGGAGAACAGTTTTGTGTGGAAAAAAACATGGTTGACAATAATTTGTGGATTGAGGGGAGAATGTTTCCATCCTCTACTGTACAAGACAGGCTTTCTCAGTCTTTAGGATCCAGTGCTCCAGTTCATAACCGTATATATGGGACAAAAGGGTCATGAATTACTGGTGAAACACTAATGGTTAATTGCCTGACCTTGGACAAATGCTTTACATTAGCTGAAAATGAGGTCCTTATTACAAGTGTCTCAAGTCTCTGCAACAGAATGCATGAAAGTTCAGAATCTTTAAAAAATAAGGTGGTAAATTAGATCGGATCTGTATTGCCTATTCAGATGTGACCAATATTGAGCACCACCATGATATTAATGGAGATTTGATTATGTTAAAGTTAACCTAAAAGAATCCAGGATGGCAGAAGGCCTGATTGCACTCAACCTTAGGCCAGATCTTCCACAGGGCTCAGAAATTCAATTTAAATAGATAACACATAGTTTCACCATGAGGAGGGGAAATATTGGCAGTTTGACAGAGAGGCTTCTAGACCTTCCTGGTTATTAGTGAGCAGCCGCACATATCCTGTAGGAGGGTCAGTGTGACTTGACTCAGGGGGAGTCAGGGAGAAAAATGTGCAGCAAGAAAGTGACTCTATCCTCACCACAATTCCCTAAACCTAGCCAAAAGGAGAATTACACTATCAAGAGAACTCCACTAGTCGACCAGACGTACAGATTGCATTCTACTATTATACTTTGTATAGCTGCCCCCAGAATAGGAATGTTCTTAATGAACTACCTGATACGATGAAACAAACTTGTAATCCAGATCCTGACGGTGTTTCTTTGACTATTCTCAGTGTGTTGTGGGGTCATGTCAAACTATCTGATTTGCAGGTAGCGGCTAATGGGGTGTGAAGAGAAGGCTCAGATATTTTGCAGCATTCTGCAGAAAGAAATGTATTTACTCGTAGTTGGAATGTATCAGGTATAAATTCTAAACTGGCCGACAGAGACTGGGGAATTTATATTGATTGTTTTGATGTATGTTTGTGACAGGAGATGTGGGCTATCTGTTATGGGTGGCCCATCTGCCATAATGCACTTAGGTAAAGATGTCTTTATCCTGTGATATAATGCAAACCCCCACATACTCTTTGGACTTGTTAGCCCTTCAGCACGGGAAGATTACTTGATTTGCCCAGAATCACAAGATGGTGAGCTGACATTTAGACTGAAAACTAGTTCCCCAGCTCCAAAGTCAGCAGCTCTTGCCGTTACACTACATCCTCTCCTCTGAACATATGATCAGCATCCATGCTAGACTCTGTACATGGATCACTTCATGCTTAGGTTATCATGGAACTGGTGTGCGCTGTGACTAAGATGTAGCCCTGCTGACTTCGATCTTCAAGATCGCCTGCATTTTCCTTGCTACTTCCCCTGCTTGGGAATCAGAGTGGCCATGTTCGAGTTTACCAATAATATCTATTACCCCGGAAAGGTTAGGGGTTTATACGTGATACTGTGAAATAGTCTAACAAAATAAACCAACATCTACTGATGATATAAGTAGACTAGGTCTCTATATTGTGAAGTTTGTGTTGATATAACACACAGTTCTACTACACTCGTAGGAACCTATAAAACAAAATATTGCTTGATGTGAGTGTACGGGGTGAAATTAATAATATGATGGTACTAGCAAACATGATAGTGATCATGACCCTTTTAGTTTAGTTTTATACTTAAATGGATTTCTAATTTCTGATTTGTTAGACAGCAACAATTTCAATTTTGATCCTTTAGTATTTTGTAATAAACCCAAGAATGTAAAATGAGCAAAGATCAATAATAATTGTGATGTTTTGAATTCTATCTAGAGGTAACCAGTAGAAAACTAGACTTTTAGAGTCAATTTAGATAATCCCGTTCAGCTCTAAGTCCATGAACGATTATTTAAAGAACTAAAAGTATTTTTTAAAACAAATGTTAGGGTGCCTACGACAACAAAAGGTAGGTAACAAATAGTTTATTATGGACTGTCAAACTAAGAAGTTAGACCTTATCACCACTATCAAATTGGGCAAAAGAGACACAATAAAAGTGTCTAGGGCATTGTACAAAAACACCACTAGAGCTGTTAGAGTACAAGTGGGAGGTAGGAATTTGTGAAGACCTTCCTGAAACTGAAAAATGTAAAGATTCTAAAAGATTTTGGCACGTATTATTGAATGGGGAGTGTAAAAGGCTGATGATACCAGAGGTACATATACAAGCAGATGAGTGGGTAACTCATTTTGGAGCACTTTATGGTGACACCCTGGTCACAATGTATCCTGACTCGATGATAGATATTGTCCCCCACGTAATTGCTGCATCAAACATTTTGAGAGTTACCTCTACTTCGCTAGACACAAGGCTAGTCATTAGCATCCAGAAGATGGGCAAAGCATTTGGACTTGATAAAATTGCAGCTGACCTCTTCAACTCTTAACCAGATATGTGGGTACTTTATATAAATGCCATATCTAATGTCATAACTATAGGTGATTGACAGTGCATAATTAGCAGACATATCAGTCCCAGGGCCCAAGGTAACTCTTAGGAGGCCATTGCACCTGGCAACACCCTCTGCTCCTGGCAGTGCTGCCACATACTGGTACCAGCGGCCTGGATGCACTGCTAATATTATTTAGTTTATAATACATTGGTAAATACCGTGTTCATTTGAAAATAGGCAGACAGCACCACCATGTGGTAGACTGTCATAAAGGACTGCAGGTGTTAAGAATTAAGTGTTGGTGCCCAGCACTAGAAAACAGCAGCACAACTTAAGCAATGATCCCTGAAACATGAAAATAAGCAGTGATTGTGCCAATAGTTAGGAAGGGTTCCTGCTTAGTGCCTGGAAACTATTGACTGATTAGCTTTATATACAGTCTGCAAAATAACTTTTGAATGCAGGTCTTAGATAAGCTTAGAACTTGGATAACAGACAATAATATCCTTAGTTAGTTTCCGTTTCATTTTAGAGAAGGTATAAGTACAGTTGACCAAGTCGTATGACTCCTTTCGATTAAATGAAAGATAGTGAACCTTAATGCAGGCAGTCCTTATGCGGCCTATGAGTACTGCATTTGATATGGTGCTGAGGAGTAAGTTATGGGAAGTACTTTGAGAGCTGGGAGTTCCTGTTGATCTACTAGATATATTAAGGCGTTTGCATTTAGATGACTATGCTCAGGTCAGGTGGGGTCCCAATGGAGAACGTACTGCAATAATTGATGTGTGGAAAGGGGTTTGACAAGGATGTGTTTTGGCCCTTACAATGTTTCTCCTTTTTATGGATGGATGTAAAGATTGTTTAACTTAACTTTACAAACAATTCTCCAGTCCTGGCTTGAAAAAGGGTGACAGCTCTCTTTTTGTTGATGACACCCTACTGATCTACAATACAGAGAAAGGCCTTTAGACTTTATTGAAAACATTTATTTTATTTTGTTCTACTCATAGCCTAGAGATAGATGTACAGAAGACTAAGAATATGGCATTTCATCCACAGAAAAAATACATTGAGGTAAAATAGTCCTAGATGGGAGTATTCTGGAAAGCGGAAGAGAGTTTGATTACCTTGGGTTAAGAACTTCTGACTTCCATTTGTGGTCAGAACAAATTGGGAAAAATACATTATTACTGAAACACAGAGGCCCGTACATATACTTTTTTAGCGCTGCATTTGTGCCGCGTTTTGATGCAAAAGCGGCGCAAACTTACAAAATATAATTGTGTTTTGTAAGTTTGCGCCGCTTTGGCGTCAAAAAATTACGCAAATGCGGCGCTGAAAAAGTACAAATATGGGCCAGAGTATCAACATTAATAAATTTTGCTGTGAACCATCAGCCATCCTGTATCCTGTATAGAGGTTTATAGAGGCCATGCAGTATTTGCAGTGACAGTTCAGATCTCTGGGACCATTGTGATGTAAGTTACCTAGAGAGAGCAGAGAATACCTTTATGCAATCCCTTGTGAGGCTTTGTTCGAGCACCCCTCCCCTTGCTTCTGAAATGGATGGATTTGGCAATCGAATCCATAGCATGTGAAATTGAGGATGATCTTGTATTGTTTTCAGGTGTGGACAATGGCTGACCTTGAGCCACATAGAGACTCCCTACTAGTCATATGGGGGAAACAAAATATGATTAACATACCCTAGCTGAGATATAAAAAGATGCCATTTACTTAGTTTGAACTTGCAGAATTTTGACCCAATACAATGTCCCACACAGCAAATGCCAATCGTGTTATCAAGGTAAGATTTTGGCACTGCACCTTGGAAAAACTGCAGTCATCCCCGTCCATGGGACGATGATTAATGATTTTTATTAACTAAATGAGATTACATATTTGAGTAATTTGTGAATGACATACGTTCTAAATTTAGACTAGAAATTTTACTAATAGCCTCTTTCACAAAGTGGTCATTGACTGGACAAGCCACTAGCAAGTGCAAAGCTTGCACGCTGTAGGAAGAATCAGAGGGTAATATTTTATTGTTTTCCAAAGTATATAGTAGACCAAGATACAAGTGGGTGAAGCTGCTTTACGGTCTACTTGGAATTACACAATATATTGTTGTACCAAAAACATGTAAGCCTATGGCCTTTCTGCCCTCGCAGGGGTGGATTTTAGGTAAACACTCCCAATTCCTCCTCAGGCTTGCAGAAAGAATGATGCTCCCTTTATGGGGTGGTGGCCCAGTGCGATACACTCCCATTCCTTTGCTTTTTTGTTGGGGCTATTTTTCCTCTGGATATTGGTGGCAGTTCTGTCCTTTAGAAGCATATTTTGGGTAAACACTCTCAACCCACACCTAGGGGCAAGAAAGACTGGAATGGAAGCGGCCTTTCTGTCCCTTACGGACAGATTTTGGGTACACACCCTCAATCCATCAACTCTGGAAGAAGGACTGAGACTTCTGTTCCTGGGGGAGCATAGTAGAATGCCGCATAGAGTGCCCCAACCCCCTTTTTTGGGCCTACTTTTACCCTGGTGGCCATTCTGTCCCTCAGGGCAGATTGTGGGTAAACACCCATCGTGCCTTTTTATGTGATGCATAAAAAGTTTCCTGGTATCTAATGTGCTCGCCCACATCCACTTAGGTGGAAGATTGGTTGTACATTCTCCAAGTTAGCCCCAGGCAGGCAGAAACACTGTCTTGGCCTTTATGGGGTGATGGCTCAACCTGATGCTTGGGAGGTCCACACTTTCTAGTAATAAAATGAACCTCCCTGGGCTTTTATGAGCTTGTGCCCTTTTTTTGGGGGGGGGAGTTGGGTGATTGGATGTAAAGTCCTCCTATTCACCCTGTCTGGAGGGGCAAAAGGACTGT
This sequence comes from Pleurodeles waltl, assembly GCF_031143425.1. Lineage (NCBI taxonomy): Eukaryota > Metazoa > Chordata > Amphibia > Caudata > Salamandridae > Pleurodeles > Pleurodeles waltl. Next base: position 468,135,350 of record NC_090437.1, read on the forward strand.
TGGGGGTCATCGCAGTGTGGGGCTGAGCCTGATTTCTGGGCAGGCAACCCCACCACTTTTTGTAATAAAACAAATCTCCCTTGGGTCTACTGGGGTTTCTGCCCCCTGGGGTGATGCACATTGGAGATAAACTCCTCCTACCTGCTCCCTGGTGGGACAGAAAGAGTGTTGGAATCGCTTGGGGTTGGAGGTTCAGCCCGATGTCTTCACAGGTTGCTGCTACCCCTTTTAGTAATAAAAAAACCTCCCTGGAGTCTAGTGGGCTTTCTTCCTAACAGGGGCAGATTGGAGGTAAAGTCCTTCTATCTGCCCCCACAGGGAACAAAAGACTACTGGGGCCAATTGAGTGTTGGGATTCAGCCAGTTGTATGGGCAGACCACCTCACCCCTTTTAGTAATTTAGAAAAACTCATTTTTGGTGTAGTAGGCTTTGTGCTCCCAAGGGAGGGGCATATTGGACATAGCTCTTGCATATCTGCTCCTTGGCAGGGCAGAAAGAGGGTTGGAGTCATGTGGGGGTGGGGGCTTGGTCCACCATCTTGACAGGTCAAACCCCACCCTTTTTATTAATAAAAAAGAACCAGCGGTCTAGTGTGCTTTCTGCCCCCTGTGGCATATTGGCAGTAAGGTCCTCCTATTTGGCCCCCTTTTGGGCATTGGGGTCATTTAAGTGTGGAAGTTCACCCCGAGGGATCGGCGTCCTGTCCCTACCTCTTTTAGTAATAAAAAACTAATGGCCTTTTTTCACTTTCTGGTGGCAAATTGGATGACTTTACCTCCTAAATGCCCTGGGGGGTGGGGGGCAGAAAGCCCATTAAACTTCAGGGAGGTTTTTTAATTACTAAAAGGGGTGTGGGCCACTCAGCTAGCCATTGGACTGAGTCCCCACTCCCAAATAGCCCTGACACTCTTTCTGCGCAGCTAGATGGCACATAGGAGACTATACCTCCTTGTGTCTAACGAGTGGATCCTTGCTTGAGGGTTACCCTCCTACGGCAATTCCTCAAGCTGGAATCCACTAAGGAAAGATACCATTGGAAAGGGGTGATTATCCCCTTTTTCATGATACCTCCCTCATCTAAAACAGTGCTTGAGGTTGAGCTATGTCCCCAAGGACTGATAAAAGTGCCAATAAATGAAATGATCATCATTTCAAAAGAAAAATAACCTTGGGCTCCTGGGGAAGCTCTTCCGTAGCAGCTCGATATGAAAATAGAAAAAGACAAAAGCACCAGACGGATTTCCTGCCTCTAGTGTCAGGAGGTACGGCAGACATCCTTGGCACCTGAGAGGCAGTGCAGAGCAAGTGTTCAGTATAGTCTTAATGCCCAAGATGTTAAAATTAGGAGGTGGTCCATGAGTCCACTCCCTACTCCTAAAACATGTCTTCTCAGCATTCACAATGGCAAAGGGATGCCTTGGGGACCTTTTTCCGTCAGCTAAGGAGTTCCCACCTCCTTTTAGTTGGTGGTGAAATATTAGGGGCATAGATATTTTTAAAAATCATGCTGTGCAGTATAGCAAGTCACCTTGCAACGCTGCGCGATAGGGTAAGGGCAGGAGTGTTTCGCTTTTTAACATAATATGGTGAATTCCTGTCTTTTCCTAGTGCTGGTGCACAATGTGCTGCCCACGGCCAATGCAGGATTGTTTTTATGCAGGAAAGAACACCTTCATGCACAAAAATAATTGTCTGAGGCAGTTTCCACTTTCTATGTGTCCTGCATAAAGCAACACACATAGAAAGGGGAAGTAGCAAGGAGAATGTAACCGGACGTCTCCCGACGCCGGTTTACAGGAAAATGCGGAAACTAAGGACGTCATGTACGCCAGAAAGGAAATTGAAAAAGGAGACGCCGCGGAGAACCCGGAAGACGCGAGAGAGAGAAACACTCGGAGAGCCTCAACGGAGAAGGACGAACAGGAAAACGCACACCAGAACGAAGCGAGTCCCCCCAAGACAGACGAGCGACGTGGAAGGAGAGAGATACTTAGGGAGCCTCCCGCCCCTGACCCAGTGAAGTCGGGAGACTGCCAAGAAGCCGGCCGCGTCCCTGGAGGGGCGTGGCCACCAGAGGTACGATCGTACCGCAAACGGGAGCGGGGTGCCGGGTGGTTCTCAGGATTTTGGGGATATAAGGGAAAAGGGCTGAGGTCCTATAAGGGAGGGGAGACCGTGTAAAGGGCAACCAGTATACCCTCTAACCTCACGGAACCCAACCCTAAATAGCGGTTATCAAAATTAAGGGGAATTCCACAACGTGCTGCGGTAGGGAGAAAGACACGGGAAAAGTAAACCCCTCACCTCCCTGCACTCCTACCTATCCCCCCACCAACCTACTAAACCTAAATAACTCTATATATTTACTTAATCTCCACTTACCTGTTTTCTTTTTCTTCTTTATTCTGGGGAACCTGGGCCGCTGACATATGGGAAGACCAGAATCTTCTTAAGCCGGACCAGACCACACCAGGAACCTTATCCGAACCCTGAAAGAGAGAATAAAAACAAAGGGGACTTTATTATTCGTTGAAAGACTAAAATCCACCCTGACATTGTGAGAAGATGATAAATTCATCTTAGACCCCAAAACGAAATAAATTCATTAAACCCTTGAACACGCGTCTGTCGCCTTAATCCAATATCCCTTCAACCCGGGATAAAGAACCCTTCACAGAGAAGTACATATTTTTTTCCTCATCACACCTCGCCTGGGGAGATGTAGTATTTTGGCGCTGTAGTATTCTCCCGAGCCTGAGTACTCATATATGAATACTGCATAGATGGAGCTTGATCTTACATGTCTTTACTCCTCTATGTAACCGCGAACTCAACATTTGAAACATGAAATCTATTCACCACACCAGAACACTTTCATCACAGTTCTATACATCCATCAGGAACCAAAAGGGTCACAAAATCGCTAACTCTCAAGACACTTCAGGGCATATTTACAAGCCCCTAGAGATTCCTTGTGCTGCCCTTGCATCATTTTTTGTTACACGTAGGCGCTGTTAAGGAGGCCTTTCTCCAATGCAGTATTTACAAAATGGTGCACTTCATGCATTGTGCCAGTTTGCAAACCCTTGCTTCAAGTTGTGTCTGCGCCAGGCATAAGGCATGCAATGGGGGTGTTCCGATGCAGGAAGTCCTGAAAAAATGGCACAGTGAAATTGACAACATCTCACTGCACCATTTTTTCTGTCATTTTTAACGCCTGCTCAGAACTGTAATTGAAAACCTTTGTGACAGGCTGTATTATATGACAAATTACATCTTCAAAAAGTTCTGCAGCTGATGACACACCGAAACGTAATCTTTCATTTCTGAATACACCAATGTGATTAAAAAAGGTAGTAATGTACCTGCTAATTTCTTCAAATTCCAATTGATGATACCCTTTGTTCAGATAAAGGAGAGAGAAGACTTTTGCACAATTTAACTGTGTGATCATGTCGATAATATGTGGACCTGACTCTTCAATGATGTTAATGCTGACCATATATAAACTTTAGGTTTCAACAGTGGGAGACGGGGCAACTGAGACATTTCTTTGTATTTCTCATAAGGCACTAATATCCTTGTTATGATATCCAATATCAGAAGAGAACAAATACAAATGTATGGACTTTGATAAGTGCTGAGGATATCAAATGAATTGGCCAGAGTTGGCAAATTAAAACTTTTGGAGGACAAGAATTCCATGGTGAAGTGTAGAGTGCACGGACCCATGTTGAGATTGTACCAAGTATCGATTCCGAATCTATCATTGAAATGACCTACAGAATAAGATATTTAGACCCTCATTACGACCCTGGCGGTTGGCGGAGAAGTGGCGGTCTTACTGCCAACAGGCTGGCGGTAAAAAAAAATGGAATTATGACCATGGCGGTTACCGCCATGGTCATCCGCCACTTCTCCGTTCCGACCGTCAGGGCGGAGACGACCGCTGGGCTGGAGACTTGGGTCTCCAGCCTGGCGGCCGTCACAAGACCGCCGGCGGTATCATGACCCGGCTGACTGCCATGGATTTCATGGGGTTGGGAACAGCCATGAAATCCATGGCGGTAAGCACTATCAGTGCCAGGGAATTCCTTCCCTGGCACTGATAGGGGTCTCCCCCACAAGACCCACCCCCACCTCCGAGCCCACCCCCCACACACTGGCACCCCCAAAGGTGGCAGGAGCCCCCTCCCCACCCCTACCCCCAACATCGCAGCCTAGACACACACCTTACACGCATGCAGACACCACCAACGCACATACCAGCACACATATCAACAAACATGCCAACACACACACACACAGACATACACGCACACATCCATTCAGACATCCATACAGACAGACACGCACACATTTCCAAACACAACACACCCCTCGCATGCATACACGCACTCACACACCCCCTCTACATACTCACACGCACACCTCCATGCACACACACACAACACCCCCCCCCTCCCTCCCCTAACAGATGATCAACTTACCTGTTCCGTTGATCCTCTGGGAGGGGACGGGATCCATGGGGGCTGCTCCGCCGCCAGCACCCCGTCAACAGAACACCGCCACGCCGTATCACGGAACGTGATTTGGTGGGCGGTGTTCTGTTGACGGTCGGTGGAGGTGGTGCAACCTCCACTTCTCCGCCGACTGCCAGTATGGCTGCTGGCGGCTCTCCGTCCAGAAAAGGACGAAGGGCTGCCAGCAGTCATAATTCACCGAGGGAAGACCCACCTGCACTGGCGGTCTTCAGCACGGCGGTCCCTCGGTGGTCTTGCAAAAAGACCGCCAAGGTTGTAATGACCACCTTAATGTGTTAACAGTTGGATTTATTTATTTTTGTAAATCAAGGAAGTATTTTATATATTAAGGGAGCTTGTGTGTAAGATGTTGGTGGGTGATTTTGTAAGTAGTTTAGCTAGTAGTAATGGCGGATATGGTATGAGTCGGAAAGGTGTGAATGTAAGCATTGAATGGGAGTAAGGTATTTTTGATAGTAATTTGGAAATGTAGCATTTAAATATTTGTAAATGTATATGTGTTTTGCAAAATGTGACAATAATGTGCAATAAGCTTTGAATAAATAAAAACTTTGTTTGCATACTACTGAGCCCTGTAGAGTTAGGTGGTTTAGTCACTCATTACGAGGCTGGTGGTCATCAGACTGCCAGCCTCCCTGTGGTGCTCTTACAGCCACAGACCCTGTTGCACCGACGAAGCTGGCAGTGAGCTCCTCAAGCCCAGCGGCAGGCCTCTGCCTGCCAGATGGATTACAAGCCTGCAGATAACCAGGCTTTCCATGGCGGTCACCCCGCCACAAAAACTCTGGTGGTAATGCACACAGCGATAGGAATCCCCATTCCTGTCGCTGACACATGCACCCCCACGCATCCATACACATGCAGACACCCCCCACCCGTTCACACACTTACAAACACCCCCACCCATCCACACATTTACAAACACTCCCCTATCCGTACACATCCATTCTAACACTCCCACCAGCTCTCACAGTGACATACACACACACCCATACACACATACGGAGGGTGGAGTCTTGCTGTTGTGGCAGCCTCCTCTTCGACCTGTCGGCCAGGCCGACGGATTTCAACTTCCGCCCATAAGTGGGAGGAAGTTCAAACACAACTCCAAATATGGCGGTCAACATACCACCAGCACTGGCGGGATGCTGGCTGCAGCTGCTTCAGCAGTCTGCTTAAAAGACCACCAAAGCCGTAATGAGGCCCTAAGTCTTACTGGAAATTTGTTTAGGCTGGTCGAGGGTTTTGTTCCTTATTTAATTGAATTTTTCCCTGCCCCCTGACCTTCAGGAATTCAGGAAATCCCTCTGTATGTCCAGGGTTTCTTTTCTGAGGTAAGCATCATCATTGCACATCCATCTTTCTCACTGTCAATTGACAATGAAACAGAAGATCTCTTGGACGAAGATTTAGATGGTGATCAACTTCTTTTAGTGTTGATTTGCCTCAGCTGATGTTGCCCCTTGGCCTTGTGGCCATAGTAAAACATCGCTTCTGGAACGTTCGGGCATTCATTTTGTTTTCTCGGCATGACACACTTAGTTTTTGCTTTGCTTTGCAAGCTGTTATAAAACGCTTCTCTTTCACACAGCCCTTGCATTCTTGTCCAATGGCAGGACACTCACCTTAATTTGGAAATGAAAATCTGCATTTGAGGCACAATTCCTTTTTCTCGGAGACATCACTCAGCCTTGTGCTTCTGCTTACTTTTCATGTTCATGGTGGTCTCACTTTGGGTGCATTTGGTCTCCACATCAGCAGCTTGTCGATCTGCACGTTCCTCAGCTCCACCCTGAGTGCTCACCCCAGACTACGGGGGTCATTACAAGTTTGGTGGTACCAGGACCGCCATGTTGGTGGCAGCTGCCATACTGCCAATGGAAGAACAGAAGACTGCCAAATCACCACTTTTACCGCCAGTGCGGTCATGCCACCACGGATGGTGGAAGCCATCTTCAGGCTGTGGGACACCATGTTCCTGCCAGACATATTATCAGGCTGCACACTGCCAGGGTTTCCGCCACAGTCGCACCACCACGAAAACCCTGGGGGAAACAATCACTTCTAAAGGAGACACTCACCTTCAGGAACACATACAAGCCTGGAAGTGCCATGGAACCTGACCTGCATGTCCTCTCACTGCTCCTGCTGCAGCGACGACGACAACAACCGTGAGTACACACACTCACCTGACACTGTAGGGAAAACCCAAAGTGCACATACCCACGCAAGATACACATCCAGGGTGGCAGGCAATGATGACACACACATGTAACCACCCACCCATACACACACACACCCATACACACACACACACACACACACACGCACCTATACCACATACACCATGGCAAACATTCACGTACAATACACACACCAACCTGCACACATACACCAACGGAACAGTCCAACACAACAATAAACAACAACACCGATTCACACAACTACACCACAACCGCAACAACACAAACACTACAGCAAACTAACAAGTTACACACCTCCACATGACACTACATACAAATAACAACACGTTACAATACCTGAGAACCAATATACACAATCACACAGCCATACAACGAGGCATATGTCATACCACACCAACACAACATACAAAACTTCTGACATTCCCATCACCACATACACACACGTACACATAACAACCACACAAGGGCACACAACACACCATTACACATGTCAACACAGACAATACACAATTTATCACATACATGCACGTTCCAAACACAACCATATCCTACACACAACACACATCCACCAGAGCGGGACACATGGCAGGGCAACACCCATACATGCAGCTCAGACACAGCAACTAACACAACCAACACACATACACATGTCACTCACACACAAACCAAAGCAGGAAAGATCAAAACAGCCATGTAGAAAGAAAGGCAGGACAAGTATGTTACAATTGAACCAACAACTGGTTGGCCCAGATATAATAAATAGAAATGTAAAAAGATTAATATAAATAAATAACAATGTACAAATATAAGGCCATTGGCCAATCCAAAGTGCACAATGCACAAATGGCACTTCTGTATGCCCCTACATGACTCCTGACTGCTAGATGACCTCCACAGGGTAGGGGCATCAAGGGGACAGGCGTTCACCTCAGGAATTGGGAGGGGTACTTTGAGGGGGTTTGGGCTTGGGTTTGGGAGGGGGTCTCTGGGCTTGGGCTTGAGAGGGGGGTCTTTGGGCTTGGGTGGGGCCGACATCTTGGCAGGGGGATGGTCACGGGTACTAGCAGGTGGCAGGGGAGCACTTGGAGGTAGAATGGCTGGACTTGGGGAGGGACACAGAACATTTTGGGGTATCGCGGGGTGGGAGAGGAGTAGGGAACAGGGAAAAATCTGAGTGGAACACCTTCTTAGACACACTGGGTGGTCATGAAAAAAAGGTTTGAGAGTGGAGGTAGAGGGAGTGGTCGTAGGAGGTGTTTTAGTGGATGTCTTAGATGGATGTGCATGCGAGGAATGCTTGTGGGTGCTGGGTGTCTGTTGGGAGGGTGAGTGTGGGCATTTATGTGTCTTGGGAGGAGGGGGGAGGAATTGCTGGGAGATGCAATGCTGGATGGGTGACTGTCTGGTGGGGTGGTGTCTATAGGTATGAAAGATGTGTTGCATGTGGGTGTGTCGGTGGTTGTGGTGTCTTGGGTTGTGATGACTATGGTGGATGTCTGCAGGTCTAACATTGTGCTGACTGTGGGTAACATAGGAGATGTGGCTTTATCAGTCAATGTTGGTGTGGTGGCTACAGGTGTGTCTGGTGCAGTGTCTTTGAAGGTAGGGGTGCTGGGGGAGGCTGGGCAGATAGTGAGTGTTGGTGTGTCTGCAGTTGAGTGTTGTTTGTGTGCATGTCGGTGGTAGGACTTGTGATGTGTTTGTCTGCGCTAACCTTGGATAGTGAGGTGGAAGATTGCTTGTATGTCTGTGTGCTTTGGCTGGGTTTGGGAAGAGGGGATTAGGATTGGGAAGAGGTAGGTGGAGGGGGGAGGGTAGACAAAGGGTGACTGGCTACCATCAGTGAGGAGGCAAGAGCCTGGAATGATCTCTGTAGGCCAGCCGGTGCACCGTAAATGCCCTCCAGGATTTCATTGTTCTGCTGGAAATGAGCTGCCAGTCCCTGGATGGCATTCACAATGGTCCACTGACCCACAGAGATGGACCTCAGGAGGTCAATAACCTCCTCACTCAGGGCAGCAGGGCTGACTGGGGCAGAGGCAAAGGTGCCTGCGGTGAAGGAGACTCCCTCCCTCTTGGGTGAGCGGGCATGGAAACTAGATGTGGAGCTACAGAGAGGGCGGTGGTAGTAAGGGGGTGGTGGAGAAAGATGGTGCTGGGGTGGTCCCAGATGGTTCTGCCAACCCCAGGGAATGTCCACTGCAGGAGGATTCTGAAGATGATGTGAAAGATCGGTCTCCCCCGTGGCAATCCCTTTGTCCTCCGTTCCACTTGGTCCCTCGCTGTCGCTTGTAGCAGCACCCTGTGTCCCGTGGCCTGCAGCATCCCCACACGCACATGCCCCTTATCCTGCCGATGGTGCTGCACATAAATAGAGAAAGGAAGGGGGAGGGAGAGAGAGAGATAGGGAAAGAGAGGGTTAACAGATACCTCACATAAACACATGTAAACATGCAATATGTAAGACTACATATCCTGGCTAGGTTATCTCAGGTGCCAATACATGTTTCCTACACGATGTCACAACAAGTCACTACTACCCACCCCTTTATGCCAACCCTCACACCTATGTCTATATCCAAGTAGGCCAGCACGACTGGAGTCATCCACAAGATCACCACCAAAGCCATGCTTGCATGCACATCATCCCTGGATGAAGTACAGATGACTCCCTGATTTCACATCATACCTCTCCATATGCATATCACCCATTGCAAGTACAGCTGACTGTACAAAACACATCAGACCACTACAGTTGAAACAGCTGATCAGTCCATGTCTTCTGGGAAATATCCATTATCCTGTAGACTACTCCACTCACACATCATTTGCCAGTCGCATTACATGGCAGACCTAACACTCTGTACAGTAATGCCAATATAGATCTAATAAAGCTGACATCTGATGTGTACAATACAAATCTTGGGTATAGCCATGTGGTTAGTCTGACCCAATCACGGAGGAAGATCGGCAGACACCTAACACATATGTCAAAATATATCATTCATATCACTGCATTTACAATGGCCCATATTGCACATATTACACATCCATACTCAATCACTGAGTGTAGTGTCACAACTGATGAACTTCGGTAGCACACATATGACAACATGGTCCATACACAATACCAACACACATGCAATGTCACCAGTAGGACTTCACAACATGATAACACCACCCTCACACACACCATTCTAGATTTTTGAATATCTGTACCTAAGTCCAGGCTACACACATCTCAGACTGTAAATACATGTAAGCATCATGCACACATAGACCAGCATCACTACCTTTGCACTGACAACACATCCCACTACTACATAGGGCAGCCTTAGAAGCGAATATACAACATTTGAATCACATCATTACCCCATAACTCATGTAATACCCAGTTCTGTCCTAATCTGTCACATTAGCTAGCCAAGCGTAGTAGACATTGTCCCATTCCATCAGATGTGCCCCCAAGTAACCATTGTGACATGATGTAGGCAATAACTAAGCTATGTTGCACTGTAATTGTTGGGCATTGGCATACATGGCATATACATAGCATTTTGACAATGACCAGGTCTGCCTAGGCCCTTACCACCTCTAGTACGATTCCATTGGCTTCAAGAGTTCATCCCCACAAGTCTAGCACTTAGAAGTTCATGATGATTGCAATCAGAGTTAATCAATTGTACATGTAAAAGTATCCTACTTAGGCAACCTGCACATACCATTTAGTTAGCAGATGATCAATATATGGGTATACAACTACCAAGCCATTAGTCAAGTCCTGTGCAGGCCATATCTGTGGGGGAAATGTTGTGGATGCCTCACATTCAGTCAATACCATTACCAGTACTTGATATACATAGTCCCTGTGATAAAACAAGAGTCTCACAGTTGCATGTACAGGTATGCTGTCAAGATATGAGTGGACGGACACCTTAGAACCACAAATGCAGATGGAGGGAGCATACTCAATGGTTAGTGTGATACACAAGCTCACATTCTTTGTATAGGCAGGATTGAGGAACATGTGCCAATTTTATTAGACCATCTCCACAATCCAGACATGTAGATTTCTTGATATGGGAGATGTACATCCACTGACAGAAAACCATAAAGACACATCAATAACTTATACTCAGTATGGGTGGTTAGAACCTATTCCCACTACTCTACATACATGTTGCATTGACTACATAGTCACATAAGCTAGAGTGAGGCACCAAATCCCATTAAACCAGAGCCAAGCCCCAGGATACAGTCAGTACTCAACGCCTTGTGGCTGTTGTGCTGCCCTCAAACACCCATCCACCACAGGGTAGGCCACCACCAAAATGCGGACCATTGGGGGGGTCAGGGTCTGATGGACACCCCACCCTCATTGGGAAGACATCCCGAGCAGGGCCTCCACCATTTTCCAGGACCAGAGTCTCAGGTCCCCCCACTGCTTCCGACAATGGGTGCTTCGGTGGCTGTGGACCCCCAGGGTCCACACTTGCTTGGCGATGGTACGCCAGACCCCTTTCTTCTGATGGGCGTTTACCTGCATGGAGGACACAGACAAGAGGAGAAAGTCATGTACACTGGCACCATACCAACAGCAGTGGCCTGTACACATCTGACTCACCAAGTGTCCGCACATACCCATCCTCTTGGCACACACGCCTTTGCTTTATGCCCTCTTCATGCATGTACTCCCTCACCAGTACACATACCACATTCATCATCACACGCACCCCTTTGACACATGACTATGGCACTGGGCTTACCTGCTCCTCTGGTGCCCCATACAGCTTTACATACAGGGGTAGGACCCCTTCCACAAGCTTCTCCAGCTCTTCTGGGACAAAGGCTGGGGCCCTATCACCTGCAGGATGTGGCATGATGACTCCCAGAGATAGTACACAGCAGCTCAGTTCGTGGAGGTCTTGCAAGCAACAGTGTCAGGAGTCAAGTGAGCAAGGATGCAGAAAATGGCGTCCATGGCCACCACGAACAGGACTGTCACCGCCAGAGGTCATCACCATTGGCCTCAGTCCACCATAGGCAGCAATGTTATCCAATGACAAGTTGCACGGCGGTTGCAACTGCCTACCGCCTTGATGACATACTCCGGGAGACTTAGGTCACTTCCAACTGTCCAGTGCAGCAGGACAGGCAGCTGCCATTTTGTGCACATATCATGCTTTGATGTGCCTAAATAAGTGTACCATGCACACATTCGCTCTAATGGCGGAGTAAGCCTATGTTGTGCGATCATGGTATTGCAATTACATGTGGCATGCATGATACAGTGACATTATGTGGCAGTATATCTGATGATGGGCATGGCTAGATACTCAGAGGCACGTAGGTGGTGGAACTATATTGGTATATCCCATAACTATTCAAGTGATCAGTGCAGGACATCTCAGGGTGTGCCACATATGGTACATGTCACATGTGATATGTGTCCCATCAGACTTACAGGTTCAGCAATGTGCTGCAAGGATAGTGTCCATGGAGCTTCAGCATGCCCATATTAGTATGTGTCAACAGTGCTACGCATGTCCTACAGTGTTAGGTGTGTGTGATTTTGACATGTTCTGCTTACATGTGCCAAGTGCATTTGTCAATGTACATTCTCTCCTCTCTACCTAGATTTTCTGCCATGAGGAGATTGAGACAACCACCACTTTACCATCCACTAGTTGACCTTGCAACCCTGGAGGACAGGCATATCATCCAGACTTATCGTCTGAATCGTCAGACCATCATAAATCTATGTACAGAGTTGGAGCCTGATTTCTTACCAGCCATACGCAATCTCTATAGCATCCCTCCCACAGTAAAAGTTCTGTCAGTGCTACATTTCCTTGCCACAGGCTCCTTTCAGAATACAGTGGGCTTGGCTACAGGGATGTCACAGCCCATGTTCAGTCTTGTACTGAAGGATGTACTGTGTGCATTGTTGAAACACATGGACAGCTACATCAGGTTCCCCCAAAGAGCAGATTTGCCGTTTATAAAGGCAGACTTTTATGATATGGGACACATACCTCATGTGATAGGGACCATTGATGGCACTCATATAGCCTTGGTCCCTCCCAGTGCCAATGACAGGTGTATAGGAACAGGAAGAACTAGCACTCCATAAATGTTCAGGTGGTGTGTCTGCAGACCAGTACATCACAAAGGTCATAGCCAAGTTTCCTGGATCTGTGCATGACTGCCACATTTTGAGGAACAGCAATGTTCCACATGACTACACACATAGAGGGCCTAGTTCCTTGGTATGTATGCATATGAAGGTGTTTCACTGTAATGCCACCTGTCTTCACATTCTTCCCTGTCGCTGTACCTGAATTTTTACTGGTCCTATGTTTTGTAACACATGTGACTCTGGCTATCCTAATCTTCCCCGGCTGTTGACAACAGTGAGGTACCCTGCCACGGATGGCAAACTCCATTTCAATGAGGCCCACAGAAGGACGAGGCATGTAATCAAAAGGACATTTGGCCTCCTGAAGGCCAGATTCAGGTACCTACACCAATATGGAGGTGCCCTCCTCTACTCACCCTAAAAGGTATGTCAGATTATAGTAACCTGCTGCATGTTCCACAATCTAGCCCTGAGATGTCAGATACCATTGCTAAAGGATGAGGGTGAGGCAGCCAGACTAGTGGCTGGTAATGCTGACATAGAAAGTGATGAGGAGGCAAAGAAGGAAGGTGCAGCTGACTCTTGGACTGAGCTCATCAACCAGTACCTCCAGTGACATACGGATATGGTGAGTGCGGGTATTCAAGTCATGTATATCCACATGAATTGCTGTGAATACTCCTCCTGAGTTGACTCATCGGTAGGGGTGTAATCTGGTCCTATCCCTATGTTTGTGTTGGGTGATGTTAGAAATGGGATCTTTGGTTTGCAGTCAGGTTACCCCCTGTCCAAGCAAGGACACTCACTCTAGTCAGGGTAAAGGAGAATCATCCTCAGTTAACCCCCGCTCGCCCCCTTAGTAGCTTGGCACGAGCAGACAGGCTTAACTTCAGAAGAAATGTGTAAAGTTCTTGTACCAACACACACAGTAACTCAGTGAAAACACTACAAAATGACACATACAGGTTTAGAAAATAGGTACTATTTATCTAAACAAAACAAGATCAAAAGACAAAAATCCGACATACACAAGTCAAGTTATAACTTTAAAAAATAATAAGGCCCTCATTATGACCCTGGCGGACGGCGTTATTTTGGAGAAAGGTACTGCCAACATGCTGGCAGTACCTTTCCCCAAAATATGGCATTGGCGGTTTGGCTCAAGCTGAACCGCCAACGTACTACTCCGTCCGCCAGAGCGGTAGCAGCAACCGGGCTGGAGACTTCGGTCTCCAGCCAGGCGGCCATCACAATCCCACCCTACAGATTATGACGCCGCCTACTGCCATGGTTTTCATGGCAATCTTACAGCCACGAAAACCATGGCGGTAGGCACTATCAGAGGGGTCTCGCCCTCACAACCTCCCCAGAGTATCCTCCCACCCTCCCCCTCCCCTTCCCGACCCCCACGACATACACACACCTACATGTGCAGACATACACACTCATACACACACGCATACCTACATCCACCAATGCATGCACATATTCATACACACACAGCAACACACACTAACCTACATAAAAGCACACAAGCATTCACACGACACAACATACACATACACTCACACCCTTTCATGCACACACGCATTCCACACGCCTCAAACCCTCATGCACACATAAAAAAACAATCATACACACCCCCACACACACACACAAAACCTGCCACCCGTGTTGGAGAATGCGACTTAGCTGCTTGCAGGGGGTCTTCCAGCAGCAGACAGAACGTGGCACGATCTACTGGTGTGGCACTGCTACTGGCAGCAGCACCAGCTTACCGCCATCCACCTCCATGACCTTAGCCGGAATTCCACAAGAAGGCTGGAGGAATTCTGGCTATGGTCATATTATGGTGGACGGTAGGTAGCCACGGCGATGGTCTTTTGGAGGCGGTCATTATGGCAGTAGGCGGGATTTACCAACAATGTTATAATGAGGCCCTAAGAGTGTTAATCCGTAGAAAACAGTGAGAACACTGTTATTTCACAAAAGTACATAGATAGCATCAAAATAAAGTCACACGCGCAAGTGTGCATCGAAAAAGGCCAGTGCTGCATCGATTTCTCACCCGCAAGCGAGAATGGGTGTCGTAGGGTCACCGTGCATCATTTCTTCTCTCCCGCAAGAGAGCAATGCGTTGATGTGGACCAGCACCTCGGGTCCGTGCAGGCTTTTCATTGATTTTCCGTGCCCAGCGATGTTGTGTTGAAATCCGGTTGCACGGTGTCAAGAAACTGCGCTACGTGGGGGCTTGCGTCATTAACAGCAGCCGCTGTGGATGTTGTACATTGTTTCTCCAGTTGCATTGTTTCGATCCTCCAGCCGCAATGCAGGTAGAGCATCGATTTTATCCACGAGGCTGGCAGGGCATCGTTTATCAGACACGTGGTGGGTGGTGCATTCTGTGGATTTCTGTCCTCTTCCACCAGCTGCACCTTTCAAGGGCCTAGAGACAGGTTAGGGCACCACTTGGCAGGCAGGATTCTCAGCCGTAAGCCCAAGTCCTGGCAAAGAGAAGTCTTTGTTGTCCCTGAGACTTCAACACGCTCAGTCCAAGCCCTTGGAGATTCTTCTCAAGCAGGAATGCACAACAAAGTCCAATCTGTGTCCCCTTTCACAGGTAGAAGCAGCAACTGCAGGCTAGCCCAACAAAGCACAATCACAGGCAGGGGCAGCACTTCCCCTCAGCTCTTCCCCTCTTCTCCTTGTCAGAGGCTCCTAGTGATTCCAGAAGTGATCTAAGCTTCAAGGGTTTTGGGTGCTCTTCTTATACCCCTTTCTGCCTTTGAAGTAGGCCTACTTCAAAGAGAAGTCTCAGTTGTTTTCAAGATTCTGCCTTGCCCAGACCAAGCCCCAGACACACACCTGGGGATAGGAGACTGCATTTTGTGAGGGCAGGCACAGCCCTTTCAGGTGTAAATGACCACTCCTCTCCTCCCCTCCAGCCTGTGGGAGGATGGCATGGTTTGTAAGGGGTACCTACCTTATACCAGGTTGAGTTATCACTTATTAGTAAAATGTAGTCAGTGTCTGTGAAAAAGTAGCCTCTTTCTAGCATGGTTACCCCCATGTTTGGCCTGATTGTCAGTGTGTTTTAACTGTGTCGCTGGGATCCTGCTAGCCAGGACCCCAGTGCTCATGGTTTGTGGCCTACATGTCAGTCTGTTTCACTGTTTTTGTCAGTATGCTTAACTGTGAAACTGGAGACCTGCTAACCAGAACTCCAGTGCTTATGCTCTCTCTGGTTCCAAATTTGTACTTACATACTGGTAACCCAGTATTTCGCTCCAAATTGCACACTGCCCCACCAGTATAAGTCCCTAGTATATGGTACCTAGGTACCCAGGACTTTGGGGTTACAGGGGATCCTCATGGGCTGCAGCATTTATGTTGCCACCCATAAGAAGCCCATACAAAGGCTTCCCCAGGACTGTCATTGCAGCCTGTGTGAGATAGTGCATGCACTATTTCACAGCCATTTTCACTACACCGGGTCTCTTATAAGTCACTTTGTATCCAACCTTCAGACCCTGAAGGCTTGGTGCAAACTACCTGTATGTGAGGGCACCCCTGCACTAGCAGAGATGCCCCCATGTTGTCCAGGCCCATTTACCAGACTTCATGAGTACGGGGATGCCATCATTTTAAGTGTGCACTGCACATAGGTCAATACCTATGCACAGCTTCACAATGGTAACTCCGAATATGGCCATGTAAGGTGTCTAACAACTGGCAATTGTACACCAATACTGAATCCAGTATTGGTTGCACAATCCCATGCACATACTGGGGCTCCACTGTGGGCCCCCAGTACTGCCATTCCAGCCTTCTAAGGGTTTCACTGCAGCCCCAGATGCTGCCACATCACAGGCAGGCTTCTGCCCTCCTGGGGCCTTAGCAGCTCAATCCCAGGAAGGCATAACAATGCATTTCCTTTAGGAGAGGGGTGTTACACCCTCTCTGGAGTGGTATCCTCCCAGAGCCTCTGGAAATGCTTTTAAGGGCACAGATGGTGTACTCCTTGCATAAACCAGTCCACACTGGTTCAGGGACCCCCAGTTCCTGCTCTGGTGTTAAACTGGACAAAGAAAAGGGGAGTGACGACTCCCCTGTCCATCACCACCCCAAGGGTGGTGCCCAGAGCTCCTCCAGAGTGTTCCTGGGTTTTTTCATCTTAGATTCCAAGGTGGTGGGGCACTCTGGGAGTATCTGAGTGGCCATTGCTAGCAGATGATGTCAGAGGCCCATCCAGATTGGTGCTTACCGGGTTAGGTGGCCAATCCCACTTTCAGGGCTATTTAGGGTCTCTCCTCTGGGTGTTTCTTCAGATTTAGATTGCAAGACTCCAGCAGGAATCCTCTGCATCCTTTACTTCATCTTCTACCGATGGATCAATCGCTGACAACTCGAGGAACTCTACAACTTGAAAGCAAAGAAGCAAAGACAACCTCTGCAACCTTGTAACTTCAGCTCCTGCCAGCAACTGCAACAGTTTCCAGGTTGTGCATTCTCCAAAGACTGCCTTTGTTCAGCCTGCACCAGAAGAACCAAAGGAATCTCCTGTGGAGTGACGGAGCCACCCTCCTGCTTCAGCAGGCACCTCTCTGCAGCAACGACTGGTCCTGTGGGTCCCCTCTCCAGACCATGAACGTGGATCTAGCAACAGGAGTGGTAGACTAAAGTGACCACGACCATCCCAAGGTCCAGCTGTCCAACTTTGGTGGAGGTAAGAACCTGCCTTGCCATGCAAGACAGTACCCCATGCACTGTGTGGCCTGCACTTACCAAGGCTTGTGTGTGACCTTCCAAGAAGTTCTTTATGCACAGCATAGCTTAGGCCCCCAGCACTCCATACTGTGATGCACAGCTACCTGAGTGGTTCTCCAGCGGCATGGGATCTCCTTGTGTTGTACTGCGTGCGCCTCCATTTTCACCTTCTTTGTCCCCATGCTGTAGGACTCCTGGCCATGCTGCCTGGTCTTCTGAGGGCTCTCTGAGTTGCTACGAGCCCCCTCTGTATTCTCCTCCTGGGTAAAGGCCAACAGGTCCCTCCTGGTCCCAGGCAGAGCCATTTTCCGCTAACTGCGAGCCTTGCGTATGCAAAGGCTTGTTGGCAGAATCCAGTGACACAAATCAGACTGCAATCTTCCAGCCGGCGTGGGACATCATCTGCATCAACCAGGAACCTGCATCTGTCTTCTTGGATGCAGTACTGACTGTTCTTCTCCACTCAGGAAGTTGTGCGACACAGGAAGGAGTGCTGGGGCCTGGAGCTGTGCTGTGCATGAAGAACTTTGTGGAAGGTCACACACAAGCCTTGGCAACTGCAAAACATGCAGTGCACGGGGGTACTGTCTTGCGTGGGGAGGAAAGGGGAGACACATAGATATTGACCTATGTCCAGTGCATGAATAAAATGGGGTCACACTCTCACGAAATCTGGGAAAATGGTCCTGGACGATGTAGGGGCACCTCTGCTAGCTCAGGGGTGCCCTCACACCCAGGTACTTTGCACCCAGCCTTCAGGGTTGGAAGGCGTGAGATATAGGTGACTTATAAGTGATCTGGTGCAGTGTAAAGGTCAGTGAGAGGGTGAATGAACCATTTGACGCAGGTTGCAATGTCAGTCCTGCAGAAGCCTTTGCATGGGCTCCCTATGGGTGGCAAAAGTTATGCTGCAGGCCTTAGGGATCCCCTGAAGCCCCAATGCCCTGGGTGTCTAGGTATCATATACCAGGGACGTATAAGGGGTGACCAGTATGCCAATTGTGGATGAAATGCTGGGTTACCTGTATACAGTGACAACATTGAGAGGAGAGAGAGCATAAGCACTGGGGTCCTGCTTAGCAGGATCCCAGTAACACAGTCAAACACACTGACATCAGGCAGAAATTGGGGGTAACATGCCAAAAAGAGGGTACTTCCCTACACAGCCCAGATGACCCATCAGGATATGCAGGCTACACCCCAGCTCCCTTTGTGTCACTGTCTAGAGGAGAGGTGTAGACAGCCCAACTGTCAAACTGACCCAGACAGGGAATCCACAAACAAGCAGAGTCACAGAATGGTTTAGGCAAGAAAATACCTACTTTCTAAAAGTGGCATTTTCAAACACACCATCTAAAAACAAACTTCACTAAAAGATGTATTTTTAAATTCTGAGTTCAGAGACCCTAAACTCCATATTTCTATTAGCTTCCAAAAGGAATCTGCACTTTAATAATATTTAAAGGCAGCCCCCATGTTAACCTATGCAAGAGATAGGCCTTGCAACAGTGAAAAACAAATTTGGCAGTATATCACTGTCAGGACATGTAAAACACAGAAGTACATGTTCCACCTTTAACATACACTGCACCCTGCCCATGGAGCTACCTAGGGCCTACCTTAAGGGTGCCTTACATGTATAAAAAGTGAAGGTTTAGGCCTGGCAAATGAGTACACTTGCCAAGTCGAATTGGCAGTTTAAAACTGCACACACAGACACTACAGTGGCAGGTCTGAGCCATGTTTACAGGGCTACTTATGTGGGTGGCACAACAAGTGCTGAAGGCCCACTAGTAGCATTTGATTTACAGGCCCTTGGTACCTCTAGTGCACTGTACTAGGGACTTACTAGTAAATCAAATATGCCAATCATGGAAAGTTAATAACACATACATTTTACATAGGAGCACTTGCACTTTAGCACTGGATAGCAGTGGTAAAGTGCCCAGAGTAACAAAAACAGCAAACACAGAGTACATCATACATCAATAACCTGGGAAACAGTGGCAAAAGATTAGGGGAGGCCACGCCAAGGATGCCAAGTCTAAAGGGAGAACTGACCGTTGGTATGTAAGTTGCACAGTAAAGGTATTTAGACTGTTACAAGTTACCTTACTGCAGTTTCCTAAATTCACATCTCCACCGTACAGACCAATATTTAGTTTTGCTTGCTGCACTCTCCTGTTCTCATTTCATTCCACCCACTTCTGTGGTATTGAAATACGTGCCTCTGCTACCTGTGGCTTGAGACATTCATAGTCATTAGCGATTGTTACATGAATTCAGGATTGAGGGTTGACATGACAGATGGCAGCTAAAGTGATGTTTGATGATCCTGTGACTGGGGATGTATATGTAATCTGTGGGGACCCCTGCTTAGGTAGTATTCTACACTGGGCACGGCATCTATGAGCTGCATATGTGCTTTGTCTAGCTCTATGCCTTCCATCCTGATGGTACTATCTGTCATTGTCTTTTTGCAGGTTGGAATACTGACTTTACTCTTGTGTGGGCCTGAATTATTGATTAGCTGACATCTTTACTGGGACATATCTGATGTACTGTGTCTCCTGATGAGGGTTCATCTCTCTGCTGTCCTTTACACTGCCTGCTGGATGTAGGGGGGCGTGCCCACATCACAATTAGCAATCATTACATTTGTTGATGTTTTAACGAAGACACATATACAGTTACTCTGTTGCAGTGGTGTTTATTGTGCATTGATGAATTAGTGACTAAAAAACATTTGGTGCATACGTTGTCCAACAGTGATGAGTGAGGTCATGGTTGATGGAATAATCAGAGTAAGTGGTACAGCAGTTGGCTGCACAGGTCCTGTGTCCATGTGTCAATGGGAAGGTGGAGGTATGTCATTGAAAATCTAACAGGGTGTGTCAGTAGCATACAGGTAAGGTTCACTTCCTGGCAGTGGGTTTGATCTTGGCATCTGCTCCTGCCCGATGTCTGGATTGATGACCATGTTTGCAGGGAGGTTATTTTGCTACAGAGGGAGGGGTGTCTGAGGGCTGTGGTTCCCCTGGCAGGGCCTCCAGTCCACTACCTGCCACTGATGCAGTTGGCTCTGATGTCATGTTGCTAGCGAAAGGGGCCTGCTGGTGGGTGGTGGAAGCAAACAGGGTGGTGTTGATATTCCTCAGCACCCCTGCAATGGTAGCCATGGTGGCACTGTGTGCCTGCCACTGCTGCATGACCTCCCGGTGGCATTCCCTCTGAAGCCTTTGGTTTTCCCTCAACATGGTGATGATCTGGCCCATCCTGTCCTGGGATTGTTGATATGCTCCCAGGACTTGGGAGATGGTTTCCTGGTCAGTAGGGTTTCTTGGGGGCCCCATCCTCTGGCCCACAGCTTCCTTCCTATGCCCCCTGCCCCATGTGCCTGTGCCCCTGGCATGGTGTGTCCACTTCCAGTGTTTCCAAGACCTTTATTGTTTAGGGTGTGAGGGGTCGACTCAGGTCCCAGGACTGTGGAGCACACAATAGTTTGAACAGTCCTTGGGACACAGGTTTGGACACCACATGGTTGGGAGTGATAGATGGGGCAGAGTAGGACAGGGAGTCGTAGACTGACCAGGTGTTCCAGATGGGGCAGGTAGGTCGTCAGTGTCCTGACATCCAGGCATTTAGTCCTCACTGGGGCCTTCATCCTGAGGAGGGCAGTCTGTCTCTGGTATCCATTCCATGGTGGCACTGGCAGGGGTACCTGTAGATGGAGTGAGAGAGGGAGTTGGATGTTGAACAGTTGTTTAGTTCTCTCTTAATCACATGCATACAGTGGCTAGACATGATTCCCAACAATGGCAATGACAGATGCTGCACAGCATATCATTGGTGGTAGTTAGTGGTCTGTGACATGTGTACCATAGCTTATTTTGGTTGGTATCATTCAGGTTTACTAACTATGCCTCTATGGATGCGTTCTGTTGCAGTCTGATAGTTCCCATGACTGTTCTGCAATGTTAGGTAGTGACTAATCAGGCTTGCTAGTTGTGAGAGGTAATGGCTGTACATTGCAGCATGGTGTCCCCCTAGTAGGAGGGTATGTGTGTCTGCAAGGTTAATTGTACTGTCTGTGCATGTGCATGGAGTCTGCCACCTTACATTCCATACCATGGTGGGTCAAATTCTGGGATGTGGATCCTGATTAGTGGCCAATTGGATTAGTCACAGTGCTTCAGCAGTATTTAGGCTTGTTTGGCATGGTGTTGTGTCTTTGCATTGCTGTCATTGTCATTTAGTGGTGCACAGTCCTTGTATTTAGTTGGTATAGCTAATACATTAGTCATACATGCAAGGGATATGATGTGCATATTCCAGGTATTCGCATAGATGGGCTACTGCATTGTGGGAGTTATAGTAATGGTATTAGCCAATGCCATTTGTGCCTTTGCCAAGGGTTGTATGGGCATTTGGGCTGAGTGGAGGTGTGGCATGCAGGAGAGGGGCTTTGGGTGTAGAGGTGGGAGGTGTAGTGAGACATATGGTGAAAGGGGGAGTATTTGGGTGTTAAGGAAACATGCAGGACATGACAATTGTATGACATGTAAGTTATAGATACTTGCCAGAGTCCAGTCCCCCAACTTTTCCAGTCAGGCCCTCTGGATGCAGAATGTCCAAGACCTTCTCCTTCGATGATGTGAAGTGTGGGGGAGGTGGTGGTGGCCCACCGCCAGTCTTGTGCATGGCGATCTGGTGTCATCATGCCATGGATCGCACCTTCCGCCTAAGGTCATTCCACCTCTTCTTGATGTCCTCCCATGTGCATGGATGGTTGCCTACTGAGTTGACCCTGTCGACTATTCTCTGCCACAACTCCATTTTCCCGGCAATCGATGTTTGTTGGACCTGTGCTCCAAACAGTTGTGTCTCTACCCTGGCGATTTCCTCCACCATGACCCTCAACTCATCATCTGTGAACCATGGGTGCTTTTGTGGGGAGATGGTAGGGGTTGTGTTGAGGGAGGGGTGTGTGTGTGTGGTCGTTATGTGTGGTATGTGTTTGTAGTGCAATTGTGTGGTTTGTGCTGAGTGAGTTGTGTAAATATGCCTATGTTTTAATGATGTTAAATGAGTGTATTTGCCTGCTGTTGTGTCTGAGAAAATCAATTTTGTAGCAAAGGATTGTGGGTTGTGTGGGGTTATGTTATAGAGGGCAGTGAGTAGGTGTGCCGGATGTGTCAGGTGTGAGTTCTTGAAACTGTCCAATGTTGTGTTGTGCTCTGACAGTGGTGGGTTCTGAGGGGCATATTTATACTCTGTTTGCGCCGAATGTGCGTCAAAAAAGTTTGATGCACATTTGGGGCAAACCTTGCCCCATATTGAAACTTTGATGCCCGAGCCTGCGGACGTCAAAATTCCTCCGTGTGAGTAATTTTTGGGATGCGGGAAACTGCCTTGCGTTAATGACATGCAAGGTAGGCGTTCCCGCCCAAAAAATGACTTTAAGGCCCGTACCCCTTATTTATACTCCCGCTTCATTTTGACGCACAGGAGAGGGCGGGCCTTAAAAAACATTGCACAGCCTGATGTGCGCTGTTTTTTAATGCCTGGGTCAGGGCAGGCGTTAAGGGATCTGTGGGCTCACTTCCATGGTCTCTGATTATGGAAGGAGTCCAGAGGTGCCCTTCCCTGCCCTCAGCGACACCCCCTGGTGATTTGTGGCTCATAATCTGGTGGATGGAATTGTGTTGGGCTGGCGGTGCTGGTGGCGGAACCACCTCTTTCCTGCCCTCCTCTCTCCTGGCAGTGTCGGGTTTGTGGCTGTTTTTTGGCAGCCTTCCTGGTGTGAGTTGTAATACGGCAGTCAGATTACCACCAACATGACGGTCTTTTGGTGGCTGCCACCACAGCAGTCTTCCGAAAAGACCGTCAAAGTCATAATGAGGCCCTAAGTGTTTCTCTCAGCATTTGTCGTCTGATTGAATCTAACAACCGTCTAGAACTGTGAGGCATATGGCTCCTTCATTGAATTAATTGAACTTATAATGTTTGAAGAGCGTATCAAGTATTTCAACAGATTTGTCGATTGTTTAACCAGCTCTCTGTCTTTCCTGAATGAAATTATATCTTCGTAATCAACAGTCGCCATTGGATTAAACTTGAGATGTATTGCTTCTTTGATTTGAGGGTATGAGACTTCATCAGCATGTGGTATTTTCTTTATAACTCCTTCAACTGCTAAAACATTCTTAAGATATTTGATAATCTTATTGTCATCTGCTTTTTCAAATGCATTAATAAAATTATCAAAACTTTCTCTCCAGGCAGTCCATCTGGTACCAATATTCTGTTTCTTAGCAGTATTGAATGGAAGTGTTGTTTTAAAGAAAGTGGTGGCATTACAACCACTTGTGGGTCTTACTGGCATTGAGAGTGGGGTCTTCCCCCACACTGTCTGCTGTCCGCTAGCATCTGTTTCATTCACACCATTTCTAAATCCCTGTGACATGCTTGCATCAGGGTCATGGCAGCCAATTTGAGGTCATTTGGCCTCTGTCTTCACAGCCATTGAAGCTCATCAACTTCTCAAAGACTTAAGTTATTCTGAGCCTCACCCGGATGTTTCAATGGTGTGTCTCTTGAAGGATTGACTGTTCTGAAAGCACAACCCTGTGCTTTCACTTGAGTCACTTTGCTCATGCTGTGGTCTGATGACTCACTTTATTCAGGTTTTGGTAGGTACATTGATGTATTTTATGTTTGAATATTCTTTCTGTTAGCACTTCCTGATACTCAGCTATTGCTGCCTTTATTGCTTCTCTGTACTTCGTTGTCGCTGCCATCAGCATTATCGCTTATGTGAGGTGCTGTGGTGCAGTATTTCTTGCACAGCCTCACCAGCAGGTTCCAGGCCAATAATACACAAATTTCTCTATAAGGCTTTCATCTTCTTTGAAAGCTGGCACTGGCTTGAGTGGCGCTTTGACTCCACATATGCCAAACTTTGATATTCACTTCAACTGAGAGACGTGTGACACACACAAGCAGTTTGCTGGAAAACGGGAAACACTCTGGAAGAGCACTGTTGATCTTCGGGTTCTGTGTTCATTATCTCATTGCCAGTTGTAGCTTGTTAAATGGAACATTGAGGTGAAGCATTTAAATTCAATATGACATATGGTGTTGCTTGACAGCTCCCTTGTACCCTAGCTAGAGACTAGAGAGGGAGTTCTTTCTAGATCGGCAATGGGTCATTATATCAGAACGAAAAGAGATGGAAAGCTCTTCAAAGAGTTGAGCAGACCTAGAGCTCTTACCACAATATCTGTCTTCCGAGTGGTGCAGACACTCAACCAGGACTAGGACAGACCAGTGTGGAAGCAAAGAGGAATAAAATGCAGCCAAGCAGCCATGCCACTAGTGGCATACATCTTTGAATGAGGATGTTAAAGAAATTAAATCAATCAGTAAATGATAAGCGGGCATGTACCTACAATAACTTTCAGATCTCCATTTGTTGTAAAGTGTCAGCCTTATGCTGATGTGTGACTTCATGAACATGCACCCCAAAGCAAGGACATGGCTGAAGGATAAAATAAATGGTGATGAACCACTCATGGTTGAGTTCTTACACCAGCACAGTGTGGTGTTACATTGTGAAGCTACGACCATCATCACACCACTGCAGTTGCTACAACCAGGATAATTGTTTACAATTTGCCAGGGAAGTATGTTGATAATTAAAAACTTTTCAGTTACTGCTAGTTTCACAAGTATTTTTCTCTCACAACCAGGACATGCAGGACTACCACAGATGTACCCTAAATAATGTACAGTTAAAATGGAAGGTGACACATGGGATGGTATCGGACAAGAAAACACTGACAGGAAAGGGTGATGAGAAAATAAACATACAGTGAAGGAATGAGAGAAACAACTTGAAGCAGTCACTTTGTTCACTCTGCTTTTCCTTCTTCTCTGATGCCACACGTCTGCTGTGGTGTCATGTTGGTCCTTACCCAAATAGAAGCTGTAAAAAGCTTGTTTTGGTGGAAGTAGGGAATTGTAGTCAGCATTCTTGTTTAACAGCTGGCGATCCACAATCATTCATGGTTTCACACCTATTTCTTACATCATTTACATCATTTACATCATACCACCTAACATAATCGAGGACACATTCTCATTGCCAATGCTTCCCTCTACAAATTAATGTTCTCTGGCTCGCTTAAGCATGGATAAATCAGGCCTCTGCTACAAAAGCCTGACCCCTACTTTAAATCTAATTACCACCCTTTCTCCAACCTTCCCTGGTTAGGCAAAACCCTGAAAAAATGTGATTTTCTTTAGCTCATCCACTACATCAACAGGGCTAACCTGATCAAAGTTCATCAATCTGGTTTTACAGCAAGGCACGGCAAAAAAAAGTGCCTTTTTAAAAATCCTTGACAATATTCACTGTATTCGAGAATAGATAGAGCTAACATGTCACTCCTTGTCCTACTCCATGACACAGTGGACTTCAACACCACCGACTCCTCTCCCTCCCTTCGCATTTCAGAATCAAAGGTTTTTTTCTAAATTGTTTAAATCTTTTTTCTCCAACCACTCTTAGGTAGTGAAAATTGATGACAGCATCCCCAAGCCTACTCCCTTAATATGTAATGCCCAGCAAGGATCAATCCTGGCACCCAAACTCTTTAACCTTTAAATGGAGGCTCTCTACGAAACTTGCAGGGACAAAGGGGTGCACATACAACTTCATCTCAAAACCTCCTCAGTTCTTGACATCTCCACCTTGCATTCCATCCTGCTCACAATTCAAGCCTGGATGTCTGAGAACTTTCTCACCTTAAATTCACAAACGTTTATTTATTTTATTCTCTCCCAGGTTTAAAAAGTCCTTCAATCCGAATCTGTCAAGTAAGCTCAGAATTCCTTTATCCCATCTCTCTCTCTCTCTCTCTCTCTCTCTCTGTCTCTCTCTGTCTCTCTCAATCTCTCTCTCTCCTTTCTCTGCCTCTTCACTTGAGACCCTATCCGTGAATCCTCACATCAACAAACTCTCCAAATCGGGCATTTATTACATGCATCCCATAAAGAACATCAAACCAAATGTCACCACATCTTCTAAAATTGGCAACTTCTCAAATAGCTCCCATGCCCTTACAAACTGTCCTGTATGCTACAGCCACACTTGTGCCATTAACTAAGAAATTTGACCACATTTTCTTATCCTCACTGAGACCACATTGGCTCCCGATGGAGGCCAGAAAACAGTCAAAAGTTGGTTTTCTGGCCTACAAAGCTGTCCAATTCCACTTTGCACCCTACCTCTCTTGCTAGTTCATGGGGGCAGCTCCATGCTTTAAAAAATAAATATAACCTCCTTGTCAAACCACTCTGCAAAACTGCTAATGTTCAACATAAATTCTTCTTATGTGCTGTTTCCTTTTTGTGGAACTCCCTCATGGTGGGTTTAATAATGAAATCACTGTTTCTGTTCTTTCCAAACTCCTAAAGGCGCATCTTTTCATACTGTGGGCCATATTTACAAGCAGCTTGCGCTGCTTCACTTTTTGAAGTACCAATGGAGCATGCTGCAGGCCCATATCATGAAGGCCATGCAAAGCCACTTTGCATGGCATCTCATGGCCTTGTTGATATGGAGTAAGGCAACTCAGTGCAAGTCACTGCCTTGCCTTACTCTGCATCAAAGAGGCATTCCATGGGCTTTGCATTGGGTGTTCCCAAGCAGCACCCAATGGACTTTGAAGCATTATCAGATTTGCAAGTATTTGTAAACCTGGGCATGCTTCAAAAGCCTATACCTCCCTAAGGGAGGCATAAGGGATGCTCAATGAGAAATACCTTTATTTCTCCTCGTGGAAAACGCCACTCATGATTGTTTTTGTGCTGAAAGGAGTCTTAAGAGCAGTAATAAATAGTGAGAGTTTGTGATAATGTATAAGCTCCTCGTGCCCCAACGAATTAGGAGCTGGGAACACAATGTAGAATATACGGACTCTTGAAAACTCAAGATGGGGTTTGAATCAGAACCACCGAGTTGTGGTTAGCAGTAGAGAGTCTCACGACACGGGAAGTGAACATTGGGTAACAGGAAGTGCGTAAGAGAAAAAGGATTCACCTGATTGGCAGTTGCCCGATTGAGGAAACACCCACCCTTAGACATAAAGACGGGCAGTTCGGCAGGTTGATTGATTGAGACAGAAAGGACAAGGATGCTGTCCCACGATAAGAGGAAGTGAAAGCAAAAATAATGAGAATTAACTTAAGTAGGGGATACTGGGGTAGGGGGCATGGATACTCTACATTTAGTACATAATAAACAGCATTAAGCTGAATCTATGATATCGAAGTTGGGTGTCGACTATGAATATGTTCCTTGATGGGTTTTTCATAATGACGAAATATGATTTGTTTTGAATAATTTTTTGGTTCCATTGTAACAAGGTCTTTGTGCAATAATTAATAATGAAATATAGGGAGTTTAGGCAGACCACTATTCTCAGTGTAGAGGATTATCAAATGTGGAGGTTGGGAGCCAACAGGGTTCATATTCCCCCATCGCTAAATGATGAAAGTGGATTCATTATGTGAAACTTGAAAAGCAATTTTATCCCCGCTATCTACCCATAGATCAGAGACTGGGAGCCAATTTGATAGCATAGGGCTCTTCCTAATTATCCTAGATGAATTTGAAAAACATGTGGACTTTATGGTAAGCTCTGCGGACAACACTGGCACTATTATAAAATAATTATTTTTAACTACAATAAATAATTTTCTTCACTATTTTTGGGTGGAATCATTTCATGGCTGTGCATGTCGTGGATAAATCGCATATCACACAATAAAATAATCAGAACCATCAATAGATAGGATTATAATAGCCTACTCATTTTTTTTTTCCCCATTTCGAAGTTATCTGTTTTTGGACCATTGTGAAGCCAAAGCCAATGTTTGGATAACAATACGGATTTGTGATAATTGCTGAGCTGGTGTCTGTTTGACTTATGTTGGATGCAAGTGAGTTGTGAGGATTGATGATGGGAGGGGAGCATGTGAATCTTCTCCAGAAAGTATAGAGTTAATTGATTGTGTATAGTGGATTCCTCCACTTGGCACTCTCTATAAAGGAATTGGGGTACTTCCCTTTTTTGGAATACATTTTGGTAATGACGGGAGGTGATGGCACAATGGGATGCACTCCAATTGGCAGTTTTTAAACTCAAAGGAAATGTAAAGAAATTAGGAATTTATGTATATAATTTTTTGTATACATTTGAAAACTATATGTTGGGAGTATATTAAATGGTCATGAAGAAGATGGTAGAAGGACTCTGAAAGACCACCGAAACACGTCAACGCAAATTGGACTGCTGGAGCCTTTGGAACGGGCTTAAAATTTAATAGGGATTGTGTGTATAAATCAATTAGCTTGGACATACCAAAATCGGAACAGCTTAAATATAATAGACTAGGATGGACGTCTTGTGTTTGGTCTCCCTCATGTTATGTTCTACCTTTTATATGCATGGTTTTTATTAACTCATTTTGCAGCAGTTTTTTTCTGGCCTTTTAAGGGTGTTTTTTTTTATATTGTATTTTTATGGTATTATTTTATTAAATAACTTTCTAGTACATTCCTTTATTTGAGACTGATCATTAGATTAAATGAGTGGTTGTCCTAGTATGTTGAGTGTTGAATAGCTTTTTGTTTCCCCTAGGGATCTCTTCTTATCACAGGAATCTTAAGACCACCAGGGCCTCGATTGCGGTCGGACAGCTGCCAATGTGGCAGCCCGTCAGCCACATTATGATTGTGGATGTTTCACCATGGCCAGACTGCCAGCACTGCCAGTTTTCCTCCATAAGAGGGGCTGGCTGTGCTTGGCGGTCCAACTCTGCCAGGGCAGTGCTGCAAACAGTGCTGCCCTGGGGATTATGAGTTCCTTCTCCACTGGCGATCACATGGCGATAGCCTTGCCATGTGAAGGCTGGAGGAGATGGGGCACAGGTGGCCCCAGAGGGGCCCCTGCTCTGCCCATGCACTTGGCATGGGCAGTTCAAGGGCCCCTTTGGCCATCCCCGTTGCGTTGTTTACTGTCTGCCAAAGTCGTAATGACCCCCTCATTGTCTGTAATACAGAGGTCTCCAACCTTTTTTGTAGCAAAAACTGCTTATGTTGATCACAATCATTCAGAGCTGTGAATATTATTAGAATTTTAATACTGATCGGACAAGTTAATGTTTGTTTTGAAAATAAATGTTTCTGTTTTTGTAGGCTGGACTACACACAGGTGTAATACCATTGAATCATTACTGTTCGACATAAAGCGGCCTCATACCTCGTGGTTCACAGTGCTATAGAAAATGGTTACATAAATGAATACATTAATAAAACTATTGTCTTGATGTCCCTAGGCTGCCAAGACCCAAGGGAAATGGTCTTAACTCATTACAAAAAATAACACATTAAGTATATGTTACTAGCCAAGTCATTTTTTTAATAAAGAATTTAACATTCCTGAAACTTCATACAAAAAACAATGATCATTAGAGTTCTCTGTGAGGGTAAGGATATGTAATTAAAAAAACAAAAACAAAAAACAAACATCCATTCCTGCCGATCCTTCATCTCATATATACTTTTCCTTCTCAATCTAGTACAATAGGGCCTACTACTCAGAGCATGGGATAATCACACATACCCAAAAGTAATAAAAATGGGGATCCGCCCTTATATTTGCAAATCATCATCTTTGCCTGCAGGTGTCAGTGGGCACACTATTTTGTCCTTGGCTTTCAACAGGTTTTCAACAATTGTACTCTGTACTCATATAGTAGGCTTTCACTTTTTATCCTTGTAAGAGCTAGTCACCTCTTTGGTAATATCATGACCAGCTGTCATAATGTTACCAATATTTTGTCACAGCATATATATTAAACAGATCTAAAGCTTTAACATTATTGTATAGTAAATGGAGTAAGATAAATCGTATGCAGGTCTTCAAACTGGATATATGTCCTTTGCATTTATTGATACTATCCCAATAAATTCAAAGTTATTCCCTTTGTCAGCCAATTCTACTGAATCTGCCTCTAATGACTGCCCCCTCTGCTCCCATGTTTGTCTTGCAATACATTGTATAATTGTGTAAATCCCTATCCATTTGTTCTCAACAGAAGCTCAATCCTAATCAATAATATAGTGTTCATGTTCAGAAAAGATTTATGTAACCATCATTTGAGCATGTATATAATTGAATGCACTTCACTATCACTTAAGTCTATCAAAGTGTGTGATCTAGATTAACCACGTGGAATGGTCTGATTTAACAGCACAGCTGCCAACAGACAATTATGTGAGTACCACTAGAGAGGGCCTTTGGCTACGTCCACATGTTGGGAGCAAAAAAATCATATTTTGATTAGGTAGAAGTTGTGTGCTTCCACAAAAAACTGCTTGCCCTCCATCAGCTGTGATCATTTCGTTTATTTATCCAGCTGGCTGAGTTTGAACTTTCAGGGGCACACACTTGGCACTGGAATGCTATAAAAGTGCCTACATACCTAGATAATGTATGGTGTTTGTCTTTCTCTGGTAATAGCAAAGATGGGAGGACAGCAGCCATTAGTCTAGTTGGATTTTTAGGTCTGGCTAGACAAAGCAACTTTCATCTGACCTTTTAACCTGCACCAATATTATTCTACTGTTCTTTGCTTCTGCACAAATATATACGCTATTTACTTGTAATACTTAACATCACCATACAACACTCCTTTAAAGACAGACCTTTTGGCATTGTTTAACCAATGTGCTGTAAATCATGGCACATATGGAGAAGGACATTTTAAGCAATATTGTGAACTACTGTTGAAATATTTGATGTTAGGCATTTTGATATATATGTGTATTTACAATAAATATCCTAATCATACTGTTTATGCCAAAGGTAACGTATGATGAACATTATGTATATACAGAACCTGTGCCGTGCCGCCTGGGGAATGGAGGAGGGGCGGAGCCAGCCTCCTGAGATGCGCGTATAGCTCGCTGCTATCTCCCGCTGCGTGGGACGCGCCCGGGCAAACCCCGGGCCAAGGGTGGGCACGTCTTGCGCCCGTCATCGACTGTCAGAGGCGGGGCTGGGCCACCCCTCTTTCATCTTCGCTGCGGTTGGTAAGTTTACTGATTTTATTCAATATTGTTGGCGCCTGGAGATCCACTGGGAGAGAGACTGTGTTTAAACTGTGACTTTTTGCTGCCCTATGCTAGTGAGGTGCCATTGTTTTATAATGGGCAGGAAAAAGGGCCAGGTAACTGGAGCTATGAGTGGCAGGCAGGGTAGTGCACACACCACCTTGGACTCCTTTCTCGCTAGAGCTGTTGGGGTTGTGACCAAGGAACTTGATCTGGCGGAGAGGAGGCTATCTATGGAGATGGAGGATTGGTGTCATGCCCCTGTAGTTAGTGATTCCCGGAGGGCTTGGATGAGGAGGTGGCCTATCTTGGGAGTGACCAATGTGATGCTGCCGAGCATACCCATGTTGAGACAGTAGAGGATTTTGGTGATCCAGGGCCTTCGAGAAGAAGTAAAAGGCTCCTGTTGTCCTCGCCCCGGCTTGTCCCTTAGACAAATGCAGCCCCCCCAAGGAAGAAAAAGGCAATGAAGAAAATGATGCCCAAAACGAAAACATCTCTCTTGGAAATCCCTAAGGGGGTGAATAGTAGCCCTGAACTTTGCCAGCCTACGGGATGCAATGTAACCAATTTATTATTAAAGTTTAAGGAAATTATTGAAAGTATGTTATCTCCGGTTGTGGCGAAATTATTGGTTATAGAAAAAGCAATTTCCCGGCTATCTGAGCAAAGAAACCATGGGAGACAAGGTATGGGTGGTCATGTGGCCTGAGCTGTTTGCATCAACCAAGTGAGGACGCGACCTCGCAGGATGAAGCTACTGGGCTCTTGGTGCCTCTGGGGAAAATGCCACTGCAATTAGATAATCCTGAAAATTTTGGGACCCAAGTTGCCTGTGTTGAGACTGTGTCGGATTAATCTACTGCCCTGTCATTGGGCGGGAGGACCATAATTAAATCAAACAGTAGCAGGCAACCTGAACTTGAATCTGTGGCAGTTGGGGGGATCTGCCAACAGTTGGATGGGAAGAATACTCAGAATCTGCCGTTTACTTAGAAGTAGAAGGTCTCAGTTGGTCTGTTTGGAATTTCCACCGGCATTTGCCCCTTATGTGGTGGTGATGACGAATGTCCCTGTTCTGGCCCCTGGGTTTAATGAGTCTACGGCTCACTTAATAAATAAGACTGGCTATTGGTTAAGCAGCAATTGTGACTTTTCATGTAAGGATTTTAAGGACATTTTGTTTGTGAGAAGAATTGACTGGCTTGGGCCTAACAAAAAGGAGGGGAATGGGAATTGTATTATTATAAATGTTAGATACCCTGGTTTGGCTCAACGGCTTCTATCCACAAAGAGGCCAGATTTTTCAAGAGTAGGATCAATTGGTATGGCTCCCTTGGGTTATTTTTATAATCATATGCGAGTGGGTTTTGAGTCTTCTCTTGAACTTGGCAGGCATCCCCCCCTAGGTCAGAAAGCCCTGCAGACAATCAGCAGGAGAGCTGATAACTATAGAAATCCAGATTTGGAAGGGGTGGACTGACAATGCACTAAGACTTTGATTGTGCCGGATGGGGTGATTTCGCAGTGCAGTCTTATTTCTTGGAATATTGCAGGGTATGATGCCAAGCTGTCGGACCAGGCTTGGGTTAGGTGTTTGGCTAATTACGATATTATTATGCTCCAGGAAACATGGTCGGTTGGGTTGGCTGCTTGGGACGGGTACAATAGATTTGCAGTCCTGGCTGTGCAGTCCCTTGGAGGCTGTTCGAAAGGTGGCCTGGTTACACTAATCCGCTTTTCTAAGATAGTGGGGGCATTCCAAATCAACTGTAACCACTAGGGTATATTGCTTGAATGGGTGATTTTTTCTAACAATTTTAATGTTCTGTCGGTAAATTTTTACAATGCTGTGTGGGATGTGGGGTGCCAAATTGGGGCCCTCTTCTCCGTTCTTCAGGTGTTGAAGTGTAGAATGGAGGGGGTGGGGCTGGAATTCTGTGCCATTGTGTCAGGAGATTTTAATGCAAAACTGGGACGTCTTAGTACAGTGGTAAATCCTTTCAAGTGTGACTGGGAGGATTACTCGGCGGATGGCGTGCAGGATAACAGAGGTAGGGCTCTGATTAAGGAACTGAGGAAGATGGGCCTTCAGAATTTCTGTGATTTAGAAGTAGTGGATACCTGTCAACTCCCAATTTATGTGGGAAGAGGGTTTGGCCCCACAACTGATTATATTTTTGTGTCTCCACTACTAAAAGATCTGTTGATTGGTGGAGAGGTGCTAGGGGAGTGCATTAGTGACCATAATCCCCTCACAGTATGCTTCAAACTCCCAGGGGCTCTATGTAAATTAGGACGGGATGGTCCCGCATCGGTGAAGATAAGAGATCAGGGAAGGCGACTTGGTTGGAATCAGGTAGATCCCCAACAAGTTGCTGAAAGGATGGTGGGTGATAACCTACATTTGTTTATGGAAATACTTTTGGCTGATACCCCTAGCCCTAAGGAAGTTATGGATGCAATAACTAGTAAATATAGCAGTTGGAGATTGCTTACTTTCAACAGGTAGCCGCCCTAGTAAGCGCAGATGTGGGTGGTTTGATAAGGCCTGTTATGATGCTAGGGCAAACATGAAAACGGCCCTCAAGAAATACCCTAAAGACAGGACGCTTGTGAATGAAGCAAGGATTAAGTATAAAATTGCTTTGAGGGAGAGTAAGGTAAAACAGAAAGAAAAAGCTTGGAATGAGCCGGAGCGGGCCACATTCTTGAAGGATCCTGGGTTGTTCTGGAAGGTGGTGAATAGAGGTTCTTTTGCAACAGAAACATCGGAGGGCCTGGGTTGCAATATCGCCCCGGAGGCTTGGGTAAATTATTTTAGCAGAATTTTTGAGGGGATACCCCTAAGAAATAACCGGGAGAATGAGTATGAGGTGGCTCCTAACCTAGCGATCAGGTTCTCACTCCAGGAGGTTATTGATGCACTCCAGGGTAGTGCTAGTAATAAAGCCCCGGCCCGGATTCGATCCCCATGGATTTGTATAAATCCTGCCCTCAGTCATGGGCACCTATTCTTATAAATGTCCTTAATGCGGCAGTTACTGTGGGTATTTCTGCCTCTTGGAGGTTGGCTTGTATTATCCCAGTTTTTAAAAAGGGTGACCGGAATGATCCTAAGTCTTATCGCCCTATTTCCTTCCTTGATTCTTCTGCGAAGATTCTGGGGCGGATCATCTTAAGACGTATTGAGGCCTGGATGGTAGAAAATGAAATTCTTAGCTGGGACCAGTACAGATTCCATGAAGGGCTTGACACGCAGGAACAGTGCCTTAACTTATTGATGATGATTGGGAAATATACGCAAGCAAGGAAGGGCACCCTCTACCTTGCATTTATGGACCTTACTTGTGCCTTTGACAAGGTAAATCGGACTATACTGTGGGAGAGGCTTAATCGGTTAGGGTTGGATCCTAAAATTGTAGAGTTGCTCCAAGCGGATTTTAGGTCAATCTGCCCTAACAACAGAAACAACTAGGCACCGGGGATTTTATTTTGCGCCAATGTCACACAAGGGGAGCGACCTTGTAGGCAAGGGTTGCTCCCCGGGGAGGGGGGGCAGGGGGCAAATTTATTTTAGGCCAT
Organism: Pleurodeles waltl; assembly: GCF_031143425.1. Taxonomy (NCBI): domain Eukaryota; kingdom Metazoa; phylum Chordata; class Amphibia; order Caudata; family Salamandridae; genus Pleurodeles; species Pleurodeles waltl. Next base: position 468,170,775 of record NC_090437.1, read on the forward strand.
TTTGTTATTAGGCCGATCTGCCCCCGGGGGGGCAGAAACCTCTAGGCACCAGGGCTCATTTTTAATTTTTTGTTTTGCCTAATGGGTCGCTCCCCTGGGGGGCAAATTGTGTTTAGACCATTTCTGCCCCCCTTGGGAGCAAATCGGCCGATTTTAGATCAATCTGCCCCCAAGGGGGGCAGAAACAACTAGGCACCGGGGATCTTTTTTTTTGCGCCAATGTCATGCAGGGGGAGCGACCCCGTAGGCAAAGGTCGCTCCCCGGGGGATAGTGGGGGGGGGAAATTTATTTTAGGCCATTTCTGCCCCCCCCTGGGGCCGGCTGAGATAGAGGCCAAAATCCACAGGTAGGCACTTTGCATAAAACACCTCTGTTTTCTGTGAAAAAATTTGATGTGTCCACGTTTTGTTTTGGGCCATTTCCTTTCGTGGGCGCTAGGCCTACCCACACAAGTGAGGTACCATTTTTATCGAGACTTGGGGGAACGCTGGGTGGAAGGAAATTTGTGGCTCCTCTCAGATTCCAGAACTTTCTGTCACCGAAATGAGAGGAAAAAGTGTTTTTTGGTCAAATTTTGGGGTTTGCAAAGGATTCTGGGTAACAGAACCTGGTCAGAGCCCCACAAGTCACCCCATCTTGGATTCCCCGAGGTGTCTAGTTTAAAAAAATGCTCTGGTTTGCTAGGTTTCCCCAGGTGCCGACTGAGCTAGAGGCCAAAATCCACAGGTAGGCACTTTGCAAAAAAACACTTCTGTTTTCTGTGAAAAAATGTGATGTGTCCACGTTGTGTTTTGAGCCATTTCCTTTCGTGGGCGCTAGGCCTACCCACACAAGTGAGGTACCATTTTTATCGGGAGACTTGGGGGAATACAGAATAGCAAAACAAGTGTTATTGCCCCTTGTCTTTCTCTACATTTTTTCCTTCCAAATGTAAGGCAGTGTGTAAAAAAGACGTCTATTTGAGAAATGCCCTGTAGTTCACATGCTAGTATGGGCACCCCGGAATTCAGAGATGTGCAAATAACCACTGCTTCTCAACACCTTATCTTGTGGCCATTTTGGAAATACAAAGGTTTTCTTGATACCTATTTTTCACTTTTTATATTTCAGCAAATGAATTGATGTATACCCGGTATAGAATAAAAACCCATTGCAAGGTGCAGCTCATTTATTGGCTCTGGGTACCTAGAGTTCTTCATGAACCTACAAGCCCTATATATCCCTGCAACCAGAAGAGTCCAGCTGACCTAATGGTATATTGCTTTCAAAAATCTGACATCGCAGGAAAAAGTTACAGAGTAAAACGTGGAAAAAATGGCTGTTTTTTTACCTAAATTTCAATATCTTTTTATTTCAGCTGTTCTTTTCTGTAGGAAACACTTGTAGGATGTACACGAATGACCCCTTGCTGAATTCAGAATTTTATCTACTTTTCAGAAATGTTTAGCGTTCTGGGATCCAGCATTAGTTTCTCACCCATTTTGGTCACTAACTGGAAGGAGGCTGAAAGCACAAAAAATAGTAAAAATGGGGTATGTCCCAGTAAAATGTCAAAATTGTATTGAAAAATTGGATTTTCCAATTCAAGTCTGCCTGTTCCTGAAGGCTGGGAAGATGGTGATCTTGCCACCGCAAACCCTTTGTTGATGCCATTTTCAGGGAAAAAAACACGAGCTGCCTTCTGCAGCCCTTTTTTCCCATTTAAAAATAAAATAAAAAATGTCACTGTATTTTGGCTAATTTCTTGGTCTCCTTCAGAGGAACCCACAAAGTCTGGGTACCTCTAGAATCCCTAGGATGTTGGAAAAAAGGGACGCAAATTTGGCGTGGGTAGCTTATGTGAACAAAAAGTTATGAGGGCCTAAGCGCGAACTGCCCCAAATAGCCAAAAAAAGGCTTGGCACAGGAGGGGAAAAAGGCCTGTCAGCGAAGGGGTTAATGGTTGAATTATTTTCATACCGAATAAAGTCTTCTTCTTCTATGTATATATTGCTAAATTGATTAAAATGAGTTAATTAAGTTTGTTTGCTCTGAGGCTGAGAGATAAATTATTAAAAAATGACAACATATACATTACTGTGTGCACTTTTTAACATCAATCAGTTACAGTACTTTACATCACCGTGAATATTAATTGGAGTTATTAGCCATATACATCTCTTGAGGCCAATATTGTTGCTGTTTTATCCCCATCACTGAAATTGAGCAAGATGCCCTATCTGGTCACAACGCACGCCTTCACAACTTATAAAAATGTATCTGTGTTGTCGATTTCCGGCCCGAAATTAGCAGTACTTTAACCGATTTTTCTTAAAAGTAAGGATTCATGCACTCCTCTGCTTCTTATCATATTTCTCTCGATGGCTAAATTCACATCACATATTTTGAGATCTTTTGTAACTTCAGTAAAGAGCCCACTCATTGTATGAAATGTTCCAGATCTTTCCTACTGGTATCTGATATTGAGGAACAAAAAGGTCACAGGACATTTGTTACCTTGGCCAACGTTTTTTAGTATTCTGATCTGGTCACTTTTGACTCTATGCTCATAGTCTCTTCCCAAACTGGAACACTTCAATTCTGCCCCGATTGGCAATGAGATAAACCTCGAAGCATGCACATATAAGGGGGTTATTCTAACTTTGGAGGAGTGTTAATCCGTCCCAAAAGTGACGGTAAAGTGACGGATATACCACCAGCCGTATTACGAGTTCCATAGGATATAATGGACTCGTAATACGGCTGGTGGTAAATCCGTCACTTTTCCGTCACTTTTGGGACGGATTAACACCTCCTCCAAAGTTAGAATAACCCCCATATTGTTCACAACGTGACCATTACTTTTCCAAAATGGTCCATATTTATTAGAGAATTTTAACGGAAAAACATGTGTGATGTGGTTGCACGTCTACGCATGTTTATACAAGCCTCCTACTGTAGATAGGACCATTTTAACATAATACACTTAGGGCATGATTACAACTTTGGAGGAGGTGTTAATCCGTCCCAAATGTGACGGATATACCACCAGCCGTATTACGAGTTCCATAGGATATAATGGACTCGTAATACGGCTGGTGGTATATCCATCACTTTACCATCACTTTTGGGACGGATTAACACCTCCTCCAAAGTTGTAATCAGGCCCTTAGTCACGGGCATTTCTGATATTGCTAGGTTGATGAACGGGCACTCCATTGTGTGATATGCCACAGATGTGGCTGGCACCTATTCACTTCCATGAAGCAATCCGCCTTTTTTTTAATTTTATTTTTTTTAAGACATATCACAGGAAATAATACTGGTTGCCCCAACTGGCTAACTGCTTGGAGTAAGCAATCTAATGGTTGCTTGCATGCAACTGCGTCACAGTGACTGCCCCAAGTATTATGCCACCTCCTCACTTGCTCTATAAAATGGACACTGTGAGAGAAATGAAGGGATGAGAACACCATGGGCATATTGTGAATAGGTGCTAGTTCGTTCCTTGCAGACAGTTGCTAGGCTTACAAGTGAAGTAAAGATGCATGTCAGGCTGAATTAACTCCCTAGTAACTAAATGCAGGTCAGACTGCTTTCATTTGTAAGTATAGCAGCTATAATGCGCCATGCATAAACCATAGAAACAGGAAGTCATACATACACAGTGCCTTTTATTTGGCACACATTTACATCGCCTTTAAAGCAATAATCATCAGAGTGATAGGTCACTGTAGACACTTTTGTAAATAAATACTCATTTGCTACAATAACTGGTATAGAGTGCTTGTAGTGACAGAATATGTTTTTCTTGTGCCACAAAAGCAGAACTCTAAAGTCTTTGTAAGCATTTGTCAATAACTACCCGGCATTCACAAAAAATGAGTATTTCTATTCTAAGAAAACCTTCTATCTGGTGGAAGGTCATCCTATGTGCCAGTTGAGTGATATTCACCCTTTTATCCAACGATAGGGGGAAGTCCCGGTAAATCAAATGGTCAGTAGTGCCAGGGATAGCACTATACTAGAGCAACACTAAGAGGGTCATTCTGACCCTGGCGGCCGGTGGCCGCCAGGGCCACCGACCACGGGAGCACCGCCGACAGGCTGGCGGTGCTCCAATGAGCATTCTGACCGCGGCGGTTCAGCCGCGGTCAGAAGCGGAAAGTCAGCGGTCTCCCGCTGACTTTCCGCTGCTCATTGGAATCCTCCATGGCTGCGGAGCGTGCTCCGCAGCCATGAGGATTCTGACCCCCCCTACCGCCATCCAGTTCATGGCGGGAAAGCCGCCATGAACAGGATGGCGGTAGGGGGGGTCGCGGGGCCCCTGGGGGCCCCTGCCGTGCCCATGCCAATGGCATGGGCACGGCAGGGGCCCCCGTAAGAGGGCCCCAAAATGTATTTCACTGTCTGCCTTGCAGACAGTGAAATACGCGACGGGTGCAGTAGCACCCGTCGCACCTTCCCACTCCGCCGGCTCGATTACGAGCCGGCATCCTCGTGGGAAGGTCGTTTTCCCCTGGGCTGGCGGGCGGTTTAACTGGAACCGCCCGCCAGCCCAGGGGAAAACTCGTAATACCCGCCGCGGTCTTTTGACTGCGGCGCGGTAATTTGGAGGGCGCGATCCTGGCGGGCGGCCTCCGCCGCCCGCCAGGGTCATAATGAGGCCCTAAATATCTGGCTTACATCACCACATCAACAGGGTGTCAGATTGCTACAAAAGGCTTAAAATATGGTCCTTTTCTGGGTAGTGCAAAATGAGAATAGGTCTATTTGCCTGATGTTTTAAAAACCCTTGCACTGGAGGGGATCGCTGTCAGTTCTTTAGTAAAGATAAGTAGGACTGCCTGCCATAATTAGAGATTCATGCCTCACTGGCAGAGATCTCTGTAAAAAAGGTGCAACCTTTGGTTTTGGAGAAGAGCAAATTTAGGGGGTCATTCTGACCCTGGCAGTCATTGACCGCCAGGGTCAACGACCACGAGAGCACCACCAACAGGCTGGAGGTGCTCTCAAGGGCATTCTGACCGCGGCGGTTTGGCCGCGGTCAGAAAGGGAAAACCGGCGGTCTCCCGCCGGTTTTCCGCTGCCCTCAGGAATCCTCGATGGCGGCGCAGCTTGCTGCGCCGCCATGGGGATTCCGACACCCCATACCGCCATCCTGTTCCTGGCGGTTCGCCTGCCAGGAACAGGATGGCGGTATGGGCTGTTGTGGGGCCCCTGGGGGCCCCTGCAGTGCCCATGCCAATAGCATGGGCACTGCAGGGGCCCCCGTAAGAGGGCCCCACAAAGAATTTCAGTGTCTGCTTAGCAGACACTGAAATTTGCGACGGGTGCAACTGCACCCGTCGCACCTTCCCACTCCGCCGGCTCCATTCGGAGCCAGCTTCCTCGTGGGAAGGGGTTTCCCGCTGGGCTGGCGGGCGGCCTTCTGGCGGTCGCCCGCCAGCCCAGCGGGAAACACAGAATCACCGCGGCAGTCTTCAGACCGCGGAGCGGTGTTCTGTCGGGGGAACTCTGGCGGGCGGCCTCCGCCGCCCGCCAGAGTTAGAATGACCCCCTTAGACTCTATCCTTTATATGGTCTCATTGTGCAGAATACGTATTTACATTTGGCTTTTATTTACTGTGCGTCTTAATATTAATAATGTGGATGGATGATATAAAACATTAATGTAAAGTAATCACTGAAAACTGAAGTTTTGTAAAAGTGCATACCAAAGTTCATAGTAAAGCACTTACATAATTATTTTTCACATTTGATATTTACACCTTAAGCTGAATTTATTGAGGTAAAATGTTTTCTTCTTCACATTTATGCTTATTCTGAAAGTTAAAAACTGCATATATAACCATGTATTTGCAATGCACATTAAATTGTCTAGATAAAGTCAGGCTAACTTAACTTACCAACGGCGTTAATTCTGAAATGTGTTTTGCTTGGATAGTGTGTTCTCTTTCTTTGAAGGTGCATTTTAAGGCTTTGTTAGCTAGTGGACAGGAGTATTGTCTTATGTATGAGAAGATCTAATGAGCGGCCAAAGTCTTGTGTTCATCGTGTACCAGGAACATGGGATGTTCAAGGTCACAGTAACTGTTCGGGTTCTGTGGGATGACAAATGTAGATGGTGTTGTGAATGCAGACGATGGATGTGAAGCTGATTAGTCCTTGGATAAAAAGAAGATAGCATTCACGTTGAAAGTGCTGTTTTAATTCATGCTTATGATGTTAGAAGATAAGCAGACTTCTTAAGACTTTGAGGGGTACATACCTCTCTGCTTTCTTTTAGTTTTGAAAGTGCAAAGCTTCATGCTAAACATTTATTCCCTTTTTCCTCGTGGACTTGTACCAAAGTCTTTGCTATGCTGACGCCTTCTCACATTTCCGAAATTATTTTGAGACTCCTTTTTGAACCAATCCCCATATTTTACCTTAGAAATCATTCTCATATTTTATTTAGACCCTAGATTCGATTACTTTAAAATTAATTCATGTTTATAAGAGAGGACTGAGGTTCCCTTGTAGAGAATTCCTTTTTTATTTTTAGTCTGCATTGCAGTGGTTCTTCTTATTCTATGCTATACACTAATGAGACAAACTTCATTACAATATCTCAGCTTTCCTTTTATTTTCTTGTATCTTTGTAACATCCTTTTGACATGCATATTGATTGAACTAATGGTTAATTGGCAATAACATTTTAACCTTAGCTATAGATTCTTGGTCCTTATGGGCTTCACAGGAAACTAAATTGCTTGACATTAGTGATTCCCTCGATGTCTACGTCAACATAAAAAAGTCAGATTCGTTGAGGGATTTTAAATCACACTCCTGTGCGCTCTCAGTTTGCTGGGTGCGCTTTCATCCCATTTATATTTCAAGTGGGCTGTCATGTTTTTCTTGGGTCACTTGGCATGATCCCTGGTTTTTTACAATAAATCTACAAAGCAGGGCCTTTTTGCTGAAAAAGCAAAATACAAATATCCCTGACAAGCAGAGAATTTTCTTCTTGCATGTCCGAGATACTTTCACAATTTTCTCTGCCGGAAGGAAAAATCAGGTGACAATTAGATCTGTCTTAAAGTGAGCAGCTGCCATTGTGGCACAGCAGTACATTGGTGGATGCACAACTGGGCCAAGTGTCTCTAATGAGACAGCCTGCTAAGACTCCCAATGCTCCCCAAACTTAAAATTAGTTGGAGGAATCACAGGTTTGATGGGGCAAGAGAACTGCCAACTTATGGCAGTGCTCCTGTCTCCTCAAACTTTATACAAGGCCTAGACTTTTCTACTTTTTCGGCCTCCTACTTACTTTAAACATAAGGCATTTCCTACTGGATATCTGAGAGCAGGCATCCTGCAAACAGCAGTGATCATTGATGTACCGCTTTCACATCAAAGCCACGCTTTGTTCTAGCCTAACTAGGATGAACAAGCCAAAGGAGACTTTTGAGAATGACCTTCCATTGTAGTGATAACGAATACATTGTCAGCAGCAGGAGGAACATGCTTTACACTAAATACATATAATATGAAAATATTGATGATTTATTAAAAATGAAAACATGATACGAAAATATATCACACAATAACACAATAAAGTTTTCAAGCTCATGTGCTAGTGTAGTTCCCATTCCATCCGTTCGCATTTAATCTACTTACATTGATTTTTAGGGCAATCAGTTTTTAAGACTGTCATGGATTATTACATCTTTCTGAAGCTTTTAATTTCAATAAAAAAGTCCACTGTCCAACAAAAATCGAGACGTGTATGTACAAATGACTTTCTCAAACACACAGATGTATCAGAAGAAATTTGCAGGAGTAAGCAGAGTTGCAGCATTTAACCGCAAATACCAAATGAGCTTTGAAGCAAATAATCAGAAAAAACCAGTGTAACACAATAAAATATAAAAACGCTGCTGCATATAATGCAATCTTCTGCTCATGTTATGGTGTGTCGTCGAAGGCCCCAGTCTCCTGTCCGAGGGTTCAATATTTTCTTCATTTATCACAAGTTATTACATCTAAAAGGGATAAAAACCAGGCTTTCTTTTTCTGAAACAGGAAAACAAACACAGGAATAAATTAAAAATGCATATATCATAACGTTAATCATGTTTAACTGTGTTTGATCATAAAAGACGAGACAACATTATAAAACTTTCCAAAGCCTTGTACTTTTAGACACTTTCTGCCCATGGTTCTGAAGCTAAGTTTCATTTTTACTACCTAAAAGCGTGTTTGTGATGTCATGGTAACACCAAATGCTCTTATAGTAAAAACATGAAATATTAGTTTCTTGTGCTTAGCAGCAAGAATTCTAAAATGAAAGACTCATATTCAAAACTCTTGTCAAATACATATAGAAATGTGGCAATTCATCTAATCCTTGGTTAGATTTGTTTCTTCATATGTATCCAAAAAATGTCATGCAGTAGTATTTATACTACCACGCACAGTACAACTTAAGTAGCGGTACTCCCAGAGGTGATAAATCATGTACAAAACGAACATGGCTCCGCACCAGCCCTGAAACTGGGGATCAAATTAATTCATAATTTTGCCAAGGTGTCCTCCATTATTTTAAGAATATTTGTGGGGAAGCATAAGTACTCGCTATACATCAGAGATTGGAAGATATTCAGCCACAGGATCAGGAACGAGAGCTACCAGAATCATAGCTGAGACCTACAACTCTGTGGGCCTTGACACCTTAGGAACATAGGCAGTAAAAGTGCATATTAAAAGCAGAGGTGAAACTGAGGGTACTATTAAAGTGAACTCTGCACCTGAAGGTAGAAAGAAGCAGAAGGGGAGGGAGAGAAGGGAAAAATGCACCGGATCTCTCACAGAGCAGGAGTTCGGCAGGGGTAGTTACAATCTGAGGGACAGTGAAAAGATTAAAAAGCTGGATTGGTATAATTATTCTAATAACCATTCTTGATGCTCAAAATGTTGCAGGCCCTATGGGATTTCCTTAACTTTGGACAAGCTTACTTGCCACATTGTGCTGAAGGAGTTAAACTACTGTACAATTTAATAACTCCCACATTCTTTTCAAAGCTTTGGATGGAAGAATATACAAATTTGCGTGCTCTCTAGGCAGACATGCTATAATCAAAATATTTGCACACTAAGGACAAGAAGATCGGCCTAGTTTAGTGAATTGTACCCAGCACCTCAGGTTGCACCTATGTGATTTCGAATGAAGGCAGACAATTACCATAGCATGCAAATCACATTTATACTCAAATTCAGGATCACATTTTGCATCCATTGAGAAAATGGTTGCAGCTGTACATACAGGCATTTTAAAAGAGCATTTTTTGGAGACGGGAGAACAAACTATTGTTGGTTCCCGTGCACCTGCCCAAAGCATCCACCAAAGGCAGCATTCCAAATGCTCGAGCACTACACCCACGTGGATTCAACTTGCATTATCATTAAACACACTAAATGTGCAGTTTCAATATAAGCCTACACTAATGGCACACAAATGTCACCAATATGAACAGAAAGTGCCCATGACTTCAGTAACATTACCCATTGAGAGCTATGAGAGCATGAGGTATACAGACAGCTCTGCAAAACCAGCTGTTGGGACAAAACAGAACTACTCAGCATCCTGTGTAGCAGCAAATACTCATACACCCTTCGTTCAAATAACATTCTGATGATGTTCTTACCCAGAGTGGGAGATAGAGTGAGATCTAATTTTCTGTCTAAATTACATTTAATTAGGGTAGTTCATAAGGGTATGACATATGCACATGCTGAGATAAGGTCCACAGTTTCAATGCCACAACAATGGTACCTGTGGTAAGGTTTACTAAAAGAATCTAACACATATGTGTGGCCATGTGATATTTGCCAGTAAATAAAATATTCCCACATTAAACGACCAGAGTAGACCCCTTTATTGATCTCCAATCAATCAATTCAAATTTTGTATAAGGAGTTGCAGTCCCTTATAATCTGATAACTGCTTTAAATGCAATCTATTTGTGATACGTTCATTTCTTCCATTCCTATAAGTGTGGGCTGAGAGATCTGCAGGTGCACAAACTGGATTTACTCCATTTGGTAGCCACAGGGTTAGTTCACATGTTCCATTTGGACAATGGCCCACAGTTCGTCTCGAAGGCTTATAAATATGAAATGGGTTCAGTGGCAACATTTCTGCAATTCATCCACACAAAAGTAACTCAAATCATTTAATACATTGCACTAACTACTTCTTGTTTGATTATCAGCAGCTGAAATGTCCTACTTCTTAAGGTTTCCTGGAACAGACACAAGATATATAGATGATATGTGCGCAGAGGTGATGCATATTATGAAAACGGGTCCCGGTTTGATTTGCCACCATGTTTCTCCCTTGTCTTTCACTCATAATCAGCTAGATTAATCAGTGATCATATTGTTTTATAAATACCAAGATGTGACCCCTAGTGTTAGAGTTTCTTTGCTCCAGAAGTATCCAGAAAGAAGACAGATTCCAGACTGCTCTTTGCTGTCCCTCTTGGACTGAGGTTTAACATAGATATGACACAGAAGCTGAGTGCAGCTGAGCTCCGCTGCCAGAGCACATATTTAGAACAGCCAATCTCTACTCCTACTTCCTGCTCCAGCTGAGAGTGATATGCAGGGCACACTGTGTTCAGGTATGCAGGGCGACCATCCAAATATTCCCCCACTAGGCACACTTAGTTAATTTCATGCTCTCAGGGCAGTGATAAGAGTTTGGTGCAGGAGTTATGGAAATATTTCTGAGAAGCATGGTAGAAAATGTTAATATTTCTATTAAACCGGAGATTAGTAATATGTTCTGTATGTATTAAGGTCACAATGCATATACTAAGTAGCAGGTTATGACAATAAATATTTTTCAATACACGTGTTATTATTAGTACAGATGCTTGAGTGTAAATTTCTAAGTAACTTTCTAAGTATAAAAAGTGTGTTTTCCCAATTACCACTGCATCCCTGAAAAGAAAGGGACTGCTTGTTTACCAGAAAGCACCTCTCCCTTGTAAGATGGGGGACAGCATGCGTCTGCAGTTGACCAGATTTGTCTTCCTCATATATAGCACATTGAACTAGACGAGGTCCTTGTGCCATAGGGGCAAGGTATATAAACCTGCATACTAAGGGTATACCCCCTAATATGCATAACAGAATTACTGATACCAGGAGAGCAGGGAAATATTCTAAATATTCTATCTATATGGGGAATCACATTTGAGAATCAATATTTCCCTTCTAATTCTGGCAGATTTTCACTGGTGTGTCTACGAGACATTGCCTGCTTATAGAAGGCAAAACCTTTGAAGGAAAAACTCCCAATAATTAGTTTTCCTTTAGGATTTGTGATTGTTTTTGGCAGTTAAGTTCACATACCAGCACCATTGGAACGTCCTCTCCTCGGGAAATGAGTATCTAAATAAACATATTTGTAAAGTTATTCTTTCTTTTTAACCCCTTCACTGCCAGGCCCTTTCTCTCTCAGGTGCCAGGCCTTTTTTGGCTACTTGGGGCAGTTTCATTTAGGCCTTCATTACTTTTTGTCCACATCACCTAACCAAGCTAAATTTGCGTCCTTTTTTCCAATATCCTAGGGATTCTAGAGGTACCCAGAGTTTGTGGGTTTCCCTGGAGGAGGAGACCCAGAAATTAGCCAAAATACCTAAAAAACGTTTGTTTTGTTTTTTAAATGGGGAAGAAGGGCTGCAGGAGAAAGCTTGTGGGTTTTTCTCTGAAAATGGCATCAACAAATGGTTTGTGGTGCAAAAATCACCATATTCCCAGCTTTCAGGTACAGGCAGACTTGAATCAGAAAAACCCATTTTTCAACACAATTTTGGCATTTTACTGGGACGCACCACATTTTTACTATTTTTTGTGCTTTCAGCTTCCAGTTAGTGACAGAAATTGGGTGTGAAACCAATGCTGGAACCTGGACAGCTAAACATTTCTGAAAAGTAGACGGAATTCTGAATTCAGCTAGGGGGTCATTTGTGTAGATCCTTCGAGGTTTTCCTACAAAAAGGGCGATTTCAGTCCATGTTTTCTTCTTAGCTATGGCAGATTTTTTAAAGCAATATACTGTTACGTCTGCTGGACTTTTCTGGTTGTGATGATATATAGGGCTTGTAGGTTCATCAAGAGCCCTAGGTACCCAGAGCCAATAAAGGAGCTGCACCTTTCAATGGTTTTTAATTGTATACCAGGTATACAGTAATTCATTTGGTGAAATATAAAGAGTGAAAAATAGGAAACCTTTGTTTTTGAAAAATGGGCACAATATAAGGTGTTGAAAAGCAGTGGTTATTTGCACATCTCTGAATTCCGGGTTCCCCAGATTAGCATAAGAAAGACAAGAGATAATAACACTTGTTCTTCTATTTTGTGTTCCCCCAAGTCTCCCGATTAAAACGGTACCTCACTTGCATGTGTAGGCCTAATGGCTGTGACAGGAAACGCAATATGGACACATCACATTTTTACATTGAAATCTGATGTGTTTTTGGAAAGTACCTAGCTGTGGATTTTGGCCTCTAGCCCAGACTCACCTATGGAAGCCTACCAAACCTGTGCATTTTTTTAAACTAGACACCTAGGGGTATCCAGCATAGGGTGACTTGGTGGTCTCTCACCTGGTTCTGTTACCCAGAATCCTTTGCAAACCTCAGATTTTGACAAACAAAAAAACACTTTTTCTTACATTTCGGTGGTAGAAAGTTCTAGAATCTGAGAGGAGCCACAAATATCCTTCCACCCAGCATTCCTGCAAGTCTCCCAATAGCAATGGTACCTCACTTGTGTGGGTAGGCCAAGTGCCCATGACAGGAAATGCCCCAAAACACAATGTGGACACATCACATTTTCACAAAGAAAACTGCCCTGTTTTTTTGCAAAGTACCTAGCTGTGGAGTTTGGCCTCTAGCTCAGCCAGCACATAGGGAAACCTAGCAAACCTATACATTTCTTAAAACTAGACAGGAACACAGAATGGGGTGACTTGTGGGGATCTCATCAGGTTCTGTTATCCGGAATCCTTTGCAAACCTCAACATTTGGCAAAAAAACACTTTTTCCCCACATTTCGGTGATAGAATGTTCTGGAATCTAAGAGGAGCCACAAATGTTATTCACCCCAGCATTTACCCAAGTCCTCAATAAAAGTGGTACCTCACTTTTGTGGGTAGGTTTAGTGTCCATGACAGGAAGTGCCCCAAAACACAACGTGGACACATCACATTTTCCCAAAGAAACCTGACCTGTTTTTTGGAAACTGCCTAGCTGTGGATTTTGGCCTCTAGCTCATCCGGCACCTAGGAAAACCTAGCAAACCTGAACATTTCTGAAAACTAGACACCTAGGGGAACCCAGGATGGGGTAACTTGTGGCACTCTCACCAGGTTCTCTTACCCAGAATCCTAGCAAACCTCAAAATGTTGCAAAAAAACACTTTTTCCTCACATTTCGGTGTTGCAAAGTTCTGGAATCTGAGGGGAGGCACAAACCTCCTTCTACCCAGCATTCCCCCAGGTCTCACAATAAAAATAGTGCCACACTTGTGTGGGTAGGCCTAGTGTGCCGACAGGAAATGTCCCAAAACACTATGTGGACACATCAAAATGATCACATACAACGATCAAATACAAAACTACATGTTTTTGCGGGGGGCACCTGCGTTCTTGGTCCTGGGCTCAGCAGGCATCTAGGGAAACCTACCAAACCCATACATTTCTGAAAACTAGACACCTGAGGGAGTCCACGGAAGTGTGACATACATGGATCCCTGTGTGTTTTCTTTCAATCAAATTTTTTGCAAATTTCTGTGTGGGATCACCGCTCCTCTCAGTCTCCCGATAAAAATGGTACCTCACTTGTGTAGATGGACCAAGTGCCTGTGACCGGGAAGAGCCAAAAACATGTTGAAAATGAGGGGGAACCAAAGCAGTTCCAAAAGGGCATTTTGAAAAAACATTTTTAGGTTGACAAGTGGGACAGAATTGTGATCAGTATAGATGTGACAATGCTGGGTGGTAGGAATTTTGTGGATTCCTGCAGATTCCAGAAGATTCCATCCCACAAATTTCTGATTTCAAGCAAAGTTGGAGGTTTGCAGGGCACTGCGGGTAAGAAAATGGTGTGGGGTGCACGTGAAGCACACCACCCAGGACTCACCAAGATGTTTAATTTTCAGATGTGTCTAGGTCTCGTAGATTTTTTCTACATGGCAGCGTCCCAAAGTCCAAAAGTGCAGCCCTCATCATTCTAAGTGGGATGCTTTTGAGAGTTAGACAAGCTCTCAGGGCCCAAATGTAAAACCAAAACCCAAAATAATCAAATGCCCTCTTGCTTGCCATTGAGATAAGATCTTTTAGTGTGCAGGGGAGAGCAGAAAGACTGTTACCCCCTTTAGCTTGGGTGGGTGCAAAACCATGCCCATACTGGCTGGTAGCCACCAGCCCACTGTTTTTTTTTAATTCCCTGGCATCTAGTAGGCTTTCTGTGCCCCCCGGGAAGTGGATCAGGGGTAGTTGCCCCATCTGCCCACCGGTGGGCAGAACAACTTTGTCCCCATTTATTTGGGGTATGGGTATGGCTATACCCTCACCCTCTTTCTTTGAAAACAAATTTTCCATGGTCTCTGCTGGGCTTTCTGCCCTCCTTGGGGGCAGATGGGCCTTACACAAATAGGCCAATCTGCCCCCAAGGGGGGCAGAAATGGCCAACAGTAACATGCCCCCATGGGGAGGGATCCCTGCTCAAGGGTCTGCCCCCCCAAACAAAACACACACACCAATCCCTGGTGCCTAAATGGTTCCCCCCCCCCCTCCACCACCCGGGGCAGATCAGGCTAATAGAAATAGGTCGATCTGCCCCAAGGAGGGCAGAAATGACCTAAAATAAATTTGCCCCCAAGGGGTGTGACCCTTACCTAAGGGGTCCCTCCCCACATGTAAACAATACTTTTTTTTTTAAATGGTCCCTGGCATCTAGAGATTTCTTCGCCCAGGGGTGACAGAAAAGGCCTTAAAAAAATGCCCCCAAGGAGAGTGATCCTTGTCAAAGGGGTCGCTCCCCTTCATTGTTTATAATAAAAAAACATCCCTGGTGTCTAGTGGGCATTTCTGCAGCCCGATCGCTTCACAATCAGGCTGAAGAAATGCTCAGAGACACATCAAAGGAAAGGAAAGGCCTCTCTGCCGGCCCCCACCCCCGATCGGAAGAGAAATGAAAGCATTTCTCTTCTGATCGCGTTGCAACCTTTGATGAGGTCAGCCCACAATCGAATCGCACGCTGACGTCATCAGATGTCACTGGGGGGGTAAGAAGGGGAAGCAAGCTAGCGCTTCCACCGAGGGCTGGTACAAGAACATAATGGTTACATCTGTGGCGCCTCAGCGTTGCACCACCGGACGTAACCATCACATCCTTGATGTTCAAAGGGTTAAAACAGTACTAAACAATGCATGTTAAAGTGAAATACAAAATTTAATTTAAAATGTGTGTTATTTTTCCCTTAGGATTGGGTTATTTTCAGTGCTATATGTATGACTTCATTTTCTAAATTAAAAATATTACATTATTTTTGTGTTAGTATCAGATGATCCTCCAGTCATTTGGAATACATATATTTCAATATTAAAGTTTATCAGTTTAATATGATGACTGTAATTCAAGAACCCTTGTCTACTATACGAAGGAAGGGTGACTCTTGTAATGGGATCATGATTTTTAAGAATGTGAATGTCTTTAGCATATTGTCCTATATTTGATTTTATCAAGCAGGTACATTTGCCTTAAAAGCATCATCTTTGTGACTGCCAATAATGTTTAGTCTAGTAATAGTGGTGCAAAACTGCTTGTACAGTCCAGGAGATCTGCATAATGGCTTTTGCTTTTACGTATTGACATTACATTTCTGGAGATACACAAAGTTACACATAATTATGTCAGATGCAAAACCAACATTTTGAGCTATATTGTATTGTATTTGGATGCCAGGATGTTATTCATGCTAAACATAGCCCAAAAAACACAAGAGCCACAAACAGCAAAATTTGCTGTATGATTGTGTGTGGTGTTCCTGTGTGCTCATGCTAATTTTTTTTCTGCAAATTGCAAGTACTTATGTGATGTAGCATAATATTGGAAGTTCTGGCAATTCACATAATAAGCATAAATCAAAATTACCAATATCATGTGAGCTTATGCCCGCATAATGGAAATTTCACCTGAGCCTATTACAGTCCCACTACTGTGAACACTATAATGCTTCAATCCCCAACCTGTGGAGGAAGGGGAAAAACCTGTGTTACCTCTCTCTTCCTTTTACCTTACTAAATAAAGTGAGGAAATTACACGAGAAAGGCAGGAGGGTATGGGCTCCCCGCTACCTTCCTTCATGGTCTTTGCACTTATCTGTCACTATTGGGGCCATCGACACCAACGTCTGCAGAAAGTTGTCAAGTGCCAAGGACTTTCTTAAACTTCCTCATACTCATCCAGAGTTGGTTTCAATAAATGATACAATCCCTTACCTCATCAAGATTCAATTATACCAGTTGTCTAATTGCAAGAGTTCCTAAACTATACCTGGTCCCTCTGGTCCCTCTGAAGGCAAAATAATCATGCACATTGAAAGTTAGACACTGGTATGAGGAAAAGTCACCATCCCTCTTCTGATGGCTCAAATATGGCTTTCTATTGAGGAAAAGAGTACCATCAAATTAGAATGATCTATATTGTGCCATAAGCTAATTTTCCTTCATTTTCTCTACACCCATCATATTGTTATCCTGTTATTATTCAGAAAAAAGTGACCTTTCTTTTATCAGAATTAGCTACTGTTTTGTTTTTGGAGGCACTAATACAAATTCTGCCCCCTAAATAACTTTGTAGTTCACAATACATACTTATTTTGATTTACCCCGACAGTGGATGTGATAGAAAAGAGGATAACAGCCTTTACTTTGAATGAAGCCTGTGGGAGTGACGTAGTATCTCTCCAACTCTACACTGGTTCATTTGTAATGAGTAAGGAGCTGAGACTCCAACTGAGAAGTCTTAAACTTTCACCACTAAACTTTATTTTTTGTATAGGTGATGTTTTGTCATATCTAAGAGCAACTTAATTTTCTCAGTGAAGACAGATGTTTGTGTTGTGTTTTAGAAAGCCTTACCTTGAGCAGTCTGGCCCACTCCATGCAGGTGGACAGTGACAGCGATTGGGCCTTATGCATTTTCCACCATTTAAGCAAGGATACTGGCAAACAGCTGTAGGAAAATAATTACAGATTAGAAATTTATAAAATTTATGTATGTAGGTTGAGAAAATATTTGTAGAAACTCCTCCTTCTGCTCCTGTTCTACTGTTACATGAGTCTATGAACAACATCTGCTTGTCTCACAACAGTAGCAGTATAAAAAAACATTGTAGCTACTTCACATCCTGTAACGTTAGAGGCCTTCCATATAAGCACTGTCATAGTTAAATAATGACCCTGAATACCATTTTCAATCTGTGAAGGTGCTTTGTTGTAACACAAAAGATGGCCTACATGGGTATATAACCACAGGATTTAGGAAACATTTTTTCTATATCAGGATACACCATAAATGTTTGAATGTACTTCTGCTCCAGGTCTACACAGATTTGTAAAAGGAGCATCCATGCTCATTAGAAGGGAGAGCTTTTACTTGAATGGCATTAGGCAGAGGACATACAAAAGAAGCACCATTGCCACCCCTTCATGCTGCCATTGGTTAGAGTGGGCGAATGTAGCAGTCTTGTGTGTTGAGCAGTCTAGGGTAGAAAAGTTGTGGGATAATTAGTGCCATTAGGTGAAATGTATTTTTGCCAGCCATCTTCACCATCAATATTTCCATATTTTCTACTTCCAGTGAATAAATGGTGACTGAGTGTTGCGGTAGAGGTAGTTAGGATGAAACATTTCATATTCTATTTGTGTTCTCAGCTCCCGCCTATCATATCCTTACCATTCCCAGTATAGAACTCTGTGAAAACCACTGAACTGAGAGGGAGAGGAAAATGGGTCTACAGAGATTATAAAATTGTGAAACATTTTACTCATATAAGGAAACTTTCATCTCATGATAAGGCAAGTCTTGGGTTTCCTTGGTGGAAAACATTTCCTTTCTGTGTGGCTGTCTAGAATTCACAGCCTAAAAAGTGTCACTGCAATCTTTTCTGTGCATTGCCAGCCAGAGTTAAGGCAGAGTAAAGTTTTCACAATCGGTGCATGGTTTTGAAGTGTTCCCAAATAACTGGCCTACTTGTAGCATATGGAGTTTCTTGCACTTCCTTTGTTTATGCGCTTGTGTAGATTTCAATCACGAGTGTCAGTTGGCACCAGTAACTTATGAACAACCTGCATAAGAGTACATTTGTTGCTTAGCTTTTTATTGCAACATCAAGCACTATTACGTAGTGTGTATTTTGTATGCATGAAAGTACTTTGCTTATGTGCCCTCTCGGGTAACTCAACATAAATGACACTTGCTTAGTTTTTCTGCAAATTTCCTGCAACTAATTTACAATATCACAATCTCTCCTCCTTCCTCTGAAAGTACACCTATGCAACCTAACAATACCTAACCTCCTCTAACTCCTCTATTAATCTCACCAACAATGGGCTTCAACTCACATACCCCCCCACTAATGATCGCAACTGACCCCCCCATTAATTTAGTCCACAGTTAAATTAGTCTCTTATAAAGAAACTGGAAACTGGAATAACTGCTTGAGACCACAGGACTAATCCCAATAACTAACAGTAACCAATACTGGACTAACCACTAACCTTGGTGTCAGGAGAAGCATGCTGCCTGACATAAAGCACTTCAGTGCCCTGTCAGGGGTAGTATGCACTATATAAATGTAATTACAATCATGATCATAATAAGAAATGCTTACAAAAGTCCAGATTTTCTTTTGTAAGTAGCATTCCAACTAAATATGAGTGATTTAGTATGTTTTTTGTACTTTTTGTGAAACAAATTACATTAATTTTCTCAGTCTAATCACAATGGGCAAGATCTGGCTTGATTCCTGTTGCTTCTGTAGTCCCAAAGTATTTACTGATTCTAGGATATTTGTTAAAAAACTTTCTAAAGATCTTTTCCAGACAGCAGTGAATGACCAAATCACTTTTTAATGTCTGCTCCTTACAGAAATAGACACAAAAGTCAGCTGTGCTAAGAAATCTTCAGAAATTGCCCACTGAAAAGATAGGACACTCTTGCTGCTTCTTCACTGGATTTGGCTTAAATTTATGAGCGGTTTATCTGCTCTATCAGTAGCTGGACCATATAATTGACTAGAGTTAGGCAGAATAAGAGGCTACAACAGAAGAGCATATTTGTTAAGCCTCGGTGCTCTGATAGAGTGGGGAAAGAAACGTCCTTATTTGTTGATCAAATTCTAATTATATTATGTGAGGGATGTGGAGGGGGAGTGGTAGGTTTTAAGGACCAACGTGAGTCATGTTAGCTCTCTTGGTAAAAAAATCATTTTGCCATTACTCCCCTTACAATTGGGAGATATTTGGTGATGCTATGGGAAGTTAGTGCTTGCGGTTTTCTAGGTGGCTGCTTTGAATTGTCTTTTCTAAGTACTGTCCCAAAGGTCCACATTGGCAGAACCTAAATCCACTCTCACTTTTCTTTTGCTGCATTTCTGCCTACCACTGCTGTACCTCAATCACCTACTGACACAGAACAGAAAAAGTCCTGTTAGAGTCACAGAGGTGGGTGGAAACAGCCCTCTGCCATTAAAGAGGTGAACTATATAAAACAAAAGGGGGCACAAATGAGAAGTGATAAGGCGAGTTCTGGCTTGATGAGTAGATTATTATGAAAATATGTTATACAATCAGTAACAAAACATATTGAGTGCGAGTGTGCAAAACACTACTTCTACTAGTGTTTTTACTCTAATACCAAACCCACAGTATAAGTGGGACAGAATATCGAGGGCAAAATATTGAAAAAAAAATGACAGAAAAGTAAATGAAGCCTTTCTATCCTTAACTACACATATATGTACGTATGTGGTACATATTTCATCAAGGTATGTAGACATGGATTTAAGAATAGGAAATCTATACTTCCCTATAGGCAATTACCTTTCAATATTTTGTCCCTCAGTAGTCTGTCCTCGATATTCTTGCACCACAATACTGTTAATGTGAATGAGGGATTGATTGAATAAAACTATATAACTTACATTTCAAACTGAACTGACTCCACTGCTCATTAATACTGCTGATGAAGTGTTAAAACTGATGTACATGGGGGCATATTTATACTTTTTGGAGCAAAACTGCACTAATGCGGTTTTGCACCAAAAAGTTTAGCACCGGCTTGCGCCATTCCTGAGCACTAGACAAGTGCCATAGTTATGGAATGGTGCGGCTGGTGCAAAGGGTGGGCTAGCATCAAATAAAATGATGTAAGACAGGTGGGGCTGGCGGTATGGGAGAAGGGGGTTTTGCACCAAAAAATGACGTTAGGCTGGTTAGAGTAAAAAAATATGACTCCAGTATAGCGTCATTTTCTGATGCAAAACCATCCATACCACATGACTCCTGTCTTAGAAAAGATAGGAGTTATGCCCAGCACCCAATGGCCAGCACAGTGGACATGGTTATTGTACCCTGTGCCATGCATTGGGCCCCAAGCTGGGCCCCGTTGGCATTTTAATTAAAAAAATAAATACTTACCTATACTTTTCCTGTTTACCTGGGATGGGATTCCCCCATCCTCCGGTGTCCCTCTGGTGTGGGTGTGGGTGTTCCTGTGGCTTGAGGAGGGCACCTGAGGACCCAATCCATGGTGTTTAACCATGGAAATGGGTCCATAGGTCCCTTAACGCCTGGTCTGACCAAGGTGATAAATAATGGTGCAAAGCAAGCTATGCACCATTATTTAGCCCCTCCTCCCACCTGTGCGTCATTTTAGCACGGGGATGAATATGGGGCTCTGGGGTTAGCACCTTTTTTTAGATGGAAACACCTACCTTGCATCTCATTGACACAAGGTATATTCATGCATCTAAAAAATGGTGCAAACTCCAATATTTTGATGGTCTAACGTAAATATATACATATGGAGTTAGTTTTGCACCGAATTTCTGCAAAAAATAAAACAAATGACGCAAATGTGGTGCAAATGGGGTATAAATATGCCCCCTAATTTTTTTAAATATCTCAGAAACATTTGTATGATCCGCCAGCTATACTGCTCTCAATTGCTGCATTTGTGAAGGCTTAGAACCATTATATTAGTAAATTATCATTCACTATTGGGCCACTGTACCATTTTTATTTAAGGTCAAAACTTGATACGTACGTGCATGGCAGCGTGAGCCAGTCCATCCTGCTTGGCAGGCACAAGAATAAGGTGCTATGCAGCGTCCTCCATTCAAACAAGGCAGGATACAGATGGCTAGGAGTTTAAAACAAGGAAAGAAACCTATTTTAAAATGTTGCCATAATATTCATGTTCATGATTTTGGGGGTGGTGGGGAGGATGGTTATTGATATTAATTTGTTTGCCAGTTGTTCATACTAAACTTCTGCAATTTCTGTATTGGGAAGGAATACACAAGCAAGTCAATAGAACCATAATTCTCTTTTCCCACATAAAAATATATTTGTCATATTTTGTCTAATTTCTCTGTTTTCTCTTGGTGAAATTATAAACCCTGAGTATCTTTATAATCCTATGGCAAAAAAGAAACACATTTTGCTGAGATATCTTTTGTGCAAAAAGCTATTATGACTTAAATATCGATTGCACAAGCTTCAAAATAAAAATCAGCACTGACTGGGGATCAACGCACTTAAGGGGTTAAACAACTAGCCTTTTGGGATTAAAGGAGTCACTTAGCTATTGTTTAAACTCAGGTTTTCCTACGTGATAAAACCAATTCTTTTCACTTGTGGTGCTACAGTTGAAGACTCGCCTCTTTCAAGAGCTCTATATAACAAGGAATGAATGTCTCACAACCCAGCGACTTTGCCTATCACATGTTGGCTTTAAGCTCTGCTGCCTTTTGGCGAGTTTCACACTTTAGAAATATGCAATACATACATTCATACATGCATACATGGAGTGTTATCTTTCAGTTAATCTGACTGCACTAGAAGACACTTGTACATGTGGGTGGTATAAATGTACTCTGCAGCGTAAATGTGACATTCAACTTTTATGACACTGGTTACTGTGGTTACTTAAAATTTAAATAAGCCAATAGAGTTAGGTCAATGTTACACCATGTTTAGAAGCCATAAAGCCTTCATTGTGCAGCAGAATAGCTACCTTGCAGCACCCAAATGTCCAAATAAAACAACCCCTATCTAAAAAGGCCTATGATTGTGTACTCAGTAGTGATGCATTTTGTTTCATTGCATTATTCCCTTTTTTGACGATTCAGCCATTTGTGTGGGTCATCGTTCTTTTGTGGCCCTTTGTAATATTTAGGAGGTAGAGACATAAACTGCTGGAAGGAGAGGTTGTGCTTCTTCTCTAACAGCAGCTGAAGTAACAGCCCACACACTTCCATTCACAGAGTTAACCATTTGTCCTGCATTAGCCTCTCAACATCAACTTCTTTTGCTGCTGAGGGTTTGTCGTGGGTCCTTTTTTAGCTCCTTACCTGGGCAGAGATCTTGGGTTCGCTTAGGCTTATGGCCTGTGCTGTTTCACAACGATAATATGCTCTGTTTTTATTTATCCGTTTTATTAATTTTAGCACACCTTTTTTTGGTGGTAATTATTTTTGACAAACAAATTGAAAATGATTGACAAGAACAGAATGTGAAGAACAAAGGATAATATTTTTGAATTGCCGCCACGAGACTGCGCAAACAATCGAACACTTAGGTGCATACCAGCATCAGGCTTATTTTGCAAAAACAGAACACATTCCTTAAATAAACTAACTTAATGAGGGTGGGGTGTGCTTCTCATGGACAGTGCATGGACAGATTGGGCTTACACTGCTATGCTCTTACTAGAGGCAACAGTATTAGGTTCAGGCCGTAGTTGGCTTCATCACCTAAATTGGGTCCAAAGAACACTAAGGCCCTCATTACGACCCTGACGGTCGGCGGTAATTTGGAGAAAGGTACTGCCAACAGGCTGGCGGATCCTTTTCCCAAATTATGACATTGGCGGTTTGGCTCAAGCCAAACCGTCAATGTACCACTCTGTCTGCCAGGGTGGTAACGGCCGCTGGGCTGGAGACTTCGGTCCCCAGCCAGGCGGGCATCACAATCCCACCCTCGGGATTATGACCCTGCCTACTGCCATGGCTTCCTTGGCAAGCGTACTTCCACGAAAACCATGGCGGTAGGCACTATCAGTGCCAGGGAATTCCTTCCCTGACAGTGATAGGGGTCTCCCCCGCCCCCACAGAGTCCTCTCCCTCACTCTCCTGCCCACCTCGCACATTTACACACCCACACATGCACACATACACACTCATATACAAAAGCATACCTACATCCACCCACGCATGGACACATACATACCCACATACCGCAATACACATCAACTTACATTGTCGCACACACATATTCACAACACACAACATACACGTACACTCACATTCAGTCATTCATGCACTCATTCAATGCGACACACACATGCATGCATGCATACAAAAACAGACACACCCACAAACACCATCACACACGCACACAACATCCCCCACCCCCTCTTTCTTGTCGGAGAACCCGACTTACCTGCTTGCAGGGGGTCCTCTGGCAGCGGACGGGTCATGATACGGTCAGCGGTGTGGCGCTGGTGTGGCGCTGCTGCTGACAGCAGCGCCACCTTACTGCCATCCGCCACCATGACTGTCGACGGTATTCCGTCAGCCTTCTGGCGGAATTTCATCTACGGTCATATTGCGGGTGGGTGGCTGGTAGCCATGGCAATGGTATGTTGACGGCCGTTGCCGTGGCGGTAGGGGCAGTTACCACCAAAGTTGTAATGAGGGCCTACATAATCTGCCAAGAAGGTCCTTGGGAGGTTGCACCCCTTATGAGCTCCTATTTGGGAAACCTATGTATATGCCAGATTTTGTTGGCCTTAATGCAGTGGTGGCAGTCACACCTTTTGACATAAATGAACTTTTTGCTATTTTACAGGAGCTACAACAATCCTGTGATGCAAATTAATCTGCCTATGCCACCATCTTGGGAATAAGGGATTTGCCAACAACATCTACCGGCTGGATTCCTAAAGTCAGGGATCTAGCTAATGAAAAGATTGCTGTGAAAAAGGATTTTGGCCCATCCTACAGTCCTCCCATTCCTGGGAATACATTGTATCAAAAATGTCATCCTACCACCGCTGCCTGGTTCCAAAGAGAACAGATTTGTTTCAATTGATAACATCAAATTGCACCATGTGGCTGATCCTGCACAGTAGACCAAGAGGGTCTTTGGGTAGTACCTGTTCTCCTCTCACTACCCAACAGGCTATACATGTACATGCAGTAAACAATGCCTCTGCAAGTACCCATACTACAATTGCCTCCTCGAGCATGGGGAGGCTGTACAATGAGCTTCTGCTAATTCCTATTACCACTTCATCAACAAGAAAAGTACAAGATGTTGAACTTTATTCATCCAATTCAACACAGATGGATGACATTCTCTACTGTGAACCACCACAACACATGGGTCCGTCCACCAGTTCTGCACAATCTCCTGTGCTTGTACAGACTTCTTCTGCGTATTTCATCAACAATGATCACTTTTCTTCTAACTCATCTACTTCTACAACTGAAATTGTATTAAAGGCAAGTAAGTTGTTCATGTGGCTTACAAACAATTACTTATCCATGGTATTGTATATGGATACTTTTGACATTGCTTGCCTTTCTGCTTTGGATTGGTTTCGTTATTGTCTTCTTTCTCTTGATAAATGGTCAGTATCTTCCTGAACGCTCTGATATTGTGCTGATGGATAAGGTTATGACACCTTACCTATCTTCCCCTAAGGTCTGAAGAGACTTGTCCCTTGTGAACATTTCAGCAGTTCAGATTCCAGAGGGGATTGTTTGGGATAAAGTTCCATTTGATATATCCGGTCCTACTGAGGTCATTCAAATTCTAGATGTGTTTAAAAATTCAATGAGTGATCTTATTACATCTGGTATTATTCTCGATGACTGGAATGTTAGAACAGTTGATTTCATGCTTTCTGAGCTTGAATATTATACTGTATTTGAAAGTGAAGATGTGAATATAAACACAGCTAATTATGGGGAAATGTTTTGTTATCACCCTTATGGATATTACTTTCTGCACCAAGCTAGTAGTCCACGATTAGTTTATAATTACAAACAATGGGAACATTATTCAACTCCACCTGTGGAATGTTCCAAAACGTATGTAGACAAGTTTACATATTTTACTGGGCATGACACTAGAAATGGTGAGTCATATTATTTCGAAATTTCTGCTTTTCAGAGAGAGGAAAATATTGCTTAGTGACACAAAATTAATCTATTCAGATTCATTTGATTACTGGATTGCTGTTGAAGGATATGAGTATTGGAAAAACACTATTGATTTGAAGAGTGTATTGGGAACAAACGATTCACAGGTACAGGGTTAGGAAGCTTTGTTTAGAGCATGCCTTATTACTCTACAAATTATATTTTTAAATGACACCATTCAACAAACATCTGACTGGGGTTAGCGAAAGTAAAAGAATTGAATGCGCCCATTATCCCCAAACCAGCTACCTTTCACAATTGGAAAATATTTTTAAATGTTACTGAAGAACAGCTTGTGTAAAGAATGGTAGCTTTAATCCCTCACTTTTGAGTCCCAGTGGGTGGTTATTGTGGCCAATAGACACAAATGGGCCACAGGAACATTTTGTTAATTCCTCAGGGGGTTTTAGAGCAAGCCGGCCAGACCCTCGCCATGTCTTGGCTCAACATTCAGGTATTGCTACTACATGCAGTGTGAGTAAACTGTGCCAACAATGATTACATTCAGGCATCTTAGCAGCTGTCAAAGAACACCTTAGTCTCCTTTCAGAGGAAGTCGATTTACAAGATTTCTTGTTAGGACCAGGAAGCCACGCTCAAAACGCTTTCTGTATGCCATATATAACGAGATCCGGATACTTTCCCAGATGGAAGCTGCTGCCGTTTAAGGCAAATTGAGAAGTAAAACATGGATAAGGCTTTAGCAGTTGTTGATAATGGCATGAACACTTTGTCCAACAGAATTTACACCCTAAGTAATATTGTGTCATCTGTAATTGATATTATTTAGAATGACATAACCTTTTTACAATTTGGACAAGGCCAGCTGCGTTCGATCATGCAGTTAAGTTAGACACTGTAGGTTCTCAAAAGTGGCTGCATGCCTTGGAAGCACTGAAAGGTACTGAATTGTTTGCTGCTTTTAATTTGTCCAGAAAACAACAGATTATGTTTAAAAAAGAAGCTAGATACATCATGCTTATCACTGAGAATCTGGAAAAGTTGACTTTTACTGCTGCAGAATTCCCCTCACCAGTATGGTTAATACATGCAGTAATACATCTGACCATTTCCACCTTTCGTTTCACCAAATGCATAAAGCATTTTGCAGTAGGCAGGTTTAAGTGGCTAGGAGACAGTCACATACACAATGTGTGGGAGTTGCCTTTTAATGAAAGGTGTCTGAATGGAGAAACAGAGTTCTTTCTTAGTGGAAGCAAATGTGAGGCTACTGTTAGTCATTCTATGATCTGTAATCAGGTGAACCTGCACAGCCTTGGCAAAGCGGAGGTCACAAATTTGGCATGCTATCTGAAGGGTACTCTTGTTTCTTTGATTTGTTCAGTATTTCAGATACATTCTAAAGGAAGTTAAATGGTCCTGACTGATTAAAGCTGCTGTGGAAAGAAGCCAGGAATCACTTATGCGATTTCAGTTACTCAAATGGTAACTTGTTGCTGCCATGTTTTATCCCCCCCCACAAAAGATAAAAGTAGCAGACTTGTGGCCCTACTTTCTACTTCTAATGTAAACTTTGACAAGCTGAGCGAATTAAAGGCACTATTGTTCCAATAACATGGCTCTGACATCAGCCAAGGAGACCTTCGATCTCCAGATAGCAAGGTCATCAGCTGAGATACAGTCCCTATTAAATACCAACTTCACCAACCATTTTGGAAAATTGGTGAATA
Organism: Pleurodeles waltl; assembly: GCF_031143425.1. Classification (NCBI taxonomy): domain Eukaryota; kingdom Metazoa; phylum Chordata; class Amphibia; order Caudata; family Salamandridae; genus Pleurodeles; species Pleurodeles waltl. The sequence goes on from NC_090437.1 coordinate 468,198,000, forward strand.
GAATTTTCAGTGCATCAAATACTGCAGGAATTTGCTGCTTCTATATTTGATATCCAGTGGTTGTCCTATCTCAGCAAAGCAGAATGATGGAGCTACCACTATACCAGCTGTGTTGTGTTCGCATGATGCAGTATTTCAGTGCTTCCTTGCTTGAGGAACTGGAGCTAAATTGGCGATTAACATTTCGACCAGTCCTAACCTGGTGCCTCTATAAATGTGCACATATAGTGTTTCTCACTCTGCAGTCTGTGCCTCCTTTGGACAAGGATCTGTTAGTGTTCTCAATTAGGGTATATTCACAGACATGACCCTTGAGACTGAGGCTGATTCGCAAGGCATACTATGAGCCACCGCGTGTGGACCTACTGGCTCCAATGACATCAGGCACAATGGACAGTGCTACCTTCACAGCTAACTTTGCACCTGACGTTTCTGCACACTTTTACTCCATGGAAACCTCTGTCAATACATTGATCAATTTGTCACCTGCCGCAGTGGAGTGTTTTTGGTCTCAATCTTCCTTGAAGACATCAGTTATTATCTGCAAGACCGTAAATACTGGTAAAATGTGCCCATTGGCTTTTCAAAGAGTCACATGTGACATCAAATTGCTTCTTAATTTGGCCTGTCTGTTGACCTGCTTTGCATGTTGACTTAGACATTTTATCTCTGATGTATGATTTTGATTTATGATTTTAGGTTCTTAGTTAGAGCATTTTCAGGCTTTGGGCTTTGGTCTTGGCATCCTAGTTCCATCAACGTGAGAGGGCAATGTGGGTCCATTTTAAGCTCCTGTGTTTGGCTTATCACAGACTTGCGACCTGTGCCCTTTCACCAAGATAATATGCTCTGTTTTCATGTATTGTTTTACTGGTAATGTTTGTATTTTTATAATCAGTTGCAATTCTGCAAGAGTGTCATTATCATTGTTATGCATGACATATTTTCATTGTGTTCTTCTGCCCCGGGTTGACAAGAACAGAATAAGAAGAACACAGGATAATATCTTTTATTGCTGCCACAAGAGTGAGAAAACAGTCTAACCCTTAGGTACATACCCACATCAGGCTTATTTTGCAAAAACAAAACATGTTCCTTATATAAACACCTTGTAGGACAAAGGGCTTTTGAGGGGGTTCCAGCCAGGATTTCCATCTACACTCCATGTCAGTTTGCACCCAACTTCAGCCTTTGTGTCTCTACAAAGCCTGATCTGGAGACTGGAGACCCAACCTTGTACTAAAGTAACGGGGTGTGGTGTGCTTCTCATGGACACTGCATGAACAGATTGGGCTTACCCTGCCATGCTCTCAGTAAAGGCTAGTGAATAGTCTTTAGGTAGGAATTATATATTCACGTTTATTGCAATATGTTGGGTTGTTCATATTTACATCTCTGATCTTCACAATCCTGATTTTCTAATCATTGCTGCTCATGCGTTTTCTTGTAGATTGCAGTCTTTTTAATAAATGTATTGAAAACAATCCTGCATCTCCTTTCTTGCCTGTGTGTGTAAGAGATTTGTATTTAGAGAGAAAAGGGTAAGGTTTGTTCACCAAGACTTCCCTGCGGGGTCTTTAGAATTCCATGCACTAGGCTGCTACACATCACCTTTACCCCTTGGATTTGAGTGAGGTGCTGCTAGAGAGCCAGGAGGGTTGAGTCAACAGCTGCCAACTGGTGTGAGAGTGACTCAGTCACCTACAAGAATAGGTGCTGCCGCCCCAAATCCAGCAGTCTCGTTGAGATACGAGAGTAAGGTTAAGGGATTGGTATGGGACAGAAGCTACTGAAGGTTTTTATGGCTAACATAGCTCTCTTTATGTTCCATTCCTGATGCTGAATTACTAAACCTTGAGACAGTAAGAGCAATGTAATTGCATTGGTATACAAGAGTAAGTCGGAGGTAGAAACAGGTACTGCAGGCTGAACATTGTTTCATCTTCCAAGATCCAGAGAACAAATCCTTGAGCATGGACTTCCAAAACCCTTCAAACTGTACATATATTGCAGCTGCCAAACAGGTTTTACATTTTAATGCCAAAATCTCATATTCACATGCACCTATTTATTTAATTAAACCTGAATAAACATTGATGACCTGAAAACAATAAACATGGAAACATAAAGCCTGTGAATCGATTAGCAATTCAAATATTCAGAGCATGGCAATACATGGTAGCTTAACTTCAATACAATGAGGCACTATGCTGTGTATATACTTTATTCATTTTATTCAGCAATAACATGCAAATTTGATAGTGGGATTGTGCAGAGGTGAATTAAAACACATTTCAATGGATACCTCAGGTATCTTTGATTCACATTAAATGTAACATTATATTGTAAATCACTCCACCATTAATTAGTGCATGTATGCACAAAGAGATTACAGTATATCGGGCCACTATTTAACCTTTAAAAGATGCACCTTTTGGATATATGGAGGGCTCTTTGGACACAGGCAGCACCTTGAAAATCTCTTCCATCCCTCATCGGTAGTTGCAACTCTAAGCTGTTTTATTTGAGAGGATAGTCTACCTCTACTTACTTCCACATTTAGTAGATGTATTAATGTGAACTTTAACCCATCCTTTAAAATAATTGTATCTGCTAATAAAATTATGTATCTGCTAGAGCATTTTCCATTTTTAATTACAGATAAACTACACACAGTGCTCTATTAATCTTCTTAATAACAATAAATAGCCATATGTTTCAGATGTAAGTACATACGTTCTTCACAGAGACGCCCCATCCAGCCGTCCAAGCAGGAACATGCATTGGGCCTTTCACAAACTCCTCCATTTTGACATGGAAATCTACACACAGCTAAAAAGGCAAATGAAAAGTGGTTTGAGAATCCAAGATGTGAGAACCTTGTGTTGAAACATGAAATCACATTTTAAAAGCAGCACATATAGGGGGGCACTATTCACAAAGGTAAATATACATGAGTACATTTGCTCATGTGTATATTTACTACTATACCTATGTGTGTAAATCTACTTTTTTTACTATTTGCCATTTACGAATGTAGATTTACACAGAGGTCTAGACTTACATATTCTTCAATCCCTCAAAAGGGAGGTGGGCCCTCCTACAACATAATTCATGAGTGCAGTTACTTTTACACTGACATTTTTATCTTTATTATTTATCTATTATGTGATAAATTTGGTTAGATTTTATAGGTTGAATTAATGTAAAAAAAAAATGTTTTTTAATAACATTTTAAACATTTCATTTATTATTTACATTAAGTTTATTACATTTTGAAAGACATACTGGGGTATCAGATTGGTTTGCAACCACTTAGTGACATCAATTATGTGTTCGAATCAGATAAGAACTAATGTTTACAACACAAAAAAGCAATGAAATACACCAGTTATAGTTTAGTTAACTAACTATAACTTGCGTCTCTGCCATGCACTGCTTATGAACTCACATAATACATCTCTCACGACATGTTAAATGACATCATTGATGACATTACTGATGACATCTCAAATGACATCTTTGATGACAGACTACACCCCTGAAACCTAAGACTACGATACCGCAAGGTAGGCCTACTGGCTTTGCCAATGTGTCCCCACATTCCTAAAAGCAAAAACACAGCATGACAGACCTAACCAACACCAATAAAACTGCTATAAAAAGATAAATGGGGGCAGCTTCACAAGCATCTGCAGTGAAAATAAAGCTATAGAATAGCTATATTCTAGATGAATATATATATAAAAGGAAGGGGCATAAAATCCCTTATACTATGTGCTGCAGGTGTGTCAAAGGATTTATGAAAGACTAAAGGCAACAACAGTAGCTGGGTGGTTGAAAATTATCACTGGAAGTCAAGAGTAATTTTTTTTTACATACTACACCAGGATGCTTTAGTACGACTACTGCATATTTATCATGTTGATACAGATTTATGTGATGCAGTAAACACAGCATATGAACGCGTTAGTACTATATCACACCAATGAAAAACTGTGTATGGTTTCCACAAGCAAAAAATGGCAGTAAAATGGCATGCACATTATTGTTGTTATTACCATCTGAGGGTATTATTATACTAGCAGTTTTAGCATAAGACTATAAATGGGTTTACACATCTAACTTAAACATTCACGTATGCTTTTTGTGTGTGTGTGTATATATATATATATATATATATATATATATATATATATATATATATATATATATATATATATATATTTATTTATTTTTTTTAAAACAAAGTGGTCGAAGAGTTGCTGGGCGGTGCACTCCACTGCCGGTGCCCAGTGACAGAGAAGACCAATCTCAAAATTATGTAATGCCGAAGAATTTCACCGCACTCCACGAGGTACAGATAAACGTGTATTTTATTGCAGTCAACAACCACCAATGCGTTTCGACTCACCAAGGAGTCTTGATCATGGTAAGTGAGTCCCTTTTCACTTTATCTTTTTATACTCAATAGCCCTTTATCATGCACAATGCATTCTGGATATCGTAGTTTACACACATTAAAAATGTCCCAATCCCATTTTAAAACACAAAACTCTCATCTCTTCTGTTTTTCAATAATCCTCCAATCCTTTCTGGTTATTAGTTAGTCACTAATTTGTTTTCTATTGTTGTTTCCAACGTTTCACTTATTCTACTTCACATTCAAAGGTATTATTTGTTGGCCATTTACTATATAGAGCCAGGGCTATTTTATATGTAGTTCTACATCTATATTTGAACTAAAATCATACATTCTCGGTCAACTGCTTCTCTTCTAGTGTAATCCTTGATTTTCAAAACATTTTTTCATTTTTATCAATTATGTTTCACATTTTTCCTGTATTCTCAAGTCCACCAAAAGTATCAGTAAACCCTTGCTCCAAAACAGTCAATACCACCATTTAACCTCAACACTTTCATCATAAATATCGACTACAGATTCAGCCCCTACATAGTATCATTTCTATCATTACAGTGTACCTTATCATATTTTGAATCATTCTGAATCATAAGGGAACATGTAATTCCTCATCCATATTCAACCCATATGGTATTTTTGTGCGGAGCTGAATAATATATCTACTCTCCAATTGTCAGAGCTTGTGGATTCTATCAACCCCTCTCTCACTCTTTTTGATTTGTACTATTCCCACAAACCTTAATGATCTCCAATCATTTGTATGTACTCCTGAAAAATGTTTTGCCATTGTATAACTCATGTCTTGGTTGGTAATAGCTCTGGTGTGCTCTAAAATCCTTTTCTTGAGCGGACATATTGTACTCTCAATATATCTTAGTCCACATTCACATTCAAGCATATACACCACATATTGGCTCTCACAGATAATTGTCTGTGAGATATGTGTGACCTTCCCTTTATAATCCATATATGTTTTTGTATTCCTTGCAATCTGGCACACTTTACATTTATTATATTTATAGAAGCCCACTGCTTCATTATTCAGCCATTTTTTTGTTGTTGGTGCTACATAATGGCTGTTCACCAATATGTCTCTCAATGAGTGTGACTTTCTATATGTTATTTGTGGTTTAGAGCCTATCCTCTTCACCAAATCTTCATCACTTCTCAATATTTTCCAATGTTTTCTAAACATTGTTTCTATGTTCTTACTTTCCTTGCTGAACGTGAGAATTAAACGAGGGCACACTTCCTCCTTGTCCCTTCCTTTTTTCACACATTTGTCTATCAAAGTGTCCTTCCGAGGTATCTTTTTAGCTCTTTCCTCACTAGAATCAATATTTACTCTTAGATACCCACGGTGCATAAATCGTTTTCGCACCTTACTAAATTGTTTTTCCATTTCTTTATCATTGGAGCAATTCCGTCTAGTTCTTAGAAATTCCCCAGAGGGGATGCTTTTTAACAATGGTTTCGGATGAAAACTACTCCCATGCAGAACACTGTTAGTAGATGTTGCTTTCCTAAACATAGTTGTATTTATCTGATCATTCTCTATATACAGTCTAATGTCCAAAAAATCAATTTGTTTGTAATTGATGTCATATGTAAAGTTCAAACCACAATCATTATCATTTAGGATTTTGAAATATACATCAAATTCCTCCTTGGTACCATCCCAAATTAGAAACAGATTGTCTATATTGCGTAACCATAGTACCACTTTGTCCAGATGTTCTGAATATTTATCTTGCCATGCTATTTCTCTCTCCCACCAGCCCAAGGTTAAATTTGCGTAGCTTGGAGAGAGAGAAATGCCCATGGCATTTTCTCTCACTTGTTTATATACCTTTCTATCAAAGATAAAGATGTTATTATTTAGATACAGTTTTACCATTTCCACAAGCATTTCCGAATATCTTTTCTCTTCAATCTTCCTTTGTCGTAAGAAAGAATTCAATGCATTTAGCCCTACGTCATGTCTAATTGATGTATATAATGATACTGCATCCACCGTCACTAAATTGTAGCTTGCCTGCCATTCAATGCCATCTATCACTCTCAAAAAATCCCCCGTATCTTTGATATAGGAACTAAGAGAGGAAACCAGTGGAGCAATATAGTGATCAACATATTTTGATATATTTTCAAACAAGGATCCACACCCTGAAATTATAGGTCTCACAGGGGGCTTATTTAATGTTTTGTGAATCTTTGGAAGAAAGTATATAGTAGCCAAAACCGGATAATTCGGGTTTAAATATTTGAATTCTTCTTCATTAATCAGCAATTCATTCCGCCATTCTTCCAACTTTTTTGTGATTAACTCCTGTATTTGATCAGTGGGGTCATTCCTTAATTTCTCATAACTTTCCACATCCTTTAGTTGTCTCATTGCCTCATTTACATAGTCATTCCAATTAAGAATCACAATATTACCTCCCTTGTCTGCAGGTTTGATAATAATATTATCATTATCCGCAAGTCGTTGGAAGGTTTTTCCGTTCAGTCATAGTTACATTTTCACCCTTTTGATTGATTTTGCATGTTCCAATTTCTGCAAGTCATTAATGACCATTTCATAGAATAAATCTACTTTATTACCTGGTGTTAGAATGAGACAGAATTTTGAAATCGGTTTAAAATGACTGTATTTAGGGTCATTTGTTTGAATCCCCATTGTTTTTAATACTTGAGTAGATATCATTTCATCATCTTCCAAGTTATTCATTAAATCTTGACACACTTTGATATCTTGTATTAGATCAATCACCAAACCTGTATCTTTCTGTACATTTTGTATATCTCTGAATCGTGGTTGATGTGTACTAAAATGTTTTACCAACTTGATTTTTCGAATAAACGTATAAGTGTCTATCTTAGTCTCAAAATGATGTTCCGGTCCGCTTAAGAAAAGGATTTCAGAGCACACCAGAGCTATTACCAACCAAGACATGAGTTATACAATGGCAAAACATTTTTCAGGAGTACATACAAATGATTGGAGATCATTAAGGTTTGTGGGAATAGCACAAATCAAAAAGAGTGAGAGAGGGGGTGATAGAATCCACAAGCTCCGACAATTGGAGAGTAGATATATTATTCAGCTCCGCACAAAAATACCATATGGGTTGAATATGGACGAGGAATTACATGTTCCCTTATGATTCAGAATGATTCAAAATATGACAAGGTACACTGTAATGATAGAAATGATACTATGTAGGGGCTGAATCTGTAGTCGATATTTATGATGAAAGTGTTGAGGTTAAATGGTGGTATTGACTGTTTTGGAGCAAGGGTTTACTGGTACTTTTGGTGGACTTGAGAAAACAGGAAAAATGTGAAACATAATTGATAAAAATGAAAAAATGTTTTGAAAATCAAGGATTACACTAGAAGAGAAGCAGTTGACAGAGAATGCATGATTTTAGTTCAAACATAGATGTAGAACTACATATAAAACAGCCCTTGCTCTATTTAGTAAATGGCCAACAAATAATACCTTTGAATGTGAAGTAGAATAAGTGAAACATTGGAAACAAAAATAGAAAACAAAGTAGTGACTAACTAATAACCAGAAAGGATTGGAGGATTATTGAAAAACAGAAGAAATTAGAGTTTTGTGTTTTAAAATGGGATTGGGACATTTTTAATTTGTGTAAACTACGATATCCAGAATGCATTGTGCATGATGAAGGGCTATTGAGTATAAAAAGAAAAAGTGAAAAGGGACTCACTTACCGTGAGCAAGACTCCTTGGTGAGTCGAAACGCATTGGTGGTTGTTGACATCAATAAAATACACATTTATCTGTACCTCGTGGAGTGCGGTGAAATTCTTCGGCATTACATATATATACATATTATTATTTTTTTCACTGAAAAACCTGTGCCCTAAGGTAACTATGCTCCCGCCCCTACATGCACAGTTTTTTTTGTAAAAAATGTTACTGCAAATATTAGATTGATATTATCAATTATGTAATCAAAGATGTCATGAGTGCCATAGTTTGTGGGGTAATAAGCAGTGCATAGTGAGGGCGAGAGTTATAGGTACCTTAAGGCACAATTTAGAATTACTTGAGATAACTCTAACTATAGCAGGTGAATTGCTATAGTTTTGTACGTTTAAAATGTGAGCCTAACTGTAACGTCCCTGTAACCTTTGTTTTTTTTAAGTGAATTCCTATGTTTTTTTAAATTCTGTTTCCTAACTATAACGTCCCTGTAACCTTTGTTTTTTTCAGTGAATGTCTATGTTTTCATTTCTTTACGTTAAATACAAACTGGCGTCCAGTTCCTACAACCAACCCCTCTAACCACCCAAACCTGAGAGACAGAAAGTGAGAGATTGAGAGAGAGAGAGTGATTTAGGCCTTGATCAATAATATACTTAGAATTAGATATTTCTGGATAAGTTGAAAAGAAAAATGTTTTTGTCAATTAAAAAGAGTGAGATCACCTTCCAGTATGTAACTGAAGTAGTTATATTTGAAAAGAAACTAAAGCATAAAATACGTACACACTCACACAGACTAGGACCCTTAACCTTCAGGGTGCATGTTTGAGAGCTTAAGCACTAGGCCAGAGGTGACGCCTTACTGTACAGTGTCCAGACTTAGCTATGACATTCAACCCACAGATTTCAAGGGTAAAAATACTTCAGTTTTTGATCACTAGGAATGTTTAACAGTGAAAATACTGTCAAGCAATACCAGGATTTGAACCTTCAGTCTACTGAGTGACAGCACAAGACATTGACCATTAGGTCATAAGTGACTCTGTTCTGCTTTGCATCCAAACGTAACTATAACATTAGTACCAAACATATTGATAGTCTGACTCTTTGAAGTAATTGTACAGAGAGTCCATTGCAATAACTCTCTCTCTCTCTCTCATCCATCCCATAATGGATAGGACAGCGGGGGGACCCTCAAGGCTCCTGCAGTATTAGCCGGCTCCCCGCATACTGCAAGAGCTGGCATTACTTCCACAAGCAGGGAACTGCTTGAAATAGCAGCTCTCTGCTTGAGGAAGCAATGTTTTCATCTGTTTCCCTGCATGCACCTTTGGGTGTGGGTAACAGATAAAAAATACACTTTCTGCAAGTGAGAGCATTTGTTTAAAAATTGCGCCCCAGGAAGGTGGCAGTCCTTGGGCACCCACCCATGCACACATAATGAGTTTAGCCCCAGGGAGGTGGTGGTCCCTGGGGCTGTGGGGTGACCGCGCATCTTCCCTCACATTCAATTCAATAAAAAATGTCAATGCCCCCGGGACCTGGCCCATGTGGGGGCTTCTTAAATCATGCGTGGTAACTTGTGCTTTTTATATATATATTTCCCTTGAATGTGTGACATTGTTGGAAACTGCAGCAATTATTATTATTTTTTTATGTGTTTAACCCTGGCGGCGTCCCTATGGGATGCCAGCACCACCAAGGGGTCAGGGTGTATTTACACTGGCCCCTTTTCTTTTTTTCTTTTTTGTTTTACTATTTTTCTGGGTCTTGGCTGAAGCCGAGTCCCAAGATGGCTGCCAACGCTTCCTGGTTTGAAGTGTTGACAGCCAATCAGAGCCCCGCAGCTCCATGCATGATTATTATTCGCAAAGTCATCAAGGAGGATTCACGGCCCTAGATATACAAACGTATTTTCCTTTAATATCCCAAAAACTACTGAACAGATTTATACCAAATATTTGTAAAGGTAATCTGTGTACCAAAAAATACCTTCCTGCCAAATTTGGTGTAATTCCGGCCAGCGGTTTGGGCTGTAGCCATGTTCAATATTCCTACGGGAATTAAAATGGGAAAAGCACATTTTTTTACCCACCCTTTTTCTTGTCCCCTGCTTCATGGATAAGCCCAAAACTTCCTGTCAACAACAAGAATCACTGGCCGACTTTTTTGGGTATATTGTGTGATGATTCGTCAAACAGTGGCAAAGATATAGACAAGTCAAAAATGTTTTGCTATGGAAACATGGTCCTAGCTAAAACTATCTAGTGGTGTCCACCAGTAAGTAATAGAAAATAAGTAAAAAAAAAGAAAAGGGGCCTGGGTAAGGTTACCCTGAGCCCCTAGCCCTGGATTAGGGGCCCCTTATAGAACCTGCCAGGGCTAAAAAGCATTTCAATGTCAGGAAAGGGTGGTCTCCTGCCCTTTTTAAAAAAAGCGATTATTTCAAGTAACTATAACTCGCCGCCTAAGGTAATTATAACTCACGCCCTTGCCATCCACTGCTAATTACCCCAGATATGACACCACTCATGACAACTTTTACAACGTCAATAAAAATATCAATGAAACATTAGAAGTCAAACTATTGAAAAGAAAAAGTATGCATGGCAAAGGAGCAAGTTACAATTACCTACGGCCGCGAGTTAAAAGTTACTTTAAATAACTCTAACTATAACTGCTGAATTTCTCTGGTTTTGTGTGAGTAAATTCAGAACTTAACTATAAAGTCCCGGTAAACTTTAAAAAAAAGTTTTTTAGATATATATATATCGAAAGGCCACTGAGATCTGCTGTTTTCGTGCCACCGCTTGGGGTGTTGAGTGGTGCCATGTGCGGCTACTGATAAAAGAAATTTACAGAGATACTCAAACATGAGTCACCCACACTCAGAAGGAATTCAGGAGTAATGGGTAGAAGAATTTGTTATGATACTTCTAGCCCCTGGAATGCGTTTCGGTCATAGACCTTGATACAGACATATAAAAGCTGGTGACTGAAAACCAAACATGACATCATCATGAAAGAATAAAGGCAATTAAAAATGGACTAGGCATAGATAGATAGATAGATAGATAGATAGATAGATAGATAGATAGATAGATAGATAGATAGATAGATAGATAGATAGATGTATTTATATATACACACACACACACACACACACACATATCAATATGTAGCATTTTTACCTCAAAACAACTACTAAAATCCACCATTTATAGCTATGTCTAGTAACTGTAACTCATGTCCTAAGGTAACTATAACTTCCACCCCAGCCAAGCACAGTGTTGTCGTCAAAGGTGCCATTTTTTACATGTTGCAGCAGGGGACATGCGATTGAGGAGACCTTGCTGGGGCAGACCACAAGCCCCAGGCTGCCCGAGTAGGTGGAGGAGGAGACAGGCATCGGCCTGTTATCAACTGCCCTGCACTCCTGCAGCACAGGACACATGATTGAGGAGACCTTGCGGAGACGGACCACAAGCTCCAGGCTGCCCGTGTGGGAGGAGGAGACAGGTATTGGCCTGTTATCAATTGCCCTGCACTCCGACAGCGTGAGACATGTGACTGAGGAGACCTTGCGGGGCAGACTACAAGCGGCATCGGCCTGTTATCAACTGCCCTGCACACCCGCAGCACGGGTGATTCCACCTTTTTAATCGATTCTATACTTAAACCATTTTGTGTAGTCTTGGAGGAGAAATTTATTAATCTGATAACTAAGAGATTGGATAATTTCCAAACTAATGTGACTAGCGCGCTGCTCCAGACGACTAATTCAAAGCTATCCACACCAGAGAAAACCCATAGCCAGGAGTCTGCACTAAAGAATGGAAACACTTTACATAATCCAGTCTTAAATGAAATTGGTCCAGTCTTAGCTCAACCCTTAGCTAAATCTAGAGCTTTATATATAGAGCGCAAACTAAACTTGGAAAACCGAAAGTGGGCTCATCCTGGGTGCTCATAACCCCCTTTACACTAACTCCAATAATAACCTGTAAGAGACACTGCATTTACCCCCAGAATGCATGCTGTATGTCCTGGTGCTAGAAAATGTGCCTCCTTTAGATAAACGTAACTATAAAGATACACAAGCTCTGATGAGATAGTCCACTCATTGGCTGAGGACAAAAATTAGATATCAAGAGGACTTAAATTATAAGAACCTTTTGGCATGTAGAGTGAAATGGGTTGGCCCATCAAAGAAAGATTCTGAGGGAGACTTCATCATGATAAACTTTAAAAATCCTCTTTTGTTCAAACACTTGTTGGCAGATTTGGACTACTGTGCAAGGGCAAAAGAAGGGATTCAAGTGTACCCATTAAGTCATTTTTATGATCCTTCTGTTTTATTTTCAGATACCCTTGCAGTATCCCGAAACCAAACTCCAGGGTTGGCGGTTTTACAGGCTCAGATAAATGTTCCCATTGTAAACCGTTTTCCAGACCCTGAACTCTCTGGATAAATATGATTGACTCATACTTTCAGCCATGCGTGGAAGGTCCGACTTGGAGGGGCTAAGGGAAGGAGAAGGTCAAGACATATTTCCATTAGAAGGAGAGGTGGACTCGTTAGGCCCTCCCCCTTGGGATTAGGTTCTTACTACCACTACGAAAGATCCGACTGCAGAATTAGGACATAAATCTCTAGCACTGATTACCTGAAACACAGAGGGGCTCTGGTCGAAAATAAAACACCCAGAATGGCTAAATGTTTGATCTATGTATGATATCATTTGTTTTCAGGAGTCCTGGTCGACAGATCCCTTTTTTCTGGATGGTTATTTAACTTACAACAACCAGCGATAGCATCTATAGCAGTAAGAGCAAGAGGGGCCTCTTAGTTCTTGTTTTGTTACACCTACCAAAAATGGAGGCATCCGTAATTTGGTCCTCACATTATTTTATGATTGTCCTATTATCGATTGAGGGGAGAAAGGGTATTTTGTTCATATATTTCTATAATAAAACCATATGGCCTTTTGAGGAAAAGCCTTGAGGATGTAATTCATTTTCTCGATTCATCTACTGAGCTTCAGGACAAAGACCTAACCATCTTCTGGGTAGGAGACTTCAATATGCCCCTTAGTCGGAAGGCTAACATGTGTGTAGTTTTTTGATTGAGGGAACAGAGAAGATGATCCATTTTAATCATTCAGATGAAGGGGATGTTTTAAATAACTTTATTAATAAATATGACCTTATGTTTGCAAGGGAGAAAGCAACTCAAAATATTCAGAAAATTCCGCCATTCACGGGGAACTCCAAAGGGAGCGTCATTGATTTTATTTTTATCAGCCTAGCTAATCTTCATTTAATTCTCGACTTCAAGATAGTACTGCACTGAGCCAGTGATCATAATCCCCTGTGTCTTAACCTAACATTAAATTAGATCTAAAGAATAGGGAAGGGAGAGGAAATCTTGTTTTTAATAAAAATACAGGCCTGTGTATGAAATGGGAAAAGGTTGATCAAAAGGCATTCAACCAGACAATCATTAAACAAAAGCTAGACTCTATTACTCTCTAACACATCGGCCAACCCATGACCTCATAGTACCGGATATGATCATCTAAGCAAAGACATCTCTTCGGCACTTATCACAGACATATCATCACTGGGATTAGTAGCACACTGATGGTTTAACTCTGTGTGTACAGCTGCTCACAAAAATCTGAAAAAAGCGCTTACATAAATTCCTCATTCCCGCTATCTAGTTAAAAAAACAAGGGGCCAGTATAAGGCAACACTGGAAGAGAGGAAATCGGAAATTAGAACCAAGGCCTGGGAAGATCTAATGGCAGCTACCCAATTGAAGGACACTTCTAAATTTTGGAGGGAGATAAATTACTCATACTTCTCTGATCAAGACATAAAAGCAAATTATTGCTTGATCCCAGACGATGCTTGGGTAAAACACTAAACGAGGGTATTCCAGCCTAAAAATGAACAACAACACAAAGGGGATGGAATTACAAATCAGAAACCCATAGAAATAAACCCAAATGCATTAGATACTCCTATTGACCTACACGAGGTCATTACTGCAATAAACCATTCTAGGCCAGGAAAGGCACCCGGCCCGGATGAGGTCTCAGTAGACCGAGTTAAAAGCATGCCGTATTTCTGGGGCCCTCTAGTCACAAACGTCCTAAGAATCCTAGTAAAGAGTAACATCCCTCCCTCATGGAAATTGGCCATAATCATCCCCATTTTTAAAAGGGTAATAGACAAGATCCAACTTGTTATAGGCCAATCTCCCTTATAGATTCCACCGCTAAGATATTAGGAAGTGTGATCTTGTCATGTCTGAAGGAATGGGTGACGGAGGCAAAGATTCTTTCCCCAATTCAATGGTTTCAGGCCTGGTTTAGGCACAGTTAATCAAACCCTAAATGTGCACCTCATTCTCAGTAAATATGTAACAGCAAAAAAAAAGAGCCATCCATATGGCATTTATCGACCTCTCGAGTGCCTTCAACCTGGTGAACAGAGAGAAGCTTTGGCAAATCATGGAAACTCGAGGTATTGATTTAAATCTGTTGGAGTTAATAAAACTTCTACATACTGACCTGATGGTCTTGGTGCAGTACGGCTTACAAGGTGAGAGAACACCCCCTATTCCATCAAGGTGAGGAGTACGACAGGGTTGCATCTTAGCTCCATTCTTATTTTTAATATACATAAATGGGTTATATGACTTCCTACTAAAGTATGGGAAGGACTTCCCAAGGATGGGGTCTTACTGTGTGCAGATGATGCTGTTTTAATTGGGCGTACTGCCAATGGCCTTCAACATCTGCCAGACCTTTTTCTATCTTTTTTGAGGGATCTTGATCTGAAAGTAAATTTTACAAAGGTCCTATGTAATGACATGTGGCCCCCGAAATACAAAGTCCAAACAATTTACTATGGGAGAAAACATTATTAATAAGGTGAAAGATTTTTATTATTTAGGCATGTATGTAAGCTCCTCTATGCTATGCAATTCTCATCTTAAGGCCAAGCCTCAGCAATTGGTAAGAAATATAGAAGCAATATTCCGCTTCACCTGTAAATTAGGTCACAGACAATAGCTCAGATGGTGATGCTCTATAAATCTAAATGTGTATCAGCAGCTACATACAGGGCGGATCTGTGGGGTTATGGTAAAGCAGATCCGCTACAACGTATTGAGAATAAATTTGCACATAGATTACTGTTGATACCTAAAAAAGCAGCAAATATTATTTGTCATGAGGAACTGGGTCTGCAGTACCTGGAGGACGTGATTGCTGTTGCTCCCCTTTTATTGTGGATCAGATGTTGGAGAAAACCCGAGGCCAGTTTGGTATAAGATTGTATTATTGACTGTCTACAATTGGCCAAAATGAATAGAATTCCTTGGCTTTCATATCTGAAAACATCTTTCTGAAATCTAGGGCTTGAAGATATGTTTATAGACCCAAAGGCTTTGCCTACAAATGCAAAGGAGGAGGTGAAACAACATCATAGAGAGCATACTCTGAGCCATAGATTTCATGGAGCGCTGAAATCTTTCGAACCTTATATCCAGATTTCAACCATGGATACTATGAAACCGCATTTAGCCTGGTGTCAGAGTCCATTAATATGAAATTTAATTCACTTCAGAGTGGTCTTTCCTAAGCAGTGTACCTGGCAAAAAGATCTACCCACTTGTCTCTGTGATGCCAAGTCCAAGCAGAGCACTTGTCACTTTCTCCTAAATTGCACACTTTATATTGCCCCTAGACATGCCTTTATATTCCCTTTATTACGCAGATCAAAAGTTAGACAATATAAGGATGCAATGAGCTTTGTTCAAAAACCACCAACGATTCAAATTTGTTGTTCGATTTTAAACTTTATTCGATATTCTATTGGTATCAGGAAACAATATGAATCTGCTGATGCAGTGGTATAATTTGACTTAGATATAGGCCATGACCTCAAAATGGTTTATAATAGTTATTTTAAACTTTTAAAATATTTTAACATTTTAACGTGTATTGAATGGATTTGTGATTTTATGGCAATTTCCGAATAAAGAAGTTTGACTAACTAACTGACTGACTACATGTTGCAGCGATGTTATCAATGATGTCATAGTACATGTCATAAGTGATGTAATATGGAAGGCAACTAGCAGTGCAAGGGAAGGGGGAGTTATAGTTACCTCGGAGCTCAAGTTATAATTAGTAGAGATAACTATAACTGGTGGATTTCAGCATTTATTTTAGTTTAGAACATTTAATTGGCACTGAAATATTCCCCTAACTATAACATCACTTCTTTGTTTTTTTTTCAGTGTAGTTCTGTTGTTTTTTTACCATTAAATAATATTTTATTACTATATCTACAGCCACCTCGCGCTATGCATGGAATTTGGCCGTGCATGGCTTGGGGTTGGCCTCAAGGTCTGCAGCCAGGCCCTGCTACCAACCCCTTGCAGTGCTAGATTGAGTGTGTTGGGATTTGGATGCTTTATTTGACCTCTGTTTTGTGTCAAGAGACCTGGTCTGGTTGGGAGTTTGGACTGTGGTACTACTGACAGATCTAATAATGTTGTATACCACGGTTGACGTGCCCATGTTGGAGCTATGAGTATCATGTTGAGTGAAGTTTGACGCATTGTTGACTAGAAATGGAAGGAGTGGGAGAGGGGGAAAAACGTATGCAAATATCCCTGACCAATTGATCTATAGAGCACTGCCCTGAGATAAGGGATGTGGGTGTCTGGATGCGACGTTTTGGCATTTTGTGTTTTCCCTTGTTGCGAACAGGTCTATGTTTGGTGTTCCCCACTTTTGAAAGTATTTTTGAAGTACTTGAGGATGAATTTCCCATTCGTGAGTTTGTTGGTGATTTCTGCTGAGGATATCTGCCAATTGATTGTCTATCCCTGGAATGTATTGTGCTAATAGATAAATGTGGTTGTGGATTGCCCATTTCCAAATTTTCTGGGCTAGAAGGGAGAGTTGGTATGAAAGTTTCCCTCCCTGTTTGTTGAGGTAATACATGGTTGTCATGTTGTCTGTCTTGATAAGAACATTCTTCTGTGTGAGAAGAGGTTAAAAAGCTTTGAGTGCTAGAAAAACAGCTAATTACTCCAAGTGGTTTATGTGTAGCTGTTTGTGTTTGACATCCCATTGCCCTTGAATGTTGTTATTGTTTAGGTGAGCTCCCCAACCAATCATTGATGCATCTGTTGTGATTATGGTCTGAGGCACAGGGTCTAGAAATGCTGCCCTTTTATTAAATTTGTGGAATTCCACAACTGAAGGGACATGTACATTTGGCGGTCTAGCAACACTAGATCGTGAAGCTGACCTTGTGCCTGTGACCTTTGTTGTGCAAGGCACTGTTGTAAGGGCTGCATGTTTAATCTTGCGTGTGGCGCAATTGCAATGCATGATGCCATCATCCCATGATTCCCAAAATGTTCATGACAAATCTAACAGTGTACTGTTGATTTGTTTGTATTTGTGTGATTATATTTTGGAAAGCTTGTATCCTTTGTGTATTTGGATATGCTAGAGCTTGCTCAATGTCTAATATTGCGCCCAAGTATTGTTGTATTTGTGCTGGTTGAAGGTGTGATTTTTGGTAGTTTATTAAGAACCCTAGTGTGTGCAAGGTTTGTATTACATAATGAGTATGATTTTGGCATTTCGTATGACGGTTTGATTTTATTAGCCAGTCGTCTAGATATGGAAAGATATGTTTATGTTGTCGTCATAGCTAGGCTGCCACTACTGCTAAGCACTTTGTGAATACGCTAGGAGCTGTTGTTATTCCAAGGGGCAACATTTTGAACTGGTAGTGTTTTCCCTGAATGAGAAACCTGAGATATTTTCTGTGTGCAGGATGGATGGGTATATGAAAATACACCTCTTTGAGGTCTAAGGCTGTCAAGAAATCTTGTTTTTGTAGTAGTGGGATGACATCCTGTAAGGTTACCATGTGAAAATGTTCTGACAGGATGTAAAGATTGAGGGGCCAGAGGTCTAATATTGGCCTGAGGGTGCCATCTTTTTGGGGAATTAGAAAATATAGTGAGTAAACTCCTGACCCTATTTGAGACTGTGGCACCAATTCTATTGCTTGTTTGAGTAGTAAAGATTGGACCTCTTCTTGTAACAGAATGGTGTGTTCCGTGGATAGTTTGTGTGACCTTGGTGGGATGTTTGGAGGATGTGTATTAATTCTAGGCAATAGCCAATGTGGATAATTGATAGGACCCAATTGTCTGTGGTAATATTTTGCCAATTTGTGTGGAACTGTTGTAGTCTTCCCCCCACAGGAGAGGTGTAGAGTGAAAGGGAATGAGAGAAGTCACTGTTTTGGGTGCTGTGGAGGCTGTTGAGAGGTCTGAAATGTTCCTCTATTTCTGGGGTACTGTCCTCTGTATGTGACCCTAAAACCACCCCATTGGTTTTGCGTTTGGTAGGTTGCCTTTGCCTGTGAGGTGGATGCCTCAGTGGTCTGTGGTCTGAATCCATCTCGAAACTGAGGTTTTCGAAAGGACCCCCTGTATGGTGCAGAGTAGAGTGCACCCATTGCTTTTGCTGTGTCAGAGTCCTTTCTCAATTTTTCTATGGCTGTATCTGCTTCTGTCCCAAAAGGATGTTTTTTATCGAACAGCATATTTAATACAGCCTGCTGAATTTCTGACTTGAATCCAGAAGATCTGAGCCATGCATGCCTGCGTATAATGACCGCAGTATTGACACTTCTAGCAGCGGTATCTGCTGCATCTAGAGCCGATTGTATTTGATTGTTAGAAATGGTTTGCCCTTCCTCCACTACTTTTTATGCCCTTTTTTGGTGTTCTTTGGGGAGATGCCGGATTATGTCTTGCATCTCGTCCAATGGGCTCTGTCATAGCGAGCTAATAGTGCTTGCGAGTTGGCTATTCTCCACTGATTTGCTGCCTGGTAAACAATTCTTTTCCCTGCAGCATCAAATTTCCTGCTCTCTTTATCAGGAGGGAGAGCATCTCCTGATGACTGACTATTTGTTCTCTTCCTGGCAGCGCTAGCTACCACAGAATCAGGAGGTACCTGATGGGTGATATAATCAGGGGTAGAGGATGCAGGTTTATATTTTTTCTC
The DNA here is from genome assembly GCF_031143425.1 of Pleurodeles waltl. Taxonomy (NCBI): domain Eukaryota; kingdom Metazoa; phylum Chordata; class Amphibia; order Caudata; family Salamandridae; genus Pleurodeles; species Pleurodeles waltl. The sequence goes on from NC_090437.1 coordinate 468,217,284, forward strand.
TATCCTGGGTGTTATGATGCATGCTTTAACAGGTTCACTAAATATCTGATCTGCATGTTTTACCATGCCTGGGAGCATTGGGAGGCATTGATATCTGGAATGTGTTGAGAATAGAGTGTTAAATAAGAAATCCTCTTCTAGGGGTTCTGTATGCATGGTGACACCATGATATGCTGCAGCCCTAGCTATAACTTGGTTATAGACAGTACTTTCCTCAGGTCGTGATGGTTTGGAGGGATAGCTGTCTGGATTGTTAATTGGAATGGGATCTGGGTCATAAAGATCCCATGGATCCACATTGTCTTGTTGTGAATCATGAGAGTGAGTAGGAGACTGCATTGGTGTAGGACTAGTAGGAGGATAGGTAGGTAGGAGTGGAGAATGAGGAGGAGAAGATTGAGAAGGTGGTGGTTTCTCCTTCTACTTTGGCACTTTTGCTGGAGGCTGCATAGTGTCCAATTCCTCCTAAAAAGCTAGCTTCCTTTTTGTTTTTAAAGGAGGTGCTGTCAGAATTCTCCCTGTTTCCTTATGGATGTGGATCCTGGGTTGCCTTTCATCCATAACCTCTAGTATTGGTTGTAATTCTAACTCCACTTCAGAGGTTTTGTGGCTTTCCTTAAGTCTCTTTGAAAGTCCATGTTCCTCTGTGTAAGTTGGCCATTTCGGCTCCGAAGCATGCTTTTTCGGGATCGAAAAAGATGATGAGGACGAAGGTTTCGGCTCCGAAAGTGGTTTTCTAATTTTCGACTCTGAAAAATGGTGTCTACTGGAGTCGGACATTGAGCTTTTTGTTGTCTCTGATGTTTTCGGAGGAGTGGCCTTGTTCAGTGCCGAAATGGTAAGTTGGTCCCCGCCAGACTTTTGTCGGGCCGAGCCATGGCCTTCCGGCAGTGGCGTTCCCAAGGCCTTGTTTTTTTTCTTTTGTGAGGGTACAGGGGCAGACGTACTCACATGTTGTCCTGCTGTGACCGGTCTGTCTTCTTCTGATTCCAGTTCAGACTCGGAATCTCGAACCAAGACTGTGGTTTGCATCAGTTCTTCTTCCTCTACGTCGAGATGCTCGTCGCTTCTGGACGCCATTTTGAGTCTTCGTGCCCTCCTGTCTTGAAGAGTCTTTTTCGATCAGAAGGAATGACAGGCCTCACGGTTTTCTTCCTGATGATCCGTGGAAAGGCAAAGGTTGCAAACCAGATGCTAGTCTGTGTATGGGTACTTCGCGTGGCACCGAGGACAGATGCGGAATGGAGTTCGATCCATGAGGCTTCCACGCGGTCGGCCCGAATAAGCCCGAGTTGGGCGTGCACGCCACAAAGGGCGAACAAAGTTGTTTTCCCGACGGTACTGCTGTGTCGATGGAAGGATATTAACCCGATGGATACAATACCGACAAAAAGAGAGTTTTACAGAGTTTTCTGAATCAAACTCTCGGAGCGCAAGGAAATACGTCCGAACCCGACGGTGGAAAGAAAACAATCTAATAATGGAGTCGATGCCCATGGGCAATGGAACCGAAGAGAAGGAGTCACTTGATCCCGTGACTCGAAAACACTTCTTCAAAGAAAAACAATTTGTAACACTCCGAGCCCAACATTAGATGGCAGGATAATGCACAGCATGTGTATCTGCTGCTACACATGCCATCAACCATATATATATATTTATTTATATATATATATATTTATATATATATAAATAAATATATATATCTATATATATCGAAGTTTTCTTGCCCAAAAAAAGGAAAACAGTCAGGACGCTTTCAACAAATTACAGATATATTCACCATCACCAAGTATTTTCCTCCCAATGCGTTTCAGCTGTAGCCTTGTTCACGGATAGGGGAGTTAACACAATAAATACCAAAAGTGCATCAACATAGAAAACAGACTAACAGTGCAATACAAACAAACTACTCTGTAAGGCGGTTGCCATATTGGAATGTTGTCTAATGCCCGTTTTTTTAGGCAAAATTGTCACAAATAAGATTGGAACTTTCTAAAATTACCCATACAGAATTGTAGAGGTAAAAAACACTATAAAATATCATATATAAGCAATGTGTATCAATCTTTTGGCTCAATCATATTAGGTGAATATCTTATACATTTACAATCCTATTATATACATCTATATTATGACCAATTGTCCTCCCACAATAATTGATGGGATATAATTTAAATAATTTATATAATATTGTTGTAATACTACCTACATACGCTAATTAGGTTTAGATAGTCCCCATATTTGTATTATGCATAACTTTCCAAAATTCTAATTAGTGGCTATTACTGCCCTAGATTCTATGTTTGAATTTTTATCACCTGACACCCCAATAATATACAAAATCCATTATCTATATTCATCTATATCAAATAGAAGCTCAACTGTCATCATTTCATTCATTCTTCTTGTACCCAAATCTAACTGCCTAAATGTACTCTCATTTCTTCACTTGAGTTAAGACCAAGGGGGGAAAGGGTCATAAATTTAATAATGAACTTTGACTCCAATATTCATAATGATTTTTGTCTATCACTCCCAAGTAAATTAGGTCTGATCTGATCACACACCACATAACTGAGCAATTTCTCAATTCCCTGATGTACTTAATGGAAGTGTCTTGCAACAGGGTAATTGCAATCACAGTTACGGATGGCTCATATGTGGTCCAACACTCTCTTTTTTGCTTAGTGTATAGTGCTATCTACATATATTTTATCACATGGACATCTTAAACAGTATACAAAAAAGTCTGTATTGCAATTAAAGTGTACTTAGATCCCGTAATCGCTCTGTCCATTACCCAATCTGACATTCATACAGTTTGTACTATATTTGCATGCCTTACCCTGTCTACAACAATAAAACCCCATCGGACTTGATCTGTCATTGTCCCCATTGCTGGAGCTAACCACCACATTGCGACTCAAACAGTCCCGTAATGACCTTCCCCTACGCAAGGTAACCATTGGCATATTGCAGACATAAGTTGCCAAATGAGGATCTGTCTGTAAGATATCGCAGCTCTTCATAAGTATTTGTCTTATATTGAAAGCCTGATTGGAGTAAGTTGTAATAAATCTTATTTTCTCCTCCTTATCACTTGATTTTTGTGCTTAATATATAGCAAATCTCCTCTAGAACAGCTCTCTACTTTTTTCATAGCTATTGTAATAACATCCTTGCTATATCCTCTCTCTCTGAATCTTTTGCACATTATCGTGCATTCCTGCTGGTAACTTTCCCAAGTGCTGCATATGCGCCTGGTGTAGGAGAGTACCATCTGGCTTGGCATGTTACCCCCATTTTTACTGTATGTATGTTTGTTTTTGCCTATATGTCACTGGGATCCTGCTAGTCAGTACCCCAGTGCTCATAAAGTATGCCCTGTATGTGTTCCCGGTGTAGTGCCTAACTGTATCACTGAGGCTCTGCTAACCAGAACCTCAATGCTTATGCTCTCTCTGTCTTTAAAATTGTCACTGCAGGCTAGTGACCATTTTCACCAATTCTAATTGGCACACTGAAACACCCTTATAATTCCCTAATATATGGTTCCAGGAGATCCCTATGGGCTGCAGCATTTCTTTTGCCACCCATAGGGAGCTCAGACAATTCTTACACAGGACTGCCACTGCAGCCTGAGTGAAATAACGTCCACGTTATTCCACAGTCATTTTACACTGCATATAAGTAACTTATAAGTCACCTATATGTCTAACCCTCACTTGGTTAAGGTTAGGTGCAAAGTTACTTAGTGTGTGGGCACTCTGGCACTAGCCAAGGTGCCCCCACATTGTTCAGGGCAAATTCCCCAGAATTTGTGAGTGCGGGGACACCATTACACGCGTGCACTACATATAGGTCAATACCTATATGTAGCGTCACAATGGTAACTCCGAACATGGCCATGTAACATGTCTAGGATCATGGAATTGTCACCCCAATACCATTCTGGTATTGGGGGGACAATTCCATGCATCCCCGGGTCTCCAGCACAGAACCCGGGTACTGCCAAACTAACTTTCCGGGAGCTCCACTGCAGCTACTGCTGCTGCTAACCCCTCAGACAGGTTTCTGCCCCCCTGGGGGCTGGGCAGCCTGGTCCCAGGAAGGCAGAACAAACAATTTCCTCTGAGAGACAGTGTTACACCCTCTCCCTTTGGAAATAGGTGTGAAGGGCCTGGGAGGAGTACCCTCTCCTGGCCTCTGGAAATACTTTGAAGGGCACAGATGGTGCCCTCTCTGCATAAGCCAGTCTACACCGGTTCAGAGATCCCTCCAGCCCTGCTCTGGTGTGAAACTGGACAAAGGAAAGGGGAGTGACCACTCCCCTGACCAGCACCTCCCAGGGGAGGTGCCCAGAGCTCCTCCAGTGTGGGCATCTTGAATGCAGAGGTGTGAGGGCACAATGGACAGCTGTGAGTGGCCAGTGCCAGCAGGTGATGTCAGAGACCCCTCCTGATAGATGCTTACCTTTCTCAGTAGCCAATCCTCCTCTGTGGGCTATTTAGGGTCTCTCCTGTGGGCATCTCACCAGACAACGAATGCAAGAGCTCACCAGAGTTCCTCTGCACTTCCCTCTTTGACTTCTGCCAAGGATCGACCGCTGACCGCTCCAGGACACCTGCATAACCGCATCAAAGTAGCAAGAAGACTACCAGCAACATTGTAGCGCCTCATCCTGCCGGCTTTCTCAACTGTTTCCTGGTGGTGCATGCTCTGAGGGCGTTCTCCCTTCACCCTGCACTGGAAGCCATGAAGAAATCTCCTGTGGGTCAACACCTAGCTCAGGTCCCCAGCACTCCGTCCTGCATTGCCCAACTCTCTGAGTTGGACTCCAACGTCGTCGGACTCTCTTTTGTGACTCTGAGTTGACCGCTGTCCACAGATCTTCTAAGTGCATGTTCAGGTGCTTCTGTGGGTGCTGCCTGCTTCTGCATGGGCTCTCCGTATTGCTGAGCGCTCCCTCTGTCTCCTCCTCCAAGGGGCGACCTCCTGGTCCTTCCCGGGCCCTAGCAGCACCCAAAATCCTCAACTGTGACTCTTGCAGCTAGCAAGGCTTGTTTGTGGTTTTTCTGCGTGGAAACAACTCTGCATCCTCCAGCACGCATTGGGACATCATCTGACTAAAGGAGAAGTTCCTGGCACCTTCCGTTGTTGCAGAATCTTTGACTTCTTCCACCCGGAGACAGCCCTTTTGCACCTTCATCTGGGGTTTAGTGGGCTCCTGCCCCCCCTGGACACTTGCGTGACTCTTGGACTTGGTCCCCTTCCTTTATAGGTCCTCAGGTCCAGGAATCCGTCTTCAGTGTTTTGCAGTCAGTTGTTGTCCTTGCAGAATCCTGTATCTCGACTTTACTGTCTTTCTGGGGCAGTAGGGTAACTTTACTCCTACTTTTCAGGGTCTTGGGGTTGGGTATCTTGGACACCCTTAGTATTTTCTTACACTCCCAGCGACCCTCTACACACTACACTAGGCCTGGGATCCATTCGTGGTTCGCATTCCACTTTAGGAGTATATGGTTTGTGTTGCCCCTAGGCCTATTTCTCCCTATTGCATTCTATTGTGTTCTACATTGTTTGCACTACTTTTCTAACTGTTACTTACCTGATTTTGGTTTGTATGCATATAATTTGTGTATATTACTTACCTCCTAAGGTAGTATATCCTCTGAGATACTTTTGGCATATTGTCACTAAAATAAAGTACCTTTATTTTTAGTAACTCTGAGTATTGTGTTTTCTTATGATATAGTGCTATATGATATAAGTGGTATAGTAGGAGCTTTGCATGTCGCCTAGTTCAGCCTAGGCTGCTCTGCTATAGCTACCTCTATCAGCATAAGCTGCTAGAACACCTCTATTCTACTAATAAGGGATAACTGGACCTGGCACAAGGTGTAAGTACCACAAGGTATCCACTATAAGCCAGGCCAGCCTCCTACACCTGGCTCTCAATAATTCTCCATATGGGATACTTCTAATCAAATTCGGTGGATGAGCACGCCTAGTGTTTAATAAGCTGTTACCTGCTGTTGCTTTTCTATACAACCTTGTATTCACAAGATCATTCTCAACACTTATTTCTACATCCAAAAATTGGATTAACGTCTTGCTATGCTGTTCATTCAGTTTCAGATTGTATTCATTTTTATTTAAAGCTACTACAAAGTTGATTGCTGAGTTTTCAAGTCCACAGTAATGCTTTGTAAATGTATGAGGTGCAGACCAAGTGGCTGCTTTACACATTTCTGTCATTGGTCTAATACCAAGAAAAGCCATTGTGGCGCCTTTCTTTCTACTGGAGTGTGCCCTTGGAGTAATGGGTAATTCTCTTTTAGCTTTTAGGTAACAGGTTTGTATGCATTTGACAATCCATCTGGCAATGCCCTGTTTGGATATGGGGTTACCTGCATGTGGTTTTTGGAAAGCTACGAACAATTGTTATGTTTTTCGAAATTGTTTTGTTCTGTCAATGCAATACATTAGCGCTCTTTTTATGTCTAACGTATGTAATGCCCTTTCTGCTACTGAGTCTGGCTGTGGAAAGAAGACTGGGAGTTCTACCGTTTGATTTAGATGAAACGGTGATATGACTTTTGGTAAGAATTGTGGATTTGTACGGAGAACCACCTTATGTTTATGTATTTGTATAAAGGGTTCTTGAATAGTAAACACCTGTATTTCGCTAACTCTTCTAAGTGAAGTGATGGCTATTAGAAAGGCTACTTTCAAAGTTAAAAATTGGATTTGACAAGAATGCATGGGTTCAAATGAGTTGTGTTAACACAATAATAAGATTCCACGTGGTGTCCTTGGGTGTATGATTCTTTTTAGTCCTTCCATAAAGGCTTTAATAACTGGGATTCTAAAAAGCGATTTTGTATGTTTAATCTGCAAATGAGCAGATATTGCAGTGAGATGTATTTTAATGGAAGAGAAGGCTAGATTGGACTTTTGTAAGTGTAGTAAGTAACTTACAATGTTTTGTGTGGAGGAGTCTAGTGGTGTAATCTGATTAGCCTGGCAGTAACAAACAAATCTTTTCCATTTGTTAGCGTAGCAATGTCTGGTTGTGGATATTTTTGCTTGTTTAATGACCTCCATACATTCTTTAGAAAGGTTTAGCTATCCAAATTCTAAGATTTCAGGAGCCAGATTGCTAGGTTGAGCGATGCTGGATTCGGGTGTCTGATCTGTTGATTGTGTTGTGTTAACAGAACTGGTCTGTTTGGTAGTTTGATGTGGGGTACCACAGATAGGTCCAACAGTGTGGTGTACCACGGTTGGCGAGCCCACGTTGGTGCTATAAGTATTAGTTTGAGTTTGTTTTGACTCAGTTTGTTGACCAGATAAGGAATGAGCGGGAGAGGGGGAAAAGCGTAAGCAAATATCCATGACCAGCAGATCCATAGAGCATTGCCCTTGGACTGAGGGTGTGGGTACCTGGACGCGAAGTTTTGGCATTTAGCATTTTCTTTTGTTGCAAATAGATCTATGTTTGGTGTCCCCCAGCGGTAGAAGTGGTCTTGTAGAAACTGGGGATGTATTTCCCATTCGTGAGTTTGCTGTTGATCTCGACTGAGATTGTCGGCCAACTGATTTTGAATGCCTGGTATGTATTGTGCTATCAGGCGAATGTTGTTGTGAATTGCCCAATGCCAAATTTTTTGTGCTAAGAGACACATCTGTGACGAGTGTGTCCCCCCCTGTTTGTTTAGATAATACATTGTTGTCATATTGTCTGTCTTGACAAGAATGTCTTTGTGGGCTAGAAATGGCTGAAACGCTTTTAATGCTAGAAATACCGCTAGCAGTTACAAGTGATTTATGTGAAGTAGTTTTTGTTGATTGTCCCATTGACCTTGTATGCTGTGATTGTTGAGGTGTGCTCCCCACCCAATCAAAGAAGCGTCTGTTGTGATAATGACGTGAGGCACTGGGTCTTGAAAAGGCCGCCCTTTGTTTAAATTTACCAGGTTCCACCATTGAAGCAAAGGGTGTGTTTGGCGGTCTATCAACACTAGATCTTAGAGTTGACCCTGAGCCTGCGTCCATTGTTTTGCTAGGCACTGCTGTAAAGGCCGCATGTGTAGTCTTGCGTTTGGTACAATAGCTATGCATGAGGACATCATGCCTAGCAGTTTCATCACAAACTTTACTGTGTATTGTTGGTTTGGTTGCATGCTTGATCTTACATTTTGGAACGACTGAACTCTTTGTGGACTTGGAGTGGCAATTTCTTTTTGTGTGTTGAGTGTTGCTCCCAAGTATTGTTGTATTTGGGATGGTTGTAGATGTGATTTTTGGTAATTTATAGAAAACCCTAGTTTGTGTAGAGTATCTATGACGTATTGCGTTTGAAATTGACATTGTTGGTGAGTGCAGGCTTTTATTAGCCAATCGTCCAAATATGGGAATACGTGCACGTGCTGTCTCCTTATATGAGCTGCTACTACAGCTAGGCATTTTGTAAATACTCTGGGGGCTGTTGTTATTCTGAACGGTAGCACTATGAATTGATAATGTTTGCCTTGTATTACAAACCTGAGGTATTTCCTGTGAGATGGATGGATGGGTATGTGGAAATACGCATCCTTGAGATCCAGTGTTGTCATGTATTTCCCTTTTTTTAGTAAGGGAACTACGTCCTGAAGTGTTACCATGTGGAAATGATCTGATTTGAAGAGATTCAGTGGTCTGAAATCTAAGATAGGCCTTAATGTTTTGTCCTTTTTTGGAATAAGGAAATACAGGGAGTAAACGCCTGTTCCCTTCTGTTGATAGGGTACTAGCTCTATGGCTTGTTGTTTTTGTAGCAGTGCTTGGATCTCTATTTGTAATAGGTCTAAGTGTTGTGGAGACAATGTGTGCGGTTTTGGTGGAACATCTGGAGGGAATGTTGTGAATTCTATGCAATAGCCATGTTGGATAATTGATAGGATCCACGTGTCTGTGACCAATTGTGGTAGTATTTGGTTAGCCTCCCCCCCACTGGTGACAAGTGTTGGGGTAGTGTGACATTGAAGTCACTGTTTGCTAGGGCTTGGTTTGGCAGGCTGGAATTTCCCTCTTTCTCTTGGGAATTGTCCTCTATAGGAACCACAAAACCCCCCTCTTTGGTATTGTGATTGGTAGGTGGGTTTTGTTTGGGAGGTGGATGGTTCAGATGTCTGTTGTCGAAACCCCCCTCTAAATTGTGGTTTCCTGAAAGTGCCTCTGTATTGTGGGGAGTAGAGCGCGCCCATGGCTTTGGCCGTGTCTGTGTCTTTTTTCACATTCTTGATCGCGGTATCGACTTCCGGCCCAAACAACTGATATTGGTTAAACAGCATATTTAGTACCGCCTGTTGTATTTCTGGTTTGAATCCAGAATTTCGCAGCCATGCATGCCTTCGAATCGTTACAGCGGTGTTGACAGTCCGTGCTGCTGTATCTGCAGAGTCTTATGCAGACCGTATTTGATTGTTTGCTATGGCCTGTCCCTCTTCAACTACTTGTTGGGCACGTTTTTGGTGTTCCTTGGGCAAATGCTGGATGATGTCTAGCATTTCGTCCCAGTGTGCCCTGTCGTAGCGTGCAAGTAGGGCTTGCGAATTTGCAATTCGCCATTGATTGGCTGCTTGTGATTCCACTCTCTTGCCCTCTGCATCGAACTTTCGACTCTCTGTATCAGATGGTGGGGCATCCCCTGATGATTGTAAGTTCACCCTTTTACTTGCAGCCCCCACAACCACTGAGTCCGGAGTGAGCTGTTGCGGTATAAACACTGGGTCTGACAGGGATGGTTTATATTTCTTTTCGACCCTTGGCATGATAGCTCTCCCCTTTACAGGCTCTTGGAAGACCTGTTGTGCGTGCTTGAGCATGCCCAGTAGCATTGGCAGGCTTTGATAGGATGCGTGAGTGGATGCCAGAGTGTTGAAAAGGAAGTCATCCTCTACTGGTTCAGAGTGCATTGTTACGTTGTGGAACGTAGCTGCCCTGGCTAGTACTTGCATATATCCTGTACTGTCCTCTGGTGGTGAAGGCTTGGTTGGATAACACTCTGGGCTGTTGTCCGATATAGGTGGATCGTATAGATCCCAGGCATCAGCATCATCTTGGGTCATCCCAGTATGTGTGGGTGACTGCGTTATCGTGTACCCACTGGTGACAAGTGTGGTGAATGCAGTGGGGATGGTTGTGGTGAGACCTGTGGTGGTGGTGACTTGTCTCTAACCACTTTGGCTTTCGGTTGCATTTCTGATTCTTGAAAGGCTAGTTTTCTTTTAGATTTGAGTGGAAGGATGGTCTGTATCTTCCCTGTATCCTTCTGGATTTGTAACCTTTGTTGCATTTGGTCAGGTTCTTCTACATCCAGATCTTGCTCAAATCTGTGCCTTTCTTTGAGCTGCATCGAAAGCCCTTGCTCCTCAGTGTATGATGATCATTTTGGCTCCGAAGCCGTTTTTTTCGGTATCGAAATTCCTAATGTTATTGTCTTTTTCGGTTCCGAGGAGCTTATTCGAGGCTTTCTTGACTCGACAACTCGATACCTAAATTTTTCGGTGCTGGAATCTCGACCGGAGTCGGAAGTCTTCGGCAAATCTTTGGCCTTTTTCGGTGCCAATGTTATTTGGTCACCTTCCTTTCTGTGGGTTGAGCCATGGCCTGCTGGCGGTGGCGTCCCCGTGGCCTTGAATTTTTTGCTGTGACCCTGAGTTTGGGACGGGGCAGGTTTACTCACAGTTTGTTGCACCATCGAGGGTCGTTCACCGTCGGATTCATCCGAGTCCGTTTCTTGGATGGAAATTCTTTCTTCCTCCTCGACGTCGAGATCTTGTTTCGGCTTCAAGGCCATTTGTAGTCTTCTTGCGTGTCGATCTCTGAAGGTTTTCTTCAATCGAAACGCTTGGCAAGCTTCACAAGTATCCTCTCTGTGTTCGGGCGACAAACACAGGTTACAGACCAGGTGCTGGTCTGTATAAGGATACTTGGCGTGACACTTAGGACAGAAACAGAAGGGGGTCCGGTCCATTAGTCTTGGCCAACGGGTGTGGTCGGGCCGACCAGGCCTCGATGAAGAGTGGAAGCCCCGAAGGGCCGCCGAAGCGGTCTTGATGTTGGTGCCGATACACTAAAACTAAACCGGTACTGAACGAGAACAATACCGACAAATTTTCGATACTTAGCTAACTTTCCCGATTCGAAATACGGAGCAAAGAGGAACACATCCGAACCCGATGGCGGAAAGAAAACAATCTAAGATGGAGTCGACGCCCATGCGCAATGGAGCCGAAAGGGAGGTCCCGTGACTCAAAAATACTTCTTTGAAGAAAAACAACTTGTAACACTCAGAGCCCAACACTAGATGGCAGGAACAGTGCACAGCATGTGTATCTGCAGCTACACATGCCATCGAACATATATATACATACATTTATTAAGACTATGAATGTTAATTGTGCTACAGCTAATGTTGCTACAACAACTCAATGGCATTTTACATCTCTTTAGTTTGAACCTCTAAATCATTAGTAGAGTTGCTCTATTATTGTTAGTGTAAATGCTCTGGTGAAATAAGGAATCACAATTACATAGCTCTGTCTTATGCACAAAACAAATTGGCAAAAAGGCCCTAGATATCTTCAAAATCTGCCACATCGTTACTCCATCCATCCTTCCATATTCCATCCATCTATCCCACCTATCCGTCCATCCATCCTACGTATGTACTGATCTACATACATAGACATACATGTATACATATATACATACCAGCTAAAAGCTTACAATGATGCTATCCCCATCTATCCACAAAAAGCTTCTTCAAGAGGCTAAAGGATGGAGGTAGATTGTTGTTGCACAATGCCTAAAACTGGGGAACAACACTAGTCATCAGTTCCTTTTGGTAGTCGTTGAAAGGGTAGACATTTCAAGAAGGGGAGTGGTTGGACATTAACTCTTCTTTGCATTTCTGTTATGTGACTTTTTGTTTCTGAAGAGCTCACTATATAATGCAGGGGCAGCTCCTCCATAAGGGTGGAAGAGCGTCGCCCCCGCCAGCAACTGCAAAACGTTGCTACAAAAACGATAATAAACATTGTTTATTATCACTTTTGGGGGAAAGTGGAGGGGCCATGGGGGTGACCAGCTATGAGGTGGAGTGCTCAGCATTCCCCCTCAGAGCGCATGTATGTTTGGCCGGCCGTCTCAGGCCGGCCAAACACGCATGTGCACAGAGCTCTCTCCAGCCCAGCAACACGGTTGCTGGGCCGTAGAGACCGTGCACAGGCTCCCATTCTACCTGAGAGCACCCTGGCTGGGCGCCCCCAGCCAATCCTGATGCAATCATCAGGACTGGCACAGGGCAGGCTGGGAACCTGTGCCTGCAGGCACAGGTGAAGAGCAGCACGGTTTTTCAGGTGGCGACGGCCCAGGTACGTTTTAAAACAAAAAAAATATTTACTTCCAGCCCACCCCCCACACGCCACCCCGCCCCTTCACCAGCCCATGAGTTGCTACTGCTATATAGACTTTTCATGCAAACAATCAGAATATAGATTGCTGTCTACAAGCCTAAGGGAACTCCTTGCATTATAGAATACTTCAATATTTCACCGTTTGGGAATAACACGCATTATGAAGGCCATAGAAGGTGTAGAACGCACTTCCATGCTTCCAGTTTTCAAATATCTAAACATTTATAAATTAATATGCAATTTTTCAGTATCCAAAGTTTGATCTGGTAGATTATTAGACATCTATAAAGTAGATGTATATCATGAGAATTCTAATATAACATAGACAGTAACACTTTCCGTGACACAAGATTTTCGTATCTTCTTTTAGTGCACACATCAGTCTCAACACAAGCCTCAAATTTGGCATTTTACTTACCCTTGCAAACTGGTGCTGCAGTCCATGTCTCATTTTCCAAACAAACGCTCCGAAGAGACCCTTCAAGCATGTACCCACTATAGCAAGAGTATGTTAACATGTCCCCATAGTTATAGAATGATCCTCGGACTATTCCATTTGGAACACGAGGAGGGGGGCCACAAGTGATTTCTAAAACAAAAAAATATATATACCTTAAAAATGTACACAGTAAAATTAAAAACAGACACTGCATTTGGTTATATATTATGCAAATCAGGACACCGCAGTGCACGAATTTTGATACTTCTTTCATTTCAGGCAAGACACAGAGCGGTCCTTTGCAAGGGTGTTTATAAAGTATATCTCCTTTATTGCAAAATCGATTCCTCAAATTTGCTTGTAGCTTGTACTGTAGCCAATCACAGACAATGCGTTTCACCCCAAGAACTATGAAGATCGTCACTTTTGGACAAGATTGATGTTTGGAATTGGACTGAGAGACTGCTTTACGCATAATCCCTTAAAATGTAATTAGGTTCTCATTTCACTATGTTATATAGACAAATAAAAAAATAAAAGATCATAAATAAAGCCTTCTTGCAGTACTATTAATTAGAGTGGGTTCTGATCTGTAAAATTTATGAGGAGATGGATTTCATAAAGAAATCTCCTTTCTGTGTAAAGGGATTGGTTGTGTTCAAATTTTGAGCAAACGTTGAGTTTTCTAATAAAGGCACATAACCCTGTGTTTGGAGAATTTCACATGAAATAGAGGAGCATCAGTACTCTCATAAAACAAATAAGTGAAAAGGGTACAAATAGATTTATATTGTTTGTACCAGTATTTTCTGTTTTCTCAATTGAAAGTAGTTGGAGAGATACTAGCTCTTATGCAGTTTTGAGCAGTACAAATAGCAAAAGGTGTAAGATACAAAGGCTGCAAAAAAGCTGAGCGTGAGGAAGGCTTATGTTTCCGTTACTGGTCTAGTAAAGCTGCAATACGCATAGGGACCCGCTGGGGCATATTTTCAAGCTCCTAGCCCCACCAGAGCATCACTTTTTTGTGATGCTCCGGTCGCGCTGTGCACTGTGCCATAATTAAAAGGGGGCGCTAGGCCTCTTTTTATGGCTTAACGCTGCCTTGTAAATATGCCCCCCAATGCAGTTTTCTGAGTCATGCAATGAATGCTGCTGTGAGCGTTCCACCGGAACACCCATTACTTTTTGAAACTGCCCCAGATTTATGAGAAATTGTAAATCTGAGGCAGTGCCAACAACGATTGCTACCCCAGGGGTGGCGTTAGAATGGCAGAACGAGGATAAATACTTTTATTTCTCCTTGTTTTTGCTTTTTCTATGTGTGCTGCATTCTGTAGCGCACTTAGAAAGAGCAAAAGGCCATTAATGATTGTTTATGTGTAGGAAGGTGTCCCTTCCTGCACATAAACAATCATTAAATAATGACGGTTTGCTACTTCTATGAGTAGTGCATTCTGCAGCACACATAAACGTTCCAAATCGCAACAGTAGATTGTTTATGTGCAGGAAGGCACACCGTTGTGCACATTAACAATTATTCCCTTCAACACAGACACATTTTCAGTATGGTGCTAGAATGCTTGCGTTTGCGCTAGGCAGCTACATTTAGCACCAGCGCAAGGGGAAAAACAGGGTTGTGCCATATTTTTGTAAATACAGTGCGTCCCTGCGTTTCTAAAGTGACTCAGCATGGTGCTGCTATTTTTGGTACAGCGCCATGCTACACCACCTTCTAGCAAATATGCCCCTCTTTTTCTAAGAGGAGACAATGCAGAAAAAGGTACCCCCCCACCTTCTTTGTAGTTGTACATACTTTCACACTTGGCGCTTGTCTGTGTCCAGGTCTCTTCGGGATTGCAGGTCATTACAGCATCTCCACGGAGTTGATAGCCCTTTTGGCAATTAATGGACACGTTCTGGCCAACAAAAAATTCGGTTTCAGATACAACAGCATACTCAGGGATGATAAAAGGCACTGGACAAGGATTTGCTGTGGATAAATAATGAAGAGATTTCTCTTGAATGTTGTTATCACATAGTAATGATCATAGTTATTCAACTTTCCTACGAACAATGAGCAAATAGCTTTATGACAGTGCCGGGGTTTAGACTTGTTTTCCCATTCAGTAAATTGACCTAAACAAACACACCACTATCTTTACACTATAATGAAAACTGTAGTAGTTAAAACCAGTCGTTATGTAATAGTCCTGAGCTTTCTTTATTCTGATTGCAGTATGAAGGTGTAAGACATTTGCATTTCCACCAGTCCACTCCATCGCTTCATGCTAGAATCAGGATGAAAATGGTATGAGCGCCAACAGGTGAAGTAACTGGCCTTGAGTTGGGACATAACTGCTAAGATTGTTTGCAGTAATGTAACTTTATAACTCTGTATCCTAAACATATAAGAGCCTTTCAACCCTGGTATTGTGAATGCTCCAGCTATGGTTATACTAAATCACCCATTATTGATCTTCTGTAAAGTAAGATGCAACAGTTCAAAAACCAGACTTAGCAATAAACATGCATAATAAAGCTCATCTCAACATTTAAGACAG
This sequence comes from Pleurodeles waltl, assembly GCF_031143425.1. Lineage (NCBI taxonomy): Eukaryota > Metazoa > Chordata > Amphibia > Caudata > Salamandridae > Pleurodeles > Pleurodeles waltl. Next base: position 468,232,751 of record NC_090437.1, read on the forward strand.
TAAAACATGGTTCTCCCTTAGTACACACATTTAAAGACTGAACAGCCCAATAATATTTGTGCTGGAAAGTAATACAAACAACGCTTTGCACTACTTTGGGCAACTTTGCAATGAGGGAGCATCAAATGGGTTGTATATGAGAGTTTCCCACACTACCATCCATGTTTATTTTATGCAAAACCCCGTCCACTAAGATGGGTAGATAAGGCGTTGTGCTAAAAAAATAATGCCTCATAGAGGCAGCCATTAATTTGGGGAATTTTTTAAATTTCTAAATAGTGTATATGTTCAATGCTTTAAAATTTGTTTAAGCTCAGTATTTTGTACTGGAAGGTTATCCTTCCAGTATAAAACCTATGTTAGACAGCATGCACACCCCTGGGCACTGAGATGCAAAGGTGTGCGTGTGTGTGTCACTAGGCAGCCTAAATATGCACTACTGCTGGAGAAGAGGGCAGCTGCACCATATGTTAGTAGATATGGCTTGATTATTCTCCCTCCCCCTAATGCAATGCAGCACAGCAACTTGGTTGACACATCGCATTGTGCAAGAATATTAGTAAAAGTGCTACTTAGAGTTCATGAACTCCTTTATACAATAGCCAGTACAGGGTGTACTAGCAAAAGGGCGGATCCACAAATACATTTTCAACACCTACTTTTTGTACAGGTGGGGTCAAAAGGCAGTTAAGACAGACTAACAAACACATCTATGCATGCACGAAAAGTTTTTTGGGCTGTATCTCCTCCCCCCCCATCTGTATGTCCCCCAAAAGTTCAGTGGAAAAAAATGTGCACTTTCTATGTATGTATGTATATATGTATGTAGATGGTATTTCTATAGTGCATCCCTAGCTAAAAGGTAGCAGAGCACTGTACATGGTCAAATACAAAATTTAAGTCATTAATAGGAGATGAAACAACGTTGTAATTGGTTAATGCATTGTGTTGCAGTGCTCTTTAAGTTAGTGTGTCTTCAACTCTTACTTAAATTGAGTCAGTGTTGAGGCAAAATTGATGGATATGGAGTTGTTGTTCCAGATCCTGTGAGCAGAGATAGAAATGTTCTGCTGTCTTGGTCTTTCTATTTCTTGTAAGTCTTCAGTCTGGTGGTATCCTGGATACTGTTTGCGAAGAACCACTAGAGATGGTGAGCTTGCCTGCATAACCGAGGGTCCTGGTTGCTATGGCTTTGTAAATGATGCATCTGGTTTTGAAGATGAGGTAAACTAACAAGGGGAACTAATAGAGTTCCATCAGGATAGGAGTGATCTGATCATATTACTTCAGTCTCTGGATGGAACATGCTGCAGCATGTAGGATTCCCTGAAGGGGTGCCAGTGTGGAATCTGGGAGGCCATATAGCAAGTCATTACCACCATACCTATTAGAGAGCACAAGGGATTTAACCGTAGTTCTGAAGGCACTTTCTGGAAGAAATTGTTTGAGTTTCTTTAGAAGAGAGAGACCTGGTACCAGACCATCTTGCTTTTTTGACAATCTGCTCTATGAGGGTGAGATTGGTGCCCATGGTGAATCCAAGAGATGTAGCACTAAGTGAAAGTTGAGTTTAGAAACCATCAAGATTCAAGTCACTAAGTCAGGTTTTTACTGTTTCTTGCTTGTGGTTCTTGGCAAATAACAACAATTCTGTCTTGATTGGGTTAAGCTGGACACCCAGGAATGCATGATGTGCAGGCAATGTTTGAGGTGTTTGATATCTGAGGAGACTTGCAAGTAGAGGTGTGTCTCACCAATATATAGGTGAATTTTGATGGCGTTAGTAGAGTACCAAGTGGCATCATATAAATGTTAAAGATGACAGGAGACAGTATAGAATCCTATGGAACCCCACAGGTGACAGGAATCATTTATGACCTTGAGTTGCCCATGTGAACAAACTGCTGTCTGTTAAAAAAATAAGAGGTGAAGGACAGTACCAGTAAATCCCAATTAACAGTATAGGGTGGGTTATGCGAGTGGGATGGTCAACAGTGTCAAAGGCAGCTGAGAGGTCCAGCAATATCAGGAGGCAGGGGTCATCTTCATCTGTGGTCAAGAGGACAGCATCTATGATGTGTGAGCTAGTCGGTTCTGTGGTGCACCATGATCTGAAGCAAGACTGTTAGTCATGCAGGAGATGGTTAGTATTGATGTGATGCTGGAGTTTAACATAGGCTGGTTTTTCAATGATTTGGCCAATGAATGGTTGGTGAGTGATGGCTCTGTAGTTGATGAATGTGCACTTCTTTAGGAGGTGGAAGCATCTGGCCTGTCATGAGGTCTCTGAGAAGATGGCTTGATTTAAGGAGGCATTGACAATAGTAATTAGGAATTAGAGAGCATCCCGTGAGAGACTTTGAAAAAGGTCAAGTATAGGACAACATCTTCAAAGGAAGCAGTTCTGAGGGAGCTGAATGTATCAGCAAGATCTGGGAGAGATAAGACTTTGAATGCTAATCATTGCAGGATTTTACAAGAAGGGGTAGGAGTAAGTGATAAAGCAGGCTTGGTGTTGTCAATGTGCTGTTGGATCTTCCTGTTCAGATGGATAATAGGAAATTGAGTGACATACTTCAAGTGCAAAAGAATGAAGAGAAATGCAGATGGATGATGGAGAATGCACTGATGTCACTTCCTAATGACAGTTTCGGTGGGAAACCAGTGATGTAACTTCTGGTGCAGATGGATGATGGAACATGCAGTGATGTCACTTCCTGCACAGAAGGATGAATATAAATCCGTTTATGTCACTTCCTGTGCAAAATGATGATGGGAAATTAAGGCTTCCTGCTTGTCTTATTCTTTTAAAGATGGTTTTGGTGGAAACTAGTGTTGCCACATCCCATGCAGATAGATGATGGGAAATACAGTGTTGTCACTTTTTTGGACAAAAGGATGACAGTAAATCTAGTGATGTCAATTTCTGTACACATGGATTATGGGAAATCATTTTTGGCATAAGATCAGAATTAGAAAAGGCACAGATCTTATTGCACTCTTTGTTTCTTATAGGAGGTGCACCTCCCACATATTCAAGAATGTGGCTATCAATATTGCAGCAGGTGCAGAGCACCAAGGAAAATGGGTCTTTGGGATCCACTACACCCCAATTACCTCTATATTTAACCACCCAACTGTCATCAGGTGGCATTATTCTTGCTTAAATTAGAGCCCTTTGCTTTCTTGCTATGCCACTGCATAAATCCCATTACAACATCTCAGTGCTGCTTTTGTATAGGACTGATACAGTGGCATGCACAATGCTGACAGTGTGCAAAAATGTACTTTACAAACCCCAGTTATTCCACTGCTTGTGTAAGATGTGAGCAGAGCATAGTAGTAAACAAGTACTTCCCTGTACTGCCATGTACAGACTTATTACAGCCTATATGTATCAAATCCATGGGTGATCTGAGTGAAGGAGGAAGGCCTGCTGGCATGAGTAGACCCCCGTCCCTACTCCTACATGGTGCATGGTGCATACAAGCCAAAGTTTAGTAAAATCGCTAGTGTGTGCCCACTGCTCTAATGTGCAAGAGCTAGTCTAGAAATATGTATTGGATTTGCACTTGCTGCCTGGGTCTCACTTCTGCATATCCAGACCTTGATTCATAGCCTGTGGGCTTGAAAATGCAGTTATACACTTGAAAAGGGAAAATTTCCCCTCACATGTATACACAGACTTGACAACTTCTAAACTATTTTCAACATGTGTGGAGAGGGTGGGGTCTTTGAGGGCAGGGGGCTTTGTTGGAGCACTGCCTGTGAGAGACTTCAAATCCTTCACCCCTCTCCTCCTTCAAAAACATGAAAAAGAAGAGTCTTCTGGAGGCTGCCTCTGATGCCCTGGTAAGATTTTAAAGCCAGTAATGGACATTGGCTGTACAAATGTACTTCTCCGGCTCACCCTATGTTCCATTAAGTGATATCGGCTACTAACTGGGTAGCGATATTGATTAAGTCACGATGGCAATGTGTGGGTTGACAGGTCTGTATATACAGGCAAACTTTTGTGAGTTTAGCCAACGATGTGTTCCCAATCTGCATCATCCAGATTCATTATGATCGTTGACTCATTACTGAACGTAATATATAAAGCACAAACACATGCGTCATGAGTTACATAGCTGCCTATGAGTGACATTCTACTGTCAAATGTGTGGCTCTTGAGTAACACTTTCTCACAAGTAAATCAAAGCAATGACCAATATTTGGGTGACTCTGAGTTGTCTGTAACTACATTCAGACATTTCATACAACAAAAAACATTCACCTGAAAAAACCCAGACCTATGGGTGTTGCTAATGCTAGTTAGCAGTATCGGATCCATGCTACTGACAATGATTTAGCTGTTATGCATTAGAACTAAAGATGTTTCAGTGTGGGTGAAGGAATAGCGGCCTTTGGAGAGTTTTAATCCCTCTGGTTCCCTTCCTCACATCCCCTTCAGCTGCAGTGCCTCACTCTATAAAACACTTACAATTCTGTTTTTCCCACATCACTGTGGAACACTCTATTTGCATATCTCATATATCATCTCCTTCCTGTTATCTGCCCTTGGTGCCACAAAACAAGAGTGAAGAGGATCAGCAGAGATGTATTTAGAGGCAGTGACCATTGAACACCTAGCACAGGCATGAGTGTTCAGGTTCCTTCATAGAGGTGGCTCAGAGTTTCCTTGTTCAGTAGAAGATATTGCAGATGACCCAAACATTTAATACTGTGAACACTTGACTGCAGTGAGGGGACACCCTTTAGCAGTGAGCTGGGGCGGGCGGTTTAAATGTTACCAGGAGAGTTGCGGATTAGGCTGTAAAAATGCTCAATGTGTTCTTTATTCTGACACCTGGAACCATGATATACTCAATAACGTGATCACCTCTTGGCCCCCATGGGGCACAAAATGAGGAAGGTGACACGTTACTTCTCTGCAAGGCAAAATCTAAACCAGGTACAAGGGGTCAGAATCCCAAAATCACAGCTCTGTGTGCCTCTAAAATCCTAGCACTGTAAGAATTGGTGAACTCAGAGCTAACTATTTGTGAAAATGTTAACGTAATGTGACAAACATGTATGAGAAAGCCAAACATGCATATTGACACTACAAAAATGTCACACTGTGAGCGGAAATGTGGCAGCAATTATTTCGAAGGACAGGAGCTTTGTTGTCAGAGGTTGCTCGGCTGGTACCGAAAATGAATAAATTGCTTATTATTAATTCTGGCATCTAGTGCGTGCATCGACTCCTGTGTTTTTACTATGAAGCATTTTGTACATAACTCAACAACACAGGACAAGGGTAGGTGACAGGACCTGTGCCAGGAGGACGCACAAACAAATCACGTGTGCACTTCCTCCTTATGAGGCTGTGTCTAGTGAAATGAGTTTAGCGGGCTGTGCCATAAATGAACACTGCCATTTCATCGCAAGCATGCATATTTCAATCCTCCACAGATTAGAGACAAAGGGCCAGATGTACAAGGCCCTTGCGCCATTTTTTTGTGACACTCCAGAGGAACTGTGCAGTCCACCACATATACAGGGCAGCACTAAGCCACTTTTTGTGGACTTACTCCACCATGTAAATTTGCGCCCCCCTGATGCAGTTTTCTGCATCAGAGGAGTGTGCAATGGATGTTGCTGTAGGTGTTCCACCACAACACCCATTGCCTTTTACGCTGTCCCAGATTTACAACAAGTCTGAAATCAGTGGCAGTACCAAAAACTAACGTCACCCCAGGAGTGGTGTTAGCATGGCACAACAAGGAGGAATACCTTTATTGCGCCTCGTCTTTGCTTTTTCCATGTGTCCTGCATTCTGCAGCAGACATAGAAGTGCCAAATTGCAATTGTAGATTGGTTATGCACAGGAAGGGACATCTACCTGCACATAAACAATCAATTCCCCAACACAGACACCTTTACACTATGGTGCAAAGATGCCTGCATTGGTGCTGGCAGCTAAATTTAGCACAAGTGCAAGGGAAACACAGGGGTGCGCTTTATTTTAGTGAATACAGCACATCTGTGCATTTCTAAAGTGACACAGCACAGCACTGTGCCACTTTTTAGTAAATCTGGCCCAAAGTTTTGTTAAGGTAGAAACCTTGTGAAAGCCAGAACTGAGTGTTCGCATCGGTATCTGTTAATTGGGTGAGTACTGTTCTGTTATGTTGGCTGACCTTGAGAAAAATGTGGACTGCTGCTGCCACCGCCCTCTAAACCCTTTCTCTGAACAGTGAAGTCCTCCCACTGCCACTTTCTGCTATTTTCAGACTCTGATAGTTACTACACTAACACACACAGGACAAGGATAAGGAGTGGGAACCTCCAACGTGGTCCCGCCGGCTCGAAAAGCAAACCATCAGTTTATGAAAAACTGCCCTCACCCACTAATAGTGGTATGCTTCATTATAGGGCAATGCTATCACATTCCCAAGTGAGCCAACGTGAAGAATGGAGCAAGAGGGAGGAGAAACACATAACAAAAACCAACAAAGGGGGGTCTAAACACAAACAAAGCCCTCAATCACATAATGTACCTATCTCAAGTAGTACCATACTCAACCTTTATTTCAAGGTGCACCAGATAGGATTAAAGAATATTTAAAAAATGGGGTGAGGAAAGGGGGATAAAATCACCCCTACACCCCAAATGGTCATACAAAAGTCATAGCCATTTCAAGATATGATAGTTACTAACCACGGGGTCGCGAGCACCACTGGTCCACTAGTCTGGGAAGTTGAAGTAAGGAAAAACAAAACAATTCCTGGTGTTCTCCCATGCCCAGCCAGGAGACAATTAATATGTGAATTTCTGGGCAGGCAGAGTGCCCCAACAGTGCATAGCAAGCAACACATGGGCGGCTTTTATAAAACCAGAGCACCTTATTGATCACCACAGTGTGGGAAGGAGCTCTGTATGCATGACTAATGCATTTTAGTGTGGCGATACTGCCACCAGCACTAAAATGCATTAGTATACCCCAGATGCTTGGTACTTGGCAGGTCTGGTGTTGGTGTGCACAACAGTAGAGATAGCCCCTTTCTAAATGTGGTTTATTTAAAAAAACAAGGAACCTCAATTCAAAGCATGGCCAAGACGCTATTTTAAAAGTTATTAATTGGAGGTAAACTAATTACACACGTTTGCACCATGGTGGGGGGTGGCTCCAAGATCCATTGTCCATGCACTCTGCTTTAGCTTCCCCTTCCAAGCTGTAGCCATCATAGCAGCTGAACTCCACCCTGCTTCCAGCAGTCAAGTTGCCACGTGCCACCAGCCCATTCGTCAAAGCTGCTGGAGCTTCACACAGAGTATCTAGCGGAATAAAATCACAAACAACAGAGTACTCATTAAAAAACTAAATCTAATCATTCATTTCTGTATATTCATGACAAGAAGTGAAACGTGACAGTGCATATTGTAGTTAGGTTCACTGGAGGGCTGAACACGGTGAGCTACTAGAGAGTAGAGATGGGATGGAATAAAAATTATTGGCGTAAAGGGGGGAGTAGGGAGTGAGACAGAGAGTATCAGCAAGAAAAAGAGAAAGTCGGTGGAGGGACAGGGAGAGAAGGGAGAAAGAAGAAAAGAGAGGTAAAAATGGGAGAGAAAGAAGAAGGAAAATAGGATGGTGAGAGAGAGACGTGAGAGGACAGGAAAAAGTGAGAGAAACAGACGGAAAGAGAGAGAGATAGACATGGGGAGCAAAGAGATAAACTGAGAAAGAATAAAGAAAGAGGGCCTGGGAAGGATGCAAGGGAAGGGAAAGAGAGAATCAGGAAGGAAAGAAAGAAAGAAAGAAAGAAAGAAAGAAAGAAAGAAAGAAAGAAAGAAAGAAAGAAAGAAAGAAAGGAAGAAAGAAAGAAAGAAAGAAAGAAAGAAAGAAAGAAAGAAAGAAAGAAAGAAAGAGGGGTGGGAGATGGACAAAAACGGAAGGGGGAAAAGGAAAAGAGAGAAATGGGAGAGGGGAGGGGAGGGTGTGGAAAGGAGAAAGAGAAGTGAGAGAGAGGAAAAAGACAGTGATGGGAGAGAGAGACGAAGAGAGAGGGAAAAGAGAGAGGAAGAGCGACAGAAAGTGAAAGAAAGAGAAAAAGAGACTAAAAAATATTGCTTTGGTTCTTGCTAGAGCTCTCCATCTGTTTCTATAAAAGAGGGAAACACAGGAACATATTTGGTAGCTTTTTTTTTAGAGGGCTCAGAAATAACTAAAAGTTATTCTAAAGCAAGTTTCCTCTTCTTGATTGCGTTTCCAGAAGGTGCCCCACGATGCTCATTACGTAATCCATAGCGAGGTTATCTAATCCATTTCTGCCCTCATGCCAGTGTTTATTGTGAGCGCTATCCAGACAGGTGTGTGGCTTTATTTAAATATATGGATATTCTTCGGCAGGCTCAAACGGATTATGGTGGTTATGGCTGGTTCAGATATGACGAGGAATTTCGGGCAAGAATGGCGGTGTACCCGGATAAAGAATGGGGAGAGATTGATAACGAATTATGAATGTAGTGGTTGAGGACAGCACGGAACGCACCAGTCATGCATACAGCTAGCGGTTTGCCTTTACAATACAAGCCTTTTCAGGGTCGTCCCACCCAGAATGGGGTAGGGAATGCTTCATGAGGTCAGTTGCCGCAAAATGGAGCGTGTTGGTCCTGTAACAGCGGAGTGTGTACAAGGCAGCAGTGTAAATTCAGGCATGACTGCTCAAGTTGTGAAGGTAGACATCCCATTTTCCAATGTTTTGGGGGCATGCACTGGGGTTGGCAAGGTTCGCAGGGAAGAGTTCGTGACAGGGGCAATATGCAGCAGGTGGCAGGTAAAGAGCCCTACGCCTATCAGATGTACTGCAGTGGTGGTTGCAAGGTTATCCAAAGGAGTCTGATGCGAAAATTCTATGGTGGGGATTTTCGGTTGCTTTTAGACTTTGTTATCAAGGGCCACAAATTCGGAGGTGGCAAGAAATTTGAAGTCGGCGCTGGATCAACCAGATGTGGTAAGGGCCTAATTGCGAAAAGAGCTCGATATGGGTAGAATTGTAGGCCCATCTGACTGCTGGCCATTACAAAACTTGACGATTTCCCCTTTGGGTGTGGTGCCAAAGAAACAACAAGGTGAATTTTGGCTGATTCATCACTTGTCTTGGCCGGTTGGAGCATCCATTAATGATTTTATTGCCCTGGAAGATTCCGTGGTGCATTATGCGTCAGTGGATGAGGCAATTGCATTGGTGAGACGGTGTGGTGTAGGGGCAAAAATGCCAAAATCTGATATTCAGTCTGCTTTTAGGCTCCTTCTGGTGCATCCAGATGATTTTTCTTTGCTGGGTATGCAGTTTGATGGTGCCATTGCCATTTATGCAGACAGAATGTTGCCTATGGGTGCTCGGTTTCGTGCTCATTGTTTGAAATGTTCAGTTCCTATTTGTAGTGTTTTTTTCAGGCATGAACCGGTCATAGATTGGTAACTCATTACTTGGATGATTTCTTTTTGGCGGGTGCATCTGATTCAGGTGATTGTGAAGCAGCGCTGTTGGATTTTCAAAAAGCTATGCTTGAAATGGGTGTCCCTTTAGCGCCTGAAAAAACAGAAGGACCCACAACCAGTTTTAACTTTCTAGGTATAGAATTGGTTTCCGAGAAAATGGAAGTACGTTTGCCTAGTGATAAGGTACAGTTATTGATTGGGTTGTTGGAAGAGGCGGTTCAAAGACCTAAGTTGGAGTTGAGGCAGGTCCAATGTTTAATTGAGCATTTAAATTTTGCCTGCAAGGCTGTAAGAGTTGGTAGAGCTTTCTGTAGAAGGCTGGGTTTTGATATTCGTGGTGCAGTTTTGCCTCACCATCACATTCGGCTTCAGGCCAGTGTTCGAGAAGATTTGAAGATGTGGATTTTGTTTCTACAGGATTTCAATGGAGTCACAATGTTGGCGGAGGATGTGGATTGGTTTTGGCAAGTTCAGATTTTTTCTGATGCAGCAGGTGCGCATGGTTTTGGATTCTTTTGAGATGGGCATTGGGCTGCAGAGGTTTGGCCGCCAGCATGGAAGGCGGCCCACCATAGTATTGCATTCTTGGAGCTTTTACCGTTAGTTGTGGCATTGTCTATTTGGGGTCACACATTAGCTAACAGAAATGTGGTTTTCAATGTTGCCAATCAGACAGTGGTGAATCTGGTCAACTCTCAGAAAGCGAAGGACGAAAAAGTGTTAAGTCTGTTGAGGTTGTTCTTACTGACTTGTTTGAAGTTTAATATAATGTTCAAGGCCAGATATGTCCCAGGCGTTAATAATGATATTGCTGATGTGCTATCTTGTTCGCAGTGGCGGAGATTCCGTGGGTTTGCACCAGGAGCAGACGCACAGAAGACAGCAGTTCCTTGGGCATTATGGGAGATGGGAATTTAAGGATGCTGGAGCTGATTCAGCAGTCTATAGCTCCTTCTATACGGAAAAGTTATGATCAGGCTTGCTCTGAATTCATTAAATCAGGGGCAGTTAGAAGATCAGGTAGGGTTTTGGCTGCTAATGAAAAGGCGGGAGGATGCGGTCTGTTTAATTATGCAGCAGATTGATTTGGCTTTATCCGCAGTAAGTATATCCTGTAAGTTGTCCGGTATTTCTTTTTATGGTAAGTATTTTGGGGGTTATGATCCGATGGAGGGTGAAATCTGTAGAAGGATTGCTGCTGGCTTGGCAAGGGAGGGGCGCACATGGCGTGATCAGAGATGCCCTATCACGTGGCATTTGTTGAAGGAAATGGCTTTTGTATTAAAAGATGTTTGTTTTTCCCCATGGGAGGTGAGTTTGATGTCTTTATGCATGTCATGGCTTTTTTATGGAGCATTTAGAGTCTCAGAGCTGTTGGGCTTAAAAGGTAAGGAGGGTATTTTACGCTTGGATGTCAGGGAAATCAAAGGTGTGGTCTATTTGTGGTTACGGTCTTCAAAAGTGGATCAGCTGGTCAGGAGTAGGGAGGTGGTGATGCAGGGGATGAATTTGCCTGAGGGTCCGGTGTACTGTTGATAGTCATTTGCCAGGATGTTGCCAGAGAGTTCTAGGTTTGTATTTGTTCATCAAGATGGTACTCTATTGAGGTCGCATCAACTGTTATCGGTTCTTAAAATGCATATAAAAAAGTTGGGGTTGGATCCACATTTTTGTGGTACTCTTTCTTTTAGAATTGGGGCTGCTACAGTGGCTAGACAACCTGCGTTCTCAGATAAGGCAATAAGGGATTTGGGGAGTTGGAAGTCTCAGTATTTTAAGCGCTATGTTAGGACGAGTCAGTTTGAGGCTTGTTGAAATGTTGTTTATATCAGTCTCATATCAAAGTAATGTTTTCTGTTTTCTGCCTCTTGCAGGTTGTGTAGCTGGCCCTAACAGAGCAGTTTGTTCAGACTAGATAGTGGGGCATTCGCTCGTGCAGTGGGCTGAAAAGCAGGTTTCATCAAGACATTTTGGATGGCAGTTGGGTTTGGACGGGGCCAGAATTAGGATCTGTTGTACTGGGAAACGTGGTATGAGGTAGGTTGAATTGCTGTATTTTCTTTCAAAGTGATAAGAACAAGGGGTAGGTCCTGATTTACTAGTGATGCATTTAGGTGAAAATGACTTAGTAGCCTTATCAGGTATCAGACTTATAAAAGCCATGAAGATGGATTTATTGAGAATCAGACAAAAATGGGCAGGGACACATATTGTTTGGACAGATTAAGTTCGTAGGAGAGTTTGGAGGGGAGCAAATTCATTCAAGGGTATTGAAAAGCAGCAGAAGAAGGTGAACAGAAAGATGCGTAGTTTTTGTCAGGTTGAGGGGTTTTCAGTTTTGCAGCATGGAGAAATTGTTCATGGGGACCCAGACCTTTTAGGCAGGATGGAGCACATCTATCCTTTTTGGGTAATGAACACTATTTATTGGAGCTTCATATTAAGATCTCGGAATTGCTTGGTGAGAATTTATGAGATTGGAGTTAACAGGGTATCTTTAGGTGGGGCAGGAAAACACCTTGCGGGTTTTCCTGTGTGGCAGGGTCTTTACAGACATGCTTTGGGGGGAAAGGGTACGGATGCACAAAGTTGAAAGGTCAGGGAGTTTTGACAAGGAACAAAAGGGAGGAAAAGGCAAGGGTAACTACCGAAGGTGGACAGCAGGACAGATGGGTACCGGTTTGGTTGGGTCAAGGTGGGGATGGAAAGGGGGTATTGATGAGGGGTAAGTTTTGTAGAGGGTGTGGGTGGGATTTTTAGGAAGTTTTAGGTATCAGTGAGGAGTTTCTAGTTTTTTAAGGCTAGAATTCCAAGGTTAATTGTCCAGACCTGTTGTATTAAAGCAGACTTTTACCCCCATTTCAGTGTGCTGGTGGTTTGTGTGCCATTTCGCCCGATCGGCATCATACCTGCTCATCCATTCTACACTTCTGACTCGCCTACAAAGGTGGAAGAGCCTGCTGAGACCGGTTACACCCCCTTCCATCAATTGAATTCCAGGATGGCCAACTTCAGGTTAAAATCAAAGACCTTTTAATTCAGTAAAGCAGTCTCGTAGCCTTCCCAACCATTTTCAGGCTAGGATGAGTTTACATGTTCAATATATTAAAAGGAGCACTTCTGAAAATAGGAGGACTTCTTGTTTCACACTCATAACCAGTCAGAAAGGATTTTTTCCGTCTCTCAAATCTAACCAGCAAAAGTTCCATCACAGAGTCGGTGAGTTATTAAAATGATAAAAGACCGAGATGTACACTACACTGGTTATATTTACCTTCACAGGAAGGGATAGGGTTACTCCATAGACCACTGGCAAGACACGTGATGTTTGGAGGCCCTACTAGGTGACGTCCGGAGTGGCAAATGAATGTCACGTTACTTTTAAACACATTGCCTGTTGCAATAGCGAAGGCGTTGTCGACATTTGGATGTGGTCCACAAGAAACACCTAAATCAAAATGGAGAAATGCAAAAGAGAAATAAAAAAATTGTGTATGATATAAAAATAATTTTGCGCTTATTACATAAACTGTTGGTTGACGGTAATTTGTACACAACTCTCTATTTGTAGCTATATTAGCTATTTTGTAAGGCTGCACTAGCTCCTTCGTCAGTGCTGTTTTATATTAGCAAAAAGTATGCCTTTTTGTCTAGCTAGAAAAAATTATAGATTGCCAAATGCAATGTTTGCTCACTCGTGCTTCTGCAAACCACCTGTGACGCAACAAGTCAAATCTCTGTGTATTGCAGAAAGATGCTTTTCTCTTTTACTTGTGATTTGCAAGATATTTCACTGCATTAAGACCACTCATTTGGTTAAAAAGTATTGAAGTGCATATTTATACTTGACTTGCGCAGTTTTAGCGTGAAAAATGTTGACGCTAAAATGGGGCATAGCTAACTCTATATTTATATTTTGACGCTAGACCCACCTAGCGTCAAAATATTGGAGTAAGCACCATGTTTAGGATGTATGAAACCACCTTGCATCAATGAGATGCAAGGTAGGCGTTCCCTTCCTACACACAATGCTAACCCTCTAGCGCCATATTTATCCCCCGATGCAAAAATTACGCTAACAAAGGAAGCGGACTCAAAAAATGGCGCAAAGTCTGATTAGCACCAATTTTAATGCCTGGTAAGACCAGGCGTTAAAAAGAGGCTCACACACCACCATTCAAGGAAAAAACATAGAAGGAGCTTTGGAAACTGCCAGGACAACATGGAAGTGGTACTGCTCCAGCTTGGCACACGCCGCAGACGTCTGTGAAGACAGAAGATCCAACTACCACCTCTGCAGCAACCTCAAACCCCATGACAGCAGCCACAAAGGCAGCGCAGAAGGAGGGAAAGGATCTTTAGACAGCGCGTAACCATCTTTGAAATGAGGGAACAAGATGTAATCCGGATGTTCAGACTCAACCAGGAGTCCATCGTACACCTGCTGCACCAGATTGTGCCACACATCACGGCACGGCTGCAAACTCCCTATAACATCCCATCTATGACAAAACTCCTCACTGTCCTCCACATAATGGGTTCTGGATCATTTCAGACAATGGGGGCACTAGTGACTGGTGTTTCCCACTCATCCTTCTCCGTCTTCCTACCTAAGGTTCTGGATGCAATCCTATGCCTCACACCCTAACACAATTGCTTCCCAAACACCCAGCAGCTGCAGCAGGAGACCAAGCAAGGTTTCTATCAAAATGCTGGGTTTCTGCATGTGTTGGGTGCAATGGAGTGTACCCAAGTGCAACTGGTGCCACCTGCAGCAACAGAGCACCTATATAGGAACTGCAAGCACACACATTCCATCACTGTGAAGGCCATTGTGGACCACTGAGGACTCTTCACCAACATCCTTGCAAAAAATCCCGGCAGCTTCCATGAGGCATACATCTTTCCCCATTGCACCATCAACCAGCGGTTCCAGGATGACCAATATGGCAATGGGCAACTTGTAGGTAAGCCACCATACTAATCATACTACACAACATACCAACCATCGAGGACAAACAAGACAAACACCACAATAAATACACATGGGAAGGTACACAGAGATGTACAGGTAACAACACATATGCAAGAGACAACACTACACTGCACACATTGCATGTCACAAACACATACACCCAAATATACAGAGCACCCCAGCACCCAGACTGGCAAACCACGAGTGGACAGGTGGAGCCAAGTACCTTTTGCATACAGAAGCTGCTCAAAAACCACTACAGTGTCCACAGGTTGACAACAAAATGCAGATCACACACACACATCACACCAAACAAAGAAGTGCACAGGCATAGGCTATGGTCATGTTGAGGAAGTCACACATAGGCACGGTGCCACATAAACCATGGTGTGCAAACCTCGGTCAGAACCTAAATCCAATGCCACCCAGGTGGTGCCATAACCAAGTATATATCAGCTACACATACCTGACATACCTGTAGTGTGCACATACACCTCTCTCCTGTATTGTGTCCCACAAACATGTATTAAAAAATATCTACCTCTGCAGACCATGGGGCTGAATCATGAGAAATGAGGCAGCACCTAATCCAGTGCCACCTCAGATGAGCCATTAGTGCCCGTTAATAACACCATGTCGGTTGCTACTACCAGAAATAGTCCACCACGGTGTTGAGTCTGTTAAAAACACTAACATCCATGGATGTCATTGTAGGATGCAGTAGGAGTATAGAGGAGAAACCTGACCTTAAATGCACCGTAAGAAGGGACCCATGTGAAAAATATCTGTGCCCCATCCCAATGCTTGCACTGTGCATGTATAGAAAGTGTCTGTCAGAATTAATGTAATAGAAGCTAAGGGAGTCAACTGCACCAAATGACATCATCCTACCAATGTGGTATACACACTCTTGTACGCCTGATGGCTGGCACAACCATCATCTGCCACAAAGTGTCACACTGTATGCATAGTTTCACATGGTAACATGGATGGCACAGTTTGGCTTTGTAGGGCAACTATGCTGTTAAAACATCTGGCACCATTGTGCTGCTAGGAGGTGGTATATGCCATGTAAGAATAGAACACTGCTTTAAATATGGACTACGCAACACATTTACCTAAATCATTACCATCACTTTTGGGATCAACATAAGAAGTTCCCAGGCCCTTGAGCCACTACCCACGTTTGTCATGTCCATCAACACAGTCCAAAGAAACCATTTCACAAGAACAGGAACATACACTACACCACAAGCAAGTCTGTGTCACCACTCCAACTAAAAAGTACTGCTGCTATGGGATGTTCCAAAACACTACCAACACTTACCAACACATCTCCTCTCTATCTTTTGCAGCTGACCAAGGGTACGGCATCCAGCCATGGGTGATGACCCCATTTGCTAATCCCACAATGGTGAAACAGCGGGCCTACAACGCGGGACACAGGAAAACTCCCAATATGGTGGAGAGGGCATTTGGCCTCCTGAAATCCAGATTCAAGTACCTGGCCCTGACAGGAGGAAGCCTCTTGTATGCTCCACCACTTGTCTGCAAGATCATTTTGACCTGTGCAATCCTGTACCACATCTGTGTCACAACAAAAGTCCCCTGGGATTAACAGGTTGATGTCCACAGTAAGGACGAGTATGATGATGGAGAAGATAATGTGGAGGGGGAACAACAGAACACTGCTGCAGGAGTTCGTTGGGGACATCACATTGTTGAGAACTTCTACACATAGTCACAATACAATGAACTTCACATTGTAAATTGCACAAATAAATCACGTTGCACATGATCCTCCTTGGTCTACTCATTCTACACTACCTACACCATTGGAATGTGAACCAAACCTCAGTGAGCTGGTAAGTAACACCAAGGTGACAAGTATGGTAGCAACAATGTTTGTGACAAAAGTGGGTCTATTGCCACCATCTCAAATATCAGTGACACCCAATTTGCGGGCATGTGACTCCTGAAGGTCTAGATCCATGCACCACCACATATATTGTCCCATCAAGTGGGCAAGGTGCTAATACCTTAGGCCTTTCACCACAACAACACCATGCATACCAGGATGAATTCAAGGGGGGCACACATGAGATAGGGGCTTTCAACAAATGGATTTCAAGTTATGTAGGAACAGAATGCTGTCACAACTAGTGACAGTAGCATTGCCTGCATGATAACATGTGTGACAAGGGTGGAACATCATTGTGAACTGTGGTCCCTCAGCAAATGCTCAGGGATTGTAACCAATGTCCGATGTTGAGCCTGCATAGTGTATCCATAGGATTGTGTCCTGGCACTGCCAATGTGCACAACCCTGGCACATGGCGGACTGTACCTCACATAGGACACACACACGTTGGCTGTGGAGTGTGTAATTGGTTGGCTTGACTACATAAATGGCTATGAGTGCAGAATCAATATCCAAACACATGAGCCATTGTCACTATCCATGGATTTATTGGGACAAAGCACCACCACCTATACAACTGGGTTGAATGTAGGCACAGTTGCAAATATTCACTATGTATATAAGGTGTATACTTGTCACATAAATCTGCTGTCTTGACACATGGCTAAAGCAATTCTAGGCAAACATGTGCATACTGATGTATGGGTGTATGTTCTAGGTAGCAACAGGTTTGCCAGGATCAACAATGCTTGACATGTCTGTATGTATATCTAGTATACTGTTACAACTACATCACACAGCACAAAGCAATTAACACCACTCATTTTCACCCACATGACAGAACAAGTGCATGATAGCAACATTAACAAATAGTCCCATACATGTTATGGCCTCCAACATCGCAATCAGGTGTGGTATGTGCTACTCTGTCCAGCATTGTTGAAATATGTCTGAGACACAACACCAAACTGAGTGGGAGTAGACCTACCCACATATGTTGCAATTGGCAAATGAACTCACCAGCACTGAGATAATGTGACACTTCAATATCAGTCAGTCATGGTAAGAGTTACCTAGGTTGTGCCATGCTGGAAGAAATGCAAACCCATGTACAATGGACTTTCTGGATGGACGGCTTACAGATACCAGCAAGTACAACACAAGAGGTGAAATTGAGACACATATGGTGCGGCAAGAGTAATGTCATGTGTGTGTGGAACTCATGACAACTCACAAATACCATCAATGGAACCATACCTATCAATTAGGCAGGAGAAGGAGATGTAAACATCTTCCATGTACATGAGTCACATTTTGCATTATGTCCATGCATGAATAGACAATGTTGCAGTAGAAGGTGTGCACAAAGTGCAAACAGACTAAAGAATGGGAGCAATGTGAGTGGCAATACATGCCTCACCAGTAGTGCAGGAATAAACGGAGAAGAGCACACATAGATCTGCACTGACTGTACAACACATCTATGACTACATGTCAACATTTCACCCATGTACAGAGAGGGTGGCCAGGTCAGTTTATCACCAAGTCATGATGGCCACTAGCGTACTATGGTATTTGCCCATTGCATGCCATGACAGGAGGCTGTGACCGACAACACCATCTGCATGTTTCAAATATTGAAGTCACAACAGAGATAGACGCCCAAAAAGCTGCCCAAGGAAACTGCTAAGGAAATCAAAACATGTCACATGTCCCAAATGTGCAAGACCCGAGTGTTGCACAAGAGAGGGGAAAACTGACATCAAGTACGGCAGAGGTAAATGTGAGATCCTGGACTGTATGACCACAATTATGCATGTGTCTGTCTGCTGGGGAGTGTGCATAACACTGCTGAGTAGCAAACATGAAGAGTCTAGCTCTCTGCTTAATAAACCCACACACCACTGCTCTAGCTACATGAACGTATCACATTGTCAGGGGCCAGATGCATGTGCACAGGGGGGTGATTAAACTGAGGCTCCATAGACTTTCCTCTTCACATGAAACCATGGGTTTGTGTTGCTAGAGAAATTCACACTGTGATGATGAGTAGGCTGGCAGACTGCAACACTGTAACACAGAGGTATGCCATGGTTTGTGACAGTCAATACAAACATGATGTGGACAAATATGGGTGCCTAGTTGATGGCATACACACATATGCCACATATGTCTGCACACATGTACCACTGTATTGGCTCAGGCATAAACATGTGTAAGGATTGAGAGCAAAAGGCAACCTAGAACAAAAGTAAGGGCATAGGTATCACTATATCAGTGACTGCTAGAATGAGCTTCACATGTGTTCCGACATACGGAAACATAGGTGGCACTGATGTGACAACACATGCATTTGTCAAATGGTAATATGTGTCTATGCAGGGAGATAGTAATGTGAGGTTTCACATCCCATGAACACACCACTGTCGTCATATGTGATAGAAATCACAAAACACATGTCCATACATACACACAGCAGATACCAATCTTCCCCAACACATGTGTCCATAACATCTCCTGCAACTATGGTGCATACGGGCACAAATGGCACACTTGCAGCAAAGCAAAATAAAGGGAACTTTAACAATACACCACAGAGTGGACACTCATACACAGGCAAATTGGTAGGGTTGACGTGATCTCAATGCAGTTCAAGTCCACTGCGTACTGTGTGTAGAAACTTTCATGGCTGTCACATGCTTTACCACGTGTTGGACATAGACCACCAAGCACAATTGGTTTTGTAGGTATGTGTATATCTGTATCTCAGGCATAACAATGTAGTCCACCCCCAAATTAGTATACGTACACATGTATACACACACAGCACATGTGCCAACATGTATGTGGACCCAGTGTAGCTACACATGCACATGTTCATGAGGTATTGAGTATTCACATGCAGCAGACTCACAAACAAGCCCATAGGTCCAACATACCATTGTCACCGTAATTACAGTACTGGACATTCACCCACATGTTGCCATACCACGTATACACCATTGTTGCACACCCCATGTAATATGTGAAGTCACTCAGGGTTCACTCAAGGCACATAGGTGGTCATTCTGACCCTGGCGGTCTTTGACCGCCAGGGCGGAGGACCGCGGGAGCACCGCCGACAGGCCGGCGGTGCTCCAATGGGGATTCCGACCGCGGCGGTAAAGCCGCGGTCGGACCGGCACCACTGGCGGGGTCCCGCCAGTGTACCGCGGCCCCATTGAATCCTCCGCGGCGGCGCAGCTTGCTGCACCGCCGTGGGGATTCCGACCCCCCCTACCGCCATCCAGATCCCGGCGGTCGGACCGCCGAGATCCGGATGGCGGTAGGGGGGGTCGCGGGGCCCCTGGGGGCCCCTGCAGTGCCCATGCCACTGGCATGGGCATTGCAGGGGCCCCCGTAAGAGGGCCCCTACATGTATTTCACTGTCTGCTGCGCAGACAGTGAAATACGCGACGGGTGCAACTGCACCCGTCGCACAGCTTCCACTCCGCCGGCTCGATTCCGAGCCGGCTTCATCGTGGAAGCCTCTTTCCCGCTGGGCTGGCTGGCGGTCTGAAGGCGACCGCCCGCCAGCCCAGCGGGAAAGTCAGAATTACCGCCGCGGTCTTTCGACCGCGGAACGGTAACCTGACGGCGGGACTTTGGCGGGCGGCCTCCGCCGCCCGCCAAGGTCAGAATGAGGGCCATAATGTCGTCATGCGTGAAATATTTTCATGCATGTGCATATGCCA
This sequence comes from Pleurodeles waltl, assembly GCF_031143425.1. Taxonomy (NCBI): domain Eukaryota; kingdom Metazoa; phylum Chordata; class Amphibia; order Caudata; family Salamandridae; genus Pleurodeles; species Pleurodeles waltl. The sequence goes on from NC_090437.1 coordinate 468,252,875, forward strand.
TCCAATACCCTTAAGCTAATAGGCGCATAGCCTCTGTGCATCTATCGCACGTCCACAGGCCTCTTCGTGCTAATGGTGAGAAAATACGACACATGACTGTAATGCGTCAAGACAAACAACACATGATTGGAAACGTGATGCACAGACCCAGGAAGTGATGGACCAGAACATTCTGCCTCCAAACAGTGTACGGTGAGTTAACTTTCACTTTCACTTTACAGTCTACTTGTCTGTGACTGTAGCAGGGTGTGTGGTGCTGGTGTGATGGTTGGATTGCTGATTTTTGGAGTGTTAGTAGTGTTTTTTGTGCTGTTTCTTCTAGTTTTTGTCTTTGTTTGTCTTTATAATTGAGAATTTGTAGTGTTTTAGTATTGTATCAGTCTCTGTATTGTGAGGTGTTCGACTGGTGTAGAATAGTTGTTGGGTTATTTGGGGGTAGTTGGGCTGAGGTGAGGTGTTTTCAATATAGTTAATTGGGTGAACTTAACTAGCAGTATGAGTGGTAAAGGGAGGATGCCCCGTATGTCTGCAGATGAGCTGGTGGGGTTCATCTGTTTGGTGCAGCACTACCTCCCATTGATGCTGGAACTAGGTGGCCATGTGATCCTCGGCTACCCCACAGAGGCACAGAGGCTGCACCACCACCTCAACAGAATTTTCGGCAGTGGCAGGAACGACCACCAGCTTAAACCCTGATGGGCAGATATGGTGACAAGGGAGCAGGATCTGCTGGATCCTCTGGGAATTCAGATTGGTGGACCAGTTGGTAAGTCTCACATTACCATGCAAAGTTTGTAGCTTTGCATGTGGAAGACAGTTGCAGATATGGTTGAGTGCTTCATGTAATGCTTATGGATGTGGTCATGCAGTATGCTACCTGTATGATGAGTCCCAGCGCCACTTTTTGCCTCTAAGTGAGGTGTACAAAAATGGAGCCATTGCTGGGCAGATGTACCCTTTTCCCAGCACAACCATTAGAAAGTGTTGTGATGCATGCATAGGGCAACTTGGTACAACTTCTTCACATTGGTATACTCCCATTGCATCACTGCTTATGTGTGTGCCTTGTGATGGCACACACACATTAATTAGGTCACTGAAGGATGTATGACGTCAATCCTCAACACCTTGACATGACAACAACATCTAAGGCAGGTGCAAATGCTATGGGTGTCACAATGGGACAGCCACTGCAACAACCATTGCATGCCCCTCAGATGCAATATACAATTTCAAGCAGTCCCATAAGGTCACAGAGGTGTAGAGATAACAGATACCTGCATGACAATGCCATGTAGCAATGGAGCACTGAGAAGCACCACAGGAGTGTTAGGGACAGTGATGGTTTGTAGGTGTGTGGGCCCACATTATCCGAGAGTATGTGTGCGTGACTGATGACCAGTGTTTGGTAGTTGCTCTGCTCTCCCACTAGGATGCTCACTCAGCCTAACTGGTTAACAATAAACAATGTTGTTAATTATTAGACGTGTCAAATTACACTAACAAATGTTTTCAATCCATGTTTTGCAGGTAGACCTGCACCCTACACCGTCGGACAGGTCACCCATTTTGAATACCCTGATGTATCCAGTAAGTGTCATCTTGAGTGTTATGGGTGCAAATACTGGGTTTGGTGTGAGTCAGTCTGAAGTGTGGAATGCAATGTAAGATGGTTTTGACTGACAAATGACCTGTCATTGGAGAAAGGATGGTGACATCATGTGTGTTGGAAGGTTGTGCAATGAGAATGGTTTGTATGTAGTTCAAGGGGCAGCATGTGCTGGCATGGAATTGTGTGACATGGGAATTAATATGGGTGGACAGTAATCCATTGGTGTCTACTATGACAGGTCTCAGGGCAGCTGTTCATGTACATAGCATGCCTCTTTACATGTTGGAACCATGCATGCTGGAACCACACATGCCTTAATAACGATTTTACACTGCAAAGGCATGGCTAGCGAAGGCATGTGTGGGAACGGTATTTGTTTTGTCATACCATCCCCCACCACACCAGGCCCTCATACCACCCAACTCCTCAAACTTCAAAAATAAAAATAGTGCAACCGCCTAACCTAAAATACCCAAGGTCCCCCAGCCCCGGCCCTAAAAAATAACATTCATCCCAGCCCCCCCACCCACCCCAAGACCATACTCCACCCCCACCCCTAAAACCTAAAACAATAACAGCACAACCCCCTTCCCCTAATATGCCCAATCAACCACACCAACCAAGCCCTCAATCCACCCCCACCCCTAACAACTACCCCCCACACCTGCCCCAGCCCCACTCCTGATCCACTCTGCCATTTTCTGTGCCTTCACCACGCATTTGCGTAGGTCAGCTTATGCGTGGTTAAGGCACAGATAAAGGCATTTGTTGTTCCGGCAAGTGTGGTTAGGCTTGCGTGGGGAACATCAACATTGTTCCTCATCCGTTGTTTGTGACGTTTCACGTTTACAAAGACTTTGTCACAACACCATTGTCACCACAGTGTGCCACACATAGCTTACACTTGCTGACAAGACAGTAAAGAAGTGGGTGACATCTGCAGAGGTCTCTAAGGGGCTTATGTAGGTAACACATACACCACAGGTGACTCAGTACCTTTCAGATATCATGGGGTATATATATACATATATATATATATGAGCCCCTAGAGCCACTGGAGACACTCCGGTGGCGATATGCCCTGCGCCATATTTACAAGGTGGCATCAAAGCACAATTTGCAGCTCAACACCATCTTGTACATACAACCCCGTCACATTCAGACCTTTGCGTGGAAGAGAAATGCAATGGCTGTTGCTGTGGGCGTGCCACAGCAAGACCCATTACAGCTTGATGCTGCCTCAGATTTACGAGCTTTAGTAAACCTGAGACAGCACCAAGATCCAACGCCACCCCTGGGGTGGCATAAGCAACCAGCAACAATGAGGAATACTTTTATTCCTCTTAATTTTTAGCTTTTTCCAGGTGTGCTGCACTCTACAGTACACATAGAAAAAGCTAAATTCCTGAAATGATTGTTTATCTGCAGGAAGGTGTCCCCTCCTGTACATAAACAATCATTCGCCAAATATGCTTTGGCACTTCTGTGTGTGCTGCATTCTGCTGCACCAACAGAAGTGCCAAATCTCCATTAGTGATTGATTATGTGCAGGAATGGACACCTTCTTACCGATAACAACTTGTCCAACCATAAATTATCTACTCAACTTTTATTTGCTAATTCAGATAATCAAGTAGAACATAACAGCTATTAAAAGTAAATCTGTGTTCTGCCCAACTACATTAACAATGCCTCCTCGTGAAGTCTTTTGAAAATGTGATTTTGCATTAAATGAAATACTAAATACTGAAAGTTGTTTTGTAGTAACAATATGTCAAAAGATGAAAGGTATTGCTGAAGCGATTGTCTGTAGCTCCTAATATTGTAATTAAGTCAGCAGAGAAAGAGGGGGGAGGGATTGGGACTATGGATAGTACCAAATATGAACAAAAGTATTTCATCAACTCAATGACATGAGGCATTATCACTGTGTATCCTTAACCCAGCTGAAAAGCCTGGTTTATGAGATTGGGCAGACAGCCACATCTGCTTTTGATGAGAGAGATATTTGTACTAAAGAATTTGAGTTTTTATGTCAGAAAGATCGACGCATACCTGTGATGTGTATCCTCCCTAATGTTAAAAAAATGGTCTGAGTACCCTCCAGGCAGACTAATCATTTCTGCTTGTGGGTCGCAGTTAGAACCCATGGCCTAATATGTTGACTGGTTTCTGAAATCATTTGTTTGCCTGACTTGCGGCAACACAAGAGATTCCATGGACTTCATTAATAAATTTAAAGACAGAGAGTTTGAAATGACTGTATGATTAAACAACGCAAGCGTGAACCACGCATGCCTGAACAACGCGGTCGGAACAATGACCACATTGTTTCCACGAATGCCTTTACCATGCATGCCTTTTCGTTGTAAAGGCATGCTTAGTAAAGGCATGTGTGGAACAGCATGTGTTGTTTTTGCATGCCATTCCCCCCACCTGCCCTAAAAATACAACTACCCCAATACCTCTCACCCTATCCGCCCCTAAAAACTAAATTACCCGACCCCAACCCCCAAAAACCAATGATCCCCACCCCTAAAACCCCCCAAAAACCAAACTATCCCCCCTCCCCCAGAAAACAAATGACCCTGATTCCCCACCCCTAAAAGCCAAACTACCCTGACTATCCACCCCCAAAAACCAAACTACCCAAATTCGCCACCCCAAAAACCAAACTACCCTGACCCTCCCACCCCCAAAAACACTAACTACCTCTACCCCACCCCACCACCAAAATGAAACTACCCTGATCCCCACCCCCAAGATACAAACTACCCCAATCACCCCCACAACCCCTAATACAAAACTACCTGACCTCTCCACCCCGCCCCTAAAAACAGAACTGCCACAATCCCCAACCCCTAAAAAACAGAATTACCCCGATCCTCCTACTTCCACCCCTAAAAAAACAAACTATCCCGACCTCCCCACCCCAAGCCCTTAATCCACCCCACCCCTAAAAACTACAGGGAGTGCAGAATTATTAGGCAAGTTGTATTTTTGAGGATTAATTTTATTATTGAACAACAACCATGTTCTCAATGAACCCAAAAAACTCATTAATATCAAAGCTGAATATTTTTGGAAGTAGTTTTTAGTTTGTTTTTAGTTTTAGCTATGTTAGGGGGATATCTGTGTGTGCAGGTGACTATTACTGTGCATAATTATTAGGCAACTTAACAAAAAAATATATATACCCATTTCAATTATTTATTATTACCAGTGAAACCAATATAACATCTCAACATTCACAAATATACATTTCTGACATTCAAAAACAAAACAAAAACAAATCCGTGCCCAATATAGCCACCTTTCTTTGCAAGGACACTCAAAATCCTGCCATCCATGGATTCTGTCAGTGTTTTGATGTGTTCACCATCAACATTGCGTGCAGCAGCAACCACAGCCTCCCAGACACTGTTCAGAGAGGTGTACTGTTTTCCCTCCTTGTAAATCTCACATTTGATGATGGACCACAGGTTCTCAATGGGGTTCAGATCAGGTGAACAAGGAGGCCATGTCATTAGATTTCCTTCTTTTATACCCTTTCTTGCCAGCCACGCTGTGGAGTACTTGGACGCGTGTGATGGAGCATTGTCCTGCATGAAAATCATGTTTTTCTTGAAGGATGCAGACTTCTTCCTGTACCACTGCTTGAAGAAGGTGTCTTCCAGGAACTGGCAGTAGGACTGGGAGTTGAGCTTGACTCCATCCTCAACCCGAAAAGGCCCCACAAGCTCATCTTTGATGATACCAGCCCAAACCAGTACTCCACCTCCACCTTGCTGGCGTCTGAGTCGGACTGGAGCTCTCTGCCCTTTACCAATCCAGCCACGGGCCCATCCATCTGGCCCATCAAGACTCACTCTCATTTCATCAGTCCATAAAACCTTAGAAAAATCAGTCTTGAGATATTTCTTGGCCCAGTCTTGACGTTTCAGCTTGTGTGTCTTGTTCAGTGGTGGTCGTCTTTCAGCCTTTCTTACCTTGGCCATGTCTCTGAGTATTGCACACCTTGTGCTTTTGGGCACTCCAGTGATGTTGCAGCTCTGAAATATGGCCAAACTGGTGGCAAGTGGCATCGTGGCAGCTGCACGCTTGACTTTTCTCAGTTCATGGGCAGTTATTTTGCGCCTTGGTTTTTCCACACGCTTCTTGCGACCCTGTTGACTATTTTGAATGAAACGCTTGATTGTTCGAGGATCACGCTTCAGAAGCTTTGCAATTTTAAGAGTGCTGCATCCCTCTGCAAGATATCTCACTATTTTTTACTTTTCTGAGCCTGTCAAGTCCTTCTTTTGATCCATTTTGCCAAAGGAAAGGAAGTTGCCTAATAATTATGCACACCTGATATAGGGTGTTGATGTCATTAGACCACACCCCTTCTCATTACAGAGATGCACATCACCTAATATGCTTAATTGGTAGTAGGCTTTCGAGCCTATACAGCTTGGAGTCAGACAACATGCATAAAGAGGATGATGTGGTCAAAATACTCATTTGCCTAATAATTCTGCACTCCCTGTACACCCAACCCCACTTACCTGACCATGTCCGCTCTCGATGCACTCTCCCTTTTTCTCTGCCTAAACCATGTGTGTGCATTGTTTAGCACATGTGTGGTTAAGGCAGACAAAAAAGGAAGTTGTTAATGCATGCGTGGTTATGCTTGTGTTAACAATGAAATCGTGGTTCTGAAGGCATTGTTCCGGATGTTCCCCTTTCAACATTGATATTGAAACTTTGTATACAAATACTTCAAAAATGAGACCGTAGAAGTAATCATAGAAGTTCTCAATTCAAGGACTCACCCACATCAGGCCCCCACTCAGTTCCCTCCAATCGGCATAAAGCAATGCAGTTGCCTATATAGTGAATGCTGGGCACAACATTTAACATACATTCCCCAACAACAAACAATAACCTTCCTAACTCCCACACCACTAGAAAAGTGGGCAACAGCCCCCATTCAAACTTTCACTTTGAACTCCAAGACGCACAGGAGCACCAGTGCAAACTAGATTCAAGTGGTTGGGTGAGTAAGTCCTTCCGGAGCCCCCACGAGGGTCCCATCATCTTTTACTAAGTGAGTAGCAGTGCAGGCCTAGAAAGCCCCATAGTCCAAGATTCAGTCCTGCAGTATTCACGGAGTACCAATACAGTTTAGCTAATTGAGGAGACTCTCCCTTAGCATAATATAGCTTTATACATCATCATTTTATCCTTGAATCAGGCTATCTGCTGTAACCAGTGGGACTACTGGCATCGGGGTACTGGAGTCCATAGGAGTGTCAGTACTCCGCTCAGACTCCGATCTGGAGTCTGCTTCAGACATTAAATGGTGGTGACTGCAGAAAAGTGCCCATTTTGACATGGTCACCCCCACTTTTTTGCCAGTGGTACTGAGATTTTTCAAATGAAGGTGCACTGTGTTCCTTCCCTTAGCATAATATAGCTTTATACATCACCAGTTTATCCTCGGATCAGTCTATCTGCTCTAACCAGTGGGACTACTGGCATCGGGGTACTGGAGTCCATAGGAGTGTCAGTATTCAGCATGAATACCTGGGGCACCAGAGAATTTGCTGCAACCAAGGCTTGTTTGTATCAGAACCAAACATCACTGCTGCACAAAATTGGTCTGCGCCCAAGGAATGAAGAAACTGATTAGGCTGCCCATGAGAATAGCCTAACGGTCTCTTTTTCTTTCCCATCTGCAGGACTCCCCAAGCAGAGTGAGTGTCATGACTCCATCTTGTAACTATGTGCGGTGCGTATTTCTCTCCAGTCTCATGTCATTCCTTCTCCTGTGGCGCCTTTCTGTCTTGAGTACTCTATGGCTCCCCACTCTCAGAAAACCTGAAACATTGGCTTTTCTGTTCTGTTGCTATGCAGGTTTAGGCTAGTTAGCACCTGCAGATATCCCATGTCTATTTAGGATAATCATGGTTGCAGTGAACCATTGGATTGTACCATCATGCACTTGGAGTTCTGTTGTGCCTGTTATTGTTGTCAATTACCATTTGCATCTGCTAGGCCTCATATCCACTGTATGTAACACATGATTTTTTCCAGGTTCATTGGAAGTTTGCACACTTCCCTGTGGGGCACGTGCCTTTCTCGAACACTCTTTGCTTCTTGTATAAATACCCCCTTTGAACCTACATCGGGGCTTGGCCTCGTACCCGACCTGCATAAGCAATTTCCCTGGACTCACAACCTGAGTCGACTGGATCTTCCTGTGTTCCTGTCCGGCGCAAGCTTTGTCCTTGCACTGATCTTCCGAGTCATCCAGATCTTCTGTCATCTGCTGAGGTGACCGGAACTCCAAGCATTGTAGTCTTCCAAGCCTTCCTAATGACGCTGAGATCTTGACTTCTGTGACACTTCCAGCGTCTTCCTTTATGATCTACGATTCTTCCTCCTCTTGAGCTGCTTACAGTGACCTGCCTGCTGTCTTCATACTCCAGTAAAAGTACTAGACAAGGCAAATTACTTTTTCTTCAGGTTAGTGCATACTAATCCTTAATAGTAGCTGCAGGCCTGTCTATCATGCTCTTCAAGATTCTAGAGTTTACTCATTCTACCCATGTACTTAATGTAACCTTTGGACAGAGTACAGCCTTGAGAGTGACAGTAACTATAACCTTGTGCCAAGTAAAACCTTGTTCTGAGTATAACCTTGTTCCGAGTTTAACCCTGCTTCGAGTATAACCTTATTTTGAGTGTAACCTTGTTCCGCGTGTAACCTATGTACCGAGTACAACCTTGAGAGTGTCAGTATCTCCAACCTTGTGCTGATTATAAACTTGTTCCGAACATTAACTTGTTCTGAGTGTAACTCTGCTTTGAGTATAACCTTGTTCAGTGTATGACCTTGTTCCGAGTGTAACCTTGTTTGAGTATAACCTTGTTCTGCATATAAAACTGTAACCTATTTATGCGTGTAAAATGGTCTCTAGCATACCTTGAGAGTTTGCTTAAACTCCAAACTATGGGGGTCATTCTGACCCTGACGGGCGGCGGAGGCCGCCCGCCAGAGTTCCCCCACCAAAATACCGCTCCACGGTCGAAAGACCGCTGAGGGTATTTTGGGATTTGCCCTGGGCTGGCGGGTGACCGCCAAAAGGCCGCCCGCCAGCCCAGGGCAAATCATCCTTCCCACGAGGACGCCGGCTCAGAATTGAGCCGGCGGAGTGGGATGGTGCGACGGGTGCAGTGGCACCCGTCGCGTATTTCAGTGTCTGCATAGCAGACACTGAATAACAAAGTGGGGCCCTCTTACGGGGGCCCCTGCAGTGCCCATGCCATTGGCATGGGCACTGCAGGGGCCCCCAGGGGCCCCGCGGCACCCCCTACCGCCATCCTGTTCCTGGCGGGAGAACCGCCAGGAACAGGATGGCGGTAGGGGGTGTCAGAATCCCCATGGCGGCGGAGCTCCGCCGCCATGGAGGATTCACATGGGCAGCGGAAAACCGGCGGGAGACCAGCGGTTTTCCGCATCTGACCGCGGCCGAACCGCCGCGGTCAGAATGCCCTGCGGGGCACCGCCGGCCTGTCGGCGGTGCTCCCGCCGACCCTGGCCCCGGCGGTCTCTGACCGCCGGGGTCAGAATCACCCCCTATGTACCAAGAGCACCTTTGTTTCTACTATTCCTTGGGAGTTGTGAGGAAAGGCCTCTTTTTGACATGGTTAGCACCCCCACTTTTCTGCCTAATGGATGATGCAGCCTAGAAACTGTAGTGCCCAGTGACCCTGCTAACCAGGTTCCCTGGGCCAGAGCTCTTTCCCCAAATTTGTTGTGATGCTGTGGCACAATTAGAGACACCTTTGGCTGCCACCATAGGTCCCTAGTAAATGGTACCTAGGTGCCAAGGGCAGGAGGTACTAAAGGGAGGCCCCTGAATGCAGCAGCACTGACCGTGCCACCCTCTAGGGCCCTGCATACAAGTGCACCCAGTCCTGCCATTGCAGACTGAGTGCCCTGATGCAAACCTAAAATGGAAGCCACACAGGCCACACTGCCTGTGTGCCCTGCCCACTACACACTGTATACACTATGGGTAAGCCACACCTCTGGCAGGCCTTTCAGCCCTAAGGCAGGGTGCACTATACTGTATGTGAGGGAATGGATGCATGAACAATATGCCCCCACTCTGTCCTTGCCAATTCTTGGACATAGTGAGTGCTGGATTTATTATAACATGAGCCCAGGGGTCACCTTAGTGGTGCCCCCTGCAAAAGCTGACTACCCTTGCATGTTTGCTGACTCGTTCTAACCAGCCTGCTACCACCAGACAGCCAATCTACAACCTTGGAGTGAGAGATTCATACCTCTGGGTTGCAGACATAGCCCTTTCTGTGTGGAGGTGCTAAAACTTCCTCCCTCAGGAATGTGCACTTCCCTGGCAGCGAGCTTCAAAGGGCTTACTGCCTCTGAAACTATGCCTCCAGGCCTGCTGTCTGCAGCAGATGGTCACCCTCTTTGCAAACCCCCACTTTTGGTGGGAACAACAGTGGGAAAATTACACAAAAGATGTGAAGAGTGGCTCAACCTGGCGTGTACCACCCCTAAAGTGTTGCCTGCGAGGTGGACACTCCATTTCATGTTCCTCCATCTTGGATGGAAGGAACATAGACAATTAGTTAATGGGGTGTAACCTCTGCCCATCAGAAGTGATCAGTCAGTGGATGTAGCCACCCTAAAGTAGATGACCCATTGGTCACTACCAGGTTCCCTCTAAAACACACTCTAAATTTAGTATTTAGAGGGCAGCCCTAGATCAAGACTTTAGATTTGACAGACAAAAAGAAGACCAGCAACAAGAAGAACTGAAGGACGAAAACTGTGGACCTGCTGCATCAAAGAAAAGACACCAAACCCTGCCTGCTGCACCCAGGACCCGACAACCACGCTGAGGAGCTGCTGGACAACTGGACACCACTGCAAAAACCCTAGAGGACCTCCAGGCTTCACCACTCACCAGAGAACTCCTCCAGAGTGAAGGTACCACTCTAAAACTAAAGAAGAACCAGCAAACCAGTGAGGGTCATTCCACTGACCAGCCACTAACTCCTGAACCGGATGCTAAAGCTTGACCAAAGTTCATCCCATCGACCAGGAGGACAACCCCTACTAGTATGCCAAGATAAGTGGCACTGCACACTCAAGTGGTCAAACCATGCTGATACCCGGGTATTGGTCAACCATAGTTGAACAAAAAGAAAACAGCCCGCCTAGGGCTGTAAAAGGACCAGGAGGAAGCCCCAGTTGGGAGACTTCAGAAGCAACTCAGACCTCCCACTAGAGTGCCCAGTTGTCCTGTAAGTGACCCTTGAACTGACCTAACTCCTGTTCTAATGGGCATCTTTGTGCACAGCTTGCGGCTCACCAATTAGCTTTGCACCCGTCCGGCCTGTGCCTTGCACCAAAGAACCTGCTGTTCCCTAAGGGCCCCCCACCCTTTGCGACCTCGACACTCCAAGGGGACCCCAAGGATTCATTTTTAAACTTACCTACGCAGTGCTTTTCCAAATGGTCCCCTGCAATGGCCCTGCACAAGCTCCGGAAATCTTCTCCCACTGCCCCCGCCGGAACCGGGAGCTGCCTGAACTCCTCCAGCTGAGACAGTGTGCCCACTGATGACCTCAACCAAGATGCAAAAGAAGAACTTGTTAAACCAACTGTGTGATTTTATATGTATTTTTAAAGATGATCCTCCATTGATTCCTATGGTGCATAATTACGCATGAAAAGACTTAATTAAACTTCAAAAAAGTCATATCTCAAAAAGTACTCAACCAATTCTTATGATCTTGGTCTTAAAATCTGAAGTATTTTTATAAATTGAGTTATTCCTTAGTGTGTGAGTTGCAAGATTGATATTGTGAGTGCAACAACTGCTTTGCACTTCTCCAATATTGGCCTAACTGCTCGACCAAGCTACCTCCAAACATTAGAGCATTAGGTGATCTAGTTTTACCCTGTAAACCAATGTGTGCTTGTCTTGACCCCCTCTGCACAGTGTACCTAGCTTTAGAAACTACATAGAGGGCCAGTCTCCTACAGGAGTGTCTCCAAATCCTGCATCAAGTATAACCTTTAGAGTGCCAGTAACTCCAATCCATGCTCCAAGTTTACACCGGAAGTATCATAGACTCCAATTAGTGTTTCTGGATCTTCATCAGGAGTCTCAGAGGATTCTCATTCAAGAATCTGGTTTTTCTGCTCTTATGTTGTGATTTTCAAGAAACCTGTAAGTGCTGGTAACTTAACCATTGCATTGCAAATTGTGTAAAGACTTGTTAATGTATTGATGGCAATTGCCTCTTCTTGTTGCTTCCAATGTATTTCATCTTCACAAAACCAGAGATGCTGATGCTGTAAACAATCACCTTTGCATGCCCAGAAGCTCCCAGGAATGACGCATTCTGTTAAGCAGAGTAGTACCGTTGTTGAGCAGAACCAGTATTGCAAGTGTCTTTTTCTTATTATGTGCCTTCCCTCTCTGGAAGCCAGCAGATCTAGGCAAGCCATTCTGTGGTTCTGCATCATCTTGAGAGGGTGGGTAGACATCCTGCATCAGCTCCAGTGTTGTTCCGATGTTTGGAACCATGTGAGTGCGTGACAGACGGCCAAGCTTCACAATTCCACCACTCGAACCACATGGTTGATCGGATGTATGTTTTGGATCTGACCTAGACCCTTTCCAAGGACAACCTGAAAGTTTTAGATCTAGTCAGGGAAATAGTGGATCTGCAGCCTATAGTTCACTCTGGCAAATTAAGAAATCAAAGAAATTCCTTCGCTAACAGAAGTCTTAATCCTGTCCATGTCACAGTTATTGTGGCTAATCTACCCTTTGAACGTAATGGCCTGGCTTTACATGATCTTGGATATCCTAAAGAGATGATGCTTCTTCTCCTGGATACCTGTGCCCTTGTTCAGACCACTGATATTACTTTGCTAAATCACCCTCAGGACAGTAGGAGTCGTCTTACCTACATTACTGTTTTCAGTCAACTAGTTGTGGGATTCCAGTGGCCTGTTAAAACAAAACCTTCTCCCTTTTATATAGGATTGAGTAGTGAATTAAAGACTTCTTTGACACACTTGGCAAATCTACTCTCAGTTTGTTCCCAGTTCACTGGCTCATTTGTCAAGACCACAAGAAAATGGAAAGTAGAAAGAAATTTAAACTGTGTCTTTATTGCGGTACAACGGAGCATTCTACTCAAGAGTATACTGTGAAACCGAAGAGAATTCGGAGGGTTAGTGCCTTGATTTCGGACACTGTAGTTCTTAAAAATTGGGTCTCTAGCATCCTGTCCAAATAGGGACCAGAATCGTAGTAAGGGTAAATCAGATACACAACCTAAATTCACCCATGCTCACCCTCTGGTAGCTTGGCACAGAGCAGGCAGGCGTAACTAGGCAATGTGTAAAGTATTTGTGCAACATGTACTAAGACAGTGGCAGTGAAAAACACCACAAAAAGACTCAACACCACTTAAGAAAAATATAGACTATTTATCTGATAAAATATGTTGCTAAAGTGTTAGTCAGTGACTTTCTTGAGGTTGCAGTCGTGATTAATGCCAGACACAGTTCAGGGCTAGCAGCGCTAGTGTGAACTTCCTCATTAAAGGGGAGTGGTTGGAATGTGGCTGTGCCTATGCAAGGCATTGTCAAGTTTTAGTATTGAGTACCTCTCGGCTGACAGTCTTAGCATGTCATCAGAAAAAGGTAAATTTACAAACTCTTTCCCGGAAAGGAAATGAGTCGTCAGCAGGGACAGTGGGGGCAAGGATCTCTGATGTGCCTTCAAGACCGGGGAACGCAGAGGATGCATCCCACTCCATACATCAGGCCCCCACCTACTGCATACCTGTAGCCTGGTGCTGTTTAGCATGCCTGTCGTGCTCCGGAGAGGTAGCGCACAGACACTGGGGCTCCACGGGGAACAACAGCATTGGCAATGCCTGGGCCTAGGGTGGTGACTTCTTCTTTCTCGGATGACTGGATCCTTGTAGTGGAGGCCAGGCACCAGGGTGTAGGATTACATGACAGGGGAGACTTCCTTAGTCGCTGAGGCCACCCTGGGTCTCCTTGGCAATGCATACGATTTCACTCACCAGCTTTCTTCTGCCTTACACCATCTCTGCAGACAAAAGAACAGGCAAATGCGGGTAGCAGAGATCGCTGCAGGTATTCAGATGAGTTTGGACCAAACGATAGGCGATCAACTTCAGGAGTGTGACTGGCAATTACTCCCCAGCAGGTGCTGGGTTGAAGAGAGCGCTTCTCGTGACCTAAAGTAGTTGTATTCCCACAGCAGTGGTCTTTACATAGCAGGCAGTCTTTGATGTTCCAGAGACTGTAAGAAAACAGTAGGCAACTCAACAAGCCCTTGGAGACTCTTGGATTTGGGGATGTTGAGGGTGAGTCAGCATTTCTCACAGCAGGACAGAAGCAGCAGGCCAACACAGCAGAGCAAGCAGCAATGTGGCAGTCCCTCCTATAGTGAAACACACAGCAGTAGCAGGCCTATATAACAATGCAGTTGCAGAGTGTCAGTCCCTCTTGGCACCACAGCAGTCCTTCTTCCTGGCAGAGTCCTTGGTTCTTGTAGAGATCTCACTTGGTCGGGTTTGGAGTCCAGTGCTTATACCCATAAACCCCTTTGATATGGGTGAGACTTCAAAGGAGACCCCTGATGTGCACAAGGGTCCCTTTTATGTTAGCTCCGTCTGCCAGGCTATCCGTGGGGGGAATCAGTCCTTTGAGTGGAGACAGGACACCACCTATTGAAGTGTAAGTGTCAATCCCGCCCCTTCCCTCAGCCCAGGAAGACCCATCAGTATGCAGATGAAAGCAGATGCAGCAGAGTGTCCTGTGTTTGTGGCTGTGTAGAAGGAATTCACAAAGTGTAGCTGACACCCAGCCTGGCCCAGACATGTATTCAGAGACAGGCTAAGGCACAGAATGGTTTAAGTAAGAAAATACCAACTTTCTAAAAGTGGTATTTTCCGATTTACAAATCAAAATCTGACTTTTCCATAAATTGAGATTTTAAATGTGGATCCAGATACACCTAACTCCGTATTTCTATCTTTTCCCGATTACAGATTATAATTAAAAGATGATTTAAGGTAACCACAATGCTATCCTATGGGAGAGATAGTCCTTGCAATAGTGATAATGAATTTAAGAGTTTATCACTATATGGACATGTTAAACTTAAAAACACGTACAATTTATTAAATACACTGCACCCTGCTCTGGGGGCTAACTAGTGCCTACCTTAGGGGTGATTTACATGTAATAAACAACTTAAAATTGCAAACTATATTTAACAATATTAACAACAATGATTCAAATATGAAACATATAGAATTAAAATATGACTAAAACACATAAAGATAATTTTAAAACAATATTTTTTACAGCTATATAATTGAAAAATATATTAATAATATAGATATTATTGAAAACAATATTACTTACTTGAAAATTGATAGTTATGTCAACGATATTTCTGCATGGTGATATTTATGTCATGATAATAAAAACTCAATATTCCTCTAACTCAAAATCTTTAATTCAATATTTAGTCCAAACACCCGCTCTTTCTCAGCCTTCAGTTGCTCTTTTTCATGCTCTTTCTCACCCTGCTGTTGCCTGGTTGCATTTCTGCTCACTGACGCACTTTCTCACACTTCTGTTGCCAATCTTCTCTTTCTCATACTTGCTGCCAATTCACTCACCTTTCTCTCTTTCTTTTGTGCCTCGTTGCTCTTTTCTTCAACACTGTCTGCCACAACACTCTGAAAATCCGCCTCGCAAAGCAGGGATCCAAGTTCAGGCCCTCGACTGGACCACATCCTTCCTCTCCGGCAGAACCCAGAGAGTCTGCCTCCCCCCATTCCAATCCAAAGCCACCAACATCATCGGCGGCGTACCCCAGGACTCATCCCTCAGCCCGACGCTGTTCAACATCTACATGGCCCCCCTCGCACAAGTGGCTGTCAACACAACCTCAACATCATCTCCTACACCGACGATACCCAACTCATCCTCTCCCTCACCAAGGACCCACACACCGCCAAAACCAACCTCCACGAGGGCTTGAAAGCTGTCGCCGTCTGGATGAGAAGCAACCGGCTAAAGCTAAACTCGGACAAAACAGAGGTTCTCATCCTTGGGCCCACCCCCTCCGCTTTGGACGACTCGTGGTGGCCAGCCTCGCAGGGCACCCCACCGACACCAACCGACCATGCACGAAACCTCGGCTTCATCCTCGACTCATCCCTCTCCATGTCAAAACAAGTCAACGCTGTCTCCTCTTCCTTCTAGAACACCCTCTGCATGCTTCGTAGAATCTACAAATGGATCCCATCCGAAACAAGAAAAACAGTAAGTCAGGCCCTCGTCAGCAGCAGGCTCTACTATGGCAACGTACTCTACGAAGGCATCCCGTCCAAATACCTGCAATGCCTCCAACGCATCCAAAACACCTCCGCCTGACTCATCCTCAACATCCTTCACCACAGCCACATCACCCCTTACCTAAGAGACCTCCACTGGCTCCCCGTCAACAGGAGGATCACCTTCAAGCTCCTCACCCACACATACAAAGCACTTCACAACACCGGACCAACCTACCTGAACAGCAGACTCAGCTTCTACACCCCCACCCGGCAACTCCGCTCCGCCAACCTCGCCCTCGTCTCCATCCCCCGCATCCGGCGCAGATCTCCGGTGGCAGATCTTTCTCTTACCTCGCCGCCAAGACCTGGAACACCCTCCCGTCTGACCTAAGACAGATCCAGGACCTGCTCACCTTCGGAAGACACCTCAAGACCTGGCTCTTTGAGCAGTAGCGCAATCAAAAAAAGGATGGCAGGTAGAGATAAATTACATCTTAAGTTATAAGAACAGACCTACATTCTGTTGCAGCTGAGTTTATTTCTTCCTCAAATTTATTTCATACGTTTTTTCAACTAGCCAAAAGAATTTATGGTGGTATCAAACAAATGTGCATTACAAAAATAGCTAAATATTCACAAAATGTTGCTTCACAAAACACCCACAATAGACTGTATCACAAATTTAACAATAAAAACCACCTTACGGTGAAGCCCTATCTATTAAAGTAGTGGTCACTGTTATCACTTCACATGTGGTCCACTTTTATGTGCTAAGGACTGAGCTTTTACATACCAACAATTACCAACGTATTGTGCATTTCTTTCACACAAACGTGATAAACGTGCAAATCAAGTCTTTACAAAATAGTCCATTATTAGTCCATTATTTGTCAAGCCCAATACACTTGCAAAGATCTTACATCTCTTCTATTAGCTTTAAACGGTGGACCCGGCTGTTTGCACGCGTCCATCCGAAGTCCCAACAGTGCTGTTATTCTCGGTTCTCTACCAAGGCAATAAAAGCTAACATCAGACCTGTTTTACTATCAAAATCTCCACTCGAAATTACTCCCACACCTAAGGAGAATCTAGAGGCACTATCGTCTTACCATCTACATCGCTAAGCAGAAATGTAGAAATCGCTTCGGGACGTCTAAAGACGGCCGCGTCTTCCGTGTTTAAAGCGTTACTAGGAGACGCCGCGTACTAAGAACCGTGCTTGCGTCTCACAAGGTGACGCCCAATCACCACGGTAACAAGTTGAATTCTGGGTCAAATGTCGGCGGAATACACATTGTAATTGCCGCGGACATCTTGGAACAGGACAAAGAAGCCCTGCCTCAGCCATTATGTGAACTAGAGATTCACTATTATATTTAACAAATCTTATGGCTACATTGGTGTAAATTATCAGACCCTGATGCCGTAACTAAAGGCTTGCCATTATTTATGGAAAGATTATGAAGGAAATAGCTACACTGGTGTATTAAAAAATTCTATACTTGAACCACTCGTTTTCTACTAATATCAGTTGAACCATCTAGGGTACCCCTTTACTCTTCATTTTTACTCACAAAGAAAATCTTTGGGAGGATCTTTAAATTACTCAGGACCATCTTATTGCGGACTAACCCAAAACACAGTGAGCAGAATACATGCTATTTGTTCGGCCATAGAGACTGCATATACATATTAGTCTTGGAAAAACCTATTATATCTGATGTTATATGAAATATTAAACAGGGTGCATTGTCATTTTGTAAATGTCATGCAAATGTCAAAAAACAAATGTCAACAAATTGTCAAAAAAATATAGTCAAAAGAAATATATTTATCAAATTTCACTTAATTAGCGACCACATTTCGTCATCATCATTTAATCCAGTTCTAGCTGTTTGGAATCTCTCAATTAATCTTGCTTCCATTCTTAATAGTTTCTTTGTCATTGTTAGACCTTCCGGTGTAGATTGTATTGCCAATAATACTGTCCACCAGATGTCTTCTGCTGTGTGCATACATTCCTGGAAGTGCTCTACTAATGGTGCTCCTTTGACTCCACATTTGATTCTAGAACGATGTTGAAGAATCCTGGTTTTGATTGGTTGTGAAGTCTGACTCACATGGGCACAAAATACAATAAATCACATTTTTCGTGTTACAATTAGTGAAGTCTTTCTGTACGTGTGTTCTGCCATTTATTTTAACCTCTTTGGTATCTTGTGTGTATTGACATGCCACACATTTGCCGCATTTATAATGCCCTTGAATTCCTGGCAATTGTAGTAGAGATCTCAGATCTTTCTTTCTTGTAGTTTGTGTCTGTGCTGCCTTAACCCATTGGTCTCTTAAACTGTGTGCCTTTTTAAATGAAAACAAAGGTTTGTCTATATTTAACTCACTAATGATTTTCCAATTCCGTTCAATGATAGACCGTGTTTTATTCGCTTTAGGGCTATATGTAATCACACATGTAAGGGGGATCTTTTTTACTTTTTCTTTTGGGACCAACAATGATTCTCTTGGAGTAAACCAAGCTCTTTTGGCTGCGTTTTTAACCAATTTTCTAGGGTATCCCCTATCGATAAGTTTCTTAGTCAGTTCCTCTGCATTAACGAAATAATCAGTTTTTTCAGTGCAATTCCTCCTAATTCTTAAAAATTGCCCGTAGGGTAAATTTTGTTTAAGCGTGCGTGGATGTCCACTTGAGAAATGTAGCAGAGTGTTACGATCTGTGGGTTTTTTATACAAGCTGACTGCTAAGTTACCATCTTTGTTCCATATCCATAGGGCAAGGAAATTGATTTTGGCTTTATCTTTACTCATAGTGAATGTGAAATCTATTGTGCGTTGATTAAGCCAATCGTGAAATGCCACTAGGGTTTCTTCTGTACCTTGCCACACCATCAGGATATCGTCGATGTAACGGAACCAATGGCTAATATTTTGCCTAAACGGATTAGTTTGCGAGTAAACCCATTTATGTTCAAATTAGTCCATTACCAAGTTCGCGACCTCTGGGGCAAAACTGCAACCCATTGCCACCCCTTTGACTTGGTGATAAAGTTGATCACTATATTTAAAAAAGTTATCTTTCAAACACAATGTTGCTAATTCCACTAAAAATTCTGTCGGAGGGGTCTGAGGTTGGATATTATTGTTCAAAGTCTTTCTAATGATTTCAATTGCTTCGTCTTGCGGGATATTAGTATACAATGATTCAATATCAAAAGTAACCAAAAGGTGGTTGTTCTCTACATAGATTAGATTTTCTAATTTATTGATTATATCCATGGAGTCCCTCACATAGGCTAGTGTGTTGGCTGACATTATTAAATTAAGCTAACATTGCTTTTTAACATTTATATATAAGCTTGATTTGACAACATATATTCTGTAGGCATGTATTATACACCTTGTTTATTTATTTATTAAGTACATGTTTGTATGGATTTTTGTAAGTATCTTCTGTCTTTTTGATTGTTTTTCTAGAACTTCCATTGCCCTTCTCCAGTCCTGATGAGGCCTTAAATTATTAGGCCGAAACGCGTTGACTTCCTCGTATTGCAAGTGTATTGGGCTTGACAAATAATGGACTATTTTGTAAAGACTTGATTTGCACGTTTATCACGTTTGTGTGAAAGAGATGCACAATACGTTGGTAATTGTTGGCATGTAAAAGCTCAGTCCTTAGCACATAAAAGTGGACCACATGTGAAGTGATAACAGTGACCACTACTTTAATAGATAGGGCTTCACCGTAAGGTGGTTTTTATTGTTAAATTTGTGATACGGTCTATTGTGGGTGTTTGGTGAAGCAACATTTTGTGAATATTTAGGCTATTTTTGTAATGCGCATTTGTTTGATACCACCATAAATTCTTTTGGCTAGTTGAAAAAACGTATGAAATAAATTTGAGGAAGAAATAAACTCAGCTGCAACAGAATGTAGGTCTGTTCTTATAACTTAAGATGTAATTTATCTCTACCTGCCATCCTTTTTTTGATTGCGTTACATTTACCCTGGGTAGGGTAGAGTGATAGGGTTCCCCCTTGTTTTGTATATCTTTGAGCAGTAGCAGCATCCCCTCCTCCCCCCAGCGCCTTGAAACCCTCACGGGTAAGTAGTGCGCTTTAGAAATAGACTGATTGATTGATTGATTGATTTTCTTTCACTTTCTTTTTTGCCTCTTTGCTCTTTTCTCAATCTTTCTTTTGTGACTCTTTTCTATCACTTTTTTTTAAGCCTTGTTGCCCTTTTTCCAACCTCCTGTTGCCTTTCTCTACCTTTCCTAGCATCCTACATTATGTTTTAATGCCTTCCATCTCCTCTGCACCCTCTCTCCTCTCCCCGACTGCCCCCACCACTCTTCGCCTTTCCCAGTATCACCTAATGGCAGCCGCAGGGAGGACATGTGCATCTGGTGCACTGCTGGCATGCCAAAGGTGCGCCAAAAACAAACCTGTCTGCATCCATCTGTGCCTGGATTGCACCCAGCACCACAAACCTTGAATCCTTTATCCCCGTAAGTCACTCCACAGAGCTCCTCCGGTCTCAGAACCCGAGGCACCCACCAATGCGCTACTACCATGCCACACCTTGCCTTGCAAAAGGAGTATTTCCATACACCCACTGTCACTTCACATGCTACTTAACACCCAGCACACCCACACAACCCACTTACAGTGCACTTCCCACACCCATCTACACACACACCCCCCATGAAGTACTCTCATGCATGCTCCCCATCTCCCGCTGGCTCAGCAAACACGCCATGGAAATCTTGGACATCATAGGCAATGTTCCTATGGAAGCCCTCTACCTTAAGGAAATATGGCTAACCTCAGAGCTGATATGCCAGCAGGACACAGACTTGCACATCGAGATCACTAACATAGACCCGGGGGAGAAATCAAAATTATATGTGAGTACTCCTTCAACTGCACTACAACCACAGGAGCTGCAACCTCCTACATGAGCACCTGCATTTCAGGCTACAAATGTCACATACACTCTAAGCAGAATCCTCATGTACCAAACATTAGGATCTAGAGCAATTTTTGACAACAACATGGCTAATTTTATCACCCCCTCACCATTGACTCCAGCAACTACATCCTACTTGGAGAAGTCAATCTCCACTTTGAAGAGAAGAAGGACTCCTACACCACTAGAGATCCTAGAGAACCTGAGACTGAAACAACATGTTACCAGACTCACACACTCAGGCAGGCACACCCTCGACCCTGTCTTCACCACCCTCAACAACATTAAAATCACAGAAACTACAGTGCTCATCTGGGTCAACCACACTATCTTTCAAATCTTTATCGGCATCCCCTGTCAAATGAGACCCACCATCACAAACATGGCAAAAGGAATCTAGAGAAGCATCCAGGCCTCCAATTGGGTAGACACACTGCATCTGAATCAACCATCATCGATCAACAACCTAAACAGCAACATCAAAAACATCAACAAGTGGTTGACAAAATGTGGCAAACTCATGAACCCTGTAAACACAACACACAGAAAAGAATATAGAAGCAGGCCAGCTGGTACCCTGAGGAACTCCGTGCAACATAATAACACTAAAAACAACTGGAAAGAAAAGAAAATGCAGAACAAACCACCTAAAGAATGACAAAAAGACATATGAGACAGCTATGAGACAGTGGGGGTCATTACAACATTGGCGGTAAAAGCCGCTTACTGCCGTGCAGAAGACCGTCAATACACCGCCGCGGAATTCCACCACAGCTATTATGACCCACATCTCGGAATCCGCCGAAATTCAGACACTCACACAAGTCCGCCACACCAAAAGTCAGTGATAAACTGGTGAAAACAATTCCTCCACCGTCACGCCAACAGAAACACGCCCATGGTATTACGACCCATGAATCCACGCAGCGGTCTTTCAACCGCGGTATTCCATTGGCGGTACACACCGCGGCGCTCAAAATACACACACATCTCCAAAACACCGCCACATTGGACAATTCAAAATACACACACCTGATACACATAAAAACACCACTCCCACACACCCAACACAATATAAAACACACACCCACATCACCCACAAACCCCTACGACCAAAAATTCGAGACGAAGGCGACAGAGAGAGAGCACAGCAATAGACAACCCCACCACACAGAGGCACACAACACCATCACCCACACAACATCCACGCACAAAACACCACACACCACTACACATCACCACACTCATCACCACATACACCACCCCACACATCACCTATACCACCCCATGGCCCGCCAAAGACACCCCAGGTTTTCGGAGGAGGAGCTCAGGGTTATGGTGGAGGAAATCGTACGGTAGAGCCACAGCTATTTGGATCACAGGTGCAGCACACCTCTATAGCTAGGAAGATGGAGCTATGGCGAAGAATCGTGGACAGGCTCAACGCAGTGGGACAGCACCCAAGAAATCGGGACGACATCAGGAAGAGGTGGAACGACCTACGGGGGAAGGTGCGTTCCGTGGTCTCCAGGCACAACATCGCGGTTCAGCGGACTGGTGGCGGACCCCCATCTCCTCCCCCACAACTAACAACATGGGAGGAGCAGGTCTTGACCATTATGCATCCTGAGGGCCTCGGAGGTCCCATTACCACTGCCCCAGGTCCCTGTTGTTGTTGGGGTGGTGGGTTATCCTGGGTTCCCTGTAGTGGTGGACACACAGCTGATTGACGTGTCCTGGGTACGGAGGTATGGGCCCGCTGGGTGGGTGCTGTGCTGGTGTTACCTCCGTACCCAGGACACGTCAATCAGCTGTGTGTCCACCACTACAGGGAACCCAGGATAACCCACCACCCCAACAACAACAGGGACCTGGGGGCAGTGGTAGTGGGCACACGGTCCAGGGGACGGAGGCCCAGGAACACAGGGGAACTTGGAGGGCTGCTGTGCAACAGGGGGCGGACAGGCCAAGGAAACCCACTCTCCACAAGGCCCTCTCCTCCATCATGGGAGCATACCACCACTCCCAGGAGACGATGGCTACGGTCCTGGCAAAGTTTCAGGAGACCCAGCGCATGCAGGAGGAACAGTATTTGGGGTTCAGGCAGGGGCCAGAACCATCAGCTCCGCCCTGGGCACCATCATAGGGGTGCTGAAGGACATACAGAACACCATGAGGGACACCGTGGCACTCCAAGGGGCCCCTGACACTAGCCTGGATGATGAACTGCCCACCACCTCCGCCGGCACTAGTGGACAGGACGCCCCGCCACAGGACCACCACACCAGCACCTCACCCCCTGCAGACGGAGAACCACCCCGCAAGTAGTCCCTGAGATCCAGGAACAGGACAGAGCAGAATGGCAAGACCCCCGCCAAGAATTGAGACCACCCTGATTGTCATCCCACTGTCCCACTTTGTTACCCTGTCCATATTCGAACTGCCCCTGCTCCACTTCCTATGCCCATATGGGCAGTGCACCTGTGAGACTAATAGACTGGACTCTGCCATGGACATTCCTCCACCATCACCCATCACCATTTTGCCAGCCCCTCCAATAATTAGCACTTCAATAAACACCCTTGAACCACAAAACAATCTGGAGTCAGTCTGTGATTTTTAAAATGTGTATTATCTATGACAATGACAAAATCCTTTTGAAAATGTAATGTAAACATACCTATGTCACACATCACAAGTCCATGAAGGATGCAAGCAGATGACACGTTGGTAACCACACCTGTGAAACCGTAATGGAATGTACAACTCAGTTACAAAATACTGCTTCAAATTGACAGACAGGATAGAGGTAGACGTGTGAAAGTAAATGTACTAGTAAAGAAATTGTTCTCACCTGTGTGTCACTGGAAATATTGCTGTATGACAGAGTCCCTGTTGTTAATGTCTTCTTCTTCAGCTTCCTCCTCATCACTGTCCACAGGCTCCACAGCTGCCACAACACCGTCATCTGGACCATCCTCCTGCAGAAAAGGCACCTGGCGTCGCAAAGCAAGATTGTAAAGCATAGAACAGGCGATGATGATCTGGCACACCTTCCTTGGTGAGTAGAATAGGGAACCACCTGTCATATGCAGGCACCTGAACCTGGCCTTCACAAGCCCGAAGGTGCGTTTGATCACCCTCCTAGTCCGCCCACGGGCCTCATTGTAGCGTTCCTCTGCCCTGGTCCTGGGATTCCTCACTGGGGTCAGTAGCCATGACAGGTTGGGGTAACCAGAGTCCCCTAATAGCCACACCCGGTGCCTCTGGAGTTGACCCGTCACATAAGGGATGCTGCTATTCCGCAGGATGTAGGCCCAATGCACTGAGCCAGGGAGCATAGCATTTACCTGGGAGATGTACTGGTCTGCCAAACATACCATCTGTACATTTGTGGAGAAGTGTGGCACAATGGTTAGAGTGGCAGACCCTGAAGCAGAGACCTGGCTCAAGACCAGGGTTCAAGTCCCGCTTCGGCAGGTCTTGGGCTCAATTCCCTTTGACCAGATAATTCTCACCTCGGTGCCTAATCTAATTCATGGGTCCAACTCTGGGCAATAGCTTGCTTAATCTCCACAACGGCCCCAACAGCGCTTGGATGCCTGGCTTCATCCTGGGGGTGCCCAGGAGTGGGCACCTCACAGGGAAAAGCCAGGAGGGGTTCCATAGCGGTATGAGTACAGCGCCTTGAGACCCTAAGGGGTGAGTAGTGCACTATACAAGTGCAAAATTTACATTTTAGATTCATGGAATGATAACTCTTCCGGTTCCTGTACACCTGTTCACTCCTGGGGGGGGGGGACCAAAGCTACATGGGTCCCATCAATGGCACCTATGATGTTAGGGATATGTCCCAGGGCATAGAAGTCACCTTTAAATGTAGCCAAATCCTCCACCTGAGGGAAAACGAGGTAGCTCCTCGTGTGTTTCAGCAGGGCAGACAACACTCTGGACAACACGTTGGAAAACATAGGCTGGGACATCCCTGATGCCATGGCCACTGTTGTTTGAAATGACCCACTTGCTAGGAAATGGAGCACTGATAGCACCTGCACTTGAGGTGGGATTCCTGTGGGATGGCGCATTGGTGACATAAGGTCTGGCTCCAACTGGATACACAGTTCCTGGATTGTGGCACGGTCAAACCTGTAGGTGATGATTAAATGTCGCTCCTCCATTGTCAACAGGTCCACCAGCGGTCGGTACACCGGAGTATTACACCATCTCCTCCCATGTCCCAGCTGTCGGTGCCTAGGAAGGACAACAGCGACCACAGAGTCAACCAATTCTTAGGTATGTACCCACAGCTACACAGAACACGACACAAAATACAAAAAGCTTTCTGTATGTGTGTTGAGTCCAGGCCTAGGTATGTGTGACGCAGTTGAAAATGAAGCCATGTAGGCCCCTGAAATGGCGGATGCCTGACCTCTAAAGTGGGACAATGGGATGTGAGGTAACTGCACTGGCGTTGTACACCGTCGCGGTAGGCGGTCGTAGACCGCGGCGCAATGCTGCATTGGTTAACATTGGACCCTATGGGTCCCAGGAGCCAATGACGAAGTGCGCCGGCGGTGATGATACGCACTGCCGCGGACGTGACCGCCATTTTCTATCTGTTCAATCACTCGATACCTGATCTTCGACAGGAGAGGACCTACACTGCAAGTGCTGCTGTGACCTTGGTCTGGAAGAGACAATGGCACGTGCGTCTGGGGAAAGGGCCCCTGCCTTCACTGCACAGGAGTTGGAGAAGCTCATGGACGGGGTCCTCCCCCAGTACACGCTACTCTACGGTCCTACAGACCAACAGGTGAGTACATAGGGTGCAAGTTGTATGGGCTATGCCTGGGTGGAGAGGGCTGGATGTAAGTAGGAAGGGGGCAGAGTTCTGCGAGCATGAAGGAGTGTGAATGTATGTGCCACATGGCAAGGGCACAGATGCGGGCCACTCACTTCGACAGTGCAGTTGGTAATGACTTCTCTTCTTCCCCTGTACATGTCATGTAGGTCAGCGCCCATCAGAAGAAGGATATTTGGCGTGCCATCGCCAAGGACCTCCGGACCCTGGGGGTCCACCAGAGACGGAGCACCCACTGCAGTAAAAGATGGGAGGACATTCCCCGCTGGAGCAAGAAGACGGCGGAGGTTCAGCTGGGGATGGCCTCCCAACGTGGGAGGGGTGCCCGTCGCACCATGACCCCCCTGATGTTCCGGATCCTGGCGGTGGCCTACCCTGAGTTGGATGGGCACATGAGGGCATCCCAGCAGACACAAGGGGGTGAGTACACTCACATTCTCATGACTTTGCGCGCAGTGGTGGGGTCTGTGTGGGGGAGGAGGGCTGTGGGTTTCCCTAGGCCAAGTCGAGTTCCGTAGGCTAGGCCCCTCCGTAATGCAGGCCATGTGGCACTCCACCCCACCTCTGTAGAGTGTCAAGTACAGGTATACATGCCCCTGAGTCATCTATGTGTGCAGATGTCTATCATAGCCATGTAGGCCATATCCCAGGAACTGCATCTGTAGAGGCCAAGAGCACGGCGTAGTGCAGGGGGCTGCTGTGTCTGTATTGTCCGCCAACGGTAGCGGTAAGCCATGCACTCAACCTGTCTTTCTTCTGTTTCCCCACCCCTTTTTGTGCTCTCCCTGTTCTTTTGTGCATCAGCATCATCAGGCGGAGGTACAGGGGCACCGGAGCACGAGGGGGCTGCATCCCACATGGCCATGGAGGGCCATACCACGGACTCTGAATACACCAGTGGGACGGAGGGCGAGGGGAGCTTCACGGCGGTCACAGGATTAGCAACCAGCGACACGGACTCGTCCTCCGATGGGAGCTCCCTTGTGGTGGCAGGCCCATCTGTGCCCCCCACTTCTACAGGTACAGCTGCCACCCCCCCTACCAGCACCGCCCTCCCAGCAGCCCCTCAGCATTCGCCCTGTGCCCGCTCATTCAGGAGGGTGGGCATCACCTTCACCCCAGGCACCTCAGCCCCTGCCCCTGTCATCCCTGCTGCCCTCAGTGAGGAGGCCATTGACCTCCTCAGGTCACTCACTGTTGGGCAGTTTACCATTGTGAATGCCATCCAGGGTGTAGAAAGGGAGTTGCAACACACTAATGCATTCCTGGAGGGCATTCATTCTGGTCAGGCTGCCCATCATCGAACCCTGCAATCTCTGGCCTCAGCACTGATGGCAGCCATTGTTCCTGTGTCTAGCCTCCTCCCTCCAACTTCCTCCACCCAGACCCAATCCCCTGTACCTCAGCCTATCCCAAGCACACCATCAGACCAGCCTGCACACACGTCAACACACAAGGGCAGCTCAGGAAAACATAGGCACCACACATCCCACAGGCGCTCACACAAGCATCACCCACATACAGACACAGCAACATCCACTGCCTCCACTGTGTCCCCCTCCTCATCGTCTCCCTCCTCCCTCCTCCCTCCCAGTGTTGTCTACACTCTCACCTGAATGCACTACCACTACAGCCACTAGGACTCGCACCAGAACACCCAGAACCACACCCCGCTCACCTGCACTCACCACCCCCACTACCATTTACACGTCCCCTGTGTCCTCTCCCAGTGTGTCTGTGACGCCCCTCCCAAAGTACACAAACGCGGGCACACACACACCCAACATCCATCCACCTCACGACAGCCTCCAGAACATGCACCTGCACCCAAAGCATCAAAAGTTACACCTCCTACAACCACCTCCTCTTCCTCCACTCCCAGACCCCCTCCAGCTACCCGTCCCAGTGTTCGTCAGAAACTTTTCCTGAGCAACCTTGACCTCTGTCCCACCACCCCCCTTCCAATTCATAGGTCCCGTACTAGCACCTCAGCCAAAAAAAGTCTGGTACCAGTGGTGCCTGTTAGAGGTATGTGGAGTGCACCGGGCATCAGGGCAGCCAGTGTGACACGGAGCCAAAGCACTGCCAGTCCACCCCCTGTAAAGCACCAGAAGTTGGACAGTGCCCGACGGGAGAGGGTGAAGACTCTCACAAGGGTTCCGGGGGGAGTGTTGAGTCAGCTGTGACTCCTCCCAAGATGGGGAAGGGGCAGAAGAAGTCACCAAAGTCTGGGAAGAGCAGCACGGCGGAGAAGGCCGCCATCCTCCCCGCTGCCCAGGACGCCACCGCCAGCCCCATCGTCAGTGGTCTGGAGACCACCGCCAGAGTCAGTGCCCAGGAGGGCAGCACAATCGTCTCTGGTCCGGAGACCACCGCCAGAGTCAGTGCCCAGGAGGGCCCCGGCAGCCACAGCCCCGCTGGGCAATGAGGGACTGCCTTGGCACACACCACTGCAAAGGTCAGAGACAGCAAAGTCAAGCCCTGCTGAACAGGGCAAGCACCGCTGAACAGGGCAAAGACCACCATGGCAAGCACCGCTGAACAGGGCAAGCACCGCTGAACAGGGCAAAGACCGCCATGGCAAGCACCGCTGAACAGGGCAAGCACCGCTGAACAGGGCAAAGACCGCTGAACAGGGCAAGCACCGCTGAACAGGGCAAGCACCGCCAACTCAAGCATCGTTACCCCATGTGCGGCAGGGGCAGTGACGGAACTGGGACCGTCACGGGGAGCGTGATGCACTCTGAGCACCAGTCCCCCTCCAGAACCAGTGGAGAACAGCATCCACTACCTGAGTCCTTAACAGGATGAAGCACTCTGGGCACCAGTCCCCCTCCAGAACCAGTGGAGAACAGCATCCACTACCTGAGTCCTTAGCAGGATGAAGCACTCTGGGCACCAGTCCCCCTCCAGAACCAATGGAGACTGTTATCCACTTGAGAGTCTGTGGCTTTGCACTCCCCAGGATGGTACAGTGGGCAAACCACCCACTGCAAAGACTTGTGAGACTGTGTCTTTGCACTCCCCAGGATGGTACAGTGGGCAAACCACCCACTGGAGAGACTTGAGAGACTGCGGCTTTGCACTCCCCAGGATGGTACAGTGGGCAAACCACCCACTGCAAAGACTTGTGAGACTGTGGCTTTGCACTCCCCAGGATGGTACAGTGGGCAAACCACCCACTGCAAAGACTTGTGAGACTGTGGCTTTGCACTCCCCAGGATGGTACAGTGGGTAAACCACCCACTGCAAAGACTTGTGAGACTGTGGCTTTGCACTCCCCAGGATGGTACAGTGGGAAAACCACCCACTGCAAAGACTTGTAAGACTGTGGCTTTGCACTCCCCAGGATACATCAATGGGCATGGAGCCCCGTCGTGGATCTGGCGTGGTGCTGTCATCCAGCTGAGGTGCCCCCCCCCTTCCCTTCCCCCTGAGGTGCCTGTTGTATTTCTATCTGATGCCCCTGCAGTGTTCTCTCCGTTTCTGGACAGGTATCGTGTGTGGGCCTCGCCCATGCATTTTGGGCCCAGTGGTCCACGGACATTGAAATGTGCATACCTGCACTACTAATCGTGATGTATATATTTGGAATGTGTATATATTTATGTATATATGAGCTTACTGTATTTTGCCTCATTACAATGGTTGTACTGAATTCCCTTTTGTCTTTGCATTCTTACGGGGTGGTTAGGGGTTGTTCCTGTGATGTTTGGAAATGCATTGGTGTGTGTGTTGTAGTGTGCGAGGGCCGGGGTGGGGGTGTTGCGTGTGTGTGCCCCGGACTTTTGCCTCCCCCTCCCCTATGTCGTAGGTGCAGTACTCACCGTTGTCTTCGCCGCCACCGTTGCTGATGTTCTTAGAGGAGCAGGAACCCTATCGCAGGGAGTATTTGGAGTTCCGGTCCATGGTGCCCTCCTTCCTCGTGGAGTGTGTTAAGGTGAGCGTTTTCCCATTGCAAAAGCTGTTTCCGCCGTGTTTTTATCCACGGTGAATCCGCCCCGCAAAAGGTGGCGGATTGGCCTGTTGTAATACTGTGGGTGGTACTTTGTCTTCCGCCTGTCTGTCGGCGGTGAATGCCGCGCTGCTTGTCTGTACCGCCGTGGCGGTCGGAGTGTTAAAGTGGCTGTCTATGTTGGCGGTTTGCGCCACGGTCATAATTCCCTTTTTTGTTCCGCCAGCCTGTTTGCGGTATTACTGCCACTTTAACACCATCCTCCAGGGTTGTAACGACCCCTAGTGCCACCAAGAAATCAAAGAAACAAAGAACATGGTCCTATCCATTCAAAGGGCCTAATTATGAGTGTGGTGGTTCCCAAACCGCCATACTTGTGGATGCTGTCGGACCACAGTGATTGTGGCGGTTCAACTATCACATTACGAGGTTGGCGGGCAGCCCTGCCAACCTACTGTCATCTCTGCCTGGATTGGAGATCGGTGGAGGTTGGAATCAGCCTGGGCAACGTTGAATGCAGCGCCGCCTTGCTGACTACAACCTGGTTCTCCACCATCATTTTCATGATGGTGAGCAGGTGCAGGGGGCCACAGGAGGCCCCCTGCACTGCCCATGCCTCTGATTTTCCAAATTAATCAGCAGGAAACTAAGGCCACAGTTATGAGTATGGCATTCCTGGGACCACCATACCAGTAGTGGCGGTCGAACCACCACATCCCTGGCGGCAGACCGCGAGATTATGGGGATAGTAGTCGGACCACCACATAACTGCTGCAACCATCAGGATCTTCGATCCCATAGCAGAGGCTGTGGGGAATGCCACAGTCAGTCATGGCAGTGACAATGCTGGCACCGCCATGCTGATCAGAACCTGCCTTTCCGCCGAGCTTTTCTTGGCAGGGACCCAACCATGAAAAGTTCAGCAGAAAGGCAGGGAAGGGGCCCCAAACAGGGCCCCAAGCCAATTTTGAACATTGGGTAGGATGGTTGAGGGCACATGTTGTGCCCCCCCATGCCTGCACTGTCGCTGCACACTGCTGCCATGCACAACATTGTATATGACAACAATGTGCCCGAGGTGCATCTGGCACTGACTGCAGCAGCATGTGCTTTAGGCATGCCACTACAGTGACACCGCCGCAGACTCTACTGCCTGCCCAGCAGTAGTGTTGCAATACGGTGCTGGGGAGGCCACAGACTTGGCGGCGTCCTCCCGACCATCATATTGGCAGTCCGGCAGTCGAACCACCTATATCATAATCAGGCACTAAGTATGGTTGCAGCCTAATTAGATATGAACTCTGAAAATGCTATTAGAGGCATTAGGCTTCTAAAGTCAGTATTTAGAAATAGTTATAAAAAATGTAACCTTAGTAGTAGGTTGGATTTTGTTTCATAATGAAAATGTGTTTTTAGAGTATTTTCTAGCTATTGCCAACCTAAGTTACTTTTCTTAAGAATAATAAAGTAATAACTCAGTATTTTCTATGACAGATCCAGCCTTGCTACAGTGGGATATGGGTTTGGGGACTTTTTCACTGCAAGGATATGTAAAAAAAGATATTGAATTCATAGGTCCTACTTTTAAACACTATGCGCCATTTTGTAGGCCTGATCTGGCCTACTTAATAGGTAACTTACTATCATTTTAGAGGCAGGTTTAGATTAGGCAATAGCTTGATTGTGAAACGTCAAAATGGCAGTTTTAAGACTGCTTAACTAGACTGCTGTGGCACTTTAGAGGTAGTACAATAAGTGCTGCAGTCCACTAGTGTCACATAAAGAAAAATCCTGTGTGAGGAGCTGGGTATATTATATGGTATGGTTGTGCAAGCTTACCATATAATACACTTGCAAAAACTGTCTTGGGTCTAGACAGGCTTGATTGCAAAACCTTTAGTTCAAACCTGAGTAGCTGCTGCCTTGAGCAGGAAGGCTTGAACAAAGGAACTAGTGTGAAACTAGTGTAAAGCATTTAGAAACAGCAAGCAATGAAATAATAAATGACACCAATTTATAACAAGCAGTGGCAAAGGGAATAGGTCTTGGCAATCCGATGAGCTATAGGTATTGACAACGTTACTGACTTTTGGTCATGTTGAGTAGCAGCACATATATTGTTCAGCAGGGCTGAAAGTTAAGTAAATAAAAAAGCATGATGCCTGAGTCTGTAAATGTGTAAAATGCCAGTAGGTGTGAATAGTTGGGTGTGTAATATTTTTTTAATTGTAGAATCATATAGAACATGCCTATTTTAAAATGCACTCCAGAGTATATAGCAAGAAACCACAGTTGTAAGTTTTTTTGCAGTTTTACATAGCACAAACTCGAATTGAAAGTATCAGAGGGTTGTACATAAGCGCTAGTTTTATGTATTCATTTTTAGGCACAGAGAAAGGGATTTGGCCAAAACCACACGATGTTGACCCAACACCAAGACTCAAATCCGGTTCCCCAGCTTTAAAGTTGGCCACTCAAGTAATTACACCATATACTCTCTCATTGTTTGTAAAAGGAAGCATATGGGAACAGTAACAAACCAGGAGGCAAGCTTTTTCACTGCACAAGCTTATAACAAAGACATGGAATCAGTGAAAATAAACACAGGTGGTGTAAAACACAATTACTGCAAGTATGAAATGAGCAGGATTTGCCCAAAATCGCAGGATGTTGTGCCCGCCTCCAAGAC
Source organism: Pleurodeles waltl (assembly GCF_031143425.1). NCBI lineage: Eukaryota > Metazoa > Chordata > Amphibia > Caudata > Salamandridae > Pleurodeles > Pleurodeles waltl. The sequence goes on from NC_090437.1 coordinate 468,285,409, forward strand.
TCAGATTCGGTTCCCCCGCTTCAAAGTCAGCCAATCAAGCACTTATGCCACATCCTCCCCCAGTGTTTATAAAAGGAGGCATAGGTGAACAGTGAAGAGGAAAGCTCTTAACAAACTAGGAGGCAAGCTTCTACAAGGAGCACACTTACAACAAATGCATGGTTGTGTGAAAACAATGCAGGTGGTTGCAAGCACCAAACATTGCAAGTATGAAATGACCCAGGAATTGAATGAGCTGCGCACAGAGAGGCACACACAGTAGAGAAAACAATAGTAGTGCAGATGAGGCAGGGGGGCTGAAAACAGACTTGAACCTTTACATTTCGCTCTGGGGTGCAGAGTAGCTTACAGTGCTTCAGCACAACGTGTGCAGGAGTGCTTCACACATGTTAAACAAGACAGATGAAAATGATTTAGCAAAGTGGAGTGCTGAAAGTCAAAGAAAAAAGTAGCTCCAAAAATGGGAGCAGTGGATGGACACTTGTCCTTGCTCTGGGGGAGGGCTAAACACAAAAAAAGGCATGACATTTGCTTGCCATGTACAAATTGGGAACAAAGAATATTAGAGCAATGATAGAGTGAGCCAATAGTAAGCCGATGGACTGGCTGAAGCCCACAGATTGAATACAGCACAACTCTTTGAAACAGCACAGGCCCTATCTAGCCACCTTTTAGTCACAACGGCAAACAAGCTTTGGCAGCTGTAAAGTTTGGACACTCTTGAAAAGTTTGGAAACGTTGTGCTTGGCTACTTCTACCTGACTAAGGTGAGCAAACATGGCAGGAAGAAGGTCAGGGGGGGGCACTAAGGAGTATTTGGACAGTTACCTGGTCAACAAAGCAATCTCCAGTCTAGTTCTGAACTTTACACTACAACCACCTTATACTTTAATGGAGTGGTTCTGATTCTGAGGATGAAGGTACTAGTGAATGCTCAAAGATGCTCTGAGAGTTGTGTGGTCAACAGAGTGTCCTTGTGGTTATTCCTCAGTGCATGGATGAGGTGGGGCAACTTTGGCCACAGAGGTCAGCGTTACCCAAAGTCCTCTTTTAGCCAGTAGAAAGCCAGCTGCTGCTGCTGTGCTATCGGTCTCTGTCTACAGTGGTTCCAGCTGTATCCTTTGGTGAAGTATAGAGTCCCTCTTTGGTAATCAATTTGGGCTCAGATGATACTCCTGGGTCTGGCAAACATGGGTGCAACGTTTGGCCCTCGAGGATCAGTATCTTGGGGCACCCAGCGGTGTTCAGCTGTGATTTTCCAGACTTGCAGAGTTGGACTACTTCAGCTTAGATGGCCCTGGTGCTGATTCCAGGAGGTCAGCTGACTGACCATTGAAGTCACTTCTTTGGTCTGAGGATTGAAAGTGACTTTTTCTCAAGGGAGGTGTCACAGGCACAGTCCTCTCTTCACTAACCCAAAGGATGGCAGGTACAGTCCAGCAGACAGTGCAGCCTTTCTTTGCCAGGTCCAGGAGCCAGCATGGCAGTCCTTGTTTGGTCCAGTTCCATTGTGAACTGAGGTTCAGAATGCCAGAGTTGTGATGTATATGTCCAGAAAGTGCCCTGGGGGGGATGATGCGGGCACTAGCCAACGGGCAACCAGGATAGGATCCCTCCTCCCCTGTGATGACATCTGGCTATGTGTGGCATCTAGAAATCCCCGAGTGCACTATTCTGCCCACTCCCAAGAAGTCTGAACCCTTCCTTAGATGTTAGAAGGTTGGTAGCCCACCCTAGAGGTGTGACTACCTGTGGGCTAAACACCCCTAGGTAAACAAGTTTGTGCACTGGTCTCACTTCTCTGTTCCCACTGCCAGCCTATCTCCCTGAACAAAGGGGCAATCCTTCAGGAGTATGATCGCCATTGGCCCACCAAAGGTGGCTTCACTTTTGAAGTCAGACTTTTGGGCCAACATCCTGAGTGGCTTCCTGCAAGGAGAAGGTAACACCTCCCTCTGTAGCAGACTATCATTATTCCTAAGCCTGGGAGTCATTCACACTACACCCCAGGAGGCCAGCAACCATGTGAGGCCATTGGACAAACTGGGCTACACAGTGGAACATTTCTAAAAGTTTCATTTCCTTCAAAGTAACTTTAAATTTGACTTGTGCATCAGTGTGGGTTTAAAGCCACAAATAATGTGCTACCTTACAGTACACATTTTAGTATTCCCATTCAGAATTTAGCCATGCTGAGGGGTCAGCTGGTAACCTGTGTTAGCCAATGGGGCTACTAACTTTTCCACAGCAAAAACAACAATTTGGAAATGTTCCTGCCAGGGCAAAATAAAAGCATATGTCCTATCTCACATCGCGTTACCTGCCTCAGGCTTCCATAGGCCTTCCGTAGGGGAGACTTACATACGCTGTTAAGTGAAGTAAGAGTTTTGCCATTGGCTTAAATCACAGTCAAACTAACAGTTAAAAACTGCTCTTCCGGGCTGCAGTGGCAGGTTGGGAGCTATTTTGTACTTTGTCCCATACAGGGTGGCCCTGGTTACCCTTGGTACCATATACTGGAGACTTTTAAGTAAGTCGCTTATGCCAATTGGGGTTAGGACAATGGCACTGAGGTCTAGTTAGCAGGTCTCAGTACACTGTCAGAGTCGAAAATCCAAGAGCATCAGTCCAAATCTGTGGGGTTGATCATGCAAATAGGGGCATATCATTACACCCTGGGCACACCCTGGGCACCTTATTTGTAAGGTAAATGTGCCAATCAGGGGCTTCAACGAATTTGACAAGCTTTTAGGGGTCAGAGCTCATGCAAAGTGCCTCATTAGCAGGGACCCAGTATATAGAGCCCAAAAACCAACAGCATCAGTCTAATAAATGGGGGTCATAATACAAAAAGAGATATGTTTTTATACATGTCACCACTAAAATCAAGAACTCTCTGCCTCATCTACAAGTGTACAACAGCATAGCCCCCTTACCTCTACAGCAAAATTCCCTTCTACAGAGAACCCACTCCTCCTCCCCAGCCAACCTAATCACTCTTGCCACAGTCCCAATAAATCATCAACAGACACAGACTTTGGGACAGTTTCAGGCCGAAGTGTTCCTTACACTCCTCACATTCATAAAAAGGTCATATAGTAATCCTCATAAGCGGCATATAGATAAAACAAGATTTCACCCCATTTCACCACATCTAATAGAAGTACAGATGTTGTCCACTACAATGTAACAAACAAACATGCATATATGACAAGGGAGTCACATACATTCAGAGAGTGTGATGTACGATCAGTCTCTAACAATACACTAACAGAATGTCACACCACCAGGTACAGGATGTCAAACAAGCATAATTTTAGAAGTAAACATGATGTTTCAATTAACCCCTGTGCACCTGGAAGGAATGAAGAAACAAGCAAGCATGATGCAACAAGCAGGAATGATATAATAACCAGGCAATGTTTCTCCAGTTAGTTAAGTTTACAGAGTGTAAAATAGATAATACAAAAAAGCCAGGCACATACGTATGGCTTTACACGGGCTGAAATTTGAAACGTGGCATAGTACATACAGTAAAACATTTTTTAAGAACATTACATTAACTTTCGGAGAGATGTTGCAGTATATACCTCACAGAGTTATCATAAGCTGGATAATTTAGAGCAAACAGTACCCTAGGAGCCTGTAAACTGTGGTGAGTCTCATATACTTACTCACACACGTAGGTGCTGCAGGGGTCCATTGTTTGTTGACATGGCAGATCCTTCGGCTTGGTCCTTGAATTTCGTAACCTGGATTGCAGCTGTATAATAGCTCATCTCCCAACATGAAACTTTTTCCTTGAATTGAGCCATGTTCCAGCAACTCTGGAACTCGGCAGGATATTCCTAGTCACAAAAAGACATGCATCTGTCACAGATCTACTGTGATATCGCATAATCCATACACATTCAAGCAAAAAATCAATTAATCCATTCTGCTCATTCTATGATGGGGCTACAACCTGTAAGAAAACTCAGGTTAACACTCATAAAGCTAGGTGGTATTTCAGAAGGGGCTGCACGAGGACACATAGGCACTTTGGTAAACAGATTTCACAGATGCAAAGGTATTTTCAGCTAACTCCTACAGGACCATTACCTTATCTGCTTGGAAACATGACAAATGGAAGCTATCAAATCCCCTTTGTATTGTATTGCCTTGATGTTGCATGTATCTAGACCCTCATTGCCCTGATGAGGAGCTAAAGCACATTAATGAATGTGATTTGGAGCACAACGATAAAAGTGAAGGACTGAATGCATGAGCTTTAAATTAATGTATTAATGAATGTATTTTGTCTGGTAAGAACAGTATGGGTTATGTGTGTGGCCTATGTTGGAGGTCTAATGAGCTGTAGAATCCACTTCTTATGTCGCTGTGATGATGTAACTGATGGCAATGACTAATGGCAATGACATTCCTATTGGAACGGGGATGGGCTGTTAAGAGATACTCATAAAATATAACGGCATATGCAACATTTGGTGACAGTGTCATCTCATAAAGCAATTAATGCGCAATGCACAATTTCATACTGGTGATGTACTTGGCTAATACTCCTGAAATACTAGTAAGCACGACTGTATTTTTAAAACAGACGTTGGTGCAGTAAAACTACACAAATTCCATGTATTGTTAACACCTACGTCGACATTCTGGTTCTCTTCCACTCCAGGTCATGTTAACTTGACATATGCGTTCAGGTTCTCCCTAAGAAAGAGTACAGAAAGTTGGAGGTTAGGAAAAAATATAGAGTACACCTTTGAAATACTGACCAAGTATATCCTATTTCAACATTTAGGGCGTAAACATTTATTTCTGCAAAGCAGGGACCAAAGTACCCTCATCCACTTCCACATTCCCCTTGCCTATTGTGGAACAATCTGTAACTGAATGAATGTTCTTTTATGTTGTGTTTTTACAACAACAAAAAAACGGCTTTTCATTGGCCGTTTCATAGGATGTACATATAGATCGCACTTCATATTGAAAGGCAGAGGTGTAATTTATGGATTTTCTTAGAACTTCGTTTTATGCCTTGCTGTGTACAGCAAATCTTTGTCTTTGTGGCGCTGTGCTCTCCAATGGTTCGCTCAGTCCTCTGCTGTCATTTTCTTTTCACTTTTGTGCTTAAGTAGGGGTGTGCCATAGGAATCATTTCAGAGTCTACCTTAATTGAGTTAAAGGCTTCTCATGTGAATACATATGAATATAGAGAGAAGAGCATTGTCTTTTTTTATGATCATCCTCCCCCCACCAAAATATTTGGATAATGTTGCTGTTTTTTTTGTACTGTAATGCTCTGTGCCCTGCAGTTCAGGCCCTAGTGCATGTGCTCTGACCCCCAAAGTATGTTTACAATTGCCCGATACACGACTGGCTCATTTAGTACATGGTACAGGAGGTACCCAGGGCTAGGATGTTAAATGTCACAAGTGGACTGTGGCACTAAATTGTACTACCACTACAGTGACAAGGTGAAAAGATGACTTTAGGCCTGCCAGTGCAACCTAGTTGGCATCTTTAAACCTGACAACTCCATATAGCAAGATAAACACCTTTGCCAGTTGAAAACCTTCCTTTTTAATATTAGTAAGCCACCGCTAGGGGATGGCCTAGGGAGTCCACCAGGTAGTCTGCTTAGTATTAAAAAGAAGGGCATGTATCTTTAGTATTTAACATGTTCTGATACTGAAAACACAAAATTGCGCTTTTCACTGTAGCAAGGCCAGTGGTCCCATTGGCTAATGTGGAGTTCCACTAGGCACCACACTAAGTGCTAACTTACATTGGGGACCACCAAAAATATTACTCCCAGGTATCACATTAACTGTTATATTAACCCACTCATTGTTGAGATTGGATTAGAGTAACTTTTAATAGATAGGTGACTTAAGAAGTCACAACTTTGATGCCCAAACTGTAGGTAGGCTTTCCTGTTTTCTGTAGCAGTTGTTACCCGAGACAACATGTCACCCCCTTGCTAGGAAGTGTGAAGCACTCCTAAGAACATGGAACAAAGAGAATAGCTGGACGGAGGAGGCGTGACGTCCTCCAGCAGGATGACTAACAGGCGGTGAGGGGGCCCAGCTTTAAAGAGGCTACAGCGTCAGTGAAGCAAATGGTGATCACACCTTTGCCTACTGCTCCTTTGTGTAGGCAAACAGGCAGGCATATCTTGCAGAGGAGGAAAATCTGATGCAGAAGTGGTTTTCCAGGAGGAATGCCTCATTATGCTGAATACACTGCAGGGGTGCAGCCAGGACTCCTCACAGAGGAACAAAAAATATAGTGGAGCACACACAGACTCAGTTTGTTAAGCATCTACTTGTCAATCTGATATTTAGTGTAACCATATAAGTAATCTGATTAAGTATGAACATTTTACCAAAAGACAAATAACCAATATCACTCCAGAACACTCCAGAACACTCAATGCATCTCTTCAGCATAGACATCAGTGTGTGTATCATTTTGCTCCTTTTTTTACTGATGTGTTTAGCGATAAATACTCATTACAAAATTTACATTCCTAATTCCAAAAAATGCTCATTTACAGAGATTTACATTTGTGATTTATATGGCCTCATAGGTTTACATAATTTCAAACAAATGAAAACAAGCTGACGGGTTGTACAGGGTTATATTATTCTATAACAAGATTTGCCGCTGTTCAGCATTCGCACGTACTCCAATAATTGATGGTAAGATTCCGTCTGCAGGTACTTTAGCAAACGATGGTAAAATTCAGCTGACACGTGTTTCATCCCATTACAGGACTTTCTCAAGGCTTATTCCTGTTCAAGGAGTCCATCTCAGCCAAAAAGCCACTTGTACTCTTATTGAATGATTCAGCGATATTCTTATTGAGCGCAATAGTTTTTTCCAAGGTTTCCCAGACACATGTTTCGTCCCATTATAGGACTTTCTCAAGGCTTATCCCTGTTCAAGGTTTCAATCTCAGCCAAAAAGCCACTGAAGAACGTGGACCCCAGGGGACCTCCAGAACTCTCCAGAAAACTCAATGCATCTCTTCAGCATCCTCAACATTCTGTATTACTTGATTCCAGTAACCGTTCCTGTGCTGATAGGTTTGTTGTACCTGATTTAGTGTGAGAAGGTTTACATTCCCATCTTATCTTTTTTGCAATTCTTTGTTCTCATTCAGGCAATATATTGACTTTTACATTAGCACTGTCCACCCTAGATTGAGGTTCTTGACAGTGGGCCAGGCTTGAATGAACACTATTTTGTCAGTACTAATGAACACAATGAATTCTGTCTCTGTTGAAATGAGTTATGAGAAGTTGCTTGACATTCAGAACTAAATTATCAAGAGACCAGTTTTAAGTAGCAGACTGTAATCAACTGAGGAGATTTCAAGATTCATTTTAGTGTTGTATGCATATTGGTGGACTCTACTTTTGGCATTGGTGAGTAATTGTTTTGCCTACTTTTGCCTGCCTCCCTTTTATGCCATTGAAGTTTTGTATAGAACATGTAAACCTCAGCTGGTTTACGGAAACTGCAGGCATCCTGAATAGTTGGTGAAACACAGTAGTTGTTCAAAAGTGGTGCCAGATATAAAGCGTTAACCTGGCAGCTTGACTTTGTGTACATTGGAGAGGGTGAAGGAGGTTTGGCAAGTCCTGGATGTACTATATTACAGTTGCCTGCCCTAGAGCCCATAAAGACCATGACTGCTGTTCGACAACATTCCAAGGAAAGAAATGGAGCATCTTTATGAAGGTTAGGGAGATAGAGCTGCAAGCTCATGATACACAGGTTACCTAGGCTGACATGTTGAGTTCTAGTTTAATACCCAGACTATTTACTATTGATGATGTGGTGGGGACCTGACTAATTAATTAGGCAAAAGATATTGGGCCATTGATGGACCAAGACCTTAGTTTTAACTGTGTTTAAATATAATTAACTCTTGTTCGTCTATTACTTGACTTTTATTAGACAGTAGTATAGATCTTAAGCCGTAATGTATGCATAGGTGTTGAATATCAGACCAAAGTAGCGAATCAGAGAGAAATATAGTTGAACTTATATGTTAAAAAAATTGACAAGGATGAACCCTGTGGGATGCCACATGTGAGAACGGATTTTTTTAGAAGTATATTTTGCAAAAAGGATTTTTTGCAAGTAGTTACGTAGAAAAGAAGCAAACTAGAATCCTACTTTGAGCTGATACTCCTATAGCTGAATGTCCACCTTGTCAGATAGAATAGTTAACAGTATGAAACTCCACAGACAGATCTAATAATATTAGGATATTGATACCGTTAGCATTACCTGCCATTCTGAGATCATCAGGGGCTACTACTATGGCAACGTCATTACCACATCATGGCCTAAACCCCTGTTGAACTTGATTCAGAATGTTGTGGGAGTTTCTTTCCAGATGTGCACAAAGTTGGAACGCTACTTGTTATTCCTAAACTCTACCTACTATTCTGAGTGTAGTTTGATTGGCGTGTAGTTACCAGGGGTATATTCATTAGAGGCTTCACTATTCTCTCTTTGAAATAAGTTGGCAGTAGGCCAGATTTTTTTTTTTTTAACAAAGTAAGAGGACTAGTTAGCACAGGTTCCAGGTGTTTGAAAATCTTAATACGAAGAAGGGTCCAACATAGACCCAGACTTACACTGTTTTGTCCTCTTGCACGTGAGAGGAAGAACAAGTCTCACAGAGTGAGAATAGGGGCAGAAGAGGGAGTAACATATTTCATGGTTTGATGTAAGTTCAGTTGTTATCAAGTATTTAAGTGCCATTTCTTCCTAAAAGAACCCGTTTGGCTGCTCACAGACCTTGAAGAATCAATAGTAGACGGTGCTGTTAATTTGGTTTTGATCTCAGCTACCTCCATCTGATTCTGTTTTTTAAAGTAGTGCAAGTATTTTTGGCACTAGCTCTACAGAAATAAAGCTGTATTTTACATTTGAAATGGAAGTATGAGTTATAGTTCTGATGCCATGCTCAGCGGCTGACACGCTTGGGACAATATGTATACAGGATAGACTTCCTCTAAATGATCCTTTTCTGGGATGCCCGTAGCTGATCGGAAAATTGAGGTTTCTAAAATAAGACTCCATTTCTTAGGTTGTCTCTTCAAGGCAGAACTGTGAGTATTCTTTATAGGAAGGACAAGAGTGAACATAATTAGCGCGTGGTCAGGCAATATTGCTGGACTGATTTTATTTTTCTTAAGAAGCTCTGAAGGTGCAAAGAGAAAATTTAAGGTGTGGCCATGGGATTGTTCATGGATCAGTTGAGCCATGTTATAGTTCGCCAAGTGATCAAAGAAATTCATAAATGGTTTGTTTCATTTAGGTGTAAGATAAAAATGCCTAAAAATATATGGACGCTATTGTTTTTCATAAAATCTGTTGTTGGGTCCTCAAAATTTCACAGTCAAGTTGGTGGTACATTAGCACGAGAGATAGTGATGTGGGAGCTTGTGAGAGGAAGGTGAGATACTGATATTCTCAGCTGTTAACACATAGCGATAGGGTTTTGAACATATAATGACGGCTCCACCGCCACCTACAAGGTGGTCAGCACATGCTAGCTGGCAGCTACGGGTGCTTTTTCCTATGTTTGCTGCATGAGATCATTACTTTATCCAAGTTTCAGTCACACAAAGTATATAGAATTGGAGCTCTGACATGAGATCACAAATTTTAACAGCATGCTTTGGGAGTGAATATGCATTTATTGAGCTTGCATTAAAAAATGAGTGGTTATCTTCTTGTAGGATGGCAGAGGACTGATTAATATCAGGACAGAACAAACTGAGCAAATTTAGTACACTTACCGTTAGTATGTCAGGCAAGTTCAAGGTGTGGAGGAAGTCACTTGAGCATAGATGTTTATATTGGCAACTGTGTTCTGATCTGAGGAGGAGGGGGGCAGTGTTCCTGTTCAAGCCCAGATGGGCTTCCCTTAGTCATTCCCCAAGCTCCCTCAAAAAAAGGCCATACAATGTTTTCATTTGCTCCATAGAACCATTATTATAACTCCACCTGTACACATGCAGAATGATGTGCACTTACACTTTAATGTCCTCGAATCAGAAAGGTACTCACAAGCAGCTCATAGCCAGTGTTGCACTGATATAGAATGGAATCCCTGTAGAGGTATCGTGTGCCAAGCAATATTCCATTTTCTGGGTGTTTTGGTTTTTCACAAGAGACAGGCGTACAAAGGGCATCAGAAATGGGAGGAAGCCAGGTTCCATCAGCCTGTATAATGAAAAAACGAAACCTGAGACTTAGTACTAAAAGAAAAGGCTAATTCTTCAACAAGTAAAGAGCACTGAAAGATTGTAGAGGTAAGCACGACAACTAGTTTTAAGGAGCCATGTAATGTAAGTAACACAAGGAGAAACTAAAAAGGGATATAACAGCAGTGGGAAAATAACGAAATATTTCATAAATCTAAGCAATGACTGCAGTAAAATGTAAAAAGGGAAAAAGGGTCCTTAATTTTAGATAATTTAGGATCAGTTATCAAAACTTGAAAACCAGTAATATTAGTGGAAATTGCATGCACTATAATGCTGCTTTATAATGGTGTTTTCAGAATTTAACGTTTCTAGGTAAGTGAAACCATTACGAAAGACCACCACCTTCTAAGAACCATTAGACATACTAGCATTGTTTTGAGGTATTGCATGTATTTCCATGCTCTAGAATAGATCCACCTTTTCAACGGATATCAAAATGAGCATTGAAATGTAAACCACAACAACATAATATAAAGTCTCCATAATCTGTAAATTAGTGTAACATAGCATGTGTTGCATAGAGGTGTGCCTCTGAAAGCTTAAAATTAGTTTTTTAGCGAGGGCCTGCAGAATGCGATATCACACAGTGTGGAGAAACACAAACAATATTGGTGGAAAACACAAATCAGAGATGGGGATTTGTGGTCCAGTCTTCTGAGAAACATACAATGAAGTCCAGGGCCGTATCCACCCAGAAAATGATTCAGAGTTCAGTACCAGGATTAAAGAAGGCAACACACACTGTGATTTATGGAACCGAAATAGTCCACAGTGCTAGATTACTACCACAAACTGTGCGACAGTGGCATGGTGTCTGCAGTGATGATATCATCATCTTAGCTGATAAATCGGGAACTCTCTTTGAACTATCATCCAGAAACAACACACTGTTAGCCTTGGTATAGAAAATGGAAGTTAGACTGGACAGTACACAAAATTCAGAAGCAAGAGGAGTACTGGAAATACTGAAATCTTTCCGAAACAGATTCAACAATTATGTCTACCACAATGTTAATAAAGCAACAGTGTAGCTTGAGATTAAGTTTACTGTAAGTATATAGATATTAAATGTGCTAAATACTCTATGAGCAATGAGGTATTATACATGGATAGTGACAAGTGAGGAACTCAAGTAATAATTACGGAACGAGAAGCAGTTCAGGGCAAAGAATGCTTCTGGGCAGTAAAAGCTCATGCCTGGCCCTTCTCTTTGGAAACAAAAGTATAGGTTGTGATCCTCACAAGTAGATCATGGTATGAAGAGGCTGAATAGTCTGCAAAACTAAGATTCTGTAAAATGAGAAATAGGTTCTTTACCTGTAGGGATAGGCTTGAACTTGAAACTTGTTTAGATTCACACACTGTGCATTCATTATTCCACTATCTAGTGGCTGGGTCAAGAAACCTTCCTGTTGAACAAGATACTTACCTTCAGTAACACTCTTTTTAGGAGAGAGTCCATCTAACCACAGATTCCTCACCTTTTGAGTATTCCCCAGGTGTCAGAATGAATCCAGTAACATTTTTAGCAGTACCTCTTTGCACCAGTAGGTGGCACAGTGCGAATGCGTGCTGATGCGGTTTTGCTCTGGAAATGATATGCAGAGCTTATATAGGTGCCTCTCCCATGCACTAACGTCAGTTGTTTTTTGAGTTGACCGCAACCCCAAATGCCACGCCCCAGCAGCGAACTGACACTGGGAAGTATGGAGATTTTGTGGGTGGACTCAAACTAAAATGGCCTGTAGGGTCGAGCAGGTGAAATACCCCTCTCAGTGAATCTAGCTGTTTGGACAGTAGTGCCTCGTGAACGTATAGAGTAATGCAAATGTAGGTGCCTTTCAGATGTACAAAGGAAGACTGCATGACAATGCAGTGGTGGCAGATCTTAATGCAGAGCACAATTAAGTGTGAGATGGACCTTTACTGAACAACCTTGCCCTTATTCGCTCCAGTGAACCCACAAAGAGCTGAACTTCCACCCAGTTTTCTCTGGTACACTCAGTGTAAAAGCTCCTTTGGGGTCTAGTGCATGTCATCACTCCTCCTCCTCACTTTGCCAATGTTATGGCGATAAGGAACACTGTTGTCAGGGTGGGAAGCCACAAGGGACAACTGTGAAGCAGTTCAAAGGGAGTGTACATCAAATATGTCAGGTTCCATTGTGGCATGACAAAAAAAGAGGAAAGAAACAGATGTTGTAGGCCTTTCAAAAATGCATCACAACAGGTGATTCAAATAATGAAGACTGGTCCAACAACCATACAGAGGCAGAAAGGACCAAAAGATATTGTTTCACTATGCCCAGAGCAAAGTCTGTTGGACGAGCGACAAAACAAACAACGAACCGTAGATAACTTTTTGCCTCAAGAGGGTCAATCTGGTATGTCACATACCAAATCACAAATTTGTCCCTGCGACAGGCATATACTGGCTTTGCTAAATGATGCCTGGCTGCCACAATGACATCAACTATCTCTGGAAGAAGGCTGAAGTTGCTCAGCTGTCGCTCCTCAATCTCCAAGAATGAAAGTCGAAATTGCTGAGTCCCACATGCAGAACCTTGTCATGTTGCTGCAATAGCAGATCCACCTGGAGGAGCAGTCTAATCAAGGACAGATGCTCATCTCCAGGAGTTGTAGATACCATATTCTTTGTGTCCAAGCTAGTGCCAATAGGAAAAATTGGATTTTGTCTGGTCCTGATCTTTTTGAGCACTCAGGGCAGAAGAGGTATCAGTGGAAAGGTCCATAGGAGTCCCTGGTCCCACTTTAAGAGGAACACATCTTCTAGCAAGAGATGCCTTTGAAACACCAACACACAGAACTACTGATATTGCACGTTTTCAGCGGTGTCGAAGAGCTCAAGGCATGGTTCTCCCCATTGGCAGAAGAGACTTTGTGCCACCTCTGGGTGCAACTGCCACTCCTGACCCACTAGGCGTTAGTGACTGAGTTTGTCCACCCTGGCATTCAAAGATCCAGCCAGGTGGTTTGCCACTACAAAAATTACTAGATGGTCTAGCCATTTCCAGAGGCAGGGTGCTTCCTGGCACAGGGCCCTTGACCCTACCACACCCTGCTTGTTGCAATACCATATAGCAGTGGTGTTGTCCATGAACACCAGCAGCAGCCTCCCTTTGATGGATGGAATGAAGGGTTTCAAAGCCAAGCAGATGGCTCTCAGCTCTAGAAGGCTGCTATGGAGCCGGGACTTCACCAGACATCAGAGGCCTCTGATCTCCACCTCTCCCAGATGGCTGCCCCAACCCAGAAAGGACACATCGGTCGCCACTGTCAGCTGTAAGTGATGTAGAGAGAGGGGTCTGCTGCTGACTGTTTGTAGTCTCCTCTGAAACCTGTACATAGTCCGAGAGGTCCCCTTGATGTTGCCCCGCTGACACTTCAGATCCCACTGCAGAGCCTGCAATGTGCCACCTGGCATATCTGACCAGCAGAATGCAGGAGGCCATCATTCCCAGTAGCCTCAAATCCAACCTCACTGAAATGCAGGACAAAGGCTGAAAGCATCATAGCCTGAATGTCCAGGATTCTCACTTCTGGGGTACCAGAATCGCTCTAATGATGGGGAGCATCTGAGAAGGAGTCAGGCGTGACTTCAGCACTTTGATAGTGAAGCCCAAAGATAACAAGAGGTTTATCATAGTTCAGAGTTGGTTGACGAGTGGTGAGCCTGCCATCACCAGCTAGTCATTGAACTAATGGAAGACTGGGACCTAAGACATCTGAAGGTATGCCGCTACAACTGTCATCATTTTTGTGAATATCCAAGGGCACTTATGATACTTAAGGGGAGCACATAAACAGAAAATGCCCCATCATGAACTGCAGGTAGTGCCAAAGGGCCTACAGGACTGCTATATGGAACTAGGCAACCTGCAGATTCAATGCCACCACCCACTCTCCAGGGTTGAGGACAGGTAAGACCTGGGCCAGGGTAAGCATCTTGAATTCGTCCTTCCAGAGGAAGGTGAATGGAGAGTGAAGGTCTCAAATAGGACTGCATCCTCTGTCATTCTTGAGCACCAGAAAGTAGCAGAATCAACAACCACAACACAGGCACCCTTTCAGTAGCCCCTTTGGACAAAATGGCTTGCCCTTGCTGCCATAAGATGGACAGATGGTTCTCTGTCAGTCGTTCCAGGGATGGCAGAAGGTGAGACAGAGTGGCTATGAAGGGTAAAGCTTATCTCTTGCAGACAATTTGCAGGCTTGTCAACCTAGTAAAAATTGTTTGATCCTGCCTGCAACAAGTGGCTCTGCTCCACTAAGGGCAAGCTAAAGGGCTTTGACCAGGTGTGGCTGCATGGAGAACAGTAGACTGGTTGATGATTGCTGGATCTCGGCCGCTACATTGCTGGGCACCTTGCTGAGGCTGAAGTAGCAGTCAGTATGGGGTACCTCTGCCAAAACAGAAAAATAGAACAGTGGGGTTCATGCAGCTGGTGAGGTGGGACAGATAACCCCAGGAATCATTCTGTAGCCCTGCTCTCTTTAAAGTGCACCAGAGTGTATTCTGATTTGTCCCTAAAAAGATGGGCCACATCAAAGGCCATCTCCATAAGGGACAATTTAACATCGCATGAAAAGTCTGTTTATCGCAGTCAGGAATAGCAAAGAAAAGCAACACTAGTGCCAATTGCTTTCTTGATGGAGTCCTTGGTGTCCAGTCCACATTAGAATATCAATTTTGCAGCCTCATGGCCATCCTGAATGACCTGGGTCAATTTATCCTGAAAGGCCTTCCGGTGCTCCAGGGAGGATTCGAGCACCTGAATTCCAGGGGATGTGGGAATATTGAACCAGCAGATAAATAGCATTAACTCACCGGGAAGCCAAACTTGTAGAAGAGTATATCCTTTTTCCTAAAGTCCCCATTCTCTTGAACCACCTATTTGAGTGAGTAGTAAGGAAAGTGTTAGGGTTCATCTGACTAGTGGAAGCTTGCACAATAAGCTCTCAGAAGAGGGGCGTTAGGACAAAAAGAGAACAGCAGCATCTCACAATTTGGCAGTTTACTTCAGGGTCAGAACAAGGTTTGGTACAGTCTACGATGAGGGTGTCAGTTGGTGCTTCACTGAAAGGCTGCAGGGGCTCAGTGGTGGGAGACTTCAGTTAGGACATTAGAATTGACCTACAGGGTGTGGAGCTGGAGGTAACAAACTTTGGATGCCCGTGGCATGACAGTCGCAAAGCAGGTACTTTCCTCAGTGGCAGGACCAGGAGGGGAGATGAGGCTGGAATCAGCAGAGGTATCAAGGGCACTGGCAATTTGGACGTCATCATACCAGTTTTCCTCATAGTAAGGTTGACCAATTGCATCACCTGCATTGTATTTGTTATCGGAATCAATGAATGCAAAGTGTGGGACCTGCCTTGCTGAGGAGGGATACTAAGTGGGTCTGGATGGAAGGCTGTGCTTCAGCAGAAACTGACTGCAGGCTTGTGGAGTTCATACAGGCATTGACTCGGGGTCATACAACGCAATGGGTACCACGTTCCCAGTGTCAATGGAGTCATCATTGGCATAAACGTCCCAGGAGCCAGCATAGGCCATGAAACCAGAGTCAGTATAGGTGCTGGAGAAGGCTCAGTGATGGGTTCAGAGGGTCCAGCGGTAATGAGGGAGATCCCGGTGGTGGAATCCTACATGGAAGGTTTCGTGGCTCTTTGGGGCCCACAGGCCTGCCACAAGGAGTCAGAAGTGGACAACGGATTCAAACCACAGCATCACTGAACTCTTTACTTTGCTTTAGAAACTTGGGTTGTGCTGAGACAAGTTGTGGGATTGGCTCCGGTGTCAACTATAGTCAGGAGTGAGAATAAGAGGCATGGAAATGCCCTTGCACCTTGGATTTTTAATGTTTTTCTTTGCTTACCCAAATATTTGGAGCTCAATGATGAGTGACCCGGGATTGCCCCTTTTATTCTTGTAGAATGCAAACTTGGATTTTGTTTGAAGGTCGTACGTACCAGTCAAGCATGTTTGGATGGCCGCACTATCTACCTTGCTAACATACCTTCTGATACAGGAAAGTCACTGTTTTTCCACAAAAAATGTTTGTTTTTTCTCAGTGGGTTAGTTTCATGCATGTAGTAAGTAATGGCCCTATTTCCATCAGGTGTGTGCAGAACTTTTTCTGCCTGCACCTTAGGTTATTGCGAAACACAAGTAAATATATAAATAGGTTTACATTGAAATGAGATTCTATCTTCAAAATGAATTGTGGGTTAGCCCTCATAACTACTGTCTGCAGAAAGGGCTCAGGAGATTGCAAAGCCTGTTGTTTACAAATACTTAATTTCAAAGCTATTGCACTTAGTAAGGCTATGATTAGTGTGAGGTATTTAAGATTTGATTTGTGCGTTATTTCAAATAGGTATTCCATGAGTAGTGCTAGAACAAGGTTAAGGCCTCGCATGGATGCTGGTGCAGAGCTAACAGATGCAGCAGGTATCTGATAAATATTGTGTTGCAGTTAGGTTATTTAGTAAATCCTCCTCTGTGCACCAATAGACAAATCTTGTCAAATTCACTGGCTAGCACCTATGCGTGGAAGGTCCCCTGGCCTAACTGGTGAAACCCATACAAGTTTGTTGTAGCTCAGGCGGGGAAAACCTAGATACTGAAAAGCCAGATTGCTAGATTGACACTGGCTTCCTACAGGAGCAGTACATTTCTCCTGCAATGGTAATAGTTTTGACAATGCTTGGATCTTTTTTCCTTGTTATTTCCCATCATAATCATGTGTGTGTCATATTTGTTGAATTCTCTGTGGAGCTACTATTATCAAAGTCAAGCATGATTGCCTGCATTTGTTGACCACTAATTGAATCAGCTGAGTTAGTGGAAAGGCATAGGTGAATATTCCTGACCATTTCATCAACAGCCAATTCCCATGGAGGAGTGGGAACTTAGATGCAATGTTTTAGCAATTTGCATTTGTGGGAGTGGCAAAAAGGTTTATTTCTGGTCTTCTCCAAGTCTGAAAAGTGTATTTACGACCCCTCAATTCCCTTTTTTATGATATTCCTCCTATCTGCTAAGTCTGTATTTTTCTACATTTTCTCTCCTGGCAAAAGTATTTCTACCACCAAAAGCTATAAAATCACTCACACATAGTTGTCTTGTGCTAGCCTTAATAGTCAATATGATTTTGCGCCCTACTTGTTTGTAAAACAATATCAGTAGTGTTTTCAGTCTTTGTCTGCACTACTTTGCCTGTTACTTCCTTGTAAAATGCTTTTAGTGCTAAGAACAAAGGCCCTCATTTAGAGTTTGGAGAACTGGGTACTCAGCCCCAAACATGGGGAAATACCCTGTCCAGTTTGACTCATGGTCCACCTGCTCTATTCAGAGTTGTATATGTGCTTGACTCGTTCCTTCAGTGTCCATCATCCTCCTGTATTTGTATTTTCCCATCTATGCTCCACACCCTGAGTGTGATGCAACAGTTGTGAAGGTCACTGTGGAGTTTGGTGTTTGGAGTCTCTGTCTGTCATGTTGTCCACTTCCCTCTATTCAGTGTGTCTTTAATTTGCTTGTGGCAGCCACCAGATCATCACAATCCCCTGCCACTTGTGACTATAATGCCAATGAGTGGAATACATGATGTGATGATTTCTAATATCTTTTATTACCACTCCCACTGTCAGAGATCCATGGCAATGGTGAATTTGTTTCCTCAATAATAGTACCCTCTTTTGCATAAGAAAGACGTTCACCTTTGCTGAATCTAGTTCGCTCACAGAACAGTCTCATGTTGAGCTGGGTTGGTTGAAGAGTTGCCCTAATATCCAAATAAATTGTAGTGCTTTCTGAGGTATTCCATAAATGTGATTTTTCAGGTATATTATTTGCCTTCACCACTGTGATTGTTATCTATTCCCTGAAGGGAACCAGATAGTTCCAGATCATAACAGTTATGAAGGGCTATCAACCCTCAGTGAACTACAAACCTGAACTTAGATCAGAAAGAATCTCCTCCATTCAAAAGAATGAGAATACATCTACTGAGATGCATTTAGAATATCATTTCAGTTGTAACAAACCTTACATCTAAACTTCCATCCTCATAGGAATTATCATAGGACATGGTCTAATTCAGCTACCTTAATACTCTTTAGCATTCAGAGAAGACATATCAGTAAGATAAATCATTTGACCTTGTTATATATTTCTACTCCACAGCCAATTGCTGAAAAGAAGTATACCATCAATGGAGCATCTCCAGATAATCTTGAAAATAGGCACAGCTCCTGAAAATATTTACAATAAGAAATGCATGGTCATTGTAGTGTCTGTGTTAGCTAGCCCAGCCAGGTTGGGCTACCTGACACTGGCACAACCACCATAACAAGGGAGATTTGTTGTACATTTGAAAAGCTTGGTACGTGTTCGTTTCTGGCACCCTAGCCAATAGAAAACTGTCTGAGTCAACATTTCTTCTCTTTTTTGATACAAACAATTTCGACCTTTAAAGAACGCTTCAAAATACCCCTGTAGGTTGATGGAGAGAGCATACAAAGAATTACCGCTTTGAAACAGCACAACTAACAGAAACAAAGATGGATGTCAATACCTGGCAAACGGGGGTTACTTTTCCAGACAGCACATAGCCTTCCGTGCATGATAGTACAGCTGTTTTATTTACAAAGAAATGAGCCTCAGGGACCAAGACATTTATTGTGTTTGTTGGGGGAGGGCATCTTCTGGGACTGCACACAATATTCTCTGTGGACCACTGGCCATCTTCCTGACAAGTCCGAGAATTAGCTTCAGTGCTCATCACATACCCTTCCAGACAGCTGCAAAACATAAACATAAAAGTCTAAAAGAACATATACCAGGCATTACATTTGAAATGCATAGGAGGAATGTCAACCAGAGAAAGCTGCCTACATTGAAGCACTGTGTTGTACTTTGCATCAATATTAGGACTGCCATTAGGGGCCGATGGATCAATCCAAAATGTGATTATTGCCTTAGTCAGACAGAGCAGAGGTTGGTGGATAATACTTGAATGACAATGCAAAGTATGTAATCCAGAAATCCAAGTACAATAATGCAATAATTCTGGTACACTCTTTGGACCCCATTCACAAAGATTTTGCCATGACTCACTCTTGTAATACTCCTGTTTTACAGGACTGAGCCATGAGTTATCTTGACTTACTCCTGAAATGTATGAGTAAACCAGACATTCTATAAGAATATGTCATACACCAATCTTTGTGAATTAGTCGCTATGTGATATGGCTTGGAGGGTGCATGGAGCTGTAAAACAACTAATGTGTAGATTATTTGCCAGGAATATTCTTCATTCTGATTCCTTCTTCTCATCCCATTACCTGCTAAAATGAGTTAATGGTGCAACCTCAGCTGTAGACACTCTAATACCAAGCCTTTTTCTTTGTTTATTTACCCTCTCAAATAATCTCCCTACAACATAAAACCTATTCCCACAACTTGCATTTCATGTTTTTTATATACCCATAAACAGATTTATGATGGCGGGCTAAACAGTGAGGGAAGAGGGGAACGTAAGTAATAGGAGAAGGAAGGAAGAATCGGAGCAAGGAAGACTACTGTAGGTAATCTGCACATTGCCTCCTCATCTCCTTCCTCTTTCATTGTTTAGTAAAATTAGACTATACCATATTGGTATGTTTTCATCATGATCTGTGAACATCAGAAGAACATACCACACAGAAAAATAGAAGTTCAGCTTACTAAGTCCATTATTTATAGTGAACAATTCTTAAAAATGAAAAGACAGTTGAGCCATATAACCCAAAACAACTGCTTAATGTAACAACCACTTTTAACAAAAACTACTTTACCTAAATTATCATTTTCCTGAACTACATGCAGTCAGTAATGAAAATTGAGAGTGGAAGCTAAAGCCCATGTGGCAACTCTACATATGTTATTCACTGACATACCAACCCACCAAGACCATGAAGATGCTGTTCCTTTAGTTGAGCGTGCCTGAAACAAAGCCTGTAAAATCCTACCAGACTTCTGGTAGGCTAATGAAATCACTGACTTAATTGAGTTACTAAAAGTGGTTCTGGATTACTTACATTTCCTTTTTTGTGGTATCAAAATACAGATAAGCCATCTGTGTGCATATACCCTGTTGATCTGTGAAGAAGTATCTTTACCACCCTTCACACATCAATTGTAAATTTCCAAGTCTTCCCCAGACACCGGATTTGGGATAAGTAATGGTAATACTGCTTCTTTTCTTGAATAGACCCAAAGCATAATTCGAGGATCTAATTGATCTAATTGGTCCTTACAGATCCATAAGTAAATTAAGTGAGAAAAAAAAAGACCTCATTCACTCTATCTCCTTACCGTGGTGAATGTCATGCAAAGAAAACTTTCAGAGTAAGAATCTTTTCTGCCACATTCTCTAATGGCCCATTGTCTTGCAAATAAAATGGGGGAAGATCCCAGAAACAATATAACTCCTTCACAATGGGAAATAAGATACTACCTTGTAGGCAATTAATACCATAGAGAATAAAGGCTCTAATTGGTGACTATTGCAATCTCAAGTTAGGTATGGATAGGTTTTTACCAAAACCCTCCTATAAAAATGTAGGAGCTAACATTCCTTGGTCCACTGCATGCTCAACCGGTCTCTCACCTCCATGCCCCACCTACTCACTGTTGAAGTACCACTCCTTACAGAGGGGACCCGCCCCAGTCAGCAGCAGTTCTTATGCAGCAGGAGGAGCCATCTATCGGCAGCCTCTAGCCATTAATTTGTGCAAAGCAAGGCACAGCCGCTGCTTGAAGATGTCAGCAAAAGTGGTCTTTCACTGGCAGAAGCTGAACAAGACTGTGTGGGAGGTACCCGAATGCTACATCAACCTCACTGCAGTGGGCTTCGGCGCCTACAGCTCCATCTGCTCAGCATGTGATACAAAAACAAGGCAAAAGGTAGCAGTGAAAAAGCTTTTGTGACTGTTTCAATCACTTATTCACACAAGAAGAACTTACAGGGAACTGAGGTTACGCAAGCACATGAAACATGAAAATGCCATAAGATTGCTGGATGTGTTTATGCCTTCAATTTCAAATGAACATTTTAATGAAATTTACCTTGTGTCAATTTTAATGGGTTCTGACTTTCATAATATTGTCAAGTGCTAGAAGCTAACAGATGACCATATACAGTTTCTAATTTACCAGTTGCTTATAGAACTTAAGTATATTCATTCAGCTTACTTATCCACCAAGACTTAAAGTCTAGCAATCTAGCTGTGAATGAAGACTGTGAGGTTAGGAGTTTAGATTTTGGGTTAGCCTAACAAACAGATGATGAAATGATATGCAGCAACAAGGTGGTACCTTTTTCCAGAAAATGATTATTTTGACAAATTGAAGAGAATCATGGAAGTTGTTGGTACACCATGTTCTGAGCTTCTGAAGAAAATCTCCTCTGAGCATGCTAGAAAGTATATTAAATCCTTGCCACATTTGCCTCATCAAGATTTGAAAAAGTATTCTGTTGTGGCAATCCACTTGAGGCGGATCTTCTTGAGAAGATGATTATATTGGACAGCAATAAGCGAATAACCCCACCTGAAGCTCGTGCCCACCCTTACTTTCTATGGTATCATGACCAGGATGGTGAGCTATAGGCTGAAGTTTATGATGAGTCAATAGAGAATAAAAAGCACCATGTAGGAATGGATAGAACTTACCCATGAAGAAGTTGTAAGTTTTAAGCAACTGGATTTTAATATTGAAAACTTAGAGATAAGTCTGTGACTGGAAAGAACAGTGACTCTAATCAGAGTAAACTTTGTGCTGTGTCACACAAGAAAGATGTTTAAAACATAACATTACACTTGCAGAAAGGTTTTATTATCCAAAGATCCTGAAGATGAAGTTGAAGCCGATTATGGACCAGGGCCTATTTGCTTTTGCCTTGTATCGTGATTGTAATCCAAGAATACACTCTAAAATGAGATAACACACTGTTAATGTCTAGCAAAGTGCACTGAGTACTATGTTGATCTGTGTGATATTTGTGCAAGTCGTGCAGGAGTTGTGCTGCCAATATTGAATTTGTATTTTCTTTCCGGTGTTGGCTATGTACTTACAATAGGAGCATGAACGTATGTATAAATAAAAAGTGACGTACAAAGCTGTTTTCAGACATAATCATGATTTTTGTGTTTTATTTATAGCTAGTGCCTTTCAGGAAAATTGGAGCATGGAAGAAAGTTAGAGGTAGTAGTGAAACTTGTGAGAGTATGATCAGTATGCAAGATGTACTTTGAATGATCTTGCGCATCACAAACATGGGATCAATAAACTCTGTTGCCTCCAACAAAAATTATGAAATATTCTCAGAAGCACAGTTGCTACTATCTGGTAAAGGTAGGCCAAGAATGATTATATGATCTTCTTGTGGATTCTCTTATGGATGTCTGAACAGAGACACAAGCAAGGACAAACCTAGTTTCATAAGACCTGACTTTTCAACATCCACACCAACAGATTGAGACAAGGGTAGGTGAACAATGGAAGAAAGGGTTGATGCAGCAGGAAAGAGGTCAGTGGAATTAATCATTACTCCTTTCCTGAGATTAGGCACAGCAGGGTAAACCAGGTTCCTCCTGGCCAGCGGGTTAGCAGAAAGTTCACCTCTGCTCAGCCTCTCCATATCTTTGGTAGGAAACTAAGGGGAACTGGAGTAAAGGAATATGGCTTTGGTCAAGTACATAGAACAGCATATGTGTCTACTCATATGGTATCTATGAATTGCAAGAAAAACTGGGGCAAAAAGGTATTGTGATGATTTACAAAACAGTCCACTTTTGGACTCCCCATCATTGACAAATTGTGACATAAAGGAAGACGAGATGAGAATTCCTGTGAAGTTGGGAACATCTTACTCAATCAGCCTCTAGAATGGTCTATCCTTCAAATGTGAAATGATTAAAATAGATGGTTGTATGCTCAAGAACAGATCTTAGAATCAGAGACTTGGACCTTGTTCTAAACTGATAATTTAGATAGGCCTTCACCACCATATTGCCTGTTTTAATAACTACTGCTGCACCACTTAGGCTGCATGTAACATATCTGATAGCTCACCAGGCTACCTCATATTAATAAGGCTCTAATAAGGTTTTTAATGAATTCCCTTGATGCGTGTACTCACCGTGTCTTCCTGTATTTGAAGCCATTCCTTGGCTGCAGCACTCTTGTTTAAGAGCAACTGGTTTGTATGAAGCAATAATTGGATTCTCCCTGGTTTTGGGAAAAAAACCTTGCCTCCCCAACCACGTCTCTATATAATTCAAGCTATGAATAGGCAGAGGATGAGATTTGGATAGATTGATTAGAAAACCAAATTTTTGAAGAGTGCCCATATCTTGACCAGCTGAAGAGGACATAATAAGAAAAACGTCCATGTAAGGGTGAAACTGAATGGATCTGCCATGAGGAGGGCTATTACAGGATCCTGAATCTTTGTTAACGACTTTTGGTGCTGTGTTGAACCCAAAAGTATGACCTCTGTAACTGAAGATTTCTCACTATGAAACTGAGAAACATCTGATGTGAGCATCTGACAGAATTGTGGAGAATTGCATACTGGAGATCTACTTTTGACAAGAAGTCACCCCTTGAAAGTGATGGAACTAGATGCTAAAGAGGGTTAGTTTTGAAATGTGTTGATTTACTGAAGCTTTGCACTAATTTGAAGCCTATCACTATCCTGTATCCCCCAAAATGTTTAATTACTAATACTTAAATGATTAATACCACCATAGACCCCATCTCTTGCAGAGTAATTGTAATGATAGCCTTTGTTACAACTAAATATGAGCTGTTGTTCTGTAAGGCTTTCTTCTTCAGCTGATCTCTTGACCAAGGGGTTTGAATGAAGTGAGAAATTGGAAGAATTGGAGAAATGTCTACAACACTGCCACTTGAGACAATTTCTGGGACCAACATCTCTGAAATTAAATTGGTCCATTGGTCCCATAATAGGTTCAATCTACTCTCTATTTGCTCTGAATGAACCTATGTCCGGACATAGTCCTGAACAATGTTAAACCCATTACTTATCTGTAATTTTGCATGTCAAAGCTATTCTAGATTAACATGCTTTGCACAATTCTTCCATCCGTTGGTTGGGTCTGGCGGGACTATGCTTAAAAAAAACTTTTACTATGTTAGTGTGCGGAGGTCGACATAGACGGAGACCTTGAATGAAATTGGCAATAATCTCTCAGTTCCCCTTTGCGTGTTAGATTATTTTTGTTTACTCTTATCTTCTCCATAAACCTCTGCGAACGGGGAGGCAGGAGGGATGCATGTGAGTTTCAAGCTGTAAAACCATTGCTACAAGTAAGTAACTGGTTTCTTTTTCAGCATGATATCTTTTATGGATTCACATGCTTAGTTTGCATAGTGGTATTACCTCTCTGAGAGGGGAGTGAGTGGAGGCAAAAAGGTTTTTTAGTAAAGTTTGACCTACCTGCTACCTTATTTTGTGAGTCTAAATCCATGGAATAGTACTTTGGGAAAGTATGTTGAGAGGACCATATGGCTGTTCTGCAAATATCCTACATCAACATGTTGGCCAAAAGCGTCAGTGTACCATTATTTTCTTACCCTTTTTGTCTTATTTAATGAGCCCTTGGCTTGTTGCATAAGGTTTTGTTAGCTAGTGAATAACATAGTTTGAACTATCCATCTAGCAGTAGTATTCTTTGTTACAGGCATTCCTAGGGCCTGTGAGCAGTGACATATAAACATTGACTGGTCTTTCTTATATCTTTGATAGTTTGTATGTATTTCATTACTGATTCCCAACCTGTGGTCTGCAGACCCCAGGGGGTCCGTGACTGCTTAGAAAATTAAATAATAGTAACAGATTAGGTCCCCAGCTTTCAGTAACGACTCAGTGGGGCGTCCCCAGATTCCGATAAAGATTCAATGGGGGTCCCCGGGCTCAAGTTATGATAAAGTGGGTATCCACAGAAGTCAAAAGGTTGGGAACCACTGTATTATACAACTGCTCTGCTGACATCAAGTGTGTGCAAAGCCCTCTCAGTTGCGTTTGATGGTTCCTTGAAAAAAGATAGAGATACAGTTTTAGGTAGGAATTTTGGGTGAGCCCTTATGACTACTTTGCTGATGTGTATAAGGGTTCTTATGCTGTGAGTGCCTGTAATTCACTCACACTCTTTAATGATGGAATACAAGTTTCCTTTATTAATCCAACTAACACCTCCCTCCTGGAGTGGTAGGTACTGTCTTTGTAGAAAAGAGCTTCTTCGATGATTTTTTTTTTAATTAAGGGAGCAGTACAAATCTGCTTCCTGTGCATTCCTCATACCTATGCTACAATTGCTGAAAAATGTACACTTAGGGGCTCATTACAAGGCTGGCGGTCTTCATGATGGTGGTTGGACCACCAAAACGGTGGCGGTCCGACCGCCACTTTACACCCGTGGTGGGCAGACACGTCAGGAGACCACCATCTTCACCAGGAACATTATTTCCTTGTTCACGACGGGTAAGCAGCGGTCAGGGTTGTAACCAGCCAGGATGGCACTGAACTCAACGCTGCCTGGCTGATTACAACTTCACTTTTTGCCAGCCTTTTCATGGCAGGGACCCCCATTTGCAGACAGTGCACATTCCAAGGGTGCTGGAGTGCTAGGAAATTGGCCTCAGCTTCCTTGAAGGAGCCAAGGCCAATATCCTAGCACTTTTCCTGCCAGTCAACCCAGCGAGAATGCATATTGCAATGCTCCCACCGTCAGCCCAGCGGGAGCATTGCAATAAGCTCAGGGGGAACATCACTGCCATGGCGATGGCGTCCTCCATGCAGCTTTGGCGGTCCCGTGGGGGGACTGCCAAAGTCATAACAATGCCCTTAGTGAGGTATATGATAGTTTACATTTTGTGAAGGTGTGTGAGGTACCTAACAATGACAGTGCAGTGATGTAAACTGTCTTCACAGTTGTTGTTTTTGCACCATTTTAGGTGTTTGCTCTGTTGTGTAGCCATTTTAGTTATAGCTCCATGCACATTATTTTAGCAAGACCAGGCCTGCAGCTGTGTACTTTAACCTAGATATATTTCATTCAGCTTCGTTTATTATTTTAACAATAGCCACATTTGCGGTCTTGTTTTATTTCTCTTTATCTTGCTGTTCTTTGCCTAGGCCAGCACTGCGTTCTTAAACAAGACATTTCTTTAACTCTGTGCTTCTCTCAAGGCTGCAGTAAGATAGGTTACCGGTAAACGTGGTAACGCTTTGTCTCTGGTATTCATAGAAACATACAAATCCTTAAGTTGGGACATTTTCTCAGAAAATCAGCTGTTTTATTATAAAATTACTTCCCTGTCATATAAACATTAGAGGGAGATTCCAGCCAGATGACCACGACTGTATGCGGATTGCTGAATGCTTCACTACAGCTGCTTATGCAGACTTCAGGCCTTTGCTCAGGTATGGGGGATGATATCTTCCCAGGGGAACCTGAAGGGCAGAACTAGAGCTTAACATGCTGTGCTCCAATATAGCCTAGGTAGGAATTAGTCTATTGACTCTAGTGACAATATGGTAGCATTATTTCTATGCTTCACTCTCCTTGTCACAATTTTAATCCTGTCATGCTTTATCGTCCTGGTTATTGCAGTACATGTTTTATTGTCTAAGATTCAGTTGCTTCATTAAAACTTTATTGAAACATATACTGCCTCTGCATGTCCTTGTATATGTGAGACTAATGTAACTGTGAGAAACGGAGGAGATCTGAGTGACCACGATTTCCCTGAGGAGTCAATTGTGTAATGCTCTCGGCTGCCCAATCATCCCTGCTCATTTCCCTAGTTTACTGGGAACCCTTGGCAGTGAAATAATGTTGCAACCCTTGTGAGATTTAGTTGACACCGGTAATAGTTGCCCGCTCTTACCAACCAGTCGTCCAGGTAAGGATATACGTGGATAGTGCAGCTTCTTAGTTGCACTGCCACCACTGCACGTTTTATTGTGAATGCTATTGGTGGTGATTTGATGTTGCATGGAAGTACTTTGAACTGGTAATGCTCTCTTATGATCAAAGACCTTCGATTTTGCCTGTGTACATGATTATTGGGAATGTGGAAGTAAGCATCTTTGAAATCCACGGTTTCCAGGTAGTTTCCCTCTTTTAAAAAAGAATGACATCTTGTAATGTTGTCATTTTGAATTTCTGTGTTTTTAACTACCTGTTGAAAAATCTCATGTCTAAAATAGGATGCATGGTAAGTTTTGTTTGGGAACAAGAAAGCAGAGTGAATACACACCTCTGTTTCTTTGACGATACTGGTCCTCCTCTATGGCACCTTTCAGCCACAGTTGTTGTACTAATGCCTGTAGGATCTTTAGTTATTCTGCTTTGTACCCTTCATATTTTGAAGGTTTTTTTGGTGTCTTTTTCATGAAGATATATAGTATCTAAATAATAACTTACACTTGATAGTAACTTCCATGTGTAATGTGCTTCTGTATTTTGACTAACTTTAATACTTTTGTCTATTTTACAAGCTCTGAATTTAAAATTATTCTAAAGGGTAGACAAACACATCTACACTTCCTTGGGAAAGCAGGTAGAGTCAAATTTACAAGTGACTAGTATACATTATTTCTGCCAATATGAAAAGTAGAAAGTCCATCACCACAAATGGCCAACCACTGATACTGCAACACTCTTCCATAGAAAATAATGGCTTTAGGGACTTAAGAAATAATGTTATTTAATATTAAATAAAAAAATAATAATTTAATAATTCTACATTAAATTATATGACTTAAAATGGTTAAAAACAGAAAATAATATAATTTAATGTTAAAACATCTACACATAGTAAAATATTTATTTTTTATTTATAATTTTGTAAATTAAAAAATTGATGGAACATTTTTTCAAAATATAATTGCATTACGTTTACTTAATTCTGCACCTAACTTGTAATAATTATTAATGCATGCTAAATCATTTTTTTAATTTACATGGTTATTTATTTTTTAAGTTTTAGAAAAAATGCTTATTTAATTTCACACATTTAAATTAGCTAAAGATTTGTCAAAATCTGGTTAATAGTGCAATATTATTCTATTTTGGTCTACATTTAAAACAAACATACAGTTTTTACATTGATATTTAACATAAAAATATATTTACTAATTTATTATAAAGCTGAATAAATATTTTTAATTTCCCCTATGCATTACCATAGGGAGATATCCACATCAACTATGGATTCACACTCTGGAAAACAAACTTAGAAATATTGTCATGTTGAATGTTAATGTAAATTAAGTTTATATGTCGATTTTAAATCTAGAAAATAAAAAAATGCTTCAGTGCTATTAACTTGATTTTGAATTTTAATTTTCAATTAGATCATTAATTTAATTATCTTAAGGGAAATAAAAATAATTTTTCAGAAGTTGTATATTTATTTATTTACTATTTTAAATAATGTTATTTAATTTACCATTGTTTGCTATGGGGTTTTATTTTCAATCCCTACCTTCATTGTTTTCTTTTGAAGGGTATTCAGTACTAGTGGTTGACCATCTGCAGTACTAGACTTACTCCAGCTCTGATTTGGAGTATTTTACTACTGTTGTAGGTCTTGTTGTTGTTGTGGCAACTTTAGAAGTGCAGCTTGTGAATACAAATGGGCTTACTGTTTTGTGGGTGGGTGAATGTACTTCCCTAAATCCTTCCCTAAAGCCCTCCTGACTCCTCCATAATCCCCCTCCCAATAATAGGTAACATGTCCCTTTTTTCAGCCGCTCCTTTTAGTCCCTCCCACATTTACTACTAAGTAGCTAACTTACATTTGTGGGTATCTACCCATAGAAAAAATAGGAGAAGCGGAGGGGCAGACTTACGTTTGTAGGTTTGTGAATAGAATTTTGTGTGCATCATTAGTGCTATTGTAGTACTACTTAAGTACTGCAAAATGCAGTTTGTAACTAGGCCCCTGTGTGATACAAAATAAAAAATAATAAATCTTAATTAAAGCTGTTCCTGGAAAAACAAAGTATGTTCCCATCTCTCTGCGATATCCATATCTGCTGCACAAAAAAGGAATGTATTTTGTATTTTAAAGGAACCAGAATTTGTACAACTATATGGGGATACATAAGCACACCAGCTTGAAGACATAGGCTGACAGTGTCCTCCACAAGCCTCACAACCTCATTTTTAGCTATTTCATAAATATTATGGTGCCCTCTCTTACCTGTATTCAACTTTATTTCCATAGATGTGTGAATCTCCAGAAGCCACTGCATTGGGGACAGAAAGTGCTGGTCCACAAGACGTTATTTCGCACCTTGGATATGGCTCACTCCATGTACCCTTCATTGTACAAATCAACTCTGCTGCTCCTTTCATTACATATCCAGTCATGCAGCTGTAGAGTATAGCATTCTCATCTAAGGAGCTGCTACCATTTATAAAAGCATGTGGAATAGAAGGGGGGGAGCCACATGAGACACGACCACAGTGAGGGAAACCAGAACTCCATTTTCCAGCAGACTCACACCTTATTTCAGAAAGTCCTAAGAGTTTAAATCCCTCATGACACTGGAAACGCACAACTTCACCACAATTGAATCCATCTCCAAGAATCTTCCCATTCTGAACTACTGGAGGTGGGCAGTTGCAAGGGAGGCAGGTTGGAGGGGTGCCACTCCAAAAACCATTAGACATGCACTGGCGTAATGCATTACCTTGCAACTCATAACCTGGAAAGCACAGGTATTGGATATATCCCTCAAACGTAAAGGTAGAACCATTCAGAAAGCCATGAGAGATGTCTTCTGGGGGGCCACAGTTGACTGGTTCACAATGTGGGGTTTGTCCATCCCAGTTGCCATCTGCTTGACAAGTACGTTTTTGTGTGCCATGCAATATGTAGCCTGCTTGACAGTGATAATGAATTTCATCACCAAAACCATCACCGGATCCAGCGACTTCTCCATTCAGCATACTCTGTGGAAAGGCACACTTGACAGGTCTACACACTGGAGGGGATGCACTCCAACTTCCGTCTTCAAGGCAGGTTGTATTGTGATTTCCATCTAGACGATAACCTTCATTGCAATGATAATGAACACAGTTAAGGAATGTGTACTCATTCCCGTCTGCTTGGCCAAATTCTACAGTTGGTGGTGGGCCACAGGAAAC
Source organism: Pleurodeles waltl (assembly GCF_031143425.1). Taxonomy (NCBI): domain Eukaryota; kingdom Metazoa; phylum Chordata; class Amphibia; order Caudata; family Salamandridae; genus Pleurodeles; species Pleurodeles waltl. The sequence goes on from NC_090437.1 coordinate 468,315,968, forward strand.
AGGGACACAGATAGGTTCTTGTCCATCCCACTTCTTGTTGTCCCCGCATATGCGTTTCTCTGAACCATCAAGCTTGAACCCAGCATCACACTTATAGTAAGCCACGCTCCCATAAACATAGCTGTCTACCTGAAAGGAGCCATTCAAGAGTTTATTTGGAGTTCCACATGATATCACAGCACAGTAAGGGGCTGGGCTGCTCCAATGTCTGTCGCTCAAACACAGGGCTGAGTCTGAGCCAACCAGTTCATATCCAGGTTTACACCCATACTGCACTCTGCTGCCAAGTGTATTCTCACTAACAAGTATGAAACCATTTTCTGGACTTGATGGAAGTTTGCACTCTATAGCAACACAAACAGGAGCACTTCCATTCCAAGTGCCCTCCTCTTGGCATATTAACACTGCATTGCCTACTACTTCATACCCAGAGAAACATATGTATAGTATTACTGTTCCGTACAGAAAGTCTGATAGTTCAACACCACCTATTTCCTGCATAGAGCGTTGGGTATTGTTTGAGCTAATTAATCTTGCTGTTGGGGTTGGGGTTGGGCTTTTAGCATGAGGACTTCCTTCTACAGCAGAAACCAGTGACATATCGTTTCCTTCTATTGCAATTTTTGAATACAGTCCAAAATCAATGTGGGGTGGCAGGCCACAGTCTGTTGGTACACACATTGGGGTGGAACTAGACCATCCTGACTCTTCACAGGTCTGCATTGCAAGGCCAGACAGCTGAAATCCAGGCATGCAACTATAGATGATCATGGCACCATAGCTGTAGTCTGCTCCTTCAACAAAACCATTTTCAATAGCTTCTGGAGCATCACAGCTAATTGCTTTGCAAATTGGGGCTTCAAAGTCCCACTTCCCGGTCTCCAAACAAGTCAGTATATTTTGTCCTTCAAGTTGATAGCCTGTTTGGCAAGAGTATGTAATTGTTTGCCCATAAAAGAGGTTTTGGTGTGAAAATATGCCATATTGGATACTTTTAGCTTCAGGGCACTGAACTGGCTGACATGCAGGTCTCCCACCGATCCACTGGCCATTTTCACCACATAGTATAGTTGTGTTTCCAATTAATTCAAAGCCTGGTTTACAGGTATAAAGTGCAGTGCTAAGGAATGTTAAACCCTGCACATCAACAATCCCATTCTGGATTTCTTCTGGATGAGGACACTCAACAGGAATGCATTCAGGCAAAGATGGGCTCCAAAAACCATCTGCATGGCATTCGATTTCTGAAACACCTTTCAGTAAAAACCCATTCATGCAGGAGTACTTAACCTTGCTGCCAAAATTAAGAGATATAATTGTTGGTTCTCCAAATGGAATATATGGTGGTTTCTCACAGAGGACTGGTTCACAAAAAGGAAAAGAGTCATTCCATTGCTGTGATTGTAAACACTTCAGTGCACTGGGTCCATGCAAGCTATACCCTTCTTTACAAAAGAACTGAACAGCACCAACTTCATTCTCCATCTCCTTCAAGACCAGTTGATTTTCTAATAGCGGTGGATCTGGGCACTTTGCTGGAAGGCAAACTGGGGTTTGCTTTTTGAACCACTTTCCAGTTTTCAGACAGTTCCACCCTGTGTCTCCCGTGAGCTCATAACCATCATCACAAAAGAATTCAACCCTTGATCCGACCTCAAATCTTTCCCCTTTGCTATACCCATGTTGGAGTGGGGGAGGCTTTCCACAGCTGAGGAGTACACAGGCTGGTGGAGTTTCACTGAACCACTGGCGATTGGCCTGGCAGACACGCACAGGGCTCCCAGTTAGCCTGTAGCCTGGATTGCAATGATATGTCACTTCATCCTGGAATACCAATCCAGCTTTTATCTGTGAAAAGAAAGAAAATCAGTTTTTGCAGATAGAGAGGTAGGATAAACAGTGTTAACATGCAGTATGCAGTAAAACCTATTTAAACCGCTTATTTCATAATTTCATGGATTAATCATGGTCATAGAAATAAAACACTGTTTGGAGTGTATAGTGACTTAATGGTGATAAAAATCTAGGACGTGACAGATAGGACATACGTCCAAATTGAAGTTAGTCTATTAATTTCAAATGTTCCTGCTACATAGTATTCCCCTTTGCTATTTAATATATGTAAGAGCTATGTGGTGTAGATTCAAACAAAGGGAGGCTGCCCTATCTGTCCTTAATGAAGGTATCTAAATGTGACGTTCGGTGTATTGAAGTTTATATTGTAATTAGAACATGTCCATAACGCCGGACTACTTTTCTTTTCTCTGCAGTGTGCCCATACTCTAGGTGTGGTAGCAACGAGATAGTTTAGCACTCTAGCTTTATAAGGTTTTATTCATTATAAACGCAGCATTGTGGCTAGTAAAATATAAAGCAATGTTTGATAAGTGACGAGTTGGCACCAAGGAGTGTATATACATTTAAGTAAAAATTAAAACATTAAAAAAATACCGTCATGTCAAAGAAGTATTTGAAAACGTGTTACGAAAGTGAAGTCTGCATAGGTAAGGCAGGGTGAGCATATTGCCAAAGCGGTGATGCTTTTACCAGAGAATATTTTGAGTAAATAAAGATCAATGGGTGAATATAAAATGTCACACCCAAGGCATTAGAATTGTGGCATTCACAGTTAGAAGTTTTTGGATGTATGTGCATGAATGAGCCTTATCTACGCAACAGGCACTTTCCAATATACAATCTAACTAAAAGCTAGAGCATTCCCTAAGCATTAGTACTTTTAAAGTCTCACCATGAGATTCTTGATTTTCAGTTGCCACAATGAATAGCAAAGGTTTTGAGGAAAAATGTTGCTAACAGAATTAAAGACCAGTGGCACATTTAGAGTTTGACGGAGCTCTGCCAACAACTCAGTTAACCTGCTCTGGTGAAGCACTATGTTTCTGATGGTAGAACCTTACCTGGCCTTGCCATTGGAAACCTATGACCTGATGGCACATTCACCACTGAGCCACCAGCTCACATCGATGGCTGCCTGCCCTATTTAGGGCAGGACATCCGTCACTAGAGTTCTTTGCCTAGCACCCCATTGTGGGGCGTGGCGGGACTGTGCATTGAAATAGCACAATGGTGCCAACAGTCAGGGAGACAACTCCCTGTACATTGATTTGAATGTTTTTTTAAAGAATAAACTCCCAGTCTTGGAGTTTATTCTTCAAACGCAAAAATCTTTGCTGACTGGGTGCATCACACACGACACCCAATCCCATGGGAACGCCCTCCTTGCATACATTATACCTGGCGCAGGTATAATGTGGTGCAAGGAGTTACAAAGTGGCGCAATGCACGCATTGTGCCACTATGTTAATATGGCGCATGGTGGGGGCTCCTTAACGCCTCCTTCGCGTAAAAAAAATGACACCACTGCAGCACATGGAGGCACAAGGGGCTTGTAAATAAGTCCTTAAGGACCTCATTTACAAGCCCCTTGCACCACCGCTGCATCATTTTTTTGGGCACAGTGGCAGCGCTAGCAGTGCTCAATGCATCAGTTTGTAAAGCCCTGCATCACATTATACCTTTGCCAGGTATAATGTATGTAGGATAGGTGTTTCCACTGAAAAAGCCACAAAGAACTGATGCAGTAAAATTTATAATATTTCACTGCTTCACTCAATTACTTTACTCTATCAAAATTTTACCACCTGGTCTGACGCAGGGCTTGTTCCAATGGGACTCTCTTCGCATTGCTGGAGTTCTGTCGGTTTAACGATGCAACTCCAGCAATGCGTCACTTTAGTGTCATCAGAATTTCTGATGCATCTGTGAAAACTATGTGCCATGGAGCTCTGTACTGGAAATACAGCACACCTGTGGCTTTGTTAGGGGATGTGCAGCAGGTGCAAGAAATCTGACGCATCAATGACGATGCATCAGTTTCTTGTAAATGTGGCCCTGAGGGCTAACTTACAAGGCCCTATCGGCACACTGCAGTACCGGAGCATCATTTTTGCAGTGTGCCGGCCTATATTTAGAAGGCTACGCAAATCCACTTTGCATGGCTTTAATGGACTTGTAAATATGGCCTCCTTTCATTATTCTGCATGAAAGGGGCGTTTCATGGGTGTTGCTGTGAGTGCTCCCATGCAACACCCATGGAACTTGATGGAATATGAGGCAATCCCAAATTTAGAAGGCTGAGGATGCATCAGATTCCTACGCCACCTCAGGGGTGGCATTAAAGTGGCACATTGGGGAGAAATACATTCTTTCTCCCCATGTTTTCCTCTTTCTATGTGTGCTGCACATAAACATTAATCCCTGCAATTCAGACACCCTTGCACCAAACGAAAAAAACAGCCCCTCTATCCCTCTTCAGAGATCTTTCAACTTCAGTAGGGAAGTCATCAGCCAAATGAAAAGGGAAAGGCTCTTTTACGCCTTGTTTCCCTCAGAAAGCATCTGATACCTTTGCCCACAAGCTTGGGTTAAGTACTTTTTATGGACCACACAGATTGCTTATGTGTAAAGATTCAGCTGGCACAAATGTCCATAAAATACACTGGCTAATGCCTCAAAATGTTCAAGTTACAAAAGTGGAGCCTTCTATGTGAGCTTGTTGGCACTGTCATAAGCAAATTATAGAGCAAAGGGATATGATGGCCGCTAACTTAAATTGATATTGGGAAAGAGGGCAATTAGACATTAAAGTGTTAAACAATCTGAGCTAGATGAGTGACATTTGGAAAAGTAGGTGAAATTTATTTTTCTGGTGTCAAACTGTAAAGTGATAACTTTATCTGCCGATTGTTGGCCACAAAGGACACTTGACGTTAATACTTTTCTTTTATTAAGAACTGGTAATTATTTATTTCTTAAATATTTACCATACGCTGTGTACATATGAGGTTTGCATGCACATTTATTGTGTCTTTAGACATACTTTATTTAGTGTTTGGTGGAGGGGTGCTCCACCACAATTAGGGTGGAGTACCATATCCGCCAATCTTTCAGTGTCTCCTATCAATTTAGAGTCAAGTGAAACACTAGACTGACGGCTGTACAGACATTGAGCTGTCGGTCTACATACCTCAGACCATCAGATATAGTTAGGGCAGATATTCTGACTTATTTACTTTCTGTTCAAGACTGTGAGACAAAGCCTGGCACTCCCAAGCAAGCATAGACATTATCTGCACACACACAAAGAAGAAATCTGCCTGCTTGTCAAGGACATTTGGTTTTAGGTTTACAAAAAGAAGCTCTCCCTTTGTTAGATTATATTGTAAAGATAGATAAACTTTGTTCCCCAGACTCATTGAACATGACACATGCACATCAAAGCTCCTGTGTTTTCAGCAGAGCTGGCCTATAGTGCAATCTGGCCGTGTGAAAGGGGCCAGTCTGTCAGGTCAATGTGTGGGCTGCTTTTGTGGCTGTGGAGCGGGTGGGGTCTGAGGTGATGAGCAAGATTTATCGCTGTCTGTGGGCTGCTGTTGATTGCATGTTTATATAATCAGCAGAATGCAGTAGTGGACACCACAGTGCAGGCGATGGAAGGTTGCACTGAGCACACAATGCAGCAAGGCTTGTTTCACATTGCACCCAGAGTATGGAAGGAGAGGCATCATGTCATACCTGGAGTGCCTTGGCAAGCAGTGGAGTTCTAATTTGGAAATAAATTCACTGATACTTGACCCTCAAAAGCTGCTACACAAATATCCACTCTCCAATTTGAGTCTTCCTCTAGTTGAGCAAGTGCAAAATGCACTAGCAATGAATGCCCATGGGCCAATTCCCTTGAAATGCTAATTGGCTGGGTAGTGTTCATGTGTTTGTTGTGGGAGTCCCAAACATGGGAGTCATACTGTAGAAATAACACTGAATGCTCTCCAAATTTTGGTACCTAAGTCTACTTTCTGTCTCAGTCTGACCTTGGTAATTGCGGCCCCTCTAAGGGTAGAGAGCTCTCAGCCAGGCAGGCAGAAATCTTAAAATAAGGTGGTCTGTAATCTGGTATGGCAATGAAGCACATCAACCCGCTACATTGGCTCAACAAATAAGGCCCTTGTTTTCCAGAGTAGCCCCACACCTTGTTCACTATACCTATCTTGATAATTTCTGCATATTGCTGATGTTGTGTTGTTTGCAACTCGAAATATTACTGGTAGATCATCTGTAAAAATGCCATTGACAGGTTTTATGTAAAACTGTCAATACTCTTACCTCAACAACTCCATTTTCAATTGGTGGTGGGTCACCACAAAATACCGGCTGGCAAGTAGGCATGCGGCCACTCCATTCTGCTTTGGCTTCACATGTTCTCTTCTTTTCACCTTTTATATAAAACCCCTTATTGCAACTGTAAGCTATAACAGCATCAAAACTGAAGTTTGTTCCACTCACATAGCCATTTTTGAGACTTGGTGGCTCTCCACAGCGGATTGGGATGCACTGAATAGTGAAAGGAGATGGGATCCACTGCCCTCCCCGAACACACTCAATCTTTGCTGAAGTGTTTAACACAAATCCTTCCATGCACTTAAAACTGACAACAGAACCAGCTGCAAATTTTGTTTTCTGTAGTGACTCTAGAATACTGTACGGCACTGAAGCAGGCCTCTCACAAAAATCAGCGATGCATCGGGGCATATCTTTTCCTTCTGGTGACACCCACTTCCCTTGTGCATTGCAGATCATTTGTGAATTATCTGCCAAACTGTAGCCATCAGCACAGTAGTAGAATGCTATGTCTCCGAATAGACGATGGGAAGTCTCTGGTGATGCGTGGTATACATTTGGAGGCTCATCACAGGAAACAGCCACACACTGTGGGGTATTCTCGCTCCATTTCCCAGTAGATAAGCATTCTAGTGTTGCTGGACCAATCAAAGTGTACCTGGGATTTATAAAGAAAAGGGAGCATTGAACCATATATTAGAGCAACTAAGAAAGATAATTCAAATTACTGTATTAATTCAAGAGCATGGTGTGTAAGGCAAATCACAATGAAAGAGCACATGCATTTATTTTTTATTTTTAGGGGGGTGAGAACTCTTTGTTATTACACTTATTGATTTTCAGCAGTTGGAGCATTCAGTCAGCAGTGACCCAGAGCCTGATTTTGTGACTAGCAACATAGTAAACATAGTACCTTGAAGTAGTTATTTGTGGATTTCAGCACTTCTTGGACTTTCCCTCAAGGTATGTTTAAGATAGATAAATACATTAAACCTTTAAAATAAATGGAAGACGTTTTTACACGATTTTAATTATGATTGCCAAAAATTAAATAATTTACCAAATCGCATTTTTAAGGTGACAAAATACAATCTGCTGAATTCTTCAAAGTACTGAGTTTGAGATCCCTAGCTTCTTAAACTGACATGTATTGGAATTGAAGGAGGATGAAAGGGCTTGAAGATGGCTGGCAGGTGCTTGAACTGAGAAGATTTCAGGAGGAGAATGTTTATTTATTTATTTATTAAAGTATTTATTTAAGTATTTATGTATTTATTTTTTGGGTTACCAAAGTGCAAAACAGACCGAAAAAGCATTATCGTGGCAGACAATAGTGCAGTATTAAAACATAATCTGATCAAAGGCTACATAGGTTTAAGTAGAAAATAGGAAAGCATACACAAACACGAAGTTTTGCTTACTAAAAAGTAAATCGTCAGAGGTCAAAAAGAGAGGTTGTGTTTGTAATGAACTTTCAGATACGTGTGGGTCGGTACCTAGCTCTTTGCATAAGGAGAAGGACAGCAAAAAGAAAGAGCAAGGCAAGAACCCAGCCAACGTACATAATGCATAATTATTCAGGAGAAATATCTATTGGTTTATAGGGAGGACAAACTGAAGAGCCCACCTGCAGAGTAAATGCATATTCTGGGATGGAAATATGTGGAACAATAGAGGAACTCTCTGTGAGTTGAGTCTTTTGGGATCGAAGGAGCAAATGGTCTGCATGGCATGAGAGAAAGACTACTAGTAAATTCCATCTACTGTCACTAGTAATTCTATCATTATTATGTCTTCTCCTGCTACTACTAATACAACAACTACTAATACTACTACTTATAATAATAATAATAATAATAATAATAATAACAATAATAATGTTACTCTGCAGTGCACTGCTGATTCTCTGCTTGGTTTTGCACTACCTATGTTATAATATAATGTGTGGTAGCGTAATGTAATATTGCATATTATTATTATCATAATTTTATCATTATTATACTGCTGTAATAATAATAATAATAATTGTTGTTGTTATTGCCATTATTATTATTATTATTATTAGTAGTAGTAGTAGTAGTAGTAGAAGGAATAATCGTAGTAGACATATTAGTGATAATAGACGGAGTACTAGTAGTAGTTGGTATAGTGTGGCAAGTGCAGTTAAACAGTAGGACAGGTGAAAGAGTAGAGAGAGTCTGCAAGTGGTGTTTACCTCCTAAAAAAAAGGAAATATTTTGACACAGTTTGAAGTAAAAGACACATATCAGCTAATATACTGTCTAGAATGTTTGTGAGGTCTGCAAAATCTGTGGTCTGGTTTATAAATGAATGTGTTTTTTCGAGCTCCACACTTGAAACTCCTAGCACTTGCTCTTAACACTGTTGTAACATTGACCATAATTTTGGCCACTTTTCCAAAGAATACATTTACATTCATAAACGATCACTTGTGGTAGCAGGTTCTTCAAAGTAAAACATATAGGGGGTTATTACGACCCCAGTGGTAATATGGCGGTAAGTGCTGCCAACAGGCTGGCGGTACTTATCGCCATAAAATGACATTGAAGCCAACCCGCCAATGTACCACTCCGACAGCCACGGCGGTAACAGCCGCCAGGCTGGAGATTTCCATCTCCAGCCCAGTGGCCGTCACTGTTTCGCCTGTGGGATTATGATCCCACCTACCGCCATGTTTTTCGTGGCTTCCTTACCTCCATGAAAACCATGGAAGTAGGCACACTATCAGTGACAGGGAATTCCTTCCCTGTCACTGATAGGGGTCTCCCCCCATCTCCAGTTACCCACCAACCCCCCTGACTCTCCAAAGCCCCCCACCTCTCCCTACATTCACGCCCCCTTCACACACACACACACACATACACAAACCGTTTTCCCACAAACATCCACGCATGCATGCATCCACACACTTTCAAACATTCATACACACATGCAGTCACAAAACACAACATACATGCACTCACACCTCCATACATGCACACTCGCATCCAACACACAACACACACCCGCATCCACCCACACACAAACATACACACACACTCATTCACACAACACCCCCTCAACCCCCTCCCTTGTCGGAGACCCAACTTACCTGTGTTCAGGGGGTCCTCCGTCAGGAGACGGGACAGGGCGCTGCTGCCACCAGCAGCGTCCACCAGCAGAACACCGCCAGGTCGTACTATGGGTCATAATACGTCTGGCAGCGGTCTACTGGCATGGAGCTGTTGGTGGCAGCAGCGCCACCTTACCGCCACCTGCCGGCATGGCCACAGCCGGATTTCCGCCATCCTTCTGGCAGAAATCCAGCTGTGGTCATAATACGGTAGATGGCTGGTAGCGACGGTCTTTTGGCAGCCCTCGCCGCTGCAGTTGGTAGCTTTTACGGCCATTATCAAAATGAGGGCCTTAATGTTTTTGACTTCTTTTAAAAAAGTCAATCTTTGACAAAGGTCTTCAATAAACACCAATCTGCTACTACAGAAGACACAGATATATTAGTAAAATGCTATAAGTAGCCCCATTTGTGCAGATTTCAGAAATCCCACAAAACAACCTGGAATAAGTACCATCCTGCCAGGCTACATACCCTTCTTTGCAGGTGTAAGTCACAGAGTTGGCAAAGGTAAAGTCTTTCCCCGAAATTACAGCTTCTCTAACCACAGGTGGAGGTCCACAGGATACAAGCTGGCAGGTTGGATTTAACCCGCTCCACTGCCCAGAAGCTTCACAAGTCAACTTTGAAGATCCCTGCAAGCTGAAACAATGATATGCTATGTGATACCTGAAAAATAAAATTTTCTTTAAAAAGTTGGATTAAAAACAGCATTAGGTATGTTGTGTTGTGGTGTGAGAAAGTTATTTGGAAAATTTGTAAAAAAAAGACAAAACTATGCAAGTGGCACAAAATGTGGTTTGTCAGTACCTCACATAAAAAAGTCACACAAGACAACAGCAGGAGACTGGTCTGATCAGAACATTTGTCTCATTGAGGCATTTTCTACTTCAACCAGTAGCTCTTCACCATGATGGTCATGCTGTGGTAGGACTTTGTCCCCCAACGGCCCCATAGCAGGAAGAGGCGCTTTAAATCGCACTACATAAGCGGTCGGGTTTCCTGCAGCAAGACATCTGCTCTTCACCCGCACAGACATTGTTGCTCCTGCTGGGGTGAAACTTCATCCCGCAGAAGTCCTGTAACCAGGAGGAGGGGCTTTACATCATGTTATGTAAGTGCTTGGATTTACCACAGTGTGGGATGCGCTCTTAACCCACACAGACCTTGCTGATCTTGCTGGGGTGGGACTTCGTCCCCCAGTAACCCCATGACCATGAGGAGAAGCTTCACTTCATGCTACATAAGCACTTGGGTTTCCTGCTGTGTGGGACACGCTCTTTGCCCACATAGACCTTGCTGCTCTTTCTGGGGTGGAACTTCATCCCCCCCAGCAACCCCAGGACAAGGAAGAGGGGTATTGACAATTCTCTACATAAGCGCTTGAGTTTCCCACAGAGTGGGATGGGTTCTTATCACACACAGACCTTGCTCCTTGTGCTGAGGTGGGAGTTCATTCCCCACCAGCCCCCTGACCAGGAGGAGGGGTTTTACATTGCTCTACATAAGTGTTTGGGTTTTCCGCAGCACAGGACATGCTCCTCGCCCTCTCAGAACTTGCTGTTCTTTATGGGGTGGGACTTTGTCCCCCAGCAGCCCTATGTCTAGGAGAAGGGGCTTTACATTGAGCTACATAAGCGCTCAGGTTTCTCACAGAACAGAATGTGCTTTTCACCCGCACAGACCTTGGTGATCTTGTTGGTTTGGGACGTTGTCTCCCAGCAGAACTGTGACCAGGAGGAGGGGCTTTATGTCACCTTACAAAAGTGTTTTAGTTTCCTGCAAGGGGGGATGCAGTTGGTTTGGGACTTTGTCCCCCACCAGACCTGTGACCAGGAGGAGGGGTTTTACATCGCCCGTCTGCACCCGTCCACAGCCAGCTGAGACCGGTCCAGGCTCCCCCTCTTGATTCCATTAATTTTTAATTGTCCTTTGCCTACTCTGGTATGGGTAAGTGACAAGTAATCCTTGCTTCAGGGGATGGTAAGCACAGTTGCAATGGTCAGAACATCATGACTATCCTTACTCCTGCAGTGGGGGCCATTACTAAGGAAATTAGCACTGTGGAGGTTGAACTTGGACTAGGCGCTGAGGCCGCTATCCAGCCTGAGGCACGCAGTGGTATAAGCACTGATGTGATATATTCCATTACTTCACTTGCACAGGTCTTTACCTTTCTCAGTGCCCTCTGGACTTTCTTACTGTTGGTTCCCTTAATTCTTCCAGCGCTATAGATGGTTGGGCTAACTCAAGTGGACTTGCGGCTTCCCCCCTCTACTATGATTAAGAAAAAACATCCTGTTAGGGGCCCTTTGTCTAAGTCTTCTAATCAGCCCCCCACTTGTGTCCATCCAACCTGTTCATTCGTGTGAATATAGGGTTGCTACAATTGAGGACTCTATTAACAAGCTTACAGTTCCTTTCAATGCTTCTTTGGCTAGTGATCTTGCAAGGAGAGAGTAGTTACTGTGCCTCATTCTATGGCACCATGCCGACTTGATCCTTGCTCATTGCCAGCTACTCAGTCTGTGAGTTTGCATGTACAGAGGCCAATTCTGCTACAATGTTGCAGTTTACTTTATCCCACGCTGATTCTAACGCACAACCACCATGAGAATGTCCTTGTTTGAATTTTTTTTCCACCACTGCCCCTTGTGTTGGCACTGTTGAGGCTCACAGTAATTAAGTGTTTCACTCCCGGGCATCGTATATGGTGCCGTTCAACTTAGGCCTCCCGCAAGCGGTGACTCCCTATCTTATCATTCTGGCCACTGTTCCCACACTGGTACCTAATAGTGTGGAAAATTATTCTCAGCAGAAGAACAAAAGGTCCAATGGCTTAATAAGGATTTGGGCCACAACATACATCTGTTGAAGTCCATAATTATTGCTAGGAGTGTTCCTTAGGTAGGTTCCCAACCCAACATTTTTTATGGTGACTCTATTGTAATGAACTTTGATAATCCTCATACTGCAGGTTTTTTGTTATCATATTTACCATCTGGAACTGAGTGTCCTGTTGGTATTTGCCCTCTCTCTATAGGTTATTTCTACATCCCCTCCTTTTTATCATCTGGGGTCCAACACTGCCCAGATTTCCGCCAGTGTTCCTCTAAATGCCAGTCATAAGACTACTCAAGAGAGTAGCATACCTACTTCCAGTAGATTTCCAGCATTGAGCTCTGTATATGGTAATGATTGACTGCCTTCCACTTTGTATGAGAATTCGCTCTCCTGCCAGATTGACTCTTAGGTGTGCTCCGGTACTTTGGACACTCTTTCTCTCCTGATTTGGTACGGTGCTGGTCTTTCCAACAAAAGAGGGAATTAGGCCTTTTTTTGTATTTTATGTAAATTTAAACTAGTCTGCTTACAAGAAACGTGGGATACCAATACTAACTTTTATCTTGATAGTTATTCTTCTAACTTTGTCACAGCCACTCTTTCACGCCATGGAAGGGCAAGAAGTCTTCTTATTTTGGTCTCTCTGTCTCTAGGTTTTAAAACTAAAGTGTTACATACCAGCTCACCCAACCCTAGCCTCTTTTTTGTTGACATTCCCTAATTTTCTCCGTTTACTTATAATTCATTTTTCTAATGCTTTTTCTCACTTAGGTAGCCAAGGTCAAGTGCATGTCCTTAACATTTTTTGGGGAGAATTTGCCTAAATCCATTCTAAGACATAGTTTTATAGTTTTAATGTCTTAGCTGGTGATTTTAATCTGCACCCCTGTTTTCAATGGTGCTTTTTGCAACATCGTGCTGTGGAACATTATTCTTTGGAGGCTGCACATTTTTTCACACAATTCTGAGAAATAACCTTATGAATCTCATTACGGCTGAGTTTAATTTAGTTTCTCTTTCTCCCTCCATGGTTGAGATTCAATCTGAAGTGTGCATACCTATATTTGTAGATAGAGGTGCTGCCAGTGTAATTGTTTATGTTTTTGTTTCTTTGTTCATGGTTCATTTTCTGCTAGAATTTGAGGTGGTCTGGTGTCCTCTGAATGACCATAATCCTTTAGCTGGGACTCAAATAAAGCTTCTCCTAAGTGCTGTATTACGGATAATGTTGTTTCTCATTCACAGGGTGCGACCGGAGAGCCGCGGACCAGGGAGGCATGGGGCGGCTCCGACAGGGACAAGGACTACGCCCATCGGGGGAGAGAACAACCTTGGTGAGCGCTATGGTCCTCGAGGGGGCCCTATAGCAAGGAGAAGGAGGCTGGCCCGAAAACGCACTGCCCCAGGGGAGTAAAACAGGGAGAGGACCGTGAAGCACAGGGCCGCCAAGACGCCCGAGTGAGCAGGCCCAAGAGAGAGCGCACAAGGCTGGACGGAGGGTCTGCGCCCCTCCGGATGGACATTAAAATATTCACAGTTGCAGGTGAGACGCAATGATGGGGCATGGCTCAAATGATTAACCAAAGGTGTGTAGGGTACCTTTTGGAGCGGAGAGCTCAGCTGAAATAAAAGAAGAGGAGACAGAGGGTGATCAGTGGCCTAGGGTGCACAATATTTGGGGCTGCGCTTGTCTTGAGCGGATTGAGAGGAGGACAGAGGCGTGAACACAGCAACTGTTGCTGATTCCTGGGCAGGGGTGCACTGAGGCTGCATGCCGACCCACAGCCGCAAGAAGGGAAGGCTGCAAGAGAAAGAACGCACTGGTAGCCAATGCGCTTCGGAAATGCCAAAACCGGTACCACATTCTTTACAGGTGACACTGGACAAGATCTTGGGTGCAATAGAAGAGTCCAAGACCACGCTCTAGTGCAAAATTGGTCAAGTATCGGTAGAACTAGGCCTGCTGCACGGAGATCACCAGAAATTAGTGGACAGGGTTCAAGAGGCTTAGACGACGCTCACAGGGGTTGCACCAGCGCAGCAGGAAATACAGGTTACGCTGGGGCAGCTCACAGACCGTGTTCAGAGACTGGAATGCCGAGCAGAGGATGTGAAGGCCGCAACCGGTGAAATAACGTGCACATTATTGGGCAGCCGGAAGGAGCTGAAGGGACGGATGCGGTGGCCTTCCTTGAAAAATGGATGAAACAGGAAGTGGCCCCGGGCCTACTCACATCATTCTTCGCCCTGGAGAGAGCCCACAGAGTACCGACAAGACCGGCGGCACCTGGGTAACCCCCGCAGACCATGATAGCCAAATTGCTCCACTACAGGGACAGGGACATACTGTTGCAGCACGCAAGAGAAGCAGGGCCTTTCAGGATAGATAATGGGTCAGTGACCCTGTTTCCGGACTTTACTGCTGAGGTACAGACCAAAAGGGCATCCTAAATTGCGGTGAAAAGGGCCTTGAGAGATGCTGGTATTCAATATTCGCTCCTATTCCCAGCCATGATGAGAGTGATGAAGGAGGGGTGCAGCACTTTTTTCAAGACACTGGAGGAGGCCTGGGAATGATTAGAGTCGCATAAGGCTGAAGGGAACTCTGGGTCCTCGCCGGCGGCATCGCAAAGACGAAGGTGCAGAGGAGAGAGGAGACTCAGGAACGGACCGTGCTCAGGCACCAGACCAACACCGGCACAGAAAGATCTAGCCAGGAGATCGGCCTTAGAAGCTGTTGCATCACTGCAGCAGGGTAAAGCGACAGCTGAGGCCAGTGGTGGGGACTTGGACCACCGAACTTACTCCACGGACTCGGACTCCAACCATTCTGATGGAGCCCCAATAGTGACCCGACAAACAGCAGATGACATGTAGAGAGAACAAAAGAGAAAGGGGTTGGCCTCCCTCTGGGGGAACAACCCGTTTAAGGGTCTATAGACAATAACGCCCCCCCCACCCGGATTCTTGACCAACATCACCAGATGGCGAGAACTCTACATGACTTAATGTTGCTGTTTTGCTCAATGAGTGTAAACTGGACAACCGCCCGTTGCGGAATTGCCCTGGGAAGAGGGAGTTGGGTTTGATGTTTTTGTTACATTTCATGCGCAAGGGGTCAATTACTCTGGAATCAATGTATATGGTGCACCTGAGACACGTAAGAGTGATGAAGCGTTATGAACACTGAAGGGGATGATGATCCTTATTAACTCTGTCCCCGCATACCGATGGAATACAAACTGATAACTTGGAATATCTGGGGGATGGGGTCACCGATTAAGCATCATAAGATCATGTCATACCTCAAGAGAACATCGCTCTCCACTCCCTGCCGACCTACACTGGAGGGGGGACTGGCGGTCCCAGATTTTGAAGTATACTACCAGGCATGCCAGCTCCAATGGGTGGCGAGATGGGTCTCTGGGGGACATCGGACGGGATTGAGTGCGGTTGGCGGTGAAATAGTGACGGATGTTCTGGTGGCCGGTCTGCTGGACACTAGGAACCTTCCGCCTGGGAGATCAGTCTTACTGACGGCGGCTCTTTCCTGCTGGAAGAAGAGTCTGAAGCATACTGAGGTGACCTATTCCCCTGAACTGCCGCTAACTGGCATACCTTTGGGAGCACCAGGTCACACTCTGAGTGGGGGCAGGATCAGGGCCTGGACCCAGGCCGGGATGCTGACGCTAGGAGACCTTTTCCGAGAGGGGGTACTGAGACCCTTTGTAGGACTAATGGAGGAGGATGGGATCCTGGCGGGGAAAATTTCTGACATATCAAATGCTGGTGCTTACTGTGTGAAGATTATGGCCCACAGTAAACGCGGAACCGAAGACCCATGCCTTATTGCATCTACTATTGACGGGGAAGGACAGTCATCTGGCCACTAAACTTTACAAGGCTTCCATTGATACTACATTGAAGCCCTTACAGACCTTGAGAGTGAAGTGGAAGGAGACAGCGAGTAGAGCCTTAACGGACACCGAGTGGCAAAGGGTATTGGCATATCCTCGGACAGTATCCAAAAACACACGGTTCAAATACATTCAATACAATTATATCCACGGACCATACCTCATCCTACATAGACTAAGAGTGATCTACGGGGGGAGCCCAGGAATTGCCCCAGATGTCAGGTGGTGGACCCAGACTTTCTTCACATGGTTTGGGAATGCCCCAGCATACAGGGGGGATGGGTGAGAATTTTGGAGGAACTAGGAGAGGTCCTTGGTACTCGTTTACACATGAGCCCTCTTCTGTGCTTGGTGGGACTGCACAAGAGACCTGCATCTAAGAAAGTGGGTAGTAGATTTTTGGATCTTGCAATGGTCTTGTTTAGGTGCAGAATTGCAATGACCTGGAAGTCTCAGATGGGACCGAAATTGGAGGACTGGGAAACAGATGTTTCGGTATGGGCCCAGGCCGAACTTCAAGCGCTGCAAAGAGAGGAGGCACAAGGGGTTAGGGTAAAACATTTGGCCCCCTTGCGGAAAGAAATAATGGAGGCCTGGGAGGACCGGAGAAGAGGATGGGAGAGGACACGGGGGCACCAAGGTGAGAGGACCCCAGGGAGGGAGACTGAGGAGGCGGACATTAGGAGTGGGGAGGGGGTGGAAGGACAGGCATAAGCATGGGGGGATCACAAGAGAAACTGTATTAACTGGCAGCGAAGGGTGAATCTCGGAGGAGGGATGGGAGACCCGGATACTACACTGGACGGGAAGTGTGACCCTAATTGAGCCCGGGGGGGTCCCAGTCGGAGCAGTGGAAAATGCATAATGAGGAAGTGATAGGAAGACACTTTAGCAGACCCCAACAGTAGAATGAACTAGAAGTAATAGCTAGAACAGATCAGACACGCCACCACTTATTCCACCTGCGCGCTGTTTGTTTTTAGTAGTTACCTTTTAGCTACATTGTTGTTTAAATGGTTTACAGTTAAACGGGGATATCCAGTATGTGGGTAGAAATAGGGCATGAGAATGATGGGGAGCGTTAGCGGCAGCACAGGTGGATGATTACAACAATGACTAACTGAACCACAAATTACCCTGTCGTCGAGTGTGACCCGAATGTATACAATGAGCCCTTAAAGTACAGATTGTATTGAAGAATATATATATATATGTACCAATGATTTGTAAATGGTAAGAAAAACCAATAAACAAGTTTTTTTTTTAAAATAGGATACATAGCAAAACTATGCCACATTTCTACTTTTCCTTATTTAGATGTTCAATTTGATTCTTCCATGACCTGTTCTCCTTTGGTTTCTACCAGAAATGCTATGATCACCAGGAGCATTGCTTTTGTTTGTGATTTTTCAAACAGGCTGCTGTACAGATCTATTAAGGGCATGCTCGACATTTGTAAAGTAAAGTGTTTTCCTATTTCTGCCTATGGTAGAGATATTTTGGGTTACTCCAAAGTCTCGGCATTATCTGTCGTTGAGAATAAATTCCTAAGAAGGCTTTTGTTCCTTCCTCAGAGCTCTTCATCTTTTAATAATCATGAGTAACCTGGCCAAGGGTATTTGGATGAAATCTTACAGATACAGCCACTTCTTTGGTTATCAGTCTCGCCACACCCTGAGAAAGTTTTAACCATCATGTTCTAAAATATTGTCTATCGTGTGTCCAGAATACCCTGGTTAAACCATGAAAAAGTAAGTTTTAACTAACTTGGTCGAGAATTAATAGCAACACAAAAGGA
Organism: Pleurodeles waltl; assembly: GCF_031143425.1. Taxonomy (NCBI): domain Eukaryota; kingdom Metazoa; phylum Chordata; class Amphibia; order Caudata; family Salamandridae; genus Pleurodeles; species Pleurodeles waltl. The sequence goes on from NC_090437.1 coordinate 468,333,858, forward strand.
TGATGGACGGAGTGCTGACAATGCAAACACTCACCCCCAGTCACAGATCTGGGGTTAATCCATCATTCTTTTGCTCACCATGCCACCCCAGTTTGGACCCAGCCATATGCAAATCAGTTTTGACCCTGTTCCTCATGGGAACAGTCCAGCCCGAACTGCCAGACCAGGTCCTCCCTGGACCGGAAACAAGCATCCTGGGACCGGTTTCAGGGTATCACTCTTCTTCAGCCAGGCTAGCTTGATTCCAGTGGCACAGTGAGCAAGGGACCCACGTCTGGGCATACCCTTCCCACTTAGGACAACTTTAGCAACACAAAAGGAATTAATAGCTTCAGGTGACATTTCTTGGACCAAAGCAGCTTTCAGGGCTTTAAAAGGAAAAGAGAGAGTGAAAAGCATTGAATAAAACCTATGTGAAAATATATTTACTGTTACAACTACCCTTTTTATTAAACCATATTTAACTTTTGATGTGTCGAACCACCATCATTTTCCCTTTGGCACATTTTAGATTAAATCTTGTTTATCACCTGTTGCCATCCCCTGTGGTAGTTTATTTGATTCTGTTTTCTCTCCATGTACTTGTGATGGTGTTTCTACTGACACTCTGCCCTATACAATGTTCTGGTCCAGTTATAAACAAAAATCGTACATTTTGTATTGTACCTTTGCTTGTTGGAACCCATTTTGTCTAAGTACGGCCTGGTCTGTTTTACTTCATGTCAAAACCTGATGTACAGACTTGCTTTTATTTGGCAACAATTTTATTAGGTTTTGTTCGATTATGGAAAACGATATCTCATGTATGATGTTTTTTTGCTGTTATCTTTTGTGGTTTTATTTGTAAACCAAATGAAGATTATGCTGACGTTGATAATGATATTTGAACCTCACGTGAACAAGAAATTATGCAAAACTGTATATTGCTAAATTGTGGGAAATGTTGCCATTTCTCTTAATCCAACTTGTGAGTTTCACAAATGTCATGATCATAATTAAATTAAATTAAAACTTTTCACAGGCCTTATTTGGAGAATAGTCTGCATGCAGTCTGCCTCTTTGTACGGCTGTGTGGTCTGCACCAAATCTGCAGTATCTTCATTTAACAAGGCAGTTCACTTTAAAACTCCACTCATAGCTTTCACTTTTAACGTATTGTTGATGCTATACATCACTTGGAATAGGTTTGGGGCTCAGACTCTCAGGTAGTCTGAGGAAAATTTTACTGGAGGCATTTTCACACAGAAACACCTATGCTGATGACACGCTTCCAAGCATTCATTTGAGGAAGACATATAAAACAACTTTCTTAATTTGCTCGCGTGGCTTCATCCTGAGCCTAAATATTTATATGGAAGTATGCAACATGTAGAGAAATATGTAAACTGTACAGAAATTAAATGGAAGTATGCAAAAGGTACAGACGTACTGAATGAATAAAATAACAATTACAATTAATGCAGGTGCAAGTAACCACTGATCGCTAAATTTAAATAAAACATTTAGTAAACATTTCTACAACTACTTCAGTAGATTAAACACTTACTGATCTTATATAAATAAACGATTTCTTAAAAACGAATAGTTTATATAAATATTCTATACTTTAGCCTATAATTCTAAAATTATTAAACAAATGAACAGATCTCTTGACATTAATCAATCTGTAATTCGGGTTCAGTCGTGACTTCTCTAAATGACTGAATTTTTCTGTGCAGGTGTTGTAATTATTTTCTAAATTGTAAATTGAAACTTTACATGGTCTCAACATCATTTAACTTCTAACTAAACTGGATACTAATTTCTGACACGAAGAAGGCATATGACAAGATAGGAATGGGCTGGTTAGTGCAAAGCTGTACACTGTGTGCTTGTCAACGGTATACATAGTAAGTGTGAACATTGGAAGACCTTTAAAATCTCATAAGCCCCATCTTCTGCTAAAATCTCCACTTTCGTGCAAGAAGAGCTTTTCAAAATTTATTTTTCTTTAATTTAGAATTGCTGAAGGCATTGTGCTGGAACTGTTTGCCAGGAACCTTTACGCTCTATTACCTGTATCCATTGATGCATGTGTATAACACAGTTGAAAGGTAACTTTGCCCAGTTAGAGTATATTTCCCATTGCTGACATCCTCGGGTGTAGGGCACATCACTACTTCACAAGAAGGAGGGGGGTTGCTCCAAGTGCCATTGGCAAGACAGGATGCTTCTTTAGGGCCAAGCAGGGAGTAACCTTTGTTACAGCTGAAATAAATGAAGAAACAACACATTAAAGAATCATGCTAAGAGAAGGTGGTTTATACTGCTGTATTCATATGACCAGTCAAGTGTCTGGAGAGTCTGTGAAGTCTGGCAACACCAGCAATTTTCTTTTATGTCATCATAAAGTAATGTCCAGTATTTACATGGTTCTAAAATACAATGTGCATTTTCTTAAAGGTCCTTGAATACAGTCTGCAATACAGTTATACTATCATTTTGTTTTCTCATGCATGAACCTGCAAGATTTGGCAGAAAAAACTAAGATCTCTTTGCAATGCTTTCTAACAAGATATTTTACCTTAAAGGTAACTAGAACAGTTCATGTTGCAATTATCACAAATTAAGTACTGACGGTGCTAAGACGGTTCTAAAGAAAGGAAAAAAGACCATCATCTATGTTAGAAATGAGGTCTTTGGTTGACAGTCAGGTTACCCCCTGTTCAAGCAAGGACCCTCACTCTAGTAGGGTAAAAGAGAATCATCCTCAGCTAACCCCTGCCTACCGCCTTGGTAGCTTGGCAGAGCAGTAGGCTTAACTTCAGAGTGCTAGGTGTAAAGTATTTGTACCAACACACACAGTAACTTAATGAAAACACTACAAAATGACACAACACATGTTTAGAAAAATAGGAAATATTTCTCTTAACAAAACAAGACCAAAACGACAAAAATCCACAATACACAAGTCAAGTTATCAATAGAAATGCAAAAATAGTCTTTAAGTAGTTTTAAACACACACTAACGCTGTCAGCGTGAAAAAGTACCTTGGGCACGTCAAAAACAACCCCGCACGGGTGAGTGCGCATCAAAAGGGGCTTGCGATGCATTGATTCCACTCACGAGCGGGACCGTGCGTTGTTTCTCCTTTCTCCGGGTCGGGGTGCATCGTTTCTGCTCTCTGCAGGAGAGTGATGCGTCAATCCGGTCAGCACTCTCGGGTCCGGGCAGGCCTAGCATTGTTTTTCCACGCACAGCGATACTTGAGTCGGAAATCCAGCTGCACGATGATCCAAAAACCCTGCAGTGCGGGTTGTGATCTCCCAGCCTCCGTCAGCGATGCTGCACGTCATTTCTCCTGCTCGGTGCATCGATTCTTTGGTCGTGTTTCCTGCGAGCGCGCTGTTTCTTTACCCGCAGATCGGAGTCGCGTTGATCTTTTCCCCACACGGTGTTCTGTGCATGGATTTCCTTGTCTTTAGGCTGCCAGCTTCTCCTTTCAGGGTCCCAGAAACTGGATGGGCACCACAGGGCAGAGTAGGAGTCTCTCCAGAGAATCCAGGTGCTGGCAGGGAGAAGTCTTTGTTGTCCCTGAGACTTCAAACAACAGGAGGCAAGCTCTAAATCAAGCCCTTGGAGATTTCTTCTCAAGATGGAAGGCACACAAAGTCCAGTCTTTGCCCTCTTACTCTGGCAGAAGCAGCAACTGCAGGATAGCTCCACAAAGCACAGTCACAGGCAGGGCAGCTCTTCTTCCTCAGCTCTTCAGCTCTTCTCCAGGCAGAGGTTCCTCTTGTTTCCAGAAGTGTTTCTACAGTCTGTGGTTTTGGGTGCCCTTCTTATATCCAATTTCTCCTTTGAAGTAGGCCTACTTCAAAGTAAAGTCTCTTTTGAATGTGAAATCCTGCCTAGCCCAGGCCAGGCCCCAGACACTCACCAGGGGGTTGGAGACTGCATTGTGTGAGGGGAGGCACAGCCCTTTCAGGTGTGAGTGACACCACTCCTCCCCTCCCTCCTAGCACAGATGGCTCATCAGGATATGCAGGCTACACCCCAGCTCCCTTTGTGTCACTGTCTAGTGTGAGGTGCAACCAGCCCAACAGTCAAACTGACCCAGACAGGGAATCCACAAACTGGCAGAGTCACAGAAATGGTATAAGCAAGAAAATGCCCACTTTCTAAAAGTGGAATTTTCAAACACACAATCTCAAAATCAACTTTACTAAAAGATGTATTTTTAAATTGTGAGCTCAGAGACCCCAAACTCCACATGTCCATCCACTCCCAAAGTAAATCTACACTTTAATCAGATTTAAAGGTAGCCCCCATGTTAACCTATGAGAGGGACAGGCCTTGCAACAGTGAAAAACGAATTTAGCAATATTTCACTGTCAGGACATATAAAACACATTACCATATGTCCTACCTCAACCATACACTGCACCCTGCCGTTGGGGCTACCTAGGGCCTAACTTAGGGGTGTCTGACATGTAGGAAAAGGGAAGGTTCAGGCCTGGCAAGTGGGCACACTTGCCAAGTCGAATTTACAGTTAAGACTGCACACACAGACACTGCAGTGGCAGGTCTGAGACATGATTACAGAGCTACTTATGTGGGTGGCACAACCAGTGCTGCAGGCCCACTAGTAGCATTTGATTTACAGGCCCTGGCACCTCTAGTGCACTTTACTAGGGACTTACTAGTAAATCAAATATGCCAATCATGGATAAGATTACATACACATTTTGTAAAGGAGCACTTGCACTTTAGCACTGGTTAGCAGTGCTAAAGTGCCCAGAGTAACAAAAACAGTAAAATCAGAGTCCAGCACTCATCAACAACCTGGGGAACAGAGGCAAAAAGTTAAGGGAGACCACGCCAAGGATGAAAAGTCTAACAATCTACATAAAGTGTGCACATATTAACAACACCCTAGACAATTAGGTCACTAGACAAGCCCAATTGGATTTTTTTCTTATTCCATGTGCAGAATCACCACTAAAAATAATGACAGGATGGTAGATTGCCCCTGTAGGTGCAACAAGTTCGCCAAGAAAAATCTTGTCTCAACAGTAATCTATAAAATATGCTATAACTACCTTGATCATATTACTTCAGTTCCTAAATGTGATTTCTGGGGAACTAAGTAGTGCTGTGAATTTTTGTCTGTGGTTCTGTTAAAAGGTATATTGAAACTTGCTTGGAAACAAAGTCATTTGAGTTTGGGGGTATTTGTGGAGGATTGAATGTTTTGTTTCTGGGAAAAAAGAGCAAATTTGCTGGTGTGTGCAAAGTTACCTATGCATGAGGAGGAGAAATCAGAAAGACAGCAGACAAGTAAAGTTAGATTCATTGTGAATATTTTTAAGAAACTCGTTATTTGGAAATAAAGAAATGAAAATGGGAACTTGTCTTTACTGAAAGGCATTAGCTTAAAGACATCGCCAAGCACATTGTGCATACATCTGGAAATCACTGACAGCTTGAGCAGCAGCAAGGGTAGCTGCATTTCTCCTGTATAGTTAAGGATTTTCTACAATTTGCACTTTCCACTGAGAGGGAAATTCTTTAGCATGGGCCCTCAAGATGAGTGTTTCTCAGAATATCTACTACACAAATATTGTGCTGCCATTATGTTGCAGCTAAAATATGGAAAACCAAAATATTGTGAAAGTAAGCATATACAGGTACACATAGACTTACTATTTTTAACTCTATATCTGCAGACCTTGAAGATATATATATATATATATATATATATATATATATATATATATATATATATATATATATATGTTCATGCACATTTGCTGTCAACATTAATGATATTTATATCACCAAAGTACACATAGAAGGTGTTACCTAATGTAAACCTATATTTAGCTATACATACTTGCCTCGCCTATATTTTGGTCTTCAATATTTTGGTCATGATATTACAGTACCACAATACTCTCTTCTTGATATTGTGAGGAGATATAACTTGTGTTAAATAGAATTTGGTAAGATTTAGCTAATCAACGTGTTTGTGACTGAAATAGTTAGTCTTTTTTGATTAATTTGTTTTTTAGTATAGCTAAAAAATTTAAGTTTAAACTGATGAGCTACAACATTCATGTTTGCATTTTCTTCAGACCAAAATTATTTTTTTTCACGTATCATAGTTTGTCAAAGTGAAAGAAAGCTTAAAAACTAATCGACCACTTCCAAACTTCTGGGTGGCAAATAAAGGGTGGTTTATCAACATGTTCTAACATGTATTCAGCCCTCTGCAACCATGTCACTACATGGTCATTCACAAATACTGCCTTTTTATAATGTTAGGTCTAGTATTCAGCAGACATTGTATGTTTTTATAGTGCCTGTTTTATGATAGATACTTATTTACCCACCAAAGGTCATTCAACAAACCTGACAATTACAGCAGCTCTGTGATAGCCTTTCAGAAATATGTAAAACATTCTATACTCATAGAACAAATAACATTTAAAACATTATATGCAAATATAAGTTGGGATAAAGGATATAAGACTTAAACCAATAAATATATTGCCTAGGGGGATTGGACCAATGCAGGGACTTATAGCACAATGTACAAAAGTTATTTTCTGTGATTCCTAAATTTAAAAAATTAAGAAATCAGAGTCTCAATTTATAATGTGCGATTGGTCTACTATTTAAAATAATGATTCAATAATGTTTACATTCTATATTTATCCTTGGTGTTCCTGAATCCACTAAGACAAGAATCTGTATACATTTTAAACAGCGCATAAATGCTCTAGGAATTCAAAATAGTAGTTTGGAAGGCATTCCAAATAGTAGTAGTGATAAAATAAGAAAAAGTTGAAAGGCTTGTTATTGGGAATGCAAAGTTCATGCACATTTGCTGTCAACATTCAATCAGAAATAGTACAGCATAAAGGAGATATTTCAAGGGACTGACCAGTGCTAAAGTGCAAGTGCTCTCTGTTTACATTGTATTGGTATAGTGCACTATGTGTGCCCAGGGCCTCTAAATCAAAAGCTACTAGTGGGACTGTAGCACTGATTGTGCCACCCACATGAGTAGCCCTGTAAACATGTCTCAGGCCTGCCAGTGCAGTGTCTGTGTGTACAGACCCACATCTTCCCTTTTACTTTCCTTTTACTGCCTGTAAGTCACCTCTAAAGTAGGCCCAAGTTAGTCCCATGTGCAAGGTCTAGTGTGTTTAAGAGGTAGGGCATGTACTGGTGTGTTTGACATGCTCTGATAGTGAAATACTGCTAAATTTGTTTTTCACTATTGTAAGGCATGTCTCTTCTATAGGGTAACATGGGTATTGTCTTGAAATATCTTTCAAATGCAGTTTTCCATTGGAAGCAGATAGAGATATGGGGGTTTGGAGTCTTAGAGCTCACAATTTAAAAATACATCTTTTGGTGAAGTTGGTTTTTAGATTGTAAGTTTGACCTATGTCTGGGCATAACCGGCACACTTATGGCGACAAAAGCAAACAAACACAAATGATGGACGGAATGCGGAATTAATCAAACATTCACCCCCAGTCACAGATCTGGGGAGGCACAGTGAGCAAAAGAACAATGGATTAAACCCAGATATGTGACTGGGAGTGAGTGTTTGCATTGTTCAGCACTCCGTCCTTCATCGTTTTGCCCTATGTGGGAAGGGTATGCCCAGACGTGGGTCCCATGTTCACTGTGCCACTGGATTCAAGCTAGCCTGGCTGTTGAAGAGTGATACCCTGAAACTGGTCCCAGGATGCTTGTTTCTGGCACAGGGAGGACCTGGTTTAGTAGTTCGGGCTAGACTGTTCCCACGAGAAACAGAGTCAAGACTGATTTGCATGTAGCTGGGTCCAAACTGGTGTGGCACAGTGAGCAAACGAATGATGGATTAAACCCAGATCTGTCACTGGGAGTGAGTGTTTGCATTGTTCAGCACTCTGTCCATCATTCTTTTGTGTTGCTATAGTTGCCCTAAGTGGGAAGGGTATGCCCAGACGTGGGTCCCATGCTCACTGTGTCACTGGATTCAAGCTAGCTTGGCTGATGAAGGGTGATACTTTCAAACTGGTCTTAGGATGCTTGTTTCTTGTTCAGGGTGGACTGTTCCCATGAGGAATGGGGTTAAGACTGATTTGCATATGGCTGGATCCAAACTAGGGTGGCATATTAAGCAAAACAACAATAGATTAAACCCAGATCTGTGACTGGGAGTGAGTGTTTGCATTGTTCACCACTCCGTCCATCATCCTTTTCTGTTGCTCTAGCTGCCCTAAGTGGGAAGGGTATGCCCAGACGTGGGTCCCGTGCTCAGTGTACTACTGGATTCAAGTTAACCTGGCTGATGAAGGGTGATACCCTGAAACTGCTCCCAGGTGCTTGTTTCTGGTCCAGGAAAGACTTGGGCCCATATTTATACTTTTTGACGCACAACTGCGCCAACGCAGTTGTGCGTCAAAAATTTTACCGCCGGCTAACGCCATTCCAAAGCGCCATGCGGGCCCCTTATTTATTGAATGACGTTAGCCGGCGCTGCGGACTGGTGTGCGTAAAAAAAAATGACTCACACCAGGCAGCGCCGGCGTAGGGGAAAATGGAGGTTGGGCGTCAAAAAATGGGGCAAGTCAGGTCTGAGGCAAAAATCAGGCCTCAACCCGATTTGCGCCATTTTTTTTGACGCCCAACCTCCATTGACATGACTCCTATCTTAGCAAAGACAGGAGTCATGCCCCCTTGCCCAATGGCCATGCCCAGGGGACTTATGTCCCCTGGTAATGGTCATTGGGCATAGTGGCATGTAGGGGGGCCCAAATCAGGCCCCCCTATGCCACAAAAAAAAACGAAAAAAAATACTTACCCCAACTTACCTTAATTTCCCTGGGATGGGTCTCTCCATCCTTGGGTGTCCTCCTGGGGTGGGCAAGGGTGGCAGGGGGTGTCCCTGGGGGCATGGGAGGGCACCTCTGGGCTCCTTCTGAGCCCACAGGTCCCTTAACGCCTGCCCTGACCCAGGCGTTAAAAAACGGCGCCCATCAGGCTGGGCACCGTTTTTTAAGGCCTGCCGCCTCCTGTGCGTCAAAATGACGTCAGAGTATAAATATGGGGCACAGGCCTTAAAGTCATTTTTTGGAAGGGAATGCCTACCTTGCATATAATTAACGCAACGCTGGTTCCCCCTTCCAAAAAATGACGCACATTGTGGAACTTTGACGCCCACGGGGTCAGACGTCAAAGTATAAATATGGGGCAGGGTTTGCGCGATTGTGCGTCAAAAATTTTGACGCACATTCGGCGCAAACAGAGTATAAATATGCCCCTTGGTTTAGGAGTTTGGCCTGAACTATTCCCATGAGGAAAAGGGTCAAGACTCATTTGCATATGGCTGGGTCCAAGCTGGGGTGGCACACTGAGCAAAAGAACGATGGATTAACCCCAGAACTGTGACTGGGAGTGAGTGTTTATATTGTTCAGCAGTCCGTCCATCATCCTTTTGAGTTGCTATAGTTTCCCTAAGTGGGAAGGATATGCCCAGACGTGGGTCCCATGCTCACTGGCCATGGGATTCAAGCTAGCCAGGCCGATGAAGGGTGATACCCTGAAACTGGTCCCAGGATGCTTGTTTACGGTCCAGGGAGGACCTGGCTTGGCAGTTTGGGCTGGACTGTTAACATGAGGTATAGGGTCAAGACTGATTTGCATATGGCTGGGTCCAAAGTGGTGTGGCACAGTGAGCAAAAGAACGATGGATTAAACCCAGATCTGTGACTGGAGTGAGTGTTTGCATTGTTCAGCATGCCACCCATCATCCTTTTGTGTTTCTGTAGTTGCCCTAATTGGGAAGGGTATGCCCAGACGTGGGTCCGGTTCTCATTGTGCCACTGGATTCAAGGTAGCCTAGCGGATGAAGGGTGATACCCTGAAACTGGTCCCAGGACGCTTGTTTCCGGTCCAGGGAGAACCCGGCTTGACAGTTCGGGCTTGACTGTCCCATGAGGAACAGGGTCAAGACTGATTTGCATATGGCTGGGTCCAAACTAGGGTAGCACAGTAAGCGAAAGAGCAATGGAATAACCCCAGATCTGTGCCTGGGAGTGAGTGTTTGGATTACTCAGCACTCCGTTCATCATCGTTTTGTGTTGCTCTAGTTGCCCTAAGTGAGAAGGATATGCACAGACGTGAGTCCCGTGCTCACTATGCCACTCGATTCAAGCTAGCCTGGCTGATGAAGGGTGATACCCTAAAACTGGTCCCAAGATGATTATTTCTGTTCCAGAGAGGACCTGGCTAAACAGTTCAGGCTGGACTGTTCCCATGAAGAACAGGGTCAAGACTGATTTGCATATGGCTGGGTCCAAAGTGGGGTGGCACAGTAAGTAAAAGAATGATGGATTCAACCCAGATCTGTGACTGAGAGTGAGTGTTTGCATTGTTCAGCACTCTGTCCATCATCCTTTTGTGTTGCTATAGTTGCCCTAAGTGGAAAGCCTATGCCCAGACGTGGGTCCTGTGCTCACTGTGCCACTGGATTCAAGCTACCTTGGCTGATGAAGGGTGATATCCTCAAACTAATCCCAGGATGCTCGTTTCCGATCCAGGGAGGACTTGGCTTGGCAGTTCGGGCTGGACTGTTCCCATGAGTACAGGGTCAAGACTGATTTGCATATGGCTGGGTCCAAATTGGGTTGGCACAGTGAACAAAAGAACAATGGCTTAAACCCAGATCTGTGACTGGGAGTGAGTGTTTGCATTGTTCAGCACTCCGTTCATCATCCTTTTGTGTTGCTATAGCCTGGCACAAGCAGTCAGGCTTATCTCAGAGGTAATGTGTAAAGTATTTGAAGCAACACACCCAGTAACACAGTGAAAACACCACAAAGTGACTCCACACCATTTTAGAAAATAGCCAATATTTCTCTAAGTCAAACAAGACAAACATGGCAAAAATCCAACATACAGAAGCAAAGATATGAATATTTAAAATAAAATTAGGCTTAATCCATAGAAATCAATGGGTGCGTTGTTTTAGCACAAAGTGCTTGGGGGCATAGTTAAAATCTGTTTGCGCCGAATTAGCATAATGTTTTTTACTCTAATTCAGTGCAAAACAAACTCCATATTTATACTTTGGCGCTAGACCTGTCTAGTGCCAAATTTATGGAGTTAAAGTCATTTTTTGGAAGTGGAAACCTACCTTGCCTTAATTAGATGCAAGGTAGGCGTTCCCGTGCAAAAAAATACTCTATGGCCTTAACGCCATATTTATACTCCTGTGCAAAAATGGTGCACAGGAGGGAGAAGGGGTCAAAAAATGGTGCAAAGCTTGCTTTGCCCCATTTTTTAACACCTGGGTCAGGGCAGGTATTAGGGGACCTGTGGGCCTATTTCCATTGTGGAACACCATGGAATAAGCCCACAGGTGCCCTGCCAAGGCCCCAGGGACACCCCCCACACCAGGGGGACTGCAGAGGATGGGGACCACATCCCAGGTAAGTACAGGTAAGCACAGTTGAGTATTGAATTTTATTTTTTAAAGTGCCATAGGGGGCCAAGGAATGGGCCCCCCTACATGGTACAGGGTGCAATGGCCATGCCCAGGGACCCTGGTCCCCTGTGCTGGCCATTGGGGTGGTGGGCATGACTCTTGTCTTTTCTAAGACAGGAGTCATGTGGTATGGATGGTTTTGCGTAAGAAAATGACTCTAGGCAGGTTAGAGTCATTTTTTTTACTCTAACCTGCCCAACGTCACTTTTTGGTGCAAAACCCCCTTCTTCCATAGCACCAGCCCTACCCAACTAACGTCATTTCTTTTATGCTAGCCCACCCTTTGCACCCACTTGCACCATTCCATAAATATGGTGCCTGGCTGATGCACAGAAATGGTGCAAGCCGGTGCTAAACATTTTTGTGCAAAACTGCATTAATGCAGTTTTGCACCAAAAAGTATAAATCAGGGCCTTGGTGTGTGTCAAAAATACAGCCGAATGGGCGAGCATGCATCAGAAAAGCCAGCAATGTGTTGATTCCTTACTCGCAAGTGAGGTTATGCATTGATTCTTTCTCCGCCGGGCAGGCGAAGCGTAAAATCTTTCCTCGCAGGGAAGAGATGCGTTGATTTCCGGACAAGCAGCCTCAGGTCTGCGTGGTGATGTTGCAGGTTTTGACGCCCAGGGGCAATGCATGAAAAATCTGGATTCCCGGCAGCGATGAATCCATGCTGAGCTGGCGATGCGTCGATTTTACCAGTGATGCGTCGATTTTTCAGCCATGATGCAGGCACGCCATAGATTATTCTGCCCCTCTGCTCCGGTATGTGGATTTTCACCTTGGGTTCACCAGCTTCTCTTTTCAAGGGCCCAAGGACTGGATGTGGCACAACTTGGTAGGGTAGTGGTCTCAGCAAGAGATCCCAGGTGCTGGCAGATGAAGTCTTTGATGGCCCTGAGACTTCAGAACAGGGGGCAAGCTCAGTCCAAGCCCTTGGAGAAACTTCACAAGCAGGATACACAGCGAAGTCCAGTCTGTGTCCTCTTTAAGGCAGAAGCTGCAACTGCAGGTTAACCCAGCAAAGCACACACAGCAAGTAGGCAAACTTCAAAGGAAAATCTCTGTTGTTCACAAGATACTGCCTTGCCCAGGCCTGTCCCCAGACACAATTCAGGGGGTTGGAGACTGCATTGTGTGAGGCGAGGCACAGCCCTTTCAGGTGTAGGTGTCAACTCCTCCCTCCCCACTTTAGCCCAGGAGACTCATCAGGATGTGCAGGACATTCTTAAGCTCCCTTTATGTCACTGGCTAAAGGGAATTCACAAACGGCCCAACTGTCAGTCTGATCCAGATGTGGATTCCACAGGCAAAGCAGAGGGACCGAATGGTTAAGCAAGAAAATGCCCTCTTTCTAAAAGTAGCATTTTCAAACAGACAATCTACAAACCAACTCTACCAAATGATGTATTTTGAAAGTGTGAGTTCAGAGACCACAAACTCCATCTCTCTATCTGCTCCCAAAAGGAAACTGCACTTAAAACACATTTAAAGGCTGTCTTCATGTTAAGCTATGGGAGGGATAGGCCTTGCAATAGTGAAAAACAAATTTGGCAGTATTTCACCATCACAACATGTAAAACACACCAGTACATGTCCTACCTCTTAAATACACTGCACCTTGTCCATGGGGCTACCTAGGGCTATATCTTAGTGGTGAATTACATGTAGTAAAAGGGAAGGTTTGGGCCTGATGAGTGGGTACACTTACCAGGTCGAACTGGTAGTGCAAAACTACACACACAGACACTGCAGTGGCAGGTGTGAGACATTTTTATAGGGCTATTCATGTGAATGGCACAATCAGTGCTGCAGGCCCACTGGTAGCATTTGATTTACAGGCCCTGGACACCTCTAGTATACTTTACTAGGGACCTACTAGTAAATCAAATATGCCAATCAGGATTAACCAATCATCATCACAATTTATACAGGGAGCACATCACCTTTAGCACTGGTCAGCAGAGGTAAAGTGTCCAGAGTACCTAGACCAGAAAAAACGAACTTCAGTAAAAAGTCAAAAATATAGGAAGCAGACAGGGGAAACCACACCAAGTATGCCAGGTGTAAGGCGTGTTCCCTCTATCTGAAAGTAGGGACTACTTAACCTTATGGGAGTTTTGATTAGTAAGGCAGAAGAATCTGGACAGATCATCAGCATTAGTGTGTTCTGTACCGGGGCCGTGTTCGACCGTAAAGCCCATTCCCTGTAGGGAGATGGACCACCTCAACTGTTTTGGGTTCCCCCCTCATCTGCATTAACCATCGGAGGGACCTGTGGTCTGTATGAACCCCGAAGTGAGTCTCAAACAAGTAGGATCTCAGCTTCTTCAGAGCCCAGACCACAGCAAAGGCTTCTCTCTCAATTGCACTCTATTTCCAGGGAAGTAACATCCTAATAATGAAGGCTACAGGCTGATCTAGTCCCTTTTCATTTAGTTGTGCTAGAACTGCCCCCACACCATGCTCTCAAGCGTTAAGTGAGGCCTACCTTCAGCAGGGCCTGCAACTCTTCACAGAGGTGCTGCAGGTGTTCCTCCCAGCTGGAGCCGAACACTGCGATGTCATCCAGGTAGGCTGTTCTGAAATCCTCCAGCCCAGCCAAAACCTGATTAACCAACTTCTGAAAGGTGGAAAGAGCATTTTTCAACCCAAAGTACATGACCCTGAACTGGTAATGCCCCTCTGGTGTTGAAAATGCTGACCTTTCTTCGGTCAAGGCAATCTGCCAGTACCCAGACGTTAAACCAAACATGCGGATGAACTTGGCAGCTTCTAGCCGATCTATGAGCTCATCAGCTCTGGGGATGGGGTGTGAGTCAGTCTTAGTGATGGCATTGAGTGCACGGTAGTCCACACAGAACCATAGTTCTAGAGTGGCACTGGGGGCAGCACCCTTTGGGACCAAGAGCATTGGGATGGCCCAAGGACTGCTAGAGAACTCAATTGCCACTAGTACTAGCATTTGGAAACGTCATCCTTGATGCTGGCTCTAACCTTGTCAGTCACCCTGTAAATCATGGGTACACAGATGAGTGACCCCTGGGGTCAGGAAAAACAAGGAGGCAAACTGTCTCATCAACTGGAAACAGTCCCTCTGTTGTTCAGGTGTCAGTGTTGGGGAGAGGTTCACACCCTCCACCGACCCACCCTTCTCCTGGGCAGACAGGAGGTAAGGAAGAGGCTCACTCGCTTCCTCCACCCCATCATCTGTTGCCAAGAGCATAGTCAGTTCAGACCTCTCAAAGTGAGGTTTGAGGCGGTTCACATGTAGAATACTCAAAGGGTTCCTGGGGGTCCGTAAGTTCACCAGATAGGTGACATTACCCTTGAGCTTCATCACTTCAAAAGGCCCAGCCCACTAGACCTGGAGAGCACTGGGGCCATTACCCACACTTTCTGGCCAGGCAGGTTGAAACTCAACCAGAGTGGCACTCTGGTCATACCACTGTTGTGAGCCCTCCTGGTTGGCTTCTAGGTTCACCTGAGCAAGTTTCCTGAAGCGGGCAGTCTGCTTTCTGAAGGCCGGCACATAGCTAAACATATCCAGGGGGGCTTACTAGAAGCTTTCTCCAAACCCTCCTTCACCAGACTCAGAGGTCCACTCACAGGGTGGCCATACAGCTGCTCCAAGGGGCTAAAACCAAGGGCCATATTTATACTTTTTGACGCAAAACTGCGCTAACGCAGTTTTGCGTCAAAAAAATTAGCGCCGGCTAACGCCATTCTGAAGCGCCATGCGGGCGCCGTATTTAATCAATGACGTTAGCCGGCGTTAGCCGCCGGCGCTGCCTGGTGTGCGTGGAAAAAAATGACGTACACCAGGCAGCGCCGGCGTAGGGGGATATGGGGCTTGGGCGTCAAGAAATGGGGAAAGTCAGGTTGAGGCAAATTTTTTGCCTCAACCCGATTTGCGCCATTTTGTTCGACTCCCAACCCCCATAGAAATGACTCCTGTCTTAGCAAAGACAGGAGTCATGCCCCCTTGCCCAATGGCCATGCCCAGGGGACTTATGTCCCCTGGGCATGGTCATTGGGCATAGTGGCATGTAGGGGGGCACAAATCAGGCCCCCCTATGCCACATAAAAAATAAAAAAAATACTTACCTGAAACTACCTTAATGTCCCTGGGATGGGTCCCTCCAGCCTTGGGTGTCCTCCTGGGGTGGGCAAGGGTGACAGGGGGTGTCCCTGGGGGCATGGGAGGGCACCTCTGGGCTCCTTCAGAGCCCACAGGTCCCTTAACGCCTGCCTTTTGCAGGCGCAAAAAAACGGCGCTAAAGCGGCCGTACGTCATTTTTTTTGACCCGCACACTCCCGGGCTTGAATTTTGCCCGGGAGTGTAAATACGGCGCACATGCCTCGGAGTCAATTTTTTAGACGTGAACGCCTACCTTGCATATCATTAACGCAAAGTAGGTGTCCACGCTAAAAAATGACGCAAACTCCATGGACTTTGGCGCTAGACGCATCTAACGTCAAAGTATAAATATGGAGTTAGTTTTGCGTCGGAATTGCGTAAAAAAAAACGACGCAATTCCGGCGCAAACGGAGTATAAATATGCCCCCAAGTCCCTTCTGTGGTACCTCTCTGTAAGCAAAGAGAAGGCATGGCAAGAGGATGTCCCACTTATGCCTCATTGGATCTGACAGACCCATAATCATGCCCTTCTAGGCACAGTTGAACCTCTCGACCAAACCATTTCCTTGGGGGTTGTAAGGAGTGGTGAACACATAGCTCAGCCCACACTCCTTTCACAGAAACCTCATATATGTAGATATGAAGTTGGTACCCCGGTTGGACACCACCTCCTTGGGGAACTCCAGGTGGGTAAAAATCCCCATTAGAGCTCAGCCCACCAAGGGGGCTGTAACTGACCTCAGAGGGATGGCTTCCGGGTACCGGGTGGCATAGTCCACCAAGACCAGGATGAACCTGTTGCTCATGGCTGTCTTGGGGTCCAGAGGCCCCACAATATCAATTCCCACCCACTCAAAAGGGATGCTGACAACAGGGAATGGTTGGAGGGGAGCCTTACATTTCCCCCCATTCTAGCCACTTGCCTGGCAAGTCTGGCAAGACCTACAAAAGGTGTCAGAGTGCCTGTGCAATTGGGGCCAGTAAATGTGAGTGACAATCCTCTCAAAAGATTTGTCCTGCCCCGAACGTCCTGCCAAAGGCACATCATGAGCCAGCCCCAATATGAAGGTTCTGAAGCGCTCGGGTACCACCAGTACACATGCTGCCCCAGGATTTGCAACCTTAGGCTCACTATACAGGAGGCCATCCTCCCAGTAAATCCAATGTGATCCACGCTCCTTGCCAGATGTCTCGTCGTCAGTCTGCCACCGCAGACCTACAAGATAAGGGCATGACTTCTGTGCCTCACAGAACTCTTCCCTGGTGGGACCCTCTTCATGCTGACAATGGGTCAGCTTGGGCACATCACCCCTTTCAGCCACTTGTTCCCACGTAGGCTCTGGGGGACCTCCTCAGGTTCAGCCTTCTCCCAGGCCGTGGGAACTGCTGGACAGGTTTCCCGCACCCCTTGTCCTTCCTCTTCCTGGAAGGCACCTGGGCCACTCTTTCAGGTTCCAGGGCCTCCTGATCACCCTGGCGGGCTTCCATCGATCATGTGGCAATGCATGCCCACCCAGGCAGACCCAATATCTCCAACTGTGACTGGCATTCCACCTCACTTCAAGGGGAATCCTCCAGGTTATTACCTAGAAGCTAATCAACAGACATGGTTGGAATCACAGCTACCCTCAAGGAACCTGAGACCCCCAATTCAAAGTGAATCTGTGCCACCTTACACAGTTGTTCTGTGTTGTCTACAGCAACTGCTTGGTGAAGTACACTAGGGACCGCTTGCTCTTCAGACACCAGGTGACACCTGACAGTATCACCCTGGCTCCAGTGCCTCTCAGAGCCTCCACCCTCTGTCCATTGATGGTCACCCACTGCCTCTACGTCTTAGTGTTCTGAGGCACGAGGGTCCTCTGGACCATCTCATTGTCCCCTAGTGAGACAAGGGTCACTTCAGCTGGCTCCCACCCTTCTCCTGGAACCAACTCCTCCCCAAGTGCTACACTGGCCAAACCCAGTGACTGTGCACCAGTGGGTGCTGGTGCCCGCATGGGACATTTGGGATCCCGCCTCATGTGACCCTCCTGATCACATGCGTAGCACTTACAGGGACCCCTCTCTGCAGGCTTCCCTGTAAAGATCCATGGCTTCTTCTCACCTGGGGGCTGGGAATCCTTACCCGGGGAATTAGAATGGGGCAATTTAGAAAACTCCCCCTGTTTACCCTCATCCCTCACACTTCTTCTGATGGGGACCCTGCCCACCCTTGGAAGAGTCTCCCCCATACCTCTGTTGGACTCTGGTGCTCTCCTACCAGTCTGCTCCCTGGACAAGCTTCTGGGGATCAGTCAGCTTGCTGTCAATTAGGTGCTGGTACAGCTCTGGAAAACAAAGATTATACAAGTGCTCCCATGGAATCAAATTGTAGAGTCCCTCATAAGTTATTACCTTACTGCCCTTCTCCCAACCATCCATTGCTCAGCAAAAAAGAATCAACACACTCTAACCATGTTTGAGAAACCCCATTCTTGTAAGACCTGAACTTCTCCTTGTACTGCTGTAGAGTGAGACCATACCTAGTGAGTATGGCATCCTTCATGATAGAGTAGGTAAGCCCCTGAGGATCCCACAGGGCTGTCAAGGTGTCCCTCCCCTCTATCACATAGTGTTTCCACAGACCTGTCCCCCAGTGCACCTCAAGGACCAGTTTCATGTGAAGAGCTGACTCATACCCCTTAAACCACAAGTATATGTCATCATCCCTCTTGTAATCCTTTACCAGATCTTTATGAATGTGCACTAATTGCTGAGGTTGCACTGGAGTACTACTGCCGTCATCTGTGCTGGACATGCCCTTCAGATCCAGCTCCTTTAAACTCAGTTCATGAGCCAACAACATTTTTCTCTCCTCCATGGCCATTGCCATTTTCTTTGCTTCTGCTTCTTTGTCCAGTCGAGCCAATTCTACCTTGAACTTATCAAGCTCCAAATGATGCTGCCTCTGTGCCTAACTGGTCCTCAGTTCCTCTGGGGTCAGACCTTTAGAAGAAACACTGCTGCCTTACATGGAGGCCTTCCCTCCAAGCAGGTCCAGGTTATCCACCAAATCACCAAGCATGCTCTGCACCTCCTCATCCACAGCCATATCCTCCTCTGCTGTGTGCTCTCAGCCTCCTTTGCTGCCAACCAGGCCCTCCGTGACTTTTGCAGCTTATCCTTCTTGGTAGAGCTTTTGATTGGGCATTGGAACTCCTTACACAATTGCTTGAGCTGGGACACTGTGTAATTCTAAAATGTATCCACCTCAAACATCAATTTTGCAACAACTGCTGATGGCTCACCAGAGGGAGACATCTTTGTAGACAAGGTTCAATAAAGGTACAAAGTCTCAAAAGGCAGAGAGATGCTAAAAGGACAAAAAAAGAAAAGCAAAAGAAATCCAATAGAAAAAAACAGCATGTGGTTGTGTAAAGGTCTGCAATAAATCAGTAGTGTACACTAATCACTGTATGTCAAGTACAAATACATGTCCTATCCCCACCACTGATCACCAATGTTAGAAATGGAATCTCTGGTTGGCAGTCAGTTTGCACTCTGTCCAAGCAGAGACCCTCACTCTAGCTAAGGTAGGGAGATTAACACCTAGGATAACCCCTGCTCACCCTGTTGGTAGCTTGGCAAAAGCAATCAGGATTATCTCAGAGGCAATGTGTAAAGTATTTGTACCAACACACAGAGTAACACAGTGAAAACAACACAAAAGGACTCCACACCTGTTTAGAAACATAGCTACTATTTGTCTAAATCAAACAAGACCAAAACAACAAAAATCCAAAATACACAAGCAAAGATATGAATTTTTAAAGTAAAAAGACTTAGGCCCTCATTCTGACCCTGGCGGATTGAATCCGCCAGGGCCGAGGGCAGCGAATGCACCGCCAACAGGCTGGCGGTGCATTCATGGGCATTCTGACCGCGGCGGCAACGCCGCGGTCAGAAACGGGAAACCAGCGGTCTCCCGCCGGTTTCCCGCTGCCCATGGGAATCCTCCATGGCGGCGCAGCAAGCTGCGCCGCCATGGGGATTCCGACCCCCTTCCCGCCAGCCTGGTTCTGGCGGTTTACACCGCCAGAACCTGGCTGGCGGGAACGGGTGTCGTGGGGCCCCTGCCCATGCCAATGGCATGGGCACTGCAGGGGCCCCCTAACAGGGCCCCACATTGCTTTTCAGTGTCTGCTTAGCAGACACTGAAAAGCGCGACGGGTGCCACAGCACCCGTCGCACACCTTCCACTCCGCCGGCTCCATTCGGAGCCGGCATCCTCGTGGAAGGCGCTTTCCCGCTGGGCCGGCGGGCGATCTTTTGCAGATCGCCCGCCGGCCCAGCGGGAAAGTTGAAATGCCCCCCGCGGTCTTCTGACCGCGGGGCGGTGTTTGGGCGGTTTCCGCCCGGCGGGCGGCGTCCGCCGCCCGTCCGGGTCGGAATGAGGCCCTTAATCCCTAGAAATAAAAGAATAAATTGTTTTAGCACAAAGTACCGGCTATATGTCACAAATACAGCCGTATGGGTGAGTGTGTGCCGTAAAAGCAAGCAATGCATCAATTCCTTACTCGCAAGTGAGACCGTGCATCAATTCTTTCTCTGCCCGACAGGCGATGCATCGATTCTTTCCTCCCAGGGAAGAGATGCTTTGATTTCTGGACAAGCAGCCTCAGCTCTGTGAGCTGATGTTGCAGGTTTTGACACCCAGGGGTGATGCGTGGAAAATCCGGATGTACAGCAATAATGAATCCGTGCTGAGCTGGTGATGCATCGATTTTACCAGCGATGCATCGATTTTTCAGCCGCGATGCAGGTGCTGCATCGATTTGTCTGACGCTCTGCTCCAGTGCGTGGATTTTCACCTTGCGTTCACCAGCTTCTCTTTCAAGGGTCCAGGATGTGGTGCAACTTGGCTGGGTAGGGGTCTCAGTAAGAGATCCCAGGTTCTGGCAGATGAAATTGTTGATGGCCCTGAATCTTCAGAACAGGGGTAAACTCAGTCCAAGCCCTTGGAGAAACTCCACAAGCAGGATACACAGCAAAGTCCAGTCTTTGACCTCTTTAAGGCAGAAGCAGCAATTGCAGGCCAACCCAGCAAAGCACACACAGCAAAGGGGCAGTGCTCCTCCTAAAGTTATTCAGCTCTCCTCCTTGGCAGAGGTTCCTCTTGATCCAGAAGTATTCTAAAAGGCTGGGGTTTTAGGTCCACTACTTATACTCATATTTCTGCCTCTGAAGTAGGCAAACTTCAAAGGAAAGTCTCTGTTGTTCACAACACCCTGCCTTTCCTGACCTGTCCTCAGACACACTCCAAGGGGATGAGACTGCTTTGTGTAAGGGCAGGCACAGTCCTATTCAGGTGGAAGTGTCAGCTCCTCCCACCACTCTAGCCCAGGAAGACCCATCAGGATATGGAGGGCACACCTCAGCTCCCTTTATGTGATTGCTTAGAGTGAATTCACAAACAGCCCAATAGTCATCCTGACCATATGCGTATACCACAGACAGGCAGAGGCACAGAATGGTGAAAATGCCCACTTTCTAAAAGTGGCATTTTCAAACTTACAATTTAAAAACCAACTTCACCAAAAGATGTATTTTTAATTTGTGATTTCTGAGACCCCAAACTCCAGATCTCTATCTGCTCCCTATGGGAAATTACACTTGAAAGATATTTCAAGGCAATCCCCATATTATCCTATAGGAGAGATAGGCCTTTTAATAGTGAAAAACAAATTTAGCAGTATTGCACTATTGAGGCATGTAAAACACACCAGTGAATGTCCTACCTTTTAAATACACTACACCCTGCCCATGGGGCTGTCTTGGAACTACCTTAGGGGTGACTTATATGTAGTAAAAAGGAAGGTTTGGGCCTGGAAAGTGGGTGCACTTGACAGTTCAAACTGGCAGTTTTAAACTGCACACACAGACACTACAGTGGCACGTCTGAGATGTTTACAGGGCTACTCAAGTGGGTGGCACAATCAGTGTTGCAGACCCCCTAGCAGCATTTGATTTACAGTCCTGGGGCACACATAGTGCACTTTACAAGGGACGTACTGGTAAATCAAATATGCCATTCATGGGTAAACCAATTATCAACAGAATTTAGACAGAAAGCACTTGCACTTTAGCACTGGTCAGCGGTGGTAAAGTGCCATAGCCCTAAAGCCAGTAAAAATTAATTTCAGCACAGGTTCACAAACAGGAGGTCCCAAGCAAAATGTTTGGGGATAACCCTGCGAAAAGGGCCATTTCCAACAATATACACAACAGTACGTATTATTACGATTATAAAATTTTTCATAAAGATTTATTATTTTTGCACATGGTTCTTCCATCAGAAGTCTTACATTTTTTCCACTTTCATACACCAGTAAACACTATTTCAGTATTGGTAAATCAGTTTACAACTGATTATCTACTTGCCAAGTTTTCATACATCAGGCCCCTTGTTGCTTATGGAGTCATTTGGTAATGTGTAGAGAAGATGCATGTACTTTCTAGCATTTGTTCAATCTTCAGTGGTCAAATCACCCGTTTAAGAGAGGGTTGAAATCACACTTGTGTGGAAATAGTTTCTTCCAATTAAAGTATGTTTAAACCACACATTGTCCTGATCAACATATGTTATTCCTATGAATAATACCTTAAAATCGTAATATAATACCATATTTTGAAGAATTTGAATGTATTTTGTTTTCGTACATCTAACATAACAAACTCTTGTGATTTTGTTAATGTGTATGCCTTGCTTTTCATCACCTTAGTTCCAAATTGTCTATCTATTTAACATAAATGTGTTTTCTTTCGACAGCAGGCATTGTGCTTTGCCAGCATATGATATAACGTGCACTGGTTCCTTGAATACCCTTGACCCTGCTTCTGCAGGCAGGTCGCTCCCCGCTCCGCCATCCACGTTACCTCCCCTCTGTATTTCTTTCACCCTCACCCGCCGCTGCGTCCCCTGTGGCCCCTCCCACCTCCCCCTCCTCCTCACTGTATTTTCTGTAAACCCTTTTCCCACCGCTGCGTCCCCTGCAGCCCCTCCCACCTCCCCCCTCCTCCTCACCGTCTTTTCTGTAAACCCTTTTCCCGCTGCTGCGTCCCCTGCGTCCCCTCCCGCCTCCCCCCTCCTCTTCACCCTCTTTTCTGTAAACCCTTCTCCCGCCGCTGCATTCCCTGCGGCCCCTCCTGCCTCCCCCCTCCTCCTCACCGTCTTTTCTGTAAACCCTTTTCCCGCCGCTGCGTCCCCTGCGGCCCCTCCCGCCTCCCCCCTCCTCCTCACCGTCTTTTCTGTAAACCCTTCTCCCGCCGCTGCATCCCCTACGGCCCCACCCCCCCAGCCTTCCCATTCGACAAGCCCTCCCTCCTCCCAGCTGCCACTCCCACCCTCTCCTCCTTTTATGGCAGCCGCAGCGCGGTAACAGGGAGCAACCCTTGACCCTGCTTCTGCAGGCAGGTCGCTCCCCGTTCCGCCATCCGCGCTACCTCCCCTCCGTATTTTTTTCACCTTCACCCGCCGCTGCGTGCCCTGCGGCCCCTCCCGCCTCCACCCTCCTCCTCACCGTCTTTTCTGTAAACCCTTTTCCCGCTGCTGCGTCCCCTGCGGCCCCTCCCACCTCCCCCTCCTCCTCACCGTCTTTTCTGTAAAACCTTTTCCCGCCGCTGCGTCTCCTGTGGCCCCACCCCCCCAGCCTTCCCATTCGACAAGCCCTCCCTTCTCCCAGCTGCCACTCCCACCCTCCCCTCCTTTTATGGCAGCCACGGCGCGGCCGCGCCAAAGGCGTGTCAAAGGCAAGCTCGTCTGCGCCTGTCCGCGCCAAGCCGCGCTCAGCGCCGGCCCCCCTGGTCCTCTCAGACACACCTACTCCCCCCTCACCCTCCACTCTCTCAACCCAGGCCCCCGCCCCATGTGCACCCCATCTAGCCCCACACACACCAATGGCCCCTTCACCTGCCACACCTGTCATTTCTCCTGCTCCTCATCCCTCACACCACACACCAACCATAGCGACCGCACCCTCAACAAACACAACACCCCCAATGCAAGACTCACTCGCTCTGCCCCCACCAAGCAACCCCGCCACACACCAGCCCACAACCAGAACACACCCCGCAACAACACCCTCACGCACCACACCAACACCACCCACCACAACCGCCTCAACTGCCTGCTCCTCAACACCAGCTCCATTCACAAACATGCCATAGAACTCTGGGACCTCATCACATCACACTCACCTAACATCGCCTTCCTCGCGGAAACCTGGACCAACCCCTCCTCAGAACCCGACATATCCATTGCCACCCCCAAGGGATACAAACTCCAACTAAAAGACTGTCTCAACAGGCCAGGTGGTGGCATCGCCATCCTACACAGGGACACCATCAAAGTCACCACCAGCTCCCAAGACACTATCAACAACATAGAACACATGCACTTCCTGATCCACATCAACAACAACTCCACCCTCAGAGGTACATTAATCTACAGACCACCAGGACCACGCCCCTCCTTCTGTGACACCATCGCGGACACCATCAGTTTGCACGCCCTCACCACCACAGACTACATCCTCCTCGGTGATTTCAACTTTCACTTAGAAAACCTACAAGACCACAACTCTACCTCCCTCATAGACAACCTCACCAATCTCGGACTCAAACAACTGGTCACCGCACCCACCCACTCAGCAGGACACACGCTCGACGCAATTTTTACCGCAAGCCAACACATAACCTACACCCACACCACCAAACTCCTCTGGACTGACCACCACTGCGTCCACTTCTCCTTCACCAAACCCCCCACACACTACCATCAACACACCACACCCTACCGCATGTGGGACAAGATCCCCACAGAACAACTAAACTCTCAACTGGCCCACAACCTCCCCCCCCACGCCAACGACCCCAACACAGGAGCACACAATCTCTCCAAATGGATCACCACCTGCACAGACACAATAGCCCCCCTCAAAAAACACATCGCCACCCGCAACATCAAGAACGCCCCATGGTTCACCCCTGAACTCCAAGACTCCAAACGCAAATGCCGCCAAGCTGAGAAAGTATGGCGACTAGAACCCTCTACATACAACTTCTCCACCCTCAAAACCACCATTCGCACCAATCACCAACTCATACGCACCGCCAAAAAAGACCACTACAAGACACGCCTTGACAAAAACTCTCATAACAGCAAAGAACTCTTCACCATCATTAATGAACTTGCCAAACCCAAAGCCAGCAACATAGACTCCTCACACACACAGCCCCTATGCGACGCCCTTTCCAACCACTTCCTCCACAAAATCCTGGACATCCACAACAGCTTCATACCACACACACCCCTCACTCACCCAACCCAACCCCCACTCTTGACCCCCCCACCACACTCTCCACCTGGACTCCCACCACACACGAAGAAACCGAAAAAACCATGAACTCCATCCGCTCCAGATCCCCCTCCGGCCCCTGCCCACATCGCATCTACAAGGCCAGCCCAACCATCGCCCCCTTACTCTGCAACATAATCAACTACTCCTTCGACTCCGCCACCTACCCAGACCCCTGGAAGCACGCGGAAATCACAGCTGTCCTCAAAAAACCCCAAGCCGACCCAGAGATCCTCTCCAACTACCGCCCCATCTCCCTCCTCCCTTTCCCCGCCAAGGTTGCCGAGAAACTAGTCAACGCCCACCTATCCCACTTCCTCGAAGCAAACAACACTCTTGACCCCTCACAATCCGGGTTCTGCAAGAACCACAGCACGGAGACCGCCCTCTTCGCATGCACTGACGACATCAGGACCAAAGTCGACAAAGGCAAGACCGTCGCACTCATCCTCCTAGACCTCTCCGCAGCCTTTGACACCGTCGGCCACCACACACTCCGCACACGCCTCCACAATATAGGAATTCGCCACAAAGCCCTAGACTGGCTCACCTCCTTCCTCACCGACCGGACCCAGAGAGTCCGCCTTCCGCCCTTCCACTCCAACACTACCAAGATCACCTGTGGAGTCCCACTGGGGTCCTACCTCAGCCCCACACTCTTCAACATCTACATGATCCCCCTAGCCAACATCCTCCGAGCACATGGAATCACTATCCTCTCCTATGCAGATGACA
Organism: Pleurodeles waltl; assembly: GCF_031143425.1. NCBI lineage: Eukaryota > Metazoa > Chordata > Amphibia > Caudata > Salamandridae > Pleurodeles > Pleurodeles waltl. Next base: position 468,359,663 of record NC_090437.1, read on the forward strand.
CCCAACACACTGCTCTCCTCGACACCGCCAACTGGATGACCACTAACCACCTCAGGCTCAACTCCAACAAAACAGAGATCATCATCTTCGGCCCCAACAAAACCACATGGGACGACCCCTGGGGGCCCACCGCCCTAGGTCCCGCACCCACCCCAACAAACCACGCACACAACCTCGGCATCATCCTGGACCCCTCCCTCACCATGACACAGCAAATCAATGCTCTAACCTCCTCCTGCTTCCACACACTCCACACTCTAAAAAAATCCTTCAAATGGATCCCCCCAGAGACCAGGAAGACAGTCACCAACGCACTCTTCATCAGCAGACTGGACTACGGTACCGCCCTCTACGCCGGCACCACACTCAAACTCAAACGCAAACTCCAGAGAATCCAGAACACAGCTGCACGCCTCGTCCTCGGCCTCCCCCGCCACGATCAAATCTCACCACACCTCAAATCCCTTCACTGGCTCCCCATAGACAAGAGAATCACATTCAAGATCCTCATCCACGCACACAAATCCCTCCACAACACCGGCCCAAACTACCTCAACGAAAGAGTGAACTTCCACACTCCCACACACAACCTCCGATCAGCCGACCTCGCCCTAGCCACAGTCCCCCGCATCCAACGCACCACCACAGGAGGCAGGTCCTTCTCCTACCTCGCCCCCAAAACCTGGAACTTCCTCCCCACCAACCTTCGCAAAACCAGAGACCTCCTGCTCTTCAGAAAGAACCTCAAGACATGTTTTTTCGATCAGTGACCCTCCCTGCCCCCCCTTTTTAGATTCCCCACCCCCCCAGCGCCTTGAGACCCTCACGGGTGAGTAGTGCGCTCTACAAATTGTTTTGATTGATTGATTGAATAAGGCACTGTTGGCTACTTGTGTTAAACTCCAAATTGTATCACGACATTGGTTCAGGGTTCATTGACATCAGTTTCCTTTCACAACTACAGGTAGAGAAAATTAATTACAGCAATTCCTAAACTGATTAGTACAGGTGTGCAAGGCGAAATAGAAACTGACCAATTTTGTTTCTGCTACATCTCCTAAATTAGGTTACATTCCATTTTGTCTCTTGAACAAGATAGGATGTCATTCTGGTCTATGAGGACTGTTAAGTACCACAGAATTATTACCAAGTCTCCAAAACGGAAATGATCCTTATGGGTTCTGAACTTACTGTGCTATGAACTTTTCTGGGTTCAGGTTAGGAGACTTGTAATGTAGTTTGTAACTTTATTTACCTTTTTTAAGACCATGTATCACATAAGCCAGCATACTGCCATTTTTCTTTGCCTTGCTATACGTGGGGCCATGCTGTGCTCATTGGCATTAAGTAAAATGCGGTTGTGAAGTGGGTATTATTTGACAACAAAAGAAAGAGATTATGGGGAAAATTACGACCCTGACGGTAAAAAAAAGCCTACTGCCGCGGTGACGCCCGCCAAAAGACCGTCACCACGGCTACCAGCCATCCACTCTATTATGACCTCAGCCGGATTTCCTCCAGAAGGATGGTGGAAATCTGGCTGTGGCCATGCCAGCAGATGGCGGTAATGTGGTGCTGCTGCCAGCAGCAGCACCACACCGGTAGACCGCCGCAGACCGTATCATTCACACACAAACACACACATACACACACTCATTCCCACATTCATCCATGCATGCATACATCCATTCACACACATCCACACACACTGACATACATACAAGCACCCACACATTCACACAACACAACATACATGCACTCACACTTCCATACATGCACACATATACAACACACATCACACACCCGCATACATGCACGCAGAGACATACACACACACACCCCCTGACACACACAACACCCCCTCCCCTGTCGGAGCACCCGACTTACCTGTTGTCAGGGGGTCCTCCAGCAGGAGACGGGACAGGGCACTGCTGCCAGCAGCAGCATCCACCAGCAGAACACCGCCAGGCTGTATCATGGGTCATGATACGGTCTGTGGTGGTCTACTCGCGTGGCGCTGCTGCAGCTCCACCTTACTACCATCCGCCAGCATGGCCAAAGCCAGATTTCCACCATCCTTCTGGCAGAAATCCGGCTGTGGTCATAATAGGGCAGATGGCTGGTAGCCGAGGCAACGGTCTTTTGGCGGCCGTTGCAGCGGCGGTAGGCGGTTTTTACCGCCGGGGTCGTAATGTGCCCTTAAGTATATTTAATTGGCAAAGGGGCAGTCATTTCTGGTATAAATCACACAGTGCAGGCTGTAAGTAGGCAATGGTAAGATGGTGGCATTTTACAAATAATGTTGTTTTCATTGCATAGAGCATTGAAAAACGCATACCTACTGTTCATTTTGGATCATAGAATCTTACCATGCACAATATAACTCAATTTATGTGTATGCGCTGCATTTGACAGTAATTGGAACATAATAATATTTTTTTTGTTCGTGAAGCATGTTTCTCTGAGGTGATTGTTATTCCATTTTCCTTCTCTCTTTGTTGGACAATGCCAACTGTAAGTGGTTCGAAATTGTTGCTTATGGTGCTAAAATGAAGAACATGTTGTTCATCTTTCTCAAAAATAAAAAAGGTAGTGCAAGAGGGAACGTTATCCACCATATATACGATGACACACTAAGATCAAATGTTTCTTTACAATATATGCTTGATAGTAGGCCTCAGCGAAATTTTTATTATGCCACCATGCAATTTCCAAATGCAAAAAGAACAGTTGATGGATAGAATGTAGACCAAATCAAACATTCACCCCCAGTCACAGATCTGGGTTTAATCCATCCGTTTTGTCACCATGTCATTCCAGTTTGGACCCAGCCATACGCAAATCAATCTTGACCCTGTTCCCCATGGGAACAGTCCAGCCCGAACTGCCAGGCCAGGTCCTCCTTGGACCAGAAACAAGCATCCTGGGACAGGTTTCGGAGTATCACCCCGCTTCAGCCAGGCTAGCTTGAATCTGGTGGCATAGTGAGCACGGGACCCACATTTGGGCATACCATATCACTTAGGGCGACAAATGCAAAAAGAACAGACAAACTGGAGTGGCATGGTGAGCAAAAAATTGATGAATTAAACCCAGATCTTTGTGACTGGGGGAGAATGTTTTCATTGTTCAGCATTCCGTCCATCATCTGTTCTTTTTGCAGCTATGCAATTTCCAGCATTTTGTCCTACGCTATGTACGTAGGACACAATACCCAAATTTAACCCATTATTTAACCCATTTCGTCCATCATCTGTTCTTTTTGCAGCTGTGCAGTTTCCAGCATTTTGTCCTAAGCTATGTACATAGGACACAATACACAAATACACAAATTTAACCCATTATTACATCTTATAATTTTCTGTCCATTCGGGGAAAAATCATATTGCTGGAGTACAGACAGGAGTGGCTGTTGTTCACCTCATGAACAATTAGTGCTCTTTGTTTAGTACATAATGCGCTCTTACATGCAAAATGCACGTGAGGGCAGAAAGTGCCAGTTCTGCCGATAATGTCGGCGTAATTTTACATACTTTTACCATAGTTTAGTGTAATGATGCAAAGAGAAGTTTTGCGATTTCACACACAACTCTGTGTTGAAAGAATTCCCCAAACTGAGTGATAACATCGGAAGAAACACAACTATCAAGAAGAACAATAGTTATAACTTCACAGCAAGACCAATAATATCACGCCTAAATATCACGCTCCAGATCATGCTTTTGTCAGCATGCCTTTCTTTAGTGAGCTCAGCAGGAGCGTTGTTAGGATCAGCAACACTAGCATAAAGTCACGCTACAAGGCTGGGAAGGCCTCTTTAGGTTTTCATAATGCCCAAGGAATTATGAATCACCATCTGACTCACTGGAAAGAGGGCCCACCAGACTTTGGGGGTCATTCCGACCGCCAGGGCCGGGGACCGCGGATGCACCGCCAACAGGCTGGCGGTGCATCCAGGCCAATTCTGACCGCGGCGGTAAAGCCGTGGTCAGAAAAGGGAAACCGGCGGTTTCCCGCCGGTTTTCCCCTGGCCTGAGGAATCCTCCATGGCGGCGCTGCAGGCAGCACCGCCATGGGGATTCCGACCCCCTTACCGCCAGCCTGGTTCTGGCGGTTTTGACCGCCAGAACCTGGTTGGCGGTAACGGGTGGCGTGCCAATGGCATGGGCACTGCAGGGGCCCCCTAACAGGGCCCCACCAAGATTTTCAGAGTCTGCATAGCAGACACTGAAAATCACGACGGGTGCAACTGCACCCATCGCACCCTTTCCACTCCGCCGGCTCCATTCGGAGCCGGCATCCTCGTGGAAGGGGGTTTCCCGCTGGGCGGGTGGGCGGCCTTCTGGCGGTCGCCCGCCCGCCCAGCGGGAAACTCAGAATTACCGCGGCGGTCTTTTGACCGCGCATCGGTATTCTGACAGCAGTACTTTGGCGGGCGGCGGAGAATGACCCCCTTTGTCCTTTAAGGATGCTGACAATTTAAGACACAATGAATATCCCTTATGTATTTTGGTCTGAAAAAGAACTTAGCCCACCTGTTGCGGACGATACATGTACTTGGAATCCAGCACTTTCAGAGATGTAAAATAAGTGTGTTTTTTTTGTTTTCAAAATGTTGGAGAAAGCTTCAAGATAGGCGGTGCGAAGGTAGTTTAGGACCTTCTGAAAAAAAATCTGTTGCTATGAGGAAGGGGCAGTTAACTCCCTGCCTGCAATCCTATAATAGTAAAAACAACAAGCATTTGCAATGCAAAGGGTCTCGCATTTCTCCGAGTAAAAGTTATTAGCAGTTGTAAACTCCCAATCGGACTTTTCTTGCCTCATTAAATAGAAAAAAAGAGCGCAATCGCGCTGCTATAGTTCACTCGAATTGAAACCTATGGACAAAAGTGAAATTATCTAACTAACCAGGAAAAGTGCAATTAAATATGTAACAGGGTCGATGTCATGCAAAGTGCTCGACTTCTGCCCAGCGAGATCACGCTGTGAAAAAAGAGAAAAAGTATTCTACAAACCGGACCGAAAACAGCGAGCCTCGTATGTTTTCAGGACTTGGTTGCTGCGCTCAAGGAGGGCTAATCACCGGAAAAGGCATGATGTATGCATGCCTTCCACTAATGAAAGCAAGCAGATTATAAAAGGCAAGCCCACGAACCAATGAAAGACACTGGTGTGACATGGATGTGGCTCCGAACCCTTTTCTAACTACTACAGCGTCTCGCAAGTGATACGCATGCGCAAGCGCATGCTAGCGCAGGCTCGAAATGACTTGCGTAAAGAGATGTCACCCTTCCGCTCCAGAATAAAACGTTTCCGATTAACTTTGGAGGTAATTAATATTAGTTCTGGTCCATAAATCATTGTGTGAAACCTAGATCTAGGAGTCATAGAAAAACATATCCTTTCAAAGGCATCATCTGGTTTTCTTTATTATTGTTCGTTTAGAGAATCTCTGCTAAGAAGTGTTCCACACCAGACTCATTTGTGACTGCAAGAATCCGTACAGGAGCATCTTCATCACTTGCTAAATTGACATAATATATGTCTTACTGTTTTGCGCCCAGTTTTATTTGGATTTAGGATTTCCATCAAAGCTAGATTATGATATTATAGTAGATCTGGCTTTGCGTCAAAACCTACGGATGTTTGTACTGTTTCTGCCATCATACGGGCCTTGTGAATAGACAATAAAAGGCTTGGAGCGCCACCACACAAAGCCATTTTAGATTTCACTAGCAACAACTTTTGTGGGAGAAAGTTTATTGGTGCTGCTGTTTGATCTTCTTTACATCATGATACACGCTTACAGCCCCACTCACACTGAATTATAGTATATCTTGTCTTGATTTAGGATAGAAACTAGCATCAGGTGCGAATAGGAATCCTGCTTTGAAATATCCAACTGTGCATATTTATCGTGACTACGGTGGATCTTAATAAATTAAAGGGCATAATGATGGGTCAGGAGATGTAAATCTCCACCTGTCTGCAGGGAAAGAAGGGACATTACCCAACTGATAAACAGGTAAAAGTATGAATAACTCTTAAGAACTTGCATGCCCAGAGTAATGGACAACTGCTAAGTCACCGACACACGTGCAATTCTGTCAGTAAAAACCAAGTCAACTAATACAAGGGGTTTATTTTTTCACAGTTTATTTCTGGCTGCTCTCGTTATCTGCAGCAGCTGTGATGCTGAAGTACCGTGTCAACAAAATCTATTTGTATAGCAAATGCATGGGCTATCCTGGGGAGCTGATTATCTAAGCCATTCATCAACAACATTAGGCAGAAACCGTGTAGAATGTGAGACCCCTACCTGTATATCACGGTATTACCAAAAGTGAAATTTGATCCCTCAACAGCACCATTATCAGGAACAACAGCATCGCCACAGGATATAGCTGTAGGAGTACAAAGTAAATAAAGTGATTATATAGTCTGAAAAGTGAAACAGCATCTGGAAAAAAACAGTCATATAAAGACATGGTCAGGATCGGCGCAGGAAATCTATTCCGCACACTGTTTGTGAGTCAGAGAACTTGTATACAGTTTGCATTGTCAAGTCTTGTGTGCGTGTACGTAAGAGCGTGTGTGTGTGTGGGTGGGTGTGTGTGTGAGAGAGAGAGCCTTTGCATGGGTGTGTATGTGTGATAAGCAAGAAAATTATGAACATGAAATCATTAACACCCGGACCAAAAACAGACAGTGCACATGTTCTAACAGGAAGCTGTTGCTCTTAACGTTGCTCCGGGGATGTCACAAAACATTAGGATCTCCTCATAAATGAAACTGCTGATGTCTGTTTTCCAACCCCAAAAAAGTAATATGTTCGGCGTTAACATTTTACCAGGTTGCATTGCATGAGTAAGCAAGGGGCAGTAGGAAAACCCTCTTCAACCATCTCTGTGAGGCAGAGCATTCTGCCCTTTCACAAGGAGCGCCTTTACACATAAATTACCTCTTTTCAGTGCCAGTATTTATAATGGCAATGTGTGATGTTTGAAAAAAAAATATGTACTTGTTTTTAGCAATTTTTATTGATGATTGCCCAGCAGCTTCCCCAACAGTACCATTTTGCAATCACCATGACAAAACAAATCAAGCATTGACTAAGGTAGAAGGCTGGCTGCCAACGCCAGTCTTTGCCAATGTTTGTTTGTTTTATCCTGGTGATTGAAGTACAAATAAATAAATAAATATATGGTATAATATAAATAGGTCTGCACTTCCACTGTATTTGCTAAGCAAAAGTGGTATCTTTAGGAGAGGCAACTGTATTAACCTCTCTTGAATTGCCACCATTGTACGTCATAGTCAAATGTTTGAGGTGAGAAAGTCAGAAATCCAAGATGCTCTCCACAAAAATACACTGCTCTGTTAGGGGCTAACAGCTCAGAGGACAGAACTAACCACACTGTCAAGCAGTACTTTTAATTAAAATAATTTGATTCATTCAAGGGTGTTAGCCTATAGGCCATGGAATGATCACCATAACAAAAACAGGCTAAGACCCAGGAACAAGTAATTGAATGAATTCAATGACCCTGGATGGTTCTTACTGTAACTGCTCACTATGCATGATTTCAATGGCCTTGGATGGTTCTCACTGTAACTGCTCACTATGCAGGGGGTGTGGCCAACTAGGACGGCTGGCTAGTCACCTTCTACCAAGCTCGTGCCAGCACCTCATAAAATCCTGTTTATCCACCCTGCCCTGCAGCCCATCCTGCCTTGCCTTAATTGGGGAAATATCATGTGCACACCCGGCTGCAACAATGGGCACTTGTGCTGCAGCTAGAGGTGCCTAGAGTCTGGGCTGGTTGCTCTGCATGCCGTTGTCCCCGAGGGATGGTCCTTGAGGAGTAGCGTACATCGAACCAAGAGAGAGGTGAGGGACCCCCGGGTTGTCGGATTCGGGTGGGGCCCCCATGCTGGACTGCAACGGGGCCTGTGGAGTGTTGTTTTGGCTGTCAGCCGGGCTGGGTCGGCTGAGCCCTAAATCGTTGCAGGCCCACACTGGTGGGCTGGTCTGAGGGAGTATACCTGCTCCGGCGGCAGGGCCCTCGCTGGGATTGGTGTGTGGCAGTTTGAGCCTGAGCTCCCTCAGGCAGACCAGGTGGAAGGGAGCGGAGCAACATCAGAGGAGTGCCAGCGGGGTCCTCCTGGGCCATCCGCTCCACGGCTTTGCAAGAGTGACTCGATTCAGTGTTGGGGAGAGGGAGAGAAACCCGCCCAGGTCTGTCAGAGTGCTGTGTTGGTGCTGCACTGGATAGTGGCACTCGGCTACCTATGGCGTGGGCCAGACTGCCTCCCGCTTGTCCTGCTATTTTGCCTTGAGGCACCCTAAAGGAAGTGGGGCCTTGGGGATCAAAGTGGCAGGGGGTGGACTATCGGAGCTGCAGTAAGAATAAATCACTTCACTAGACAATAATTTTCAGCCCCTCAAAATACATGGTAACTCCCCTTTGGCATGTACTGCCTCTCTTATGCTGGATCTATAGTGGGACGGGAGGGTAAGGGAGCCTGACTGGAGCCTTGGGCCACATGCAACATTCCTGAGCTCAGAAGGTATTGGACACCCGCTGACCTGGCACCCATGTATGTCCCTTATGTGGCAGCAATGGTGAGGATCACTGGGGACGGCCTCTGAGTCCCCGCTGGACCTGATCTACTTAACCCATGGCGCAGCTGTTGGGGTGACAATGACCTGGGAACCTTGTCTCCTAAAGGGGCAGTTTGTTGTGTGGGGGATTGGAGGGAAGATAGGGGCTCGTGGCGACACTCACATGACCCTGCAGCTGTTAGCATGGGAGAAGGATAAGATGTCACGTCCTGGTCAGTCCAATAAAAATGATCATTATACTCAGCCATTGCCACTGGGTGGTACAACTACGACAGAAGAGCCTAAAGACGAGCCTAAACACTTGGAGGCTGGACACACTCTTGTGCCAGAACAAGCCCAATCACTGTCTTACATGATGACAGCCATTAATGCCTTCCATACTAAACTGGATACTTAAATCGAATCAGTGGCTATAGATGTCAATCTACTTCTAAAGGATCTCCAGAAAGGGACTGATCGGATCACAGTCACGGAGGACAAAATAGGCGTGCTGCAATGGGAACTATTGGAGTTACTAGCAAATGTGTCATCATTACAGCAGCTTACGGTGAGCATGGAGGATCACATAGAAGACTCGGAGGGAAGATTCAGGAGAAATAATCTCCACTTTGTATGATTTCCAGAAATAGCAGAGAGTTCATCTGTGGAATATTTTTGGAAGATTGGATTACGAACACCCTGCTCCCTCTGAAGCGCTCCACTTTTTTCACGGTTGAACTGGCCCACCGGGCACTATCCCCACGTCCAGGCATACCTATGCGAGCCCCTTATAGCCCACCTATTTATCTTTAGGGATCGGGATGCCATACTACAGCAAGTCCATGTCCATGGTCCCCTTCAATTTGAGGGACAACCAATCCCAATTTTCCCAGACTACACCTAAAAGGACAAACTCAAAGGAAATCATTTCTGGAGGCCAGGATCCGCTTAAGAAACCTCACCTACTATATAGTCTGATGATTCCCAAGAAACTGAGGGTAATCCATGAATGGAAGGTCCTCTTTCTCTTCACCCCCAGTGAAGCACGTGAATGGCTTGACATGTTCCCCAAGAGATGACGCATTAAGAGGGGCTAGATGCTAACTTGCTAAGACAATCAGCCCAGCTGAAAAAATGGAAGAAAGAATAGGGGATGAGAAGGCCTCCAATCTGACAAGGAGGGTGTGGTCTGTCGGAATGGCACTTTACGGACATGGTGGGTTGCTGAACTCCGGAGATGCCAGAGTGACCAGGGCACAGGCAGCAACAGAACCATCAGGGCTCCCTCTTAATGGATATTAATGACACTGTGAGTACTCTCTGGCATGGTGAGGGGCCCGGAAGAATGGCTGCAAGGTAGATGGGTGAAATTCCTGATGCCTCGAACTTCTGACACTGGTGATACATAACTGTTTCTAAAGGGCAGGTGGGCACTGGAGACAGAGGGCTTTTATTTGTTCCTTTATGGTTTCCTTAATGGGTATATTAATGTAAACTGAAGTTATTAGTGATTGGACAAGTGTGGACCTATCACATATCAAATGTTCCTATAGTCCGCAGAGCAGTAGGGCAAGACAGGAGTCCAAAAGCAGGTAAGGCTGTTTGAGTGCCTAGCTCTCACAACACTCACTGTGCTTTAGCCTCTAGCACAGCTTGGGGTAGAGAGAGGGGCCGAGTTTTGTACTAAGCAATCTGTGTTGATTATTTTGTTGTTTTGGGTATGGGGTGGGAGTTGGAAGTTTTTGATCTGCCTAGTTTTGGGCAGGATGAATTAGCACTACTGCCCAAGGGGTGAGGTGTGTTTGAGAAGTGTTCTGTTCACTTGCTTCTACAAGTTCAGGAACTTATCCACTGCTCTCATGTACTGTTGATCCGGGATTTCCATCTGTGATGTCCTGTGGAAGGGTTGGGTGCTGACATGCTCAGGAAGTCTGAGTGGTTATGGGATCAGGTCCTACATGATAATGGAGGATAATGTGTTCAAACACATGACATGGAATGTCAGGAACTTGGCCCACTTGGAGAAATGCTGCAGAGTGCCTGCCTATCTGAAACGCTATCATGTCTCCATTGCTTTTTTGTAAGAAATGCATGTTTAGGGCGATTTCATTACAAGCCTTTGGAAAAGACGGAGGGGGCAACTGTATGTCACCTTGTACTCCAGATATGCTTGCAGAGTTATGATATGGATGTCCCGGGGGTTCCCTTACACCATAAAGGATATGTGCTTGATCCAGAGGGACGCTATGTAATCCTATTTAGGGCTTTTGATGGGCAAGAAATGTTTTTGGTTAATGTTTATTTCCCTAACTCTGATTGTGTGGCATTGTACCCAAGTGTGACAGTGTTGCGAATGCCATATCTGGCAGCTAAAATTGTTCTGGCAGGGGATTGTAACTGCTTCCTAAATGGGTTGCTCAACCACACACCACCAAAATCCCACACTAAACCAAATATGATGAAGACACTACACAACATGCTGCAGGGCCTGGGCCTGCTTGATGTCTGGAGGGAATGACATCTAGGCACTAGAACACACTCTTGTTACACGCCTGCAGCCAGGACATGTAGTTTATTAGATTATTGTTTCCTTATACCTAATCTGGCATGAGACGTGAAATACACCTCCTATTCAGCCCGTTATATGTTTGACCACTCCCTGGTGCTGATCTGCCTACAGAAAGGGTGTAGTCGTCTAGGGGGTTCCACTTTCGTGCTTTAGGCGGAAGACCTTTTGGACCATACATATGCCATGGTGGTGAGGGATAGGTTATCCTGTTATTTTATAGAGAAATGGGGAGGGGTTGAGAGTAGGGCCATTGAATTGGAAGCGATGAAGGTGGTCATTAGGGGTATATAACTTAAGGCCTCCCATTGTGATGAGAAGTAAGTAGAGTGGGACCTGAGCCACCGGGAGTCCCGTCTTGCTGGATTAGAAAACAAACTTCCAGCCCAAACATCTAACCTTGTGGAATGGAGGCAGACACACAAAGAATTATTAGTCAACTGGTGTAGGCTGGGAAATCATATGTTTATGGTGCATCGCCAGAGATTACATGCAGAGGGGGACAAGACAGGTGCATTGCTGGCCCATTTGCTAAAACAGCAGAGTGTTGCGAACCACTGCTGTTGATCCGGAACAGTATGGGGACCCCAATCACTTCCAGAGGGGCCATCAATGACGACTTTCAGGCCCATCTTAGCACAACTTATGCAGCGTGGCGGCATGTTACAGGAGGCCATGGTATTGTCTTTTTAGCCGGAATAAATCTCCCATGCTTGTCCGAAACTGATAGAACCTCATTGGAGGACCCATCAACCAGGAACAGGTCCTGGCCGCCATTACAAAACGAAAGACAAAAAAATCACAGGGAAGTGATGGTCTCCCTGCTGAATTTTACCAAAAAGATAAGACCTGGTCTAGGATAAGCTGCTAGAAGTATACCATAAGGCCCTAGAGAGGGGGCCCCGCCAGACACTATGCGTGAACCCTTTCGATAATGATTCCGAAACCAAGAAAAAACCCTCTGGATACTTGTCCTATAGGCTGATCTTGCTTTTAAATGTGGATTTGAAAATTATCAGCAGTATCCTAGCATCCTCACTATTACCACATCTCCTGGCTGGGTTCATGATGACTAATCTGGTTTTATACCACTGAGGAGCACTGCCCATAATTTTAGACTCTTGTCTCATGTGTATCATGCTACCCATCATGCGGACAACGACTATGCCCTGGCTTTTTTAGATATCAAACAGGCATTTGATTCCCTATCCTGGGAATACCTATGGTACTCCATGTGGAACCGAGAGCCAGGGTTCACACAGGGAAATATTGTCTCCAGCAAATTCCAACTGCACAGAGACACTCATCAAGGCTGCCCTCTGTCGTCTTTCTTATTAGCACTGGCCATGCAGCCTTTGGTGGCATTGGCATGAGAAGTATTGAAATCTTGGGGGACTGTGGTGGGTGACATCACCCATGTGATATCCTTGTGTTCAGATGACATACTGGTGTTTTTAAGGAACCCAGACTATTCAGTCGCCATACTTCTAAATGTCCTTCAGATGTTTGGTGAAGCCTCTGGCCTGTATGTTAACGCTCAGAAATCCTAGCTCTTCCCAATGGGGCTTCAGGCTAATGCCCCAGTGGAGGCTTACCCTCGAGAGAGACTCCTGTGTGGGACAGAGGGGTTACATTATTTGGGAGTTTGGTTGGCCTATACAGAGAAAATCTTTTTAGAGCTCATCTTTGGTAGAGTACTGGAAGGTCTCCAAGCTTCGATCCGACTCTAGAGGGATGCCCCTCTCTCCTTAATGGACAGGGTTAAAATGGTGATCCTTTCCAGGTGCCTGTATACATCACAGGGTGTGTTTTACAATATCACCAGGCATTGCTTTCTCAAACTGGACCGACGAATTCTGGATCTCCTGTGGGCCAAAAAGTGGAAACATGTTGGATTAGCCATGCTTAAACAGACATGGGATAGGGGGCGATTGGAAATAACTGACATAGAATTCAATTACTTAGCAGCACATTTACAGCATGCTATTCACTGGCTGGTTCCAGCAGACAGCTGGGAGAAGAAACTCCTGAAGGGCTCCCCTGTTAGGCACCCACTTCCCATCCTACGTATGAGGGGGGCACGGGTTTCATTGGATATGACCTTTATTATTCAACAGGTATGTAGACTATGGGAAACAGCAGTAAAAAAGGGAATTGCACTGCGCCCCATATGCTAGGGACATTCTATATAGGACCTGCAACCATTTGCACAAATAGCGGGGGTAGTACCTATACAAAAGTGGAAGGGTGGAGGGTGCGACGTTCTAAGTGACTTGTACCTTGGGGTCAGTTTATAACCCGTGATGATGCGATGGACTCCTTTGCGCTTGATGCAGGACAGTATCTACAATACACTTAAATCTCCACAACAGAACATGAGATATGGCTCAGCTTCCCTGAGTAGCCAGAACCCTCACTGGTGTTAATATCACATTTGTCACTGGGGGATGGGTGAGAGGGCAGGTGCAGACTGATTTTGCTCCTTTACCAGGCTATCAGAGTCAACTTTTCAAATATTATACCAAAAGCCCATGCCAAATGGGAGGCGGCCCTGGGAGAGTCCTTGTCCGCTCAGCAGTGGAACGAAATACAAGCAGGATTACAAATGGTCAATGCAAATGCATGGTTCAAACTGATTCAATATAGTTACACACATCAAGTATGTCTCTCCCCCAAACTCATACATGCCATTTATCATACCCAATGTTTGCGGTGTGGACACTCCGAGACAGATTTTATACACATGGTGTGGTATTGCCCATCTCTGACAGCACTGGACTGATATTTTCATTAGTCACCAGCTGGGACAAACACCCCATTCGATCCAACTGGGATTGATTCCAAAGCCGGCCAACAAAATATTGAATAGGAATTTTTTTTCATTGAGCTTCCTACTTGCAAAATGTTGCATTGCCATAAGGTGACTGGGGTCTTCCCCTCCAGGGTACTCAGAAGGAATGGCACTCGACTATGTCAGAGTGGGCAGTGGCAGAAGAGGTGAGAATTAAATATGTGAGGCGAACTGAAAAAGTGATAGATGATCTGACTGCATGGTTGGCAATGATAGCTGACTTACCGGATATGCCAGATTCTGGTGTGTAAGTGTGGAGGAGGTGACCAACAGGGAGCCAGAGTAATCATCTAGAAGGAGTAGGCTGGGTACGAGAGGTAACCTGGAGAAATCGGAGGAACTGGCTGGGTGTCCACATGACAGAGATTAGTATGTCAGGAATTAATGCCAGATATATGTGGGGCATAGGTACTCCTAGTGCGGAACATGTGCTTACAGCTTGAGACCCTTAATAGCACACCCTGGGCTTGAAAAGACCCATTTCATCCTCATCCCACTGGATGTTAGTCCACATAGTACAACAGATGACCGACAGCAGTGAAGAGGGTAGGATGGATTGTTGAGGAAATGTTTTTGTTTTATTTTGAACATGGTATTTGTTATAATGAGACACTGATGCAAGGAAGGCAATATAAAGGGAGATTTATTGTCATAAGATTATCCAACCCATAAATCGATCCGTGCTCCGTCTCTCTCCTCAACCGATCTCCAGCTCAACCGTCCCTCACCTGGAACCTTCACGTCTCCAGGCTCCAGAATATTGATCCTGGAACTCAGGAGAATGCGAGATTCCAGGCCTAGCTCAAGCTAGTAACAAGAACATCACAACACATCCCCTTCCCTTACATTAATAACTCTATGCCAATACAAGAATGCCAAAGGAGGAAAAATACAGTGTTAAAACAGCAATACAACAACGAAAAGTCAAGATATATAGTCTTTCATCCAGACTGGTTTGGAATGTAATCTGGATGAAACATTTGTACGTGGTAACTCTTTAGATATCCCCAAGAAACGATTTTCTTTCAAATCTTTCAAGGTAGAGGAACCCTCTGTACCCGTCCATCTCGTAATTCTGGACATGCTCCATGCATCCCCATTATCGAGAATCACAATATTTTTTTTTACTGTTCTGATACGGAAAGGACCTTTGAACGATGTTTTACCTTTGGCTTTAAAACACGGGTTCTTCACCCACACCAGGTCACCTACCCTCCACATCGTTTTAGCAACACAATGCTTGGCATCAAAACGCAACTTGTAATTACGTTGGTACTCCTCTCGGAGACCGGGTGCTTTATCAAATTTTTCCTGATCCAGATCAACCCGAGCTAAAGTGTTACTGAACCATGCTGGGAACAATTTAGTACAACCCAACCTTCCCCTCATGTACTCAAAAGGAGTTATATTTGTAATACTATTTGGAGTGTTACGATGTGCCCACCACAAATCTCTCAGAAGATTAGCTAAGGGAGTCCTGCTTCCAATAGCTTCTTGCACACAAGCTTTCACCATTCTATTCATACGCTCTGCTAAACCATTGGCTTTTGGCAGATACAATGCTGTCCTCAAGTGTACAATGGCAAGGGAATCCAGGAAATGCTTCATGTCATGTGATGTCAATTGTACTCCATTATCCGTAACTAAATGACTAGGTATACCCTCTTTAGAGAACTCTTCCTCCAGAAACTCAATTACCGTACGGGTATCAATTGAGTTCACACATTTGGTCACCACCCATTTAGACGCATAATCCACCATAAGTATAACATAACGTTCATTCGGTGGTAAAAGATGGAAAGGACCAATAAAATCTAGTCCTAATTTCACCCAGGGTTTTTCCGGAATCTCAACAGGGGAAAGCGGCGCTCTCACCACAACCTTGCTTTTGTCATTTTGTGCACAACTCATGCAATCTTTTACAACAGCCTCAACCTCACTGTCCAACCCTGGCCACCAATAAATGGCTCTAAGTCTGGATTTGGTTAAACTTCTGCCCAAATGCCCTTCATGAGCCAGATTCAAAATTTTGTTCCTCACCCCTTTAGGAGGTATAGATTTGTTTCCCCTAAATAACTCATTACCATTTAAGGAAAGTTCATCTCTCACATTCCAATAGCCTCTCAAAGAGTCAGGCATGTCCCTAACCTCAGGCCACCCTTTAACAATGAACTCTCCAAGTTTTTGCCTTTCCAAGTCTCTCTCCACTGGCAATTTCCACTCCTCTTCGCTGAGGGCCATCTCTCTAACCCAATTAATAGTAACCTCATCTTCAACCTCCTCACAACTATCCACCGAAGAACGTGACAAATAATCAGCCACAATATTTTTCGGCCCAGGCACATATTCTACAACAAAGTTATATTCTAACAACCCCTCTGTCCACCTTCGTATTCTCGGGGTCAGCCCTTCATTTTTCCTAGGAGAGAAAATTTGGACAAGAGGTCTGTGATCTGTCCTCACCACAAAAGGTAAACCCCACAAGTAAAATTTAAAATGCTTGACAGCCCACATGCAGGCAAGAGCCTCTCTCTCTATGACCGAATAGTGTTGTTCAGCTTCCTTGAGAGATCGTGACGCAAAAGCTATTACTCTCTCCTCTTGACCTACCCTCTGGACAAGAACAGCCTTTGATGCTAGCATCAGTGTACAAGTACGTTTTTGCACACACATTAAAATGCCCTAAGGTGGGCATCCTCCCAATACAGTTCTTTACAAAAGAGAAAGCAGTCATGCAGTCATTCTCCCAAACGAACTCACAACCCTTCTTCAAAAGTGCTCTCAAAGGTTGCGTCACGCTAGAAAAGTTGGGGATAAATTTAGAGTAGTACTCTGCCAACCCTAGGAATGACCTTACATCATCTTTGTCTCTGGGTTCAGGTGCATGAGTTATAGATTCAACAAGTTCCAACTTCGGTCTGATCCCATCGCCAGAAATAGTATGCCCCAGGTATGTCACCGAAGTAACTCCAAACTTACATTTTTCCCTCTTAACAGTAAGACCAGCCTCTGCTAAACTGCACAAAACTTTCCTTAATACCTTGTCGTGATCAACTACTGTTTTACCATGAACCAATATATCATCCTGGAAACACAACGTTCCAGATATCCCTTCCAAAAAATTTTTCATGACTCGTTGGAAACACGCGGCTGCAGAAGCCAGGCCAAAAGGCATCCTCAGAAATTGGTAAGCCCCTAAAGGTGTAATAAAAGAGGTGAGATGTCTGGACTCAGGGTGCAAAACAATTTGATGATAAGCTGAGGATAAGTCCAGAACACTAAACACCCTCGACCCACCTAGGCACGACAACTCTTCTGTTATATTGGGTAAAGGTTGACGATCTATCCATATGTGCTTATTAAGATCTCTGAGGTCCACACACATGCGGATGCTTTTCCCATTATCTTTGGGTGCCAATACAACCGGGGCCAACCACTCCGAAGATTCTATCTCCTCAATTACTCCGGCATTAAGTAATCTGTCTAGTTCCATTTTGAGAGGTTCCAACATCAACCTAGGTACTCTTCTGACTTTATGAACAACCGGCACTGCATTTTGTTTTAAAATAATCTTGTGTTCAAAATTTGACAGGCAACCTAACTTCTCACTAAACACACTAGGGAATTCCTTCCAAATCTCCATCAAATCGTCCCCATTGCTTACCACCATAACTTGGTTATCAGAATTGGGATCTAATTTAATACCCATGTCCCGTTGGTGTCGCCATCCTAACAAATTGTTACCACGTTTAGCTACATAGACCTTTCCCATGGTAACTTTATCTTGGAACTGAATCTTCATGACCCTATACCCAATCACCTCTATTCTGGTACCTCCATAACTGACTGGATTGATGTCAGGTTTGACAAGGGAGCCTATAGATGCCCTGAAAATATCCTGCCAGTTCTTATCACCAACCATGGTGTAGGGAGATCCCGAGTCTGCTAAAACTGTAACCGTTCTATTATCCAGTTTAATAGTACACTCAGGCATGATCACAGGACCCTCATCTACTATGCCAGTATTGTGCTCAATACAGTCAATCTCCTGCCCCACATACAATACCATCTTGTTGACATCTTCAGTGATACAATCTATATTGCTACTATCATTGTTGCAAACTCTAGCATAATGTCCCTTCTTCCCGCACTTCCTACACAATGAATTTCGTGCAAAACAATTAGGACTATTTGCTGCATGACCTGTATTGCCACAGCGGTAACAACGCAAACATTTAATGTCTCTCTTCTTTTGTTGGATGGATGCTTGTGCTTTACTACTACTGTTAACCCTAAGGACTTCTTCCTGGGTCCTAGGTACATGCACAGTAGAGAGACTGTCCCCTTCCGTATGATTCATTTCTTTGATCCAGTTGCTAGTACTCTCCATTCCTTCTACAATGGCAATCGCCTCTCTCAAGTCAGGGTTCTTTGTCAAAAGTTTCTCTTGAACCTTTTTGTTATTGGTGCAACGCACAAGTTGGTCACGAATAAGAGAGTCTGTAATTTCACCAAAATCACATGTGCGTGCTAATGTGCGTAGGGCTGCTACAAAATTCCCTACGCTTTCAGTATTACCCTGAGACCTGGCGAAAAATTTATGTCTTTCTAACAACACATTGAGTTTGGACTCAAAATGTGCAGCTAGGATAACCACCAACATCTCATAAACGTCTCTGGGTTCACCATCCGCCCCACCAATAGACAAAGGTTCCAGGCTGTCATATATATTTCTGCCTTCAATTCCCAGATTATGTAGAAGAACTGCTTGTTTCCTGGCTGGAGAGAACTTTTCCCCACCAATGGCTATTATATATGAATCAAAAAGATTTTTCCATCGTTTCCATGGAAGAATGGGGTCACCTTTGTCCGATAAGAAAGGAGGTGGTTGTGACATTGTAGGTGTAGCCATGGTAAAACAATGGTCAGGCTTGGAAAAGGCAAATAACAAAAGTTAGATACAGCCCAGTAGTTAATCAAAACCCCTAGAGAAAGTATATAAGTTCATCTCAAACGGAGGCGTATAATAATCCACCACTGTAAGCAGAAAAACAAAATTATTACAATCCAGTTTCCTCCTGGGGAACACTTTGCAACTTCCTGGTAAAAACTGTGGCGTAAAAGTTGCAGTCTAGTTGTTTTTTCTTTTCGTTTTTTTTTTTTTCCTTTCCCTACTCTTCACTTCCTGCCGAAACCGGAACAAAAAGAAGCGGTCTAGCTTCTAGATTGCGGTCGTGACGCGAGAATAAGCGTGTTCTCTGTGCTCTCAGCACACAGAGGAGAGCGCGAGGGTGCGCGAGAGAAAGCGCGAGCCTCACCAAGAATAACGGCAGTCCGATGTTCCAGAAATAAAACAAAGCCCCGGAGGCACTCACACGACAGGACCAGACGAAACTTGAACTGACAACCTCAGTCTTCAGGTCCACAAGAAAAGAAGACAGCTGACGGTAGCGCGAATCCAGAATTACTAGAAGCTTCCACGCAGAAGGTAAGTTCGTGGGTTCAGGGTTGGTTGGTGACTTGTCGCCAGTGTTATAATGAGACACTGATGCAAGGAAGGCAATATAAAGGGAGATTTATTGTCATAAGATTATCCAACCCATAAATCGATCCGTGCTCCGTCTCTCTCCTCAACCGATCTCCAGCTCAACCGTCCCTCACCTGGAACCTTCACGTCTCCAGGCTCCAGAATATTGATCCTGGAACTCAGGAGAATGCGAGGTTCCAGGCCTAGCTCAAGCTAGTAACAAGAACATCACAACAGTATTCTTTCAGAATCCGATATATGCGGCAAAACTGATACTTTTGTGATATCATATCTTTCCTGTGAAAACCGATAAAAACGAATATGAAAAAAAAATGTTCATAATGCACATCATCTAATTTACTCAGTCCTTCCACCCAACATATGGGTTTAGTGAATTTGCTTTTAAATGACTTTATATTTTCCTACAAATATGACAATTTGCACTCAAAGTATGCATTTGTACTACAGACCATCCTTGGAAATGTGCAGTAGGATAGTGCGTCCATTTAAATAAAAAAAACAATGAGTTGCAACATCACTTTTTAAATCAGTATATTGACAGATGTTGTGGGGCTGATTTGTGGAGTGCCACTGGTACCTTGACAATATGGTGGAATGTCACTCCATTCACCGCTGTCCATACAGGTAACCTTCAATGGGCCAGTAAGTAGATAGCCGTCATTACAGGAAAAAGAGATTACACTTCCGATGCTGTTCATATCCCCTGTAGAATGACCATGCTCCGGGTGTCCTGGCTTCTTACACTTAACAGGTTCTATGGTGAAAGAAACAGTAGAAAGGTTGTGACAGCTTGTTCACTGATGGTACCATTAAAACGTCTTTATAAAAAAAAACACTTTTGGTAGCCTTGTGATTCTACATTAAGCCTTTAAGTGGAAGAAAATACCAATTCATCATCTCTATTTTATTAGCTTGCACATACTTTTGTTATGTTTTCTTACATGGGATGAAAAGAGAAATAGCTAGTTCTTCATACACTCATACAGAACCCCATGATGATCCAGATAGCCAATGATACCACCACCACCAACATGAGGTTCAACAGAGAGAAGAGCCACACAAACCTATTCTTCTAGGTCCTCAACAATACTTAATCTGAAATAGAGTACCTAGCACTCGTTACAATACTTAGCTGCCCATCAATCTATGAATCGAAACTCTTTGCTTTTTTGTTCATATATTCTACCAAAAACCCAATTTTTTTAAAGAACTCAACCACTGACACTTCAAACTGAGGCCAACAAAACCATCATCATGGGTGAATTCATTTTATAGGCAAATCTTTTGGATTTGAAACGGAGCAGACCTTTATGAGAACATCCAAGTACTTCATTTCCGACATATATTTTGTGGCCCAGCACACACTGCCGTGTACATACTCTGTCTTATCTTCATGTACATCTACAGCACATCTGCTGTACATCTTCATGTACAGCACCAGACTTATTCAGATCATTCCTATATCTCCCCCACTTGACCAACCTTAGTTACATACCCACCAACTGAAACCACCCTACCAAACATTTACAAACAATTTAAAACATCACTGTAAAGGTCCTTGAGTTAATGTGCAAAGAAACCAAAACCTCATAATCTGGCACTAATGATACAAATGCCTGTTGAACAACCCTTACCACAACGTTTATGTTGCTCGAGATACTTTTGCTCCTGTCTAATATTGCGGACTAATTCAAAGCATTAAAGCCCACAACTGGCGGTTCATCAAAGAACTTGTAAAATATAAATGAATCAGCCTAAATCTAAAACACCTAGGGCTAGATTTAAGTGAAAATGATGGTGCGCTTTGCTGTGCCAAATTTGGCAGGGTCACGCACCGTAATTTTCAAAGCGCAGGGATGAGCTGTATTTGCTATAGTATGGTGCATCCCTGTGTTTCCCCCTGCAACTGTGCTAAATATGCTGTCGAGTGCCAACGCAGCCACCACTGAACCATGGTGCAAGAATGGCAGCGTTAAGGGGAAGATTATTTTTGTGTAGGAAGGACACCTTCCTGCACAAAACAAAGTTAAATAGCGATTTGCTCTTTCTATATGTGCTGCAGAATGCATCACACATAGAAAGAGCAAAAAACAAGGAGGAATGAAAGCATTTCTCCTCGCTGCGCCCTGCTAATGCCACCCCTGGGGTGGCATTAGATTTTGGTGCTGCCTCAAGTTTACGGAAACTCGTAAACCTGGGGCAGCGTCAAAATGCAATGGGTGTTGCAGTGGCATGCTCTTAGCAACACCCATTGCACGCCCCTTCCACACAAAGTGCTGCGTGTGAAGAGGCTGTATTTACAAGGTGGCGTTAAGCCACAAACATTGGTTTAATGTCACCTTTTAAATACAGTGCAGTGCATAGCGTCACTAGAGCATCACGAAAAGTGACGCTCCAATGGCGCTAGGGGCTCTTAAATATGCCCCTAAGTCCTCAAACCTAGATCCTAAGAGGACAAGCCACTCTTTAAGATGTATAGAATTAACTACCACAGGGCAAATTGAAGAGACTAAGGCCCATATTTATACTTTTTTAGCACTCGATTTGTCTCATTTTTTGATGCAAAAGTGGCACAAACTTACAAAATATAATTGTATTTTGTAAGTTTGCGCCGCTTTTGCGTAAAAAAATGACGCAAATGCAGCACAAAAAAAGTATAATTATGGGTGTAAGAGCCCTACTGCACCAAAAGGATAACAAAGGAAACAAATACATTAGAGAAGGTCTTTAGCGGCTAGGATAAATTGACCAACTGCTGAAGAGAAGCCCATGTGTAGCTCACCAACACTTACAAAGTTCTGGGGATCAAAAATCTTGTGAGCCAATCTCCAGCAGATCAGTACCATTATATACAATCACATGTGACCACCTTTACTACAACTCACATTCACATCTTTTAGATATCTAGACACTAATGAGATGCTTAATCCAAATGACAAAATAAAAACATTCAACTCATTTCCAGACCAGTGCTAAAACTGCATACTGGAAGTAGGACACAGGACTGCCTCCAGTCGGAAATCATATCTGGCTCTCTAAAGTTTACAATCATCACCCCATTTCTGAAAAATCTAAGCCAAGCCCCACAATCATGGATTACAGACCCATATCTAACCTACCTTTGCTCAGCAAGATCTTGAAACAAGAGGTGATGAGACAACTTTAAGAGTCCATTGACCTAAACTCCCTCCTCTGCAACGATCAGACTGGATATAAACCCTTGAAGTGTGCCGAACCATTCTTTACCGACATAGGACAGGATTATCTGCTCTCAATGGATGAAAATACTTCACCTTTTTTAAAGTAAAGGATGAAAATACTAAACAATCTTCAAATCTGTGCTACTCAATAATTTCTAGGAATAGTTCAACTTCCTAACATGTACTCATGAGGATATTTCACCAAGTGAAAAATGCAGGAGCAAATCAGGCAGAAATAATTTGCACATTTAAATTATTTCTCCCTCCAATGAGAAAATATTTTTGTTTATGTGATAAAATCCCTTCTCCTACACATCCCTGATATGTGGGAGGATTTTCCTGTCTTTCTCACCCTAGAAATGCACCTTCTTCGTACTTTCTGTGGAGAAATGTTAGGCCCATTTTCAGCTGGGAAACTAACTCAGTTTGTTTCACAACTAACAGACAAGAGGGTTTTGCAAATGCTTACAACATTATGATGGGCCAACCTCCCCATCCCTCTAACAAGAATTTCTCTATTTTTCACCTATCTCTAAACTAAAAGTTGAAAATCTACCAAACCATCCAATTTTCCGCTGATATGTGTGCACTTATTTTTTTCAGTTAATCAAGCCATACAATATAAAACACATATGATAAATAACTATAGAAAGTTTAAGTGCAAATCGCCTCATGCTACACAAAAGTATTTATAGCAAATTAAAACATTCAGTGCTTTCAACTTTCAACTTGCCTTGCCTGTTATATATAATAATTTGTATATCGTTTAGGTCTTGTACCGACTAGCCTGAAATATTAAACAGGTAAGTAGGTAGACTCTGAGTTCTGAGTGCAAAGTGCAAGACCAGAATCTGAATCTGGAATGTACAGACTATGACAAAAGAAAGCTAGTACAAGTAACATCTAGGATGAGAGCTACATCCTACCATCATAGAGATCAGCGAGAGTAGGTGGATTGGATCTAGTAAAATGGAAACCACCACAGGAGAGATGGTACTGTTCTCTGGAAGGGATGGTGACCAATATCACGAAGACGGAGCCATCATCCTGAGCACGTGGACAGAGACATGCCTAGTTGAGTGTAGGCCAGTCAACAGCAAATTCATGGCAGCCAGGTTAAAAGGGAGACACATCAACACCACCATTATCCAGTGCTATGCTCAACTAATGGTGCAGAGGACAGAGTCAGGGAGTCAGGGACATATTCATCAACAAATGCAAGCTGAGCTTGAAACTGTGCAAAACAAACACTTGAAAATTGTGATGGGAGATTAGAATGCTATACTTGGAAACGACAACACAAGCCATGACAGAGCCATGGGATAGGAAGGTTGTGGAACAATAAATGACAATGGAGAATTTCTTTTGGACTTTTGCACCACAAATGATCTAGGCATATGGAGGGACTCTCTTCCCCGACTGTGATATACACTAACTAACTTGGTGCTTGCTCAATGACAGGAACAGAAACCAGTTCCACCACCTGATGATGAATGGCACTTGGAGAGGATCACTGCAAGATATCGGAGTGAGGAGGGGAGTGGACATCGGTAGTAATCACCATCTAGTGAACGCTCTTGTGAAGGCCACAAAAAACGGAACACAAAACATCAGGGTTACAGTGCTTTGATGTGGCAAAATTAAAGGTCCCCAAGAATGAGAAGACATTAGTGTTGCAAATCAAAAACAGGTTGTACCTTCTGGCAGACCCAGAAGATCACTCTAAGCCTGCTGCAGATGAAGTCAACAAGAAATGGGAACAGGTCTCTGTGACATATGTAAAGAGCAGTGAAACATGCTCAAGACAAGGAAGAAGAAAGAATGGCTAAGGCAAGACACATGCCAATCTATTGAAGACAGAAGAGCAGCAAAAAAGGAACTCATGGAGGCCAAATCTGAGTGACTTGTGGAGAAGTACAATCAAAAGTACATAGAAGCAAACAGAGCAGTCAAAAGAATGACAAGAGCAGACAAGAAGGGGTAAATGGATAACCTTGCCAGCCAAACAGAGGGGGCAGTCAGTAGAGAATAGGGGAAGGTCTTCATTATCACAAAGATGGTCAGTGGCAAAACTCGAGCAGCATACAACACCCCTGTCAGAGACAAGCAAAACAGACTACTCATAACAGAGAAAGTGCAGGAAGCATGCTAGGCTGAGCATTTCTAAAAAGTCTTGAACAGAACAATACATACAAGCGAAGCATACATCCAAGAAGCAAAGACAGACTTGGATGTGAACAGCTCCCCACCACTGAAAGAAGACACTTGTTACTGCCATCTGATGTCTCAAGAATGGATAAGCTTCTAGCCCAGAAAACCTGAATTCAGAAATGTTCAGACACTGGGGGACCTTTACCATGCAGATGACCTAACCTGGCTGTCTCACGCACACCAGCATATGCAGGAAAAGATGTCTTGCCTAAACATCTAGGAACAGCAAGGGGGCCTGAAAATCAAAAAGAAATAAGAAGTAATGCTACTCAACATCCCAAACCATTCATCATTCGAGGTAGATGGCGAGGACTTAGCCATGACTAAGGAGTTGACTTACTTAGACAGTACTATCAGACATGATGGAGGGAAAGTAAGTAACATCAAGAGCAGACTTAATAAGGTCAGTAATGCCTTCAGGATGCTGAACAATGTGTGAAGATCATCTAAGTAAAGCACCAACATTAAGCTGAGAGTCTTTACCGGAGCTGCAGTATGGTCAAACTCTTGCATAGATCAGAATGCTGGCAGATGATGAAAAGCAACCTCACCAAACTGTCAGCCTTCCACAGCAGCAACCTGAGAAGAACCTGATGCATTTTCTATTTGTAAGCCATCTCCAATCTGAAACTGCTCACCAGATACAAGCAAGAGAACAAGTACACCATCATTATGAAAAAAAGGATAGAGATTGATAAGGCATACAATCAGAAGAGAACAAGACTCCCTCACAAGGACAGCTCTCCACTGGACCCCAAAGGGCAAACAAAAGAGAGGAAGGCCAAAAAAAACTGAATTGAACTGTGAAATCAGAAATAAAGGGTGAGTTTGTTCGGTGAAGTTGATTGAAGGAGATCATGCTCTTCTCTGTGCGACATAAGTCTAGCAGAATCTGTCAAAAGAATGACTTATCAACTGAATCAAAGGCTGTTTTCAGGTAAGTGAAGGCCATGAACAATATCAAAGTCAATCATTTGTTAATAGAGTGCAGCACTGTCACTCTTGGGGCTACCTGGGCGCTGGGGTGTGATGCCACTGTCGAAGAGTCTTGAGTCTCTTCCTGAAGTCCACAAGCGAGGGTGCAGCTCGGAGGGGGAGGGGCAGGTCATTCCAGATCTTGGTGGTGATGTAGAAGAAGGGAAAGCTGCTGCTGCAACAGATTCTGGTAGTGTGTGCAAAGACCAGCGAGGAGGAGTACAAGCCTTTAGAGGGTTGGTGGAGGCTTAGTCGCTGGTTAATGTAGGCTGGACTTGGTCATGTAAGGCTTTGTAGGTGTGTGTGAGGAGTTTGAACTGTCATCTCTTTTGAACTGTCATCTCTTTTGGATGGAGTCAGTGGAGTTCTCTCAGGTGGGGGGAGATGCTAGTGCATTTGGGAGTTGCATGGTCTGATGTTTTTTAAGGAGCTGAGGTGGAGATGCCGGCGTAGAGTGCGTTGTCTTAGTCGAGGTGGCTGGTGATGAAGGCCTGGGTGACGGTTTTCCTGGCGTTGATTGGGACCCATATGAAAGATTCTGCAGAGCATGCAGAGGGTTTGGAAGCAGACCGAGGTGACTGCATTGCTTTGCAGGGTCCTGGTCAATTCACTGTCACGGATGATGTTGACGGCGTGCGTGTTGTGTGGGTGTGGGTCTGAGTTCAGCTGTACACTAGCTGTGGTCCAGATGGATGTGTTTTTCCAGAAGAACAGCACTTCCGTTTTGTCGGAGTTGAGCTTGAGGCACTTCATTTTCATCCAGTCGGCTATGTTGGTCATGTTGTTGCAGAAGTTTGTTCTGGTGGTGGAGGGGTCTTCAGTGAGTGAGATGATATGTTGGTAGTCGTCAGCAGAGGATATGATGTCGAGACCATGGGATCTGACAATATCCTCCAGGGGCGTCATGTAGATATTGAACAATGTGGGACTGAGGGATGATCTCTGGGGTACTCTGCATATATGTTTGGGTGCTGAGGTAAAGGGGGCAGACGGACGCTCTGAATGCATCCTGTCAAGAAGGAGGTGATCCATTTGAGGGCGTCCCCTTGTATGTGGATGCTGTGGAGTCTGTTGATGAGGGTGTGGTGGAAGACGCTGTTGAACGCTGTGGATAGGTCGAGGAGGATCAGGCTAGCAGTCCCTGACAATCGAGGAGTTCTCTGATGTCATCCGTGGCAGCGATGAATGTGGTCTCGGTGCTCTGGTTGGTGTGGAATCCTGATTGGGAGATGTCTAATAGGTTTCTTCCTCCCAGGTAGTATGTGAGCTGTTGATTGATGGCCTTCTTGAGTACTTTGGCCAGGTAGGGGAGGAGAGAGATGGGTAGGTAGTCTTTCAATTCATTAGGTGCAGCTGTTGGTATCTTTAGGAGGAGTCTGACTTCTGCGTGTTTCCATTTGACTGGAGAAACTGCAGAGGAGATAGAGGAGTTGAAGATGGTGGTGAGTTGGGTGCTGATGTGGCTGGTTCTAAGGTTGAACATGTTGAAGCAGATATGCTAATTAAGAAAATTATTAATGATATATATGTGTTTACTAATGAGAAATGCATAGAGAAATTAATCATAGAGAAAATAATGTGCACGTTTGAAAATGTGCCCTCGGGGTACGATTGCCATGTGTACTAATTTAACTGGAAATAAATGAAATAATAGAAATATATGAGAAAAATGTAGTAATATGTCATATTGAAATGTATAACCTGTGTTTTACTTCAATTTATAGTGTTAACTTAGCCAAACCTAAAGGCCTAGTCTCCCTAGGCCTCGCACACTGAGAACAGAACAATATCCGCGGTGGCGAGAAGCTGCTACAGCCTGGCCTTGACCCACCCGATGTTAAAATTGCTTAGCTAGAATTTTCTGCAATGTACCGGCGGACAGGAGATGATGAAGACAATTTGAAACAATTGTGTGGAGAGTAGGCTAAATGTACTTTCCCAGGACTTGAACAATGAAGGCACTGACTGAAGAGGAACATGCAACAATTTTGATACCTGAAGAGCCGGATGATGAGGACATTGTATAGCGGATCAATCCACATCTTGAGAACGAACTGATATTGAAATTAGTAGATTTAATAAATAAATGCTATAGGTTAAAGTCATATCTGCTGACTGACTGACCAATTGGGAATAAGGGAGATGGACTGGGAGACCCTAATAAAAAGTCATGACAAGGGGCTGAAATCGGAGAGCTGCAGGAGAATTTAGGAGATGAGGGGCAGATGCGTGGGGAGAATTGATGAAGTCAGGAGACGCTGTACGAGGTGCTGTCATTGGGCTCATACTCTGTGAGCCTGATCTGTGGCTGAATAATTGATGACCTGAAGACGAAGACTTACTTGTTGCTGATCCATCCTGGATAAGTAGCTATGAAAATGTGACTGACGAATTTGTGCCTTTTCTTCTAGGTACCAAAATCTCTTTTAGGTAGATTTTTTCCAAATTGATGTTTTTTTTCTAAAATGTTTTTTAGAATTGTAATCACTAGGGAATTTAAAATTGTTTATCTCTTTACCGAGTTGTGATTATTCATGAGTAGATGGGTTTTGAGCTGTTTATCATAGAATGCTTCTTGATTATTGATCTTAATTATTGATCTAGTAATCACTGCATTACTAGGATACTCCATGCGATTCAAAAGGTTCATCGACCTATATGAGTCTGCTTGTAAGTTTACTCACTAAGGACCAGGCGCGCTTGCAGTTTTTGGTAGCAGCTTGATGGTTAGTTTCCTTGGAGAACTAGTTACGTGGCGATTACTGGATAAGGTGGTAGTTTAAGTTAGGGTTAGCTGTTCATATTTTTTTATGAGCATTGAAATTTGTTTTTCTGAAATGGCAATTGTAGCAAAGATGATGTCCCCTTAAGCCCAGAAATGACTTTCCCAGATCCTGGATCCCGCTAGTAAAGTTGGGTATGTTTCCGGCGTTTTTGTGATAGTGTGAAAGTGGTAGGTTGCGCTTGCACAGGCTTGAGCAAACCGCAGGTGAATTGTGATGTATGTGAGGAAAAGTAGGGAGTCTGCGTACTCCGGTTAAGGGTTAGTAGGAGTGTGCGTACTCGGCAGTATGAGAGTAGGGAAGTCATCGAACTTCACATGTGTGGCGCTTTGTGCTAAAAAATTATCCACCTGGTTGTTGGTGATGTACGGACCCTGCGTGGTCTAAGACTCTGGAGTATATTGACAAGCGTCCCCTTGTATGTTTACTTACTAAGGATCAGGCGCATTTGTAAACATGTGGAAGGAGCATGAGCCAGTGGGTTCCCCACAGTGGATGGATGACATGATGACTGATGTGGATTGAGTGGTGAGCAGTGTCCACGTGGTGATGGTTCTGTTGGTGTGCGCTGATAGGCCGAGGGAGCTGAGGTTGGAGATTGCAGGTTGGGGGTCAAAATTGTTGTAGATAATGGTGATTTTGCTTTGGAAGTAGTCTGGGAGGGTGTTGAAGAGTTATTGGGAGGGAGGATGGTGTTCTCTGTGTCTGTTGGGTTGGAGAATTTTTTGACTATTCTGAAAAGTTCTTTGGTGTGGTTGGCTGTGATGGCAGCTCTCTTGGGTTCCTTGCAGGTAATAGTTGTTGAGGGCTGCTTTGTGGGTAGCTCTGGCAGATGGATTCCGGGTGGGTCGCCATAATTTTTCCAATTTGTATCTGCTGCACTTGGTGGCTCTGAGCTATGGGGTGTACCAGCTGATGTGGCTTGAGATTTTGATGATTTTGGCTGGCTTCAGCAGGGCGACTCTGTCGGCGCATTCGGTGATCCAAGCGCAGAAATTCATGACGGCTTGGTCGAGGTCGGATGAGGCCTTGGGTTGGGAGGTGCTGAGGGCCTGCGTCCACTTTGCTTCCATCATTTTGCTCCAGCTGCAGTATTTGGGTCTGTGGTTCTTGGTGGTGGTGGTGTGTTGAGCGCCAGCAATGATGAAATGGACAATGCTGTGGTGTGGCCTGACTGGGAGAAATTAACAAAGTCCTAACTGTCAGTAACACCCAATTTTGTGACTTAAGGCAGGCTGCAGGCACAAAGGAATAAGGACAGGAAAATGCCAACTTTCTAAAAGTGTCATTTTCAAGCTTGTAATATTAAATTCGACTTTACTGTTAAAGAGGGTTTATCATTACATGTTCATAGGTACCAATCATGACATAACTACCTCCTCTGGTTTAGGGATTTCAGCTTATTAAATTGAATAAGGAATCCCCAATGTTATCCAGTAGGATGGGTAGGCCTCACAGTAGTAAACAACAAATTTGGGAGTTTTTCAGTAGTAGGACATTGTAAAAATTAAAAGTACATCTCCTACCTTTTAATTACACAGCACCCTGCCATGTGGCCTGCCTAGGGTCTACCTTAGTGGGGGCTTATATGTAATAAAAGGCGAGCGTAAGGCTTGGCAAGGGGTTTCAAATGCCAAGTTGACATGGCAGTGGGAACTGCCATCACGCTGCAATGGCAGGCATGGGACACATTTTAAGGTGCGACTTAAGTGGGTGGCACAATAAATACTGCAGACGCACTGGTAGCATTTACTTTACAGGCCCTGGGTATATGGTATACCACTCTACAAGAGACTTATATGTAAATTAAATATGCTTAGATGGTTAGAAGTGCTAAAGTGCACTTAGTCCTAAGGCCAACCAAGCAAAAATCAAGCAAAAAGTAGGAGGAGGAAGGCAAAACGTTTTGGAGTGACCCTGTAGAGAGGGCCAATGCCAAAACCAAGGACAATCCTTGACCAAACCACTATGTATGCCTATATCCAAGATATTTGGCTAGTCTCTAGTTTATAAATGAAAATGAAATAAAATCTTTTTTTTCAAAGTATGACTTCAATGTTTCTGTCATCAGTTATCTTTATTCCGGTTACTGATCCTCTAGCTATGGCCTGGTGTCAAATTTTATGCTTTGAGCAGTGTGTCAGACTATTGTAATGCTATAGCTATGTTTTTTTTTCTTTTCTTGAAAATTCTTTAAATACATTTAAAAAAAAGAAGGAATGTACAAATCAGAATGGTTTCCAAAAACCTAGGGCTTAACTTGGTACATTAGCACTTCCTTTATTGATTTCCTTACAAGTTTGTACTTTGGTTTGCTATTGGTTCGTAGCCAAAGGTATGAGTGGTTGCAATCAACATTTTAAGTTGTTAGCGTATTGAATATTACTGCCTTTCCACCAGTATTTAGGCAAATGTAATTGTAGATTATTTTAATTTGTGTGAGAAGTAGGCAGCCTAAATTAAGATAGATATATTTTATAGCACTAAATCGGTAGATGTACTGAACATATATATGCCTGTGAGCAATACATTACATGAGGGATGTAGAGCTGTGCAGTGCATGTGCAATTAAAGCATGTGCGTGGTGTATGTTTGCTTGTAAGAAGTACAACACATGAAGGGTGAAGTCTTGTACAGCATTCACATAGTGAGTGTGTGTGCTAGCAGTGTTTGTTTGCAAGTAGCACACCATGGCACAATACAGAAAGAGTACAGTATTGTGGAGAGCGCTCAGTGTGACTGTATATACTGGATGTGTGTGCACCTGGGGTGGCACAATAGTAATTCATGAAAGTGACAGTAATGGATCATGTGTGTTCTGTGTATGTACATTGAGTGCAATTGTGCCTTAGATGGTACATTACATGGAGGGCCCTGGGTTCCTTTTTGGGAAGCCCATGCCTGCCTGGTGAAGACATGAGGAGTAGAGGAATTCCCTCCAGACAGATTTGGGTTTTGCTGCATTCCTGTCAGCTAGGCGGAAGGGAGCGAGAGATGCCCCTTGATCAGGGTCATCCTTTTGACCCGGATCACCTCTATTTTCTTGATAGTGGTGGTTACTGATTCTTACTGTGCCCTGGGCACTGCTAACCAGTCCCAGGGCCAGTGCTCTGTTTAATAGATATAAGCAAATCAGGCATAATTATAATTGGCTCTGACAACCTACCTATACGTCCCTACCATATGGTAGGACATGTAGGTTTAAGGAACCCAATGGAGTTAGGGCACCCATGGGTGTACTGCTGTGGTGTCTGGTGTCATGCCTCGCTAGCTGTTTTTAAAATAAAATAACCCCCACATTTGCCTTTGGAATTAAAAGTAATTCCAAAGTCTTAAACTACCTTATTTTTACAGATGTCACCCCTAAGGTCTGCCCTAGATGCCCCAAGGGTTGGGTGTAGCATTGAAGCAAACAGGGACATTATAAAGGATGTTTTATAAGCCCTAGTGAGAGAAAACTACCAGAATAATGTTTCCCTATTATAGCACATTAGCTCCATAGGCTAACATTGGGAGTCTTTATTTAAAAATAATAAAGTCTCATTTCCGACTTGGAAAGAGCCAAATATGTCTTGTTTGGTATCAAATTACTAGCTAGACTAAATCTAACAACTTGCCAATGTTAGATTTATTATAACTAGTGCAGGGAAAGAGTTTTAGAACTCTTTCTGAAAGTTACCAAAATCAGCCCAGTAGTGCCCTTTCCTGATTGATCGAACTCTGGAAGCCTGAGCCAAGCTACCTTAATGAGGTGTGAAGTGGCCTGGGTTGAAACACAGGAAACATCTGGTGGGAGGATAACTGTTGTAGCAGATGGCAGAGCAAGAAGGGGATAGGGTGGTCAAACTGGTTTTCAAAGAAGGGAAAGCCATCTGGGCCAGAAACCAGACCTCCCCCATATCTTGCTCCTCCAGCCACATGGGAGCCCCAGTAATTAGGGGTGTGTTAGGGGAATTAGCCACACCAGTGGGTGGGCTCAGTCAGATCTAACATCCAAGGAGAGATTTTCTCCATCTTGGATTTTTGAAGAATGGATTGATTTTTGCCACACTTTGCAGGTAGTGGTCACTCCAGAGGGTGGCATGCTGAACCCCCATCGGTCAGGGATGCCCCCCTGCTTGCCAAAGCAGGAGCAAGAATAAATATGGGAGAGCTGCCCAGCAACTCAGATCCCTGCTGGAAGAAGGACAAAAGAAGAAGGGCTGACCTGCTGAAACCCTGCTCTGCATCTGAAGGAGTGCACCTACAAGGACTGCACCAGCTGCACAACCTAGGCTTCACCACAAACAGAACCTTGCCTTACTTCTGAAGATCCAAGTGTGGACTTCCTGTACACAACAGGCACAAAGGAGCTACCAAGAATCTCCTGCATCAAGTCCTGCAAGAACATCCCACCTGACCAGTGTCCAGTAGGTTATGGAGGATTCTGACCAGGTGCGTTCTGGGAACTGTAGTCCCAACTTCCAAGGAGCAACTCAGAGCTTCTGGAACCTTGGACTAAGTTTGTGGACACTGCAAGACCAAAAAAAGAACTTCTGGAAAAGATCCAGAAGTTTGGAGAAGTTTGGAGCAGCTTCATAAAAAAGCTACACAAGGGCACCGACCCCTCAACAAAAATCAAGGCAGCAACATTGAACTGTGACTTAGCCTGAATTTCAGGTTCATCCGACTGAAGCTCTGGAGCTTTTACCTGTCGATAAGACTTCCAGGAGTTGAAGAGGCCTCGTCCTGAGGCAAGACAACAACACTTTTCATCACAAGCCAGCCTGAAGAGGAGCTTTGATCAACAATGAGAGATAAAGCTCCAGAAAAAAGACTTAGGGGGGATTTACAAACATTTTGCACTGCGCTAGCATCACAAAAGTGATGTTAACCAGCCCAAAATATGTTTTTCTGATTTACTTTCCAGTGCAAAACTTCTTTTTTACTGGAAAGTACCCTAAAAGTAACGCAAAGCAGTGCAAAGCACTGCTTTGTGCTACTTAGTGCCAAGGAGGTGTTACATGGATAGTACTTGCGTGCCATGCAACCACCCATGCCTTTTGATGCAAGACCCTATCTGCAAACTATAGTAGACAGGGTTTGGTGCCAAAACTTAAAGCCATTTGAAAGGAGGTGTTAAAAGGAGAAATATTTTCATTTCTCCTTTCTTTTCCGACTTTGCATGCATGCTGCTCTGTGCAGCACACATATGAAGTAGGAAAACTTTTAAAGTGTGTCTGGTCATAGTATTTTGTACTTGAAGGGTAATCTTCCAGTAACAAAACATATGCTGGACTTATGCACACACCATTGCACTATGGCGCAAAGGTATCTGTGTGGGCCAAGGCAGTTAAAATCAGACCAGTGCTCTGGAGAGGGGAGGAGAGAGCCATATCTCTGTAGATATGGTGCTCTCCTGCTCCCTCTCAGTCACGCAATGCAGTGTAGTCTTTTTGGATGTTGTGCTGCGTTGCCTGAAGGTTTTGTAAATCTGGGCCTAAGTCTGAGGGTAAAATTTTGACCAAGGCCTACTGCTCAGTGTATCCGTTTTGGGCTTCATCGCGGTCGGCCTCAAACTTTGACTTTGCCCCAGCCAAATGCGACCAGATTTCCACGGTTGGCGCGTTTTGATTTTAGGCACTAGAAAGCACATTTTTACATTTAATATTTGAAAATTCATATTGCTGGTTCCCTACATTGTTCTTTTGTCATTTCGGTGTCATTTTCAAGATAAAAATATTTCCTATTTTTATAAATTGGTGATGGATTTTTATTGTGTGTTTTGTTTTTCTTACTGTTTTGTTGATATTAAATGCTTTACACCCTTGTCTCCTAAGTTAAGCTTAACTGCTTGGCGCCCAAGCTACCAAGGGTTGCACAAGGATTAATTTACTGAGACCTTGACTGCACCTAGTGTGAGACTGTGACCTATTATTAAGTGTAGGTATCTACTTGCCCTTACTAATAATCCACTTTCCAACATCTTCTTTACACTTCAAACAGATGCTCTCAAATTCTGTGATAGATCACAAGGAATGGCCCTGCACACAAATTAGGAAAGAGATGGGGCTGATAAAGGAATCATAAAGAATGAGGCTGGGAGCCGGGAATTAATCCTTTGATGCATATTTCACTGTGACTGACATCCAGGTGTGACCTCTAGTCACTCCCATGGCCTGTGTGTTGAGACTATTACTTTCTGAGACTCTCTAGCTGTGACAGACAGCCTTTCAAGAGGAAAGAAGAGAGAAAAACATGTGTGCTTCAAAAAAGGCAGAACCTCAACATAAAACTTCAAATACTCAGACCCTAAATCACATTTGGCATCTGTAAATGAACCATAAGATGGGGAGGTTGATATCCAACATTGTCATGAGCCAAGCAACATGACGAACTGTGTAAAATAGGGAAGCAATGCAAGACTTCTACCTGTGACCACGAGTAGGGACAAACGCTTACTATTCTCCATGTTGGGCAAGGGGACATCACCCAGGGAAACCAAGACCACCTGCCCTGGTTCCTGGAGCCTCAGAACCAGCCTGTTTGCCAAGACTAGTGTGCCCTGTGAGGAAAAGGAGTGTGCTAGAGGGAGCAAGGTCCATTGGGGAGCCCTACTGAGAAAACACCCTGTGCAAGCTATGAGGATACGGCTGTGCACTGGTCCAGTTGTTGCCTATGTGCAGGAGTGATTCTGTGACCCCCATATGAAAGGAGAGTGCCACTGTGAACTAAACCATGGAGGGAGCGCCAAGCTTGTGCCGTCTCGTTAAGGTGACCCCATATGCCAGAGGCCACCGATGAAGTGACTATGCAAACTATCATGCCATGACTTATGTGTGCCTTAGCAGTTATCCTGAGGGGCCACTGTGGTGTGGTTGATTCACTCAAGGAGTATGCACTTTGCCTGCAAGTACTGCAACAACCCCATATGGCAGAAAGGGCTGCTGGTACTGTGTTTGTCAAACTTTGGGCTGTTGCCCAAGGAGAATAAGAGCTGTGTCTGGCGGGTCAAGCCTGCACATGAGCTCTGCCCATGGCCAACCCCAAAGACTTTGGGAGCATGCCAAGGAGGATGTCGACTCCTCGCTGGCTCTGCCCATGACCAAAGACTTTGGGAGCTTGCCAAGGAGGACGTTGACTCCTCGCTGGACTCCGATCTCTGAGGAAGTGCTTTGAGCACAATCCTGGTCCAACAAGACTACAGTCCATGAGATATGCCTATGTCATGGCACACACGTGTGATCTGTGCCTCCCCCCATGTGGGGAAAACAGACTTACTGTGCTTACAAATGCTGGTGGCATCTCCAATCACTGAGTAAAGCCAGCAGCACAACTCAGGAGAGAGCCTGCGCCTGCAAGGTGCTGCCATGTATACAACAAGCAGCTCAAATTCTCAAGTAGTCGATGCACCCACTGAGACGCTGAACGCGTCTGTGCTGCAGTAGAGGGTAGGACTTGAATCAGCCAAATTGGATCCAGCTGGACACATTGCTGAAGGTGCTGTGGCTCCATAGACACCTTTGACTATCTCCTAAGAGTCAAAAAGTAATTATTGAGTAAGGCCTTCTGGTGAGCATTGCCTGGATGCTGCCACCAGTGAATGGGGAATAACTCCGACCACATTGGAAGGACGAGGGTGGGGCAGGGTTTAGCCAGAGATATATTAGAGCCTCGACCTCGACCTAAAGGGTAATGTTGTTATTTCTTTGAATGCATAGAGTTAGAAATAAAATCGTTATTTTTCATACAAAAATAAGTATTCGACTGGACATTGATTTATTGACATTGCTGAGTGCACTTGAGTTATGAGTTTTATTCGCTAATCAGTATCTACACTGTCCATCCACCCGAGGGGAGTTCTTGATTGCTCATCCACAGCTACCACTGAGAGCCAAGGGCAGAAGGGGTACTTTGCCGAGTTGTTCAGGATCCATTTTAGGATGGGGCCTGGAACATCAAGAATAAAAGGCCTCAAACACCAGGATTGGGACTAGTAACCTCTACGTGCCCTTTGGCCATCTGAAAGGGGGTCAGACAGTAATATCACAGCATACAAGACAATATTTCCTTAGAAAAAATAATTCACAAGCAATTCATGGTTGAGTTCATGCAAAAAAACAGTGCCCAGGACAAACAAATATTCACAAACGTATTCCTTTAGTTACTAAATTCCCCAAAAGGAAGTGGCTGGA
Source organism: Pleurodeles waltl (assembly GCF_031143425.1). NCBI lineage: Eukaryota > Metazoa > Chordata > Amphibia > Caudata > Salamandridae > Pleurodeles > Pleurodeles waltl. Next base: position 468,396,576 of record NC_090437.1, read on the forward strand.
TACATTAGATTCTGAATGGTGCAGTGAGCAAGGACTAAGGGACAGATGTACATAGCTTTTTTCTTGTCACAAACAGACTAATTTGCAGAATAGGGCTGTTTGCAACAAGAAAAAAGCATTTCTCTATATACAAACCCTATTTAGCGATTCGGTAATCTATTTACCGAATCACAAAATAGATATGTGAGTGACTATTTGGAAGGAGCGTGCCCAGGGCGTCCCTTCCAAATAGCAAGCCGCAGGGGGGTGTATGATTGTTTTGTGACTACAATTGCAGTCGCAAAACAATCACAGTTGCTACCAATTTCAAATTGGTGGTAACCGATTCGCAAACGGGAAGGTGTCCCCACGGGACCCCTTTCCCCTTGTGAATGGATGCAAACATATTTTTCAAGAGCAGGCAGTGGTCCCAAAGACCACTGCCTACCCTGAAAAAATGAAACTGAAATGTTTAATTTTTCTTTTATGAAATGCATCCTGTTTTCATTTGAGGAAAATGGGCTGCATTTGAAAAAAAACCTGCCTTATTTAGAAAGTAGTCACAGGCATGTTGGTCTGCTGCCCCCTGCAGGCCACCATCCCTGTGAGTGCAGCCATTCCCAATGGGGTCGCACATTTCGACCTACCTCATGAATATTGATGGGGTAGGTCATTTGCAAACCATTTGTTGTACCTTTGGTTTAGCGACTCGCAAGTTGCGACTTGCAAATGAGTGGCAAATTGGGAGTCGCAAAAATCACAGTTGTACATCTGGCCTATTATTTGAACTGAAAATGTGGACAAATATATACAATTATCACACAGTATCATAATTGTAATGTATAAACACAGTGGTGTCCAATCTGTTCTTTAAACACAATGTGTTGCAATTAAAAGATTAGCTGAAAGTGACCAAAAAATACATAAACTCAAGAATTAATCTGGAGCACTGTTGAGTAATTTACAGGCACAGTCTTGCACAGAGTAACGGCAGGAACAAAACCTGCTAATCCTGCTCCCTCCTTTTATTTTATGCAACTTTGACATTTTTCCGGGCTAGAACACTAAACATTATGCATGGTGCAAACAACTTTTAATTCCATATTATAAAAGCAAATTTAAGGAAGTGTGTCGAGGATACTTGTGCAAATTTGTTCTATGCCATCTAGCTGTGGTGGTGATGTTTTGAGGTTTTTTATGTTGTTGTGAGTTTGTGCTGCATAAGTGTAGTGTGGTGTTTTTGTGTTGAACTGTGAGTAATATCTTACATTCATCATTTGGCTGTTTTGTTGTGCCATGTTATATTTTAAATGTTTTGTTAAATTTTTTTGTGTAGGTAATATGTTATCTTCTGTTGTTTACTTTAGAAGCATCAACAAATGCTGCTACAGTTCTAGTCAAATGCAGCACATGCCTTTAAAGATTCTTTAACAAGTAACCCATTACCATTATCTAAAGTAGTAAACTACTGCTACTTCAGCTATTCAGTTGCTTAATATATGAGTATACCCAAAACTGTGGCGGGAGCTGTCCTAAATTAACATGTCCAGTGCACACTTTTTTTCTGGTGATACCGCCTTCAGTGCTCTCTTTTTGTGATATAGATCAAAATGCTTCATGTTCCCACTGACCAGAAGACCTGTCACAGAGATAATCAATACTTTCATATAGTACCCCCAGACACACTCTTTTATATATATTTAATTTGGCATCAAACAGTTTAAGAAAACAGGCCATTCAAATATTGCCTTTCAAAAATGATGTTTTAAAACTCCTAGAATACAGGAAATGTTTTCAACTACAAACCGTGTAGATTCCTTGACTTTTCAACTAAACCTATCAACTTCTGTTAAAAAATGTAATAAACTGTCCACTTTGACATTTCTGCAATACAAATATGGCCTCACCTCTACACGTTTTGCCATCTCCTGTATATGGTGGGATACAAGAACATATATGGGATCCATTTGTATTGAGACAAGTGGAATGCAGCTTGTCACAGTCTGACCCCAGAGCGCATTCATCGACATCTGAAACAAAGAGCAAACAGGATAATCACAAAATCACTTTCATATAGATGGGTTTGGGGTATTACAGGTTATTGGAAATAGGCAACAAACACAGTTAATACATGTAGCAATAATCAATTATTTGACATTACATATGTGTGTGGGGGTTGTCCCTCCCTCATCTAGAGTTCACCCAGCCAAACCTTTGAACCCCTCTCAGAGCATTGTGCTCTGATTTTTGTGCATTAACACATAGGTAATGAGTCGTAAAACTGGACTTATCAAATGTTATTAATGCGTAGTGGAACTGGCTATACTATCATCCCAGCGATTCACACCAATGTAAGAAACTGGGTTATTAGTTGAGTGGACTGCAAACATAATAAGTCCACAGTTCCCTTAATGGGAACCAACAATCCATTGCAGCACTTGACATTCTCAGGTTTGCAATATAGAGCAGTCCAAGGCCCACTCAGGGGAGGTGGTGTGGGCAAGTAATTACCATTCACAGACACGCACTAATAACACTCAATAAATGATTGTCAAATCAGTACTATTTCTTTAGAAAAGGGGAAAGAACATTTACTGTATTCTATTGTATTGTAATAGTATTTATATAGCGCTTACTACCCCTGACAAAGTGGTGAAGCACTTTTCGGCAAGTAGCACGCTACTCCGGAACCCAAGAGGAATTAGTGGTGGATTAGTATAGGGAAATATGAGTACAGTTTTATTATTATGAGTTAATTTGAGCAGAGGATATGTGATTTTGTTAGTTGGACTGACTAGAGTAGAGGAGGGATAGGTAGAGGGAAGAATCAATAAGTGTAAATCAGGAGTTTATAGTACTAGGATGAGGCTAAGGATGAGTAAAGGAGATATGGAGGAGGGAAGAGTCTGTGGAAAGAGTTAGATAGATCATAGTAGTAGGAGGGGTTTTGGATGAGTCTAAGGTGAGATAACTGAGGGAGAATTTAGTAGGGTTGTTTGGGAGATCATGGTAGTAAACTGAGGTTTGGATAAGCTAGATGTGGAAGACAAGGGTTATTTTGGAGATGAAAGTAGTAGAACGGGTTTGGGATGAGTCTGAGTGGGGATGGAGAATAGATTGATAGAGACATGACATATGGTGAAGGGTAGCCAAAGTAAAGCTTACAAGACAGTCTTTATTTATTCCTTATTCAGTTCTTCCTTTTTTTACTTTAATTTATTTATTTATAATTTGAACTTTATTTATAGATTTGATTTTATTTATTTTTATTAAATTTTTCTCTAGAACAGTAGGGCTAGAGTGATACATAAATAGATATGTAAATACATAATAAGGGAATATATGTTTACAGAATATAATAATGGGTATAATAATATGAGAACAATAGTATTGCATAAACACAGACATTCAAGATTTGTAATATTTTAAGTTAATAAGTGTACTTTTCTAACATTTATTTCTTTCCTCAATTTTTGAATACAGAAATGCTTATGATAATAAAACATTTGATCAGTGTGATATAAAACTAGAGCAGGGATTCATAAGTATCTAATATAACAACTTATCTAGGGGCTATGCAATGACCTATGAACATGTTAAGCATAGAATAACATATATATATATATATATATATATATATATATATATATATATATATATATATATATATATATATATATATGTGTGTGTATATATACACACATACATAAACCCATGCATAAACACACATATATGCATATATGCATATATATATTCATACATGTATATAAATATAAATATATATATATATATATATATATATATATATATACATTCATATACATATTCAATTGTGAGTAAATATACATTTGTTAAACAGGTTTAAAGAGTATGTCTGTAATTTATTGTTGTGACATAGTAGCAATACATATTTCCTAAAGAACTATACAGATCTAGAATATACACAATAAGATTACAAATATTTCTGAACACAGGCATATGCAGTCCATTGCTGTTTGAATATGGTGGTTATGAAGGAAAGAGACAACTCTTGAGTAGTCTTCTGAAGACAAAATAGTTATAAGTGGATCTAATATTTAGGGGTAATGAAGTCCATAGTATGGCTGCTTGAACGGAGAAGGAAGTACCACCTATAGTCTTTTTCTTATATGGTGGTGTTCTAAGGCGGGGTGCCAATCTTGAGAGGAGGTTTCTTTGTTGAATGTATTTGGTTATTTTGTTTCTGATAAAAAAGCGGTCCTGTTCCATGTAGAGCTTTGTGGGTAATACAAAGCAGCTTGAAGTAGGATCTTCTGGCAACGAGTAACCAGTGTAGTGCTCTGGTTATATAACTGGCTATATAACTCACACACTACTAAACACTATGAAATAATTTACAAATGAGTCTATTGGTTTTGTAAAGGTTCAAGAGCAACAAACCACAATTGTAAACCATTACTGTGTACTTAAATGTAGTCCACAAAATAATGCTCCAGCATGAATGTACTTATTAATACTGATAAATAGCATATACTGTGAGCAGAATTCATTGCACCATTATAGGGAACTAGTCAAGCATTAGTAAAACCTTTGTTTGTGTATTCTTTTCACATTCTTTTCCATAAAATGTCGATCTCGAAAAATCCCTTTGAGTACATAAAATTGTGATGACATTGCATTATAACCATACATTTAGGCCCTAGTGGATGCTCCAATACATGTACTGTTTTTAATCACCTTCAGGCCTTTAAGGCCATAATGACTGTAAACTACTCATAGCCCTAGAGAGTGCAGCACTCCAAGCTGTAGGACAGAAGCTCCAGCCTTGGGAGTGCTTGAAAATGCAAGGAAAACACAGGGATGATGAATGTTTTGGAGTCCCTCCAACTTAGGGTGGGGACTCCTGAAATCCATTGCGGGGAAAGGCTGTGCCTTCCTGATGCCGTTGGTGGTGACCCTATCCTCTGTAGGCCACCACATAGGGAGAAAGTACCAAAAAATGTGGTCAAAATGATAAGGCACCAAAGGGCATTATGGGCCGCTCCTCCAGGAGCAGTGAATAATATAGTATTGGCTCTCCCCCCAGGCCAGGAGAGCGTGATGCCTTTTCCCTTTTATTGTTTTTATGTATTTGTTGTGGCCTCGTGCCACGTCTACTTTTTTCCTTAGATTTGAAGGCCTCATTACCATGGGGGCAGCCTCAGGAGCCCACCCCGGGCTGCCCATAGGCATCTCCCTGTGCAGACCGCACTCCCACGTGCAGTCCTTTCCTACCTGCCCACTCCAGCGGAACAGGGCTTATGGTGTGTTGCCGCCACCTACTCCCCCCAGACATGGCACAGGGATTGGGATGGGACTGCCACAACTTGGGGGAGTGCATCAGCCCTCCACTTTTCTTCCTCATTGCCTCGGGGACCAGGGATGGGGTCCTGGGCCCACTTTCCCCACTTGCGGGGAAAGTGTGATGGCTCTTCCAGTGCTTCCTGTTCTTTTCTTGGGGGCAGGCTCCGGGCCCTGGCCCACCCTGGAGGCAAAACATTATTATGGCGGCAGAGCCCCACATGCTTTGTTGCAGAAGAAAGGAAAAGTTGGTCAAAGGTCCCCAAACTTTAAAATGCCATACATTGGGCACCAATTTGGATGATCCTAAGCTAGTTTTACTCCTGGTGGTGAGCTCTAGCCTCCAGGGGCAGTTGCATGAACCCTTCTAGACACCAGGGGAAGTTTCATGCACCCCTCTCACCTCCAAAACGATGCAGTCCTTAAAGGGCTGGTTCTCAGGGTTCCCTGTGCCATCTCTCCTCCTGATCTTGGCTTCAGGGCAAAGAAAGGTCCAGTGCTTTCCCCAACTGGTCCACAGAGAGTGTAAGGGGGCCAGCCTCACTGGTCCCTGGGGAGACCCACTGGTCCTGGAGGTCAACTGCGTAGAGCCCTTAGTCCTGAGTGGGGGTCAGGGAGTTCCTCCTTCCAGTTCTCCCTGGCAGTCCCAGGATCCAGCAGCGAAGTGTAAAAAAATCCACAGGCAAGAAAGAGTCTCCCGCTTGTGCAAGAGTATTAAAGGGGAGAGGAAGGCTCCAGAAGTCAGGCAGCCCTAGCCAATCCTAGGGTGCTGCATCAACTCTCCAATCCTGTCCCAACCCTCAAGGACAGCATGCTGGGACAGTATAAAATGGTTCCAACAAGGAGTCCCTGGTCACGTAAGCTCCTGGAGGCTCAGCTCTACTCATTGCTGACATCATTGCCAGGTACCTACACAACTAGAATTTCAAGGAGAGTCACCCTTCTGGCTTAGCGCCAGTTGTCTAGGCACTCTGTTCATTGGGCATAGGCAGGCCCATCCCTGGTGCAGTGTGACAGCTGAGTGATTGATGCAGATCATATACCCTACCCCTTTCCTTCCCAGGAGCTGGGAGAAGCACTGTTAATTGCTCTCTTTGTGTGGGGCGGCCTTTGTTCCTGCTGTTGGAGGGAAATGTAATTAACTGGTCACAGCTTGGTGGCAAAAGGCCTAGGCTCTGAACCTGAGCTGAGTCAGGGAAATATAAAAATTCTGGATGACCACAAGGTGTACAGAAATCATTTTGGAGGTTACAAAATTGATCTCCCCGCACAGGTTACACTCCAATTCAGGACGTCAGTGGTCTCTGCAGGCCAAAGGGGAGCATAACTGTTCTCTCCCTCTGTGTGAAATAGGGTGTCAATATAGACAAAACAGTAAATCACATTGACTTTCCCTATCAGTGTGCACTAACCTTGTAAGGGCTATCCCAGGTAAGGTGAATAAATACCCCTGTACAGTCCCCATTGCGCAATTACCAGGCTATTCACGCCAGTAGTCTCCCATTCGCTGCCAGCACTGGTGTTCACATGTGTGTGCACACCTGTGCATGTGTAACCGGCCAACTACCCCTTAACCTTGCTGAATTGCAGTGGCCTTATTCTAAAAGATGGACACTGGCGGTACACAAGAACAGTCCATTTGCCAGGCTATTACAGTGGGTGAGACACTGGTATTGAGACTGACCCACAGTAAAAAGTCAAAAACCAGGTGGTTAAAAAGCAAAAGATCCAGGCGTACTGAACTGGTAGAACCCAATTGCAACAGCGAGTTAAATGGTCTTCTTCTCTACATTTAAATAACTGACTCACTTCACTCTTGTCAAATTTTGCTATGTGCTGGGGGCACACCCATTATACAGAATTTAGTCTAAAGTGTTTTAACTGCACCCAAAGTTGGGTGCATTATTTTAAGTATGTAGCCTCACTCTGTGGAATCTGGACCATGGACCTAATAAGTATGCCCCGCAAAGAGAACATTCAGACTGTTCAAAGTAAATTTGCCGTGCATCATGCTATAGAAGGCAGAAATTTATTGTTTGGTAACATGCATCAAATTTAACCTGGCAAATCATAAATCTCCCTCCACGTAATTTAGTCTTATGCTAATCCATGACAGGCATATATTGTCAGAAACTATTTGGTATGGGCAAGCACAACTCTGATAAATGTTCCTGATGTGAAATATCTGCTCAAAATGGGAGCAATTATTCGTACTAATGTCTTCTAAGACATCTTTAAAACTCAGAGCCCAATTTTAAATGATGGTAAGAGGCCAGTTTCTCCACCAGAGTGACAGAGTAAATAACTCCATCACCCTGCCAGAGGTTTCGCCTGCCAGGCTTAGAAATGTCCACCAGCTCAACGCAGTTTTCTACCATTAGCAGGAACCACTATCATGGCAGTTCCTGTCAATGCATTATAAGTTTGACGGATGGCTCTGGTAATATGACGGAGCCATACAGCAAACTTACAATGTTTTCTTATTTTTAAAAAGAAAATCCCAAAGTGTGATTTTCTTTATTGAAAATAAATAAACACAATATCTCCCTTGCCATGGTAGTTTCCTCCCATGGCAAGTGAGGCACTGGGCACTTTTCAATGCTCCTTACCGCCAGGTTTTTCCTGGTGGTGACAGACATTGAAAATCAGTTGTATATTTGCCCATCTAAATCCGGCGACCCAAACCTCTGACGGGCCTTGCTCCCTTGGACCATCTGAAGGGTTTTACCACAGCAGATATGGAGTAGTCTTCACTGTGGTCTAACCTATGGTCCACCCAATTCTTAATAGGAGAGGTGGCCCATAATGTTGACAGGGAGGAAACTCCATCACAGTTGCAATGGAATTCCCTCTCTGACAATATTTAAATTAGACCCTCCATTAGTTCTAAATTGGAACAAAATTTCCAAGTTAGAAATTTACATCTGATCTAAATTTCACATCACATTTTCAAAAATCCACTATAGTTTGTAAATAGCATTTTGGGGTATTAGAGATCACATTTTACTAATACATTAGAGGCATAGAAGTTAGCATCTGGTGATTTATAAAAATTCATTTAAAAGCCTAACAGAAATGTAAAAATGTGCACATTTGAAATATGGCAGACATTGTGACCTCCATTTGTTTTCGACATTATGTTTTGCCATGAAAGATGTTGTACATTTATATATAAGTAAACTACTGACCTGAATTATTATTGAAAGTATTATTTTTAGAAATACAGTAGAGATGAAGAATATATTTAAAGTATTAAGCAAACCTGAATTAATCATACTTATTATGATTTAAATGAATTTATTAACATGAGCTACATGTGTGCAGAACAATAAATGCATGTTTCAACTATTCCAATGTAATACATAAATAATGATTGCAATTAAATAATTTGCTTTGCAGATTTAATTCAAATCGTAAGGTGCACAATAGAATTCATATGTATTAATTTCATCAATATGTATTTAGTCTTTCTTAGCTAAACTAGGCCTGAAGATTCATTTTGCAGCAGTAGAAGAAAAGTGCTAATTAATTTTGTTCCCTTTGACCTGAATGAATTCCTAGGCTGCTGATGTACTGGTGAATGTTCTATTGTATTAAAGACAGAGAACATGTTTTAACTAATAGCAAATGAAACAGTATTTGTTCTAGCTGTTGAACAAGCAGAAATCATTATTAAAATTCACATGAAAACTGTTGGAATTAGCCTGTGCACCCTGGAAAATATATGCAAAGTTTCAATTGATAAACTAGTGTTATATTTTGGTGGAACTGTATGAATTCATCAACAAGACCACACGCTCCCTGAGAATATCTGGAATAGTTACAAACGTGATGTCATCAATGGTTTTCCATTGGATATTGATTAATTTGCGCAAGATGAGCCCATATGGAGGACCAAGCAGAAATGGAGGACCAAGCAGAAACTTGTGGAAATTTGTAGTTAGGGAGAGACTTTTGAAAATGGGAAGTCTTCTTCCTTGAGTGTTTATACTGTCACCTTCTGTTCCTCTTCAAGTCTTCTACAATTCTAGCCTTTCATGTTATGAGTTTCTCTTTAGTCCTTTATGTCTCATTTATGTATGCTGCTCAGTACTAATATGCCCAATAAATTCTGAACTGCTGACCTGCCCTATGTGCAGCTCGTGTTCTGCACTGCCCCTGATGCTGCTGTCTACTGATGCTGAGAAGCTGTAAGCACTCTGGATCAACAAATCTTTCCTTTCTGCTGTCCCATAGGAGAGGTATATAATCCATAATGTGGTTTCTTGTTTTCTTTTCAGCTTGGATGATTACACCAGTGTATTTTTATAGTGGGTTACCCTAGTTAGCTTTCCAAATTATTTTTAGTTTTTCTTTTATTTTGCCCACATATGTTAGTCCGTCCCCACACATGCAAGTCTAAATTTATATTAGGGATAAGGATGGCCCACCCCTGAAAACTTGTAACTGTAATTAATTGAATTGTCATGATTCACTGATGCTGCCATCATCTACTTTGAATTCTGATTTTGATGTGAATATTATAGTTCTGTTAATTTGTTTTATCCTCTTGAAATGTTTAACAGTATTACTGTTTGATAGGCTTAAACTCTTTATGTGTTTTGGTCAGCCTATGGTTTTCATGTATGTTTATAACTTAGTTTTGCACACCATTTACATTACATTGGCTTTGTGGTTGTAATAAAGCATTGAAACTTGGTTCAGTTTGAAGCCTTATTTTTGTGGTCAAATTGGTCATGGTGTTTAACATTGTTTGTGTTTTTTATGTCATTGGTTTATGTTAAATAAATCTGATTACCACACTCCTCACTGAGACCAAAGATTCAGTCGACCGCTAGTGTAGGTGGAACACGTTGTGGCATCTCACCAGGGTGTGTGTGGTTTCTGAAACCTGACGCCGGAAGAAGAGCTCCGCATGCACTCCAGAAGGGGATTAAAACATGTGCTTTTTGTCAATTTAGTACATCAAAACTGTGGTGTAAAGCAGCATGCAAAATGGATGACAGGAAAAGGTCATCAACAATGAAGTGAAGTACTTTAATCTTTTGTTTCTGCTCGAAAGGAAGACTTTACATAACTTGAAGGGTAGAATTACAAGTAAAGAAGAGGGAGCCCTTACAGGCACTAACTAACTTCAGACCCACTCCATCTTAACTGTTACCAGCTCTCCTGGCAGCATACATTTCACCACATTTCAATTTTATATATGACCTTTCATAATTCTATGGCATTTGAAAAAGCACAAAGAAATCACAGAGGCAGTAAAGTCATAGGCCTAAATATAGTAAGATACTAAACATCATTATGAAAAATATTATTAGAAAGAATGCAGAAAACAGGGAACTTGTTCTTACATGAAAAAAAACATTGGTCACCAAGTAGACATTTAAAACAATCAAGGGAAGATTAACACAGTCCTGGAAAAAGATGATGTACACCAATCTACCTATTTCATGCCAAACAATTAATGGGCTATTGGCTATCAGCTGTTGCTGGAATTATGTATTTTCCGAAGAGTAACAAATTAGTATAGTTTATAAAAAAATAAACCCCATTATGAGCTAAATGAGAGGTGATCCTAAACTTGGGCCTTTTTGTCCTACCCATCATCCTAAGAACCAAGAGCATCTGCAAATTCATAATGCCACATGGAAAACCCAGATAAAGGGCTGACAAGGACATCTCCAACATGGAACATATTTTGGCAGACAAACAAGTTACTTAACGTTGGTAACTCTCTTTCTTGAAGAGATTCTAACTGTGGATTCCCCACCTTTTGAATATTCCCAGGGAATCAGACTAGATCTGGAAACTTTTAAGCCGTACCTCTGCATGCCAGTCGGTGGTGCTGTGATGTGGTGCACTGATGCCATTCTACTCTGAAAATAATATGCAGAGCCTATATAGTGTCACTCCTGCACACTGTATTAGTTGTTTCCAAAGCTGACCATGCCCCCAGGTGCAGAGCCTCATCAGCAAACTGGCTTTGACCAATGTGCCAATTTCTAAACTTGGGATCTTATTAATGTCTAGAGTGAAATTCACAGAACAGAAAGGATGGGAAGGTCAGTGAGTATGCAGTTATGCAGAGCCTTTACAAGAAAGATTGTTACTTAATACAAGTAACTTGTTCTTTTGATAGAAACTTCTAAGCGTGGCTTCCTCACCATTTGAATAGATAACAAAGCAGTAACTATTTGAGGGTGGGTCCCTGAGTGGACTCAAACCAAAGGTCCTGCAGGACCAAGAGGGTGAAATGCCCCTTTCGAGTAACCTGGCTACCCAAGCAGTAGTGTTTTGTAAATGTTTAGCGTGAAGCTCATGCCCAGGACAATGGCTCCGAGTGTCAACAAAGTAGTAGCAGCTTTAGCTCTGATGGAATGAGCTAACATCCCTTTCAGAGATTTTTTTTTAAATACATAGCATATCTCAATGCAAAACATGATCCAGAGGGAGTGCGTCCTTTTCTGCATGACACTGCATTTTTCACTCGGAGAACTCCATACAGATGTTTTGTACCAGGTGTTCTCTGGTATGATCAATGTAAAAATCTCAGTCCTCTTTTGTGGTTGACACATTGGATTCAGATTCTCTCCTCCTTAGAAATGTGAGGGTGAGTAAGGAAGGCCAGTAAGGTGTTATTTTGACGGACTTGGAATGGGGTCACAACTTTCGGCAAGAACGTGTCCATAGAACCAGTTTGTTCAGAGATAAAGGGGAGGTGTGGCAGGCTGACAGGTTGACTCAAAGAGCTTGAAGCTCATTTACACCCTATGCTGATGTTATGACAATGTGGAATACCAGTGTAGGATGAGCGGTAGCAACAAACAGCTGTGAATCGGCTCAAAGGGAGTACACATCAAATATGTGAGGACCAACTTAAGGTCCCACTATGGCATGACAAAGGAAGAGGGAGGAAACAGATGTTGGAGACCTTTCAAAAAACACATCACGACAGGTGATTTAAATAATGAGGGCTGCTCTAATAACCGTATAATGGTTGAAAGAGATGAAAGGTACCCTTTAACTTTGTCCAGAGCTGGGAAAGCGATAAAACTAACAACAAAATGCCAGATAATTTTGCCTGGAGGGGGTCTATCTGCCATGTGCCCCACCAAGTCACACATATGTCCCCACAACAGGTGTATACAGTCTTTGTCAAGGGACACCTGGCTGCAAAAATGACATCAACCACCTCTGGAAGATGGCTGAAGGTGGTAAGCTACCACCACTCAATCTCCAAGCATGAAGAGGGAAATTGCAAGGGTCCATTTACAGAACCTTTCTCTGTTTGCTGCAACAACAGATCCTTCCAAGGGCAGCCTGATTGAAGCTCTGTATACCATACTCTTTGTGACCAATCCAATTCAGTAGAAAGGCATACAGGAGTCCCATATTCCTCTTTAGGCAGAACGAGTCTCTAAGCAAAGACCAGGCCTCTGGTCTTCATCGAATACCAGAGGCCTCTCCCAGGTGGCCTCACCAACCCAAAAGTGATGCATCAGTTACTGTCATCAGCTATGAGTGGGGTAGGGAGAGGGGTCTGCTGCTGACCATGTTTCAGCCCAGTAACCAACTTTTGCAGTCTCCTCCAAAATTTGGAGATGGTTGGAGAGGCCCCCCTTGTTGTTGGGCCCACTGAGACTTCAGATCCCACAAAATCCACTTTTGCCACTTTGACCAGCAGGATGCAGGAGGCCATCAGTCCCAGCAGCAGCATCTGAGTCGACCTCCCTGATATCCAGGACAGAAGATAAAAAATTGGGATCATATTCTGAATGTCCTGTACTCTCCTTTGAAATATTAAGCAATGGTTTACCTATCGTTGTGTCTTCGAGATTTATCACGAGTGGGAAGTCACGTCCACTTTTAGAGCCCGTGTTTGCCTTTACTGCTTGACACAGGTGCATGAAATCTTGACTCCTGTCAAACTATTTAACGATTAAGAAGAGGACTAAATGGTAATTCTCAGATCAGAAAAAACCTTGGTGAAAAAATCAATAACAAACAGCTCTAAACGTGTGAATTCCATTTGATCAGAGGGTAACCTGTACTTTTCATTCCACTAATACCATGAATTTAATAAAATTCTGCAGATAAAATTACCATCAGGGGTGTAGCCTCAGGGTGGCGGGGTGCTTTGGGTGGTACACCACCCTTACAAATGTATTTTCTGATAAACAGTTGGTTACAGGTCCTTTCAGACAGGTATTGTGAGATGTCAGTCAGATTTCAGCAGGAATTTTTACATACACACTGACAAATACACAAACACTCACTCGCTGCTTTGAAAGTCCTCAAACGATTGGTTATTTTACAAAATACTGTTTTCACCATGCTTGTTGTACAATGTATGTACAGAATGATTGTCAGAAAATCTGAAGATCACCTCCCCCCCCAATCTTACTGACCAAGCTACGCCCGATGACCATGACATAAGTAATCTCTCATCTCACCAAGGCAGGAGGGGGAAATGCCATTCCAGCTTCCATTGTCAGTACAGAACATCCTGGAATCCCCCAGAAGGTAGTAACCAGTGTTGCACTGGTAAGTGACGGTGCTACCCGCAAAAAAGTCCTCGGCAGAGTAAAATCCGTTTTCCAAATCTGGGGGAACTCCGCAACTGATCCCTAAAGAGAGGAAGTGGAGAGACCTTAATTACCATATTCATAACACGACGGAACCTGCTGTTTCTCTGAAAATACAGTCAAATGTTTGAAATAGGAACAGGGTAAACATAATTTAGGAAGAGTGGACAAACAAATTGTTTGAAAATGCAAACCAGTGACTGCTATACCAAAACTTCAGTAATGTGTAAATTGATGAGAGTTCATTAAAAGGCTCCTGTCTGGGTCTCCAATCCCCATAACGCACGTTTCTATCAGATTTCTTTGACAATCACATATTTACACAGATTGTAAACTCAAATGTATAAATTGTGCACATGTTTAGAGAAATAAAACATGATACACAATACAGGGACATAGTGAATTGCTAGTAACTGGAAAATGTACAATTTCCTAACATTGTTAAGATAAATGAGATCTGAATAGTAGCCCTTTCCCAGAATAATAGAAGTGACTAAGGTAGATCTGGTGTCAGTCCTAAGGAAGACGGGTGGGGAGTTTGGCATTCCAAAAGTAATGACGTGGTAATTGACACAGCGAGTAGTGTGCACACCAATACAGCCATACGCGTGTGGGGTAAACCCTGGACAGGAATTTAGAAATCATTGCCTCATATTGCTGGTGCAAATGAAGTTGCCAAAGCAGTGACGTTTGGATATCTGAAAAAGAAAATGCACCTTTGTGCGAGATGCATGCACATGGGTGGTGCATTCTACAAATGTTCAATTATTTCATGCCTAAATGACTGTCAGGTGATCTGTACATCAGTTTAATTTTTGCGCAGCCACGGTCTAATTTTCTAAAAATAATATAGTTTCAAAAGTAAGAGAATGGTAAGTGATCTCTGTAGTGCAAACGCGTTTCCATTACTGTGGGCCAAGAACAGAACGGAGCCTCAAATTAATGGCTACTAGAGTAATCTCCATTTCGCAGAGTAAAACCTCAAGAAATAATTCTTATGAAAGTAGTGGAGAGCAGGAAATAAGCCAGGGTCGGAAGTAGGAGAACTATACATTTAAGGATGTAAGTGCTGATGTGCTTGTAAATTGTGTTAAATATTCAGGAAGGCACGAGGCCCTTCATTTTGAGTCAGAACACTATTTTAATTTTTGGAAAATTCTGCAGGTGTCAGTGTAATATCAAGGAGACAGAGCAAGCATTGACACTGTTTTGTTTTGAAGACACTGCCAAAGCCAATAGGACTGGCTTCTAACTGTAAATGTAAGGCAGGTCTATCTGCTTTCTAAACTACTTGATCATAACACAAACTCCCACACACTAATTGCTGTTTTTCTTACTCTGCACCTACCAAATGACACGGGATTTAAATTAATAGAAAAAACAAATGCACAGAAAACACTGAATGTGGAATCCATATGCCCTCGCAATTTTGAAAACTGCAAAAATTACATTTCTTAGGCTGGATGCGGTGGCTTCGAACGGTACTAGACCCTCGAGTCAGACCCAAGTCCTCGCTGCAGCAGGCTGCAGCATCTTAAGCCATTACTAAAGGTCTCTGCGTAAAATACTTGTCGTTGCAGTGGCAGGCCGCAGTATTTTCAGCTGGTCTTCAAGACGTATATAGCTGTTAAGCTTTCAATATGCTTATGTGTGACATTCGAGGTTTCCAGTGGCAATGCCTTTTGTGGCAATGCCTTTTGTGTGGCATTTTACATCACACAGAAGAAAACTGTCATTACTGTGTAGTGAGATAAATGTAACAATCAGCCCCTTTAGTGCAGCGTTACTGTCTGGACGTGGTAGTAAAATATCTGACACTCTTTAAGTGACTGTAACGAGGTTTGCCAGTAAACAGTTGTGACGTCAGAGCAGGACAGAAGTCACTTATCCTACTGTATGTATCGGTTAAGTGGAGAGGTTGGGAGTGGCCCTGGTTGCCTAGAACAACCTGGCCAGTATGTCCAGTGTGGCCCTGCAGGCTGGGAACATGAGTTACTTAGAAATGCTGCTGGGTGGCCTGCCTTTGTTTCCATTGCACATAGAGATAGAAGAGCTGTTGCACACAAAGTATAAAGTACAACACTGCTTTGGAATTATATTTATATTTAGGGATTGGCAGTATGTCATCTTGAGGATTTTGGAGGGGCCCGTGTAAGACGTATTTGGGGGCCCCTGTGAGGAACAAATTTGAATGTTATTTACCATTTCCTGCTAATTCGAACCTTTATGATTCCAAACAATTCTAAACTATCTGTTAAACTTTAACATAGTCACGGACAAACAGTTGAAATAGGCCTTTCCTGGGATCCCAAAAATAATTAGATTGACACTCTAGAGAGAGAGCTAAAGGTAGGCACAGACGGATAGACAGGATAGGATAGTATAGACAAAGGTAAAAAAAGGAAGAAAAGTCTCAACCAGAAGGCCCCCTGGAAGGCCGGGCCCTTAGCAATTGCCCACTTTGCCCATGCCTTAAAACGACTCTGTAGATTGGGTTTCTTACATGGATGTTGAAATGGTAAGCTGCGTTTCTCATATATCTCCTGTACTAAATTTGATCAGGGGCAACAGTCTATAGATTTCAATGAGTGTTGGTATGATTGTGATGACTAGGAATTGTAAGGTTAGAGCTCCAAGCCTGAATTAGAGTGGTTTGTGTGCCCACTGCACATAGTATTCATGACATTTAGGGTTGGCAGAAAACTCTGATGAGCTCTGTCAGAGAGCTCCTAAAAAATTGTACTCAGTATTAACAAATTAAGAAACATAAACTTTCTGGCATATAAAAAAGCACCCCTCAATTAATGCACTTCTATACCAAGCACTGACACAGGGACAAATCACTACTGCTCTACCCCCTCTGCCCAACTGAGTGGGATTCCTTCCTCACTCACATATGTTGCTAGGAGGCTGAGCCATAGGAGAAACTGCCTATCCGCGGGCAATAGCTGACATGTTTTTAAAATGTAAATTGGACAGCTGGCAGCGTCCATCTAGAAAGCCTTTGTTAGCATCTAGGAAAAGCATGAGATGCTGGGATATTGAATGCTTAATGAGAGAGACTGACACGCTTATTTAGTATCCAATATCCCTACAACTCCGACTCTTCCCTTTGGAGCACGAACCTTCTTCCCCACACGGGTGTTTCATGGCAGGAAACAAAAAGTAGGACAATTTATATTTTAGTGTTAACTAGAAAGCAACAATAATCATGATCATAATCAGAGTGTCTTGTGGGGCATTCTGTCCATAATGTGCATATTCATGTTCTTTACACTTCATAGTGGATGATGTTTACTTTCATAATTAGTCGTGTCAGTCACAAAAGATCTGTTAAGTATGAATTGAATACAGAGGCTATTGGAATGGCCACTGATCATATCACCATTACAAGACTAGTTGTCTCTGGTGATGTAATAGACACCCATTAGTTAGTACAAGTATTTAGGTTCTGTGCCCAAATACTGAATTCCTAGACCTGCTCCGTCCATGCCTGGTATGTTATAGCACATATGGGCTCTCACACTGATTTCGATAGCATCTCTGGTGATAGTGTGCAGACTTGCCACTTGCACGTTAGCATGGCAATCTCTGAATCATGCATCAGGATTCTGGGAAATGTATCCCAGAGGAATGTTGAGCCTCTAGCTGCAACATTTGACATTAAGGGCCTCATTAGGAGTTCAGCGGGTGATTTGCACCATCTGCCAAATTTTCGACAGGGAAGTTGCCGCCACACGGGCTACCTCCACTCCAGACCCATTTAGAGTTTCCCGCTGGGCTGGCGGGCGGAATCCAAAGTTTCTGTCCCGCAACCTAGTGGGAAACCGGTGGCAGCATTGTCTCTGGCTCTTATTTGAGCCGGAGACAATGCTGGTGCCGCAAGGTGCATCAGCACTTTCGCAATGTTCACTGTCTGCACAACAGAGAACATTGCGATGGTGCTGGGCAGGTAGACCCCCAAGAGCTACGGCAGTGCAGGGGCCCCCATTGGCCCCCTACACCTGTTCTCTGCCAGCCTTTTCATGACAGTAAAACCACCATGAAAAGGCTGGCAGAGAATGAGGTCACAATCAGCAGGCCGGCGCCGCATGCAGCACCGCTACGGCTGATTGTGATCTCTGCCACTGCCAGGCTGTTGGGATCATGGATCTCGGTGATGCTGGCAGTACCCTGGCAGACTAACCGACAGGGTCTTAATGTGGTGGTCGGACCGCCACGGCAGAGGCGGAACTGACCGTCACCTTAAGGCTGGCAGTCTTAAGACCGCCATCCTTGTAATGAGGGCCTTAATATTAGAGGTCATGAGAGCTAAAAACAAACTTACTCATGTAGAACTAAAAGAGAAGCCAGGCTCTCTGTCCCATTAAAAGTACCACACAACCGTTTCAGTGAGACAGCTCTGACCAATACTGCCCAGCAGGCTGTATCAGTGCTCTTTGCCCACTCTAATAAAGTTCCTTCCTTACATACATTGAATGCTAAAAACCCTTTTGGATGATGAATCTAAGTATTTGCTAATGTGATTCTCGAGGATTTAAAAAAGAGGGTCAAAGGCAAAAAATGAATTCCATGGTTCCGCAGCAGTTTCAGAAACAAATGCAGGCCACTAGACAACATTATAACCCTGAGCCTGCTAATACATAATACAAATTTGACAAAAACCCAAATGTCTGGCTTTAAAGACTAAACATTTGATTTCATCAACAGTGAACTATTTGGGCAAAGCTATTAAAGTGGGGTGTTCCAAGGAAAACGTTTAACGCAATCATAAATTGGTATTCCTCGAACTAAGTATAGGTTAAATTAGGACAAATGTGCAGTGTTGCAAAAAACATCCCAGCCTATAAAAGTTGTGTTCTCACTCCATTGCTCTTCAACTTCTATGTATCTGAAATCGAGGAAACCCTGACAAATCCAAGGGCTTGCCTATATAATCTAAACAGGCATCATACATTTACCATCCCATTTGCAGAAAGACGGTTCTTCTAAATTACACCAGAATCGGTTTGCAACACATGCTAAGGAAGCTATGTACCTACTGTGAGAACAACCAGTTGGAAATCAACTATGGGAAGGCAAATTATTTTTGATTCCGACAACTAAGAAACACATTTGTTGCCTGTAGCATGCCTCTTTTAAAAATCATCAAAGCTAAATACATAACAGCTATAACCTACAAGGTGGAAGGAAGCCTTTTTAGAAAAAAACGAATGCTTAAACACAGCGCAGAGCAAACTCTTTAGAGAGATTTTTAAACACCCACAATCATCACGTTGAGCGCAAAACCATTCGAAATTTTGACTAGTTCTAGTACATACTGGTTTGACATTTAAAAAAACATAGCAAAACACTTGCATAGGTATTTTGCATCGTTTCTCACGGCCTAATGTTGCAAGCCAATACACCATGGCACATAAAAATACCCACATTTTTAAACAAAATGAAAAGTCAGATGTCCATCAGATAAGGCTATCCCTAAAATGCCCTTTAAGAGTCTTTTAAAGAAATATATTTTGCCCTCCGGAGTGCAAGAGTTCTTGTGATCATGCTTTCTTGCCTCACGATAACTAAAGTAATCATTTATTCTACTTCAATGTGGGTTCCTTTCCCTAGGCCTTAAGAATAAGCGCCATATTTATGGCCAAGTCACGCAACGCAGCAAGTCATCTCCCTACACTGTGTGACAGCAAAAGGGCAGGAATGCATTGTTTTTTAAAGAATACAGTGAATTCATGCATTTGTCCCTGCACTGGTGTGTTTTGACTACCTAGTGCCA
The DNA here is from genome assembly GCF_031143425.1 of Pleurodeles waltl. Taxonomy (NCBI): domain Eukaryota; kingdom Metazoa; phylum Chordata; class Amphibia; order Caudata; family Salamandridae; genus Pleurodeles; species Pleurodeles waltl. The sequence continues at coordinate 468,416,241 of NC_090437.1, forward strand.
AAGCATGCACCCTTGCACCAGCAAGGGTGCCTGCATTGTAAGGATGATTGTTTTTGTGCCGGAAGGGGCACCTTCCGGCACAAAAACAATGCCCTCAGGCATGTTCCTCTTTCTATGAGTAAATAAAGATATTGCTACTCGTTATGCTTCACTTGGGAAGGCGTAGCATTTTGGCACATTCCCAGGTCTACCACTCTGGGTAAATCTGGGAATAAATCAAACTCGATAGGTGTTGCATCGGAACACCCATCGAATCCCTCTTTGGGACAGAGTAATGCAACACAGTGATTTGCCTTGCATTGCTTTGCTTCAGATTTATGAAGCCATTCAGGGACACACAAGGTGGCCTTATGTGGCTCTATGAATCACATTTTGGGGTTGCGTCGCAAATGCACCACATTGTGTGGTGCAAGAGCAACACAACTCCACTTTTGAATACGCCACTAAATTTCTACAACTATGCTTTGGTCGTTTTGATGCTGGGTAAATCAAACAGGACTGGAAACATGTAAGATTCCACCTTACCTGTATGTTTTGTAGCTACCACAGAGAAAGCCTGGTGCGCTTGGTTTGCTGCTGCCCAACATTTGCTTGGCAACTGGCAACGTTTCTACTTACAATCTTTAATACATTGGGACTGCAGGCAGTATTACATTGTTTTAAAACGACTGAAGTTTTTTTTAAATCACCAAATCGGTTAATTTTATAAATACAATCCAAATCAAGCTGGTGATCTTGTAATATGCTGCTATTGCACACTTATGTCACTTTCAACTCATTCATCATTGCACCTTAAGTGATAGTATTTTAAAATAGTTTTTTAGATTTCATGAAAATCTGTTGTTTTGCATTGAAATGGTTTTTATTAATCAGACAGTGACTTAATTTTCTTGAATGCTAAATTAGAGGGGCCGCGAAAGGAAGTTGGCCAGAGAACAAGGAAAAAGTGAGCGGGCATGTAATGACAGCCTGAAGACAGAAATGCAATGGAAGTGGGAAAGCAGACATGCACATAAAGCGGGGTTGAAAGAGACACGTAGCGAGAGAGGCGAGAGGGCAGGTACGTAATTGATAATGGGAGAATGAGGACAAGGAGCGTAAGGAGGCTGGGAGATCCTGCAGCGTGGGTGGAAGAACGCAGATGCTTCCTTGTATTTTGACTCTGCCAATGCTGCATTTCAAGAAGCATTGGCAAAGCCAAAGTATGAGAGAACCAATGTCAGACAGCAAGTAACACTAAGAGCAATGCGTGTAAAATATATATTTCCCATTAGCAAAATGATGTTGGATGATACCAATGGTGATGGACAACACTTCAAGGTTTGACTAAAACCAGTAGAACTACAGTAGCCAATGATTGAAAGGAGCTGTCCAAAAGCCTTTTGTTATACATGTATGAGCATGTGCATGATGTGACTTGTGTTGTGTGCGCTGCCTGATCATATGAGCTCTTGCCAGAGATGGAAAGCTGTCTGTAGGCAAGACCTCAAAAATGGATCATTTCCAATCAATCTAAATGCTGCCAACAATTTTGGAATACTGTGGACTTAGAAATGGAACGTTATATGGTGTATTTAATGCATCTTAAATTTCAATTGTTTTACTTATAATGTTTCATGTTATAACCATTCAGAATTTGGTCATTCTAGGCATAATATCAATAGTATCTGTCATAGTAGTCTCCTATTCAATTTGACGGATCCGTGAATATAAGCTTGTTTTTATAACTATGCCACAGTTACTCCTCCCTCGTTAGGGGCATTTATTGCACTTCCTACCCCTGTACCCCAGATGCTCCCTGTTATTTTCATTTTTTAATTCTTTCACTTTTCTAGTGGGTCTAGCAGTTCGCTACCAGCTCACTCTAAATTGCAAGTCTGTTTCCTTGGAACAGTAAATAAAACTATAGGCCATAATTTCACTGCATTATGATGTATGTGCAAGCATTCACGGTGAAGCATGCATACGTATATGTGCATGCGCGGTGACGTAAGTACACATATACATCATGAAGCTTGGCCTTTTTTTGCTATTGTTTTCAGCATCAGCATTGACCTTTTGTTTTCTGATGCTTAAACCAATTGCAAAGCAAAAAGACGTTTCTTATTGACCTTGTCACTGCGTGTTTAGGAAACAAAACATACTAATAGTATACATTTCAGCAAAAATGGCAATTCAGTAGAGTTCTCTGAATCCTGTCTCATGAACATTATTGATTCAAATGCAGCGATGAAAGCCTGCAAGGGACATCAGAATTTCTTCACAGTAGTTCCAAAATGCCAACATTAAAGTCTCAATCCCTTAAATGGACAGGGGATACAATAAAAATTACCATGATGTGTATCTTCCTCATAGTCCGCTTCCACTTTGCAAATAGATGTTACACCCATCAATGTTTTGCACAAAATGCCACGAGCAATGGAGGCGTGGGGCAGAGCACAGTTTACCCTGGACAATGTTTTCCATGGCCTGCAATCACTCTTTGCCTCCAAGCACAGTGTTCCACCTAATTATTGAATCAAAAATGTAACTGCTTTTCCAAAATATTGTGTATCCAGAATGTCATGGGACTTTATATCAAAGGTAACAATATGATTTTTATTTATAATGTTTGTAACATTGTTTAGTTAAATATCTTTAAGTCTATTTTTGCCAAATTTTGTTGTAATGAATGTTCATTTTTGTTAATATTTATATACATATACAGATAGTTTAGATTTTTGTACTGATAAAATGTTATAAGTTATTAAGTTTAAAATATTTTAATGATAAAATAAATGTATTTGATATGAATAGTTTGGGTTTTTTCAATGATATGTACATATTCTTAAGGTATTGGGGGTTTGCAGGGCAATATAAAAGGAAATGTTTTAAAATACATATTTAAACATATATGTTAAAATATGTATTACTCTATTAATTGAAAATTGGGTAGTTTAGTTAGTTATTACATCTATTAATTTAATATACTGTACAAGGAAATGGTTCAATGGGTTGTAAAGGGAATAAGGTGGGAGGTAGGTTATATTATTAAACTCTTCATTACATTTTAAGTTAATTGTTTTAATTAATATTAAATTATATTTATTGATTATTTTGATATCATAGCCTCTAAAATGGATGGGTATTGGAGTTTTGAAGGGGGAAATGATTGGAAGTTATGTGACATAAAGAAACAAAATTATATACTTCTAATATTCTAATTGTTTAAATGAGCCTTCAAAATATAACGTAATTAACTGAATTACTTTTTTATTTAAAAAAAGGTTGTTGGGTTTTAAGGGAAATGCAATGGTCTCAAAAATAAAATTACACATTATTAAAATATGTTTAACATAAAGAATGTGAAAATAAATTACATTAAACTTATATTTAATAATACATTCAATACGTACATAAAAATAAAATTCAATAATTAAGCAAATGAAAATAATAACTGTGTAATATTTGCAAAATAGAGAAAATAAGGAATAATGAAGAATATAAACAAAAATGCTTATATACAGACATAGATTATTTTTTTAATATTGTTTACATTTTGTAAAAAAAGAAAAATTATTTTAGTATTCAAAAGAAATGTTGAAATAATAATTGTGGGCTAGGATTTAGAAAAGTAGATCAAAACATAGCAGAGTTGAACACTTTCAGCAAAAGGTGTGGGGTTGGAGTGGGAATAATAAAACAAATCTCCCGCAAACCAGAGATAGAATAGAAAATCCAAACACGCACAGAATTCAACACTTTCCTCAAAGGGTGTGGGGCTGGGATTATAATATTAAATCTGATCTGCCAAAATTAGATCACTCTCCCCAACAAGTGTGGTGTTAGAGCTGGAATAGTAAATGTGCAGACCGAAAATCAAACACTTATCCAAAGGGTGTATATTTGGAGGTAAAATATTAAACCAGAGCTTCTAAAAATGAAATAATATCCCCAATTGGTGTAGGTCTGGAGTTAATAGTAAATCTGAGCTTTCTAAATTGAAATAGCAAATCTGAAGTTCCCAAAATGAAACACTTTTCCCAGTGGGCATGGAGTTGGAGCTAGAATGGCAGATCCAAACTTCTCCATATTAAACACTGTCTCCAATTACTACGGTAATATGTAGGAGGCTGGTCCTCTATGTAGTGTGCAAAGCTTGGCACACAGTGCAGGGGGTTCAGGAAACCACACGTTGGTTCACAGAGGTAAAACTAGATCACCTGATGCTCTAATTTTTAAGGTAGCTTGGTTGAGCAGTTAGGCCAACCTTGGAGGAATGCAAAGCATCTGTTTTACTCACAGTATCAATCATGCAACTCACACATTCTAAGAATAACTCGAGACCATTGAATAAAAATACTTCAGATTTATATATACATTTTTAAGACTATGATTATCAAAATTGGTTAAGTACTTTCTGAGATATGGATTTTTGAAGTTTAAGAAAAATAGTCTTTTTGTGCATAATTACGCAGCATAGGAATAAATGGAAAGCCGTCTTTAAAAATACATATAAAATCATACAGTTGCTTTACAAAGTCCTTCTTTTGCAGGTTGGTCGAGGTCATTGGTGGGCACACTGTGCCAGCTGGAGAGAATCAGGCAGCTCCTGGTTCCCGCTGGAGTGACGGAGAAAAGGTCTCTCGAGCTGGTGCAGGGCCACTGTGGGTGAGCGCTTGAAAACGGTCTGTGAAGGTATGTTTAGAGGTGGTTACTTGGGGTCTATTTGGAGTGTTGATGTCGCAAGGGGTGAGGTACTCTAAGGGAACAGCAGATTCTTAGTTGAAGGGCACAGGGCGGCGGGGTGCAGAGTGAATCATTGAGCCAGGAGCTGTGCGCAAAGATGCACTTTGGATCTGGAGGTAAATTGCTTCATGGGTCATTTGCAGGGGACAGGAGCACTCTGGTGGGAGGTTCAGGCTGCTGCAGAAGTCCCTTGACTGAGGCTTCCTCCTGGTCATTTTTCAGCCCTAGGTGGCCTGGTTTTTCTGGTGTCCGACGTCAGTTGACCAATACCCAGGGTATTTGGTACAGTTCAGGGGTAGCTGCTCTGAGCAGGCATTAAAAATGCTGCAAAAATGACGCAAAGAAATCTGTTAGATTACCTTGCGCTATTTTTTCAGTGCCCCCTAACAGAGGAATGCCACCTTGCATACATTATGCCTGGCACAGGCATAATGTGGCGCAAGGGGTTACAAAGTGGGACAATGCATGCATTGCACCACTTTGTAAATGTGGCGTGGTGTTTTTGCCATAATATCACCACATTAGCATCAAAAAAGTGACACTAATGTGGCGATAATATGGTTCAGGGGGCTGTTCAACCTTCCCCTAAATTCTTTCCCCAGAGAGGTTGTTTTGGTGTAAGAATATTTAATTTAATCACCTCGACCAGAAATAGTTTTTGGAGTAAGTGTAAAATTTTAGTTCTAATAATAAATTGTTAAACAAAGTATATATTTATATCACCTTAGGAAGTGAGGCAAATTACTTAAAATAATGTTCATGTTTATGTTACCTTTTAAAAAGCACAGCTAGTTGAAAATAACCAGTATATTTTTAACATTTTTAAATAACCAGTATATTTAAAAAGAATTTAAACTGATAAACAATTTCAAACTATTATTAAACATTAAATAATAATGTAAGTATATTTTTCACCCGTTTTATTTAAAAAGTTTTATTATGGTTCAATTTCATTAATTTAAAAACATTGTAAATGTTCTTTGATGTTTCATTAGTATTATCTGCATATTTTTGGACTATTAAGGAATACATGGTCTGATTTAGTGCCTAATTAGGAGTTCAGCATTCAAGCCAGCAGAACTACAATACGGTGGTGGAAAGGGAGCCGCCAAGCCGGCGGCCTACCCACAGCCGTATTACGATGTTTCCGCCAGACCGACTGGCAGAAACAGTGTGACAGCATTGGCCTTGGCTCTCAGAGAGAGCCAAGGCCAATGCTGCAGCACACAGCACACAGCACACTCGAAATGCGCAGTCTGCCATGGCAGATGTGGTTGTGCTCAGTGCAGGCCCCCCTGTGGTCCCCAACTCTGCCATTCCACCAGCCTTTTCATGGTGGGGACCCTGCTATGTAAGGGCTGCCAAAAAGGAAAGTTGTGATCAGCACAGTGGTGCCAAACTCAGCATTGCCTTTGCTGACCATGACTTTCATGGCAACCAACCTGTTAGTATCTCTGATCCTGATTGTGGCTGCGGTGTTGTGGTGGTCTGACTACCAGCAACATAATCTGATGGTTGGACCACCAGGGTTGCGGCGGTTGGACCACCTATGGACCACTGTACTTCTAATCAGACCTTTTAGTGTTTAGCAGATGATGGCAGACTATCAAAAACTGTCTGTTTAGCAGTTCATGGACATAGAGGTCCATCCATCATACTTAGAATATTATGGTTTGTCGACCCTACGCTGCCTTCACTGCATTTTCCTTACTCTGTTGATGGCTGTATGCCCTAAGCATGACGGACAAAGAGACGTGATGTCACTACTCTGTCCTGCCTATTTAGAGAATACTTTCCACCGACTGAAACATGGTTGTTCATCTGCCACACCCGTATTGGAGAAAAAAGATCGTAAGTAACTAAACTCTGTCCACAATCACAAAACCTACTCTATCACTATGTCCCGGCTACTCCACATCATGGTAGTCTATCTGACAGTGGTGGATGAGTAACAACTCAATGCACCACAAAATAGAAGGACATCACTACTTTTTAAACTATTTTAAATGACCTATGGTACATACCAATGGCACTAAACTTAATGTATGCACACAAAAACAAAATCTAACAACAATTTACCATGTCTCCATTTGTGGTCCAAGTCTTGCACTAAATATTAATATTAAATACTCACCTGATAGGTTTTTCTAACCCTATACCTCAAGTCAGTAAGTGAATTCACATGTTTTAAGCATATTGTTAACACTCTATACATAACCATATCCTTGATACCACCTTACCCACTTACCTGGCACACTACCATCATATGATTTAACCATGTACTCCAAGAAGAGATTTCCACAATGCAATCACTGTCATGTTAATTCTCTAAATCTGGCACATAGGGGGTGATTCTAACATTGGCGGGCGGCGGAGGCCGCCCGCCAATGTTCCCCCGACAAAATACCGCTCCGCGGTCACAAGACCGCTGAGGGTATTTTGAGATTTGCCCTGGGCTGGCGGGCGGCCGCCAAAAGGCCGCCCGCCAGCCCAGGGCAAATCTACCTTCCCACGAGGACGCCGGCTCTGAATGGAGCCGGCGTAGTGGGAAGGTGCGACGGGTGCAGATTCACCCGTCGCGTATTTCAGTGTCTGCTTTGCAGACACTGAAATACTTTGCGGGGCCCTCTTACGGGGGCCCCTGCAGTGCCCATGCCATTGGCATGGGCACTGCAGGGGCCCCCAGGGGCCCCGCGGCACCTCCTACCGCCATCCTGTTCCTGGCGGGAGACCCGCCAGGAACAGGATGGCGGTAGGGGGTGTCAGAATCCCCATGGCGGCGGAGCGCGCTCCGCCGCCATGGAGGATTCCCCCGAGCAGCGGAAAGTCGGCGGGAGACCGCCGACTTTCCGTTTCTGACCGCGGCTGAACCGCCGCGGTCAGAATGCTCGAGGGAGCACCGCCAGCCTGTTGGCGGTGCTCCCGTGGTCGGTGACCCTGGCGGTCACCGGCCGCCAGGGTCAGAATGACCCCCATAATGTCAAGAGCAGGACACACACTCACATGCCACACATAATACTCACAGACGTAACCTAGGTGTAGGCGTTCATAATTTATGGCATGGACTATATACGAATTTGAATTTCTGATTATATTCCTACATTTAATCAAAATAATAAAGTTGAATGTAGTCACATACACTCCCACCCTGCATACCACAAACATTAAGCCCTCAGAACAACATTCCTACTTAACACACATGGGAAAGGAAATAAACTACAACTACCACAATGCAACAAACAGGAAGTCACAAGAACTGGAAGTGAAAGCTAATGTTTAACATAAATAACATATTGGAATATTCCGTCACATAATGCAAACATTATAACATTTAAAAAAAAGCAATATACCTACAAGTAAACAACAGACACAAAGGTTTCAATTATAAATGTTTATAGACATAAAATAAAAAGAGACAAAATATGTTATTCTTCTGGATTACTTAGCCTCTTTCAACAAAAAATTAATTGAAATCAAATTCTGGGGTTGGGGAAGACAAAACTAGTATCCTATCACAGTCTGAGTTAGGGGCCTTCATCTTGACTCTACATCATAATAGTAGTCCTCACCTCATGGAGCTCTCCATTCTCCTACAGCAGATCGATGGTCGCAGGACTTTCTTTTCGAAGGAACAGGGCCAGGGGTTTCTGGGGTGGAATGTCTACTTCTGTGGTGATGTTTTTGCATACTGGAGTGCTTCAGAGTGTGCAGTAATTTAGGGATAGTTGTAATAGTAGAGGGTAGTTGAGGAGTTGGGTCCTCCAGAGAAAGTATTGGGGGATCTGGAACGTGATCAGGGCTTTGAAAGGGTCAGTGGTTGGAACGGGGAAAGTAAGTGTGTCTTATGCAGTGGTGTCAGCACAGAAACTTGAAGAGACACTGAAAACCATTAAATTGTACCATCATGCACTTGGGGTTCCGTTATACTTGTTATTGTTGTCAATTACTGTTTGCACCTGCTATATGCTCGACCTCATAACTGTTGTAGGTAACATGTGATTTTCCCAGGTTCCTACACGGGACATGTGCTTTTCTGGAACACTCTTGATTTCCTGTCTAAATAACCTTTGGAACCTGCATCCTGGCTTGGTCTTGTACCCATTCTGCACTCACCTCCTGAGTTGTCCCAACGCTTCACATGCAACGTCCCGGCACTCATCTCCTTTTCACCCGGATCTTCAGCGATCCAGTCCTGTTCAAGTTTTGTCCCTGTAATCAACTTCCAAGTAATCTAGGTGTAGATCCCTGGATCCTGCATTTTCCTGAGACAGAGTGGAGGTCCAGCATTGGCTCCAATGTTGTCTCCATGTTTGGAACCAGGTGACCGCATGAAAAATTGTAAATTTCAAGCCAGGTAAAAATAAACTCATGACAGCAAGCCCTCGGGAAAGAAGGTTCACTCTGCAACAATGCCCGAGCAATGCACAGTCTCACCACTGTAACTGCATAGAAGTAAAGCGAAGCCAGATTACGTGCAATGGAACTCAAATGGCAGAACATAATAAACTTGGGATCGTAGTCCACTCTCCATTGTAATAAATTGTTAAGCTTATAAAATGCTGAAGCCCAAAAAGAGAAGAAGGAGGGGCAAGTGGCAAAAATATGGGTAGCCTCTATCCCTGAAGATTAACACCAGAAACAATCTGAAGTTGGCTGAAGGCCTATTTTAAACAGTCTACAGGGAGTATTGCATGTATTGTATAAAGGCTTTACAAAATAGACTTTGAATCGAGGCACGTTAAGTATGCCTTGAGCCAGCTGGACACTAACGCAAATATCCCCTTCAGTCACTGTCAAGCCTAAATTCTTAGTCCACTTATGTACTAACTGTTGAAAATGTAATGTATTGGCACCTCATGAGACAAAAGTGTTACACAAAATACTAATGGACCGAAGATTAGGTAGGTGATAAAACTGCTCCAAAAAAAGGATTGGGGCGCATAGAAATATCCTCAGCCGGAAAGTGGGAGACAGAATCCCTGAGTTGGAGATATCTAAAAAAAAAGCCCTGGTGGTGTGCCCCATGAAAGTGCAAAAAATGCCATTAGAAAATAGTTGGGCAAGTTGTTTAATATCAATCTGATGCCAAAATTGTGAATAGTCCTCATACAGAAACAATGGTAAATTGGGGTTACGCTCAAGGGAAATATACTGAATGAAAGCGAAAATACTACAGTATGTCTTAATTGAGGAACAAGCCTTGTGATAAACAGCCAGCATTTTAAACATGGTGCATCTAAAGTAGACTGCATCAAGAAGGACCTGCACAGTTGGTGAAGTGTAACTGAAAACCAGGTACTCTAGAAATAGAAAGGATAGCTGACATTTGGCTCTACCCAAAACTGTCAGAAGTAAAACCCAAATGAAGAAAGAAAACACAGCCACAATGAGGGAATGGTCAAATGGCGCATATCATGAGAAAGCTGCAAATACAGTATGGCACAACAGAGTTTTTTATATCCCCATATGAATCTCTGCCAGTTAGACTCAACCATTATAAAACAAATGCTTGGGAAGATATGAATATATAGACCAGAAGAGGTGCAAAAACTGGGGCAAAACAACCAGGTTGATATAATTTCAGCAGCCAATCAAGCCCAGATAAAGTTTATACCATTTTCGAAAGTGTGCATTGGATCCATGATAGAGCCACATGGAGTTAGGCTCAACCAAATTCTGCGAACGGACCCCTAAATAAGTAGCTACCTTCACATTGCAGGAATGTACAGGGCCTCCAACAGAGTTAGTTATAATTTGGATTTTGCCAATATTCAATTTATGTGGTGAGACTGTACCAAAATCAACAGGTACTGACTCAACGGCAATGAGTGCTTGAGCAGGGGATGACAAAAGGATTGCAATGTTATCAAGCCAATTTAAACACAGCAGAGGTATAGCATCCAGAAGCTTAATTCTCTGGATAAAAGGTTCTACGTATAGTGAAAATAGTAACAAGGACAAACAGAGGCCCTATGAAGAGTTTTGATCGCACTTATACATTTCAGTTCAAGCACCATATTTTGCCAAAACAACCCAGAGAAAGCCCCATGACACCCTGTCAAATGTCTTTTAGGCATCAGGCTTAATCAGTTCCACAGGCTTTCCCTGTGTATCTGCAACATCAAACAGAAATGGCCATATTAACGTGAACCAAAGTCTCTCATCCTGAAATAAATCCATGCTTCCTGTCATCAAATAGCACAGTAATGACCTAGGATAGGCAAATGGCCAAGACACAAGTGGAGGTTTTCGTATCTGTATTCATTAAAGAGATCAGACAATATGACCCGCAATTGAGAGGGTCTTTTCCCTTCTTAAAAATATCAAAATATATACCTGCTGCCAAAATGCAGGTACAGATTGCAAGAAACCTGGTAAATTAACCAGCTCTTTCTATCTAGACACAAGAATATCTGCAAAAGTTTTATAAGATTCCAGAACAATGGAAACTGATCTGATGCTTTTTCTGAGGCTAATGGGGTTAATGCTTTACAAATTTCAGTCTGAGTTATAGGGGCCTCTAGATATTGCATTGAGTAGGCGATAGACAGGGTAAACTTATCGCCTTCAGAAACTCCATAATAGCTGCTAATGAGGAAGGACTTGCTTTGTGGTAGAGTGCGACATAGAATTGCCCAAACGAAAGATAAGATGGCAGCAGGGCCACACAGCACCTGGCCTGGCAAATCCCAAATGCTAACAATTGTGTTCTTAGATTGTCTATCTCTAATCTGAAAAAGAGACAAGCCAACCTATTTATTTGCTTTTCTCAAAGCAAAGAGCCTGCTATGTATGCCATTTGTGATAAGCTCTATCCCACACCTCCTTCTGTAATCCCATGTGAGTAATAGTTAATTGCTCCAGTAGTTTTCGGCTTCATGAGAAAGGCCTTCAACCAGTTCTTTAGAATATTCTATTTCCAGGGATAAAATATCTGCACAGACCTGTGCTGCCATATCTATTTTCATTTTATCACATTGTCTAGTGTAGCTAAGGGTCTGGCCAAGGATTACAACTTTCATTGCGCCTCAAACTATTAGGAGAGAGGCCAAATTTTGTTTATCTTAAAAATAATCCTCCAAACAGGTCATCATATGATTCAGATATCGCTTCTCCAGCAGCAATTTACAGTCAAAAGACCACATGGAAGGAGAAGCAATATCTGCACTAAAGCACAGTGAAATGAATACAGAAAGAGCATTATGGTGCAAAATAATATACAGGTTCAACTTAATTGAAAGAAAAGGCACAACAGTATTACTAGCAAGGATCATATCAATCTGAGAGAGGACCATATGCGGTGCTGATTATAATATTAAACCTGGTGTCGCCCACTACATGCATGCCATACATCAGTAAGGGCATGAGAATGAATAACCTCCCTCAGCACCGCTCAGGCTTTTTTCATGTGTGCCTCGACCACTAAAGCAGAAGTGGTGTCAGTTTGCGGAACTAATAGTCAATGAAGGTCACTGCAAGCATACTGTAACCCTGAATATTCAGATTTTTAATCTTTGAGACAGATAAGTGGGTCTCTTGAAGGCAAAGCAGGTGAAGTTTAAGTAACAAACGTTCATTCTCAACATATCAACACGTTGGGGCTGCTCTGAAGCCATTACATTTCCAGCTAAATAAATGTTAATCCTGACTATCACTACCCCTATTATAGGCCATTGTTAAGAATTATAGGCACCATTTTCTGCATGTCACAGCACAAGTCACTCCTACTTGATACCTTCCCATTTTTCTTTTGGCTGCTCCCCCATCCACCACCAACAACAAAAAGCACAGCCAAGCCATCACCATCATTTCCTGAACAATACAGCCCCCAAATCTGCCTCCATCCAACCAACTCACACCCACCCAATCCCTTGCCTATCCTGGGTTTCTGAAGGAAACCAGGATTTTCAATGCAACCCCCCACCAGTCCCAAATCAGTATGAAAGCTTTGGCTGACCATTAATCAGTACCCACCCACAAAAGATCATCGCCCCATACCCACCCACATGAAAGACCAAATATTAAGATCCCAAAAACAAGCACCTGAAGAGCTAGGCAGTACACCTATCCATAGATCAACAAATGTTTACATATTATGACCGCAAAGAAATGCTATTCCAGCCGGGAGTAAATCAAACTACATCAGTCATCAAGTTATTTCCAAAAATCCAAAAGAACCTAACCCTTAATCGGATCTTGGCAAAAATAAGTTTGACCCTGATGAAGTATTCTCAAATTAGGTGGCTCAATGAGGGAAACATTAGCACCAAGTTTAATGTATTGTGACAAAAATCGGACCTCATGATAAATTCCCCCCTGCAGGATTTCACTGAACTCTAAGGTCGAGCAAGCTGATGCAGCAGCTGATGGAAAATGAAATTACCTACATAAATCAAAATTGCACGTGGGTACTATGAGGCTATACCTTTAGGCTTCTTGAAAGGAAAGTGATGTGTTTGCTGAACTTGACAGTCAATGTTCCAGTCTTTCAATTGGGGAATTGACCAACTGAACAGTGCACCGTCAGGCATCATCGCACTCCTACCCCTCAGGAATACCCAGTACCTGAAGGTTATGTTGGTGTATATGACTTTCCATCTCTTCCTACTTATGCAAGATGCTACTGAATTATGTTTCATGGGCATCCACCTGAGCCTGTGTATGATCTATCGATTCCTGCAATTGCAAGAACCAATTCTCCATATCATTTAATCTCCTATGAAGAGTGTCCATATTTCTATTAGACCTCTTGCGTAGTGATGACTGTATCTTGGAGTGTACCGCCTTCAAAGACAATGAGTCCTCACGGTAGTCCCCCCTATTTACTTGAAGAAGATCATAGATAGCTGATAATGAGGGGTAAAGGGAGGGGTGCGTTCTGCAAGTAAGGCTTTCCTATGCTCCAAAGGGCTTTGGTTAACAAAAGTAGAGAGGCCAGGAGAAGAAGAAGAACGAAGAGCTTCTAATACAACACTACCCGTCTCAACTGCTTCTCCTCCCTTTCCAGGTACTGCGTTATCCATATTTTCAGCCCCAGCATTCACCAGTGCCAGCTCTAGACCCTTTGGGTCCCAAGAGAAGTCCTCCTCATCCCAGGCCTCAATCGCAGTCTCATAATGGTACTGTTATGCCATTAATTGTGCTTGACCACTGACTTTGTGTTTCACCACTGCGCATATTAGTTGTTCAATGTTCACCAGTAGCACATTACATTTGGTATTTAGGTTAGCTGCCTTTTGGCTTTAACGTGGCATTAGACATTACATTTTGTATTCAGTTTAGCTGCCTATGGGCTTTATCGTGGAGTTCAACATTGAAGTTGAGACATTGCAGATGAGTTGTGTTTTTCCACATGGTAGACCAAGCTGTGTTTTTCGTATTTTGAATTCTCACCGAGCCCTAGCATGATAAGAGAGCGTATATTTTGTGTTTTTACCTCTGCTCAACCCTAGGAACGAGCGAGCTTTGGAGACTTGGCCACTGTAGGAGGGTGGCCTGGCTTGTAGTGGGTACCAAGAGGTACTTACACTCTGTACCAGGTCCAGTTATCCCTTATTAGTGTAGAAGAAGTGTTTCTAGCAGCTTAGGCTGAACTAGGAGACATGCAAAGCTCCTACTATAACACTGGTGTCATATGCACAATATCATATGAAAACACAATACACAGATATACTAAAAATAAAGGTACTTTATTTTTATGACAATATGCCCAAAGTATCTCAGTGAGTACCCTCAGTATGAGAATGCCAAATATACACAAGATATATGTACACAATACCAAAAACATGCAGTAATAGCAAAAGGAAGTAATGCAAGCAATGTAAAGTTACAGTAGATTGCAATAGGAGCACATAGGTATAGGGGCAACACAAACCATATACTCCAAAAGTGGAATGCGAACCACGAATGGACCCCAAACCTATGTGAGCTTGTAGAGGGTCGCTGGGACTGTAAGAAAACAGTGAGGGTTAGAAAAATAGCCCACCCCAAGACCCTGAAAAGTAGGTTTAAAGTGCACCTATATTCCCCAGAGAGCACAGAAGTTGTGATAGGGGAATTCTGCAAGGAAGACCAACACCAGCAATACAACCAAAGTGGATTTCCAGACGAGAGTACCTGTGGAACAAGGGGACAAAGTCCAAGAGTCGCAACAAAGTCGAGATTGGGCAGATGCCCAGGAAATGCCAGCTGAGGGTGCAAAGAAGCTGCCACCGGATGGTAGAAGCTGTGGATTCTGCAAGAACGAAGAGGACTAGGAACTTCCCCTTTGGAGGATGGATGTCCCACGTCGTGAAGAAGCTTGCAGAGGTGTTCCCACGCAGAAAGACCACAAACAAGCCTTGCTAGCTGCAAGGGTCGCGGTTAGGGTTTTTGGATGCTGCTGTGGCCCAGGAGGGACCAGGATGTCGCCACTTGGATGAGGAGACAGAGGGGGCGCCCAGCAAGTCAGGGAGCCCTCACAGAAGCAGGCAGCGTCTGCAGAAGTGCCGGAACAGGCACTACGAAGAGGAGTGAACCGGAGCTCACCCGAAGACACAAAAGGGAGTCCTACGACGCCAGAGGACAACTCAGGAGGTTGTGCACTGCAGGTTAGAGTGTCGGGGACCCAGGCTTGGCTGTGCACAAAGGAAATCCTGGAAGAGTGCACAGGAGCCGGAGCAGCTACAAATCATGCGGTACCCAGCAATGCAGTCTAGCGTGGGGAGGCAAGGACTTACCTCCACCAAACTTGGACTGAAAAGTCACTGGACTGTGGGAGTCACTTGGACAGAGTTGCTGAGTTCCAGGGACCACGTTCGCCGTGCTGAGAGGGGACCCAGAGGACCGGTGATGCAGTCTTTTGTTGCCTGCGGTTGCAGGGGGAAGATTCCGTCGACCCACGGGAGAGTTCTTCAGAGCTCCTAGTGCAGAGAGGAGGCAGACTACCCCCACAGCATGCACCACCAGGAAAACAGTCGAGAAGGCGGCAGGATCAGCGATACAAGGTTGCAGTAGTCGTCTTTGCTACTTTGTTGCGGTTTTGCAGGCGTCCTGAGCAGTCAGCGGTCGATCCTTTGGCAGAAGATAAAGAGAGAGATGCAGAGGAACTCTGATGAGCTCTTGCATTCGTTATCTAAAGAATTCCCCAAAGCAGAGACCCTAAATAGCCAGAAAAGGAGGTTAGGCTACCTAGGAAGGAGGATAGGCTAGCAACACAGGTAAGAGCCTATCAGAAGGAGTCTCTGACGTCACCTGCTGGCACTGGCCACTCAGAGCAGTCAGTGTGCCAGCAGCACCTCTGTTTCCAAGATGGCAGAGGTCTGGAGCACACTGGAGGAGCTCTGGGCACCTCCCCTGGGAGGTGCAGGTCAGGGGAGTGGTCACTCCCCTTTCCTTTGCCCAGTTTTGTGCCAGAGCAGGGCCGGGAGATCCCTGAACCGGTGTAGACTGGCTTATGCAGAGATGGGCACCATCTGTGCTCATCAAAGCATTTCCAGAGGCGGGGGAGGCTACTCCTCCCAGCCCTGACACCTTTTTCCAAAGGTAGAGGGTGTAACACCCTCTCTCTGAGGAAGTCCTTTGTTCTGCCTTCCCGGGCCAAGCCTGGCTGGACCCCAGGAGGGCAGAAACCTGTCTGAGGGGTTGGCAGCAGCAGCAGCTGCAGTGAAACCCAGGGAAAGGCAGTTTGGCAGTACCCGGGTCTGTGCTAGAGACTCGGGGGATCATGGAATTGTCTCCCCAATGCCAGACTGGCATTGGGGTGACAATTCCATGATCCTAGACATGTTACATGGCCATGTTCGGAGTTACCATTGTGACGCTATACATAGGTAGTGACCTATGTATAGTGCACGCGTGTAATGGTGTCCCCGCACTCACAAAGTCCGGGGAATTTGCCCTGAACGATGTGGGGGCACCTTGGCTAGTGCCAGGGTGCCCACACACTAAGTAACTTAGCACCCAACCTTTACCAGGTAAAGGTTAGACATATAGGTGACTTATAAGTTACTTAAGTGCAGTGGTAAATGGCTGTGAAATAACGTGGACGTTATTTCACTCAGGCTGCAGTGGCAGGCCTGTGTAAGAATTGTCAGAGCTCCCTATGGGTGGCAAAAGAAATGCTGCAGCCCATAGGGATCTCCTGGAACCCCAATACCCTGGGTACCTCAGTACCATATACTAGGGAATTATAAGGGTGTTCCAGTATGCCAATGTGAATTGGTGAAATTGGTCACTAGCCTGTTAGTGACAATTTGGAAAGCAAAGAGAGAGCATAACCACTGAGGTTCTGGTTAGCAGAGCCTCAGTGAGACAGTTAGTCATCACACAGGGAACACATACAGGACGCACTTATGAGCACTGGGGCCCTGGCTTGCAGGGTCCCAGTGACACATACACTAAAACAACATATATATAGTGAAATATGGGGGTAACATGCCAGGCAAGATGGTACTTTCCTACAGCCACTGTCCAACGCTTGTTCTGTTCCCACTCTGACGTATAGTAGCCAGCATGTTTTGACTATTAGAGGAAAGGGCCTGCTAGCAGGCTTTTTCATTATAAGGGGTGTCCCTGGGCAGCAGAGGGGGAAATTTTCCAAGACTTCAGTCAGGACCGGACGTCAGCTGCCTGACCTCCCGTTTGGGTGGAAAATCTCTTTCTCGCAGTTGAACAGGAGTCATCAACTTGCAGGAATGAGAAAGATGACGAGCAGTGATAGGCCCTACGGTGATGAATTTTGACTTTTATTCTTTGCTTTGAAGTTATGCTATAATATAATCACATGTATTTGCTGTGTACATTGCAACTGAGAAGTAGTTTGATATATTTTCCTTTCATTGCTGTGACTACTTTTAAACGTGTGCTTCCAAACTACTAATCTTGTCTCTCAGGAACCTCGTGGTGAAGTAATAATAAATGTCTTCTTTAAACTAAGAAGTGCATTCCAGAGAAGTTTTGTCAGATCGGTCATAAGATAAAGGAAAGCAAAACAGGTACATATCCACATCTTCTTGCAGTGCAATGAGAAGATGTACTGCCACAACCCACATCACCCCAGTAGAGCAATTTGAGGTTTCAACTACCCTTTCCTGCTTGCTTTTCAGACCTCAGCCTTAACACACACCTTCTTGCTGAAAAAGATGCGGGTAGAGCAAGCGCATGATGTAGTATCCCCCATGAAGATGTGTTTTTTAGCTGTAGCAGCCTCAAACTGTAAGTTGACATCTGAGTCAGCTCCAGACACAGAGCTCTCCCCATCTGATAAGTCAGATAATGAGAAGAAGGTCTTCAGCATTTCTTGTAAGTCAGGTGCAAAACACTACTTTCAGAAGTATAGGTGACCAGAGATAGTAGTGGGGCAGCTTCAGTCACCATGGGAGGTGCAGTCAGATTATTATGCAAACAGGGTCGGGCCCAGCACTTCAGTAAATGCAAGAGATGACAGACCTAGTGCTTTCATGAGCTAGAGGTGCTGACCCCTTATCCCCAATACCTCTAACAAGTGCAAACCCAGTTGAGTCCAAACCTGAGGAGAGTTGTCTCAAACAGCTAGCAGCCTCATTAGGCCTACTAATAAGAGAGGGGCATTTCATAGGGAATGAGCGGAGAAGTGAATTCTCTTGCTGAGATTTATCTGGCTGGACAAGCTGGACAGGCTCCTCAGAGCCACAAACCATCCTGTCCAGTTAATCTAGACCCTGCCATACCCATATGGGCCTCTCAGTTTCATTCCCAAAAAAAACAGTCATAATTTTCTGGACTAGGCCCTCATTTGAAGTCAGGGTAGGCACAGCAGAGGAATTGGTATAAGCGGCAAACCTACAAGAGCATGCTGACTTGAAGACCACACCAGTAATTGGGAGAGATGTATAGAGAGAGAATGGTACCCATACTGAAAGTCACTCAGTCACAGTTGCAAGTGGCAGAGGTTTCCTATGCACAGCACTCTGTGCAATTACCTGCTCTTGCTCCCTGACCCAGGGAGATGATTGTGGCCATTCAGTCACTTTTAATTCTACTAATATCCGATTGGGCTCCTTGTGCTCCTTGGGGTCCATCCCAGCTCTATCGCCGGGATTACACTGTCCCAAGCCAGTGGAAGCTGGGCCCTGTGAAGCTGGAGGTGGTTTAGGTCCAGAAACAGTCCTCCTGGTTAAATGTCGCTAACCAAGGGGCCAGCCACTGCTTTTTGAAGCCCCGTACTCTTCAAGCGCTGACTGAGAGCACAACAGGATTGAGCCAGCCAACTGCCTGCTAATCGCTGGCCTGACATGAAGCAGGCCCTTTGCCTTGCCGTCCTTCTCACCAGAAGCTCCAACAGGTGAAAGGAGTGCAAGGCAACCGCAGAAGTGAGCCAGGACAGGTGGGCCACAGGGAATGCAACTAGCATGCCAACGAGCAACAGCAGCGTTACCGATATGTGACCTCTCTCTTAGCGCCATAGCATGCAGCTGAGCCGAATAGCGAGTGCAGATGAGTGCATCAGCAATCAGCTGTGTGCTGCCATTCCTCATGGGCATTACCCTCTGGCTCTGTGGCTTTGACTCGGTTGCCATAGGTGTAGTGTGTCCCGGCTGCACAGCAGATGGTGTGGCTGCGGTTGTCCCATGAACCAGGACAGTAGTGGCCACAGTTGTTGGTGGTATGGGGCGATAGGAGGCTTGTGAAGGCACTGATGTCCATAATGAACAGGACTCTGTTGGATGTAGTAGATCTTGCAGTAGATCTTGTGTCCTTAGGGAGAGTGAGAGGCTAGGGGCACTGGTGACACCAACCTGATAGACCAGGCTGGTCTTGAAGATCATCCTCATGAGCAGGATTGCTGCGCCCACTGAAGGCTTTTGTTCTTTCCATCACAGTTGAGGCTGATGATTGAGATCTAGCGGCCTTACCTTGAATAAAGCAAAAACGTATTTATTACTAAAATGATTGCTGATTAAAATTGTTATTACACTTTTTCTGTTGAACATTTGGCCTTTAATGATGTTTATCGTGTCAAACTGGTCAACAATTATTTTCTAAACACTACTGATGGAACGAAGGTTCAGATTAACAATTTGTGTCATATTAAAATAAATATTGTGATAAAGATGCAAAGAGAAGTAGACATAGGCCCTCATTACAACCCTGGTGGTCCAAGACCGCCAGGGCTGTTTCAGAGGAAGCACCGCCAACAGGCTGGCGGTGCTTCCCAAGGCATTACGACTGCGGCGGAAGCGCCACGATCCCACCCCCGGGGCCGGCGGTTTCCCGCCACAATGGCCCCGGCGGTTGTAATCAGCCAGGGCAGCGCTGCTTGCAGCACTGCCCTGGGGATTACGAGTCCCCCTACAGGAAAAGGCTGGCGGTACAGGGAGCCGGCTCCTGTGTTGCGGCCGAGATCCCCGCTGGGCCGGCGGGCCGAAACTTGGTTTCTGCCCGCCAGGCCAGCGGGGATCTCCAAATGGCTGCGGCAGGAGTGCGGCTGCATTGGCGGCCTGAAGCCGCCCGCCAAGGTCATAATGAGGGCCTTAGTGTGTGTGAGCTGTGAAACCTAGAGTGTTTGCCTCTGCTGTCCCAAGGTACATGAAACTAAACCTTAGCAATACTGTGTGAAGTCGAATCCTTCAAATACTTGGCTATCAGTATTAATCATGATGAAAACTCCTAAGCTTCCTATGGAGGACATACAGTACCCCCTGGAACAAACAAGCTATAATCCATTTAAATATGTAGATTTACATATTGATTTTTAAACCAAAAAAACCCAGTGCTATAGTAACATTTATAAATCAAAACAACTTCTGGTAGGTAATATGCAGGTGTGATTTGAAGACATCTAGATTAGTTGATTGATCCCCTATCACTCCACTGATCCCCTTTTGTAGAGTAGGGTCAATTATTCAGATACATAGTGGAGGTGCAGCACGACACCTCAGTTCTTACGTACTATCTATGATTATTTTTCATACAAACTGACAAAACAATGTCTGAGTTCCAGGTGGCAACATTGTCCCTTCCACTAAAAATCTGCTGTTAGCAGAGGTATGTTTTATCACAGTCAAGTAAGGCGGTTAAACCACTCGTCAAAAGACACAGGCCACTTTGCAGGGCTTTTCAAAGACATATATACATTGCTCTCTTGCCACTCAATGTAGGAGAGCCGATTCACATGTGTGTGTTTTTAGAGGAAAAATGTGTAACTCTTGCACTTCTTAAGGCCCAAGCTACTTCCTGTTGTGTGTGAGCATAAAGTGTGCCAAGGTAGAGTTACTTAGCTGACATAATGACTCAACTTCACCATGACTCCACTTTTTCTTTCCTTAGCTTTTATGTATCATTTGAATCATGTGTGTTTGTTCTAAAGTCAGAAAAATTAATCATATACTCACATAATTTAGAGACATGTTAAATCAACGGCCAGACCTCGAACATTTGTGTTCTAGTGACATGGAATCATTTGTTCAGAGTTATACAGTACATTTGCATTTTGATATTGTAGTAGATCAAGCAAGATAGTATGTGCTACATGACTATGATTAGAGTAAGTAGACCTTAAAATGATTACTTGACAGATGTGGCTGTTACATAGGGGGTGTGCTTTGTTTTCCAAATTCAAGATCACAGCAGTTTGATTGAGTTTCCCATATGAGTTGGGCTATGAGAATTTTGCACCAGAGTGAGTAATTAGAATATACAGAGAATGAAATGAGCTGTGCAAAACATTAGGTACCTTAGTTGTGTGAATACGTTGGCATTATTGTAATGATATGCAATAGGGTTTAGAGGTGTAAGAGTAAAGAGATTGTGAATTAGTTATTGAGATACAACTAGTGTTTGTTCTTACGAATCAACACTCTGCTCTACAGTTCCATCGATGCCTTCCACATGAAATATGGACAACACCTTCGCTTCCTATGGCATGTGGGTGAGGGACCTGAGAGACCCACCAACAGTTGTCAGGACCCCCTGATATGCTATGAATATGAGGAAACTGACTCCTCCCCACAGAGCTTTTCACCGCTTGCAGATGTCCTCCTGTGAGCTTCTGGTGTTGGAGACATGAATTAGGCTCTCATTTCACTTCCCTGGTTTTTGGTTGTTGTCTGAACCAGTGCTACAAACAACGGGGCCTCAATTCCAATTTATTTTCTAATCCACCATCACAATTAACTCATTTTCAGAAAATCTGGAGGCTCTTCTTGCAGCCATTTTGGGAAATTTTAGAAGTTACGGAGCTATGCTACTGCTGGTTCATGATGTGAGCGGTAAATGGTTTGTGTGCCTGTTGTTGAGAAATCTGAGGGCATTGTTTGTGAATGTTGACAGATGTGTTTGTCAACATTGAGAGATATATCAGCCATCAGAAATCTTGTCTGCCATTGCTGTTCTCATTGCTGTTCTTCCACATGAGGGTTCCTCCATCCCACTCCGACGGCAGAGTTACTCCGTCACAACAGTGACAGATATCCCATCAGCGAAAATCGAAATCCCTTTTGATATAAGGGGATTTAGATTCCAGCAGACGTGATATCTGTCACTGTTGTGACCCATCCACCAAAATCTAAATCAGGCCCTACGTAAATAACATATCTGCAAGACAATACCAGCCATTGAAATATTACTTACTGAACTTTCAGTGGGTCCCTTCATTAGTAGAGCTCTATTAAGTGTAGGTATAATCCATATGTGTTAGGAGGGGTTTTCCTTTCTGTGAAGTCGGATAAGTAACTACATTGGACATTTTGGAATAATAATTTAAAAAATATAAATCTAATTTATTTATTTTAAAATTGTTTTTAGAGTTATTTGGTTAAGCTGTCCCATTTTATGCCATTTTGCATTAAATATTTACATTCATTCTTATTATTTGCTGTTATATTCTTGGTTTGTGCAGTACTTGAAAGCTGACTTTGACTTCCTGTATTTGTTTTATAGTCTTTTCAAGGTTCTTTTTGTATTGTGTACATTAAACATGGAAATACATTTAATTATTTTTCGGTTATGCTTACTTTTCTAAATTGTAATTTCCAATGGTTTCGTGAATTTGTTTTTTAATTTTGAAGAATTATTAAACTTACTTTCTTTCTAGAAGCCGTTCTATTGCTCATGTAGAGCGATTGTCTCATTTGGTGTGGGCTAGTAGTGCAGCCAAGTGTGTGTTTGAAGTGTTCTCTATTTATTCTAGTTTTAAATTATTTGTGTTTTCTATTTGGGAATTTGGTTTTCAATTTCACTGGTTAAAATTTTAGTTAGATAATAATTATTTTTAAAGACTACCTTATGTGCAGGGTTCTAATTAAAAGTTACTTTTGTGTGTTGCTGTGCTTGCTGTATTTTTTAAACATTTGTTTTATTTTGTATTGAAGTGTACTATTTTGTGTTTCTGTGTTGTATATATCTATAACAACATTATATTAGGCAATGCTATCGCTACTGACATTTTTGTTGTTTTGTGTATTTGTTTAAATGTTTTATTCATATTCTGAGAGTATATATTTATTTTTGTTAAACATTTTCTTCTTTTGAATGGTGTTATTTCTATTAACATTTTTGTTATTTCTTTAGAGGTTTGAGTAAGTTGATATTCTGGTTATCAGTGTTTGTGTATCAATATTGTTTACCACAATACTTTGTGACATGCAACCTATATGATACCTGTTGCACCTGGCCATTTTTGATGGATCATTCCCAGTCTTTTTGCCTCCTTCCAACAAATTTTTCGGACCAGTTTTTGTTGGATTCAGGACTCTGGGCACTTTACCACTGCTAAAACAGTGCTAAAGTGCATATGCTCTCTGTGTAAATTGTACTGTTGATTGGTTTATCCATGATTTGCATACTTGATTTACTAGTAAGTCCCTAGTAAAGTGCACTAGAGGTGCCCAGGGCCTGTAAATCAAATGCTACTAGTGGGTCTGCAGCACTGGTTGTGCCACCCACATTAGTAGCCCTGTAAACACGGCTCAGACCTGCCACTGCAGTGTGTGTGTGTGCAGTTTTAAACTGCTGATTCAACTTGGTAAGTGTACCCACTTTCCAGGCCTAATCCCTCCCTTTTACTAGATGTCAGGCACCCCTAAGTTAGGCCGTAGGTAGCCCCAGGGGCAGGGTGAAGTGTATGTTTAAGGTGGGACATATACTAGTGTGTTTTATATGTCCTGTCAGTGAAATATTGCCAAATTCAGTTTTCACTGTGCAAGGCCGATCTCTCTCATAGGTTAACATGGGGGCTGCCTTTAAATATCCTTGAAGCGCAGATTTCCTTTGAGAGCAGATACAAATGTGGAGTTTAGGGTCTCTGAGCTCACAATTTAAAATATATTTTAGTGAAGTTGGTTGTTAAATTGTCTGTTTGAAAATACCACTTTTAGAAAGTAGGCATTTTCTTGCTTTAACCATTCTGTGAATCTGCCTGTTTGTGGATTGTCTGTCTGGGTCAGTTTGACAGTTGGGCTGTTTTGCACCTCTCTAGACAGTGACACAAAGGGGGTGGGGGTGTAGCCTGCATATCCTGATGAGCCATCTGAGGTAGAGTGGAAGGAGGAGTGGTCGTTCACACCTGAAAGGGCTGTGCCTGCCCTCACACAATGCAGTCTCTAAACCCCTGGTGTGTGTGTGGGGCCTGGCCTAGACAAGGAAGGATCTCACAAACACTTGAGACTTTGGTTTGAAGTTTGCCGACTTCAAAGGCAGAAAGTGGTTTAAGAAGAAGATCCAAAACCCCAGACTTTTAGAATCTTTCTGGAATGAAGAGGAACCTCTGCCAAAGAGAAGAGCTGAAGAGCTGGAGGAAGAGTACTGTCCCCTTGCTGTGTTGCTTTGCTGGACTGGCCAGCAGTTGCTGCTTCTGCCTGAAAAGAGCGCAAAGGGTGAACTTTGCTGTGTGTCCTGCTTAAGGAAGTTCTCCAAGGGCTTGGAGTAGAGCTTGCCTCCTGTTGGAAGTCTCAGCGGCACCAAAGACTTCAGTTTCCTCGATCTGCAGCACTGGGAACTGTGTGTTTCGTGCTGTTCAAGAGGAGAAACCATTGTGACGCCGCCAATGAAGCTGCCGGCCTGCACCGTGACCTGCCAATGCCACACTGAGTCGCATTGCCCCACTTTGCACCGTGACCCTGGCCTCACCAGTGCTGTCATCGGACAACTTTACTGAGCCGCTGCTCGCACTGTGACCTGTGGGCCCCGGACTCCAGCATCGCTTGCTCACACCACAGCCTGGGCATCCCCATCGACGATGCTCCTGCTGACACCAGCACCGCTGCCTGCACCGTGGCCTGTGGACACTGCTCGTGAGGTTCACGAAGCACCGTTCCGCACCCCTGGCTTGAGCCTACCAAGGACACTGCTTCAGCAACAATGACAATTCTGCCTGTACCGTGGCCTGGTGACACCACATGTCACACCGCCCCGTTTCACACCACAGTCCTGGTATCACCGACGCTGCAGTCACCGAGCCGCTGCCTGCACCGTGACCTGTGGGCACCACACACTGCATCGTCCTGCTTCGCACAGCAGCCCAATGCCATCCACGCCAGTGCTCCTGACTTCATCAGCCCAGAGTTCGATCCCCAAGGCGTGTGACTTCAAGGGCCCAAAGGCTCTTGCACCGACTCCAGAACTGACACCAGCGACGCTGCTCTCCTGAGCTCACCTTGAGGATCACAATGCCTTGCAAATCCAAGGTACTGTTTGCGGGTCTTCCCGACACCATAGCTGGCCCGCCACTCCATGACCAGCCTAAATGGTTTGTTTTGTTGATCACAATGCCATGATAGCCCCAGGTGGAGTTCAAGGAAATCTTACAGAATTTATATCTTTAGCACTGTATGTTGGATTTGTAGCATTTTTGTCTTGCTTTTACACAGATAAATATTGGCTATTTTACTAAAACTGGTGTGTCCTTTTGTAGTGTTTTCACTTATTTCTGTGTGTTACGTGCAAATGCTCTACACATTGCTTCTGAGATGAGCCTGACTGCTCGTGCCAAACTACCAAGGGGGTGAGCAGGGGTTATCTGAGCAGATACTTCCCTTATCCTGACTATAATAAGGGTGAAAACCGACTGCCAATTTGAGACCACATTTCTAACAATACCATATTAAGGTTTTTGTTAACCTACAATAATATCATGTTCATTACAATGAAACACTAATACATTGCATTGTCAGTATATGTTTATTATTACGGACCCTACCCATCCTTTATGGATCATTTCTGTCTTGAATGCGGTATTGGAATGAAAGACTGAAAAAAGTCCTGGTGTCAAAATATATGACATTGGCTGAGCTTGTAGAGTATTTAGTGGAGTTAACTGTGAAGCTCTTACTGTAATGTAGGTCCACCATTAGAAGGGTGTTGATGAGTGATTTGGAAGTGTAGATGGATACATACTGCCATAGAAAACAATCAATCAGGAGAAACAGAGGAGAGTGAGTGTAGTGTGGAGATCCACAATGTTGATACAACTTAGTGAGCAGGAGATTAAAAAAAAGGGAGTAGGGGTGATGAATTTAGCGACATGAGGTATCTAAGTCTTAATAAAGTGGATTGTTTGAAAAACAAATGATGAGGATTTTGCAAAGTGGAATACACAAAATACTGTTCAGTGTATTTTGAATAATTCACCATGGTGATTAAAAGAACATTTTATTTTGTGAATAGGTAGTAACATGATTACACATGTCGGCCAACATGATGTGAACATTGGCCCATCAAACTAACGTTTATCTTGAGGATTTTGAGAAACCATGAGAGTTTCAAGAACACTTTGATCCCAGAGATCCTTGGTTTGCCCATTAGTTACATAAGCATGAAGTCATAATTTTGTGACACAAAATGATGGCAAGTCAATCGAAGTTGACAATACCAGATACCTGTTTATAGAATCAACAGCTGATTTGAAAATTAACTTTTTTGTATGTTCAAAACATGGCCCATATCTTTAGTTTATTAAATGTGATGGCCTCTCTTAAATGTAGATCTTGTAGTTTGTAACCTTATTGGTCAAAATGTAATTTGCCTACCTCTGAAACAGAGCATTTCTAATTTAAATTGTTCATTTTCTTCTCTCCTTTATACATTTATCCAGTTATTTAAAAAAATATGCTGTTTAAAGAAATTTACAATTTGAAAGAAAATGTTGTTGAACAAGTTATATATCTATGGTAACACTTTTTCTGTACTGTATCTAACCTCAGATTCCTCACCTCAGAATATACCCCAGGTGTCAGACTGCATCCAGACTATCTTGAGCAGTACCTGTGCGTGCAAGTAGGTGATGTTAAGCGGCTCTGTTCAACGTCATCCAAAATGGAAGTGACATTCACAGTGCCCATTTAATCGCCGGCCTGGCACACTGACACCAGTTTCTTTTGTGACAATTTACGTGCCAAAAACGCAGAGCCCTGACTGAATGATGTATGACTAGTGTGCAGGAACTAACAAGATCTTTTGGGTAAATAGCCTATTTTGTAGAACAGGGAGGAACAGTAACATATCTGCAGTTAGACAGAGTCTCAACCAGAGAAAGCATTACCGAAGGTGAGTAATGTTTTCTTCTGATAGAAACATCTAACTGCAGGTTTCTCACCCTAGAATACTCAAGCAATACTTCCCTGGAGGTGGGTCTGTGAACCAGCTTAACCCAAAAAGTCCTAAAGGACAAATGGGCAAAATGCTCATTGTCTGTCCAGTCAGTAGAGTTTCATGAACATGTGGAGTGACGCCCTGATTACAGCCTGACAGATGTCCAGGACAGATACTCAATGCACTACCGCAGTAGTGGCCACCTTCTTTCTGGTCAAAAGAGCCCACAAGCCTTTAGAAGGCTGCTTCTTAGCCAAAGGGTGGCAAATTGTTGTGTAAACCATAATTAAAAAAGGAAATGATCCATCTCTGAACTGCCTTACCTTTGTTCGCTCAAGTGAACCCAATGAATAGGTGATGGTTCACACTATGTTCCTTGGTAAGATCAAAGTAAAAGGAGAGGCCAAATAGAGCATCTCCTCCTCCTTGCAGGGGTGAGATGGAGTGAAAAATGTCAGCAGTGTGATGTGCTGGCCGACATGGAATGGGGTCACGACTTTTGTCAGGAGAGAGGCCTGGGTATGAAGGACCACTTTGTTTTGGTGGGAACAGATGCTGTAAGCCCTTAAGAAAATGAGTCTTGATGGGTGGATGAAATACAGAGGGATGATCTGGGAACTGCAAGAAGATAGAGATAGCAGACAGGTAAACATTAACAGTGCCCAGGGCAAGCCCTTGCCGGGCTAAGGATAACACAAACAATAGCACCTTCAACAGGGAAGCAGCAAGTGGATCAACATGTTGTGAAGCGCACCAAGACACTAATTCTTCCAAACAGGCATATATTGTCTTTGTCGAGGGATGACTGGCTGCAAGAATAACATTACAGATTTCAGCAGGAAGATTAAAGACATTCAACTTTCACCATTCAAACTTCAGGCATGAAGGTGAAGAGTGCACCGATTTGGGTGCAAGACGCTACTTTGCTGTTGCAACAGGAGAGGCCAGCTTGATCTCACGATGAATGCACATACTCAGAATTTCTGGATAGCTAACTCACCATGCCCCTTGCAGAGCCATAAGGATGATCTGTATCCAGTTGGGCCTGATCTTCTTGAGAACTCGGGGCAGGAGTGGTATCGGCAGAAAGGCATACAGGAGTCCCAAGTTCCAGTCTTAAGTGGAACATGTCTCCTAGCAAGAGATGCTTTGAAAAATCCAACAAGAAAAACTGCTGACATTTCACTTTCTGATTGAACCAAGGTTTTCCCTATTCTTGGAAGAAACCTTGTACTACCTCCGGATGCAGATGCCATTTCTGGTTGGTGAGAATTCAACGGCTAAGTTCATCTGCCCTGGCATTTAGGAATCCCGCCAGGTATTGCCTGACCAGAAGGATGTCCTGACATTCCTGCCATGTTCAGAGGTGCAGGGCCTCCTCGTGCAGGGCCCATGACGTCACAATACCACATGGCTGTAATTTTGTCTGAGGACACCTCAAACAGCCCTACCCTGAACAATGGTAGATAGAGTTTCTGGCCGAGTGGACATCCCTCAGCTCCAAAAGGTTGATATGGAGCTGAGATTCTGCCAGAGACCAGGGTCCTCTGGTCTCCCCCTCTCCCAGGTGGCTGCCCCAACCCTGAGAAGCTACATCAGTCATCACTGTCAGCTCCTGGTGGGGAATGGAGAGGAGTATGTCCCCACCCAATATCTGGACTAGGTCAAAGTGATTCTCCTGGTTCTATCTCCACTTGGACAACAGGTCCCACTGCAGAGCCTCCATGTACCATCTGGCGTGATTCACCAGCAGGATGCAGGAGACCATCAAACCCAGCAACCTTAGAGTTACTCTCACTGAGATCCATGACTGAGCCTGAAAAATCAGGATCATAATCCAAATGCACCAGACTCTCTGCTCCAGAGGGTAAGGAGTCAGATGAAAGCGAGTGTCTGACAAGGACTCAAGTGTGACTTTGACATGTTAATAGTGTACCTCAGTAAAAGAATAAGGTTCACCATAGCCTGGGACTAGGCAATGGCTGCTTGGGGCGAGCCCGCCTTTAACAGGCAGACATCGAGATAGGGGAATTCTGGAACCCCTGATGTCTGTAGATGTGCTGCAACCACTGCCATCACTTTAGTTAACACCTGAGAGGCACTGGTGTGGCCAAAGCAGAGCACAGTGAACTGGAAATGGTCCTGGCCTACCATTAACTACAGCTAATGGTTGTGGGCCTGTATGACAGGAATGTGGAAATACACAACCTGGAGGTCCAGCGCTACCAAATAGTCTCCAGGATACAATGCAAACTGAGCATCTTGAATTTCTATTTCCATAGGAAGGCATTGAGAGGGCAAACATCTAGGATCAGACGAAAACTCCAGTCTTTTTTGGCACCAGAAAGTAGTAAGAATAACAAACATGTCCTACTTCTGATGCTGGCACCTTCACAATGGCTTCTTTGGAGAACAGACTCTCCTCTTCTTGGCGTACCAAGGAGAGATGGTTCTCCGTCAAAAGTGCTGAGGATGTTGGCAAGTGCAACTGGGTTTCACCAAATGGAAGGGAAAAACCCTGCAGTATGATTTGAAGCACTCACTTGTCGGGGGTTATTGCTTGCCACTGGGGCAGGTGGTGCCTGATCCTGCCCCAACTGAATGGGTGTGCTGCGCTGAGGGCCCATTAAATAGGTTTGGAGGCTGCGGCAGACGGAGGGGAGAGAACCGGACAGTATGCTGTCCTTGGCCATGAAAAGACTGTGAAGCCCGCTGGCCTGACAGACAAGGTGGGATTGTGAGTATGCTAGAATTCCCAGTCACAGCCACAGAAGGGGCAAAAAGGGGAGTGTTGTTGTCAGGGACCCCAAGGAGAGACCTAGGGATCTGGCGCTAATCTGACTCTCCTTAAAGGGCTCAATTTCTGTGTCAGCCTAACCACTGAATAGGCAGGAGCCATCAAAAGGCATGTCTATCAGGAAATATTAGACATCCCCTGAAAACATAGATGATCTCAGCCAGGCATTGGCTGCTGAGTGCTAATGTTGAGGCCAGGGCCGGCCTAGTGAGTCAGTGGTATGCCGTCTACACTAAATGGTGAACTTGCTGCATCCTTACAATCTAGCAATGCCTGATTCAAGATGGGCCCAGCCTTATTCCTAGAGCATGAGCAGCAGGTGCACAACTGAGCCCCACAAAGTATGAGTGCATCTGCCCAAGAGGCAAGCAGTGCTCACCATCTGCAATGCCAGGCTGGTGGAAGACAAAATGGTCTTGACACAGGAGTCCAACCCTTTTGATTCCCTTTCCGGTGAGGTGCTAAGGAATACATTCAGGTTCAGTTTGACTATTGAGGCCTGCACCACCAGTTTCACGGTAGAGGGATGGCGGAAGAGAAAGACAAGGTCTCTGGGGGCAGGAGGGTGGCAGCAGGCAATCATCCTGTGCAGGGGTGCCCCAGTGCAGGTTTTGGTCTAGGCCCCAAAGAGAACTGATGAGGACATCATTAAAGGAGAGTAGGGGCTCCCCAGAGCGTACTCCTTGCTGAAGCACCTAACTCACAATGTTAGTTTTGACCTCAACAGAGGGATGCTGCAGTTCGAGGACCTCCACAGCCCTTAACATCACCATATCCAAGTATGCACCTTCATCCATGACGGGGCCTGGAAGTGAAACCAAGCCAGAGTCACGATATATGTCCAGACCACTAGCGTTGCCCATTTCCTCATACCAATACTCCTCCTGGAAGGATTCATCCTCCAGGAGGCCATAGCACTCTTCATCTTCACCCCACTGGGGGAGGGTGAGACTGTCAAAGGGAGGCAGATCTCTGGCCGGTTGAAGCAGTCCCGCCGGTGTTGACGTTGCACAAAGTTCAGGTGGTGCAGTTTCAGAGTTGGACAGGAGGATAGGTTCCTCTTCACCAAGTAGGGCCAGTGGTGCTGAAACCGGTGCTGAGGGGACTGGAACCGGTGTAGGTGTTGGTTCCAGTGTTAGCTTCAGTCTAGATTCAGTAGAGGATGCAGAGGCCCCATCTGGCATTGGGAGAGATCTCGCTGGTGGTAACCCATCGACGGAACCTCTTGACTCCATGGGACCTGAAGACGGACCAGAGGGAGCTGTTGGGCCAAAGAAGGGGTCAACGGTGTCATAAACTTCTTGAGCTGGGCAGTCATTGCTGAGGCACTGGGGAAATTGGGGAATCGAGGAGCAGACCCAGCCACCAGCTACATGGGTTGAGTGCAGGAGCTAAGCCTAGAAGCACAGTGCATGCTAGTAGAAGCTGAATAACGCTTCAGCAACTTCTTGTTGTGCTTCTTTGACTTACCCGAATTAAACAATGATGACTTAGAGTGAGAGAAAGATAATCTGCTGGATCAGCTCCAGGAATGGTCCCAAGATTTACCCCAGGACTGGGACAAAGAACAACATGGAGCTTTCTTCCGCTGTGCCACCAGGAGCTTCTTCATCTGCTCGTGAATTGCCTTGTGATGCATCGACTTGCAGGAGGCGCAGGTCCAGGAGTCGTGGTTCGATCCAGGCACCAAAGGCAAATCAAGTAGGGATCAGAGACCGACATCTATCTCTGACATTTCTCACAGGGTTTAAATCCTGTGAGTTTGTTGAGGGACTTATCCCTTGCACACTAGGAGCAAAGATCAAAAACAAGAGGTCAAAAAAAGTGGTTAAAAATGTCAAGGTAGCTGTTCAGATCTCCAATGCTGGCACGGAAAGAAAGGAACTGGTGTCAGCCCGGGGTGGCAGCTATATCAGCACCACACTGGTCACTTACAACGTGAACAACTTTGATCAGAGTCACTCAACCCCCACCTACTGTTGTGCAGAGATACTGCTCAAGATTGTCTTGATACAGTCTGTCGCCTGGGTAATATTCTAAGGTGAGAAATATATTGTTAGATGTCTCTTTCAGAAATGTCACACACATTACTAACCTACATGGATCTCTTTGACTATGGGTGACTATGGCCCTCATTCTGACCTTGGCGGGCGGCGGAGGCCGCCCGCCAAAGTCCCGCCGTCAGGTTACCGTTCCGCGGTCAAAAGACCGCGGCGGTAATTCTGACTTTCCCGCTGGGCTGGCGGGCGGTCGCCTTCAGGCCGCCCGCCAGCCCAGCGGGAAAGAGGCTTCCACGATGAAGCCGGCTCGGAATCGAGCCGGCGGAGTGGAAGCTGTGCGACGGGTGCAGTTGCACCCGTCGCGTATTTCACTGTCTGCGCAGCAGACAGTGAAATACATGTAGGGGCCCTCTTACGGGGGCCCCTGCAATGCCCATGCCAGTGGCATGGGCACTGCAGGGGCCCCCAGGGGCCCTGCGACCCCCCCTACCGCCATCCGGATCCCGGCGGTCGGACCGCCGGGATCCGGATGGCGGTAGGGGGGGTTGGAATCCCCTCGGCGGCGCAGCAAGCTGCGCCGCCTTGGAGGATTCATTGGGGCGGCGGTACACTGGCGGGAGCACCGCCGGCCTGTCGGCGGTGCTCCCGCGGTCCTCCGCCCTGGCGGTCTTTGACCGCCAGGGTCAGAATGACCGCCTATGTCTAAAGCCAAACAAAAGCCCAACCCTTTAATACAAGGTTAATCCTCCATGCAGAATCTGGAAACTAATTTGTTTCCTGAGAACAAGCACATGATTGGATAATTTACAATGAAGGGGACTTCTTGGTAAATAAGAATCCCAGGAGCGCATATTTTTATATCATTCCCAAAATACACAAAAACTTACAAACCCCACAAGGACGTCCTGTTGTATCAGGCATAGGATCCATCTTGAAACCCCTATCCTGCTTTGCGGATGCTTTCTTAAGACCTATTGTTCAAAGAACTGACACATAACTGAAGGATAAAAAAGATGTACTACGTCTGATTAAAAATGTAACCTTTGACCTTACCACTCAACTTTTAATAGATTATCGGACTGGATGTAAAAAGTCTCTACACCATCCTCCCGCACTCAGCAACTCTAGGCATCTTTGAGGATGTCCTCTTTGAGGTTGATTGGGACTATCAGACACCTCGCAATGTGGTCATGGAGTACTGCAACTGGGCTCCCACAAACAAATTTCGAGTTTGAGAGTGACTTATACCTCCAGGGACCAGCTTGGGCAGCACTTTTGTGCTGAGTATAACTGGCCTGTATGTTCATCATCTTGAAGCAGACACGATTCTAGCTCCCTCCAGTCCTTACAGACAGATTTTGGAAAAGATACATAGTTGACATCTTGGTAATATAGGAGGGAAGAAAGGCCGCAATGTCAGATTATTTACACTGGCTAAATAGACAGGATGAGTACCTTACATATATCCACAAAGCTGTTTTTCTTGGATCTCAACATTGGAGCAGACAAGGGGTTCGATGCACAACAACTCATGAGAAACCAACAGGAAGGAATTGCTTGCTGCTCTACGATACCTTCTGTCCACACCACCTCAAAGAGAATCTCACATTTGGCCAATTCCTCAGAGTAAGGAGGAATGCTCTAAGATAAGTGACTATAAAGAACAAGCAGACCGCCTGGCAGACAATTTGGGGGCAAGGAAGTATCCACACAGGATGTTAAGACAGGCAACGAAAAGGGAACAAAACAACAACAGGGAAGCCCTAACAGAAAACCCAGCACCCAAGGAAAAGGAAGATAGACCTATCTGCATTACTACATACAACATTTCCTCTAATCAAGTAGGCAAAATTATTATCAAACACTGGTGCACCCTCAACAGTGGGTCACTGAGCATTCCGAAACCCGTGTTCTCCCATAGATGAGTTCAAAGCCTAGGGGATATGTTAGTACACATCCAACCACGCAGGCAGGCAACAGATAAAGTGACCAGATCTTGTAACCTATCACAAGTGACTGGCCACCACCCCTGTGGAGGGTGTAGTGCGTGCCACTTAACCAAAATCACAAGGGTAACCTTCAACAACTACACCACATGGGAGCTGAGGGAGTTCACAAACTGTAACACACAAAGAGTGGTATATTTAATAACATGCCCTTGTATCTTCCACTACATAGGCATGACCACTTGGAAAATAAAGACAAGAATCAGTGAACTTCGAAGTGACTTAAGGTGCAGATGGGCAATCACTAAGATATCTACCCACTTTATTGAGAAGGGACACAGTGCAAGATTAGCAGTGGGTCATTCTGGAGCATCTGACAGAAGGGCCCACCTGCGAGGCAAGACTTTTTTTCAAGGAACAACGATGGATCTTTAAACTAAAAACTAACACAAGGGTACTGAATGATGACATTCCTTGGGGCCAAGTCATGCCATGAATGAAAGCAGAGCCTCTATGTATAGATCCCTACACTGTGACATTCCACATGGATCAAAGGTTGGTGTGTGCCAGTGTCAGGACCACCTATACACTATGGTTCAATTTAGCAGGCACAGCAAAACCAACCATGAAACCACCACCTGTGTTTTTCACTCAACACACTATCAGTGACCATTCATCCAACCACCATACCATCATATGTGCACCTTGTCACTGCCCTTTTTTTAATGACCTAAAACAGACTTATCCCCCCCACACTGTTCATATATTACTCCTGAAATAATGTAAGAACAATCCTTTATATGAGGGATCAGTGTACTAACTCTATATGTGGCCATACATACTCCCAATGGAGGTTCCTTCTCTCTCCAAGTCACATTAATATTTTTTGCTTAAATGGGCTTAGAGTAGGCTCTCCTTATTTTGGATTATCATACCCCTTGGTTCCAGCACCTTGATATCCATTGCTGAAAATCCTCAATGTATTGGTAAAACTGAGTGTACAGGCAATTGAATAGCTACCTTGTTTGTGGGGCAGTGTTCTAAACAGAACTACCCCAAGTTCCATTTCTTGGCTGCCATGTTTACAGGTTAGCAGTGTGGTTGCCCAAACATCTGCGGGAGGACATGGAAGTGGCTCCTGGAAATGCCCGCTCTGGCAATACTAAAGAGCCACGTTCACAAGGTTGTCAACATTCAGAAACCGGGCAGGCAGAGCTCAGGTTTATAAGCGGAAGTGATGCTTTGAGGAAGTAAGTAACACCTCTATCTAGACACCATGAGGAGAGAATACTCTTTTGACATAGTGTTTGAATATGGTGATATACTCAGACTCTCATTTTAATTATTGCAATGTGTGAGTACAAGCATACGCACCCGCTGGGGGATCCATGATATGTGAACCCAATCTCTAATATGTATGTTGTGTGTCCACATATGTACTATATGCTGTCTCTCTGTTGTGAATCTTAATGTGCAGGCATCACTGAGTGCTATCATCCATACCATTATTACTGATATTATGCACATGTGATTTTGACGTTTGGGGTGCAATATCATTGTGCAAAGCACAGTATTTATGTGTGTTTTAGGCAAGATACAGCTATACTGCCATGATTTGGTAGTTTAGCTCTCCCTTTAAGTATTACAGGTGATGTACCGAAGCTCATCAATAACTAGGTGCAGTATGTCTATATATTAATCACATTAGGGATATGTATAAGCACATTTCCTACGTAAGGAGTGGTACCAGGGAGTTACACTTGGTCCTGATGAAAAGCCAAGGAGTCAGTTTGAAACATGTAGACCACACTCAATAGGAATGTAGTTTCACTGACAAAGCCCCCTTCCAATCACCCAGTTTTAACCATACCACCACTAGGTTGTTTATTAAAACATTAATTTACCCAAGAGGCAGGAATTTTTATTCTGTTTTATGCCCCCACTCCTATTACATCTCATCATAGTGGATTTCATATAAAGTGCTCCCATGTATTTCGAAGGTCGTAGAGCACTCTGTTCTGTAGCGGAACGGGAGGAACCCAATGATGAATCATGCCTCAAAGGGGTAACCCTGGTGGGTGAGGGTGTTCTTAGGAAACAAATCAGTTTACAGATTCTTCCTGGAGGGTTAACCTTGTATTAAAAACCTGGGCTTTTGTGGCTTTAGACATATGATCTTGGAGGAGAGTAAGCCCTTGCACATATCAAAACAAAATCTCCTTCTCACTCCCTTTGTAGTTCTTTGTAGAAATATGGGTGAATAGACACATGTGCATAACATTTGCATAGGGTTATAATCCCAGTTTATTTGGCATTTTTTCCTTAGTAACATATTGTTGTTGAGTTTTTGCACAAAGAAGTCAATAAATGTTTAGTAAAGCAAATAACAATGTGTGTTTAGTATCGCTCTTAACACAAGTAAAGCCTTGTGTTCACTCAGTAGATTATGCTATTCTCTTATGTAAATTGCACCTTCTCCTTCCTTTGTCATTCTCTAATTCTCTCTTGTTGATGTAATCCAGTCCATGATGCGATCACCACAGCCCGTGTATTTCTCTTTTTAATATGGACACTGTTTACTATTATAAAGTACTTTTTTATTGGCCAAACATTGTTCTGTGTTCTCATCCATAAACTTATTTTGGTAACAGCACAGTCTATCCAATGTGGTATATCACACTTTTCACTATTGTGATGGCAATCACTATAAATAGTTTGTTATATCAGTTCAAATTCCTTGTAACACAAAGTTGTAACATAAAATTTGAACCTAACTCATGCTCTTGCTATGAACTGCTTCTACCCCCCTTGCAGTTAGAAATTGGGTTTCTGGTTGACTAAGGTATGCACCTAAGCCAGACAGAACTCACCGACTCTAGTCAGGGTGAGGGAGTTATGCACCCAAGTTAACCCCTGCTCACCCCCTTGGTAATTTGGCACGAGCAGTCAGGCCTATACCAGAAGCAATGTGTAAAGTGATTTCACAACACACACAACACACATGGCTCAATAAATACACCACAAAGGAAACACAACACCAAGTTAAAAATAAACTGTATTGCACAAAACATCATTACACCAAACACAACATGTCAGTAATGCCCTGCTACTCAAGCAGTTGTCAGGACATCACACAGTCACTAATATTCCTCAAAAGCCAGCAGTAGTCACATAAAACACATATGTTACTGGTTATTCTGCGACACAAGCAGTAGTCAGGTCATCATTATTACCAAGAACACACATGTCCGAATAAACATATCATCATAAATGTCAAGACATCATTCTGAAGGTACATAGACTGAAACATTATTAAAAATGCTTCTGGTAGGGTAATCACATTAGCATGGAGGCCTTGACCTCTCATGAAACCCATTCCCCAAATGGTACAGGTCACATACTGGGAAAATGCACATTGTCCTGAAACAACCCCACTGGCAAATCATGTATGCACAGGGTGACCGAGTTTGTACATGTCCCAACCTAGGAGCTCCTGCACTCCGATTAGGGGGAATGCGGTCCTCTGATGGGTACTCATAACAACGAGGAGCTCACGCGCTCCTACTGCAACACAAGTTGGCACCAGAGAAAAGGGGCTGGACAGGCATGGGGACCTCCATTGAGGGTCACCACCCCAGCCTCCCAGCTAGAATCTTGCTCAAATAGGGAATGATAACTAAACAGAGGGACTTACCCTCGATCACCAGGGTCCTGCACCTGGAGGTGCCCCACTCCTCTTACGAGGGCCACCTCGTCTCCTTCACCCTCAGCTGGGCAGGAGCCTCCGATAAGTCTTCCTTCCCTTCTGGTGAGGTACCACAAGGTGCGTGGCTCCCTGGCGTATCAGGAGACTGCACATCGCACACTGAGGCCAGGGACCTCAGTGGGCCGAGCCTCCTGGCCCGAGGCCCCCTTTGGCCCTCCTGTCAGCTCTCAGGTCCCCTCTCACAGGGACCCGGGGATGAGTCTGGGGCCCTCCAGGGCCCCGGGAAGCTCCCCAGCGTCTGGACAGTGAGCCAGCCACTCTCCCCCTGCTCCTAGGGCCGCGGTTGTTTGCGCACCTAAGTAGGTGCCTACTGGTGCCTTGGGAGCACTCTCCCAGTGCACCTGGTCCCAGGGGCACCACACGAAGTGTGCTCACTTGCGCCTCTGAACTTCCTTCTCCCTGCACTTTGGGGGAATCAGCAAAATGCAGCGCTCAGCTCAAAATCAGTTCCTCCAGCACTTCTCTCATGCTGGGAAAATTGGAAAGCAATAGCGACCTTCTTGCACTAAATAAAAACAAAAATAAGTGGTAAAGTGCTCAGTTGTGCTGTGAGGCACAAAAAGCCACGGAGCACACCAACCAGCCTCTGGAGACAGCAAAATGGGGCACAGGGCGGCAGGGCCCCAGCAAGCAGGCCACCACAAAGGTTGGTGGGCAGTGGCAGGTCCTCTTAGTGACCCAGCATGTCAAGGAGCAGCACAACAGCAGCAGTCCAAAGGCAGTTCCTGGCGAGTCCCTTCAGCAGCATCCTGTGTCCAGTTCAGTTGTTCATTAGTGTCTCTCTTACATGGGGAAAACACCCTGTACATATACCTAGTTTTGCACAACATTTACAAAGGGGAAGAAGAAGTTCCAACCAGTCCTAACTGGTTCTAGGAGTGTCCCCTCTCTCCTCCAGCAAAGGTTCCAGATATCAGTGGGAGGTAAACAAGGCCCTTGTGCAAAACCAGGGCACAGCCTTTACAAATGTAGGTAAATGTACCTCTCCTTCTCTCAGCCAAGAAAGATGATTCAATATGCAATGCACCATTGTGACACCTCCACCCTCCATGTGTACAGACTGTCGGAAAAATATGCACAAAGCTCAGCTGTCACTCTGCCCCAGAAGTAGACTGGGGTCAAGCTGCAAAACACCGGAGTCATAAGCACAGAGAAATGCCCACTTTCTAGAAGTGGCATTTCTATAATGGTAATAAAAAATCCACCTACACCAGTAAGCAGCATTTCTCACAACCATTACCACCATACCAAACATGCCTACGCTACCCCTCAAAAATCAAACCATCACACCTAAACATAAGGTAGGGCATTTCCAATGCAATCCCATGAGCAAGGCAGCACTCACCACAGTGAGAAACCAAATAGGCTGTTTGTCACTACCAGGACAGGCCCCACAATCATGCACATGTCCTGACGTTTACATACATAGCACCCTGCCCATAGGGCTAGCTAGGGCTTACCTTAGGGGTCACTTACATGTGGTAAAAGGGGAGTTCCAGGCCTGAAAAGTATGTTTAGATGCCTGGTCCCTGTGGCAGTAAACTGTACATGCAGGCTCTGCGCTAGCAGGCCTGAGACAGGTTTGAAAGGTGACTTCTGTGTGTGGCGCAAGCAGCACTGTAGGCCCACTAGTAACATTTAATCTACAGGACCTGGATATAGGGATACCACTGTACAAGGAACTTACAGGTAAATTAAGTGTGCCAATTAGGTGTATGCCAATCATACCAACTTTAGAAGGGAGAGCACCTGCACTTTAGCACTGATCAGCAGTAATAAAGTGCTCAGAGTCCTAGATTCAACAAAAGAGGTCAGAAAAATAGGAGGAGGAAGGCAAAAAGTTTGGCGATGACCCTGTAAAAAGGGTCCGGTCCAACACTCACATATTACATCACCTAACAATAGCATACCTCAAATTTCTGTTTTTTTTTAAACAAATATATAGGTATTTATCTACTAGGTAGTTATAGTTAGGACCATGATTCCATAGAAAAAGCAATTCTTGACTTGCCTATGTCTTTGGCGCGGTTTGATGAATCTTCACAAATTTTCCCCCCAAAAGTGTCACTGTGATTTTTGTTGTGCACGGAAAGTTTTAGGGTGATCCATCAAGTGGGGGCTGTGAGAAAGGGGGTGTCAACAAAGTTGTGTTTCCGATGTTAATCCCCATAGGACTTTTAGACACAACTAAAGCGTGAACCGCTGGACAGAATTACACCAAATTTGCCAGAAAGCTAGCTTTCGGTATTCAGATTGTGCTTTCACTAATTTGGTGTAAATCCGTTGAGTCGTTTTTGAAAAATTAAAGGGAGAAGAAATGTGTTTATCTCTGGTTGTGATGCCTTTACGATTATTTCAAGAATATTTGGTAAAAATTTGCGATTACATGTGCGAAAAGATGGGCTGTAATTGGCTGACTGAAACCTTACTAGAAAGTTGCGGCCGCCATTTCATTTCATGTGACATGGTCCCTGGTGGTGAAAATCCTAATTGAAAGTGGCACAAGAGGTCAGGGTGAAGGTACCCTGACCGCAGGGGTGTGATATAGGTGTGTTTTAGGGGCAAATTATGGGTTTAAAATAATTTTGCATCACCATGTGTGATATTAATGAAAAGGATGAATTTTCACAAAATAATCACAATTATGAAAACATTTGAAAGAAAAACCATATACTAATTCATTCACTCATACATGCATTCAGAGACTCATGCGCCCACTCACACACCCACTCAGACACTTATGCACCCATTCAGACTCACCCAGACTCACACAGCCACTTTCAGTCAAACTCAAACACTCACACACTCACTCACAGATACACTGACAGAGACAGGTCCAGTGGCCAACCTGCACTGCTCACGGGCAAAGGACGTGGATGTCATGGGGTTGGGTGTCTATAAGGGCTTGGCTGCAAGGCCTGGCTAAAGGCCAGGCAATGCGACCAGCCCCTGCCATGTGTAGCGGGGTTTGGAATAACGTATAGTAATTACAATTACTTTACGTTAAAAAACATTGAAATTCACTGAAAAAAACAAAGGTTACAGGGACATTATAGTTAGGTTCTAAATTTGCTAATAGAAAATTATATAAATTCAGCAGTTATAGTTAGATGTCTATCAAGTAACTATAACTCACGACCTAAGGTTACTATAACTCACACCTTCACCATGTATAGCTAATTACTTCATATATTATATCAGTGAGATCTTGTATTGCATCTTTGATATTATCACTGCAACATTTGCAATAAAATTATCGATAAGAAAACTGTGCATGTTTATAACGGCTGAATTTCTAGGGTTTTGTATGAGTAAATTAAGAACCTAGATATAACGTCCCTATAACCTTTGTGTTTTTTCAGTGAATTTCTATGTTTTTTTAACGTAAAGTAATTATACGTTATTCCAACCCCTGCCCGGGGCTGGCTTTAGGACGGTGCGAGCGGAGCGGCCACACCGGGGGCTGATCTAGATTGGGGGGCACTGACCTCAGGGGGTCACTGTGTTTAGCAATAAGTTTGAAATTTGCAATTTAAAAGCACCTGTTGAAATGCTCCATGTGCATCCAGCCTTCTGGAAGCAATTAAAGTGTCAAGATAACTCTTTGTGATTAATGTTTATGCTAGAGACAGAGATTGGAGCTTTGTCCAGTGGTAGCTTTGACTTGCTATAAAGTAGCATAGAGGTTTAATATGTCTCCTGAAAAGAACAGAATTATATTTGATGTGGATAGCTGAGTGGATTAGTAAAGCCAGCCCTTACTAGAGCTTCAAAACAAATCAATGCATGTGAAAGGGTGGCTATGAAGAGATGAGGGGTACGTTTTCCAGGTGGTAGTTAGGGAATCTGAGGAGGTGGTCACGGGGTGGGGGGTGCCAAAAAAGACTGTTGTACAGGGCACCACCAGCGCTAAAGCCGGACATGCCCCTGCCGCGCACGGCCAAGCCCTTATAATCACCCAACCCCACACCACGCGTGTCCTTTGGCCTTGTGCAGTGCAGGTTAGCCACAGGGCCTGTCTCTCTCAGTGGATCTGTGAGTGGGTGCATGATTATTTGAGTGGGTCCGAAAGCACAACAATTAATCAAAGAAATATAATACATGTGAAAAATTAAATTAAAAAATACATTGTCCTAAAAATAATATAAAGATTGCAAAATACAAATTGTTTACCAATAAAATCAATCAACATTAAATAGCAATGCAAAAATAATAAATATAAATGAATGAATTCAGAATTTATGTGTAAATTGTAAAATTATTAGAACTCATTACAACAGAACATCACGACCACATAAATATTGAGCATGCACCTGAGGATTAAACTTGAGACTTTGCCAAAGTTTAAACCATGTTAACAATTCAAGGTATGTTGATTATTCAGAACACCTATATTCCAACAGCTGAGATGTGCACCCCTAGTATGACAACCAAAATAAAAAGCTAGATAAAAAAAGCCAGAACATTGAATGCTGCTGCGGTGGATGAGGACAATGGATTCCAAGCTAAAATGGAGCTTCCCCTTAAAATTTAAAAATGTTATTATTTAAAGTGCTATCAGTGCAATACAGTACCGAATATAAAAGGTGGAGAACACATGATGACCTATTAAGAATAATTTAAAGTTCTATAAGTGCAGATCTTGTACGAAAGAATGTGACCTTCAGGTCATGAACAGGCCATTACTGCTTCGGGATGGATGCACACCCTTTGCAAGGGGAATAACTTACTGATCATATGGAAAGAAAGCAACTACTTGAGGGTCCTCAGTGCAGACTCAACAATCAATTTTACCCTCAATGACCTCTGTCAGAGTGCTCCCAGGCTGTTCTCTTTTGCCAAGTATCCTGAGGACCAAACCATTCACTCCATGCCAATCCGACTGAGAGGATATCAAAGTAAGGCAC
Organism: Pleurodeles waltl; assembly: GCF_031143425.1. Taxonomy (NCBI): domain Eukaryota; kingdom Metazoa; phylum Chordata; class Amphibia; order Caudata; family Salamandridae; genus Pleurodeles; species Pleurodeles waltl. The sequence goes on from NC_090437.1 coordinate 468,458,930, forward strand.
CATTACAGAGCTTCTGAGGGACCAGGCAGATCAGTTTGTTATGCAATTTACAAAAAGCCAATGTCAAGGAGTTAGCAAAGCTCTTTAAGGCCTCAGTGGCTATTATCATCCTTAGATATTTACAGGTTGGCTCCTTCTCAATCATACTATTTTGCAAGGACCATTTTGCAAGGACAAGGACACACCTTTAATTAATCTGCATCCTAAGTTCATGACCTTGGTCTTAGATGGATTTTTTGCACATGTTTTTTAACACACAGTAATTGGCCAAAGCATCAATCGATCTCTTTAGGCTGAGGAGGTCTGATCGATTAACTTAGTATTGTCCATATTGCATAATGCAGAATTTGAATTTTTAGTTTAAGAGAGAAGGTTCCTACTTCTTATGGGTAGAGTTTTAGGTCAGCCAGGTATCCATTAAAAAACAAGGGGGAAAGAATGCACCTTTGTTTTAATCTTTGGTAGGAATTCACATGACCTATCTTGAGATGACTTTGATTTAAACATAGTTTAACAAACATTAGGGAAATTATTTGACTTGTGAGGGACTTATTCAATATTCCACTTTAGTCTAAACGACAGTAGGGAAAGTGTTCAACTTTGGAGGGGTTACATTTACTACTCCTACTCCAGTCTAAACAACAATAGAGAAAGTGTTGGATGCTACAAGAGTCAGATTGACTATTCCCACTCCAGTCTAAACAACAGTAGGGAAAGTGTTGGACATTAGTAGTGGGGTGTTAGATTTATTATTCCCACTTCAGTAAAAGCAACAGTAAGGACCCATGTGGAGATGGTCTGCTTCTGCACTGCCTGACCTTTCTTCACTCCAACATACCCAATGAAGAGTTGTTTGTACAACCGGAACTCTTGTGTGCAGTTAAGGTAGAATGACAATGCTCTTTTTGGATCTAGATGGTGGAGTAGCTCCTCTTATTTAGAGGGATGTGGAGGATCGCAAAAAGAAGAAAGGGTGATTGCTTGGCCTATGTGAAATTGAGTGACCATTTTGGAAAGAAAGGCTGCTCTTTTGCAATGCACCAGTTTGTCAGAATAGATAGTGAGGTAAGGAGGCTTGGATGACAAGGCCTGAGGCTCACTCACTCTTCAGGCAGATATAATCGCCACAAGGAAGGCTGTCTTGATTGTAAGGAGACTGTTGGTACAATTATGGAGATGCTCAAAGGGAGCACAAATCAGGAATGCCAAAATTAGATTAAGGTCCCTTAGAGGCATGATAAATGGTGAAGGAGAAAAAAGATGGAGAAGACCTCTTAGAAACCTACGTACAACAGAGGATGTGAAAAGGGAGGGTTGGTCAGGCAACCTCAAAAAAGCAGGAACAGCAGAAAGGTAGCCCTTGAGGGTGCCCAGAGCAGAGCCCTGCTGGGCAAGAGAGAGAACGAAATGAAGAACTTCAGAAAGAGAGGCAGAAATGGGATCAATGTGTTTTTCTGCACACCATTCCTCAATTTTTTTCCAAAGGCATGTGTATACCATCTTGGTGGAGAGATGTCTGTCTTCCAAGATGACATCACAGTGTTTGGGAGGAAGGCTAAAAGCTGTCAAATGCTGCTACTCAATCTCCATGCAAAAAGGCAGAGACTGGACAGGTTTGGTCGGAGGACCATTCCCTGCTGCTGCAGAAGGAGATCTTCCTGAATGAGCAACCTGATCGGAGGATCGATGGCCATGCTTAGTAGCTCAGTATACCAGACTCTGCCTGCCCAGTCCAAAGCCATAAGGATGGCTTGGGCCCAGTCATTCTTGATCTTCTTCAGAATTCTGAGCAGGAGTGGTATGGGTGGAAAGGAGTTCAGGAAGCCTGCGATCCACTCAAGATGAAAAGCCTCTCCAAGCGAGAGCCACCTTTTAAACTCCAATGTCCAAAACTGCTGTTATTGTGCATTCTCGGTGGAGGCAAACAGATCTAACCAATGCTCTCCCCACTGCTGAAAGAGACCTTGTACCACCTCCGGTTGGAGACACCATTTTGGGATCCGCTAGGCATCAAGGGCTGAGTTTGTCTGCTCTGGCGTTCACAGTGCCTGCCAGATGTTGAACCACCAGGGATATGTCCTGGCATTCCAGTCATGTCCAGAGATGTAGGGCCTCTTGACAAAGGGTGCACGACCCCCGCACCCGCCATGTTTGTTGCAGTACCACATGGTGGTGGTGTTGTCCGTGAATACCTGCACTAACCTTCACTTGATGGAGGGTAAAAAGGCTTTCAATGCCAATCGGATCACACAGAGCTCTGACAGGCTGATGTGGAGTCCAGATTCTGACAGAAACCAGAGTCCTCTAATCTCCCCTCTTTCAGATGGCCACCCCATCCCATGAGTGATGCATCTGTCACTACAGTGAGATCTGGCTGAGGAAATGAGAGGGGTCTGCTGCTGACCTAATCTGGGATCATAAGCCACCACTGCAGATCTTTAGCAGTTACTTCTGTTATCTGAAACCAGGTCCTACTGAAGAGCCTGCATATGCCATTGTGCATGTGTTACTAGCAGGATTCAGAAGGCAAAGGGTCCCAACAGCCTCACAGACTGTCTCACCGAAATCAAGGATAGAGGCTGAAACATCAATATCATAGCCTGTATATTCTGGACTCGCTGCTTGGGAGGACAGACACGAAACAGCTCAGATCGAAGGGAGCGTCTGAGAGGGAGCCAAGTAAGACTTTAGAATGTTGATACTGAAACCCAGTGAATGCAGGAGGTCCGCCACACTCTGGAGGTGGGAGAGAAAAGCCTGGGGTGAGCCTGCCTTCAGTTGCAAACATAAGGGGAGACTGGTACCCCAATCTGCGCAGATGAGCTGCAACCACCGCCATCACCTTGGTGAACACACGAGGGGCACTGGTAAGACCATAAGGGAGCACAGTGAATTGAAAGTGCTTGTGGTCCACTGTAAACTACAGGTAAAGCCAGTGTGCAGGCAGGATGGAGATGTGGAAATATGCATCCTGCAAGTCCAACGCTACCCTCCATTCTCCTGGTTCTGGGGCAGACAAAATCTGAGCTAACAGGAGCATTTTGAGCATGTCCTTCTTCAGGAAGTAATTGAGGGGCCATAGGTCTAGGATAGCATGAAGTCCTCTGTCCTTTTTGGGCACCAGAAAGTAGCAGGAATTGCAACCACGACCCACTTTTGACATTCACACCCTCTCTATGGCTTCTTTGGCCCAGAGAGCCATAACTTCCTGACAGAGAAGGGACAGGTGATCCTCAGTTAGCCTCTCATAATATGGTGTCATGGGGTGAGGAGTCGACACGAAAGGGAGGTACTAGCCCCTTCCCATGATCTGCAAAACCAACCTGTTGAATGTTATGGACTGCCAGTGAGGAAGGTAATGTCAAATCCTGCTGCCAACTGGGTGCTCATGATGGTATGACAGCAGATTAAAAGGGTGTGGAGACTGCGGCTGCCAGGGGGGTGCTGGTGAACTGACCAGACTGCTGGCTGCCTGACCTACATGGTCCATGGGTACCGTGCACTTGGCCATGCAGAGACTTGGGAGTATGCGAGATGCAGTGGCCTGGAGGATACTGGCGCAGCTGGAAGCCCTTTCCATAGCTACAAAAGAAGCGAAAGGCAGATTGAGGGTGACACAGGGCCATAGAAAGTCCCAAGGACCTGGCCGGAGCCCAACTGTCCTTAAATTGCTCCAGCAACAAATCTACCTTGTCTCCGAATAGATGGGAGCCATCAAAGGGCATGTTCAACAGAGATAATTAGACATCCCCCGAAAAGCCAGTCATCCTCAACCTGGGCATGGCACCTCAAGGCCACTCTCGATGAAACCGCTCTGCCAAATGAGTCGGTCATGTCAAGTCCACAGCGGATAGTGAACTTCACTGCATCTCTCCCATGGCAACAGCCTGAAGGAGTATGGCCTGGGCTTCCTCTGGGACACTTAGCAGCACCTGTGCAACCATGTCTCACAACATGTGGGAGTAGCGGCCCAAAAGGACATGTGGTGTTCACAGACATCAATGTCAGGCTGGTGGAAGAAAACATCTTCTTCCCCAAAGTGTCCAACCTCTTGGATTCCTCATTCGGGGGTGGTACGGAAACCGCCTGGATTTACATGGGACACTGAAGCTTGGACCACCAACCTCCCTGGGTTAGGGTGTTGGATGATGAAGTTTGGGTGCTGAGGAGCAGGGTGGAGGAGACAGGCGGCACTCGTCCTATTCACAGGAGCCCCTTTGCTGGATTTGGACCATGTCCCAGAAGGATGTCAGTGATGGCTTTGTTGAATGGGAATAGTGGTTCTGAAGGGGAAACTACAGATTGCAACACCTCTGTCAAGACATTAGTATTGACTGCCACCAAGGGCAATTGAAGGTCAAGGACTTCAGCAGCCCTCCATATCACCATTGCAAAGGAAGCTCCCTCCTCTGTAGCCAAAGTAGGGGGAGAAAGCATACCAGCATCTGGAAAAGTATCCAGTCCACTAGCTTCACCCAGTTCCTCACACCTGTCCATGTTGGGGTCTTCATATGGCTGGTATTTCTCAGGGTGCAGCGACCCCTCACATTACTCCCTGAGTCCTAACCCGTAGAAATAATGCTCAGGCTCTGACATGGGAGGCAAGACTCCAGGTGGTGCCAGATACTGAGACAAGCGACGCCCCTCTGGCTCCGGGTCAGAGTCAGGGATCAGAATGGGCGTGGCAGAGCTGGTGGACATCAGTGGTGACAGGAGCATCTGCATCGGGATTGGCACTGGGGAAGGTCAAGGCTATTCAGGAATGGATACCAGGGCCCAACTGGAGCCACAGCCACTGATACGGAACCTGAAGGGTCCACTGCTGACCCCAAATATGAGGTGCATGGCCTCACAGAATTCTTTTATCTGGGTGGGGGTCACTCCCAGAAAGACGAGGAGGTGATGTGTTGACCCTGGCACAGACTCTACCGCAGAGCCAGGTCTTGAATGTTCACGCTCGTAAGCCGACGGACATGGAAAAGTCAAAGACTTACTGATTTTCATCTTCTTCTTCTTGTGATTTGACCTACCCGAGTGGCCGGCCCACTTGGAGTGCGATGAGGATCTCAGACTTTGTGGCCACTTCCAGGAACTTCCTCTCTACTGGGACCTTGAATGGCACAGAGTCGGACTTCGAGCCACTAGGAGCTTGAGGAATCGATGCCTCAAGGCCTTCAGGATCATGGGACAGCAGTTGGAGCCCGACTTGGGGTTGTGGTCGTGCTTGAGGCACCATAGGCAAACAAGAGTCAGTTCCATCACCGACATTGGTCGATTATAGGAGCTGAAGGGCTTGAAGCCAGCCTTCTTGGATGACATCCCTGCCACACCAGGAGAAAAAGAATTGACTAAACGTCAAAAAAGTTCAGTCAAACCGTGACTGATAGGATAGCTCTTCTCTGGATCTGCTTCAGTTGGCACGGAAAGAAAAGGACATCAGCGTGCCTAGTTGGTGCCTATGTAGGTGCCGTGGATGTCACTTCCACCATGGACGATGTCAACACCATGCAGAGCCAAACGACACCACCTATCAGTGCACCGGGGTACATCTCACAATAAAATCTTCCGGATCCAGTCTGACGCCTGGGGAAATTCTAAGGTAAGAAATCTGAGGTTAGAAGTGTCTATCAGATTAAGTATTTTACAATAACAAATTAACATTAAAATGCAATTAACTGTAATTTAATTAACTTCCCATCCTATTCTGCTACACACTGAGCAACCCACTACTAATATATAAATGTTTACCAAAAAATAAAACAAGTAAAAAAAATGAACAAACGAAACTTAAATACATTCAATTATCAATGAACAATTAAATTACCATAACAATTTAAGTAACATTCAATTTAAATTAATTACAAGTTAGTTAACTCCATTAGCCTAAGGGGGGATGCTTTGGTTGGTAAAACAGCAATGTAAATTGTGCAACCCCGCCTATGATTCTATAACAAGCTATCACCTTATGCAAATTGTCAATATTCTACTGTGAGAGGCAGCCTTTGCCTAGCCTTACTCTTGACATTACTACTTGTTTGAGTGACTCGTCAGAACTGCAAATATCCAGATCAGATAAAAGTACTGACCATCATTAACAAGCAAGCGCTTGTCCTCTGTGCTGACAAACTATGGCTCAACTTATGCAGTGCATCTGAGCCCTGTTAAGCACTATTAGGGATGCTTCGTTATTCAAATGTTCTAGAGCAGTGCAGGCCACGGGGCCGACATTACAAAATGAATCATAGTCAGAAGACAAAAGTGCGGTTAGAGTTCTAAATGCACACTTTGGGGACACTGAGAATGACCATAAACTGAAGATCACCTTTTGTACAGAATTTAAATTAACCAGGAGCAAAAGCACATGATAGCGAGAAGACATGTCTGTAATTGGGGCTATTCGGTAGCACACTGTGCATAGCCTATATGAAAACAGATGCCACTAGAAAGCAATGCTGATCTGTTAAGCGATGGCACACGAAGAGGAGTTAATCGGGGAATGTATTGTGACAGCCTGCTTCAAATACATCTGTATCACACAGAAGCCTAAGACTCACAGCCTTGTTTATAAGGATTGGGCTCCAAAGCTCAACGTGTTTTATAGGGTGATGGGAGATCAGTGGTGACCTTAGGTTGGTGGAACTATGTGGAAGGAACTGGGGAAATTGCGATATATAGCAGCATCCCCTATGTGCTATTCCTGATTAAAAACAAGCACACTGAAACCTAAAAGTGGACACAAAAGTATGCACAGTATATTTCTCAAAGAAAGATGGTGACATAATTGTTGAGCATGACTATAAATAATCAAAACAGAGACAACTTTTCAATTCAGTCAGGTTTAGACAAGCTCCCCAGTGGGTGTCTATGTTGAGTGGCAGCATAAAACAGGGGAATGGGAGGCAGTATGTTTAACATGTTGCATGCATTTGCCTGTACCTATGCCTGGTCCAATTCATGTTACAGAGGACACGTCAGAGGGTAGGAACCAGTGGCATTCATGGCTAAATGCGAATCCTATAAAACAAAGGGAGTACATCTACGGCAGCGCTTCTCAGTTGAATGCCAGGTGACCACGAAGTTCTTGTTCTTCAGACCTTGTACCAGTGTATGATGGAGGCAAAAGGAGGTATGTTCCACTTATGTCAGCGTGCAATACATGTCAGTTTAATAATCTTGCATGACAGTCATCTTGGAAGGGGTTGTTGGCAGCATGGAGGGTGGCCTTTTCCAGTAACCTTTGCTTTCACATATGCAACTCGACCCATTCCGAGCTGAATGCCAGCAACCAGGTTAGAAACTTTGTTGGAGTTGCAAGGAAGAGAGTTGTCACTTCGATGATGTAATACATTTTATAATGTCCGCGAATACTAAAAAGGCGTCTTGACGCTATTGCAGAAACAATATCGGGCTGGGGGGAAGTAAAAAGTTAGATTTTAACTAATTAATAAACCACAGGAAACAGGCTGTGCTCTGAGATAGAAAGCATTCCACCATTTACAGGTAATGTGGGAGAACCGTCTTCCTCCCCAATGGGCTTTCTTAATTCTAGGGGCCAAAACCGTGTTGGAGGTGGAAGATTGGTATGAGTTGTTGTATACCACTTAAAGGACATTTGAAGAGAGAGATGGGCCATCCCCATGAAGGGCCTTGTGACCCTAACACAGGGCCTTCAACTTTACCGCCTCCCTGATAAGCAGCCAGTGCAAATCACAAATATTCTGCGAAATGGAGCAGAATTTAGGGTGATTCAGCAGCACTTGAGCTGCAGCGTTTTGGCACATTTGCAACTTGCTAAGTAGGCGCTGCTGAGAGCCCACATACAATGCTTTGCAAAAAAATCAAGCATTGAAGTTACTAAGGCCGAAATTACAGCGTAGAAAGAGTGCCATGGGCACTAAAGCAAAAATGGAAAATGGACCCCATCACCTAATGAGGTAGTAAAACATCTGTAATGTGGTGCAGTGTGCCCCTCACATCCCCAGGCCACGGTGACACTGTAACAGTTAAAGCTATGCCCACGGTCTGGCGACCAGTAAACTGGTGAATATCCGAAGAAACCAGTATCCCTTTTCTAGTACCAGTATTTTTTTAATGCAGGACAGGGTATTTGAATCAGCTGGTAAAAATGTTAGCATTCACTTACTGTCACATCGAGGGAGAGGCTGAGTCCACTGCCCCATGTTCAAGCATTGTTGGACAGGGTTCCCCACAATCTGAAAGCCTGGATCGCAATAGAGACTGACCTCTGACCCCGGCTTTAAATTAGAACTTGAAGTGTGCAGATATGGTATGGCTCCTTCTAATGCAGGACACTCTGAAACGAAAGAATTACAAAAAATGAACAGTTTACGAATGCCCCAGTTTGATGTTTCATAATGTTACACAGTAGTAAAAGTTGTATTTTGAAGCATACAGAAGTGCACAGATAAGTCATTGACTTGCAATTGACTAGCAACAGTACTGTGATGCATACTGATGGCAACTGAATTGTGACTGAGAGAAGGGTCTGGTGGCATGGGGGCAAACTAGTCTTGAGACTATCAAAGTGCTTTTCAGCACTGAAATTATTTCATATTTAAGACGTTTGAAGGGTAGTGTTTATCATGAGTAAGGAGCCGATTACCTCGGTAACCATGAATCCAAACGCTGCCCATGAAATTACACTCGATGTGCCCTTTCAGAAAAAAAAGTTTTTAGAGTTCCCCACCAGAACAAGATTACTCCCAGATGCCAAGTTCCTGTGAAATGTTTGCTGAAATCAATTCATTGTATTTTGCACAAAAGCTCTGACGGATAACCTATATTAGTGATAAAACAAGAATGGCGTGGATTCAATGAGGCGATTGTTTTCTTGGGTGCCTACGTTTAGACCTCTGTTATGTCCTCCTGGCTTGCTGCAAATATGACCGAGCATGAGCATAAGGAACATGTTAAACCTTGACACTAGAGACCAAATAAGGCCCTCGTTGTACACTGGGGGAAACCTGGGAGAAAATGACATACCCACTAAATGCCAATATAGCAGGTACAATACCTAAAGAGCATGTAAATTGCACACAATTCCATTTTAAAAACTTGTGGGCGGTAAATACTGTTCTACTATCACTTGATAGTCTGGGGGGGGGGGTGATAGTCTCTATTCTGAGGTGCACTGACTCAGGGGGTGAGCTATTAGGCTTCATACAAAGCACCAGGCTTTATCTGATGACTATCTTGTTGGCATATATCGCCCAAGCACACAATTTTCTCTCTGGAAATAATCCCAGTAGACGTTACCGAGTGATTGAGAAGGAGGGCCAAAGATGTACTGATTTAGCAAAGATGTGCGTAAACGTTTTGTTGCGAGAAACCAAAATATAGGGGGCAAATAGTGCGAGAGAATGAGGTTTCAAAGCCCTCAGTGAAGACTACGTGGGTTGGGTGGGGTAAGAAAAACACATTCATCCACTCTGGCATATATCACTGTTCTGCTTTGAAAGAGTAACTTTACTAAAGGCCACATTTTGAGAAGGCCGGAGGACTTAAAGAAGTCAAGTTTTTTGCAAACCTAAAGGAAATTAAATAAATTGCGAACCTGAAGTAAATATTCCACAAGCATAGAGAACACAATAACAGCAATATACAAATTCTAGGAAAAACTCCCACCCCCCCGCTTCCTAGAAAAAATAACAGAGTTGGAAAATCAAATTGACTCTGGATCCCGTCCTTCTATCGTTCTGCCCTCATTTACAAGAAACGTCAATTTATCTGGATTTGCGATGAACTTTTGCAGAAGAGGTCTGGAATCTCAGGAATGGGGGTTGAAGTTCTGGTTATTTATACTTTGTCGTGATGTACTTTTAAATGTGTAAGGCTGTAATCTTCAATAGTGAAAGATGGATTGGTCAGCAGAGGTCGTGCATGGATTTTAATGAGAAATTTCCCGTATGCATCAATAAACGTGATTTGTAGTTTCATTGCTATTAACTGGAACCAGTTCAACCACTTTTCGGGAAGAAACGTCATAACAATCCTTTGGAAGCGTTTCCTTCTTCTGGTGGTAACACTCTCGGTTAAGTGACAACAGCACTGCTATTTGACATAAACAAGTCAGTAATTTCTCTCTAAATTATGTTGTAAAAAATAAACATTTGAATATTCAAGCTCCTACCTTTGCTTGCCAAGCTACACTCATTCAAATAAGGAAACGTGCGAAATATTTTTAGAACAATTTGCTAGATATAGGACGCCATCATGAGGGGATTATATATCCTTACGGGCATGAAAGCTAATTTTATGTAGACGTGCTACTGTAGGATCAAGCCAATGGAGTCAATACTCCAAAGTCATAATAGTAGGCTGTTTTGAAAGAAGTGTGCCTGTAAGCACACAGTGATGATAACATGCTGAGCGCCTGCAGGTGATAGGGTTGAAGAGTCAAAGTGTGATTGGAACCACTAAGACCAGTGGTGGCCGGTAATTTTAGGAAGGGGGCTGGACACACATGCAGAAAGACACGGTGACATCCATTCATTCACACACTCGCACAAAAACACATCCATTCACAAAATTAATTACCAAATATTCAAACATACACGCACGCACCAAACATTCATTAAAAAAAATAACTCATACACACCTCAGCTCTGCCTCGGAGATCCCAGAAGGGTTGGGACTGCTGCCTTCCCTCACTGGCTGACTCTAGGTCAGCCAATGAGGGAAGGCAGCAGTCCCAACCTCGTCACAGAGTGGGATGGGGTTAGTGAGACTGCTGACCCCATCCGCTATGTGACGAAGTGTCACTGATTGACACTCAGCCCTGGACGCTTCAGGGCTTAAAACTGAAGCGCCCAGGTTTGAATCAATGAGTACGGTACTCCTTGTCACCGAAGGGGAGGGCCTTGAGGGCCTTTGCTGAGCTGAGGAGGTCACGCCCACAGGAGCTGTGACATCCTCTGCCCAGCAAAGTTCAGCAAAGATCAGCTCAGGCAGCCAGCAGCCTGCTCATTTAGCACATGTCTGCTCCTGGCTGCCTGACCTGAAAGTGATGAGTGTCTGTCAGGCTGACCTTTGCTCAGCCTGACAACCACTGTTCTTGAAGGGCCAAAGGTGAAGGGGCATGGTCCCTCAGCCCCAATGGACTGGCTGTGTCTGACTAAGACATAGATTGAACATAGGAACACCTTCTACCATATGCCACCAATGACACTGCTATTAGAGGGTCTAAATAAATAAGGACCTTCTTTAGAGCTTGGCGCCTGGGATGCTCCATCAAAACGTAATGGATATCCTATCTGCTGTATTATAGGTGCTGTAGGATGTAACAGCCTTGTAGTATGGTGGACCAGTTATGAGCCATGTGTGTGATGGAATATACTGTGCATCATCCTCTAAAAAAGGCTCTATGAGGATTTTAATGAGAATGAAGCACCACCAATTGGTACCTTGCTATTTAAACTATTTTGACTCATTTATCACCTAAAAAGAAAAAAGGGCATTCTTATTTTAAAGAATTAAACCATGAATAAAACCAATATATGCACCAGTGATTTGTGGAAAAGGGAAGAGCCATCCAACTCTATGCCTCAGAATGCAGGGAACCTACGTTTTGAGTAGCATATTACCTGTACACATGTAATCAGTCTTAAAACAGGAGGCTGCTCACTTGTTTTCAAAAGCACAGGAAAAACATGAAAAGTGTGCCAGATCATCTCGGCATGCATGTTGGTGGTGATGCCACCCATCCACTTGAGTAGAAACTTTACTTCTAGCTACAGAGGTCACAAAAATGGTGAATGACAAATAATGATTCAAACATATCGTGTGACCTGAATATTGTGTCAAAAATGTTTCCACTAGAAAAAAATATCATAGAACACAATATCTAAGGCTAGAATATTGTTTTTTGTGCACAATATCATTTGAAAAAATATTGTTGTATTTAATATTTCTTCATTATATTTGCAATAAATATAGCTTTTTCATTAATTTAATATACATTACTATATTATTTTGAGGTGTAACTACTATTAGTACAATTGTTCTTCTTATTTTTTATTATAGTTTGCAATTGTAAGTGTGTGATTTAACTTTTCAAATTTGATTATAAACTTATAAAGAAGTTATGGGTTGTTAAGTTTGTAGAAGAATAGTGTGGGAATTTAATTACATTCTAATTATTTATTTTTAATCTTTATTTTTATTGTAAATTGAAAATATATTTGATCAATGATTAAGTCAATTGTTTAATTATTATTTTATTTACTCAAGTTTGACCTGTTTATTTTAGTGAACAACTTAGTTTTTCACAGTTCAATTAGTTATTTAATATGTTAGATTGGGTTGTTGGGTTTGAATGGGAATAGGATGGGAAACTATTTAGGTTTTTACATTATTATTATACAATTGTAAAATTGCTAATTCATTATGTACATTTCCAATTAATTATTTATTAAACCAATGATGTGTTTTATTTGGATTGTTCATTGATTTACAGATAAGGAAAGAACAAGTGCAAACTCTGTATAGATTGGTGTTAAGGCCGTCTTGGCTAGGGAATAATGTGCCATGCACACCTTGTGCCCCTGTCGTCAGCACAGTGCAGGAGGAGGGAGGAGGCCAGACAGGGGGAGTTGAGGTTAGTTCAGTAAGGTAGGTGGCTCTCAAAGAGCTGGAGAGCTTTGAGTATAGGTGGAATGAAGAATGTGTATTCTAGCTGTGTGAGGTACTGTAGAAGTGGTTGCCAGACGTGGGCGAATATCCCCTCAGTATAGGTTAGACTATGTGAGAACAATTCCATGGTGTGGACCTGCCAGAGATGGGTGAACCACAGAGTTGTAGGGGAAGCCATAGGTTGTTTCCAATACAACACAATGAGTTGCACCCAATATTTGGGAATTAAGACGCCATTCCATATGGGTCATCGCTTGTAAAGTGAGGCATTTGGCACCCAGTAACACTGCTGTAAAGGAGTCCAGGAGCGGGTAACCTCTTGTTCCCTTTATGTGGCTGAGGATTTTCTTCCAGAATGTGGTAATGCCGGGGCATGACCACCAGATGAGTTTGAAGTCCCCAGGGACCACAGAGCAGCACCAACATTGGGAAGAGAATGTTGTCAGGTTACGTGTAGCCCCTTGTACATCAGCTGGGAGAAGGGCCCAGTGGCGGAGTTGGTAGTATTGCATTCTAGTAGAGTCGGGAGGTTAAATTCTCAATGGCAGTGCTTGAAGGATTTGAAGGAACCTCCCTCGAAAAGATCACAAAGCATGCAACAGTCACCCTCATGCCAGTGGTTGTATGAGTTGGGTTGAGCGCCGGGGGAAAGTCAGGGTTACGCACTAGTGGTGTATTGGGGGAAGGGAAGGTAGTGAGTCCATGTCTTATTGCCAGTTTATCCCATATGTCCAGGACTGTTTTCTTAGGGGTGGCTAGGTATGCACTCCTGGGTGTCATATGTTTGGGGAGCCATGCCAGGTCCCAGAGTGGGGGCAGGCCACGGCTCAATCCAGATGTAGCCAGTGTTTGTCACTATCTCGTACCACCCACTCTGAAATGAAACAGAGGTGTGCAGACTTGTAGTACTCGAGAAGATTTGGACATCCCAGGCCTCTCCGGTCACGAGGGGCATCAGTATGGCATTGGAGAGCGGGGTTGCCTCCCCTCCAAATAAAGGAGCAGATGTCCCATTGAAGGTGCAGGATTCGACCTGTAGTATAATTGTCGGAAGGCATTGGAAAAGGTGTGGAATTTTTGGTAGGAGGGGCACCTTAACTGTATTTAGCCATGCCAGCCAGGACACCGGGAGGGGATTCCATCATTGCAGGTACTCCAGGGCAGATTTCTGACAAGATCACCCAGTTGGTTCTGGACCATGTCAATAGTGTGGGGGTGATGCACAGGCCAAGGTATTGGATATAGTCGCTGACCCACTAGAACGGGGGGAGAGCTTAAACAGATGGCAAACTTGCCTGGAGGATAGTAATGTTTAGGGCCTGGGACTTAACCAAATTGATCTTGAAACCTGAGACAGCTTCAAAGTCTTGAAGTGCATGGATCAATGCCAGTAGCGAATGGTCTGGTTGCGTAATTGTAACAAGAGGCCATCTGCGAATAGAGCAATTTTATGGGGCCGTCTGTCAAAGGGGATCCCCCCCATATACACCGCCTGTCCGATGGTGGCTGCCAAGGGCTTTATGGCCAAAGCGAAGAGGAGGGGAGAGAGGGGGCAACCCAGGCTGGTGCCTCTCCTCAGGTGAATAGGTTGGGACTGGTCACCATTGACTCAGACTCTCGCCAAAGGATAGGTGTAGGTGGACCATAATTCTGTCAACCATCCAATGGCCCAGGCCTACTTTTTGGAGCACAGCCTGTAAGAAGGGCTAGTTGACCTATCAAATGCCTTGTCTGCATCTAGCGAGAGAAGGCAAGCAGGGATAGCATGTTGGTGTACCTTCTAGACCAGATGTGCCAGGCAGTGGATATTGTCTGCTCCCTGCCTATTGTGGATAAAGCCCACCTGGTACAGGTCTTTAAGGCCGGGCAGGTAGAGTTCAAGTTTGTTTGCTTAGATTTTCATGTAAAGTTTGGCCTCTGTGTTCAAGAGCACTATGGGACGGTAAGAAGAACAAAGTGTTAGGTCCTTGCCTGGTTTTGGTATCAGAGAGATCTCCACTTACAACATTGTGGGGGTAAGTTCAGAGGCAGAGGAGAAGTTGTTGTAAAGGGCTAAAAGTGGTCTTGTAGCTGCAGCTCAAAAGTAGGTGGTCTTGTAGGTGGAGGAATTTACGGAATAAGGCGAGCGGTAGGCTGTCCGGCCCCAGGGTTTTGCCCATGGGAAGGCCCTTTGAGGCCTTTAAGGTTATGGGTGCCTCCAGCACTGCTGCGTGGATGGGGTCCAATGGGTCCCACTGGCAGTCTACTAAATGTTGAGCAATGGTGGTGGGGGGTTTCTTTGCCGATATATAGAGTTTGGTAATAGTCATGGAAGGACCGTCGTTCTGCCAGGTCAGAGGTAGCCCATTCGTCTGATGCCACCTTTGGGCCCAGGTTGTGGGCTTGTGAACATTGTTGCCCAAGTTTGCCTGCTAAGAGGGCCCCCACTTTGTTGCCCCATCATAAAATCATTGTTAAGCATCAGGAGGGAGTGCTCTGCTTTATTGGTTTGGATGGAGCAAAGGTGACCGAGCAAAAGGGTTATTTGTCATTTAATGCATCTTGAAGGGTTAGCATGATCCTAGGGCGCTAGGTCTTTAATTTTTGTGGTCAAGCCCTTCTGCACCAGGTGGGCCTCTCTCCTCTGAGTGATAGAAATAGAGGTGATTTCACTTCTGATGATGGTCTTAAAGCCATCCCAGAGAGTATGTGCCGTAATGTCTGGGTGAGTATTCAGTTCAAAGTAGATTGTTATTGCAGTGTTGATCGTCGCTACATCCATGGGGTCTCAGTATAAATGGGTGGAGGCACCAGCATGGGGGTAGGTGGGTTGGTACCCTCTCCTCACAGTTCCACATGCGCATGATCAGAGATTGAGATGTCAGAAATGAGGGAGGATGTTAGGGTCCTTAGCAATGTGTTTGTGAGATAAAAATAGTTGATGCAGGAGTATGACTAATAAACATGCAAGAAGAATGAGTAATCTTGTTTATTCAGATTCTGATTCCTCCAAGCACCTATTAACCCCATATCTGCAATATCACGTTTAATGGATGCTTACATGGGGCCCATACCCTGGAAACTGGAGGAGCTGTGGCCTAGTGTAGGGTCCCAGGTTAGATTGAAATCACCTCTCAAGATGATTTCCCCTTTCTCGTGGGATAGTTGTTCCTTTATTTGCGGCATATATTTTTAAACGTGTAAGTGGGTGTCTGTCCCACTGTATGGTGATTTTGAGGAAGCGACCCGATACATTGTGCACTACTCGAAGGGGCTTTGAACAAAAGGATGACTTGCAGTGGGGGTTGGCGTGCAATAGTGTTTGTGCTTGGGTGGTCAGAATTGTGCATAGGTGGGGTGGGTAACAGGAGGCATGTCGGGCATGTATAGTCTCTGCTTAGCTCCAGGGTCTTGTTGCATACCTGTGTGTGGTATCCATGCAGCTAGTGAAAAAGTAAAGGGCCACTCCAAAGGAGGATGAGGCCCGTGTAGACAGGTGTTCCTATAACAGTAAGCTATAACAATGGGCCAAATGGGCCACAACTGGTAGCCTAGATTCCCAAGGGGACAGCAGACTAAGGTGCCAGCTGACCAAGGGACGTCACTCTCAAGGACCCGGATAATGGGAACAGGTCAGCAGAGCATGGGTCCATCATAGTCTATAGGGGCGACACTCAGTGGACCCCCGAAGCCGACATAGGCCAGGGCACAGAACACATTTGAAACAATGAAGGCCCTCCCAGAGGGTCTGCGTCCCTTGTCCTCACTCAGGGGCAGAGAGAGCATCCAGGGTTGGATTGTCATGGAGACCGGCTGGTCCAATGAGTCTGCAGCTGTCAGGCGGGGGTGGCAGGATGTATCACAAGGATGGATCAGTCAGCCCCCGCTCCAAAGCCACAAAGAGAGGGTTAAGGGTTCAGATAGAGGTGACCAAGTCCATTATGGGCACCATGGAGGCTTTCAGGTTTCTCAGGTGCTGTATGATATCTTGTCTTGCCTCACGTGTTTGACGATCTCTGGCACACTTGGTGGTTAATCTAGGGGAGGCTTTGGACCAGGAAGGGCAAGAGACCGCCAAACCGTGGTGTCTGATGGGGATGCAGGGGTCTCCTCGGTGTCACCTGGAGGTTCAAGAGGTGTTAAGCTTCGTTCAGAGTTCTTAAAGTTCTCCATTTACCTTCCAATTGAAAAATAATGGCAAAGGGGTGACCCCTTATTGGTAGGGAATGTTGAGTTCACAGAGCTTAGTCGTGATGGAGTGGAAGTCTCTGTGGTGCCTCAGAGTGGCAGAGGCTAAGTCTTAAAACAGTTAGAGTGTGTGCCTTTTATAGACCAGATCTGTCTTTTTCATTGAGGCTTGTAAAATGTCTTCTTTCTCAACAAAGAAATGCACCTGAGCAAGGATATCAGGGGGAGATCAGCGTGTCGGGCCCACCACTCTGTGGGCTCTATTGAGCATAGGGGGGTCAACTGCCAGGGTCCCCGCAAATGGCATGTAAGAGGTCTGCTACAAAGGACAAGATGTCCGGGTCCTCTATCCCCCCTCGGGACACCTAGATGTGGAGGTTGTTCCTGCAGCCACGGTTTTCCAAATCCTCATGCTTGAGGTGGATATCCAGTTGTTGCTCTTCCACGGTTGCTACTCAACAGGACAGCGCCTCCAGATCATCTTTCGGTTCATCCAGGGTCTGTTCCATAAAATTAATTCTTTCCCTCAGTCCATCAATATCTTGTTTAACTTCCTGAATGCAAGATTGGAATTCAGTTTTGAGGGAGCCAATTTTGGTGAGCAGTTCCTTGAGGAAATTGTCCATGAAGGCCTGGGTAAGAGGTGCTGCAGGTGTGGGTCCCGATGGTTTATCTGCTGCCACTGGAGGAGAATCCATTGTCTGTTGCTGGGACTTATGCCAAACGGACATGAGAGAGGTGTGTTTGGCCGGTGCTCCTGATGTTGATCTGGAGGATTTACCTTGTGGCAGGACGTAGGCACCCACCATCAGAAGGGCAACCCTGGGAGGTGGCGGTATAAGTATGGGCCCTACTGATAGGCGTGGGCACCAACTTGAAGTGGCACAAGGGCCTAGGCGTGGAGGGCAGGGGTAGAGGTACTGGGGTCTGTCCGGCCCCCTCAGAGTTTCAGTGTGGAGCTCAGCCACATCCAGGCTAGAAGAAACCAAAGTAATGTTAAGGGCCTTTCTTGGTGGACAAAACGAGTATGCTGTCCCTAAGGCCACCCCCGGTGAAGCGCTAGACCTGGCCTCAAACAGGTACAGGGACACTAATGCAGTCTGCCACAGAACATTGTGTGGCGTAGCCAGTGACTAGTGAAGGTATAAGGCCAGCCCCAGGTTCTTCACAGTGGCAGCCCCCACCTCCAGCAGCTCCCTACAGGGTGGTTCCATGTGTCCCTGTAGCTGAGAGGCAACAAGTCCCCTAAGCTCCATGGTTCAGGTCCTCCCAGGGCCCTACATGAGGCAGATGGCTGTGTATTCCAAGGTGAGGCTGTGGCTTAAAGTCTGTGTGGGCCTCTGGCAAGGAGGAGAGCAAGGTTGCAACCGTGCCACCACGAGGCCACTACGAGGCCAGTAGGGAGTGAGTTGCAGAGTGCAGGGCCTGAATCACTCCATCATGGCCCATTACAGCAGGTACTATTCGTGATGTGTCACCAGGCACCTTGTGAGTTGTGGGAGACAAGGGCTCTGGTAGTGGTGCAATTCGGTTGCTGCAGGCAGGGGCAAAGAGCCTCACCATGTAGAGAAATCTCTGTGCATCTCAGACCGCTGATCTCTGCTGGGGCTTGGCTCGATGCAGCTTCTGCGATGCAGTGTCTATTGTGTTCTGCAGTTGTTCCAAGGAGAGCAAAAGACCGTCCTGTCCCCTGATGCAATCCCTGCGAGTCTGGCAGCAGTCGCCTTGAGCCAGCTGTGTCCCACCACACTTAGTCACTGCAGGCATACGGGGACCTGCAACTCTGGCAATACAGTGGCGTGATGGTGCTGCCTGAATCTGGGTCACTGGGCTGAGGAGGGCAGTCAACGGAGCTCCCAGAGATGACTGGGGCCCTGTAGATGCTGGGAGGGCTTCTGAGGCGATGGTAGGCACCCTAAAGCCAGCTATGGGGCTTTGGGAGTCCTCCCTGCTCCATCACACCACTCCTCCATTCAATATTATTTTTAATTTTATTTGCTTTATTTGAGTTGAATTTTACTTTTAATAATGTTTTATTATTGTATGTTTTGATGTTTGTGGGGTATTTGTTTTTTTGTAATTTAATTTTTCTTTTTTACATTGCTGTAGTATGATTTTTTAATTTAAAATATGATTCAACCATTTTATGTTGCTACGTATTTAAACGTTTCTACAAAATGACTATGAGTTGGAGTGGTATATGTAATACCTCTGAGCTCCCTTGTGTTGCTTACCCCTCCGAAGTTCAACACTTTCCCTACCGTTGCTTAGAATGGAGTGGGAATTGTAAGCTTATCCCCTGTAATGGCCATGGTTTCCTAATTGTTACTTAGCTTGGAGACAGAACAGTAAATCTAACCTCACCAAAGCCAAACACTTTACCTACTGTTGTCTAGACTGGAATTGGAACAGTAAGCTTAACCCCTCCGAAGTCCAACAGTTTCCCCACTGTCGTTTAGATTGGAGTGCAAATAGTAAATTGAACTCCTCCGAAGTCCAACAACTTCCCTACTGGTGTTTAAATTGGAGTGGGAATGGCAAAACTAAACCTTCCAAATTCGACTACCTTTCCCAGGAGACCATGGGCACGGTACTGGCCAAGTTGCAGGAGGACCAGCGGCTGAAGGAGGGACAGTACCTGGGGATCAGGGAGGACTTGAAGTCCATTAACACCACCCTGGTCACCATTGCAGGGGTGCTGGCAGACATGGCCAACACCATGAGGGAGGCAGTGGCACACCACCGGGCCTCTGACACTAGCCTGAACGATGAACAGCCCTCCACGTCTGCCGGCGCTAGTGGACAGGAGGTCCCGCCACAGGACCAACAGGCCACCAGCACCCCACCCCCTGCAGAAGGAGAACCACCCCGCAAACAGTCCCTGAGATCCAGGCACAAGACAGAGAACATTGCCAAGACCCCCACCAGGAAATAAGACTCTCTTGATTGTCACCATTCTGTCCCACTATCTCACTCTGACAACCTTGAACTGCCATTACTCCACCTGCTATGCCCCCTTGGACTATGCACCTGTGATACCAATAGACTGGACTCCACCATGGACATTCCTCCACCATCACCCCAGCCCATTGCAGATACCCCTCCACTGAATAGAACTTAAATAAACACCCTTGAATCACAAAACGATCTGGAGTCAGACTGTACTTTCACAAGTGTGTTGTTACAACCTCTCTGACAAATAGCAATGTCAATGTTATTTTTCACATACCAATGTGCGACAGTTGTTGGGCAGCAGTAAACATAGCAGAAGGCAGAAAGTGGTACCCAGATCTGTGAAATGGAAAGCCAAAGTGAACTGTCAGGGTCCATACACAGAGGTAAAAAGGCAGAATCATGCAATGTCCTACAGTAGTATGATATGAGAGGAGCAGTGCCAGTCTCTTACGTGTGTCTCACTGGAAGTATTGCATGATGATGTTGCTTCGGTTGTCTATATCTTCTTCTTCTGCCTCTTCTTCCTCACTGTCTACAGGCTCCACAGCTGCCACAAGACCAACATCAGGCCCATCCTCCTGCAGAAAAGGCACCTGTTGTCGCAAAGCCAGGTTGTGCAACATACAGCATGCCATGATTATCTGGCACACCTTCTTCGGTGAGTAGTATAGGGAGCCCCCTGTCAAATGGAGGCACCGGAACATGGCCTTCAGGAGGCCAAAAGTCCGCTCTATTATCCTCCTAGTTCGCCCATGTGCCTCATTGTAGCATTCCTCTGCCCTTGTCCTGGGATTCCTCACCGGGGCCAGTAGCCGTGACATCAGGTCTGGCTCCAACTGGGCACACAGTTCCTGGATTGTGGCACGATCAAATCTGTAGATGATAATGATGTGTCTGTCTTCCATTGTCAACAGGTCAACCAGGGGTCTGTATACCGGAGGATGACGCCATCGCATCATCTGCCAAAGCGGATGTGCCCTATGGAGGAGAAGGGTGAGCAGAGGGTCAGACCCCATTTAGCTTGCACAAGGGTGTTTGGAACAATTGTGATGTAATCGGTGTGTGGTGCTGTCTGTCCGTATTCCTGCCCAAAAGTGCTGTGACGCAGTTAGTTGCCCTGCCATGTGGTCCCCTGAAATGGCCGCTGCCTGACCTATAAGGAAGGACAAGGGGAAATTAGGTAACTGCGCTGGCGTTGTGCAGCGTCGAAGTAGGTGGACGAAGATCACGGCGCAATTCAGCATTGGTTATCATTGGGCCCTATGGGTTCCATGAGCCAATGACGATGTACACCGGCGGTGACGGTACGCACTGCCGTGGACATAACCGCCATTTTCTATCTCTTCACTCACTTGATACCTGGCCTTTAACAGGAGAGGACCTACACTGCAAGTGCTGCTGTGACCTGTACACGCTACTCTACGGTCCTCCAGACAAACAGGTGAGTACACTGTGAGCATGATGGATGGGACATGAATGTATGGAGTGGGGTGGATGGAAGATACGGGGGGGGTGGGCTGAGACCAGCATGTGAGGATGGTCAGTGCATGTGGTTTCTTGGCCAGGGTGGGAAGTTGTGGCCAATGAGTAAGAAGAACCGGACGGGGGAATAAAATCCATTCTTACTTCACTTTTCCTCTAGGTCAGCGCCCACCAGAAGAAGGGTATTTGGCGTGCCATCGCCAAGGAGGTGCGGACCCTGGGGGTCTACCATAGACGGAGAACTTACTGCCGCAAAAGATGGGAGGACCTGTGCCGCTGGACCAAGAAGATGGCGGAGGCCCAGCTGGGGATGGCCTCCCAACGTGGAAGGGGTGCCCGTCGCACCATGACCCTCCTGATGTACCAGATCCTGGTGGTGGCATATCCTGAGTTGGATGGGCGCTTGATGGCATCACAGCAGCCACAAGGGGGTGAGTACAGTCACATTCAGCTGACTCTGTGCGCTGTATGAGGTGTCCGGGTGGGGGAAGTGGGCTGTGGTCTCCCCTAGGCCACGGAAAACTTGCTAGTGTAGGTCCTTTTATAGGCAGGCTCTGTGGCACTCCAACCCCAAAAGTGGTAGTGGCCATCTACACCTAGTCAGGCTCCTGTGGTTTCCAGGTGTGCATCAAATGGGCTTAGGCACAGTCCCCCATGGGCAGGTGATTTTCCCAAATACAGTTAGTGCATAGCCTAGTGCACAGGGCTGGTCCCTGTGTGTTGTGTCCGCCAACGGTGGTGTTGTTGCTGGCATTGACCATGTGTCTCCTCTGTCCTCCCCCCCTTTCTGTTTTGTCACCTTGTCCTTGTGTGCATTAGCATTATCTGGCATTGGCACCGGAGCAGGAGGGAGCTGCAACCCACATGGCCCAGGAGGGTGAATGTACGGAGTCTGAAGGCACCAGTGGGACGGAGTGTGAGGGGAGCTCTACGACGGGGACAGGAGGAGACACCAGCGACAGCGACTCCTCCTCTGATGGGAGCTCCCTTGCGGTGGCGGGCACTTCTGTGCCCACTGCAACAACAGGTACAGCCGCCACCCCCCTACCAGCACCGCCCTCCCAGCAGCCCCTCAGCGTGTTTCCCGTGCCTGATCACCCAGAAGGGTGGGCATCTATTTCGCCCCAGGCACCTCAGGCCCTGCCCCATCAGCCCTCACTTGTTGGGCATTCAACCATTTTGAATGCCATCCAGGGTGTCGAGAGGCATTTGCAGCAAACAAATGCATACCTGGAGGGCATTCATTCTGGCGTGGCAGCCCAACAGAGAGCCTTTCAGGCTCAGGCCTCCGCACTGATGGCAGACATTGTCCCTGTGTCCAGCCTCCCCCCTCCAACTTCCACTACCCAGACCCAATCCCCTCTACCTCAGCCTATCCCAAGCACACCATCAGACCAGCATGCACACTCATAAACACACAAAAGTGGCTCAGGCAAATATAAGCACCACACATCCCACAGGCACTCAAACAAGCACCATACCCATGCAGACACACCAACATCCACTGCCTCTACTGTGTCCCCCTCCTCCACGTCCTCCACCTTCCTACCAGTCTCATCTCCACTCACACTTGCATGCACTACATCCTCAGCCACTACCTCCATCACCAGCATGCCCATCACCATGCACCGCTCACGTGCAATCACCACCCCCACTACCATGTGTCCTCTCCCAGTGTTTCTGTGAGCCCTCCTCCCAAAGTACACAAACGCAGGCACACACTCACTCAACAGCCATCCACCTCACAACAGCCTCCAGCCCATGCACCCTCACCCAAGCTCAGCAGATGTACACCTCCTACAACCACTACCTCTTCCTCCACTCCCAAGCCCCCTCCATCTTCCTGTCCCAGTGTGTCAAAGAAACTTTTCCTGGCTAACACTGACCTCTTCCCTACACCTCCCCCCATCCTTCCCCTAGAACCAGGATGTCCAGATCCCAGCCGAGCACCTCAGCCACAAAATCTTTGAGCACTGTGGTCCCTGCAAGTCCAGCAACATTACAGGCGGCACCCATCAGGGCTGGCAGTGTGCCATCTAGTGAGGCCAAGGAGCACCCTATTCCGCCACCTTCCAAGGTGAAGAAGGGGCCCACATGCCGTAGGGAAAAGCCACACCAACCACCCAGGAAGGCCTCCTCCAAGACAAAAGAGGACAGTGCCAAGGTCCCAGCAGCGACTTCAAAGGTGGGGAAGGGACACAAGGCTAAAGGGAAGTCAGCTCATGGCACGGAGCCTCCGGGTGAGGGACTGGTGTCACCCTTTCTGCAAGACAGAACAGTAACCTGTACGGCAGTGGCCACCGCCAACTGCACCGCCACCTTCACATCTGCTGCCTCTGCTACAGTCCCCAGCATCATCCCCAGTGGGCAGCCGTCTGAGGCTGCAGGAGACTTCCTGCTGTCTCCCTCCAAGGTGCTGACACCAACACCACCGGCAGCATCTCCACCGCAGACACCGCCGCAGCCACCGCCACCTGCCCCGCGACGTGAACAGCCAGTGCCACCACAGCCGACATCAGCATCATCCCCAGTGGGCAGTCATCCGAGGCTGCAGGAGACGTCCTGGACCCTGCACACACTACATGATGCACCACAGCCAGCAATGGCAGTACCAGCAGTTGGCAGGCTAAGTTGCCACAGAGAGGAGTGTGACTCTCCCGCCATAGAGTATCATGCTACCTGTTCACAGAAAATCTCGTGGCTCAGACACCCAGGTGAGGGAATGGGAACTGCCACACCCCACGTGCAGCACTATGGGCACAAAGCCCCCTCCAGAACCAGTGGAGAACAGCATCCACTACCCTAGTCCTTGGCAGAATGAAGCACTCTGGGCACAAAGCCCCCTCCAGAACTAGTGAAGAACAGCATCCACTACCCCAGTCCTTGGCAGGATGAAGCACTCTGGGCACAAAGCCCCCTCCAGAACCAGTGGAGAAATGCGTGGGAAAACCACCCACTTGAAAGACTTGAGAGACTGTGGCTTTGCACTCCCCAGGATAAAGCAGTGGGCAACCCACCCACTTGAGGGACTTGAGAGACTGTGGCTTTGCATTCCCCAGGATAAAGCAGTGGGCAACCCACCCACTTGAGGGACTTGAGAGACTGTGGCTTAGCACTTCTCAGGATAAAGCAGTGGGCAAACCACCCACTTGAGAGACTTGAGAGACTTTGGCTTTGCACTCCCCAGGACCAAGCAGTAGGCATGGAGCCCCCTTGTGGAGCAGTGGCGTCGTCCCATCATCCGGCTGAGGTGCCCCCTTTCCCCTGAGGTGCCTGTTTTTTTTCGCCCTGATGCCCCTGAAGTGTTCTCTCCGTTTTGAGGCAGGTGTCAAGTGTGGGCTTCTACCTTGCTTTTTGGGACCACTGGTCCGCGGACATGTAATGGAACAGTATCCGGATTTGTGTACTTACTGTGAATATTTGTATATACTGATCTTTTAAATGTATGTTAAGCTATCTGGATTTTAGATGATTACACTTGTTACAATCATTTAATTTGGTCCTTGTGTTCTTCCAGGGGGTTACGGGGTGACAATGTAATGTTGCTGCATGTGTGGGTGGGGGTGTTGCGTGTTGCGTGTGTGTGTCACTCTTTTTTTCCTCCCCCTCCCCTGTGTGCTAGGTGCAGTACTCACAGTGGTCGTCGCCGCCGTCTTTGATGTTCCTGGTAGAAGAGGATGTAAACCAACATTGGTAACACCTGTAACTCGGGCTCCATGGTGTCCTGGTTCCTCGTTGGGTGTCGAGAGGTGAGTGGCTTCCGTTCCAAGTACTGTTTCCGCTGTGCTTTTGATGATGTTGCTACCGCCCCGGAAAAGCTGGCAGATTGGTGTGTCATAATAGAGTGGGCGGTACATTGTCTTCCACCTGTCTGTTGGCAGTTACTGCCGCAGTGTTTTTTGCTACCGCCGTGGAGGTCGGAGTGTTAAAGTGGCTGTCTGTGTTGGCGGTTTCCGCCATGGTCGTGATTCCATTTTGTTTACCACCGGCCTGTTGGCGGTATTACCGCCGCTTTATCACCGACCACCAGGGCTGTAATGAGGGCCTTAATATTTTAAATAAAGTCCTATAAATTGATAGTTCTTAGTCTTATGGTCTCATTACGAGGCTGGGATCCAAGGAACGCCAGCCCAACAGTGATGGTCAGACTGCCGCAACAGTGGCAGTCCGACCACCACATTAAAACCCTGGCAGGCGGGCCTGCCAAAGACTGCCGTCCCTGCCAGGAACATAGTTCCCCATAGGTTGATGGCAGTTGGAGTTGTGTTCAGCCATGGCAGGTACCATGCCATGGAAAGTCTGGAGGAAAGCGAGTGCCGGGACCCATAGGGAGCATGGGAAGTGCAGGGGCCCCCCTGCCCAACACCATTGGAATGTACATTGTCTGCACTGCTGGTGGGCCCCCTGTGCAACGGCATTGACCTCAGCTCTATGTGGAGCCAAGACCAATGGAGCCGCAATGTTTCCATAGGCTGACAAGCGGAAAACTTGGTTTCTGCTGGTCAGACCAGTGGAAACCTTGTAATGGGTCTGAAGCGGAGAACCCAAGCTCCACTGCTATCTCCTTACCGCGAGTCTGGTGGTCAGCTTGTCCGACCACCAACTCCTAATGAGACCCAAACTCTTTTTTTGAAAATATTCTCTATAGCGATATTTCTGACACATTATATTTGTACTTATATTGCAAACATGTAAACACCACATTTTTTAAAACAATATTTGAAACAACATTTGTCTGTCGATACTGCTGTTCTTGATATTCTGCCACACATCCAACCCAATTACTAAAATATAACTGTTCAGATTGCTTTTTCTAAAATACCTGGTTGAGGTGGATCCAGGGGAAAAATTATTTCCTACTGAAGTGAAAAAACAGACAGAAAAAAGGATTTCTTTCTGCACCAAATGTATATATGAAACAAATAATTTAGTATTTGATGATTTAGTGTACTTTTCAAGTACACATTGAAGGCAGAATGATTAGTCAAATAGCCAATAAATGAGGCGAAAGAGGCATCTGCCTCTGGCGGGAGTCAAAGCCCACGCTATGTACATGTTAAAGACATTGCAACAATAGCTCATTAAGTGAGACCTAAAGAGCACACCATGCTCAGAAGTGATCCAGTATAGCAGTAATAATAATAGTAATAATAATAATAATAATAATAATAATAATAATAATAGCAAATACCCCATTTTGACAGAGGTGGTTTCTCCTCTAGGGCTTTTTGGTGTAGCCGTCCCCCAGTGTGAGGCACTGAGCCAGTACATAGTGTAAAAATTAAGCATGACTCATTCCAACTCTGATCCTGTTCAAGGACTGTCCCCCCCCCCCCCCATCCCCACCCCACCCCCCCTGCTGCTTGCTCCTTACTTATGGTGCAACGGGATGGCCAATCCAAGTGATTGGCAATGGTGACAGGCAGCCATCAGCTGAAGTTCAGTGCTTATGTTGGGTTGGACAGGTCTCTGTGGCCAAAACAACATGGCAATTCAGGATTTGAACCAGCACTCTGTTAGGATCCCAGGGGGAACACAGCACAGCCCACTGTTCTCCTTTGGAGTGCTGACTTCGCCTGTCCACGCCAATCCTTGCTTTGCTCTCCAACCTCTTTAATTAGAAAAAGCATGAGAGCTAAGTTTAGATTGGTTCTAGGCAAGGTAGTCTTTCCTTGCACGGACGCATGCAATCAAGGCAATGCGGGGGTAGATGAAAGCACACACATAACCTATCACAGTAATTAACCGTGTGATGCAATGGGTACACTTCTTTTGCCATTATGTACAGCATCTATGACTGAGGAGAATGGAGAAAGTATTTGCCTCCAGTCTTTTACCCTCTTTTGCCATACTGCGCAGCACCAGTTATAGGAATGCTTCATAAACGTTCGTAGAGGCATGTAAGCGTGGGCGCTTACGCATTTATGAGGGAAGTTTGGTCCAGGCTGCAGCTACAGATGCGTCATCGGCAAACCCAAACTGCTGCGAATAAAACTTTTGTGACCCTCGTTTCACAACTGCCCACGAACGAAGACTCTTTCGATTAACTACAGCAGAATACGTACGTCACATATCCATCTACCTCAGTGAGAAGAAGCCACAGAATTCCGACACACAGTGATGGAGGGGATTGGTGGGGGAGGGGACTTTACTGGAGAGGGCTGGGCTAATGGGATTATCTTCAGGAGCAGTAAAGACAACTGCCTTTGGGAAATAAATATTTATCGCAGAGGGTCCTGCTCTGAACATTTGGCCCACAAGAGGATTTTTTATTTACATAACTTTGCCACTGCAGGTTTTGCTAGAAACAGGTCGTACCCAAAAATATGAAATTGTCCTTTTTAATATAAGGGGCTAATGATGTTTCATTTCAGTGTCACTATTTAAAATTGTAAGTTGTTTGGTGCTGCCTCATAAAACAATATATGACAACACCTACTGTATATGGTAAGTAACCAACTGCAGGTTCGGCTGCTTATATGCCTCATACTTTTCCACAACACTCACGATTGGCTTATATGCAATATCTACCTGAAGTAACAATGTCCTGGGGTCCACTGAGTAGATGCATGCTTTTTAATTAT
Source organism: Pleurodeles waltl (assembly GCF_031143425.1). Classification (NCBI taxonomy): domain Eukaryota; kingdom Metazoa; phylum Chordata; class Amphibia; order Caudata; family Salamandridae; genus Pleurodeles; species Pleurodeles waltl. The sequence goes on from NC_090437.1 coordinate 468,486,769, forward strand.
ATATTTACAGCTAGGACTCAGCAGCGGCGCTGTGTGTCACCCATCCATTACGGCTCCTGCCTGATAATTATTAATTTCAGAATGCTCACTAGGTAATTTTAATTTGTTATTCTGGGTCGGCAGTGTTAAGGTCTGATTGCAGCACCGTACGTTGACTGTTGTAACAATATTTTCAAATTACATTGAATTGTATGGTGGTGAGAGGAAAAGAATGCAAAGGCAATGCAAAAGAAAGGCTTAAAGTTGTCAGAAAGTTGACACTGGTCCTAAGAGAAAAAGAAAGGTCGCATTGTACCAGAGAGGAAGATGAAATGGCATTCCCTTAATGAGCTACAATATTTATTATGTAAAATCAAAGCACTTCTCAAGTCTGAGAAGTGTCTACTGGTACAGTGTTGTGTTCATAGTAAACTTGACAATACAGTATGTCACAAGAAGAAAGAACACAGCTCAGTTAATATTAGGAAAAAACACAATTAATAATTTGACATGTCTAACCGTTTGGTAGCTCACACTCTCAAAAATGTCTTGGAGTTTCAGTGATTACTACTTAACACAGATGTGCATCAGATTTTTTTATCAACTTCTGAATGATGGAAGGCAAAGTCATCCCTGCAGATATCAGGTTTTGGGGTCCACAGTTTGCAATCAAAGCTGTGAAGTTGGGCCATAAAGGTATCTTAAATACTTAAAGGTGCTGTGCATTAGTTCTTTCCTTTACTGGCAATAGGAAAATGGAATACTAGCTCAGTAACTTAAACAGCCGCCCCACCTCGAACCCTCCTTATGTCAAATGGGCTTGCTCACTTTATTCACTCTCTGCGTAAAATTCATCTCTAACTTTTACGTCCCACTACTTTGAAATTTGAAATTTGAAGTCTTTTTGAGCACTTAGTAGAAGTTAACCATTTCAAGGGCTGTGTATGCCTCAATTAACTGATCCTTGTGGCGTTGATTTCTTTTTTCGGTAATTTTCAGTAAGATGGATCAAATGAAAAAAACAGTGTATGTGATTGCTGAAGCAGATATGCTAATCAAAATTATTAATGAGTGTTATGCATTTCTGATTAATAAAAAAATGGTAGAAATAATTATCCTAGACAAATTAATGTGCACGTTTGAGAATGTGCCCACGGAGAGTGGTCACCAAGATTCACAAATTATATTAAAAATGACTAAAAATTATGCAAAATGTTGAAAATGTGTAATAATGTAGTAATATGTCATATTGAGATGTATAACATATGTTTTACATTATATTGTAGAGCTAACTTAGTCAAAGTTGTGGCCTAGTTTTACCAGGCCTCATGCAGAAGCAGAATAATCATGCAATGTAGAGAAGCTAACGTGCTGAACTGACCCTGAACTACTCCCTGTTAATAAAGTCTGCTTGGCTAGAATTTTCTACAATGAACCGACGAACTGGAGATGAGGGAATAAAATTTGTAACAAGGACTGTGTAAAGCAGGCAAGATGTACTTTCCCAGGACTCGAACAATAGAGACACTGACTGGAGAAGAAGATGCAACATTTTCGATACCTGATGAGCCTTATGATGAGGACATCGTACAGTAAGCCAATCAACATCCTGAGAGCAGTATAATATTAGAATTAATAGATTTGGAAAATAAAGATTATTGGGTAGAGTCATAACTGATGAATAATTGCACAATTAGAAATTGGGTGATAATTTTGGTGACTTTGATATAATGTCGTGACGGAGGGAAAAATGCTCAGACCTTATTCCAAAATTGATGAAATATCGGAGAAGAAGGGATACGAGATTCTGTCATTGGGCTCAAGCTCCTGAGAGCCTTATGTGATGCTGATCAACTGATGATCTGAAGACGAAGACTAACTTTGTTGCTGATCCATTCCGTGGATAGGTAGCTATGACAATGTGACTGAATTAATTGTTGTGCTTTTTCTTTCTAGGTACCAACTGCGCTGTCTAAATAGTTTTCCTCATAGCTAGATGTTTTTCCAAATTCATGTTCTAAACTGTTTTTTGCATGAAGGCCAACATGCTGATGCTAATCGGGGATAGTTAAGGTTTCCTATAAGTGAGACGTTGACATATATAGTGACAAATGATTGACGAACTGATTGCTGAACTCTGCTACTAATGTTGTTATATTCAGTTTTGCTGTCTTATGCTGAAGCATTAGAATGTATTTTTTCACAAGTTCTGATTAGATTATGTTATTGGTAATCACTAATGGATTAATTGAGTTGATCGAATAAAGTTTGAACTAATCTCATGAATAAGTATTGTAACCAATAGGGAAATAAAATTGCTGAAAGGTATATTGAGCTGTGATCATTCATGAAATGTAGATGTTATTGATGGTTGATTAATGATTTGTTTATTGATTATTGATCTGTATAATTGATTATTGGTAGACATTAGTCACTACATGGCTAGGATACTCCATGCAAATCAAAAGGTTCATCCACCTATGTGTGTCCCCTTGTAAGTTTACTTACTAAGGACCGGGCATGCTAGCATGCCTATATCAGAGTCACAACATCTGATTCTGGCAAAAACAATGTTTGTAAACCGTGTGGACGTCTGATAATGGCACAGTTTTTTTAACATGAATTTCACCAGTGTGTTAGAAAATCACAATTTTTTCTTAACACCAATGTTTGAATTAAACAGTGACAAACCTGCACAGAAAATACTCTTCGAATCAATCTTCACTCTTCCAACAACCCCAGGTAAGAAATCTGGCCATGCAAGCACATTCCCTCTCTTTAGTTTTTCTGGACATGATGTGGCAAGTAAAAGTACCTAAAACAGTAATATAAACAGAATGCATTTAATTGTACCAAATTTAAGATCATTGTAAAGCTAAAACAGGCACTTCAACCTAATATTCATTCTTTTCAGTCAAACTTTGTGCCTAACTTTGGTTCTTATCCTCACAAGCATGACTAACACCGACTTCTCTTATTAATGTTTTTGACACACACTAAATCTCAATTTGATTGATCTTATAATGTAGGAATAACACATAGATAATGTAATCAACATGAACGTGCAAATGCAGTTACTACAATATTCTGATAAAAATGCATTCAGGTGGTCTAATAAACTACTAGACAAATACATGTACTAAAGTGCTTATCACCATACATGTTGAAAAGAAAAGATGTGGGCTAGGTAATTTTTTTACTTGCAAATAATAAATGGTATACACATTTCATCAACTGATTTAAAATATAAAACTGTAGTTGTCCTGGGCATCACATGTTTGGCCCTTCACAGGATCTCATCTTATCTTTGAACTATATTTCCTCTGTATCTATGTGCTTCCCACACTTATAGCCGGTTCCCTTGTCTGTCAGTGCCATGCATGGTCTTGGGTCCACTCCTTCACTCTCTCTACAATAGTCAGTGAAATCATATCATCCCATGTCTGCTCCTATCACATCTATGTAGAAGCCATGTAAATATTTGGCCTAACATTGCCAGTTGAACATGTCAAATTAACAGCCATTCAGCGCTGGATATCCCTACATCCAGCTATCCATTTATCCTGAAAATAGGAAATCACATACCGAACCCCCTTACACTACCACATTCTCTCCTTTGACCAGAAATATCAGTGCAATCTTCCACCTAAGCTTGTTGCTGACGCTATCTCCAGACACATCAGTTAAGTAATAAGTGATAAATATCTGAGAATCACTCTTATTTTCCTGTTTCAAACAACCAACTCCTTTACCGGTGCACTGCTCAGAGGCACAACTGAGAGGCTTATATACAAGTGGCTTGCGCTGATTGAGCATCCCTTTTTGGGATGCACCAGTGGCGCAGGCTGCAGGCCCATTGCTACAAGGCTGCTTTGCGTGGTTTTTCATGGCCTTGTAGATTTGAAGTGAGGCAACACAGCGCAAGTCACTGCAGTACCTCAATTTGCATCACAGAACTGTTTCATGGGAATGTGTCAAAGGCCTATGCCTCTCCATGGGAAGCATAAAGGAGACACAACGAGGAGAAGGAAAATGTCACTTACCCAGTGTACATCTGTTCGTGGCATTAGTCGCTGCAGATTCACATGCTTTGCATAGTCCGCCGTCTGGTGTTGGGTCGGAGTGTTACAAGTTGTTTTTCTTCGAAGAAGTCTTTTCGAGTCACGAGACCGAGGGACTCCTCCTCCTTTGGTTCCATTGCGCATGGGCGTCAACTCCATCTTAGATTGTTTTCCCCGCAGAGGGTGAGGTAGGAGTTGTGTATGCTAGTAATAGTGCCCATGCAATGGAATGAATAAGTATGTACAAAATGAAGATTCAAATAATATATTTACAAATGTACAAATGTTGAAGATTACTTCCAAACGGCTACAGGCTCCCGGGGAGGCGGGTGGGCGCATGTGAATCTGCAGCGACTAATGCCACGAACAGATGTACACTGGGTAAGTGACATTTTCCGTTCGGTGGCATGTGTAGCTACTAGACTAGTAAGCAGTTATCTCCCCAAAAGCGGTGGTTCAGCTTGTAGGAGTGGAAATAGTTTGAAATAAAGTTCTTAGTACAGCTTGACCTACTGTGGCTTGTTGTGCGGATAACACGTCTACACAGTAGTGCTTAGTAAATGTGTGAGGCGTAGACCATGTTGCTGCCTTACATATTTCGTTCATTGGAATATTTCCTAGAAAGGCCATGGTAGCACCTTTCTTTCTGGTTGAGTGTGCCTTTGGTGTAATAGGCAGCTCTCTTTTTGCTTTAAGATAGCAGGTTTGGATGCACCTAACTATCCACCTGGCTATACCTTGCTTTGATATTGGATTTCCTGTATGAGGTTTTTGAAATGCAATAAATAGTTGTTTTGTTTTCCTAATTAGTTTTGTTCTGTCAATGTAGTACATTAGTGCTCTTTTGATGTCTAATGTATGTAGTGCTCTTTCAGCTATCGAGTCTGGCTGTGGGAAGAACACTGGTAACTCTACTGTTTGATTTAAGTGGAACGGTGAGATAACCTTTGGTAAGAATTTTGGGTTGGTTCTTAGAACTACCTTATTTTTGTGTATTTGAATAAATGGTTCTTGTATAGTAAACGCCTGAATTTCACTTACTCTCCTTAGAGATGTAATGGCAACGAGAAATGCAACTTTCCACGTTAGGTATTGCATTTCGCAAGAATGCATGGGTTCGAAAGGTGGGCCCATGAGTCTTGTTAAGACAATATTGAGGTTCCATGAAGGAACAGGTGGTGTCCTTGGTGGTATAATTCTTTTTAGTCCTTCCATAAACGCTTTTATGACAGGTATTCTAAATAGGGAAGTTGAATGAGTAATTTGTAGGTATGCAGATATTGCTGCGAGATGAATTTTTATGGAAGAGAAAGCTAGATTTGACTTTTGCAAATGTAGTAAATACCCTACTACATCTTTTGGAGATGCATGCAATGGTTGAATTTGATTATTATGACAGTAACAAACAAATCTTTTCCATTTACTTGCATAGCAGTGTCTAGTGGAAGGTTTTCTGGCTTGTTTTATGACCTCCATACACTCTTGAGTGAGTTCTAAGTGTACAAATTCTAGGATTTCAGGAGCCAAATCGCTAGATTCAGCGATGCAGGGTTTGGATGCCTGATCTGTTGTTTGTGTTGTGTTAACAGATCTGGCTTGTTGGGTAGTTTGACATGAGGTACTACTGACAGGTCTAGTAGTGTGGTATACCAAGGTTGTCTTGCCCATGTTGGTGCTATCAGTATGAGTTTGAGTTTGTTTTGACTCAATCTGTTTACTAGATATGGAAGGAGAGGGAGAGGGGGAAAAGCGTACGCAAATATCCCTGGCCAATTCATCCATAGAGCATTGCCTTGGGATTGCCGGTGTGGGTACCTGGATGCGAAGTTTTGGCATTTTGCGTTTTCTTTTGTTGCAAATAGATCTATTTGAGGTGTTCCCCAAATTTGGAAGTAATTGTTCAGGATTTGGGGGTGAATTTCCCATTCGTGGACCTGTTGGTGATCCCGAGAGAGATTGTCTGCTAGCTGATTCTGGATCCCTGGAATAAATTGTGCTAGTAGTCGAATGTGGTTGTGAATTGCCCAATGCCATATTTTTTGTGTTAGGAGACACAACTGTGTCGAGTGTGTCCCCCCTTGTTTGTTTAAATAATACATTGTAGTCATGTTGTCTGTTTTGACAAGAATGTATTTGTGAGTTATCATGGGTTGGAATGCTTTCAATGCTAGAAATACTGCTAACAGTTCTAGGTGATTTATATGAAACTTTCTTTGATGTACGTCCCATTGTCCTTGGATGCTGTGTTGCTTGAGGTGTGCTCCCCACCCTGTCATGGAAGCATCTGATGTTATCACATATTGAGGCACTGGGTCTTGGAAAGGCCGCCCTCTGTTTAAATTTGTACTGTTCCACCATAGAAGCGAGATGTATGTTTGGCGGTCTATCAACACCAGATCTAGAAGTTGACCCTGTGCATGTGACCATTGTGATGCTAGGCACTGTTGTAAGGGCCGCATGTGCAATCTTGCGTTTGGGACAATGGCTATGCATGAGGACATCATGCCTAGGAGTTTTAATACCATTTTTGCATGTATCTTTTGATTTGGATACATGGCTTGTATCACCTTGTGAAAGTTTTTTACCCTTTGTGGACTTGGAGTGGCTATCCCTTTTGTTGTGTTGATTGTCGCTCCTAAGTATTGCTGTGTTTGACACGGCACAAGGTGTGACTTTGCATAGTTGATGGAGAAACCCAGCTTGTAAAGGGTTTGTATAACATAATCTGTGTGGTGTGAACACTTTGTTAGCGAGTTGGTCTTGATTAGCCAATCGTCTAGGTACGGGAACACGTGTATTTGCTGCCTCCTGATGTGTGCAGCTACTACCGCTAGACACTTTGTAAAGACTCTTGGCGCTGTTGTTATTCCGAATGGCAACGCTTTGAATTGGTAGTGTATTCCTTTGAATACGAACCTTAGGTATTTCCTGTGCAAGGGATGTATCGGTATATGGAAATACGCATCTTTTAGATCTAATGTTGTCATGTAGTCTTGCTGTTTCAGCAGTGGGATTACGTCTTGTAATGTTACCATGTGAAAGTGGTCTGATTTGATGTAGTGTTTAGTGTTCTGAGATCTAATATTGGTCTTAGAGTTTTGTCTTTTTTGGGTATTAGAAAGTACAGTGAGTAAACTCCTGTGTTCTTTTGTGGACCTGGTACTAATTCTATTGCGTCTTTTTGCAGTAATGCCTGAACTTCTAGTCCTAGAAGGTTTAAATGCTGTTTTGACATATTGTGTGTTTTCGGTGGGACGTTTGGAGGGTGTTGGAGAAATTCTATGCAATAGCCATGTTGGATAATTGCTAAGACCCAAGTGTCTGTTGTTATTTCCTCCCAAGATTTGTAGAACTGGCTTAGTCTTCCCCCCACTGGTGTTGTGTGAAGGGGTTGAGTGACCTGTGAGTCACTGCTTGTTTTGAGGGGCTTTTGGACCTTGAAATTTTCCCCGGTTTCTTGGGAATTGGCCCCCTTTGTATTGGCCTCGAAAGCCTCCCCTTTGGTATTGTCCCTGGTAGGTAGGCGGTGTTGTTTGTGAGGTGCTGGCTTGTGTGGCTTGGCCTCGAAACCCTCCTCTGAAAGTGGTTTTACGAACTGTGCCAAATGTGCCTCTGCCCTGCGGGGAATAGAGTGCGCCCATGGCTTTAGCTGTATCAGTGTCCTTCTTTAATTTTTCAATTGCAGTGTCCACTTCTGGGCCAAACAATTGTTGTTCATTGAACGGCATATTAAGCACTGCCTGCTGTATCTCGGGTTTGAAGCCGGATGTGCGCAGCCATGCGTGCCTCCTTATTGTTACAGCAGTATTTATTGTTCTTGCAGCTGTATCTGCTGCATCCATAGAAGAACGGATTTGGTTGTTTGAAATGTTCTGTCCCTCTTCAACCACTTGTTTTGCCCGTTTCGGGAATTCTTTGGGGAGGTGCTCGATGAGATGCTGCATCTCGTCCCAATGGGCTCTGTCATATCGCGCTAGGAGTGCCTGCGAGTTGGCGATGCGCCATTGATTTGCAGCTTGTGCTGCAGCCCTTTTCCCCGCTGCATCAAACTTGCGGCTCTCCTTGTCAGGAGGTGGTGCGTCGCCTGATGTGTGTGAGTTGGCTCTTTTACGAGCTGCTCCTACGACAACTGAATCTGGTGTCAGTTGTGATGTAATAAAAGCAGGGTCTGTGGGCGGTGCCTTGTATTTCTTCTCCACCCTTGGAGTTATTGCTCTGCTTTTCACTGGCTCTTTAAAAATTTGTTTAGCGTGCCTTAGCATCCCCTGGAGCATAGGAAGGCTTTGATAATTGCTATCGGTGGATGACAGGGTGTTAAAGAGGAAGTCATCCTCGATAGGCTCTGAGTGCAGTGATACATTATGAAACTCTGCTGCCCTAGCTACCACCTGTGCATATGCCGTACTGTCCTCAGGCGGTGAGGGCTTAGTGGGGTACGACTCAGGGCTATTGTCTGATACTGGAGCGTCATAGAGATCCCATGCGTCCTGATCATCTTGGCTCATGGTGGTATGAGCTGGTGATTGTGGCGGAGTCTGTGCTGGTGATATATGAGTTGTCGGTGGTGGAGAGGGTGGTGGAGTTACCTTCTTTACCACTTTTGCTTGTGGTGTCTTGTCCTGGCTTTGGAACTCTAGTTTTCTTTTCCTTCTGATTGGGGGAAGTGTGCTGATCTTCCCTGTCCCACTTTGTATAAAGATCCGCTTTCACGTGTGATCTACGTCTGTTTCTTTTAGTTCCTCCTCAAATCGGTGTTTTTGTAGTTGGGAGGACAGTGATTGTTCCTCTGAATAGGAACTGGCTTTCGGTTCGGTTGCTGGGCGTTTTGGCACCGAAACCGTGCCTTTTGTTATTTCCGGCTCCGACGAGAATTTTTTCTTTTTCGGCGTCGCAACCTCTCGGTGTCGACCATCTTCGGTGCCGCTATCTCTGTGCCGAGCAGCTTCGGTGCCGCTGTCTCTGTGCCGAGCAGCTTCGGTGCCGCTATCTCGGTGTCGACCCTTTTCTGCGGCACTTTCTCGGTCCCGAGATTGCTGCGTGCCTGTGTCTCGACCTGAGTCGGACGATCTCGGCACCGTCTCGCCCTTCTTCAGTGCCGATGGACGGTCACCTACTTTATGGGTTGAGCCATGGCCTGTTGGCAGTGGCGTCCCCTGGGCTTTGTCTGTTTTTCCCTGTGATGTTTGTTTCGAAGTCTTACTCACGGTTTCCTCGACGTCGAATTCTTCAGAGTCTGATTCGTGAATGGAGAATGCTTCTTCTTCTCCCTCTTCCTCGAACCTTCGTTGTCCTGTCGGCGTGGACGCCATCTGTAACCTTCTGGCTCTTCGGTCTCGGAGCGTTTTTCTCGACCGAAACGCTCGACAGGCCTCACACGACTCTTCTTTGTGCTCGGGTGACAGGCACAAGTTACAGACCAAATGTTGGTCTGTATAGGGGTATTTACTGTGGCATTTAGGACAGAATCGGAACGGGGTCCGTTCCATCAGTCTCGATGTTGCACGCGGTCGGGCCGACCAGGCCCCGACGGGGGATCGAAATTACCCCGAAGGGCTACCGGAGCTCTTCTGGATTCGGTGTCGACTCTAATCTAACTCGATACCGAACGAAACAATACCGACAAATTTTCCGTTGATTCTGACTATCTTTCCGACCCGAAACACGGAGCGAAAAGGAACACGTCCGAACCCGATGGCGGAAAAAAAACAATCTAAGATGGAGTCGACGCCCATGCGCAATGGAACCAAAGGAGGAGGAGTCCCTCGGTCTCGTGACTCAAAAAGACTTCTTCGAAGAAAAACAACTTGTAACACTCCGACCCAACACCAGACGGCGGACTATGCAAAGCATGTGTATCTGCAGCTACACATGCCACCTAACATATTGTTATTTCTCCAGTTTTGTGCTCACCTCCAGTGAACAATCATTCCTACAACACAAACACCCTTGCACCATTGTGCAAGGGTGCCTGTGTTGACTCATGGCAGTCAATTGTGTGCCCGCACAGGGGGAAAGGACAGAAATGAGCTGTATCTCATAGATACAGTGCTTTCCTGCCCTTTTCGTTTGACACAGGGTAGAGACCAATCTCTTTCTAAGCCAACATCAGGACTCCTCTTAACAGCTTGACAAAGTCAGGAGCATTGCCACTGATACTGTCTATCTGCTACTTGGGTACACACAACCAGTTCCTGATGCAAGACTTTTTGGACTTCAACAAGTTACTGATGTGGCCCCCAAGACTATGGATGGCACCCCTGAACATATCTCTGTCAGAAGATTTGTAAGTCATCACTTGATGGAATTTTCACTATGCCAATTACTGTATCCTAACTGCTCTAAAACACCATGTGCCCAATGCCCCACACATTCCACTTTTCCAGCATCTTGGGAATCTTTGATTGGAATCCAATTTCTGGGAGAAGCTACGTACAGCCATAAACATCAGGCCATTCAAGTTTATCTTGAAAACCCAACTCCTCAGACTTAAGGCCCACCAAAGTTGACTATCACAGCCTTATGAAACTCAGGCCTTTCTACCTTCACACTCTTTTCTATGATACACCTTCTTCATGTAATAAAGAAATAGCACCATTTGCATTTTCACTCCTCAAAATCTTTTCACCCAAACCTTTGAGGTTCTTTTATACTATTCGTACCTATCCAATGTCCTTCTTTATAAAGAATGAATACATTTTTGTTTTAAAAATAAAACATACTCTTTGTCCATTGATGTTATGGACTTAATAATATGCAGGTCCTCAATGTCTGAATTCTATTAAAATATTGGTGTGTCAATGGGATGTAAACACTGGAATAGATCTGCTGCCATCAACATGGATTAAGAATATCATAATCCATAGCCTCTGACTCCCACTCCTCTGCCTGTCTTCAGGATGCATGCAATTGTCTAGGGGAGTGAGAGAGGGAATGTCTATTGTTGAGAGAAAAGAGCTGATCCTTCCTTCTCCCTCCACCCATGGCTATCACTGCTGCTTGTCTGCAGATACAGAGAAATGTTGAAAGAGGGTGAGGGAGCCTTTGCATTTCCTATCTCCCCCCATGCTTTGCAAACCAAATTCAAGAAATTTGGTAGGGCAGGGACTAAAGAGTACTCTTGCATCAATTTTCTGCAGCTCCTGGTATCCATTCATGCTAGTTACTGCCAGGACCACAAACCAAAAACTGAAATAGCTATGAAAGTATCTGACATGTGTTAGAAGTAGGTGTTGTCAAAGAAGGGAGGTGGAATCAACCAAGAGGTTTGGGGTCTTTTAAAACCTATGTGCCTTGTGGGATTGTTTTAATTAGGCATTCCATTCAGGGCAGATCATATCTAGTTTAGACTGTCATACCTGCCACAGTAGCCAGCAATGTGTCCCTGTTTACATTGTCAGATGCATCCTTGAAATAAATCTATTAAAGTTATACACTATGGACCGATTTTTCACCAAGATGTATTTGCTCATCAGAAGGTACTAAATCCTATACTGGTTTGTTCTCCCTAGGGCTTCATCAAATTTTAAATGAGCAGTGGACAGGATGAAGGAATTGTAAATTATTTGTTACAACAATGTAAATTCAGATTTTCCAGGATACCTTGGAGAGATAATTTTGTAAAATGTCAACTTCATTGCAACCCAAATAAGCAGTGAGTTGGGTGATTGCTTTATTCCAAAAACAGGCATATTTGTGCTTCAAATTATTGCATTCATGACAATAGTTCTAGACCTCATGTAGCTGTGTATGAATTAAGAGTGGAATGGTGACAGGATTGTCAACAGTTTCTAAAGAAAGCCAACAGGCTGGAGTTGGAAGAAATCTGTGTGGGTTGCAGGCCAGAAATAAATCAATGCTTGCATTTTATCACCCACTTCGATGTGAAAGCCCGTACAATTTTTCTCTTCTTAGCATGCTTTTTTAAATAGAAGGTACCAGCTTGATCTACCTGCCACACTGCTAACACAGTTTCCCTTTTTTACTGTAGCAACGGTAGAGGCGGGATGAATTGCAGATGGTAAGCTCACTATTGATAAGGAGCAGGCCCTGAATAAGTTGCATTCCATTCATTTTCAAAGTGAGAAATGGTTGATAGATGTGTGGAAGAAGAGAAACATGTGTGGCTGAGGGAAACCAACATGATCTACCTGGCATGTCATGACAAGAAAGAAAAAAATGGAATGTGGAAGTAGGTGTAAACATTGGCATAGAGCCACACTATGGATAGGAACTTATATGAGACTATTAGAGGAATTTAGAAGCATGTTCAGGTGTAGTGTTTTAGTTGTGAGACCTACTAGCAAATAAATAAAGAGGGTTGCAGCAGTTGTCAGCAAGATCAGCATATGCAACAGCATCTCACTTACTACTGTATGGTCACTGGCAGCTTTGGGTATGTGGTTATGGGTTTGAAAGTTACGGGGAGCATTTAAAATCACTTTTGAGTGACCACTAAATTCATATAAAGAAGACAAACAATAAATATTCAAAGGGACTATCTTGATGGTTTTCACACTATACAACGTTCAGGTTGCTCACAGTAGTTATTATGTTTCACGGCATGAGTGGGTGTCAGGAATAAGGCCATGCGTGGTCCAGGTCCCGCCCGAAACTCCACTGCGCGGCTCTGCGGGGCTTTCTGTGCACCACTTGTCGTCCCCTCTTGCTCCAAAGGTGGCCATCAGCATCGTCTGCCCTGTGGCAAAGCTCATAGAGCTGCAGGTTCAGGACATTGGTGGACAAGATGCACTTATCAGTGCTATTCCATGAAGGGACTACACTTCCCATGTTTTTAGAGGCAGCAGCCATCTTGGGGTGTGGCAGGCCTATGAAGCCCAGCCACATCCAAGCACGTTGCTCACTATTTTGAAGACTTCGATGCAGTCAGACCTCGTGGGGGATTCTCTGAAGAAGAGCAGGGTTCCTGCATGGCAGAGTGGCATCCAATCGAAGTATCCTTGTTTCCATGGTGAATTAAAAAATGAGTAGGTCGTACTCGTAGCGGTAAGGCCTTGATGACTTCAATTTTGAAGGAAGTCATTACTTCCAGAAGTAAAGCGCCCCTTAGCACAACGAGCAAAGCGTTTTCAGTTTCCAGAGTACAGCGACCTTGGCGTGACGACCGTGGCGTTGGCGTTTCAGAGCGCAGGTGTAAAGCGCTCTTTGCTCGACAACTCAAGTGCTTCAGTTCACAGATGTAAAGTGCTCTAGGCACGGCAATTCAAGCGCTTCAGTCCACAGGTGTAAAGCGCTCTTGGCACGGCAATTCAAGCACTTCAGTCCACAGGTGTAAAGCGCTCTTGGCACGACAATTCAAGCGCTTCAGTCCACAGATGTAAAGCGCTCTTGGCACGGCAATTCAAACGCTTCAGTCCACAGATGTAAAGCGCTCTTGGCACGGCAATTCAAGTGCTACAGTCCACAGATGTAAAGCGTTCTTGGCAGGGCAATCAAAGCGCTTCAATCCACAGGAGTAAATGGCTCTTGGCACAACAATCAAAGTGATTCAGGCCACATGAGTAAATTGCCCCCTTAGCATAACGAGCATAGTGCTTCAGGCAAGACAAGTAAAAGCGCTTCCTGGTATTATAAGTAAAGCGCTTCAAGTTCAATGAGTATAAACTTTTCGGCCTTTATAGTTATGAATGTGAAAGTATTTTTGGAGATAAGCAAATCATAGTTTTCATTGTTTTTTGGAAAACATAATGGGGGTCATTCTGGACAGGCTGGCGGTGCTCCCAAGGGCATTCTGACCGCGGCGGTTTACCGCTGCCCTAGTGAATCCTCCATGGCGGCGGAGCGCGCTCCGCCGCCATGGGGATTCAGACACCCCCTACCGCCATCCTGTTCATGGCGGGAAACCTGCCATGAACAGGATGGCGGTAGGGGGTGCCGTGGGGCCCCCGTAAGAGGGCCCCTGCAGTGCCCATGCCAATGGCATGGGCACTGCAGGGGCCCCCGTAAGAGGGCCCCACAGAGTATTTCAGTGTCTGCTTTGCAGACACTGAAATACGCGACGGGTGCAACTGCACCCGTCGCACCTTCCCACTACGCCGGCTCCATTCGGAGCCGGCGTCCTCGTGGGAAGGTCGATTTGCCCTGGGCTGGCGGGCGGCCTTTTGGCGGCCACCCGCCAGCCCAGGGCAAATCTCAGAATCACCGCCGCGGTCTTTCGACCGCGGTGCGGTGTTCTGACAGGGTTACTTTGGCGGGCGGCGGTAAGAATCACCCCCAATATGTGAAAAGCATATTTAATTATTTGAGATTTTCTAGGTCATGATCAAAGGTTTATGCTATGAATGCATAGATGTTACAGGATTGATATTCTGAGGATAATCATAGTCCAAAGCTCTTGCCATCTCTTGGTTCTGAGGTCATAGTTTATTCTTGTTCCATGATGATCATAGTCCAAAGCTCTTGCCATCTCTTGGTTCTGAAGTCATAGTTTATTCTTGTTCCATGATTTAAAGAAGGGGCTTTGCCCTCATTCCAAAAGGGGTCTCCATCTGATATCGGAGATGTATTTAGTCAAGAGTCTTTTGATGAGTTATATTTCTATGAATGAGTAAATGCAAATTTTATGTTCTAACCTTTTCTTTTCAGATCTCTCTACCTGCTGTTCCCTACCCTAATTCCCTTCCCCCGACTGGCATCCTCATAACTCTGTGCTATAATAGCTTTCTGAGTTGGTGATGCCGGAAGGTGGGCCTTTTGTTCAGCAGCATAGAGAGCCCGAGGAAAGGACACTGTGACAGTTATTGGCAATGGTGTGTTTTGTGACAGCTAATGGTATCCAGGTGGGAAATCCCTGTAAAGTTGGCAAGGAGGACAATTTGTAGATGATATCACAGGCTGTGACCATCTCAGCTTATAGATCTCTACATAAGCTGGCATGAATATAAATAATCTGTAGGTACTTTTTTCATGCAAATTAATGAGCAGTAGCTCTAAGCAAGTTGACTGAAAAGAATAAATAGCGAACATTGTTATTCAGTAATATATGACACTGTTGAACAAGTTATTCAACTTTGGTAGTGCTCTTTCTGGTAGAGACTCTATCTAACCTCAGATTCTCCACCTTTTGAATATTTCCCATGTGTCAGACTAGATTCAAAAACTTTTCAGCAATACCTCTGCATACCAGTAGGTGGCACCATGCTGCTCAACACTCACAGTGTTCCACCTCAGAAATGATGTGTGGGCTTATACATGCTCCACTCCTTGGTGCTAACATCAGTTTCTTTTCAGGCTGTTCATACGCCCGAACGCAGAGCACTAACAGCAAATTGGCTTTGACGAGTGTGCAGATTGCTAAACTTGGGATCTTATTAATGGATGAAGTCTAATTCACAAAACAGGGGGAAGGCGAGCTGATGAGGAATCTGCATTTAGAAAGAGTCTCTACCAGAAAGAGCATTATCAAAGTAAGTAACATGTTCTTCTGATAGAGACTTCTAACACCAAAATCCTCATCTTTTGAATAGATACTAAAGCAGTACCTACTTGGAAGTTGGACTGTGAATGAACTCAAACCAAAAGGTCTCATAACAGAGCAAACAAAATGCCTCTCTTACCAAAGCTTGCTGCCCAGGCTGTAGTGCTTTGTGACCATATGTGCTTTCTGACATCTACATACTTCCCTAGTAGATGTCCAAGACAGGAACTCTGCATGCCAAAGCAGTGGTAGTAGTTTTGGTCCTATTGGAATCCTTTTTGGTCAGTGTGTTGCAGATCTTAATGAAGAACACATTAAAGCAGGAGAGGGTCCTTTTCTGCATGTCCTTGTATTTTTTCACTTAAATGAAACCCACAAAGAGCAGATCTTCCACAGAATGTTCTCCAGTACAATCGCTGTAAAAGCGCAGTGCTCCTTTGGGGTCCCAGTGATGGATTCTCTTTTCCTCCTTTAGGTGTGAGACTGAAAAAAAACCACTGGCAATGTAATATTTTGATTGACTTAGAATGGCGTTATGACTTACGGCAAGAAGGATGCACATTTCCGCAGAACCTGTTTGTTTGTGAAGAAGACGGTGTACTGCATATTGACAAAGGACTTGAAGCTCACTCACTCATCGTGCCAATGTTAAAGCAACAAGAAACGCTACCTTGAGGGTAAGAAACTGCAGAGGGAAGCTGTGAAGTATCTCAAAGGGATTGCACATCAAATATGTGAGAACCAAATAATGTTCCATGTGGCATGACAAAGGGAAAGAGAGGAAACAGATATTGTAGTCCTTTCAAAATAAGCATTGGAACAGTAAATGTAAAAAAACAAGGGCTGATCTGGCAGCCGTAAAAAGGCTGGAAGAACTGAAAGGTACCCTTCAGCTTTGCCCTGAGCAAAACCTTGCCGGACAAGGGCAAAAACAAACAACAAAATGGCAGTTAACTTAGTATGGAAGGGATCGATCTGGCATGTGCCGCATTAAGCCACCAATCTGTCCCAATGAGAGATGCATTCTGTCTTCATCAAGGGATGCCTAACTGTCAAGATGATATCAAGGTCGAAGGTGTTGAGCTGTCATCGCTCAATCTCCAAGCATTGAGATGGAGATTGTGAGGCCCGGGTGCTGGACCGTACCCTGTTGCTGTGACAGTAGGTTGTGCCAGAGGTGCAGCCTGGTTGGAGGATAAATACTCATTGCCAGCAGCTGCAGATATCATATTCTCCATACTCAATTTGGGGTGACTAGGATGACTTTGGCCGGGTCAGTCCTGATATTCTTCAGGACACGGGGGTAGAAGAGGTGTTGGCAGGAGGGCATACAGTAGTCAGTAGCTCCATCCTAGGCCGAACGCTTCTCTTAGTGAGAGATTCCTTGGAAACTCCAATGCACAGAACTGTTGAGATTGCGCACTTTTGGTAGTGGCGAATTAACCAAGCAAAGGCTCTCCCAATTAACAGAAAAGAACTTGCGCCACCCCTGGGTGCAACAGCCACTTATGGTCTGGTAGGCACTGACAGCTCAGCTTATCTGCCCTGGCATATAATGATCCTGCAAGGTGGTTCACCACCAGGAAGATTCTTTGGTGATCCAGTCATTTCCAGAGGTTCAAGGCAGCCATTTTTAGAGATCAAGGCCTCCTAGAACAAAGTTCATGACCCCAGCCCCCTTTTTGACAGCACATTATGATGCTGTTGTCTGTAAGTATCTACAATACCTCCCCTTGATGGATGGAAGGTAGGCTTTCAATGCCAAGTGATGGACCTCACCTCCAGAAGGTTATTATGGAGTAAGGACTGTACTGGACTCTGATCTCTACCTCTCTCAGGTGGATGACCTTACCTATAGGTGATGCATTGGTTACCACTGGCTGGACATGGTTAGAGAGGTTTTCTTGATGCTGGGACCACTGAGACTTCAGATTACACTGCAGAGTCTGCATTGCCACCTGGTGTGCTTAACCAGCACAATACAGGAGGCCATCAGGTCCAGCAATCTGAGATTCAACCTGACTGAAAACCATGGCAGAGGCTGAATGATTGAGATTACAGCCTGAATGTCTTGGAACCTCCTTCCTGGGAGAAAGCCACAAAACTGAATCATGTCCAGAAAGGGTCCAATAAAGGGGACCATCTGAGAAGGAGTCGGTGTGATGTCAGCACATTGATAGTGAACTTCAAAGATGGCAGGTGATTTGCCATAGTCGAGAGGTGGCTGAGGAATACTTGGGTGAGCCTGATGTCAACAGCAAGCCATCATGGTGGGGAAGACTAGTACCCCTGGCCTCTGAAGATGTGCTGCCACCATCACTTTCATGAACACACAAGGGGCACTGGTGAGACCAACGGGGAGCACAGAGAATTGAAAATGTTCCTGTCCCACAAGGAACTGTATGTAGCACCAGTTCAACACCATCATCAAGTCTCCACGGTTGAGGGCAGACAGGACGTGGGCCAAGGTGAGCATTTTGAATTTGTCCTTCCGAAAGAAAGCGTTGAGTGGGTGCAAGTCTAAAATAGGATAAAGGCCTCCACCCTTCTTTGGCATCAGAAAGTAGCAGGGATAACAGCCACAACCACATCTGGCTGAGGCGCACTCTGGAGAGCCTCTTTGTCAAAAGGGTGTGCACTTCCTGCCGTAAGATGGACAGATGTTCCTTTGTCAGTCTTCTTCGAATTCCCAGGTAGTACGATCATTATAAATATTCACCATAGCAATATGGATGCCTGTATTATCTCAATAATGCCCAACATCATAAGGGCCAATGGTGACAACCATTTATCAGTCATTGCCATTATTATGCACAGGTGGGCCACCTTTATGTCAGAGATGGCTAAAAGTAGGCCTGTCAGGATCTTAATATGTCAGTGATGGCTGCCAGTATGCAACAGCTAGACCAAGAATGCTCAAAATAGTCAAGGATGACCATTATTATGACATTCCCACTATTATGCCCTGAAAGGACACAATAGTGCCAGAAATAAAACCCTTCTGATGGGGCCTCCAATTCACATATGGCAGTCCTTGACACCAGAAATAGCTTGCAGAAAGCAATAGTGTTTGTTGTGAGCACATACATAAATTAATTCAGATAAAGCTCTTAAGCTTCTCTGCTCTGTATCAAACTCTGCCCTCCTCAGCTCTTGGGCTGATCATGCTGCACCCAACTAACACATTTTCAAACTGGCTCCTGCAGTCCCACATCTAAGTGTGTCAGCACTGATAACTGCTCAGGCTACTGCTGCCACTGTTCTTTTATGGTCCACTGTTCAAGCACATGGTGCAAATGATGAAGCAGGGACTACAAAATGGCTAACCTCCTTGTTACTTAGTGTTGGAAATGGCCCTTTTTGCAGGGTTGTCCCCAAATTTCTTGCCTTCTTCCTCCTGGTTTTCTGATTTATTTTTGCTGGTTTATTGTCTCTGCGCACTTTACCACTGCTGATCAGTGCTAAAGTGTAAGTTCTCCCTATGTACATTGTATTGGTGATTGGGTTATCCATGATTGGCATATCTGATATACCAGTACTTCCCTAGTAAAGTGCACTAGAAGTGCCCTGGGCCTTTAAATCAAATGCCAGTATTGGGCCTGCAGCACTGATTGTGCCGACCACATACATAGTCCTGTAAACATGTTGCAGACCTGCCATGTCTGTGTGTGCAGTCATCACTGCCAATTCAAACCTGGCAAAAGTACCCACCTTTTTACTTCATGTTGGACCTAGGTAGCCTCTTTTCCCTTTTGACTTACATATATCTATGCCTCAGGGTGCTATCACTCACCACTCGCCTGGGGGAAGGAACATTTCTTGGTGCCCCCACGGCTGCAGTTTTTTTTTCCACTAAAAATGTTTTAAAAAAATATGAATTTCAGGATGGCTAAACAACATAAATCCCTTCCTCAGACAGACAAATCTGAGAGAAAACCCGAAAATGTCTTTGACAATATTCACAATTTTCTAAATCATAATTTTGAATCCAGTTATATATATGTGTTAGCCTTTAAGGCCACGCATTTACATCAAACCAATGAAATCATACTTTCTGTGTACGTTTTTACTTTCCTGTCACGTTTGGAGCAAATTAGTTCAGTGGTTTCTGCTGTAGACACACAAAAAAATTCTAGTGAACAAAAATAGAAAAAAAAAAATCTTCTTGACTGGCCTTTAACTTTTTCCCTTGCATAGATGTTAATGAAAATTGTCATGCTGGATCTTAAATGACTATACCAAGCGACCACGAATGTTGGTGCAAATCCCTCCACATGGTCAAAGGTAATAAGCAAATAAAAAAAAAAAAACTTTTCAAGGATAGGGCATGAGAACCATAACTTCATAGTGGTGATTGTCAGTGTGTAATACATTAGGTCACAAACCTTCATAGTGATGAAAGTTTTGTTAGTAAAATAGTTTATGTGAATCCACACCATGGAGAAGGCAGTGGCCAAACTCATCCTCAACTTCCTCAACTTTTGTCAACCTCCCTCCCCGATCTCAGGAGACTCCACTGGCTCCCCATCCAGAAGAGATGCCAGGTCAAGTTGCTGACACACACCTACAAGACCCTACATGACCAGGGACCAGCATACATCAACTACCGCCTGAACTTCCAGCAACCTACTAGACACCTGCACTCCACCTTCCTTGCCATCGCACACACACTCCGCATTCGGCAAAGCCACAGTGGAGGTTGTTCCTTCTCCTACCTCGCCGCCTGTGAACATCGCCCTCACTGGAGGAATTCAGGAGGGCACTCAAGTTTTTTTTACTGAGACCAATAAGACCTTAGCGCCCAGATACAATCTGGGGTGAAGAACCACGTGTTATAAATGCTTCTGTTTGATTGATTGAATGATAGCTCTGCGAGGCCAATCTAATAGTAATATAGTGCTATACAAATCTCTGTTAGTGTAATCAAATATAACACGGTAAAAGCCTGTTGACAAATGATGGTAATTGCGGATCCGTGAGCTGTGTATCTCAGCACATTAGGCCATTTATGAAAATGTACAATTAATAATGCCTGCAGTAGCTTGTCACATAATCTTTCACCTTACATTTATTGCTCACCTCCTGTGACAACAAGACATGGTCCCAAACATTAACCTGGCTGATGGAACCCACAAAGGATTCTGCTGGGTTGAAACCTTCGCCTCTTTGATCCTGCTCCTGTGCAAGAACCAAAGCACCACCACCTAGTCATACAGAAGACACCATAAATTAAGATCATTCAGGAGCAAGTCATCAAACAACACTGCATATTCAAGAAACATTAGCTGGTCTCATCGGAGATGTGCTGCCAGATTTTGGACAAGGGTGACAATAACACATCACACATATCAAAATAGCGGTAACCACATATCTTTAAATAAAGAACACATCTTAAAAGTTAAGAAAGGCATGAAAACAAGGAAGACGTTAAATAAAAACATTTAATGCATTGTGTCTTTTTTCAGTATGCTTAATTTTAGTTGATCATTGTCCTTTTAATCTATCTATCTATCTATCTATCTATCTATCTATCTATCTATCTATCTATCTATCTATCTATCTATCTATCTATCTATCCATCAATCTTTATTGAACAGTGGACATTGCCACTGTGGTAGTTAGGCTTCAATAGGAAATTGATTTTGTGGTTTGCTAATAACTGTGATGCCATTTGATGAATCATAATGGAACTTTACAATCAATATGTTCATCTACCTCAGCTCCTTTCTGGAAAGTTTCAGAGTGATCCATCAAGGATGGGAGAGAGGTAAGATGGTCTGGGGGTCGAGAAAAGAAAGGTGCCCATAAAGCTCTTCCAATGCAGTTTCCCATAGCAATTCAGAAGAGAGCTACTGCTAAAACAGCAGAATGGATTGCACCAAATTTAATAGAAGGCTAGATCTTTACCAAGACAGTGTGCTTTTTTGTGACATGGTGCAAATCCTTTCACTAGTTTTTTCTAAATTAAGATTACAAATATATAGATATTTAAGGCTGCTGTACCTTTGCAGTACAACTGTGCACCACAAGGTCAAAATACATGGCCTGATTGGCTAGCTGCAAAATGAAGAGAAATGCTGCAGCTGCTATTTTAGGACTCGGGGACTTGGAACCCATGTCCTAAAAACAAATAAAAATAAAGTATAAACGGGTAGAATAGGGGTACTGTGGGGAGATTGCAGTGGGACCTACCCTGAGGTTCAATTTAGAAGAAATTAGTTTTTTTGTGGATCGCAGTACCACTCTGGCACTCAGCACTGTCCCGTTTATTGTTACGGAGGTACCACAGTACTGTAAAAAAAAAAACTTGTGGGGCTAGGTGTCTGTGGGGCTGTCTGTTGAACATAAACAAACAATGCACCTAACACCAAGACACACACCACTACACACACACATTCGACCCCCACACACACACATGTTTGAGTGTGGCTGGGGTCCGCCACCCATACAGCGTTGGACACAGGGTCTTGTTACAGCCCATGCCCTGTGGCCATTGCCACACCAAGCACAGTCAATGGCAGAGTGCATCGGGGGGTTCGCCACTTGCAGGGACTGGACGTGGGCTCTGCCGAGAGGCCATGCGCTGCGGCTGACACCCATGCCATGCACTGCTGATGGCCATGCATGGATGGGTGTCAGTGCCTCTGAAGGGGAAGGAAAGTGTAATAATATATTATTTTAACTTAAAAACCTCTAGATATTCACTGAAAAAAATGACAGTTTAAAGTTGTGCTATAGTTAGGTATGGTATAAATATTTTAATTCATTCTAAATAGACCTCACAAATTAATTGGAAAAGCACGAAGGTTAAAGTGATGATATAATTAGGTGAAAATGTCAGTTAAGATAAAATTGTCAGGTAAGATGTAGTATTTTAAACTCTGAAAACCACAGAAATTCACCAGTCATATTTAAGTGTCGTAACTATAACTTGCACCCTCACCATGCCCTGCTTATGACCGTGTATATATAACATCACTCATAAAATGTTCTCCTATATCATTGATAACATCACTGATCACATCTGAAATTATCATTGATTATAACAATGTGCCTGGTGGGGATCTGATAGCCCTTGTGGCCCTCCATCTCAGCATTCACTCCTCTCCATAATGAGGCATACAGCCAAGTCCTGCCTCACAAACATTAGGTGGTCAGACTGTGGGTAGCACACTGCCTACAGCTACCGTGTACAGTGCCTAATTAGCAGTTATTGCAATAAGCATCTACCTTGTTACAAACGACAGGTTTGCACAACTACCACTATCATGAATATGTCGATGGGTGTAACTGTGACTCATACAAGATGACTGAATAAGGTCCTGTAGGACTGCACATCTAAAAAAGTAATTAATGCCCTCAGAAAAGTTAAGTTGAAAACATATTAAAAAGATACTATACCAGGAATTTCTAGTCCTTCAGATAAACCTTTTCCTCCATCTGATATTTTCCCATCAATATATACATTCCAAGAGCCATCCGTGCTGGTCCACGTCACTGCAATGTGATGCCATTTTCCGTCGTTCACTGGAGGACAATCTGTTATCCTCTCCTTGCCATTGATATAAAGCACCCAGCTGCAGTAAAAGAGGGTATACACACAGAAAGAAACCAGATGCATTACACAAAGGCAATGATATATACATAAAGTAGCTGTGTGGCAGTGTAATTAATGTGCACGTTTGTAGTAATTCTTTGTGCTGTAAAATTTCATTGAGGATACGATAACTTACATTTACTTAGCTCATTCATACACACACACACAGAAAAATCTTTAAAAACGCTGTTGAACAGATGGTGTGGTAACCTGCTGCCAACTTACTACTATCCTGTAAAATAGTGATTAAGTGAAGAGAGCTAGTCATTTTAGCCACGGAGCAGAAAAAAAGCATCTTCAAGAACGGAACAGGTAGAATGAACACTTAAAGTACACTGAAGTACAATTTAAAGTTAAAATATTTTAAACAGCGTGACATTTAACATAACCACTTTGCTCACGTTTTCCTTCAGGTACAAAAAGTAGTTTAGTTTTTTTTTGTTCCTGTTTAAGTCCTTGTTTAATGCTTCTAATAAAAACACTATCGCTCAAAAATTCCAGAACAAACTCATCTGAAAGGAAGAGCTAAACTGGTAATCATAATTGTTAGAAAAACCATACAATTAACTGGTGCGAATCGTGGTTTAGGCTTCACGCATGAATTACCACTAAGTGCCCACGAGGTGGCAATATTGGATTAAACAATTACCTACATTACTATACCTATCTTGGTAACTTGCGTTGCTTAGAAATATATGACAGAATCCACAAAAATGGGTCGCTGTTATCCTATCAACTATAACTCCCTGGGGGCGTCTAACGAAGTCGAATTTGAGAAATAGCATTCCTACCCTTTCATACAATCTTTCATCAAAATATGCCAACTTACTCTAAGATTGTCCCCGTTATAGTCTATGCTAACATGGAAGGATACTGGACATCACCGCCACCTCCACTCTATGAATCTCCCGTATTATCTTAGTTCCTCCTCTAGGACCTAATAATATTTGGTAATTGATAAGAGGTATTTTCAGTTTAGACTGTTTCTAGGCACAACAACTACTCTTTCAATATATTCACAACCAGTGTTTGAGTTATTTATGTTAAGTTTCTAATGAAGACTTTATGGAGTTTATTTACTAAGGTTGTGCTTAGGCGCTCCTGTGGCGCAAAGTATAGCGTTAATGTTACATACTAATATAATATTAACCTACAGGGATTACACAAATTTCACTTTGCTGCAGGAGCTCACATGCGGTCTTAGAACAAAGCCGGGTATTTATTTCACGATTTGTGAGAGTGTAAACTTTTCTAATATGTTTATTAATGATTTATTAATAAAACGCGTGATGTATTAACAGGAAAAAACAAATAATGTTTAAAAGAAAAAGCTTGCAATGTTGATCTTTCTGTCTTAAATGAAGCAAAATTCTTGACTAGTGCTGTGGTTATTTTCCATAATTCAGAGCTCATTTAAGAGTGTTTTTGAAACTTCTGAAGATGTGTCTACAGCTATCCCTAGTGGGTTGCTGCATTATGTCTTACAAGGTCATCTTTAACAGAGCATTGCATAAATTGAAAGGTTCTATTATTTGAGAATGTTACTAATATCTGGTCTTTCCTCGAGGATGGAATTAGGATGGCAACAGTAAAAGATTCTTCCTGAGAAGCGGTGACTGAACGCAGATGAGACAATGGAGCCTCAGACGAGCCGGAAGAGGAAGAGATTTGAGTGGAGAAAAATGTTTCAGCTAATGTTGAATTGTTGTATTTTAGGTTATCAATTTAGTTGTTGATTGGTTAGAGAATAAACTCCCCAAGGACTGACCAATCATAAGTTCTTCAGAATTTAGTATAACAAGTCAGGGAAGTAGTAGAAAGTTAGAGTTGGAGCTGAGTTGGAGTTGTTGTTGGGATTGACGTTGCTGTTGGAGATTCAGAGTTTGCAGCGAGGAGGGTTTAGCTGTACCTGATGGTGTCCACTGGCTGAAGTAGACTGCATGTTGATGTTTCTAATAATTGGGTAAAGTATAATATTGAAATGTTATGTGTCATGTTTTGTTTTCAGGTACCAGCTGCAATATGTGATATTAACTGCTGCACAATATATTAATATTTGTTTTTACGTTAACCTAGAATAAGAGATTTTCTAAATTTGTGTTACTAAACTCTTTAATTTGAAATACTTATTACATGCTTGAGATCATTTGAATGCTGAACTAATGTATACATTTCCATTATTACCGATTTTTACGCTATTAATAAGTGTGATTCTATTGGAATTAATCTGCTTGATTTTCTTAATCAGATTGAGATTCGTGAGAAGATATAACCAACCCTTATTGATCTTATATGTCTACCATTTGTGTTTAAGAGTTATCTTTGTGACATTAGCATTGTGAAGGTAGGGAAATAAATTCATTAATACTTCTTAATAAACCGGTGTGGTCATTGAGTATTGTTGTTACAAAGTGACGATTGGCAAAAGTGTGTGCGTTAACAAATCTAAAATGGCCAGATGCTTTACCACTAGTGTTAATGTCAATGAGAAATACACCAGATAAGAAAAGTGGGTTGTCTCCACATGAGATACTGATGGGAAGAGCAATGAGGTTGCCAGTGATTCCTGCAAATGCACTTGTAAATATTACAGATGATATAGTGCTCAATTACTGTAAAAGCCTGGGTGATGCAGTGCAGTCTTTTTCCCATCAGGTGAAACCTGCAACGTTGCAACAAACGCAAGGTCAAGGCCACAGTCTGAGAGCTGGTGACTGGGTGCTCATACGAAAGCACGTACAAAAGTCTTGCCTAGAGCCACGTTGGAAGGGACGATATCAGATTGTGCTAACTACGACTGCTGTGAAGTGTGCTGGTTTGCCAAACTGGGTACACGCGAGTCATATGAGAAAAGTGCATGATCCAACAGAAAGAGAAGAAGAACTGTTGGGGTTACCAGCAGTTGAAAACATTGGAAACAAAGAGAAAGAAAAAGAGCAGAATATTGACAATGACAGAGATGTACCTACTCCTATAACAGATGAAAATGAACGAGATGCTGTAGAAACTGAGCAGTCTGCAAAAGGAGTCCAGAATCAGTCCCAGAAAAGGAGGAGACTAATTCTGACCCAAAGAAGGTGTCACCAATTGAGAAGGAATCACAAGAATCATGAGAAGAAATATCTGCTCAGTGGAGGGTATCCTCAGAGGCAGGTGGTTTGAGTTACCAGACTGAAGAAAAGACAGACCCCATTGGGAAAGGAATCGAGCATAGTCCCGCCCAAGTAGATTATACTCTTCCTGAACCAATAGCGGGAACGTAAGGAGAAAAAGGTTCAAAGGCAAGTGAAGATTTGACTTTGAGAAAATTGGTGACGAAAAAGACGTTGAAAGGAGGCAATTGGCCAGGAAAAGTCCAGAAAAGTGGAAAAATAGATGTGATTCAACAAATACAGGAAGAAAGAGATTCGAATGAAGGAGAACACACCAGCGGGGAAGAAAGTGAAAATAGCAGAAGGCCAAAGAGGAAAAGAGTAGCGAATAGAAGGTAATCAGGACCAGAATGGACATACTTGGCTAAAAATGAATTTCAAGAAGAAATTTTGAATTATTGCTTTGACAGAGACATTGACAAGTTTTATTTTGGCATGTGAAAATACAAAGAAAATAATTGGGAAAGAGAAAATAGTACTGCTGTACTTAAAGAAATGCTATCAAAAACAAGGGAATAGAGAAATAAATAACTGTACTTGACAAAGCTGCTATATTGAACTGACGAGGGAACTGTCAAGAGTGAATGAACTTAAAAAAAAAAAAAAATTAGGAGGGATTGTTTGAATTTTTGGAAATTTTTATTTTTAATTTTTGATTCTACCCCTAATACAGAAATCATGAGTCGCTCACGTAATCAAGACAATGGGATTAGTTGTTGCAAAGTGATTATTATTGGTTCGGCAGTAGTGAGTGTGATAATATGTTTATTGTTTGTTTATCGGAGTTTCTGTTTATGAGATGGATGGAGCCAACCAATCCGCAAAAATTGATAGTACATTAGATCTAACTCATACGTCACAAACGAAAGATAGATTTAGGATAGATGTGAAATACTTACATGAAGAGAAAGAGCTTTCGTCTAATGTCTTCTATCGCTTTTTGCATGAGTTTGTAAGAGTGATGGACGCGAATGATTGTTATGGGTGTACACAGAGTCCGACTTCAGTGAAGGTGGAACTACTTACCACCGTCTTCCTGTAACATATGCTATAAGTTGTAGCTTTTTGCTAACACGCTTCTATAATTAAGAGTATCTTCAATATTTTTATTCAAATTATGACATGGTATTGTCTTTTGTGCCTGTCACAGGATATTTGAATAAAATAGCCAAGGAAAATAACATAATTATGAGAGATTTCTTTGAGCTTACTTTAACTTTTGGCATTGCTTTTGCCCATAGAAATAATCTTACTTGTTTACTAACACGAGTAGAGAAGACATTTTTAGATAATACAGAAGACAGGAGAAGAGAGAAAAAGGCAAAGGTCAATAGGGGAATTATAAATAGAAAACCTGGAGTAGATTATGCTTATACTGACATTACTAGGCAAAAAAGACTAACAATAGATGCTGAACATGTAGAGAAACTTTGTATATATAGACCTTGGAGTAAGAATGTTTGTTGGAAAGAGTGAATGTAGACATGTTTTTCTATTCAGGAGTAAGTGGGATTTTATGATGAATGGACAGGATCCTCCAGTACCTGGGATTATTATATTTGTGGGACAAATGCCTAATATCATCTTCCTAGAGGATGGTATGGGACATGTTATTTGGGAATAGTCTTTCCAAAAATCTATCAGTTGGATGACTTGAGTAAGATTCCTGAATCAATGAAATTTCAAACGCGACACAAGCAAGAACAATTTCTAGCATTGTGGGTGACATTTCAGGGCTATAATCCCTTCAGTGGGAGTAGTTGTGAACTTGATTAAGATTCAGAAATTGTCTACGATAGTGGACAACATGTTGACAAGATATTCCCGAGCTATCATTCTTTTGGATACAGAACCGGCTGCTACAAGAGTTATGGCACTTCAGAATCGTCTTGATTTAGACATCCTTTTAAAGAAGGAGGGCGGAGTTTGTAAATTAATAGGTTCTAATCATTGTTGTTCATACATACCTGACAATATAGATAAAGTTAAGGAGTTAATTAATGGTGTAACAAAAATTAATAAGGAGGATTCAAAAGAACTAACGGAAACTACAGTTTGGGAGAAAGCTGGAAAAGGGATCAAAGCTTTGGGAAATTGGTTTAGTAATATGGGAAGGAATATTATTCTGACAGTAGTAAAATGGGTATCTATAATTGTCTTTGTATAATTAGTATTTGGGGAACATATAGAGTGATAAAATGTTTTAGGAGAAGAAAACTGGAAAAGAACAAAAGAAATTTGGAAATTCAAATGGGTGAATTATATAGAACAAATAAAAGGAGAAAGAAGAATATGTCAAAAATTGAAGAGACAAAATTTTGAGGACTATGGCAATAAATTAATTTATTGTGGATTGATGTGATGACATAAATAGTCATCTGAGGAGGGATTGTGAGAGTGTAAACTTTTCTAATATGTTTATTAATGATTTTATACTAAAACGCGTGAAAGAACGAATAATGTTTAAACTAAAAAATTAGCAATGTTGATCTTTCTGTCTTAAACGAAGCAAAATTCTCGACTAGTGCTATGGTTATTTTCCATAATTCAGAGCTCATATTAGAATGTTTTTAAACCTTCTGTAGATGTGTCCACGGCTACCTCAGTGGGTTGATGCATTATGTCTTACAAGGTCATGTTTTAACCAAGCATTGCATAAGTTGAAATGTTCTATTGTTTGAGAATGTTACTAAGATCTGTTTTTTTCTTTAGGATGGAATTAAGATGGCAACAGTGAAAGTTTCTTCCTGAGAAGCGGTTACTGGATGGAGATGAGTCAATGGACGAGTCGGAAGAGGAAGAGATTTGAGTCGAGGAAAATGTTTCAGCTAATGTTGAATTGTTGTATTTTAGGTTATCAATTCAGTTGTTGATTGGCTAGAGAATAAACACCCCAAGGACTGACCAATCATACGTTTTTTTGAATTTAGTATAACAAGTCAGGGGAGTAGTAGAAAGTTAGAGTTGGAGCTGGAGTTGTTGTTGGGATTGTCGTTGCTGTTGGAGATTCACAGTTTGCAGCGAGGAGGGTTTAGCTGTAACTGATGGTGTCCACTGGCTGAAGTAGACTGCATGTTGATGTTTCTAATAATTGGGTAAAGTATAATATTGCGATGTTACGTGTCATGTTTTGTTTTCAGGTACCAGTTGCAATATATGATATTAACGGCTGCACAATATATTAATATATGTTTTTACGTTAACCTAGAATAACAGTTTTTCTAAATTTGAGTTACTAAATTCTTTTCACATGAAGTCCAACATGGCAGTGCTAATTTGCGTTTAGTGAGGGATTAATTCGAAATACTTATGACATGTTTGAGATCATTTGAATGCTGAACTAATGTATAGATTGCCATTATTACCTATTTTTATGCTATTAATAGGTATGATTCTTTTGGAATTAATTTGCTTGATTTTCTTAATCAGATTGAGATTCATGAGTAGATATAACCAACCCTTATTGATCTTATATGTCTACCATTGTGTTTAAGAGTTATCTTCGTGACATTAGCATTGTTAATATAGGGAAATAAATTCATAGTACCTCTTAATAAACTGTTGTGGTCATTGAGTATAGTTGTTACAAATTGTTTATTATTGATGATCACGTCACTCATTGATGACATCCCCTCAAACCTATGTCGCTTCGATCCATGGTGCTCTAGCGTAGGATCCACTATTTAGGGTGAAAAATAGCTAGCATTCTGAGGCGCTGCCACAGATTCAAAGGTAGAATAAAGAAAAATAGCATCCACTCAGCTAAACCCTTGTTTATTATATAAACAATCAACCAGTGGCTTAGCTAGGTTGACATGGGACCAACTGCAAGCAAAGTAACTGGGTCCCCTCAAGAGGGTGACATCTCAGCCTGTCAACTGCCTCCAACACTCTTCAACCTCCTTTGACCGAGTCTGCATCTGCCAGATCAAAACTCACATTCTCATACACAGAATATTGCATTGCTAATCCCTGCACTGCATTTCTGCAGATTTGAGCCATAACACTAAAAAGCTTTACCAAAGCCAAAAGGTTTTGCCATTGTGAAATTTATGCACACAAAGACATATGAAGGCACCCCAAACTCAGACTGCTACCCTCATATAGGCAAATCTCTTATTCTGCATTCACACAGACATTGGCCTTGTTCTACTCTCACAAAGGCCCAACTTTCAACCAATAGACCACTTACCCTGAACTCACAAAGGACAATGGCAATCCTGCATTCACACAGGCACATCCCTCACACTGCAGTCACAAAACATGGTGGCTATCCTGCAGTCAGACAAGCACATTGCTCACACACGTTCACTACTCACTAAGAAGGAGCAGAGTTTGGACAGACAATGACATAGGAAGCACAGGTTGAATATCTGGTGTATCAGTCCACTGCGTAATTGAAAGCTCTTGTAGTAAGATACACTGAAGCCTGAATGCCCACTAAGGTTATCTAATCCCCATCAGCCACTGTTGGAATAGCACTGCAGACTGATGAGTCTGATCTTTGTGGGCATGTGCGGGAAGGAGTCTTAGCATCAAAAAAGTTCCCGCGTTCAAAACACAAGGTGGTGTTTTTCTTTGTAGTGCAAGAAAAGAAAGAAAGAAAGAAAGAAAAAAGAAAGAAAGAAAAAGAAAGAAAGAAAGAAAAGCAACTAAATGTGCTTCAAAAAAGTAAAGCTTTGCACTGGTCTGCCATCCTGGAACAGTAAAAATGACAGTGTATGCAGAATAATATTTCAAGATGGCATGGTTTTCAAGCTTGCAGCAGTGGTGCCTGGTGCACTGAATAAGAAAGTTGTGGTCCAGTAGCAGTGACAGCGGTGCTGCTGGTTCTCTCATTCTTCAATTAGGACTAGTCTGCATTTGCAGGTGAGCTGCTGGTGGATGAACTAAAGGAATTATCTCCTGAGGGCAGACATTTCTGGATGGAGAGGAGCCCAGAGTAACCAGGCAAAAACTGTTACTCAAGCTAACTGACACCCTAAAGACCAGTGTTGTCTACTATGCAGAACCAAACAACTGGCAACAAAACCAATGACTGAAAAGGGCTGATTCACTCCTGAACTGTATTTATGCTATTCTGAGGGGCTTAAATAATACAGGAATGATACTGTCTGACGAATAAGCGAAGTGGGCTCGCCTAAAGTCCATTTTCTCCAAGCAAGATTATGTGAGGCTGATGAGATAGTTAAACAGCCTTTTGGTCAGCGCTAAAACACACAGAAATAGATATAGCACAGGGAGCATGAGTGCACCGGGCCCTTGGCTCACACACTTAAGACAAGTAGCACTGGTCAAGATCATCACAATCTCCCCTGAAAGACATGGAAGAAGTGTGGTACTGAAGGACCAGAGCAAGTTTCCTTTAAAGACATAGAGCAAGTGTGGTGCTTCAGTGTCAGGCAATGCAAGCTTCCTTCAAAGATATGTGTTAGACCTGTCAGCCTTAGGGTGGTCTTCCTCCAAACCTTTTGACTGTTTGTCTCACATTTCTGCTGCATCTTTTGTTGGCTTTAGGACTCTAAGCACTTTACCACTCCTCGTCAGTGCTAACATGAATGTGCTTTTTTGGTAACATTAGTGTATACACAATTGGCAGAATAATTTACTTATACGTTTCTTGTAAAAGGGCCTATAAATGCAATGCTACTAGTGGGCCTGCAGCACTCATTGTGCCACCAACTTCAGTAGCCCTTACACATATCTCAGGCCTGCCATTCCAGAGCCTGTGTGTGCAGTCTTTACTGCCACTTCAACTTGAAATTTAAAACACCTTGTCAAGTGTAAACGCCCCCTTATATTATGTATGTGACCCCTAAGGTAGGCACCTTGGTAGCAGGGTGCTATGTAACAGGTACATGTCCTGGTAGTGAAAAACTCCTGAAGTCTGTTTTCACCACTGTGAGGCCTATGCCTCTCATAGATCAGCATTGGGAATTTCTTAATACACCTTTAAGGTGTAATTCCTGATGAGAAAGGAGTAGCTGCATCATGTCTCACATCTTTGGAATGGTAATGACAAATCCTCTCTAACAGTAAAGTTTGTTTTGTCATAACTATTTTAGAAATGCCACTTTTAGAAAGTGGACATTTCTCTGTTCTTACTGCTCTGTGTGCCTTGCAGCCTGTCTCCAATACACATCTGGGATAGGTGACAGCTACACTTTGTGCATTCTCTCTAGACAGTCAGAAACACAGGAAGGGTGGGTGTGACAGAGAAGTCATCTGCATTCATCTGCATTCTGATAGATATTCCTGGGCAGTAAGAGGGATGGGGAGCTGACACACACTTTAATAGGCAGTGTATTCTGTCCCACACAAAAGGATAAATGGATATAAGTGCTCAGGCTCTGGCCCTACCAAGAAAGATCACTGCTGAACCTTTGAAGAAGTAAGGGCTGCTGTGCTACAAGGATTGCTACATTGCTTGATTGACTGTTCTGAAGCAACAGCTTCACTGCTTTGCTGAGGTGTCCCTGATGCCTGCTGATCTCTGCCCTGCTAAGGACAGGACTCTACCCATCTCATTTGAACCAAGAGTAACTCCAAGGGCTTGTTGGCTTGCCTCCTGTTTCTGAAGTCTCTGGGGCATCAAAGACTTCCTACAACTCTGTTGCTCCTGCTGGACTCTGCCATCTGTGAGTCCTACCCTTGCCTGAGGTGCCAATTCACTTCTGGGCCCCAGAAATGGATTTTGCAGCTGTCTCTCTGCAAGAATCGACGCATCCAGGCCTTTGCTCCGCTCAGGACTGACCCACTGCCCTTCGATACACTGCTGATTCGACAATGATGCAGAACACGACTGCAAGGTTCAATGATGACACAGCACCAATCCTAGGACACCTCAGCGAGGCTCGACAACGACTCATCTACCCGACTGCATGGATCGAAACCAGCGTATCATCTTGGACACCGACGATTCCTCCATCCAAGGTACTCTTTTACTGGGCTCTGTTGGGTTGAAACATTACATATTCATATCTCGACCTCTGCTGACTGGATTTTTGTCGTTAAATATTCTCTATTGTTTTAAACCTATGTGAAGACTTTTTGTGGTGTTTTCATTGTGTTACCATGCGTGTGTGTAGCACAAATACTTTACACATTGTCTCTTAAGTTAAGCCTTCCTGCTCTGTACCATGCTACCAGAGGGTGATCTACTTGGACAAGGTGCATACCTCTACCACCTAGAGACCCAATTTCTAACAACATGGAACAAGTATCCTACTTCAGGGCCTGTCGATGCAAGCTTCCTCCTTCAAAGACATGGAACAAATGTGGTACTTCAGGGCTTGTGCAAGATTAATTGAAAGGCATGGAACAAGTGTGGCATTGTAGGGCCTGTGCAAGTGTCCTTCAAAGACATTGCACAAGTGTGGTACTGAAGAGTCAGCAAATGCAAGCTTCTTTCAAAGACATGAAAAATATGTAATACTAAGGAGGTGTGCAAAATTGCTTCAAAGAGATGGAACTAGTATAGTACTGCAGGGCCAGCCATTGCAAGCTTTCTTCAAAGAAATGTAACAAGTGAGGTACCATTTAATGCCTCCCTTAAATACAATAAACACACAGTATTTCAGACTTGGTATATGTGTAAGGAACAGCAATGGGGTGCGAGCTTGACTCACACACATTGCAAGATTTCCACATACAAAACATGTACAGCACCAGGCAGAAGTACTTGCTCCACTCAGGCCCACAGAACACATACCTATTCAATCAGAAACAATGCAAGCTCCCTTGAATGCACAGAACATAGACACCATTTGCAGGAGCAGTCCAAGCCTGCGTATAAAGACACACACATTGTGCAGCATTTGGCAGCAGTGCAAGTTCCCCTCACAAGATGGTCAACAGCAGTGAAAGCTAAGATATCCTCTCATAGAAAACAGGTATCGTGCTGGCAGCAGCATCTAAGGTTATTTCAAACACAGAATACCCAGAGTAAAATATAGAGGTGAGTGAGCCACAGAATGCTCTAGCCGGATGCTAGGGTCTGGTTCAGCTCAAGGTCCTCCTGAGCCCTCAAGCCCAAAATGAGCTAAGCTTTCTTGTGGCTTCTCCCTTCTACCCACGCTCTAACCTCATGCATGAAGAATGAAAGACAAAGCATGAAACTTTGATGTCAAAGGAGAGCAAGAATGGGATACCAATCTTATGGCTAAATTACACAATGTGAGACAGGAAAACTTGGGATCAATCAGGGTCTCTTCATTTGATCAAATTGTGTGATCCTGGGCAATTATTTCACTTTATCATGCCTCCTATTTTTCATTATTGTGTATGAGAAAACCTTGAAATATGATATATGAGGATGTGTGCCATAAAAAATCTCTCTCTTGTGTTTGACGCAATATACTATAATGTTGCTCTGAGTAAAATAAGATATATATATATAACCTACATTTAGGGTGCATATGACAACTGACTTGCCTCTTAGTTCACTAAGAGTAGGGACGGCCATTGAATGTTTCTAAGTTCATATTTAAAAATGATCACTTTTTATGAATGCATCTCAAAGCAGTGATGTAATGTGATGCACTAAGATGAAAGGCTTCTCAAAGAACTATACGTTTTGAATTTTAGAGACACTTTATCATATTGTTACATAATATTTCTTTTATGATTTCCATGCCAAACATTCCCACAGTTGAACTGCTTCCTGGTATCTTAAAGTGAAGATGGGCACTTAAAGCCCAGATAGACCCTTAACTGATCTCTTCCTGTTAATTAGTTAACTCACCCACCTCTACCACAGCTCTGTGTAAAATAGTTACTTGAATTCCTCCTTTCTCGGTGTTTCACTCTGTGGAGCAACATCTTGTTTTCTCAAATGGTTATAATAAGGAAAAATTGTGCATTGGTGACCAAAAGTAGTTGTTTAAAGTTACCTGTGCATTTTGTACCATAAAATGAAACACACAGTGCTGAACTCATTCATTTTTTCAGTTCCAACACTCTGCCCTAAGTAAGTCTATGTTCTTTTACTAACTGCCATTGTCTACACTCTACCTGTCAGGCTGAATACAGTGATCACTGTGACTATCTGGCCTTCAGAACCCACCCAGCAGCATGGGTATAGCTTCTTTGACCTATGCTGGAATCAGGCAGCCAGGGACGAATTGCGCACTTTGCATCTACAAATGTGATCATGTGCTCTGCTCAGACATACAGTGAGAGCACAATGAAACCTTTGCAGTGCCCCTAACAGGTGCTTTAGTAGATTCTGCTACTCAGAGTATGGCCCTGCAGCTGAGAAAATCAGGTGGGCTCTCTTGGGTA
Organism: Pleurodeles waltl; assembly: GCF_031143425.1. Classification (NCBI taxonomy): domain Eukaryota; kingdom Metazoa; phylum Chordata; class Amphibia; order Caudata; family Salamandridae; genus Pleurodeles; species Pleurodeles waltl. Next base: position 468,522,274 of record NC_090437.1, read on the forward strand.
GGTCAAGGATCAGTCTGGTGGCCGTGTTCAGTATTGATTGGAGACTTTGCATGAGCTTGTTTGTGGTGCCCACATAGAGTATGATGCAGTAGTCAAGGCGGCTGGTGATGAGGGCATGTGTAACCGTCTCCTCTGTGTTGATGGGGGAGCCACCTGAAGATTTTTCAGAGCATGCGAAGCATGTGGAAGCTGGCTGAGACAGGGCAGGTTGAGGCGGAGTTGATCTGCCATCTCATGGAGAGCTCACTGTTGAGGATGATGCCGAGGTTGCGGGTATGGTCTTTCGGCGTGGAATTGGGGCGAGCTTCGATGGCCACCAGGCGTCGTTCCAGGGGCGGTGTCTTTGCCTTTGTCTAATCAGTGTTCAGTATTAAGCAGTTGTCCTTCATCCACGCTGAGACGTTCTTAATGCAGTTGTGGAACTTCTGTGAGGGGAGTCATGTAAATGTTGCAGAGTGTGGGGCTGAGGGATGAGACCTGGGAAATGCTGCATATGCTGAGTTTGGCTTGCCATTTAAAGGGGGGAGGAGGACTTTCTGAATGCGTCCCATGAGGAAAAATGCCATCCATCTGAGCGCGTCATCCATTATTCCCGAATGGTGAAGGCAGTGGATGAGTGTGTGGTGGGAAACCGTATCGAAGGCGGTGGAGAGGTCGAGCAGGATGAGGGCAGCGGACTCTCCTTTGTCGAGTATTGTGTGGATGTAACCTGTGAGAGTTGTCTAGGTGCTGTGGTTGGATCTAAAACCGACTGAGATGAGTCAAGCAGGTTGTTTCTCTCCAGGTGTTTGGTGACTTAGAGGTTGATGGCCTTCTCCAGGACTTTGGCGAGGAAAGAGAGCAGCAAGATGGGTCGGAGGTTTTGTAGTTCGTTGGGGTTAGCCAGGGGTTTCTTGAGGAGGGGTTTGATCTTGGTGTGTTTCCAGGTGTCGAAAAGGTGGCAGAGGTGAGTGAAGCGTTGATGCTGGTGGTGAGTTGGAGTCTGATCTTGCCCTTTCCAAGGATGAAGAGTCTATGGGTGCAGGGGTCGATGGGTCCTCCGGAGTGGATGGAGTTCATAATGGTGGTTGTTTCTGCGTCGGTGAGTTGTTTCAAAATGTTGAGGAGGTGGTCGGTGGTGATGATGGATTGGCGGTTCAGGGAGTATGAGAGTTGGTATAAGTTGTTTTAGATGGTTGCTATTTTGTTGTGGAAGTGGTCGGCGAGATCGTTGAGGAGCTTCTGTGATGCGGTCATAGAGTTTTCGGTGGCTGCTGGGCAGGTGAACTCCCTGACAGAGGGCAAGGAGTTCCTTGGATCGGATAGCACTGGTATTGATCCTGAGGGTCAGGGCCTCCCTTTTGCTGCTTTGATCTGTTGTGGTGCTCGTTGGGGACTGATTTGTTAGCGGCTCTGTGGGTTTCTTTCTTGCTGATGAGTCAGCATTTCTCAAGTTGGTTGCATCTGTGTATGGTTTTGCTGAGTTCCGGAGTGTACCATGTGGCTTGCTTGGTTGGTCTGTGGGCTTTGGCTGGTTTAGTGGGAGCCACTTGGTCGGCAGCGTTGGTGAACCAGTCGTTGAAATTCTCTACTGCTTGGTCCAGATTGGGGGGGTAGATGGGCCAAGTGGCAGCAAGGGTGTTGGTCCATTGTTGCTACGAGACCGTGGTCCAGGCTGTGAAACGGTGCTCAGTGGAGGTTGGGGGTGTCCGGATATGGTAAAGTTTACGATAGAGTGGTCCGACCAGGTGAAGTCTGATGAGTGGGTGTTGATAATTCTGTTGCTGGATAAAATAATGGGGTCCAGTGTGTGACCTGTGATATGTGTACTGCATGAGGCTGATGTTGTCCATTCTTTCTAGGAGGTCCGTGGACTTGGTGTAAGTTAACAGAAAGCTCCCAGTGCTGCAGGAGTTCCAATGGCCCTATCAGAGGGTAGTGCAAAGCATTTGTTGTATACACCCAGACATAATTTATTTTTAGAACCACAAGATTCAAGTTGCAGGTAAGTACCTTAAAAATTTCATATTTCACACAGATATCAACAGTACTTTGTTTGAAATAGATAAGTAATACAGCTTTTGAAATATTGGCACTAATCTGTTTTAAAAATAGACAGTGCAATTTTCAGAAACAGTTCATGGGGGGAAGAAATCTTAGATCGTTTTACAGGTAAGTACAACACTTACAGTTTCAGTCTCCGGGTTTTAGGAAGTTCAGCTGTTGGGGTTCAAGTTAACCCCAAACACCCACCAGCAGCAACACGGGGCCGACCGGGTGTACAGGTCAAAGTTAAGCAGATTCAGCGTGGGCTCCTATGGAGACAGGGGGTACTTGGAATCAGGCCTGCCTTCAGGTAAGTACCCGTGGCTCAGAGGGCAGACCAGGGGTTTTTGAAAGAGCACTGGAGGGGTCACAAGTAGGCACCACACTCACACCCTCAGTGGCACAAGGGCGGCCGGTGCAGGTTGCAAACAGGACTTTGGGTTTCCAATGCTGGTCTATGGGGAGGCCCTGGGGGTCACTCAGAGGCTGCAGACAAGGTCCAGGGGGGGTGTCTCGGGCACACCACCGGTCAGACAGGAAGGAGGGCTGCCTGCTGAACATAGCTGCACCAGGTGTTGGTTTCTCCAAGGCCTGGGGGCCGTGGGTGTGGTGTGTCTTTAGGCCTTGCATAACTTCGTACAGAGCTTTGCAGTCGGGTGGGGCCTTGGGATTCCCTCTGCAGGAGTCGCTGTGGAGTGGCGGAGAGGTCAACCCAGAGTGGGCATTTGCTCACAATCACCTGTAGACCCTCTTTTGCTGGGTGGACCACCTGGACACGGGCCGTGGGCGTTAGGTGCACAGGAGTCAGGAGTCATGCATCCGGAGCGAGGTGGGAGTCCTTAGTTGTAGGTTTTTCTTAGCCAGAGCCACTGTCCTCAGGAGATCTTGTTCCTATTGGTTGCAGGGCAGTCCTCTGGGGTTGGGCAGAGGTCGCTGTTCCCACTGGACGCGTCGCTGGTCTTTTGCAGGTTCTTTAAAGCAGGAGACGGGCCAGTAGGGCTGGGGCCAAAGCAGTTGCCGTCTTCCTTCTTCTCTGCTGGGGGTTTCAGCTTAGCAGTCCTTCTTCTACTTGTCGGTCGCCAGGAATCTGTTGAGCTGGGTTCAGAGAAGCCCTTAAATAAAAGATTTAGGGGCATTACAGGGGTCAGAGGGCAGTAACCAATGGCTACTGTCCCTGAGGGGAGCTACACCCTCCTTGTGTCTACTGTCTTTGGGAAGTGGTGGGCACATTCCTATCCCTATTTGTCCCTGTCCTCCAAACCAAGATGGAGGATTCTGCAGGGAGGGGGTCGCTTCAGCTCTGGACACCTCAGGGGTAGTCCCAGCTAAAGTGGTCCCTCCTCCTTATTTTTCCTAATTTTCCAGCTGAACGGGCCGTCAGAAGTGGGACTTTGTCCAAGGGGCAGGCATCTTCACTAGCTAGAGTGCCCTGGGGCACTGTAACACGAGGACTAAGCCTTTGAGGCTTACCGCCAGGTGTTACAGTTCCTGCAGGGGGAGGTGTGAAGCACCTCCACCCAGAGCAGGCTTTGTTTCTGGCCTCGGAGAGCACAAAGGCCCTCACCCCATGGGGTCAGAAACTCGTCTGCTAGTGGCAGGCTGGCACAGACCAGTCAGTCCTACACTAGAGGATTAAGTAAAATATAGGGGGCATCTCTAGGATGGCCTCTGTGTGAATTTGGTAATAAATCCTACACTGGCATGAGTGGGGGTTTATTGTGCTTAGAAGGTTGATACCAGACTTCCCAGTATTCAGTGAAGCCATTATGGAGCTGTGGAGTTCAAAATGTCAAACTCCCAGACCATATACTTAATATGACCACACTGCACTTACAATGCCTAAGAATGGACATAGACACTGTAGGGCATATTGCTCATGCAGCTATGCCCTCATCTGTGGTATAGTGCACCCTGCCTTAACTTGCCTGGACTTTGCATTTTTCTCCCCACCAACACACACAGGGGGTCATTATAACCCTGGCGGTATTTGACCGCCAGGGCCAAAACGACAGGAGCACCGCCAACAGGCTGGCGGTGCCTCCCGGCGTATTTGGACCGCGGCGGTAGCGCCGCGGTCGCACCGCCGGGGCCGGCGGTATACCGCCATTTTAGCCCCGGCGGTGATAATCCGCCAGGGCAGCGCTGCAAGGGCTGCAACCGCCGAGGTTGTAATGACCCCCACAATTTGCAATGGCAATGTGCATGTGTTTGGTGAGGGGTCCCTTGGGGTGCATAACACATGCTGCAGCCCTTAGTGACTTTCCCTGGTCATAGGGCCCTTTGTGCTGGGGCCTGGTTAGCAGGATCCCAGCACACTCTCAGTCAAGTCACTATCAATATCAGGCAAAAAGTGTGGGGGGTAACTGCAACAAGAGCCTGCAATCATCCACACTCAATCATTTCTGTTAAAGAAAGCTATAAACCTCACTGAGACCACGAAAGAAGTGCATTTTCAGTGTGTTCCACAATATGACATATCTTTTTCATATTCTATCACAACCAACTCCATTTATTTTGCAATATTTATGCCTTACCTTTTAACAATGTGCCTATAAATATTTTACTTAAAACTATTTTAAGTAGCCATTTTCCTAACAGAGCAGATTAGCTGCTACTCTAAAGGATGTAAATGTTTACCAAATAAGTCCAGTGAAACCACGTTTCTTCATTTTATATATTTGTTTTTAGCACACTGACATTAATGTTTGAAGCAGGAAAGCTTTTCAGAGGAGTACTACCGAATAACAAGCTTTTTACGTAAACCTACAAAAATATATACTACACAACTTCAACTACCACTATAATGTCAAATTAAGGGCCAGATGTAGCAAGGCATTAGCGCTTATGCCCTCACGCGATGCAGAAACACATATTGCGAGTCGGTACCGACTCGCAAAATGTGTTTCAGACTCGCAAATAGGAAGGGGTGTTCCCTTCCTATTTGCGAGTCGCCCCGCGATGTAGAGTTGATTTGTGACCGCGAATGCAGTCACAAATCAACTTGCAGTTACCATCCACTTGAAGTGGATGATAACTCATTCGCAAACTGGAAGGGGTCCCCATGGGACCCCTTCCCCTTTGTGAATGCTCACAATAATTTTTTTTCAGAGCAGGCAGTGGTCCTATGGACCACTGCCTACTCTGAAAAAAAACGAAACTAAAAGGTTTCGGTATTTTTTCTATTTGCAGCTCGTTTTCCTTTAAGGAAATATTATGAGGTGGGTCTTTGCGACCCCATAGCGAGTCGCAGAAGGTGTCTGAGACACCTTTCTGCATTTCCTTTTGCGAGGTGCAAATTGTGAGTCGCTGGGACTCGCAATTTGCACCTCGCAAAAGGAAACCTACCTACATCTGGCCCTAAGTATTTATAAGTAAGCTTGGAATTTCTATTCTTAGTGCCACATCACTATTATCTCTAGGACTGCTTGGTCTGCATAATGATGCTATAAAGCACAATTAAAAATGCCACCTTAGGAAATTGCAGATCTATTTCTTCTTTGACTTTCTTACACTAAAATGTGCAGCTTTTCAATTAGTGTTTCACAAAACCTTCAGGGACTAAGCAGTTAATATCTTCTGTATTTTGAGACACGTGAAAGGACACTTCCTCTGGGCTGTGTGTGGGATGCCTTTGTAACAGTACATTTTCAAACTTGTGAAAAAGAATCAAAGGCAACACAATAATAAAGAAAATGCCCTTCTCCCTCTACTACATTTGCAAAGATCATTACATTGAGGTTCAAAAATATAACAATCTGCATTACATATTAAAATGCATGAAGTTGCTGACTGTGAGTAATCCATGCTAAGACGCTCTCACCCATTGTAATCTGTTAACAGGAATGTATTGTAGCTCCCATCCTCCACAGCATAGGAAATAGGAGTGCCGTAATTGATGCTATCAGAAGATCTCATCCAGAACGTACAAGTGATGGCACTCAAGGCTGGGAGAATCCCATCCAGTAAGACGTAGCCATAGATCCCAGAAACTTCAAAGTCCAGGTTAAAGCCGGAAGATGGTTCTATAACAGACAAGGGGAACTGTCAGCTCTTCATCTTACTTATGAACCCCTTCACTGCCAGCTTTCAAGTGCTTTGCAACAGGAACAGATAAAAGGGGAGGCAAGTAAAATCATGGTGTTGCAGGCCAGTTAAAAATGAAACCAATCATAGCAATGAGTCAGACATGCAGAAGAAGAAATTGGAAGGAAGAGATCAGTGAAGAAAAAGGTGGATTAGTATATGTGATTTAGGAATTAGCTTGTTAACCCTCCTCTAGCAGAAAGAAGAAGGTTTTGCAATTACAGACAGTGTACACTTGGAGAACAGTGGAAGGATGAAAAACTATCACAATTCCACAGGAATATTCAAGCTACAAGGGGGAACTTAATATTAGTATTCCACTGAGGCAGTATAAGGTCTACACCACACAGCAGTTCAAAATCAGAGACCAGTTTTCTGTGAAATAATTAGATTGGTCTTGACTCTCAAGATTTCTTTTTGATGTTGGTTACAGTGAGGAATTCAATGATCCATTCCTTCCCAAAATCTAATTCAATTTCCAGTTTTCTAAGATCAGCATTTTGGCCATCACCGTACTACTATTAATCCCAACTCTTGTGTGTTAAAGTAGGTTTTCAAGAACATTGTTATCCCTCAACATATAACATTGGACACATCATAAAAATGCCTGCCTCCAGAAGAAAATCCACTCTCAATTACTGCCTCTGCTAAAAAGGGTATGGTTTCAGGCAGCAATGTAGAGCAGAGAGAGTGTGCCTGTTCTTCTCACTTTTTCAGCACAAGTCACTGTTGAGTAGACCTCTCTTTGCCACATGTTTCAAAGTCCATTGAAGGTTGCTGATAAACTAGATGTGCATCTCTCTGCTTTCCCAATACATGGTACATGCTTCACACTATGACACTCATTATCAGTGGTACATTAAAATTCCTGTTATTTCCTGGTCCCTGAATTATTTAGGAGAAAAATCATTCAATTCAGAGGGTTGGTTCTAATGTTCCAGGAAAATGCCCAGAATAAAGCCCACCTCCATCCAAACTGGAACAGGATATTGGACAACCTTCTGGTTATGAAGACTGCTTATCACCATTTGGCAGAGTCCAAGTGCCCCATTCACATATTTAAATTTACATGTGTAGATTTATTCACATGTAAATGTACTCTCGGACTTTGGTATATGTCTCTATTTTTATAGTCTATTCATCATTTCTGAATGTAAATTTACTTTTAAGTGAAGACTGACGGAGTGGAGACATCTAACACATAATTTACAAGTGTATGCAGGGATCACTCCCTCCGGGATGGAGCTTTTCATACCAGAAAGAATAAGGGGAAAATAATAAAGTCTATTATTCAAACAAATATATATATGAAAACTATTTTCTTGAAGAGAGAAAATGTAAGTGAATAAAAAAAAAAATTATCACCTTAGACATGACAAAACACACAAAATAGCATTTTCATATCTAATTATTATTTCCTAATAGGTATGTACTTTTGTATTAATTTAAATACATTTAATTTTTTAAAGTTCAAAAGTGTCATATATTTTTATTAAGTTATTTTTTTTTTTTTAAATAACAAAATATTACATTTTATATTTATTCTAACCTTTTAACACTAAAACACTAAACTCTTACTTGCAGATGAAACTGTGAATATTGATGAATTGAATAACAAACCACTATTGGCACCAAATGTAATAAATCATTGGTTATATCTGTTTACATTGACAGGTGCCTATTTGCATTTCTCTACTTTTATCCTTCAAATGTGGAAGAATGGTAGGTGCGTATATATAGGCAAGTTTCCTGCTCCACCTCTGAGTGACTTTTCCTATCGGTATGCAAAAAATCATGTACACTACTGGAAATCAGAAAACCTCAGGTTTAAGTGCCCCCTTACCAGCATGAATCTTTAACAGATCTTTTACAAATCTATTGTATGTACTGTATGTCAGTTTATACATTATATGATACTTTTAAAATGGCACCCTTTGCAGCTAGAGAAGTGTTCTTTAATGATCTAAAAATGTGGTTTAGATATGGGAGCTTCGCATTTGGCATCTGGATTAGAGAGTTACAATGAATGTGACATATCATTAGACTTAGGCAATATATGCTATCTGCACATATATTGTTTCATCCCAGTGCCACTGAGCACAGGGAAATCAGTTATATGTACCTGTTTCGCACCTGGTGCCTGTGAATCCAGGTGGACATTTGCACAGGTATGCATTCACGGAGTCCATACAAGTGGCTTGGTTCATGCATGGGTTAGCTTCACACTCATTGATATCATTTTCACACCTTAGTCCAGCATACCCGGGTGCACACTGACACCTGTGGATTAAAACACGCTTTAGCAGGATGACTTTTAACATCGTTGAATATGTGTGCATTATAAACATATCCCTTATATTCTTTAATCTTTTTTCACAATAGGACAAACATGCAACCCTATTAAATATGCTTTAAAGTGTGTCTAACTGCATCGTTATTTACAAACGATGTATTGTTACCCAGTTTGGCATGTTTACACTTTTTTATATTTAAACCAGTAGTATCTTCTAGCAATAGAGCCATGCATCATTTATCACTGTACCCATTGACATCCCCAGTCAATGGTAATTTGAGTTTCAAATGTATCTGATTAAATACATGTTGTAAATCATAGATTAGAAACAAATCAGACATTGTATATTGTACTGCATGGGAATGTAATGGGCACCAGAGTCACTCCCTCCTGACCTAAACAAACATGTGCATGGGTTTATGTGAGAGGGATCAACTCTGCTGTGACAAACCAGTTTATCTGACAAAACATATTTTTAAGGTTCTTTGGCGGTATTAATTTATAATGGGTTACATAAACAACTGCAACATTATTTAATATGCTTTAACACTAACAGTAAAAAACAGAATTTACCATGCAATTATGCAGATACACTTGGTAGCAGATAAAGATCGTTCAAGCACACGCAGAATTATACCTACTTGTCTGGTGGAGATGTGGCCTACCATCCTCCCCTATAATAATGTGAATCGTTAATCCTACCTGTGTGCAAATCTGAGGAAATTGAACAGCAATTGTGTAAATGATAATCCATGTGAAGGGTAAATATTATCCAGTTGTCCAAAACAGCAGCTCACATCCAGGCTGACCTTTACCTTCTTGTGAACATGGTATCATTAATTATTTTGTCACTCAAGCTCTTCCCCAGAACTCCTATCTCAGATCTTCATTCCAGTGTAGGGAGAAAAATGCACCAACGGGAGGAGAAAGAGCAAGCACCTGCAGGATGGTATTTGTGACTATCAGCCCGGGAGACACAAGGGTCTGCAGCCCAATGTCCAGATCTGACTAAGAAAATCAACATAAAGAAGAAGCCTGAGAAGTTGCAGGAAGCCCACTGCAACTGTGAAAGTGGTATGTGGTGAACTTTCTTAGTCTCAAGTCACTCCATTACAATCGTAATCGTGAGAGGTCAATAGCTCAATGTACTGACACTCAAGGTTTTTGTCTTTGCCCTAGATCCATGACTAGTTCCATTTTGGTTACAGTGTATAGGCCTTGATCTTTAAAAAACTGTTGAAGATTAACAGATATTATGGTGTGAAGTCAAGGGTTGGACTGTATCCTAAATCTTAGTTTCTCAAATCCAACTTTTGAGTGCAGTGTGTGTCACTGGTCCTGTGGGAGCTCTCAACCTTGCTGCGAGACAGTTTTTTAAAGAATATAACTTTAAGTGTTAGCACATTGTCAGCACAGCTACTCTTTACCCTTCTTGTAAGACCGGTTACCGATTACCTGGCTAATTAGCCACACCGAAAAGTGCCTATTGTCCCCAGACATCCTCTCCTGGACATCTAGTAGCTCTGATAAATGGACACCAAACTGTTTGGTTTTAGATGGGACCTCATTCATTTGGGTGTTGAAAATTTCCAAATGCAGTGAGATGTTTCTCCTTCATCAAAGGTCCACTGGGAAATTAAGGCAAATGGTAGATTGTCAGAACCATTTTCAGAGTTCCACAGGGCAAGCAAGAGCTATTAGGCTCAGCTGTAGTACTAGAGGTCTTTTACTCCTGATGATCAAGGGCCCGGTCAACTATGGGCTCTGAGCAACTGGGCTAAGTACACCTTCATCGCTTGACTCTCAGTGGTAGCACGTGTCGAGCATTCCAAGGCTTCTTGGATGGGAAGTAGGTGCAAGTTTTACCCCACAAATAATATCCACAGTGTTTGTAAGACTGGCACTCTTGTATCATCCATTTAAACTTGAGAATTGTTCGGGTAAGATCTTGAGTACCACGTGTCTAAGGACTTTGGTTACTCCCCATTTGCATGAGGCAGCATTCAGGCTAGGCTACACTATTGAATACAATCTTATAAGTTCCATAATAGCTTTTTAAAAGTCAAAGTGGCTCCGTGCTGCAGTGCTTCAGTCAGAGCAAGGTCCCCCAGAGGTCCAGTGGCCCAGTAATCAGTTTTACCCCACTTGAGCGGTGGTTGAAACGACTGGGCACATGTCAGCCACCCGGCAGTGAGGATAAGTCTGGATGCTCATAGCAAGGCAGCAGGTGTCTACGGTGCTTTTCTGTGCAGTAAGTCTTTCTGAGTTTGAGGGCAGATCTTGGGTGCGTCTGGATGATTAAACTAATACTCTGCTTCTATGGGTTGAAACCTGTGATGCTTCATTCTTGCATGCTACTCCAGGGTGATGGCTCTCTCTCTTCATGGCGATCCCCACCTGGCATTCAGGGGTCACAAACAATGGCATACAGGATGACGCCCCCTCCTTGCTAATTAGCCACGCTGAAATCTGCCTATGTGATGCTGTGGGTTCCCACGGTGTAAAACTTGCGGGCCACGGTTGGATTGACGGTCCGCATTTCGGGCATCTGGTCCTGACGCTGGCCGTTCTTTGGGCTGTGACCTGTTTTCTCGGCCGCGGTGTGGCCCGTAGGTCCTCTCTTGGGCTCTGGTCCATGCCGCGTTCACTGGCAGCCCTCGCAATTCCTTCACTTACCTGCTATCCTGGAATCTTCTTCTTTCTTCTATTTTCCTACTTCTTTCTTTTTCTTTCTTATTTTTTATTTCACATTTTTCCATTTCCTTCTTGTGGCCATATTGTCTTTTTCCCAGGTGTCTGTGGTTCCTTCCCTGCATGCATTGCCACTTCCTTTTCTGACATGGCATTTCTCTATTCATCTCTATGTGGCTTTCCCAATCCAAGATAGTATCATTAGTTTGAACTGCATGTCACTTCCTGTTTGGTAGTATAAAAGCACAGAAGGTCTTCCTTTCCTTGCGTTGCAAACACTTCCGTCTTGGTGGTATTCCCCAATCCTGCTCCCAGTTATTCTGGATCGTTATCTTGTTTTTTCCAGCAGTTTTTTTGTTGTTCCTGATTCTGAGTTCTTCTGTTTCTCTTTTTACCTCATTTTAGGAGTTCCTGTGGTTTGAGTTTATTTCCCATATTTTGTTTTTTTCCTCTGGGTCTCCTTCTGGAGTGTACGGCCTGCTTTGGCGTTACATAGTCAGCAGCACTATGGCTACCGGAAGGGGTCGCCCTTATATTGGCCAATCCAGAACAAGCAAGAAACCAGGCGGTGCCCTGACACTTGCTTGCAGACTACACCAGTAAGAGACGTGCAAACCATGACAGCCTAGTGTCCCCAGACATCAGCTCCTGGATATCTAGTAGTTCTGGTAAATGGACACCAAGATTGTTTGGTTTTGGGTGGAACCTCAGTTTATTTGGGTGTTGAAATTTAATTAGATTTTTCCTATTTTTTCCCCAATTCAGTAAGTTGTTTCTCCTTGATCAAAGGTCCACTGGGAAATTAAGGCAAATGGCAGAACGCTTTTCAGAGGTCCACAGGGCAAGCAAGAGCTACTAGCCTTAACTGTAGGACTAGAGGCCTTTTACTCCTAATGATCAAAGGCCCAACCTATTAGAGGCTTTGAACTCAACTAGAGCTGTGGTTAAAAGGACCGGGCGCATGTGATGGCCCTGCAATGAGGATAAGTGTAGATGCTCTTAGCAAGGCAGTAGGTGTCTACGGTACTTCTCCGTGCAGTAAGTCTTTCTGAGTTTGGGGGCAGATCTTGGGTGGAACTGTGTCTGGTTGACTAAGTTAATATTCTGCTTCTATGGGTTGAAACCCACAATGCTTCATTCTCACATGCTACTCCAGGGTGATGGCTCTCTCTCTTCAAGGCTTCCCCCACCTGGCATACAGGGGTCACAAACAATGGCCCACCAGGTGACCGCCCCTCCTGGTCACAACACTGCACAGGGTGATGGCTCTGTTCAGCCACAGCTCTGCACCAGAGCGACAACCCTTATTATTTACGACTGCCTGCACTTGGTCACAACAGTCTGAAGTTGTGCTGTGCTTCTCCACATTGATGCACATTTACAGTTTGACCATATTGGGAGCCTCAAGCTCCCCTTTTTAAAATCTATTTTGAGACACAAATGTGATTTTGTTTCTTAGACATTGAAGTTCATGTTGTAGAGGTTGCCCACTAGGTGACCGCCCCTCCTGGTCACAACACTGCAAAGGGTGATGGCTCTGTTCAGCCACAGCTCTGCACCAGAGCGACGACCCTTATCATGTACCACTGCCTGCACCTGGTCACAACAGTCAGAAGTTGTGCTGTGCTGCTCCACATTGATGCACATCTACAGCTTGACCTTATTGGGAGCCTCAAGCTCCCCTTTTTAAAATCTATTTGAGGCACAAATGTGATTTTGTTTCTTAGACATTTAAGTTCATGTTGTAGAGGTTGCCCCCTTTTTGAGTGCCCACTCCTCTGTCCTGTCTTTTGTCCAGGACACAGTGTATCACAGCAGGAGTGACCCCAAATGTGACAGCTCCACAACACAGACCATGGGTGTGACTAGAAGATCAGACCTGAATGTCAGCCTCACTGATGTATGCCAATCAGAAGGTTACAAATTCCCCCAGGCCTACTATTTATGAATCCCTTATCTGCCCTATCGCCTTCCTGACATATTCCTCAGCCTCACTGACCAGTGACCTTTTCAGAATCAAAAAACCCTTATAAAGTGCACATTCCTCCAGTGAGAGTATCATACCCAGCTCTCAGGAATGCAGGAAATCCACAAATCTGACTGGGATGGCTCTTCCACCTCCTATGACTTTCCAAGGCCCTGGGCTTTTAACAGAGAGCCAACAGGGCTCTATCTAGTGCAGCGTACAAAGTCATGCATACATCACAGCATTCATATGCAATAATACTCTCGGTGCACAGTGCTACATATTAACATGATGATGTAGGCCAAGGGCAAGATAGTTACACAGCAGCAGATCCTTTGATGAATGGGCGAGTAGGCCTCACTCTAGTCACACAGTTTTAAAGACCTGTTCACTCTATTGATCACTATAGCGAAAGCAGTATACTGCCACCACTGCTCTTGTGATACTTAACTCCTAGTAAGTACAGTAGCTCATTACCAATCCCAGCGTAATGCTTTGTGCGCCCATCCCAGTCTAACAAGACTGCAATCCTTGAGATACTCTTAGGTCATGGAGCACACATGTGATCTCTTTTCACCCACAACACAAAATCTGTACCAAGGATCCAGATATCACTGCAGGTGGGGCACTCAGAGCAGGGGTAAATGTCCATCAACATGCAGGGGAGTTTCTGTTTCAAAACAGATGCACTGTTACTAACTGTTGCTAACTTGATACATTGCTATAGAATGTATGGCACACTTTTCCCATTGGCTGAATTTGAAAATATCTCAAATGGTAAAAGACTAGAGACCAGAGTATGTCAGAAATATGAAGTTAGCTGAGGTTGCCCAAGTTTTTTCCCACAGGACAACGAGTGCAGGACAAAACTGTATAATGCCTCACTGATTATTCACTGTAATAGTTCCCTGGTGTGTTTAGGAGGCAACCAACAAATTCTCAAATTCTTCTCTTTGGACAAGCCATGTTCATTCAGAGAAGCCCAGGTAAGCATATCTTTTGTTAAAGGAACAACACTCATACATAGCTTGCAGTAAGAGCCAAGCAGTCCCAAGGAGGTTATATTATACCTTTTTGATGCAATGGTCAGCCACATAACCTTACCCTTAAGAAGTACTCAAAGATTCTGCACCTGATTTAGAATTTGGCGGATGGGTACACTGTCACAAACGTGACAGATATCCCATTCACCTTTTTACAAGTGCATTATGTACTAATACATTTGAGAAAAGGCAGACAGGATATCAAATTGTGACAGAGTACCTATCCAGCAAACTTTAAATCAGGCCCTCGGTTTTATATGTACCTTGTGTGAACCTTTTTTTCATCCACTTCAGTGTTCAGCATGGCAACTTTTTCACAGACCCATGACAATTAGGGGATGTGACAAAAATGACTTTTGGGCTCCCTGCACTATAACTGACACATTTCAGAGGCTTTTTGTTTTTTAAACAATTGTTTTGAGCTCATTTCAACGCTTTATACTGTGTGTTTTTGCAGTGTTTTATTCATTTATTTCATTTTTTTAACATAAGCTAAGATCTCATTAATATACCTGTTAGAAATGGGGTCTCTAGTTGGCAGTCCGTTTGCACCCTGTCCAAATAGGGACACTTATTCTAGTCAGGCTAAGGGAGATACCCACTCAGATAACCCCTGCTCATCCCCTTGGTAGCTTGGCACGAGCAGTCAGGCTTATCTCAGAAGCAATGTGTAAAGCACTTACAAATGACACAGAGTAATACAGTGAAAACATTATAAAAGTACGCCACACCAGTTTGTAAAAAATAGCCAATATTTATCTGTGTAAAACAAGACCCGAACGATAAAAATCCAACAGCTGTGCTAAAGATATGAATATTGTAAGATTTATCTAAAAAATACAGTTCCATGAAGTCGATAGCTCCACCTAGGGCTATCACGGTGTCGTGATCAACAAAACCAACAGTTTAGGCCAGCTGCAGCGTTGCGGGCCAGCTACGGTGTCGGGAAAACCTGCAAACAGTACCTTGGATTTGCAGGGTGTTGTGATCCTCACGGTGAGCTCCGGAGAGCGCCGTCTCTGGCGTTGCTGTGTCAGTTGCATCGGTGCGGGAGTGGTCAGGCCCTTGAGGTCACACGCGTTGCGGATCGAACTCCGGGGTGATGAAGTCAGGAGCGCTGATGTGGATGGCGTCGGGGTGTGGTGCAAAGTGGGACAGTGCGACGTGCGGTTCCCACAGTTCACAGTATAGGCAGCGGCTCAGTGACACCGTTCAGAGGCGTTTCTGAGACGAGGACTGTAGTGTGAAGCAGGACGGTGCGACGTGCAGTGTCCACAGGTCACGGTGCAGGCAGTGGCATCGTCGCTGTTGAAGTCGTCAGTAGGCCCAAGCCAGCGGTGCGGGACAGGACCGTGCTTCGTGACCATCACGAGCGGTGTCCACAGGCCATGTTGGAGGAAGGGATGCTTGGTGACGACACTGGAGTCATTGGTGCTGGTGTCGATGGACCCGTGCTGCAGTGCGGGACAGGACGGTGCTTTGTGCTCTTCACGAGCGGTGTCCACAGGCCACAGGCCACAGTGCAGGCTGCGGTGCCGGTGTCAGCAGGAGAGGCAGCATCGGGGAGGCCCAGGCTGCGGTGTGAGCAGGCGATGCCGGAGTGCAGGACCCACAGGTCGAGGTGCGAGCAGCGGCTCGGTGAAGTTGTCTGATGACGGCGTCAGCGAGACCAGGATTGCAGTGTGAAGCTGGGCAGTGCGGCTCAGTTCGGTGTTGGCAGGTCACGATGCAGGCCAGCGGCTTCGTTGGCAGCGTCACAGTGATTTCTCCTCTTGAACAGCACAAACCACACAGTTCCCAGTGCTGCAGGTCGAGGAAACTGAAGTCTTTGGTGTCCCTGAGACTTCCAACAGGAGGCAAGCTCTACTCCAAGCCCTTGGAGAACTTTCTCAAGCAGGGCACATAGCAAAGTTCACCCTTTGCACTCTTTTCAGGCAGAAGCATCAACTGCAGGCCAGTCCAGCAAAGCAACAAAGAGCAGGGACAGTAGTCCTCCTCCAGGTCTTCAGCTCTTCTCCTGGGCAGAGGTTCCTCTTGATTCCAGAAAGATTCTAAAAGTCTGGGGCTTTGGGTCTTCTTCTTATACCCTGTTCTGCCTTTGAAGTTGGCAAACTTCAAAGCAAAGTCTCAAGTGTTTGCAAGATTCTTCTCTGTTCAGGCCAGGCTCCGGACACAGACAAGGGGGTTGGAGACTGCATTGTGTGAGGGCAGGCACAGTCCTTTCAGGTGTAAGTGACCACTCCTCTCTCCACTCTAGCTCAGATGGCTCATCAGGATATGCAGGCTACAACGCACTCCCCTTGTGTCACTGTCTAGAGGAGAGGTGTGAACAGCCCAACTGTCAAACTGACCCAGACGTGGAATCCACAAACAGGGAGAGTCAAAGAATGGTTTAAGAAATAAAATTCCTACTTTCTAAAAGTGGCATTTTCAAACTCACAATCTAAAAACCAACTTCACTAAAAGATGTATTTTTAAATTGTGAGTTTAGAGACCCCAGACTCCATATTTCTATCTGCCCTCAAAGGGAAAATGTACTTTAAAGTTATTTAAAGGTAGCCCCCATGTTAACCTTTGAGGGATATAGGCCTTGCAACAGTGAAACCCGAATTTTGCAGTATTTCACTGTTAGGACATATAAAACACACCAGTGCATGTCCTACCTTTTAAATACACTGGAACCTGCCCAGGGGGCTACCTAGGACCTCCCTTAGTGGTGCCTCACATGTAGTAAAAGGGAAGGTTTAGGCCTGGAAAGTGGGTACACTTGCGAAGTCGAATTGGCAGTTTAAAACTGCACACAGACACTGCAGTGGCAGGTCTGAGCCATGTTCACAGGGCTACTAATGTGGGTGACACTACCAGTGATGCAGGCCCATTAGTAGTATTTGATTTACAAACCGTGGGCATCTCTAGTGCACTTCACTAGGGACGTATTAGTAAATCAAATATGGCACACATGGATAAACCAATCCACAGTACAATTTATATAGGGAGCACTTGCACTTTACCACTGATCAGTAGAGATAAAGTGCACAGAGACAATAAACCAGCAAAAACAGAATCCAGTACACCATAAAACCAGGAGGTCAGAAGGCAAAAAGACAGGGGAGACATGCCAAAAAGTTGCCAGGTCTAACAACATCTAACTATAACATCACTTTAAACTTTTTATTTTCAGTCCGCTTGCAGCACCCACCACCCCCGGCCCTCCATGGTCAGTTTGTTGCCCTTTTTCCCTGCCCTCCATTGTCCACTGTGCTGTGCCAGCCCCTCCCACCTGCCGTCCATGGTCAGCTTACTGCCTCTGTCACTCCCTCCTGCCTTCCGTGGTCCATTGTCCTGCCCACCTGCCTACTTTCTGAGGTCAGCTTCATGTCCCTGACTCTCCTTCCTGCCCTCCGTGGTTTGTTGTGCTGCCCCTGCTCTCAATTCAATTGCCCTTTGTGGTCAGCTTGCTGCCCTTGCCCCCTTTCTCCTGCCTATTGTAATCAGCTTGCTGTTCACCCTTCAGCCCTCCATGGTCTGTAATGCTGCTCCAGCCCCCCCCACCCCCCCAACGTGCCCTATGTGCTCAGCTTGCTGCCTTTGCACCTCCTTTCTGTCCTCCGTGGTTAGGTTGCTGCCCCTTCCTCCTGTTCTCTGTGCCTGTTGTGCTGCCTCTGCCCATCCAGCCTTCCCTCCATTGTCAGCTTGCATTCAGGTTTTTGTTTTTTTACTGTTACAGCAGCAAACGTTTCCTATGTTAATTAACATGTGAAGACAATGTTTTGCCCCTCACCCCTCTTTTCTTAGCCCTCGCATGACTGATTGGTGCAAAACATTTAAAGAATTAGTTGAGGTAGATTAACTTTTTTTTTTTGAAAGTTTGTGAAGATCAATTAAACTGTGCCAAAGTTATTAGCGAAATAAAAAAGACTCTTCCTATGGAAACGCAGAAATAATTATAAATATACCATGGTGGCCTCCACTGTGTCACATAAAATAGGTAGTGGGAGAAAAGACATTGGACTGGAAGAAAAAACATCTGTGCATGTTTCTTTCCAATCCTCATTCACAAAACACAGAATCTGACAGATTTATGTATGTATGTCTACAATACCAAATTACTCCATAATTATAAACATAACTCTGATATTACATTTAGCATAGTGAAAAACATAAATATGTAACCAATTTAAATTCCAATGCCATTGTATTCCAGATAAAAAACATGATGAAACATCTGAGTCATTTGTGCAGTGTTCTTTGACCTGAAGCTGTTGATGCCGTCAATACACTGCGCTCCATTCTTACAGGGCCTGCTCAGGCAGTCATCAATGTTCTTCTCACATACGGCCCCCATGAACCCAGATGGACATTGGCACTGGAAGCTTCCTTTCTTATCCACACAAACTCCACTGTTCAGACAGGGGTTTGAAAGGCATTCATTAACTTCTTCTTCACAGTGAGTACCTATAGCAACCAAGCGCAAAAGAAAAGAAGTAATCAAATATCTGACATGTTATGCAAATAAAGCTTCTCAGGATTTGTGTAACAGCTGATACAAAGCCTCTGTTAGCTATAACGATCATAATTCACTTTATCAGCATTATTACAAACAAGCATGTTTAAGCCATGCAGTACATCAGTGTGGCTGTTGTTCAGCATGACTAAAGCTTAGTTGCATAGATAAGAGTGAAGTGGAGTAAAGTGGACTGGAGCAGAGTGGAGTGGTGTGGAGTGTCATAAAGTGAAGCAGAGTGTTGTATTGTAGAGTGATGTAGAATAGAGTAGAGTGGCATAGAGTGTCATTGAGTGGAGTGGCATAGAGTGAAGTGGTGAGCATGTAGTACAGGTTCTTAGAGTGGAGTAGTGTGTCATTGAGTGGAATGGTGTAGATTGCTGTGGAGTGCTGCAGAGTAGAGTGGCATAAAGCAGCATAGAGTGGAGTGGAATAGAGTGCTGGAGAGTAGAGTGGCATAGAGTGGTATAGAGTGGAGCAGAGTGGAGTCTTGTGGGGTGTCATCAAGTGTTGTAGAGCACTGTAAAGTGGAATCGAGGCGTGTGGAGTGTAGTAGAGGGGTGTAGAGCAGAGTGCAGTGGTGTATAGAGGGTAGAGTTGAGTAGATTGTCAGAGTGGAGTGTTGTACAGTGCTATAGACTGTTGTGGAGTAGAGTGATGTAGAGTGGAGTGGCGTGGCGTGGAGTGGAGTAGAGTGTTGTGGAGTACAGTGGCATACAGTGGAGTGGAGTAAAGTGTTGTAGTGTGGAGTGGCACTGAGTGGTGTAGAGTGGAATGGCATAGACTGGAGTAGGTTGGGCAGTATCATACAGTGGATTGGTGTAGAGCGGAGTGGCCTAGATTGTCATGGAGTGGAGTACCTTTGAGTGTCATGGAGTGGAGTAGAGTGTCAAAGAGTGGAGTAGTGTCATAGAGTGTAATGGGGTGGAGTGGTGTAGAGAGCTACACAGTGAAGTGGCATAGCACAGAGTAGAGTGGAGTGTGTAGACTAGAGTAGAGCAGGGTGGCATAGTGTAGAATGGCATAGAGTGGAAAACAGTGAACCAGAGTAGAGTGGCATAGAGTTGAATAAAGTGGCATGGAATAGAGTGACATAAAGTGGAGTGGGGCAGAGAGTGGAGTGGTGCAGAGTGGAGTAGATTGGCATAGAATGGAGTAGATTGTCATAGTGTGGAATGTCATAGAATGGAGTGGTATTGAGTGGAGTAAAGTGTTGTGGGGAGTAGAGTGCCATAGAGTGACAGAGTGGAGTGTCATAGGGTAAAATAGAGTATCATAGAGTGGAGAACACTGAGTGGAGTAGACTGTTGTAGAGTGGAGAAGTGTAGAGGGCACAGGCTGGAGTGAAATGTAGTGTCATATAGAGTGTCGTAGAATGCTTCAAAGTGGAGTTGAATGGTGTCGAATGGATTAAAGGGGCATAGAGTGGAGATTTCTGAGTGAAACAGAGTGTCGTAGAGTAGAGAGGTATAGAGTGGAGTAAAATAGAGTGTCATAGAGTGACAGTGTTGTAGAGCACTGTAAAAATCAGTAGAGTAGTGTAGAGTGGAGTAGAGTAGCATAACATGGAGTGTCATAGACTGTCATAGAGTGCCATAAAATGCTGCAAAGTGGAGTAGAGTGGGGTATAGGGAATGGGGTATAGTTGAGTACATTGTAATAGAGTGACGTGGTGTAGAGTGGACTGGTGTAAAGTGCCGTGGAGTGGAGTAGAGTGTTGTAGAGTGGAGAGGCATAGAGCTGAGGGGTGGCGGCTGAATTGGCATAGAGCAGAGTGGCATAAAGTGGTATAGAGTGGAGTGGCATAGAGTAGAGTGGTGTAGAGTACTGTAGAGTGCAGTGCCATGGAGTGACATAGACTGGAGTAGTGTTGTAGAAAGGATTGGCGTACAGTGGAGTGGCGTAGAGCAGTGGTTCCCAACCTTTTGACTTCTGTGGACCCCCACATTATCACTGCTGGAACCCATGGACCCCCTCACTGAATCATTATTGGAATTGGACCCCCAACCGTGTCATTAGTAGAAACCATGGACCCCAGCCAAATCATTATTGATTATTTGAACTGCAATGCAATACACTAAATATACTGAAGCAAGCATTCATCTAACACATACACAAATGACAACACATTTTATTTAATTTGCAAATAAATGTAAATAAAAAGACATTTAAAAAAGAAATAATAGGAAGGTTGGAGCTTTTTTAAGTTCATCTGAAGCCACACACCTTCCATACTTTAATCTGTTTAATGCACCTGCACTGCTCCCACAAATCAATCTGAGGATACTTATTTAATTTTTAGCCTCCAATTTAAAAATTCTTGACATTTACCGTACTTTTTAAAATATTTAACTGTACATTTAGCCACTTTATTTATGTTCACTTTATTAATCTGTTAATATTATTTAATTGCTAAGCAGTCGTGATCCCCTGAGGAGGCTATGAGGACCCCCAGAGGTCCACAGGTTGGGAACCAGTGGCATAGAGTGTTACAGAGTGGAGTGGTGGAAAGTGTAGTGGTGTAGAAGGGAGTGGAATGTCATAGAGTGGAGTAGTATTGTAGAGTGGAGTGGCATAAAGTGGAGAAGAGTGGAGTGGCATAGAGTGGAGTAGAGTGCAGTGCCTTACAGTGGAGTGGCATGGAGTGGAATTGAGTGGCATAGAGTGGAGAGGCATAGAGTGGAGTAAAGTGGTGTGGACTGGAGTAGAGTGACATAGAGTGGAGTGGTGTAAAGTGGAGTACTGTCATAAATTTGATTGCCATAGAATAAAGTAAAATTCCATAGTGTGGAGTGTTATGGAGTGCAGTGGCTTTGAGTGCAGTGACTTTGAGTGTCGTAGAGTGAAGCGGCATAGAGTGGAGTGGCATAAAGTAGAGAAGAGTGGAGTGTTGTGGAGTGTTGTAGAGTTCAGTGTAGTAGATTGTAGTACAGTGTAGTAGCATGAAGTAGAATGAAATGGAGTGGTGTAAAGTGGAGTGACATAGGTTAAAGGGGCTTGGAGTGGCGCAGAGTGGTGTAGAATGGAGTACAGTGTCATAGAATGCAGTACACTGTAGTAGCATGGAGGAGAGTGGAGACAATGGCATAAAGTGGCATGAAGTGGTGTAGAGGTGAGTGAAGTGGCATAGAATGGAGTAGGGTGGAGAGGTGAACAGTGGAGTTGCAGAGAATGGAGTAGAGTCGAGTATTGTGGAGTGTCATAGAGTGGAGCGCTGTGTCATTGACAGGAGCAGAGTGTAGTACTGTGGAGTGGAGTGGCATATGTGGAGTGAAGTAGAGTAGATTAAAGTGGCATGGAGCAATGCAAAAAGAATTGAGTGGTGTAGAAAGGAGAAGAGTTTTGTAGAGTGAGGTGACATAAAGTAGAGTGGAGTAGAGTGTGGTGAGAGAAGTGCTGTAGAGTGAAGATGCATAGAGTGGAGTAGAGTGGAGTGGCATAGACTGGAGTGGCACAGAGTGGAGTAGAGTGGCATAAAGTGGAGTAAGGTGGAGTGGATTGGAGTAGAGTGACTTAGAGTGGAGTGGTGCAGAGTGACATAGAGTGGAGTACTGTCATAAAGTGGATTGGCATAGAATTAAGTAGAGTTTCATAGTGTGCAGTGTCATAGAGTGGAGTGTCATAGAGTGTAGTGGCTTTGAGTGTTGTAGAGTAGAGTGGCATAGAGCAGAGTGTTGTGTGGAGAAGAGTGCAATAGAGTGCTGTAGAGTAGAGTGTCATAGAGTGGAATAGAGTGTTGTAGACTGGAGGGGCATAGAGTGGAGTGCCACTGAGTGGAGTAGAGTGGCGTGCTGTGGAGTGTCGTAGAGTGGAATATAGTGTAGTAGATTGGAGCAGAGTGCAGTAGCATGGAGTGGAGTAGTGTAAAGTGGAGTGGTGTAGAGTCAAGGAACATGGAGTGGCATAGAGTGGAGTGTGTAGAATGAAGTACATGTTGTGGAATGGAGCACAGTGTTGTAAAGTGAAAGTAGTATGGAGTGGGACAAAATGGAGTGGAATAGCATACAGTAAAGTGGAATGGAGTGGCGTAGAGTGGAGTGAAGTGGTATAGAATGGAGTAGAGTGTCATAGAGTTGAGTGGTGGAGAGTGGAGTTGCATAGAATGGAGGAAAGTGGAGTACTATGAAGTGTCATAGAGTGGAGTACACTATCATAGACTGAATGCAGTGTAGTAGCATAGATAGGCATAAAATGGAGTGGAGTAAAGCGGCATGGAGTGGTGCAGAGTGGATTTGAGTGGCATAGAATGGAGTAGGGTATCGTAGAATGGAGTGGCATAGAGTAGAGTGGAGTAGAGCGCGGTACAGTGAAGTGCTGCACAGTAAAGTTGCAGAGAGTGGTGTAGAGTGGAATAGAAATTGTTGATTAGGGTGTCAGAGTGTGGAGTATCATAGAGTGGAGTGGTGTAGAGTGGAGTGGAGGGTCATAGATTGAAGTAATGTAGTGAGTGGTATAGAGTGGAGTAGAGTAAAGTAGCATAAAGTGGGGAATTGTGGAATAGCGTGCCCTTGAGTGGAGAGGGTAGAGTAGAGTGGTGTAGAGAGTCATGCCATAAAGTCACATAGAGTGTCATAGAGTGGAGAAGAGTGTCAAGGAGTATAATGGAGTGGTAGTGTTGTAGAGTGGAGTGACATAGGGTGGAGTATTGTAGAGTGGAGTATCATAGAGAGGAGTGTTGTAAAGTAGAGAAGAGTGTCATAGAGTAGATTGTTGTAGAGTGCAGATCAGTAGAGTGGAGTACAGCAGATTAGAGTAGAATGGAGTGTTGTAGACTGGAGTGTCCTAGAGTGGAGTGGCATAGAGTGGACTGGCATAGAGGGAAGTTAAGTGATGTGGATTGACGTAGAGTTGAGTAGTGTTAAGTAGAGTACAACTGAGAGACGTGGTATAGATTGGAGTCATAAAGAATGGAGTGGCACTGAGTAGCATAGCATAGAGTGACATACAGTGGAGTAGCATGGTGTAGATTGGAGTAGAGAGACATAGATTGGAGTGGCATAGAGTGAAGTAGTGTGCTGTAGAGTGGAATGACACAGATTCTCATAGAGTGGAGGGGCATGGAGTGGAGTAGAGTGCTGTAGAATGAGTGGCATGGAGTGGGGTACAGTGTCACAGAGAAGGGTGCGTAGAGTGCAGCAGCATAGAGTAGAGTGAAGTTGAGAAGAATGGTATAGAGTGTGGTAAAGTGAAGTGTTGTAGAGTAAAGTGCCATAGAGTGGTGTAGAGTGTTAGTGTGGGGTGGCATGGAGTGTTGTAGAGTTGAGTGTCGTAGAATGGTGTAGAGTTGAGTGGCAGTTAATGGATTGGCACAGAGTGGAGTAAAGTGGCATGGAGTAGAGTGCCATAGAGTGGAGTGCGTTTGGGTGGAGTGGAGTAGAGTGGCGTAAAGTGGAGTAGTGTCATAGAGTGAATTGGCGTAGAGTGGAGAAGAGTGTCATTTTGTGGAGTGTCATAGAGTTGAGTGGTATAGAGTGTAAAGGCATAAAGTATTGTATAGTAGAGTGGCATATAGAGAAGTAGGGTGCTGTAAAGTGAAGTAGAGTGTCATAGAGTGAAGTCTCATAGAATGGAGTACAGTGTCAGAGTGGGGTGGCGTAGGGTGGAGTGGCACAGATTGAAGTAGAATGGAGTGTCATGAAGTGTGTTAGGGTGTACTACAGTATCATTGAGTGGAGTAGTGGAGTGAAGTGGAGTAGAGTGGCATGGTGTAGAGTGAAGTAATGTGGCATGGAGTAGCATGGAGTGGAGTGTTGTAAAGTGGAGTAGTTGGCAATGAGTGGAGTGGCATGGATTGGAGTGGAGTATTATAGAGTGGAGTAGAGTGTCATAGTGTTGAGTGTTGTAGAGTGTTATAGAGTGGAGTGGCATAGAGTGGAATGGCATAGAGTCGAGTAGAGCATCATAGGGTGGTGTGACATAGAGCAAGTGGTGTATAGTGGAGTGGCACAGTGTGGAGTACTGTGGCATGGAGTGTTGAAGAGTGGAGTAGAGTGTTGTAGAGTGGACTGCCATGAAGTGGAGTAGAATATTGTAGTGTGAAATGTGAGTGTTTTAGAGTGGAGTGCAATACAGTGGAGTAGAGCTGTGTGTTGTAGAGTGGAGTGAAGTAGAATGGCATAGAGTGGAGTGGAAAGAGTGGGGTAAAGTGTTATAGAGTGTTGTAAAGTGGAGAGGAGTAGAGTGTAGTAGAGTGTAGTAGGTTGGAGCATCAGAGAGTGGAGTGTCATAGAAGGGAGAAGCAGAGATTAGAGTGTCCTAAAGTGGAGTAAAGTGGCATGAAATGGCATTGAGTGGAGTATTGGAAAGTGTAGTGGCATGGCGTGGAGTCACATAGAGCGTAGTGGCATTAAGTGGCATAGCATTTCATAGAGTGTAGTAGGATGTTGGAGAGTGGAGTAGCATAGAGTGTCCTATAGGTGAGTGGCATAGAATGAAGTGAAATAGAGTAGAATGGAGTGGCATAAAGTGGAGTGGGGTAAAATGCAGTAGAGTGTTGTAGAGTGGGTTAGAGAGTAGTGGTGTAAAGTCGCATCGCAGAGTGGAGTGGCAAACAGTGGGGTAAGGTAGAGTGACTTACAGTACAGTAGTGTCATAGTGTGTTGTGGAGTGGACTAAAGTTCTTTGAGTGGAGTACTGGAGTACTGAAGTAGAGTGTAATAGAGTGGAGTGTTGTGGAATGGGGTAGAGTGAAGTGAAGTGGAGTAAAGTGTTTCAGAGTGGGAAGAGTGTTGCAGAGTGGAGTATAGTGGAGTAGAGTGTTGCAGTGTAGAGTGGCATAGAGCAGAGTGATGAAGAAAGGAGTAAAGTGGCGTGGAGTATATAGAGTGGAATGGTGCAGAGTATTGTAGAGTAGAGTTGAGCAGAGTGTAGTAGAGTAGGGTGGCATAGAGTGTCGTAGAGTAGAGTGTCATGGAGTGGAGTGTCGTAGAGTGGAGTGGTGTCGGTGGAGTGACTAGAGTAGACTACAGTGTCATAGAGTGGAGTGGCATACAGTGGAGTGAAGTGACGGAGTGACATATGTGTGTATGTAGGTGTGTGTGTGTGTGTGAAGGTGTGTATGTGTGTGTGTGTGTCTTGAAAGTAAATATTTGAAATCGAAACCCTCCGAAAGCCATCTGGAGTGGGAACAATACCCACCGGCAGAATGAAACAAGCCCAGCTGACAAAGATTCCAACCAATGTAAGTAATGGGTGGACAACTAAAGAGTACAAGGGGACTCTGTTTGGGATGACAGATAGGGGACCAGGTCCCCTTGAAGCACTACAAGTCTTGATGCAAGGGACTAAAGCAGCCATAAACCCCAGCGCCCGGATATGCGGCACTAATCGAGTATGTGGTGGAGTTACCAACACTAACATGTTCAAAGCCTGTCCCGACCTCCCACAGAACAGGATTCTGTTTGGGTAGAGAGATAGGGGGCCCAGACCCCTTGGAGCACTACAAGTTCTGCTATATGAGACTACAGCAGCCATAATTCCCAGCACCTGGAGGCGCTTCAATGATCGAGGAGGTGGCAGGGCCACCAACACCTAGGCACTCAAAGCGTGTCCCGGCATCCTGGGGCATGGGACTCTCTTTAGGTTGACAGATAGGGGACACAGACCCCTTGGAGCACTACAAGTCCTGCTGCAAAGAACTACACCAGCCATTATCCCCAGTGCCCGGAGGTGTTGCAATGATTGAGGAGAGGGTGGGGCCGCCAACACCAATGCACTCAAAGCATGCCCCAGACTCCTGCAGCGTGGGACATGCAAGTGCTGGAATAAGGGTGGGCCCATCTGAGCCCATCCATGCCCGAACGAGGGCAGCCAGGCCCCCTTCTTGGTTTTCGTACTGAGGCTCAAAGTTGGTAAGAATGCCCCCATTGTTTTTATTGTAAAGTGATATTCATTGGGAGTAGCCAATATGACCTAAGATGATACAAACATGGGCAAGCGGAATCCTGCACAAGACTCTGGAGGGAAAGACATGAAGCTATAGCAAATTACCTTACTAATGCAATGGGCAAATTAAACAACAAAATTGTTAATGCAGAGGAATGGTTGGCCACAACAAAGACTGCCTTCTGTAGTGTTATGGAGTAACATCAATGAAAAGATTGTGTCATTAGAAGTGGGGTCTAGAATATTATGGGATAGTATAGCAAACAGTAATCCTAATCATGATCAGCCACCTTTTATCTCTAATATTCCCCTCCAGATAACTGAACATTCTCGAAACAGTGATCTGACTCTCCCCTCCAACCAGCGAAGAAAAGTCACCAGCCAGTGGTGTTCACAGCTGCCAGATTAAAGAATCCCTGTATCACAACTTGGGCCAGTGGGAAGGGTAATGGAATTAAGGGTCTTGACAGTGAGAATGACTCAACCCTTTAAAAAAACCTGGAAACAGTATTGAACATGCATTTGCAATGCAAAGGGTCTCGCATTTGCTCGAGTTAGAGCTATTGGCGTTGCAAACTCCTAACCGGACTTTTCTTGCCACATAAATTGAACATGAAAAGTAATACAGTTTCACATAAGTGAGCAATTCAAAGCGCCACGCCATCAGCGTGAAGGAGACACACAAAAAGAAAAAGAAGTTTGCTCAAAGTCAAACATATAGGCAAAAGTGCAATTAGCCTTGTAACACAGACGATGTACAAGGCAGTAACCAAACCGCCCAACGGAGGGACAAACGTAAAGCATTTACCAATGATAACAAAGGATTTTTGAAGGGCAAGCCCACAAACGAGCGATAGTGGTGGGCATGAGGTGGACGTGGTTAAAAGCCCAAATAAATAACAACACGTCAGAAAAGCAGTGCTTACGCGATGCAATGCTCATCCTAAAAAGGTACTTGCCAACTTGGACAACCTTTAACAAAAGCTCTTAAATGAAATAAAAGAGACAAAGAAAATGGTCTCCACAATAGAGAAATCTGTGTACGACTTCCTAGCACTATATAAGAACACTGATCGACCTCAAACCAATTCACCTGCCACTCCAGAGCCTAACACTGACCCCAGTGGCCTGTGACGTAAAGTCCAAACTGACACTGACCCATCTAGCCACAAGACACACCGTACCTCTTCGATAGAAAACCCTAAAAGGTCTCATATTTCTTGTGTTACCTCTTAGGAAGCTGCACCTGCATACCATGAGGAAGATTCCAGCACAAAACCAACGGGATCCGTATTAGGCTCTCACCATCTTTTAGCAGGCGCTACCATTTATGTAATAGTTTTGAAAGAGGTGCCTAAATTACACTCAAGAGCATTTGAATCCTGGTGAGACTTAAAAAACAAGGTGGTAAATTGGATTTCAAAACAGATTTGTGAAACAAACTTCCTATATCACGAAATTCTAATGGTGAGATGAGTAAATTGGGTTGGCCCTTCTGGAAAATCAGGGCAGGGGAACTGCATAGTTATAAACTTGCACTCCCCAAAAGTGGTAAAATCTCTCCTTTCTGACTATGAACGTAGGCAACAACTTAGAGGTAATCTCCGTGGGAAAATCATGATGTATCACTTGCCTTCTTTTTTAAATCGCCTTTGTTTAATATTACTCACAATGGATCCACTCATTTATTCTATCTATCTACCCCAGAATGTGAACATGTATCTCAGTGTCTAACAGATTTACACCACATAATAGTTGTGATGATCAGGATTGACTACAGGGGTCTCTTGAATCTGAATCAAATGTTATTCGAAACAAAGCTTCAAAACCCATACTAGCGGAAAGAATAGAGACATCTAATATTAGTAATATGAGTAATAAGCTGATTGTTAGATCATGGAACCTTGCTGGCATTAAAAATAAAATGGGGAATATAGATTGGCTGAATACGATAAAGACATCTCAACTGGTAGGCCTACAAAAACATGGCAGGTGGGAAACTTTCATATAGAAGAGTATACAACTATTATTAGCCCAGCCATTCCCGCAAACACTGGAACGGCAAAGGGGGGACAAGCTCTATTAGTATCCACCACTGCCCCTCTTACTTTAAGAGAGTCTTATATCATCTCACCTTATTTTCAGTTATTCTACCTCGAGCCGATGAGAAATTGAATACTATTTTAATATTTTCCATTTTTTAAACATATTTGATAATACTAGAAGCAGGGTTATTTTCGACCTTGAAAGGGAGCTAGAGGCCTTTGTGAGTTACAATCGGGATGATTGTATCTACACATGAGAAGGGGATTTTAACATCAGCAACTGTGATGATTCAACTGTAATTAATTGAGGATACATAAGTAAAACCAGGGAGGATCTGCCTCATTTCTCGCATAACATACTGGGAGACGATAAATAAAATCATCTTTAGGTATAACCTAGAGCTACTGGAACATTTACATGATACAGAAGGTACACCAATTCAAAATGTTCCAGGAAATGACTACAATTCCACCATTGATTATATGTTGGTCTCTCAAAACGGTCTGGGCCTGATTCAACCAATCAATCACAGCATTTGTAAAGCACAGCACTATCAGCCTTCAGGGTATCTGGGAACTGAGGGTGCCATGCCACCATCAAAAAGCCACATCTTGAGTCTCCTTCTGAAGTCCACCAGGGAGGGAGCTGTTCAGGGGTAGAGAAACAGCCTCTTCCATGATTTGGCTGCTGTGTAGGGTGAAGGAACGGCCTCTGATGCTGCTGCAATGGATACGAGGTAAGAGTGTGAGTTTTAACGATGCAGAGTGTAGTTGTCTTGTTGGGACATAGAAACTTAAATGAAATGAAAGAGACAAAGGAAAGGGTCTCCACAATGGAGAAATCTGTGTACGACTTCCTAGCCCTATATAAGAACACCGATCAACGCCAAACCAATTTATCAGCCAACCACAGAGGCTAGACCGATGTTGACCCATCTAGCCACAAGACACCCCGTACCTTCTCATAGAAAGCCCTCAAAGGTCACATATTCCTTGCCTTACCTCTGAGGAAGCTGCACCTGTGTACCATGTGGGAGATTACAACACAAAACCTCGGGATCCGTACCAGACTCACTGCATCTTTTACCAGACGCTACCCGGTATGTAATAGTTTTGAAAGAGGTCCCTAAATTACAGTCACATGCATTAGAATCCTGGTGAGACCTAAAAAACAAGGTGATACATTGGATATCAAAACAGATTTGTGACACAAACCTCCTATATCATGAAATTCCAATGGCGAGAAGAGTAAACTTAGATGGTTCTACTAGTCCTACTAGATAATCAGGCCAGGGGAACTGCACTGTTATAACCTTTTGCTCCCCAAAAGTGGTAAAATCTCTCCCTACTGACCTTGAACGTAGGAATTGTGGATACATAAGTGAAATCGGGGAGGATCTGCCTCATTTCCCGCATAACATACCGGGAGGCGATAAATGAAATTAGCTTTAAATATAACCTAGAGCTGTTGGAACATTTCCATGATACAGAAGGTACACCAATTCCAACTTTCTAAGGTAATGGCTACAATTCCACCATTGATCATATCTTGGTCTCTCAAAACAGTCTAGGCCTGATTCAACCAATCAATCATAGCATTTGAAAAGCACAGCACTATCATCCCGCAGGGCATCCGGGGTACCAGTCGAAAGCCACATCTTGAGTCTCCTTCTGAAGTCCGCCAAGGAGAGAGCTGTTTGAAGGTGGACGGGCAGGGTGTTCCATGACTTGGAAGCTGTGTAGAAGAAGGAGCGGCCTCCACTGTGGCTGTGATGGATGCGAGGCATGTGCGCGAGGTTTAGCGAGGAACAGCGTAGTGGGCTGGCTGTGACATAGAAGCTCAGTCAATGGTTGATGTAGGACAGACCTAGGTTGTGGAGAGCCTTGTATGTGAGTGTGAGGATTCTGAATCGCCATCTCTTCTGGAAGAGGAACCAGTCCTGAGGTGTGAGGCGATGCTTGAGCACTTGGGGAGACTGAGGATGAGTCTGACTGCAGTGTTCTGTAGAGTCTGGAGTCTTTTAAGTAGCTGGGAGGAAACTCTTGCATAGAGAGCATTGCCATATTTGAGGCGTTCGGTGTGTAGGGCGTAGGTGACTGTCTTTCTGTTGTTGGTAGTAATCCATTTGAAGATTCAGCAGAGCATACGGAGGATATAGAAGCAGGAGGAGGTGACTGAGTTTACTTGTCAGTTCATGGATGATTGGCAGTCGAGGATGATGCAGAGGTTTTGTGCTTGGTCTGATGGCGAGGATGCTGGTCCAAGTTCTGCTGGTCACTAGCTGTGGTCCCATACAGAGGTGGTCTTCCCGAAGATCAGGGCTTCCGTTTTGTCCGTGTTTAGTTTGAGACACCTGTTTTTCATCCATGTTGCTATGTGGGACATGGTGTTGCAGAAATTAGCTTTGGCGATTCTTCTTCGGAGACTGAGAGGATTAGTTGAGTGTTGTTGGCATAGGAGACTATATTGAGCGATCTGGCGATGTTGAGGGGGGGTCATGTAGATGTTGAACAGGGTTGGGCTAAGGTGGGATATTTGGGGTACACCGCAGGTGATGTTCTTGGATGCTGAATGCCTATGTTGTGGAGTCCGTTGAGGAGAGTGTGTTGGAAGACTGTATCAAACGCTGCGGAAAGGCCAGGAAGGATCAGAGCTGCTGACTCTCCTCGGTCGAGGACCATCCTGATGTCATCCGAGGCAGCGATCAGTGCATTCACAATGCTGTGGTTGGCCTGGAATCCTGATTGTGAGGTGTAGAAAAGATGGTTTCATTCGAGGGAGTCGGTGAACTGTTGATTGATGACTTCTTGAGCACTTTGACTGGGAAGAGGAGCAGGGAGATGGGTCTATAGTTTTTGAGGTCGCTTGGGTCAGCAGAGAGTTTCTTTAGGAGGGGTCTAATCTCTGTGTGCTTCCATTGTCCTTGAAGGTTGTTGTGGAGATGGAGGTGTTGAGGTTGCAGGTTAGTTCTGTGCTAAAGGTGTTGGCTCCAAGGCTGAAAGCCACTGGGGGCAGGGGCCAGTGGTTTCAACCAAGTGGATGGATGACATGACAGCTGAGGTGGTCTGTGTATGGTAATTGGAGACCAGGAGGTTATCATGTGGCTGGTGTTCACTGCTTGAGAGATGTTGTCTAGGCGGAAGGTGGAGGGTTGGGGGTCAAAATTGTTTTATATGGTGGTGATCATCATGTGGAAGTAGTCTGAGAGGGTGTGACAGAGTTCTGAGAAGGTGTGACAGAGGGTGGACGGTGGTCTCCGTGGCTATCGAATTAAGGAATCGCTTGATGATTCTGAAGAGTTCTTTCATGTGGTTGGCTGTGGCATCAATGCGAGCAATGATTGCTGCTCTTTTTACTGCCTTGATGTGGTGGTGGTAGTTCTTGAAGACTGCCTTGAAGGCGACTCCATCAGAGGGGTCTTTGGTCATGCACCATTGTTTCTTTTTTTGTTTTCCAATCCTTTTTTAAGCATAAGGCAAGGCTAGGCTCAAACAGAAAAGGTACATCAAAGGATCTTGAAATAGAAGACACACCATTGGGGATACATGTACATTGTGATATAATCATAACCAAAGCATAGAACCTGGTATCGCGTTGACATTCCATGTATGGTTGATTTGTGTAGGGGTAAGTCCCTGGTCTGCAAGGCTCTGTAGGTGTTGGTCTAATCAGTAGTGGGACCGTGTTTGCCGATTGGTGGGGGACAGGCTGCGAAGCTGGACTTACAGGATTTACATTTCCCTAGTGTGGTGAGGAGAGAGTGTATGTATCGGTTGGGTGTCTTGGTCTCAGGGTGGGATGGGAATGTCCCTCTCCCCCGCACAGACGGATGTGATGAGTGCATGTGAGGATTGTGTCATATGTCTGCAAGTCTGGGGGTTAGTGGTCCAGATAGGGAAATGGTGGTGGGTGTACCTTTGTTGACATTGACGCCCTACATGGGACGACTTCGGGATGGGGTGGATGTGTCAATCGAGAAACGGGATGCTATTTGTTCACTTTTGGCCTGTTACTGATAGCATAAGTGTACATGAATCAAAAGGACCAATGTATCGAAAGGACTATGCTAGAGGACGGAATGGGAGGGTCGGGGGGTTTAACATGGGTGGTGGAGGAGTGAGGGGGGTTGGAGGGCACCTGGGGGTGAGTTGGGGCAGTCCGCTGATGAGGTGTGTGTGGTGGTGGTGGGGGCGGTCAGATTGAGTAAAGGTCAGGCCTATGGAGGCATATATAAAAGCCTGAAGATGTCAGCATGCCATCTTGCTCAGCCTCAAATCAGTGTTAGGAATGATTCCCAAGTAGTAAGGAAGGCGTCAAGGTTGTCTTGTAGGCCATAGATAATGCATTTAAACGTCGCTGTTCGGTACATTGTCATGAGCTATTCGTCATGGGTAGGGAAAGTTGAGGAGCGCTAGTGTGGGAAGATGCAGAGATTCGCCGTAGCAAGAGCAGTGTGTAGTAAGTGGGCTTGCGGGTGAGTCAGTGTAGGGATGTTTCTGGTCTCATGAAAGAAGATTAAGGAGTGTGAGAGGGACTTGTAGAGGGAGTGTCTCTTGTAGTGATTTTCCCACCTCCTCCCAGTAGGTTGCTACAGATGGGCAGTCACAAATGACTTGTATCAGGTCACAATGGGTGGTAGGACATAGCCAACACTTGGCATGGGGTAGGAGTCCTGCCACTCTCAGTTTTGTTGGGGTCCAATATCAGCCATGTAGTGTTTCGAATAAGCAGAATTTCATGCGTGGCTCCCCAGCCCCTCGGTCGCGTGCCTCTATGAGTTCTGCCTAGTCCTCTATATCGAATTCTGTCGGAGGATTTGTTTGCCATGTGATGAGGAGGGTATTTAAGAGGGGGAGGGAGAAGAAATGGTGTATCAGGAGCATGTGTAACCCCGACATCACACCACAATATTGGCCACATACTCGCATGTACGAGAGCACGAGGAAGATGGTATGGACCATGGGCGAGGTCCCAGGCATTGATTAAGGCAGTGCTGTAATTTTCTATATTTCCAGGGTTAATGGGAGGAGAGGCTGAATTCTGCCTCCAGTGTATTAAAAACTTTGAGGGACCTGGCGTTCCCTGAAGTCCAGTGTTTGGCATCCTATACGGAGGCTAGCGTTACCCCAGAGTGGAGCGTGTTCGTGTAGGTGCATGTCCACCCTGAATAAGCGATTTTGTCATGGCTTGCACGATCAGGATGAAGTCCAAATCCTGGCCTTGTCTGCGCCGTATATCACGTCTGTGCCCTATGAGCTATCCAGGAGGTCTCATTCTATTTGGACCCATTGTGGCGGGTATACTGTCCCTGGCAGGGTAGGCCAAGACTTCTGCGGGAGCGGTGGGCCATCAGTTTAGCATAAGAGAGGCGGGGTCTCGTCATGCCCCAAACAAATGAGCGTATGCTACAATCAATGGTGCGTAACATGGGAGCAGAGTGAGCAGGGGCAGCATGCCTAGAACATAGGTGAAGCAAGGCAGAGTCACCATTTGCACCCCCTCCACCCTGCCCCAAAGGGAAAGACCGAGGCGTGTCCATTTTGCAAAGTCCTTCCGGGTACTTTTGACCTGCGGGTCTAAGTTGCCAGCCACCATGCGGTCCGGGCCCCTATTTAGGTATATGCCCAGGTACTTGAGGCGAGACGGTGTCCACCGGACAGGAAAGGTCGTGACTGTCGCTTTGGTGATATGATGCAACAGTGATAGTGCCTCACTTTTGTCCCAGTTGATCTTATAACCCGATAACAATGCGAAGTCGAAAAGAAGATTGTGTAGTTTTGGGAGAGAGTGCTGGGGATTAATTAAAGTAAGCAAAATGTTGTCTGTGTAGAGATACATTTTGGACATGCCCCCTGGCACTGGGACTCCTGGGAAAGATGGCTCCTGCCATAAGGCAGCTGCCTTGGTTCCAAGGCAAGGAGAAACAAAATTCCTGTTGGGTACCTCACCTGACTGGAAAAGGATCAGACACAAAACCCCCACAGTTCACTTGTGCCATTGGAGACTCATAAAGCCAGCGCACTTTATCAATGTTCACCCAATCCAAAATGATATAACACTCAGAAGAGGTACCAACATTCTATTCTGTTGAATGCCTTTTCCGCATCCAGACAGAGGGCGAGAGTTTTGGAAGGTATGTCTTTGGCGAACCATGGTGTGTGTGCTAGCGTTTGTAGATGCTTCCTGGATGAGCGGCCGGGTACGAACTCCACCTGAGAGTGGTGAACAAGGGATGAGATAACCTTCTGCAGTCGGTTAGCTAGGACTCAAGGCAGTATTTTATTATCCCTTTCAAGAGGGAAATTGGCCTGTAACTGCCACACAGTAAGGGGTTCCTGCCTTGTTTGGTTAGGACTGCTATGGTTGCCCTGTTTGAAATGGGCCCATGGGTGCCAGTTGAGGACGCCTCTCGGAAGGCCTCGTATAGGGAGTCCACTACATCTGCGCCTGTCCATTTATAGAATTCCACAGGGAATCCATCCTCTCCTGGTTCTTTGTGGTATGGGAGTTTGGTGATAGCTTGTGCAATTTCTTCCTTGAGGATCTCTCCCTGTAAGAGGTCTCTGCTATTTGCTGTGAGTATGGGTAAGCAGAGATCTGTTAAGATTGCAGTAAGATGTTTGGGGTCTTCCACTGTCTCGGGGGTATATAGGTCTTGGTAGAAGTTAGCGAACTTGTGGACAATGTCCTGGGGATGAGTAATGATATTGCCAGTGGAGTCTTGTATAGCTGGGATGGAAAGCGCTGCTTCCTGCTGGCGCAACTGTGTTGCCAGGAGGCAACCGCCTTTTCCCCATGCTCATAATGATGCCCTTTCATCCTCTGGAGAGCATATTCGGCCTTAGATGTGTAAAGGGTGTGGAGCTCCCTCTTGACCTGTTCCAGTTTTCGGTGTGTGTGTGGGAAGGGTCAGTGGTATACAGACACGAGTAATTCGCTAGACATGAGTAATTTGCTATCTGCGTTTCCACTTCTTTTTGTGGTGAATATTGTCTGGCGTTGGCGAGAGCTGCATTTCTCATTAGTTGGCCCCATAGTGTTGCCTTCACTGCTGCTCATAGCATTCCAGGGGAGGATACAGAGCCTTTGTTGTCGGTGAGATAGGTAGAGATATGAGACCGTAGTTGGGTTTTTCCCTGGGGGGGTGCAGTAGCGGGAGACATTAAGTCACCACGGTTGGCATCCCGGGGAGATGAATCCTAGATCGAGAGTGAGAAGGACTGGTGAGTGGTCAGAAAGTGCAGCGGATGAAGGAGGGAGTCGCCAACTAGTGCCACTGTCCTATGAGAGGTCAGGAAGTAATCTATCCTAGATTGCGAGCCGTGGACTGTTGAGACGAAGGAGTATTCTCTGTCCCGTGGGTAGGCCAGGTGCCATTGGTCAGTTAGGCTGTGGTCTACTAGGATGTTATGTAAGAGGGCTCTATCTGCCTGCTTAGCGTCATCTAAGGGGCCCCGGGTCGAAGGCTAGGTTCCAATCCCCTCCCAGAAGGTAATGTGTAGCACCGATTTCAGCGAGGAGGCAGTTGAGAGAAAGAAAGAAGAAGTGCTTGTTCCCAGAGGGGGCATAGATTGAGCCTAGAAATAGAACCTTGTCCGCATTCTTGACCTTGGCTAAGATATAGCGACCCTGGGTATCTGACCATGGTTTCAGGATGGTGATGGGTAGCAACTTTCTAAAGAGAATGGCAACGCCACATTTCCGTGTTGTCTCTGGTGCAAAGGCATAGCTTATCAGATTTGAGTTGGGATAGGTGTGTCTCCTGTAGTA
This sequence comes from Pleurodeles waltl, assembly GCF_031143425.1. Lineage (NCBI taxonomy): Eukaryota > Metazoa > Chordata > Amphibia > Caudata > Salamandridae > Pleurodeles > Pleurodeles waltl. Next base: position 468,558,579 of record NC_090437.1, read on the forward strand.
GGGCAATATCCGCCCTTTGAGACTGCAGATAGACCAATATCTTCCTTCATTCATTGTGAGAAGTTAGGCCGTGGACATTCCACTAAACTAGCTGTCAGGTTGGAGAGGAGGTTGGTTGAGTTAGTCTGTGACAAACTGTCAATGGAGTCTGCAATCTGTGGTGTATGGGGTGTCCCGGTGGTAGGTCGTGAAGTATGGAGCGGGTACAGAAAGGGTGTATGAGGGCAGCTGAGTACGGTTTGTGGGGAGTTTCTCGGTCTTTGAGGGGAGAGGCTAGTACCGTTGATATTGGGGGGTAAGGTGGTCACTCGCTGGTATGGCAGCGGAAGAGGATATAGTGTGCCGGGAAAGGGAGGGCCTTTGGTGAGTAGGGAGAGAGGTCAAGGGAGATCGGCAGGAAAGAGGGATGTAGGGGCAGGGGAGGGAGTGTCACAAAGGTAGATCCGGAGACCAGAGGAGCTCTAGCGTCAATCATAAGCTGTGGACTGCGGACCTAGGCTTGCGTGGCCGACACGCCGGATATCCCCTCATGCCAATGAGGGCATGGGAGTGAGGCGAGGAGGGTATGACAGTGTGTGCCTTACCATTAGTTTGAAGGAGGGGGCAGAGGAGGTTATTTTGGGTGAGGGCGAGCGTGAGGGGGTGACAGATGGCGGAAAGAGGGGGTGGGGGAATAATGGTGTGCTGCGAACAGTATACATGGGGACAGATCGCCGGAGATGGTCCTGTTGAATGGCCGTAAGGCGACAGGGCGCCACCCATGGACCAAACCGAAAAGAGCAGTTGGCAAACTGGTTTGCCAGTTGGTTTGTCCCCAGGCATGGTCTTGGCGTATGGCAGGGCTGTCAGAAGGAGGGGGGTGTCCACTTCTGTGTGTGCATAGCTATGGTTCTGTGTCCTGCGGGGGTTTGGAACAGCAAGGTGGTACTGGGGGAGTTGTCACTCTGATGTCACAGGCAGGAGCCCCAAAGCTGAAGATCACCATGGTGGGGAAGGGAGGTAACAGCCACTGGTTCAAGCTTGTGGTCGAATCTTTGCAATCCTCGTGGAGGTAAGTACACAAGGGTCTCAGTTCTTGGGAGAGGAGCAAGATCGTAGCATGTTGGGTTGGGTCCCCACAATGGGGTGCGTCTCGTCAGGCAAGGGAGTTAACCTCACAGCTAGAGTAGGCCTGGCCCCACCACTGTGTCCTAAGTTCGAGCACTGCAATGATGTGAGGTTGTGTTTCCTAGTGCGTCGTAGAGATGGTGGTGGGGGGAATGGAGGAGGCCCTCAATTTTCAGGTCTCAGGGTCTGTCACATATCATAGGGTTTTCCACTCTCCACGTGTCGGGCTGGTCCTGAGGCCCTTCTTCTGCATGGCTTCCAGGTTTGCCATTGCGTAGGACTCCTGGTATGGGCACCCTTCAGCAAGGGGCAGACAGGGCTGCAGATAGTGTTCTGGTGCATGTGGGCCCTTTTGCGCCGTGCAGGAGCCCTCTGGATGTCTGTGGTGGGGGAAGAGCGTGAGGGGGAGGGAGGAGAAGGAATGCCCCCACCACCGCCCGCTCATCTGTGATTTCAGCCTTCCCCTCCATGGCGGGTCATCACCGGCCTCAGCCGGTCCCCAAGAGAACTGCTCCTGAATTGAGCCCACAGATCAGAACAGGACACTAAGCTCCACACTCGTCTGGCAGCAGGTCGGCTCAGGCTTGGTCACAGTGACGCTGCCGCTCAGAGCACAGGGGCCGCATTGCTTCCAGTCCCACTATGGGAGGTAGAGCATGTCTGTAGTTCACTCATCCAGCGCCGCAAGCTCCCCATCCCCATCCTAGGTCTCCGGGGTGCGGACCACCTCTAACAAGTGGCTGTCTCTGTCAGCGGCCAAGCTACACTCCGCGCCATTGTTACCTGCGTTGACGGCAGTCGCGTTTGGAGTTTCTGAGCTCCAGAGTGTACCATTTCACTGTCTTGGAGGTGTTGTTGGTTTTAGCTGGGTCCAGCGGGGCAACTCTGTCAGCGGATTTGGTGATCCAGGTGGTGAAGTTTTGGACGGCCTAGTTGAGGTCGAGGTCTGCCATGGGCTCGGGTTGTGCAGTGCCTAGGGCCTGTGCCCACAGTGTCTCGGTTACCTTGTCGCAGCTTTTGGTGGGGGGTGCTCAGGTGCTTGGAGATGGTGTGCTGGGAATTGGAGATGGTAAAGTGGATGATGATGTGGTCGAGATCAGTCACATGGGTGAAACTGATTCTGTTGCTAGAGGTGAAGTAAAGTAAAGTGATGAAAGCGTCCGGCTTTGTGCATGGGTCTGGTGGCCATTTGGGTGAGGCCGGTGTTGCTGAGGTTCTCTATGAGGGAAGTGGAGTTGGTGTTGTTGGGGTCATTAAGGTGGAAATTGAGATTGGCGAGTAGGACGTAGTGGAGGGAGTTGATGGCGAGTGGGAAGACAAGGTTGGCGATGGTGTTCCCAGAAGGCTGGGCGTGGTCCCGGGTCTGCATGCATGGGTGCCTCGCATCATGGCATTGTTATCAGCCTGGAGTTGGCAGTTGAGGTGCTCCACAAGAGGCATTGGGTCATCATTGGTAATGGTACATTGGATGGTTTCCTTGAAGATGATGGTGATGCCCTCGCCACGTTTTTGGGTGCGGTCTTGGTGTATCACCTTGTAGCCATCAGGGGTGGCTGTGGCAATGTCGGGGTTTGAGGAAGGTGTTAGCCATGTTTCGGTGATGAAGGCAAAGTCTGTGTCGTGGGCGGTGATAATGTCGCATTCGCATAAAGAGTCGACATTTAGCTGGATACACTGGAGTGGTGTTTGGTTGTTCATAGTCTTTTGTGTGGAAGCAGCAGTGTCGCAAAGGATTTAATTCTCTGAGGTTACTCCGAGCCCCTTTAGTGATCACCCCACTCTGTTGGTCGTTTTTAACAACAAGACCAATCATACACATGGCCCAGAAATCGCAGTCTATATTGAAAGTTGATGAAATAATGCTATTAGCCTTAGGTGGACCAGTGTAATGGAACTGCCCTCTTAGAAAGCCTTATAAAAGATAATATCAGTGGTTGTATTTCCTGTACAGAATGGAACTCCTCCCAACACCATAATTTCCTTCTGCAAAATAATGTCTGCAATTGCTGGCAATTTGAGATCTTGTCACGACTTACACGCTGCTTTAACCTGGAGTCCGCAGAACGAGTGGCGAGAGTCTGGTTCCTGAATGTTCGGCCTTGGCCCAAGTAGGTGCGACTCTTTCTGGTAGCCACGGTGCTGCAGGCGATAGGAACGCCAAGGGCAGGCCGTGTCCTTCAGAAGTAGTGCCAGAGGGAAAAAAACCCTAAAAGGGGAAAAAACCTCCAAAAAGGAAAATTTCCTGAAATAGGAGCAAAATTTATAAGTAAATACAAGATCAAAAAAGAACAGGAAAATACTGGAACAGACGTGAACCAGTATCTGACATAAGGAAGCAGGAGCGAAGACACCATTCAAACGGAAAGTGTTGCAGCGCAAGGAGGGAAAGAATCACAGCCCTTAAATACCCAAAAAAACAGGAAGCGACCAACAGGAAGTGCAAGGGCACCATTTTAGATAGGGAAAAACACATAGAAAGTAATGTACAAGGAGCCATAGAGAGTAGGGAACTAAAGCCTGCTGGGAAGAAAGGGGTAAGGGGCAATATGGGAAGAAGGAAAAACATAAAGGGAGGCACAAATGAGAGTGATAGAAAAGAAGAAGGCAACAATAACAGGTGAGTGGGGGAGGGTTAGACCTGCCTGAAAGTGTGTCACGCAATGAAGGAACGAGGCCCCATGCCCAATTTGGGGCCTCGTATGTTGCACAACAGGCTGGGGGCGTGGCGTGTCTCCGCGCCGCACACCGCGGCCAGAGCCGAATGTTTGACTTGCGCCGCGTGGCGCAACAGATCTACGAGCAAAGCTATTGATAAAAAGAACACTGCTGGTTTGACCACCATTGCACCTGTGCAAACTGGAATCTGAAGAAAGCTCTTCAGACTACACCTAGAAAAAAGGATGAGTTTATAACACTGAGAGCTGTCTATGAACAAGTATTGGAAAAAAGGAAAAGAGAGATGAAAGAAAGGGCATGGGCCAATTTAGAACAGCCAGCCGCCATGAGGGACACCTCTCTCTTTTGGAAAACTATTAATAAGCCTTGGCTAAGACATTATGGTGGGACTTTTAAACTTGGTGAGATGTACTCACTGATGTTATGTACCCAGCAGGGCCTACAAATTTAAAACCATTTAGCCTAGAAGAGGTAACCATTGCCTAGAAAAGTCTGCAAGTGCAAAGGCTCCTGGCTCCAAATAGATAGCTTTAAATCATACGTCACTCTGGGCTCCTATATTGATGCACATGTGTAATGCTGCAGCCAGCGGATATTCCTCTGCCACTTGGACAGGGAGCATTATAGAACCAATTTTCAAAAGGGGGGAGATGCAAGGCGCTACCACCCAATATCCCTCCTGGACTCAACTGCTAAATTAATGGGTAGAGTCCCGAGGGACAGGATGAAGACGTGGATGTCCAAAAATCATATCCTGATGGACTCACAGTGCAGGTTCAGGAGGGACGTTAGTACTATTGATCAACGTGCTAATGTATCATTAGCAAATATAGGCTGGTGAAAAAGGGACACAACCATCTATGTTTTGCTGACTTGAGCAGCGCATTCTATCTGGTGTACGCTGCTAAGCTGTGGCAAAAATGTGTGCCATAATCTAGATTATTACTTGCTTATCACAACAATATGCACGTCTGTTTGCCCACGTACAATATGGGCCAAGGGGGGGAAGTACACCTCGCTTTAGGGTCACCCATGGGATTCAGCAAGGTTGTGTTCTTGTCCCTCTTTTGTTTTTGCTAAACATTAATAGAGTGGATGAGAGTTTTCAAAAAGTGAAGGCTGATGCCTCTAAGCTTGATGAGTGACCTACCCCGTGCTCCTATACGCAGATGACAAGGTGCTGATCTTCAGAACTTCTAATGGGCTTCAGCGTCTGATTAAAAGCTATGTCTCAAATATGGAGGACAATGACAAGAAAATCAACGCAAAGAAAACATTTACGATGGTGTGTGGGAAAGTGAGGGCAAAAAAGAGAATCGATCACATTAAGGGAGAGGAGTTAGCTGAAACCCAATATTTCACATACTTAGGCATACAATTCTCCAGCAGTGGATACTGGGGCCTGCAATTTTTAAGATCCTCAGAGGCTCTCTTCAGATTTGTAGCCAAATTTGGGAATATACCTATTACAGCACTATTGACATTATGCATAAGCAAATGGCTACCAAGTGTTAGCTATTGGGCCCCATTGTGGTGCTGGGCACATTGCTCTTCACTACAGATACAAGAGAATCTCTTTCTTGGTGGACTCCTGGCAGTGCCCAACACAACTTCCACCTACATTGTACACAAAGAACTGGCTGTACCCTACCTAGTAGACAGTATTGAGATAAGCCCGGTCCTTTTCTGGCACAGTATTTGGAGCAAACCTGACACTACGTTCACTAAAAAGGAATATAACATATGGTTTAGCACTTGAGCACAGTGCGAAAATCCCATGGTTGGTATATGTAAATAGCTTTGTTAAGGAGGTGGATGGAAACATCAGCATTGAGGACCTCGCTAGTGTGTTAAGTTACAGGAAGAATGAATTAAAAGCTGTTCTTATCAGAAATAGAGAGGTCAAAAGGCAAAACAGAGAGGGTTTTAAGTCTTCCGTGTGTAGCTATCGCTCAGGTCCTATACAACTAGGTATTTAAAGTTATATGCTAATTGTACAAAATACTCAACATAAATTTTATCTCACAAGATCACGGTTGGGCACACTGCACTTTATGGTTGCTTTTCCTAAAATGGGGGGGTTTGGACTCAGCAGCTACCTAAATGTCCACGTGATGGCAAATCTCACATGTTAACCTTGCATTTTATTCTTTTTTGCACGTTTTATAGAGATGTAAGAAAACAACTCCTACATCTGTTGTTTATACCTGAAAAACTGATTCAATATGAGGATGCTTTTAAATGTATTCTTAAACGTGGTATTGTGGACTTATGTTATGCGGTTTCTGTTTATATTTCTACTGCTATAAACACGAAAAAAAACACTGGTTTGATGTAATGATTGTCTGACTCATATCTGTACCTTATGGGACTACAGTTGTCATTTTGCACTGTTGAACAGGCCAAGGTCCCGGTTACTGCTTTTGGATGTACCAGGATACACGTATGCTGACTGTTGCACATATCCCTTGTACTGTAACTATGTGGCCAAGTCATAGTGAAACTACAATATGATAAGATTTACCATTCTATAGATCTAATGTTGTTTATTTGAACCTTTTTCAACTGTATGATGACTTATTGGGAACCTGAACGGGATATTGTTCCTTTTATTGCATTTTATTATGTGATTCTTTTATGAATAGTTTATCTGAATAAAGATTTATAAAGAAAGAAAGATGTCAAAATCGGTCTTAAGCACCCCGCTGACACCATCAAACGAAAGAATATTCTAAAATGTGCATTATTGTTGACTGTAAGCGAAACAGGGCCAGGTAAAGGGAACAGTATCCTGAATGGCGCTTTTAAAATGCCATCTAATTCATTTTATGTAAAAATATGAGCTTTTATTTGGTTAGAACTATCACCCCAATTAACTATATACACTAGATAAAAAGAATGGATTTAACACAATCCCAATGCTTTCCATGATGCTAAAACATGAAATATTTCTTTAAATTATAGAAAGCATTACAGATTTTGATAGAAATGCCCTTTTTGATCTAAAACATATATCAAACTGCATGTAAAGCCCACCCAAATGTAGGTTAGATTGTCCCTAAATAAAATCCAATTTGTTCTCCTCTTTGTCTTTTGTGAATCAAACGTGTTCTGAATGGGTCCACCACTTTTTCAATTAGCTACGCGCAGATGTGCATTGCTCTTTCTTCATGGCACAAGATGGTCCTAAGGCCCGCAGAAATAAAGGAAAAGCTACAAAGAAGGAAGATGCCCAAACTGGAGGCTAAGCACCAGTAGTAGTTGTCTCCCCCCACTGCATCTATCATATTCAGAACCGTCAACAGAGGTGGGCCAGAGGGGTCATTATTCCCATTTTTGAGGACACACACTCTTGCCGAAACATATGTATGGATTTCTAAAACAAAGCTTATGCAAATTAATACACTCCACTCTCAATGGGATAGTCTAACTTGTCACAACTTGTTTCATTGAATAACGAGAAGTCACCAAACTTGCTCATGAGATCTAGATCCCATTCCAATCCTACCCCCAGAACCCAGAGGGCTACAGAACACCTATCTGATGCTGACACACACTCCATTCTGCTATCATATACCAATATACATGAGGACTTGACACTCTCGTCGAGCACCATGCAGGCTATTCCCTCCAACCTGCACAGAGATCCCAGTCTCAACTATAGATCCCTGAACAAGTATAAACTGCTACATATCTCCACGACACACAATTAAACATTAGTTAGCAACTTTCATTTCAGATCTCTGTTCCTGAATTGCAGGTCGGCGGTAAGACACGCAGCTGACAACGCTGATCTCATTCTTGCCTAAGGTCTTGACCTTATCTTAACTGAATCATGGCTCAATTATTCATCCCCACTCATACTGGACATTCTAGTTCCAACCACCTACGACATCATCAGACTTGACCAACCCGGAATTTACCATTCCATGCTCACCCTCAAACAATCACAAACAGTTCCAATGCCATCTTGTGATTACCTGGGTATATGAATATGGAACAATAACAAGCTTGTGTGTAAACTTCACACAATTTACCACTCCCTGAGTAATAATTGACCTTTTATTGAACAAATGATTGAGACCTTCTACTCTTGTTGTATAGCTATTTTAGCCATAGTTTAGACGTGTTATTTTAGCAAACTAGGCCTCCCATTGTGCACTTTAGCCCAGTTACATTTTATTCAAGCATCACTTTATTTCTCTAGCAATAGCCACATTTGCAGTGTTGTTTTATTTATCTCTATAATAATATTGTTCTTTCTCCTAGGAAAACAATACGTTCTTAGTAGGACATTCATTTCACTTTGTGCTTTCTTCAAGGTTACAGTCAGATAGTTTGCCGGTAAAAGGGGTACGCTGTGTCTCCAACATTCACAGAAACATACACACTCATATGTGTGAACTGTTCTTAGAATGTCTACTGTTTTATTATAAAAACACTCCTTTGTCCCATACAGATTAGAGGGAAATTCCAGCCAGATGACCACAACTGCATGCTGATTGCTGATTGCCTCGCTACAGCTGCTTGCTGAAACTGCCGGACCCCTGATTTACATGGGGACTGTGTCCTTCTAGACTACAGGCTACCTTGCTCATTTATCAAGGGTAATATTTTCCCAGGGTGAAACCTGAAGGGCGGATTAGGCTAATTATGCTGTGCTCTAACATAGTGTAGGTAGGAGAACTATATCTTACTCCTAGTGACAGTTTGGTGTGACTATTTTTATGTTTTACTCTCCTTGTCACCATATTGCTTTTATTGTATTTTATCATCCTAGTTATTGCAATACATGCCATTTTATCTAGGATGCAGTTACTTCAATAAACCTTTATTGAAATATATTCTGCCTTGGTTGTCTTTGCGTGTGTGAGACCAATGTAACTGAGAGAAAGGGATGAGATCTGATCAACCACGATTCCCCTGAGGAGTCTTTCTTGTCATGCGCCAGGTTTCCACAATCATCCCTGCTCTTGGGTGGAGATGAGGCGCTGTTAGTTAGCCGGAAAACCCAGATTAGTCCGACAGGTGTGGAATTGTACTTAGTACCCCACAATCTAAGTGATCCTGCCACCAAATCCAGTAGCCTGATTAGCATAATGAGAACCTACGTGACACTCTGACTCAAACCAACACACCAACCAGATTTTTCTTGGGGATTTTAACATCCACTGAAATGACTTAAATTACCCCATTCTTAACGCTATCAAGGCCTTACTTACAGACCTCAACCTCACCCAGTCTTGCAATGGCCCAAAACACATCAGAGGCTCAAACCTTGATTTAATCATTGCCAAGGATAATGTGATACCACAAGAATCCATAACCCCCTGTGAGTGGTCTGATCACTACTTAATCTCCTTCCTTATCCTGGAAAAGGTGTTGTCTAGAAAAGGTCAATGTCTTAAACCCAGATAATGGTCTAGAGACCTAAGAATTATTAATCCTACCGTGCTAACTGCTATTAACAACAACATCCTAGCTCCTCCCACAAACACCCAATCCATTTCAGGCATACTGGACAGGATTGCTCTGAACCATCTTAAAGGAATGCCTAGCAGATAGTCCATAGCCAGGTTCAAAGGCAACTTAAATGAGGAAAGGCGTGTACTAAGTCTTGCTGAGAGATCATGGAGAACCTCTCTAACTGACCCTCACCGCTAGAATTGAATTAATTAAAGAGCTCCTGCAACAAACACAAGTGAAGGTCAAAAGCAGAAGAATTGAGGTCGCAATTAGATAATGGCAAAAAACTTTACAAAATCATCAAACAGCAAACAACTTGCCATTCTAAACACCACTTGGTAGACAACAAGACACTACTGAACGGCAATAGGTTCTCTGACTATTTTATCGATAAGACAAGCATGATCACATTAGAACTACAACTCGCCTCTTAGTGTTTGCTCAGCCTTGACAAGCACAGTCTCCTCCTGGTACAGTTCCTGGACAGTTCTCCCCATACTGGATATACTACAAATATAAGACTTCTTGGTCTTCCTTCAAAATCCCTGACAAAATTAAGATACTCACAACAATGTCATCAATAAAACCAAGTAACCACTGAGATTGTCAAAGCATCTCTCTCTTTCAGGGCATAGTTCCTAATAGCCTAAAGATAGGACAGGTCATCCCAATTTTTTTTTAACTTATGCGGACCAGTCAGACCCCAACAACTGTCACCCAATTTCAAGCATCCCGACTAAAATAGCAAAACTTCTGGAAAATGTGCATACCTACAACTCTGCAGCCACATTGAACAATTCCAAATTCTAGACCAGCACCAATCTGGCTTCAGAACTAGTCATGGCACTGAAATGGCCCTGACACATATAGCTAATGATGACCTAAGATTGCTTGATCAGAATGAACACTGTCTACTTATACTTCTTGATCTCTCCTCTGTGTTTGATATGGTCAAACATAACAGCATGATTGGCCTCCTCAAAAATAATATAGGTTTATCTGGTCCTGTTTTAAACTGGTTTGCTTCATTCATTCATAATAGAACTCAGAGAACCAAAGTCAATCAATTCCTATCTGACATAACACTGGTAAAAATTGTCTCAAGGCTCCATGCTCTCACCTATGCTATTCAACTTGTTCATGGAACCTTTGAATCTCTCAAATGTTCATTACCATATGTATGCTGATGACACTCAATTGTATTTGAAAGTCTCCTCAACGGAAGATAAAAAAACACTCAACTGCACTCTTCTGAAAACACAACAATGGCTGATCTGTAAGCACCTCATTCTCAATAGCCTCAAAACAGAATTCCTTTTGTTTGCCTCTCATAATCTCTCTGCCCCCATTGCAAAATGGCCCACACAACTCACAGCTTTCAACTGCTCCCCCAACATTATGGACTCTACTAGATCTCTAGGCATAACACTGGACAAAGATCTGAATATGCAAGATCATATTTGTGCAACCATTAGGTGAGCCAATTACCAAATTAACATTCTAAGGAAAATCAGACCCTACCTGCCCCCTGTGCTTTTTCGGTTAGAAGTACAATCTCTAGTCATCTGTTGATTAGATTATAGGAGTGCTAATCTTGCTGGCCTACACAAAGTAAAGCTTGCCCCATTAAAGGCCACATTGTACACAGCTGCCAGACTCACAACAATTTCAAGGAGAATAGACCACAATACTCCAGACCTAAAACATCTAAAATGGCTCCAGTTTGAAGCTAGAATCCAATTGAAGATTGCATGCATGACGCACAAGGCTCTTCATCATAATATTCCTATCTACTTGGCCAAAAAACTCAAGCTATATTGGGGTAGCTGTTCTTTAAGAAGTGCTAACTCCTTACTATTGAAAGCACAGAAAATTAACAAGCGCTCCTCCTTTGGCCTTGCACCAAGAATTTGGAACATTTTACCACCTGAAACCAGGGCAAACCGCCTAGACTGACTCCTTAGAAAAAGAAGTTAAAAAGGCTATTGATGCATAGATTCCTTCTTTAGGAGTCTTGAACCTTCTGTGCAGGTTAGATACATTTTTAAACTTTGAAACAATTCTCCACCTATCATAGGCCAACCTCAATTTGATGGTTCAGGCCAAGAACTTCAGACATGCTGTTCATATTGTGGCAAATTGGTCAAATTGTACCCTGAAAAGAAGAGATGTGTGGGTAAGTAAGGCAATTCAACTCTTATTTTCATTTGGAGCAATACATTTATTACTTCACCGCAATATATTAATACAACATCTCCTCCTGGTCACATTCTCACCTAGTATTAATACACAACCACTCTCCAAAAAATGAATAAATTATTTATACATTATTCACTTTGTTCCCTCCTTAGAAACAAAACCACGCAAGATAGAAAAAAAATCCTTGAGTTGGTAAAATGAAAGCTAGTTCTGAGTAAAACAAAAACAGTTACATTTGGACATTTAAGAAGACATTCATAAAGCATTTGAAAAATAAATGCTTGCAAATTCTCTTTTATAATATACGTCTGGAAGACCTGTGCTCTTTAGTTACACAGGACAACCATAATGCAATGAGAGTTTAAAAGGACTAAAATACAGTTCTTTTTAATTTGTTCCTCGGTCTTTGGGGTGTCCTTGCCAGTTTTCAGGTGTATTTGGTGGTTTCTTCCTTCAGGTCTTGTTTACTCATACAGACTCCAGGATTAACTTCTTCTACATTTGAACATGCAGTGGACTTCTCATGCAGAACCTCAGCCTGATCTTGCAGCTGGTGCTGCTTTTCAAAGAAGGCTTATCTTCTTCTAAGCACTTCTTCAGAAGACAACAATTCTAGCTGAAAGACACCAGAAGATTGTTGAAACTTTTTCTGATATGGACTCCTGAAAATCCAGCTTAAAATCTCCATGCATAGTAAGTCAAGGAGTGCTTCACAAAGCTGTTTCTTCTTCTTCTATATCAATTTCCTGGTGACTCAGGACAAGTGCCTTTTGCTGATTCTCGTTGCCTTCATTTAGTGCATTATCTTCACTATAGTGCGGGCAGGTAGGCCCAAGTCCGCAGCCGGTGTGAGATTTCAGACGCTTTCCCCATAAACATAGGCACTAGGCAAGTCTGTTCTCTGTCACTAATTACTTTTGCCTTATCCATGGAGCCACTGACGGGCATATTCGAACGCAGAGGTCCAGAATGTGGCTGCCCAGCGGTAAATCCTAGGAGATAATCTCCTTATATGCAGACGGCGCACTAGTGTATCTGCATGATACGTGGAATGAACTCCCACAGGTGATGGATACACTTGACAGCTTTGGTGAGGTGTCTGGACTGAAACTTAACTAGAAGACGTCATGCCTGTTTCTACTCCAGTAGTTTATGGAGGTTGAGAGGAAGGCTGTCCCCGATGTGGGTCTCGAGTGGAGGCTTGTCACTTTCTGCTACCTGAGAGTAAAGATATATAACACAGAAGAGGTCCTCAGCCAAGGGAACTTAGGCTTGCTACGATCAGATGTGTCCAAGGGTGACCTTGTGGAGTTATTTACCCCTCTCCCCAATATGTAGAGTTGCCATCATCAAAGTGCTAGTGCTCCTCAGACTATTATACCCCTTCTCTGCACTCCCAGTGATCCTGACCAAGGCATCTTGCTCTGATTTATACAGTATACTTTAAAACCTGATTTGGGGACCGGGCAAGAAGAGGGTCACCCTCCATAAACTGTTTAATCCCCAAGAAAGGGGAGGGTCGGGTGCTCCACATTATGAGCTGTACTACACGCTGGCACAACTGCAATGCCAGCTAGATGGCTTGCACCCTCCCCAACCCAGAAAAGGTGAATGTGCCTAGCAAACTTACTTTAGAGGAGCAAATGTGGAGTGGCTGCTTGACTCTTTTATACAGACCATCCAAGTGGGCAACCTAGCCACAGTGGCTAAACATTGCTGGCACAAATATGCGCAATCTGGGAAGGGCGTTCCATCCTATTCACTGAGCATTCCACTATGGCCCCTCTCTGACACACTTAGGGTAAATGAGGAACACACCGCCCACCCTTTGACTGAAGGAGACGGATAGATATGGGCAACGTACATGGATGGTGTTCAATTAAATGGTATCTGTGGGGGCAGTTTCTGACATATATTGCCCTGAGCAGGGTGACCAGGATGATATGGGGCTCAGAACATAAAGAGCTACTAATATCTGGTATGCTACATTTAATATCCCTGGCAACGGCAGACGAGCTGTCAACCTGCAATAAGAAGCCCTACAGGAAACCTACACATCTGCCTACCCCACACTCAGGGACCAATAGGAACACAGCATAGGGCAGGTTATTGACAGATTGACAATGGAGGCATGCCTTGGCACATGTCACGCAAGTGTCAAAAAATCCAATCTTTGGCTATACACAATATAACTATGGATATTGCACATATCTGACAGCAAAGTGAATCAACCACATGTTCCCTGAGATGTTGCCCAACTGCCTTGATTCCAGACCCCGAAGGCCTACTTCTACCATATAACATGGGCTTGGCCAGCTATCATGAGGTACTGGACATATATAGCAACCAATATGGCAGAAATCACTGCCAGCGCTTTGACAGTGGTCCCGCTTATGTGTCTGATGGCCATATTGACACGCATAATAAGCATGCAGTGTGTTTTTTTAATCCTAGCATATAGCAATGGCCTGGAAACCCCTCCCCCCCCTCGCACCACAAGAGACTCTCTGGATACACCAAATAGGTGACTGCAGAGATAACAACAGAGAACTCTTTCAAAATGAGGAGCCCACAGGGTTCCCCACAGACACTTGGGAGAGGTACAGGGACTCACTGGCAAAGAGGTCAGATGAGAGGCCACCTTCAGCCTTCTCTCTGATACGCCCCGCGGCCCATCAACAATATGGAGAGACAGGCAAACTAGATGGGATGTCATACAGAGCCACGACACAGAGCCACAACACAGCTGGGGACCCAACACAACAAATATGACTCTGTGACATGCCCCACTCCCCTGATGTATAAAGTGGACTCTGGAACATGCACACCCCTAGGCTGAGCCCCGTCCACATCCCTTTCCCCCCTACTGGGTGACCAACTAGGAGAAATCCCTCAGGCACTTCAGGAAACTCCAGAAATCAAACCTGACACACATAAGACCACATACATAGCTCCATGCAGTTTAATGTACAAGTTTGGGCCCAGTTGGCCAAGTAGAAGTTTAAAGAAAAAGGGGTCTCACCTAAACCTGTATGACAATAGAGATGAAAATGGTATTTGATGTAATCTATAGGCGATAGCGACTATCTCATTGTCAGTAAGATGTAAAACAAAATAAAGTTCCACATGAAAAAAAAAACTATAGGATGGGCAGGTTTCTGTTGCCTGATCCAGGTCATTCATCTGTAGCCTCGGATCTTTTGATTGTCTCATCTATTCCACTATAAATTTTGGTCACTGAGCTTGATACACACAAATAATTTGAAATAACTACACTGGTCTGCCTCACAATCAAGGGATTTGCCCTTATTAATAAAAGAATAACCTTCTTTTAGCTGAGCCACAAAAGGTGCAAGGTAAGCATTTTATATTAACCCTGAACCCATCAGAAGAGAATTCAAGTTAATCCACTGTATTATTATCTTTCGACCAGTAAACCAGTGCTCCTTATAACTACACATAAATACCGTTTCATCTAAGGGATTGATTTTCAGGCTTTGATAGACAAGGCTTTTGAAGTGCAGTGAGTCTAAACCCTACAGTTTCAAGGTTTAATTGATCACCTGAATACAGAATAAGCCACTATCATCCATATTTCAAGGTTGTTGTTGTGGAAATATTCAATATTCTTCACTGGTGAGCCCTGTTTCAAACGTTCACATCCTCTCTTCATCATTGAGCTGATGTGCAATAGACAAATCCAAAGAAGTGAAAGACACTGCAGCAGATTACTGTGGCAATTGCTGTATTGTCTTCTCTGGTGCCACCCTCTCATCAATATACTGACTATGCACATGTGGGAAATCCATCATAACCGTCAATGAGTTAGCAGTTCTACATGATAACATGGGGACAGGTCAGGATAAAAACTTTCACACTTCTCACTAGGTGGAGTTGCCAAAATGATAAAAAAGAGGGTCCATAGTTAGGGGCCAGAAAACTTTAAATTTTGCCATTCCAATCAGAGACAATTTGAAAATCTTTAACCTTTGTGAAGGTGGATGCCCTTTTCTTGTTTTGCCCAATTTGAAATAAGATGATGAGTCCATCTCACTGGATGTCCTGTCCTATAAATGGTGCTGGAAGGTGTCATTGAGGGCATCTCCAAGAAATGGGTGGGAAGCTGTTGCTGAGTGGTGGCATTCTAGTGACTGCTCCACATAGACTGAAGTGCCATCAGGAATGAATTTCCCCTACTGCGAAGGAGTAATGTCCTTTCATCTACAGTTCCATGTCTCACATGCTGGTACTATAATGTTACAATACTGTTGAATGAACCGGGTGGCGGAGCTGGCATGAGAGTTTCCATCACGTGTCATTTGGGTTGACAGCAGGAGATCAGCTGAGCAAAGAAGATAGCTACTCCTGCAGAGGTGTGTACTATGTATATCTGACGTAAGATAACCCTGCAGTCTACTTAATACATCTACTTTAGTGTACCTCTACTGGTGCGGATATTGACCTTTAAAAGAATGGATGATAAAGCTCCTGTTTTTGTTTTAACTTCACAGATTCACAAAGCTTGCAAGTCTGAAATAATTATGCTAGGGTATGAGTCAACCAACTTTGCATTTTTGCATACCCCTAATAAATCCAAGAAATTGTGGATTTTAAGTAATTGCTACAGATTCTGCAGCATTATGCAAAGATGAAAGTTTAGGAAACAGTACTTTTATCTCACACTAGAGGGTCTGATTGCTTGAAATCATATAATCTGTGGAATATAACTGCTCTTGGGTGGACCCCAGCGACTTTCTACTGAGGTTTCATAGGTTTCCTCAGGTTACACCTTCACAACTTCTTCAGGGATACCACATACCCTTTACTGGGATTTGTCAGTAGATTTTCCCTGAATTGCACCAACATCCCTTTGAGTTGGATTTCATAGACTCTCTACTAAGGCTATGGGAAGATTCCCTTTGGTTACACCTCACCTCTTCTTCAAGACAATAAAAACATCTACTGAGTGGTCCCCAACCTCATTGTGTTGCACCATTTTCCAATCTTGGCCAATCCATGGTGCTACCTATGGATTGTCTATTATGGACATCATCATTTCTGGGGATCAGATAAATATTTCTATTGGTGGAGTCTGTGGATTCCTTGATTTATGCCTACTCTGCCTTTGGGTGAACCCAGCATACCCATATAAAGTGGTTTACTCCCACGAGTCACCAAACCACCTTAAAAAGGAAAGGGTAGCACTCCTGTCATATTTGCTGCATTAACACACACTAATCACTTAATCTACTTTTAAAAGATTTGCACTTATACCAGCAGTCTCAGGTTGGGCACATCATGGATACATTCTACTCTTTTGAGATATATCTTACTACAGCTACAAACCTCTCCAACCACACATATAGGTGCACTTGTAATAGATTCAAATATTGAAAGCACTGCAATTCCACACAAGTGGCGGTAGTGCTTCATACAAATGCTAGATAAAAAACACAACATAACATAAATAGAATTGTTTTACATTATATAGGCTCATAAGAAAATTGCTTCACACGTTTAATTCTTAGTGCCAAGATGAAATTCTTAGTTACAAAAATAAACATTATGGTAATTTTTACTTCACATTTTTCTAAGTCCTTCAGAAATAAATAAATCAGGGACAGATTTACTTCCTTTCTACATACATGCATTTACATAGGTGTTTGTGCCTGCTGACATCACCCCCTGTCATTCAGTGGGGTTTAAGTGATTCACCCACCATGAAGACTAGGAATCAATTATGGAATATGTTACATCCAATCTGCATTTTTCAAGGTGCATAAGTACTTTGCTTTGTGAATCGTGCTTTCCCTCTGGCAAATGATCAATGGAGCCCCGTTAGTGGTCAATTTTAGGTGCATCAAACATATGGGCCAAACACTATCATTTAAGGGCCTGATTCACAAAGGTAAACTGACACATTTGTGCAAGTTTACGTCTGTTTTGGAATTCACAAACTCCTATTTAATAGTAAGTTTACAACTGCTGAGACTTCGCAGTCGGGCGGGGAACTCTGCACATAAACAAATAGGTATGTTGTATCAGGCCCTGAGTTTTTTCTGTTAATCTTCAACCCTCTTGGTTCGAAACACATATTGTATATAAAGTTTACTGCACTGGGAAAAAACACCAGGTGAGCACAACTTTAATAGGTAAATAAACTGGACTTGGTTTTGTTCTCATGACTTTGTGAAAAGAAAACAAACGCATGCCTTAATTAAAACAAAGTGGCATAATTTTCTTTCTCTTTTAAACTCTGAATATTCCAATACAACTCTGTAAAATTGTGTTCTTTATAAAAAAAATGTTTACGTAGTGCACATTGCAAAGCAAATCATGAATAGGCATTAGTCACAAGCCAAAGGTGCAACAAATGAGCTAGCGTTTCGTTATCAGAACAGACATCATATCATCACCTTAATGGAGGCTAGCAATAAAGGTAATACATGCAGACAGCTAGAAGTGAGCTGAATCCCCAAAGACCCAAGACCTAGAAGGTGCACTTTATGTAAGTTCTATATTTTGATTTTGTTTGAGGAACAAATAATACAAATTTGTCATGAGAGAGAAGGATATGGCCTGTTTGACACCAGGATAGTTCACCTGCCATGTATTGCGGATCTAACCCATGAAGACATTTATTGACTAGGGCCCTACTTCTCATTAGAAGGAGGTGGAAAGAACACATGAGTTCTAAAACTGGATCTTCCTTAATGGATGGTCAGTGTTAGAAATGGGGTTTTTGGTTGGCAGTCAGGTTGCCCTCTGTCCAAGCAAGAACCCTCACTCTAGTCAGGGTAAGTCACACACAATCCAAAATCAGCCTGTGCTCACCCTCCGGTAGCTTGGCACGAGCAGTCAGGCTTAACTTAGAAGGCAATGTGTAAAATATTTGTGCAATAAATCATACAACACCATAGCATAACACCACAAGAATACACCACACAGTGTTTAGAAAAATATATAATATTTATCTGGGTATCTTCAGGTCAAAACGATCAAAGTTGCAATATGAATTTGTAAAGATATCACTGAAAAGTGATATAAAGTGTCTTAAGTCTTTAGAAAGTAAACAAAGTCTCTTTCAAACACAAAGTACCTGGTTTCTGGTGAAAAATCTCCTCAGAGGGCCACAGGAGAAGAGGTACGTGGAAAACTGGTGTGTGCGTCGATTTCTCCTCAGCACACACGGACTTGCGTAGTTATTTTCCACGCGGGGAGTCGTGCGTCGTTTTCCGGCGCGCGGACAGTCTCTTACTGTGGTTTGCGGGGAGTACCAGATGTCCTGGGTCTGTGCGTGGATTTTCCTGCTTGTTTTCCGGCTGCGCGTCATTCTGCGGGGCTGCGGGTCGAAGTTTCGATCTCACGGCAGGCGTCGTGTCAATTTCTCCTGCGGAGTCGGGCGGCGTTGTCCTTGCGAGGCCGTGCGTCAAAGTTTTGATCTCACGGCAGGCGTCGCGTCGACCAGCATAGGTGTGCGCCGTTTTTCTTGCCGCGGAACAAGCTGTGCGTCGAAAAGTTCGGCGCACGGAGCGTCCAAGAGGAAGAGAGAAGTCTTTTTGGTCCTGAGACTTCAGGGAACAGGAGGCAAGCTCTATCCAAGCCTTTGGAGAGCACTTTTACAGCCAGACAAGAGTTCAGCAAGGCAGCAGGCTAACAGCAAGGCAGCAGTCCTTTGTAGAAAAGCAGACAGGTGAGTCCTTTGGGCAGCCAGGCAGTTCAGCAAGGCAGCAGGCCAACAGCAAGGCAGCAGTCCTTTGTAGAAAAGCAGACAGGTGAGTCCTTTGAGCAGCCAGGCAGTTCTTCTTGGCAGGATGTAGTTTCTGGTTCAGGTTTCTTCTCCAGCAAGTGTCTGATGAGGTAGGGCAGAGGCCCTGTTTTATACTAAGTTGTGCCTTTGAAGTGGGGGGTGACTTCAAAGAGTGTCTAAGAAATGCACCAAGCCCCCTTTCAGTTCAATCCTGTCTGCCAGAGTCCCAGTAGGGGGTGTGGCAGTCCTTTGTGTGAGGGCAGGCCCTCCACCCTCCCAGCCCAGGAAGACCCATTCAAAATGCAGATGTATGCAAGTGAGGCTGAGTACCCTGTGTTTGGGGTGTGTCTGAGTGAATGCACAAGGAGCTGTCAACTAAACCTAGCCAGACGTGGATTGAAGGGCACAACAAGGTTTTAGTGCAAAGAAATGCTCACTTTCTAAAAGTGGCATTTCTAGAATAGTAATATTAAATCCGACTTCACCAGTCAGCAGGATTTTATATTACCATTCTGGCCATACTAAATATGACCTTCCTGCTCCTTTCAGATCAGCAGCTGCCACTTCAACAATGTATGAGAGCAGGCCCAATGTTAGCCTATGAAGGGAGCAGGCCTCACAGTAGTGTAAAAACGAATTTAGGAGTTTTACACTACCAGGACATATAACCACACAAGTACATGTCCTGCCTTTTACCCACACAGCACCCTGATCTAAGGGTTACCTAGGGCACACATTAGGGGTGACTTATGTATAGAAAAAGGGGAGTTCTAGGCTTGACAAGTACCTTTAAATGCCAAGTCGAAGTGGCAGTGAAACTGCACACACAGGCCTTGAAATGGCAGGCCTGAGACAAGGTTAAGTGGCTACTGAGGTGGGTGGCACAACCAGTGCTGCAGGCCCACTAGTAGCATTTAATCTACCTGCCCTAGGCACATGTAGTGCACTCTACCAGGGACTTACAAGTAAATTAAATAGTCAATCATGGATAAACCAATCAGTAGTACAATTTACACAGAGAGCATATGCACTTTAGCACTGGTTAGCAGTGGTAAAGTGTCCAGAGGTCAAATGCCAACAACAACAGGTCAGAAAAAATAGGAGGAAGGAGGCAAAAAGTTTGGGGATGTCCCTGTCAAAAAGCCAGGTACAACTGTCAGGTTTAATTTTCAGTGAATGAGACACATTAAAGTCTTCTTCATAATGCAGCCAATTAGAATTTAACACACCTTATGGAGGCAGACAACTTACCTTCAAATCCCTTTGCACACGTACAGTGATAAGAAGCAACTCCATCCACACATGTTGCTTCATTCAGGCAGGGTTGAGAGCTGCACTCATTGATGTCTATTTCACAGTGCAAGCCTAAAATATATTTAAATATGTTGTCATAAAGTTAGAAAAATGACTTAACGAATTCATATTTCTTGAAATCAGCATCAGTCTTCCACAGATTTCTAATAGATGATTCTAAATAGAAGGTATAAATGTGGAGAAAGTGCTTGAACCATGCATATACATAATAATATATATATATGAATGCCATACCGCCAAAAATTTGTCATAATGAAATAAATGCAAGGAAATTATAATTTAAAAAAAGGCAATCACTAAAAATGTTAAAAATCACAAAGAAGTTTACCATGACCTGTCATCGAATAACACCTAATTTGGCTGGTCAGCACCAGCCCGGATTGTAATAGAAGTAAGCATTTTGCCAAGGGTTAATGTACTTGTGGAATGAGCATGCTTGATACGTGCTTCTAGTTTCACTTGCAATGCTCTTTCAGGTGGATGCAGTGCAGCTCACCAAGTGCACCAAACGTTCATGACACTTCACGCAAGGAAAGCAGAATGAAGTATTCAGTAGGGGCAGACTGCTCTGCCCTGGAAGGCATGAACACCGGCAAGACTACTGATATCAGTTATAGCTCAATCAACGCTCTACTGGCCCCATAGGGACAAAGAGGCTTGGTAACAAACTGACTCTTGCAATGTGATCTGCATAACTGTTTAAGCCATCAAAATGAACAGCAAACAATTCGTAACCAAAGAATCATGGAATATGTTACCTATGTAAACAGATGAGCCATCATATGCTACAGAAAGGACAAGATGACGCAAATATGTAGCATACCAAACACCACACAATCTAACAGTGTTCTTGCTTTGTTAGCTAACCTTGCTCCCACACACAAGTACCCTACCCCAAATAATGATATCATACATGACGATCCTCACCATCGTGAGAGACAGAGTGGCTTTAAAAATTACTAAACAATCCCGAGGCAATGTACATAGGGCAAAACCCTACACAGGATTAGCGTATTGTGGTCTTTCAAGTTTGGGTCTGACAGTATCCGAAAGTCGTTACGTTTTCGATGGAATTGTAAAATGCCTCGCTCTTCTAGTGGGACTACCACCTAGATCATCAGAGAAAATGAGGGCATACATATTCTGAGTCACAGCCAGCAACAAAAAGAAACTAATAGCCTGCACACTGCCTATTTCACAGGATTAAGTAAAATGTTTTAACATTTAATTGTAAGCAGTTTTAGAAGCATCACTTAAAATGCGATCTACGTGCGCTGACTTGATCACCAGTAGGCATTCAATAAGCCTGTTGTATTCTCATATCAATAGTAAGCAGAAAAGGGCAATTACAGTCCCACAGGTGCTCTTCTAATCACCAAAATTGGATCTTAATACATTGAAAAAAATCAGAATTTTGTGTTAGGTGGCCCTTATGTAAATGTTTATACCTCCAAAGCCCGGCTGGCACTGGCAACTAAACTCCCCCACGCCATCTTTGCAAAGTCCTTGGTTCAGGCAGGGAAGGGATTTGCATTCATCAATGTTCATTTCACATTTGGAACCTAAAACACAAATATGTATATCTTATTTAAGAAGCAATTACATAATCACATATTTACTTATACTAAAATTCCTCATTACGATTCCCCACAGCCATACCAGTTATTCTCTTGGTTTAGATCTTCATTAGGTTTGACGCTGGTGCTTACCCCTTGTTGTATCGCAGTAACGCTGTGACCCATTATCTTGCAAACCCTTCTGAAACAAGATTAATTTTCTTTTTCACTCCAGTAGTAGCGGAATAGTTTTAGGTTCCAGCCCCTGTTCCTCAGCTCACAAATCCATATATATATTTGGTTACTTCAGATTTGTCAAGGTTTTATTTTCTTCAAGACCCAGGGCAAAACATGGACCCTAGAACACTGGCCTTGTGCCTTTTGTGTCCTTAGTTATATTACTATTTGACTTACTCTGACCTACCGGTAACCTAACAACTTTAATTACAAGTTCTACCAAGTGGTACTATAATTAGTCAAACAAACCCTATTTTGAGTGGTGCAACAGGAAGATTTTCAATTTTGTTCATTAACTAGAAGTTAGTACACGTCCTGAGTTCTAACTGAAATTGTATCTTAATTTGACATAGAAGGAAGTTAAAACGTTTCCAACTATATTGTTTTTGAGGTCTTGTTACAGACCGTGAGAGCTTAAACTGCCCGTCACAGAGAGTTTTATAGACCTTTCTTTACCATACGCTAAGTGGCATATTTATGAGAGATTTGTGACGTCATTGTGTCACTTTTAGTGATGAAGGGGTGGTGCAAACTTCTCAATCATATCTATTAGGCCATGCAAAGCCACTTTGTGTGGCTTTGAATGGACTCATAGATATGGAATAAGGGGAGGCAGCGTAAGTCGTTGCGTTGTCTTACTCTGCTCCAGGGAGGCATTCCATGGGTGTTGCAGTGGGTTTTCCCACACAACGCACATAGATTTTGATTCATTCCCAGATTTACTAAAGCCTGTAAACCCTGGGATGCGCCCAAACCTTTCATCTCCCCAGCAGATGTTTACTGAGTAGCAATATCTTCATTTCTCCTCGGTTTTCCTCCTCTATGTGTGCTGCATTTGCACCTCTATGGATTGTTTCTGTACAGAAAGGATCTCCTTCCTGCACAAAAACAATCCTGATGACAATGCAGACACCCTGGTGCAAAAGTGCCTGCATTAGTGCTACGCAATCAAAATGGCACCAGCGTAGTTGGAAGAGAAAGGAAGGCACCATATTCCATAGATATATGCAAGTCTTATAGACCCATTTCATTGCTTAACAACAACCATAACATTTTCGCCCAAATACTGGATAGGAGGCTGGATAAGGTAATTGGCGACCTAGTGCATATCAATCAGAAAGGATTCATGAGGAATCAATATTTAGGAGTCCTGACCCATGACTTAGTTGCTGCAGTCGATTTGGCAACCACTATGAATATGCCTCTAACTATATTAACAATTATGGACTGCAGCAATTTGGGAGATAACTTTCTTAACGTAATTAAAACTATCTATAAGGTTCCCTCTGTTCGGGTTCTGGTTAATGATATCCTATCCCCACAGTTTAAGATTGAACGGGATACTTGACAGGGCTGTCCTCTCTCTCCTCTTCTCTTTAATCTTTATATTGAACCGCTGGCTAGGAGACTCAGGGCAGATCAGAGAATTATACCTTTTCAGTATCATGATTGGGCCCTGAAGGAAGCCCTCAATGCGGATGACCTCCTGATATATGCACTGAACCCCCAATGTGCTCTCACGGTTCTTTGGGAAATTATCACTAGTTTTGGAGGGATCTCTGAATATTTAGTTAATATAGATAAATCTGAACTAATGCCTTGGAACGGCCCACGAGATAACCCATTAGAGAGAGACAAAATTCAATATTTAGGG
Organism: Pleurodeles waltl; assembly: GCF_031143425.1. Lineage (NCBI taxonomy): Eukaryota > Metazoa > Chordata > Amphibia > Caudata > Salamandridae > Pleurodeles > Pleurodeles waltl. The sequence goes on from NC_090437.1 coordinate 468,582,538, forward strand.
GTTAAAGTGTTCAAGAACCTGGCAGAGATGGTCCAAGTGAACTTTGTGCAGTGCCTTAGGGAAACTATGAAGCTACTCACCCAATGGTCACATTTACGTCTTTCTATATTGGGCAGAACAAATCTAATAAAAATGGTGGTACTGCCAAAATTTTCATTTATCTTTAATGCTATTCCACTATCTTTTAAAACTGAATGGCTAAGGAAACTGCAGGGTGAATTAGTTTGTTTTATCTGGTCATATAAAAACCACAGAATAGCCTGGAAAAAATTGAGGAAGAAAAAGCTAGATGGGGGAATTGCACTTCCGGATTTCCAGCTTTACTATTGGGCATTTCAGTTGAAAAATATCAGATCACTCCTCTCTAAGGAAAATTTAGCCCCTCGACTTAAGGCACTGACAGCGTGTTTCCGGGACCAGCATACACAGTATCTTTATAAATTTGGTCACCCCAAATACTACAAAAAAGTTAGGCTAAAAGTTCTTTATAATGCTTGCAGCATCTGGTATGCAATAAGAACGAGACTGGGCATTCCGTATTACAGTGAACTGGCCCCAAGTTGGAACTCTCCCGGTACCCCTGTATGTCTCCAGGATGTATTAGCTAAGCCACTGATAGAGGAAGGAATCATGCAGTGGCGACAGCTAGCTAGTTCGGGCTCTGTTAGTTCTTGGGAATCTCTATCCGAAGCAACTAATGCTAAATTGTCCAGATTTAAATATGTGCAGATTAAAGCCTGGGTGCATGGGGAACCGGAGGCCGGGTGCTCCACGACTTGGGAGAGGGAAATCACTGACCCACAGTGCCCAAAAAAAGAGGTTTCAAAGTGGTACTGCGTACTCATACAAGCTGAAGATGCATCTTCTCCCCCCTCTACAGAGGGATGGGATCTCGTTTTTCCTGCCCTAGACCTTCTTTATTACTGGCGGGCCTCTATGAAGATTCTTTGGTCTGTGGTTAAACCTGCCTCCTTGCAGCGGAACCACCTGTTCACTGTATACCGGGCATACTGGACCCCCAAAAGGTTTACTAAAATGGCTATCCAAGGAAAGAGCAACTGCCCGAAGTGTGACTTAGATGGAGCTGATGATATCCATCTTTGGTGGCAGTGTAGAGGGATACATACTTTTTGGGAACCAGTGGGCAACTCGATCCTGTCTATTATAAATAGGCGTAATGAGATAACACTACCAATGGTTGTATTTGGGCTATATGAGTTTGCTGAGAGGAGTTTACCCAATAGATTGGAGAGACCTCTGAGACATCTCTTTTTAGGGTCGAGCCTGCGTTGCATGCGCTCGCGCATGCGTATCGCAGCGAGACGCTTTTGTATTTAGAAAAGGGCTCGGAGCCCTGTCAACTTCACGTCAGTGTTTTTTATTGGTTCGTGGGCTTGCCTAATAAAATCTGCTTGCTTTCATTAGTCAAAGGCAAGCATACGTCAATCCTTTTCCGGTGGCTAGCCCTCCTCAAGCGCAGCGACCAAGTACAGAAAACATGCGAGGCTCGCTGTTTTCCATCGGGCTCGTGGACTTCTTTTTCTCTAATTTACAAGCGCGATCTCACTTGGCAGAAGTCGAGCACTTTACATAGTTAATTTCACTTTTTCGGGTTGTGTACATAAATGCACTTTTGCACGATAGGTGAAAAGTCGGGTTAGGAGTTTACAACGCGATCAGCTCTAAAATGAGCAAACGCGAGACCTGTTGCCTTGTAAATGCTTGTTTTATTTGGTTTTGATAGCCCGGCGGAAATGTGCATTAAGTGGATCTCTAGCTCCCCCCCCCACTCATGGAGACTGGCTGTTGGCAGCGAAGAGAAGCTCTGATTTAGATTGAAATAACGGTTCAGATAGGTGCCTTAGGATGTGGGAACCCTTTTTGGCTTTCTATAAAACCATATTTTCCAGGATACTGTGAATTAATTAGACTCCACCCGTTTTGACTCCTGAGATCTGATTCTGGTAAGAGTCCACTGATTAAGTCTTGAGACCGAACATCTAGGAGGATGGGAGCGGCCTAGTGCTGCCCCTTCCCCCAAGGCTGATGGGGGCTGTTCGTTCTTTTAGTGACACTGGAGCACTAGAGCCATGATCAAGGCTGGGGCACGCTGCGGTCTCTTGTCTGTCTTTTGTTACATATGAGGACTCAATAACAAATAAAAAAATAAAGTAGATACAGAACATTCCTACCCTTTCCTTTTTAGATAGGGCAGCACAGCAAGATGACTTGCTGTGCTGCCCTGCACAAAAATTTCATAAATCTGGGCATTACAGTGGGTTTTAGGTCAGCCCTTTGCTCATGATCGAGCGGCTTGTATATTTATCTCAGTTGAGTGTCCTTATTGGATGTCTTTTCTACATATTTTTGTGTTAGTATTTCATCTTTTTCATGGTTTGTGATTGGATCAGCTGTATCCTTCCACTGCTGAAGAGGAGGAATCCTTTTTTTATGTAGCTTTTAGTACTCCACCTAAGCATGTGGCACATAGACCCCAACACCTGCCACTACTTTGTCTTTTTACTTTCATTAAACGTATTTCCGTGCTCTCTCTTCGTGCTCCTTTCAACCATGGGCTCTTCTGATTACCAGCCCGTTTTAGTTTTCCCACTTTGCAACTTTTTGTCTTTTTCTTAGCTCTTTACTATTGCTCCTGTCAACCCTCATTTACAAGGATAATAGCTCTGCACATGCATATTACAGGTCTGACCAAATGGGTTTGCCAGTGTGTGTCTTGAAATGTAGTTGATTTTAAGAATCTTTATATTGCTGCTTACAAGTTTTACACTCTCCTTCTGGTGTTCTAGAAGGAAAGTGTTTCCCTAAAACTAGCCCCTGTATATTGTGGTTTATATTGGCAGCATTTGTTTCAACCATCACTAACACAGGTAACCGGTACAGGGGGGAGATATTGGGCACACATTTGTACATTTAATTGCACCCACTACTGTTTGGTAAGTTAAAATTGTGCTTTTCTACAGTCTTGTCTTCAGTTTTATTTTTTGTAGGTGCTTTGTATACGGAAAACTAGCCTTCAGGTGCTTGCAAAGAGAATATTACCTGTGTCAGGTGGAGCATTTCAAACATGACAAACTGTACCTACAAAAATATGGAGTGTTGGGTCAGGGTGAAATTATGAGACATGAATAGAGGTGGGACAAAGTAGTAGGGACAATTCCAGATGCTAGGCACTACTTTGCATAGATTTACTTGACACCACACAAATTTACGCAGCACACATAATGAATTTATATGCATTCACAATTTAAAGCAAATAAAGATGGATTGAGATGCCCAGAATCATAAGATCTTTAGATCATTTGCACAAGTGCCAATTAGAACCAAGGTTTCTAGGATTCAAGTTAAGAAATTAAGCAAAATTACATCTTTGTTTTTGTAAAATGTTAGGAGCAATTTGTAAAACCAGATTTGTCAGTATGTGAGTGGAAATTTCATGTGAGGCAATTCTTTTCACAAAAATGTCATGTGAGACATCAACCGGACACTGATTTAAATAGAAATGTCTCTCTAAAAAGAGTAATTTTCTGCTCAAACCAGTCCCTCGTGCCCAACAATTATGTTTAATTTAAAAGGTAAGGAAATTTCACATTTGTGAATTTTGCTCATGGAATTAAAATGCCGCCCAACCCTACCCTAGACCTAACCTGTTAGGAATACCCAAGGTGAAGTTCATATTCACATGAAAGTTGAACATGAGGTTGGCTCACTGAGTTGAACACTTCCTCTTGCGTTCTCTGTATAATCGTCGTTGATATTTATCATGTGAAGTTCAATTCGGCTGCCAAACGTTGATAACATTTGTACCAATTTAGATTGGGTAGTAACAATTGTAAATCACATTTTCTATGTTAACCACTTTGAATAAATGTGATAAATAAAATAAGAGATGGATATGTTTCCATTTGCTGTTCTGTCACTGCCATTGTCTTTCAAAATTAGTTGGGTGTTGGGAAGTAGGAGCATGAGATGATGACTACTCTCTCTGGTTTGGATTTATCAGCAAATATAAGCATAGAATCCTCTCACATTTACTGCCTAGCATTTTCATTTTAATCTTGGTTAGGTACGGTTACACCATAATTGAGATGGTAACAAAACACAGGAGTAATGGCAATGCTAGCCTTAGTCTGATCAACACATTGTAAAGCCTCAGGTTTGATAGTTTTAATCTCATAAATGTATGGTGTGTTCATTTTCATTACTGCAGTGAACTGCTGGTAACTATTTCCGCATGCCTTATGTTCAAAAGTAAAACTTTGTTCAGCATGGTTGAGTTGTCCACCCATGACAAATGTGTCAAACCACACTTTGATATTTATAAAAAGATAAGGAAGTCATTCGACATAGATGTTGAAAGAAGAGAGGGTCGTTGTGGTACACCACATAGAGGAGTGCTTTGGATCGAGTAAACTTCTCAATGATCAACTCAAAGAGGTCCTCCTAAGGGTTACAAGACATACTGTTGATCGTTATACAAACATATTTTTTACTGATGCATAATGGCCAACTAGGATCCAGTAGTAGTTCTGTGCCTACCTGAACTGTGCACTTTCAAACTTTGTTACTTATAGGACTTATTTCCCATTCTAACACCTGTTTATGTCTAGTACCTGTGTATCCAGTTATGCACAAGCAAATATATCCAGTTCCAACTTCTTTGCAAGTTCCACCATTGTGACAGGGGTTTTGAAAACAGTCATGAAAAACCTGCCAAGAAAGCAAATGGCTAATTTATATATCTTAGTCAATTAATATGTGAACAACAGAATATTTTATTTCTAACGTAGAAAACAATAAATAGTCTACACAAAGAGTAAAAAATATATAATTGGCCACTTTTGGGAAAAGATATAATGTGATAGTAAATTTTCAAATGAGGTCGCAAGGAATCTAAATAACACATATAATAGAGTGAGAATTGTAGACAGGCTGTGCAGACAAAGGGACTGATTTAGAGTTTGGTGGAGAGAGTTTTCTGTCACAACTGGTTGAATAGTTAGTTTACACTCTCCATTATCGCAGAGAAAAATATGGCAGTAATGGACAATAATAATTTAAATGACACCCACACCATGGGAGAAATCTACCATGGTGTGGGGGTCATTAGTTTTTTCAAAATTAAAACCCCACTTTGGATTTTGGATTTTGAAGGAACAAAAACGTGTTAAAATGTTTGACGGGCATCTTTCATGTATGACAGGGTCGTACATCAAACTTTTAATTCATTGGCAGCAACAGCTATGACAATGGTTCTGGTCGATGGTTGGGTTTGTGCACAAGGCCAGGGACAGCTCTAAATTCAGAAGGCAGTTATACACCAGAGAGACAAAGTATTTTACTCTGTCCCCCTGACGGAGTGAAAAACGTCCTCTGAAGTATAACCCAGGCCCAAAACGCTTGTAATTGCAAACAACCAGTAGGCAAATTCACACCTGCTCCACACTCAAGAGTGCAATCCTGCAAATATATTTCTTACTTTGCAATTTAAAAGCACTGTCTTTTTGCGGGAAGGGGTGGTGCAAACTATATAGTGGAAGGAATCTGAAAGTTGTGCAAGTGAGTTCAGTGAAATTAATTCTTGATTGACTTTAGTGGATAATGGTAGAGCCCTAATGGAGAATACAATGAAGTTAGTGAGTGATGGGCTTCCATTTACATATAATTCCTCAAACATAACCATAGATAAGCACAAATGGAGAGCTGTGCCTTCTCAACACTGAAATGCTTCTGTGTCAGTCCCAGATAGTGAATCAATTTGAAGCAATCCTATATTAATACTCAACACAATGTAAGTCCAGCAACACAATGTACGTGCAGGCCATGGGGTTGACAGTTGGAAGATTTGGGAAGCCTTATAGTAATTCTTAAATGTCCAGCTTTGCCTCCATCTCCTAAAGCCATATCTGAAGCATGTTTAAAAATGAAGCAATACTGTAACTATCCAAGCACACCAATGGAATCCCATGGACATCCATTCCTAGGTCAGGATGGTAATGTCTGACTACACATAAAATCCTTTTCTGCTCTTTCACAGCACGAGTCATGCAAGCTAGTCATGCAAACTATCAATTAAGATTTTTATCTATTCACATTGGCTCAGCTAGGACCATCATTTTGCACATTTTAGAATGCTACTCATACCACTGTACAAGATGTGTACTTCAGTTTTGCAGTATATCTTCGATTACGCCATGCCAGGGAAATAAATGTTAACCTATAAAACTAATTATTTGGAGCAACTGTACAAATAAATGGCCATCATTAATACAGTTCAAAGGACAAATTCCATGTTACTACCATAGTGCATATCAATTTGAGTGAACACTGCTTACTGTATCAATGGTTGCACGTTAATATTGATTAAACAGTGGAAACAACTTTTCCATGACGCATTAGTGACTTCACTTTTTGTGAGTTAAGATCCCTACCTTCACTCAAAGGTGACTGTAAATAGAATAATACTCACAACATACCTGCGAGAAAAAAACATATAATACCATATATACAGTCTACTGCAACTATTAAAATTAAGTTGTATATAGGGTCTGCTCTTTTAGTTCACATTATTTTTCGTCCGACTTTTTTCTTTATTTGTGAGGAAAAGGGTAATATCTCGTGCAATAAATTAGCTTGTTTTCGGACCACTTACCAGGATAACCGTATCATCTAGCCTTTACAAGTGGCAGTACATGCGATGTAAAAAGGACTACAAAAGATTTTTTGGGTTAACTGGTCACAACGCTACCCATTTCAATCTGTTTAGAAAAGCAGCTTCCTCAAATACAAGAACACGATTCTTATCTGTATGCTTTCCTCAGTGGTTTGCACTGCAATGTGCGAAAATATGAGAAAACTGTACTCTTGCCTGGCTGCTGACTTTGTACTGCTTCTTGTCTTTGCGTTTTGATGCAACGGTCGGAATAATTACACTTTCCTCTGCTGCTGAGAAACTGGAGCCAAAACCTGAAAGAGATGGCAGAGGTAAAATATCAGAGCAGGCCGGTGCTGTACAGAGCCCAAGTTTGTCCCATGTTTTATAACGGCACAAAATACATGTAATACTAAAGGCATGCGTTTAAATGCTGTTTGTGTTTTACACACCAAAGAACAGGAAGGAATCCTGATTCGGGGCATGTTGTTTTGAAGATATTAAAATGAAGCCTAACCACAACAGTGCATGTCATGCAGCAAATCGCTGCTAGGAGCTTTTTTGCACTAACTCTGGTGGTGAGTGTGGCACCATTTGGCAAAGCAATTTTGAGTTCAGTAAGTCTAAAAACAATTAAATTATATATGTCTGCATCTCTGCCCCTTCAACAACCTTCAATGTGAGTTGGCAGTGCTTTCATTCATTCACCTCGAATACTTCATAGTTTGAATAGCAATAAAATTGCACAATCACAGATTAATCGAGACAGAAATTGGTGCTAATATGCAATTAGTTTCCCCTTAAGGTGCTGCCATAGTTGTGCAAATGTCTACGAAGCCCAAGCATTAGGCTAGGGCCGAGCCGAGCTGGTAAATTGGCTTATCCTTTCCTTTCATCACAGTTAACAGCACACATTGCGTACTTTCATGAACCCCTCAGTTAAAATGTGTCTGCCAAGTACTTACCACTTTGCTTCTGGTTTCAAGCACATTTTAGTTTATTAAGCTATACTTGGTATTCCAACCCAGGGGCTTTATTATATATACAAAGTACCCTGAGGGGGCAATAGGTCTTGAACCCACTTTCTGCACCCACAGGTCACTAAGCAATCACACAAGGGAATGCAGACCCTTGGGCAACTCCTTCTGCGTTAATAATGCACCAGTGAACATCTTACGGTTGAGCAGATCACAAGCAAGCATTCCCTTATTTCCATTGGAACATGGCACTCATGCATATGACAAACACAGGTGCAGGGATAACTTAGCCATCAAGAAGCACACTGATTGTATGTGTAAGAAATTGGGTTATTGGGTGTGGGAGTGACGAAACCCCTATCAGGCAATAACCATAATCCTTGTCGGGGTGAACCACAAAAGTCACTAAATTAACCCGTGCTTAACCCTTCAGTGGCTTGGCATAAAAAGTCAGACTTAACTTAGAGGCAAAGTGTAAAATATTTATGCAGGTCACAAACCGTAATAAAGTGAAAATGCAACACAAGGAAAATCCACAAACCAATTTAGAAAAATAGAGTCAATTTTAATACATAAAATGATACCAGAACAACAAAAATCCAATCAATAGAACCATAAGTTTGCAATTTTACGTTTTTGGGTAAGTATAGTGCCTAAAAGCACAAAGCGACACTTGGGGTCATCTGGGCAAGCTAGTCTGGGGAAAGTTACATGTTTAGGCTGACCGAGCAGGGGCCTGATACAGGGACCACACTAGTCCTGCTGAAGAAGTTACCTTCTCAAGGTCCAGCATGAAGAAATTTGGCTCACATGCACGGGGGCAACAAAGAGCATTGAAAGCATTGCAGATAGTCGTGGATGCGCGAAGAGCAGGATAGGCACATGGGCTTTTGTCTGTGTAGCACGAAGACCTGCTCAGCAGAACGGATTGTCGTTGTTGCAGTTTCACGTTTGCAGGCACTTGGAGTGGCATAGCAGTAGCATAGAATGCAGAGCTTGTATTGCCAGTTGTCACTGGTGGTCACTGTAGTGCGAATAGTCAAGCTCACCGGAGCTTTGAGTTGGCTGCCATTGTGGACAGCAGAATCTCTGCTCAAGGGGGTACATTTGTGGTTGTGAAGAGACCAAAACCTCAGGATTTCATCTTTCTTTCTGAGGAGGAGCTCAAACTGATGTCAGCCAAGGGTCCAGAGGAACCTCTTGGGGGTCCAGCAGAGGCCAACAGGGTTCAGTCATGTCAAGTTGAAGGTCCAGGCAGGTACAGTTGTAGCATTTAGCTAGGCAGTTGCAGGGAGGCCTCAGGAGCTTAGTGTATCTGTGTAGTTCAGACTCAAGGTCAACCAACTGATCCTTGGAGTCACTCAGATTAGCCAGGGATAAAGGTAAGCAAGTCCAGTCTTCCTTCTCAGAGAGCAAGGCGACCCTCAGCAGCAAGACAGTCCTTCTTCCGTAATGCCCACAGGTCCATGAGTACTCTGACTAGTGCCTCAGAAGGTTCAAAATTTATACCTGGAGCCAGCCGTTGTGTATGGGGTAACATCCAGTCCTACCTTCTCATTTGGTTCTGTAAAGTTCTTCCTTCCCCTGTCAAGGATCCAAACTGTCTGTGGTGACAATGAGCTGGTGTAAGGGTCTTTTTTGTGTGCTGGAAGCAGCCCTTTGAATTCTAAGTGGGACAAGGCAGAGTTTCTCTCCCAGCCATCCTATTCTTCTTTGTGACACTCTCTGGTAGGAAGACACAAACCCCAACAGCAGAGCTATTCACAGTCATGCGACCTAGGGCAATGACAGAAGGCACAAATGGTTCAGACAAGAAACCATTTTCAGAACTGTGACTTAAAATCTGACTTCACCATTAAAAAGGACTCCAGATTTCATTCATTTGAATTTGAACAGCATGTCCGTACCTGCTCAAAATCCAAAGTATCACTTATTAAATGTAATAAGGTACTCCATTGTTACTCACTTAAAAAGATAGGCTTTGCAACAGTGAAAAACAACTGTATGAGCTTTTCACTGTTAGACATGTAAAACCTAAACATTTGTTCCACTTTTTAAATACAGTGCACCCTGTCATGTGAGCTTTTAGGACGTACCTTAGGTGTGATTAATAAGTATTATAAGGGAATGTTAGGCCTTGCAAAAGGTACATTTTGTCAGGTGGACACTGCAGTTTAAAACTGCAATGTAGGCTGCAGTAGCATGCCTGAGATGTGTTTTAAAATGCTACTTTAGTGGGTGATACAATGAGTGCTGCAGGCTCACTGGCAGCATTCAGTTTACAGGCCCTGGATATATGTAGGAGCTTACAAGTACATCAGATGTACAAAACTAGTGTAGGCCAATTCTACTATGTCTTAGGGAGAGAGCACAAGCACTTTGGCAATGATCAGCAGTGGTAAAGTGCACAGAGTCCTAAAAAACAACAAAAACAGGTTTAACATAGGAAAGAAGTGAAGGAAAAAAGTTTGGGGTGAACATGCAGAGAGGGCCAGGTCCAACCGTGTGCCACATAGAAGATGGCACAGGGCGTAGACTAAGGACACCCTTACGTAGAAGTTATGGGTGTCCCAGGGACCACACCCCATCTATGCTCATACAGGGGAGTGCAGTCAAATACTGCAGCCACCATTGAGAGTATCCCTGCTCCCTCTTGAACATGAGAGCAGGTCTCCACCTGCAGTGAAAGACAAACTGGTGGTTTTAAGTGGCTGGCTTGACTTGCACTAATGTGCTGTTAACACTGACCTGTGAAGAGAGCATTTTGCTTTGTAATCAGGCTCACTATCCTGGTCTGCTCTGGGCATGCCAGGTTTAGGGTGGACTGAAGAGCAAACAGGGAAAGTGCCCTGAATAATAATTCGGGGGCTATTGTCCACAATATACCCCAAAAGGAAACGGAAATTAATAGATAACAGGCAAAGACAGATTCTTGACTTGGTTGTCAACCCATTGCCAGAAGCTGAAACTTTCTAAACCAGAATTTAAGATCTTAAAGTAATGTAAACTTGTCAAAACATGAAATCCTTATGGACCTGCAAAAAGGCAATATTACTTCATATTTCAAGGTATCATGTCTTATGCCCCATCCCCAAGACATTTATTTTTCCAATCTCACTAACTACAGAGAGACCTCTAATGTACATATGTTCAAATGCAGCAGTGTATTATAAGATTCTGTAAAACAAATGACCTAAAGTAAGAATGTAGCACTATAATTTCACCTGTATGATCTCATCTGTATAAACCTCTGTACCTAGAGAAGATGCTGGCAGACAAATCAGAACAGGCCTTAGAAAGTGACAGTGGCAAGCATGCCAGAAGAGAAACGTTGTCACATAAAGGTAAAGATTTGTTCTGATAGCACATCTAAGAAGGGGGCTCTGTGCAGTTTAGTGTGGTCAATGAGTCCTATCAGAGCGATATGAGCCACAATAGAATAATCTGCAACTGCGCCGGATAGAACTGCATGAGTCTGAAAATTCAATAATTAGTAAAATCGCCCTCTAAGTGTTGCTAGACAGTGCAAAAGTAGTCACTGTAGAAGAAAATACATGACACAGAGCATCAGCAGTGTTTAGAACCTAGGCCGTAGTGCATGAAGCTGAGAACTGGTCCACTCATCATAGGCACATACTAGTAAGGAAACAAATAGTTGCCATTCCATTGATCAATCGTTCCAGTTGATCTGCAACTCAGCAAGCCCCACCTGTAACATTGCACACAGTGTGTAGGCGCTTTGGTGTAGGATTTGTTCATGTTGGCCTTAGCAGTGCTCATGGAGGGGTTGTTGTAGAATACTTACATGGTATGTATACAAAGGAGACTCTAAACATTTCCCAGTACAGTTCCAGCTGCAGCCCTGGAACACATCTTAGGACAATGTGTAGTGCTGACTTGTGAAAGGTACACAAAGCTGTTGCCATTATGTGTAGTTTCTGCTCTTAATCCTTTCCTTCTGTATGTTCACCAGTGTTCGCTATGAATCGCCTCCTGGGTGTTTTCCTTTTAGTGACTGAGATGGTAGAACATCCTTTTTATTCAGTTTACAGTGTTCAGGTATGATGATCAAAGTGCAGTTATGTGAAGGTGGAATTTTCTATTTTGTGTGGGACATTGGTCAAGGGCATCAATTCACTTAAGTGCTACAGGCAGCAGATGTGACATCAAATTCCTTTTGACTTTAATGGCAACACATGAGGAGATATAATATGACCAATGACTAGTATTTTGTACAGGAAGACATCTCACATGCCCCTATCATCACAACAATTGGCATCTGTGAAGTACCATGATAACTGAATGATTAGTATAACAGCATAACACAAACAAATGTCTATTTTAGATACCACCAATACTATGGTGCTGACTTGATTTTTGAGCGTTCTGATCATAAATCATACCCTGAATTGTAGTAAGCAAACAAGGCAAGTAAGGGTGTTTCTCCCCTAAGAAAAGTTTGAAAAGAAAGGGGTGGAATTGTGAATTTTCACATACATTTGCAAGAATGCAATAGGCACTGCAAGGGCACTTGTTAAATATTCAAATCGTTTCATGAAGTAAATAAAACCTGACATTCCCCAGGGGCTGACTCCATATAAAAAAAAAAGTGATATGGGTTCCCCCTATATGTCAAAAATTACATCTATTGTGCCAGTGCCAGTATTTTGTCAAGGAAGCCCCCAAATTCCATAGGTGCCCCCTTATATCATAATTTACATTAAATATGCCAGTGCCAGGATTTTGTAATTTAAGCTGTCCATATACCATAGATGACCCTTATGTCGAAAAATTACCTCAGTATGTCAACACCTGCAGTTTGTCATGATTGGCACCCTTATATGTACCATGTTCTCCACCTTTAGGCAGTGAATTACATAGAATATCCCAGCACAAGTAACCTACTATTGGTACCCTTCATTCCAAAAATAAATTCCAGAGTGCCAATGACAGTATTTTGGCTTACGTGTCGGTCATGTTAAGAATTGCTGCACATATACCAGTGTCAGTATTTTCCCCTGGGAATCTCAATAAGATAATAATTATCTTCAGATGCAAGGGCCAATATGAAACTCAGAGCATCACACCACATTCTCGCCAACACTCACATTAACTCACAATCGTACTCTCACTTACACTCACTCATTCATTCTCATTCACACTCTTCTACATCCCCTTACACGCATTCTTATTTGTTCCCGCTCACTCACTTGCATTGACTCTAAATCTCACTCATTCTCATTCCACTCATACTTACTGACATTCAGGCTCAGATTTACTAAACCTTGAGTACATTTGCCTCACTTTGAGTTGCAAACATTGTGGGTTTTTCTATGCAACGCAACTCAGGATTTGCATTGGATAATATCCCAAAGTAACACAAAGGCATGCTATGCGCTGCTTTGAGTTATTTTAAATCAAAGAGGCATTCCATGGTTGGCTTTTGGGCATACCTATGAAATCAAACATGGGTTTTGATGCACATCCCTATCTACAAACATTGGGAGACAAGTATTAGCCCCAAAATCTTAGGCCTCCAGAAGCAGGAGTAAGAGGGAGAAATGTTTTCAGTTTTCATTGCTCTCCACTTTGCATGTATGCTGCATTGTACAACACACATAACAAGTGGATAAAGCTGTAAAGCGTAGCTTTTGTATTGAAAGGGACCCTTGCAGTAAAAAAAACTAAATTTCAGTGAACACAGGCACTCTTGCACTATGGCACAATGGTGTGTGAATTAGCGCATGGCTGCCAAAAGTGCACCACACGGGGAGAGAAACAATGTGCGATATCAAAGTAGATATGGAGGATTTTTCTCTCTCCAATTTTTCTCTCTGCATCACATCAAAGAATAGTAAATCTTGGCCTCAATATCACACAATATCCCTCTCTACCTGTCACTGACTTTCACTCACTTTCACTCACACATACATGCTTACACATACAGACACATTTGCTCACACGTACACACAATCTCTCTCTCTCTTAAACACGCTTTCGCCCACAAGCACACACACAACTTAATTAAAACATTTTACATAATCCAGCTGCCACCAATGTTCTTAACTGTGCTCCATTTTTATGATCCTAAAACTGAATAATATATTATTCACTATTAGTATAATGTAAAATGGGAAGAAAATAAAGAATGCAGTCATCCCTGTGTTCTTGGCATTGATTTTGCCACCTCTGATGCCAGAGGTCACAAAGACAGTGCCACAGGCCACATAGGAGAAGCTAAAGGGGTCACAGTGGGACCCGTAGTGACCCCTGGCTTTGGTTACTAGGTAATAGTCCTTCCTTGAAAAGTGAAATGGAAATTATTAGCAATGGGGTCTCTAGTTGATAGTCCGTTTACACCCAGTCCACATAGGGACTATCACTCTGGTCAGGGTAATTGAGATACACAGCTCAGATAACCCCTGCTCACTTCCTTGGTAGCTTGGCACAAGTAGTCAGGCTTACCTCAGAGGCAATGTGTAAAGTATTTACACAAACACATAGAGTAACACAGTGAAAACTTCACAAAAAGACTCAACACCAGTTTCAGAAAATAACCTATATTTATCTAAACCAAACAAGACCAAAACTACAAAAATCCAACATACACAAGTAAAGATATCAAATTTTAATGTAAAAAGAGTCTTAATCCATAAGAGTCAATGAATGCCTTGTTTTATCACAAAGTACCTGATACATGTAAAAAAATAAAGCCACAAGGGTGCGTCAGAAAAGTAAGCGATGTGCTGATTCCTTCCCCACCGGGCAAGCGATGCATTGATTCGTTCCTCAAACAGAAGGGATGCATAGATTTATGGGCAGGCAGCTTCAGGTCGATGCTGTGATGTTGAAGATTTGATGTTCAGGGACGATGTCTAAACAATCTAGATGCACTGCAACACTGAATCCGCACTGAGCTGGCAATTTGTTGATTTCTGCAGCAGCAAGGTAGGCGCTGCATTGACTTTTGGCTGTGGTACAGGCGCTGCATCCATTTTTTCTGCCGCAATGGCTCCGGTGCTTGTATTTTCACTCAGGTTTCCAGCTTCCACTTCTAAGGGCCCAGAGACTGGATTTGGCACCACTTAGCAAGTCAGTGCTCTTAGCAGGAGAGTCCAATCACTGGCAAATGAAGTATTTGGTGTCCCTGAGACTTCACAACAGGAGGCAAGCTCAGTCCAAGCCCTTGGAGAAACTTCTCAAACAGGATGTAGAAGGCAAAGTGCAGTCCTTTCCCTCCCATGGCAGAAGCAGCAGCAGGGCAGCACAGCAAAGCAACAGGCAGAGTGGCAGGTCCTCCTCAAGCATCTTCTCCCTGGTAGGGTCTCCTCTAGATCCAGAAGTGTTCTGAAGTTGTGGGGTTAGCAGTCCAATACTTATACTCATCTCTACCTTTGAAGTAGGCAAACTTCAAAGGAAAGTCTTTGTAGTGCACAAGACCCTGCCTCTTCCTTGCCCTGCCCCAGCCACACTCTAGGGAGTTCAAGATTGTATTCTGTGAGGTCAGACGCAGCCCTTTCAAGTGCAGATGTCAGCTCCCCCCCTCCGCTTTAACCCAGGAAGACTCATCAGAATATGAAGGGCACACGTCAGCTTCCTTTGTGTCACTGTCTAGAGTGAATTCACAAACGGCTCAACTGTCAGTCTGCCCAGATGTGGATTCAGCAGCCAAGCAGAGGCACAGAATGGTTAAGCAAGAAAATGCCCAATTTCTAAAAGTGGCATTTTCAAACAGACAATCTAAAAACCAACTTTACCAAAAGATGTATTTTTAAATTGTGAGTTCAGAAACCCCAAACTCCACTTCCTTATCTGCTCCCAATGGGAAACTGCTCTTAAAAGATATTTCAAGGCAATCCCCATGTTACCCTATGGGATAGATAGACCTTGAAATAGCGAAAAATGAATTTGGCAGTCTTTCACTGTCACAACATGTAAAACATGTCAGTACATGTCCTACCTTCTAAATACACTGCACCCTGCCCATGAGGCTGCCTTGGGCCTACCTTAAGGGTGACATATATGTGGTAAAAGGGAAGGTTTTTGCCTGGCAAGTGGGTGCACTTGCCAGGTCGAACTGGCAGTTCTAAAATGCCCACACAGACACTACAGATGCAGGTCTGAGACATGTTTACAGGGCTACTCTTGTGGGTGGCACAATCCGTGCTGCAGGCCCACTAGTAGCATTTGATTTACAGGCCCTGGGCACACATGGTGCACTATACTAGGGACTTACTTGTAAATCAAATATGCCAATCATGGATAACCAATCATAATCACAATTTACACAGTGAGTACTTGCACTTTAGCACTGGTCAGCAGTGGTACAGTGCAAAACGTTTGGGGATAACCCTGCAAAAAGGGCCATTTCAAACAGGAATAAGTGAGTAAAAGGATGGGGAGGACAGAGGAGTAGAGTTAATTGTATGTAAATAAAGGAGTCTGTTAGAAGATATAAAGAGCAGAGAAGGAAAGTCAGAGTGAAATGGAAAATGTGTAAGGAGGGAAATGGAAGTAAGAGTAAGACAGAAATAAAATGCATGTAATTACAAAAGGACAAATGAGAAATATTATAATTGCAGGGGTGAGGAAGGAGATTAACATAAAAGAGTGGATGGAGAGAGCCAAAGTATGAAAAAAGGAGCAAAAGAGAGCAAGAAATCTCATTAAGTGATAGAAAATGTGAGTGAAAGATAAAGAGGTAGAGTGAGAAGGAAAGGATGAGAGGGTGATTGAGGGAAGGAGAAAAGTGGCAAAGAGAAAATTGCATGGAGCCTAATTTAGAGATTAGCAGAGAGGGTAGCCCATCAAAAATGTGACGGATTCCCAGTTCACCTCATTACAAGTGCATTAAGTGCTATGGCACTTTTAATAAGTCAGATGAGATATCTGTCATGTTTGTGACAGAGTACCCTTCCCCCAAACACAAAAAAGGCCCTAAAACAGGCAAACAAAGTGACATAAATTTCAGACAGATTCGTTGAGAGACAAATGGGTATGAGGACCAACAAAGTAGAAAGACATAAAATACTTGTACGGGTGGCAACTGGAAACCACAATCATTATTATTATTAGGTCAAGGGTTCGTACTTCATTACATCAAATTATTTTACCAGCATATAAGCTTTAGCCTAAAGTTCAACAGAGGACAAGTGCAAACATTATTAACAAATGCCAAGACTGCTTCATACTTTTCTAAGAGGCTACTGCATTAATTGATGAAGCACATCATTACTTCTCTTTATAGTCGATTGCCATCTCAGCAAGAAATGTTTTTTTGGGGGGTTTAGATGTTCAGAACTGTAAAACGTTATATACAGGTACTGTATCTTAGAGCAGCTATTACAGTTATCTTTCAAAGACTTTCCGGTCTTTGTTTTCCAATTCATAAATGTTACACCATGTGTACATCCATAAATGTGTACACAGACATACACACACCAACATAAGCTGCAATGAGGAAAGGAAAAAGCACAAGGTGCAGAATAAAATAAAACAAGCACTGGCAATGCCAATAGGCCTGGCTTGGACAAGCACTATCAAGCCAGACCCAAAAATCCATGTGGATTGACTGCCCTCCTCCCATCGGTGCTGTTGCCTGGGAGATTAGCTAACTATCTAAGACACTTTAATAGCATTGGAATGGCATGTGTGTGCCTCTAAATGTTGAAGCTCAAGCAGCTGGATAAATAAAACAAAATATCACAGTTGTGGAAGGGCACAACTTCTGCCCAATCAAAACAGGTACACCACGCTCCCAACAAGTAGGTAGAGCCAAAGCTCCTCTCCTAGTAATATTCACAAAATTCTCTGGTGACATCTGCACTGTCAAGTCTGCCAATAAATATAGAAGAGAAAGACCTGCTTGAATTTAAATATTAGGCCATTTTTTTCTTCTTCTTGAGAAAGATATCAAAAGCAGAATCCATGTCAAGTCTTCATCATTTTAGGTGGACTGTTAAGCTGGATTGTATGCATTCTTTCTAATTTTACATTCACAAGCGTATTTCTTGTGGGCTTGTTCATGTTTTGGGTAGAATAAACAGAATATGCTTTCTGTCCTTTCTTGAAAGATTATTTATGCTACAAGATCACTAGAATACATGTAGTCAAAGATCACTAAGGGCCAGATGTAGCAAGGGTTTTGCGCCTCGCAAACAGCGAAAAACGCCGTTTGCGAGGCGCAAAAGCCTCTACGCGATGCAGAAATGCATTTTGCGAGTCAGAACTGACTCGCAAAATGCGTTTCCGACTCGCAAATAGGAAGGGGTGTCCCCTTCCTATTTGCGACTCGCAACGCGATGCAAGTTCATTTGCGACCCGGTCGCAAATGAACTCACAGTTACCATCCACTTGAAGTGGATGGTAACTCATTCGCAAACGGGAAGGGGTCCCCATGGGACCCCTTCCCCTTTGTGAATGATTAAAAAAAAAAAAAATGTCAGAGCAGGTAGTGGTCCTATGGACCACTGCCTGCTCTGAAAAAAAACGAAACAAAAGGTTTCGTTTTTTTTTTTCTAAGTGCAGCTCGTTTTCCTTTAAGGAAAACGGGCTGCAGATAGAAAAAAAAAACTGCTTTATTTCAAAAGCAGTCACGGACATGGAGGTCTGCTGTCTCCACCAGGCCACCATCCCCGTGAGTGCCCAGACTCGCAATGGGGTCGCAAACTGCGACCCACCTCATTAATATTAATGAGGTGGGTCTTTGCGACCCCATTGCGAGTCGCAGAAGGTGTCTGAGACACCTTTCTGCATGGCAAATTGCGAGTTGCAATTTGCGAGTGACACGGACTCGCAAATTGCAAGTCGCAATTTCCTTTCTTCCTACATCTGTCCCTAAGCATCAACTTATCATAAAACAGGATCCATGCTTTATATTTGTATCAATATTAACTCTGGCATGATGCACATCAATTGACATATCCTTTTGTGAGGGAAGAACATATAAAGTGTTATGCTACATACTACCCCATATCCAATACTTGAAATAGAAACTCAATAATTTAGTCCTACAAATGTCAAAACTACAAATGAAAGAGTTGAGATAAAAGATGCAAAAAGATAGAGACGGCTTTCAGTAACTGGGTGCTAGCAGAAAAAGATCTTCCACCGTTTTTCACAAAATTGAGTTTGGTGCTAGAAGTGGCAATACATTTTTAGGG
Source organism: Pleurodeles waltl (assembly GCF_031143425.1). Lineage (NCBI taxonomy): Eukaryota > Metazoa > Chordata > Amphibia > Caudata > Salamandridae > Pleurodeles > Pleurodeles waltl. The sequence goes on from NC_090437.1 coordinate 468,601,347, forward strand.
GTAGCCCAAAAAGTACCTTTGCGCATCAGAGAAGGATTCTGCAGCTGCTCAATTAAGAGGTCGAAAGCAGGTGAAGAATTGTAGGATAGAATCCAGCAATGAGAATGTATTGGAAATAAACCAAATGTCGAACAAACAAATGCAGTGCACCTCATAATGAATCAAGTGACAATTTAGAGGGATGATAGACACAGAAATATAACTTACTTGAACACTCTGCAATGGACCTGGCACCAATGACTGTAGTTGTACCATAAAATGGGCATGCCAGACAATATGACTTCCCACCGTCTGGCTGATAGTAGTCTCTAGGGCATGGGTAACAAGGCATTAATCCAGAGCGTGAGAACTCTCCTGCAGGGCACAATACTGCAACAGAAAAACACATATCACATCAGTAGTACATCATTTCAAACACTTATTATCCTACAGGTGCCTTTTATTTAATCAACAGTCTGTTCCTGACTGATGTATGTGAATTAAAGAAAAAAACAACTGAGAACCTCATTAGAAGAAAATAAATCCTAGAAAAACTGTTTTAAGGAAGGGTAATTTTAAGGAAATACAAACAAAACGAAAATTAAAGGAAAGATCATGTTAAGGAAAAACCCAAAGTACATTAACATTGGGTGTAGAATAAGGGTAGTTTTTAGATTCAGGGATGGGTGTTTTAGGGGCTGGGATAGGTGATATTCAGGTGTAGAAAGGTCTATGTAGGGTTCAGGGATTGGTGCACTATAGGAGTGATTGGTGTTTTAGCGATCAGGAATGGGTGGAATTTAGGTGTGGTGAGAGTTTTAAGGATTCACAGATGAATGGAGTTTAGAGGTGGTGAGGAGTTGTTTGAGTTAATGAATGAGTGAGTGTAGAGGCATTGAGGTATTGAGGATTTATTAGAGTTCATGGATGGGTGGAGTTTAGATCTGGTAAAGGGTTTTAAAGGTTCAGTAACGGGTAGCATTTAGGGATGGTAAAGGGTTTTTAGAGTTCAGGAATGGATGGAGTTTAGGGGGTGGTGATGGGTGTTAGGGCTCAGGGATGGCTGACGTTTATGGGTAGAAAGAGGTTTAGATTTCAGGAAAGGGTGGAGTTTATGGTGGTAAGGCTTTTTTAGTGTTTAGAGATGCATGGAGATTAATGGTAGAAAGGACTTTTAGGGATTGGGATGAATGGAGTTTAAGGGTGATGAGCTGGTTAGGGGTCCAGAATGGGTGTGTTTGGGGGCAGTAAGGGTTTTAGGGATCTGGCACAGGAGTTGTTTAGGGGTGTGAGAATTTTGAGAGATCTAGGATCAGTGGATTTTAAGCATATAAAGGGTTTTTAGGGTTCAGGAATGGGTGGAGTTCAGGGGTAAGTGCAGGGTTTTTAGACTTGAGAGATTGGTGGTGTTTAAGGGTGGAAAGGACTTTTGGGGTTCAAGGATGGGTGTAGTTTAGGTGTGATGAAGGGATATTAGGGCTCAGGTATAGGTGTTGTTTAGGGACATTGATGGGCGGTGTTTAGGCATTGTGAGGGCTTTTAGGTGGCAAGGATGAATGGCTTTTAGGGGGTGGTGGCCAGGGTTTGGTGGTGCTTAGCTTTTGTGAGTGGTCAGTGAATTAAAAGCATCCACAGCAATTGTTAGGCAATGTAAAATATTTTAATCCAAAGTGAGGTGTCCAAGAAAAACACTAAATATCTCCAACAAAAATGTCTCTGAAAGTAAGACCTGAAACCACTGCATTTACACCCTATAAAATAATCATGCAAAAAACACATTCTATAAATTGGTTTCTATGAAATGGTAAATTCCATTCATAGTGCACATTTCCATTAAACGGTTTAGATAAAATGGGTTCTCAGTAATGGTATTCAATGAAATTGTTTTTTAATGAAATCACATACAACCATTCTTGACAGCCGCACTTTCCAACTGGAATCAGCTAAAATTTTTAGAGCCAAATTTTGCTTCTAAGAAGGGAAAGCCTATTTTATCACAAACTCTGTATTTCTGATTATGTATAAAGAATGTTTCCATTCTATTTATTACAGACAGTCAAACAATATAGTCAAGAAACACTTCCCTGCATGAAAACATTTTTTTTTTCAAGCTATCCCAAAATAAACATCTAAAATAAAATATATATACATCTATGCCAAGCCTGTGAAATTAAACGTGGCTCAATAAAAAATACTATTTGGAGCAAGTGTAGTAGCATGTGTAAATTCACACAATTAAGACTACATTACAAAGGCCAAAGCACTTATTTTGCATTAGCAGAGCTCCGTCTTCCAGGTACTCGGGTTCTAGCTTAGATCATCCCTCCTTCACACTTTGACCTATGCAATACGATTGTGCTCTGATTTAGCTTAAAAAGCTGTTCGAATATGCACCTGAAAGAACAGCATGGTATAAACCAAATATGCAGATATTAGGTCAGCGGAGTATAATGTGTTTGGAAGGGTTGGAACGTATGAAAGGGAAAGCCCACAAATGGGCCCTGCTCTTCTTGCCCTTCCTCAAAAATAGTGAAGCATAGCATATTAATATTTGCATGTCTGTATGTATGGTTTATTCTTTGTTGTTCTTTCTTATGTCTTAGTTATACACCCAGGAATGTAAGCAGGTCCAAAGCACAATCCCATTGCATAGGCCCGTAGTGTGAAGCAGTGAAGTGATGAGTAGCATCCATCTCGTCTCTACTATTAAAATGACGTGGGTTTTGACTTTTGTCCTGAAGTTAATAAATGTCTGACTCTTTATTTATTACTGCTTTTATTTTAAAACAACATGTTTATATATTCAGATGCTCAGAGGGTACATTTGAGTTTGCAGCGGCGCCATGATGCACAAGATGTGAAGCTTAGAGTTGGTCGCAATACTCCTCCCTTGCCTCGACAATCATAATAAACAACATATTCCACTGAGCAAAACTGCATACTTGCTTTTTTGCTTTTCATAGTGGGTAATTATTAAAAAGATAAAAAAACATATACAGAGCAAAGGGGTTAAGTCAAGAGAGGTGTCAATCACAATAACTAAGGATTAATATTATGGCTTTAGTTGGTTTATTCTGTGAAGTAGCACTACAATGACATTTGTGAGGCGTTATAATACAGAGTTTCTCAAGTCAGTTACCCACTATCGTGGCAATAAAATCAAATTTGACTTTCACACTGTGACAAATATTTTAATCGGTAAACGTAGACCCAACAACGTGTTATTTGGAAGAAAGTGCCTTTTTTAGTTATCACTGAATGTGATGTACATGGCATGCATGTTTTAGTTTTTATAATATGTTTTTAGCATTATTTATATATCACATTGAACAATCTACAAATGTAGTCAAATAAGTACAGCACTGAGTTTCTTACATCAAGCGGTGCCCTATTAATGAACATATAGTTCAATGTATACGTGTGGCTGTTGGTCACAAATAGTCAGCGTTTTGATGATGCACTGTCTCAGTTTTCTGCAGTCAGCCTATTTCGCGCCTATGTCAACAAAGGCATATCACCGTATATGTAACAATAAAATATGTAACAAAAAGAACAAAGAACTGTGGGGCATATTTATAAGAAAGTGGTGCATCATCATAGATGATGCACCACTTTTCTTGCACCCTCCCTACTCACACTGAACGACACCATGGTTGCACCATATTTACAATACGGTGCACCATGGAGGTCATTAGCACAATAGCATCAAAGGTTTTGATGCTATTGTGGTGCTTTTCTACAATAGCATAAAAAAATTGACACTAGTGAAGCACAGCACAGGGAGGCCCATTGAATATAATGGATGAATTATTTTAATGCCTGCTCTGAGCAGGTGTTAAAAATGATGGAAAAAATGGTGCAATAAAATGTTTTAAAATTCACTGCACCATTTTTTCGGGCCCCCCTGCTCAAGGAACGCCCCCCTTGCAAAAATGATGCCTAACGCAGGCATAATGTGGCTCAAGGGTTCGCAAATGGCGCAGCAGAAAAGCCACCTTACCGCCTCCTTAGCGTAAAAAAAATGATGCAATGGAGGTGCTAAAATGTCATAAGGGGCTGGTAAATATACCCCAGGTCCGTTTTTGGAGTGGCATCAGCATGTGAGGAAATTATGTCTGCGAAGATCATCAGGTGGTGGTAGGGCTTGGTAGTGCAGAGGTGGGGAAGGGTAGGGAAACACACAGTGAAATTCAGGTAGGGTGGCGACCGGACCTGGGCAGTGTGGAAACGGTGAGTCTTTGTTCACTATCACTTTGTATGTGTCATTCCCTTTTTGCATGTGTCTCCATATCACAATGTGTGTCTTGGCATTCCGGTGTTCGTGTCTACCCGTGCCAGTGCTTATGTCTGTGTATTTCAGTTTACACATGTCTCCCTGACTCAGTTTACATCTCTCCCAGCCCAACTGTATGTTGCCTTTCTTTCTTCACTCTCACTGTGTATCTGTCTATACCTACAACAGTGTATGTGCATTGGTGTTCCAGTTTTTTGTCACTCCCTGTACTAAGGTACATGTAAACTTTTTTACAGTGTATCTCTCTGCAGAAAGTGTGAAACTGCCTATTTTTGCAGATTTGTTCGTATCTTTCCAGGTCCCAGCATATGTGTATATATGTACGAGCATCACTCTTCCATTTCACCGTAAGAATGTCTAGCTGCCTACCAACTACGTTCATCTAATTATGCATGGTTTGATATGATAAAATCCGTGCCACATCCACTGACGGAGCGGCGCCTAATTAATATTCACGTAAATAGGAGCGAGTAGTGATCAGCCGTTTCAAACCATTGTGTGTTTTTTTTTGTGTCTGTAACTTCCCCAAAAAACAATGCATGGCAGCATTACAGTTTCCAAAGCTCCCAAACGCCTATAATAATATTAAAAGTAGCAATGTTTTCAAATTGCATTTCACAATGTTACATTAGCAGTATAACTGACGAACCTCCACATTCAGACACGTCAAGAGCTCCCCTTTTCACGGTCGACATCCTTTTTGGACAGGCTTCACAGTTTCTGGAGCCAGAGGCAGGCTGGAACGTGCCAAGTGGACAGGACTCGCACGTCTCAAGACCGCTGGAAGAGAATGTTCCTGGCTTGCACTGAGCTAGAAGGCAAATGAAACGAAACCAAATTACCAAAAAAATGTTAACACTGTACTTTCCTTTCTAAAACACCCCCGACATAGCCTGATAGTACCACAACTCATCAGTTAGCGTGTCTAAAGTTTTTTACACGTTTGGCCAAGTTATCCGTCAGGAATAAACCGTTTTCGGCGCACCTCGTACCTCATTATTATTATTTGTATAATTGGCATTTTGTTTTTTTCCCGTCAGGTTCCAATCTAGACAAGGGTGCGTGACACATTGTAACTGAGTGCCACGATTTGCACGAATCATTGATTTTTACACTCCTTCTCAAATTGATTATTTTTTAAATGACCAATCCTTGGTGAAAAGAAAGTTACTGGACAGCAGTCGCAGTGTAACATTGCACGCATACTAGAGAAGTCATTCTCTTTTGTTTCATGGGCATGCGCAAGAACTAAATTTCACATGGATAATTAATCTTTAGGAAAAGCATAATATATTACCATGAAAAAAATCAGTTTAAAGTATTTTTTTCATAGGAAGTAAACAGCACTGGTTCTGCACCTGAAAAAAATCCCTTAACCAGAATGCAAAATAGATATATAGTTCACATATAACTTTGTGGCCAATAAATGACATGCATTCAATTGTACCCGACCATGATTTGGACATTATAGTAGATACTGTCACTTATATCAACACTTGAGGCATGACCTCCTGCAACGTCAGAGCAGATGCATCTTTTGGGATCCCCCACAAGCTTGGAAAAGCAAAAGCAGTTTACGTGCTTCTTTTGGTACCCACAACTAAAGTCATGACTACAGACATAGAGCCAATGATGTCCTGTAGTTGAAACCTGTCACTCTAGTAAGTTACTGGTGGCCCCTCTGGGTTGAGCTGCCATTGATTCCAAAGGAACAGGAGACTGAGCAGCAAGGGAAGAGACACAGTGGACTGTGGCTTGAATATATGCTGACCCTGTGGCTTCTGTCCAAAACTGGTTGTGTGGTCGAAGGAGACAAGACTGGCTTGGGGGTGGGCACAGACATAGAATAGGAGTATCACTTTTCCTCAATGCGGTGCATAGGGAGGTCTGTTGACCATCGGCCTCTGTTCTAACCAAAGGAAGCTAAGAAAAGTGAGGAAAGGGTACCTGGGAAAGGAAAATGGCAGTCAGCAGCAAGAGAGAGAGTGGCAGCACAGACCTGAGAGGAATCCCAGATCATGCGGGCTGCTTGAGTTCTCTTTACAAACTGCTGTTTCTTAGAGGAATGCAGCCAGTACTTACTTTGTGAAAGAATCAGTGTTGGCGCACAAAGCTCAGACCTACCATTGTTATTAATAATCGCTGCGCCGAATACATAGGCTGCGTAGTCTTAATTCACCTGGAGCTTCTTTAATCCACTAGCAGACACTGCTGCTCCTTTATCTCACTGTTGCCAATCCTTGCTTTCTCTATTGATGCTGGTTTTTCAATCTCTCTTTTCCACTCGTTTACCAGTTGTGTATGTTTCCTTCCCTTGTTTGTGGTCAATATTTGATGAGGAAAAATATGTGCCAAAAAGGGAGTGCCAGTGGGCCCCACCGGTAACCACCAGGTCACATTAAGCGAGTAGTAAAGAGAAGTATAGCAGAAACAAGTGCAAAGAGAGGAATAATACCAAACCACATTTCTAAGGTTGTTACATATGTGGGCGTTTATCCCACATTGCTGACTTTAGAGGGTGTTTTGCTTGTGATAAAGTCTGAAGGAAATGTGGTAGAAGCGCCATTTAGCAAGAGTGTGTAGAGATTTGTCACATGGTAGAGCAGCGTGTGGTGGGGATGTAGAGTCAATGCCAGATAGGGTGCTCTGCATTGAAAGTAAGGTGTGTTCGGAGATTGTCAGGCCAAAGGCAATTTTTAAAATCAATGGGAAAGAAATCGAGTTGTTGGTGGATTCAGGTTCAATGTATTCCATTGTGCCAGCCAGAGTATTCAACAAGGTATGGCCTGGAGTAAAGTTACAACTCAGTGATGTGAAGCTGAAGGGCTATGGGGAGCAGACATCATCATAAGGGGTTTCATGAATGCGTCATTTGAATTTAAAGGGAGGACCTCAGAAGGTAAAGTGTACGTGTCCAATGATGGCCCAGCCATTTTAGGGTAGATGCAGCAACATGATTTAAGGTAATATGGGACCCCAGATCAGGCAAACAAGTTTTGGTGGTGCAGGAGGATGGAGTTGATGAAATATTAAAACATTTTGGGGAGGTATTTGAAAATCGCATTGGTGTACTAAAGGGTTATGTGCATGAGATAAAAATGAAGAGAGGGACGATACCAGTGAGACATAGTGTGCGTAGGGTGCCAATTGCTGGAAGGAGTGAAGTGAGAGAGATGTTAAAGGAAATGCAGGAGGAGGACATAATTGAGTCAGTGGAGGCCTCCGAGTGGTTGTCGCCGGTGGTTATAACAAAGAAGAGTGATGGGTGTTTAAGATTTTGTGTGTACCTCAGATCTTTGAACCAGGCCATAAAGTTGGACCGTTTTCCAATACCTAACATTTCAGAGATGGTGTTGCAGTTGAATGGGGCGAAGTGCTTTACCAGATTAGATCTCAAGTCTGCATACCACCAGATTAAGATGCATGAAAAATCAAAGAATTTAACTGCCTTCATAACAACGGAAGGTGTGCTTCAATTTACAAGACTTCCATTTGGGTTGGCATCTGCTTCTAATGTTTTTCTTTTTTTTTTTTGTGGAAAAGAAAGAGAAATAGTTACATTCATATGTCACTTTGCCCATAACATAAGAATTCAAGAGATGATTACATAGTCCGATTAGCCTAAAGGAAGAGAGTTTCAGTTTTGTTGGTTCGGGAAAGCCTTGAGTTAATCATGCATTAATGGGCCAGGATCCAATCCTGAAATTGTCCCCATATTGCCTTCCATTTTTTCCTAGCCCATCTCCCCTTGCGTTCATACAGTGCGATTTCCAAATGATATACAGACAATAATTTGCCCAGCCACTGCTGCCATGACGGTGGTCGTGGGTTCAACCATGCAGAGGAGATGCATAATCGATAGACCGCCATGGCAAGAAATATAAATGCTCTATGGCATCCCCTTATTTCCGCCGCGACCCCCAAGACCATGATCTCAGGGGTAAGATCCAGATCATATCCCAATACCCCTTTTAGCACAAGTTGAATGGCGTCTCTCAGTGCCATCAGTTCCCCACAAGTGGCAAACATATGTACAATATCTGTTCCGTGAGCCCCACATCTCGGGCAGTTTGTCCCTAGTGAGCCCCCCCACTTAACGAGGTGAGCTGGTGTGTGATACAAGTCGAACACGGTCTTGTAATGTTGTGCTTGCAAAGAGGAAGAGAGTAACATGGTATGTCCCAGTTCTAATGATTTGAGAAGGTTAGTACTCCCATCAGCCAGCTTGTCCTTCCACCTCTCACTGTACTTCTCAAGATCATCAGGTTGTTCTGCCATCAATGATGAATAGATTAACTTAATTGTTATATTAGATTTTCCAAAGATATCATTAAGCAACAAATTACTTTTGAATCCCTGTACCCCTGTTTTTTTACCCCAAAAGTCTTGTATCTGTTGATATTTGAAAAAGTCCCTTCGCTCTAAACCGTACTGTTCTTGAAGACTATTAAACACCTTAACCCCGAGATCATCAAAAAAGTCTCCTAGCCTTTCTATACCTAAAGAAGCCCATTTTACCATATAGTTATCCTTAAATATTTCGGGGAGCGATGGGTTGTTCTTTATTATTATAGTATAATGATTAAATCTTCCAAGCCCATTTTTTTTCCGCCATGACCGCCAACATTTGTAGGCTGCCTCTAGTACCTTATATTGAGCTTTCTTGTAGTATACAGGTTCGTGGAATGTTAACAGGCATCCATTAGCTGCGGCTCCTACAAGCAGCTCATAGATATTAGGACAGTCCTCTACCCCAATCTCTCCTGTCTTTCCCCCCCATAATGGGTGCATATACTGAAAAGCTGCTGCCATTTGATATAATTTCATATTTGGTAGGGACCACCCCCCCTTTTCCCGAGGTAGAGACATAAATTTACCCGCTCTTCTGCACTTGCCATATGCCCAAATAAATCTCATGACTAACCGATCCATCTCCTCAAACCAAGAGTTTGTAAAACTCAATGGTATAGTGCGGAAAATATACAATAGTTTAGGGAGGAGAATCATTTTAACCATATTACACCTCCCGATTATAGTCATATGTAAATTATTCCATCTACACATATCATTTTTGGCTTTCGCAAGTATTGGGTCCGGATTCAGGTTGATAATCTCTCCTACTCTTGGTGTAATATCGATGCCCAGATAAACTGCATGGTCGACCCTCCGATTATCCTGAGTGTTTGTGTATTGATTAATCAGTAATCGCGTTTTTGTTCTATTTAGCAATTATCCAGAAAACATTCCAAATTTGCTCGTCACCTCTTCAACTTCTTTCAGTGCTAGATCTGGGTTAGGAGTTATAATGGCTATGTCATCCGCGTATGCTAAGACTTTTGTATCCCGTCCATGCCTACACACCGGTGGGATCCTGCTATTCCCTTCTAACTGTCTGAGCAGGGGATCTATATATAGAGCAAACAGCAGCGGGGAGCATGGACATCCCTGCCTACTACCTTTCCCTACCTGGATACACTCGGATTGCCCTCCCATTAGCTGTATTCTCACTCCCGGGGACCTATATATAGCCCTTATTGCTAGAATACATTTCTTCCCAAAACCATAATGCTCCATAACCTGCCACAGATATTTCCAATTTACCCGATCAAATGCCTTCTCTGCATCTAATAATGCAACTGCCATGGGCTCCTCAGCCACTTCTGTAGCATCGAAGAGCGTGATGACTCTTCGAATATGTTCAGTAGTGTCTCTACCCGGGACAAATCCATGTTGTCTAGGTGTTACCAGTTTCTAAATCACCGAGGATAATCGAGCAGCAAGTATTTTGGAATAGATTTTAACATCGCTATTGATTAATGTAATCGGCCGATAGGAAGCCGGGCTCTGTGGGGCCTTCCCTTTCTTCAGAAAAACTACTATGTTGGCCATTCCCCATGATGGCGGGATTTCCACACCAATCTGTACCTGAATAAATAGCTCTATCATCAAAGGGAGCAACAGTGCTTTAAAAGTTTTATAAAACTCTAGAGGGATCGCGTCAGGACCAGAAGCTTTCCCAGTGGCAAGTTCACTCAGTGCCTTGTCTAATTCTAGGCCGTCCATCTGACCTTCCAGATGCAGATGGTCCTCCTCTGATAATGTATTAATCTCGATAGAGTTTAGGAATTCTAACATCTCTGTGTCCGAAAATACAGATGTGTCATTATATAGCTCCATATAATATCTCTGGAACACCTTCCTAATTCCATCCGCATCTGACACTATTTGTCCTTGCTGATCACTGATCTCTCTAATGACCCCAGCTGCTGTTTTATGACTTGCCCTTATTGCCAACAGGTGTCCAGATCTTTCTCCGAACTCGTACTCTTCAGAGCATTGCACCAGATATTTTTCCGCTATTCTTTGTGCGGTAACCTCGTTTATTGCTGCTTTTGCTATAGCAATCTGCTCCTGGATTTTGTTTATATCCTCCCCCTTTTCTATAGCTATAATCAACTGTCTTTCTACATCTCTAAGCTTCATACGCAGATCCCTTATTCTACTTTGGGCGTTTTTTTGTTTCTTAAGGCTAAAGCTCAGGGTTTCCCCCTGTACTCCTGCTTTCAAGGTATCCCAGGCTATCTCTACTGGGGCTGTCCCCTGATTAATCCCCAAGAATTCGACTATCCAGTTTCTCATATAGTCACAGTATTCAGGATCCTTAAGGATCCCTCTTTCGAAGGTCCACCTCCTGGCTTTATACTCAAGACCATCTAACTCCAAGTCAAATACTAATGGGTTGTGATCTGACATAATCCGTGTAAATAATTCCATACTTGCATGCGTTAATAATTCAGGGGATGTCAAGAAAAAATCTAGTCGGGCCAGCTTCGCACGAGGGGCCGAAAAATAAGTGTATCCAGGATCTGGATCGCATGGCTTTACCCAGGCATCCACTAATCCTAGCTCCTTCTGAATGGCGACCATTGCCTTGAATATGCGAGGCTTGCGTCCCTGATATTTCTTAACTGTAGGTGCTAATAGATCCTGCAGTCCATCCCAAGAGCCGTTAAAGTTGAAATCACCACAAAGAATATACGGGGGAGACCAACCTGCTAGTTCTATAGCGAGGGTATCCATTACTGCTGGATCGTCGGTAACTACCCCATATACAGAGCATAAAGTAAAACTTCCTTTTCTGTAGCAGCATTCTACAATTGCCCATCTCCCATTCCTGTCAGCCTTCTGTCTAGCGAATTTTAGTTTATTACTCCGGTCCAATATTGCCACCCCCTTGGTTTTAACATCTTGTTCTGAGCAAACTATCATTCTCATACCGAGTGACCCTAAAGTTCTGCAATTTTTATACTCCACATGTGTCTTTTGTAGGCAGTAAACATCGGCCTTAAGAATTGTTAAATCTTCTGCAACTTTTCTTCTTTTTCGGGGGTCATTTATTCCACAAATGTTAATTGAAGCTATTCGAAGTCTAGTCATTTTTTATTCTTTTTTTTTTTTTCCCTCCCTCCAATTGCTTTTCAATTGCTTTCCTACCTGGCTGAGTGAGATCTTGAGTATTCTGGATATTTTTCCCTTCTCCGTTTCCTCCCCTGTCCTTATACTTCTCTTGCTTCTCTTTATCCCTTCCTTTCCCATTTTTTCCTTTTTTACTCCCCATGCACCCTTCTCCCCAGTCCCTCTTCCATCCCCTTCCCCCTCCCCCCCCACTCCCATCCACCCACCCCTCCACTAGGACTGGTTGGGATCTCCCTCTCCCAGCCAGCCCCCCATCATGTTGAGCAATCAGACCACCATTGGCCTGAATGTTGGTGTTGTATAGATGTGGGCCGCCCGCCCCCCACCGAATTCACTTAGTATCTTTGACCCCTATCAATTGAGCCCCATCAGATATTCTTTTGCTTGGATCTCTGATGTGAACACTCTTACTTTCCCATTCACTACAGTTTTGAGGTGAGCAGGGGCCATCAAATAGGCTTCTCCCCCCCCTTGTCCAAGAACAGTTTAATCAGCTGTCGGAGCCGCCATCTCCGTTCAACAGTTATGTGGCAAAAATTTGGCAGAGTGAAAAAAGTAACTCCTTCCACACTACGTGGGGTATTAGGACGAGCTTTGTCAGAAATAGCCTGCCGTAGCAAATTGTTGCCAAAAAAGACCAAAATAGCTCTAGGGTATTTAGGTTCTGCTGAATGCCCTCCCTCCTCCAGGGTTACCGGGAACCTATGGACATGCTGAACCTCGTTGTCCCAATCCCAATTACCCAATTCAGGAAAGGCCCCCCCCTTAAGAGCTTAATCATGTAGGCCTGAATGTCACTCCTTTCCAGCCCTTCATCTATGCCCAGAAAACGCAAATTATTTTCTTCTCTGTCGATTCTCAAAATCTTCCAGCTTCCACATTACATCAGTCAATTGGCCATCCCGCGTAACACTCTGTTGTTTTAGGGCATCAACGTCCTCTTCGACTGCTGCTATCCTTTCGTCCGTCGAGCACAGCTTAGCTCCAATTTCAGTACATGACTTTGCAACTTTGCGGACTGTTCCTTGCAAGCGCTTTGTAGCAAACCTTGCGCAGTGATTTTCAATCCTAGTCTCTGTTTGAAGTTCTTTAATTGAGTTGTAAATCGATTGCAGCATCCCAGAATCAGCACCAACCAAACATGCGCTACTTGTCGGACCTCCTGTACTTCCTTCCATGTTGTTGTTAACCAACTGCTGACCACTCGTAGTAGGTGCATCTGTTAGTCTAATGCCAGACTAGTCCCACTTTAAAGTCTTGCTACCAATTGATGTAGAGAATTCAGTGCCCTCCTGGGGGCAAGACTGTATTTTTGTGCACTTCCGCTGCCGCCCCAGCTGCCGTACTGTGGGTTCGTTGCTTGATGATACATTTCCAGTCTCGGAAGACACACTACTACCAGATTCGCTGAAGCTATGCTCACCGCTGCTGAGATCGGATTCCTCTGTCAGAGAATAAAATGTATCGCCACTGTCTTTAGCCCAATCCGAGGGTTTCATCTCTTTTTCGATTTCCTTGTCCCATCCCCTCGGTTTTAACGGCACATTTTACAAATCTTCGGTACCCAATGTGGCAGTTGTATCACTTGTGGCTTCTACCCCGGTTAGGTTCTCAGATCGCTGCGCTTGAGGCCGCTCTTTTCTGGCGGGGGAGCCCCTCTCCTTCCTTCTTGTCACTGCACTGTTGTCCAAGACGCTCACAGTCCATCACTGCCTTGTGCAGCTTTTTTAAGGGGTTCCTTAATTTCAATAAGAGTCTTCTCGCTGCAGGTACCCAAGGGGATAGTTTCTGTTACAAACAGACTATTTCCGGAGGGGGGATTGTGTGTGCAGTACCGCTTTCTTGCGCTCCCCCTGCAAGAAAAGACGTAATAGTAGATTGACTTTTGCCTTTTCCCCTAGCCTCCAATAGGGGGGTGGTGTTGTCATCGGTCTTGGGGTCTTTCCCTAGGCCAGACGTATTTTTCCCAGTTGGTTAGGCCATTGTCGATATAGGGCGCCTGTTTGCTCCAGCTGGGTCCCCCTTATCTTTTCCTATACGTGTTATTTTGGGCCCATCCATCTTATCTCCAGAGTTCCAAGCTGTTTTTGGTGCCATGCTTATTTTCAAGACGTGAGGTAGCGCTCTCACAAATCCAGCTAGTCCTCCTACTGCCGCTATCACATCGTGTATCACCCCTTTAATAACACCCATTCCAGGCTGAAAGGGAGTGCGCAGGTAGCTAACTGTGCCGACCTGTGTATCAAATAACATTGGAGCCACCCAACACTCATTAGGTTATAATCAGTGTAACAATTGTGACCATTAGCCTTAAGGAGAGCATATTCCAGCTGAAATCTGGCGATTCGTTAAGGTACCCCCACAGGTATGATGGCCCCTATAGTAGAAGTAAGTAGAAGCTTCGGGTAGTAATCACTGGTGATTCCCTTGATACATGTCTTAATATTTTGGTATTTTTAAAACCGTTTCAGTTTCATAGCCCTACCGTCTATAGTGTGCTTAGAGTGCACTTAATGTACTTAGTTCTGCTTTATGTGCTTTATATATTTAATATGGAGCTGTTCAGTTGGGGTGAGTGCGGCCATTTTCTCTCCAAGGCTCAGCACAATTCAGCAACTTCACTCCCCTTGCCCCCTCCTCTTACTTGGTTTTGATGGGTGCAGGGGAGAGAAGCAGATTGGGAAGACCATCCTCCTTGTAGCGCTTCCCCCAATAAGTCCAAGATCCAGAGATGAAGGCCAGCGTGAGCCCAGCCTCGTGGAGATCGGGTCGATAGCCGGTGCACAGAGCACACCGCTCAGAAGCAGCTCTCCTGGGGCCGCTGGGGCTGCTGCCATTGCTGCTGTCGTTGCCGCCTCAGTTCATGGCAAAACGAATCTGACACTCCATGGAATGGGAGCGGCTTCTCTGCAACCGTTTCCAGCATCCTACGCGGCGCGGACTGCCGGCATCCGAGATCTGGGGTGGGCGGGGCCGACGTGCCTCGCAGCTACACGGCGACCGTCTTGCTCCGCCTTTGATTTCTAATGTTTTCCAATGTTTGATGAATGTCTTGTTGGATGGAGTTCCCTGTGTGAGGTTTTTTCAGGATGATGTATTAATTTATGGAGCTCCAAAGGAAGAGCACAATAACACTTTGGTGAGGGTGCTGAATATTTTCAGAGAGGCAGGTTTGACTTTGAGTAAAGGGAAGTGTCAGTTTTTGCTGGCGGAAGTAGAGTATTTGGGATATACTATTTCAGGGCAAGGAGTTAGTCCAAAGGAAAATTTGGTAAAGTCGATAAGGGAAGCTGCCACACCTTCGGGGAAAGATCAACTAAGGTCCTTTATGGGATTAGCAGAATATTATGCAAAGTTTGTGAACAATTTTTACAGAAAAGACTGAGCCATTAAGGGAGTTATTGAGGAAGGGCAGAGAATATCAGTGGGGGAGTGAAAAAGAACAAGCCTTAAGGGACATTAAGGAGGATATCGTGAATGCAAAGATTCTGACTCCTTTTGAGCCAAAATGCATGACAGTGATTACGGTGGACGCAAGTGCACACGGGCTAGGAGCAGTATTATCTCAGTACAAAAATTGGGTGGAGAAGCCAGTGGCATTTACATCCAGGCCTTTAAGTCAAACTGAACGTAACTATGCAGTAATTGAAAAGGAGGCTTTGGCTGCGGCATGGAGAATGGAATATTTTCACACTTACGCGTGGGGTGTATATTTTACGTTACAAACTGATCACAAACCACTTTTAAGAGTGTTGAGGCCAGTTGGGACAGGCAAGGTTAGCAAGATTAGCAGCTCGTCTACAAGAATATCGTTGCGAGGTGGAATACGTAGCAGGTTGGAAAATGTACAAGCTGACTGCATTTCTAGGTTACCTTTAGAAACTACAGGTAGGCAGCAAGTTGATGAGGAGGTAGTTTAAGTTGTGGTGGAAGACACATTGGAAGGCGATTTTAAAGCTATTACACGTGAAGAATGGGAGACGGCTGTCAGTAAAGATGAAGTGTTTCAGGAAGTGAGGAGGAACATTTGTGAAAGGTGGAAGCGAAAGAGTGAATTGAAGGTGGGGGCTCATCCTTTTATGAAATTGCAAGAACAATTGACAATTGGGGCGGATGGGAACTCGATCATGCGTGGTGACAGGCTAATACCGCCTGATGGAATTAAGACAAGGTTAGTGATGTTGGCTTATGAAGGCAATTTAGGGCAGACGCTTACTAAAAAAAAGATTAAAGGAGAAATTTTGGTGGACAGGTATAGATCAACGAGTGAATGAGTGGGTGGGTGGCAGAATGTAACATGTGTTAGGAGAGTGAGAAGAGATTGAAAGTAACTAATGAGGGTATGGGGTGTATCAGTGAAAAAGGAGGTCTGTGGAAGAAGTTGTGTTGGGACATATGGATTATGTGAACAAGAATGAGCATTTTGTTGTGGTGATGGTTGATGTGAATTCAAGGTGGGTCACGGTGGAGTTTGTTAGGCATGTGACTACGGAAAGCATGATCAGAGTACTCAAAAAGGTGTTTAGGAGTGAAGGGAATCAGAGTTTTCTAGTGACAGACAGTGGACACAACTCACATCGATGGAAATGAAAAATGTCTTAGCTGGGAATGGCATCAAACATGTGTGTACATCACTGTATAACACCCAGGGAAATGGAATGGTGGAACGAGTGAATCGTATGGTGAAAGGTGCTATACAAATGGCGGTGCAAAATCGTAAGGGGGTGAGGGAAACAGTTGAAGAAATGGTGTGGGCGTATAACACTACAGAGAATGGTGGAACAGGGGAGATTCCCTTTGTGAGAATGAGGGGTAGAAAACCCAAAACAAAAATGACTCCGCAGTGGATGGAGGAGCAAGGTAAAACAGGAGAAGGCAGGAGCGAAAGTGGCAGGATAAACAAGGGGGATTGGGTTAAAATAAAATTGGGTAGAAGAGGCAGTTGTTCAAATAAATATACGGACCCCCATGGAAGTGAGTGATGTTCATGATTGGCATGTGGTGTTAGAGAATGGTCAAAAATGGAACAAAAGGAGAGTGGCATTGTATTACAAACAAGGAAAGGAAATGCAAGATCAACGCAAGTGGGGGAGATTAGTGGAGTTTAAATGTTCAGGTTTCATGATGATGGATGACAAAAATGGCCAGGCCAGGCCCCAGGCACTCACCAGGGGGTTGGAGACTGCATTGTGTGAGGGCAGGCACAGCCCTTTCAGGTGTGAGTGACTACTCCTCCCCTCCCTCCTAGCACAGATGGCTCATCAGGAAATGCAGACTACACCCCAGCTCCGTTTGTGTCACTGTCTAGTGAGAGGTGCAACCAGCCCAACTGTCAAACTGACCCAGACAGGGAATCCACAAACAGGCAGAGTCACAGAAATGGTTTAAGCAAGAAAATGCTCACTTTCTAAAAGTGGCATTTTCAAACACACAATCTTAAAATCAACGTTACTAAAAAAATATATTTTCAAATTGTGAGCTCAGAGACCCCAAACTCCATATGTCTATACGCTCCCAAACGGAATCTACACTTTAATCAGATTTAAAGGTAGCCCCCATGTTAACCCAACAGAGGCACAAGCCTTGCAACAGTGAAAAACGAATTTAGCAATATTTCACTGTCAGGACATATAAAACACATTACTATATTTCCTACCTTAACCATACACTGCACCCTGCCCTTGGGGCTACTTAGGGCCTACCTTAGGGGTGTCTTACATGTAAGAAAAGGGAAGGTTTAGGCCTGGCAAGTGGGTACATTTGCCAAGTCGAATTTACAGTTTAATACTGAACACACAGACACTGCAGTGGCAAGTCTGGGACATGATTAAAGGACTACTAATGTGGGTGGCACAACCAGTGCTGCAGGCCCACTAGTGGCATTTGATTTACAGGCCCTGGGCATCTCTAGTACACTTTACTAGGGACTTACCAGTAAATCAAATATGCCAATTATGGATTAACCAATTACATACAATTTACACAGAGAGCAGATACACTTTAGCATTAGCAGTGGTAAAGTGCTCAGAGTACAAAAGCCAATAGCAACAGGTCATACAAAAATAGGAGGCAGGAGGCAAAAAGATTGGGGATGACCCTGCATAAGCAAAAAAGTCCAACAACAACCTTACAAATGGACCAAACATGCTGGACTACACACAAAGTGGCTGTTAACTTTAAATAATTTATTCTATAAGGATATGCGTGGGACAGAGTACTGATTGTAATAGTTGTTGGTTGACTCTCAAGTATTGTTGGTTGTATAATGTATATGCTGAAAAGTTAGATAAGTTATTCATCCTTTTTCCTTACAGTGTCTAGGTTGGTTTTTGTAACTATTTCTAAAAGAAAAAACGAAGTGTAATAAATAGTTGTGATCCAATAATAAATTAGATATTATTATGGATAAAATGGGGTGTCTGTTTGTCCCCCTATAGTTAACATTTAGTTTTCTGTCAGTTGTAGGAGCCGGCAGAGAGTAGACAGTTGACACTCTGCACATCTGTGGTAAAAATCAGCCATTCAATAACAACAGGAGCAAGCCAAAAACAGCAGTGAACTCTGGTAGAAAAGACAAGAGGGCAACAGAATAGAGAGAGGTCACAGAAGGAGAGATGCATGAGGATGAAGTACAAGAGGGGAGAGACAGACTTCTAGTACCATGCAAGCACTGAATTATCAACAAGCAGCAAAACTAAGTAGACCATCTTGCAATGGGACAGACAAGATGCAACATAAACAGAGAAAGGCTCTATTTCTCTGTCAGAGACTGAAAGGACTATCACTCTGCCAAGATTCGGGTACTTGAGAACATTTTCTAGTTCCTACTCTTTTATTGCCACTCTTTTATTTTTTTCTAACCAGGCATCATGCAGGGGAATATAAGACACCATGGGAGTAAGAAGACTACCAATATAGTACAAGTTATTCTACTTGAAATATTGCACTGATTTGGACTATATTGGACTATATTGTACCAGGTACTTCATCCTACTATAACTTGAGCGCACAGAATTCCAGTGCATGAATATATACCAGGTTTTTGCTAAGCCGGGTGGAACACTCACTTGCACTGCCAAAAGTGAAATTGGTGAGACAGCTTCTGTTTCAGAAGAAAGCAACAGGACAAGGAAATAGTGAACAAATAGTGAACAAAAAATCTATCTCTGGTTCAGCTCTAGTCATGCTGCTGAAAGAATTAGCAGACATTAAGGTAGCTCTGTGGTTTGAATGTAGCATTGGAAGCTCAATTATTGTGAAAGGATATCACTGCTTTCCAAGGGCATAAGGAAATCTCCAATGAAAGTTTGAGGGCAGTGGAGAAAAGACTTGAATGTCCAGAATGGACATAAACAAATTGCACAGAAAAATCATTTAGTTAAAAGACAGAAATAGGAGAGACAATTTGAAAAATCAGAGGAGTTGCAGACAAACGTGAGGATGACAATGTGATATGTCTTCCTAGGCCAGTTCCTGCAGAATCTTCTAAAAATCACTTTGACACCTTACTAGATGGAAGGACTATGAGGAAAGAGCCAGACTACAGAAAGTGATGAGGAAGTGGAAAGATGGAAAAATGGCAGGACTTAGCAGACATCAAGTACCAGGAGATAAACCTCCATGACCCCTTAAAGTTTGATTGTATGGCATAGTAGTTGAGAAGTATGACTGTTTCCCATAAGACAGTGGTTCGGCTGGAAGTTACTGCGAGAAGGATTGGTGATCAGTCCTGGGATAGTAATACAATAGTGAGGTATGCAGCTAATCCACTCCACGTATTGAAACTTGTTACCCTAACACTTGCCTATACAAGTTGGGAAGTTTGTAGAGAGACTAGAAGTAGGATAAAGAATTGTACATATTCCCTGAGCCTTTATATACAATAATCTCAAGGATGCACGCTGCTGGAATAGGCTATCACCTCCCTTCATGGTAATAACGTAACATCATTGTATTCACTGAGGAGGGGTCTTTTACGTAGAATGACTTTTTCAATGCCTGCTCTGGCCCATCAGTCTGAGACAGGAGTTAGGTTGTGCTAAAAGGACAAGAGTTGTAATACACCACAACACCGATGGGGGTGATGAAATACAGTCTGGCTGGCTACATGTTGATTCTAATACAATAAGTTATGATGTAGAGCAGGGAATTGCATAGCTAGTGGTATGAAAATTGCAGATAAGTGGCAGTTAACAGTTAGGACTGTAGAATTGAGGTTGGTAGAAACGTTTATGCAACTTATTTAAGTTACCCTCACACATTATTTCTGCACTTCCCCATGGATCATTTCTCTCTTTTTGAATTTATAGTGGTATTGACATTTATTTTCCCTCCCATCAGATACCTAGACTCAATCTAATCCCAACAAAAGAGGAACACATGCATGAATTCTTAGACTTGTGTTTTTAGGTTTAACACAGTAGAATCATTCCGATTATCAACTCTTTGTTTAAGGTGCATGGATTAGAAATTTAGAGAAAAACATCTGCACACTTTAAAAACTAAAAACACAGATATCACTATCTTGCAGACACACATATCAGACTAAGATACCTTCAAACTGAAAAGGGATACCGTACTAAGTAGTGGTAAAGCTAGAACTGATCTAGAGTATATCCGGAGTCTCAATCTGCAGACTCCAAACTAAAAATGAGATGTTTTGAGGCCATGTTAATAAGGAGAAAGACACCTCACAGTGTCCCAAGAACATGGCTAGATCCACACCTTTGTGAAAGTCAGAATTATGAATACGATTCTGCTGGAGGTATTACTGTATGCACTTAATCTCAGCAAAAAATACTTATTTGTAAAACTATCAATACTCTAGACCAAAGTGCAATCTAACAGAATAATAATAGGGGGGATTGGAACCTTGTGTTAGACCATATAGTTGACAAAACTGGGACATGGATCACCAGAAAACTAGCAACAGAATTATTCTCGTTGATTCTCATGTAGAGAACATCACATGGTAGATGTTTGGCATTAACTGCATTCGAGTGACAGGGCACGTACACTCTTGGCAAACAAATATGGCACTGAATCTCATTTGGATTATTTTATAAATTCAATCCTCACAATTATCCCAGGTCACCAACTTTGAAATCTACTCTGGATGTCTTTCCAACCACTCACTGGCACAATTAGAGATTGAACTGGGCCTCACTGCACCATTTGCATCATTCTGGTACATATAAGAATAAAAAATTAAAGTCCCTCTTGAACAAAACGTTGCGCTCCCAAACTAGGAGCTATTAGCTTGAAAATGATTTCCCAGAAATCTTGTCACAGACTTTTTGGGCCACTGGCAAGGACAGGTGGAGAGGAGTGCTTATGTGTAAGTCTACTTTGGCACGAAAGACAGCCCTAAACGAACAACAGTGAGTCAAACACTTCATAAAACACCTTTTTGAACAATGCAAGCTCAAACCCTCCTATGACCTCAGAAAATGATTAGAAGTACAAAAGATAGCACTCAACAACTTCATGTTTAAATTGGAAACCCACTAATGAAACAGAAATGGTGCCACTATGAGTGAGCAGAAATGGTGGGGAGACATCTAGCTTCCAATTGAAACAGAGGAATTGTCAGAACGCTGTCACAGGTATATTAAACAATGTTAGGCATACTTTAACCTACCTGATAGAGATAGTGACAACCTTTGCCTCCTTTTATAAAGGTTTACATTTCCTTGAGGAAGATGACACAATGTCAGCAGAAGGTAATTTATTGAAGGCCTGCTCCGAGAGGGTGAAATTCAAGAAGCCATTAAAGATTTACCTATTTCAAAATCCTCAAGGAAGGAAGGATTCCTTGGAGAGTTGTACAAAATAGGCTCTCCACTGTTGGTGCCTAAGTTACATGCAGCCTATGAGGAAGAAAACAGCAAATTCTGGTCCACACCACCAATAAAAAGCAATTATTTCCTTAATTCAAAAGGTGGGAAAAGATCCCTCACAGTGCAGAAACTAATACCCAGTATCACTAATTATTATTAACATAACAAAATACTGATGACTAGAATGTAAAGTTATCTACACTTCAAGATGTAGGTTGGTTTTGCACCGGGCTGTTCTTTCCAGACTGATTTGTGAACTCTCGTGCACTTGCTATGATCATTATTGCATATTACCAATGGAATTTATTGTCTTACCTTTGAACGCCAAAAAGTTGTTTGATTGTATTAAACATAAATACCTCTACAGACCAAGTCTAAGTGAGAACTTTATATGTAAAAGTGAAATGGCTTTATTAGCAGCTGGCTGCGCAGGTCAGTTGTGGAGCCTTCCACTCCAGACAATTTGCAATCTGGAAGGGGGGAGCAAGCATGCATTGTCTTCCTTGCTCTTCTGTCAGCATTGAATCTTCTCTCAGTAGACATACACACATTCAAAGAAATAGTGGAGATAGTCACACCAGCTGCAACAGAAAATTCCTTCTCATATGCAGGCGATATTTTACAGACACTCACTCGCACAGACACATCCCTACTAGTGCTGATGAGCTTGATTGATAACTTTTCCCAGTGTTCCAGGTATAAGATCAAGTGAAAAAAATGTCAAGCATTACCAGTGTCCCCGGTGACCCCCAAGGCTAGTGTCTGTGGATATGAAATGATATGGAAGAAAAGGTTTTGAAATACCTAAGGATATTAGTCAGTGGAATGCCGGAAAATATACTTTCTGCCACTCTACACCCCATAATAACTCAAACACAAAATAGTTCTTCACATTGGAGACAACTGAAGCTTTCTGTTTGGGGAACTGTGCAAGTGATTACGACATCTGTTCCATCATGATACAATTATAAGTTTAGTTTGCTATGTCTGCTCATTCAAAAGGAAACCTTGAACCAAGTAGAGAGAGACATTACGACATTTAAATGGGGTGGGACTAGATCAAGGCTAAGGTTGTCTAAAAAATACACATACACAGAGTAAGGAGGACTTTGCCTAATGCACATAAGAAGTCACTACCTAGTACATCAGTTGTCACAACTAGTATGACTAGTAGAGCTGCCTTTACCAGTCAAATGGGAATATGGTATACTGGGGTAAATCAGTGGACTCACTCCAATTAATAAAAACAAGACAATATAAAAACATTATGCAAATCCAGTAATTATGTCCATGCATGCCAACTGGACTCACGTACACAAAATCTTGGGAATTATCAAAGATCATACAACTAGACATTATTAATGAAATCCTATGGGTCGGCCTACATTTCTTTGGAAGAATTGACAGTCTAAGGAAGTAGAACGTTTAGACAACTGCTTAACAATGAAAGTGTGAAGTAATTTCAAACTGTTAAAGATGACCTTGAACTAAATGATATCTACACATGGCAATACAGACAACATACCCATCACTTGACATGCAAGCTAAGGGCGGGAAAGATAATACTGATATATCAGCTATTTAAAAAATATCTTAGCCCAAGGAGGAATTACAAATTGCAAAGTGGCATTATCTGGTATTTATGGAACAATACTGCAATATACTTTGTCTTGTCCCAAAACTCAAAAACATACCAGCAAAGGATGCTGGGCAGAAAATACTCAGCATATTACTGGTCTAACTCCCTGCCCACACATAATAAACAAATTAGGGAAGCTAGGCTTGAATGTTTATACTTTAAAATCTGTAATATTTGGCACTGGTCATCCATAACATTGCAGAGGTTGAGACTATTACCATATACCAATGGTTGAAGAAGTAAAAAAGTGGGAAGTAATAAACTACAGATCATCTGGCACTGTGTCAGTAAATAAGTATATTGGACAGGCACCTAGTACCATTTAGAAGGTGCAACTGCTTCACACATATGGCCATCATTACACTCAATCATTCTCATGACATGACTCAGATAACAGGTTTGAAATATCTTGTTATCAGGTGCTTAGCTACAGCACTACCAACGGCCAAGAAATGCATTCTTCGACAATAAAGCTCTGCACTTTTACTGATTTTAGATGAATGGATAATGGAATTGTTTTGAATAAGCCTCAGATATGAAGAACATTTACAACGTTAACAATCAAATAGGCAAATTCAAATACATAGGTGTCAGAACCCAGTCCAGAGGGTGACAGGGCAAGCAGGAGCTATCAGGCCCAACTGTGGTATTTGAGGGCTTTTACTCCTGATATCCCAGGCCTGACTTACCGTGGGCTCTGAACAACTGGGCTAAGTACCCTTTCAGCCCTTGACTCTCAGTGGTAGTGCAGGTCGAGCAGTCCAAGGGAGGAGGTAGGTGTAGGGCTAACACAGACTAAAGACCCAGAATACATCCAGTAACCTCAATAAATGATTCTCCAGTCAGAAACTCGCTTTAAGGTAAAAGTAATATTTATATAAAAACACAAAGTGAAATATGGCACATCACAGGCAATAGGAGAAACTAGAAGATCACACCTGAGTGTCAGCCTTACTGATATATGTTTATCAAAGGCTACAAAGGCCCCCAGCCCTACTCTTTATGATTCCCTTATTAGCCCCATCTCCGTCCTGACATATGTCCGTGCCCATTTGACCAATGACCACTTTCACAATCAAAGAGCCTGTTTGAAGTGTACTGAGAAGCCTGACTCTTCCTTCCTCCAGTGTGTGGGTGTGTCCCACTCATCTCTAAGGAAATCAGTTATCCACAAATCTGTATGGCTGCTTTGTTGATGGAGGTGGCACAGGAGGTCCTTTCCAATGCACTATAACATGCACTCCTGC
This sequence comes from Pleurodeles waltl, assembly GCF_031143425.1. Lineage (NCBI taxonomy): Eukaryota > Metazoa > Chordata > Amphibia > Caudata > Salamandridae > Pleurodeles > Pleurodeles waltl. The sequence goes on from NC_090437.1 coordinate 468,625,821, forward strand.
TGATTTGTCATTGGATACTGGTTTCATTATTATGGAGTGGCACTGAAACTAGGCATTTGGAAGGTGCTGCAGCGCCAACCGATAACCTTGAAGGAGTGGACTTTAAATATTAACAATATAGAGGTCTTAGAATGTTTCTTTTGCAACATGTAACATTTCTTCAAAGACATGATAATTCTTTTAACACAGAGTCGCAAAACGAAATGTGCTATAATGTTAGCTACACTGTTTGCGATTCCCAAATGGGTCGCAGGGACCTGCCTTATTAATATTCATGAGGCAGGTCACAATTTGCAACCCGTTTGGGAATGGCAACACTCACAGGGCAGGTGGCCTGCAAGGTTCAGCAGACCACCATGTCTGTGACTGTTTTTTCATTAAAGCAGTTTAAAAAAAAAATGCAGCCCGTTTTCTTTAAAGGAAACAGGATACATTTCATACATAAAAATTAAAAGTTTCCTTTTCAATTTTTCAGAGTAAGCAGTGGTCCATGGTACCACTGCCTGCTCTGAAAAAAACATCTCTGCTACTATTCACAATGGGGAAGGGGTCCCTTAGAGACCCCTTCCAGTTTGCGAATGGGTTAACACCAATTTGAAATTGGTGTTAACTGCGATTGTTTTGCGACCGTGTTTAAGGTCACAAAACAATCACGACCGTATTCATGGTCACAAAACAATCATGCATTCCCCTGCAAGTGGCAATTAGGAAGGGATGCTTCTTCCTAATTGCAAGTTGCAATTCCTATTTTCTGAGTTGGTAACTGCATGCTGACTCACACAATAGGGATGGTACACTGTACAAGGCCATTTTGTGGTCGCATGTGTCACTTTTTGCCTTTTGAGACCACAAAATTGCATTATACATCTGGCCCTAAGTGCAATTGCTGTTTTTAAATAGCATTTGGATTTTTCACAACCCTATGTATTTAGTGAGTTGATGTCATTGGCCAGCATTCCTACTGTCAATACAGTTCCAGCACCATTGGACATTCATTATTTTTCATGGAGTACCCTGCCTGCCATACTCTAGATAAGGCCCACGGTCTTAGACTATTCCTTTGCGTATGCAGCCAATTTGCATCCATGCAAGGATTTTCTAATAGTGTTAAGGTAGGTTTAATGAGTGGAAACCATGTTAAAGCGCCCCACTCAGAAAATATTTTTCTTATGACAAAACAAGCTTCTAAAAAAAATGGCATTGTTTCACATGGAATTTTATCCCTCTACACCAGGACATTCTACATTTTCCCTACATTGCATCAGGAACATGAGCAGGGAAAATCAGTAAGGTTTCTTCACAGTAAACAAGACTGGGCATTCGTCACTATGACCCAGTGGGCCTGTGGTGGACAGACTGCCGGTTCAGGGTTACCCTTAGCGAAGCCAACAGAAGCTCTGCTAAACATAACCCAATGGTTCCCCCCTCAAAATGGGGCTGTGGTAACATAGGTTTGGTTGGGAAGGAGGGCTGCTGATTTGGGACTGACTTCATAATCTGCCAAACCTTAAATCAAACTCTAAGCCTAGATCTGGTAATCTAGTCAGAAGAGTACTTAAGGAAGCAGCAGTCTGTTAACAGAGATGTTCAAACCAGTTTATAAAGATATGAAAAGGATATTGCCGCCACTAAATATAATTAAAAAAACATGGCACACATACACATAAGAAAGCCCAAGATTTCTACATTGGCTCATGGAAAACACACATAAATAATCACTTTTTGTTTGGAAAAGGGATACCTTAATTTATCCACCAAGGACAGCACTGACAGCTACCATCAACAATCTAAATAGTATATCAGTAATACATTCCTTTCATTCTTCACATGCTTTTCACTGTAATGGTATCCTGCAGACATTTAACAAAGGAGTATGACATTAGCACACATGAATTTGCAATGTATGCCTTTACCACACATACATTATCAAGCACACCTTTACCAGGCATGCCTTTACAATGCAAGGTATGCATGTGTAAGGTAAGTGAAACTCAGATTTATATATATTTATATATGTGTGTGAGAACATATATATATATATATATATATATATATATACATACACATGTGTATGTATATGTATTTAATAAGAATATATTACTTATTTTTTATTTGGGGGAGCCTAATCCCTTTTTCCACCACTAAATCCTAAAAACACCAACAACACCCTAGACCCTTGCCAACCCAATAAACCCTAAAACAACCTTACCACCTAATTCCCTTATCCACCACTAAACTGTAAAACTGCCTTTACCATCCTATACTCTAACTCAGCCCTAAACCCCAAATACATCCTTACCACCCAATTCCCTTAGCCCCCGTAAAGCCTGAAAACACCCTTACTACCCAATTATCTTACCCACCCCTAAACCCTAAAAGCACCCTACACACCCTTAAACCCTCAAATCAAACATACCACCAAATCCCTTACACACCCCATAAGCCTTAAAAAACATTTACCATTCTATACTCTTACCCATCCTTAAACCCTAAAACATCCTTCCCACACCTAAACCCCTTCGCAACCCATAGCCCTACCAACCCTTAAACCCTAAAGTCACTATTACCACCAATTTTCTTACACACCACTAAGCCCCAAAAACACATTTACAACCCGATACCCTTACCTACCCTTAGAGCCTAAAAACATCCTTCCCACCCCTAAACCACCCTTCACACCCTATACCCCTACCCACCCTTAAAACATGAAATCACACTTACCACCAATTCCCTTACACACCCCTAAGCCCAAAAAACAAGTTTCCACACTATACTCTTACCCACCCCTATACCCTAAATACATGCTTATCACCCAATTCCCTTAGTTCTCGTAAACCCTAAAAACACCCTTACCATCCAATGCTCTTACCCACCACTAAACCCTAAAAACACCTTTACCACCCTATGCCCTCACCCTCACCCATAAACCCTAAAAACACCCTTCCCACCCCAAATCCTAAAGCACCCTTCCCACCCTATAATCCTATCCACCCTAAACCCTACAATCACACTTACCAGCAATTCCCTTATCTACCTCTAAGCCCTAAAACATGCTTACCACCCTATTCCCTCACCCACTCCTAAACCCTAAAAACATCCTCATCACCAAATTCCTTTACCCACCCCTAAACCCTAAAAACACCATCATCACCCAATTCCCTCAGCCACCCCTAAACTCTAAAATCATCCTATCTTATATCATTAACCATGCCTGTATGCTGAAACACCCTTCCTTTAATCATATATAAGACACACCCGCAAACACACATATACTTTTACATATACATACACACTTACCTAATATATACTTAACATTCTTGTAAAGGCATGCTTGGTCAAGGCGTGTGTGGTATAAACATGAGTGGTAAAGACAATGGTGGTCATTACAACCCTGGCGGACGGTGTTAAACCGGCGGTAATACCGCTAACAGGCCGGCGAAAAAAAAAAAAGGGAATTATGACCATGGCGGAAACCGCCAACATAGCCAGCCACTTTAACACTCCGACCGCCACGGCGGTACAGACAAGCAGCACGGCGGTCACCGCCAACAGACAGGCGGAAGACAAAGTACCGCCCATAGTATTACAACAGGCCAATCCGCCACCTTTTCCGGGGCGGATTCACCGTGGATAAAAACACGGCGGAAACAGACATTTCTATGGGAAAACGCTCACCTGAACAAACTCCACGAGGAAGGAGGGCACCATGGAGCCGGAACTCCAAATACTCCCTGCGCTTGTCTTCCTGCTCCTCTACGAACATCAGCAACGGCGTCGCCGAAGACAACGGTGAGTACTGCACCTACGACATAGGGGAGGGGGAGGCAAAAGTCACGGACACACACATGCAACACCCCCACCCCCAACCCGACCCTCACCCACTACAACACACACACCAATGCATTTCCGAACATCACAGTAACAACCCCCAACCCCCCCCCCGGAAGAATGCTAAGACAAAAGGAAATGAGTTCAACCATTGTAATGTATCAAAAAACAGTTAGCTCATATATACATCAATATATAAACATTCCAAATATATACATCACGATTAGTAATACAGGTATGCACATTTCAATGTCCGTGGACCACTGGGCCCCAAATGCATGGGCAAGGCCCACACACGATACCTGTCCTGGAACGGAGAGAACACTGCAGGGGCATCAGATAGAAATACAACAGGCACCTCAGGGGGAAGGGAAGGGGGGGCACCTCAGCCGGATGACTGCACCACGCCAGATCCACGACGAGGCTCCATGCCCATTGATGTATCCTGGGGAGTGCAAAGCCACAGTCTCACAAGTCTCTACAGTGGGTGGGTGCCCACTGCTGTATCCTGGGGAGTGCAAAGCCACAGTCTCACAAGTCTCTACAGTGGGTGGCTTGCCCACTACTGTATCCTGCGGAGCGCAAAGCCACAGTCTCACAAGTCTCTACAGTGGGTGGGTTGCCCACTGCTGTATCCCGGGGAGTGCAAAGCCACAGCCTCACAAGTCTCTACAGTGGATGGCTTGCCCACTGCTGTATCCTGGGGAGTGCAAAGCCACAGTCTCACAAGTCTCTACAGTGGGTGGCTTACCCACTGTACCATCCTGGGGAGTGCAAAGCCAAAGTCTTTCGAGTGGATAACAGACTCCACTGATTCTGGAGGGGGACTGGTGCCCAGAGTGCTTCATCCTGTGCAGGATAGATGGAGTGGATGCATGTCTCCACTGGTTCTGGAGGGGGACTGGTGCCCAGAGTGCATCACTCACCCCGTGACGGTCCCTGTTGCATCACTGCCCCTGCCGCTCATGGGCTAGCGGTGCTTGAGTTGGCGGTGCTTGCCCTGTTCAGCGGCGCTTGCCATGGCGGTATTTGCCCTGTTCAGCGGTGCTTGCCATGGCGGTCTGTGCCCTGTTCAGCGGTCTTTGCCCTGTTCAGCGGTGCTTGCCATGGCGGTCTTTGCCCTGTTCAGCGGTGCTTGACTTTGCTGTCTCTGACCTGGGCTGTGGCTGCCGGGGCCCTCCTGGGCACTGACTCCGGCGGTGGTCTCCTGACCCGTGACGATAGTGCTGCCCTCCTGGGCACTGACTCTGGTGGTGGTCTCCTGACCAGTGACTATAGTGCTTCCCTCCTGGGCACTGACTCCGGCGGTGGTCTCTTGACCAGTGACGGAGGATGGCGGCCTTCTCCGCCGTGCTGCTCTTCCCAGACTTTGGAGACTTCTTCTGCCCCTTCACCACCTTGGGAGGAGTCACAGCTGACTCGACACTCCCCCCGGGACCCTTGTGGGCGGCTTTGCCGGCAAGTGTCTTCCCCCTCTCCCGTCGGGCACTGTCCAACTTCTGGTGCTTCACAGGGGGTGGACTGGCAGTGCTTTGGCTCCATGTCACACTGGCTGCCCTGGTGCCCGGTGCACTCCACATACCTCAAACAGGCACCACTGGTACCAGAATCTTTTTGGCTGAGGTGCTACTACGGGACCTATGAATTGGAGGGGGGGGTGATGGGACAGAGGTCAAGGTTGCTCAGGAAAATTTTCTGACGAACACTGGGACGGGTAGCTGGAGGGGGTCTGGGAGTGGAGGAAGAGGAGGTGGTTGTAGGAGGTGCAACTTTTGGTGATTTGGGTGCAGGTGCATGTTCTGGAGGCTGTCATGAGGTGGATGGATGTTGGGTGTGTGTGTGCCCGCGTTTGTGTACTTTGGGAGGGGGCGTCACAGACACACTGGGAGAGGACACAGGGGACGTGTAAATGGTAGTGGGGGTGGTGAGTGCAGGTGAGCGGGGTGTGGTGCTGGGTGTTCTGGTGCGAGTCCTAGTGGCTGTTGTGGTAGTGCATGCAGGTGAGAGTGTAGACGAGACTGGGAGGGAGGAGGGAGACGATGAGGAGGGGGACACAGTGGAGGCAGTGGATGTTGCTGTGTCTGTATGTGGGTGATGCTTGTGTGAGTGCCTGTGGGATGTGTGGTGCCTATGTTTGCCTGAGCTGCCCTTGTGTGGTGAGGTGTGTGCAGCTGGTCTGATGGTGTGCTTGGGATAGGCTGGGGTACAGGGGATTGGGTCTGGGTGGAGGAAGTTGGAGGGGGGAGGCTAGACACAGGGACAATGGCTGCCATCAGTGCTGAGGCCAGAGATTGCAGGGTTCGATGGTGGGCAGCCTGACCAGATTGAATGCCCTCCCTTTCTACACCCTGGATGGCATTCACAATGGTAGACTGCCCAACAGTGAGTGACCTGAGGAGGTCAATGGCCTCCTCACTGAGGGCAGCAGGGGTGACAGGGGCAGGGGCTGAGGTGCCTGGGGCGAAGGTGATGCCCACCCTCCTGGATGAGCGGGCACGGGCCGAAGGCTGAGGGGCTGCTGGGAGGGCGGTGCTGGTAGGGGGGTGGCGGCTGTACCTGTAGAAGTGGGGGGCACAGATGGTGCCGCCACCACAAGGGAGCTCCCATCGGAGGATGAGTCCGTGTTGCTGTTTGCTGATCCGCTGACCGCCGTGAAGCTCCCCTCGCCCTCCGTCCCACTGGTGTATTCTGAGTCCGTGGTGTGGCCCTCCATGGCCATGTGGGACGCAGCCCCCTCATGCTCCGGTGCCCCTGTACCTCCGCCTGATGATGCTGATGCACAAAAGAACAGGGTGAGCACAAAAAGGGGTGGGGAAACAGAAGAAAGACAGGTTGAGTGCATGGCTTACCGCTACCGTTGGCGGACAATACAGACACAGCTGCCCCCTGCACTACGCCGTGCTCTTGGCCTCTACAGATGCAGTTCCTGGGATATGGCCTACTTGCCTATGAGTGTCATCTGCCCACATAGATGACACAGGGGCATGTATACCTGTTTTTGGCACTCTACAGAGGTGGGGTGGAGTGGCACATTGCCTGCATTACGGAGGGGCCTAGCCTACGGAATTCGCCCTGGCCTGGGGAAACCCACAACCCTCCTCCCACACCCAGACCCCTCCACTGCGCGCAAAGTCATGATAATGTGAGTGTACTCACCCCCTTGTGTCTGCTGTGATGCCCTCATGCGCCCATCCAACTCAGGGTAGGCCACCACCAGGATCCGGAACATCAGGGGGGTCATGGTGCGACGGGCACCCCTCCCACGTTGGGAGCCCATCCCCAGCTGAGCCTCCGCCGTCTTCTTGCTCCAGCGGCGAATGTCCTCCCATCTTTTATGGCAGTGGGTGCTCCGTCTCTGGTGGACCCCCAGGGTCCGGACTTCCTTGGCGATGGCACGCCAAATATCCTTCTTCTGGTGGGCGCTGACCTACATGAAATGTACAGGGGAAGAAGAGAAGTCATCAACAACTGCACCGTCAAAGTGAGTGGCCCACATCCCTACCCTTGCCATGTGGCACATGCATTCACAGTCCTTCATGCTCGCATTACTCTGCCCCCTTCCTACTTACATCCAGCCCTCTCCAACCAGGCATATCCCATACAACTTGCACCCTATGTACTCACCTGTTGGTCTGTAGGACCGTAGAGTAGCGTGTACTGGGGGAGGACCCCGTCCACGAGCTTCTCCAACTCCTGTGCAGTGAAGGCAGGGGCCCTTTCCCCAGACGCACGGGCCATTGTCTCTTCCAGACCGAGGTCACAGCAGCACTTGCAGTGTAGGTCCTCTCCTGTCGAAGATCAGGTATCGAGTGATTGAACAGATAGAAAATGGTGGTCACGTCTGCGGCGGTGCCGTCCGCGGCGGTGCGTATCATCACCGCCGGTGCACTTCGTCATTGGCTCCTGGGACCCATAGGGTCCAATGTTAACCAATGCAGCATTGCACCGCGGTCTTCGACCGCCTACCGCGACGGTGTACAACGCCAGCGCAGTTACCTCACATCCCATTGTCCCACTTTAGAGGTCAGGCATCCGCCATTTCAGGGACCCACATGGCTTCATTTACAACTGCGTCACACATACCTAGGCCTGGACTCAACACACATACAGGAAGATTTTTGTATTTTGTGTCGTGTTCTGTGTAGCTGTGGGTACATACCTCTGAATTGGTTGACTCTGTGGTCGCTGTTGTCCTTCCTAGGCACCGTCAGCTGGGACATGTGAGGAGATGGCGGAATCCTCCGGTGTACCGACCGCTGGTGGACCTGTTGACAATGGAGGAGCGACATTTAATCATCACCTACAGGTTTGACCATGCCACAATCCAGGAACTGTGTACCCAGTTGGAGCCAGATCTGATGTCACCAATCCGCCATCCCACAGGTATCCCCCCTCAAGTGCAGGTGCTGTCAGTACTCCATTTCCTAGCAAGTGGGTCATTTCAGACAACAGTGGCCATGGCATCAGGGATGTCCCAGCCTATGTTTTCTAACCTATTGTCCAGAGTGTTGTCTGCCCTGCTGAAACACATGAGGAGCTACATCGTTTTCCTTCAGGTGGAGGATTTGGCTACAGTGAAAGGTGACTTCTATGCCCTGGGACACATCCCCAACATCATAGGTGCCATTGATGGGACCCATGTGGCTTCGGTCCCCCCCCACAGGAGTGAACAGGTGTACAGGAACCGAAAGAGTTATCATTCGATGAATGTACAGATGGTATGTTTGGCAGACCAGTACATCTCGCAGGTAAATGCTATGTTCCCTGGCTCAGTGCATGACGCCTACATCCTGCGGAATAGCAGCATCCCTTATGTGATGGGTCAACTCCAGAGGCACCGGGTGTGGCTATTAGGGGACTCAGGTTACCCCAACCTGTCATGGCTACTGACCCCAGTGAGGAATCCCAGGACCAGGGCAGAGGAACGCTACAATGAGGCCCATGGGCGGACTAGGAGGGTGATCGAACGCACCTTCGGCCTCCTGAAGGCCAGGTTCAGGTGCCTCCATATGACAGGTGGTTTCCTATTCTACTCACCAAGGAAGGTGTGCCAGATCATCTTCGCCTGCTGTATACTTCACAATCTTGCTTTGCAACACCAGGTGCCTTTTCTGCAGGAGGATGGTTCAGATGACGGTGTTGTGGCAACTGTGGAGCCTGTGGACAGTGATGAGGAGGAAGCAGAGGAAGAAGACATTGATAACAGGGACTCTGTCATACAGCAATATTTCCAGTGACACACAGGTGAGAACAATTTTTTTACTAATATATTTACTTTCACACTTCTGCCTCTATCCTGTCTGTCAATTTGATGCAGTATTTGCTAACTGAGTGGTACATTTCCATTACGGTTTCACAGGTGTGGTTAACAACGTGTGTCATCTGCTTGCATCCTTCATGGGCTTGTGATGTGTTACATAGGTATGTTGACATTACATTTTCGAAAGGTTTTTGTCATTGTCATAGATAATACACATTTTCTAAATCACAGACTGACTCCAGATTGTTTTGTGGTTCAAGGGTGTTTATTGAAGTGCTAATTATTGGAGGCGGTGGCAAAATGGTGATGGGTGATGGTGGAGGAATGTCCATGGCAGAGTCCAGTCTATTAGTCTCACAGGTGCACTGCCCATATGGGCATAGGAAGTGGAGCTGGGGCAGTTCCAATATGGACAGGGTAACAAAGTGGGACAATGGGATGTCAATCAGGGTGGTCTCATTTCTTGGCAGGGGTCTTGCCATCGTGCTCTGTCCTGTTCCTGGATCTCAGGGACCGCTTGCGGGGTGGTTGTCCATCTGCAGGGGGTGGGGTGCTGGTGTGGTGGTCCTGTGGCGGGGCATCCTGTCCACTAGCGCCGGCGGAGGTGGTGGGCAGTTCATCGTCCAGACTAGTGTCAGGGGCCCCTTGGAGTGCCACGGTGTCCCTCATGGTCTTCTGCATGTCCTTCAGCACCCCTACGGAGGTATGGGCCCGCTGGGTGGGTGCTGTGCTGGTGTTACCAGAGGGGGGAAGGTCAGTGTTGGGCTGTGCCTGTGCGAGGGGAACCGACTGTCCCGAGGCCCACGATGGTCCGGGCTGGTCATCTGGATCCAGTTGGCCAGAGCTGCTGTCATCACTGTGGGCCTCTTCTGTGGGTGGGGTGGAGATGTCTGGACCCTCCTGTCTGGTGGCGTTAGGTAGTGGCCCTGCTGGGGTGTAAAAGCATGATTATTGCATCTGTGTGTCTCATGGTGTGCAATGGGTGGGTGAGCGTGTACCCCTGTGCTAGCATTCCTGTGTGGGGGCTTGTGTGATGATGGTTGGGGGGTTGTTATGGGTATGTGCAGTGGGCATGCTTTAGTGATGGGTGTCCATGCTTTGTTGTGTCATGCAGGGCTTGGTGTTGGGATGTGTGGTTTGTGTTATTAGTACATTAGTGAGGAGTTGGAGTGATAGGGGAGGGGGTGAGGGTAGGGTGTGTGATAGCATGCAGGTAGGGTGGGGGATATGATAGTTAAGATTAGACTTACCAGTGTCCATTCCTCCACCGACTCCTCCGAGGCCCTCTGGGTGCATAATGGTCAAGACCTGCTCCTCCCATGTTGTTAGTTGTGGGGGAGGAGGTGGGGGTCTGCCGCCAGTCCGCTGAATCGCGATGTTGTGCCTGGAGACCACTGAACGCACCTTCTCCCGTAGGTCGCTCCACCTCTTCCGGATGTCCTCCCGATTTCTTGGGTGCTGTCCCACTGCGTTGACCCTGTCGACGATTCTCCACCATAGCTCTGTCTTCCTAGCTATAGAGGTGTGCTGCACCTGTGATCCAAATAGCTGTGGCTCTACCCTTACGATTTCCTCCACCATGACCATGAGCTCCTCCTCCGAAAACCTGGGGTGTCTTTGGCGTGCCATGGGGTGGTGTAGGTGATGTGTGTGGGGTGTATGTGGTGATGAGTGTGGTGATGTGTGGTGGTGTGTGGTATTTTGTGCGTGGATGTTGTGTGGGTGATGGTGTTGTGTGCCTCTGTGTGGTGGGGTTTCCTATTGCTGTGCTATCTCTCTGTTGCCTTCGTCTCTAATTTTTGGTCATAGGGGTTTGTGGGTGATGTGGGTGTGTGTTTTATATTGTGTTTGGTGGGTGGGAGTGGTGTTTGTATGTGTATCAGGTGTGTGTATTTTGAATTCTCCAATGTGGCGGTGTTTTGGAGATGTGTGTGTATTTTGAGCGCGGCGGTGTGTACCGCCAATGGAATACCGCGGTTGAAAGACCGCCGCGTGGATTCATGGGTCGTGATAGCATGGGCGTGTTTCTGTTGGCGTGACGGTGAAGGTTTTGTTTTCGCTAGTTTATCACTGACGTTTGGTGTGGCGGACTTGTGTGGGTGTCTGAGTTTCGGCGGATTCAGAGATGTGGGTCATAATAGCTGTGGCGGAATTCCGCGGCCGCGGCGGTGTATTGGCGGTCTTCTGCACGGCGGTAAGCGGCTTTTACCGCCAATGTTGTAATGACCCCCAATGTGTGGAAAGACATTGTGGTGTACTTGATGTGTGGTAAAGGCATTACGTAGTAATGCCTGGATGGTAAAGGCTGTTTACCTTTACAAAGGCTCACTGAAAGCTGGGCCCTAATCTTTACACCTCTCTATAATACCAACAATAAGCCAATAAGCTTGGTACTATCTCCTCTTCTTGGAAGGAAGCACTACTTCAGTCTATTCATAAATGGATTCTGTTACTCAGCCACACAGTTACTGCATAATTGTACTAGTGGATGCTGATTCTAAAATATTTTTTAAAAAAATTCTCCAAAGGTTCGCATTATAGTCTGGATAAAATCAGTGGATCAGCTTCAACCCAAATATTTTTCAGAACTGTTCCACTAGAAGTAGCCTCATGATTTTAACTTTTTTTGGCATAAAATAATGCAAAAATGAATGTCTGCTTTATTGCCTACTGTGCTGCAATAGATTTTGAGACCGAGTTCAGTGGGAACCAAAGGATTGTCGCAGAGGTTTATAACCAAATCCAGGAGAGAGTAAAAATATCGAGCAAGATATGCCAGTTTCCATGGATAGTTGCAACAAATGACCTAAAGCAAGGCAGGATTTTGGCTTCTGATATTCTTCCTTTACATGACAGATTTAGTTGACAACTTCCCTATAACATTGAGAAATGTAAATTCAAGCAGTTTAACATATGCAAATAACGTGGTGTTACAGTCTATTACACCTATTGGTTAATGGAGATTACTGCCACACCCAGAGATTCTTAATCAGGAATATTTTATGACTTTTATGATTTTATTTGTAAACTTGAATAACATCAAAGTTACACCATTTGGTATGTCTGTATTTACATTTTCCATGTATTTAAATCAAATCAGATTACAATGAGAAAAGATCTACCTGTAGACTAGTCTCATCTTTCACTCTAATATACAAAACAGCATCTTGCTCATTGGCAGCGATAAAAACTGAGGGTGGCTAGAGCCCTTCAGAGATTTTTTAGATAGACCACTGCTTAATTTGAGCCAGTGGTTGCTGGTGTGGGGTACCAGAACTTATTTGTGAAGTCCAGCAAGCATTTTTCTGCATCAGGTAATTACTGCTAGCAAAAGACACATATGGGAAGGTGAAAGAAAAGAAAGATGGAAAAGCACACAAAGGGAGAAAGCAGAAAGCTGAAAGAGTGAGCTGAAGGGACAGGGGGTGGCTGTAAATGGATTAAAGAGTCCCGACATGGCTTTCGGATTACGCTGCCTCAGTATTCTGTGCTCAAACATTTAAATGTAGCTGTTGTGTGGGTCAGAAGACAGATCTGAGCATTGGCGTGTTTTTACTTACAAATAAACCACTGGAATAGAAGATGGGCAAGCCCATCCTTTTTACGGGGGAAGCATCCCGAACAATGAGTCCTGAACAATGAAGTCGTGGAAAACGAAAGCGAAACAACGCTTTCGTTTTCCACGACTTCCTTGTTTATGGCGTTAACCACGCATGTGTGAACCACATACATGCGTGGTTAAGGCACAGAAGAAGGGAGTTGACGCGATTAAGGAGGAGGTAAGTTGGGCTGGGACTGGGGCTGTTTTTTTGGGGGTGGGGTGGGGGGCTCGGGTGAGTAAGGTTTAGGGCCGGAGGAGGGGAGGGTCAGGGTTTAGGTTTTAGTGGTGGCGTTGGTGGTTAAGGTGCTTCAGGTTTTGGGGGCGTGGGGAGTCGGAGTATTTTTCATTTTGGGGGGTGGGGTGGGGGCTCGGGTGATTAAGGTTTAGGGGCGAGGGAAGGGGGTCAGGGTTTAGGTTTTAGGGGTGGGGGTAAGGGTGCTTTAGGTTTTAGGGGAGGGTGGATGGAGTTGTGGTACTTTTGGGGGTGGGGGGCTGGGGTGGGTGTGGGGATGGGGGGGTTGCGGTGATTTTTAGGGGTGGTGGGACGCATGATGGAACCATGCATGCCGTTCACTAATGCCTTTACCAGGAATGCCTTTACAACGAAAAATCGTTCTTAAGGCATTTGTGGTAAAGGCATTAGTGGTAACAACAAGGTCATTGTTCCGACCTTGTTGTTCAGGCAATGGTGGTTGAAGCACTCGTTGTTCCGACATACAACCTTTTTAGGGTCCAGCGCGCAAGCACTCTGTCCCTGTTGTAATCTCTCTGTGGGCTTTTAATCACACCCATGTCACGCCCATCAGTTTCGTTGGTTCGTGGGCTTGCCTTCTAAAATTCGCTTGATTTCATTAATGAAAGGCATGCAAATGTCATGCCTTTTCTGGTTTTTAGCCCTCCTCGAGAGCACCAGCCAACTACAGAAAGCATAGGAGCTCCATGTTTTCCGTATGGTTCCTGGACTACTTTTTATTTTTATATCGTATGGTAGCGCAATTTTGCTGGGCACTAATCAAGCGCTTTTCATGACTACCAGTTTAATTCTATTGTTTATCCTAGTGCTCCTTCGTGAATCCAAGGTTTTACATAGCGCAATTGCACTTGTGTTTTTTTTTTTTTTTTACTATGCAGAGGTGAAACCAGACCGGTCTTATTGTTCTGATTAGTCACCTTCACGCTTATGGCTTAGCACTTTGAATCGGCTACCTTATGTGAAATTGTATTACTTTTCTTTTTCAGTTAATGTGGCAAGAAAAGTCTGTTTAGGAGTTTACAACGCTAATATCTCTAACTTGAGGAAACGCGAGACCCATTGCATTGCAAATGCTTGTTTATGATAGTAGTTAAGAATATTGAAGCAGGAATATCGAGTAGTCACAATATTGTGACCAAAATATCGAAATTTACAATGTCAAAGAGGTACACACACAGAGGTAGTTTTAGATTTACTATTCTTAATTCCACATCTACGCACCTTGAAAATATATATATCCTAAAGGTATGCATATTTGGAGTTAGGTATAGAAAATCTATACACACTTGTCGATATTTTGGTCACAACACACTGGTATCCGAGAGCAATGGAAGCCAGTAAAAGATTGCCGCTGATATGGACAGTGTCCATTCAAATTCAGCTTAATTGGAAGGAGGCCCAGTGTCACTCTCATCACCAGGAACGTAAGATGAAAACTGTTTTGTTTTCAATGAAGTGTAAGCATTTAAAACGCATGATTCTCGAGGCAGGGTACACGACAGTAGATGTTGCCATAGTACACTGCTTCAAAGGGGCAAAATCAGAACGATCATCACCATAGTAGAGTTCCCACACATAACTACCCATCTTAAAAAAATATCAGTGTTATATGTCTTTTGTTGGTAAATTTTAAAAGCCTATATACTATTTAACAGGAGAATCTTGCAAACAGCACAACATGCTTGATTAAACCACGTCTATGCCATGTGCTATATTCGTTCTCAGCGAGGATATGAAATGTTCATCATCCTTAAGTACGGCTATGTTTGATGTGATTTTATTTTCAATGACGTAGGGAGATCTGTTTCTATTACAGGTTTATTTGTTTTTATGTTTTTTACTTTTATACAAAATGATCATTCATTCATATATTCATTCAATTAACCTGTCGGTGATTCCTAATGTTCTGGCAAGCATTGTACTTCTTCATTGCCACACTTTTTTACGTCAGTTTAACTTCCTTACACACAATCGGTCAGCCTGGAGATTGTATTTAGTAGACTCTACAGTAACTTTCTGCTGAAGGTCAATGATTGACATGATGTCCTCCTGGCCTAATTGTAACTCTCTGCTATTTTGTTACTGTTCAATCCTAGGCTTCTCCTACTAATCATCTAGAGCTTTTGTTCCTTCTTAACATACAGTCCCTAGGAAATTATAGTTGTTCCATTCCAGCCTAAACCTCAGATTAGCAATCAAAGCCTAAATAACAAAGGGAAATCTGCATGTGTATTTCTCCTCACATAAATTTCCACCTTCACATCCTCAAGAAACATGTCTTCGCTACTGTAAACTCTGACCTGTTACATGGCATGCCTGTTTCAGGGAACCCCCAGTGTAAGGTCAGGTAACATTTTAACACCACTTTCTGGCAATTAGTTCTGCGATCACCACTTTTGCCAAACTGTACTCTCCCACATTCACAGATAGGCAGACATGACACATATGTCCCTCATGCACAGCCTCTTACATCTCCATCCAGAGATCAAACATCTACAATCGTCCTCAATACACTACCATCCTAACAAACAGTCCCCATATATATAACTTTGTGATCAACAGCTACAGCAGAAGTACCACTGACTGTGGCAAGATGATAAACTGATGCACTCTGCTCTCGATGTACCTGTCACAAGCATCATGATTGGCTTGCCTGTGAGATGGCCAAGGTGGATTCACTGTCCCTCTATAAAGAACCAGCGAGTGGGGAATGGAGGTCAACCGTTATTTGAACATGTGGAGATATTGTCTGAGGGCAGCTAATAGGTGAATTGAGCTCCTGCTCCCAGTCTGCATCCATGTCAGAAGCAGAATCTAGCAATGATGCCTAACAGAACATGCCAAAGATGTTTACCATCTGCCTGTAAATCTTTTCTCTACTATCAAATCCTATCCAATCTTCTATCAAATAATAGTTCATCAAAATGAGGGACAAAGCAAGAAAGATATTCACCAGCATTATAAGAAACAAAATGTCTTTGCCTTGCTTCCCTATGTAGGCAGGCTGTGTGTGACTCTCATGCTGTAGCAAGTTTCTCCTGTTGAGTGATGTGGCAGAGGCCTGACTATTCACTCTATTCCTCATGCAGTAGCATGCATGTTGCCTTTGTTTGAAGCATTTTTGGAGTGTATGTTTTAGATTGTAGCTAAAACTTATCTGTTGTTATTTTCCAAATTCTTATTAAAATGAATAAGATTTAACAAAAATTAAATTAAAACATAAAAAATATTTTTCCGTGTATTTCCTATTTTCCCTGTGTGGTGAGGGTATTATTTCTTGCCTCCACCGATTTCTATGAGAGCATGTTGCAGTACCGGTGAGTAGCCATGTGTGCCTCATAGCTTGGAATAGATATGAGCTAGTTAACTCAGATTCTCTGACAGTGTAACTGAATGTAGTTTAATCCAGAATGACATCCCAAAGGCTGTAGTTTCACACAGCAACTGCTATGTTTACTTTCCTCAATTTAAATGACCAACGAAAACGTTTGGGCTGTGTTTTTTTTAAAACCAAAAAATATGCTATATCATTGATGCAAAAGGATTGTTGGGGCTACACACTGCTTTATTGGCATGAACCTTAAAATCTGAAAATGATCTTTCCCTTCCTGCTCACGAAATTATTTCATGCTCACCCTCAGTTACAAGATGAAGTCAGTGTGCATGAATTATGCATTATTTGTGGGATTGTTTCTGAGGCTTGAAAAGCTGCTAGTGATTAGAAAAATGTCCACCCTATCCCAACCAAGGCTTCAAATGTGCTTAGTCACACTACATGTTGCTATCACTTCACAAAAATCTGTTTCCATTGACTTGATAAGGTCTTCTGATCACCATTTCCAGTAAAACCCAAGCATCTCTGCTCCAAATGCATGAGAAAGTATCTCGCCTTTTCAGGTTGCTAAAATCTTGAGCCCCAGGACATGTGCAGATCTGCAGTAACTACACAGAATCTCTGTGTTCCAGCTAGACACTAATTCAGTGCAACTTTGGGGCGAAATTAGGAATTTCATGGAAAACAGGTGCAGTATTCTTGCTTCCCTTAGTAATTTCCACTTTCTGAGCATGCACCTCATTATACTGGTTAATATTCTTCCTCTCTCAAGTTACCAATGCTTTGACTATCATTGGGGCATTTATACTAAGACCCTAAGTAATGACACTCCTCTAAGAGGCAGTTTGGAAAGCAATGTCCCACATATGGATTTCTAATGTAATATATGTGCAGTTTAATAATGGTGCATTTGATCTAGCAAAGCAGACGGCTCTAGCAGGCAAGACAGACAGGTATTCACAGCAAGGGACCTGGTGACCTCCCAGAGCATCACTGGAAATGTGCTGGGAATTTAACATTCAATATCTTATCGAGAACAATGCAATATTTATGAACAACAGATTAAATATGAAAAAATGCAATTCTGAGCTATATCAATTGTGGTAAAGTATAGGTGTACATTTTGAATATATCCTAAGGCATGAGCTCCAAAGAGGCCTCACTCTCACCTTTACATTCCAAGATACTCCTGGAGTGCAGGTATTCAGTGTAACTTCCAGGGGGACAATTTTTGCACTCCATTTGCCCTTCATCATCCTGGTAGGTTCCTTTCCAACAACTTTCACATGTATGGTGTTCAAGAGAGTAGTACGTGCCCACAGGGCAGTTAACTGAAAAGTAAGAAAATGTGAATTCAGGCCAATGCAGTATTAATATTTGTCACAACAGAGGCGAATGGTGCCACACATAATTTCTTCTGCCTCTAATTTCTTACACTGCAGTTAAATCAAATTCATGCTTTTGGTTCTCTCTTTTACTGCATGTAAATTCTGCCCCCCCCCTTTATGAACCATGAGAACCACCACAACAGAATATAAGCCAACTTCTCAGTTTTTTTTCTGAAATCACCCTTCGTACAGTGTTTGAGACCCTCCAAAGTAATGAAAATGTACTGGAAATTATGTAACCAAACACACTTAAAAGAATTTTAGTTTATATTGAGATAGTTACCTGTTGTAATGTTCAAACTCGTGAGAAGTCAACATTGCCTTGTTTGCTCAATGCCAAAATTGTTTGGCTGGCATGCAGAAACTGAAATATAGTGGGCTCTTTCAAGAACCTCCATAGTATTCTTCCAAAAGATTCAAGGTTCTTATATGGACCTGCACCTATACACACTGCACAATATCGACGACCAAGATATTGTAAAAGTAAGAAGTGGTGGAGTTAAACTACAACACATACACTCCCCAAAATATGCTTTCCTTGACAATATGTTGGAAGCCAATACCGTGCAGTATAAGTGGAGTGTGATACTTCTGACCTTGATATCTTAACATACAACTGTACAACAAGATTTATCATTGCAGATTCCATTGCTCTGAGTGGGACCTGGTGCACCTCAAAACGCCATGGTATTTTGAATTTCTGCTTTTGACTACTGTCTTCCAGTGCTTTAAACCACAAATTCCTAGAAGACAGTGGAGTAGCAAGGATGAGACAAGCCCTAATGCAGGTAAGTAAATAAAATGGAGCTTAAATCCAATTGACTGGGTCGTAAAAGACAGCAATATATGACACGTCACCGCCGCTCACAACTATGGGCCCAAGCGTCATTGATCATGGTATCTATGTTCTTGGACACGGAAACAAAAAGATGCCAGTAGTTACTCATACCACACATGCGGCCTTTAAGCACGGTGCCGGGCCTGCAGAACAGGAAGGCTTGCTCGCTTTCCAATGAATTACTATCAGCTACAACAACTTCAGAGGCAAAATGGAAGGAGTACATGGGCTCCTTTTTCAAAGTTCTCTTCAGCCTGTTTGTGATGGTTTCCAGGGTTTTAAGGAGCCGTCGCTGGTTTTCTGATTCCACTGTGTCATTCCTTCTTTCTGGCAATGGTACACTAGCTAGGAGATAAAAAAAAATCAGAAAAATGGGTGTTAAAATCGCCTACTATCTAGTTGTTAAAATGTACACAAAATAGACAGCAAAATATTTAAGATAACTTTTGCAGGTGCGTAACGTGGGACGTTGCAGCCCCTGCATAGCATGGGGGCCCCCAAACCGTTAGGAGGCAACCCTTTAAGCTCAATGTCAATGAATATCTGTGAGATATCACATTCTGTAACGTGGACCCACCATTTTGCCTTACACCACTGAGCAGTTGCACTAGCCCCTTTGCGCATTTGCTCCTATTACTGATATTGCTGCAAAGATGATAGCAATCACTTCCTATTTCTTAGCAATACCAATACAAAATGCTCTCCTTACATGTACCTCGTGAGGACAGAAGATGCCCTCGCTCCATGTTGTCTCAGTATCAGAACGCCATTACTGCTGGCGTATAATCCTTCCCCTGGCCTGTGTGCTCCCTGTGGGGCGCCCTCATGCTATAGGTTGCTATTGGAATGTGAATGTCGATTTAGCACATTCTACTTCTCTCTGCACTGCTTCCGGAAAAACGACCATGTAAGGAGAATTCTGCTCCATGCTGCCTGTGTCACATTGTGCCAGGAATGAAACCTTTTTACTTTTTGCCAACTTCCCTGAAGCCTGGAATTGACTATACCTGTGTAACTGACCCTTTTGCGTGGCGAGTTCCCTAGATTGTGTTTTGCATATTTAGCATTACTCATATTTTTGGTTGAGATCTAGGCAGAGCGACACTTGTTTTGTCTTGGTACTATACCCTTCGTGTGTTTCATTTTGATTTATGAATCTTTACCCATTTTACAATGGCAGGAGTCTTCTTCCAGATCGTGACAGTAGATGCTACTAGAGAAGCACCATTTAAAGGTGAGTATTTGTGTTTCCTCTTGTGTAGCCAAGCACAGGGATAATACATCTTGGCGAGATCCACGGTTCTTGCATTTCCAGTCCCTTTTGTCTTTGCCCATTTTTCTCTATTATGGTGTGCTCTTCATTCTTCCCGACATTTTTGAATTCGGGTCTTTTTGGCACCTTATTCTGTATTTGTCTGAACTTCCTGGGTTATTCAGGAAAGGTACCGTAGCATCAAGGGTGGGTCGTGTTTACAATCCTTCAATCGAGATCAAGCATAAAGTAAGGAAGGAGGTAAGGCCCGCAATTGAGAGTTACCTAATTGTGGGGAAGTCAGTAGACAATTCATATACTGTCTAATTTGCGGTACAGATTTTGCACATGGCAATATGGTGCACTGTGGTGCACTGTATGGTTTAATTTCTTAGCCAGTTCTATGCTTAGCCTCACACACTCCGTTTGTTTGCTGAAGAGAAATGCAAGTCTTCTTTCTGAGCCAGCTTACTTCTAGGGGGAAATGAAACCTTCACTACGAATGATGGATGCCCTGACGAGACTTGTGTTCGGGATGTTGCTAAGATGTCATGGGTTTTATTAAAAGTAAGTAAAATGCCCTCCATCAATGGGTGTCGATAGAATGACAGCCATAACTGGAATGCAGGGGGGTCATTACAACTCATGTGCCCTTGTGCCAAGCAGCTGCTGTGCCCCATGATCTTAAATTGAAACCAACCCCCTTTGCTTGTCCAACTGAGTAACTGAAATCAAAACAAGTGCATATTTATGTAAGCAGCCAAACCAGGGATAAGCTCACGTTATTTCAGCATATATGCAAATGCTAATGAAATTTAAAAAAATTTAAATACAAAATAAGTATGTTGATTAGGACATGTACTATCAAATGCACATCTTTATGGACGCAGTTGGGAATCTCAATGACGTGTAAGCACGAGTAGCTTGTGGCGTTTTGTTACCATGATACAACGTGAGCTTGAGTTAATGGCACCGTGGGAAAGGAGCAATGCTGACAAACTCCGCTGAAGGATGTTCGCTTTGTGTCTCGCTAACCCCAAAAGAGTCAGACGATTTAAGTCCTAGTTAGATTAGGCAACCTCAAATTGCTTATTTATTATTTATTGATAGAAGCAGCACATGGTATTTCGATCACAATGCTCA
Source organism: Pleurodeles waltl (assembly GCF_031143425.1). Taxonomy (NCBI): domain Eukaryota; kingdom Metazoa; phylum Chordata; class Amphibia; order Caudata; family Salamandridae; genus Pleurodeles; species Pleurodeles waltl. The sequence goes on from NC_090437.1 coordinate 468,646,718, forward strand.
AGTGTAGGAGGAAATAAGATTATAATGATTGATCAATTAACTGAGGTAAAAACGTGGTTATTAATATATTTGCTGACTGAGGTACTCCTACGAAGTAAGATTTTTAATACTCTGTGAGATTTATCCAAACAAATGATTGGCCTTCAGGCCCTGATCTGTGAAGTTTTCAAATGTTTTAAGATATTTTATTGAAAATGAACATAATTGGATTAGGTGTCAATTGTTATGACAGAATGACTAGAACTAATAGCTAAAAACAAAATATTCTGTTACTTTTTTCTGTCGTTCACCTTCAAGTAACTACAAATGAAATAACGTGCAGCTTAAATTCAGTCTTAACAAGGAAGAATAATATGAACTCTGACTTTGAATGATTTGTTTATTTCCTGAGTAACACTAAATGGTTTGGATCTGAAAGCTACTTCGTGGGCAATAAAAATATCTGTGTAGTTCCTTTTTGGTTTCACATTAGCTAATACACCTTTAATTCTGTATATGAAGCCTCAGAGAATATTGATGGAGAAGTAAAGCATCAAAATTGCCCATTAAACAAAACCAGAAATAAAGACCTAGCAAGGCGCATTATTTTATATCAATACAAATTGATTGCCACATGCCTTTGTGAGGTACAGTATGTGCCTACTCGTGCGTAAATATACTGTCTCTTTGTGAATGGGCCTTATGCAGTTCTCACATCAGTATTACTTCTTTGTGTCACAACCACTCTGCTCATCCACTGAAGTTCACATTAACCCCACCCTGGACCCACGTATTTACATTACAAATTCAAATTCCGCTGCATATTTTGGGGCAGATTTAAGAAAAGTGTCACTGCACCTAGTGCAGTGCCACTTTTCTTGCACCCATTAGCACTCCTCTACCGCCACCATGTGTGCACCGTATCTAAGATATACTGCACCATGGCTCAAGGCAGGGGGCAATAGCGTCAACATTTTTTACGCTATTGATGGACTGTTCAGGGTTAGCACAAACATTTTGGCGATGACCTGAACAGTACACAGGGGCCCATTGTAAACAATGGAGTGCCCCCTTTTAAAGCCTGCTCTGAGCAGGGGTTAAAAGTGACAAAATAAATGACACAAATAAATCTCACTGAGTTCTTTGCGCTATATTTTCAGCCCCCCTTATGGGGGATCACCCCCTTTGCAAACATTATGCCTGGCGCAGGCGTAATGTAGCGCAGAGGGTTACAAATGCATGCATTGCTCCACTTAGTAAAGAATTTGCAGGGAAAAAGCCACCGTAGCATAATAAAAAATGACGCTAAGGCAGTGTAAAGTGGTGTTAGGCACTCCTAAATCAGGGTTTTAAGGTTTTATGTATGTGGACCTCATCTGCAATGTGTTAAATGCCCCTATCATCTTGTAAATTTGACATATTTCTATACATTTTTGTTTTAACATTCTTTAACTTGTTTGTATTTATTCAGAAAATAAACCCCTTACTTTTCAATTAGCATCACTTGTCTGGTACATGGGTGACATATTATGCATCGGACTACATCCGCACAACTGCACATCCACACTAGATGTATCTGAGTGTATCTGATAACATAACAACATAACAATTTGACATGAAAAGGTACATCTATCAGTCTCTAATCCAGACTCAACAATACGGACTTTGATACTAATATTTTTATCTTACCAGTAATGTTGAAAATCAGTTTGATCTTTTGGTCTGTGTTAGGAGTAGAAATTCGCCTGTGTCGCTTGACTCGTAAGGGTGCGGTCTTTGGGGCACTTTCCAGATGCTTTTGTATTTGTTCTTCTTGTATCGTGTCGAGGAAATCATCATAGGTGTAATCCACCCGGTCCAATGTTCCCCATCCTCCTGGGCCTTGCAATTGTTGCAAACAAACAGAAAAATAATTGAAATACAAGATTAATTGTCATATGAACAAGATCTGATGCATGTAGTTTTCTGAATTACACAAAGTGTTATGATGTACAAATATGAATGAATTGAATGTAGATGTTATTTATTAAATCAGCATCTACTCTAGAGAATAAGGTGTCATAAAACAAGACTTTCCGTTTCTTCAATGGTGTAAATCACCACAACCTGGTTCATTCAGACAACTCACTAAGTATCTATTTTACTTGTACTATTTTGAACATGTGGAAGGAAAGGCATACTTTTACATAGAATTTGTTCAAGCTCATTTTGAGTTGAATGGATGCAAACATGCACTGGAGAAGACAGGCCTGCAGCATGCACAAAATGGCACAAAAATAAAAATAAAGGAGAGGCCCAGCAACCAGTGGTGTTTGCCACTCAACTGAGGAGGAGGGGAGTTGGTGGGGGGAGATGGGAGAATACATTTTTAAAAAAAAGCTTACCTTTGGGGAGACTTGTTTGTCTCCCCTCCGTCCTCGTCCTCTTCCTTCCTGTCTCACACAGCCTCCCAGCCAATCATGACACTGACAGCAGTGTTGTGATTGGTCTGAGCGGCCTGCTTTGCCACTCAGACTGCGAATGGGAGCCTTGGGAGCCTCGACTTGGCTGTGCAATACAGCAGAGTAGAGAACATGCAAAGTGCGCATGACTGTTTGGCCGGCCGAACATGGCCGGCCAAAGCACCATGTGCACTTTTAGCAGCAAAAGCCCTTCTCTGGCCACCTCCCTCTAGCCTTGCCCCACCCCTTACCCCCAGGAAAAATAAAGAGAAAATAACATCATGTTATTATCATTTTATTTTTCCTTTCCCCACAATCCAGTGGGATGACACTCCTCTCTTTTAGTGGCGGAGCGGCCCCTGCCAGCAACCCAGGCACATCTTCTCTGGCACTGAAGAAAGCTCCTTTTCAGGTGGCTGTGCATAGTTGATCAGGCAAAATGCCATTACTCACAGTATAAAATATTCAATGGCTCAAGAGGGCTGACTCATTACCCCACACTGTAGGGTATGGCGGGCAGAACTAAGATGTGAATGACAGCTCAATAGACCAAAGAAACAAAAGGGATGACTGGAAACCCTGGTGAAACAGATAAGCTTCTTTAGGGCAGATCAAAGAGTGGACACAATATTTTTGCATGTTTTTTTTGTGGTGCTCAGATTTAGACTCATTTCAATTGTGCTCACTACAATTTTTTACACAAGCGTATCATGAACTGTTAGCTTGAGGTATCAGTGAGCTGAAAAGGAAATACTTAATGAAATATGCTAAACAGGCACAAAACATTTGCACGCATGAATCCCCATTTTAGTCAGCTGTGAAAACCTAGCAATCACATTGCATAAACATTATTTGACTGGGGAGTTCTTGTTGTGTCACGCTTTTCCATTGGGCTTTAAATCAAAACCTTAGTAGCCTGAAACCAAAAGCCTAAAGTCTCATCTCCATACCGCATCCAAATCTGACTTATAAAATGCTTATATATTATGCCACTATTGGGATTTGAAAATATGCAACTTGCATTGGATATCATTTGTTCACTACTATAATAGGAAATGTACAGTGGATTTTAAATTAGTGGTTAGTCTAATTTTGATGAATTAAGTCACATCTCAATTATAATAACGAACTTACTTCATTCAATGATACTAGTGCACCAAATATTTTGTCCACCATACTTTCAAAGTATATCATCAAATTGAGAAAGTGACAAGATGCTTGCTTCAGTTTTAATAACCTTGATTATAAAGTTGTGTGTCTTTCATTTGTAGTTGGGTGCAGGACCTCATTCACTACTGGCCATATCTTCTCCAATCCTGATCACTTTACCCATTATTTTTAGACAACTGGCAATGAAAGAAGGAAGAGGATCAAGGTAAGGAGAAGATGAAAGGATCTGAAGAGATGAAACAGTAGTGAAAGACTAACAGGCGACACGATAGGAGATGTTGTGTTACCTTACAATTCCAGATTGCATTTTGTGGCGGATGTCCTAGCTAATGTAGGCACAGTCCGGCTGTAGTCAGCTAATGATGCCATGATTGTTAGACTATTTCAGGTTTGGCATTTGCTCAGTAAAGGCAGAGAGCTGGATATGTTTTTTCATTTGGAAGACTGTCTTACACAGTGGATAAGAGTAAGAGGTCAAAGGAGCAGGACTAGGCACCAATATTTAATGCACTGAAATCATATTCTGTAGGACCTGTCAGTCTATCGGGATAAGTTGGTGATCCGGGGCAGAGGTGAACTTTTCCATACTTTCACTATTGTTGATTAGTTATGGTTATTACTGAAGGAAGTTTTCTTAGGATCCCCTACTGTTGCTACAGCTTATTAAGATCTCTGTGATATGTTGTGATATGTCATCTCTTTCGGTTCTGAATATCTCCTTTTAAAGTGATAAAGTTGGATGTGAAAGTATAACACGAATACACAGCAGATCCTGTTGCATGTTTGTAAAGTATATTGTCATAGGAATAAGCGAAAATTGGCTACAAAGCATGTGTCCACAAGACTAAATGAGACAAATATTGCAGTTTGCATTAGCACCTTTTTGATCCTACAGTTTTTATTTCCCTGCATAGAAATGTACAGTGTTTTAAATGCACTCCTCCAGAATTGTGCCTGATCTATAAGACAGCTTAGTGTGTTTTAGTACTTACTGCAGAGTTATGTGTAGGTCCGGCAGATAAATGGTCCACATTCTGTCATGTTAACTCACTCTTAAAATGGCAGCAGTAAAAATTAAATACTTTAGTGATGGGAATGGCTTTTCAAAGGAGGAAGATGGCATACAGAAGCACACATAAGAATTACTTGAAGTGTTTGACCTTGCTAGCAAAGAAGAATTTGTATGTGGTGTCTTCATTTTGTGCATGTTTACTATATTTCTGGGGTGAGGAAACAGTGAGTTGGTAGTGAATGTGCCTAATGAAAACAAGGCACTGAAAACTGTATCCAATACAAGGCTGAAAATGCCCAAGGAATGCCAGATTGTTTGAAACAGCAGGTGTAGGGAGATGGGGGAGGATTTAAGAGAACATTCAAATTTTCTGTAGGCATGCATATACATTTTCATCTGGCAAGACTGGAGGATCAGGAAAGAATGAGCTGAGTCACTGAGGTTTGTCGGTTAAGGCAGGAGGTTACAGCCTGCAAGAATGAGGGGGAAGTGGGTATGTACTAGCAGGTGGTGGGCAGAGAGCAGCGAGGTCAGGACAACAGATGGGGCAGGGCTAATGAGGATTATATTGAGGAATCCCTAGACAATAAGGCGTTTGGAGATGGGACTGTTAAGCAGGTGGTCACGTTCTTGAAACACAAGTTCCTAATCATGGTGAATATTGCAGAAGGGCACAATTAAAGTAGAAGCCAGAGTATGTTATCATAAAGAGGGGTATTGTTGCGAAGAGGCTAGGAAGAGATTGAGAGGGATTTGTTTTTCCTTACCGTGTTACTTTCTTCAGATCACAAGATATATGTGTGTTTCATCCCAACATTTAATTTTCAGTCATTCATGCATCATTTGTTAAGTTTAAGTCTAAAATGAAAGCTATATCTTGTTATTTTACGGAACCCTCCATGCTTTTCCTCGCTATGGCTGATGCTCCCACATAGTTCCCCATGTCATCCTATGTTATCAGTATGATAACATGTACGCAATGCTAGGATTTATTATTCATTTTCTGATCCACAGACGTTCAAAGTGTTTATCCACTTCTTTGCATAAGGCCGAGGCTGTGCTGCCAAAAACAGAACACATAATGTATTTGAAATGTTGATTTAGGTGATGGACACCTATACGAGAAATTAGCTTAAATACCACAGTACTTTAATGACAACAAAAGCAGTGGTAATTTGATTTAACTTAGTTTTAGAGTTAAATTTAGGTGTACGTTCTAGTTTTAGAGTTAAATTTAGGTGTGCGTTCTACAGATTATTCATTTTTAAAGGGAATTAAATATTGTTATGTGTAGGGTGTGTAAAATTGCTTTAATCCCCACTGCCTATTAATCGTAGTTCTCGTAAAAAGTGAACATTTCGGATGGCAAGCAATGTCACCGCTTTTCATTCAGTTATAAGGAGAGGCTGTCCAAGATATGCGCTAGTCCGACATTTGCACTCTAACCAAGTATTAGTGAGAGGAATTAAGTGACTAGCATACGTGTAAGAACAGGAAAAGTGAGACTCTTATTTGCGTTCTTCTTTAACATCATATGTTAGTCTACTGTGATGTTCACTAAAGTAATAAATTACCAATTGCAAAGCCATTTTCATAATCATAATTATATTCCAGGCACTGCTTCTGTGACAAATCTTCAAGTCTGCAATCAATGTCATCAACATCATTGCAAAACGTAGGAACCTGTAAACATAAAGGCATCAATATTAGACCCATGTAAAGTAAATTATCCTAGCATACATTTATATTTAATTAGAAATAACTTTAAAAACAAATACAAGCTGAAAAAGAGACAGATCTACAATTGGGTACACTCTTACTGCTGTTACCCATAAAGAGGCATATGAAAAATATTTATTTTGTTTCATCTTGATTGAGAGTTTGGTAAATGGTGTCCTTATCATGGCACATCATTTCCAACCTATCCACATTGTAACCTTTTGCTGATAGGAAACAAGGTTCTGTTTAAAAAGTTCTAAGAAGGAAATCAAGTTATCATTTCCCCTTACCACCACCACACCCAGCAAGACTGGTTGACATGGTGAAGTTGAAGGGGATGCTTTACTTTGTAGCTCAGACTTCTGCCTTTGGGTCCGGATGATTGCATCAACAAGATGTTGTGTCTTGACATTGAGGAGAACTCCACTCAAAACCAAAATGATCTGCAAGGACACTAGTCCATGACTGCACATGTTCACATGTTTGGTTTTAATACCATATGAAGCATCGAGGTTAGTGTCTGCCCTTCTTTTTGTCCACTAAAACTTCAGCTTATCTGATCCAGGCTTCTTTCACCCCCGTGTTAATAAACACAAGTGTGAACATAGTTCACTGCTACTGCTCAATGAGGCATGGCAACCACTAAAGACGACATACTAGAATTAGCAGGTTCTTATTGCCATTGGGTCTCTCCTTAGCACTCCTTTACCTATATTTGCTCCTTCTCTTTAACAGCCATCTTACGTTCAGATGCTGTCACACCTCTCCACCAACTGAACCCTGCAGAGCAATATCGTATAAGTGACAGTGCTCTTGACATCAATTCAGGATTCTCCCGCTTTGTCCTCCTGCCTGTGAGTCCCTTCACTGGCTTCCTTGTTGACTATCTCTACTGCACATAGCTCTGCTCTGGCCCTAAACATAGAGCATCCTACTAACCCTCTTATTATCTCTGATTCACACTACAAGGCTGATACACCAACAGTATTATTTGGTCACCATACCACTTCCAGGGCCCCACTGTGGGTGTCACACTTGCCCGCTTCTTGCAGAAATGCTGGATGGCAGCATTTGTGCCACCTACCGCTGAGATCCTGCTGATCACCTCTAGGCTTTTCAAACTCAATGACCATCTTGATAGCCAGATGCTCAGCAGTGGCTCATGAATCCTCAACTATTTTTAAATGCCAATAATTGTCCATGGTATCCACTATCAAGGAAAACATAAATAATGATGGTGGGTATCTTTATATGGTGGCATCCATCGAAACAACTCTGAGAAAACATATACAAACTAATTACTTCAAACTTAGCAGCAATTTTTCATTGATGTGCCCCTATTTAAAGTTACTGAGAATCATTATGGTGAATTAAACAGATAGGACTACTACACTTGATGAGCATCTAGGAATGGGGGACCACATGCAAAATAAACAAGAATTTGCAATGCAACGGGTCTCGCACTTCTCCGAGTTAGAGCTATTAGCAGTTGTAAACGCCCAACTGGACTTTTCTTGTCTCATTAAATGGAAAAAAGAGCGTAATTGTGCTGCTACAGTCCACTCGTAGTGAAACATATTGGCAAAAGTACAATTATCTACGTAACCGGTAAAAGTGCAATTAACTATGTAACAGGGTCGATGTCATGCAAAGTGCTTGACTTCTGTCAAGCGAGATCGCGCTGCGAAAAAAGAGAAAAAGTAGTCCACAAACCAGATGGAAAACAGCAAGCCTCCTATGTTTTCAGTACTTGGTTGCTGCGCTCCAGGAGGGCTAATCACCGGAAAAGGCATGATGTATGCATGCTTTCCACTAATGAAAGCAAGCAGATTTTAAAAGGCAAGCCCACGAACCAATGAAAGACACTGACGTGACATGGACGGGGCTCCGAGCCCTTTTCTAACTACTACAGCATCTCACAAGCGATACGCAGGTGCAAGTGCATGCTAGCGCAGGCTCGACCCCTAGAAGGAAGCTAAATAAACTACAAACAAATGTTGTTAAGACTACTCTGCAACCTTGTTCAGGTCATTTACACGTACCAACAATTGGACACAGTGAACACTTTAGAATGTAGAAATTGCAGTTGCAAATAATATAGAAGAATAACACCAAATATGCCATTATAGTATCCATGGCTGTCTGATTATCAAGCCCACAAATAGGACTAGTATCTGTAGGAAAGTACCATCTTTCTTGGCATGGTTATCCCTATTTTCTTCCTGTTGTCAGTGTGTTTGACTGTGTTCACTGAGATCCTGCTAACCAGGACCCCAGTGATTATGCTCTCTCCCTTCAAACTTGGTTACTTGTACCATTTACACCCCACATTTGGTGTACTGGTGCCCCCATGCAATTCCCTAGTATATGGTACCCAGGTAACCAGGGCATTGGGGTACCAGGGCATCCCCAGGGGCTGCAGCATGTATAATGCCCTCCATGGGGAGCCCACACAAAGTATAGCTACAGGCCTGCCATTGCAGCCTGCGTAAAAGGGTGCATACTCCCTTTTCACTACAGGTCATTGCCTCAGGTCACTGCAAGTCACCCCTATGGCAGGCCCTCGTAGCCCAGAGGACAGGGTGCAAGTGCCTGTGTATGAGGGCACCCCTGCACTAGCAGAAGTGCCCCCACAAACTCCAGTTCAATTTTCCTGGACTTCGTGAGTGCTGGGATATCATTTTATGCGTGCACTAGATATGTCCAGCTACAAAATGGTAACTCTGAAGTATGATTCTATGACTCTGAGGGCTCCTTAGAGGACCCCCAGCATTGCTCCTACCAGCCTTCTGGAGGTTTCCGGGCAGCCCACCTTTAGACAGGTTTCTGTCCTCCTGCTGCTTGAACAGCTCAAGCCTAGGAAGGCAGAACAAAGGATGTCCCTCTCCCTTTGTAACTAGGTGTTACATGGCTTGGGAGGGGTAGCCTCCCCAAGCCACTGGTATGCTTTGAAGGGCACATATGGTGTTCTCCACACATAAACAGGTCTACATCAATTCAGGAACCCCCAGTCCCTGGTATGACGCGAATCTGGACAATGGAAAGGGGAGTGACCACTCGTCTATCCATCGCCACACCAGGAGCGGTGCCATAGCTCCTCCAGAGGTTCCCTGGGTTCTGCCATCTTGAATCCAAGGTTGGCAGGTACCTCTGTGAGCATTTGAGTGGCCAGGTCAGGCAGGTGATGTCAGAGCCCCCGCCTGATAGGTGGTCACCTGGCTAGGTGAACAATTCCCCTTTCAGGGCTATTTAGGGTCTCTCTTTTGGGTGAGACCTCAGATTTGGCTTGCAAGATTCCAGCAGGACTCCTCTGCAACCTCTACTTCAACTTCTAGCCACTGGAATCGCGACTGGACCCTCCATGAACTGACAATCTGCATCCATGATGAAGACTCTGCTTGAAACATTGGTTCTACAGCTCATTCCAGCTTCTGCAACATTTCCTCGGCTGTGCATCCTCTGAGAACAGCAAGTCTTCAGGCTGCATGAGAAGGAAGGAGGAATCTCCCTTGAAGTGAAGGAGTCACTCTCCTGCATCCGCAGGCACAAACTGCAATGACGACCAGCTGCATGGATCTCCTCTCAACCAGATCTGCGTTGATCCTGCATCATGGGTCGTGGTCCAGAGTAGTTCTCTTGGTCCTCTCTGCGAGCTGACCAACTTTGGTGGAGGTAAGCCCTTGCCTTTCCACGCAGAACAGTACCTCCATGCACCACGTCTCTTGCAGCTAGCAAGTCTTGCTGGTATCTCTTCCGAGGAATCTTCAGGTTCTGCATTGCCCCAGCCCCCAACACTCTGTCCTGTGATGCACAGCTCTCTGCGTAATTCTTCTGTGGCGTGGGATCCTTCTTCAGTTGTGCTGCATGGGCTCTACTGTAACTCTTGGTTCCTCATCCAGTGGGTCTCCTATGAGGGATGCCTTTTCTTCTGTGGACTCTCTGTTCCCTTTGGACTCCCTCCATAGGCTCAGTCCTCCTGGACCTTGCCGGTCAGCCGGCAACTCCACCTTTGCTTCACCCGACTTCTGCCTTTGACAAGGCTTGTTGATGGCTTTTCTACCCCACTGAATGACTGCAATCATCCATCTGGCAAGGGATGTCGACTGCATCCTTCAGGAACTTTTCACCTACTCCATGACTGCATTCCTGACCGTCTTCGTTCTACCGTCGACCAACTCCTACAACCACAGTTGGGTGGGTGGTGGCTCCTGCCCCCACTAGACTCTTCTGTGACTTCTGGACTTGGTCCCCTTGTTCCACAGGTCTTTCTCTTCAGGAATCCATTGCTGGTTTCTTGCAGTCTTGTCTGGGTTTTGTACTTTCTTCATTTTCTTCCTTTGGGGTGGTTTAGGGAAAATCCAGTAACTTACTCCTTTTTTCCTGGTTGCTAGGGGGAACTGGGGTACTTACCTTTGGGGTTTCCTAGTATCCCCAGCTTCCCTCTACACATTCTACTTACCTACGTGGGGGTCCTGCATTCGCATTCTATTTTTTTAATATATGGTTTGGGCTCCCCCAGGGTCACTTTTGTCTATTTGCATTTGCACTGTTTTCTATCACTTCTTATACCTATTACTGATTACTAGTGTACATATCTAGTGTGTTACTTACCTCCTATTGGGGGTTTGCCTCTCTAATACTTTTTGGTAATTTTGTCACTAAAATAAAGTACCTTTATTTTTGTAACACTGAGGGCCTCATTACAACTTCAGCGGTCCTTTCAGGCAAAAGACCGCCAGTAATGGAGGTCTTTTGCCTGCCATATTAAGAGTTTTCACCTGCCAGCCCAGCAGAAAACTCACCACAACATTTCCACCGGCTCATAATCGATGTTGTGGTGCGTTGGGTGTGACAGCACCCTTCGCGCATTTCACTGTCCGCAATTCGGGCAGTTAAATGTGTGACTGGGCTGTCCATGGGGGCCCCTGCACTGCCCATGCCAAGTACATGGGCAGTGCAGGGGCCCCCATGGGGCCCCCGACACCCTCTTTCCACCAGCCTTTGCATGGTAGTGAGACCGCCATGCAAAGGCTGGCGGAAAGGGGACTTGTAATCCCAGGGCAGCGCTACCTGCAGTGCTACCCTTGCAGATTGTGACCGCTGAGACCGCCAGACTGTCGACAGGCTGCAACCTGGTGGTGCTAGCAGTCGGGCCGTGGCCCATCTGCCATGGTCAAAATAGAGCGGTCGGACTGCCCTGTCTGAGGCGGTTGGACCACCCTGTCTGAGGCAGTCCGACCACCAGTGCGAGTGTGGCGGTCTTGAGACCGCCACACTCGTAATGAGGGTCTGAGTGTTTTCTTTCATGTGTGTAAGTGCTGTGTGACTACAGTGGTATTGCATCAGCTTTGCATGTCTCCTAGATAAGCCTTGGCTGCTCATCCACAGCTACCTCTAGAGAGCCTGGCTTGTAGACACTACCTACATTACACTAATAGGGGATACTGGGACCTGGTATAAGGTGTAAGAACCTTAGGTACCCACCACACACCAGGCCAGCTTCCTACAGTATCTCAATCTGATGATGATAATTAATATACAAATAGAATTTGTAATTAAATAAACTGCTAAATTTACAAAAAATTAAATAGAAAATGGATTTCAATAATTCAAAAGAATCACCATATAAACAAATGTGAAAAACTAAAATTTACAAAAAATATTATATTCATACAAAAGAAATCATTCCATATAATGTATGTATGCTTTGTCAACATCCATCCCTAGCCCCTTGGAGTCATGTTGAGAAGAAATGACTCAAAGAAATTACATCTATTCTTAACAGGCACTAGGCAATCTCATAGAATGTAGTGTGTCATGAAGAAGCTGTGGAACTTTGATAATTTTCGACCTAAAAAGATTAATGGTATGTGCTATTGTCTGTGGGGAAAAAATAGAATTTGCTCTGACATGAAAGCCTTGTGTTCTCCTTTCAGTCTCAGTAGTCATCAGCATACTACCTGTCCTCGAGAAACAGTACAACATAATTCCAAAAGGCCTGATCTTGACTTAGTTGAAATCAACTGCTGTATAGGCCACTATTCCATCAACATTACGTCAGTGTTAGTCAGAAAGAAGTTGTACGACTATTCTTAATTCTTACTTGCAGACCTGTTTAAATACAATAATGAACAACGGAAATGAAATAATTTATCTCAATGCAGAAATATTCCGTTAGGGCAAGGCCTTCTCTGACCTCTCTAAATTGACAGTTATAACCAGAATTGTCACGGCTTGTTACACATGACCATCCCTATTCCCATCCCCCTCTAGTCCTGTGCATTACTGGTTACCACTTTGACCTCTTGCACAGGGCACTGCCACTCAGGATTGTCATCATGCTGCCCAGGATTGTAGCTGTCATACAAGTGCTTTCCAGTTACTAATGCACCATTACTAGCACAGTCAATCCTGTTCCCATGCCGGCAGCCCGAAAACCATGACCATAAAGCCTATCTACACACATACACAGTGGAATATGTGGGAGGCTACTTAAGGATTCGGGTATCTGGTATTCTAGAGCCAGTTCTATACAAGGAGTGGTTATTGTCAGACCATGGAAGCCCAAAATATGAAAAGAATTACTTGATTATGCCGTTCAGAACAATCCATCCATTGGTGCCTACAGTGTGCCAATAATTACCACAACTCTACCTGAGCCAACATTGTACCCTTGGTGGTCACAGGCCAACATCTCACACAGACACACTTGTGACACATATGACTTTGCAGAAACACACACATAACATACACACACATGCTCATATGCTCACAGACAAACACACACACACATACACCAGCAATCCAGAGTCGTTTTTTAGACTTGCCCTTCTGTAAAGCTGTGCATTATGGGTCCATCAGCTTTGCTCGTTCAGGTTCTGCTCTTCAAGGTCCCAGTTTCTGCTCATGAAAGGCACTTTGCACATACGTACAGTGTGATTGACAGCACAGTGTCTGTAATAAAGCCAGTCACCATGAATGCTCCAGTACATGGATATTGACTCTATTACAGGCCCTGCACTGGCAATCACAAGCTATGTCATTTACATCAGTGCGCTGACAAACAGTGCTGCTGGAGAGGAGTTGTTCTTCCTTTTTTGCCACATCTTTCCATCGGAGTACTTATGTATCACAACTCTAACAGACACAAACATTACATGGCTGATAGATCAACCATCCATGGACATCCAACACATCAGTCATGTACGGTTATTTTCTCCTGTCACTCCATGCAACTTTGAACATTTCAGACCATTGCAGCGACAAGGAAAAGGCTACTGCTATTCTCCATGCAGAGTTTCTGCCGTAGCAAAAGAGTATATGCCCAAATACGATATTAAATAAAGCCTAAATCTGACTTTTTTGGTGTAACATGAATATAATAAATTATTTTGACATCAGCATTGGCACAGGCAGTAGGCCCAACTTACATAGTCAGAGTTAAATATTTGTGGTATACTATATGCATCTCAGATTTATAGACAACACATTGCTTAGCAGCAAACGTCAACCATGTATTAATATATGTTATGGGTAGTTTGTACAAATTCAACAGTATTTTATGGATTTAGTATTGTACCATATGTAGTTTTTCCAGTGTATGAAAGCATTTCGTTTTCACTAGACGAAAAATGATTTAGGGGATTTTATTAATCTGCCCCCGTATGCCAAATAACTTAAGTTAGGGGTTTGGAACTTTTAAGAGAGCAGTTCTTAACATACCATTTTGCCAAGAGAACTTTGAAAAGCGTCAGCAAAGTTTTTCAGGAGGTTGGTGTCATCACATTTAGTTGCCTTATAAAGCATCTCATAGGACTTGTATCCATGATTTGCAAAGCGTTTTACTGGGAAAAAAACGAGAAATAAGAATGTGTTGGTTATGTACAGAGTATTGATTTACTTTTAATGTTCTCTGCCACGCACAGGATGCACACATAAAATGTCGAATAAAGCAAGAGAAAGAAACCCCCCCTTTAAGAAACATTTCAGCACTTGTATTCGGTAGATCCCATCGGTAACAAATTGAGTAGACCTGGTATAACCATCTCAGTTATATTTTTTAAATGCATATTTTGCGTGGATTGTACTGATATATGCTATATCATGCACGTATTTATAGCTTGCTAGTTGCAGAAAGGGATTCAAGTGCTTGGGATTGGGGCCAGATGGGTATGGTGCTGTCTAAAAAAACCTTGCATAGATTAGGTGGTGTTTGCTTTTATAAACATCTTCAATCCATAGCTTTCTTGCATGTGTCAGCTTTTCAGTACTATATCTATGGTCTATGTGTGAACAATCCCAATACACATATAATGCTTTCACAGCTGCATGCTGCAGACTGAGGTCACAGTATCTTTTGCTTCAGTTACCGGGATTTCTGAGCTCACATTGTGGTGTTATGGACTACCAGCTCGCAACTGCAATTGGAGTGTTTAATGGTGCTGAACCCATTGTGCTGTTTTTCTACACTCAGTGGCGTGCACTGATATTATACCTGGCCTATAATGACTGGAATCTTCTCTACCGGCTTTACCAGCCATTGCACTTACACATTTTGCATCCCAGCATGTGTGCAGAGGTTTGGCAATCAATGGGATTTGATCGAGTTATGCAAATACTCCTGATCAGGAATACAAGCTATATATCTATTGATATGCGTTTCCCTTTGCAAGTGAAAACTCCCTACCGACCCTCATAATGCCAGTGCCAAGTGATCTTTCCGCAGACCTCTGTTTATTTACACTAGTCCTCTCTCACCTCAAGGAAACAATACTGTGCTAGAACTCACTGTCTCCCACTGATACCGTTGTCTGTTGTATCCTGCCTGCAGTTACTGATGCGTTTCTCATTCTCACCTTGTCAGAATAAATCCCTGCCCTCCATACCATTTCTTTACAACCTCACCTCCTCATCTCTGTTAATAAGTGAGATTCTCGTACAAATTATTAGATATTGTTATAAAACTACAGAATGAAACAGAATATAGTTGGGGACTGATCTTAACTTTTTGCCTCATCCTTACAGAGAATGATCAATTCAGGCTGCCTAAACACATTCACAACACACTCTAATTATGGGTGACAAAGTGTTACATTTTATCAGATGGTTGTTTTTCATACGACACAAACTTCTACAAAATTCACAACAGAAATATGTATTTCATCAAAACACAGTGCCACCATCCTGCCTGATGATGTAAAGATAATGATAAATCCATGTTCACATACGTGACATTATCATGGAAGAGGTATTACATCAACAAATATGCTGTGTGTTAAGACTACAGCTGTCGACCATGTATGCATTTGTTGAACTATTATACACGGATGCGTGAACACCCGCAAGTCGAAATGGCTGTGAAACTGCACACACAGGCATTGCAATGGCAGGCCTGAAACATGGGTAAGGGGCTACCTACGTGAGTGGCACAACCAGTGCTGCAGCCCACTAGTAGCATTTAATTAACAGGGATGGGCACATCCCTGTGCCCATTTACAGACCTGGGCACATGTAGTGTACTGTACTAGGGACTTACAAGTAAATTAAATGTGTCAATTGGGTACGGGCCAATGTTACCATGTTTTATGGAGAGAGCACATGCAATTTAGCATTGGTTAGCAGTGGTAAAGTGCCCAGAGTCCTAAAGCCAACAAAACAAGGTGAGAAAATGAGGAGGAGGAAGGCAAAAGGTTTAGGCTGACCCTTCAGAGAGGGCAATTTTCCAGCACTGAGTTTCCGCAAGAAGTGCAGAGACTCCACAGTCGTAAGGATATTACTCACAAAATTAATTTGTGAATTGCAAAAACATTTAAACTTACACAAAGGTGTTAGTTTACCTTTGTGAATCAAGCCCTGAGTATGTGAGTCTAGAAATGTGTTCGACTCTGTCACAATATGAGTTCAAAACTGCAGTCTTTTCTTGTATATACTGACGAATTTCTGGTTAACAATTTGAACTTAATAACCTAATATCAATTCAGAATATTCCCTGCTGAAACTATCCCAGAATTATAATATTTGTGAAAACGTTGCCGAAGCCATGACAATTATTTAAATTTGAATCTGTTGGATGGTAAACTCACCGGAGCAGTCTGTCCAGTCGGCAGGATGAGGCGGGGTCCAGACCCCATCTTCGTGGGCACAGTAGTAATTTTCTACAGACCCTTCGGTGACTGTATAACCCGCAGAACACACCAGGGTACAGTTTGTGCTGGTTTTATCCTTCGTGCACACAAACTCTCCATTGTCAGGGGTGAAGGGAGTCTCACAAGGAGAACCTGCATTAAAACGTTCAATGTTTAATAGAAAATACAGAAACAAAGAATGGCACTGCTAGGCCGGTCCGTTAGGAAACGATGAGTTTGGTAGTTCAACTGTCACACTACAAAAGCTTTCAGTGAACACATAAACGTCAACAAAGGCAAACTGTAACATAGATTAACAGTAAAACATATTTGTCAACTGACAGGGTTAACACGATTTAGTTCCAGACAGGCCATGTGAATAACAATAAATCACTCAGTGACACACCATAAAATAAACCATTTCAGCTCTCCACCAAAATATCACTGCTCTTCCGCCAGAGATCAGATTATGCACAGTTCACGGATTGGAGAAGCAAAAAACAGCAGACTTTGACCAGTGTTAAAACATAAAGATCGTTGGTCAGAGCAAAGCCTTGATTTGCAAAAGGTGGTCGATGCAAATTATACTTTTGGACTGTTGGATCTGTGCAAGGTAACCCTTATTGTTGGTGTTATTGCTTTGGATACTGCAGTTGCAGCAAAATGGGCCTCTTTACGAGAAAGGCAAGGCCTGCCACTCACGACGCTAAAACGTGCCTATTCCCATCTGTTCAGGCCTTAGGACAGTTGAGGTTTCGAGCAGATAAACAGCGTGGGAGAGCAATTCTGCACTGGTGATTCTTTGATGTTACAGGTGCTGTGGGTTTGACTGCCAGATGATCTCTGCTGCTGGTCTTATACAGCTCCATTACTGAACAAACTGAACTGCAGCTTATCCTGATGTCATTAGGCCATTTGAATTGATATACTGCTGCAAAACACTATTAAAGACCTTGAATAACCAACCTAATAATAGTTCTTAAAAATCCGAATCGTAGTAGGTGAGAATATGGCCTACCTCATACTGTTAGTGAGGTAGGTCACATAGTCCAACTCTCTAAGTCAGCTGACCACCATGTCTGTGATTGCTTTTAAACAAAGCAATCGTTTTTTGTTTTAAAATGCAGCTAGTTTTCCTTAAACTAAAAGAAGATGTGTTTAAAAAAAGTTTCACAACCATGTTTTAGGAGTAATCCTAAAAAATGTGTTTTTTCAACATTCACAAAGGAGAAGGGGTTCTTTGGGGATCCTTTCCATTTGTGAATAGGTTAGCCCCACCTTTGTGTAATCTGTAAAATATAAATGTTTTTCGGCTGAATTTCGGTCACAGAACATTGATACATACCATAAGTAATTCGTGTTTGGAAGAGATGCCATCAACACACCCCTTTCAAACACCAATTTGGCATGGTTCCTTAAACGCGTTTAACAAAATGGACTTGTTACATTTGAAAACCGTGTTTTAGTGTTTGCAAACCATCTGATGTATCAAATTTGAGGGTTTCCAAACACTAAAAACCCTTCATATGTTTGACACTAGATTATGTGGCCAGTCAGGGGTCTATTCCAAAAATAAGGGCCTAGCACAAAAAAGGAGCATCAATCCAGTGCGGCCAGACAAAACCTTATAACTTTCAGCAGGCTTGCTTCTTGCTGGGGGAGATCCCGACATGTAACTATTGCTTTGATTTGGATTTAAGATAAGCAGGGGCTAATTGGTTGAGACAGATGTAGGGCAGGCAGCCAATTTTGAACACATTTGTGCTGCCACCACAAGTCAGTGAAGTGATTTTTGGTTGATACTGAATCAGATTTTCTCAGACCAAAAATTGCATAGCTGTAGTTGGTCCATCAGGCGCACTGGAAGACCTGCATAAAGGGCATTGCCGTAGTCCTAGCAGTTATTCAGCAATGCCTTTCCAAGTATAGCTATATTGGAGAGTGAGAAGGGGAGGATTGATCTGATTTATTTCAGCTGCAGAAAGTAACTCCTGACCATTGATCTTATTTAGGGAGCCAGGGACATGCTGGTATTGAATATAAGGCCCAGGTTTGTAAATTGACTTCAGACTGTAGGGGCAGATCAAAGATAGTGAGAATACTGGTGACAGAATAAGGTGGTATGTCCTTTCAATAAAAGGCATTGGAGGTTATCCTTAATTTCATGTCATGCAAAAGGGCGTCCAGTGCTATTGTGTCATACTTTCTTGACAAGTGATGTGTAACTGAATGCTGTGTGCACAGGATTGCACGAAGACTCCTGAATTTTGAATGAGTTTAAAAAACGAACAAATGTAGTTGTTAAATAGAGTAGGTGACTGAAGGATGGATCCATGAGGTACCTGACAAACAGAGATTTTCACTTTGGAAAGGAAACTGGAAGGTTTACGTTGCTGAGTGTACTCCTGTTCAGGGGACATATATTAGGTGATGGTGGAAGGTAAAGCCCTTGAAAAGGAGGATAACTGGTGTAATAAAATGCTATAATTCATTGTGTCAAAACTGCCAACAGGTTTAGCATGACCAGAAGTCCTTGTTCCCCTCAATTCAAGAAATTCAGGCCCATATTTAAGAAAAAGTGGCGCATGAGAGCTGATGCACCACATTTTCTTCGCCCCCCTACCGACATCTAACAACACTATGGTTGCTCCTTATTTATGATACAGTGCACCATGGCAGTAGTTTGCACAATATCATCAACATTTTTTATGCTGTTGTGGCGCTTTGCTGCACTAGTGCCAAAAATCTTAACGCTAGGGTAGCAAAATGCAAGAGGCCAATAGGTTTCTATGGGAGTGTCATTTTAACATCTGCTCTGTGCAAGCGGTAAAAATGACACCATAAATGGCACAGTGACATTTCTTATATTTCACTGCGTCATTTCTGGGGACCTCCTAGTGCTGGAATTCCCCCCTTGCATATATTATGCCTGGCCCAAGTATAATGTGGGGCAAGGGTTTACAAAGTGGCACAATGCATGCATATACATTCATGTCAGTTTTGTAGTATGTTATATTTATTGAGTGTTTACTTCCATGCCACTAGGAACGGATGTTTATTTTATTTTTTATGTTTTATTAAGGTTGTCACCATGCATGGAATGTGTAGAGCAAGCAACTGTACTGGATGTTGAGACTGCTGCTTTCTGGGAAACCTTTGTATGCTTTGTTTTACAGGAATTAAAGGTGGTAAAGCTTCCTGGTGTTGCTGTTTTCCTTGGCGTGTGCGAGAGATCAAATTTTGTTAAAATATAAGTGGCATGGTAGTTAGCATATGGTGATTAATCAACCTACATTGAAAACTCTATCAGAGAAAATAACATGAGCTGTAAAATGTGCACATTTGAACTAGGGTGAATCATGTGGCCACCATTCATATTGTGCACCACGTTTTAGCAGAAGAGTTTTTCATTTATATTAAATGAAGTATTAAAATGAGTTAACATTAAATAATGTTTTATTAAATATAAATTAATAGTTGTAGCATCAAAATGAATATGAGTTAAATGCATTTATATTTAATTAATGAATCTTATTAAATCAAGTTACATTTTGTGCAGAAAAATAAATGCACTTTTAAATTAGCTCTAACATGTTATAAATGATGTTTGCAATTAAAAAAAATGTGTTTGCATATATGAATTGTAAGGTGCACAATAGGTTTAATAATGTATTAATTTATTAATGTGTATTTAGGCTTCTTAGCTTGACTAGGCCTGAAGAGATTAATTTAGCAACAGTAATGGATAACACTTGTTTATTCTGTTCACCCTGACCTGATTTCTTTTTCCTGAGGCTGTAAATATGAAGTTGAATGTTTTATTGTATTGAAGGTAAGAAACAAGTTTTAGAAACAACAATGTAGCATTACTTGTTCTAGCTGCCGAACATAACAGGACATTTGTGGTTCTCATTTAAAAAAAAAAAATAGTTTAGTTTATTGTGTCTCATGAGGAAGGATCTCAAGTAACAAATAACTAAAGAATGTAAAATTTTGTCGGAAATATGTTAAATCATTCGGTGACAACACACTTTGGCTGAGAAGATTAAGAAAAGTTGCAAACTTGGCGGCACCACCGCTTGTCATTAGATACTGAAACTGACACCCAGCGTGTGTCCACCTGAAGGACCAATCAAAAGGATTGTGCTTCTTTTAATTAGGAAGAGACTTTCAAACTGAGAGTTAGTTCTCCCCTGCCTCGGTGCTGTTTAGATCTCTGTTAGAGTCTGTCCTGATGCTGCTGTCAACTGATGCCGGAGGAAGATGACCGCCCTGCCTGACGAACTGCTCTTGATTGCTGTCCCATGAAGAGAGGTATAACTAAATGTGGTTTCTTGTTTTCGTTTTAGTTAGGTACTTATACCAGTGTATTTGTATAGAGAGATGCCCTAGTTAAATGTTGTTAAAAATT
Source organism: Pleurodeles waltl (assembly GCF_031143425.1). Classification (NCBI taxonomy): domain Eukaryota; kingdom Metazoa; phylum Chordata; class Amphibia; order Caudata; family Salamandridae; genus Pleurodeles; species Pleurodeles waltl. The sequence goes on from NC_090437.1 coordinate 468,667,574, forward strand.
ATTTTTGTCTTTTTATTTTTGTGTCCTCATGTGTTAGTCCCCTCCCACACATGCAAGTCCAAATTTGTGTTAGTGATAGGAATGGCCCGCCTTTGAAACCTGAAATCTGAAATTGAATATTAAACTGTATTTTGATGATTTATTGATGTCATCATCATCTGCTTTGAATTCTAACAATAATGTTCATATTGAGTGTTTAAAAGTATTGATGTCTGGTAGGTTAAATCTATTCAGATATTTTGGTCAGCCTTTGGTTTTCATGTATGTTGATAACGTAGTCTTGCACATCATGTATGTGACATTGATTTGGGGACAGTAATAAAGCTTTGAAACTTTATTCGGTTTGGAGTCTGATTGAGTGTTAAATTGTTAATGCTGTTTTGAATTGTTTTATGATATAATGTCATTCATTCGTGATTGACTGATTCTGACAACTACACTCTTCACCAAGTCCAAAGATCTAGTCGACCTCAAGAGGTGAGATTGTTAATGGTGTCTCACCAGCACGGGAGAAAACTCTTCCTGGACTGTTGCACGTTTGCAAGTACCAATAGAAATAAGTGACTTTTGGACTTTATATATTTCAAATCAAAGCCCACTGAGAAGAATTACCAGAGTTCCAATAGCAAAAAAACTTGTGAAATGTTGATTCCTGAAACTAGAAGAATTGCTGTGAGTTAACTTTCTCTGTTTCAGCCTAATTCCTTAATCAAACTGACATGTACAAGCAGCAAATTTGATCTTCCTGGAACGTAGCAGTTACTTTAAATACATGGTGGTGTGAGACATACCTGGCACTCAAGTATGCCCCTTAAGACCCAGTCATTAACATTCTGCATGTTTGTGCAACATTACAATTCATTCATAACATGCCATTACACAAGATTCTGTGTAGGTTAGGCTACATTAAAGCACAGCATTTGTTGAAAACAGATTCTCACCGAGAGCATTGTTCATTTATTTGGTGAAAAAAAATGCAGACCTGCCAACTCACACAGTGCCACCGCAGACCTGCCAACTCACACTGTGCCAAGTGGGTCAAACGATTTAGGCTCCCCTCACATGATCACCTGGTAAGATGCTGAAATTGCACAGTGCAGGGAAACAGAGCTGAAAACTACTGTAACAAGTGCATTTCCGTCTTGTTTTTGGAAGCAGCAGCAGCTGATGCCCATTGAAAGGTGTGAAAACATCCCAGGATATCAGTGACACCCTCAGTGACCCTTTATTTATTTGGGGAGGGTGTGGGGGCTTGGTGAGGGACTGAGCGCCTCTTAGGTAGCTCTTAGCACAAGACTCTGCCCCCTCCTAACACTGGGAAATTAATTTGTAAGTTGGCAAGTATAAACATAGTATACTGATGGATTGTATTTCCACACAGTAAGTAACATTTGTTTATTTTTCACTGCACAATTTTAACTTTGTAAAGCTGGCTTGAAGTTTAAGGATACTTATGTTGTTATTAACATTTTGTTATGGCTAATAAACAGTTCATTGTTCAATCAAATACATTTCTACAAACACCTGGCAAGCCAAGCATGAAATGTAAGCAATGGCACTGGGCTTTCTAGAATTATTTAGTAACCATAGATTGAAAGATGAATTCCATGGGAATGAAAGCAGGCTTTATCATCTAGATAACTAGAAGATGCTGGCCAGGAAGTCTTCAATGATCTACCTGGGGTAGAGGTACCCACTGGACAGCTTATACCTTGGATGAGTAGAAATAAGCAGTTACACATTTAGAAAGCCAGTTCACAGAGGATGCAAGCGTTATGCCTAAGCATCATTGTTTTTTCAAAAGGAAACAATATGGGAAGGAGAGTTTTGAAGAATACATAGCACCTTTAAGAATTTTGACAGTCAACTGTGAGTTTGGGGAGCAAATAGATACATACATAAAAGATGAAGTTGTGTTTAACTGCACATCAAAAAAGTAGTGGAAAGGCTATTTCCACGTAGACGTCCTAAACTGACAGATGTTTTGGATATTGTCAAGAGCACAGGATGGTTGACAATCTCTGCAAAGGCAATGGCTGTTGACAACATTTCCTCATCAACATCTCCATGTGCCATTAAAGACAAGGAGAAAACTGGAAAATTTTAATGGAACAATTTATCTTGTTTTAAGTGTGGGTTTAAGACACAGTTGGAGAACAATACAAATAGTCCTGCTATTGGCAGGTAGTGCAATGTATGTAAACAAATTGGACATTTTCAAATTGCACGTAGAGTAAGTAAGCAAAATGTGAGAGTGAATTTCATAGAAGACATGAAGGAGATTAGGAAAGATTTGGATATTGTAGTACATACAGGACATGGGCTTAAACCAGATCACATAAAGATTCAGCGGGCCTTTAGGATATGTACACATTGGGTCAGTTAATGTAAACATCATGGCAGAATCCAGATCTTCAATATCGATTTTGGCTGATAAAACATATGATACAAAATGGCATGGAGGTAACATTGTTCATGTCTGATATAAATCTCAAGGTGTTTGGAAATTTCAATATCATTATGCTAGGGTATTGCGATTATATTTTGGAGTGTCTTGAGCATTCCATTCATACAAAGATATATGTTGGTGGAAAAGGTAAGGATTTAGGAGGATGGCAAGATTTAAGATGTTTAGGAGTTATGTTGAAACCTGGGGAGGATAATCCAACTATTTTAGGAGAGGCACCTCTCCAATATGAATGATGTGTCTAGCACTGAAGTGACCTTGAAAAAACACAAGGCTGTGTCTGAACTCCATATCGGATGCGTCAAGTGATTTGTACATGGATTAACCTCAAACAATACACCATGCCTGTGCTTCGTAAGGTGCATCCCGTATCTTTGCTCATTAGGGAAAGGTTAAGGAAACATCTTGGAAAATTATGCATGGATGGTGTTACTGAGGTAACAGATTTCTCTAAATGAGTTTCAGCTGTGCTAATATCACTTAAACAATCAGGGGAGATCTGTTTTTGTACTGACCTCTCCTCACTGAATAAAAATGTAGAGGTTGACTGCTATTCTCTTCCTAAAATGCTCAAACTCCTAGCAGCCACTGTTAAAGCGTCTATTTTTCCCACCGCTGACCTAAAGTCAGCGTATCATCAGAGTGCATTGTCTGAGGATTCACATACATTTATAACATTTGGCAATCTGTTTGGGGCTTAAAGATATTTGAGATTATCATTTTATCTAGCCTCCATGGCCAGTGTTGTCCAGAAATTGATGGACAATCATTTTAAGGGGATAAGGGGAGATCAATATTTTCAGGATCAAATTCTGTTTTGAAAATGAATTGGAAGAACATAATATCACACTTGCAAAAGTTCTACACATTCTTGAGGATCATGGCATGACTGTTAGTAAAGATAAGTGCAGGGTAAATAGAAAGGAGGTAGAGTATTAAGAACATAATACAACTGAAAGTGGTATAGTATCTTAACACAATCTTGTAGAGGCCATTAACTGTGCAGGAAGAACACAAAAAAGTTGCTTTAAGATCATTTATGGGGTTAAGTGAATATTATGCTAGATTTGTCTAAATCTACACTTTTTATGATGAGACTCATGGTGTTATAGTGCAAGGATGAAATATTTGCATAGAAAAAAGAACAAATAAAAGCTTTTAAAGGTATTATAGGGTTAATAATAAGTGCACTGGCTCTCGAGCCATTTGAGAGTGATAGTAAATGTGTAGTGACTCTCAAAGCTGGTTCCGCAGGTTTAGGAGCTACTTTTACTCAGGTAAGGCGAAATAAGTAATATATGGTATTACATAACCAAGGTAAGTATATGATTACTGTTCTTACCAGTACATCTACTTAGCATGTGATTTAGTGATTACGTTGATGAACTGGATTTGCTATTATATTTGTGCCATATAAAATATACACTCTAGTGGCTAAGTACCTGGAAGAAGGGACTTTTTGGCTTTGACAATGGTTTTAACTATGTTGTAAGCATTTCCAATACTGTTCAACATGGCTAACAAAAGAGAAACAAAGCTTATGGTGCCGCCGCCCACATCATTTTGTAGGCGTGTAAATCAAGCATGCATTTTTCTACAAAAGGATGCAAATGTTTTGTTTTTTGATTTTTGTTTACCAATCTAATCTGAGTTGGATCAGAAAAAAAAGAGAAAAATAGTATTGAGGGTATGCAACTTAGGTGGGGGAAGCAACACGGAGGGTGAGGCCAAGCAACACAGGGAGCAGGCAGAAGCAACACATGAGATGCAAGTGAGTGAAGATACACGGAGGGTGCAGGTAGGGTAAGCAACTCACTGCACAGTTGGGGGAGGAAACCTAGACAGCGCCAGTATGGTGAAATAACATTAGAACTACAGAGCAAACAAAGAGAACAAGAGCAACATAGAGAGAAGGAAAGCAAACTGATGAGAGAGCAACATAGAGCTGAGGGAAGCAAACAGACGAGAGAGCAACGTAGAGCTGGGGACAGAAGCACTTTGGCGAGAAAGCAATGACGGACAACTGAAAGGCACACAAGAGTGAATGCATCACAAAAGGAGTGAGGAGAAGCCCACAGGGACAGAAGGAGTAACACAAGCACAGTAGAGGGGGAGAAGTACACAAGGGAGATAGCTGGAAAACACATGCATTTGTGTGAAGTGCTTAAACAAAATCAATCAAAGTAGCACCTGAAAAATAAGCAGCGAAAGGACATAAGTAGTGCATCCATGCTCCAGAGGAGGAACAAACACAAGAAGAAGAAAGAAAGCCTACACAATCTACCAAACAAAAAACAAGTAGATAAAAGTAACAATAAAGCCAACCAATGATAAGCAATGGGTGGATTTTAAACCATCTGTAGGCAGATATGGCTCTCAACAGACATGTGGTGTCTATTAAGCAAGGCCTAATAACATGTCACTAGTTTTCTTATTGCAGTCTAGTTGTGACATAATTAGTTACTAAAGCAACATTACAATTACTGTTTAAATGTTAAAAATGATAATCAGGTTTTCAGATCTTTTCAACTGGTCTCTTGAAATGAACAATCATTAACAGAAAGGAACCTCTTCGGAAGCATATTTATATTTTAAACAGCTACAGTTCTTTACACCAAAAAAGAATCTCTTTGTATGTTGCAAGACATTTAGAACAGTAGCACTCTTTGACAGCGACTTACGTTAAATTTTCTATAAAATATTTTTGCAGCAAATTGCTAGTTGGCTTTTGGTATGCTTACTTTTGTATGTTTGTTCTACATATTTATAGCCATGCTCATTCATATGAAGGTGCAAGAAACTTAGAGCTTGGTTCCCAAAATTGTTGCTGTGAATTACTAATAACTTACTAATGGAGCATGCCTGGTTTACCTCTGAAATTCATGAGTAAACCAGGAGTACTTCAAGACCTGATCACACCTACTCATACACCAATCTTTGTGAATTGATCACAAAGGATTTTAACTTTTTGGAGAAAGAGTTTTGGTGCCCTTTATTATAACGAACAAAATACCATCTACCATGCAGTAAAAGATATTGCCACCTTGGATTTCTATGATATACATGAACTCCGCTTTAGTCTTGTCCCTCTATATGGTCATAGGACTTCTCAGTGACTTGCAATAAATATCCTTATAATGTACAACAGAGAGAACTTTATGCCACATACAATACGGAAACTAGTTCGTAATTTATCTTCTGTGCCATAAAAAGAATTACATTTATTAACCTTTGGCTGCAAAACTAAATATTTGTAACAATATATTGTGTTATGAGCAATGCTTTGGCTCCAGGTAAAATGTCTGGAACAGCTTTGTCAAAAAAGGGCAGATATTCAGTCCAGGAATTAGGAAATAATTCAATATACATATAAGAGTTCAAAATACTAAAAGATATGGAAGTGTGGGATGTATTAAATTATTTACTGAGGCAATCGAGGTAATTCAGAATTAATTTTGGAAGGTACAATAAAAGTATGTTAAATGTCACATACATTAGACAATGTAAATTGGTAGGCTTTGTTTTCAGTTTTAGATAACTACATACATATATAAATATATATATAAATGTGATATTTCTTGGTATTTATTAACGTCTTTTTAAAGAGTGCTTACTTTAACGATGCATTTAGAATATGACACAATTATGTTTGCAAGAGAAATGTAGCATAACGTAACAGCTTGTACGGGTCTAAACAGATAGATATTATGTTAAATGTTTCAAGCCCAGAAAAAAAATAGTCTCTTTCAGCGGGCAGGGTATATAATAAACTACTGTACCTCTAATGACAATGTGAATCTCGCATGTCCTGTTGTTTCCAGATGGATCAGTGGCTGTGTACTGCACTTTAGTTTCTCCAAGGGGGAAGACATCTCCAGGCGAATGGGTTTTAGTTACAATAAGAGGGGCTCCTAATAAGATTAAAAAAAGGCAGGTTTCAAAAAGAGCATTTTGGATTAATGATAAACGTGAACTAATACGGATCACAAATGTTGCAAATGAAAGAATAAGGCACAATTTAGAAATGAGTGATCTGTCAGAGTAATGGAAGTATTGTTTAAGGAAACATTATTTCTTATTTAATTTTATGCCAGGTTTGAACAGCTAGAAAACATTTGAAGCCAGAGGACAACAGATTAACAACAACAGGGCAACAAAGTTAGAAACAGGAGGCCAGCAATATATAGACTTCAAAAGGTGAAAAAGGAGTGTCATAAAGTTCAGTAATATATTTATACACATACTTTACATGGTCTACATTGTCTTCAGCTTTACTCTGGCATATTCAGTACTGTTATTGCCACGTCCCAGGCCATTTTGTGTTAATTTACTGCTTTTGTCTCCTGTCTGAGTCTGATCTATGCAACCTCAGCTCTGGTATATCGACACTACAGCCACAGATTATGCCTGACATAATCAGGCACTGTTGTTGTTGATATATTATTGAATATAGCTCAGGTGTTTGGATCCACAAATGTGGTGATTCATGTATACTTGAAACTTGCTTCATAGGGATTAATGCATTTTAAAGGATTGTTTTATCCTTTGGTTGGTTGAAATTTAGGTTTGTCTAATGGTTGTGTCATTAAGTTCTCGTGTTTTTTGGGCACAACTGTACTCTTCTTGTCGTTAGGTGTAATGCAAATTCTTTTTCTTTGGAATGGTTTTATGGTTCTATATAAAAAGGCAAATTAGTATTTTATTTTTAATTTATAACCATAGGTTGAGGTATTGGGAATTACAATAATCAGTGATAGCCCATCCCAGTCGCCTTGCCCGTAAAATAAATTTATTGGGTGTGGACCGTTTGGATCATATTCTATACCTACACAATTGTTTTATGTCAAATTCATGGTATGTCAAAAATACCAGCTCTTTGGACAATACGGAGAAGGTGAGTCCATGTTTGTAGGCTTTTATAACTGAAAAATGACTTGTGGAGTTTAGCTCTTGCTTGAGATTCTCTGGGGCAGACATCAATAAGTCACACAAAGCAGCAAGACAACTCGCTAGGTTGTGTTGCATGACAAGGAGAGGGCATAAATGCACCATTTCTACTAAGATATGATGAATTCCTATTTTCTCCCTGTGCTGGAGCACTCAGTGCTGCCTAGCACCAGCGCAGGCACCTTTGCGCCATGATACAAGAATGCCTGCATTAAAGGCAGGATTTGTTGTGCAGGAACGTACACTTTCCTTCACAAAAACAATCCTTTGAGGATATTTTCATGTTTGTACGTCTGCTGCAGGATGCAGCTCACGTAGAAAGAGGAAATGACGAGGAGAAGTAAAGCTTTTTTTTCTCGTTACACCTCTGTTGAGAAGGTGTACCATTTTGACAAAATCCCAGGTTTACTAACCTTAGTAAATATGGGATTACATCAAAATCCATGGGTGGATGCATGGGAATGCCCATGCTCCACCCATGGAATGCTTTCCCAACACAGAGTAAATCAAGGCAGTGATTTGCGCTACCTTGCGGGTCTGAGTGTTTCATTTTGTCTCATTCAAATTGCTAAGGCTCATTCCTTGTAAGTGTAGGAGTTTCATTGCATATTCTATGCCATAACTTGGTGAAACTGTGGAATTTCATGTGTGATGACTTGAGTCTACTTTCCTACTTTTTTGTAGGTTATCTGGGTATGCTGCCAAAAAATTGAATCAGTATCATAGAACCTTAATTTTAAGAGGGATGTATGATGTCAGTGGCAAAAACAAAATACAGCGCAGGGAAAGCTAATACCTTCCTATTAGCCCAGAGCTGGGCAAAGGTGTAGAAAAAAGGAATAAATACATGATGAAAAGACAAAAGAATCATCCATATTCAGGGTTTGTGGAATAGATTCATTTGCATACACGCTATGACTTGCCTTAATCAATACTATAATGTTGCAAGGGAAGCACCCTAAACGTAGGCCTGATTGCTCTTTTCCTAAAGAACTCTTACCCTCCCCTAAAAACGATTGACAATTCCAGACCCAACACCAAACTCTCTGGCTGGGTAAAGTCAATGAGAAATGTTTGCCATCCAATTAAAAAAATACATACGTGAAAATACTTTACTATCTGCAACACAATCAGGCTTTAAAGAAGGATGCAGCAACAAAATGACAATGCTGAAACTTCAGGATTTACTCCTTCTTGGGTACGTTCCATTAACACCAGACAAAGGTGAAGGACCTGGGGGTGCCTTTTGGGGGATCAGGACTCACTTCAGCATAGGCCACCCGCAGGGTTAAGACAGGTCCACCATATCTATTAAGATATGGTGGACCTGTTGTAGCTGGTCTGCTGGGTAGTTGCAAGGAAGCATCCAAAGCTTGTTGTGTTCCTGTAGCTAACACAGGATGTCAACCAACTGACCCTTGGAGTTACTCTGGATAGCCTGAGAGCAGGGGATGCAGGTTCAGTATTCCTCCTTCAGAAAGCAAGGCAGTTTTCAAGCAGCAGGGCAGTCTTCCTTTTGAATCTTTTACCGGTCCAGGAGAGTTGTGAAAAGTGGTTCTCAAGGTCCTATTTTTTTATATCTGGTGCCACCCTTTGTGTGGGGGAATTCCCTGTCCTACCACCATCATTGGTTCTGGATAGTTCTTCTCTTTCCTCTAGTCAAGGTCCCAAACTGTTTGGGGTGACAAAAGGCAGGGCAGGCCTGGTGTCAACTGCCTCTGCGTGTACAGTAAGCAAAACCAATGAAAGTTAGGTGTGGCTGGGTGTAGCCTCTCCCTAGACATCCTGTCAGGATGGCCCATCCTGTCCACACCTAAGCCCCCTTTGTCTCACTGTCTGGGATTAACACACAAATCTCAACAGCAGAACCATTCACAATCATTTGACCCAGGATAATCACAGAAATGCACAGTTGTTTAGGACAACAAAATACCAACTTTCATAAAGCTGTTTTTTCAGAGTTGTGACTTAAAATACAACTTCACCATTAAAGAGGACTTTAAATCACAGTCATTTGAGTGTAAATAGCATATCTCGATCCACTCCCAATCGAATGTTAGCACTTATCAAATTGTTTAATTTTTAAATGTAATAAGGTAACCCAGTGTTATCCTTTGGGAGAAATAAGTCTTACAGTGGTGAAAAACGACTTTGGGAGTTTTTCCCTATCAGGGCGAGTGAAACTTCAACCCTCATGCTATATTTTTTAAATATCATGCACCCTGCCCTATATGCCTTTAGGACCTACCTTAAGGGTGGATTATAAGTATTAAAAAAGGAAGGGTCATGCTTCACATAAAGGTTTCTTTTGTCAGGTATAGATACCAGTTTACAACTTCACTACAGGCTGAAGTGGCAGGCCTGGAACATGTTTAAAAGGGTATTTTAGTGGGTGGCACAATGAATGCTGCTGCCCACTAGTAGCATTTAATTTACAGGGCCTGGGTACCTTGGTACCATATACTAGGGACTTACAAACAAATTAAAAATGACAATTAGGTGTAGGCCAATTTTACCATGGTTTAGGGAAAGAGCCCAGACATGTTACCTAATGTTTGGAGTGACCATGTAGAGAGGGCCAAGCCCAACATACTGCATGAAACTAAACCCCCAAACAACTGAGTTTTTGTTATAATCACACACAGATCAAAAAATAAATTCTACTCCTCACTTATTTTGGAATTATCATAGTTCGGATATGTGCCAGCATCTAATACAACAGTAAATTCTATTTGTTTCTCAATTACCTTTTTCTTAATAATGGTTCCTCACATAAACAAAATGATGCACTATGCCAACTTCCATCTCCACCAATTAAAGCATATAAGATACCTTTGCTCCTACAATCAACTAAGGACAGCAGCCCAGGTTCTCATAATATCCAGAATTAACTGAGGCAATGCTTTCCTAGTTAGCCTACCAGAATCCACGGTGTCCCCCTCAACAGCTGGTTTTGACAGTGCAGTTCTTTGCAAAGTAAAATAGGGTTGACAATTCCTCTTCAATATCAAGAGAACTTCATTGGTGTTCTCAAGAGGCAAGGATAAAGTTCAAGGCTTGTTGCCTTGCCTACAAGGGTCTACACAATGCCAAAGTTGGCCAAATACTCGACCTCCTGGTCATTTCATGAGCCTTATTCAGCTTAAAACATAATGTCCTTCATATGCATAGCAAGTTTGCTAAGTCACGTCCCAGCAACAGAATGCTGCCCATCAACTGAAAGCTTTAGGCACAGATCACCCACAAGTACAGACATTAAATAAGCACTAACACATACTGAATAGCTGTAGAGCAGCACTCAGAGCTTTCTTGTGCTACTCCAATTATATAGTTTCAACAATTTTGGAAGGCCTTGTTATTTCATTAGCTTCTTCACAACTATGTGTCATGTTATAAGCTTCTGTAACTCCTTATCAGGGTTATGCACTGAATTCTACAATTTATGCCTTTTCTGTCTTGCAACATAATTCCATTTATTTTCATTTCTTAATGTTCACCAGTTCAGGGATGAACGTTTTATGGCCACCTTATCTAACATTTACTTTAGCTCATTGGATCTTCATACTTAGGAAGAATGGTTCTTTGGTAACTTTTCTGCTTCATTTTCAACTGTTGAATTACACACTTTAAAATGTCTTAATTTTTGCGTCAAGTTTTGCATGTGTGCACTCCTACCACTATGTCAGTTTTATCTTTTGTTGGAATGTGGTAATCTAATTGATATTGTTTGGCAAGAACAACAAACAAGATATACAACAAACCTGGCTCAGTAATATGAAACTTGTTGGCTTTGAACCTCAACTCTCATTGAATGTCAAATTATATGGATTCATCCTGGACACCAATCTCTTGCCAACAAACATAGGCAGACTGGTACCTGCTCTCTCTTCTATAGAAAGGCAATTCATTTCTTCCAGAAAGGGCTCAGAGGGCTGTTGGTCAAGCTTTAATGCTCTTGCATCTGGATGGTGATAATCAGTGCCAACTCTAGAGTGGAGAGACTAGTGCCACTGCAGCATGAGCAAAGCTCATAGGGTGCTGTCTTTTCAAAACCAGCTGCATCATTTATAAAGCCATCATAACCAGCACCCCTGCATCTCTGGTGATTCTTGGCACTCCTGCAGCTATGCCACCATCAGACTGCAGACTAAGAAGTGTAAAAATGACAAACAAAGCTGCAGACTGTTTCCATCTCTGCACCTAGGATCTGGAACAACATCTCTTTATCCATCTGCACCATCCCAACGCTGCTGCAATTTAGGAAAGAACAGAAGACTTGCCTCTTTAAATAACACTACATCACAATGAATTAACCATCCACAATACTTTACTATTACTCATTGACTTCTTGCTTGCTTTTTACCTGGACAGCGCTCTGCTGTCTATTGGCTAGTTTGCGCTATAGAAGGGCCATATACAAACATAAATTAGTGCCAAGTGTTTTTATAAAATTCACAAAGCTTCTGCTACTGGAATGATTGTCTAGGATTAAAGGTAGATTGAACAAGACGTTAGCAAGAAAAGTTTGTGCTGTAAGACTTTGCTCTTTGGTCACACGCTGTGAAAGTACACTTGAGGTAATCAGCTACTTTAATATTTGAATTTTTTTTTATAACTTTTTATTTACAAGGTTTACACTAGTATTATTCAATCTATATTTGGCTTTGTAGCCTATATTGTCAGATAGTTTTGCTTAACCGGTGTGACAAATCACAGACCTTTTGCCAAGAACATGTTTGATTGAAGTACCGAAAGCAAAACAAATATATAGTCAGTAGAAAAGAGTGACAACATTTCCATGGTATAAGTCATAATGATTGTTTGTCTTAGAAAACTTCTATGCAGTCAATATGATGCCATACGCTAGTAAACAATATATATTTGGGCATTGAACCTGCAATGGGTGCCAAAATACTTCATAACTGCATGTCTTCAGAGAGGAATACACCTATTATTGCTGGCATCTAACAAAGTCACAATAAATCGTAGACTAGTATCACAGGAGCATTAGATTTAGCTGTCAGGACCATATGTTAACAAGGAAGGTGAGGTGTTTTAAAGAAAGATACATTTCATTTAAAAGGGTCAGCATCAACATTTCTCCTCCTATTAGAGGAACTTTAAAACCTTTTCTCTTTTAATGTTGCAAACTAAGTAAATATTAATTAGAAATCAGTGCATGCATGAACGGTGAGCTCTCTCAAGCAGGTGGAAGTGTCATCCCATGTTTCGTGTCTTGGAGGGAGCAAGGCTAACGCACATCTTGAAGACCACACGAGACAATTTGTATTTAGTTTTACAGTCTTTGCAAAGCCAATCATAAATAACAAATTCATAAATACCTACATTTGCAATGGTGAAGGATGACACTAAGGATTATTATTATGGCATGCAACAGAAGGCAAAATGCACAATACTAATCTAACACATGCTAACTGTACTAAAAACGAGAAGAAAAGGGAACTGCTAGGAGAAAAGATGTTAAATGAATCCTCTAAAAAATAAATGACTGTTTTGGTAAAACCAGGGGCCATATGTACCAACGCATTTTCCCATAGACACAGAATGATTAAAACCCTTTGGTACATCTGGCCCCAAGTGTTGAGATTTTCCCATGTGAGGCTTGGATGGCAATGCAACAATTTCTGGACAATGGTTCAAATGTTGATGATTTTCATCAGGGCAGACTAGCAGTCAGTTGGAAGTTCTATTCATTTTTTTCTAGCAAGAGTTATGAAACATTTGAGGTGGGTTGCATCTTTTGGATTTATTTTTGCAGTTTAATATAATGTGAACTTGGCCCAATAGCATTAGAGTTCTTTACCTAGGTAATCCCTTTACAGTTTGGGATTCAGCATGGCCGAGGGCATTAGAGCGCTTTACAAAGAACTGCTTTTACAGTTTGGGATTCGGCATGCAATGGCCAAAATATGTTTCATCAGCCCCAGCTGCTTTCCATTAGTCACAGAGCAGACAGCCTGTTAGTGAAGGTTCATCAACGGAGACAGATGTGATCCCACCCGCCCAGATGGTGGTCCACGTGTTTGACAGGGCCTTCCTGCTGCATCACAGTTGTGTCCGCTGTTAACATCATCACCACTCAACCCTATGCTCATTTCAGCACCAAGTGTAACCACCATAGACCTTAGAGAAAAAAGCAGATGTTTTAAGCAAATCTTGGGCTTTGCTCTTTCTTTCATCATTTCCTGAACCATCCCAATTAAATCTTTAGGTGCATTTTCGTATACTCTTTATACCTTAATGTTTTTATCTTCAGTATATTTCAATTAGGATCATCAAGGAGTTACATATGTTTTTCAATCCCGTGTGTTTAAAGGTCAACATATTGCAACATACTGATTTTATAGAAATAATTGACTGTTCCCCAATAAAACTGGATTTAGAAAGAAATAGGACTTTTGTGAGCCATCCTTTGACATTTTGTTTTAACAGGGTGATAGATTTATGCAGGTTGGCAAGTTTTATTCTGAAGCCAATGATCAGGGAGTATTTTTTAAAAAGACGATAATCACAAGAACACTCTTTCTCAAAAACATGTAAGAAAACAGTAACAATGGATACTAATACAAGAGTCACTGCAATTATGAGGAAGGGAATGACGAAATTATGCAGTGGGGTTCACTAAATTATGCTGCAAGAAGGAGCAAATAATGTGGCATTTTGCAGCACATTTTACGATAGTATTACCTCATTACTTTGTTATTTCTACACATTTTGACACTATTCGGACAAATGTTTCACCTCATTAATACCAGTCTGAAACCTCAATACAGCAGCAATACAGCAACAAGCAACAGAATGGTGACCAGTAAACTTTTCCGAAGAGCCTTCTACTGCGCAGCAACAGGTGCTGTAACGGTTTTAGTAACCTTTATTCCATTGGAGCTAGAAACATTATTTTTAATCCGCAGATTCCACAGTATATATGCATTATGTGCAACTGCGTCAAATCTTTAATTGACAACCCCATGCTGGCAATGAAATATGTAAATACAAAAATCCCATTTAATTTCAATCATTTTTATGCATGTTATACTATGTTTGAGGACGTGTAGACACACTATTTTATTGCTGATTTTGTGTGATTGGTCTTTCACAAATAGGCATGCTCTTCGTTTGAAAGTGTACACAGTTTTGACATTTACCTGAGTTATCTGAGAATTGTGGCTCCTCCCACTTGGCAGTGTGCTCGTCCTCTGTTGTTTGGATTGGCGCAGGCGACCTGCACCAGTCAATGACTGGTGGCTCTATATCTAAAGAAACATACAGTAGAAATTACATTTGTTATAAATTCCTGAATAAACCTGAAAGTCAATACATCACGTTAAGCGATTAGGCAACAAAACACATGTAAAGCAGTTGAGCGCTGTAGAGGCTCTAAATAAAGTTAGCTGACGGAATACTCCAATAACGCAAGTGTTTGTTACGGATATTTTTGTGAGCTTCTCAGGTCCTGGAATCAAATTCTGGCTATAAACTCGGCCGTTAATCAACGTGAATTTTATAAAAGTAATACAAACTCGACCCCGTAAAAATTGAACACAAACATGCTTCATTGAAAGTGATTTAGTGAAACGTTAAAGCTACACTTGCATTTTTCTGGTCGTGTTTTCTGTTACTATGCATCAGAGAAGATAAGCTTCACTAAGATAGGGCAATAACTCATTAACCCCTCTACACTAGAGGTTGTTATAGTGTTGATTTTTACTGACTACAATGAATCACACCTAGTAGCCAAGGACACCCGAGCCGCTTCTACACTATGAAACTCAACAATAACACACAAAAATACACCAGTATACGAATTTGTTACTATATGTTTAAACAGGAGAGCGAGTACACACGAGCATCAGTATAACAATAGGGTGACCATATTTTGAGACGCAAAAAAAACGAGAAGGTAGGGCTGAAGCCTTTAGTCTTACTTCTATATCTGGCCTGTCCCGTTTTTTGTGTGGCATTGTAAATTCATGTATGTATTTATATTTATATATTAACTGAAAAAAACCAAAGGTTACAATGACGTTATAGTTAGGTTCTGAATTTACTCTTCAAAACCATAGAAATTTAACAGTTATGCCAGAGTTATTTCAAGTAACTATAACTTGAGCCCTAAGGTACTATAACTCCCGCCCTCACCATGTACAGTTTTCTTATCAATAATTTTATTGCAAATGGTGCACTGATAATATCAAAGATACCATAGAAGATGTTAAAAATGATATAACAAGTGGAGTAATTAGCTGTGCATGGTGAAGGTGCGAGTTATAGTTACCTTAGGGCGTGGCCAGCTAGAAACCATGCAGAGTCTTTGTGTAGAATGGTGAAAAAGAGTGACTATATAAAAGCGAGAAGACAGAGGCAGGATTACAGTGTGTCAGGAGTGCAACAGGTGTGTTTGCCTGTTTCATGCTCTTAGTGACACTGCTGTTTTTCAGAATCGGCTGTGAACGTTTTTGTGACCCCTTCACTAATACTGATGCTATCTTAATAGGACACTCCCTCATTTGCATTAATGTGACCCCATGTAAATGGGGAAAGCACTTTGCCTCTACGCCTGCACCATATATGGACATGGGTACAGAGGTAAAGAGGCCATCAGGAGGCATGCTGACTACAGCACAAAAAGGTGGCGCACAGTCTGTGTGTCCCCTGAGGGCAGCACTCTGGAAGGGGTAAAAGGAATCCTTCCCATGGACTTCCTGGATATCTCCTAAAAAGGCGGGTGCAGTTACTCACTACACCCACCTGCTGGGGAATCTCTGACCCCTCTTTGGATTGGGACAAGTGCCTGCTGCACAATGAAAGACAGAACAGCTAGTTCAAGCCTTTCACTAATGTGCTGCCCCAGTGCATGCACGAGTTCATAACTGGTCTGGTGGCAGCACACTGATGGTATTAGGGTGCACTGCCCTGGTCTACACCAAGTACACCTTGTTATAGGTATGCAGCAGTGCAGATCTGGGCACTGTGTTCTTATAATTATACAGCCCCTGGTGCTCATTATGCCATAGTGAATGCTGCAGGGAAGTGGTGTGCTGCCTGTGCAAATATTTCAGCTTTGCTGAAAAGTTCAAGCATGCCAACTTTCCAAAACTAGAAATGTAGGTGATGTGAGTCTGTAATTGTCAGATCATGTAAAGCAGTGGATGGGTAAATGAGCAAACAGGAAAGGCTGTCTTTTAGCAATTCAAAACTGGTTTTAGTCAGAAGTTGATTCCTAGTACAGGCTGAAGTGTGTTTGAATACGGACAATGACTGTCTGTGTTCATGCATGTTCCATCCTGAACCATCTATCTATCTATCTATTTATCTATCTATCTATCTATCTATCTATCTATCTATCTATCTATCTATCTATCTATCTATCTATGATATACATTAGGGAGACAATAGAGTAGACCCGCTATTATTGTTACTTGATGAAATTATTATCCTCATAGGAAGTATTATATTTGTTCCATTATTTAGCTCAAACACTTATGATTGTTGACAGAAAATAATGTCTACAGGTCATATGGGTCTGCGAACCCCTGAACAGGTTCCATGAAACCCCAGGGTTTTGTGGACCACAGGTTATTAACCACACATCTACACTGTAACAGTCAACCTGTGCAATACTTCTTGGAATGGGCTAAAGCACAAAAAGCTGTAACACCGGGTTGGGCTAATCACAGACCATACACTAACAATGAGGACCCAATTTACAACCGCATTGACAAATGGTCATACCCCTAAGATGTCCATTAAGTGATGCTTCTTGACAATGGGTGACTTTTCATCAGATGGTTGATGTGTATTCTCCCTTTGCATCTTTTCGAAGCATGAAAATGAAAGAAAACGTAATAATAATAAACATCGGGAGTGTTTAAGGGACTGATCTAAATTTTGGTGGCGGGGTTCCTCCATCACAATGGTGACGGATATCCTGTCTGCTGAAACCTAAACCCCATAGGAAACAATGGGAATTAGATTTTGGCAGATGGTATATCCATCACTGTTGTGATGGAGTAAACCTCATAACAAACGGTCGTTTATTGGGAGCTAAAACCAGCTCTAGGAATGTAAGCCTGTAGTGTACCAAGTGACTGCAGTGGGTGAACTCAGCCATCTGCAGGGGAACTGTGGGAGCTAACTAGAAATTAGTATTAGGGTATATTCATACAGGGCTGCTCAACAGGCTGCATAGCTGATGATCCCTCTTTCCATTCAGTTCTAAAACAGTCACTGGTCCTCTGCCTACCTGGGTTTTCCCTGTGCCACACATGGCCATCTTAGCACTGAGCATGAACAGTTTTATGTTGGAAGTACTGGATTTTGGAGCCAGTACTGACCACACCACAGAAAAAGGTTTTTTGTCATTTTTATTAACTGTATCACATTATGAGATTTGTGTCTGATTTGTCAGTATTTGTTAGCAGTAAAATACTGAGTTGATCTCTAATTTGTCAGCAGTGAATTACATGGAGTCTGATGCTAGCATCATTCTACAAAATATAATATATGGTTCATTGTTACCACTGACATTTATATATATAACATTTGCACTTCAAATTAAATTGTCATTACCAGCTTTGGTCGCCAACTGATGCAAATGCTGCTAGCATCTGATCACATGATAAGACCAATACAACAGGCAAATGTAACTACTGTTGACATTAAATTGGTTACATGACATGATGGATGATTGTTTATCAGAATATTTTTTACATCTCTGCTATTTGGCTCCATTGCATGATCCATCTCTTGTTTGGCCTGAGGATTTTGGGACACAAAGACATACCTTCATACAGACAAAGGGTAATTTTGCAAAAGCATTTGCATTAACTGACACATGCAATAAAGACCTTTTCTCTGATTCACTGGTGCTAATGTGTATTTGTGCACTCTTCATTCAGTGTAAATGTATTTTTCTTACTAATAGGTTAGTGCAAATCTTGATGAAAAAAGGCCAGCATCAGTGCAAAGTCATTTCATCTGGCCAGTAGCAGGTAGAACAGCATGCCCTCAAAGATTGGTATCAGCTGTCTTAAAATAAGTGTCCCTTCTTTCGTAAAAAATAGTTTCAAACACTTAGGGGCAGATTTATTGAAAAGTGGAGCAATGCGGTGCTGCACCAAAATTGACATCGCCGCGCTGCGTCACTTTAGAAACGTAGGGATGCACCGTATTTAACTGAATACGGCGCACCCCTGCGTTTCCCCCTGCGCTGACGCTAACTTTAGCTGCCAGCGCCAATGCAAGCATCCTTGCACCATTGTGCAAGGATGTCTATGTGAGGGGTGTGATTGTTTATGAGCGGGAAGGTGTCCCTTCTGCAACATAAATAATCACTAATGGCGCTTTGGCACTTGTGTGTGTGCTGCACAATGCAGCACACACACAAGTGCCAAAGTGTCATTTTCATATGATTGTTTATGTGTAGGAAGAAACACCTTCCCACAGATAAACAATAATTTCTGGAATTTTGCTTTTTCTATGCGTGCGGCAGAATGCAGCACGCATAGAAAAAGCAAAAAATGAGGAGGAATAAAACTATTCCTCCTCGTTATGCCCTGCTAGTGTCACCCATGGGGGTGGCGTTAGATTTTGGCGCTGCCTCAGGTTTACATGATTTCATAAATCTGAGGCAGTGTCAAAATACAATGGGTGTTGCTGTGGCACGCCCACACCAACACCCATTGCACGCCTCTTCCACACACAGTGCTGCGTGGGAAACAGCTGTATTTACAGGGTGGCGTTAAGCCACAAAAAGTGGCTTGATGCCACCTTGTAAATACGGCGCTGTGCTTAGCGCCACAGGAGCATCACAAAAAGTGATGCTCCTGTGGTGCTCGGGCTGTATAAATACAGCCTTTGGTCTTTAAAGCAGTAAAAGCTTGTGATGCTCCATGAGGAAAATGCACTGTTCAGTCAGGTACCAGTTTCCATTCCAGTTGGAATTGAATCAATGACCATTTACTTTTCATCAAATGATTAATGTAGATGCATTCTCAGTGTTCGGAATAAAAATGGAACATCAATTATTTTTCCCGTTGAGAGATAGGCTCCAGTTATAGTAATTTTTAAAGGCCTGCAGCATTTTCTACACATAAACGGCTTTATGTTAAATGTGGTGGCCTGGCAATAGACCAGCCTCCCTGGTCTTCACTAGGTCAGCAGAAGCTGGAATTATGGTGGACATTCACCTACTGCAAAAGGCTCCTGCATGCCTGGTAGTCAGTGTTTTGAAGATAAAATGTGGTAGGGGTTCTGCCACACCATGCAGGCATGATAGAAACATTTTCAATTTTGTTAAGAAAACAGACCCCAAATTGGTGTTTCACATATTCTCCTACTCCTCCTGCTTATCAAAATTCCTATAAAGGTCATCATATTTTTATAAGTATAGAGAGTTAAAACGAATAATGTTCAATGTTTTCTAAAAATCAGATTGTTCACTTTTGACTAAGACTTCCAAAATGTCACTTTCCACGGTATCTTGTGTTTTTTCTGGGTGTCCCCTGATCTTCTGCTTGACCCTGTCCAACCATCAAACCCTAACCTATTTCTGTAATTCTGCACTAATTCATTCCCACTTGGCACAGTGTCCAACCACTGTCTTCACCAACATGGCCTTTTCTGAGCTTCTGGTAAGTATAAATATACCCTCCCTTTGCCCCGTCAATTTACCTACTGCTTTGCCCTGCCACATTTAAAGAAAATGTGTGGAATTTAATAATACTAGGCATGCTTTCAGCTTAGCAAAACGAAAATGAGTTACAGAGATTTATAATGTAAATAAAGACCCACAATGTTTGCAGGGGTGGGATGGGGTAAAGCTTCTTGCAGTATTACCACTATTTATAATTAGAAGATTTAAAGCCAGAGATTAATGCATAGTGCCATTTGTTTGAGAAAATAGTGACCCCTACATCATTTGAGAGTATTAAAGGCTCTGATTGCTACAAGAATTAAGGGAAGCTGTTAATTCTCTTACATGTGGTAAAGCACATAGAAAGGACGGCTGCAGCATGAAGCTGCGTAAGAATTTGGAACATAGGTTAATTAGAATGTTGGATCAAAAGTATACACTGACTCATATGCAGTGTTAAGACTCGTTAAGGAAGGGGGCTTGGTGACATTTTTACAGCCAAATAAAATGCTGTTTTATGCAGGCCATATTAACTTATAACTTTATTGCAAGATTTCGATTGCACTTTGTGGTCTGTTTTGCTAACATCTTGCCTTTAAAATTAGGCTATTTTGCGGTTGAATTAAACAAATGTTATACTTAGAATCTACTCCTAATGATTGTACTAAGGTATATGGAGCATATGAATAGCATGGTATTAGAATATCATGAACAAAATATCGAGGGACAAAATATCGAAAGGTATAGCATACGGAAGAAATATAGATACACTATTCTTAACTCCACATATATGCACTTTAAAGATAAACATATCATCAAGGTATGCATATGTGGAGTTAAGTTTAGAACATCTCTACTTACCTTGGCCATGCTATTCTGGACACAATTTTTAGTGCCATCAAGATTCCTATCTCAAAATTCCAGGGGCACGTCGTTCTCAGTGAATTGATTTTATTTATTTGTGCATGTACTTTTGATGACAGAGGAAGGGACATCAACAAGTATTCTCTAACTGGATGGGGAGAAGACCTTTTCACCCTGTGAACTGTGACATCTTGTTGGTAGTTTTGGAATATGGGTTTTACTTCCCAGTTCACCAAGTCAATGAAGCTATTGACTTTAAATTCTGTATACCACAGTGGAGTACTCATCTCTCACATAATACTTCTGGCTTTTTAAGAGTTTCCTTCTGGCTCCACTTGAGGGCTTGCATTGAACTACATAAGGGACTACTTTACAGTAAGGGCCTTCTGCGTCCATTTCTACTGGCTCCCCCCCCCACATGTCTTCCTCTATTGTGCTAATGTTGCAGGTGTTAGCATGCTACGTCCACATCTATATGCTTTGTCGGTGCTTGTCCTTTTTACTTCAAGATGTTCCCTCATTCCTTAATTCTGGAATTGATTGGGAAAGCTGGGACATGCTTCACGTGGCATTAAAGGGCACAGTTAGAATACTTCTGGGTGGCAAGGTTTGCTGTTAAGTTGCAGTAGCAAACCACTTCAATTGACTGCTTGAAGTATAAGAAAAGTCATAGGATTTTGTTGTCATGTATGACAGAGTGGTATGAATTTTTTACATTCCTTTTCACAAAATAGATCCACGATTTTGTCAGACTATATGGTGTTATTTAGACTTTATGCCATCCGTGCCTGGCAACATGTTTCAGTTTTACGGAATAATACTTGCATTCCTCTGGAGATTTATGTTGTTGGGAAGCCACAGACTTTTTTTTTTAGAATTTTACGACTACAAATTTGCATTTGAGAATATGCTGCGATTGCTGAAACACAACGCGTCTGGCCTGTAAATCAATATGCATAACATTATTTAGGAAATCAATGATTTGGGATTATGGGTATTCCGTCAATATGGCCTAAAAAGGCAATTTTCAGTACTTAGGTGGATGGGCAGGGCAACTTTGAAAGTAAAAAAGGTTACCAAATAGAGTACATGGGCCCAGATTTACAAGAAAAGGCACAAAGGTGCACTAGCACAGTTATTCAGCAAAACAATTAATGCCGCGCTACAACATTTCATTGCGCAATGTATTCGCCAAATTTACAACATGGCCCTACATGGCAGTAAGGAAACCTTAGCGTCACAATAAATGGTGCTTTCGGAAGTGGCGTGTCACAAATGAAAATGTTGGTGTTGCCGGAAAAGTGGTGCTAACTTGATTTGCAGGATGTTTTGTAACGCTTATCATAATAGCGTCACAGAATCCAGAAAAGGCATGCAAGAATGACAAACAGGAGCCTGAAACTAGGAAAATGGAGGATATCGGACAGGAGAGACCCCAGGTGAGCCAGGTACCAGCCAGGATGCAGATGCAGACTCACAGGAGAAGGGGAAAAGGAAGAGGAAGTGCAGGTTCAGTCAGGAGGAGAATTAAATACTGATTACAGAGGTGACAGAACACCAACACCAGTTCTTAGTCACTTCTAAATTGTCAATAGGTAGGAAGAAGGCCATTTGGCAGCCCATAGTTGATAAAGTCAACAGTGTGGCAAAGGTCAGAAGAACTGTGGTGGATTGTAAGAAGTGCTGCACGATTGCAAGCGCTGAACTAAAAAGAAACTGGCCAGAAAAAGAAAGGCAGCACTGCAGACCAGAGGTGGAAATCATGCACCCAAGGAGCAGCTGGATGAGATGATGGCAGCGGTCCTCACAGATGAGGTGGCAGAAGGAATCCAAGGACAAGACACTGCAGGAATCCAGAAGGCACAACAAACACAGGGTAAAGAGCAGTCGGGGGGCAGTGTTGTAACCCACAAATGACATAAGGTGGGAGGCACTTTGGAGGCACTGAATGCTTGCTTAAGGGTTGCATGGGAGCACACTTATGGCTAGACATCAAATACATGTAATGCCCACTACTCTCCTCCCCACCTATGTGCACTGACCACCTCACTACCATCATTTCACTACCTTCATTGTGTCAACTGTACCACCTACCCATTTCTGACTCACAATGGGCAACAGGGACCAGGCATGTTGTGCAGGAGGGGCATTAAGGACTGGGAAAGGCCTACCTGTACCACTGTGAAAGGGCACCAATATACCTTGCTCACAACAGATGGGACTGCACTGTCCTCACCACTTGAGCTGCTGCACATTTTGCTTCCATGTTTCTATGCAGACACATCAGCAAAATACTGCAAGGGGGCCTTTGTTGAGGGGATGATCCCTTTTGGGCATTAATGGACACCTCCTAGTATGGACAGATGCACACAAGGTAGGTGCATCTTACCATGGTTGATGCAGGATAATGCACACAAAAGAAGAGCTCACATGGAGGACGCACTTTGACTATAACACCACTTACATCACTTCTACAATGCAAAGAGGTTGTCATAGGGACCAGACACAGTCCCACAAATGCAGATCTGACAATGCAACTTATTCTCCCTGACTCCATGGGTCTTTCATGGGTACACCACAAACAACACCCATGGTATCCAAATGCCATGCAATGTACAGCAAGAAAAGGCTGCAAATGAAAAGCTGCTTAACTGAGAGGTGACAAGACTAGAACATGTGGAATGGCACAATGTGTCAACAGAGGGTTATGCAAATACCTACCCTGGTGGCACTGCATGTAGCCAGGGGCCTGTGAATTGGAGACTTGATATGTGGCTAAGTGCCAACTAAATGAAGCAAAAGTAAAATTTCTACTGAGGAAAAAATATAATAGCTAGTAAAGGACAGCAGTGACATATCACCATCTCATTGCAGAGACAGAATAAATCCCTCCTGGCCAGCTGCCTCTCCTGGACTTCCAAGATGATATTGATGGCCAGCTAGCTACCATGAATCCAGACACGATCCAGCAGATTCTGGGTTCCATCTGGTCACCGTCCCCGGTTGGTTTTTTTTCACATCACCCAACAGAGCACACACACCACCTGCCAGCTAATACATAGCCCTGAACTCCCAGGACCCAGACATATTTTTCCAAAATAAAGCAGTAGGAGTCCAGCGGGAGCTGGCACAAAATGTGTGGGTGGGGATGGAGACCATGGCGGGCAGTTTAGCTGAAGTACAGAGGTGCCTCAGTCCCAATAGGGACAACTCAGATGCCATCAGAGGCACCCACTCCCCGCTGTGTGGACTGAAGCAGTCCCTGGCTGAAACTGCTGTCGTCCTTAGGCAGAGGCACAAACAAATGCCCCACCAAGGGGGCGCCAGCGAGGTTGCCAATAGGGTGGGGGAAATGCTCACTGTCATGTAGTCCATGCAACAGGGGCTGGTTTCTCTCAAGGAGTACTTGGCTGCCTACCACTGTGACATTGCTTCTGTTTTGAGAAACCAGCAGGTCCTCCTTGCTGCAGAGATGCCTTTTATTTTCACACAGACAACAGCTACTGGGACCTATGATTCCACTTCTTTTGCCCCTGATGTGTGTGTGCTTCCCTCAACATCAGCTCCAGCACAGTCTCTGGCACAGAAGGCACTACACATATCAGAGGATGAAGATGTGGAACAAACAATTTTCTCTCATAAGACATCCCGGTAGCTACAGTATGTGGCCCATGCACAGTTTCTCTTTAGCTCTGTGTTCAAGATTGTGCCAGTGTTGCTAAAACAATCTACGTCCCAGCTTATCTTACCCACTGTTGACCAATCAGACCTATGGACTGCCAATTTGCCCCATCCTACCAAATGGCAATGTGACCACCTCCTGACTGAACCATTCCTCTTCCACAAGTTTTCTTCCATGTTCCCCTACCTCTTGTATCTCATTGGGTGTCCAATGAATTGGGACATTTCATGGGGTCTATCTCCTGTGCATTGAACTGAATCAATACATCACATTTGGAAATGTACATAAAAGCGTGTTACACATGATCTGTGTCAATCTGTGCTTGAGGATGAAAGTATTTGAACAGAAACCACCATGTGATTTTGAAACAATGCGGGGATATGTACATCGAAAAAGAGAAGTGCATTTCTGCAACTAAAGTTACCATGCTGAGGTGTGTCTCATACAAAGTGCATGGAGAAGACATATGAAATCGAGCAAACACAAGGTGTGTGCCTACACTAACTAATGTGTATGATATACAGCCCAGCACCAATGCTGGCATCCTAGCTTCCTGCTGCAGTGTGTGGCAGGTCTGGAGGTGTTTTTAGCAGTATTTGCAGGAAGGTGTCCCTTTTGGAAGAACAAAAGTCCATGTTGAACTCCCCATGTGTGTAGGAAATCTGGGCACACATAGTAAAAGCCAATCTGAAGCAAGAATTGTCTTCCTGATAAATGTGTCATGCAAACCACACCCCGGGGCTGGTTTGAGTATATTATCCTTTGCCCCAGGTACACGTATTATGGTATGACTGATGCTGTGTTAAACTTCATGATTTTTGTTTGGGTATGACCTACTTACCACCCATTGAATGCCCCTCTAGTGCATCACCCAGCTGCAGGGGAGCTACACCTGTAAATTTGGGTTGTGGCACCCACAGTGACACAGTGCACATTTGTACAAGTGTAAGAAATCAGCACCACAGCATTGTCACGCTAAATTACCGCATGGTGGTATCAAAGGGATATATGTGTAAATGTGTCTGGAACAATGAAACATATACTGACTGCAACATGAATAAGGTGACTGAGAATTATGAGAAGAACCAAGTAATACAAGAGCCATCAAAGCATGGCATGTGTCCTGTAGTATGCGTGTATCGTGATACCTGACCAGAAATAGAACACATTGGGGTGGGCAACGCAAGTCTGTTAGTTACATCACACCATCTATATGACAATGACAGGATGCATATGTAGGATTGTGAGGGCTAGACATAAATGACCCTGTCCCAAAACCTTGATGTAGGGGGAATCCATTGACAATTATTCCATTGACAGTGCCAGTCGCATAACTTCAACTGACATTGTAAGTTAACATCATAATACTTGTGTCAGGATGTTTATCCACCCACAACCAGAGTGACACATACCTTGCAGAAATTAGTCTTCACCAGCTGACATCACACTCTTGTTAACCTGACAGGAAGCTCAGCACAGGTAATATACATTTTTACATATATGTCACAAAGTACTGCTGCTCAGGTCAATGGATTGTACCAAAGTTTTAACTAGATTTAACTACATTTAAATAGACATGCTATCACCTAAACAATAGACATGATAGAGAGGAAGCTATATGGTGCAACAAGATTTATTTTACAACAGTTTTACTTCAAATAACACACTAATCATTATACCTAACTCAACTATACTAACCTAACCTAACTTATCCTATCTAATAACTACTACTATCTTAGCTTAGCCTAACCTATTCTAAACATCAGATGCTACAATTGAACATCAACCCTCCACCCCCTTAATTGCATTAATTGACGAGGACAACAGTGACTAAAGCTAAACATTGACTAACTACACATATAGGCTAAACAAATATATATATTTTTGTAATTTTTCAAACAAATAATTTTTTTAATTTTTTTTAACATTGAACATTGACCTAAAACATCTGCCCCCCACTAACACCCAGATGCTCATCCCAACCAATAAAGAACAACTATGACCTGAATATGCCTACGCTAAACTAACTTACCTATGCTAAGTAAGAAAACTACAAGTCCTTTACATCATTTTCTCCCCTGGTTGGCCTGAATGTCATTTACGATACTTAAGACATGTTCCTCCTAAAGTTCTAGTCTCACAAGTCTGTATTTCTGATCTGCCAGTTCTGTGCGCAGATCCTGTATGTAGGGTGGCTATACATGGTGTTCCCCTGGCTGTGATCCTGCAGGTGGGTGGCATAGGTGCCAAGGATGGTCCTGCTCTAGATGGTACTCCTACATCTCTTGATGCAGATCTGCCTGCTGGTGGGTAGCAGAATACACAATGTTGCTTCCTAGTCCCTCTAGTGGAAAAGCATTCCACCTCCCTGAGCCCTTTTACCGGCCATAGAATGCCTCCATATTTCTGTGCTCCCTGCGGACCTGCCTGATGTGGCGATAACGCTCAGCTTCAAGAGAAATAATGCGTTTCTTCAGGGGTCATGGTGGCAGCTGCATGAAAAAGGACATGTTAAACTACTGTCTGTCAGGCACATGACAAACAGACATGCAGTGAAAACAGGCAACTGCAAAGCTATGACATTTATGGCGCTATACACACCCCTGTGTTTCCCCCTGCACCTGTTCTAAATTTAGCTGCCAACGCCAATGCAGGCATCTTTGCACCACAGTGCAACGGTGTCTGCGTTGAGGGATGTGATTGTTTATGTGCAGGAAGGTGTGCCTTCCTGCACATAAACAATCTACACTGGCTATTTGGCACTTCTAAGTGTGCGGCAGGATGCAGCACACAAAGAAGTAACAAATCGTCATTATTTAATGACTGTTTATGTGCTGGAAGGTGCACCTTCCTGCACATAAACAATCATTCATGGCCTTTTGCTCTTTTTATGTGTGCTGCATCCTGCAGCACATATAGAGAAAGCAAAAACGAGGAGGAATAAATGTATTCCTCCTTGTTGCGCCATGCTAAAGTAACCCCTGGGGTGGCACTGCCACAGATTTATGCTTTCTTGTAAATCTGGGGAAGCGTCAAAAGCAATGCAATGGGTGTTGCAGTGGAACCAAGTGTTGCAGTGGAACACCCACAGCAACATCCATTGCACACCCTGGTGCTGCAGAAAACTGCGTCGGAGGGGCCCATGTTTACAAGGACGCGTTAAGCCACAAAAAGTGTCTTAAAAAACGTGTAAAAATCCCACATATGACCAATGTGTCATTTTTTGGGTAAATGTGTGTAATGTATGTTTCCAGATGTGTGGTGTCATGTACTACACAGGTTCAATATTCCCCTGCCTTCTAGATGTATGTCCAGTGTACATAAGCTTGTATGGCACAAACGCCTCCACACACGTGTAGAATGTTTGTGACATCTGTTGCCAGGGATTCTGACAAATGCCTTACAAGGTTGAGTATATGTTAAGGCTACATTTTGTGATAGTATTGTACATGTAAACTACTGATATTGGTTTCATGTACTGATATTGTGTCACTATCAGATTACAATGCCAATGTCACACCCATGGATGGGATGTACTTAACATGGAATGTGATACTTACATACACATATAGACTTCTCATATATGACTACATTCATTATGTGCTGAGTGTATGCCGTCATGCAAGGTTGTTTGCTGGGTAGGTGGCTTATTTTGGGACTGCAGACATGTTTTACGTTGTGATGAACAGACCAGATTAAATCTTTATTGGTTTATGACATTATATGCATGTGCACAAGAATTATTCTTCGTGGATAACAACAGGTGTTATTTCTGGGAGTAAAACTTTTACAACACTTTCAATGTATGATGGGTCAATGCAGTCCTTTTTGTGGAGTATCTTTGCTCATGGTGGTATATCAGATGTTGTCCAATGCTGAGACATCTCTCCTGTACATGGGTGTGCATAGGTGGTTTAGTCACGCGCCAGGTCCATTGCTGCATCATTGCATTTATGCATGTTTATATTGGTGATAGTCACACAATGCAGGGGGTTACTATGGAGTTTGTTTACGTATTATTTTGTGTAAAGGTACTTTACACATACACTTTGATGGTGGGCTTGCACTTCATGTGTCATTCCACTGACTAACTTGAAACACACACTCTGTATTGCAGGGCTGTTGCCAGACAAGGAGTGCAGGGTACACATTAGTGCACAATTGTGTACCGTGACACTAAATCATTGCCTCCACTCCCCTGACCTATTACCTACTAGGGACTTACAGCTTTATTGGTTTCATGCATACCCATTATATCCTAGGATTTAGTTGTAAATTTGTGGTAGGCATGCCCTATTGTCCTAAGGGACTTATAGGACACTGTGATTTGTGGTTTTTATGTCTTCCATCTGCTGTTACACCTCATTAGTAGAACTAGGTACAGGTACATGTGTTGCAACCTGGGATTCAAGGTGTGTAAATGCCAATATGCCTCACTCAAACTTGTTAGTGCTGGACCATCACACTGGGGGATTTCCTAACAGTGAGAGTGTGATCTAAGGTTGCCTACATATTATGTACATTTGTGTATGAATTCACATTCCTAGAGTGGTGTGTTGTTGATGCTATATGAAAATTTGTGATGCTACCTAGACATTGCAGATACCTATACATTGCACGGTGTAGGTGTCTGTTGTTACTAGGCTGCCACAGTTTGCAGCTTTGAAATTACATTCTCATCCACAATAGCCACTTCATACAAGTTACAATATATGTCTTGACACAAACCCTGATCATACAAATTTGTTCACCTCCAGGACTATCACTATTTGCTGTGGCATTTCCATTGTACCACAACACTTGTGCAATCTGCGAGCGGCTTCCACAAAGTGGCTGGTGCCATTGAGAAGAGGAGTGTTCCAAATGTCCTTCAAAATGTGTGGGTTTCACATGTGTACTCCCACAATGCTGCAGCCAACATCCTTTGTCAGAAGCATAATGATTTGGGATAGCATGTATGGTAAGTTGTGACAGATGTGAATGCAACATGCTGGTGGTCATATGTCTGAGTCCTCTGTTACAAAAGCATATTTCCCTGGATTTGGGACATTACTTCCCATACTTTTACTTATGTGCAAGATGACAACTGACTTGAGTGGGAAAGGGCTAGACAATGAGGTGCCGTGTTTTCTGTATTTCTTTCAATATTTGTTACTCATGTGTTTGCCTCTGAGGGGTGCGATGGTAGTTGTAACTTGTTATGGTGCCAGGCAGACATAGATTTGTGACATGACTCAGAGTGACTCTTTTATACAGACACTGGTAACCTATGGATGTCATACATGAATTGCATTTAAAAAGTTTCAGTTGTCATGTTACAATCTGACAGACTTGTGCTATTTGAGTGCAGCTATGTGATAAGTATGTTTATATGGCAGCGTACACATTTGACTTCCATATTTCTTCTGCGGCGCAGTGTGTGTGTATGTTGGGAGTCCTAGAGTGTAAGAGTCCTTGTCTGACAACATTTGCAGGCTAGTCATGGTATGATAATTGTGGATGATTAACAGTTGCATACTAATGTTATAAATTACTCCAAGACAATTGTGTTGAAAAGTGATTTATTTACAGCAATGGTGTATTATGAACATATTTTGTCTGAAGTCATGAAAACAAAATTTGAACTAATGCTTCCCTTTGACATGCCCCAGCAGCAGTATTGAGTAGTTCTCTTTCATGTGGTGGGGCATCATTGTCCTCATCCTCCTCCCTGGAGGCCTCTACTTATTCCTCCAAGGAGACATTGGTCCTCACACATATATTGTGCGAAACCGCACACACAACTATGAGTTTGCAAACAAGTGGTGGTGAGTACAACAGTTTGCCTCCAGAGGAATCCAGGCATCTCAAGCAGCCCTTTAGTATGCCAAATGTCCTATCCACCACGTTGATGGTCTTTTTATGCACCTCTTGATATGCCTTCTCAGAGTCCGTTTGTGGTTTGGCAAATGGGGTCATCAACCATGGTTGGATGACATATCCTTGGTCTGCTGCAGTGGGAGAGGAGAGACCACGTTAGACTTGCTCTTGTGTATCATTTCTACTGGCCTTGCACAGTTTTGGAGCATTATTTAGATGTTGACGCTTACTTCACACATTGTGTGGGTTCCTATATGCATCCATGATTATATTGGTGTGTAGTGGCACTCCTTCCAGTTGTGTGTGCTGCTTCAGGGGAATGGCAAGTGTGTCATTTAAATTGCTTTACAGTTAACCCACGTAGGATATGTATGATGTAGATGTCTTTAGATGAAGTACATTGTTACCTACCAAAAAGCCATGTTGTGTGAGTTTGATCCCCTTGTGTGTGTTTTGTGCCATGTGACAGGTGTTGTGCTATGTGTGTAGCATGTCATACACAGTACCCTTGGGCATGGTACTCTTCCCCTGCCAAAATAACTAATTTTGATATTTTGAGACTCACATGCATGTGTGTGTGTATGTGTGTGTGTGGGCATCAAGCGTGACATAGTAGATTGGAATGTATTGGCATGTTTGTGATTTTTGGGATAGCCTCTGTGGCACAGGATCTGTGGCACAGGATGTGACAAAAATTGTCTTGAAAGCCATCTGGGACATATCAGCAGTGTGTCATAACTTCTATATATAGAGAATTGCTCTCCTCAGCTACTGTGCTGCTACTTGTTCAGCTGCTGAGTTGCAACACAGGCATCCTGGTACCTAGATACCATGATGCCTGAATTGCAGGTGTGGTTGTTTGTGTTCAAGAATGTCACCTTTTTCTGCACCTGACATAACAATGTAGACAATTAGCTAAATCTCTGTGTGCTGTAGACTGGTGTACACAGAGTAAAAGGTCAATTATTTAAAGTGGAAATTGTTTGTCCTTTTTGCACATTACTATTTTCATCCCTATGATGGGATTCCTTTGTGTTGTTGCCTCGGTGTACATTTTGCTATATATGTGTGCCAATGCAATATGTTGTGGGGTGGCAGAACTACATCATGGCCTAATGAGAGGCCCTTCCATACTCAAGGTTGGATGTGATACAGCTATGTTGATACAGTTGCTTAAAGAGCCGATTGAGTTGTTGAACACCACCTTGTGAATACAGACCTGGCAATATTTTAAAGGGGCATCATTGTGAATGCCACTCAAGTGGCAGTAGGGACTTATACAGTGGTTTTGAAGATATGTATTGTAAGTTTGCTGTGTTGCATGTTGAATGTGGGTTGCTGCTTGTTGGCTCACATATCCCTATCCATGTGTGGGGAGCATTGTGTGTGTATTGTTTGCACCATGTGTGCTGTAGGTGTTAAGTGACAGCTGATTGCTTACCTAATAGTAGGCCATTGCCATACTGTCCATCCTGGAAGTGTTGGTTGATGGTGGAATGCCGGACGATGTAGGCATCATGCACACTTCCAGGATACTTGGCCAGCATATGGTGAATAGTCCCTTGTGAGTCATAATGACCTGCACGTTGATTGAATGAGTGTGCTTTCTGTTCCTGTACAGGCGTTCGGTTTCAGCAGGAGGGGCAAGTAGCACATGCATGCAATCCATGGCACCCAGGACATGGGGGAATCCACCATCTACATAAAGTCCCTGTTCGGTCTCCTGCTGCAGTTGATGGGTGTTGGGGAAAAGGATATGGCGAGGAGTGAGGCAGAGGATGGCATCCAACATACTTAGCAGTAAGGCTGAGAAGGAGGGCTTGGATAATAAACCCATTTCTGCCACAGTTGACTGAAAGTGACAGAGGCCAGCATGTGCAGCACAGTCAGGAGCTTGGTTGTGGGTGGTATGTTTCTTGACCTATGAATCCTTTGTGTGATTGCTGGTGCTATGTCTTGAAGCAGCTGCACTATGGACTCTGGTAGGTAGCCGGTAGTACCTGAGTACAGTTTCCTCTCTTTGGCCAAGGATGGATATCCGTTGTCAATAGATGTGCCCTCTCTTCCTGCGCTGCCTTTGTGGTTGGTGTTCTGGTGATGGAGGGGCCTACGGTGAGGCTGGCAGTGCTTTCCGTTGTCGCTGTCTTCTTTTCCTCGTGCCTAGCTGGAGCAGCAACAATTCCATGTTTCTCTGGAGGTTGCCAGAGTGTCTAATGTGTGTTTTCATTTTACAACCTGTGCCTTTGCACCATTTTAATGCCTGGTATGACGGACGTTATTTTTTCGGTGCTAATGGGTATCTGTACTGATTTTCCAATCCACTTGTGATTTTTCGCAACGCTTGCAAATATGGAGTTAGGTGGCCTGCGCCATTTTTTAGTAGGGAATGCCTACCCTGCATATCATTTCAGTAAAACGGTGCTGGGTTAGGCAGCGCTACTGAAAAATAGCACATGGTCCATGAAAGTGGTGCTAACCAGGGCTGGCGCACTTTGTAAATAGGGTGCTATTTTTTGGCGAGGTTGCAACAAAATTTGTGGCGCTAATGCGGCGATAACTCCTTGTAAATGTGGGCCATGGTACATTAAATTTATTTTGATGTCAGCCAGTAAAGGACTATCAGATACTTACAAGAAGGTTCCCAGTTTTCACCACTTCCTCACTTCCGTTACTGTTTTATGCAAAATTCCCAGAAAAACACTGTTACGTCACATTGTGTAATTATGTGCTGTTTGCAGTCATGATTTACTGAGAATGCACCGTTCAGTGTATCACAAATATGTGGGAACAACGTGAGCGACCTAGTGCAAGCTGCTGTTGTTCATGGGACTTTTGTTTTTTTGCAGTATTTTTGTAGCCCGAAGTGCATGCTCTTTGGATGTGAGGACACATTTTGCACTAAATTGGAGCCCTAAATGGCAGTTTTGCACTTCCCATAGTTATGTGTAATTCTGCATAATTCCGCAGATATTTTGCACCCACCTCTGAACTCTCATCATGTTCTACTACCTTCCCTTGTTGCACGTTCTTGCAGTACATTTGCACCACACTCTTACTAAATGTAATGTAGGAGCACTTCTGTCACTTATCACTATGTGCCCACCTTTTCTTGTGCTCGATTTTACTAAATAGATGCAATTCTATCATATATTGCACTGCTGTATTTCACATTGCTCTCACCAAATCACAGTTGTGTTTCTCAATGTATGGGAAACCCTCATATCTAATTTTAATTTTAAATAACCAGAACACCATTGAGTTGTGTGGGACACAAACAATACTCATGTACATCAGCTTCTTACTAATCAAAGTCATCTTTGGCCTTTGTTTTGGTTTTACATGAATAAAATGCAAACTGTGAAACCTTATGAATGATATATCATGCCCTATCACTTATCAATGGGTTTGATTTACAAAGATGTTTCCGTCTTATGTGTGGCTTGCTTTGGTGGTAGTCAGTTCTATCGGGCACTCAAACATGGCCTGTGTGTGGCCCGTTTTGTTTGGTCCGGTGGACTATGACAAAACCAAAACAAGCATTTGCAGTGCAATAGGTCTTGCATTTGTTTGAGTTAGAGCCATTGGCATTTATAGCTGGACTTTTCTTGCCACATAAATTGGTCAACCCTGCCTCATAATTTTATATTTTCCTACCATAGAATTCCAGTGGCCTACATATAACTAAAGCACTTCCATTTACCTTCTTCCTCTATCTGCTGCAAAAAATTTAAATTTAAATCTGCCATGCTAATTCCAGTAGACTACCACTTTCACCAACCCACCATCAGAGTAGCTGGCTGGCTAACACAATTCCCCCCCAAAAAGACACAAGAATGCCACAGAGGAGAAATAAGCAAGAAGGGTCACCCAAACATATCAAACAGCCATAATGTAATAAGGATGTTAAAAGGCTTGAATTATGGTCATAATTGTAATAAGGAGAGATTATTTAAACATATATAATTATAATTTAAAACTTTATCAGAAATACATTTTTGTCTTTAGTCTGTAATGCTCAAAACAGCCCTTAGAGGGCACCATACCAAAAATTTAATCTGTAAGAAACATGGTCATGTAATCCTATTGTGAGCCCCTAGACACCATATCCCCATTAAAAAACAGGAGAAAGGAATGCAGTTTTACATATACTTGGCCCCTAGAGGGCATTTGTAGGGCTAACAGGTCTACTGCAATGATATTAGAAACAAAGCCTTCAAAACAAAACTTAAACTACATGTAAAACAAAGGCTTTAGCCATGAGAAAGATATTGAATGGTGGGAGGGGTTATTATTTTGGAGTCCCCACTAACATAGTGTGGGGACCCAGAGATGACGTAGACAGGAAGTGCACATTGTCGTGAATGTTTGAAAGGTCGGCTCATTGACCACCACAGGCAAACATGCTTTGTAAAAGTAATGCTTTGCAAAGCATTGTAACGCAAGTTTCTGTGCCACAAATATTTTAATATGTTGATATGACTGTTTTGCTTAGAACAGCCCCTAGAGGACACAACAATGAAAAACAAACATGTGCAAGAAACACTGTCATGTAACTATATAGTTAGCCCCTAGAGGGCATAACCACACAAAAAACAATGGCAATAAATAATACAAAAAGAAAATGGCAACAAATAATGCAGAGTAACCAGATATGTAGCCCCTAGAAAGCATAATGTATTACATATTTTCAGGCATAGCAGGCCTATAGCAATGACATCACAAAAAAGGCCCTTAAAACACAAGCTATTCCCAGCTACAAAACAACAGTTTCAGCCATGAAAATGCTTAAAAGACCCTGAATGGTGGGAGGGGTTATTATTTTGGGGTCCCCACTAACCCAGGGTGGGGACCCAGAGATGGCATAGACAGAAAGAGTGTGTTGTGTTGGACGTTTTGGTGGTGGTCCCATTGTTCTAGGACCACCACAGACTGAGTTATGGACAAAAATGGTGTGAAAAAAGAATGCTTGCAAAACATTATGGGTTGAGTTTTCCTGAGTGCAGTGAATATTGTAGTATCATCTCTCTCGCCGCACTGGGAGAACAGCTTTCACTTTGAGGATTTCCGTTTTATGTAAAGCATATACCAATGTCAAGTGTTTTAAGGGGAGAGCCACAAGCATTCTGATTAGATAGCTATGAGCAATATGACTAGTGCTTCAAGATCGCCGATCGAGTTCACCCTGTTGTGCCTGTTCACGCTGTGAGTGCCATAGCCGCTATGCAGCATGAAGGGGAGAGACAAAAAAATAGTTTGCCCATGCTGAAGTATATCGGCAATCGTGCAATAATCCATGGAACAGGGGCAGTCTGCAAGGCGTGACAAAAACAGCCTCAAGGCGGGACAAACATAAAGCAATTACCAATGACATCAAGTGATTTTTGAAAGGCAAGCCCACCAACGACTGAAAGTGATGGGCATGACCTGGGCGTGGTTAAAAGCCCACAATACTTACAACAGGTCACAGTGCTTGCACGCCTGATCTAAATCAGCATCCACTGACTCAAACTAAGCACCGCTTCACAACCTTTATTCAACAATCTCCAATGTTCAACATTATCACATTGTTTCATACAACCATTGATGCAAGGATACTAATATTCATGTCATAACCACAAAATCATATAAATACATATATTTGACGGACTACAAACCTACTTGCAAAGAGCAGTTGATCCCTTTAGCAGGCAGTAGCATCACAAACATAAGGAGTTGCACAAAGAGCTGAAGCCAGATACTGCACCAGGATGTAATGGATGGGTATGCAACTGGGACTGGACACTGAGCTGCTCTGTTTTTTTAAATAGTTACATTACATATCATAGAGTCAAACTGAAGATTTGTACAATACCTGCCAAATTACATACCCGTTATATTAATTTATCATTCCAAAATCATATGATTTTTGGTTTAATGTCAGAGTTGCAATTTTAACCCAGGTCCCTAATTTTGCCATTTGACGACAGCTACTTAGAAACTAGATCACATCTCCTCTGGCGATTAACAATTCAAATAACCATATGAATGGTTGCAATATACTCAAAATTAAAATTATCACTTTTATAAAATAAAAGTAGATACAGGGTATTTGCAATGCTTTTGTCATGTGCCAGCCCCTGTAGGCTTAAACGTCAGACCCAACTGTAATCTGTCCTCCAAATAAAATGAAAAGCACAACTCCAGCATGGCACCTTTCACACACAAAGTTATCATCTTCTCCATGTTTAGAGTTAGATAGACTTACCGAGAACAGTGACCTTGAAGGTGCAGGTTGCTTGGTTTCCAGATCTGTCTGTTGCTGTATATGTGATTATCTCCTCACCAATTGGGAAAAGCTGAGGTGCCAGAAAAGCTGGGCTGACTTGAACTGATACCTTTAGGACAAAAGCAAATCACAGTTCTTTGACTTTGAGCAGAGGCTTTGATCCATGTATTATTTGAGATCTGATGAACTACATATTTTTGCTAACAGTGGATTTATAAACCTCAGTTGTTATTACAGCACACCCTTCTACATTTTATAGACATTTTGAAATGTTTCTTAACCACGCTATATCTCCAAAACAATGTCCTCTAAATTCCCAGATCCAATATTACTATGCTGGTTGTATATTTCAATCAGTTTTCTGCCTTTCCCTAACCAACAATGTTTCAATGATACTGTGTTATGTATGTATGAGGCATATGTGACTGAGAGAAATGGCTAAAATCTGTTACACCATGATTTCCCTGAAAAATCTAGATGTCATGCGAAGGGCTGCCTCAAATCACCTTTTACTCGTGGGCACTGGCGAGGTGCTGCTGCCTGGCTGGAAGGGTTAGGCCAACAGCTGTCATACAGTGCAGGATCAGACTTAGTCCCCCATGCTCTGTAGTGCTGCCACCCAAATCCAGAAGTCTTGGTACTATTAACGGGAGTCTCTACGACAATGCACCTTTTAAGGTTGCGTGGGTTACTTTCCTTTGCTTGTGTTCGGGTTGAGGGAGGACCAGGCCTTCCAGTTCAGCCAGGACTATTCCCGTAAGGAGTAGGGTCAAGACTGATTTGCATATGGCTGCTTCCAATCTGGGGTACCCTGAGCAAATGTCAGTTGCTGAGATTAATTCAAGCATTCTATCCATCACCTTGTTTTTTTGCTTTTGCCACCCTAAGTGCCTGGGTATGCCCAGACCTGGGTCCCGGATTCACTGTGCACTAGAACCGAGCCCTAACTATTACAAAACTGGTCCTATGTTGCTAAGTTCTGGCTTGGCAGGTTGTGATGGACTGATCCCATGAGGAGCAGGTGCAAGGCCGATTCACATATGCCTGGGTCCAAACTGAGGTGGCACGGAGGGCAAAAAAACAATGGATTGGGATGCAGCCTGAGTGATTGCCAGTGGCTGAGATTAATTCAAGCATTCCATCGTTCACCTTTTTGTTTTTGCAACCTGAGGTAAGTAGCACGGCAATGAAGGGAAACGCAGGGTTTTTCCATCCTGGTCTCCCCATTTTTCCCTAACCTCTTTTTTATTCCTTGCCGCCTTCCCCCTCTTTGCCTATCACGCTGCTAGAGGGAGTTAGGATACTACTACATTTGTTAGATGTGCCCATTTCCATAGCGATCACTGAGCAACCCATTCTTTTTTTCTTTCTCTTTAGTTACCTGTTACATTGCATGTTTAGACTTCTTTATTTGGTAAGAGGCAACAATAAAGAAGGCTACATGTCACATGATAAATACTACAATAACAGGCACACATGCACAGACACACTGTTATCCTGCAACAGAACTTCAATGTGGAATCAGAAACACATTCTTTTTAATTGTAACCTGTGTTGAAATGATATGAGGATATTTGGATGCATTGTGCCTTTGATACTCCATTAACACAAGCTGACATGTACATTACATACATGAAACACCAATAAAGAAATTTAAAAAAATGTATGGTTGTCCTAGGATTCTTCATGTGCAGTAGGATGTTGCTGTGATTTCGTGATGCATGGCTATTTGTCATATATTAAGCACAAGGTCAGTCCTTGAAAAATGTCCACTGCTATCTCTCATATGTTAAAAGGGACTGCACTGTGGCAAAAACACTTGACTATTAGGAGATAAAAGAAAACAGCAACATATTTACTAATTATTTCTAATTGGGTATATTGTAAGGCTTACTCTAATTTGCATCCTAACCAAATAAGCCCAAAAGGAAAAAAGTCCATAAAAAAACGTTACCAGGGACATTTGGAATTATTTCCCTATCCTCCCAAAACAGCCACAAGCAGGGAGAAGGCAAAAAGCGAATTTAGTAACACACATTTCTGCTACCAACTGCAATCCAGTGAATCAACTGTTTGAATTTGTATTTTCCATTTGTTCTGAACGTATTTTCTGTGCCTATACTCGAGTTCCGGTGACCTGGAATTGATTCAGTGTTTCAATACTAGCAAAAGTTTTCTAAGGACTGCATCCCTAATGATTTTGGATTTTCAAATGCGTAAGATTGATTTCTATACACTGGATATGTTTCAAAGATTTTTTTCTTAGGCAGCTCTATTGTGCCTCTTTTAATGTAAAGCTTTTGAATGTATCCATGGTCCTACCCAAAATAGTAGAGAATTAAGCACTTTTTAAATTGTTTATTTGTTTCACAATCCCGAACTCCTGTTTAAGCAGAAGCGTGGATGGGCACTTGTGGTGACTCTGAAATACTTTTCTGGAGCGTATTTTTAAACAGTAAGAATGTGACAGAGGAAGACATTCTCTTTTGAAAAAAAAATAGGATCAGTGATATGGATTGCCAATAATATGGCCATTGGCACCAGATGAATGACTAAAACATTGTTAAAAATTAGGACATCTGTCATTGAATGATCCACATATCAACTAGTTCACGGATATAAGTAGATCTATCTTTAGGAGACGGTCGCCCCATTTTTCAGCTCTTGACATCTGCTTTTCTTGGCCTGTTCTCTGACTGAAAGCTTGCTTAGTGTTCTTTATTAATGTGTGCTCAGTTTATAACGTGAATCCTTTGTAGTCTATATTCTCATTGCTGTTACTCAGATAATGTAACTGGAGGTTCGCAGAGTGTGGTACAGAACAACATCGTTTCCCCACTGACACCTAAAACAAAATGTGATTTTGGAAGTCCATGTGACATATTACCAATGTGTAACTAACATTAGAATGTTAATGTGCTTTATTTTGATGGGAATGTACTAGCAAAACCAGGTTTCCAGCAATTACATAATGAGCTGCCAAACCAGTGTCAAAGCATGATTTTTTACTAGTTTTTAAAAATTTCACCTAATTAACCTTGACTGTTCAGCTGGGTGCTTAATAGTAACATCCTTGGTTAAAAAGTGTCACTCCACTTGAGAGGCCAGATTTACTAAGAATTCACGCAACACAGTGCAGCAGGGCACGTTGCTGTGCTGTATTGCGTGAATGGAAGAGAGCTGAAGAACACATTATTTACAGAGAGTTGGAGGCCATCAGCTCTTTCCCAGTACTGGTGCACTTGTGGTTGCCTAACACCAATTCAAGCACCTTTGCACCATGCTGCAAGGGGGACGGTGCTATGGGTTAGATTGGTTTTATGCAGAAAGGGATGCCTTCCTTCACCAAAAAAATCCTTAGAAGCATTTTCCTTTTTCTATGTGTGATGCACAATGCATCACACATAAAAAGAGGAAGTAACAAAGAGAAATAAACATATTTCCCCTTGTTATGCATTTGTTTGGTAGGTGTACCGCTATCATGCAAATCCAGCTTTACAAACTTTAGTAAAGCTGGAATTGTGTGACTCCATCAGACCAGTCACCGTGGAAGAGCCTAGAACAAGCTGCTGCATGCCACTTACCTTGATGGTAAGCGTCATGAGAGGAAGGGTGAAAAAGGCTGGCAGCTTTTCTGCCTCACAGTCTCTAAGGTACTGAAGTCCTCCTAATGTAGGGAGGTTCTGTGTTGTACATGTGCCAAAGGAATCTTGTCTTTGCTGTTCAGTTTCGGAGTGTCCATCAGCTCCCATTATCCCCATGACATATTCACACAACCAGAAGGCAAGGGGCCATAAATTGGCACCTGGAAAAGGCAGGTTAAAGTTCAACATTGTAAACCTATATGTAGATTTTCCACTATAGAAACCAAAAACAAACTACTATCTACTGTCTATGCAACTTTTCCATGTCTTTTTAAAGGGATAAAACTCCATACCCCCTACTTCGCAGTTCCACCTTATTTGACTCAACAGAATCAGGTGAAAGACTTACATGCGAATCTTTTAATTCAACATACTTAAAATTAATTTGTTCTGTAAACTCAGTCATTCTTCTGAAGGTAAAGTGTATATGTTAACTGAACTCCTTTGCCAAATGTCCCTATTTTCATAGCAATATAGGAAATACTGTGGTGATCCTGATCCTGATCCTGATTTTGATCATTTGAGAAAAACCATACTGCAGTTGTTAGCTCATCACATATTCAGACTCGTCTTTCTTATAGGGAATATTAGATTTATTTTCACTTTCATTGGACAACACTCATTGACTACAGGAAATAATATTAGTGTTATTTTTCTGCTAATATCCTGTAAACATACACTACATAAGACAATGACAATCATTCTGTTTTATGTTTTTGACATTGATTGGAAATAGGTACACTGAGTAAGCTGTCAACAAATTATTCCTATTCTTACCATTGCCTTTCTTTACATGGGGCTGTTCACTTTACTTATTTAGCCTAAAATCTGTAGGTAACACCACAGTTGTTTCTCATCTTAGTTTGGCTTATCCAGCCACGGGTTACGCTTTAGGTTCTACTTCATTAAGGGTGTTTATAGACATGATTGTTGAGGTACATTTTAAACATTCTCCTTCTTGTGTCCCTTAACCTATACGTAGAATACTATAATACTATTTACAAAGAAATACCCTTGGGTCCTTTAATAAAGCACTACAAAAAT
Organism: Pleurodeles waltl; assembly: GCF_031143425.1. Taxonomy (NCBI): domain Eukaryota; kingdom Metazoa; phylum Chordata; class Amphibia; order Caudata; family Salamandridae; genus Pleurodeles; species Pleurodeles waltl. Next base: position 468,709,001 of record NC_090437.1, read on the forward strand.
ACAAAAAATATAAGTAAATTAATAAGTTAAAGGATCATGGGGTGGATATTTCCTTTTGAGTTAGACTGGTGTGATTGAGAAGAAAATAAGTGGAGTAAGAAGGCAGTGACTGTTCAGCAGTATGATAAATTATCTAAATAGATGGGTCTGTGGGACAGCTTTTCTAAATAGGCATATTCTTGGGAGAGGAACTGAATCAAGCATAAACTAAACTGGGCGTATCTTTAATGAAGAGTCTTGCTTTTTGTTCCAAGCTACCACAGGTGAGCCAAGAATTCCTTACCGAATCTATTTTCATTTTCAGAGGTCAAATTGGTTTGCCTTGTAGGAGATCAATCACAGCTTAAATTAAGTATTTGACCTCTCTTGCTCGTATCTCAATAAGGTAATTCCCTACAATGTACATGACAATTCCAGCGTGGAAGAGGAGGCTCCAGTAGTCCAGCATTTATGGTTCAATTTGCTTTCCTTTGCTTTGCTTTGCTTTGCTTTTCGTTGCTTCAATTTTACACAAAGCCTGCCATTAACATCCTCGGAATAGGTTCGAACCTAGTTAATATAACTGGGTCACTAGACAAAGAGACAATAGAATTAATATGCCAAATGTGCTGGTGCAAATGCAGGAATGCTCACCACAACATTGCAATTAAATAGAAAGATTGGAGCTAAAACAAAGCTCTTTGCTCTGAGCTTTAAATGGCTCCAGTAACTTACATGTTCTTTTCATGATGCCTACCCCTCGCCATAATTTCCAAATGGACATTGTACAACTGACCTGACAATAACAGAGTTTAGGTTAATTCCTAGCTTTCTCAGAAAACAAATGTGTGAACGGTACATTTTTGATTCATTAGGGCCAGGAAATGTTGACTTTTATTTTTGTAGCGAACTGATATTAAAAACATTCAGGCAGACGCTCTGCTCAAATATTCAAAACCCACTTGCATTGTTCATCAGAACCTACTTGGTGTATGGCTCAGAGCTAGTCATAATCCTCTATAGCAGGGGTCTCCAACCTTTTAATTTTGTCAGACCTATAAAAGTTCAATGAAAATCATCCTGAGCTGCTAATATTATTAGTGCTGTAATAGTGCTGTAATAGTGGCCAATGCAGACAAAGATTACATTAGTAGCCACCATATGTAAGATTACTAACAGTGATCACCTTAGTGCATCAAGCAATGTTGCCACCAGTAATGTGAAACAGCTTTATCAATTTGAAATGCCTCTATCTGGGTAATAAATAACAGACATAGCAGCAATGACGGTGGTGCCAAGTTAATAGTATTAGTAATGTCTGCCCACAGCTACCAAATCTAGCAGCTGTAATTATACTTTGGACATTATGAGGTCTGAAAATACTTTAGAATTTCATCATCATAGATTAATTAATCCAAGCAAAAGCTTCTCATATAGTAGGCTAGGGCACACAGGAGAGCTACTTACTTTAGGAGGAGAGCTACAAGTAGACACAAGCTACTCGCAGGAGAACCTTGCTCTATTGTCTCCGACTTCCACTTTCACAGCATGTGCAAGCATGATTCCGTTGGGTGGGAGACATCAATCTGGCTATTACCCTAACGATAAAATGGATTTCTTTCCAATAAGTTGCACATGTATTGTTTCACCACAAAATTACATTGCAAAGTTTTGTGACACATGTTACATAACGTAGTGCATTATAGATGTATGAGACTTCCAATAACAACTTGGTTCATCAAATATACACTTATGAACACATTGATATTAGGGGCAAGAAGAGGTGAATCTATATTTCCCTATCAAAAAGAAACCTCATTGGAAAAGTCATCTACCACAAAATGCAAACATAACCTGAAATTTGTGGCTTTAAATCCCTGCATGACAGCTCAGCTGCCCATCTTTGTTCTGAGGTCAATAAAATGATTAAAATTTTCCAGAGTAATGGAGACATCTGAAGATACATCACTTTGTTACATAGATAATAATTGATATATGAGAATCCAGTTTTATATATTTTTTATATATTTTAAGCAGGTCACAACATTTCATGGCTGCAAACAATGTATTTGCTAACACACCATCAAAGCTTACCTCGTCACCTGAGTTGTCCTTGGCAATAGGGGTTTCCCAACTGACCATAGCAGAGTTTTGATGTTCAAGATTACCAGTCTGAATATTGTCCGGACAGCTGATTTGAGGGGGCTCTGTATCTGAATCATAAATTTTACACAATATATTCAAAACATTTATATTAACATTTCACTATCAATAAAGAACACTTTCGGATATACAAATTACTTTATTTCCCCCAATTAATATTACATTATGCTAATGAATTTGTGGATATTATATTTAGGGAGTTAAGTGTTCAGCAGAAGGTGTAACCTCAGCATCTTGGTCAATTAAATTATTTTCAGCTGCATCATTTGCAGATAGAGAGGAAATGTGTCCATCACCAGTTAGCAAGATGTTTGTTGTGTTAAGCTTTTTTCACCTTGTTTATCTTCAACTGTTACATGTAATAACTGCATGGACATCATTGCACCCCCGGCACTGTCTTTGCAATTCCTAGATTCAGAGGTGGCAGAATAGGTGCCAGGAGCACAGTGGCAGCACGTCCTTATGGACTTGGGTTGGGGCTCCTTTCTCTTTGTTTTCAACACAAATAGTAAATAATGTTTAATTATTCATTATTAGTATGATAAAAATGGAGTACAATTAGCTGGACTATGGCCCTCGCTGGCAGCTGAGGAAAGTAAAAAATGCTTTGAAATGTAAGTTGTGTGCATGCTAGAGGGTGAGTGTGTGTTTACATGTCAATGTGTATATGTGTAAGCAGTGTATATTAGTGAAACTGAAGGGCAACGGGCGTGCTTTGCCACTTCTGCTACCCCTGGCTTTTTGGTGAATTGACGTTGATGTATGACCGATCAGAAAAAGTTACATACAAGTTCCTCTTTAAACTTCTCCTTATTGTTTCCAGTGCTCCAAATGTTTGCTTCCGTGGTCTTTACACTTCGATCGAATCTCTTATCCTACTTCGTTGGATTTCAAATGTCATCTATTTGCACTGATTCACTATGTTTTGTTAGCTTACTTTGACTGTATATACTCTAGGATAAATAACTCTGGTCTGAGCCAGAAGGGTGACATCTGTTATTTATACAGTCACCCTCTGTACTTATTTCTGCTACTATGCGATTTTAACTTTAAATTAGAACATTTAGCTAATGGAACATAAAGACAAAAAAAGTAAATTCACTTCAGAGCACTTATGAAATTGATCCAGTAGGAAGAAACACACAAACCATTTCATCATTCTCTTAAAATTTACAGCCATCCTCGAATTGTTTAAAAGACAATAACAGGGGCAATTATTGCCTACAACTAGCCCCTTCAAATTGATCAAGGGGTACTTTTCATCAGGCCAGTCTCTGAACTTAGCCACACATATACATTCCTGTGTTAAAGGAATAAAAGGCAGTCTCAACTTCCTCAGATTGTCTTGCATGCTGCAGACAAATATTTACCTCAATTGCCAAGAACAACATTAAAAAGAGCTGAGCCCTCTTTCCCTTAACTCCTCAGCATGCATTATTTTTTGGCTCACATAAACTAACAGATTTAAAACAATTAGTACACAGCTGTAATAACCTTTGGTTTTCTCTCAGTTACCTTATCTTCCAAAAAACTATTGATAGTTAGTTACATTGATAAAGCTAGCACTTTCTGAAATAGTGAATAATTCACAAAGAAAATACTGTTAATTACTGGATCGGCTAATTTTGTCAAGATAGAAACAAAAGGTCATTAAGGTAGTCTTTCAAAATAAAGACAGAATTCAAGCAAGAGACTACTGTAAATACCCACTCTCAAACAAGGCACAAGCACAATTCAAAATGTGGTTGCATAATACTCATTAAAACCTCTTCCAGAAAACTGTTCACAACACTGCTCATCAGGTATACTGACACACAATCTCAAACAAATCACCAAACACAAACACTACAACTCTTTCAAACAATTTCTTCAGACAAAATAAAAAGGTGTTCTACAAAATCACAGATAGGCAAACACTCGTCATGTAAAAACTGCAGACACCATAGCTGAATTCAATCTACACATAATGTACCTCACTGAAACCTTGGTAAACAACAAATCTAAGGCAATCGTATATGAATTAGGGCCTGATTGAGACTTTGGCAGAGGAGGTTACTCTGTCACAAATGTAATGGATAGCCAGGCCTCCATATTACAATTCTGTTCTAGCCTATGGAAATCATGATATGGCGGACGTGATATCCGTCACATTTGTGAAGGATTAACCCCTCTGCCAAACTCTAAATCAGGCCCTAAGTCCCCAAAGGGTATCCAGTTATCAAGTTGGATAGAGAAAAGGGATCACTTGTAAAGAACACTAAACCCTAACCTATGCCTCTGCAAAGCAACAGAAAATGCTTGGGATTTGTCACACATTGAGGTACTCCTTTTACCATCCATCATCCTGTGTTGAATAAAAATGTCATTGATGAACTCACTGAGTACATAACATTGTAACAAGTACATCATAGTTATGATGGGATTACAGCATTAGCTCACATCTCTCATCCAATTGTATTGCCTGCTCTACAGAGAAACTGCTAGCGCAGTTGACCTATAGCTGTACTTCTCTCATTCTACACTCAAAAACAAAAATCTTAGGCGTCATAGCGTGTTATTACAAGTTGGCCAGATTTTGTTGCTAAGATTCTAGAGGGTCATACTTTATATTACCCATCAGTATCTCTACCACAAAGTCCGACTATAATGAGTTTTTTGCCAAAATGGGAACAACTGCTCAGACTTGGATGTATTGTGTGCTTTACAAGACAGTCATATTAAATACTTTATTTCGGCTATGAAGCCATAAAAGTGCATATCATAATAAATGAGTAAAATACATTAAAATATCATTCATACTAAGATCAATTAAAATGTGGACAATTTGCCATGGTGAATATTTGCAACAGTCAACCCACAATAAATTCAACAATCACTTGGGATACTACACCAAAGATGTACATAGATTGTGTCTATTTGGGCCTGCATAATTACTAGGTCTTTTGAGTACTAGTTCAGAGTCTCAATGTCCAATACCAGTGCAAATAATGAGAAACTGCAAATCATGTACATACTAAAAATCATTTAAAAGTCATACAATTTACCATGTTGAATATTTACATCAGGCAACCCACAATATGTTCAACAATCACATAAGATGCTATACCAGAGTCATACATAGATTGTATCAGTTTGGGTCCACATGGCTACTGGGTCTTTTAAGTAGTAATTCTGAGTCTCTGTCTCCAAGCCCAGTGCAAATAGTGAGAAACTGCAAACACAATTGTTTCTTGGGTTTCACTTTTTAAGATTCGTAACATTATCTTGTATCGTCTCACATCCATTAATTTGCATAGTGGAATTATCTATTTTTTCCTACACTTGGGCGTATTGTGGACAAAAAAAGACAAAATGAGCCTCTGATTCATTGAGCACTACTCAGTGTGGGCAGGAAGATTGGTCACTGGATTTTTTTCCCCAACTTGCAGTGAAGGCCTTTAGGGAAAGAAGCCACATCTGAATAGAATATATATTTGTTTTGCTTAGTGGGGAGTGATTCTGTCAACATATGGTTCAAATTTGGGAATACACTTATGTAACAAAAGTTGTGCAGTTATATTCCCATTGTTCTGATCAACCCAGGCTCTTAACACAATGTGATCCCAATACTCTTTTTTCAGTTTCTGCACAGCATCTTTCTCCATTGACCAAAGCCTGCTTCACAATTCCCCCATTTATAACATATCCGTTAATTGTTTTACATGTTTTAGCAAGGGTATGCATACTTGTGAGTCTAAGGATACCAATTCGACCAGCGATTTCCTATATGGGGAGGATTCCGCAGATGACCATAATTTCACCCAATACACAAGGGGTCTCAAGGCAGTCAAATGGTAAATCCTGTTTAGGGACAGGTCATAAATTAGTGGTATAAGGGATACACTCGCTGGGAGATCAAACAAAGCCCTGACAAACTTATTTTCTGTCTGTGACAATGGTGTTACGTTTGCATAGCCCTAAATCTCAGCCCCTTATTTGGCTGCTGGCACAGCAGCTGCCCAATAAACGTTTAGAACCAGCAAGACCGAGGCCCCCCAGTAGCCTGATATCTTCTTCATATAGCCATTGTCCTCTGAAAAAGGATAGACTTAATTTTGTCTAGTTAAGGTCCTCAGTGCATGTTATTCACCAGCCTTACCCCCAAGTAGTCGAAATGTTTGACTTACTCGAGTGCGGCTCAACAAATTATCGGTTTCTTTCTGGAAGACCGAGGTGGGTTGATCGTCATAAAGTTGGACTTTGACGGATTTCATTCTAAACCTCTTTCATGGCAGAACGCAGCAAAGGTATCCAGCTCACATTGCAGTTCCATAGGGGATCTTGATATTAAAAGCGTATCACCCGCAAACATAAGGAGTGGAACAGATACCCCAGCACTTTTAGGCGCATGGGTTTTTCATTGTAACAGCCTTTTCACTACGCCATTTATGTACAGACTAAACAATGTTTCTCCAAGCATGCACCCTTGCCTAGCACGTTGACTAATGGGGATTTTAGACGTAAGGTCCCCTCCTCTGCTCCATCTGACTTTTGCATATGTATCTTGGTGCAATACTCTCAGGATCCACAAGAGATCACCAGGAATTCCATATGCTTCCATAACCCCCCATAAAGTGTCTCTCAGTATTAGAACAAATGCTGCTCGTAAGTCTATAAATGCGACATACAGGTGGTCCTGCCTCAAAGATACATTTTTCCAGCATATAATTATGAAATTAAAAACCTGGTCAAGAGTACTAGCTTTGGCCCTAAAGCCTGCCTGTTCCTCTGCAAGGATCGAGTTGTTATCAATCCAAGATTGGAGTCTAGCCAGGACCTGCCTATAGAAGATCTTCTGGCTTGTGTCAATTAGGCTTATGGGTCTATAATTGGCCGGTTTGAGTCTATTTTCCTTTTTATACAATGGGATTATGACTGCCCCTTGTCACAAGGAAGTAATACCCTCACCCCTCAAAATAGCATTACTGAGGGAATTAAGATAAGGAATCCATACGTCAGGTTGGGAAAGATACATATCACACGCCATACCATCAAGACTACGGGCCTTTTCCATTTCCATTTGTTTTAGGGCAATATCTGTTTCATTTAGGGTAAACGTCATCGCCTCCCTCTCTCTGCCACCCAGTAGGTAAGCTTTACATGTAGGAACACAACACTATGCTCGCTTGCTAAACCCCAGTCATGTTTCTGTGGCATACTCTGCATAGAGGCCCTCAAAGTGTGTCATCCATTTATCAGGAGGAATTACTAGCTCTAGATGGTTACCTGCTGTACGTGTTCCATCCAAGATATCTTCCCAGATGTTTTTGCATCACCTTGTGCAAGGGCTTCTGCTAAATCATCCCATTGAATAATTTCCCATTGTTTCTTTGCCTCTGTCAAGGTTGCTTTGTAAGTATTCCTGGCTATTACAATCTGAGGCCGCAGTCTGACTTCATGGCTTCCAAGAGACTATTCTTGGCAATCCGACACTTTCTGGTAAACCACTTAGGGGGCAATTTGGGACAAATACCTCTCTTCACTGTCTTTATCAATAGTGTGCTTATATCTCTCATCTGTTTAGTATGCAGGTCCAGGAGATGTATGCTGCCTTTGTTTCCATACACCAGTGGAGAAAGCTTTTACATGAAAGAGGCTATAAATCTGGGTCAGATATATCGTAAATAGATTATACTATTACAAGACAGTCTTTAACCATTTTGGCAGAAAAAAACCTCAGCCATTAAGGGTCAGATTTAGAATTTGGGCAGACAGAGTATTCCATCACGTTGGCAGTGGGGTACCCTTACCTCCAAACTCTCGGTTTACCTGCACAATCTTAACTCAGACAGATTGTCAGGTTTACACCAATCAAGTAAAATGTACTCTGTCAGGGTAAATATTCCTCTGACGGCCCAAGGTAATACAGGCCTTTGGAATTAGGTAATACATTTATTAGCCCCATTTAGAATGAGTGAGTGGATTACTTTTTTTTTTACAGTTCATCACCGCCAGGAATATCCTGGTGGTGAGGGACAGTAAAAATGTAAATATACTCCCACACCATGGAAGGAAGCTCTCATGGTATTGGGGCAAATAGGTTGTGCTTTTCCAAAAACAAACTTCTGTTGTGTGCCAGTAGTGAACTCTGAATTTGGCGGGTGGTGGAAGTAAAGTCCTCCTCCACACTGACTGCCTTTACTCTATTGGCCAAAATCTACATTAGGCATAAGGGACCTGAATGTGGCTACCTCCCCGCCAGGCCCATTATGAGTTATTGGCTAGGTCAGCAGGCAGAAACCTGAGTTTCTGCCTGCCTGCCTAGTGGGAAACACCCTACAGCATTGTCTCCAGCTTTAGCCAGTGGCAATGCTGTAGGATGAAGGGTGTGCTAGCAAAGCAGAAAGTAAACATTGCGATGGTGATAGCCAGGGGTGCCCCTTCACTGCCCATGCCAAGCGCATGGGCAGTGCAGGGGCCCCCCTTGGGACCCTTGCACCCGTTCTCTGCCAGCCTTTTCATGTCAGTGCAACTGCCATGAAATCGCTGGTGGAGTACGAAGTCATAATTCCAGTTCAGGGCTGCTTGCAGCGCTACCCTGGCAGATTGGAACAGCCAGACCTTTAGGATCTCCGATTCTGGTGGTGCTGGCAGTCCAACCATGGCACGACCTCTGTGGTCGTAATATGGCACTTGGACGGCTGCAATGGCGGTTATCTGACTGCAATCTGTGAACATGGCGGTCATGAGACCGTCAGGTTCATAATGATGCCCTAAAGCCCTGATTATGAGTTTGGCGGACGGTTTTACCCATCCAACAAACTTCTGATGGGGAGGTTGCACCAATGTGGCTACCTCCCTGCTGGGCCTATTATGAGTTTCCTGCTAGGTCTGGCCTAGCGGGAAACACCCTACAGCATTGTCTCTGGCTCGTAATCGACCTGGTGTCAATGCTTTAGGATGCAGGATGCACCAGCACCCTTGAAATGTTCACTGTCTGCAAAGAATCAAAGAGCTGAAGCCTATTTTCACAAAGCAATATCACTCTAGTCCAAAATAAAAAAACAAAAAAACAACATAGAGTTCTGTAAAGTGTGGAGCCACTTTGGCAACATGTTATTATTAAAATGGACATTTCCCAGACATATTTAAAAAATGTCATATCACCTTGTTGCTTACAAAAAGACCCAATCTGACCTGGACATATTCCACAATTGTCGGCTAGTCACCAACCTCCCTTAACATGGAACAGTCCAGCACCTTCATTGAAAATCATATACTCCTGCCACCTTATCAATCTGGTTCTGCAAAAGTTACAGCAACAAGCCCAACATTTAAATAATTAAGACGACATACACTGCACATTGGATAATCATGACCCATGTCTCTTAGACGTTCTAGTCCTCTCAGCAGCCTTCAATACAGTTAACTATATGAGTCTATTATACACCCCAAGATGCACATTGAATTCGAATGCTGAGTACTCAGGAAGCTTACCCCAGACCTCAATTAACGGGTAAACAGTTGGTTAAAACGGGAAGCGCCTAGTCCAACCCTAAGTTGGTCACATTCCGCATTCTGGAGGGATTGATACTAGCCTCCATGCAGCTCAATATACATAGGGAGCTTGAGAAACTGGTGGCAGAATCTGGCATTTTCGTTCACCAATATACAGATGATAGTCATCCATCAAAGATGTTGGTAAACACGTCTATCAAACTTAAAATGAATGTCAGTGATCGTTCTTAAAATCAACGTAAATAAGACTTAAGTTATCCTACTAATTCGATCATGGCTCTCACAGCTCAAAATTGATGACTTTGATCCAAATCTCTCATTTAAGATAACATTTCTGGGATTTTGGATAGACCAGCACGCTTCCATGAGCCCACAAGCTGCACTTTCTCTCAAAAGTACCTAAGGCTAACTCCAATATGTAAAAATAGTAAAATAGATTGCCAACACAAACTAATTCACCTTAGTAATTGTTTTGCATTTTACTTTATGCTCCAAAACGTCTATCATAAAAGAAAACATTTGACTACATTTTCCATGTGTTGAAATGAGAACACACCAGTCAAGGCCAGAAATAATACCACACTCGGTTGCATAATGTTTGAGGCAATTCACCCCCAAAACCTTGCCCTACGTGTCTCATTTTTCAAACTAACTGAAGTCATCCAAACTTCAGACATAAGGAAAATCCAGTTTTCATCTAGTCACCTCACATTGACTTTGTGGGTTGGCTCCTTACACTCAGCTTCACCTCATAATCACAATATTCATGTTGTAAAGAGAACTCGTTTTGTACATCTGATATACAGAAAAGCACACGTATACCCTCAAATGGTTAGAGCTGCTTTATTTACAAATATAAAATAAATAATGACAATGACAAAAGGCTCCTCAGCCTTATATGGAATCACTAACAGACAATTCCAACATTATTCAGGACAGCACTGCTATCCTTAATTGCTTTGGTGAAAGACATGGAGGATAATGTCCTCTGTGAATGCAATTAGAGAGAAATTAAATTCTCATTTTGTTTTTCATACAGGGTCAAGAAATTATAAAGGCTACGAAATGACAAATTTTTCTTAGAGTTGATTAGTTTATTAACGGATATTGCAGTGGATGAGAGTCTCAGAATATTCACAGAATCAAGAGTCACAGAATTAAGAAATGCAGAACAGAAGACGGATGACATTTTACCCATGCCAATTTGATTTGCGAATACAAATATTCTGCCAGTGTGGTGGAATTTCTGCATTCATGAATTTGGGATTGTGACAGGTTTGTGGATATCTACCTGAAAAAGTAGTTTAACACTGATGAGTCATATTACAGGGGCAGGTGGATTTTCAGTGCCTCAAGCGGGATGTAACATCCTCGTTATTATGAGGATGTAGGCTAAACGCAGGGCTGATTTGAGAAGTTTTGGGGCCATCAGCACGAAATATTTGGGGGGCCCCTGTTGAGAACAACTTTGAATTTTGTTAAATATTTTTTGCTAATTCAAGTCAGCATTATGCTAGGAAAAGAGAAGAAACGGGCTCACTCACAAGCAATTGAAATATGCTGGGGCCCATATATGGTTTTAAATAATTACTATTTCTATTGCCAAAAAGTTAAAACTAATACAAAATGTTCATTAAACTAAAAAGAAATATTCCTTGACCAGGACCTCAAAAATCCTTAAAATTATCATGGGCAAAGCCGACCTATTTAGAGGTAGAGGTAGGCCGAAAGGATAAAGGTTTACAAACAAAAATAGACAGAAGTGAGACAAAGAAAACATATGCTTTCCAAGTGGGCCCCTTGGAAGATGGGGGACCTGCGAACTGCCCACTTTGCCCATGCCTTAAAATGTCTCTTAGTGAGGGGTTCCTGCACAGACAAAATATTTTACCCATGAAAGACCAGAAAGATAAATAACATGTAAATGCACAGTTGTATCAAATGTGTGCACTCTTAGAAAATAATTTGCAAAAGTGTGTTTTATAGGGGTCTTCCAGTGTAGAGAAAAATATAGTTGTCTTCTACTTGTCCTGAACCTCTCATAGTCACCAGAAATAGGCATTCTAGACAGTTGCCTTGTTAGATGATTTTAGCTGGGGTTCTGAGATGTACACCATTCAGAGTAGGGCCTTTTAATAATGTCATAACAGTGTCTACAGTAAGAAGTCTTGTATCATGATTATACATGAATATTAATTTAGTTACAATAAAAGTATAAGAAAAAGGTACTGCTGTTTACTTACAGCCTGATTTAGAGTTTGATGGACAGGTTACACCATCACAAACACAATGGCCCTGCAGATTACCTTGCTACAAGTGACATATCCTATGGCGCCTGCAGTAAGGCAGACCGGGTATTCATCACGTTTGTGATGTAGTACCCATCTGCCAAACTCTAAAACAAGCCCCAAGTTTCTACAGAAGATCTATGCATTTTTTGTAAAAAGAAACAGTAAAGATATCTTTTGATGGATACATTTTGATTTACACTTCTTGACTGAAAACTTACCCTTAGCATTATTTAGTACTTTTAGATGGAATGTTTTGGTTTAAAACAATAATTTGATATTTAACAAATGCTTCTCCAACAGTATTCTGGGATTATATTAATTACCATTTTATCTCCATCACTAGTTTACTTACAGACATGTGCTTATCAGAGATAGCAGAAATAATAGACTTCATCATACTGTAATGTGGAAACATATTATACTCAGTTAATAACACTTGGGTTTGAACCTCCAAAACATGTCCGCTCATTTTTTGTCTCCCAAAGTTTGCCTATTAAATAGTTTAGTACTTTCAACAGAATCACAGGGAGGAAAATTAAATTACATCTGTTTTGGTCATGTGGGTGTCGCTCTACAAGCCTAATTTATGCAGGTTAAGCCCAGGTTTGTGTAGGATATATTCCATCTGTAAAAAGGTTCGCATAAGAACTGGAGAGGGGGTCATCTTATCCTTGTCATGCAGAACTCTTCAATTTACTGCATAGCATCCACCAAGCCATCATCATTCACGTTATACCTGCTTACATCCGTAAATGAGTACATTTTCACATACCTTTACAGGCAGCTTTTCGTGTGTTTTGATTCCATTTTCCGGAACTAACGCAGGTCACTTCTTTTGTCACTCCAGTCAAAGTAAAGCCACGGACACAGTTTAGCTGGCATACAGTTCCAGTCTTTGCTGGTTTCTCTCCACAACCTAGTGGATTTACCATCACATTCTCAGGTATATGAAAACTGGGACAATATATTTCTATGGAACAGACGCCAAAAATGAATAATTAGTGAAAAGCTAACACAAACCATTAACAATTCATGTTAAGACTATGTTAACCATCATGGAGTGATAAGCATTCTTGAAAATGTAGTTTCTTTATTATTATTTTAAATAATATCAACAATACCAAATTAAAAAAAACAAGAAACTAACATGAATTTGCAGTGCAATGGTCCTTCATTTCTTACCAACACTTTGCATTATAAGGCACTCAATTCTTCCATTCTTCTCGCTGTTACCACCTCTTCCCACTTCCTCATTATTGATCCACCTCCTATATCCACTGCCCCACTACAAAGAGGTAGTATTTAAGGAATTGACAGGACAGTTTTCAGTGCCACGTGAAGTAGAGATGTGGATGGGCAGCTGAAAGGAGGACAAAGCTGCATGGTCTATAGTGCAAAAAGGATGACCACTGTCCTTTTCTGCCCCTGATGAGCAATGTGTGACTCAAGTCCAACTTCAAAGACAGAGGCGTTTCTAAAAAAATAAAACAATGATTCTGCTGACCAATATGAATAGGCAGGACGATGTACATGTCAGTCCCCAGTTTTTTAAAAAGACATCGAAGCAAAGGTAGATAGCATGTGAGGGGATTGCAGAGGGTCTGCAGACTTGCATATGTAATTTTCATTGTTTTATTTTTGATTCTATATAGAAGTACATTTTTGAGCTATGTGGTCTGTTATTGGCTGATTTTATTATTGTATATATGAATATCTATTTATTTCCCATCAAGCCATTGCTATAAAAAGCTCCAGTGTTGCCTAACATTCTTTTTTACCCTTTGAAAATAAGAGCCAAGCTACTCCTTCCTTTTAAAAAATTACCACTTTCCCATAAAACATTAATGGCCTGATTTATAGTTTGGTGGAGAGGGTACTCTATCGCAATGGCAACTGAGGTCTCTCTCTGCCAAACTAGAGGTCCGCCTGTCTCATTTAGAGTTGGGCGGACATTCAGTATGTCGACGGGGCACTACTACATCTTCATTATCATCATATGCACTTACTGTGCTGGGTCATCGGAGGTTTGGCCATTTGCCCACCCACCCTATTTGGACTACTGGGAGGACAAATGGCCAGTTTTCACTGCCTGTAAGGGAAAGTGGATATTCTAAAATGACACCCTCGCCATAGAAGAAAACTTACATTGCAAGGGGGTCATTTGTTTGATATGGGTTTTTCTTTTTGAAAATAGAAAAAAACTGAAGGTTTGCCAGCCATCTCCATCATGTTAATGTAGCAGTCCATCAAACTTTAAAAGCATTTACAGGAACCACCATCATGGTCGTTCCTGTAAATGCATGAGATGTCCGCCAGCAGACACCTCAAAATATGGCAGGCTGGTAAACCCTCAGGTTGATGGAGTACTTTACTCTGCTGCGAAATTCTAAATCAGGACCTAAGTTTGCTATGTCTAGATAGTCATGCATCTATTTGGTCCTGGTTGTTGGCCCAGGGCTGCCGTATGTTTTTTGTTATGTTTGTTATTTTCAAGTGCAGGAAGAGGTTCTGAACACAGTGCATTCTAGGCTTTTTTTTTAGAGCCAAGGACATTCACTTGACGAAAGGCCAGAGGCTTGTTACTTACCTGAAAGTGAAAGTGTAGGATGGCTAGTCACTTGCACGCTGTACCTCCTGCTTAGTTTGGATAAGTACATGCTTAGAGACAGGTATGAAACATGTAGGCTGCTGGTTGTGCCAAGTAAAGCATGGAACTGAGCTGGAACCAGTTTGAATGTCACACACAGGCATTTTAACCTACAGAATACATAGAAGGCTACCAAAAGTAAGAATGCAAATCAGATGTTTTTCTGCTCATATTCTTTTGAACTTGAACCGTAGTTGTTGGAACACAGGGAGAATTGTAGTGACAGCAATGGGAGTGGGTGTGCAGTCTTGACATTCCAGAACATATTCTGAAGGGAGTAAAAATGCAGTGTTGTGTATAATATGTGCAACATCAGCTTACTTACATGGCCCATGGGCACGAGTAGTTGGAAATGGTGAGGACGCTGCTGTAATGCCTAAGACTCTAAGCTATGTAGAGTGGTGGTCAATACCACAGTTAACAGGTAACCAATTGCTTATCATTCCCACTGTAGGACTGGCTTATCAGTCATCAAGAATGTTACCTTCAATCAGGGATGTTTTAAAATTGACAAAATCATCTAAAAAAGTCAGTTACAAGAGTTGATGTATTTTTTTTTTTTTAAATGCATGGATCTTTTTTCAGTGATATGCTATCCCTCATATCAATACAGCTACGCCCTTGACAGAACTGAATTGTGATTCAAGTGCTAGGATCGACCCAAACACAGTTCTGAGATGGGAGAGAGTGGGATTTGTAAGGTGGCTCATCTCATGGCTGAAACAACACAGAAGAGCTGGCCTGAAATCAAACAATCTGTCAAGGGAAATGTTTGGCTGCTGAACCATAGAGTTCTGGCCAGCAAGGTTGGGGCTTTGGAGATTTGACAGATATGTGATAGTCAAAATTTAGTGATGAACCTGCTTGAGGCCCCAGATTTTAAATGACAAAGAGATTGAAAAAGATTGCTTGAGTCAGGCAGGAATCCTGATACATACCAAAAGGCAATCAATAAGTGGGAGAATATGAAAGGCTTAAACTAACAAGGTAGATGTGTAAGAAGTTAATAAATTAAATGTTAAGGTCCTGGGAGGGTCCAATTAAAAGAGAATGCAATTTTACACAAAAAAATTGCTGTTTTACAGAACCCCACAATTTGTAGCCCAGGTTAACCCTGCATGGCCCAGATGTGATTCAGGTGCAGGTGGGAATTGGTCCCATGTAGTCGGGCAGTGCACCACCATTCATGAATTCTGGAGAGAGAGATTTCAGTTTTTGGATGCAGCCTGGTAGATACAATTAGTTCCAAGTTAATAGGTTATGATCCTGCTCTACGGTTATTCTCCAGATTACAAAAGCTACTGTATGTTGCAATGATGGTGGCTAGATCTTTATTGCTTCAAAGGTGGAGTACTCAGTTGACCCCCTCTGTCGGTGAATGGGTGGTGAAGATGAAGCAAGTGAGAGATAAAGAGTGGCTGTATGCTCTTTGCTGTGGTGGAGGGGATAGAGAAATTTGACAAGATTTGGGGTCAGTTTATGGCTAAAATCCCTGCATCTGGTGTAAAAGTGTATATTGTTCTTTTAATATCCTATTTATAATCAATTGTGTTATCCGAGGCTGATGGGTTTGACAGTGTAGTTTGATTGATATGAAATTTGTTCTAAATATGTATGGTTGTGTATAATGTATGTCAATTTTGTTGTTTGTTTTTTTGTTGCTATGATGGATCTCAATAAAAAATATATTTAAAAAATGAAAATGATGCCTTCAGCTCCCAGCAGAGCTCTGCACTTCTCTGACATTGGTGTACACATCTTTCTGCACAAGTGCAGTGCATGGTAGAAAGACTAGCAGCCCACCTATTATGCAGTACACCATACTTGCAAGAGCCAACTTCTTAAGGTGACAGTTAAAAAAGCTTACTCACCCATTAAGTAAGCCCAGTTGGTTTCACATGGGTTTCAGCAGGATACCTTACTCCATCCAATCTGATGCCTTTCCATTGCTTGCATGAACACTGGAGTTTCAGTCAAATAAAACAACATGCCAAGTACTACATGAGCTTATTTTCACTAACAAACATCATGCACAGTTACCATCAAATAACTCATTCTCTACAAAGTAACAGTTAAATAATGGCATAATATGAAAGAAAACATTATTATATGCCAAAATAGGGAAAATAAGACAGTAAAAAGAGTTCATCTTACCCTCACAGTGGGGCTCCTTCTCATCCCATTGGGAGTTTATTTGACAGGTAAGTTTGTTATTTCCTTGCAGGCGATAGCCTTCCTCACACCGTATAAGACATACTGTTTTATAAGAAGTGTCACTTGATGAGCAGCTAATATTTCCATGCTTGACTGGTGGAAGCTTTGGACAAGTCCGCACTAAAATGTAATTGAATATAATAATAATAATTGTATTCCTCTGCTGCATACTTCATCAAGATAATTCTGAAAATACTGACCACCATATTTGATGTAAGTAATGGGTTTATTTTTTAATCAGTTTACTTTGGTTTTACCGCAACATAAATGTTGTCATTTTTTGACTACTTATAGAATTGTTCTGGAATACTACAGGGATCGGAAAAAGGTCTTCAAATTCTAAAATCTGCATTAAATAGGCTTATAACTATTAACAGTGCTAAGATACCTATGCATAAAAACATCAACAGTCTACCACACTGCTAACATACAATTTGTGCTTGTACTTTTGCCAACTCAGACCATTAAATCTCTGACATGATTGATTCAATCCTATAACATAAGGAGAGCCTTTACCACATAGTGAGGTGAACTATGAGCAGTGTAACCGAGGGCCCCCAAAGTTTAAAGGGTTGCTCAATTCATGCTTCCTAAAATTATCTTAAAATGAGTAACTATTTTTAGATGATGATGTGATTCTATACTCAATATTTTGAAGAGAACATTTGCACTTCAGTGTCCCCCTCAAGGAGAAACACTGTCTGTGTTATTTGATCGCAGAAGGCAAATAGTTGTTAACAGAGTATAAATGTGCCACACTACCATGGTCTTTTAGTGGTGCCACTGCCATAGACAGTACTTTATTGTGGATATGTGAAGTACTTACTTGATTATGTATTTACATTGTGTGTATACTTTTGCAGCACATCTTGACAACTACTTTACACTTAAAAAATACTAGCAAATAAAGGATATTTTCTATTATTGTACGTTATAGTTTTTGTGTAAGTATACAGCATATATAATCAGTATCCAGTACTACAAAGCTCCACTCATAATTCAGTACTCTAGTATTTCTGTTTAATTTGAATGGTTCTCTGTTCCCAGATTTAGACAGAGACGTCTTAATAGATGTTATTTAAATTAAATTGTATGTTAATTTTTATATAACATGTGTAAGTATATTTTGTTACAATATTGGATGCTTCCTGAACATGTGTACTGATTTAGCTTTTGGAATGGATAGTATTCTAGGTTCTTTTATATCTCCCCATCTTTTTTTTCATCAAACAAAGACAAACATTCAGACTATTAAAATATACAAATCTGATAAATTGTTAAAAAAAATTGAAATTCTGACAAAATGTTTCAAAAGTAGTGATATTCTTCTTTATCTATAAAGAGTACCAAGAGATGGTTCTGTGTTGTGTGCGCTACAAAATAGTTCTCTGTTAATGTTATGGGAGTACTATTTAATTTGCACCTGCTTTGAGAACATTTTGTCTCTGCCATTTGTGACAAGATAAACTATTTTACATCTGTATTACAAATGGAAATGCATGAAGACAAAACAAAAATTCTAAATTGCATAGTAATCACAGCCTTGTAATGAAAGGGTACCAAACATGTGTATTTGCCTTAAGTGTAAAATAATTATCGCTACAATAATGAAAACAATCAATGTGTCACAAATAATATACACGGGTATGGGACGATATATTGCTTTAGTGGTTAAGGAGCTGGGGCATCACAGTTAGTTAAGCCAGCACTATTATTTTCTAAGCTGTCACTGCCGTATGGTTTTGTACTGAAATGCCACAAGTGTGCACCCATCGACAAATGTAGTTAAATTATGGATTTCAGTTCTTTCTACTCATATAATCTCATAAAAGCACAACAAAATGATAACTTGTTTAAAAACTTGTTAATGAATTGTCATTTCGAAGAGTATTCTTTCCATGTTGGTAGTGCTACAATTTTCGTACCTGTGCTCTTGAGCAAAATTATTTCAGATTTTTAATTCCAATGCAAATTTTTTAATGTAGAGATGCCTGTGCCAAGCAGCAGTAAGCAAGAATTCTTGTTGTTCTTTCTGTAATAATATCTTAACAGGCATTGAAATATCATAACAATGTTACTAGACCTGCAGGTCGAGTAACTTGAATAATCTGCTCAACGTAACTGTAATGTTCTTGACCCATAAACAGGTCTTAATTTGTGTAGTCCTAGGCAAATATTTTATTTTACAGAGACTAATTTTTCTTCATTCTCACATGAATGCACCTTCAAGTATGTGAGTTCAGCATTTCTACTGTACAAAAAAACGATTTTGTTTGATTAACTAGACTAAACATTTGCTCCATGTATAATACAAATGTAGCTACATATAGGGTACACTTCTTTCTTATTTTACTAATAGCATTGCCATAAGGGCAGGAGTGTTTCTCATTTTATGTTTAAACACTCACTTTTGATAAATATATTACTAAAGCATGATATGCACACTGTCATTTACAGACAGTAAATTTCCAAGAAATGTCCTTACCACTAACTTGCAGCTTTACTGATAAAACTATATAGTGTATTAACAATAATGTGTTTCAGAAAACATATTTGTCATTAGCACATCACCAAATGAAGTGTTTTTATTTGTTTTCATCCTACTAAAATATGTTTTCATCACACAGAAGTTCAAAAATGAACTTTCACATATATTGAATTATATTTTGAAATGTTTGAATAGTTGACTTAGTTATTTAAATGCTGTGTGTTTTGAAAAAGCTGACACCCTACTGCCTTTCGTTTCACACGCACAGTTCACCTTACAAAATCCTTGAACTCTGTAATCAGAAAGACAAATAATTGTAAGAGGACAAACTGACTTTTGAACTCTGTCTCTGAACACAGAGCAAATGTGATAAGAATGAGATTTAAAGGCGTCTTTAGTGCTCTTTTACTTTCTGACTGAACAGAGCACCTGTTCTTTGTCAAATTACCAGAAGGGGCCAGTAGCTCCTAAAAATGGCTTGACCTAATAAAATATGACTCCCGATAGCGAGTGGGTGAGACGATTTTTTGAGGCCTATCTTAAGCAAGGAAAACCTGTGCTAAGGGGCTACGGGACAAAAATAAAGATATCCAGTAGGGATAAATTCACACCTGAATATCAAAGTGAAAACCTAAATTCTTCACTGAAAAATTATTTCTTTAATCAAATTAAATAAAATTAGTTGGTGCTTAGTGTCTACAAGTCCCGCTCATACATCTATATAACACTAACAAACAGTATAGACATCAAAAATATTAAAAACACAAAAAACTAAAATCACAAAGTCTCATATAAAGATATTGTACAAAACATCACAATATTAAAAATGAAAAATGAACCAACAGTTCCTTGAGCACCGTCATAAATTAACCATAATCTGCTTAGCCATACAACAATATTGTTCTGCCCAAGACAGTTGGAAGTGGAACTTGCTGACTGTACACTGTTTGTTAGAAATTGTAAGACCCCATTCATGGGGCAACAGATCAGACAGGAGCCATTGATGTACTGAGGTCCATCTTACTATGGATCTGAAAACTGCATTGAGTAAACCCTTTCACACTTGACTCTCAGGGTAGTGAAGATGAAAAGTCAAAGCCTTCTCAGGGAGGCAGGGAGGCAGTATGGGATGCAAGAGCACAGAATACAACAGCAAACCAACAGACACAATAATATATCTCCACCCAAGTGCTTACTGTTTTGTTAAAATAAAGTATTTTAATATTACTACACACCTCAAAGGTGGTTCAGGTACACTATTGCAATTGTATGGTGATGATAAGGGCTACTGAAATAATGTTACTTTTTAAGGTGCCTGCTTCTCCTTCTATCTGTCTCCCCAGGGAGTTCCCCTCTTTCTAGGGTAACAAAGCAGATGTATGGGCATGGTGTAGAATAGGAACAGGTGTGTATCACTCTTAATCACCCAAAAATGTTAGCTTGCAGGTCAATTCAATAGTCTTACAGTCTCAACAAGTATGTATTGGCAAAGATTAGTATTCTAGCAGCAAACTTCCTCTTCGTGTATTAAGCCAGGTCTCCCTACTTGTATGAGATCAGCTCTGCTTTACCTTTTCAGATAACGTGGAGGCTCAGTGGTGTGGGTCATGCAGTAAGCAACTTTGCACCCCTGGGTTTCAGCATAGGACACAGGGGACCGTAGACTTCAGTGGTGCACCTCCCTAGTCTTCTGGGCTTAAACAACATTCTGGGCTGGTTTGTAAGCAGCTGCAGCATCTAGATCGACTCAGAAGGGCATTCATCTTCAGCAGAAGTGGGCTCTGAGGGTTGATACAGGCAGACACACATCTTCAGCAGCTGCAACCTATGGAGCCAATGCAGCCAAGTGCTCATCTTCAGCAGTTGTGATATCCAGGCCTATGCAGGTAGGCAGTCATCTCTGGCAGTTGTGGCATCCAAACAGATACAATGTTTTTTATTGTGACATAAGCAGCATCAGGCATTTGGGGTCAGTGGCAGGAGTGCTAGTAGTACAATGCCGAGTTGATGCACAATTGTATAAACTGTTTATGGAAGGAACAGGACTAAGAGATGAGGGGGACTCCTCACTCTTCAGATCATGACCAGCTTCACCCTCAGTCTGCAGTTAGCTACTTGTACTCTTTAGAGCGCTCATTTGATTGGTCAATAAGAATGTGGTACTGGAACAACTTTTCTGCTAAACCAGATGCCATCCAAAATGGATTCCCATTGTCCTAGTACTCAGACTCTGGCCACACAAAGATTTGTACTACCACAAATTCTGCTTATCTATTATACATGAACATATATTATTAGTTCAAGGTATGGTTATAAACAAAGAGGAACTTTACATAAGAGTGGTGCATAGACCATCCTCTCCTTTGACTCTGTGAGAAACTGCTGCTCATATTAAAGACTCACAAAACTCAGCACGCTGCCACCACCACTTTATGTGAACTACGAGGGTATGATCAGTGGTCCTATTACAAATATGAAGACATGCTTTGGGCACCCCTCCAGTTCACAGAACAGATTCTTGGCCTGGCATTGTATGAGACAGGCCAGGCTTCTACACACATATTAAATGTGTGTACACCTGGTCCAAATAATAGGTCGAGATCCTAGCTTTACATATAGCTGGCATTTATAGAGGAGGCACACACTAATTCACCATGCAGGGGATAATTTCTGACCCAATTAACTTTCAATATCCTAAAAGGATATCCAAGAATGAAAATGATCATTAGACATGTGTGCATGAAAATGGTCATCAGGGACACTGCTCTGATTCACTTTCCTTTTGATTAGATAATAACAATTTCAATTAATGGAAATCTGAGAAGGAGGATGATCAAGTATCTGGCTCTGATAATAAGGAGCATGTTTGGTGCACAAGGTGATTTGTCCTTGATGTCACTGATCCAGGTGTACATTGAGCATTCCAAATGCTGAACAATTTCAAAACAGGTGGAACTGAGGTGACAGAAGTAGTACCCTGGGCATTGCTTTTTAAAAATAGGCACATGGCAAATATTGAAATGTATTTATAAAAGTTCTAAAGGGGAATTTGCTAAAGTTCAATATATTGTACAGCCTCTCATGATGTCTACAATTTCCTAGTGAACTTTTTTTCTGTTTACAGTTTTGTATACAAGCTAGTACTTTAATCCTGAGGGGATAAAACAATTCTGAAAATCTCTTCATTTATTTGCTGCCATGCTTTTAAGTACTTTTTGTGCTTTTCTTATTTTGCTTTTCTATTCCATCTCTGAAATGTCTCCATGGATGTTAGCACCTTTCTCACCTCTCCACTCTATGTAACTAAGGAAATAAAGCACACCATAGGAGTTGCTACCACATTCGAACAGCCAACAGGGACAACACAAAACAAGATGATAGCAAACAATTTCATAAATTAAATAAAATAAATACTGACCAAACATTTGCAAAATAAGTAGAATCAAACACAAGTGAAGAAAGAAAACATAAATGAAAACTGAGAACGTCAAAATACATCTTCAACCAAGTCAAAGTAATTAAGATCTATTCACTCTGTTACCCGTCCCTCTCATCTGCCTCATCATACCCTATGGTACTATTGTTACTTGTGTTAACACATGTTGCTCAGCTAGCAAAGATCACACCTCACAAGCGTTCTCATGTCCTGTCCATTAATTTGCAGGAATATTAGCTAAAGCCACACCTGGTATTATCACACAGGGGTGAGAAGTTAATATGAATCTATGCCCTCAACAAATATAGGGGGTCATTCTGACCTCGGCGGTAAAAGGCGCTTACCGCCGGTCAGAAGACCGCCATAACACCGCCGCGGCCGCGGTAAACCGCCACGGTCATTCTGACCCGCAACTTGCAAACCGCCAAAAACCCGACATCCACAAACGTCCGCCACACCAAAGGTCAGCAAAAAAATGGCGATGACCAAACCTCCACCGTCACGCCAACAGAAATACGCCCATACCATTCCGACCCACAAATCCACGTGGCGGTCTTTCAAAGGCGGTATTCCATTGGCGGTACACACCGCCGCGGTCAATATACACACACACATAGAAAACTCAGCCACATTGGTCAATTTGAAACACACACACCTGATACACATATTAACACCACTCCCACACACACAACACAATATAAAACACACACCCACATCACCCACAAACCCCTACGACCCGAAATTATTGACGAAGGCTAGAGAGAGAGCACAGAATAGACAATCCCACAACACAGAGGCACACAACACCATCACCCACACAGAATCCACGCACCAAACACCACACACCACCACACGCACCACACTCAGAAACGCCACCCCACACCTCATCCACACCACCCCATGGCACCCCAAAGACACCCCAGGTTCACTGACGCAGAACTCAGGGTCATGGTGGAGGAAATAGTCCGTGTAGAGCCCCAGCTCTTTGGGGCACAGGTGCAGCACACCACAATTGCCAGGAAAATTGAGCTATGGCAAAGGATAGTGGACAGGGTCAACGCGGTGGGACAGCATCCACGCAATCGGGATGACATAAGGAAGTGCTGGAACGACCTACGGGGGAAGGTGCGTTCCATGGTATCAAGGCACAACATTGCGGTGCAGAAGACTGGCGGCGGACCCCCACCTACTCCCCCAGAATTTACAGCATGGGAGGAGGAAGTCTTGCACATCCTGCATCCTGAGGGCCTCGCAGGAGTAGGCGGAGGAATGGACTCTGGTAAGTCAAATATTCACTACTGCTTCCCACCCCCACCCCACCTGCATGCCAAATCATACCCCCACCCTCACCCCCACCCCCATCACACCAACTCCTTGCAAATGGCTCACCATCACAACCCACCCATCCCAACACCAAGCCCTGCATGTGACCACAAAGCATGGACACCCATCACCAAAGTATGCCCACTGCACACACACATCACCCCCATAAGCCACCCTCACAAAAGCCCCCACAAGGGAATGCCTGCACTTGGGTACACGGACACCCACCCATCACACGAAATGCCACACAGAGAAGCAATAAGCATACCTTTATACCCCTGCAGGACCCGAACGCCACCACACCGCCACGGAGGGTACAGAGATGTCCATCCCACCCCCAGAAGAGGCCCCCAGCGATGACAGCAGCTCTGTCTCCCTGGACCCAGATGACCAGCCCGGCCCATCGGGGACCTCTGGACATTCGGTTTCCCACAGACAGCCACAGGCTACACCAGACCCAACCCCCTCTGGGAACACCAGCACAGCTCCCACCCAGCGGGCCCATGCCTCTGTCTCCAGGACACGTCAATCAGCGGTGTGTCCACCACTACAGGGAACCCAGGTTGACCCACCACCCCAACAACAACAGGGACCTGGGGGCAGTGGTAGTGGGCACACCGTCCAGGGGACAGAGGCCCAGGAACACAGGGGAACTGGGAGGGCTGCTGTGCGACAGGGGGGGGGGGCAGGCCCAGGGAACCCACTCTCCAAGAGGCCCTCTCCTCCATCATGGGAGCTTACCACCACTCCCAGGAGACGATGGCGACGGTACTGGCCCGGTTCCAGGAGATCCAGGCACTGCAGGAGGAACGGTACATGGGGTTCAGAGAGGAACTGAGGAACATCGGTTCCGCAATGGGGACCATCGTTGTGGCCCTTACCCAGATAGTCACCACATTGCGGGACCATGTGGCACCCCAAAGGGCCCCTGTCACTAGCCCAGGCCAGGAACAGCCTACCACCTCTGCCGGCGCTAGTGGACAGGAGGCCCCCACACAACACCAGGCCACCAGAACCCCACCTCCTGCAGAAGAAGAACCATCCCGCAAGCGGAACCTGAGATCTCACAAGAAGACAGAGTAGGATTGCAAGAGCCCCGCCAGCCTAAGATACCCCCTGATGTCATCCCACTGTCCCACATTGTCACCCTGTCCAACCTTTACCTGCCCCTGCTCCATCCTTCCACAGGCATATGGACAATGCACCTGTGCGACTGAGAACTGGACTCTGCCATGGGCATTACTCCACCCCCACCCATCACCGTTTTTCAATCATGTACCTATATGTAGCACTTAAAATAAATCACTTATTGCACTTAAAATAACAGGAGTTTGCTTGTATTCTTAACAAATGTATTACACAAAACGGTGCAATAATGTGCAGTTACTTTGTGATGACAACATACCAATTTCAATAAGCTTTAGTCCATGGGCAAACAAAGCAGAAGTCACGCAGTGGGTCATACAGCTCTGAAAAGGGAAGGGAAAGTCACAAATCAGTTAACTGGAACTGGGGGGAAACACAGACAGTGGAGACGCATGAGGCCTTAAGTAAATGTAAAATGGCGTGGGTGATTCTTACCTGTGTGCTACTGAAAATATTGTTGTATGACTGTATCCCTGTTGTCCGTGTCGTCCCCGTCGTCTTCCTCCTCTTCACTCTCCACAGGCTCCACAGCTGCTACAACACCACCATCTGGACCATCCTCCTGCAGAAAAGGCACCTGGCGTCGCAAAGCAAGATTGTGAAGCATACAGCAGGCCACGATGATATGGCACACCTTCTTTGGTGAGTACATTAGGGATCCCCCTGTCATATGCAGGCACCTAAACCTGGCCTTCAGGACCCCGAAGGTCCTTTCTATGATCCTCCTAGTTCGCCCATGGGCCTCATTGTACCGTTCCTCTGCCCTGGTCCGGGGATTCCTCACTGGGGTCAGTAGCCACGACAGGTTGGGGTAACCAGAGTCACCAATTAGCCACACACGGTGTCTCTGTAGCGGTTCCATCACATAAGGGATGCTGCTATTTCGCATGACATACGCATCATGCACTGACCCAGGGAACTTGTCATTTACATGGGAGATGTACTGGTCAGCCAAACAGACCACCTGGACATTCATCGAATGATAACTTTTTCTGTTTCTGTACACCTGCTCACTTTCTTTGGGGGGAACCAAAGCCACATGGGTCCCATCAATGGCACCAATGATGTTGGGGATATGTCCAAGGGCATAGAAATCACCCTTCACTGTAGCCAAATCGCCCACCTCAGGTAAAATAATGTAGCTCCGCATGTATTTCATTAGGGCAGACAACACTCTGGACAAAACCTTAGAAAACATAGGCTGAGACATCCCAGATGCTATGGCCACTGTTGTCTGAAAAGACCCACTTGCCAAAAAATGGAGTACTGACAGAACCTGCACCAGAGGGGGAATCCCTGTGGGTTGGCGGATGGGGGACATCAGGTCGGGCTCCAGCTGGGCACATAGTTCATGTATAGTTGCTCTGTCAAGCCTGTATGTAAGTATGATATGTCGTTCTTCCATTGTTGACAGGTCCACCAGCGGTCGGTACACGGGAGGATTTATCCTTCTCCTCGCAAGTCCCAGCGGACGGTGCCTAGGAAGGACAACATGGAGCACAGAGTCAAGCAACCCACAGGTTTGTTCACACAGCTTGCACAGTTCACGAATCGCTATGCATTGAAAGGCTTGTATGAGTGGCAATGCAAGGCCTAGGCCTGTGTGACGCAGTAGAAATTATGCCATGTGGGCCCTTGAAATGGCGGCTGCCTGACCTGTGAAGTGTGACAGTGGGATGTGAGGTCAATGCGCTGGCGTGGCACACCGTGGCGGTAGGCGGTCGAAGACCGCGGTGCTAAACCGCATTGGTTAACATTGCACCCTATGGGTTTCAGTAGCCAATGAGGATGGGCGCCTGCGGTCGCGGTACGCACCGCGGCGGTATGCACCGCCGCTGGCGTGACCGCCATTTTCTATCTGATTAATCACTCGAGACCTGATCATCCACAGGAGAGGACCGATACTGCAAGTGCTGCTGTGACCTCGGTCTGGGAGATACAATGGCTGCTGCGACTGGGGAAAGGGCCCCTGCCTTCACTTCCAAAGAATTGGAGAAACTTGTTGATGGGGTCCTCCCCCAGTATGCGCTACTCTACGGTCCTCCAGACCAACAGGTTAGTACACAGGGTGCCCGTTGAATGGGCTATGCCTGTGTTGAGTGGGGTGTATGTAAGATGGTGGGGAGGGGAGCGAATGAGGAGTGCAACACACGAAAGATGAGAGCATGTGCCACATGGCAAGGTTGGGGAGGAGGGGGCCACTCACATTGACCAGGCAGAAAACTGATGAGATTTCATTTACCACCCTGTCCATGTCACATAGGTCAGCGCCCATCAGAAGATCGACATTTGGCGTGCCATCGCCAAGGACGTCCGAGCCCTGGGGGTCCACAACAGACGGGGCACCAACTGCCGAAAGAGGTGGGAGGACATCCGCCGCGGGACCAGAAAGACCGCTGAGTCTCTGCTGGGGATGGCCTCCCAACGTAGGAGGGGTGCCAGCCGCCAATTGACCCCCATTATGTCCCGGATCCTGGCGGTGGCCTACCCCGATTTGGATGGGCGCATGAGGACATCACAGCAGACACAAGGGGGTGAGTATCAGCACATTCTGCTATCTTTGCGCGCAGTGAAGGTGTCTGGGTGGGGGAGGAGGGTTGTGGCTATCTCTAGGCCAGGGCGCATTCTGTAGGCTAGGCCCCTCTGTTAGACACGGCCCTGTGCCCCCGCCCCCCACCTCTGTAGGGTGCCAAGTACAGCTATCCATGGTCCGGCCTCACCCATGTGTGGGCATTTGTCGTCCATAGACCTGTAGGCCTAGTCACAATAACTGAGTAGTGTACCCCGATTGCGCGGCCTAGTGCAGGGGGCTTCTGTGTCTGTCCTCTCCGACAACGGTGTTGCCAATGCATGCACTCAACCTGTCTTCATTTCTCTTCCCCCCCCCCATTTTCTTTGTCTTCCTGTTCATGTGTGCATTAGCATCATCAGGCGGAGGAGAAGTGGCATCGGCGCACGAGGGAGCTGCATCTCACATGGCCCCGGAGGGCCATGCAACAGACTCCGAGTACACCAGTGAGACGGAGGGCGAGTGGAGCTCCACAACGGGGACCCGTGGAGACGTCAGCGACACCGACACGTCCTCGGAAGGGAGCTCCCTTGCGGTGGCGGCAACATCCGTGCCCACCGCCACAACAGGTACAGCCGCCACCCAGCGCACCAGCCCCGCCCTCCCAGCAGCCCCTCAGCCTTCGCTCCGTGCCCGCTCGCCCAGGAAGGCGGGTATCTCCTTCGCCCTAGGCACCTCAGGCCCTGCCCCAGTTACCCCTGCTGCCCTCAGTGAGGAGGTCATTGACCTCCTCAGGACACTCATTGTTGGGCAGTCTACCCTTTTGAATGCCATCCAGGGTGTAGAAAGGGAGGTGCATCGGAGCAATGCATACCTGGAGGGCATTCATTCGGGTCAGGCTGCCCATCAGCGATCGTTCAACGCTCTGGCCTCAGCACTGACGGCAGCCATTGTCCCTGTCTCCAGCCTCCCTCTTCTGACTCCCTCCACCCAGTCCCAGTCTTCTGTTCCTCTGCCTATCCCATCCACACCATCAGACCAGCCTGCACACACCTCAACACCCAAGGGCAGCTCATCCAGACATAAGCACCACAGATCCCACAAGCATTCACCCAAGCAACATCCAGATGCAGACATGCCAACAGTCACTACCACCTCTGTGTCCCCCACCTCCTCATCTCCCTCCTCCCTCCCTGTGACGTCTCCACTCACACCTGCATGCACACCACCATCAGCCAGTACTTCCATCACCAGCACACCCTCCATTACAGTCCGCACACGTGCAGTCACCACCCCCACTGCCATTTACACGTCCCCTGTGTCCTCCCCCAGTGTGTCTGTCACCCCCTCTTCCAAACCACACAAACGCAGGCAGCCACCCACCCAACAGCCATCCACCTCACGACAGCCTCCGTCACAAGCACCTGCACCCAAAGACAGCACACTTGACTCTCCTACAACCACATCCTCTTCCTCCACTCCCATACCCACTACACCTACCCGTCCCTCTCCTTCCAAAGTGCTTTTCCTTTCCAACCTTGACCTCGTTCCAACCACTGACCCACCCCCTCCATCTGGTAAGAGTAAAAAAAGCACCTCAGCCACCACCAGCCCTGCATCTACTGTGAACATAGTGCAGGGCTATTGGAGTCCACCAGCTCCTAGGGCAGGAACATCGGCCAGCAGCAATGGGACAACCCAGCCCACCCCCTGGGAAGAGGACAAAAAAAACTAAAGGCCGGCGCGACAAGCCTGAGACGGCTGCCACCAAGGACATTAGCCTTGCCCCGTCACCTGCCACATCATCAAAGGGAGGCAAGGGCCACAGAGCTTCAGCGAAGGAGGGCAAGGGCAGCAGGCCGGAGAAGTCAGGCAGCAGGCGAGCTGCCCAGGAGGGCCCCACCAGCCCCATTCCGGTTGTGACGGACGACACCCACGGGCCCAGGACTCCATCACAGGAGGGCCCCGCGACCGCAAAGTCGGATGGCGACTGAGCGGGAAGTCTTGGCCAGGTCTGGCTCCCTGGAAACACAGGACAAGCACTGCTGAACAGGGGCCCGCCGGGAGAAGCACTGCTGAACAGGGCCCCGCCGTGACAAGAACCGCTGAACAGGGGCCCGCCGTGACAAGAACCGCTGAACAGGGGCCCGCTGTGACAAGAACCGCTGAACAGGGGCCCGCCGTGACAAGAACGGCTGAACAGGGGCCCGCCGTGACAAGAACTGCTGAACAGGGGCCCGCCGTGACAAGAACCGCTGAACAGGGGCCCGCCGTGACAAGAACCGCTGAACAGGGGCCCGCCGTAACAAGAACTGCTGAACAGGGGCCCGCCGTGACAAGAACCGCTGAACAGGGGCCCACCGTGACAAGAACCGCTGAATGCTGAACAGGGGCCCGCCGTGACAAGAACCGCTGAACAGGGGCCCGCCGTGACAAGAACCGCTGAACAGGGGCCCGCCGTGACAAGAACCGCTGAACAGGGGCCCGCCGGGAGAAGCACCGCTGAACAGGGGCCCGCCGTGACAAGAACCGCTGAACAGGGGCCCGCTGTGACAAGAACCGCTGAACAGGGGCCCGCTGTGACAAGAACCGCTGAACAGGGGCCCGCCGTGACAAGAACCGCTGAACAGGGGCCCTTCCTGTCAAGCACCGCTCCGCTGGGGCCTTCATGTCAAGCACCGCTCTGCTGGGCCCTTCCTCTCAAGCACCGCTCCGCTGGGCAACGCCGTCTCAAGCACCGCTCCGCTGGTCCCTTCCTGTCAAGCACCGCTCCGCTGGGCCCTTCCTGTCAGCACCGCTCCGCTGGGCCCTTCAAATCAAGCACCGCTCCGCTGGGCCCTTCAACTCAAGCACCGCTCCGCTGGGCCCTTCCTCTCAAGCACCGCTCCGCTGGGCCCTTCCTGTCAAGCACCGCTCCGCTGGGCCCTTCCTGTCAAGCACCGCTCCGCTGGGCAACGCCGTCTCAAGCACCGCTCCGCTGGTCCCTTCCTGTCAAGCACCGCTCCGCTGGGCCCTTCCTGTCAAGCACCGCTCCGCTGGGCCCTTCAACTCAAGCACCGCTCCGCTGGGCCCTTCCACTCAAGCACCGCTCCGCTGGGCCCTTCCTGTCAGGCACCGCTCCGCTGGGCCCTTCCTGTCAAGCACCGCTCCGCTGGGCCCTTCCTGTCAAGCACCGCTCCGCTGGGCCCTTCCTGTCAAGCACCGCTCCGCTGGGCAACGCCGTCTCAAGCACCGCTTGCCCATTGACAGTGCCGTTTCTGTGTCGAGCAGGGCTTCACGAAGCACTCTGGGCACCATGCCTCCTCCATTAACAGTGGAGTCGGTAATCCATCTGATGGACTGTGGCTTGGCACTTCCGAGGATGGAACAGTGGGCAAGCCACCCACTGTAGAGACTTGTGAGACTGTGGCTTTGCACTCCCCAGGATGGGACAGTGGGCATGGAGGCCCCTCGTGGATCTGGCGTCGTGGACTCATGTGGCTGAGGTGCCCCCCCTTCCCTTCCCCCTGAGGTGCCTGTAGTTTGATCATCTGATGCCCCAGCAGTGTTCTCTCCAATGGTATCTGGTCTCCTGTGTGGGCTTTGCCCATGTGTTTGTGCACATTGGCCCACGGACTATGGAACTTTGACTGAATGGGCAGGACTTATTGCCTATGTATATATTTTTGACTATGTTCATTCCTTATTTTGTATCTTTCAAATTGCATATTTCCCATACCTTCAATGGAGCTATTTATACATATATTTGATAGATCATTTTAATTGTGTCTTTGCATTATTCCGGTGGGTTTGGGGGGTGTCACTCTGACTTGTTGCTCTGCATTGGGGTGTAGGTATTTGGGGTGGGTGGGTGGGTGTATGGCGCATGTGTGTGCCCGTAAGCTTTCCTCCTCCCCCCTCCCCTGTGTCGTAGGTGCAGTACTCACCGTTGTCGTCTGCGCCGGCGTTCGTACTCCTGGTAGATGAGCAGGTAGACAATAGCTGGTAGGATGTTTAATTCGGGTTCCATGCTGTCCTCCTTCCTCGTGGAGTGTGTAGAGGTGAGCGTTTTCCCGTTCGTAGTGTGTTTCCGCCGTGTTTTTATCGGCGGGGCTCCCGCCCCGGAAAAGGTGGCGGATTGGTGAGTTGTGATAGGGTGGGCGGTACATTGTCTGCCGCCTGCCTGTTGGCGGTGACCGCCGCGCTGTTTGTCTGTCCCGCCGTGGCGGTCGGAGTGTTAAAGTGGCGGGCTGTGTTGGCGGTTCCCGCCAGGGTCAGAATTCCATTTTTTGGACCGCCTGCCTGTTGGCGGGTTGGCCGCCGCTTTATCACTGACCGCCAGGGTTGGAATGACCCCCATAGTGTCTCTATGGTTTCAGCTGGTGTATTGGCCACACTTGCTGGAATTCCTAACATGAGGGAGTTATGGTTATGAGGAGTAAAACTAGATACATGGTTGCCTGCTGTTCAGAATATATTTACGGCCTACTAGACATGGTTGTTTGGCTCCCAAAGGATTGAATCTTCCATGGCCCATGCTGATACTTTCACCCAATGGTTACTTCTGGCCTGGTGGTCCTCCAGTGAAGAACAACAATACACTGATACCCTGCTTCGAGCAAGAACATTTAGACAGAATACAGAGCACACGTACATCACCATGCAGATACGTCAAATAGGCATTGCTGCACTTATAATCTTCCTCTCATCCAAGCAACTGTAATTACTTAACACAACACTTTAGCCAATACCCTGTATATTCATGCAGATTGAATATTCCATATAGTTGGGTATTACAGGGGTCACAACAGGACCAACCATACTCATAATCAATCATAAACTCCAAAAGAACACATTGGTCAGAATAGCCAAAACACATCTAACAATGTTGAAAGTCATGATTTAGTTGGGCTTCATCAAGGTTACTACAGCAGTCCATTGACCATAAATATATTTCTCTCCAAGACAACACCTACCACACTAAATGAGCACAAAGAAAACACTCCCAGCTACACTGATTTAAAGGCATAACAAAATTAACAAAATATTATAGTCTAAACTGCCTCAACATAAACTCATGGTGGACAACACACATACTAAACCTTAGATGGCACATACCGCAATGAAAAAGGCCTCTGGGTACACACAACCAAACATTAAATATTACAGTACACTTCAAATGAAAACATACAGTAAATAGTAACTGCACCACACTACTATGATCCTACCTGAATGAACGATAAACTGCTATGTAACTAAATCCTCAAGTTGAGGGTGCCAACCCAATAGGGTTGAGAAGCCATACTAATTTTAGTACAGTGCTAAGCAAATTACTGCTAAGATAATAACCAAAGTATTATTAAGAATGTCAATAAGGCTGTTTTCCAGGTTAATGCAAATCTTGAAGTGCCACTGTTTACTTTGATTTGAGCAAAGACTGGCAAGATCGGCAAAGACAGTACACACAAGTACAACATTTTGAAAACTTGTTGTGCATCATGTTTGAATCTCAGGCAATAAGTAAGGTCTCAAATGTAGAAGTAGGTAGAATGTTGATGATGCAGAATAAATATCTAGTAACAATTGCTGAGCACTTTATTCTGCAGCATTTGCATGTCCAGTTGATGTTAATTCCATGTCTAATCCTGGAAATTTCAAGCAAAGTTTCCAGGTGCTACAGGTTGTTGAAAGAAAGACATGGAAATGGCTGGTGGTAATAATGTTATGCCCACTTATTCACCATCTTTGTTGCATAACCTCTAAATATGTAGAAATTATTGCTAGCAAAAATTCTTAGCATCACTGACCTTACTGCTGTATATCTCAGGATGTTCAAAATCGATCCTCTCCTCTTTCACTTTCAGCGAGTGGAGAAAATAATGTTTGCTCCATTTCAAATTGTACATGAAGCAAACATACTGCCTACGTGTTTGTTCCATATTTTGAGTCAGGCTAGGTGCCTGATTTGTAGTTTGGTGGACAGGTGGTCCATCACTAATGCAATGGAGTGCCCTGGCTGCCAAACCCTTGGTCTGCCCATCTTATTTATAAATGGGCGTAACTTAAATATTACATTATCTGAGCCCCTATTGGCTCAATCTAAGGAATACTTCCAACAACGGCACAATAGAGTAGGAGCACTTGGAGAAAATACATTACATCTCCCATTCTATTTAGGGTGTACAGTGCAATGTCATTTTCTTAACTGTTCATCACCATCAGGAAAAAACTCTAATAATCCTCACTCCATGGGAAAAACCTCCCAATGTGTGTGCGGTTGAGGTGGTCCTTATTTATTTATTTATTTTCAAAAACAAACTCCCACTTTTGGAGTTTATTTTTGGAAAACAAACAAAAGTTAAGCATTTGGTTGACAGCCTTCAAAACTGAGAGCAAACCTTTTAGCACACTGAAAACAACCACATTGATGGTGGTTCCTTTCAAAATGCAGAGAGGACCCCTGTTCAGGTAGTTATCTTTAAGTTTGGCAGCCAGTAGTCCTGTCAGGATGGGGGAGGTAATGTACTCTGCCATCCTGACAGACTGTACTCCACCTGCCAAACTAGACCCTAAGCTTGGAGAAGAACTGGTTTGCTGCTTTCTTGATGTGGTACCACAATATAACCTCTAAAATATCGACCTGCAATACTACTGATTGAAAGATTTCAACTTGCGCAATGTTGTCAAGGTAATTAGATGTAGAGGTAGAACAGTAAATCTACAGGCACCCAGGTATTGTTGCCTTGATGATATTGTGTAAGTCTCTATTTTGCAGCTGATATCATTGCAGGCTGATATCTGTGTATTCACCAATGTGCCATAGAGCCCTTTTCTTATGTGACAAACAGCAACAAGGATTCAACAAGGACTTATATGTTATTTTCCTTCTTATAAAACTTTCTGTAATATGACATGTAATATAAATCAAATAAAGATATAGGAAATATTTTTTTTTCAAATGAAGAGTGTGATACAAAATGATGGAATGTCTGACAGTGGCGTCAGATGGGGAATACTGAATCATTTTGCAAATATAAAAATAATGCTTATTAAAATTAGGTTTATCCAGATTTTTTTGTCCATATAAACGTTGTTACATTTACATGAAAACTGAATTTGATTGATACTTAAAAATGCCTGGAAATGTGAATTTAACTACACATTATTTTTGGACATCATTTTAAACTAGCCAGTTTCTTGCTAATTGAATTAATACGCAAGGGACCTTTAGCAACACCTTGTTGATTTCATCTCATACAAGCAATAAATGCAAGTTTTATTGCCCACCTCCACACCTTGCTGAATTGCTGTCTCTTAGACCTGACAGCCTTAGGGTTGTCTTCCCTCAAACTTTTTGCCTTACTCCACCATTTTTGCTGAATCCATTTATGTTGGGCTTTAGGACTATGCATACTTTGCTACTGCTAACTAGTGCTGAGGGGCTTGTTCTCTCTTCTTTATACCTAGTGAAATTAAAGCTTACACCAAACTGCCACATTTAATTTACTTGAAAGTGCCCAGTAAAGTGGCATGACATGTACCCAGAGCCTCTGAATTAAATACTTCAAGTGGGCCTGCATTGCTACTTGTGCCACCCACCTATGTAGGTTCGCCATTGCAGCCTCCGTGTGCCATTTTAAACTGATGTTTCAATCTGACAAGATAAATCTTGTCATTAGGCCTAAACATTTCTTTTTAATACATATAAGTCATCCCTAGGGTAGGCCTTACATAGCCCAGAAGGCAGAATGCAGTGTTTTTGAACAATTGGAAATTACTTTTCAATTTTATATGTCCTAGTAGTGAAAAACTCTTACATTCATTTTCACTACTGTGAGGCCTACCTCTCCCAAAGGATAACATAGGATTCATTTATTAGAGTTAATAAGTGCTAATCTTCAATTAGGATCAGGTAGGAATGACAGGTTTGATGTCTAAAGAATTGTACTTTAAACCCTCTTCAATGGTATAGTGGGATTTAGAGTCACAATTCTGAAACTGACACCTTTAGAAAGTTGCCATTTTCTTGTCCCAACCATTTGGTGCTTGCAGCCTGTATCCTGGGTCACTTGACTAGATGTAGCTGACAGCTGTTTTTTTTTATATTGCTCCTAGACAGTAAGAAGAAGGGGAATAGATGGTAGCAGGATGGGCCATGTCTGACTCGATGAGGGGGAGGAGCTGTCACCTATCACACTTGCACATCACAAAGGTTCTGCCTGAGTGCTCTAACAAAGGATTTGACACTAGTCTTTTATGACCCCAGACAAGCTAAGAGAGGCAGAAAATTCCAGACACTTCTGGGGATGGAAACCTCCAGAACCTTGCCCTGCGTCAAACCTGGCACCAATTATAAACAGTAGAACCCCAGACCTAACTCTTCAATATACCTCAGGAGCTATGGAAGACTCAGAAGGACTGCTTTGTTGCTCAGCCAGAAGGACTGCCACTCTGTTGCCCTGCTGCCTGAGTGAAGGACTGGACCTGTATCTTGAACCCAGGACCACCAGAGCAACTCCAAGAGGCAGCTGGCTGACATGAAACCTCAGGGACAAAATAGGCTTCAACCACCTTGAACCCAATACTTGGATCCAGTCTGTTGTAAGCCATGTCCCCCAAGTGGTGTCATCCCAGGCCTGGAAACTTGGAAGTGGACGCTCTGCCAGCCTTCCTGTGGTCCTGTGGGAAGAAGCTACACAGTAAGACCCATCTCCCTGCAACTCTACTGCGGTCAAGCCACTGTACGATGCACCACTGCTGCGTGATGCATCCTCAATGCAGGCTTTCACATTGACAGCCCCTCATCAACAGCATCCGGAGTGACCATGCAGGACTCTGCATTGCAAACCCTGCACAAATGTAGGAACAACTACTAGGAAGTTATGCATCTTTGACACAGGACTTTGCATCACAAGGCGTGCATCGACAGCTTCCTTGATGACGTCGCAGGACCTTGCATCGCAGCCTCATGGCTCCTAGGAACTGCTGCTGCATTACGCATCTTTGACAGATGATTTCACAACAATTTGCAACCAGCAACTAAGGTACTCTTGTTCAGCGGGGTAGAACTTGGTCCCTGGATCTGGCCCCTGCTCCATAGTGGTCGGCATGAACTTGTGACTTTGTCCTACTCCGGCGCAAACAGATAAACACAGTTAGGTTATTTGTGCTTTTAGGCACTATTTCAATTAAGTTTTTAAAATTGGATATCTCAGGTGCAGGATTTTAGTTGTTTTGGACTCAAAATGTTTTTTAAATTTTACTCTATTTTTCTAAATTGGTGTAGGATTTTTCCTGTATTGTGTTTTCACTTTATTACTGTTTGAAGTACTGTGTTGGAAATAGCCCTTTCTGTAGGGTCATCCCCAGACTTGTTTGCCTTCCTACTCCTCATTTCCTGACCTTGTTATTGTTTATTTTAGGATTCTGGGCACTTTACCATTGCTGACCAGTGCTAAAGTACATGTGCTCTCTGCTTAAAACATGGTAACATTGGTGTGTCAAGAACTGGCAGATTTAATTTACTTGAAAGTCCCTAGTAAACCGCACCATGTGTGCTCAGGGCCTGTACAGTAAATGCTACTAGTGGTCCTGAAGCACTGACTGTGCCACCCACTACAGTAGCCCTTTGAACATGTTTCAGGCCTGCCACTTCAGATCCTGTTGGTGCAGTTTTAAACTGCCATTTCAACCTGGCAAGTGCACCCACTTTCCGGGCCTATATTACATATAAGTCACCCCTAATGTAGGCCCTTGGTAGCCCCAAGGGCAGGGAGCAGTGTAAATAAAAAGTTGGACATGTACTTTTTAGTTTAGCATGTCCAGGTAGTGAAAAACCCTTAAATTCATTTTTCACTCCTGCAAGGCCTCTCTATACCATAGGTTAACATTGGGATTGCCTCAAAACGTCTTTTACATGTAATTTTTAATTAGGAAGAGATAGAAATATGGTGTTTGGTGTCTTTTGGACTCACAATTTAAAATCACAACTTGTGGTGAAGTCAGGTTTTAAATTGTAGGTCTGAAAATGCCACTTTTAGACAATTGGCATTTTTTTACTTTAAGCATTCTGTGTCTCTGCCTCTCTCTGAAAACAGGTCAGTGGTGGATCACAGCTAGGCTCTGTGCATTCCGTCTAGACAGCCACACACAATGGGAGATTAGGTGTGACTTGATGGGCCTTAATGGGCAATTAAGTGGCTTGATGTGGGGGCAAAGCTTAGCACTGCCTCACTTATACCTGAATAGGCTTATCCTGTCCACCTACAATAGGGCTTAACAACCCTGCATTGCCACTCCGCCAGCTTGGAGGCAGGACAGCTGTGCACTTCAAAGACCTGCCTTTAGAAGCTTCTCCCATCTTCTAGAACCACAGCACCAAAGTATAAATACTGGACACCAAACACAACCAAATAGGGAACTCTACAGGAACCAACGACATTCTGCCACGAAAAAGGACTGCTGTGCTGTCAGGAGGGACTGCCACTCTGCAGGTGCACTCCTGTGTTGGCGTACTGCTTGCTGTGGGCTATTCTGTAGAAGAGACTGCCACTTTGCTCTTTGATTTGCTGTTTTGACCTGTTGCCTGCTGATTCTTGCCTAGAGTGAGAAGGACTGGACCTGTTCTCTACATTCTTGAACCCAAGATTCTCCAAGGGCTTGTTGGCGTGCCCCTCTTCTACGCAGCCTCAGAGACATCAAAGTATGCCTACAACTCTCCTGGTGCTGCTGGACTCTGCCATCTCTTGCCTTCCTTTGCCTGAGATGCCCCCTCCTGCCCTGGGCCTCAGAAGTGGGTTCTGCAGCTGATTTCTATAAAAAATGATGCATTGTGCCCTCAACATCAATGCTTTGCTCCATCAAAGGTACTGTTTCAGCTGACTTGTGTGAGTTCTGTAGCTCGCCTACTCTCCATCTAGGTTGGTCTGAACTTTGGATTTGCAAAAGTCCCTCGTGACCTTAATTAACCTTTTGGCCGCTAGTGACTTCTAAGCACAGTTTTCACATTTAGGGCCTGATATAGAGTTTGTCGGAGAGGGTTGGTCCATCACAAACCTGACGGATGTCTCGTCTGCCATATTACAAACCCACTGTAGCCTATGAAGATTGTAATACGGCAGACCGGATGTCCCTCACTTGTGACGGAGTAACTCACACTCTAAAATTAGGCCCATAATCTTTAAAAATTCATATCTCAACTTCTATTTATTGGATTTTTGTTGTTGTGGTTTTGTTTTACTCACATAAATATTATCTAATGTTCTAATTTGGTGTGGAGTATTTTTGTGGTTCCTTTTACTGTCTTAAAGTAATTTAAGCCTGACTGCTCAGTGCCAAGCTATCAGAGGGCGAGCACAGGTTAATTAAGGGTGTGTATCTGGCTTACCCTGACTAGGACTGTAGTCCCTACTTGGACATGGTGCATACCTTTGCCAACTAGAGATCTAATTTATAACATGCTGCATAAATGCTTTTCACATTGCCTCTAAATTAACCCTGATTTATTTTGCGCCAAGCTACAGAGGGTTATGCACAGGTTAATTTGGGGGTTGCTTGTGTTTTGCCCTGATAGAGATTGTGGTTGCTGCTTGAGTAGGGTTTCATTCCATCAACAAGTAATCAAATTTCCAACACTATCTATCAATTAATTTACTTGATGCCTACCTATAATTCTGATGCCAGGAAGTGCTTTATCTTGTTCTTGTTGTGACACATATTTCTTATTGCTCATTTCTGAGGAACTGAGAATTATTATTTACAAGATATATGCGTTTGAACATATGACTATTGCTAATAATCTGTAAGGTTAAATTGGGGAATTGAACATGAATAGACACATGAGCCTCAGCATATTTCTTTTTGCATCTGTCAGCCAGAATTCATTTTATCACAGCCAGATAGTAATCTAATTTACCTCATTGTGCTCTATGTAAAAGAGAGGGAAGGAAGTCAGATCGGTTGGAGCTGGATTACTGCAGCCTCCACTACCACACCTAAGAGTTCTTTTTAGATAGCTGATAACTACAAGATTATAGCCTTACTCACAAAGTCATTAGTAATGGATAGTTTTAGTTCTGAGTGTGATAACTCCTTGAGGCTATAGTTGTTTCCAAAAAGTTGTGTCTTCAATACTGTAAACCTCTGTAAACTGTGGCCTGTGAGGACATGACATGACATAAAATAACATAGTGTAAAGTACCATAACATTACCTGAAAGGCCCAGATATAATCTACTAACTGGACTACACCTCGTAGCAAAGGAGAAACCACCTTTGTGAATTAGATCACATGTTCAAGGAGATAAAATTTAAATAAATAATAATTTCAGATTTGCATGTTGATAGGAGAAACTAAGGCCAGATGTATCAAACATTTTTGCGATTGCAAACAGCCCAATGGGGCGTTTGCGATCGCAATAATGCTTTTTGGTATGTAACAATTCCAATTTGCGATGCAGTAACTTGTTACCGAATCACAAATTGGATTTGCGACTACATAGAGATTCGGTATTAGGAAGGGGCGTGTCAAGGGCGTCCCTTCCTAATACCGAATCGTAGAGGTATGTATGATTGTTTCGTGCCCGTGAATGAGGTCGCAAAACAATCGCAGTTACCACCAATTTCAAAAAGGTGGTAACACATTCGCAAAAAGGAAGGGCTCCCCAAGGGACCCCTTCCCCTTTGTGAATGCATGCGAAAACGTCTTTTAAGAGCAGGCAGTGGTCCCACGGACCACTACCTACTCTTAAAAAATGAAAAGAAAACTTTTCATTTTTCATTTTTAAACACATCCCGTTTTCCTTCAAGGAAAACTGGCTGCATTAAAAAAAAAAATGTGCTTTATTGAAAAGCAATCACAGACATGGTGGCCTGCTGACCCCAGCAGGCCGCCATCCCTGTGATTGTAGCCATGCGCATTGGCTCGCAAATTGAGACCCACCTCATGAATATTAATGAGGTAGGTCAATTTTTAAGCCCTTGAGAATCGCAGTATGAAACTCCTGGAGTTTCATGCATTCAAATA
Source organism: Pleurodeles waltl (assembly GCF_031143425.1). Lineage (NCBI taxonomy): Eukaryota > Metazoa > Chordata > Amphibia > Caudata > Salamandridae > Pleurodeles > Pleurodeles waltl. The sequence goes on from NC_090437.1 coordinate 468,749,696, forward strand.
CCGATTACTTAATTGTGATTCGCTAAAAATCGCAATTAGGTAATTGCTATTGTGAAGAATGATACATCTGGCCCCAAGTCCCTTGGCAGATGAATAGAATGGAGCACAATGATTTATCATATATAGTACATATTGCAGAGGCAATTAACAGGTGGATATGGTGTTAGAGGCATAGCTTATATACAAACCATGGAGAGAGAGAACCAGGAGTTAGAGCAAATAAAATAGAGCTTTGTGGTTACCTATTGAGTGAATAAATTAAGTTAAAACAGGATAGTCTCAACAATGAATAAAATGACAAACACCTTGAACAATCTCAGTGGTCAAGCTTTAAATCAAGAGGAGCAATAGAGTACCAGTGTAGATGAATAAGCATAGTACGTTGGTGCATTGCATTTACAAGGCCTACGTATGGCAAGATTAGAAAAACATTTGTATGTAGTGCAACTGGCTTTAGGTATGTGACACTGCCTCATATCATAGGGGAGGCCATGTGGTGGGATTTTCTTTTTCCCCAGCAAATCAAGCAATAGGAATGGTGCACAGCATAACATCTTGATAGCCCCTAAACACTGTGACATGCCATACAGATCTCTTGTAACAGTGGAGAAGATAGAGATGGGTGGGTGGGTCCACGTCCACAGCACCTCTTGAGAGCCGTACAAAGCAAGAGGAAAAACGTAAACGATTAGCAAATGCTAGAGCTAGCTACTGCCTAGTCACCCCATTCTGGAAACTGCATGCTGAAAATGACATCAATTTGCATCTCAAACAGTTACAAGAGAACTTCCTTACGGTTATTTTGCCTGTGATTCCTGCCTTTGATAGATGTGGTTTGGTTTCAGAGATCCGGTTGTGTGCTAAGATGCTAGGCTCTTCTTGTGATATCATCAAGTGCCTAAGGCATAAGGGATTCAGCTTCCCTTTCAGGTCATCTTATCATGTTCCTTACTTCAGAGCTAATGACCTTCCTACAGGGGAGTCAAAGCTAAAGGAAGCCAAAGATTGCTTTTTCTGTTTCCAGCTACTGCTTAGACAGAATTGTGGGAAAAAGGTGCACACATTATATATCACTTTGTGAATCAAGCAACGCAGACAGAAGGGCTTAATAAGACTAATAAGTGAAAATAGCTCACTTACAGCAGTCCCATGAAATAACATCCAGCTGTGCATTTGGCTGAACACTCTTTACAAAGGCAACTTAAACTCCTAGTTAAGAAGACTGCAGAGAAATGCCAAAAACAATACAGGAAGAGACTTATAGAAAGAGTTCTCACAGAAAGAGAGGGTCACAAAGAAGTTTCTTGACTAAGTTGATCTCCTCCCTCAGCACCACTGTGTCTTATACCACACGTAGGTTGGTCTTTTCATCACGACCTTCTGTGTTTGTGAGGTGATTGAACCCCGGTTCATTTGAATGTCGTATTTCAGGCATTAGCTGCTGTGAGGATAAGTATGAAAGCGGGACAGAAAGAACCTTAGTCGCTGAAGAATCCTGCTCAGAATAAAGAAAGAACAAAGGAGCGATTCATGACCTCTACATTTAAATGGTGGAAATCTGCTCCCTTCGGCACCGCTGAATGAAGAACTGAAAGGGCACCCTTAACTTGCTAAGTGGCAATCAGGCCCCTCTCTATCTAGCACAATAACAAATGTGTGTACAGTGGTTGCGTTGTTTGATGTTCCCCATTTACTAAAATGTATAAGACGGCATTCTGTCTGTGACCCGTTCTCTGCCGGAAGCTCTTCTTTTGCACATGCTTTTTCCATGTGTCCTAGCACGGTGCTTGTTTGATGCTGGAGTTTGATGCTGGTATGGCTTGTCTGTCACTTTGGTTATGATGGTGTATGGCTGATATTTGGAGCTTTGACATACTTGTCCAAGACGCGCGTGTTCGAACAATAAAGGGACTGTAAATATATTCCTTCGAAGTCCAACAATTGTTTGAGTTCACTTTTTTAATGGTGACATATTTTTACTTCGGCCGCTGGGTGTAGTTAGTCACTACTTGGGAAGGGTTTTGCTGCGAGGATTGAGTAATATCCCTGAGCACATCTTAATTTCCGCTGATGGCTTGCAGGCTTGCCATAGTTGATGCTATCATTATTGCATTCTCTGATGTTGCCTGCTCGCCTTCAACTCCTCAACACAGTATGACGTAAAAGACTCCATACTAGTGAATTCTAGTAATATAAAACTTTATATGAGCATGACCTGATTTTTCAGTCAAAGCTCGGGGAGAGTGGAATTGATATTTAGTTCTGGATCTGGGTTTCCAGGAGGCACATACCTTTTGTTATGCTCAAGAAAGCTGTTAAGTGTGTCACAATATGTTTGTGTAACATACATTGCCTAATATGTCCCACAGGGAAATGTTTCAAGAAGAAACCAATCCATTTTTTTTCAGTACTATGAGAGGTCAGTCAGCCCTGTCATCTTTCATTTCAGCCGTGTGATCTTGTTGATTAATCTTTCTGACGTTTTTCAGTGGTTTGGCGTTTCGTTATGGTTTAATTTAATTTAGGAGTAGGTTATAGGCTGTATGTTTGCCTGTAGGTACCGTTAAGGCTATTATGTGTTAACTGTTTTTTTATAGTTTATACGTCCCAGGGTGTGGAGGGGTGTAGCAGAAACAGAATGCACATTCACTGGATGTGATCCCTGTTTGCATCTGTGTGAACATAAAGTAATATATTTCCAGAGAGGGTGATATCCACTTGCTTTTCTGTGGTGAGTGGAGAGAGAAGGGTGGGATGCAGTTACTTTATCGAAACAACTTGGTTGGAGAATACACTTCCAAACATGAAGGTTTCTGTTTTTCTTTAGCGAACATTGTCTCCACTCTTATCCACAGGGACCAGTATGAAAATGGGGGGTGCATCTTCAATTAGGTGGTTGTGCCTGTATCTGTGGTTGTATTTATCCTCACTGTGCAGTGCTATTGTAACACAGATATCAGTGTTTCCTGCTGTTTTGTTAGCCTTACGTGGAAGTAGAGATGTGCCAACTCTCAAATAAACCTTAAAAAGTTACTTTTATCTTTAAATAAATACAGCACCAATTCCAAAAAAATACTTTAATTAAAAGGCGATCAGAAACTTTTTGATCAGCTGACTCCAACAGAATACCATCCCTATGATGGTCACCAATCAGAGTGACTCACAATTGGGCACTTGCCTCACTGATACTCATAAGATAGGCAGGCTTGCCATCTGCTCCAAATCAGAATTTTACAAACTGACCTATTAGAACAAAGGTCACTTCACAAAATTCTTTACTGGCTGCAAAAATGGTGGTCACAAATTGTGACCAGATTTTGGCAACCAGTGTTTTGTACATCTGTCCTTATGTGCTGTTAAGGTTTGGTTGATGTTTACCTTATGAGTGGCCTTGCAATTGTGGCACAGTTACATGTTTTGTTATTAGATGTGGCCTGCACTTAGATTTGGCCTGGTGTTGTACTTTTGTTTTTCTTGTGTCTATCCACTGTGCCTATCTTTGTAGCTCTAGAACAGTGTTATATTGTGTGGACTGTGGCAAATGAAAGCAGATGCTGAGCTGTGAACACTTACTGCTTCTAGTGGGGAGGCAGTACCGCTGAATTTAGTGAATAAAGTAACCTACAATTTTTTTGGCCAATTTCCTGCTTTATCGTCTTGGCACACTTGAGCAGTGATTTCAGGACATAACATCAGCTCACCAATGCCACTTGCATGAAATTCCGACCCTAGTAAGGCAATAAAACAAAAAACGGTGAGCCAAGCATTCTCCTGTATAGCCCTTAGATTGTGGAATGCATCTGGGAAAATTTCACGCTAGCCACATTCATTAAATATTTCAGGAAGTCCCCGAAACTCATCTGTTGAAATCATATCTAACTCTTAATCTAGATACGTCTTTAGGGTTTAACTCTAAGATTCCTGCTGATGGCCATCTACAGGAACTCCCTATGGTAAGCTGTCTCCTGTAATATTATTTGTATCTTTCCTAAATTGTCATGCTGGAGTTTCATATGACATGTCGTAAAACTGTTAACCAGTATGATTGTTCATGGTGAGGTCATGTCTAAAAAATATCATCTTAAATAAATACAAATAAATGCAAACTAAATGATAATCATGGTTACTACTTACACAGTCTGACTTGAATCAATGTATTTATTAAAATCATCGACCACCACATGGTGTATGAATGGGATTTTACACCAAAAAATAACTGCATTTCATCCAATATCCACGTGGAAAATGATTTTGTACATGACCTTGATTCAAGAAATTTCATCAACAAATGTTAATAAGCGGAGCCATGAAAAAAGTGTCTAGTTAAAGTGGAAGAAAGGTGCAATCTTGAAACCTGTGGAACATAAAACTAAAGTATGTGGTTGCTGAAATCCCACCAATCATGGTAAATGCTATTATATTCCTTACAAATGAAGATGGTAGCCGTCACTTTTGCCCTTCTGTGACAGATAACCAATGAACATAATGAAGATCCGATGTTGTACAATGGGAAGTTGAACGAACCAACTTCCATTCTTTCTTGCAGTATTTCCCTTTGCTGTCTGACTAAAGACTTGGAGGTGCTGAATCTTCAAAATAGCGCTTGTAAAGTTTGTAAGAAATATTTTCTACATAACCGGCTGCTTGAAAGAATCAAAAGATTTCCTCCAGATGCTTAGAAAGGAAACAATGAATCACTAATTCATCTGCTCAGGACATGTAGCAGATTACCACTTGGCACCAAAGCTAGATGTGTCATTAGAGTCTGTATATGATATTTTAGTAAAGGCACCGCATAACCTATAAGAAGTTTATGTGCGTCCCATGAACGTCAATTCACCAAAATGCTAAGGGTAGCGGAAGTGACACCACATGCCCTTTAACCTTCAATTTCACACAAAGGCATTCTTACACATACACATATTTACACTTGCACACATACTCTCTCTCATATAAACACAAAACCGCAAGCATGCACATTTAAAGGCACTTTTTACTTATCTCAGCTGCCAGGGAAGGCTATATTCCAGCTAACTGTACTCGATTTTTATTACACTAACAGTGAATAATGGAACATTATTCACTGTTAGTGATAAAAACGTTGAAAGGTTGAAATAAAACAAAATGGAGACCCAACCGACGTCCATAAGGACGAGCTGCCACTGTGTTCCTGGCGCTGCTTTTGCCATCTTTGAGGCCAGGGGTCGCCAAGACAGTGCCATGAGTCGCAAAGGGTAAGCCAGGGGTCGCAGCTGCGATCCCTTGGCGACCGCTAAATGACGTCCACGATGCGTTCTTAACCGGTGTTACAACTCTGAAGCGGTGGTAAATTCTTTATATTAAACTGAGAGTCTTCCTTACCTCTGCACGTCGCCTCTGAGCCTGACCACACGCCATTTGGTTGACAGAGCCGGATGCTGCTCCCCACAAGATCAAATCCATTGTGGCACCGAATTCCACAGGCTGCGTCAAATTGGTTATTGCAGACGTTCTGGATGAAGTACCCATTCTCCGGGGGACGCATCTCAGGACATTGGACCACTAATTAAAGAAAGATGTCGAAATTATTAGTAGTGTTTTTTTCACTCTATCTACATAGCATTCCCCATATTAATCACTTGTTGTTGTTTTTTTAAATTCATATATTAACGCCAAAAGCTCATTCAGCGCTTTGGACTCGTTAAAGATGTTAAAAAAACAATGTACGGATGTGCTCAATGAATTAGCCCTATTATAAATCAATGAGACATGTCTAGAAGCTGTCTGAATTATTTTGCACGTATCTCTGGATAATTTATAATTCTACCTGAAAGAATTACAGAAGGTACAGCGAAACTTATTTTTATTACAACAACAGCGATTTGTATTCCACAGTTAATTCATAAATTACCACAGACGTGCAACATTTTTATTTTCCATGCTATTAGTCATTACAGGAAAGATAGAATCTATGCATTTTCTACATAATCTGAGTCAGGATGGTTTTGAGCCCGATTTACATTAAATGGATTTGCAGGAAATCCTCCTTTTCTGCATAGTCACCCCACATTTATTTCTTTTTCTGGGCTCTACTTTTGCTGGACTTAGAACTCTGTGCACTGTTACCCCTGCTGAACTGGGGTAAAGCGCCTGTGCTTCCCTTTAAACATTGTTAGATTAGCTTACCCCTAACTGCCCTATTTAACTTGAATATAAGACCCTAGTCTATTGTACTGAAAATGTACCCAGGTCCAGAAAGAGAAAAGCCACCTGAGAGTTGCAGTACCTATTGTGCCATCCACAGAGTGGGTCTGGAAGATAATAGAACAGTAGACACAAAACTAGCACGTAAGGATACGTTTCTAGGCAACTTTGAGGAGAATATTTATTCAAATGTAACGCCTGAGTATGTGAGCATTATGAAAACTGGCAACTGCTATGGATTTCCGTTTCTCTCAGCTTCTGTCTCCGAAAGGGTTACCTATTCACAGCTTCCTCTGAACTATTATTTCGAATGCACCATACCTCACGGACTACAATGTTTCTATGGGAAAGTTTACTAAAACCAACAATTTGGAGCCTATTTCTAATAATTTAAGTTTGATTATGTAACCTAATTTAAAATCTGATATCTAATAATTAATTTATGTGTAAATTCAGTAAAGTGGAGTGTGAATATATTAGAGATCATGATGAAAGAAATGGGAGAATTAGTAGAGACTAAGAAGAAATGAGAGATAATGATTTACAAGAGGCTGAAGAGAAATTCAAATATTGAAGAATGCATTTGAGAGTGGAAAAAGATAAAAAGAAGGGAGTAATGTATATGTTGCCTGAGAAAATCAGAAGAGAGTGATAAGCCAATAGAAATGGCTAACAAGAGTGAGTGCAATGTGATTATATGGTTTCTTACCTGTAAGGCTAGTTTTGCAGCTTGAAGAATTTTCTGGATTCAGATGCTGTGCATTATCCTGCCATTTAGTGTTTGGGTCTGGAATCTCTTGTATAGTGGTAGTCCTTCCACTCAGTTTTTTTTTTTTTTTTTTTTTGTGCGTAAATGATGCCACCACTTGGGCCTAATCCAGCCCTTCCTTATGTCATGTATCCTCCCCAGAAACTTCCATGCGTGTTTGGCATCCTAAGATTCTTTTCTTTCTCATCTTGTGGTGAGGTGGGTGAGCTGCATATGAATCCACAAAATTCTTCAAGCTGCAAAACTACTCCTACAGGTAAGAAACCATTTAGTTTTGCAGAATAAATCATTTCTGTATTCACATGCTGTGCACTGATTTTGTAGCAGTTTTTCAACCTTGTGATGCTGGGGCTGAAGATGGGTTAAAGCATAAAAATAAATTCATTAGTACCTTTTGCCCCACTTGAGCTTCCTTGTTCATTTGAATGTCTACGCAATAGTGTTTTGTAAAAGAGTGCACTGACGACCAAGTAGCTGCTATGCAAATATCCTGTAATGGTATTTTTGCGTGAAAAGCTATTGTTGGTCCTTTTTTGCGAGTTGAGTGTGCTCATGGTTTTGTCTGGAGATGTACTCCTGAAGCTTCATGACACATTTGACTAGCCTGTGAAATCCGCCTACCAATAGTATTCTTTGTAAATCATTTTTCTTTTTTGTTGTCTGCAAAAGACATAAAGAGCTGTTTTCCTTTGCTGATTGGTCTAGCTTTTTTCATGTAGTACATTATTTCTCTTTTGGGGTGTAAGGTGTGCAGTTCTCTTTCCACTGGAGTTTTTGCATCTTGGAATCTGAATTGATTTATTGATGTGAAAAAAGATAAACCTTTGGTAAGAAATGCTGGTCTGCCCTCAAGTCTATTCTGTCTTTATGTAGTTGCACGCATGGTTCTTCTATTGTGAGTGCTTGTAATTCACGTACTCTGTGCAGTGATCTCATTGACACTAGCAAGGCTGTTTTGAAAGTGACCAGTTTTAAGGATGCATTGTGAAGAGGTTCAAAACATTTCCTCATTAGTTGTGTTAACACTAAATTTAAGTTCTATGTTGGTGCTGGTACTTCCCTTGGAGGTGCTAATCTTTTTGCTCCCTCATGAAATATTTTGATTACTGGTGTTGTGAAGAAACCCCTTCCTATATGGTCTCTTGTATAGGCCACTACAGACCCCAAGTGCACTTTTAATGAAGCATAATTTAGTTTCGTGTCCAAAAGATGAGTAAGGTAACATAAGATTATTGTGTCTTTTCTATTGTCTTGCATTAGAGAACGCCTTTGGCACCAATTTGAATATGATTTCCACTTTGCTGAATAGCATTCTCTTGTTGTTGGTCTTCTTGCTTCCCTGAGAACGCTATTGTGTTCTTTGGAAGATTTAAGTGTCCGAATTTTACATCCTCAGGAGTCAAGCTGCTAGACACAGCATCATTGGTTCTGAATGGAGAAATCTTCCCTCTTGCATGGAAAGAAGATACTGAAGGTCTGGTAATTTCTGTACATTTTCCTGTGCAAGTTCTATAAAGTCTGCAAACCTGGTCCATCTAGCCCACTGTGGCATTATTAGAATTAGTGTCATTGGAGATTGTTTGCATTTGTTGATCACCTTGTGTAATAGTGGAATTGGGGGAAAAGCATAAGCAAATTTCCCTGACCAGCGTATTGAAAGAGCCTTCAATCCCCAGAGACTGGGGGTGTGGGTGCCTGGATGCAAAGAACTGGCATTTTGAGATCTATGGTGCTGCAAACAGATCTATGTCTGGTGCTCCACATTGTCTGAAAATCTGTTTGCGTACTGATTGTTTGAGTTCCCATTTTACATAATATGGACGCTTACCTGCACTGCCTGTCTGCTTAAACATTGTCCTTCCCTGGTAGGCATATTGTTGTTATGCTCATTTGCTGCCTCTGGATGGCCCACCTCCAGATCTATGGTGCTAGGTTTAGCAGTACATAAGACTTTGTTCCACCCTGTCTGTTAAGATACAACGTTGCTGTTGTGTTGTCTGTCTGAACCCACAATGATTTTCCCCACAGCTGCTTCTGAAAGGCTTTTAAGGCTAGGAACATTGTCTTTAGTTCTAACATATTGATATGTTAGACTGCTTCATGAGCTCTCAAAAGTCCTCAGCTCTTGAGTCTCCCCATATGTGCTCCCCAACCCACATGTGAGGCATCTGTGGTAATGGTTAATGTGGGGGGTTTTGTCTGAGAATGTTCTTCCAATTGCCATATTTGTCTTGTTCGCCCATTTAATCTTTTCCTGTGCTTTCTGTGTGACAACAACTAGATCTTCCCAACTCCCTGTGGCTTGTGACCATTGATTTTGAACCCATTGCTGGATTGGCCTCATATGTAGTCTCAAATTTGATATGAGAGGTATGCAGGATGCCATTTTTCCCAGCATTTTCCCCACAGTCCTCACTGTCAGAAAATGACCCTTCTGGTACAGGAGAGTTTCTTGTAGTAAAGACTTTATTTTTTCTTGCAAGGGTATGTTTTCCCCTCTATTAAATTCATCCTCACTCAGAGGAAAGCTTTTTTTGTTAGGGTGTATATAACGATTTCTCTCTGTTTAGGGAAAACCCTAGACTGTGCAAGGTTGACTTCACTGTGTCTATTTGTTACTTGCATTTCTGTTGTGAAACTTCTTTAACTAACCAGTCATCTAACTATGGATAAACGTGTATTCCCCGTCTTGGTAAATGTGCTGCCACTGCTGTCAAACACTTTGTGGACACTTGTGGTGCCGATTTGATTTCCAAATGCGAGTACCTTGAACTGAAAAGGTTCTCTTACCACAAAGCACAAGTATTTTTTTTGTTTGTTGTGCATTGGGATATGGAAATATGCATATTCTAGATCTATTGTCACTATAAAATCTCCTTTTTACAATTGTGGAATGATCTTCTGCAGAGATAGTATTTTGAAGTATTGTGTTTTTATGAATTTGTTTAGTAATATGAGATCTAGAATTGGATGGAGAGATCTGATTTCTCTTGGTATAGGAAAGTATGTTGAGTAATTACCCTGGTTGATCTCATCCTTGGATACTCTTTCTATTGCATCTGTTTGAAGTAGCTCTTGCACGTATTGTAACAATCTGATATTTTCCTCCTTTGGTGGTGACTTGATTAATTCTCTGCCATAGCCAAATTGTATAGAGTTTAGTATCCATTTGTCTCTTGTTATTTTCTTCCACTCTCAAAAGAAATCCTTTATTCTCCCTCCCACAGGGTGTTGTGTGTGTGAGAGCGCACCCTTAAATAGAGTCACTTATTGGCTGGAGTTGCTGATCCTCTTTGTGGCTGTGATCTCCCTCTTGCTCTTCCTCGAAAAGGTTGCAGTGTTGTAGATTGGAACTGCCACTGTTGCGCCTGACTTTGAGATTGGATAGAGTTTTGCATCCCCTGATGTGAGGTTGTGCCTTGAAAACTCCCTTTCCCAACTGGTCTTATAGATGTAGAGCCTCTTCTTAGGATACCCCTGAATTGCAAGGACCCCATGGACTTTGCAGTCCAGTTGTTCTTTTTTAATTGTCGCAAGGTGCCATTCACCACACTCCCAAACAGTTGTTTCCCATTAAAAGGGGTGTTGATAATATTTGCTTGTACAATGTTTTTGAATCCAGACACTCTTAGCCAAACATGTCTTCTTAGGGTGGTCCTTGCCATCATCTGTCTTCTTGCTGTATCTGCAGCGTCAAGAGCTGATCTCAGACAGGTATTTGCTATGATTTTTCCCTCCTCTCCGAGGGAGGCTGCTCTTTTGCGGTATTGCTCGGGGAGGTGTTTCATCCACGTCGACAATATTGTCCTCCTCCTCACTTGACAACCTCATGTCCCTCAGCGATGGGGGTCTCCTTCTGGCCCTGCATGGCGTGATATGCCTGCCTCTGCTTTTCTCTCACTTTCAAAGTTTTAAGTTTAAACACTGCACAGGCATCACACTCATCCCTTCAGTGGTCCAATGGACAACAGAGGTTACACACTGTGTGGCTATCCTTCTGTGCAAAATTGTGTTGACACCTTGGGCAGAATCTAAATAGTGCATTTTCCATCTTGACCAGAGCAGGGGCCACTCTGTCTGGGCATTCTGCAGTGTACTTCAGTGCACTTGTCTTCAAATCCAATGTTTCCTTGCCTTATCTCTGGAAAAACTCCCAACAAAACGTCCTTTTTTTAGATGCTTGAAGAGCTTTGAGTGATGCTTCCAGACTCAACTGTGGAAAAAAAGAATCTAAAGATGGCGACCACATGTGGATGTTTCCGGGGAGGGTGTATGACATCAGGAAGGGCTGAATTAGGCACCAGATGGTGGGACCGTCAACACTCCAACAACAACAAAAAAACAGAGAGAAATGACTACTGCTATGCAAATTATTCCAAACCCAAACACTATGTGGCGGAATAATGCACAGCCTGTGAATCAAAAAAAGATTCATGCTGCAAAATCAATATTAAGAGGAATATTAAAAGGAATTTATTATGTCTGTGTAGAACTTCTCATTTTACGCTCTCACTTTATTTTGTGGGATGCTAGCTAGCATTAGTCATACCTTGGTTTTATCATATGAATGAAAGGAGTGAATGGAGTGATAGTAAGCTTACAATAGCAAAGTGTGGTTTTGGTTAAGTATTGTTGGACATGTTTGGTGTTTTGATATCTTCTGTTAGTGTGGCTTTGAATGATGTGATAATTAGGAGGCTGTCTACTGTGGAACACCTCTTAGCTACTAACACTGCTGGAGCGTTGACTTGTATTAACGAATACCAAATGGCTATGTATTCAATGGTGATGCAAAATTGCTTTGTATTGGACATTCTTCTTGCAAAAGCGGGAGAAGTCTGTTCAACAGTACTGTACGTTCATACAAGACAACAGAATGCTTATTACATTGGTAATATTAATACTGTTTTACATGAGTTTCTTGAAGAACGTAGGTTGTGGTATCAGACGATGCATGGTTGAGTAAACTTGCAATGGGTTTTGCAAATATTGGTAAATAGTTTGATAGTACTGCAGGGGTTGGACTTTAAAAAATACTAAAGCCACTAATTATTGCTCTATTTTTTATAATTGGTCTCATTCTTTTATTGTAAATTCTTGAAGCAATGTCTTTCAAAAGGGGTTTAAATTGTGGGTGTGAAAAAAAGGTGCCAGAAATTACTACAAATAAAAGGAGGAGTGATTAATCATCAGAGAGGGGTTTAGCTGAAGATGGTTTCGTGTTTTCAAATTAATAAAAATAATGTTTGACTTGGATCCTGAACATTTTGTATCAAAAATGATATTGCTGAACTTTATAAAATTGTGTTTTTCTGTACTTGACCAAACTAGGCCTAGTTTAAACCCAACCCCATTTTGAATATCAAGTGCAGCCATGTTGTATTTTCATTACTCCTCTCATTGCAGGTAACAAAATGTCTTTCCAAATGTAACTGTTCAAAGTCTTTCCTGTCAGTATTTCAGTTGGTCTATTCATTCAATGAGTCCACCCTTTTGTGTGTATAATAAGGTACTATCACATCCAATGACATTAGGTCAAGAGTTTTTCAGTAAGCCTATTAACTAATTAATTCATTAATTAATAAATTCATTCATTCACTGAGTCTGCTACTGTTTTGTGTGTACCAAGATTTGTACTGTCACACTGATTACATTAGATCAAGAGGAGACTATAATTATTTACTAAGGGGATGGGTCTTCGTGTTGTTGCATTTAGTTCTGTCTTATGACTGGTTGAGTATTGTAACATTGTATTCATTTAATGCTAACTAAATTATTTTCACTATGTACTTTTTCATACACAAAGGGCTAATTTTGGAGGTAAGCCAAGAATCACCTCTTTCTTCTTAGAGAGCAGAACTTTTTCAGTCTGACTCATGCTTAAGACTTAGAATAATGCTGATGTCTTTGCTGCATCTGACCTAGCCTTATGCAAGTTCCCTATACTTAAGTTCCCTAAATGAAAACATTTTGCCTTCTGTGCTGCACCTAAACATTGTAATAAACCTTAATTGTTTCTAACTTATACTTCATGTAAAAAAGGCACACTTAATTAATTATGCCGTTTGTTTTATTGAATAATTTGACTTTGTTAGGGGCACATTATCTTATACATTCCTGAGGCTAACACTGCCCTCGATCTCCACAGATGCTTTATCTCATATTTTATCTAATTATCCAAGACAGCATCAATACCCAAATAGGATCATCCTTCAGGATGATTTACAGGGAGATGCTGCTAACAGCATATGGAGATTCCACCACACTTACTTTCTCTACGATGGGCCTCACATCTCTAGCAGGGGCCTCAATGCAGAGCCGCACAGTGCCAACTATCAGCACACAAAGATACTGATGAAAAGTTTCCAGATCCAGTCTAACGCCTCAGGAGTATTCAAAAGTTGCGGATTCTGGGGCTAGAACTCCAGATCTAAAATATGTCTATTCCAATCCCACTTTCCTATTATGTCATCAGGAGTGGTTATTCTTAGCTTCCTTCGAGTACATGGTAGGTGATATGGCACAGCATTGAAGTCTAGACATCCCAGGAAAAGAGCTGTGAGTTTGACTGGTTCACATCCACCTCTGTATAACAGACCAAGTGTATTTAATCATCCAACTTTTCTCAGTGGTGGTAAGGTCTCATTATATCACAATTGACAAATTATAGACATAATTGCCATTCACAAATATTGGGAGTTTGATACATAGCTCAAATCATTAGTTACAATTTTCTAAAATATTTTTCAGTGGAACATATCCTCTTGTGGTGACGTGAAGTTATTTTAGCGTTTGTGTAGGCACATTTATTTTAGCATGAGTCTGAGGCATTCTCCCACTCTCCTAGTCACTTGTCATTTTATTCATCTTATTATTTTAGCAAGGCTTAATTTTAGTGGCAATGTTTTATTATATTTATCAGTTGCCCTTCCATGCAGAATTTGTTATTCGTTTCTTTGCACAACATTTCATCCTGTGCTTGCTCCAAGGCTTTACCAAGTATTGCTTGTCCAGAGAGTACAATGTCTACCGTACACAGACAATATGTGGTGTCACATCAGGGTAGTTCTAAGAACAAAATGTTTTATTATAAAACAACATGCTGCCCCACCAACTTAAAAAACATTCCAGCCAGCCTGCCATCTCATGCTGCACGTTGTTGCAGTTTCTTCTGAAACTCCATGCTTCCTCTTCGCCTGTGTGTGAGGACTCCCAGCTGACTAACAGACCCGTTCTTTACCTCTGGACACAGGTATGGGGAGTGGGCTTCCTTCCTGGGACCAGATAGGTGGATTGGCGCTGCAACTGCTATTTTCTCTCCTGTGGAAACTTAGTAGTGTAGGTAGGGATATTATATACACTATTGTGACAATATGATGGGACTCTTCTAGTGTTTCACTTCCCTGGTCACTGCTATAATAGTGTTGTGTTTCATTATCCTCATAATCGCATTTCATGCCTTTTTACATAGAATGCAGTTGCTTCAATAAAACACGTTCTCTGTGGATCCCCACCCCATGTACCACATAATTCAAAATACAGAAGAATAGCAAAACTACAGAAATAAATAGATTGCTAGATGCATTCCATGTCAACTATATTATTTTTTTTTTGTTTGCTAGTTCTGTGACCTTGTGCTATGTGTCAGGGAGTGTTTTTTATTCAGCTTACAATAAGGGCCTTTCTTACTATGGAGTTGAAAATGGGATTTTTCTGGTTGACTACTTTAATTCAAGCTGGGTCCTAGAAAACAATTTGTTTTCCACTCTCACTTTATTTCAGCCTTCTTTGTTTGAATGTTAACTCAAAAACGAATTTCCTATTGAGACATTCCTGAGGTAAGTAATTATTTTTGGAGCTTTAATGGCTTTTGGGGTCCCATGCAAAAAACTGGATGTGCCCGTGTTATCCCTGTACTGCAGTTCCATACACCAAGCTCTCTCAATGCAGTATTGTGGATTTTAGCCATGTATTTAGCAGCGTCCAATCATTCCTGGCCTTTGGCTAGCCCATAACTTTTAAAGTTGTGCTCTATATCATCTTGGATCATCATTCTACAGACAGCAATTACAACGTGATGCTGTTGGTTGTCCATTGAGTGACATTGACAATAGCTTTGAAGTTACTCTTTCTTCCTTTTTTTTTCACAAAGACAATAAATGCTACTTTCTTTCAGGCTTTGGACTCTGCCTCATGATTGAGGAATAACTTCTCATTTAAGCTTTTTATATACTACTTCTCCTGATGACTGATTGAGGAATAACTTCTCATTTAAGCTTTTCATATACTATATCCCCTCTCTGATGGCTGCTTGCACACTTGCCCTGTGGATTTCTGGTCAGAAAGAGCACAAAGTATTGCGGCAAAATGGAAAGACTGGGTAGTTGCAGTACTGTTGTTTCTTTTGCCACAATGTATATGCCAGCATCTTCTTAACTCCCTTTGTTAGAAATTGCTTTAGTTCATCGCTGCTCTCTACTGACTACATGTCAATTCTTCTTTGCTCCACGGTTTGAGTCCAATACTTGGTCTCAAAATGGTAAGCCTTGCTCCTCTTCCGAAAATGGGCCTCTGCACATCTCTCACCTTTTTGTCACTTTTCTCTTTGCTCATGAGAAAGAGGTGGAAGTTATTTGGATGAATAAAGAGGTTCTTTAAAATGCATTGGTCTATGGCTAATGTATCTAAAAACTGGACACATCAAACGTGGCTTGAGCTCATGATCCATTCAATGTCATATGTGCTTGTGGCTATTGCACATAATGAAATCCCTGCATGTGGCACTAAAACCTCTCATTTTACAAGAGTGCTTGATAAGAGAATAAAGCATAAGGCAATATATAAAAAATATTTATGTGATGATATGAACATTTTGGAGTTGGTCAACACCACATTTGTGTTTTTTTCTGGCAAAAGGGTTTTAATTTTCAAATTATTGCCTCAGTAAATCTTTAAAGTCATATATAAAATGGAATTCAAAGATTTCACAGTAATAAAAGACATGTTTTAGCAAGTTAAAGGCAATTGGTCTTTGCAGTAGCGTAGCATAGCAAGATGAGCACTTGTTTTTGAAGTCTCTGTATGATCTTCAAGTCACAGGATGAAATCCAGAAATGGTGACTCAGCCTTTCATTCTTCAAGTCAGAAACATGAGTACCAATTTTAATTTGGGAGTATTATTCAACATAATAGTCTTGTACACAAAATATTTTAGATAAAAGTACAAAGGATAGTACAGTGGATAACACTTGGATAACAAACGCAGTGAACATATAAAACTGTTGTTATAAGTGAATCATTCAAACAATGTAGGTTTTGTTTCATCAATTCATAACATTGGTTTATCTGACCCACCTTCACATGACTGACCAACAGCACGGAAACCCTCCTTGCAGGTACAATCCTCCACAGATGTACTTCCTGGTGGAGAGGTATGGTTTACATCAGGACATGCAAGGCATGTGCTTATGCCTCCAGGATAGCCTTCAGGCTTGTATGTTCCAGAAGGACAAGCTAATAAATATAAAAAAAACCACTCTCAGTAGTAGCATAGCAGGATTACCATTCAGCAAAAGCCTGTAATATATTACAACCTGTGGTAAATAACTAGATAGACATGCCTATCTATGGTGCCAGGTAAAATCTGACAAAATGTGTGCAGGAAAAAAACAGAATAGGACTGATTTGCAAAATCATTCATGAGTTTGGGAAGTAGCACTCCAAGAGTATTTTGTTTAGGTGCCCTTTGATGACTTTGTGAATGTACCTTAAGTGTCCAACTATCTATTAGGAAAAGTGCAAAGACGGCATTAATTGTATATAAACATCTCCCAAATTTTCACATTATATTTATATTATCGAAGTGTTGAGGCAAATTTACAAGTGCCTATAAAAGTAAGTGAAGGAGTACTATAGGAATATTACTTTATACTCCAAAGTGCCTTTATGAGGTGCTACTAAAATGTTGAGTTTCGCAGGAGGAAATAAATAGCAGTACTGCTTCATCTGACCTTCAGCACAGTGGATATAAGAATGCAGAATGCAGAAGTCAAAATGGACTGGTAATACTGTTACAACATTGAGCCTTCATTATAAGAGATCCAAACTATCATACCCCCCATGTTTGTCCCTTGATGGATTACAGCAGATCAAACCTGTCGAAATGTACTGGAGAAAAGGTCAGTAAGAAAGGCAAAACATGCAGAATTCGGTGTGCTAAACACTAATTCTGTATGTTATGCCTTGTTTTGAAGTTGAAAAATCAGAATAGGAAGTATTTAACGTGTGTAGTAAATACTCTATTCTACGTTGGAATGACAAGTTAGAGGAAATGCCAGGAAAAAAGACAAAGCATTCAGTGTGTTAAAAACTGATTCTGCATATTTTCCCTTATTTTTCAGCTGAAAAATGTGTACAAGGAGTTATTTACCATAGATAGTAAGTACCACACCCAAGGAGAATCATGTTTATAATGTGTGGTAACTATCTCATACTATTCTGCAGGATTTGTAACGACAGAATAAAATGCACACTGACATCTTCTTTACAATATGGCTGTGCTTGGTTCTTTTTTGGACACTGTTTCTACACTTACTCCAACCTTCTTTAGGACTAAAGGAATTTGTGAAAATAGGACAGGACGTAAAATTGGCAATGTCTGTAAATATTTTCCGTTATACCTTTGATTGTTTACTACATTTCCAAAGTCTCTTTTGAACTCGGAAAAACTCTAATGCCCACAACTAGCCTGAGACCTACATCTGCATAAAATTCAACATCCCAATGGATTTAAGATACATTTATGAATACAAAAAATGAATCAGGCCAGAAATGTGTCAACACAAAGGCATTAGAACCTCATTTATAGAGTGGAGTTCAAGACTTCAAAGTTTGACAAAGACTATTATAGTTTAGTGAAATCATTTACAGATGAGAAACATTTTCTAAATGCAGAATTTCATAAACATGTTTTACCACATCTCAATATTGGAATTCATTTATGAAGCACCTAGATAATATAATTGCCGTGTCAGAAACATTAAGCTAAATCCCATGCTGAGGAAATATTGATATGCTTTGGACACTGATAAACATTCCCCGCCAGGACCTTTTTGCATCTTGTCTGGTTATGGCTGATGCATCTTCATTTGTTAAATTTGACAGCAATGTGTTATTGCCTGTCTATTTATTGAAACGGTTTTCGGTTAGCTTTTGCTTAGTTTCTGGCTTTATATAACCAAAATTTACCAAACCTAGATTGCTTAATGGAGTGATTCAAGACAAACTTTCTAACTTGTAATAGGTTATCAATTGTAGATTATACAGTATATGCAAAGCTATTTTAATCAAATAGTGTTCATTTATTGATAAATAAAGAAAATGTAAGTGTTAATGTGTTTCCCTAAAATAATGAGCTTTGAATTGCTCCAACTTAAATTAGTTTGAATCTACAAACGATTCTTGAAATTATACTTTTAAAAATTTGATATTACATTTGGAGTGGAGTGTGTGGAAGTAGGGCATAGGATATTTGCGATGAAAGCTGCCACAGAAATATTGTTAGTGTGACCTAGGCGTAGAGTGTTCTAATCAAACAAAAGGTCATCAGAACTCAGGCATTTTTAAAGGGGGGATAAAATGGCACAATAATTTAGAGAATAAGACACATATTTGTAACACACAAATGTCAGGACGTAGTAAAAATAAACTGAGGACAACCCTGAAAAAAATAGAGAAAACATCTTTCAAACATTGCCACAAGCAACCACAAAATGGCACAGTTTGCAACAGCGATTTAGCTGTGCAAAATAAAAGTATCCATCAACAACAAGGTGAAAGGGAGAACATTTTAATAGAGACAAACACACGCCCTCTCTGACATACATACCTCACAACAAAGTACTTGCTGCTCACTAGAACACATCTATGAAGGTACCAATCATGAAACACTGGAATAAATTTCAAAAGCATCGTCAGAAATCCAAATGGCGCACTATATATGGGTATATTTATGCAAGAAAGGGAAACACTCTTGGTTTTTGTTCTGGTAAACTTCAGAAACCCTATCATCAGAGATGTGGCTTGCTGAGGATCCTATTGCATAGTGCATTTTTGTCCATCACTGTTGAAAATATGTGTTTCAACATACAATGTATATATTCTGAGGATGCTTGGGACCTTCATGTGGACTCTTCTTCATAGATGTACTCCTGTGAAATGAATAGGTTTTCTTAGACATGTTTGATAGGATTATGTGCTTCCATGTGTTTGTTCCCTTAATGGTGGGCATTAATGAATTGGCCAGAAATTTCAGCATGGTTGACATTTTTAACTTTACAGTAAGCGCTTTGAACTTTCATTAGACTTAAAAAAGTGGGATTTGGCTGTGAAACACTAGTTGGTGTTTCTTTTTCTTTTTCTCCCTATGGTCTCATGTAGTTTTGTACTTTCAAATAAAATAGTTTTGACTGGTTGTGCTCATTTGCACTTATATCATTATTTCATTAAAGGAGCTTCATTCATATTACTGCAATGTGTACATGATGTGTGTGATACTTTAAACAATAATACTTTTAACAAGGCCAATAATAAAATACAGAGCAGAAATAATAAAATATTGAATAGCTAGGAATCTATGATTTATTGCTCTTTTGTTAAGTGCCACTAAAACCTATATTTGCTTACAATAAAATTACACTAGGTTGGGTATCTGGTGTTTTGTGAGTGCCCAGTTAGCGCTAGACAGTTAGACTCCCGCCTTCCCTTCTACCCAATTGCTTAATCATTCTAAGGAGGCCATACCCATACCAGGTGGCATACATCATCACCAGGCCTGCTCCTTGTGGGACTGAGCATCCACTGTTGTCAGTGCAAAGCTGAAGATGAATCAGGCATTGTTGCACCTATTACTAACATTCTATTACATTCTTTGGGAATTAATCTTTCTAAACCTACGTTTCCCCCCAGGAGGTGTAGCAGTAAGTCATAAATACACACATAACACCCTGTGTGTCTGAGCTTAATGTTTTAGCTTTTTGGAATTGGATAATGTTATTTTTGGTGGTCAGGTGTAAATAGTGGCGCAGTGGCACATCTATAATATTACCATCAAGAAAAATATAGCAAAACATAGCAATTTATGAGCCAGCATCAGTAGAGGGGGAATTCGACATAACTATTGTAAATAGCATTTGGTGGACTGTGTACATTTCAAGTTAAAAAGAGAGGACACTATCCAACAAGACCCCTAATTTATGTGTCTGTTTAACAAGTGTCAGGGAGAGCCCATGGAGTCAGACCAGGTGAAAGCTAAGGGTACTGGATTCAAAAGTAGGTTATCCATTTTGTGACCATTGTGACAGGGTCGATGTAGCTTCTTTCAGTGCAGGGTATATTTCAGACAACTGTCTAATCTGTGAATATCCCTAGATATTTGCTCGATTTTAAGGGAAGAGTTGAGAATTTTCAGTATACATGTGAGAACTAGTGCCATGTTTTCAAATGTGTGTGTTATCAGAGATAAACTATGTGCCAGGCTCTGGTCATAGGTGGTTAAGTATTTCTATGGTGATGTTTACATTATACATTTCTGGACCATTGTGAAAATGAACTCTAAATGTTGATCAGTTAGTAAGTTGTTGGTTTTCAGGTGCATAGAGAGAAGTGATGTAACAATAGATTCTAATGCTTTCTTAATGCAAGGAAGTCCAAAGATAGGGCAGGAACTGGGTACATCTTTGTTGGACCTGGTCCGTTTTACAGGTTCATCCCCAAACTTTTTGCCTTCCTCCTCCTATTTTTTCTGACCTCTTGTTGTTGACTCTAGGACTATGAGCACTTTAGCACTGCTCAGTGCTCTCCCTCCTAAATTTGGTATGTTTGGCTTGCACCTAATTGGCACATTTAATTTACATGTAAGTCCCTTGTACAGAGGTATCCCTATACCCAGGGCGTGTAAATTAAATGCTACAAGTGGGCCTGTAGGGCAGCTGCGCCCACCCACAGAAGTAGCGTTTCAAACCTGTCTCAGGCCTGCTACCAGAGGGCCTGTGTGTGCAGTTTACTGCCACAGGAACCTGCCATCTAAATTTACTTGCCATGCCTGGAACTCCCCTTTCACTACATGTAAGTAACCCCTAAGGTAGGCCCTAGCTAGCCCTATGGACAGGGTGCTATGTATGTAGAAGGCAGGACATGTGTCTGGTTGTGTCGCCTGTCCTGGTAGAGACAAACAGCCTATTTGGTTTCTCACTGCCTTACTAATAAAATTGCATTGAAAATGCCCTACCTTATGTCTAGGTGGTATTGTCTGATCTATGAGGAGAGGCGTAGGCATGTTTAGTATGGTTGTAATGGTCGTGAGAAATGCTACTTACTGGGGTTGTTGGATTTTTTATTACCATTATTGAAATGCCACTTTTAGAAAGTGGGCATTTCTCTGTGCTTATGACTCTGTTGTTTTGCAGCTTGACTTCAATCCATGTCTGGGGTAGAGTGACAGCTGGGTTTTGTGCATACTTTTCAGACAGCCTGAACACAGGGAGGGTATAGGTGTCACAGAGGTGCACCTACATATTGAATGGCCTTCCTGGGTTGAAAGAGGGAGACGCAGAGCACACCTGCATTTGTAAAGACCATGCCCTGGCCTCACACAAAGGGCTTGTTTAACCCACACTGATGTCTGGAGCCTGTGCTAGAGGAGAGAGGGGACACTGCCAGAACCAGTTAATACTGGATGGAACCTCTTCTCTCCCTTTTCTGGAGACTGTGCAAAATGAGTCTAAGTATAGGGGTTTTTCCCCATATGGGGAGAGACATGGCCGACCTGAACACAGGATGCTGCTGGAGTGACTTGCCAGGAAGTGCCTTAAGGCTGCTGCTGTTATGCGATCTGTGACCTGTTGGGTCACTAAGACGAACTGCCACTGCCTGAAAACCTTTGTGCTGGCCTGTTAGCTTGGGCCTGCCACCGTGTGCCCCATTTTTGCTGTCTCCAGGGGCTGGGTGTTGTGTCTCCTGTTCCCCTGCAGTTTTCCCGTTTGCTCACAGCACATAGGAGCGCTTCACCATTTATGTTTCTTAGTGCAAGAGGAGCGCTTTTATTTGATGAGTAGCGAGTGGAGAGCACTTGGTTCCTTCTACGGGCAGCACGGGATGAGCACTTACTATAGTGACCGATCCGAGGGCAGTAAAAGTGCCCTGGTGCCTTTCTAGCTGCACCTCCCACCTTCCCTGATGTGGAGAGGACGCGAGTAGCTGGAACCAGCGTGGACCAGTGCACCTTGCTGGGTGCACCCCGGGAGCGGGAGGGCTTAGAGTAGTGCCCACTGGGCACAGCCAGGAGGGCTTAGAGTAGTGCCCCCTGGGCACAGGCAGGAGCTGCTTGCTGAAGAGCCGCCTGCCAAGAGTGGCTGAGCACGGCCACGGCGAGCTTGCAAGGAGTGCCCCTGGGGCTCAGGAGATCTCTTGGTGGTGCCCCTGGGGCATAGACAGACTCCTGCTCTTGGTCCGTTCACTGCTGCAGCCCCAGGAGATTTCTGGAGGAGTACAGGGCAGCGCAGTGACTGCTGTGCTGCGCTCGATGGCCACTTGCCCACCAGAAGCCAGTGAAGACCTCAGCGGAGGGAAGCCCAAGGAGGGTCCCCCCCCCTTTTTCTTTTTGTTATTCTGGGGCGAGGCGGGCCCGGATGAGGTTTGGGGCACCTCCAGGTGAACAGCTCTGGTGATCAAGGATAAGTCCCTCCTGTTAGTTCTTGGCCCCACCTGAGTAGGATTCCAGCTGGGAGGCCGGGGTGGTGACACTCAACGAAGGTCCCCGTGCCTGTACAGCCCTTTCCTCTGGTGTCACATTTGTTGTGGTAGGAGCACGTGAGCTCCTCGTTGGTAAGAGTGCTCAACTGAGGACAGCATTCCCCCTAATGGGAGCGCAGGAGCTCCTAGGTTGGGACACTCCCGGTCACCCTCATTGAACATGATTTGCCAGTGGGGGTGTTTCAGGCCTATGTGCATTTCCCCTGTGTATGACATATACCATTTGGGAAATGGGTTTCATGATGAGGTTGTGGCCTCCATGCTAATGTGCTTATTCTGCCATGAGCATTTTTGGTGATGTCTCACTTTATGTGCATTCATGACGTTGTTTTGGCAGTTGTGGTTATGTGCTTACAATGATGTGCATTTTTGGCTAACATGTGTTTACTATCACATGTGCATTTTTGGTAATAATATGACATGGGCATTTTGGGGTAACGTGTTTACTATGACGTGCATTTTTGGTAATAATGATGACAATCTGACAGCTGCCTGTGTTCCAGAATGACCAGTAACCTAAGTGTTTTATGTGACTACTGCTGGCTTTTGCAGAGTACTAGTAACTGTGTGATGTTCTGACAACTGCTTGTGGAGCAGGGTATTACTGACATGTTGTGTTGGGTCTAATGATGTTTTATACAACAGAGTTTATTTTTATATAAGTTGGTGTTGTACTGCTTTTGTGGTGTACTTATTGCATTACGTGTGTTGTGTGTGTTGTGCAAACACTTTACACATTGCCTCTGAGATAAGCCTGACTGCTCGGGCCAAGCTACCAAGGGGGTGAGCAGAGGTTATCTTGGGTGTGTAACTCCCTTGCCCTGACTAGAGTGGGTGGGTTCTGACTGGCCTAGGTGCATACCCTAGCCAACTAGAAACTCAATTTCTAACAATCTTCAAGATCTGAGATCAGTTTTTTAGAAGTAGC
This sequence comes from Pleurodeles waltl, assembly GCF_031143425.1. NCBI lineage: Eukaryota > Metazoa > Chordata > Amphibia > Caudata > Salamandridae > Pleurodeles > Pleurodeles waltl. The sequence goes on from NC_090437.1 coordinate 468,773,386, forward strand.
TTGATAATCGCATATATGAGATTGGGAATGATTTTGCATATGCCTGAGGACATGGCGGTTTGATGGATTTGTTGTTGAAACAGGCACAAACAGGCCAGGATAAATTGATTTATTTTGCATTGCTGATATCAGCAGGAGGTAAGATTCTTTTAAAGAAAGAGAGAATCTCAGTAAATTCATAGACATGAACCAATCACTGAGCCAAGACTGCCCTACTATAACCCAGGGGATGTAAAAGGTAGGGAAATCTCCCTTACTGCATGTGTTTCATAATAAAGGAAGTATAGTACATTGTTGCAAAGATCTAGTGGAGGGACTCAGAGGCCAGTGCAAATTTAATACTGTTAGAAATGGGGTCTCTAGTTGGCAGTGGTCCTGTCCAAGTAGGGACCTTCCCTCTAGTCAGGGTAAGTGAGTCACACAGCTAAGATAACCCCTGCTCACCCCCTTGGTAGGCAATGTGTAAAGTATTTGCACACACACACACACACATGCACACACACAGTAATACAGTGAAAACACCACAAAAGTATTCCACACCAGTTTAGAAAAATATCCAATATTTATCTGAATAAAACAAGGCCAAAACGACAAAAATCCAACATACACAAGCAAAGATACACATTTTTAAAGGTTAAATCTCAATAAAGTGCTTAGAAACACGATAGCTCCAACTTGGCTATCACAATGTCATTGACAGAGTTGTTCCCAAGAGTCAGACACCACTTGCAAGGGAGTGTCGGCCGGTCACAGAGTTGCACGGACCCCAGGCACAGTACCTTTGGTAAACGATGAAACAAAGACGTTGCATGGAGTCAGGGAAGTGAGGCATCACTGGAGCCATTGCAGCGTTTGTTCCTTACTGCTACCGGGAAGGTGAGACATTGGTTCCTTAGTGTGAGGCAGGAGAGGTGAGTCATCCATTCCATACAGTTGCAGGGGATGCGTGTTGGTGGCGAGGCATCAGCTCCTTACGATTTGGTGGGGTTGATAAATCAAGCAGGTCAAGACGCGAGATGTTGACTCCGCGGTGTCACAATCAGACCACGGGGCAACAGGTGCTGCGCAGGAGTCGAAGGTGGGTGTCCCAGATGTTGGGTCATGGCAATCAGGACTCCCTCTGTGGTGGGATTTTGGAGGAGCTGCAGCAGAGTCTGACCTGCGGCGTCGGTAGCAGTCGTTGTTCTCAGTGGGGACCGCAGGTGCAGGCAGCGGCGCAGAGTCTGACTGCAGCACCGGTTCCGAAGTCGCTCTGGAGTCGATGCACTTGGTTTCTTATTGGTTACACTAGAACTCACTCCCAAGGGACCAGGGCCTGGATTTGGCAAAACCCGCAGTCAGAACTCTCAGCAAGAAAACCCAGGTGCTGGCAGAGGAAGTCTTTGATGTCCCTGAGACTTTTACCGGAGGGAAGCTCAGATCAAGCCTTTGGAGAACCTTGGAAAGCAGGATGTAGAAAGCAAAGTTAAGTCCTTTCACTGCCAGGACAGAAGCAGCAAGCAGCAGACCAGCAAAGCAAAGCAACAGACAGAGTGGCAGTCCCTCCTACAGCATCTAGCTCTTCTTCCTAGCAGAATGTCCTCAGTCCAGAAGTGTTCTAAAGTTGTGGTCTCAGAGGTCCAATACCTGTATTCACTTCTGCCTTTGAAGTAGGCAAACTTCAAAGGGACGTTTTTGTTGTGCACAAGACCCTGCCTTTCCTTCCCTGACCCCAGACACATCCCAGGGGGTTGGAGAATGTTTTGTGTAAGGACAGGCACAGCCCTTTTCAGGTGCAAGTGTCAGCTTCTCTCACCACTCTAGCCCAGGATGACCCATCAGGGTATGCAGGGCACACCTCAGCTACCTTTGTGTGACTGTCTAGAGTGAATTCACAAACAGGCCAAATGTAATGCTGACCCAGACATGTATTCCTCAGCCAGGCAGCGTCACCAAATGGTTAAGCAAGAAAATGCCTACTTTCTAAAAGTGGCATTTTCAAAATTACAATTTAAAAACCAACTTCACCAAAAGATGTATTTTTAAGTTGCAAATTCAGAGACCACAAACTCCATATCCCCATCTGCTCCCAAAGAAACATTACACTTAAATGATATGTCAATGCAATCCCGTGTTAACCTATGGGAGAGACAGGTCTTGCAAAAGTGAAAAACAAATTTAGCTGTAGTTCACTATCAGGACATGTAAAACTCACCTGTACATGTCCTACCTTTTAAACACACTGCACCCTGCCCATGGGGCTGCCTTGGGCCTACCTTAGGGGTGGCTTACATTTAGTAAAAGGGAAGGTTTGGGCCCTGTAAGTGGGTGCACTTGCCAGGTCGAACTGGCAGTTAAAACTGCACACACAGACACTGGCAGGCCTGAGAGATGTTTACAGGGCTGCTTAGGTGGGTGGCACAATCAGTGCTGCAGGCTCACTAGTAGCATTTGATTTACAGGCTCTGGGCACTCATTGTACACGTTACTACAGACTTACTGGAAAAATCAAACATGGCGATCATGGATAAACTAATCCCCAACACCATTTAGACAGAGAGCACTTGCACGTTAGTACTGGTCAACAGTGGTTAACATGCCCAGAGTGCTAAAGTCAAAACAAACTGGTCAGAAAAGATAGGAGGAAGAAGGCAAAAAGTATGGGATGACCTTGCAAAAAGGGCCAGGTCCAGCAGATACGTCATTGATTATAGATTCATGACAAATTTTCAGCCATGGTTTGGTTTTAGCAATGTGCTTTTTTTAAGCTATGGTGCAAGCAGCTTTATATCTTCTTGTAAAGTCATGAGATGATGAATCAAGTTACTGATTGAGGTGTAAACCTCTGATGTCTAACAATGTATCTGAAGAAGGTCCAACTGATCATAGACAGAGAAGACTTTATGCCCCAGGTGAGCTAAGATTTCTTAGGTAGCTGAACGAGGCTGTTGCTTCTTTGCAACTATGAAAATGTGAGCCTTCCCACAGAGCATTTGAGGCCATACCAAGATGCCAAATGGGTCATAAAGGGTTTCATGTTATATGAAAATGATTATATCTTTCTAAAAATGAAGCCTGGTGAAGATGTGTTTTCAGACATGTCCAGTTCGTCAAATGATTTTGCTCAATGGTGAAATGATGACAAAGGATGACAAGGTCTGTATTCATGTTTAATAATCAACCACGTAGATATGCATATTGATTCTGGTACAAATGTTTTATTCTCCAATAAACATGAAAACCCAGTAAACTAAAAATAACAGGGTGTGTTGGAATCTAACGCATGCTAGAAATTGTTGAAGACCTTCAAACATTACCATTGCAAATGTTATGAAAAACCCTGACAAAAGTCTTCACTATGAATGGCCCGGAAAAATGGCCAGATTTCCCCACCCTCTGAGTTACCAGTACAGGGGAATGAGCTAAATCCAGCCCACTACTAGTTGTACCCTGAGTATCTACCAAGAAATGAGCCATTACTAGGGGATTCCCCTGGTAATTCCTTATTTTTTACCAGACTTTCACCCAGAGTTCGTGGCGGCTTTCAGCACCTGAAAACTCCAGGTGAAAATATAAAACGTATAGTTCCAATGCTGTTACCGGACCTATAGGAAATAAGAGACCATTTGGAATGAGGGTGTAAATGGACAAACGTCTACTTTTTAGTCGAAGGAATGACACTTGTGAAAATGACAATCTTTTAAAAATAATACTTTTATTACACTCGTGAAGATGGGTCCCGATAAAAGCATCACTTATAAATACTATATGTTTTTCCTCAGATCAAATATTTATAGTATTCTTGATAGTAGCCCTGGACTACTGGAGTCAAAATAAATTAACCATACGTACTATTTGATTAGTTACAGCCACGCTAGAGGTTTTAAATGGGCATGACTAAGATACACAAAAAGTGGATGAGTTTTATGGTTGGCCGAATCATATGCATCAGTAAACAGTGAATACATACTATCATATCTGTTTATAACACTTTCTGCTTAAGGAAATGTGAGTGCTCTCTCTTCAGTCAAAAAACAATCTCCCATACAAAATGCTTAAAACAGTTATATGAACAGGCCTATGCTCGAGGACATGGCTTTCATTAATTGCTGCCATTTTTTTTGCCTGACTCGCAGGTACAATGTCTAGGCGTTTGGAGTTACCAATTGCCCTACTGAACTCTTCAGATATCTTAACTTGCAGTCTTTCATGGGAAGCTGCTGCTAGATTTGTAAAGATTCACAAAGGACTACCCAGAACAAAGGCTGCAGAGAGACGAGAGACTTGAATTATGCCGAGAAAAGAAAACATTTCGGAGTTAATCAGTTTACTCTGGCAAATCATAACCCATCTTCTCATTCGGTTGATGCACTGACCCTGACCTGTGCCTAACGGAAGTATAAAGTAAAAAACTGCTTTTGTTTTCTTACTATGAACTGATCACAGAGAGATTGAAACCAAGAGAAAGCCATTTTTATTATTAAACGTGATCAAGTTTCTCTCGCGAACTTGAATAACTTCAATAAATACCACACAATGTGATTTTTCATTTTTTTTTTTGTTTGTTTTTTTTGGCTGAAGCACTACAAGGGAATTTTCATCAACACTGGTTTTGATAATTGTAGACACACCTTCCTTCTTCGCACTGATCAACAATTGCGCTGAGGAAGTTAGAACTGGTCTGTATTGCTTTTTGCCATGTAATGCTCATAGTACATTCACAACTTTGAAATCGCTGACCTTCTCTCATACATAACCGACAAGTGAGAGTCTTACCCAAAGCCTGTGATTACACCGAGATATAGGCCTTTAATCACTCAAGAATTCTTCAAGGGCTGAAGGATGCGGTCCCTGCGGCAGGTCCAGTTCCTCTGGAGGTTCTCCATGCTGGGTGGTCAAGCATAAGAGACCGCACTCGTGGCCTGCTATGCTTTAATAGCCCTGCCTCAGGGCCTACGAATGATGTCACCATCTCGCAGAAACTTAGCCGCCAGCGGCCAGTTTCCTGCTGCTGCCCTGGCACAACTGATAGCGACCCTCTGCTAGTGCATGGTGCGCCAGCCCAGGAGTCACACAACCCTGCCAAGTACCACGCAGCAGGGGTTAGACTAACAGATTTTGAGTAACTTCTTTGCATTACTACACACATCTGCAATTTTATGACAAGACAGGAGGCTCTATTATGCGTTCTTTTCTTACTTTAATTTAAATAGCAGCAGTCAAGAAACTACAGCTCCCAAGAGGATTAGCAACCGGCTAACCCATGGGAGTAAAACAGGAACTAAAACTGAACCAATCAGTAGAGGCCATAAACCATAGAGAGTACCCTTGACTGCAAGCAGCCCTCTTTTCTTGCTGCTCGCAGTCAAGATAAGTACTCTCCTTTGGTCTTCCGTCCACTCAAATGTTTATTCAGATGTTTTTCTATGTGTTAATTCTCCTTTTGGTGTAATTTATCGTTTCTTTGTTGGGGGTGTCATCCTTTTTAATATTCCTTGCCGCTATGCGATAGTTATTATCCCCCCCCACCTTCGTGCAACCGTTGTTTCAAACACGCGCTCCGCTGCGCGTTCTATCGCGCCTTTCCTCCTCTCGTTCGGTCAGCGCGCGCTCTAAAGCAACGCGCGTCTGACAGAGAAGCTTATCCTGACCTTCGCGCTTGCCGCAGCTTCTCTCCAAACGGCTTTGCGGGTCTCCGGCGGCACGCTGAGAACAAAAATCACTATTTCTGTCATCTCCTACGTGCCTCTTTGTTTGTTCATCTCCCGACTGACTTTTTCTTCGGTCTCCGCCTTCGGGGAGGAGCCGTATAGTGACCCAGGGAGCTTTCTGCTCTCATTTAACCCCTGACTTACCCAGCATTGTTTCCTGCTTCTAAAGCACACCTCCTACTCCTTTGTGCTTATTTATCCTGGTGTTTTCTGCCCATAATTTTTTTTATTATGGATCTTGAGAGTTCTCCTTCAAGGTCTGCCTCTGAGGAGGATGAGGAATCCTTCAAACAGGATTTAAATAAGTTTATTCAATCCTCAGTGAAACATGCTCTGAAAGCATCAATGGACATAGGCCCTCATTCTGACCCTGGCGGTCTTTGACCGCCAGGGCGGAGGACCGCGGGAGCACCGCCGACAAGCCGGCGGTGCTTCAATGGGGATTCCGACCGCGGCGGTAAAGCCGCGGTCGGACCGGCACCACTGGCGGGGTCCCGCCAGTGTACCGCGGCCCCATTGAATCCTCCGCGGCGGCGCAGCTTGCTGCACCGCCGCGGGGATTCTGACCCCCCCTACCGCCATCCAGATCCCGGCGGTCGGACCGCCGAGATCCGGATGGCGGTAGGGGGGGTCGCGGGGCCCCTGGGGGCCCCTGCAGTGCCCATGCCACTGGCATGGGCATTGCAGGGGCCCCCGTAAGAGGGCCCCTACATGTATTTCACTGTCTGCTGCGCAGACAGTGAAATACGCGACGGGTGCAACTGCACCCGTCGCACAGCTTCCACTCCGCCGGCTCGATTCCGAGCCGGCTTCATCGTGGAAGCCTCTTTCCCGCTGGGCTGGCTGGCGGTCTGAACGAGACCGCCCGCCAGCCCAGCGGGAAAGTCAGAATTACCGCCGCGGTCTTTCGACCGCGGAACGGTAACCTGACGGCGGGACTTTGGCGGGCGGCCTCCGCCGCCCGCCAAGGTCAGAATGAGGGCCATAATGTCTAAAAACATTGAGAACTCAGTCATGTCCATGGTGTCCAATTCTATGGCCCATTCTGCGGGGGAAAGCAGAAAACGGAAACAAACTTCTTTTAAGTCAGGTAAAGGTGCACAGACAGAGAGTGAGCTTGCCTCACACCAGACTGAGGACTTGATTCCTCCCAGGCCTCCTACCAAGGAGGGGAATTTCGCCCAAAATCCGGCGTCTCTATCGAAATGTAAATCAAAAACAAAACATATCACTGCACCAAAAAAGATTGTGATTTCAAAAATATTGGACACGGACGATGAGGACATGGACGATTTATCTCAGTCCGATAATCCTGATGATACGTTTTCCCCATCCTCTCCTCCCCCCAAACGTATCAAACTATCTGCAGGTGGCCCCTCTACCAGCGTGGTCGACTCAGAGGGTGTTCCCATGTTTGATCCGTCCCTCATGCACCATCCTAATTCAACAGAGTGGCTCCCGTTGGACCACGTAGGTGAATATATTTCTTCCCGCTTACGTCTACCTTTAGATAAACAGACGCGGTCCAAATTAAAATCAGAATGTCCTAGACCGTCGTTGGACTCCAACATTACGGTAACACCTGCTATTGATGACTCTCTCATCACATTCTTTACCAAATTCGGTAAGGATCCCCGTAAAGGAGTAGACAAGGCCTGGACCACGTGCCAGGACAAACTTCTGGATGTGGTAGGCCCCCTGGCAAGAATTTTTGATCTAGCCGAATCAGCCAGATTAGAGGGCTCGCCAATTGATCCCTTGGATCTTTCCCTTTGGACTCAGAGAGCCTTTTGCCTTTTGGGCAATGCGAATTCCGCTATTATTCATGAGAGACGCAAGGCCCTCCTTCTCAGAATGGACCCCAAGTTAGCTAATTTGGCTACTCGGGACCCCGGGATCCAGGCTGACAGTAAACTCTTTGGCGACAATTTCATTAAGGATCTTAGCCGATTTGTTTCGACCTTTTCGTCTTTGGACAAAGCCCAACAATCTCTAAAGAAGGTCTTTAGCCAACGTGTTTTTTCCCGGGCCGGTAGAGGTAGGAGCCGCTTTAGCGGCCGCACATACAGAAATCAAGGCTCAAGAGGATATTCCAATTCCTTCAATACCTATTCCCAGGAATTCAAACCCCACTTTTACCCACGAAGACCAAGGGGTTTCCGCAATCGTGGTCAGCGCTTCTCCAGATCGTCCAATAATCAAGGTAAGCCAACTTTCTGGCCCTCCCGTGGGAGGTCGCCTTCGTTTCTTTCTTCAAAAATGGAAGTCAATCTCAGCAGACCCATGGGTCCTTTCCACTATTCAGGGATATCATATCGAACTTCTTTCTTCCCCTCACCAATACTATCTTCCTCCTCTTCCAAAGTTTTCTCTCAAAATGTCCTCTTTAATCTCTTTAGAAATCCAATCCCTCTTAGAAAAAGATGCCATCCATCATTGCACTCCAGATCCTTCCGGATTCATCAGCTCTATCTTCCTCGTCCACAAAAAGAACAAAAAACTAAGACCAGTAATCAACCTAAAATCTTTCAACCAATTTGTCGTCTATCGACACTTCAAGATGGAAACCATCATCCATCTCAGGGATATTTTACTCCAATTCGATTTGCTAGTCAGACTGGACTTGCAGGACGCATACCTGACCGTTCCTATTCATCCTTCTCACAGAAAGTATTTACAATTTAATTGGAATTCAAAAACGTATCACTTTTCCTCTCTTCCTTTCGGCCTATCTTCCTCACCTTTGTGATTCACATAACTATTGAAACCGGTCGTGACCTACCTTTGATCCCTGGGCATCAGACTTATTATCTATCTCGACGATATTCTGATCATGCACCAGAGCAAATCTTCCTTGCTGATCCATCTACAGGTAACATCCACCCTCCTCTCAGAACTCGGTTTCCTTATAAATCATGAAAAATCTGTGGTGTTGGCCTCTCAACAAATAGAATTTCTGGGCTTCCAAATAGATTCTGTTTTGGCCGCTTTGTTCCTTCCCCGTTCCAAGGTTTCTGCAATCAAAAAAGAGTTGATTCTAACTCTTCAAAAAGACACTATTTCACTCAGAGCGCTCGCAAGGGTCGTCGGCCTTCTCTCCTCCTCGATCCAGGCCATCTTCCCAGGACCCCTTCACTATCGCGCCCTCCAGCGCCTCAAAATCCTTCATCTCCGTCGAGGTTTGGCCTTCTCCGACCTCGTTTCTCTAGACCAAGAATCCCAAATGGAAATTCAATGGTGGATATCCCATTTAGAGGCTTGGAACGGAAGATCCATCTTCCCCTCTGTGCCCGATCTTGTGTTAGAATCAGATGCAAGTCTCACGGGTTGGGGCGCCCGCTGTGGTTCGATATCGACTGGCGGTATATGGTCCGCAGAGGAGTCCAGATTGCACATAAATTGTTTAGAGCTTCTTGCAGGCTCCTTTGCGATCAGAAGCTTTACAAAAAACAGAGCACGATGCTCCATTCTGCTCCGCATGGACAATATATCAGCGGTACGTTACATCAACCATTTAGGAGGCACCAGATCCAGACCCCTGGCTCTGCTGGCCAAGAGCCTCTGGGATTTTTGTCTGTCCCGCAAATTTTTCCTCCTAGCCGAATATCTTCCAGGCTATTTGAATTTCAATGCAGACTGGCATTCACGCCACCTCTCGGACTCCAGCGATTGGAAATTACACCATTCAGTCTTTCGTCAAATAGAAATGAAATGGGGTCCTTTCCAGGTAGACCTCTTTGCGTCCAGACTCAACACTCAGCTTCCCCACTTCTTCAGCTGGCGTCCGGATCCGCTGGCCATAGCTACAGACGCTTTCCTCCAAGATTGGTCCAGATCTCTCAATTATGCCTTCCCTCCCTTTATTCTAATCAACAGAGTCCTAAATCAGGTCAGACGTCAAAAGGCGTCCCTCGTCGTGTTGGTCCCCTTTTGGCAATCTCAGGTTTAGTTTCCACCCCTCCTCGAACTGGCAGTGGATTTTCCAATCTTACTCCAGTCGTTTCCGTCCCTCATTCTAGATCCCTTTGGTTGTCCCCACAATCTGATTCTCAACAAATCTTTAACCCTCTCAGCCTGGCGCATTTCCGGCCTACCCAACAGTCCTTCGCTATTTCGTCAGAAGCTTCAGAGTTCATTAACAACGCATGGGCACCTAGCACAAGGTGAGCCTACAGATCGGCTTGGGCTCTTTGGTCAAGCTGGTGTGTGGGAAAATGTTCCAATCCCTTTTCAGCAGATCTAAATTTAATTATCAACTTCCTAGCCGCCCAGGCAGGTTTAGGTAAGTCATATCGGACAATAAATCTTTACAGATCTGCTATATCCATGAACCACTCAAATATTGATGGCAATCCTATCGGGACCCATCCCTTGATTTGTCGGCTCCTGAAAGGTGTCAAACTCTCGAGACCCCCTACTGCCAAATATTTGCATGTCTGGGACGTTTCTCTTGTTTTAAATCTATTCCTTTCCTGGCCAGATAAACCAAGTCTTTCCCTCAAAATGCTTTCTGCCAAGCTTACTATGTTGTTATGCTTAATTTCTATTAAAAGGACTTCGGATGTTAAGTCTTTAGACGTCTCTGCCCGTCAGTTCTTACCTTCAGGTGTTCTATTTCACATTTCCAAACGCACCAAAACTAATTTACATTCTGTCTTCTATCCTTTCTTTCCTGATAAGCCAAAATTATGTGTGGGTCTTTGTTTAAAAGAATATGAAAAAAGAACTGGTAACCTGAGAACGTCCTCTTCCAATCAATTGTTGATCTCTTTTCGCAAACCCCACAATCCAGTGACTTCGGCAACCCTGGCCCGTTGGATTAAATGGATTATGTCCCTAGCAGGGATCAACATCTCCGTTTTTGGAGCACATTCTTCCAGGGGGGCCATGGCCTCCAAAGCTTTTGCCCTTGGGTCCAGTTTAGAGGACATTCTCAGGTCAGCAGATTGGTCAAACGACAATGTTTTTAAAACCTTCTATTGTAAACCTGTTAGAACTGCTTCTTCTTTAGTTATTGACAAGCTTTAAACTCGCATAATAGAGCCTCCTGTCTTAAAATGTAGATTTTCCTAGTAATTTATGACGGAAAGTCTTAATTTTATTAAAGACAAAGAGGCGAATATTATCCCACCACAGTACTTCTATTAATATGTACTTTCTCTCTCCCTCCCAGCGACTCCAGCATTGCCTCCAGCTTCCGGATAACGCCGCTGGCTCCATCCGCTCCTTCTTCAAGAAGAGACCTCTGGAGGCGTCATCGCAACCTACTCAGGATCATCTTTCACCTTCATCGTCTTCTCGGCTCATCGCTGTGGTTCAAGAGTTGTGTTCCGTTTCCTTGGCTCTGGCAATTGTCGGACTTATTTACCCTTTGTTTTATGACTCTATCTGACTTGCTCGTTCAAGAAAAGAGGGCTGCTTGCAGTCAAGGGTACTCTCTATGGTTTATGGCCTCTACTGATTGGTTCAGTTTTAGTTCCTGTTTTACTCCCATTGGTTAGCCGGTTGCTAATCCTCTTGGGAGCTGTAGTTTCTTGACTGCTGCTATTTAAATTAAAGTAAGAAAAGAACGCATAATATTTGCCTCCGTGTCTTTAATAAAATTAAGACTTTCCGTCATAAATTACTAGGAAAATCTACATTAACATCCAATGGGTGACACTCAGGAGGGCTAAAGAGTCAAGCACATAAAGCTGTGAGCAGGGGGACCCTTCACAGTACAGTCTCTCCAAGCAACAGACCTTCAACTACAGTGACTGTTCCTTATTAAAGTGAAAGTCAGTAGGCATGATTGAATTACGTCATCGGGTGAGCGCACGTGAAGCTGGCTTCCTTGGTTGTCGTGGCCTCCTGGGTGCTTGGGCCCTCTTCCTCAAGGCATTTAACACTAGCCACTACATGCGCATCTTGTCCAGTACGGGACTAACACCTTAGACCTGACGTGTCTCCATTCCAAGGTATCCAGCACACTAATGCGGAATAAGGCTGTGAAAAGTCGAGCCAGCGAGGCAGAGACCAATGTTTCTTTCCGGAACATTACTGAACACTAACAGTGCAGGCAACTGTAGCAGGACAGAATCTGGTTGTACAGGAAGAATGGACAATGCAGCATTTTCATCAACAGTAAGTTAAACTGTACCCAACAGTTCCGGGGATTGCCTTAAACCCCTCCATGCGGCCTACTCCAGAAACAATAACGATACCTGAGACCTTTATGTGCTTTTTGGAAAATATTGGCCGCAGTTTATTAACATTGATTTATGGCAACACTGCCCTTGTATTATTTATAACAGCCATAAATCATTTGACCTGTCCTAAATCCATTTTGACATTTACGAGAATTACAGACCATAAATCATTTTTGCCTGTCATAAATCACTTTTGACATTTATCAGAACTACGGGCCATAAATCATTGTGGACAGACCTACCATATATCATTAAACATTTGCATATCACATGACACAAATCACTTAGCCATAAATCAATCAAACGTACATTGTGTCATGGCGCTGGCATTTTTCTTTTCATGTAAGGGGGTTCTCCTTTTTAGGGTCCAGCCTACTTAGCATGCGATTGTGCATGCGTATCGTTTGCAAGACGCTGTAGTAGTTAGAGAAGGGCTCAGAGCCCCGTCCACGTCACGTCAGTGTCTTTCATTGGTTCGTGAGCTTGCCTTTTAAAATCTACTTGCTTTCATTAGTGGAAGGCATGCATGCATTATGCCTTTTCCGGTGGTTAGCCCTCCTCGAGCGCAGTGACCAAGTACTGAAAAGATATGAGGCTCGCTGTTTTCCGTCCGGTTTGTGGACTACTTCTTCTCTTTTTTCGCAGCGCGATCTCGCTTGGTTAGCAGAGGAATTGTGCTTGGGTTTTTTTCTCCATTTAATCAAGCAAGAAAAGTCCGGTTGGGAGTTTACAACTGCTAATACCTATAGCTCTAACTCAGAGAAATGCGAGACCCGTTGCATTGCAAATGCGTTTTACCTTTTAGGTTTAACTCGCTACCCTTGGTTACTCCTTCCGCCCAGCACTCCAGTGGACCTGGGATGAGAAATCCGAGCTTCATGTACCTCCTCCACTGCTTGCGTTACCCTGCCGTAAGGCATCCCAAAGTAAGTATTCCTCCCACCCCGCTGTGTCAGGTGTGGCCTCCCCATCTTACTTAATGTTCATTTCCACCACGCCGCCTTTGGGTTCCCGCCCAAAGGCAGCTCCTCCCAAATTCAATACGTTTTACTCACAGCCCGCTACTTGCATGGCAGCCCAAAGTTTGGCCCAGAAAACCTCTGTCCCCTCTGTGAACAGGTGTACCCCATTGTCATTGAAATACTCCGGCCTCTGAAGGTTAGTAATGCCAAACCTTTTTACTGCCATGTTGTTTCTTTCTTGGCTTATCTAGGGCTCTCGCCAACTTGGCCCCCTCCAATTGTGCCTTGGGATGATTTCTGATCAGATCAACATTGTATTATCAAAATTAGATCCCCACTGATGGTTATAACATCTGGCTTACACAGTCAGAAAACCGGCAGCTTTTCAAGTGTGGGCCTTAAATGCTCCCACTTCATCCCTAATAGCCTGGACCATTTGATGTCAGTCTGCAGAGGCATAGCTCCCTCCTGGGCACCTTTGATTTCCACAAGGCTTGGGTTCTCCGCACAAATGAGTGGCTGACTACCCATGCTGTCTTGTGTCTTGTACCTGTAGGTGAAAAAAGAACATAAATGTCAGGCTCTTGTTTCACCTGCCCCCTCATGCTCCCCTGTTTCTGTGTTCTTCCAAGAATGTCATGGCTCGTGGTGGGGGGAGGTTCTACTCGCGCTATTCTTGCCTGGGTTGTTGACTTCTAATGTAGCTCTTATACGCGTTGGAGCTCCCTCTCCCAATTGAGTTAATGCCTGCCTCTGGCAGACTGTGCTGAGCCACCTATGTCGCTGCCCCTATCCAGAATGAGTGTGTGCCAAAGTTGTCTGCTAGCAACCCTGCTCTAGTCAGTGCCCTCTTTAGCACAGTTTTAAACTGGAAGGTGCTCTAGAATTCTCCATTGCTGTGCAGAAAAAGCACCCATTCCCCTGCTGGCCACTGCACTATGGGGCACATTTTCAAGCCCCTAGTGCCACCTTGCACCACCCTAGCATCATTTTTTTACACTAAGGTGGCATTAAGGAGGCCATTCTCTCACGCCGTATTCTCAAAGTGGTGCAATGCTTGCATTGTTCCACTTTGTAAAACCCTTTCACCACATTATGCCTGTGCCCGGCATAATGTATGCAAGGGGGCGGTCCGATGCAGGGAGGCCTGAAAAAATGGCACAGTGACATTTACAACATTTCACTTCGTAATTTATTCCGTCATTTTTAACACCTGCTAAGAGCAGGCATTAAAATGAGGCACCTATTTTAATCAAAAGGCCTCTCTGTGCTTTGCTGTACTAGCGTCAACATGTTTGACGCTAGTGTAGCTAAGCTCCACAAAATTTGACTCTATTGTCCTAACGACCGCCATGGTGCACAGTACTGTAAATACAGTGTAACCATGGTGTCATTAAGTGGGGTAGGGGCGACACAAGAAAAGTGGCACATCGGGACTGATGCGCCACTTTCTTGTAAATATGCCACTATATATTTCCGGACATTGCATACTGGGCATGAATCTTGATCATTCAAACATCTCAGCTCCATTTTGGTTCCCGTACCCATTTGGTCAGTCTTGGATCTCCTCAGTAGTATTTGCATCTGCCTATCTGCACACCCTGTCTCTGTATGCATGTGTGTGCACCCCTTAGCTTAGAGGGGGTCACTACCTCTTGAGCAGTATGCTTTCAAATCTGTCTAGACATATTGAGTCCAGCACCCCCACCAGCAGATTCAGTGTGTGAAATTTGATTGGGCGCCTTGTATCTTTTGTGGGTCCTTCTAATCTGCGCCACCCTTTCACAGCTGGCCTTATATAATGTGAGATTTGTGGTCCTGCCCTGATTCGATTTTGCTAAAGTGTGCTACCGATGTTAGGTGCACCTGTGCCAATGACTTTGACTTCTTTTGGGTAAATGCCGACTAGATAAATTTCTCTGTCGTCCTGACAGATGCCTTGTGGTTCTCAAGCACTCTTAGCCCTGTTATCTTCTGAATTAGTTGCATATCGTCTTGCCGTCTTTGGGGCTAATGCGTGTTCTACCAGGCTGCTGGGAACAGTGTCATCTCCTGCTCTGTTCCTGGTGCCAAGCACATGAATTTCTTCATCTGAAAGTGAGAGAGTGCATCTGTTTTAGCATTACGTACTCCTGGGACATGCCTTGCCCTTACATCCAAATTGCTTGCTAGCTGCACTTTAACCAAGTACTTCAGCAATTGTAACACTCTTGGGCACTGTGCTCCTCCCTTGCTAATCGCTTGTATCATCGCCCAGTTATCTGACCATAGCGTCATCTTCATGTTCTTCAGCTGCTTTTGCCACATTGTTAGGGCCATCACAATGGTGAATAGCTCAAGGAGCGTGATCTTTTAGGTGAGGCCTGCTGTCGCCCATTCCTGGTGCCACTTTGTGGCACACCATCTGCTCTTAAGTATCGCCCTGAAGAATGGGTTGCTAGGTGCCTCAGTGTATAGCTCAATTTGTTTTGCTGACACCCCATCTTCTCTCCAGATCAAGGTCCTTGTAAACCCTTCTAGAAATGTTGGCCATGTTTTCAAGTCCTGCTTCACCCCTGAGCCTTGCCTAGTGTGGTGATGCTTCTTCTGAAGCCCTTTTGTCAAGTGTATGAGTCGACAAGCGAACATTCTCTTGGCTGGAATGACTCTGGATGCAAAATTAAGTTTTCTGATTAGCCCTTGTAGTTCCCCAAGGGTTACTTTTTGTTTGGCCAACAGCTTTTGAATACCCTTTCTCTTGTCTTGCATCTTTTTCTTGGGGCATGCTGGATGTGCCTGCTCTGCAGTCCAGCTCTATGCTTAACAATACTAATCCAGAAGTTGGACCAACTGTCTTGTGTTTTGCCAGCGGTACTCCCAGCTCCGCTGCTAAGGTTTGGAAAGCCCTTAGTAATTCTCTGCACTCTGGCCTGTCGGGCCTGTCGGGCTGTCCTAGAAATAGAAAATCATCTAATCATCTAGGTAGTGCAGCCTTCTGCCCAACTGAGTGTTTCTTATGTAGGGTCCACTCTAGTAAGGTGCTAAATCGCACATGAAATGAAGCACCCCAGGAACAGAGCTTTATCAAAATAAGTTTCCCCTTCCAATTTGAAACTCAGGTGGTGGTAACTTTCTGGGTGGACCGAGAGTAGCCTGAATGCGGATTCCACATCTGCCTTTGCCATCAAGGCTCCTCACCCCATTGAGCGCACTATCTCTATAGCATCCTCCACTGATGTGTAACTCACTGCACATTCTTCAGGGTCTATACCATCATTCACTGATTCGCCTTCTAGGAACGATAGGTGGTGGATGAGTCTGATTTGGCCCTGCTCTTTCTTGGGTACCACTCCGAAGGGTGAGATTACCAGGCCACGTCATCTGCTACTTTTTAAAGGGCCTTCCCCCCTCCCCTGTTCCTTTTCTTTGCTGATTTTTTTCTTTATTATGGCAGGGTGCTCTCTCGCCGAGCGAAGGTTCTTTGGCTCTTTGCTAGGGATTTTCCTTTGGATGGGATTCTAAATCCTTGTTCAAAGCCTTCGCACAGTAACTTTGCATCCTCTTTGTTATTGTATTAATTGGCTATTTGCCTCAGCTTGTATGTGTTTATGGGCGATTTAGCCAACTCCACTTCTCTCCCCAGCCAGGCTTTGTACCCGCTGTTACTACTTCTTCTTCTCTTTGTCCCTCTTGTGGCTGCTTCTCCTGCTTTCTTTGCACTCTGCTGCTGGGTGCCCTCCCCCACATGTGGCGCACACATGCGTAGTGCTGCTGCTTGTAGTAGGGCTTTGGCTACTCTTGCCTACCTTTATGATAGCTCCCACAAAAGGAGTGCTCGCTTTTCCCAGACCAGCTCTTGGCCTCCCTTGCTATCATCATCTTGTGCATGTAACCTGCCACTTCCTCCTCATCCCATTCCATGTCTGGGTGGGCCTGCATTTTTAGTCAGAAACCTTTATCATAATCTAGACTTCATGTGTCTTTGACTCACATAGCCATAAGTCTTTTGTGCAGTGCGGGAACGTCTCTACTATGATACAGGCCATAATCCTAAACGCATCAAGTCAGTTATCCAAATTCCTCCCTTTTCTTATCCTATTTCTCTCTCTTTTTGCCTCTTCTTTCTTATCTACTGTGGTCAAGTCAAGGCCCTCCACTTGTATCTCCAGAAGTGAGAATATATCGATGAATTCCCTGTGCCAAATACACTCTTTGACTGTCAATGGTATCATACTAGCTAAGCCAGGTGCTTTGGCAAGCATGTAAGGCCTCCCTATGCTACTTCCTTTGTATGCCTCTGGGGCCAACCTCCCCCTGTAGGTGAGCTTACCTGCTTTGGCACTTTTGCCCCTGCGTCAGTGCCCCATAGCTGTGTAGGCAGTGCCCCAGTGCATGTCATTTCTAGCTCCGCCTCCATCCCTTCTGGTGATGAGCACCCCTTGCTTTGCACCTCCGCCCATGTAGATGGGGCCCTCTATCCTGGGGACCCCGACATGACCTTGGCTCCCTTGGATGTCTCCCAACTGCTCCTGCCTGTCGTACCCATACCCTCCTGTTTAGCAATTAGTAATGGCGCAAATGACTTTAAACATTCTTCCACAATAGCGCTGATTTGCTCACCATTGCTTGTCTTCGCATGCTTGCTGGGTGCAGATACCACCGCTGTCAGTGGTTCTCCTGTGACTTTCTTGTCCCCTTTCTTGACGCCTCTACTCACATTTCGCTGTCATTTCTTTGGTTCATCAGCTGCGTCCGTCTCCTCTCTGGCTGTCTTGTTACGCCCTTCCTTATTAGGCACTTCTTGGGATGGCCGCTCGTCTGCTCCTTCCCCTCTGATTTGCTTTAGGATCCATTCTTTATTATGTGTTGAAGCTGCCTCCCTTGCAGCTTTCAGAATTCCTTCGAGGTTGATCTGTTGGCTGGTGCCGTGTCCTCTATGTTGGGCTGAGGTGCAGAAGCTTTTACATGCACAGGCAGCAGGGTTGCATTGCCTAAATGGGTGTCACCTGTTGTTTGTTGTTTACTGCTACTCAACTCGGGTCGTGTCACCCTCTGGGCTGTCCCCGGTTGACTCTTGCAATGCTTCTGCAGTCAGGTCGTGTCACCCAAGGGCTGTCCCTGGCTGGTTACCCTTCTTTATTTAAAGGTTCTGCTGATCAACTCGGGTCGCGTCACCATCTGGCTGTCCCTGGTTGTCTGCTGTTGTGCTTGTGCAACCAAGCTGCATCGCCCAGAGGCTGTCCCTAGCTGCCCCTTCTCAGGTGTAGTGTTGCACCGGCTCATGGTCCCTTAGTTATTGTTAGGCAATTTCTGCTGGCATAGGCCCACCAGTCTATATACATTTTAAAATATGTTTATGCTTGTATCCCCTCCACTCTGCCCTCCTTGATCCTTGGGCAATGTGCTTCTGTATTGTGCAGCAGGAGGGCACCCAGTACAATGTCTGCCTGTCCAGGTCCGTTCTTGCCACTCTTAATTGAATATTGCCCCTTACTAGTAATCTTTCGCTTGTGAATGTGCTTTACACCTTGTCCATACGCTTAACAGGTTCACAGCCTGCTGCTGCTTATGTTTGTTCGATCCCCAGTGATGCAAGGGCTGCTGAGGGTTAACTCAGGAGAGGAGGTGTATCCTAGGCAACCTCACCCCATTGCTCCTCTTGTGCCGGTGCTACACTCCCCACCTGGCCTGCCAGACCTGCTGCTTCAAACTAAATGTATTTGCACAGATGGGCTACAAAACGCCCTGATGACTTGCAGCACCACCCTTAGGCAATGAATGGAGCCAAACGGAAGGAGCAAAGGCCGTCCGCCTCCTGCCAAAGCCCCGCCTTACCATGCCACATGATAGTTCTCCCAGTGACTTGTGCCTGCTGCGCTGGCAGTCCTCGACCTTTCCCGGGCTGTGGTGATGGGTCCTGCGTTGAAGTACCAGCCCGATAGTTCCAAGCCTCAGCGACCGCTGGGCCCTTTTTGCCGGAAGGCAATGGGAGCCGGGTAAACTCCAGGTGCTGAGAAGGGGTCGTTGCTCCTCTGGTTATTCAGTGACTTATGACAGAGTGGTGGTCGTTGTAAACAGGCTGCAGCTACAGTTCGAAGGGGCTCCCTGTTGTCAACACGAGGTAGGTGGTCTCCTTCCTTCTTCACAGAATCACTTCCTCGCCACCAAGACGAAAAGAGGATTTCCGGCCAGTACAGTCCCTTTTTAAGCCCCTTGTGAGCCCCGAGGTTGCAGTAGGAATACAAATCAAATACATGGCCTTCTAGTGGCCCCAAGGTTTGCGCCTTTTTTGTTTGTGAAGCACCTTGCCCCCCTACTACTTCCTCCCTGCAACAAAGAGAAAGGGAGTGTGGGAGTGCTGCATCCTGTTTACCTCTTATGTGCCCATCCTGTGGTCCTGCCGCAATTTCTCACGGGCCATAGCGGGTTTCTGCTCCAACTCCTCGAGCCCCCTTCGGGTTCAGGCATTCGCCCTGTGCAGCGGAGAACTGCGTAAAACAGCGGGAATCCTCATAAAAAGGATTCAGGGATTGTGGGGAGCACGTAGATGGAGAGACTGGAAAGAGCAGATTACCCCAGACATTTGGCGAGATAAATGCATTTACTCCCCAGCAGTTTAAAGCTGCACTACCCAGTAATAAGTGCATTTATACAGGGCATTTTAGCCAGATGTGTTTATTTTTCTTGTGTATTGCATACTCTCCTGTGAATTTGAGTACTAACAGCAAACTACTTTATATCCTTAGCAGTTGTGCTTTTACTCTAGAGTCTCACATATTGCAGGGTAGTGATTTAGCACTGCCAACTTTTCACATTATAATTTGATTCAAATATAGCATTGTAAAAGGTGACTAATCATTGGGTGAAAAATGCCTTTGATCTATATGGAATGAGAGAGAAAAAGAGGAGAGTCACCTTGTCAATGTTATAATAAAACAAACAAATGCCTTTTTCTCCTTACGATAAAGTGTCACTAGAAGTATCATTTATAAGGTTTTGAAATGTCACATTAAGGATACTATGAACATTGAAATGTCACACATAAACAAAATGATACATTGGCAGCTATGCACAGTCAGAGATCCTTGTTGGGGCCCCTCTGACATCCTGTTGGAGACTCTGCCCGGGTCCATCACGTGGGATGCTACTCTGCATTGTTGATTGCAGGGAGGACCCGGGAGGTCCAGTCGTAGTGCCCTTCCATTTTAGTGCTTTGCAGCAGTTAACTTAGGGTTTCTCGTTGCCCAAATGCGTAAAATCTCCGATATTTATATGTTTCCCTGGTCTTCATTGCTTGATTTTGCTCACAAGAAAGTGACACTCACAGTCCTTGAAATGTCACTCATATTTACAGTGAAATTATCAAAATGCAACACATAGGAATCTGAAACCATGGCAGCTCTGGTCACAATGCTGAGGCTGAGTCAAGGCAGGCCACAGGTCACTGATTATGTACCTCATAAAACATATAGGACCTCATTATGACATCAGCGGTATTCTCAGAATACCACCGATGACAAGGGCGCCAGAAGACCACCCGTGCTGGCAGTCTTCCGTCTGCCATATTATGGACACTGCAGGATTTCCGCCACAATAAAGGTGGAAATCCTGCAGAAGCCATGCTGGCGAATGGTAGCACCCTGGCGCTGCTACCACCAGCACTGCCACACCAGTAGGATGCTGCCAGCCGTATTAAGGCCATTAGTGCGACCTGGCGGTGTCCTGCTGGCAGGGCACCGTTGGTGGTGGCAGTGCCCCTTCCCGTTCCCTGCCGGATGACCTCCTCGCCGGACAAGGTAAGTCGGGGTCTAACAGGGGAGGGGAGTTGGAGGGTCCCTGTGTGCATGCATGTGTGTGTGAATGTGAGTGTTGTGGTGTATGGGTGGTTGCATGCGTGTGAGTGAATGCGTGTATGAAAGTTGAAGTGAGTGCATGTCTGCATGTCACTGTGTATGTGTGCCTGAATGGGTGTTTGGATGTCTGTATGAATGCTTGCCTGAATGAGTGTTGGTATGCATGAGTGAATGCGTGCATGGAAGTGTAGGTGAATGGGTGTCTGTGTGCTGCATGTGGGTGTCTGTATGCGTGTATGCGGGGAGGGGGTGTGGGTTGAGGGGCGCTGTGACTGTAGGGGATACAGGGAGGGGGGTGATGTTAGTGTGCATGAATGGGTGTTGTGTCTGCAGGTGTGTGCATGTATTGGGGTGTGAGGGTGTTTGTGAATGAATCGGGGGTGTTAGGGTGTTTGTAAATTAATCGGGGTGGGGGTGGTGTTTGAATCAGGGGGTGTGGTGGGTTTGAATGGGGGGTGGAGGGGTGAGTTTGGAGGGGTGGGTAAGGTGCTTGCTGAGGGGGTGGGGAAGGAATTCCCTGTCACCGGTAGGCCCTACCACCATGGTTTTTGTGGCACTGCTAACGCAGCGGAAACCATGGCGTTAGGCTGGCTCATAATGCCACCGCCGGTACTCTGTGGACCTCTGGGTCAGAGATGAATATCTACGGACCGGCGGTTCATACCGCCATGGCAGTATGAGTGGTGATATGGCGGGCTGGCAGTGGCTAACCCGCCACACTCATAATGTGGTGGTATACACCACCAGCCTGTTTGCGGTGATACCGCCACATTAACCTTGACGGTCAAAAGACCACCAGGGTCATAATGACCCCCATAGTAACAGTAATTTGTTACTTTTATTGTCAGTTTCACTTGAATGTTTTATGATGATATGTATGATCATGTTTCATTGGAGAATACCGGAAATACATATTATATTTTTTCAAAATTAAAGCATCCGCAGAAAATGAGACCTTTGAAACTCATGTGTTTCTCCTTACATTTCTGGCTTAAAGTACGAACATGGGGCCTTGGTCTAATATAAAATTCACGCAAACTCTTAAACTAAAGCAGAGTTTGGAAAAATATTAAAAACAGTGATGGAAACTAACAAACAAGACCGCTGTCCGTGTGCCCACACAAAAAAGTTCAACACAATTCTTTGTTCCAATTTTTCGGGGATGGTGTGTATGAATCACATTTCAAAGTAGAACGTGTGTCTATAACAGTAAAATCTGGAAGCAATTAATTATGCACCATCTGAATGAAACAAATGTTATGCAAAGAACCTATGTGATACAAAGCTTCCAAAAATGCTGATACTCTTTTTATAAACGTAATTATTTTTAATGCACTCATGTTAATCAAAGACCAGATCAAAGGTTATGCGAAATTGTTCAGTCATTTGTTAGAGAACATTTCAGGGCAACTGAAACTAAACATGAGAGTCTTCTGTAACTTTTTAAAGACTGCTAGGGACTGGGACTTGAGAAGATCAAGCGGGAGAGAGCGCAAGATCTGGGAGCCCTGTCTTGTGAAAGCCCTACTGTAAACTGCATGATGATAGACAGGGGAAATGATGATGATAGGCAGGGGAATGACGGAGGCCTCTGAAGTCCTGTGCACCATGGGGGTGGGACAGATTGGTTGGTGCAAACCCTCAAGGAGCCCCATTCAGACCAAGGCCAGTGAATATCTGTGAGATATAGGAGACTTTGGGACCCCCTCATCACATTTTTCAGTTGGACGCCATCTTTTTGCGGTATATCGCTGATGAGCAAAGTTGGTTATATTTAGGGAGATAAAACTGGAAACCAAAATATCTGGCCCAAAAGGATAATACACCTGTTTGATGGTTTAGGCGGCCGAGGATTACTAACTAATTCCAGTGACCTCTTAATTATATGTTTTACTTTAAGAAAGAGGAGCCTCCAGTGGCGGTTCCTCCATTAAGGCAGAGGAGAGGACCCCCACCTGCTGCGCAGCTTGTAAACACAGAATAATAAAATGGTCTGACCATTTTATTATTCTGTATGCCGCTGGCTGCGCTAGTATGATTGTGATGGTGGGGGCAGGGAAAATGACATCTGCAGGTGCTCAGTACACATGTCAGATTGGCCGGGTGTTTAGAGCGGCCTTATCCAGCTTGCGCACTTCAGAGCCAGCAATCCCAGCGCTGTAAAACAGCAAGGAGATTGCAGGCACAGGCCCCCAAATGAGCTCTGGGTTAGCCTGGTCCAACCAATCCTGGAGCTGCTCTCATGCTGAAAACAGCATGCCAGCAGCCCCAGGATTAGTTGGATTAGCTTGAACAAAGGTAACCACCTTCCTTTCCTTTCCTGCTCATCAGCCAGGAGAGGCCACCTGCCAGCAGCATCTCAGTGTTTTTTTTGGCATAGTGCCCCATCGATTTGTAAAGTTACTAGCCGCCCCTGAGAGCCTCCAAAATTACCAGTGCTGTTTCCGGGATGTTCCTTCCCCTGCTTTGTGGAAATTTCACTATCATAATCCCCTTCACATCATGTTCTTTCAAGAGTGGCCCAATGGAAGTATCAGCCAATGATGACCTGGCCTCATTATTGTGGCAGTTGTTCAGTGCCAAGGAGGCAAAGCCCGGTTACAGAATGGCAGAGACCGTTTTTTAAGTGTTCAGCAACTGCTTTGTTATAGGACGCAATGAGCTGCTTTTGTCAAAAAGCACACACTGGGTTAGTAAACTGATATTATTCTTTCCATTTAGTACTCCAAGTGTTGGATTGTGATAAATCTGCTGCATCTATTTAGGAACATGGCGGTTATTCTTCCAGTGACACAAAAGGGCAGATTTTCTTCGAAGGAAAGAAACTAACCGGAAGAGAGGGGAGACCTTCTAAACATATAGGGAAGATTCGGATACGTTTTCCTGAAACATTAAAGTTCAAAACAATAAAGTACCTGTCTGCCCATGCACAAGTAAACCCACACAGCTGAAATAACATGGTGGGGTGTCTTGAAATACAGAAAAGGAAAAGGCTTTCCTTTTTAAATACAATCATCACTCACTCTGGTAGTGACATGCTTCATCATCGGGTTCATCGTGGCTATTAAAAGCCAGGATAGGCTTGACCGTATTCTAAGCAGCTCTTTGTAGATCTATTTTTTTCTTCTAACTGGGGATTGATATTATTATTAAAAATTGCTCAAACCCAGGAATATCTTTATTAATGGGTGGATGGGCACTATAAAAATAATTATACTTATTATAGTTATGGGGAGGGGCAAAAAAGAAGTGCAATGGTCCTACGACCCCAGCTCCCTGGAATGGGGTCAAGCCCATCCTGGCTTTTAGTAGCTAAGATGAATCTAATGATGAAACATGTCACTACTAGAGTGAATGAGGGTTGTATTTGGAATGCATCAAAATGCTGTGCATCCCCAGGTGAGGCGTAAGGGGGAGAAACATCTGTATTTCTCCTAATTTCTTCCTCTTTGATGCATTCTGTAGCACACATAGAAAGAGGAAAATACATCTCAGGATTTTTTATGTGCAGGTAGGTCTGTCTTCTTGCACGGAAACAATCCTGCCTACAACGCAGGCACCTTTGCACATTGACTTAAGGGTGCTGCGTGGGTGCTAGGCAGCCAAGAGTGCATCAGCGCTAGGAAAGACGGGACTGCACTGTAAAATAGTAAATACAGCACATTCCTGCCCTTTCCTTTCCCTTTTCACGCAGCACAGCAAGGTCGTGTGCTGTGTTGCGCTGCATGAAAGAATGATAAATCTGACCCATTCAATGCTTTATGCCAAATCATACAATCGGAATGGTATGGAGGGACAGCCATAAAAAGTGTGGCAAATCAGTGGAGTCAGTGCCTATCAAACATTCCCAACAAAATAGCAGAGTAACCACTACTGAGTAAGTCACGCCAAATAAAACACTTCAGAAGTGGAAAGTAGAGCTTTAACAAGCATTGTCAAGACCAATAGGTTTCACCACTGCAAAACAACGGTGAGCCAGAGAAAGAAGGAGGTGCGTGAGAAATAACAGCTACTGGGAGAATGGTGTGGGGAGGAGTGCCTGACAAACAACAGCAAGCAGAAAGAGCATGTGTGGTGAGTGGGAAACAAAAACAAGCATTTTTTAGGTGAGAAACAACATTGAGTGGGAGGAGAGCAGGGAGTGGGTAAAAAACAGTGGAGCGCATGGGGATGTGGGGAAACACAATTGAGGGTGGAGCTGATGGAGAGGGATTGGATAGCCGCACTCAGTAACAGTGCATGTCGAAAAATTACTTAAGAGTACATGTGGGAGCCTGCCGCCACCAGAAGGACACTGGCCACAGACAGGAAGATGTACTTGGTCCATGATCCACGGCAAGGTCACAGATAACCCAGGGGGAAGTTGGAGGAGCTGTTGAGGAGCTGACAACAGGAAGGAAGGAAACATGGGAGCCAGGCAATGGTAAGCAAAGCCTTTCCATTGGCTGCAGACCAATGGTGGTCTCTGAGCCCCTTTTAATATTATGTTTTTTCTTTACAAGAGATTTCACAAGCAGAGTGCAATTGTTGTGCAGGCAAATCCTAAAAATTAACATTGCAGAGTTCTCTGAGTGCAAGGAACAGGGTGGGGAAGCTTTAATTAAGTGCAACAAAAACAAAAAATAATGTAATACAGCACATTTACTTTGAAGTGGTTATTAGAAAAAAACACCCAAGGCGTGTCTTTCATAATACAATATAGTGTCAGATTAGGGTGTAACCTGAAAATAACCTTTGTTTAGGTGACTCTACATAACTGCAAGAAGAATCTCATGCCACATCGAATGTCCTATGCTGAGCACCTCAGGAAAAAAAAGTCCTATTTGCCGATGGCCTTGTCACCCTATCTCATACCGATTGTTTACTGGAAAATATGGACCCCAGAAGTAAAACTCAAACGGGCCCTGAGAAAGCCAAACGGTCTAAGTTTGAGATATGTGCATAGACAGACAAGGCTGATGGCATACAATGAGGCACTCATACACATAGAAACCCATACTATAAATACATGTGCAAATGTACGCACATGAAAAATAAAGAGAGGCACACTTAGTCACCCAGAGAGGATCATAATAGGATGATCTATTATGTGGTGTGAAATTCGCAAATATATTAAGGAAAATAATGTAGAGTAGATCAAACATGACAGTTGATCCACCAGATACCTTTATTACACATGGACAGCTATACACTGAAACACAAGAAAAAGATGAGCACAGAGGAAATACAACAGTCACTCAGCTGTAACCTGGAAAAAGGGAAATGTCCATAAAACAACAAAACCCTCTCGATAAATCACTTCAGATTACTTGTTTTTTTTAGATCCGTTATGCTGTACAAATGCACCAGACATTTTTCTTTGTGCTCCTCATTTATCTTTGACTTTCCGAGTGGCAAAGATAAAACATTGTGTTGAGTTGCTGCTAATGAAAAGTCTATGTGGCTTGCATATTTCAGGGTGATGCTCTGCAGGATAACGTGATGGCACCAAGACTGGCTATTGTTACATTTTAATACACAACAAAATCAAGCTATCATTATTTTGCAGCACCAACTTCAAGTACAAAAATATTATGACAATGAACTAGGAGAGCAGTGTTTGTTAAATAAAATAGCAGTTCTGAAAGAAGCAGGCTGTGTGAATTATACTGAATCTGTATGTCGGAGGTATTCCATTTCTTCTACCAATGAATGAGTCTCTTTGGTCTACCCAACACCTTTCTCCTAATTTCAAAGGTAAGAATAAATGTAAGGAAGAAAGTCTCTGACACACTATGCTACTGTGCCGTCCCACCATTCTTCTTTTGTGGCTGAAAGGTCCCCTGTTTTTCTCTAATTAGCAACTGTTTGTGAGGCCCCTAATACTGAGAGGCCACTCAGACTGCCAGTAGGCACACGGGTGTAGCTCATCCTAAACACGTCTGCACTATCCATGGCTCCTGGCAACTTATCCAGTGTTTTAGGATGCAAAGTTTCATACAGGAAATAGGCTTACTGGCCTGCCCCGTGTCATGAATTATGTTCAGGGGCGCAAAATAAATGGGGTCCACGTGTTTATTTTCTCTGAAGTAAATGTAATGTTTGTAAGGCCCATTAAAAACACACACACAGGGCATGATTGAAAGTTTTGGGGATGGATAACTCTGTCACAAACACGATGGATATCCCGTTCGCCATATTACGATGTCCATAGGACATAACGGAATTGTAGTACTGGGGATGGGATACCCATCACATTTGTGACAGAGTAATCCCATCCGCCAAACTCTAAATCAGGCCCACAGTCTACAAGAATATGAGATATCGAACAGTGCATATTAATAGACCATTTTAATTTCACAAGCTTTTATATCATTCTGTTTTTGAAAAAATTGGGTCAGGCTCAAGCCGTACTCTAGGTATTTCTAATCGTTATTTAGGATCAGGTTGTATGAAATCATATGAAAAAAGATCTGGCAGCCCCAAAGTTTTCAATGTGAGGCTAATGAACATTTTTTTGGACAAGCACTTCAGATCCTGCCTGAAAGAAACTTGTGATGATGATTTTTTCAGTGTAAGCATGTTGGGAAATTGCTCCCATGCTGATATTGCTCACAGGAAACTGTACATGGATTTAAATGTGTTTATTCTATTAAAACACCGCCATGGCCCATTCCCTTTCACTTGAACGGATTTCCTCCCAGAATAACTTGGATATTTTTACTGAATATTCATCTGTGGACAGATGATGTAATAGGCTTGAACCTGCTATAAGGTACCATGAAATTAGGTAAAATTTCCTATGAATGCCTAGTGCCTTGGGCCCCTTAGGTAAACTGAGTATCCCTTTCAAGGCTGCCTTCTCCATGGACCCCAAGTGTATCTTGGGTCCAAACATAAAACCTCCACCCCATACAAAACTAAAGGAGGTATTTTACCACCATAGGCTTCCATCAGATGGGGCAATGAGAGCCCTCCATGTATCTGATTGAATTTAACAAGTGCCCCGGTGTAAAACAGGACCCTTGCTTTTACACTTTTCATGTGGGCTTCCCACCTCAATGTACTGGAAAATATGAGACCTAAATGTTTATATTGATTTGCTGCCTCAATCTGCATCTCATCAAGTTACCATTTCAGTTTGCTTATTTTTTTCCAGAAGGTCATGATCTTTGTATTGTCAAAATGTATCTTCAGACCAATAGCCATATATTCTAAAACAATAATGTCATCGACATACAGGAGACTGGGTGTATGCATATAACCCATAATTGTGTGACAGGCAAATCTGCTGCATATAAACTAAGAAGTTGATGTGAGGACACAGTCTTTGAGTAGACTCCTCATATTTTCTTTTCCTTGAAATTCTCCCTGACTTATTCAATTCTACCTGTGCTCAGTTTGACATATGCAGACACTGGAACAAAAACAGAAGGTCATCAGGCATATTCCAGGCTCTCCATTTATCCCACAGCCAGTCTCTTTACACCATATTGAAGGCTGTTGGAATCAAATCAAATCAAATCATTAATATTTATAAAGCGCGCTACTCACCCGTGCGGGTCTCAAGGCGCTAGGGGAAAAAAGGGGGGGGGTTACTGCTGCTCGAAGAGCCAGGTTTTTAGGAGTCTCCGGAATGCGGAGTGGTCCTGGGTGGTCCTGAGGCTGGTGGGGAGGGAGTTCCAGGTCTTGGCTGCCAGGAAGGAGAAGGACCTCCCACCCGCCGTGGTGCCTGGGATGCGAGGGACGGCAGTGAGTGCGAGGCCCGAGGAACGGAGGAGACGGGTGGGGGCGTAGAAGTTGAGTCGACGTTTGAGGTAATCCGGTCCCTTGTTGTGTAGGGCTTTGTGTGCGTGGGTGAGAAGTCGGAAGGTGATCCTTTTGCTGACTGGGAGCCAATGCAGGTGTCTCAGGTGTGCGGAGATGTGGCTGTTGCGGGGTACGTCGAGGATGAGGCGGGCCGAGGCGTTTTGAATACGTTGCAGGCGTTTTTGTAGCTTGGCGGTGGTCCCAGCATAGAGGGTGTTGCCGTAGTCCATGCGGCTCGTGACGAGGGCGTGGGTCACGGTTTTTCTAGTGTCGGCGGGGATCCAGCGGAA
The DNA here is from genome assembly GCF_031143425.1 of Pleurodeles waltl. Lineage (NCBI taxonomy): Eukaryota > Metazoa > Chordata > Amphibia > Caudata > Salamandridae > Pleurodeles > Pleurodeles waltl. The sequence goes on from NC_090437.1 coordinate 468,802,136, forward strand.
GATCTTGCGGAGCATGCGGAGGGTGAGGAAGCAGGCGGAGGACACAGCGTTGACTTGCTTGGTCATGGTGAGAAGAGGGTCCAAGATGAAGCCGAGGTTGCGGGCGTGGTTTGCGGGGGTCGGTGTGATGCCGAGGGCCGTGGGCCACCAGGAGTTGTCCCAAGCGGACGGGGTGTTGCCGAGGATGAGGACTTCCGTTTTGTCAGAGTTCAGCTTTAGGCGGCTGAGCCTCATCCAATCTGCGACGTCCTTCATGCCCTCTTGTAGGTTGGTCTTGGCGCTGGCGGGGTCCTTGGTGAGGGAGAGTATAAGTTGGGTGTCGTCGGCGTAGGAGGTGATGATGATGTCGTGCTTGCGTACGATGTCGGCGAGGGGGCTCATGTAGACATTAAAGAGTGTGGGGCTGAGTGATGAGCCTTGAGGTACGCCGCAGATGATCTCGGTGGGGTCTGAGCGAAACGGAGGGAGGTAGACTCTTTGGGATCGGTTTGAGAGGAAGGAGGCGATCCAGTCCAGGGCCTGGCCTTGGATTCCGGTGGAGCGGAGGCGGGTGATTAGGGTGCGGTGGCAGACGGTGTCGAAGGCAGCCGAGAGGTCGAGGAGGATGAGGGCGACTGTTTCACCGTTGTCCATCAGGGTTCTGATGTCGTCTGTGACTGAGATGAGGGTGGTTTCAGTGCTGTGGTTGGTTAGGAATCCGGTTTGTGAAGGGTCGAGCAGGTTGTTGTCTTCCAGGAAGGTGGTCAGCTGTTTGTTGATGGCCTTCTCTATTACCTTGGCGGGGAGGGGGAGGAGCGATATGGGGCGGATGTTTTTCAGGTCGCTCGGGTCAGCCGTAGGTTTCTTTAGTAGTGCGTTGACTTCGGCGTGTTTCCAGCATTCGGGGAAGGTAGCAGAAGAAAAAGAGGAGTTGATGACGGCCTGGAGGTGCGGGGCGATGATGTCGTCGGCTTTATTGAAGATGAAGTGAGGGCAGGGGTCCGATGGAGCGCCGGAGTGGATCGAGTTCATGGTGGTTTTGGTTTCTTCTGTGTTGATGTGGGTCCAGTCGTTGAGGGTGATGGTCGGAGGTGTGGGTTCGGTGATGCTTGGTTGGGTCTGGTGTCCGAAGCTGTCGTGGAGGTCGCTGATCTTGCGATGGAAGAAGATGGCGAGGGAGTTGCACAGATCTTGTGAGGGCGTGACGGCGTTGGCGTTGGGGTTGGAGAACTCCTTGACGATGCTAAAAAGTTCTCTGCTGTTGTGGCTGTTTTTGCCCAGTCTGTCGGTAAAAAAGTTCCTTTTGGCAGCACGGATCAGGTGGTGGTGTTCGCAGGTAGCGTTCTTGAGGGCGGTCATGATGTCAGCGGTGTGGTCCTTGCGCCAGGCCTTCTCGAGGGCGCGACAAGTTTTCTTCGATTCTTTGAGGGTGTCAGAGAACCAGAGAGGTTTTTTGGTGTTGGCCTGTCGATGCGTGCGTTTGAGGGGAGCAAGGTTGTCTGCGCAGTTGGAGATCCAGTTCGTGAGGCTGAGGGCTGCGTCGTTGGGGTCGGTGGTGAGGGTGGGTTGGTTGGCGGCGAGTGCGGAGAAGAGTTGCTCTTCGGGGATTTTGTTCCACTGTCGACGAGGGATGGGTTGAGTGCGGAGGTGGCGGGTCTCGCGTCGGAATGTGAAATGTACACAGCAGTGGTCGGTCCAGTGTAGAGCGGAGGTGTGGCTGAAGAAGACGTGTTTGCTGGCGGGGAAGATGGGGTCAAGCGTGTGTCCGGCGATGTGGGTGGCAGTGTTCACCAGTTGCTTGAGGCCGAGGTTGGCGAGGTTGTCGAGCAGGGTGGTGGTGTTGGGGTCGTTGTTTTGTTCCAGATGGAAGTTGAGGTCGCCTAGGAGGATGTAGTCCGGCGAGGGCGTGCGGGGAGATGAAGTCGGCGATGGCGTCGCTGAAAGGGGCGCGCGGTCCGGGAGGACGGTAGACGAGGGATCCTCTGAGGGTGGTCCTGGGGTCGGTGCGAATCTGAAAATGCAGGTGTTCAGCGGCGAGAGGGGTGTCTTCGGTGGAGGTGGTGACGCTGATGGAGTCTTTGAAGACGATGGCGATACCTCCTCCTACTTGGTTGGTGCGGTCTTTTCTGGAGATCTTGTAGCCTTCGGGGATGGCGGTGGCGATGTCTGGAGCAGAGGAGGCGTTCATCCAGGTCTCCGTGATGAAGGCGACGTCCGGTGCTGTGGAGTCCAGGAGGTCCCAGAGTTCAACGGCGTGCTTGTGGACGGAACGAGCGTTGACCAGGATGCACTTGAGGTGGTTGATGGCGCGAGGGCTTGTGGTCGTGGTAGTTGGGTGGTTGAAGATGCGTTTGCAGGAGTTGCAGGCGAAGGGTCCATGGAAAACCAATAAGGCAGCAGCAGAATCTCTCATTCACTGCCAACAATCTTCTAATAATTGCCCATAATGCAAAACAGTGGGCTGTCGTAGAGTCACTCTCCCAGCACCCACCATGTTAGAAGGGAAGGAGACTGTTTCCCTAACCCTTTCTTCACGATGATTTAATAAGATTTTCTAGAAGACTTTCCCGAGATGTTCAGTGGGATAAATAATCTACATTTTGATAGACAGCTTGTGCTTCCCTTTTCAAAATAGGCTTGACAAATAGTCCAATTATTATCAATAATCAGGATACATTTTGGTTTGAGCTATCCACTTGACCAGATGCGAAAAGATTCTTGTCCACTGGTCACTGCTGGTTTTAATAAATACTGTTGGGATGTTTTCTGGACCAGCGACTTTACACAGCTTCTGAGATACTATTACTGATTTAATATCTTTACATTAAAAACAATTTAGCATCCCTTCTTGTGTAAAGTATGGTTGGGAACAGTGTTGATGTACTGCAGACGAGCTGGATAACTGACCAAATGATGTTTATGGCCGGGTGCAAACCTGCAAAACCGAGGTCCCATACAGACCATCCAAATGTGCTATCCAGGCACACTCCTTGATTAAACATTGTCATGGTACTGGATAGCAATTACATACATTATTCACAATTTTCCAGAGTTGTTGTAGTCTCCTGACTTTATTGTCTCCATCGTTTCCTCCTAACAGATGTGGAAGAACTGTCTTTTCTTTTACCTAATGGATTGCCTATACTGATTTGTTAAAATATCCATTTCTTGTTTTGTTGTACCTAATAAGCCTTGCCTATACTTTGTGACCACTTTCCTCAAACTACTTTTTAATTCCCGACATGTTGAGTGATACCATGCGTGGGGTACTATCTTTGTTAAGGCTGTGATCTTAGCCACGTATTCCACTAGATTAACACATATACAGAAAATCCCATTTTCCATCAGGGCATTATACCAAAATATTTTATCTCTTATCTCTGGATCTGTATCAGTATATTTTATAGCTTTAAAACAGATGAGATGTTGAAGATGTTGAGGATCTAGACGGGTTGTAAGCAAGGGAGTAGCCATAAAAATAAAATATCCCCACTTAAACCACATCAAAAATGGCAATAAGCATGTGAGGTTAACAAGCCCAACTGGATTTCAGGGAGAACTCCCCCTGAGGGAGTTCTAAAATATCCTTCCTGCCTCCATTTCTCTTTCAGTGTTTTCAACCCTTCCTTCTCTTGCTATGTAATTCTTTTTCTATCTCTTTCCCTCCTTCTTTTGCCATTTTTGTTATTTTTCTATCCATCGGATATTATTCCTTTCCTTCATTCTTTCACCCTTCCTTCTTTGCCGCTCTTTCTTCTTTTCTCTACCGATACATCCATGCATTTGCTTCTTTCCTTGGATCTCTTTCTCCATCCATACAGTTTTCTTTCTTTAAATATTCCTCCTGTCAGTCTTTTTATCCATTCATCCTTCTCTACATCCCTCTAATGATCTCCATTTATTCTCTCCATCCATCATCCATCCTTCTGCCTATTCAACTATTTCCCCATCCAACTCTCTACACATTTTCCCACCCATACTTCGATCCATCCCTCTCTCATCCCCTTTCTCTTCCTTCTTTCAAACCTATCCTTTGTCATTTGTTACCCGGCCCCACAATTGCCTTCATACTGCTCTTCTAGAGTGGTATTTATGAACTTCAATTTGGAAACTAGTAATCTCTTATCAAAATAAACAAGCTATAAATAAACACTTAAACATTTCCAGTTCATCAGAACTGCTCAGAGGCACCAAACTCCTCCTAAGCTGCTAAAGTGGGGTGGTTTGATGCCATTGCTGGTTGTAAGCCTCTGAGGGTAACTCATTGCTAAGGGTCGAACTTTCTCAAGCACAGAGGCTTCCCCAAAATTGAGACCAGTCACCAGTGCCAAATGATCACTCCATTTACACTGTAAAACACGGAAATGATTCAATATCTCAAACTACCTAACAAATACATAAATATAATCATTGGGGCAGCCATGAGAGCCAACTATAAGGAATGACTGGGAGGATATCCTTCTTAAAGCAGTCGTTCAGACAAATCAACAAACACTTAGCCAACTAATCCCCCCAGCACAACTTCCTGCTTTGAAGAACCAACTACTGGGAACATGGCTGCTGGTACATTAGATCGATCCACCATGTCCTGTAGTAAGTAATTTGTTTAATGTGGAAACAGTCTTGTGATAAAAAAAAAACATTATTTAATAATAGATCAAAATTGTCCTTATAATTTTTTAATGAATATGGATATTAATCAATCAATTGATCGATTTGTAAAGCTCGGCTTATCACCCCCCTGTGGGTATCCAGGTTTGTTGCTGTGAATCCATTGCTACCCCTCACATCCTGAGCTTTCTCCTGATGTCAAGGAGGGTGTGAGAGGTGCGTAGGTGGGGGTAGGTAGTTCAAGATCTTTGCTGCAAAGTAGGAGAAGGAGCGACCTCTGTTGATGCTCTGTTAAATTCTCGGGACATGTGTGATGGAGCGAGCAGTTGAGTGGAGTTACCTGGTTAGCTGGTGGAAGGTGAGTTTTTGGTTTGATAAGATTGGGTCCAATGTTGTGTAGGGCTTTGTATGTGATGGTGAACAGACACCTGTCAGGGGCACTGGCTGGGTTTCACTCTCCCAGGAATTTAAGAAGGGGACAGATATTCTGTTAAGCTCTTCAGTCACCAACATACATCAGAAGGTAATAATTAAAGGCGACAAGCGAAATGAAAAATGAATGTGTGAGGGGGTCTGTGGGATCATTATTATTTACCTGTATTTCTATAATTGAAATTTGTATACCACTTGAGGACCCCACCACCTCAATAACTTTCTTTATTGTCTTGGAGGAAATGAGAATCAGCAAACCTGCTGAGGATCTTCCTCTACCTAGTTCATCCCCAATACTATTGATGGTTACAAAGCCCTCTGCATTGATGTTCTCACACAACTAGGTTTCTGGTAATAATACAACGTGGTGATCACTCAATATTTCATTTAAATAGCCACTCTTTTTAATTCATTGGAACCTATGAACATTCCAACTGAATATATTCAAGTTGCAAATAAAACCATTTTCTATACTTCCTCTCTCCTGCCAACCCAATCTAAATAGCCCTGATGTCTCAACAGAGGGTCATAGCAATTGTTAAGCTCGATTCCTGAATCAGGCCTAATAAAATCTTTATCATGTCATTATGGATAGCAATTCTCAAATCCTTTATTGAATCGTTGGTCAGCATTTCCATATGATTTCAAATATCTAAGGGTAACCGATTATTTTACTGAGTGGGAATAAATAAATTCCCTCTGCTACCCTGTATGTTGGTTTCTTGGTTTTGAGTATGCGCTGGTCGGGGATTGTCCTCAACAGGTCTTAGTAGTGAAGATAAACATATATTAACATCTATTCTCAAATCTTTTATTGAACAGTTGGTCAGTATTCCCATACGATTTAAAACATTTAGGGAAAACTGATTATTTTACTGAGTGGGTAAGAAATTCATCACTACCAAGGCTTCTAAAATCTCTGGTACGTTTTTTTGCATCAAAAGGATGACATCCAATAAAGATGCGGAAAAAGATGCGTGAATATTTAATAAAGGAGCTCATGATACCTAGTTTGGTTCTATCCCTTTAAATTGGGTGTCATTCGATAAACTAGCAGTTCCCTGATGAAGAATTGAATCTGGGCTTTGTGTATTTGCTCTATGCTCTATGGAGAAGGAGTGTATGTTATGAGCTCAAAAATGTACACAAGAGGAGAATGAAAGTATGGGGCTCTTTTCCATATTAAAAAATGAAAGCACCTTTAAAGAAGCACCAAATACTTCCTAACCAAGTTCTGACTTTTTATTGCCCCTGCTGTCCTGGTAGGTTTTCCCTCTCTTCTTTAAGTGGGGCACCTGGCTTAAGCTTGAAATGCTTGGAGACAAACTTCCAAAATTAAACTTGATGATGAAGAAATATTTTTTTTGTTCCTACTTCAGTGGAACCTTCCTCTTATTTTCTTTGTCCCTCCCTTTTTTAGGTCGAGCCTAGGCAGCGCACGTAAGCTGTCTGAAAGACGTGCTGTATTCAGTCTATGGGCTTTAACCATGCCCGTTATTGCTATTCTTTCTTTGTTTTGCTTGTCTTAAAAACTTCCTTTTTTTGGCCCTTATTTCTAAATGTCCCTCCTTTGTGTGCTAAGTTCCCCTAGATGATTTCACTAAGAGAACAATTTTGCTGGCCATCACACTATGTTCAAGCTTCCTCCGGTTTCAGCATTAGCTGGCCCCTCTTCCTGTCTGGGCAGTGCAGCCTTAGTGTTCTTTTGGTTGTCAATAGAAATGTGTTCACACCATACCAGTGAAAACACCAGGTTTAGAGAGGCACTCGAAGGTTTCAGGTTTCGTTTGTTCTTGTGCCTCTGCTCAGGTATGCATAATTGATGTTTTCGAAGCCACTTTTCCCTCCACTGCTGTTTTAGAAATTATTGCTTCTGCATGTATGTTTTACACCCTCCATCATACACACACATCCACTTCCAGTCTTCCTCATTCTAAAGTCCTCTAAACAGTGATGCAGCTGCTTCTCTGGTCCCAGTTGTAAATCCTCATTCTTAATCCTAGAGGCAGTGCTGCTAGCTGCTTCCCTGGTCCCAGTGGTAATTCCTCATTCTTAGTCCTGTGGACAATGCTGCAGCTGCTTCTCTGGTCCCAGTGGTAATTCTTCAATCTAAGCCCTCTAGGCAGTGCTGCAACTGCGTCTCTGGTCCCAGTGGTAATTCCTCATTCTTGGTCCTCTAGGCAGTGCTGCTAGCTGCTTCTCCGGTCCCAGTGGTAATTCTTCATTCTAAGTCCACTAGACAATTCTGCAAGTTGCTTCACAGGACCTGTCGGTAATTAATCATTCTAAGTTCTCTAGGCATTACTGCTAGCTGCTTCTCCGGTCCCAGTGGTAATTCCTCATCCGAAGCCCTCTAGACAATGCTGCTAGCTGCTTCTTTGGTCCCAGTGGTAATTCCTCACTCTTAGCCCTGTAGAAAATGCTGAAGCTGCTTCTCTGGTCCTAGTGGCAATTCCTCATTCTAAGTCCTCTAGACAGTGCTGCTAACTGCTTCTTTGGTCCCAGTGGTAATTCCTCATTCTTAGCCCTTTAGACAATGCTGCAGCTGCTTCTCTGGTCCCAGTGGCTATTCCTCATTCTAAGTCCTCAACACAGTGCTGTAGCTGCTTTTTTGGTCCCAGTGGTAATTCCTCATTCTTAGTCCTCTAGAAAGTGCTGCTAGCTGCTTTTCTGGTCCCAGTGACAATTCCTTATTCTTAGTCCTGTAGACAATGTTGCAGCTGCTTCTCTGACCCCAGTGGTAATTCCTCATTCTCAGTCCTCTAGGAAGTGCTGCTAGCTGCTTCCCTGGTCCTGTCGGTAATTTCTCATTCTATGTCCTCTACACAGTACTGCAAGCTGCTTCTCTGATCCTGTCCATAATTCCTCATTTTAAGTCCTCTAGATAATACTGCAAGCTGCTTCTTTGGTCCATCTGAAATTCCTCATTCTAAGTCCTCTAGGCAGTGCTGCTAGCTGCTTCATTGGTCTCAATGGTAATTCCTCATTCTAAGTCCTCTAGACAGTGCTGCTTCTCTAGTCCCAGAGGTAATTCCTCATTGTTAGTCTTGTAGACAATGCTGCAGCTGTTTCTCTGATCCCAGTGGTAATTAATCAATCTAAGTATTATAGATAATGCTGCAGCTGCTTCTCTGGTCCCAGTGGTAATTCCTCATTCTAAGTCCTCTAGGAAGTGATTCTAGCTCCCTATCTGGTCCAGTCCATAATTCCTCACTCTAAGTCCTTTAGACAACGCTGCAGCTCCTTCTCTGGTCCCAGGGGTAATTCCTCATTCTAACCCCTCTTGACAGTGCTGAGGCTGCTTCTCTGGTCCCAGTCGTAATCTCTCATACTTTGTCCTCCAGGAAGTGCTACCTCTGTGTCCCCCTTGGTAATTCCTCACTCAAAGTCCTCCAGACAATGCTGCAAGCTGCTTCTCTGGAGCAATCAGTAATTGCTCATTCTAAGTCCTCCAGGCAGTGCTGCTAGCTGTTTGACTGGCCATAGTGGAAATTCCTCATTATAAGTCCTCTAAACAGTGCTGCTGCTGCTTCTCTGGTCCAGTCATAATTCCTCGTACTTTGTCCTCTAGGAAGTGCTGCTGCAGTGTTCCCCTTGGTAATTCTTCATTCAAAGCCCTCTAGACAATGCTGCTTGCTGCTTCTCTGGTACCATTGGTAATTCTTCATTCTAAGTCCTCTAGACAATGCTGCAAGCTGCTTCTCTGGTCCTGTGGGTAATTCCTTGTTCTAAATTGCCTAGGATGTGCTGCTAGCTACTTCTTTGGTCCTAGTGGTAATTCCTCATTCTAAATCCTCTAGACAGTGCTGCTAGCTGCTTCTCTGGTCCCAATGGTAAATCCTCATTCTTAGTCCTGTAGACAATGCTGCAGCTGCTTCTCTGGTCCCAGTGGTAATTTCACATTACAAGTCCTCTAGACAGTGCTGCAGGCTGGTCCCAGTAATAATTCCTCATTCTTAGTCCTGTAGACAGTGCTGCTAGCTGCTTCTCTGGACCCAGCAGTAATTCCTCATTTTAAGTCTTCTACACAGTGCTGCAGCTGCTTCTCTGATCCCAAAGGTAATTCCTCATTGTCAACCCTCTAGGAAGTGCTGCTAGCTGCTTTTCCGGTCCTGTCAGTAATTCCTCATTCTAAGTCCTCTAGACAATGCTGCAAGCTGCTTCTCTGGTTCGGTCAGTAATTCCTCATTCTAAGTCATCTAGGCGGTGCTGCTAGCTGCTTCTCTGGTCCCAGTGTTAATTCCTCATTCTCAGTTCTGCAGACAATGCTGCAGGTCCTTCTCTGATGCCAATGGTAATTCCTCATTCTAATCCCCCTACACAGTGCTCCAGCTGCTTCTCTGGTCCCTGTGGTAATTTCTCATTCTTAGTTCTCTCGGAAGTCCTGTAGCGGCTTCTCTGGTCTTGTTCGTAATTCCTCACTCTAAGTCCTCTAGACAATGCTGCAGCTGCTTCTCTGGTCCTAGTCGTAATTACTCATTCTAAGTCTTATAGACAGTGCTGCAACTGCTTTTCTGGTCCCAGTGAGCATCCTTAGTCCTCTAGGAACTGCTGCTAGCTGTTTTTCTGGTCCTGTTGGTAATTCCTCATTTTAAGTCCCCTAGACAATGCTGCAAGCTGCTTCTCTGGTCCAAGCAGTAATTTCTCATTCTAAGTCCTCTGGGCAGTGCTGCTAGCTGCTTCTCTGTTACCAGTGGTGATGCCTTATTCTTAGTCCATAGACAATGCTGCAGCCGCTTACTGGTACCAGTGATAATTCCTCATCCTAAATCCCCTAGACGTTGCAGCTACTTCTCTGTTCCCATTGGTAACTCCTCCATTGTAAGCCCTCTAGGCAGTGCTGCAGCTGTGTCTCTGTTCCCAGTGGTAATTCACCATTCGTATTCCTCTAGATAGTTCTGCATCTGTGTTTCTGTTCATAAATCCAATACACTCCAAACAAAAACACATTGGTAAAAGATATTGTCATTCACAACACCAATAGCTGTAACTATCACTAATGGAAGACCTACTGCATTGCAAATGTTTGTTTTGATAGATTTCTCTTTATTCTTCTTTTTCATAGCTTTGGTATCAATTTAGGTCAGCCTCTTCGATCTTAAACATGGACGAGATTGGGTTAGGCATTTTACTGCCTTGCCCCCAACAGCACTAAAAGAGAGACCACAAAGCTGTAATCAGTTCCAAAGGGCTATAGACCTCCAAGGTACTACATGACAGATACAGATATAATCTGTTAGAGGGTAACAGTCACAGCCTCTAGTGCTTCAGGATACAAATATCTGGGTGCCACAATCAGATCTTTTCCAATCCATTATAAAAAGAGATCTCTATAATAGGAAGTTTTGCTGGTTGGAACCAAAATAATTGGCATTGAGCTACTCCAACCTTGATGCAGGTTAACCCGTAGTCAAATGGATTCCAACTTACCTCCGCCTCCAAAGCTCTCTTCGTTTCTTGCCAATGACGCCGCCTCTACCCTTCTTAAGTCTGACATAGACTGCTGCGTCCTGGAAACTTAAGTGGGCTTCAGTAGATTTTTCTGCGTCTCTGGGTCTTTTTCTCCCTTTTCCGTTTGGCAAATCTAGGGTCAAATCTAGGGTCCCAGCAGTGACAGCGCGAGGGAGAATAACCAAAATAAATGTACCCCTCTATAAAATAACTCTCAGGTAAAACGCACCTTTGGAAGGTCAGCTACTTTCCGTTTACCTTCGTTGGTGTCTCTGGAATAATAAAATGCTAATAGATGACAATTTTGCATAATATTTGTAGCACAATTAGGAGGAATCATCTAATGTGAGGTGCCTTTTAAACTGTGTCAGCACATTTTTTCTTTACGTGTTGCATGCTCAAAATGATGTTTCTTCTTTACGTGTTACAATGATGTTACAAAGATGTAGACAGATTGTAGATATTTGTAACCAAAAACAATGTACAAGGACATATGGAGAAGCAAAATGCCGTCCCAACAGGACAGCCAGTGACTCTGGCAGTGTAAAATGTGAATAAAAAAAAACAATAATGTAATAATTACACTGACAGCCTTTAGCCTGGTGGTCAGAGCTCTTTGTGCATATGTTAAAATCCAGGTTATTCAGCACTTAAAAGAAAGTAAAATGAATATGGCACCTTGCCAAAGACTTCCAAGGCGATAAAGGCTCGGGTCTTAAACTCCCAAACCTGCAGCATTTAAGTGATATTTATATGAGGTTGAAGATACAGATTACAATACAGTAGAAAATGTATTCCTGATTACCCAGCATTCTTGCAACAGGCTCCTCTGCGGCCTCACACGTGGGGCATTCTCTGCAGCAGAGCTGTCATTTATGCTATCCAAGTCCCTGGATTTATAACAATCATTCTCCGATGAAGCTGATCTGGCTGTGCTGGCCAGATGGACCCTGACCATGTATTCTCTGTCAGGGACATAGCTGTTCACACCCGTGCTAGGGCAACTAACAAGTCACCAGCTTTTGAAAAGGAGCGTGTGAGCCCTATAGAGCACAATGTATTCACGGGGCTTTTCGATTTGTGTGCGAATGTGTGTGTATGTGTTTGTTACAGTATGCTCTGGTGTGGGTGTCTATGGTGCGCGTCTGTGTCTCGCTAGCAGTCTTATTTCGATTATCTCCACTTACTGCACATACATTTGCACACCTGTTGGAGCGTACAACCTAAGCTTGTCGGTAATGATATATCTGTGAAGGAACCGGGTTTCAGTCTGTTTTTTATTTCTGTACCTATCAATGTGCATGTATTTTTTCTAAGCATTATTGTGTCTAAAAGGCGAGAGTGCTTACCTTACCTCATGGGTGCCGCCGCCTGTTGCACTTCTCCTCTTGTCCCAGCAGTCCATGAGGGTGCAGAGGCTCCCAGACTCCCCATGCCAAACCAGACGCTCCTCTCATGCTAGTAAAATAATTAGCAGCATGAGAGAAGCCATGGGGTTGGTCTGAGCGAGCTGGTTTAGCGCTCAGACACAGACTGGGAGCCTGTGCCTGTTCTCCATTAGGCTGTGCAATGCAACTCGGGTTAAAGATTGCTAAATTGGCATGTCTGTTTGGCCAACCTAAAACAGCTGTCCAAACTGACATGCACACTTACAGTGCCCACCACTACTCCCCCTGCTGCAGCTGCTGTACATCAGGACACCCCCGCACTAAGAATCGGCTTTGTCGCTCAGCTGGCAACCAGCGGGTTAGATGAAAAATAAAATGATAATAAAAATATTTTATTATCATTTTATTTTTCATGTCTGAAACTGCTGTAATAAATACTATTTCAGAGTCAAATGAAACTTAAAAGACAGAGTTATCTTCCACAACTCCAAGAACAGTAACACCACATGTGCAGGGCATAGTGTGAAATCTCTCCATGTATACCTTAGGTCAGTGGTTCCCAACCTGTGGTCCGTTAACCCCTGAGGGTCCGTGAAGCCTCCTCAGGGGGTCCGCAGCTCCTTAGAAAATTTAATAATATTAACAGATTAAGTCCCCAGCTTTTGGTAATGACTCACTGGGGGGTCCCCAGATTCCAATAATGATTCAGTGGGGGTCCTTGGATTTCAGTACTGATAACGTGGGGGTCCACATAATTCAAACGGTTGGGAACCACTGACTTAGATCAGCAGCAGCTGTGTTAGTGTGATTCTGATTCAGTGGCTACTAGTCGCTGCTCGCAGAACGTTTTAATACTTAGTATAGCATTATTTACCTGCTTCTTTTAGACATTATCTATTGTGTGCTCATATAATTACCTGCTTTCACTCTATGTGGTGCAGGTGTTGTCAAACAATGTACAGTGCTACTTTCTGTGAGTTTAGCATGGTCGAAGATTGTGTAACACCACTGCCTTTGAAGTCATCAGTGAGAAAGGTTGTCATATGTCACTTTCTCTGATGTCATATTGGGGGTCAAAACGTACATGTTGTAACTTCTATTGCCCTTTAAATGTTGGTGAATTGACTTTGATCTCTATACCTGAGCAAAGATGTCATCCAAAAGACAACTTGCAAAACTGCTAAATTGTTTGCAGGAGTAAATGTGATATGTAGGTGAAAATGTCCACTGAGTCAGATTATGTGAATCAGGATCAGGAAATCTCTACCTGAAGATCGCTTTTTCGCACCACAGTTATTATACTGGTGTGTGCAAACATTATGAATTGAGTCGTCCAGGTTTAACTTTCCAGGAAAAAAACATAAGGTGCTACGACTGTAATTGAACTTAAGTAATGTTTTCAACACTTATCTTAACTTTATTGAAGGATCCCATATTTCTACCCGGCAGTCGTGCGGCCTCATGTAAGCAATAGCATGGTGCTTGCTTTGGCAATGTTTGGATCTTGATCTTTCACAGAAAGAATGTGCATGTGCAGAACATCAAAATCTTTAACAGATGGATTTTCTGTACACACAGACTGCTGGGAAGTACTACAATTAAAGGCAGTCAATGAAAAACAAGGTCATAGCTTGTGCAATGCTTTTAATAATATCACAATCTTATCATTACTTTAAAAACATATCTTAACGTTTAGTGCTGTTGTTCTGGCAGTTACTTCAGATAACCTAGAGTTAAAAAAAACTTATAAAGCTAGACATTTTCCTTAAGCTGCGCCCCAGTTCTTGAGAAACCATGTTGCAACCGCTTTCAAAGAAATCATGTGGGCTATTTAAAATAGATTTACTTTTCGACCATGTAGTTGACAGAGAATGAGACCGAGAAATCCCCCTTATTAATTAAAACACATACAGTGCTTAGGCAAAGCTACCAATTTACTAATACGTCTTGTGTGGAAGCAGGGGGCAGCTACTTTATTACCACCGTCCTTAAAATGCTACACTCGTCAGAAAATAAGTGTTTAGTTTCAGACCTCTTGTCTTGAAGTATTGTTTCACTTGTATGGGGCATTTGAGCAATGTTCTAAAACGTGTTTTTAGTTTAGGGTTTAATTTGTGTTGAAGCCTTCTTTCCATTGAAAAAGAACATGATGGACCGGAATACTGCATTTCCTATTGATTATGTAAGTGTCCTTTAGCAATGAAGTTATCTGGGGCCGAATCAAACAAAATGGCCAATGGAAGTGCCAATTAAGTCAAGGGGCTGGAGCTATGTCCTGATAAGTGAGCACTGAAGTACTAACTTAAGACACGTGGGATACAAAGGGCCAGATGTAGCAAAGGGTTTTTCCCTTTCTGTGTCAATGGGAAAATGTGTTTGTACATATGGCCCAAAGTGAATACTGAAAGTGCTAACTTGCGACTGGTTTCTGACACGTGTTTAGGCTGTGTAATGTATTAAATAAATGAAGCACACTATTTTACCACATTAAACAGCGGTATAAATAGTTGCTTGCGACTGGAATTTTGAAGCAGTGTGGTGATTTTGGCTGGAAGGGAAGCAGCATTCGTTGACATCTTTAAAGTAGTTACAGGGCACAACACAATAGCATTACTCAAAATAAAACAACAGTACAACAAAAACATAAAAGGGTACAATACAATTAAAAACAGCCAAAAGATAATATAAATTAACAACCACAGCACAACACCTCAACAACCTTACTGCAACACCTCGACAGCACAAAACCACAACTATACAAAGAACATAGCACACCATCAGCACATCAAACTACAAAAATATGCACGTTCTTACAACACATTTCTACCTCCAAGAAACTGCTTTCATATTACGATGGCAAAAGAAGCTTGCACCACATACTAACTTCATCACCACCAGCAAGATGCAATAGTGCCAGCTAAAATGTTTTGGGATTCAGCCTACTCTCTGCCACATCTTTGCGCTGAGCGGTATTTAAAAAAGTTAAATAGTTGAAGCAGTGGTGTTCAAAATTGTGTCTCTATTTGGCAGAGGTATGCAACCTGTTCAAGTAAGGACCACAAACCTAGTCTGCGTAAGTCAGTTACACTCCCTAAAAAAACCTGTGAAAACAGTGCTTAAAAGTCACTAGCGATCAAAAGGCTACTTTAGGTCATGAGGAACTAGTGCAAATCCAAACTCCAGGCCGGCCGAGATGGAGGACAAGCTGGCAACAGAACGCATGCAGGGTCATCGTTGAGCCATGCAAAGGTGGTCTCACGTCGTCATCAAACTCTGTTGAAGTGCATGCAATGCGTTGTCATCATCAAGCCGCGCTGAGCGTTCTCGTCAAACTGTGCAAGCTGGAGATCCAATTTCATCGAGCAACCTCTGCGCCGAAGGTCAAAGCAGTGGAATTTCTCACACAACTGAGGCGATGCATCAGATTTTGCAGAAATCAGCTACAGAACCCACTTCTGAGACCCAGGACGGGAGGGGGGCACCTCAGGCAAGGGTAGGATTCACAGATGGCAGTGTCCAGCAGCACTAAGAGAGTTGCAGGCAGTCTTTGATGTCCCTGAGACTGCAGGATTTAGATATGACAGCATGGCCCCTATACCATGCTCTGAGGCATCCATCTGCACAAGCTCTTTAGAGAAATCAGGGGCCTTGAGCATGGGTGCCATGCACATAGCTTCCTGCAGGACATCAAAAGCTTTCTGGATGCCTCCGTCCAGATCACCTGATGTGGCTTCTTCTTGCAAGTCAGCTCTTTCAAGGGGGCAACAATGGTGCCAAACCCCTTGATGAATCGCCTGTAATATCTATTGAGGCCTAGAAAGGCACTCACTTCTGTCTGGATCTTGGGGAGTTTCCAAAGCAAGTGTTGTGTCAATTTTGGTTTGCAAGGGCTGCACCCTGCCACCCCCTACTTGGTGTCCCACGTAGACCACAGAACACTGCCCTTTCTGGCACTTACGGTCCTTGATAGTCAGGCTTGCCCTTTGCAGAGCCTGAAGCACTTACCTCAGGTGGCACAAGTGGTCCTCCCACCTAGAACTAAAGACCACAATGTCATCTAGGTAGGCGGCACTGGCATTCTCCAGTCCTGCTTGGACCTGATTTACCAACCTTTGGAAGGTAGCAGGGGCATTCTTGAATCTGAAAGGCATGATCTTGAACTGGAAATGCCCCTCTGGTGTAGCGAATGCAGACCTCTCTTTTGCCCCATTGGTCAAGGCAATCTGCCAGTACCCAGACATCATGTCAAACATGCTGAGGAACTTACCATCTCCAAGCTGATCTATGAGCTCATCAGCTCTTGGGATGGGGTGTGCATCAGTCCCTGTGACTGCATTGAGCCCACAGTAGTTCACACAGAACTGGAGTTCAGGTGTAACACCTGGCGGGGCTGCCTTGGGGACCAACACCACTGGGCTGGGTCAAGGGCTATTAGAGAGCTCAATAACCCCAAGTTCTAATATTTTCTTACCCTCCTGCATAATGTTAGCTCTTACTTTGACAGACAACCTGTACATTTTATTCTTCACAGGCGGACTGTCCCCAGTGTCAGTATCATGGGTGCACCAGGTAGTGAGCTCTGGAGTAAGTGAGAATAGAGAGGCAAACTGCTCCAACAACTGGCAGCAATCTCTCTGTTGATCTTGGGTCAGTGAAGAGGAGAGGCTGACACCCTTCACTGACCCATATTGCTATTTGAAAGATGGGAGGTCAGGCAGAGGTTCACTCTCCTCTAGCACCCCATCATCGGTTACCAGGAGCACGGCAATCTCAGACCTCTCAAAGTGGGGCTTGAGGTGGCTCACATGTAGAACCCTCAAGGGGTTTCTAGGAGTTTTGAGGTCCACCAGATAGGTGACTTTGCTCTTACGTTCCTTGAACTCATAGGGCCCAGAGCAGTGGTTTTGTAGAGTACGGGACTTCATGGGTACAATGACCCACACCATTTGGCCAGGCTGAAACTCAACTAAAGTGGTATTCTGGTTGTACCAGTGTTTCATGTCTTCTTGGCTTGCTTCTAGGTTCTCTTGGACAAGCTTCCAGAAGTGTACTGTTTGGTTGTGGAAGGCCAGCATGTAGCTGACTACATCCTAGGGGGCTCTCCCGACAGTTTGTTCCCAGACCTCCTTCACCAGGGTGAGAGACCCTCTCACAGGGTGCCCATACATGCTATAGCCAACCTCCTTCTGTGGTACCTTCCTGTAGGCGAACAACAGGCATGGCAGGAGGACATCCCACTTATGCCTCATGGGTTCAGGTAGACTCGGAATCATGCCTTTGACGGTTTGGTTGACTCTCTCAACCAACCTGTTGGTTTGGGGTGGTAAGGTGTGCAGAACTTGTATGTTACCCCACACTGACTCCATATGGCCTTCATTTGGTTGGACATGAAGTTAGTACCTCTGCCAGATACCACCTCAATGGGGAAACCCACATGGGTAAAAATCCCATCAGTTCCCTGGCCATCGTGGATGCAGTCACTGTTCTCAGATGGATGGCCTCAGGGTACTGGGTGGCATGGTCCACCAAGAAAAAATAAATCTGTTGCCCATGAATGTCTTGGCATCCAGAGGCCCCACAATGTCAATATCAACCCACTCAAAAAGGGTGCTAACTTCTGTTAAAGGTTGTTAGGGAGTCTTGCACTTCCCCTCTGACTTGCCCCTCGTCTGACAGGTAGAACAGGAACTACAGTATGCAGCTGAGGCCTGCCCTATTTGAGGTCAATAAAAGTGGGAAACAAGCCTATCAAAGGTATTGTCTTGCCCAAAATGACTTGCCAGTGGCACATCATGATCCCGACCCAGTAGCACCAGGGGACAACCAATGCATGTGTTGCAACAAGCTCAGAATCCTTAGGCTTGCTATACGGGAGAACATTCTCCTGGTAAATCAGGTGCTTGCACGGGGTGTCACCACCTGTCTGGGCCTCAGCCTGCTGCAGAAGACCAACAAGAGTAGGGCAATATCTGGGTGCCTTGCAAAACTGTCCCTCTGGTGGGACCACCTTCCTACTGCTAGTTGACAGCTCAGGTAGGTTTCCCAGTTCGACTATCTCTTGCCCTACATGTACCAGGGTCAGCCTCCTCCCAGTCCATGAGAATCTCAGGAGCATGTTTCTGATGCCCCATGCCATTTCTCTTCTTGGCAGGACCCTGAACCATCTTTCCAGCCTCTAGGTCCTTCTGACCACCCTCTTGAGCTGCCATGGATGTGTGGTCAGGAACACCCAATCAGGTAACCCCGTCTTCTCCAAGAATGACTTAAGCTCCACCTCTTTCCACATGCTTTGCTCCAGGGAATTTCCCAACAGACAATCCACAGGCATGGATGGACTCACAGCTACATTAGCAGACTTGAGACCCCCCCGCACTGAAAGGGAATCAGAGCCACTGGGTAGTGGCACTCATGGTTGTCAGCAGCAATACCTTGATGAAACATGTTTGGGACTACTGGCTCTGAGGAACCATATGACACTGGACGGTAGTCATACTGGCACCTGTGTCTCTCAGAGCCTCTACACTCTGCCCATCGATTGACTCCCACTGACTGTACTTTTTAATATTGTCAGGTATGTGGGTTCTCTGTCACATCTCTCCAGCACCCAGGGACACTAGGGTTAACTCTACAAAACAATCTGGGGTAATCTCCTCCCCAATTTCTATACTAGACAACCGGGGTGACTGCCCACCAGTGGGAAGTTGTGCCCACTTAGGACACTTGGCATCTCCCTTGTAGCACCCTTCCTATTGACACTCATAGCATTTCATGGATGCGTTCCCTGCAGACTTGTTCTCAGGGAACCATTCTTTCTATTTCTCTGATATGGAGGAAAGGATCCCTGTGCCGCAGACCTTGTTTGGGGCCCTTTAGAGAACTCCTTACTCTTGTTGTCCTCACCTTCTTCTTCTTGTGAGGACCCTGAACACCCTTGATGTGATCCCCCCAGCTACCTTTTTATGGACCCGGGTGTTGACCCAGCAGTCTGCCTCTTTAGCAAGGTCTCTGGTATCAGTGAGCTTACTATCTACAAGGTGTTGGCAGAACTGTAAAACAAAGAACAAGCAGGTGCTCTGTTCTAAACAAATTGTACAGCCCCTGGCAATATTTTACCTCGATGCCTTTCGCCCAACCACCTAGTGTCTTGCAAAAGGAATCTACACAATCCACCCAGGTCTGTTGGGAAAGGTATGGCTCTCCCTAAACTTCTGTTTATACTTCTCTGGGGTCAGACCAAACTTCCTGAATAGGGTCTCCTTCATGGGGGGGATACCTCATTCTGTTTCTCCCTTCTAGGGCCAGTAGAGCCTCCCTCCCCTCTCTAGGAATGTGCCTCCACAGACTAACTCCCCAATCCTCCCAAAGGGACCCTGTGCATCTCATAGGTCTTGAACCATTTGTCTTTGTAGTCTCCTACCACAAAGTCCGACACCAGACATTTTGGTATATGTGCGCTCTTTCAGAGGGCACAGAAGACTTGTTCCCAACATCACTGTTTGACTCAACCCTCCTGTCTCGGAAGTCCAGCTCCCTCAGACTCAACTCCTGACCCAACATCATTTTCTTCTAGCCTCCATGGCCATTGTTTTCTCCTCCAAGGCCCTCTCCTTCGTCAATTTGAGCTTAGCCAGCGTCAATTTTAATTTCCTCACTTCTCTCCTGTCCACCAGCTCCTCTGGGGACAAGTCTTTGGATGACACACTATTTCCTGTCCTGTAAGGGGCCATTATTCCTGTAAGTAAGTTGCTCTCCTTCTCCCCAGACATCAGCTCAAGGTCTCCTCTTAGATCCTGGTCCAAATCATCCTCCACATCTAGATCTTCTTCAGCCTCATTCTCCTCTCAGGTCTCATGTAATGCAGCATGGGCTTCTGAATAGGCTCTCAGTGCCATTTGCAGCTCTGTCTTCTAGATGCTGCTCTTTACATGAAGCCCAAAATCCTTGCAGAAATGAAGGGTGGGCGGAACTGCCAGAGTTGTACTCCACAGAATTCTGTGGAGTTACATAAAACTGTGCAAATCTGCATACTTCTGCTGCATTAGCTTATTAGCCTGTGCATTTGACCCCTACAATGTGAGTGGAGCTCTTGCCCGGGAATTCAACGAATATGAGGAGTGGGCCAACACACTGTTCTGGTCTTGAAAATGTAAATGAGCCAGTGCTCATCTTGATAACTTAGCAACATGGGCTGGTGCACGGTTCAGGACAGTCAGTGTTCTATCTGATAGCCACAAACATAAAAGCAGGCTGGCACACTGCTCAGGTCTAGTGACCCCAGAACAGCAGAGTGAGCCAGGCACAGCCCTCAGCATAGCTGGGTGCACCTACCACTGCCATCTGCACCCCAGCACCACTGTGTGAACCTGGCACAACTCTCATACAGGGACCCCAGTACAGCCACATGAGCTTTGGCACTGCCTCCCTCCTCAACACCGCTCTGTGAAGAACCTGGTGCAGTGACCCCAGCACAGCCATGTGAGCCTGGGGCTGCCCTCAGCACAGTACTGCCACCTGGCACATCCCTCAGCGCCACTGTTTGAGCAGGGTGCAGCCCCCAGTATCCCTGTGTGTGCTTGGCACTGCCTTTAAATGCTCAGTCTGATAAGCTGCACAAAATAAAAGTGGGCCAGTGCACCCCTCAGGGAACAAATGCAAGAAGTGGTGTAGCATACCATTAGCAAACCATAGCACCCCCATCCTGATTTAAAAGTGGGCCCGCACTCCGCTAATGAGCACAAGTCACATCCAGTCAAGCACTAAACATAATTGTAGGGGGCTGGATCTCCATGTCCTTTGCAAAGCTAGGCACACTGTGCAGGGAGTCCAGGCAACTACTCGTTGGTTTACAAAGGTGAAAACTAGACCACATAATGCATTAACTTTTATGGTAGCTTGGTCAAGCAGTTAGGCTAATCTTGGAGAAGTGCAAAGCATTTGTTTTTCTCACCATATCAATAAATGAGATCACACACTCAAAATAATAACTCCAGACCAATATACAAAAATACTTCAGATTTCTATAAAAAAATATAAGAAAAGGATCATCAAAATCGGGTACGTACTTTTTAAGTTATGAATTTTTAAAGTTTAATAAAAATAGTCTTTTGTGCTCAATTATGCACCAACAGGAGCTGTGTGCAAAGGTGTTCTTTAAAGCAGTAGGTAGGTCTCTTTGAGGGTTGCTTGCAGGTCAGCAGGGGCACTCTGGTGGGAGGTCCTCGTGGTTTCTGAATTCCCTTGACTGGGGCTTCCTTCTGGTCCTTTTTTAGTCCAGAAGGGACTGTCCTTCTTGGTGTCTGATGCGAGGGCACCAGTACCTAGGGCTATTGTGCAGTTTAGGCCCTGGAGGGTGTAGTACAACCAAACTTGGCACACTTGCAGGGTATGTGCTTCAGGTCAATCAGGTGTAGATTGGTCCAGCTGCAGCATTCGATTACTTGGTCTTTGGTTTTGGGTTGCAGAAGAGTGATGCCTTCCCTCTGGAGGCAGATTGTTAGTGAGTTTTAAGCAGTGGAGGTCCTCTGGGGGTTTGTAGAGTTCGTCCAGTGCCCAAGCAATCCCTCAATGGTGTTGAGTCCTGGGTGCAGCAGGCAGGGTTTGGCTCCTTTTCATTGTGCAGTAGGACTTCAGTTCTCAAGCCTTGGGTCTTCTTTGTAGCTAGTCTTCTTTTGACCTTAGAATCTGATTTCTTGGTCTAGGGATCCCCACTAAATATTGTGTTTAGTGGTTGTTTAAGCAAGTACCTAGTAGAGACAAATGGGTCATCTACTTTAGGGTGGCTACACTCACTAAGTGACCACCTCCTGTGGGCAGAGGTCACTTCCCTACACCTGATTGGCTACTTTCCTTCCATGCAAGATGGAGGGAAATGAAATGGAGGGGTCACCCTGCATGTAAAACCTTAGGGGTGGTGCAAGCTGGGGCTGACAACTCCTTTTGTCCTTTGTGTTGTTTTCCTGCTGTTGCTCCCTATAAAAGTGGGAGTTTGCAATGGGGGCAGCCATCTGCTGCTAGCAGCAGGCTTGGAGGTTGAGTCTCAAGGACGGTGAGCCCTCTGAAGCTCACTAGTAGGGCAGTGCACATTCTTGAGGGAGGGGGGTATGCACCTCCACCCATGAAGGGCTTTGCTGTGAAACCTAGAGAGCAGGATCTCTCACCCTAGGGTTGCAGAATCTTGTTTGGAGGTGGCAGGCTGGTTGCGACTGGCCAGCAACAATGCCAGGGTAGTAAGCTTTTGCAGGGGGTACCTCTAAGGTGACCCTGGGTACATTTTGTAATAAATCCAATACTGGCAGCAGTTTGTATTTATCAGTCTGAGTTGTCTGATGCCAAACAACCCAGGGATCAGAGTAGCCATCGAGTGGCTGTGACACTCAGACAGACCAGTGTCCAGCACATGTATTAAAAAGGCTGCTCTGTTAACTTACTATGTCCCAGGTTTCACAAGGACACAGTAGGGACATATTGCTCCCTGACTTAGGGCAGGAAGGCCTGCCAGAGGGGTGACTTACCTATAGCGCATGCAGTGTGTAGTGGACAGGGCACACAGGCTGTGTGCCATGTTGAGTTTGTCTTTTAGGATTGTATCAGAACACTCAGCCTGCAGTGGCAGTGATGAGAGCTTCTGTATGCATGGCTCTAGACGGAGGCACAATCTATACTGCTGACCTCAGGGGCCTACGCTTAGTGCCCCATGCCCTAGGTACCTAAGTACCATTTACTAGGGACTCATAGTGGCAGCTAAAGGTGTTGCCAATTGTGCCAATGCACCACAACAGTTTTAGGGAGAGAGATCTGTCCCAGGGAACCTGGTCAGCAGGGGTCCTGGACACTAACAACTTTGAGACCATATCAAATACCAGGCTGAAAATGGGGGCTAACCACGACAAAAGAGGCCATTTCTCCCAAGAATTAATAAAAAATCTCTATGTCTTAAACCAAACCGAGATGTCCTGTTTACTAAAAAAGCTCATGCCTTAAACTTACTGACAGTTCCTACCTTTAAGAAGTGAACTCCTCAGTCTCCTCAGGCAGGAGAAAAGAGCAAGAGGAAAACATTCAAGCCCGTTTTAGTCAGACACTAGCTCCTTGCTTGTGGAGCAGATACCATCAGAAGTAATAGAGTGGCCTTTCCTGAGGTGGTTTGACACACTTTTAGTTAAGGTAGAAAGTGTGAGAAGATCCATACCTATTACTCTGCCCGACAGTTGGTGTTCCCTTTGACTTACACTTTTGCTTAAGATGGCAAGCGGCCAGCTGGTATAAAGTGCTAAGAATTAGATACGGCATTACTCCATAGAGTGGTCTCTGCAGCCAATCAGCACTTCGGATAGCTCTGCAACGATCTTAGGTTGGCTGAGGTGTAACTAATACTCCAACCCTACTTCAGTTACTTTACACCTTATGTGTCCACCCACTCTTAGAATATGTTTAGCAATTTAATCGGCTGTCTGGTGACCCAGAAGTAGTGACATTATGGACACGTTATTGGAAAAAAACAGTAGGTTTACTTCACGAATGGTCCCTAGTTGTAAAGTTACGAGAAAGGATGGTAAACTCCACTATATGGCAGTTGTCAGAGTTTTTCCCGAGCTCTGTGCTCCATTGAAGCGTGGAGTTGCAAAAACTCTCTGAATTCTACCAATGGATCAGAGTTTACTGCCCACTCGTTGCAGAAATCCTTGAGTTGGGCAATAGTGTAACCCTCAGGTTTGGCTTGCTTAAACTCCATTCTTGCAGGTGTAGGTGCAGATGCAGAACTTCCAAACAGAGACATGATTTAGAGTGAAACACAAAAATGCCAAATCAGGGAGAATTGAAAAAAATGCCAATGGGGATCAGAAACAATTGATTCAGATTGGTCTAGATGTGAGTAGCAGTGTACAACAAATTACTGTAACACGCTGCACAAACACAGGCCCTATCCTCACTGTTGATCATCACTGTTTTTAACTGGGTCCCTAGTTGGCAGAGGTATGTACCATGTCCAAGTAGAGAACACAAACCTTGTCAGGGTAAGTCAGTTACACTCCCTAAATTTACCTGTGCTCACCCTCTGGTAGCTTGGCACAGAACAGTCATGCTTAACTAAAGAGGCAATGTGTAAAGTGTTTGTGCAACCCTTAAATTACACAGTAAAAAACACCACAAAAACACTCCACGCCAGTTTACAAAAATAGAGAATATTGCTCTGAATAAAACCAGACCAAAACAACAAATGTTCAATAAGTAGAAGTCGAGATATACATTTTCCAAGTTTAAGTGTAAAAACAGTGCTTAGAGGTTACATGAGGTCGTGAGGTACCGTGCAAATCCAAAGTCCAGGCTGACAGTGATGGAGGGGAGGCCGGCTACAAAACCCATGCATGGTCCACTGAAGAAATATCTTAGATGGTTGAGAGTCCATTGCATCGCTGTCAAGATGAGAAAGGGGAGGTCCCACATCGTTGTCTAGCTCGTTTGAAGTGAACGCAATGTGTCATCACGGCGCTGGGCGTCATCATCAAGCCAGGCAGGCTGGGGATCCAATGTCATGGAGCAGCCTCTGCGTCTGTGTCAAAGGGCTATGTGGCAGAATTTCTCACGCACTCGAGGCAATGTGTCAATTTTTGCCCAACTTAACTGCAGCTCAAGCCCTTGGTGAATCTTGGGTTCGAGGTTTTAGAGAACAGGTCCAGTCCTTCTCACTCCACACAGGAAGCAGCAGTCAGCAGGCCAACACAGCAGAGTGGCAGTCCATCCAACAGCACAACACACAGCAAGCAGTAGGCTAACACAGCAATTCAGCTGCAGTGTGGCTGTCCCTCCTGGCAACAGAGCAGTCCTTCTTCCTGGCAGAACTTCCTTGGTTCCAGTAGAATTCTGTTTTGGTGGGGTTTTGGGTCCAGCACTTTTACCCAAATGTGCCTTTGAAGTAGGGAAGGCTTCAAAGAGGAATTTGTAGATCACAAGGTACCTGCCCTTCCTTCCCTGGCCCCAGGCACACTACAGGGGATTATGCAGCCCTTTGTGTGAGTAGAGGTGCATCCCTATTCAGGCGTAAGTGTCAGCTCCTCCCTCCCATCTAGCCCAGGATGACCCATCAACCTGGTGATGGGCCATGAGGATGCAAATGTCACACCCAAGCTCCCTTTGTGTGTGACTGTCTAGCTGGAATGCACAAATTCCAGCCGTCATCCACCACTGATGTGCATTCAGAGACCGGCAGAAGCACAGAATGGTTAAAGTAAGAAAATGCCAACTTTCTAAAAGTGGCATTTTCAGACCTACAATTTAAAATCCAAATTCACCATAAGTTGTGATTTTAAATTGTGAGTCAGGGATACCAAACTTGAAATTTCTATATTTACCCATTTGGAAGTTACATCTAAAGATTGCCTCAAGGTAACCCCAATGTTAATCTATGGGAGAGATAAGCCTTGCAGAAGTGTAAAGTGAATTTAGCAGCTTTTCATTACCAGGACATGCTAAACTCAAACGTACATGTCCAACTTTTTAAATACAGTGCTTTCTATCATTGGGGCTAACTAGGGCCTACCTTAGGGTTGCTTTATATGTCATAAAAGGAAGGTTTGTGTCTGGCAAATGCCAGTTTCAAACTGCACATACAAGCTCTGCAGTGGCAGGCCTGAAGCATGATGAAAGGCTAAGCTCAGTGTTGCAGGCCCACTAGTAGCATTTAATTTACAGGCCTTGGGCATATATAGTGCACTTTAATGGGGACGTACAAGTAAATTAAATATGCCAATTGAGGCTACGTCAATGTCACAATGTTTTAGAGTACAGAGTACCTTCTCTTTAGCACTGGTTTGCAGTGGTAAAGTGCCCAGATTCCTAAAAACCAGCAAACTGAGTCCGAAAACAAGAGGTCAGAGGCAAAAAGTTAGGATAAAACACTCCAAGGATGCAAGCTCTAACAAGTGATATTGTAACACCCTAGACTGTGGTAAATGGAAATTTGCCACTGGAACTTCAAAGGAATGCACTGCTTTTGGATGGGAATATACCAGCATGTGTTGATGCTGTAAAGTGATTACAGCCCACAACACAATAACATAACATAACATAGTGCAAAAAAACAACACAACAGTCAAAACACAACAACAACACAACATTAATGCAGCAAAATCACTGCAACATAAAAAATAATATAACACATTACATCTACAATAGAAACACAAGTATGCACAAATATTATTGCCGCACATTGCAATCGCCACACATCTTTAATAATAGGGTGGTAAAATGTGTTTGCATCAGGCACTGCCTTAACGTACTGCCCAGCACAAACAAAAAAATAATCTGCTACTCTCCTGTGAGGATATTGTGATCATTACCATTGAAACTCCGCATTTAAAATAAACAAGCATTTCAATGCAATAGGTCTCGCATTTGCTGACTTAGAGCTATTGGCTTTGTAAATTCATAACTGGACTTTTCTTGCCACATAAATTGGTCAACCCTGCCTCATAATTTTGTCTTTTCCTGCCACATAATTCTAGTGGACCTGCATATAACTAAAGCACTTACAGTTGCCATTTAGCATCCTAATTTAAATCTGCCATGCTAATTCCAATGGAAAACTACTTTCACCAACCCACCATCAGAGTTGCTGGCTGGGTAACACAATTCGCAAAAAAAAGACACGAGACAGTCACGGACGAGTAGTGAGAGAAATACACTAGAAGGGTTACCCAAACATATCAAGAGTGTTCAAACAGTCATAGTGTAACAATGATGTTAAGTTGGTCTGAATCATGGTCAGAACTGCAATAAGGAGAAATTACTAAAACATAAACTATTATTATGTAAACCCAATAAAAACCTTTATCAGAAATAAACTTTGGCATTAGACTGTAATACTAAGAACAGCCCAATGAAAATAACATGTGCAAGAAACATGGTCATGTAACCTTATAGTTAGCCCCTAGAGAGCATAACCACATGAAAAGAAAATGTCAGAAAGTAATGCACTGCAACCATATATTTAACTCCTAGAGAGCACTGCACATGATGCATTTTAGGGTTAGTAGGCCTACAGCAATGAAATTACAAACAAGTCCTTTAAAACACAAACTGTGAGAGTAGTTAAAAAGACACTGCCTGATGTGAGGGGCTATTTTATGGGGTCCACACTAACCTAGAGATGATGTAGACAGAAAGAGTATATTGTAGTGCACATTTTGATCGGGGTCCCATTGTCCTAGGACCACGACAGGTTGAGTTATGAGCAAAAATGTTTTGTGAAAGTATTGGCCTGCAAAGCATCATGGGGTGAGTTTTTGTGCCTTGGAATATTGTAGTATGTTGACTGTAATACTCAGAACAGCCCCTAGAGAGCACCATAAAGAAAATAGCATTTGTAAGAAACATGGTCATGTAACCATATAGTTAGCCCCTAGAAAGCATAACCACATATAAAGAGAATGGCAGAAATAAATGCAGTGTAACAATATATCTAGTCTTTAGAGCGCTTATGCATTTTGAAGGCTAGTAGGCTTACTGCAATGATATAACAAACATAGCCATTAAAACCAATTTACTGACAGCTGCAAAACAAAAGTTCCAGCCATGAAAGAACTTAAAAAGACACAGAATGGTGGGAGGGGTTATTATTTTGGGGTCCCCACAAACCTAGTGTGGAGATCCAGCGATGATGGCGATAGAAAGATCATGTTGTGGTGAATGATTTGAAGGTGGCCCTATTGTCCTAGGACCACCACAGTCTGAGTTATGAACATAAATGTTTTCTAAAAGCAATGCCCTGCAAAGCATGATGGGGTGAGTTTCTGTGTCGTAAATATTGTACTGTGTTGATATGTTGACTGCAATACTAGAACAGTCCCTAGAGGCACCACAATGAAAATAAAATTTGTAAGAAACATGGTCATGTAACCATATAGTTAGCCCTTAGAGGGCATAGCCAGATGAAAAGAAAATAGCAGAAAGTAGTGCAGTGTAACCATGTATTTAGCCCCTAGAGGGCATAGAGCCTTACACATTGTCTGATCTAACAAGTCTACTTCACAGTTATTACAAACGAGGCCCTTAAAACACAAACCACTCTCAGCTGTAAAATAAAAGTTCCAGCCATGAGAGGGCTTAAAAAGACACAGTGGTAGGAGGGTTTATTATTTTGGGGTCCCCACCAACCTAGTTTTAGGTGATGTAGTCTGAGTTATGAGCAAGAATGTTTTCTAAAAGTAATGGCCTACAAAGCATTATGAGGTGAGTTTCCAGAATGCAGTGAATATTGTATATTCGGCTTTCTAGGCACAGCGGGAGAGCTGATACTGAGGATTTCTGTGTTTTTTACATAAAGCATTTATCAATTATAAGTGTTTTTGAGAAAGCTATGGAGCGCGAAGGGGAGAGCCAAAAGTAATGACTCTGATTAAGTAACAGTCTGAACAATGTGACCAGAGCTTCAATCCCTCCGATGGAGTTACCACTGTTCTGCGCTGTGAGGGCCATGTCAGCCGTGGAGCATGAAGGGGAGAGACAAATGAAAAGAATTGTTCACCCACGCTGAAGTATAGCAGCTATCATGCAATAATCCATGTAACAGGGTCAGTCTGCAAGGCGGTAGCAAAACTGACCCAAGGCGGGGCAAATGTAAATCATTTACTAATGATCTCAAGGGATTTTTGAAAGGCAAGCCCACGAATGAGTGAAAGCTATGGGCCTTAGATGAGCATAGTAAAAGCCCACAATATACTTACAGAGGTCAAAAAGAGCTTGCACGCTCGACCTAAAAAGACATGCAGTTGAAGAAACACTGTAAAAACCATTTATTGAACTAAAGTAAAAATGATCCATGATTTGAATGTCGCAGAATGGTAGTATATTACCCTCTATTGAATGGCTACTCTGAAATACTATGCTGGTAAGGGGCTCTGAGCCAATTCTCAAATACTTGTCGGGGTACACTTTCATGCTGACACTCGTGGGTAAAGCTGCAAAGTGCCTGAAGAACCATTGCTAGCTCCAACCCCAATTAAAGGCATTTACTTGTAAGGAAAGAAGCCCACGAGTCTGCGGTGACCTCCGGGAAGCCATTCTAGACTAATTTGCTGGCATCTGTAATGATAACTAATCGAGTTGGAGGGAGAGACGAACAACACTGTTGAAAATTAAAGGCACTGCATTGCTTACAAAAGATCATGAATGGAGTTTAGTATGTTGAACTAAATGAGCAATGATTAAATAAACGACGAACCTTCAAATCTAAATGTAGTTGAGCCAATATAGCCACAAATACATAAAAGACTTCAGGGCAATACACGCATTGACAAACAATAGATTTCACCTATGCAAGATCTAGTGGCGGTGTCAATGTTTTAAAAAAATGTTGCACAGCAGTGCCTGCTGCTGTGCATCATGGCTCAAAGTAAATAAAAACAAAGCGCTTTGGCATGGGCAGCGTTGACCGCATCATAGAGTTCTTTTTGTTTACTTTATGCTATGCTGCACAACAGCCCACTCTGCTGTGCAACATCTTTTAAAAAACATTAACAAAGCTAAACAGCCCTGTGCGAGAACGACAAGGAGAGGGGCTTGGTTTCCATCCTCATGTTGAGCGCCAGGAGTACAGGTTTTAATTGGAGGCAAGTTGTGCCTTCCACAAACACGTGATTGCCCTCCATACAGCTGTGATCATTTTATAAATAAAACTGCTGACCTTGAACATTAAGGGGCACACACACCAATGTAATGCTATTAAAGTTTCTTAGACAACTAGATAATTTATGGCGTTCTTCTCTGGTAGCAGCACAGATAGGAAGGGGCAGTCATTAAGCTACATGGACTTTTAGGTCTGTTTTTTCCTGCAAAATTAGCACTTACTGTAATTAATTTCAAGACTTTTTCCAGAGCACACGGGACCAACTGTTCACAAAGTCTTTCTCTTGCTTCAGACGAGCAACATATTTAAATCAATTAGCAGCTCAAAAAGAACAGTCCGATCTAATTAGCATGAACCGCTAGTGGGTTGATGAATGAAGCTGGGGTTAGGTGATGGGCTGGGCAGATGAACGATACCCCCAGATTCTTTCTTTCGGACACACTAAAGAGGATGTCCCCAAGCCTTCCGATTTCCCCCCTCAAAGCACATTTCTGACAAAGAGATGGAGGCTGCACATCCACAGTTAAAATGTTCATCCTCAGCTTCTCGCGCCCCATCTAGCGATGTGAGATATGTGCTTGATGACTGTCTCATCCTCTTTAATAAACAAGCATTTGCAATGCAAGGGGTCTCGCGTTTGTTCGTGTTAGAGCTGATAGCGTTGTAAACTCCTAACCCGACTTTTCACTGGTAATGAAACCTATCGGCAAAAGTGCATTCATGTACTAACCGGAAAAAGTGCAATTAACTGTGTAACAAGCGCTCGACTTCTGCCAAGCGAGATCGCGCTGGGAAAATAGGGAAAAAGTAGTCTACGAGCCGGATAGAAAACAGCGAGCCTCGCATGTTTTCTGTACTTGGTTGATGCGCTCGAGGAGGGATATCCACCGGAAAAGGCATGACGTATGCATGTCTTCCACTATTGAAATCAAGCAGATTCTAATAGGCAAGCCCACAAGCCAATAGTAAACACTGACGTGACGTGGACAGGGCTCCGAGCCCTTTTTAATTGCTAAAGCGTCTCGCTTAGCGAAACGCATGTGCATGCGCATGCGACGCAGGCTCGACCTTAAAAAAAGACGAAAAAGTTTTTCAAAGCAAATACATCAGTAGTTTTCTTTGAAAGGAATTGACATTAGCATGTAACACATTCTATTTCATTTGTACATTGCTCCCTTTGAGCTTATTTATGGCAATCCCTAAAATTATACATTGGGCAAAGAGATAACATGGAATGTATAACAAGAATAAAAAAAAAATATTGAAATGAAATTTGTTCTAATGTTGTAATGTTTGCCACATCTACGCACTGTGCTTCTGTTATGTTAGTCTTTAGACTATTACACTTCAAATTCAAATTGTTTAATCTCGGGTAAAGGGTACATGCTTTTTTTATGGGACAAAGGATGTCTGCAACTGCCGTTGCAGCTGCCTTTCGAAGAACGCTGCCTTTTGCCTGACTTCCGAAGCTGATAAACACATCTGGGTTAGGTGGGCTGGGTGGGTTAAAAGAAAGATGGCGGGGCTTGAGGATTAAGGGGGTCATTAGGTCTTTTCAAAAGACCGCCAAGGCCGCGGGAGACAGAATACCGCCATTGCCGGCGGTATTCATGTCTCCCTATTATGACATTTCTGCTGGGCCAGCGGACGGTAACAATGTTACCGTCCGCTGGCCCAGCGGAAATGTCACATCAACATTGCAGCCGGCTCGTAATAGAGCCGGCGGCAATGCTGATGTGCAGCGGGTGCAGTAGCACTGTCGCACATTTCACTGCCCGAAATTCGGGCAGAGAAATGCCCGACGGGGCTATGCCTGGGGGCCCATGCCAAGTGCATGGGCAGTGAAGGGGCCCCCAGGGGCACCCCAAGTCCCCTTACCGCCGGCCTTTCAATGGCGGTGTGTACCGCCACGGACAGGCCGGCGGTCGGGGACTCATAATCCCCAGGGCAGTGGTGCTTGCACCTCTGCCCTGGGGATTATGACCGCCAGGCGGAATCCTGGCGGTATAATGGAGGGGCCGGCGGTATGGCCGTGGCAATTCCGCCATGGTCATAATTGCTGGCGGAACACCGCCAGCCTGTTGGCGGTGTTACCGCCAACATACCGCCGGCCGCCAGGGTCGTAATGACCCCCTAAGTTTTCAAAAGAATGGCCGCGGAGGAGAGCAGGTTAAAAAGTCTGGAGGGTGGGGAGAATTACCACTGCGAAGAGCAGGAATAGGAGTGACTCAAAGGAGAGCAGGATGAAGAGATATGGTGAGGGACTGCAGAGGCATACATTATCTAAGTGCATGCCGAAAAGTCAAAAAAATAAAAAGAGTGCCTGCAGGAGCCTGTGCCAGTGGAAGGACACTAGCCATAGGAAGCTGTACTTGGTCCATGCTGAACAGTATGGCTGGACAAAGACTGAATCCAGGAGGAAGTTGGAGATGAGGAGAAGGTGCTGACCAATAGGACACAGGGATACAAGAATGAGAGCCAAGCAATGGTAAGTAAAGGGATGTAATAGCAGGGTCTAAGCTCCCTTTAATATTTTTTCTCTACAAGCGATTTTGCAAGCATTGAGCAAGCGCTGTGCAGACAAAAGTTTAAAAATCACACATGACAGTGGGTGGCAGAAAACAAGAGCCAAACTACCAAAAATATTACATACCTATGGTCTTTAAGTACTTAAAACCACTCCCTAGCTGGTGCTTGACATGGACTTACAGACTAGTCAGGTGATAACTCTTAGTGAATGTTCTTGTGTCTGAAATAAAGACTGTTCCCAGACATATTCTGATTGGGTTGTGGCCAATGTGTGTTGGTCATACCAGACTCTGGATGGATTGAAAGTCTACAAAGTATAGCTTCCTAATCCCCTAGGACTGAGTAGTCTCAGTTTGATTTTTTGCTGACACGAGAAATGTGTAAGCACCAACACCAGCCAGTCCAACAAAAGGGTGCTGTGGTGGCATAGTAGGAATCCCAGAATGGTTTCTCCAAACAATTGAGGGTTATTTGATCTCAGTACCCTGGCGGAAGCACACTGAAATGTCAATTTATAGGAGGAAGGAGGGCACCACCTGTTTCTAAGTCTCACAGGGATCCTTTTGAATGCTTCTTCTGGCATTGTACTGCATTCAAACGCCTGAGCTGGGTTTTTTTTCAGTGCCTTACAACGATGCTCCCATAATTGTTCCACAAAACAATACTTTTCTTGAAAGGGAGTAAATTCTTCTGAGTTCTTTCCAACATTCAGTCATGGACATGAATCTTATGTTTGGCTGCCACATTAGTTACTATAGCAATGCTTTAGGCTTTTCCATCACTGTCAGCAGTTCTGCATAGTCTTCAGAAGGTTGAGGAGCAGATGAGAGCCAAAAGTGGAGTAGACCACATATTTGCCAGCTAGAATTGCTCCCATTTGCCAACTAGAAAAACTCCCATGGACAAACCACTGACGCATCCAATTCACGTTCAACACTCCCACCATCATCAGACCCCACACCAACGATCACATAGACACTGGACATGAATAACCGACGATCAGCTCACCGCTGCCCTAGCCATCGCCGCCACACCATCACACACATCGACGACCCAAACACCACAGCACCTACCTTCCACAAATGGATCGTCGACTGCACCAACACCATAGCCCCCCTCAAAAAGAACAACAACACCCATGCAAAGAAAGCCAGCTGGTTCACCCCGAACTCTGAGAATCTAGACGCACTTGTCACTGCCTCAAAAAAATCTGGAGAAATACCAAATCCACAGAAGCCCATAGCAACTTCAGAGCCGCCACCACCACACATCACCAACTCATCATAAACACCAGAAAGAAAGCTATACAAGACAGAATCTCCTTACATGCAAGGAACTCTTCAGCATCATCAAGGAGTTCGCCCAACCCAACAGTGAAACAACGGACATCCCACCCTCACAGGACCTTTGTGACAGACTCAACACCTACTTCCACCACAAAATCAAGACCATCTACTACAGTTTCAGCAAGGACAACCTAAGCACAGAATCCCCTCTACCAAAACCCGACACCAACAAGCCAACAATCACCACTTGGGCCCCCCTCAACACCGAAGATACGCTGAGAACAATGAGATCCATACACTCTGGGGCCCCCACGGACCCATGTCTCCACCACATTTTCAACTGAGCCGCAGACACCACTGCCCCCAAGTTCCGCCTCACTATAAACCACTCACTTGCTGTCGCCACCTTCCCCGACGACTGGAAGCATGCCAAGATCAACCCCCTCCTCAAGAAACCCTCGGCAGACCGAATCGACCTCAAAAACTCCAGACCCATCTCCCTACTCCCATTTTCTGCAAAAGTCATAAAAAAGCAGTCAACAGCCAACTCGCCATGTTTATAGAAGACCACAACATCCTTGACAGCTCCCAATCCGGATTCAGGAAAAACCATAGCCCTCCTGGCTGCAACAGATGACATCCGCTCCCTGCTGGACAAGGGAGAGACAGCAGCGCTCAACCTACTAGACCTCTTGACGGCCTTCAACACAGTCTCCCATCAAACCCTCATAAGAAGACTTCACGAAGCCGGCATCAGAGACAAGGCCCTCGACTGGATCCAATCCTTCCTCTCTGGCAGAACTCAGCGAGTGAGACTCACCCCCTTCCTGGCAGACCCAACACCCAACACCCACCACCTGCGGAGTGCCCCAGGGATCCTCCCTCAGCCCCACGTTGTTTAACGTCTACATTGCTCTGCTAGCCACCCTCATCAGAAGCTACGGAATCAACATCTCCTACGCCGACGACACACAACTTATCCTCTCCCTCTCTAACGAACCCGACAAAGCCAGACACAACTTCCACAAAGGCATGGAAGCAGTTGCCAACTGGATGAGATACAGCTGCCTTCAACTCAAAGCAAACAAGACAGAAGTACTCACCATGGGCCCTCAACCCAATGCATGGAACAACTCCTGGTGACCACCCACCCTCGGAAACCCGCCCACCCCCACCAGCCAAGCCCGCAACCTCAGAATCATCCTGGACTCCAACCTCAGCGTGAACCAGCAAATCACCTCAGTCATCTCCACCTGCTTCCGCACCCTCTGCCTCCTACGCAAGTCCTTCAAGAGGTTCCCCCTGGAAGCATTCCATTTTTTTTAACCATTGGTACAGTGAATACCTGTGACCCACAATGGGAGATCAACTTTTTAAGCTTGACAATCTTGTACCAAGACTATTCTCTAAATAACTGGCTGCTGAGCCAGGCTTGCAATGTTCAATCCACATACACTCTATATTTGTGCTCCCTATGACCTCCATTCTGATGATGGCCTCGCAACAGTTTATGGCTGAACCTCTGCTGATTTAAGGGGCAGTTACAGCGGAAAAAATATATATGTTGGATGCATATAATTGATTTCGTACCAAGAGTACTATTTGCCTCATAGTGATCTTCTGCCTTATGTTCTCTATACATATGTTTATGCACTTTCATTGCACTGTTTGAGGACATAAACACTTTTATGTTTCAGCTCTTATTTTTACAAAAATACTGTGATTTAAGGTGTTTTCTTGTAATTATTGGTAAATTTCACAGTAAGCAACTGTTGTATACATAGACTTGCCCAAATGGGCTCCATTACCAAGGACTGAAGAAGACTTTGCTTTCTATTAGTCTTTGAATATTGTCCTATTAGGAAGCAAGGTTATGATACCTTCTCTGGATCTCTTCAGTACCTTCACCCTGGGACCTTTATTTCATGGTTTGCCTGTAGTTTTTGAGTAGGATGCCTATAAAAGCAATAGATCTTTCCATCAGTGGTACTAGTGTGATCCTCATCCAATAAATACTAACGCATGCTAGTGGCTGCGTTGTAGTCCACATTAGCATTGTGTACTAGAGTAAAAAGAATAAGTTCTTGTGTCCGCATATAAGGAAGAGCAAGATAATATTCTACTGTCTTCCTCATCATTTTCTCCTTGTTCTCACTTATTTTCTGTCATACAAAAAGGAGCAATCCTTCATACCAAAAACTATGAAAACAAACATTTGCAGTAAAATCTGAATTGCATTTGTGAGAGTTAGAGCTATTGGCATTGTAGATGACAATAACTTTTACCTATGTGTTTTGCCACAGCAGCCCTCTCACGACTGTCACCGCAGGAGAGAGGACACAACAAGGACGCCATCTGGGAAGGGTTTTTGCCTCAATCCTACAGATTGGTTGTGATATTATACACAGGAGTCCAGAGGGTGATGGTAAAGTGCTCTGCACCTGTGACAGCAACTGTGGGGGTATTCGAAGTGGGGCCACTTCAAACAGGAAGCAGTACTATTCAAGGGCTGTTTTAGGCAGCGCTTCCAGAAGTGTCATCTGCAAGGCAGCAGAAGCTGTGAGGGGGCTGTCATCAAAGCCATGACACCAGTGAAATCTGAGAGGGTGAAATGATCGCACTTGCTCCACTTTTGTGCCCTATTATACACTGCTACTCTCACTGTGGCACCCTTGTGTAAGCTTCTTTGCACTACAGGGTTAGGAAAAGGGCTGCCTCTACTAACTGCACTCTATTTGAAAAGGACCAATTTTCATCCAAAGGCTAGATGGTTTTTGCTATCAAGCTTGAGGCCGTGAAATGCTTGGGTCTGGAGTCACAACTGCTTTCCCACCATTGTGGAGACAACACCTTAGTGTTAAGCTCTACTCAAGTTAGTTGGTTAATGCACCCACTGCAGAGGTCTTGACAGAACAAAAGTGTCACAGATTACAATCCTGACATAGCTTTTTCACCTCTTCATCTCTGCAAGGTCAATGCAAATGAATTATAGCAATTCTGTTAAGAATAGTACCTGTTCTGCAGTGCTAGGAAATGGCAGAAACTGTATTACCAAGAGCTATGTAAAAAAAAGAATGAGTTATTTCTAGAGTGCCCCAAAACGCACCAGACAAAAAACCTTAGGGGAGAGGATGTGCCGTACAGGCCAGAGCTGCCGACTTTGGAACCTGGGAACATGGTTCAAGTCTCGCAGTAAGTTTAACATCCTGTGATTCTGGACACATCACTTAATCTTCCCTTGCTACCAAAAATTAATGTGTTCTTGTATAATGTAATCGTTGCTAATGTAATGCACTGTAATACCTTTGTATCAAGTTTGCGCTAACTACACTCTATTTGAAGAGGCCCAATTTACATTCAAAGGCTAGATGTTTTTTGTTATCAAGCTTGAGTTCGTGAAGTGCTTGGGTCTGGAGTCACAACTCCTTTCCCACCATTGTGGAGACAACACCTTTCGCCATCTTCTTGCCAAGAACTAGCCTATGTGCTTGGTTGCTGACCCTCTGGAGATTATCAAGAGCACATGCTATCGCCTAGTGTTAAGATCTACTCAAGTAAGTTGGTTAATGCACCCACTGCAGAGCTCCTGACAGAATGACAATGTCACAGATTACAATCCTGAAATAGCTTTTTCACTTCTTCATCGATACAAGGTCGATGCAAATGAATTATAGAGATGTTGTTAAGAATGGCACCTGCTTTGCACTGCTATGAAATGGCAGAACCTAAATTGCCAGGGATATATAAAAAAAAAACTAGTTATTCCCAGACTGCCCCAACACGTACCAGACAAAGAACCCTAGGGGAGTGGATATGGCGTAAGAGCCAGAGCTGCCAACTTTGGAGCTGGGGAACATGGTTCGAGTCTCAGCGCCAGCACAAAATCCTGTGATTCTAGGCAAATCACTTAATCTCCCCTTGCTACCAAAAATTAATGTGTTCTTGTGTAACATAACCAGTGATCATGTAAAGCGCCATAATACCTTTGTATCGAGTTCCCACTATATAAAACTGCAAAAAATAAATAAATAAAGCGCATCAATAACTTCATGTTGCGTTCATGCTACATAAAACTGCAAAAAGAAGAATAAAGCGCTCCAACATCTTTGTGTTGAGTTTGCGCTACATAAAACTGTAAAAAAAAAAATAAAAAAAAATACTCTGCAGATACAAATATCCTGCAGATATCTAAAAAAACTGCAAAATGCCCAAAAACAAGGAAGAAACAACATACAGCCGCGAAGAGGTGAGGCAAAAGAGAAAAATTGTGTGCCAGACTAAGTTACATGGCAGATCGTGCAATAATCAATGTAACAGGGTCAGTCCCCAAGGCGGTAACTAGCCAGACTGAAGGCAGGACAAATGTAAAGCATTTATCAACAAC
Organism: Pleurodeles waltl; assembly: GCF_031143425.1. Taxonomy (NCBI): domain Eukaryota; kingdom Metazoa; phylum Chordata; class Amphibia; order Caudata; family Salamandridae; genus Pleurodeles; species Pleurodeles waltl. The sequence goes on from NC_090437.1 coordinate 468,839,819, forward strand.
ATCAAGAGACTTTTGAAAGGCAGACCCAGGAACCAATGAAAGTGATGGGCATCAGATGGGCATGGGTAAAGCCCACAGAACAGATGTCAAGAAGAGCAGCTGTAGCGCGCTGTTATGCTTAACCTAAAATTAAGAAAAGGTGATGTGTTACATAGGGGGTCATTACGACCATGGCGGCCGGCGGTATGTTGATGGTAACACCGCCAACAGGCTGGCGGTGTTCCGCCAGCAATTATGACCGTGGCGGAATTGCCACGGCCATACCGCCGTCACCTTCATTTTCCCGCCAGGATTCCGCCTGGCAGTCATAATCCCCGACCGCCAGCCTGTCCATGGCGGTACACACTGCCATTGAAAGGCCGGCGGTAAGGGGACTTGTGGTGCCCCTGGGGGCCCCTGCACTGCCCATGCACTTGGCATGGGCAGTGCAGGGGCCCCCAGGCATAGCCCCGTCGCGCATTTCACTGCCTGAATTTCGGGCAGTGAAATGCGCGATGGGTGCTACTGCACCCGCTGCACATCAGCATTGCCGCCGGCTCTATTACGAGCCGGCTGCAATGTTGATGTGACATTTCCGCTGGGCCAGCGGACGGTAACACTGTTACCGTCCGCTGGCCCAGCGGAAATGTCATAATAGGAAGACAGGAATACCGCCGGCAATGGCGGTATTCTGTCTCCCGCGGCCTGGGCGGTCTTTTCAAAAGACCGCCGAGGTCGTAATGACCCCCATAGTGATTACACGCTAATGAATTATACTTGCTTAGAGACCAGTTGCTCCTCCATTTGTACCAGTGGTGTATCTTAAAGTTTTGTAACACAAATTTTCTCATTATGAATACCTACATGCTAATAGGCCCGATTTAGGCAGGAAACTCCAAATTTGTTAAGCCAAAAATAGCTTTATTTTGGCTGTCTCCTGTCTGAAATTGCCTCTGCTTCAATCGAAGTCGCTGGAGGAAAAACATCCTCCTGATTATTTTTTAAATCTCCCACTTTCTTCTTCTAAAGTGTTGGTATGTATGTCTATTTGGTCTAGTCTTATTGATGCAGGTGGTATTAGCACTCAATTACTGGGCTATTACATGTTTTGGGTCTGAATACGAAATAGCATGTGGCGCTAGGGATCACCAGGCCAATTATTGCATGTTGTTTCCAAAATCTGGGCCTTTTATAATGGTCACATATTTTACCATCTATTAGCATGTGGAATATGTGACAGATAAAGCAGGATATATTACTGGGTGCAGAATCTCAATCAATAATGCTACTAAAAATAAAAAGTGTCCCCTCTAGATAAGCACTGACCATTAGGTCTGGCGCTGGCAGCTCTCTTTTGGGCTTTAACAATGCTTCCTATGTTTTGTCATGGTTTTAGCTAAACTTTGTTGGTGAAGTTGCTGGGCCCTCATCAATCAAAAAAAAAGATTGGCTAAAAGCACAAATATTTTTTAACTCAAAAGCATGCATTGCCACAGCATTCCTTCACACTACTTAAGGCACTACTTTATGTGTGAATATCCTCCTTGTGAAAATCGAAAGGTTTTGGCTAATGTCAGACCTAAAATTCATATAACCAATATTCAGTGTTGTAACTCCACTCCTTTAGATCATGGGTCTGGTCTTAAAAGTCACCAAACCCAAAACTAGTGTCAGGAATATCTTTCCTGGTGAACCTAAGGTGAATAAACATTGGGCTCGAATCACAAAAATTATTAGGAGTATAAGAAGTCTTGGTAATGGAGTACTTTTTATCTACTTTTGCCTGCCTTTTAAATCAGCCCTGAAACTCTAGTTACCTGTTAGTAAAAGTGCACAGAGGGCATCGTCCCTTTAATTCATACTACTTCTATATGTTTATTCCCTGAATACATTCTATTCCCTTTTCCTCTACTATGGGGCCAATTCACAAAAGCATGTTAGAATGTGTAAACAGGTACTGCATCAGTACTGCTTCAGATACTCTAAAATGCCCTTTTGACTGGTCCCAAATATATAAAAAGGCAATGACATACAATCGAGAAACGTTGTCTGAAAGGGACAGCGAGAAAACGAGGGTTCATTATTTGAGGTACTCTAGCTACTTCAGCAAACCACACGTCCAGAGTTAGTCCAAAGACTGTATCCTAAAATAGATTCTTGCTTTAATCATAAATAATATGAATGGTTTAAGAATGTAGGCACTTTACGTTGGAGGAGAAAAGTGACATTCCCAGCACACAAGCATTTTCACAAGAAGAAATAGTAATCAAAATCTGGAGGGACAGGCTGCTAACAGAAAAATAATTGTTTTTCAAAGAAAAGCAAGGGAATGCATAGAATAACCTTATAGATAGATTAGGCAACAACCTTCTTATCTGTAAGTTTTATGGCTCTAATTGCATCATGAAAACATTGTGATGAATCAGACAGATTTAAAGAAGTCATAATAAGGGATGAAAGTAGAGAATATGGAAATATAAGTTGACCTTCAATTAATAGCCAAGAAACTGCTTCATAAGTAGAAGTAGTAAGCCAGGATACACCCTAAGCTACAAGAAATGCAGTTTGGTAATCAAACCAGTTTGCCATATTCAACCCTCCCATTGATCACATGAATCCAAGGTTAATTCTAGATTTTTTATAAGACCGCAAGAAATTTAAGCCAGTTTACCTAAAGTAGAGATAAAAGTAGATGATAATCTAACAGGGAGCATCATAGTCAAAAAGTTCACAAGACGGGTAACCATCATCTTCAAAGTCCCCAATCTGCCCTGCCATTAAATATATTTGGGAGGCCACAAAGATAATTGATCTTTAATTTTATCAAGCATTTTCTGTTCATTAAAATGACCAGACTCTGTCAAATCATTGGAAAACCATATTCCTAGATATTTAATCATTTTTGGCTGCCAATGAAGTCCTGATTTGCCGATAAAAGACGATTGGCAATGAACATTAAGCGGCATTACTTCAGTGTTCTCTCTGTTCAGAGAATAGTCAGAGAAATCTGTGACAGTCTGAATTATGGAGAGAACTGTGGGAATAGCAGTATTTGGATGTTCAAAAAAGGTAAGCATATCATCTGAATAAGCAGCTGTTATGAAAGTATGGGGGCCAAACCTAAACCCTCTAATCTCCGGAGAATCGTTAATCAGCACTAGCAAGGGGTCTATGACCAATTGGAACAAAAGTGGAGACAAGCGGAAACCTTTTTGGGTGCCTTGACATAACAAAAAAAGAAGAGGGTAGAATACTGTTAATCCTTTTCTTCGCAGTGGAGTTGACATATAAAGTCATAACAATAGAAGAGAAGAAATCACTCAAAATATATCGGTCCAGAGCAGCTTTGAGAAAATGCCAATAAACTTTATGAAACACCTCCTCAGCATCCAGTGCGATTGCAATAGTAGATGCCGAGTTAGCGAAAGTTGCTTTCTCAATAACATGACAAAAAGTTGGTGTTATCACAAGCCAACCTTCCTTTAGCTATTTCGGACTGGGATTGATGAATTAAATTAGGGACCAGAGATTCAAGACATTTCATCAATATTTCACATAGATCTTCGCCTCCATGTTTAGAAGATGAATAGCCCTATACATTTTAACATCAAGATGCTCCTTAAACTCTTTAGGAATAACAACTATAGTAGCCTCTGCAGATATGTCTGTGACAGCACCAGCCTAGCGAAGTGAAGCAGAAAAGCTTCCAGAGTAGGTAGAATGCTATTAGTCACATACTTATAAAACTCAATTGGGGGCTTTCCAGCCCAGTACCTTTGCCCCCAGGGATAAGTTTAATAGTCTGGAGAACGTCTTTCTTCTCAATTGGTTTGTAAGTATATTCTTTTCATGTTCTGAAAGAAATTTCATAGAAACCGAGTTAAGAAAAGCTGCACATGCATCTACCATAACTTCAAGTTTTGGTGTATATAGTGTTTAATAAAATGTTTTAAAAATCTCTAATATATCTGCTGTTTTAGTCTTAATTGCACCTTGCGAATAGGTAAGTGCCATGATAATTATTGTGCTTAAATTTAAGCTAAGCTGCAAGAGATTTGCCTGCTTTATTTAAATAAAAAAGTATTTTGGTTTTTTGTGCTTGAATCGCTAAGTGTGCTCTCCTACTAAAAACTGTACTCATATTTAAGTTGTTTGATATCTAATAGTAAAGAAGGGTCCTTAGAATATCTAAAAGAGATCCTTAATTAATCTATCAAGAGAAGTTAAAGGCTCCTTAATATCCTTGTTTCTTTCAGACATACTACTAATACAAAAGCCCCTAACTGCACATTTAAGGGCATCACATAGAGTAACTGGGGATGAGACTGTGCCAGAGGTTTCTTTCAAGAACTGAGATATTTCTTTATTTAACCATATTCTATCTTCCTCAGAATCCAATACTTCTTTATTCATTCTCCATGCTCCTCTTTTGGGGCACTTGGGAGAGGATGTAAAAGTCACAGAAATAGTAGCATGATACTGGTAATGGTTCTATAGAAGAGCTTAACGCATTTTGAGCTAAGTTAGAGATAAGCAAATATAGTCAATCCTAGAAAAAGAATTATGTGGTGAGGTGGAAAAGGTGAAGTCTCTACCTACGGGGTTCTGTAAGCGCCAGACATCTAGCAATTTATGTGACGTAATGAGATTGAGCATAGCTTTATGGGAACGTGGAGGCCTATACTGAAACTCTGAATTCCCATGCAAGATAATATTCATAGGAGGATTTAAGTCATCCCCTAAAACAATTTAAGATGACTGTGGAAGAGCAGTAAGTTTGGAGTTGATAATATGCCGAAATGGGGATCATCACAATTAGGAGCATAGATGTTTACAGCATATAGCTCTCTGTCTCCATGGGCGAGTCTTGATATAGCCCATCTACCATTGTTGTCTTGTTCTACTGAAATGATGCAAAGACTAGATTGTTTTGTAATAAGAGCAATAACACCATTCCTTTTAGAACAGGGTGGAGAACAAGCCGACTCAGATATAGGGCCGGAACGCAATGAGATTGCAGGCTTATATAAAATTTTAGTTTCTTGCAAAAATATAATATCCCCATTAAAACCAGTACAATCATCTAAAATATTTTTACATTTAATATGATGGTTACTGCCTTTTGTATTAAGAGAGACAATATTCATTTCAGGCATATTTGGGAAAATAAGGAAACCAGGTTGTAGCTGGACCATTCCTGCCCAACACATCAGGCCGTAGAATGGAAGTAACAATCATAAAATCCTGTAGCCTTCAAGGTGCAATGCAAAGGAAAAGAAAAGAAATAGAGAAAAGGGATAGAGATTTCGAAAACATATATAAAAATCCACCTGGAAGAGCCCACCCAGAAGTCATCTCTGAAAGAGAGGACAAACCCCTAAGGGCGAAGAACCAGCCTAGGAGGCTGGGGGAGAAACCACACAGTGGATGGAATGCAGGGTGATCTGCTGCGCCGAAATATAATCATTGAACAATTATAAAAAAAGACTTGAGTGTAACAGTGAGGAGGGGAAATCAAAACAAGACATAAATCAATCTCTGAAAACCATAATTATCCCTAACAAGCGTAGTAAAACAGAAATTCTGCAAATGAGAACATTTGAGCCAACACGGTAAGGAAAGGTAATAAGACTAAATATAACCATATTACTAAAATGCAATAAAACACAATCTAAATATGCATTATAGAAACTGGAAAGTAAGGAGATTAAACCTCTAAAGCAAATCACATGTGAAGAAAGGAGAGAAGAGGAAGCAGACAGAAAAAGTGCCCCCAACCCTCCTACCCGTCCCCCTGCAAACTGCAATATTATCAATGCGAAGATAAAACAAAAAGACAAAACGATAGCACCTTAAATCTAATAATAGAGAATTTAATAAAAGAAAAAGAAAGCCACTAAATAGCTGTTAACAATAACCACTGAAAGAACAAAAGAAAGCTATGGAAAATAAAAATAAGTTAAAATTATCAGATAAAAGAGACATATAATCCAACTAGGGAATAAGAAGCTAGATATTAAGAGACATAGGGCCAGATGTAGGTAGATATGGTTTTGCGACTCACAAATTGCGAGTCGGAGCGACTCGCAATTTGCAATCGCAAAACCATATGCAGAATGGTGTTCATGACACCATCTGCGAATCGCAAGGGGGTCGCAAAGACCCACCTCATTAATATTAATGAGGTGGGTCGCAATTTGCGACCCCCTTGCGATTCCCTGCACTCACAGGGATGGTGGCCTGCTGGAGACAGCAGACCACCATGTCTGTGACTGCTTTTTTTTGTGTATTTTTTTGTATTGCAGCCCGTTTTGCTTAAAGGAAAACGAGTTGCAATACAAACGAAAAAATTAAACCATTTGGTTTCATGCTCTGCAAAAATATTTTTGGTGACATTCACAAAGGGGAAGGGGTCCACTTCACATGGGTGCTAACTGCAACTTGCGGTGCGAATCGCAAATAGGAAGGGAACACCCCTTCCTCTTTGCAAGTCGCATTCCCATTTTGCGAGTCGGTACCGACTCGCAAAATGCGAATGTGCATCGCGATGCCTGTTTTGCAAGGCGCAAAATGCGAATTTCGCAGTTTGCGCCATGCAAAACGGTCCCTACATCTGGCCCATAGCACCCAAAAAAATCTAAAAGATGAGAAGGACCACAACTTAACAAAAATCAAGGAAGAGTAGTATGTAATGGAGATGCAGCTCCATCCTTATCCATTTTAGTCTCAGATGCGTTATCCAAAAACGTGGACATTTCAGCTGTTCATCAAAAATTGGCAAATCGCCCTTGAATACAATCCGGCAGAGTGAAGGGCCCACAAATGAGAATGGAATGCTTCTTTCCAATAGTCTCGTCCGCAGGGTGAGGAAGACTTTGTTTCTCATCACCGTGTCTCTATTGAAGTCTGGAGAGATAGCTATCTTAGCTCCATGCCCCACAATCCCCTTAGTTTTCCGCAGTTGGGCAAGAATGAACTCTGCATAGTGAAGGCGTAGAGGTTTAAAGACAATTGGATGTGATTTGGTGGATTGTCTGTGCTGAAAAGGTGGAATTTGACAGGCCCATTCTATTTCAAAGTCTCTTTGGAATGAAATTTGAAGATTGGATGAGATCCAGGACTCCAAGAAGTTAACCAAAGATGAAGATTTATCTTCTGCCCCCTCAAGAAGACAAAAAATACTGAGGGTGCTGCACCTGTCATGATCATCCAAATTGGTGACTTCCCTTTTAAGAGATGAGACTATGGGGGTCATTCTGACCTTGGCGGTCCATGACCGCCATGGCGGAGGGCGGCGGAAGCACCGCCAACAGGCTGGCGGTGCTTCCTTGGCGATTCTGACCGCGGCGGTAAAGCCGCGGTCAGAAAAGGGGAGCCGGCGGTTTCCCGCCGGTTTCCCGCTGGCCCAGGGAATCCGCCATGGCGGCGCTGCTTGCAGCACCGCCATGGGGATTCCGACCGCCTTCCCGCCAGCCTGTTTCTGGCGGTGTCCACCGCCAGAACCAGGATGGCGGGAACGGGTGCCGTGGGGCCCCTGGGGGCCCCACAAATATTTTCACTGTCTGCTTAGCAGACAGTGAAAATCGCGACGGGTGCCACTGCACCCGTCGCACCCCTTCAACTCCGCCGGCTCCATTCCGAGCCGGCTTCATTGTTGAAGGGGCTGTCCCGCTGGGCCGGCCGGCGGTCTTCTGGCGGTCGCCCGCCGGCCCAGCGGGAAAGCCGGAATGGCCGCCGCGGTCTTTCGGCGGGAACCGCTTGGCGGGCGGCGACTGCCGACCGCCGCGGTCAGAATGACCGCCTATGTGATCTAACTTATGTAGATATCTCCAATGGGCTGTTGCATGATCCTCCAATACTTATTCTGCCTTCAGCTTGATTAAATCTAATATTTAAGTCTTTCGTGTCTTTCCTTATAGCAGCCACTTCTACCTGGAGGAAGTCTGTATTTGTTTTATACACATGTTGTGCACAGCATTTAATTTAGCCAAAATTGTCTCCATAGTGGCAGTGTCCACAGGGCTGCCCTTGATGGGGGAAGTCAGGGAGTGGGGATCCTGTTTGAGACGCTTTAACTTCCCCTTGGCATCTTTATTGTTAGAGTCAGAAATGGAGCAGAGGGAAGATGTTGATATGAAGCTACTTTAATGTTCTGACATACAGAAAAACCAGGATAGAGCAAGACCAACCATGAGCACTAATCAGAGTATTATGTCCAAAACAAGATCATGATTCATCAAAACACTCAAAATTCAGAAAAGGCTCATTATAAGACATGCTTAGAGCTTAAAGTACAAAAGGAAGCGCAGATATGCTAATTCACAATCCCCATTCGAGGTTATGGAACGGAATAATGAAAGCTGAAGACAGAGGAGCATACAAAATTAAAGTGTTGAACACTGTATATAAGCCCATAAAGATAGTGGGCTTATGTCTTTGAAAAGTCATAGCGTGAGTTCATAAACCTTCAGAACTCACCCATTTCCAAAAATAATTCATATGGGTTGTAGCAATGAGATGTGATGTGGCTCTCCCAATTGGCCTCAAAGGGAAAGAAAGGGTGCCATCTTGGAGGTTGCCCGTCTGTAAAGACTCGGATAAAAAATGCTGATAAGTGGTATCCCCCGGGTCCCCGGTACTAATCCACTCACCTGTCGAAGTCTCCTCGACTCCTCCCTCTGATACCAGCAACTCGATTGCGGTGCAGCTATGAAGGCTGTGGCGGCTCAAAAGAGAGCCGCCATTCAGCGCAGTGCTCAAGCCACGCCCCTCAACCACCAACTGCTGTTTAGTTTGCAGATGGCAACAAAAAATATTTCTATCTTGAGTAGATCAAAGGTTATCACACAAATGTCACGAGGTGATGATCAGTAGTTGACTATTTACAATGGTTAACTGGTCACATTTAATTAGCTAATTGCTGTTTTCAAGAGTTAAACTGGTACTAATAAGGTGAAACCTTTGCCAGACATTATTGATGTGTGTCAAAATTATAAAATAGAAAATTAATAGTGCTACAGAATGTGCAACATTATGGTTCATAATGTACCTTTTATTGCTGCATAGCTCAGTCAACCCTGTCAATAACTCCAGTGACCATGATCATGACAGATCACTGTTAACCCCTATCATATTCTGAAAACTTTCTGCTGGGCGTAGGAAATACACAGACTGGACAGACTCTTGCAAATCCTTACTTATCTTGCAGACACCCTCACCATCGCTAGTGGTTCTCAGCACACCCAATGCTAAGACACCACTAGACTGCAGACTAAAAAGTGTAAAAGAAAAAGGAAAATACAAGACAGAAGAACTTTTCCATCTATTCACTCAGTATTTGTAACAACATCCCGGTCTCCATGAGGACCACCTCACCACTGCTCCAATTTAGAAAAAGTAGAAGAGTCACCTCTTTAAAGGACACTACATCACAATGTTTTAATCGCCCCAACCCAGCTACCTATCTATCACTCCTTGACTATATCATGTCTTTGACCATGTAAAACAGTCTGCTGTCTTTTGGCTAGTTTGCATTTCAGCAATACCATATGCATACATACATATGTTCCACTGTGATCATAGCACTATGCTGGAAAGTGGGTAACTGGATGAAGGGTAAAACCCTACTCAAGCAAAAACCACCATCTCTGTCAGGGTGGAGCACAAGCAAACCCCAAACTAAGCTATCCTTAAACCTCTGATAGCTTGGCACAAAAGTAGTCAGGCGTAACTTAAAGGCAATATGTAAGCATTTATGTAGCACTTCAAACAATAATACAGTGAAACTTCTACACAAGAAAAATGGCACACCAATTTCGAAAAATAGAGTAACATTTAGTATTTGCAATCAAAAAGACAAAAATCCAATCATTACAACTGGAGATATGCAATTTTAAAGATATAGGTACAAATAATTTAGAAAAGCACAAATCACCAACTGTGGTTATCTGATTGTGCCAGACCTGAACAAATCTGCATGTTCAGGCCGACTGCAATGGAGCATGAGTCAGCTTCAGGGACTAATTTAAGATTGCTGAGCAAAGTACCTTAAATCCTGTATTACAGTCTGAGTGGCATCAATTTGTGAGGGTTCACGCATCTAGCACCAGTTGTGATGGGAGCTGTGAGGTCCTGCATCGGGGTGTGACATGCTAAGTTGCACTGCACCGGTTCTGATGAAGCTTTGCGGTAAGGCATTGTGAGCCTTGGCGTTGACTCGTGTCAGTTTGGATTGGTTAACAGCTGGGTGGTGAGGCTTTGCAAGGCTTTGTGTCACTTGGCGTCAATTGCATCAACCCTTTTAACTGTGCAGCGAGGCTCTGCTGGACCATGCATCCCTCGGCACTGGTTCCGATGAAGCTTTTAGCTGTGTTGCAAGACTTTACAGGGCTTCATGTTGCTTCACAGTGGTTTTGGTGAAGCTGTGCTGGCAAAGCACCTTCCGGCCCACCTCTAAGGGTCCAGGACTAAGTTGGGAGGTAGGGCTCACAGCTGACAGAGTCTAAGTACTGGGTTGCAGGTGGTTGGAGCCTTTTCTGCCCTTGAGGCTCTGATCAGGAGGCCAGCCAACTAGCCCTTGGAGTCACTTTGGAGGTCCTGGGTTCAAGATGCAGGTCGAGTCCTTTTCACCAATGTGGCAGGGCAGCAGGGCAATGGGGCAACGGAGAAGCAGTCCTTCTAGAAGACCAGCACAGCAGTCCTTCTGAGTCTTCCACACATCCAGAAGTGTACTGAAGATTTGGGTCTGACGGTCCTATGTTCATATGTGGTGCATTCCCTTGGAAGTCCTTGAGTTTTCCTGACTTCCCTACCCTGGCTCCAAACTGGCTCCATGGCCCATGAATGGTGATAAGTCCTTTGTGGGAAGGCAGGGCACATCCTATTCAGTTGCAAGTGGAGCTGTGCCCAGCTAAGCCCCCCCCCACCATCCTGCCAGTTGATGTCCTATCCAGTCACACATAATCCTTCTCTTGTGTGGCTGTCTGGGAGGAATAAACAAAGTCCAACTGCCAAATATACACAGTCATGTGACCAAGAAGCAGGCTATAGGCTCCAAATAGTTAGAGCAAAAAAATGCCAGCTTTGTAAAAGTGGCATTTTCAAAATGTGACTTTACAAGTAAAGAGGGCTTTAAATTACAGTTCTCTAGACATCAACCTCAACCTCAACATTCCTGCCTGCTCCCAATTGGAAGTTATCAGTTATAAAATGTAATAGGACAACCCAATGTTTTCCTGATGGAGAGGTAGGTCTTGCAGTAGTGAAAAACAAACGTAAGAGTTTTCACTGCCAGAATATGTAAAAATTAAAACTACATGTATAATCTTTTAAATACAATGCACCCTGCCTTTTGGGTTGTTTAGGTCTTACCCTAGGTGTGACTCATATGTGTTAAAAAGGAAGGTTTAGGAATAGCTAAAGGTTTATTTTGCCTCGTTGAAATGACAGTTTTAAAACTGCATACCTGGGTTGCAATGGCAGGCTGAGACATGCCTAAAAGGCTACTTAAGTGAGTGGCATAACTAGTGCTGTAGGCCCACTAGTAGTATTTAATTTATTGGCCCTGGGTACATGTAGTACCATTACACTAGGGACTTGGAAGCAAATGAAATGTGTCATTTGAGTGTAAGTAAATTGAACCATGTTTAAAGGAAAGAGCACAAGCACTTTTGACAACCTTCCATGAGTGCAACCACTTTTCATGCGCCTACTGGTTTTCTCTTGGAAAGGAAAGATTCTTGGCAACTCTAGAAACCTTAGCAGTAGTCCTACTGCTTCATGATTAAATTGTAAATTTACGCTTACGAAGCAGAAGAGGCATTTTGGCAAGGTATGCAGTGTTCTCTGACACGGATTCAACATTTGCATAGAAATAGATTAGCAACAGAACTTCAGTGCTTGACACCTTTCAACAAAAACAAATAAAGCAAAAAGCTAATGCGGGCAAGGAAATGCTGCATGTTTGTAAGTGTTCCAGGACTTTAAATGAACAATTTTATGACAGAATAGTAAGAGCAGGCAATTTTGTTTGGTTTTGACAGAGCATTTCTCATATGCTCTTAACCTGAGGTCAACAATCTTTTCCCTACGTAGGTGTAACCAGGAAGTTACACAATATAAAACCCAAATCAGAAATAGAGTTAAAGGGTTTGTTTATACAAATTAACACTCAAGTTAATGTAAATACATCTCAAAAATATACTTTAAAGGAACACAAAAAACATGGGTTAACCCAATCCTCTGAAGAAGTTTAGACAAGTTAGCATAAGGCAAACGAATAGTTTGGTCATAGCAATACAAAACATTAACAAGAGAATCTGATGATCTGAGAATAAGCAGTGTTCAAGTCTCTTTCACATTAGTGCAAGTCAAAGACATCTATCTAATTTGAATCATAGACAATTATGATGCTTCAAAGGCTCTAATCTATTGCAATATAAATACTAGCTAAAAGACATATAGGCAAAAAGGATTTGGAAAAATTAAATGGAAGTTGGAAAGGAATGTATCACCATGTCAGAAGCTCGGTCAGGAGTCTTCTTAAAGAGATTTAAGTGCCTACGCCAGACTCCATAAAGCATGGGGGGATAAGGGAAAGTTAGAGCTCTGTACCTCCCAAAGTCCAAGGAAATCTACTTTGCTAGTATCCAGTGGAAGTCCTAGTTAATACTGCAAAAATACATTAGGAAACACCTCTCAAACCATATTATCCCATGCTTCTCCTGTCCCACAGTATCTTTCAAAAGCTGTCTCTCAGTCCCATTGCAATCCTGGGAAGATAGCTGTCCTTGGTCCTCTGGACGTCATTTGTAACATGTATGAACAAGGGACAAACATCCTTTCTCTCTGTGTCTCCATAGACCTTTTAAGGTTCTGCTCTCAGACTCTCTATGAGTGAAACAATAGCATGTTTATTTCCAAACTAACAATTTATGAGAAAACACCTGCAATGAAATAGCATATTAGCAGAAAATGTAAAAGAGTTTCTCACGTTAAAGAAATTCAGGCCTAGTCAAGCTAACAATAAGCTAATACACATTTGATTTCACATTATACTGTGCCATATTACATTCCACATTCATCATCAAATTAAACTTCCTGGTACAGTTATGGTACAGTTAACATAAATGAAACACAACTTTTAATATTTGTACTTCAGCACGGCATTTCTCAACATTTGCAAGAAAATCTTAGTAGCCTGAAAGATACTGTTCACACCAATGAGACCCAGTGAAGCTGCAAAAATATGCAGAATATTTATTCACGGTTTATCTGCATTTTTTTATGTTTCCCAGGCACAATGGCAAATTTTGCTGATGTTATCTCTGCAAGATTACATTTAGCCGAGTTGTTATATACAAAATAATGCTGTGCAGCAAATGATCACTAATCGTTTTCTTAAAGGTTATCTTGTACAGAACCATTTCAACAATAATAAAAAAAAATGAGTAGGAGATAAACTGACAGATTTTCAAGCAGTGGAATTTTTTTTTGTTACATCGCACACCACTACTTCAGAACGGCGAAGGAACAGGGTACACGTTTGATGGTGAAACCTAGGTTGCAAGAGGCAAGATGAGAGCCATAAGAGAAATTACATCGGTGTAGGTAGATGGAGCTGGCTCGACGTTGAGATGGAAGGAGCTAGCTGGGGTGTGGTGGTGGAAGCTTCCCCTATGAAGGTAAGAACCCTGACAGGAGCCATTTGTACAGGGCCTTATATGCACTCCTCCATAATGTATATAACAGCCTCCTGTGCAAGCAAGAATAACAAAGACAATTTTGATCTGGAATTATCAGTCAAGACGTTTTAGATAACGGATCAACCTCTCTGTGATACACAAAAATTTCACACACAAGTGGTCACGACCTTTATTTCAAGTACTTTAAACATTTTATGTATGATTACCAATGAAACACATCCACTGTTGTCAGATGCTTTATAAGTGAGCATAAAGCAGGTCATATGCTTTCATTCTGACCTGCTTACAAGAGTGAGTTCAACTTCCACCATGCAAATCTCTGGCATTACCAGGGTATAGACAGGGTCGGGTGTGGGTGGGGCAGGTTATCTGTAGATACCGAGCTAATGGTGTCTAAAATGTACATGTTACAGCAACAGAAGGTGTTCCCTTATTTGTCTCTGCCTTACATGCTTGTGCAGGCATTTTTGCCATCAGTAATGGCATGTTATAACAAAATATATAGCAAGAATCTTTTTTGAGCCTCAGATCTCTAAGACCCCGTGGTGCATTTAGAGGGCCACCAAGCCCCTTTGCTTCACCCCCAGGGAGCACCGATGATTGTGGTAAAAAACTTGATTTGTGGTAAGGAACCTGATTGTACACTCTCATGGGCATAGGGACACCTGGGTCTCTATGTCCCCCACCAAAGAAAAAAGTTATGAATCAGGTTCCATGATCATTCACAGCCCTCTCTATGATTTCCAGGCCCAATACTTCAGTAGGGTTCATCTTCATCAGTGTTTGAGACCTTAAGCTCTTCGGCCAGGTAAGAAAAAGCACAATGGTTACTGATGTGGTGGGATTGGCCAGATTCCAGAGACTACAGGCCATGGGTTTCGATTTTGAATTCTGGTAAAGACAGTCCTCTTTCTAAGCTGGGTAAATTGGGTACTAGAGACACCTTTAATTTATTGTGATTAGAGATTGTGATATGATACAGACATATAAACAAGTTACTGATATAAAATTAAACTCTGTATTATAAAGTGTAGCAATAATGTTATAGCTATATATATATATATATATACATATAGATTCAAAAAAACAATTCCTGCTGTTCTTCCTTACTCCGCCACACAAAGCTGGTGCACGATTATGGGTGCAGGACCCATCAATAATTGTAAAATTAACTAAATAATCAGACTTCAGCACTCCAAACACCTTAGATTGTTTAATTCAGGCTGTTGCAGTCTTTCAAAGAAAACAAATTGTCGACTTGCGATGGCTACGCGTTTCAACCATTACTGTCTTCTTCATTAGCCCAGATCATTACAGAGGCCCCCTCTCAATTAGAAAATATATCCTTTGTTTTCCTAAACATGGAAAACAGATCACTATATAAAAGAAATACCATAAAAACCCAACAGAAAAATCTCGATAAACCAAAGTCCTATGTATAATACAGATATCTAAATCAATATCATATAAATTTCAAAATTCTGTTTTCAAAGTTCAATTCTAAAGCAATTTTTGATTTTTTAACAAAATATACCAAGCTACATGGCATAATAGTCATCACAATTTAATTTCAGATCTTATTTGTAAGTGTTCTGGGGAGTGCAGGCCAACAGGCGAATGCAAGTCATAAGTAATCCCAAAACCCCCAACAAAACTAACATTAGTATAATCCAATCTAAGATTCCAATAAAAATCTATTGTGACACTATTTCCATATTATGAGGATTAGCCTATATGAACATAAAGTTCCCCATCCTTGTTCAATCCCCACGGATGTCTGCTATTTAGTTGGACTATGTACTCAGATTCCATTAGTCTCAGGATCCATTCCCTGTCACCCCGGCTTGGAGTTAGCAGCACCCTATCCATCCCGAAAAATGAAATTTATTCAATTTTCCCTTCATGTACAAAATTACAGTGGCGGACCACCGGATAAGATGCATCATTGTTTTTGATGGCACGCCAATGTTCCACAATACGTTTCTTCATAGGAAAAATTGTACTTCCCACGTATCGAAGCCCACATGGGCAGGGGATCACATATATAGCAAAATCAGAATTACAATTCAGGAATTTTTTAATCTTGACTTCCTGTCCTGTGGGTAATAGGTATGTTTTGCAATTCACGCTATTTTTGCAGGCCTTGCATTTTGCACATTTGAAGAAACCTTGTTGCTTACCTAGGAAGGTCTCCCTATCTTTAATCTGATAACTGTGCACTAGAATGTCCTGTAGGGAATTACTTTTTCTATATGTTATTCTTGGATGTGGGCTTACAATCTGGCCAATCACCCTGTCTTTTCTCACCGGATGCCAATATTGTTTCAAAATCTTCTTCACCTGATCCGAGTAAGCACTATAAGTAGCAATAATCTCACAATATTCTCATTTTCCTTCTTTCTTTTTGGAATGTGAAGATTTTGTCTTTGTACCCCAGCCACCTTTTCACAAGCATTCTTGATCACTTTTCTTGGCTACCCCCTGGATTTGAATCTCCTGATCATATTCGCTTGTTCACTCTGAAAGCTCTGGGGTGTACTACAGTTTCTTTTGGCTCTGAGTAATTCCCCATAGGGTATACTCCACTTCAAGTTAGGTGGATGATGGCTGTGGGCACGTAATATGCTGTTTCCTGCCGTACTTTTTTGAAAGACTCTAGTCTGAAGGATGTCATCCTCAACTATGACCTCAACATCCAAAAATTCCATAACGTATCTGTGTGTTTTATATGTAAAACTCAGATTAAACTGAGTATTGGGTAACCAGTCAAAAAATCCTGTAATACACCCTCTGGCTTGTCCCAAACTACAAAGATGTCATCAATATACCTTGTCCAGAGAATTATGTGTTTGGCCCATTTTTCATTTTTCATTTTATATATATTTTATATATATATATATATATATATATATATATATATATATATATATATATATATATATATATATATCACAAAAGAAAAGTTACTGCTGGCACACTCAGGATTCAAGGAAAAGCTAAATTAATTTTAATCCAAACACAACGCACTTCGGCTGTGCCAGCCATGACGTTTGAGACAACTGATACTGTTGTGTAGCCATTTTAGTTATAGCTTCATGCACGTATTTTAAGACATTAGGCCTGCCGCTGTGCACTTTAGCCTATATATTTTATTCGGCTCCGCTTTATTATTGTTACAGTAGCCACTTTTACGGTCTTGTTTTATTTTCTATCTATCTCACTGTTTTGCCTAGGCCAGCACTCTGTTCTCAAACAAGACATTCTTGCTCACTCTGTGCTTCTTCCAAGGCTGCAGCAATATAGGTTGTCGGTGAACGTGGTATGTTTAGTCTCCGACGTTCGTAGAAAAACACACATCCTTATGTAGGGGCATGTTCTCAGAACATCAGCTGTTTTATTATGAAAACACTTCCTTGTCCCTTACAGGTTAGAGCAGAGGTCTCCAAACTATTTAATGCCGCGCCCCCCCCAGTTGAAAAATAAAAATCATTGGGCCCCCCTCAGAATTTTTCACAATTATTTTATAAACATGGCAAAGTTTAAATATGTCTAAACCTATTTAAACATTGCAGGTAGGTACTGTTACCTTTTTAAAACTGCAATACCATCCTCCTGCTTAAAATAAAGGCCTGTTATCTGTATAATATTTATTTTGGCCAGAATCTGGGGCCCCCCTGGGATCACTTCAGGCCCCCCTAGGGGGGCCTGCCCCCCAGTTTGAAGACCTCTGCGTTAGAGGGAGATTCCAGTCAGAGAACCACTACTGTATGCTGATTACGAATGCTTCGCTACAGCTGTTTTACAGACTACAGGCCGTTGCTCAGGTATGGCGGATGATATCTTCCCAGGGGATTCTGAAGGGTAGAATTAGAGCTTAACATGCTGTGCTCTATCATAGCTTAGGTAGGAATTAGTCTGTTGACTCTTGTGACAATATGGTAGCATTATTTTTATGTTTTACTCTCCTTGTCACAATTTTAATCTTGTCATGCCGTATCGTCCTGGTTTTTACAGTCCACGCTTTGCTATCTAAGATGCAGTCGCTTTATTTAAGTATTAATGAAATATATACTTCCTCTGTTGTCTTTGTGAATGTGAGACTAATGTAAATGAGAGAAATGGATGAGACCTGAGTGACCACAGCTTCCCTGAGAAACCAATTATGTCAAGCGCTCGGCTGCCCCATCATCCCTGCCCTTGGGTAGAGAGGAGGCACTGCTAGTTAGCGGGAGCAAAACCCAGATTGGAACGACAGGTGTCACCTGCAGTGGGTCAGACTTAATCTCTCACACCACTGGCGATTCAAAATCCAGTAGCCTCATTAGAATAATGAGAGCCTACGCGACAATACAACCATTCCAGGAAAAAGGTTTTCAGGTGTAATTAATGAACCTGGCTTAATTCAAAGTGGTTATAAAGGACAAGCCTTACTTTTTCAATTCTGAAATCAAAACAAAAGAAATGTTGGAAAGTTTGGGTCATGGATCGAGCTAGGTTGGCTTCAAATGGGATATATTGTACATAATCAGTTATTATGATTTGTATCTGCTGTGGTTCGGGGTCCCCTGTCAAGAAGACACAGTTTATAGGTTAAATATCACAGGGGAAGAGTTGGCACGAGGGCTGAGCTGAGTTTAGAAACTTTTTCTTTCTATTCTATATTTTGTCTTCTGTGGGGGGAGGTAGGTCTAGAAGGAGGGTGCATCTTCATCTAAGGACCTGGATGGTCCAATTGCCTTCAGCAGCAGGTGTGGGGGGAGGGACTCAGCTGGGGAAGGAAAGGGAGGGAGAAAGGGTCACTGTTGTGGTGGGTTCTTGGGTTGTGATTAAAAAAAAAGTCCTACAAAGATCTACAAGGCTGTACTGTGAGCTTGATGTAACGTCAATCACCCTTTACAGAAGCCAGCTACATTTCTTTCTAAAGTGGGCAAGACCCTCATCTTGCATTCTGTGGGCATTGTTTTATTTCTTTAACCAGACCTGTGACATATTCCCTGAAATGGTGACCAGACATGGAAGACCGTCAGACGAAAGACTGAAGTGGATAAACCTAATGGGTTAAACAATAGTCAAGAGGGTATCTCCTTCAGCTCTCAGCAGTCATTGAAGAGGGGGTTATAGATTTTCATAATGGTGGCTTCTGTGCATGACACAAACATGGCTGGACTCCCTATTTCTCAAACTCTTTAAGGCACAAAATTAATCACAGAGCATGACCACAGGAATGTGGTTGCTATGTCTCTTGATCCTGAAATGTGCTGCTAAACCCAGGGTACCCATGTCATGTATAAACGGTAGAGCAGCACCTTGTCACTAATTGTAACAAGCTGTTTTATAGGAATAAATAAATCTCAGAAAGGGGACATTTTTATATAATATTTATATAGATTCATTAAGCAGGTTTTTCATTCTCAGTTGGTCGCAGTTCATATTCGCCCACTCATATCCACAAATGCACAATCTCATATATGTTTTTTTCCTTCTATGTCTTCCCATCCATCTTGGATCACTTACTTTCTCCAGAATGGTTGCCCTTGTGGAAACACAGTTCAGATGAAATGAGTAAAGAACTAGTATACGTCATTGATCTATGTTTCCTTTTGAAGTTATTTCTCTGTCCATCTCTTTCTATCTGGCTATTTCTTGCCATCCTTCAATTTCTTAATGCTGATGTAGAGTATTTTTATCTCTTTCTCTTCTATAAATGGTGACCATGTCAGAATTCACTCTAACTAAAGCATAGATATAGAGAGTACACCAAGGAAAATATAAAACATTCTCCCATTTCTGCTTCAAAAGTTTTGTTAATTGTCTAAAAAAAACTATTTTTTCTCAGGAAGCAACATCAATGTATGCCTAATACTACTCTCTAATTGGTCGCCATTTCAGAATTCACTCTAACTAAAGCATTGATGTATAGAAAACAAAAAAGAAAATATAGCAAATTCTCCTATTTCCCATTAAGGAGTTTTGTTATTCAACCACAAAAAATATATTTCTTATCAATAAGCGACATCAAATTATGCCCTGTAGTGTTATTTGTCACTTCAATGTACCGTACTTTATTCCCGGGTATTTATTTGACCCATGACAAACTCTCGGGCCATGAGAGGTGGTCAAGCAGTGTCTCTAGCTCAGTGAAGGGTGCCAATAGTATTTGTCTCTACACTGCTCCATCATCTGGTATGAATTTGACTAGTCTTCTCTGTTTTCTCTCCTTCAGACCTTTTCTAGTATGCCTCACTCTGTGCTGTGTCCTTTCTGCCTCCTTGGCCATACATCTGCTCGTCCTATGTTTTACAGTGCTCCCAGCACATGGTTGGTTCCCTTGATCCTCAGGTTCTTGGCTTGTGGTGTTTCTCCACGAGGCCTCCCTCCACAGCCTGTTGCTTCCTCATGTTTCTTCCATTTTCTTTAGAGGGAAGTTTATCTTTATTTTCTCTATTTTCACTATTTATTTTAGTCTCCTCCCTGCTCAAATTTTGCTTCCTTACTTCTTCTCTTTCTTTTCAGGTACCTACCTCTAACAAATGGGCGACTCCGGAGTACAATCTTTCCACCCACCCTGTCTAGTAGGTAAGTGATCCTCATTTGTCATCCTATGACTATCAGTCACCAAGCAATGGGTGAGACCTTTAATCCTCCCACCTGTGATCACCATAGGGTCACCACACTGCTAACCGACTCAAATTATTTCAGGCATCCATGAAACATATAAAGGGACCACATGCACAAAGAAGCATGGAAATGCCAATAAGTTTTGTTTTAAAAGAATGTTGTATTGTTATGTGGAGCACTGCTCACAGATTCCATTGGTCCAAGAACTGTAAACTAATATTACTGTAGGTAAAAAGGTCAGGTGCCAGTTCTGAAAATCATTGTAGGTTGATGACTGTCCTCCTCCCATATGTGCTGCTGTCAGGGAAGAACACCTTAAATGATCTAACTATCTAAGACACTGTAACAGCATTACAATGTCATGTGTACCCCTGAAAGTTCAACTTCAGACAATAAGATAAATAAAATGGTCACAGCTATGTGGCGCATAAGCACTTTTTTGTGGAAGCACACAACGTCTGTCCAATCAGTCCATGTCCTCCTGGCTCCCAACACATGGGTGGGGCTAAAGTCGCTCTTCTGGTAATTGTTTCTCACATAATTGTCTAGCAACAGCTGCACTATCAAGCCAGACCATAGAAAGGGGCAGAACAGAAGAACTGAGGGTGCAGCAAAATGTTTCACACCAGTGGGGTAGCAAGATTAAAGCAAGAATAGAAAATGGGCAGCCAATTCATTGGCTTGGTGTAATAAAAACAGTTGTAAATGGGGTGACATGGGCATCTCAGAAAGTGTGGCCCCAGTGCCATTGTACCTTCTGCACTATTTATATCTACGGCACTGATCAATGCAAAATCTCTCGTGTGATCTAGAAATTGTGCTTCCAAGTGTCCCCGATGACTTTCACTACATTTCTGCAAGTGGAGAGATATCCTTCTTTGTTTAGGACTCAAATCGATGCAAATTGGTACCATATCCCACATAGTGGGCAGGCAGATAGTTCGAATGTCACACATAATATTACATTTTAAAATAAAGTGTAATAATACTATAATATAAAACACAAAAAAGCGAGCATAGAATAAAAGTTGCTTTGTTTCTGCCACTGAATTTGTAAACTGAGCACAAAGGAATTCTAGGCTGTTTATTTCAGACAGAAGCCAACTTGATGCTCTTAGCACTGATTCTCTTGAGTAGTTATCGATGTCATTAACTATCTTTATCATCAAGTTGTTTATCCAGGGCACAGAACACATCCTTTAAAGGTAACTTTCGGTACGTTTAAGGTACCTTTCAGTAGATTTGTCACAGTTTGTGTTAATACCTAAAATCTAAAGTACTTCAACAGACGATTGGCAAATCTTACAGTTTACACAAACATATATTGATGAGAGCACATGAATTAAAAGGTTTAAATAATGTCTTTATTTTAAAGCAGAGTGGTAGTATTCTAGGGAGTAAAAGTCGAGGAGGAAAACCCTTCAAGCAGTAATGTGAGACACGTAAGGCATTGCTCAACAGCTCTTAAATGCTATCTTGAAGCCAGGCAGCCTGCATTTATTCTCATCAAACAATAAACAACATTCCTGAGCCTGACAAGTGTTAGTGGTGGAAGAAGAGTTTGTTGTTTGTGTGTGTTTTAAGAGCTGGGCGCCAAATACTGCGGTGATCAATTGTCCTTGTTAAAACTCTAGCCAGCTGGTTCTTGTCGGAAAGAGCATGTTTTCAATGTCCATCAATGAAGCAAAACATGTCAGAGTGAAAACGAGAAATACCAGGGTCAAGTGATCTCCTGGTGCCTTCCACTCAGCAAGAGGTCGCTTCACTTAAATCTTGACTAGGCATTCCGTGTCAAAGTACAACAAGGAAATGCCTTTAGTCAAGATTTAAAATGCAAAGTAGGGTCAGATTTGAGTAAGAAAAAATTAGACTCAGACAACATAGCGGAATGTGCAACACATGCTGCAGGGAAATATCCTTTATCACACAGTCTATTCCACAAACGAAATTACCACATAATAAATATGGGAACTACCAGAGAGAGTATAAAAAGGTCAAAGTAATGTTAATGTTAGGTGAAAATGTCAGTTAAAACCTACCGTTTTAAACAAAACCACTGAAATTCAGCAGTTATGGTTATCTCAAGTAACTCAAGCCCTAAATTTCCTCTAACTCGCACCCCCGCCATCCACAGTTTTGCATCAAATATATAATTTTTGATGTTGCAGTCATGCTATCAATACTGTCATAGATAATGTAATAAGAGATGTAATACATACATATATATCTATTATATAAATATATATATATATATATATATATATATATATATATATATATATATATATATATATGTGTGTGTGTGTGTATATATATGTTGTAATATAGGTGGTAATTAACAGTGCATGGCAAGGGCATCCCTTCTAGAGCCAACACTGACTCCGGGCACCCAATCTCCCGGGCCCATAAGTGGGTGCTCCGGTGCTCACCTGGGGCACCCACACCATATACCATTTGGGCCCAGTGCTCCTGCAAACCCACGGACTTCCTACATGTACCCATCCTGGGTGCAGTCGACCTAGCTTTGCTACCGCCCAGCAGAAGCAGGTATTTTTCACTGCTCCGCCAGGCTGGAGCAATCTCTTTTTCCTTACCTGCAAGAGTGTGGGTAGGGAAACACATTTCTGCTGCCACTGGGTGGAGTAGACATACCTTTCCTGCCAGTGCTCTTGTGGCAGGGAAACTATTGAGTCCCGTGGGTGGGCTCTCCGGGACACAGTTAGTGAACCAGCCCCAAGGCATTAACAGATTTAAGGAGGGGGACCGTGTGCTCCCTGCTCTTTCAACAATTTTTCTAGCACTGGGTGATAGGGTCCCTGGGGCCATAACCGGCTTGGACCATCCATTTTTTGATCTAAATATTGGCCCAAGAGGATAGGGTGTCTGGGACCTTAACAGTCTCAGGGAGGGGGAAGAGTGCCCCTACCACTTTTTTCAATTTTATTTCTTCAGCCCTGGGAAATGGGATCCCATGGGGCCTTTACAGGCTCGGGGGGGGGGTGCATGCCACCCTCCACTTTATTAAAATGCAAATTGTGACCAATTAATGGATTTTCATGTTGGAGGTTGGACTAGCTACCTCATTATGCACTAGTGTTGTGTTTATCACAATTGAACATGAAGTCTATCAGCTATCAATGTAACTTGTAACTATCTCACTCTTGCAGGTTCTTTTCGTTCCCAGCTTTCTCACTTTGTCACTGTTTTTTGGCCCATCTCTTCATCCATCACCCCCCCCCGCCAAAATTAAAATCGTTGGTTGCCTTGTTCTCAGTAAAAGTCTGATGGTGACAACTAAGTCCTGGTCCTGAAAATTGTGTTAAGGCAGGCCCCACCTGCAACCACTGGCTGAAACTAAACACAGCATGGGCCCTAGTGAAAAAAAAGTTAAATGGACCTTTGTCAGTGCTAGCTGGGTAGTCTTTGGGCTCTGAGGGCCACTTCACTTGCAGCACAATTGCTAACTACACCCCTTGTTTAATTTTTCATTTTTCAACATGTGCTGACAGATTTGAAACAAGCTTTGGCAAAGCTAGTAAGTCTGGCCTATTTTGTCCACCCATTGAGCCATTGGCTTTACCCATACTTGTGGATGAGTGGGTGGCCATGTTACAATGGTTTTGTGCATACTTTACTAATAGTTTACTGTTCCAAGAAGGCTGATATGTTGAAAGCAAAATACTCCCTATTATGGAATACTAATCCTATGGCAAAGTATGGCAAACCCATTCAAGAATGTGCACCTTTGTGTGCATATGCAGCCATCCTTGAAGGTCTTTGACACATTTTAGCATTGTTTTACCTTTCAAAGATATAGACATATTTCAAAACAACATGATGGTCATCTAGTATCTGTACCACAAACAACATAGTTTGCCAAAGCCAGACCTCTTGATGTAACCTACCAAGATAGCCAACTCATGGCTCTCAACATGTAGGTAATCTTGAAATGGTAAACTAATGAAATGAGTGGACGAATCATTCTAAAAAGGCTACCTGGAGAATCAGTGACTGCATAGCAGCCAGTCCCTGTGTGTGTGAGGGGGTGCTGAGTCCTCACAAACCTAAAAAAACAAGTTTTGATAATAAAAGGAGAAGCACCTAAAAAGTAGGGAATACCAACTAGGGCAGACTTAGAGTTCAAAAGCAAAAAGAGATAGTTAGGACAGAGATAGGTCACAAACATTTTGTGTGCATGTGTTAGCAAAGTAAATACTTGAATGAACATTATGTACAAGCAAGGTAGCTGGGTGAGTTATTTAGACAATTGCTGCAGTCATTGGTGGTGTTTTGCAGGTCACAAATTCAAATCCTGCACATTTAACTCAGCCTTCCATTCTACCAGTTGGTAAATTGATTACAATAAAATTGGTAAAGCAACATCTTTTAATTATTGTAGCACTAAGGAATACCAGAATGAGAATATGAAGCACTGCATAAACATGTTGTTATTCAGGGTGTATTCATATTAGTGCCGAAAATCCTTCTTGAGAACAAGAGAAAAAATTTAAAAGTCTGCATATCTATCAATAGATTTGTTTTTTAATATGTGTGTAAATGTGGGTATATGTTTGAGTGTATGTGCACTACTGAAAAGGTGGGGGCTTATCTGGCTTTCCGGGCATAAGTAAATGTGTGCATTGTAACAGGAGTGTATATTTTTATGTGTATGTGTTATTGTGCAAGGGTGAGACTTACACATTGAGAGAAAAAAAGTAAAAGGAAGAAGCTGGAGGAAAAATAAAGATAACTCCACTACCCCCAGGTGGTACTACAGCTAATACTTTTCCTTTAAGGAAGGTACATGGAGGGGGCTACATGCCGGTACCATGGAGTCAAGCTGAGCTCGCTACATTTACCAATCAATCCCCGGAATTGTGTGAGAGGCCCAATTTGAGGTACACTCAGGTTGACCGATTTGTGAAAATACATTTTGAAAGTGTTGTGGGCTGTATGTAGCGTGTCAATGCTGAACCTCAGAGAGTGGAAGGGAGAGATGCACCATCTACTATAGGGGTGGAGAAATATAGCCAGGTGATTAATTTTTTAAAAGGAGAGTGACAAATTAACAATTAATAAAACTATTTAAGAGGCTAAGGAGTTAGTGCATGTTTACTGTGAGCGATTGTTGCATTTGTTGGCTAAGTAATCCTTTGGATGAAATACTTCAATATTCTAAGTACTGTAGTGATGAAAAAGAAATTAAATAGGAAATGCTTAAGGAAAGGTTTATATTGACACAGACTAAGCTTGTGTAGAAGGGATTTAAGAACAACTAGTACATGAAAAATCGTGGTGGAATCCAAGGTGTAGAATTTGAATGTAGAGAACAGATTATGGAAGGTGGAAGTGGGGCTCCAGAAGGTAGGAGTCATTGTGTTCAAATTGATCAGAGTACTGAGATAGATGTGGAAACGTTGAAGAGGTTCAACCCATGTTATTTTTGTAATAAGCTGGGTCACTAGAAACAGGAGTGTCGACTGAACACCAACCGAATGTCCGGTGATGGCCAAATGCAAAATGTTAATCCTATGCAAATACAAAATACATCCATGCAGAGACCACAGAATCTTAACATGCCACAAGGTCCGGTGATGCAGGAAACTCAAACACAGATATCCCAGCAGAAAGTGGGGAATCTGAGGTTCAATGTGAACCATGTTCCAAGAGTTAATCAGAACCTTTTTGCAAACCAAGCTACTTTCCAACAGCCCTCTGACTTTGATGCTTCTGATGGCTACAGTTCTGATCAATCACAATGATAGTGCCTGGGGGAGGAAGATTGCATGCTTGGAGCAGTCTTGGAGGAAGATCAGAGTGCTCGGTCCATAGAAGGTGAGGTGAATGCCCACCAAGTGTTCCTTTTAAAGACACCAGTACTACCCGTTTCACTGTTAAAACAGTGGAAGTCCCAAACCTATCCTCTCAGGAAAACGGATCCAGGATGTAGATGTGTCAGGGAAGGTCCCAGTCAATATAGGTTTGTTTGGGGAAGACCATCAATTTGTGATATATGATTCTAATCCAGTCAACTTGTTAGGACACAATTTATTGTGCAAGCTAAATTGCACATTTTACTGTACACCTGAGAGTGCTGAGTTGCAGACTCATGATGCAGATGTTGATTTTAAAAATACTAAACGGTGGACAACTGTTATTTCCTCTGATGACTGTGAAAGGCTTATCCTCTGATCTGAAAGACAGAGTGAAAACGGAAACCTGGAATTTCTCAGGTAGGATGTCAGGCCTATTAAGGATTAGAACCTGTCCAAATCACTGTCTGATCCTGCCCGATTACTGCCTGATGCTGATAATTCACGATGCCACACTATACCTTCACACAAGAAATGACACTTGAGATTGCCCCAGTGATTGAGTTAATGATACAGCAGGAAATACTGAAATAAATTATGAGGATTCCATGTAATTCTCCTGAGGTCAGCCATTTCTGCTGTGCACTTTTTGTTTGGCCTCTGTTTCCAATCTATGTGTACAACATTATGGTTTATTTCACCTGACACTGGATACAGTTATGTAGCGCACACATCCTTTAGCCCTCTATTCAGTGGTTCACTCATTTGTGATCATAGTGGCAAAGTGAAATGAAAATTTTCCTATGATCCCATTATTCGGTCAAGAAGAAAAGCAGAGCTGATCCCCACCTTTACTGTTTTCATGTTGTGCAGTTCAACCACTAGATGCCTAGGCTTCCCCTCCTCTATACTCACCTTGCCAGCCACTACCACACTCCCATAATGCAAGCCTGCTGGTACTGGCGCTCCTCACAACCACATCATTACTTTATCGGTTGCTTCCTGGAATTTTGCCAGCAAGTATCTATGGCATGAATGTAGGAACAGGTTGTGACTCCTCCTCTCTATGATGAACTTGGAGACAGATTTATAAGCCCCTCAAACCAGCTGAATACACCATTACATCATCTATGTGGCCACTGCAAGCAACTTTGCATGTTATGAAATGGCCTCCTGAGGTGTGTCAAGGCAGAGAAAATCACTGTGTTGCCTCACTCTGCACTTGAGTGACATTCCATGAACATCGGGGACACTTGTGATACTTCCCCAGAGTGACAGGACCATGTACACCTGGGGAGGGGGCACAAATACCTTACACTTCCTGAGGTGAGGCATAATGGCTTGTAACACGTAAACTTGCTGCACTGACTTTCGCAAAATCCACCTACATAAGGGCCAATATGAACACTTAGGTAGGGATTGTACACATATATTTTTGGTTGGCCTATCATTAGCCAATATGACAGGATGTGCTAGTCTGTTATGAGCCATATATGAGCATATGGTGATGAGTGACAATAGTGACATTCGACACACACCACATACTGCTGACATTTACAGCACAGTTTAGGAACATAACCATTTAGTAATGTCATTTTTATGTATTATTACCAGGTCTGACATCTGCCCAGTGTGTGGTGCCTAACAAGATGTTACACCCATACATGTTGCAGAGGTCACTGCAGGCTGGGTCTTTCTGGATGTCACAGTGCCTACAATATGTGTGTGTTCAATAAACATACTCGTTGACACATGTGATACACAACACCATTACCTAGTTCATTTCACAGATTTGGCACAGTTTATGAATTTAATGAGATATATTATGAGTTAACTCATACAAATGTAGGAAAAAATACCCTCCCCTGGCTATATTTACATACTGGTTGGTTCTGATGGTATGGATTGTTGTGTACTGTGATGTTGCATGTTGCCTCCCTGATGGTGCAGAGACCTGTGCTCCAGTGTGTGACTGTTCTCTAGCTGTATGTGGCAACAAAAAGGAAAGGTCATCAGACTCCTTCAGACTAGATTATGTGCAACCTGTCACCTAACTACACATTTGCATCTACATGCCAACTGCAGTGGTAAATTAATGAGGTTCATCTATCTATTGCCATGTAGCAGCGTCAAGTGAATGAGGAAGCAGTGATGGGCCACTATTTGGGACTGAGGCTTTGCAATTTGCAGTTGCCATCACAAAGAATTCTGGTAGTGTCATGTAATAGCTGAGACACACGAGGGTTTGAGTTACCATGCACTTATTTAGGACATCATTCATGGTCACATTTTATGGTTATCACAAACATTACCCATTTTGTGTCATTGCATCTTACCTGGCACCACATTGAGGCCATCATTCACAGGCAGCCCATGGAGCAGGTGGGGGTCTATGGAGGAGAGGTCATCCCTCTCAAGTGGGGTGAGTCAGAGGTGGGTTCCAGCTTTTACACCTGGGAGGGCTTGTGCCACCTCTATCCTGATGTACTTCTCCTTTACCCTCCTCTTCACATCCTGTCACTTCTTCTTGATGTAATTCGCCCTCCATATGTCCTCTTCCAATGCAGTGACCACTGTTGCCAACTCCTGCCATAGGGTTGACTTCTGTGAGGAACTGATGCTGTAGGGTGGGAGACCATGCAGTCTCTTGTAGTTCCTCACAATAAATGTCAATATCATGGTGGTTTCCTCCTGTGTATAGTTTATTTTCCTCCTAGTGGGCATCATGGTTTCGGGATTTGCAGAGCAGGCACAGGTTGGTTGTGGAGAAACCAGTCCCTTGCTTGTGTGCTGCTATTATCTAGTTTTAGGAGATGGGTTTCAGGTGGAATGGATAATGTGCAGGTGCATGTTTTTACACTGATTCTGGTCCAGGGTTGGATGATCCCCCTGAGTGCGGATGATCCGCCCTGAGTGCGGATGTTCCACCCCAAGTTCGGACGTAAGGAAACTACTCGTAACTTACCTTTGTGAATATCTAAAAATAATAAACTTACACTTTTGGTCTAAGCTTTGGCCAAAAGTGTAAGTTTAACCTTTGTAAATCAGACCCCATGTGTTCCAAAATAACCTGTAGTACTGTTAGATAAAGGTCCTGTGCTTAGCACATCACAGTGAAAAGGCAGCAAGGAAGGTGTTGCAAGAGATAATCTCTGCTGCTTGAAAATGAAACTTCACAGAGAGACGCAGGATCTTTCTGGAAATGGTGAGCTACTCTTGTTAGTGGATACCCAACTTTTCTCTAGGGACTAAATCTCTATTGAGGTTGACGCACGTGTGTCTGACCTGATATAATGGGACAACAGCATGAATGCCTTCCTAGAGTTGAGCAAAAATCTCTCTTGTTTCCTGAATCTGGGAAAGCCTGATTACATTAAAGAATTCATACTCATTCAGTGAGAGGGTGGGCTTCATTCTCCTAGTGTGTATTCAAATGCATTGTGATTCCCAAAGACCTGTTGCATATTTTTCTCCTGTACTTGAGCTTGTAGCTGCAGGACTGCCACGCTGCCTTAAGCGGCCGCAGCAATCGATGTAAGCATCGAGCAAAGTGAGAATATAAAAAGACAAGAGGCATTTGGCAAAACAGGGACGGTTTATTTAATTAAACATTTGTGCATTTTTCTGCCAGCTATGTGCTGCCCCAGATGTGACCTGTCAGTCAGTAATTTCAAGCCTAGGACTCAGAGCCTGCCTGACAAGGTAGCTTGTAGTCGGGTTGATGGAGAGTTCATGTTGGGTGTATTAGCTAATAGTGAAATGATTTTGTTGGTTTGTGTGATTATGTCATGCTGCACCTCAACATCAACTTTCCCAATATTAACAGGCTATCCTCTTACAGTGATGGTCCCTCACTCTGTAGAAATATTGCTTTCCTGTAGCAAGACACAACACCTGACCACAAGCAGACTAATCTGCGATAAACAGATCATAGTCTCTACTGAAAAAAAAAAGTTGAAAATGTGTTGCAGCCTCAATTCTGGCATATTGCTATCCCTGTATACATTAGAAGTTGAAGTGGGGGAGATTGAGCATGTCTGTCTCGATGTTACGGAATTGTGCACCAAGTCAAGACTTATATTAAAGATGAACCCCTTGCAGAGTGTGGTTATGTATTCTGTGTGGATGGCTCATGCTTGTGAGATGATGAGGGAAACTCAAGAGCTGCCTATGCTGTCTGTACTGTTCAGGGTGTAGTGGAAGCTTCTTGGCTCTACTGTGTAATTTCTTCCTAAGTGGCGGAATTGGTTCTCTTGCTACAGCTTGATGTGTTTTGAACCAACTGAAAGTTACCATTTTCACTCATGGTCAATATGGTTTTGGTGTTTTCTATGATTCTGGACAGTTGTGTTCACAAAGGGTATTCATGACATTATGGTCCTCGATTTGAAATGGTGATTATGGGCCTGATTATGATGTTGGTGAATGAAATACACCGTCACAAACATGACAGATATTCCGTCCGCTGTATTATAATTTCCATAGGATATAATGGAATTGTAATATGGTGGATGGGATATCCGTCACGTTTGTGACAGACTAACCCCATTCACCAAGTTTGTAATCAGGCCCTATGTCATGAAACTTCTCATGTTGTTGCAGATGGCCTGAGAAATTGACACTGAGAAATGTGCATTACACAGGAGAAGTAATAATTAAATAGTAGCTGGCAACTTGTATGATAACAAAGTCGCTTAGTTATGGGTCCTGAGCATTTAATGGGGACTATTCAAATGAACCTGGAAACAAGATAAATTTTAATTTCTGGTCTGTCCCTGATATGTGAGAAGAGGTTAAGAGATTGCAGGAAGAGGTGTCAGAGGCTGAACAGCCAGGTTGGGTTAGAGGAGGATGTGCGAATAATGAGGATGACGTGGGTTTCAACAGATCGAAGACCTGTGTTGCAGGACAGTTTGTTGTCTACAGTGGCTAGGCACTTTCACAGACTGCACACATAGGGAGGGATACAATGTAAGGGTTGTTAAGACGGAATTGGTTTAATCCCCATTGAAGGGTAATGGCTGAAAACCTATGTCACAGACATGTTGTCTACCAGAAGACAAATGTAAAGAGAAGAACCCCAGTCGCCATAAGTCACATATGGAGATCAGGAGGTCCTGTCAACAGAATTCAGTTGGATTTTATCAAAATGCCTGTGTGTAATGGGCTCGGATATGTCCTGATTACGATGTATATTTTCTCCCGTTGGTTTGAAGCATATCCGACTAGAAGGAACAACAGTCTCACTGTAGCTAAACTGCTGTTGTGTGAACTGACACCAAGTTTTAGATTTCCTGTTTCTCCAGAGTCAGACCAGGGGACTAATTTTAATAATGAAGTCCTGAAAATGCTGTGTGTCGCCCTGCAGGTGGAATAACAACACAACTGTAGCTACCGACCCAAGGCTTCTGGTATTGTTGAACAGGTAAATGGGACGTTGATGTCTTGGCCAGTGAAAGTGCATCTACATCTTTCAAGTGGCTGTATGCTTTGTTCTTGGTGTTGATGAGTCTCAGAAGTATTCCTGATTGGTTAACAGGATTGTCACACCATCAGATCCTCATGGGGAGAGACATGACATTGACTACTGTGCCTGAAAATGTGCTTGTGAATATCACAGATGATATAATTCTCGAGTACTGCAAGGCACTGACTGATGTGGTGAATTCTGTTTCTCACCAGGTTGAAGCGGCCACTGTCCTCCTGTATCAGGGACAGTACCACGATCTCCGTACAGGGGACTTAGTTCTCATCAAAAAGCATGTTCAAAAGTTGTGCCTGGAGCCCCAAAGGGAAGGCCTTAACCAAGTTATCCTGGTCACAAACTGGACTGCCGAACTGGGTACATGCCGCCCATACTCAGCAAGTAAGAAGTCCAAGTGAAGAGGTCAGAATTCCAACCACTGAACTGTGGCCATAACCTTGGCCACCTTGAAGGAGCGGGGGGATGGTGAAGACAGCACCTGAGAATTTCAGAGTCTGCCTGTGGTCCAAGTTCCAGAAGTAACTCAAAGTCTAATTAAGTCAAGCCCTGAGTCATGACGAGTGAAGCAGGAATAACCACAAAGAACCAGCATCATGCACACCTGTGACCATGATTGATGATGCAGGTCCTGGTGAGGTGCTGAATAAAGTGACCATGAGTGAGAGAAGAGTGGTCAAGAGGCCAAGAGAGACTGAGACCAAGCCTATTTGTTGAATGTCTTAGATAAACCTGCCACCAAGGATACAGAGTTGAGTGGGCTGAGTGACAACGAGGATGAATAGCCAGTACTCGGAAGATTGAAAGGAGTGAAAGTGCCCTGTCAAAGGCACTCTGCCCCTGAGTGGACTTCCTACACCGACCTTGAACTTGATCAAATTGTCTATAACTTGGATGATCAGAGAGCTCTGCCAACAGAGCCTGCTTGATTTATGCTGACAAAGCAAAGTATTTGATTTCCTGGATTGATTGCAATCATCATAATGAACTGTGTCTATGAACTGAACTTTATTGAACTGTGCCTTGTTTGAAATCTAAAGGTTCCCTAGGGCCAATGCTTTGGTAGAAGAGTAAGGTTGACATTTTAAA
Source organism: Pleurodeles waltl (assembly GCF_031143425.1). Classification (NCBI taxonomy): domain Eukaryota; kingdom Metazoa; phylum Chordata; class Amphibia; order Caudata; family Salamandridae; genus Pleurodeles; species Pleurodeles waltl. The sequence goes on from NC_090437.1 coordinate 468,872,503, forward strand.
AGACAGCAGAGTAGGGATAGGGATGACTCAAGAAGATTGCAGTACACAAAACCAATATCATTGTGTAATCAAAAAATCAGTTTTGCATTTGAAAAAGTAGAACCATTGCTTGCTGCTATCCTACCCTAAAGGTTTGACTGCATGTAAATTATGGGTTTATAAGTATCCTTACTAAAGACATGTGTAGGATAGTAATAGTGGGAGAATTAACCATTGCTATTATATTCATGGCTGCTTTGCTAATTGGGTTAAGTTCCCCTGCTGGCACTGGTTCTGTTAGGTTCACACCTATGTCTACTGCACATGCACATCCTGTAGAAGGTGAACATAGTTTGGACATCAGGATTTTACACCAGAATGCTTTGGAGAGAGACGTTTCCACTAATGTATTTTCTCAAATTGCTTTATGGGGACACACATGAAATGGAGGCAAAAGACTTTTACGTATGCACTCACTTGCCTGCTTCAGTAGCTATTGGAGTTACCTATCACCATATTCCCCTTTCTTATGGAATTACTTGTAGTATTCTGCTTAGTCTCTTATATAGACAGGTAAGCTTTGAATATTAATTTTCAAATTATGACACAATACTTTTCGAAGTCCCCCTTATAGGTGCATAAGTCTTCATTCTGAGGCAGATCAGATGGATACTGATTAGTACTTTTTTCAATCATTTAATAAAATTGATCCTGATCCTGTCCATAGGTTGATTTTGACTTGTGCTAAGTGTCCTATAGAGAGACAGTTTATTCATGATCTACAGGCAAGGAGGGCCATCAGTCAACGGAAGACGTGGATGTTTTGAAGAATGTGTTTAAAAAGGAGTAAGATGAGTATAAGGTGAAGGGAATATTTCCTACAATGAAACTGGATTGACAACAGGAATGGAATTGTCCAGGAATAAACAGATGGGAATGAGTGCATGTGAGCATAGATTTGACATTTTAGGTGGCCTCTTACAGGAGAAGATCAAGTGATTCCTGGGGTTTATTTTGCTTGTGGCCACTATGATTATTTTAAGTTGCCTGAAAATAGTGTTCCAAAAAATCTGCAATGCAGACAATTTTAAAACAACTGAAATGGGATCATCTAGAAGACCTAAACGTAGTAGTAACAGTGCTTCACAGAACGTAGGAGACATTTTTGTAGCTATGATTTATTCAATGATTTAAAGATTAGAAAGCTTTCCACAGTAGTGGACAAACTTGCCACTAGTACAGCTGGTGCATTGCTGGCTGTAGATACAGAGCCAGTAGCTGTTAGGTCAATGGTTTTGCAGAATGACCTTGCATTAGACATTTTGCTACTGAAAGAAGGTGGAGTCTGTAAGATGCTGAAGTATCAACAGTGTTGCACCTTTAACCCAGATAACAGCAAGGAAATATGAGGGTTTGTGAAGAATGTTAGAAATGGCCCTCTCTACAGGGTCACCCCCCCCCCAAACCTTTTGCCTTCCTCCTCCCACTTTTTGCTGGATATTTGCTTGTTGGCCTTAGGACTCTGTGCACTTTACCACCTCTAACTGGTGCTAAAGTGCATGTGCTCTGTCCCAACACATGGTTTGATTTCCATATACCTGATTAGCATGCCTAATTTATATTTACATATAAGTCTCTTGTAGAGTGGTATACCATATACCTAGGGCCTATAAATTAAATGTACTTATTGTGCCACCCACTTAAGTAGAACTTTAAAACATGTCCCAGGCCTGCCATTGCAGCCTGAAGGCAGTGTTCCACTGCCATGTCGACTTGGCATTTGAAACCCTTTACCAAGCCATTACTCCCCTTTTATTACATATGTCACCCCTAAGGAAGGCCCTAGGTAGCCCATTGCTTAGGGTGCTGTGTAATTAAAAGTTAGGACATGTACTTTTTAGTTTTACATGTCCTAATAGTGAAATTCTCCCAAATTTGTTAGTCACTACTGAGAGACCTAACCCTCTTATTGGGTAACATTCAGGATTCTTATTCAAATTAATACATTGTAATTCCTAAACCAGAGGTGGTAGATATATCACATTTGGTATCTATGAATATGTAATGATAAGCCCTCTTTAATGGTACAGTCAGATTTGTCATTACAAGTTTGAAAATGCTGCTTTTAGAAAGTTGCCATTTTCCTGCCCTTAGCCCTCTGTGCCTGCAGCCTGCCTTAGGTAACATGAGTGGCTGCAACTGACATTTGAGATTTTGTGAATTCATTCCAGACAGTCACACAATAGCAGGACTAGCAGAGCCTGAATGGGTCATTAACTGACTTGAGGGGGATGAAGTTAAGCACAGCATCCCTTGCAAATGAATCGACTGGGCTGTGCCACCACACAATAGGCTTAATGACCCTGTATTGTAAGTGCAGCCAGCTAGGAGCCAGGGCATGAAAGGAAGGGAATTCCTGGAACTTCAGAAAACCCTTCTGGAAACTTCTGCCAAATTGTAGAAGCAGGGCACCAGGGTATAAAATTAGGGCTCTCAGACCCATTCTTCCGTTCACTACTGACCTGCAGAAGCACTCTCAAAGGACTGCCTGCTGCTGTCACCTGCTGTGCACCCTGTCAGACTGCTGTTGTACCTGGAAGGACTGCTTTGTTGCCTGGTGCCTGCTTGGAGCTTTCAGAGGCTGGCCTTGCTGTTGAACCCTGCATCACCACCTGCACCCAGTACTTCAGAAGTGACTCCAAGGGCTAGTTTAGCTGGTCTCCTGTTAGGAGCCACAGGCTCCCGCATCTTTCACCTGGATCCAGCCTGAATTGAGTCTTGAACCCCCAAAAGGTTCTCCATTCATTTCTGGAATCTTGGTTGTGGTGCTAAAAGTGTCCAGGTGACCAATTTCCAAATCTGAGGACTTGCTATTTTGAACTTTAAACTTTTAAAAATTCAGAACTCTGATTCTACTAATTGGATTTTCATGGTGTTGGTGCAAAATAATTTATTAAAATGTATTTGATTTTTTAAATTGGTTTAGGATTTTTATTGTGTTGTGTTTTCACTGTACTGCTGTTTGTGTTGCATAAATAATTAACACATTGCCTGTAAGTTTAGCATGACTGCTTTTTTTGCCAAGTTGCCCAGGGTTAAGTACAGGTTATATTATTGACTTTTTGTGGCTTACTTTGCAAGGGATTGTGGCTGTTGCGTAACCAGAGCTCACACCCCAGTCAATCAACAACCAAATTTCTCAAAAAAAAGATCACTGGATTGAAATCTGAACTGGAGGAATTTGAAGCAACTGGAGCTTGGAAAGCAGTTGGATAGGGATTTGCCATAGGAAGAATTGGCAATATTGATAATTGAGTTTTAGGTGCTATATAGAGGCCTAGCTTCATTATTGGCATTTGCCTGATTAGTTTATTTGCTGAGCTCAAGGGATGTAAATACAAAAGATTTTTTTTTAAATGGTGATTGAAAGAAAAGGAATCCAGAGGAAAAGGGATTAAATTTGTCTTGAAGAGAAGCAATGTACATACAAAACCACAGAAATTCACTTGTTAGAGTTATCTCAAGTAACTATAACTCGTGCCATCACCATGCACTGCTAATTACCCCACAAATTACGGCTCTTATGACATCTTTGATAACATGATTGATAAACAATGGTAATATCTGCAGTAAATTATTTGACAAACTGTGCATGGCGGGGGCGTGAGTTATAGTTACCTTAGGGCGCGAGTTATAGTTACTTGAGATAACTCTATAACTAGTGAATTTTTGTGGTTTTATAGATTTAAAATGTGAGCGTAACTATAACGTCACAGTAACCTTTGTTTTTTTAAGTGAATTTAAATTTGCATGCTCTTACAATACATTTTCTTCACTTTTACTAACTGTTTAACTTGTAACCTGGACCAAATTGTTAATAAAACCCAAACAGTTTGGACACCATCCTCTCTGACATTCTTGTGGAGACTCATTGGTTTCACTGTACTTGAAATGTATTGTCAATGCTTCTTTCTTACACTTCAAGTCCACAATCAATGGTCCATACAACCAATGGGGGATTCTCTTTGATGAATGTTCTAATAGATGGAGATTCAAGAAACCCAGCTTCATTAGTACCAACATTTATTGACATATTGAAAGTAAAGAACAGAAAAAAAACACAATAACATACACAAAGCAATATGACAACTTAAAAATTCACTGGGCATACCACAACAAACACGTAAAATAACGCAACACAAGGACATCACATTCCTAATAAAGCAGCACAAAAAACAGCAAAACAAATTGAACTTTGCAGCACAGGTGCACAAGGATTCCTATCACACGCTGTCACCTCCTGAAACGTGCTTTCGTGACAGGGTGGTCACATTTGTACGAATCAAGTACTGCCTTAATTTACCGTCATCATTTGTGGAACGGCCCCAGTCAGCAATCACCAACGAGAACACCAACATAGCGTGACATGGAAAATTCCATCAGATTAATTTGTCTCCCTTAAAAGGGAATTTATATTGAAAAAACGTTCTACCCGCCCACCTCAAACTAAGTACTGACTGCCCTAGCAGGCCACTGATGCTCACTGCCATCTTTTTCTGCAGCCCTCCTCAGTCACGTGCCGGTCAACAAAAGACACCTGCTGGCATAGCCCTGGACTGGGCAGTCCACGCTGGCCAAAACACATTCTTTCCAGTATTCTGGGGCGTGCCAGGAGACTGCACTTTTGTCAAGGGAGAAAGAAAATGCATGTAGAAAATACAGATGCTAAAGACTTGAGTGTCATCATGGAGTCACCCACTCGTAAATATATATAGCCTGCCATTACAAACAAATACTGCCTCGCAAATGGTACTGGTAAGTAAAGGACCGAACTCGTATCTGAAGGTTTACACGTGGATGTATTTCAGTAAAACCGAGGACGAATTTCTGGCAGCAGGTGGCACACTTTGGTATGTGTGGTCCTCAGAATGCTGTTGTGGTGTGAAATGTAACGGATTCTGCTGACCTATACCAGAAAATGGCAACGTGCTAGATGTAGGAACATTTGTGAATGCACGACATTTTCTGGAAGTACTCGCTGCTGGCAAAGCCTAATACAAACTGTATATGTTATTAGTCAGAAAAAGTGAGTACGGTAGATGAGGCTCACAAACTGTCAGAAGAAACGTGCCGCTTAGCCATGAGTGAACAGAATCTGCACAGATTTAAGGACTGGGGTGAGAGGTCAGATTTGAGGTAGGGTATAAACTTATCAGACTGCTGCAGCTATCACAAGACTAGGTAAAGCATCGAGGAAGGCCGGTGGTATGACTGGGAACATCCATTAGATTTTAACAATGTTAAAAACATTTCAAATAATGGATTTTCGTTTTTAATTTCAAAGAGAGAGAGAAAGCGAGAGAGGGAGAGTATTTTCACTTAGAAGCCCGGTCTGACTAGCCAAAGGGCGGACCTCATTCCCACGGTTTCTTTCTTGGAGCACGAGTAACACTTGTAGCGTGAAGGGTTGGCGCACCGCTCTCTTTCATTCTGAAAAGACTACAGTCAGTAAAGCATTCTCAATGTAGATTTATTTGCAACACGTCTTCTTCTTCCAAATGTGCAGTAGTGAGGGAGATGTGGCGGAGTTGGTGTGCTGGGACCTATAGCAATTCCATTTGCTAAATGCTATGAAAAAGCTTCTGGGTTGCCACCCAGTACTGTAATACAAGCACTAGTCAGCACATAAAACATACTAAAGAGAGTATCCCTAAGCTGCCAACATCACCTCTGTTGACACCAAAAATATTTCACATAACACGCTGAAGTGAGCACACGCATGCCTATGAACAGCTCAACAGAGCCACCTTCATCAGTCTTAGAACAAGCATCGTGGTTTTCAATGGCGTGGGTGACTATTATTGTTAATGGTCATTATTAACATCTGGCAGCCTGTCGGTACCTAGGTTAGAAATTCTATGGCAGCATTTAGCCAGCATGCCCATTTTAGTCTTCATTACTAGTTTGCCATGGTCTTTGCAGACGAAGATGGCCATCTTTAAATGAGGCTTCGAACGTTAGCCCCTTTTCTCTTTCACAGTCATCCTTCTATGGTATTCCTAGCTTTTTTCCCAGAGCTGCGCACTGAGGGCAGCATTTTCTCCCATTCAGTTACTATTTTTCAACCCTTCTCAAAAATAGAGGGGGGATTTATAACTTCCTCAAATATTCCAGGACTGGGATTAGAATAGTAAATAGCCTCATGGAATATTTTGGGGGAAGTTGCTAAATCACCAACTATTCTAACACTGCAGTTAGTATGGTAAACTTGACTTTCCAGTGTCCGCCACACATCCTTATACATCCCTTTCAAAGAAGACATGCAGCAGCCCCTACGTAGAACCCTTCTGTTCCTGCATAAGAATTTCTAAAATCTGTTTTTATTTCTAAACTAATGACACTCAACATTATCAGTCACCTCACTGGATGACATTGCAGACTGTGCTGAAATTCCTGGAAGTGCCCCAGTCGGGAAAGTCAATACGTCACTTCAACCTAAACCCAGTGAATTCCTCCCCTTTACTCCCCAAACTCCTCCACTCTGGTTCACTTTTGTATAGAAACAACTAATCTGCCAGATTGTAAACCTTTAATTGTTCAGTGTGTGAGATCTCTAGGTTTCACTCTTGACAAAAAGTTTTTTCTGCAAGCCTCTATCAGTGCTGTAGCAAAGAAGGCACACTACCAAGTCAGACTCCTACAAGGAATAAAGGGCCCGATGTAGCAAAGGTTTTTTCCCATTCTGTGTCAATGCGAAAAAGTGTTTGTACATATGCCCCAAAGTCCCACATCGCAGCAGACTATGGCAGCTCCATTCTGATGGCCATCCCCAAAATTCAGCTGCCTTCTTACACAGCTCAGTTGATCTCTGATGCCAGAAGAACTGATCATTTAAGCACAGTCTTTGTCTCTCTGAAAAGGCTTCCCATGGAAGCAAGGGTTTATTCAAGGTGGCATGCATGGTCCATAATGCTATTTGCTGGCTTTCTCCAAACTCTGCGAGTAAAGCGATAATCCTTGGCCGCTCCCTTTCACTTCAAAGTGCATGCTGTCTCCTCCTTAAAAAAACAGCTTTCAAGTAATAAAAGACTCAAGCTTTTACAGGAAGAGATCCTGACATCATTAGGATGAGTCCTTCTAACAGTACGTTAGAGAGAACTGAAAATACTACTATTCCCACTCCATTTCCAAAGGGGAGCATCTGCCTGATGATCTGTGTGGAACTTTAGTGGTGGACATTTGATGGAACATACCGTAATGGAGACAAAGATGCTTCATGCTGTTACATGAAAGTATGACATTTGATAGGCCAGCTAATTCATCATGAGGGCTAACTGGTTTTCGTGCTCTGTGGGTTGGAGCAGATGGGCAAAGCATCCAACGCAGGCACAGAGGGGAACCGGCAATGCAGGAGGTTCACTAGGAGGTGACAAGAGTGTGAGAAGTCTGACTGAAATTAAGATAAAGTGGTATGCTGAAAGTATGCTAAGGCAGGGCCAATGCTTGTGCCAACCAACAGCTTTTATAAAGCTCTCAGCTGTGGGGGTGGGGGGATGGATGTCAACGCATATCATTCAGATGACGATTCCAGCAACATCAGTGATTAATGGTATCAGTCATCCAATGAGCATGATGAGCTGACACCTGCACCAAAATATGTCAGACTGTTCTGTCACCAGGTAAAATAATCCCACAACACCACACCAGACTGGCTCTTAGTTCAAAGTCCCAGCTGCCTGGCCTTCCTGTAATCTGGCCCATGCCGCCACATACATGCGTCCCATACCAGAGTCCGCAAGTGCAATCCCTCTAAGTGACAGCAGGAGCAGGTCCCCAGGGGCTAAGCAGCAGCCTCTGGAACAACATAACTATTTCACTGAAACCAGTACCAACCTTGAAAATTAACCCAAAGTGGTTGGCGCTTCCTAATCTAATCATTCGTTTTATGGAGCAATTTTGGTAAGTCATAAGGCACCCAGATTGGTGGTTTCAAGGTCAAGTTGTTATTTCAGCAATTTTGATAATTCTTACTCCATCAGAAAAGTGAGATCATTGGTTTCAAAGTCATCTGCCAGAATAGCATTCCTCTGAGTGGTGCTCTAGAGAATATTCTCTGCACAACTGCTTCCAGCTACGTTATTAACTATCCATACTCCATTTCACAAATCGTAATATTAAAAAAAGACCTGAAAGAACACAATTATAGAACGAAAAAAAATTAAAAACAGACTTAATGTGACAAAATACCACTAAATAACCAAATGGAAATACCCACATAAAACACACTGCCCACACATCAAACTATGTATACTGTACAATACTAACACAATATATCCTCATTTCCCTGTAGTTATTTCTCCATACTTGTTTCTCCTGCCTACTTTTTGTTTCATGGTGCATACCTTACTATCCTCTGCCCTTGTCCAGCACACAATTTCAGAAGCAGGGGGGTATTTTAAAGATCCAAATCCTAGGGGCCTGACCCAAATCTTGCAAAGATAATCAAGTTAAACTAAAATGTTTAAAATCTCCCAGGGCAATCATGAGCCCTGCACAATTCCTTAACTCTCAACTTAATATTTGTCAACTACCAAAACTCATAAAGAAGTGTCAACCTGAATTTATTGCCTTCATAAACTCCAAATTATTTCCATGAGAGTGACACTAACAACTAGATGTGCATGTGACCCTCTGGTGATTTTAAGTTCATAAGGTGGCATAGATTTGCATAAGGCATTATGGACTAGACTTTCCCGTGATGTCAGAAAACATGAGGTATTGCAAGTACCTGAAGCAGGTCATTGATAATTCTCTTTACTGGGACAAGAGGGTTGTAAATGTCATCTTGAAGGAGGAGTGGAGCGTATGTGACCTGTGTCCTCCAGAATTAAGAGGTTACACCTGGTAGTAATGTAGACAACATTTTCTAATTAGATGGGTTGTTTATTATTATGCACCTGTGTTGGAAATGGAGTCTCTAGTTGGCAGAGGTATCCACCCTTGTCCAAATATGGACCACAATCCTAGTCAGTGTAAGTCACACACAATCCAAATTATCCTTTTGCCCACCCTCTGGTAGCTTGGCACTGAGCAGTCAGGCTTAACTTAGCAGGCAATGTGTAAAGTATTTGTGCAACAAATCATACAGTAACAGAGTGAAAACACCACAAAAATACACCACACAGGTTTAGAAAAATATAAGATATTTATCTGATTAAATTAAGATCAAAACGATAAAGATTCAATAAGCACAAGTTGAGATATCAATTTTGCAAGTTAAAAAAGAGTCTTAAATGTTAGAAATCAACAGTTGTCTCTTGTTTGCACAAAGTGCCTAGTTTGCATAAAAAATAACATACACAGAGACCACAGAGGAGGAGATGCGTGGACAAATAAGGTGTGCGTCAGAATTTCTGGTGTGGCACAGACGAGGAGTTGTTTCTTTCCACATTGTAAGGGGCTTTGCGTCAATTTCCGGCACGAAGGCTTGGTTCCTCACTGCGATGCTGGGATCTTTTTGACGCCTAAAGACGATGCATGGAAATCCTGGGCATGTGGGACAAAGTCACAGGCATTGCGTCGATTCGGTATGGCGATGTGTTGAAATTTCTGTTGCACGGCAAGCACTGATTCAATTCTTCACTCGGGAAATCAGGCTGCATCATTCCAGTTCAGCTGTGCGTCGATCCGGTAGGGCTGTGCATCGAATATCTGGCCACAAGGCAGGCGCTGTGTAGATTCTTCACTTAGAAGTCAGGCTGCTTCATTCCGGTTCGGCTGTGCGGCGATTTTCTCGACGCAAGGTGGGCTGTGCATCATTTCCGGCAGGCTGTGCGTCGATTTTCGGCACACAAGGAGTTCCTTGAAGAGATGAAGTCTTTTTTACCCTGGGACTTCAGAAAACAGGAGCCAAGCTCAGTCCAAGCCCTCGGAGAGCACTTCTCAGCAAAGTCAGAGGGAAGAACGGCAACAGCAGGGCAGCAGTCCTTCACAGCAAAGCAGTCCAGATGAGTCCTTTGGGCAGCCAGGTAGTTCCTCTTGACAGGTTGCAGGTTCAGGTCCAGAAGTGTCTGATTTGGTGGGGTCAGAGTCCCAGTTTATATACCCAAAAATGCCTTTGAAGTGGGGGAGACTTCAAAGAGTGGTTTTGAAGTGCACAAGGTCCCCTTTCAGTACAGGTCTGTCTGCTGGGGTCCTAGTAGGGGGTTAGGCAGTCCATAGTGTGAGGGCAGGCCACTAGCATTTGAAATGTAATTAACAGGCCCTCAACCCTTCCAACCCAGGATGACCCACTCAGTATGCAGATGAGTGCAGGTGTGACTGAGTATCCTGTGTTTGTGGTTGTCTGGGTGAAATGCACAAGGAAGCTGATTGGAGATAACAAGGCACAGATGGATTTAAGTGTAGAGAAATGCTCACTTTCTAAAAGTGGCATTTCTAAAATAGTAATAAAAAAATCAAACCTCACCAATAAGCAAGATTTTCTATTACCATCTGGCCAGATGAGGAATGGAGGAACTTGAGGCGGGTGGAAATGTAAAACCTGAATAACAAGGCTGCCTAGTCTTTATTTCACCTGCCTCTTTCATTTACCAACATACTGTCCTTGCCACTATACCTCACTCTTGTGTGTCCCTTTTGATCCCGGCTTACTCTCTTTGTCACTGTTTTTCCTGTATTTTTCTTCCTCCTTCTTTCCCCTAATGTTGCCTTTCTTTCTCTTATTCTGGGTCAAAGTTTGATGGTTAGTGTGAAGCCTGCGAGTGCATGCACTAGTGCATGTGTCTCACTTGCGAGACTCTGTTGTGTACAGTAAAGGGTTTGGAGCCCGTCAGTACCTCACCATTTGTTGGCTTGCATGGCACTGTTCTTCACAGCCTCATAATTCATCCACTTTAGGCATGGCATCATTTTTGTTCCTCTCTGTGGCACATGGACCAAGTACTGATTGATTGAACTTTATCAGTTCCCGCCCGCTGTTCCCGACATGATGAAGGTGCTATTTTGACCTTTTTAGGGTCGAGCCTGCGTTGCATGCGCTCGCGCATGCGTATCGCAGCGAGACGCTTTTGTATTTAGAAAAGGGCTCGGAGCCCTGTCAACTTCACGTCAGTGTTTTTTATTGGTTCGTGGGCTTGCCTAATAAAATCTGCTTGCTTTTATTAGTCGAAGGTATGCATACGTCATGCCTTTTCCGGTGGCTAGCCCTCCTCGAGCGCAGCGACCAAATACAGAAAACATGCGAGGCTCGCTGTTTTCTGTCCGGCTCGTGGACTTCTTTTTCTTTAATTTACGAGCGCGATCTCGCTTGGCAGAAGTCGAGCGCTTTACATAGTTAATTTCACTTTTTCGGGTTATGTACATAAATGCACTTTTGCCCGATAGGTGAAAAGTCGGGTTAGGAGTTTACAACGGGATCAGCTCTAACACGAGCAAACGCGAGACCCGTTGCATTGTAAATGCTTGTTAAATTCTATTTCCCTGAAAACAGAAGGCTTGTGACTGGCAAAAATGAGCCCAGCAGGACAAACAAAATTGCAAAGTTTTATTTTTTGCAACTAACTTTCTTTTATTTTGCTAAGTAATATTTTCTCAATTTCCACTCATATTTATTTTGTTTCTGTTTGTGGGGGCTCTTCTCAAAAGAAGACGTTTAACTTGTTCAAAATATTGCAATACAACATTGTTTATTATGTGTAATTTATTAAATAAAGGTTTAACACATAAACATGCAGTATACCTCAATCCACCCCACTCCAGTCCGCTCCACTACAATCTACCCCATTACCCCACTTTACCTCACATCAATCCACCCCACTCCAGTCCAAACCACTCACCCCAATGTGGTCCAACCCACCCCACCCTACCCCACTCCAATCCTCCCAGTCCACTCCAAACCAATCCACCTCATTCCAGTTCACCCCACTCTAATCCAAAACAATCTGCACCACTCCAAAACAATATGCCCCACTCCAGTCCAAAACAATATACCCCACTCCAATCCAAAACAATATGACCCACTCCCTTCTACCCCACTCCAATTTTCCCTACTACACTCCAAAACAATCTGCCCCACTCAAATCCAAAAAAACTGCCTCAATCCAAAACAATGATCCCCATTACAATCTGCTACACTCCAACCCAAAACAATCTGTGCCACTGCAATCCAAAACAATCTGCCCCACTCCAGTCCACCTCACTCCAATCTGCCCCACCTTAATGCAAAACAATCTGCCCCATTTCCAAATTCCCCCACTCCAATCCAAAATAATATGTCCCATTCCAATCTGCCCCACTCCAATCTGCCCTCTCCAATCCTAAAAAATACACACCACTCCAATCCTATCCACCTCACCCCACCCCAATCCACCCCACTCCCATCCAATCTACCCCACATCAACGCAACCCTCACCACTCCCATCCACCCTAATACAATCTGCCCCACTCCAATCCAAAACAATCTACTCCACTCCAGTTTTACCACTCCAATCCATAGCAATCTGTCCCATTTCAATCCGCTCCACTCCAGTCTGCCCCACTCCAATCTGCCCCACTCCAATCCAAAACAATCTGCCCCACTCTAATCTGCCTGCTCCAATCTAAAACAATCTGCCCCACTTAAATTGAAAACAAACTGCCCCACTCAGTTAATTCTAATCTGCCACACTCCAATCTGCCCCACTTTAATTTAATAACAACCTACCCACTCTAACCTGACCCATTCCCGTCCACCCTGCCCCACTACAATCATAAACAACCCACTCCAATCCAAAACAATCTTCCTAACTTCAATCTAATTCAGCTCACCTCACCCCAATCCAATCCACCCAACTCAATCCCCATTCACACCACTCCAATCCACCACTATCCACCCACTACAATCCAGTCTACCCCACACTAATCCAGTTCAACCCGCTCTAATCCAACCCACCTCAATCAAGCCCAGTCCAATCTACCCCACTCCAATCCAATACACCTCACCTCACCTCACCCCAGTCCAATCCACCCACCCGAATCTACTGAAGTCTAATCCACCCCAATCCAATCCAATCCAACCCACCCCACCTCACTCCAGTCCCATCAACTCACTCCAGTCGAATCCACCCCACCCCACTCCAGTCCAATCCAACCCACTCCAAGTCAACCCACCCCACTCCAGTCCATTCCACCCCACTCCAATCAAATCCACCCTACTCCAGTCCAACCGACTGAACTCAAAACCAATCCAAACCACCCCAGTCCAATCAAGTCCAAAACTACCCAATTCACCACACTCCAATCCAATCCACCCACACCACACCACCCCAGACCATCCCACTCCAATAAAATCCACTTAAATACACCACAGTCCAGTTCAAACCAGTCCACATTAATCTCCCTTCCTGTAATCACATTTGCTCCACTCCAAACCACCTTAATCTACCCCACTTTAATCCAGTCTCCAAACAATCCACCCTACACCAATCCAATCCAACCCATGCCAATCCAATCCACCCCACCCCACTCCAGTCCAATCCACCCAACTCCAATCCAACCCACTCTAATCCAATCCAATCTACCCCACTCCGGTCCAATCCACCACAATCCACCCCACCTTAATCCACCTCACTCAATCCATTCCAACCCACTCAATTCAACCCACCTCACTCCAATCCCACCACCCAAATCAGATACACTCCAATCCAGTCCACCCCACTCCTCTCAACTGCAAACCACGCCACCACACACCAATCTAAACCACATCACCTCAATGCAATCCACCCCACCCCAATCCAACCCCTATCCAACCCCAATCCAATCCACCCAATCCCAATCCACCCCCTCCAGTTCACCCGACCCATTTCAAATAAATCCAATCCACTTCGCTCTACCCTAATCTTGCTCACTGCATCTCAGTTCAGTCCACCTCACTCCAATCCAATCCAGCCAGCCAGCCTACCGCACTCCAACCCACCCCACTAGAATCCAATCCACTCCACTCCACACACCCCTCTCCAATCCACCCCATCCCTGTTCAGTCCACCCCACTCCAATCCAATCCATCCATCCCACAACACTCCAGTCTACCCCCCTCAATGCAATCTCCCCCACTCAACTTCAATCCACTCACTCAACCCTAATCCAATCCCCCTCACTTTACTCCAATCCAGTCCATCCCACTACCTCAATCCACTCCAAACCACTCCACCATATTGCACTCTCTGCCACTGAACCACTGTACTCTTCTCCCCTCTACTCAACTCTATGACTCTCCATTTTAAGACATTCCAACAAATCCACTCTATGAAACTCTACTCCACCACTTTACTCCAAGACTGCATGCCTTTAACTTTTAGCCATGCTGAACAGGAACCCCACTGGTGTACAACATGGCAAAACACATTGCCAAAAAGCCAATTGTATAGGCAAGATCTAGTTCCTTTGCTAATGCTTGTCAATAATAAATCCCTGTCTTTAAAAAATGGTGCTGGTGGGCCAGAGCAACAAACTTTTGGTTTAGATAAAGCACTCTAGCTTGGGTTATGTGTATGCTTCACACAGTATGTGTACCATGACATGCTGTCTTATAAAAAAATGAGAAGTGATTTGTAGGTTGCTGAACCAATTATGTCACTCAGCACCCAAAATACGTGTGCCCTGTTTCGCATCAGAAAACAAGAACAAACAAGCATTTGCAATGCAATGGGTCTCACATTTGCTCGAATTAGAGCTATTAGTGTTGTAAATTCCTAACAGGACTGTTCTCTCCACATAATTTGAAATGAAAAGTGAAATGGTTGACATAATCGAGTCGATTCAAAGCAGCATGAGCATGAGCGCAAAGGAGAGACACAAAAGGAAAAAGAAGTTTGCTCACAGTCAAACGCAGCAGCAATCGTGCAATTATCCACGTAACAGGGACAGTCTGCAAGGCGGTAACAAAACCACCCCAAGGAGGGACAAATGTAAAGCATTTACCAATGATAACAAAGGATTTTTGAAAGGCAAGCCCACGAAAGAGTGAAAGTGATGGGGGTGCGGTTGACATGGTTAAAAGCTCACAATACTTACAACACTTGACCTAAAAATGTTGCTCAAATGGCTTCTGCGTCCTCATGCGGTTGACTAACAAATTTCTTTTCACAAATAATGAGCATGCACACTCAAATGATATGTAATACGGCGGGAACAGGCATTTTTTAGTCGCTTTATTTCATTATTATTAATGTAATGTACACATTCAAGGTATTTAGTGTGTCTTGGCAGCGGCAAACATGAGTACATATTCCGTTTACTGTACCTGTATGCATCACTAAGGACTTACTGTGATATTGTAATACCTGTTTACTTTAAGTAAACCAATGAATGACTCTAGCCAGCAATACCTGGTAAAAACCAAATGAAAACCCATACAAAAAAGCCAGCAGAAACATTGCTGTTGCAGCTAATTCCACTTGTATTTCCATTAAACAGAAAATATGAATTACCAAATAGTAATTATAGTATCTGTTTATGACTTTATCTCCAAATTGAAAATGGCCTCTGAATAAGCCCACCCTATTTTTTATTTCACAATCATGTGTGATTTTAGCATGGAACTTAAATATCAAATATGTTTCCGAATAGTAAAGTAAATATTTAAGGCAAAGGAGAGAACAGTTCTAACACATCGCAATAGGTGTATCTTTCTAACCTCCTCAGAGTCAGGCTCCAATTTCGAGATCTCTGCATGTACACAGGGATCAGAATTCGTAGAAATGTTTCACCTACGATATGTACACTTGATCACACATGCTTTATTTCGTGGACATATTGCACCAGCAAAAAACCTGTTAAAATTTAGCACCATAAAACTGCCCTTGTTGCGGCACCCACCGTCCTCTCATATGCCTCCCTCATGTTGCTTCCCCCTAATAGTACACTGGTGCTGCCCCCCCTTGCCAAGCACGTCATTCGTGTGGCTTGCCCCCTCACATTTTTTAGCATATTGCACAGCAGCATAGGCTGCTGTGCAACATGACTTGAAAAAAGTAATATGAACTGGTCAACTCTGGCCACATCATAGCACTTTTTAAACTTTAAGCCATATTGCATATTATGCCAAAAAAACTTTGGCAAAGCCAATAAATAGATAATGCATTGGTAAGGCCTATTGCCTTTGCCAATGCTTGATTCATTTGACATTGGTGCTAGTGATATGGCTCAGTTAAGAAAACAATGATTATACTATGTTCAGCAAAAAGTTTTTTTAAACAGAATTTTATTTTTGTAAATATAAAACATTATCACTGTTGTGTGCATAGTACATAGCAATGCACTAAGGGCAAAGAAAGACCATCAATAATGCAGTATTTGTTGCAGATGTGCATGTCATTGAGACAAATATGAAAGCAAATATCAACTTGCCAGGCAAGTATCCAACAATACAACTGATAAAAAAATCAGAATTTAGCGAGGTCTGATAATAGTGGATAAAAAGAGGTCTGATGAAATATAGTGAACAAACAGTGGGTTAACAGTTAACTAGTCCCGACCCCAACCTGCGGAATGCCTTCCCCCTCCTTGAAAGTAACCAGAGATCAATAATATAGGTAGGCAGCCCTCCATAAGTGATCCATGTGCCGTGCCTTGCAGCGGTGAGCTATAGTGGTTTAAGGGACCTATAATCCAATATCGAAGCGTAGGTATCATTGCATTAGGAACCCTTTAGGGATAGCTCACCTGAGGAACATCTAGTCAGAGACATCATCTGCACTCTCATTCTCGCTCCGTTGAAAGTCTGCCAGCACAGCATTCCATGCTCTCTCAAGCTCCAAGGGTCTTCTGCACCGGTGCACCTCACCGAGCAAAGCAACCCCCTCCGCCATCAACCAGCTCAACACTTCTGTTTTCCAGCTCTTAAACCGGGGACCCTCAACATGCTTCCAGAGCATAGTGAATCTGCGCTTCGCCAGCACTAAGGCCAGGTTGATGAACTGCTTGATGACTCTGTATTTAGCAGGGCGAAGGTATAGGACCAGGAAACAAAATCGGGGTGTAAAAGTCAGGGCACGGTCCTGGGCCTCCGCTAGAAGGCGCTCCACCCCCATCCAATAATGGTTCAACTGGGGGGACCACCATACCATGTGAAGGATATCCCCTGCAGCAACTCGACAGCGCAGGTACTTATGGGAGGCCAGTGGAAAATAAACACTAAGTTTCAAGTGTGTGAGGTACAAAAAAATGTATTAGTTTAAAATGGGCATTCCGAGAGATTTTAGGCACCACTTCCAACATTTGGTCCAGTTCCCATCCGATAAAGTGGCCCCCATGTCCTCCTCCTAGCAACCCAGTAGCACCGGAAGGGGGAACAGGTATCCTCTCATAGGGCAGTATGTAACACACCTACTGTAGCCAACCCTGCTGCTTCCCATTCCAGTAGGCGCCCCTCCTTTACCCCTTGTAGTTGCATGATCAGTGCTTGCAGAGGCAAACCCAGAGAATATGGGGACCGTAGCTGCACCCAGCTAAGAACTCACATCCAACATGTCCTGAAGACGGTTAAATCATGGTGACCCATATGGGCAGCTCACTTCGGATGGAGAATAACGGTCCACAGCTGCCGCGAATCGGGAGGCTCTGGCAGTTTGATTAACCCAGAGGATTCCCCCTCCAGGATCCAGCCCATTTACCATTACAGTTGTGCTGCTAAGTAATACGAATAAAACTCAGGAGTGTTCCTCCCACTGTCCATCGTTGCGCACTGTAACTTAGCCAAGGCTGCATGTCATTGCCCATTCTTCGATATGAGATCAACAAGGATGGAATCAGGAGCTTGGAATGAGGCATGTGGTATTACCAGTGGGAGTACTGCAAAGAACTACAGAAGGTGAGGCAGTGTCACCATTTTAGCCATGGCAATGCAGCTCACGATCGGGAGGGGCAAGGTCTTCCAAAATCCCACGCTTGCATGCATAACAGTCATCGGCATTCCTATATTGGCCTCTAGGAGCTCAGGGAGAATCTGATAAATCAGAACCCCCAGGTACTGCCCTGCTGTTGGCTCCAAGCGCATGATGCCCATGTGGGGGGTGGGGGGGCTCCCCACTATCGTCATGGATCTAAAACAGGCTGGTTTTCAACCAGTTCATCCAGAGACTAGAGGCCTCCCCAAAGGCTCAGAGGAATTGTGCTGCCTGCTCCAGCTATATGCGATGTTCATGCAGATAAAGCACCATGTCATCCATGTAGAGGGAAATAAAAGGGGTCATCCTGCGTGCTTAAATACCAGTAAAAGACAGGCTGCTATGTGCCCTGCATGCCAGTGGCTCTATTGCAAGGGAAAAAAGCAAAGGTGAGAGCAGGCAGCCCTGACGGATGCCACCTCCCACCACACACTATCTTGAGATTGTGCATCCAGTACAGACTCTGGCTACAGGGCCTGTATATAGTAAAAAGGTCCAGGAAACAAACCAGGCCCCAATCCCATCGGAAGCATGACAGCGCAGAGATAGGTCCATTCTCGGCTAACAAATGCTTTCTCTATATCCACGAACATGCACCCAGCCCATTCCAGTACCTGCAGACCCACCCCGAGGATAGCCAGATATCACCTGACATTAGGAGCTGTACACAGGCCTGCTATAAACCGGGACTGGTAAGCGTGGATAAATCCAGGCATGATGGGAAGTAAACAGTGTGCTAAATTGTGCTAATTTGTCTTTTAACCCCTTCGCTGCCAGGCCTTTTCCCCCTCCTATGCCAGGCCTTTTTTTGGCTATTTGGGGCAGTTCGCGCTTAGGCCCTCATAACTTTTTGTCCACATAAGCTAGCCAAGCCAAATTTGCATCCTTTTTTTCCAACATCCTAGGGATTCTAGAGGTACCCAGAGTTTGTGGGTTCCCCTGAAGGAGACAAAGAAATTAGCCAAAATACAGCAAAAATTTCGTTTTTTTTAAACAAATACGAAAAAAGGGCTGTAGAAGAAGGCTTGTGGTTTTCCCCCTGAAAATGGCATCAACAAAGGGTTTGCAGTGCTAAAACCACCATCTTCCCAGCTTTCAGGAACAGGCAGACTTGAATCAGAAATCCCCATTTTGCAACACAATTTTGGCACTTTACTTGGACATACCCCATTTTTACTATTTTTTGCGCTTTCAGCCTCCTTCCAGTCAGTGACAGAAATGGGCGTGCAACCAATGCTGCATCCCAGACACCTAAACATTTTTGAAAAGTAGACAAAATTCTGAATTCAGCAAGGGGTAATTTGTGTAGATCCTACAAGGGTTTCCTACAGAAAATAACAACTGAAAAAGAAAAATATTGAAATTGAGGTGAAAAAAACATCAATTTTTCTCTATGTTTTACTCTGTAACTTTTTCCTGCAATGTCAGATTTTCGATAGCAATATACCGTTACGTCTGCTGGACTCCTCTGGTTGCGGGGATATATAGGGCTTGTAGGTTCATCAAGAACCCTAGGTACCCAGAGCCAATAAATGAGCTGCACCCTGCTGTGCGTTTTCATTCTATACCGGATAAACAGCAATTCATTTGCTGAAATATAAAGAGTGAAAAATAGCTATCAAGAAAACCTTTGTATTTCCAAAATGGGCAGAAGATAAGGTGTTGAGGAGCAGTGGTTATTTGCACATCTCTGAATTCCGGGGTGACCATACTAGCATGTGAATTACAGGGCATTTCTCAAATAGATGTCTTGTTTACACACTCTCTTATATTTGGACAAGGGGCAATAACACTTGTTTTGCTAATCTATGTTCCCCCAAGTCTCCCGATAAAAATTATACCTCACTTGTGTGGGTAGGCCTAGTGCCCGCGACAGGAAATGCCCCAAAACGCAACGTGGACACATCAAATTTTTTGGAAGAAAACAGGTGTTTTTTGCAAAGTGCCTACCTGTAGATTTTGGCCTCTAGCTCAGCCGGCACCTAGGGAAACCTACCAAACCTGTGCCTTTTTGAAAGCTAGAGACCTAGGGGAATCCAAGATGGGGTGACTTGTGGGGGTCTGACCAGGTTCTGTTACCCAGAATCCTTTGAAACCTCAAAATTTGGCTAAAAAAACACGTTTTCCTCAAATTTCGGAGACGGAAAGTTCTGGAATCTGAGAGGAGCCACAAATTTCCTTCCACCCAGCGTTCCCCCAAGTCTCCCGAAAAAAAATGATACCTCACTTGTGTGGGTAGGCCCAGCGCCCGTGTCAAGAAATGCCCCAAAACACAACGTGGACACATCACATTTTTTGAAAGAAAACAGAGGTGTTTTTTTGCAAAGTGCCTACCTGTAGATTTTGGCCTCTAGCTCAGCCGGCTCCTAGGGAAACCTACCAAACCTGTGCATTTTTGAAAACTAGAGACCTAGGGGAATCCAAGATGGGGTGACTTGTGGGGCTCTGACCAGGTTCTGTTACCCAGAATCCTTTGCAAACCTCAAAATTTGGCTAAAAAAACACGTTTTCCTCACATTTCGGTGACAGAAAGTTCTGGAATCTGAGAGGAGCCACAAATTTCCTTCCACCCAGCGTTCCCCCAAGTCTCCCGAAAAAAAATGATACCTCACTTGTGTGGGTAGGCCCAGCGCCCGACACAGGAAATGCCCCAAAACACAACGTGGACACATCACATTTTTTGAAAGAAAACAGAGGTGTTTTTTGCAAAGTTCCTACCTGTAGATTTTGGCCTCTAGCTCAGCCGGCACCTAGGGAAACCTACCAAACCTGTGCACTTTTGATAACTAGAGACCTAGGGGAATCCAAGATGGGGTGACTTGTGGGGCTCTGACCAGGTTCTGTTACCCAGAATCCTTTGCAAACATCAGAATTTGGCCCAAAAACACTTTTTCCTCTCATTTCGGTGACAGAAAGTTCTGGAATCTGAGAGGAGCCACAAATTTCCTTCCACCCTGCGTTCCCCCAAGTCTCTCGATAAAAATGGTACCTCACTTGTGTGGGTAGGCCTAGCACCCACGAAAGGAAATGGCCCAAAACACAATGTGGACACATCACATTTTTTCACAGAAAACAGAGGTGTTTTTTGCAAAGTGCCTACCTGTGGATTTTGGCCTCTAGCTCAGCCGGCCCCAGGGGGGCAGAAATGGCCCAAAATAAATTTGTCCCCCACCCCCCCAAACCCCTGCCCGGGAGCAACCCTTGCCTATGGGGTCGCTCCCCCTGCGTGACATTGGCGCCCCAAAATAAATCCCCGGTGCCTAGTGGTTTCTGCCCCCGGGGGGGCAGAAATGGCCTAAAATAAATTTGCTCCCCACACCTAAAGCAAAAAAGTAAACAAACAACAACAACAAAAAATATATCCCTGGTGTCTAGAGGTTTCTGCAGAAAAGGCCTTCCAAAAAAATGCCCCCCCTGGGAGCGACCCTTGCCCAAGGGGTCGCTCCCTTATGACAATTTCACCCCCCAAAAAAATCCCTGGTGTTTAGTGGGCATTTCAAAAGCCGGATTGCAAGCAATCCGGCTTTTGAAACGCTGGGACAGACTTCAAAGGGAAGGAAATACATTACCTTTCCTTTGAAGCCTCTCCGGGCCTCCCCCACGTGATCGAAAGAGAAATGCAAAGCATTTCTCTTTCGATCGCGCTGGAAGCTGAGCTTCCAGCGCGATGGGGGAGGCTCTGTGATTGTCAGCACGTGCGAGCGCGCTGACGTCACAGGGGGGTGGGGGGGAGTTTGGGGTGGAAGGGGAAGGGCTTCTCCTTCCATCCCTGCCTTGGGGGGGTGGGTGGGGAGCACAGGGTGGGAGCGCTAGCGCTTCCCCCAGTTCCCGTGCCTTGGACGAGGTCACCTCGTCCAAGGCACTCGAGAGGTTAAAAATTGAGGATTTTTTATTACAATTCCAAAGATACCAAACATGTCTTGGTGATCTGTTCCCATTTGGAAGTTATAGATTATTAAATGCAATAAGGCAACTCCAATGTTGTCCTAAAGGAAAGGTCTTGCAATAGTGAAAAACTAATGTAAGAGTTTTTCACTATCAGGACATGTGAAACATAAATGTACATGCCCAACATTTTAAACACACTGCACCCTGCCCTTTTGGCTGCCCAGGGCCTACCCTAGGAATGACTTATATGAAGGAGCAGGTGTAGGGAGCATGTGTAAGGGAGTGGGCAGGGGAATATTTAAAAGATAAAATCTAAAACCATGGTAAAGAGAAGGTAGACCAGCACAAAGTGCAGGCAGCAGCGTTAAAAGTAGGAGCAGTGCACAAGGGAGAGAGCAAAGGAGGGAGAAGTGAGTAACATGGAGTGTGTGGTTTGGGTGTTTGTGGAGAGAACGCACACAATAGCCCTAGAGAGGAAGAAAACATATGCACTCTGACGGAGTGTTTGAAAAAAAGAAAAAAGTAGTTCCCTAAATGTGAGCAGTAGAAAGATATCTGTTAGCAAATCAAAGGGGTGGCAAAAAGCAGTGTGGTTCCTCTGTAGGAGCGGAGGAGTGTTACGCCCCCCCCCCCCCCCACATTTCTGTGCAGAAAACATAAGAAATAAAATGGTAATAAAACAATTTTATTACCATTTTATTTTTGATGCTTTCTGCCAGCAAACGTGTTTGAGGGCAGTCCAGGACCAGTGCGGCAATGTTGCCAATGATTGACAGCAATGAGGAGTGGCAACTTCAGTTGGAAGTGGGCATGTTGGTTTGGCCAGCTACCTTGCTACAGCCTAATAGACATGCACAATTCAATCTGACAGAGGGTTGGAGAACAGGCACAGGCCCCCAGTGCTTTTTTGGAGCACTGAGGGAGCCCACTCCAGGCAATCAAGGCACTTCACTCATGCTGCTTAACAGCAAGAGAGCAGCATCTTGAGTGGCCAAAAGAGGTGGCTGTGGGACTTTGCACTCAGACTGGAGTCTGCTCTGGAGCCAGCAACAGCGAGGATGTGCGGCTGAACATGCTGCCGGCACTGTAAGGTAAGCTTAACTTTTTTTTATATTTATTTAGTGTTTGTTTTACACCCCTCTAGTTAAATATTTCGCCAACCGCCACTGGCAAAGAGGCTATGCTTCAGGGGAGGGGCAAACACAAGAAGAAGGCAATACATTGAATAAGCAAGCACAAAAGAGTGATAATAAAGCCAAATAATGCAAAGCAATAGGCAGATTCTAAGCCCATTGTACGTTTTTGGTATGGTCCACCACTTATATGAAGTAGCAGATGTGGGGAGCATGTGTAAGGGAATGGGTGGGGGAATATTAGAAAAAATCAAAACCCGTAGTAGGGAGAAGATAGACGAACACAAAGTGCAGGCAGCAGCCATAACAGTAGAAGCAGTGGACAAGGAAGAGAGCAGAGTAGGGAGTAGGGAATGCCATTGAGTGGATATTGGAGAGCGCACAAAAGAGCCCGGCGTGTTTAAAAAAAAGGAAAAAAGTAGGTCCCTAAATGTGAGCAGTGGAAGTATATATGTTAGCAAATCATAAGGATGGTAAAAAGGCTATGCTTCAGGGGAGGGACAAACACAAGAAAATGAAAGTGATACATCAAAAATGCAAGTATATGAGATTGACAATAAAGCTTACCAATGCTACGCAATGGGCAGACTCTAAGCCCATTGTAAGTTCTTGGTATGGCCCACAAAATTCTATAGGCAGCTGAAACCTGTCTGGTAGGTGAGACCTAAACTAGCAGTTTGAGCACCGTGCCATAAGCACACAATCCTCTAACCAGTGTTTAGGTGCTAACAACAGCTCAATATCGATACCACGTCCCTCAAATACTCACTGACTTTATTGCTTTTAGGCAATCAGAGTAGAAAGGCATTCAGTAAACCTGACATCTCAGAGTTGTTGTTAGCAGTCACATCTAACATTAGACATTAAGGGACATGTTCTGTCACAAGGTTTATAGCACACACATTGGTTAATAATGGAAATCGAAGAGGGTGTGGCTGTTTGAGATAGGCAACCAATTTAAGTGAGTGCATAGTTTGTACAACTATGACTGCTAGTGCCCAAAGATCTACTCAGAAGCCCATGGCCGGTGCTAATAAATGTCCAAGCACCAAATACAAAGGCCTGTGTATTTGATGCCTCTTTAAGCTACTACTAAACATTCTCTGGCCCTTTATCTCACTTTTGAAAGTTCCTGCTTTCTACATTTGTGACAGCTTTTCCGTCTTTCTCTTCCTCCTTGTTTTATCTTTGTGTGTTTTTTCCTCTCTCTCTCGCTCTCTATAACTGTCTTATAAGAAAGAATAAGTGTTGGTCCCCAAAAATGAGTGCCAGTTGGCCACACTGGCAACCACTGGCTCAAATTAAGCACTGATTTAAGTAAGAGGTAAACGTTATGACATTTTGGAAAAAGGACTGAAACATCATGAATCTTGATGATGTGCCTCTAAAAAGTCAAGGCAGCTATCATGAGTATACTAGTCTCAAGTGACAGTAATTACAGAGGACCTATTTACACGTGATTCGAGAAGGCAGGCGAAAATTCGGACACCTACTCTGGGGATCAGATTCTAACGCATGCGATAATTAACACTCTCACTCGTTTAGCCCTTCAAAATGGGACATAATATGCGGATTGTGGTGCTTTCTACAGCAAAATCTGCATGTTGCAATGTTTGCTGCATAGTTTATTTCACTATATATCAGGAGGTGATTCCTGTAGACCTGTTTTTGGGAAAAAAATGCCTACTTCGTTGTACCACACTCCGAGCAACTCATAATTCCATCTGTTTTCACAGGGTTCTGGATTATCCACTCTTTTCTAATTAGCATCTAAGTGATGCTTCCAGTTTTGTCTCGAAGGCATAGCGATCTGCTATCTTCCACCTCTCTGAAGGACTGAGTGATTTGCAGATATGGAATGTAGTCCACAACATAGAAGAAGAGCCGCTTTCTCCTCTTGTTGCTTTCTGGGACTTGCTGACATCCTTAAGGATAGAAAGTGCTGGCCTGGTAACAGTGGAATCATAAACACTAAGAGTTGCCAGGCTTAGAAGTCTCACAGGCAGCACTAATACATGGTTATTAAGAAAAAAAACAGATACATCGTTGCTGTTATTGACGTGGACCCTAGACATCCTTTGTCCTCAGAAGAATGACTATCTCTGAATACAGCAAAACACGAGTCTATGGGCCTGGTTCCAAGTGTAGGTGATATTTATCGCCTTTGTAAATCGATAAATAACACTCATTAAAGGTTTATGGGGAATAGCATGCGGATTTTGGTGTTTAAAGCAGCAAAATGATGCATTAAATACCATATGTTTTCCCCTGTTAACGTTCTGCAGGTTTGACCAGACGAAATTTAACAAAGGTTGAGGTTTTTAAGGTATCTGATAGCTATGGGATGCGTCAAATAACACTCAACTCGTAATTCCAATCCGTGGGTATACAGGGGTTTAGGCAAAGGTCTGAAAAAAACACAAAAATCTGGTAATCAGGCCTTTAGAAATTGGCGAGCAGTATATATTTCCCTTCATCATATAATGAACCAGAACCGGCCCTGCATTCTGCGCATTCCTTGTGCTTTGCAAACGAGCTGTTATCCCCATCTGGGGAATGGTCGGAAACAATGTTTTCTGAAACTCGAGGCATGTTTGCTTTCTCTTGCTGTAAGAACGCACTTAGACTGTTTTCTCTCCCTTTCCAAGGAACAGCGTGGACAATATGCTCGCAGCTGTTAAAATATAAATGAAACAACATATGCTTACTGTCGTGACACTTGGTGCCATTCCAAGTGTCTCGTATAGTAATGAAGCAAGTTATCACATTTGCACAGGGTGTCATTATGTCTACAAGGGTATATAGTCAACCTTAGAGGTAACCATTCCTTAAACTCCAATTCAACCCCTAAGAATGACTGGATAGCTACTAGAAAAGGCTGAATAATGGTTCCTCAAAAGCAACTTAATTTATTCAGCTTGAGCTCAGAGGCCAGGCATGAGGTTTCACCAAGATTAAAGGGGGATCGTTTTAAACACAATTAAGTTCAACAAAGTATGGAAAATAAAACCGTGGGAGCAAGACAAGAATGTATGCACGGTAGGAAATAAAATGGGCGACGAGCTTCATTTGTTCGAAACAAGAAAATGCAAAACTATACAATTGCTGGAATGCAGGAGAAACCAAAATATGTTCAATAACAACTGGTTAGGGCACTGATTATGGGTGGACCGTTAACTTCCAGTCCAAGGAACACAATTTATTTGTGGTGCAATAAGAACAGCTCCATGGGCAATTTTTGACAGGTTAAATATGCAGAAATTTACCGGTGGGAAAATGAATGGTTAAGTCCACGGTGTGGCCGATGAATATCAAAGACAGAATATCATGTAATGGACAATATCGAGGACAAAATATCAAAACCGAAATAGCAAAAGATACGGAAGTATAGATTTTGTACATCCATCTCCACATCTATGTGCCTTGACGATATAGATAACATCAAGGTACACTGATGTGGAGTTGAGAATAGTGAATCTATATTTCCTCTATATGCACTTACCTTTCGATATTTTGGTCCTGGTCTTTCCCACAGAAATTGAATTACAAGTAGTTTACATTACGTCGAAATTTTTGAAGGGTCATGTGTTGTCTGCCACAAAAAAAGAGTAATCCGTGCAAAGCAGTGGATGCATTGTGAGCAAGACCTGCTGACATCTGGTACTCTTCACGTCCGTGTCTGAACACTGAAAATGTGGCAGTGCAGGTTTGTTTCTCATGTTTGTTGAATGTACAATCCTGGTACAACTCGTGCGACCCACAGCAATACACCCACAGCTCACAGCCATACGCCTTTTGCTTTCACGATGTTGACTGGCATTTCCTGACAGAAATATATAACTATATGCCATAGAGGTAACATCACAAAAATAACTCCCAGGTAATATCCACAAATGGGAATCTAATGACCTTCAGAAAAGCTAACAAGAATGCACCGTTTAAGTCACCGCATACAGAAAGTACACCTTTTAGCACTTGGCTGCTTTTCAGATCTCGTCTTGGTGCTATTTATTTGCATACAAAATTAGGTGTCTGATTAGTTCATTATTTGCTGGCCTCTTGCCATTCTTCTGTCCTCTGGTGCAGTGGTTCTTTACCCGTGGTCGAGGACCGATGGGGGTCTGAGTGGCCTACTCAGGGGGGTCCACGACTGTGTTACCAAATTTAATAATATTACAATTTATGAATAAAAATTAATAAAGTATACACAAATAAAGAAGCAAAACTGAAAATGTGAAACTTTTTATGATATTCGATTGTGAATTAAACAAGATATTGAAATATATGAACATTTGTTTTTGTATTTTTGTGTATGGTTTTGAGGTTCATATCATAGAAATTGCTTCTTCAAGTAATGTCTCAGTGGGGGTCCGCAGATTCCAGTAATGATTCCGAGGGGGTTCACAGAAGTCACTATGTTAAGAACCACTGCTGTGGTGTATTTTATATGCATTCCTTGAGCATGTGGTACATTGTTGTTGGCCCAGCATTGGTTTATAAGTATAGTTGAAATATGAGCAATGGGATGTCCTGTGCAAATCAATTACCTACACAGGTGTGATTTCTAATTGTGGAACCTGGTGTAAAAATCAGAAAATCAAATTGCTTTCATCCTCACTCTGATGGATACTGAGCTACAGCATTCAACCATGGATTAACTCATATCACCCGCTTCAAATGCTCAATTGTTTCTTTGTAGTGCTTTTCAGCAAATAGAATTCTAGTTGAATGCAAGTTGGTTATATTTCAGACTGTAGTTTCAGACTTTTTATTTAGCGTCTATATACAGAATTATAGATGGCTAATGGAATTACAGTGATGTTTTTCACTGAGGGACTCTGTGAGACATCAAATAGACAAGAGAGGAGCTTTAGTTGTCAATGATGTCACTCAGAACCCCATTTATAATTTTATGTTATGTACGGCCCCCAACATCATCTCCCCCTGTGTTCAAATGCTGCGCAGGGACAGAGGAGTAAGGGCAGAGCCATATATATATATGTATATATGGCCTCATCTCCATGGCCCAAATGAAAAGGAACACCTGTTCTCCCCCCACCCACATCTCTCACTGTGCTTTCCTGGCTGCCCTCTTCAGAACCTGAAGCAATGCTGCTCTGACAGGCTCTTAAAGAGGCCCTTAAGAGCAGAATGGAATTCCTTTAAGACCTAGCAACACTGAGCAATCCAGTTATTTGTGTTAATGGCTCTGTACCAGAGCCATAGATAATATATTGAATTATGGATGGCTAGCGGGAAATTACAAGAATGTTTTTTTACTGTGAGGTTCTGGGTGACATCAAATAGACAACAA
The DNA here is from genome assembly GCF_031143425.1 of Pleurodeles waltl. Lineage (NCBI taxonomy): Eukaryota > Metazoa > Chordata > Amphibia > Caudata > Salamandridae > Pleurodeles > Pleurodeles waltl. The sequence continues at coordinate 468,900,741 of NC_090437.1, forward strand.
GAATATGGTGAAAAACATCCCGTAATTCACTTTTTACCCCTATAATTTCATGTTATGTATGGTAAACAAAATCATCTACCCCTGCTTTTAAGTGCTACGCAGCAGCAGAGGAGTAATGGAGAGCCATACATTATGAGGTTTGTTAACAGCTGTTGCTATTTCATAACAGTGAGTTATCAGTTTTAGAAACTGAAATAAATGAAAGAGGTTCTCAATGCGAGCCAATCATAACATGAATAATATATAGAATTATAGATGGGTAACAGTGAATTACAGGGATGTTGTTCACCGAGGGCTTCTAAGTGACATAAAATAGATGAGAGTGAATGCCAATTATGTCACTCAGAACCCCAAGGTTAACAGCATTTCCGTAAACGACTTTTTATCCATATACATAATTTTATGCTCCCCCCCAAAATCACCTGCCCCTGTTTTTAATTGCTACACAGTGGCAGAGTAGTAATGGAGCAATGGCAGAGGAGTAATGGGCGGGCCATACATTGAATGTCCTGTTATGTATCTCTATCCCAAACATTAAAAAAAAGTTACCTGCCACCCTTGAGCAAGCCCACCATCTTCGCTGCCCTGCTTCCCACTCCTGCAGCTGTGCTTTTGGCTTTCAGTCAAAGCAGACAAGCAGAGCTGCGTTGACAGACTCTCAGACCCTGTCACAGACCTGGAAGGCTTTATGACATAGTATCAGTGGGTGGCGAGTTTTGCTATCAACTGTCCTATGTCACAGAGCGCGTTATGCAATTCAGAAACCGAAATAAATGATAGATGATCTCTATGAGAGCCTTAAATAAAACGAATAATTATGCATTCTACACAATACATTGTTTACATTTTTTACACTTCTGTCCTCATGTAAAATATTATGTTTGCCTGTCAGATGTTTTGCTGTGAAACAGTAGAATAGCAAAGGGATCATGGGCACTGCACAAGCAAGAAATAAAGGCTCCGGCTCCTGCTTTGGCGATTAAAAACAACTTTTATTGGGGTGCAGTAGAGATCACAGAGCCTTGCGCCTCGGTGCCACTGCACCTGCTGCACTATTGATGGGTAGGCCACTCCTGAATAAGCACCAAGAGGCCTTTGAAGCAGTTCTCTGCACAGTGTCACGATTGCTTCTCATAGCGCGATTGCAAAGCATATAGGTACACACTGACCTGTACACTCGTGCTGCAGTCCTTTGCCATAGTACCCCTTCTCGCAGATGCACTCAAACTGACCGGTGTGAGTACCGCACTTGCAGCTGGCCATCACATCGCAGCAGTCTTCACCCTCCTCACACAAGTACGAGCAGTGAGCACGGGATTCTTGAATGTAGCTTCCAGAGGGAAGATCTGCCAAGGGACAAAGAAGCGCGTTCTTGAGACATCTCATGACAAATGAATAACCATCATCTTTTAATTTAACATATTTCGTAAAACGAGGCTTGGGGAAGTGCTTTAAACGTAAAAAAGAGTTCTCTGATATGCACGCTCCTTGGACAACTCATTTCAACTAATACAATCCAGGGAACATTTTAAGGATGTTGGGGGTCCTGTGCCAAACGTAATTTAGGGGACCCTGTTATTAAACTTATGATCCAGTTTCAGCTCTTTCATGCTCTCTTTGGCCAGGTCACTGACCATGCACAGACACAATCGTCCACATTCTAAATGTGTTTACATCTAATGTTCAGGTATAGGAACGCGTGCTTTCAATATTATAACACAGCAGCAGCTCACTAATATTACTGCAAATAATCTTTGTGACATCCTACTTTTTCTGATAAGTGAGGTCCCGTTATGCTCTAGAATAAACTTTTTTATGGATGTTGTCTGAAACATAAACACAACATAGCTCTGCAAAATGTCAGTAATAGACTCTCACACATCACCAACATTAAAAATAAATTAAAGGAAAATGAGAATTACAACAATGTGTTTACCTCTATCGGGGTTCCCGTGAAAGGCTGGGGCCCTGGGTCAGAGCTCACCTTGCCCCTGCCTTAAAACGTCTCTGACACAATTATGGAATTCTGAAAAACTCGACTTGAATAATAACAATTGAAGGATTTTTTGTTTTATTAATACCCGAGTTTATGTCAAAATAATTGGAGACATATTGGTTCATTACTTCATGTAACATCAGTTTTGTTTTTTACTAGAAAGTGTATTTGTTGCTGCTTAGTATACAATTATTCACGATTCTTTCTTTCTTCTAGATGTTCTAACTGGATCAAAAAGTACAATCTAAAACAAAATGCCCAGTACAGCAGGGACATGACGTGCCCATTCTATTGATAAAATAATGTGGGCTAAATATAAAGTTAGATCTTTAGGTCACAAGTATAAAACATTGCAGGAGTTTTAATGAGGATATTGTTTTAAAAAGATACAAGTATTATTTAGAACTCACCAATCTACTAAATATTGCAAACACTACACCACCTACCACTACATTGCAGGGTAAGTGTATCTTTACTATGGTACTTGAAAATGTAATTGCATTTATATAGCACTTACTACTCCTGACGAGGTGTTGAAGTGCTGTACTGAGAGTAGCAAGCTACTCTGGCACCCACGGTTAGTGCTTAATCCAGTTAATTATTGTGTTAGTCATGTGCACAGAACAAAAAAATATATATGCATTTAGCCCTGTTACTTTGTATATTAGTACAACTTAGGTGTGATCACTAATAAGGGCGAGATGGTTTCAGGTCAATGGTTGGTAAGGTAGATAGGCTGGCGGAGATTAGATAGTGTTTGGTTGTAGGGATGTGGTTTTAAAGGAGAGATTGTGATCTATGAAATGAGGTGCCAGCCAACTGCAGAATTACAACAAGAGAGGTTAAGGCGGATGGGAATGTGATTGAGAGGAGGCTATACTCATAAAGAGAAGGTATGCAGAGGATGGAAGGTAAAAAGAGTGTCACTCTCAAGAAGAAAGGAGAGGAATCAAGCAGAAGGAAGTCAAGGTCAATTTTTCATGCACAATTTTATGAGTATTGTGGGAGGCTTTTTGAGATAGACAGCAAACTGAGATGTAAGCTGTTTAAATAAACACCATTACATACAGTTTCTGTGGTAGGCAGCTTAAACATGTGAGTCCTAGTGTACATATCATTTAAACTTTAAGAACCAGAGCCTGCTGTGTGCCAGGACTAGGGCATCCCTTTAAAACATTGTCAGGATTTTCCCAAACTTAGTGCAGGGTCTGTACAATACCGAAGGGGAGTAGTACAGATGCCTTCTTTAGGAAGATGATTTCTTAAGAAAGTCTCATTTAACAATGCTCTGAATTAAACTGAGTTTCAGCTCACTAAAAAATCAGTTATTTGACACTGGCTGACAATAACTTGCCAATGCGCAGTCAGATTTATTTCTTCTTATATTTGTTGTTTCTAAGGCACAGTGGACCAACCGTGGATATGCAATATGACCAGAGCTGATATCCCAAGTGTATGTTGTGTGTGTGGCCATTCTGGCATATGCATTGTATGTACACATGACGCACAGTAATGGAGGACTGAGAGTTTCTTTTATGAAGCTCCCCTAACGCTACAAGATGGAGGTGCACAAGATGGAGGTGAGGTGATTTTCCCAGATAGTGGGATGTAATTCTTGGCATTCTGTAGAAAACATGGCTCTTACAGAAATCCTATTGGATCCCTTTGTTGAGAGAGGCTGCTAATCATTCTTCCTGTAGGACTGCCATTTTGGTAGAAGGTGGGGTGTGAATGTTGGGTCTGCAGTCACTGTTGTTCAGAGTTTGCAGGGTACTTTAGGTAGGCTATCCTTTTGTCCCTTTTTCGTGATCACTGACATGTGTTCCAGCACCGGTCACTAGGTAGCCTAGAGTTGGCATATATAGTCTCCTTATCTCTCAATAGACCAATCATTAATGCTATATTCATATCACACATCCTATGTACTTGGGCTAGCTCTACAAAGTGCACAACACCATCCAATAGTTATAGGCACCATCTAAGAGTATGTAACAACCACAGAGTTCGCTCTCTAATACATGTAAAAAGAGGAAACTATGTACCTAAACATACCAAAACCTTAGGGTCTGCTATACCTGTGTCCAAAGTCCCATTTACAGGCCCCTAGCAACCGAATTGTGCCAATGTACATTGCATGTCAATCATAATGAACTTCAGTTACCATCTTGAATTGTGCAACCATCCCACAATTCTGAAATATTCCACTTCAACACAAGGGGGGGTGCTTACATTTTAAAACGCTGTGTACAAAAAGTTCCATTTGCTGTTTTGTGGTTTCCTGTCTTTAGTCATGTATTAACATGAGTGTCTCAAATAGGGAACCAATATCTTGTAGCCAATAATCAAATGGATACAATTGGGTCTAACTTACTCCAATCAAACACGAAATACAGGTGTATCAAAACATGAGCCCCAAGATCAGGTAAGACCCATCTGTTTCTGTGAACCTGTTTTTTGCGTCACTTACAAGACCAGAATATACTCCATCTCCCAAACAATACTGTAATTCATTGTCAAACTTCAAACCTCTCTCAACTGCTTTTAACTTCATAATCCACTGTTCCTCTGTGCAATGTAGATAAAGTTCTATATTCCCACTTCTAGAGCTAGCCTACAATTCTTCAATACCACAAAATTGAAAACTAGCATACAGAGTCCTTGTTTCAAATTATGTGATATGCAATGCAATAAGATACTCTCAGCTTCTCAATGTTCTTTCTGTTAAGGTTAAGATTGTACTACCCACATAGATCTTTCTACAGCACAAATCAAGATGTAAACTATATATTACGATTGGAAAGTCATGCGCTTGTTAATTCTGTACTTGGAAGACCCATGTTAACTGTGGACAATGTACCATGTGCAAACTAGCTATAGACAGTAAGAAATGTTTCAGCTATAATGTGATATTGATCTCCTAGAAGAAAACCATGGTTACAACCAAACAGTAGTGGATAACCAAGTCCACAGAGCAACCAGGTTCCCTCACAACTTTATAAGTCATTATCCTGGTTGAAATCCCGCTACCCTTTTCCTCTACCCTCGTGAATACAAAGGTTGTAACTTTTGACCTGACAACTCAAACCCTTGTCTGAGGCATGCATCTCACCTTTAAATTACTCTGAACTCCAGGCTCTCAAGCCTATACAGACAATGACCTGACAAGTAACCAACTCCACCAAGCCCCTCCAGCCCTAAAGAGAGGACTAATTTTACTGCAACTGACTATACCCAAACTCTTCCAGTAATCCAGATGCTCTAACTTGACTTGTGGGTAGTCTTGCACTCACTTAGCTTACTAGCTATACACCTTAGCCTCAAACATGATTAACTTCACCATAGCTACATCAATAACTTCACCACAGCTACATCAACCTTCAATCAGTTGAGGTAGGATAGATGACCGATTATGCCTTACACCACCAATATCTTTGAGTCATCAAAATAACATGTTACAGACTCTGACCATATACTTCACACCTTTCTGTGACATTAGCAGGGTTTGTGACTAACTGCATCCCAAGTGTTCTGCATTTACAAGGGTTCATACTATAACCCTATCTGGGTCCCTGACCAATATGTGACAGACACAGCCCCAGTTCTTAGGGTGCCCATATTTGTACTACTTTTCTGGTGTCTTTATCTGCATATGAGCGTGTGCTACAAGTAGGTAGTCTGCAGAAGAATTTTAAGGAAGTATGTTTGTATTTTACATGGAAGAAGTTAAACGTTGTTACAAAGATCAAAGATTCTATTTTTTAGGATGCTGCATAAATGAAATGGCAAATGCATTCTCTCCCCCTGTGTTCTTGAGTTGGGTGTGAGTTTGAAGGGTGATATTGTGACTAGAGAGTGGAACATTAAACAAAGACTGACACTCCTTAATGTAACTTATAGATGGTGAAAGAACGGACATACTGATTGAAAAGTTGTGCATGATTCTTTCATAGCTTCCTTTGGGAACTGCCTGAAGGCATGAAATACTCTTTATAAGCAAGCTTGCAAACAATTGACATTGTTAGCCTAATTAATGTATACATTCTTTACTTCCTATAGATGAATGGTGTTTCTATTCATTTAACCTGTGAGATTTCATACAGAAATGAAATAGGAACAGTGGACAGAAAATCTGTGCTATACTTCGAAAAGTATGAAAGTCACCTTTCTTCCTCACAAAACCAGGTGCCTTGCTTTGTTTCTTTTAACTAGTGAGAAAAATATCATGAATATTAAAATCATAAAAAAATCACTAGATTTTTTTCAGTATGACCTTCATTTAAAGAGAGGACTGGGGCCCTCATTCGGACCTTGGCGGGCGGCGGAGGCCGCCCGCCAAAGTCCCGCCGTCAAAATACCGTACCGCGGTCGCAAGACCGCGGCGGGTATTTTGACTTTTCCCCTGGGCTGGCGGGCGGCCGCCGAAAGGCCGCCCGCCAGCCCAGGGGAAAACGACCTTCCCACCATGAAGCCGGCTCGTAATCGAGCCGGCGGAGTGGGAAGGTGCGACGGGTGCTACTGCACCCGTCGCGTATTTCACTGTCTGCTATGCAGACAATGAAATACTAGCGGGGCCCTCTTATGGGGGCCCCGCGACACCCCCTACCGCCATCCTGTTCCTGGCGGGCGAACCGCCAGGAACAGGATGGCGGTAGGGGGTGTCAGAATCCCCCATGGCGGCGCAGCGAGCTGCGCCGCCATGGGGGATTCAAATGGGCAACGGAAAACCGGCGGGAGACCGCCGGTTTTCCATTTCTGACCGCGGCCAAAGCGCTGCGGTCAGAATGCCCAAGGGAGCACCGCCGGCCTGTCGGCGGTGCTCCCGCCCCCGTTGGCCCTGGCGGTGCAACACCGCCAGGGTCATAATGAGGGCCAGGATGTCTCTTATTGACAGGCAAGTTACTTACCTACTGTAACGCTTTATCTGGTAGAGACAATATCCAGTTGCAGACTCCTTACCTTAGAATTTCCCCCAGGCAACATTCTGGATCCGAAGATTTTTCTTGAGCAGTACCCCTGTGCGCCTTTAGGTGGTGTCAATCGGCTCTGTATCTGTCGTTCTGTTGTTGGTGTCGTCTGTGCGTTCCACACCAGAAGCGCAGAGCCATGAAGAACACTGACCAATGATGTGCCAAAACTAGGGCCATGAAAGGGTACTACCTGTCCCTAGAAATCAGTTTGCAGAGCAGGGAGGATGGGGGGTCGGAAAGGAATCTGCAACTAGATATTGTCTCTACCAGAAAAGGCGTTACCGAAGGTAAGTAACTTGTCCATCTGATAGAGACATCTAGTTGCAGATTCCTTAACTTAGAATAAATACCAAAGCAATACCATCCCTGAAGGTGGGTCTATGAACTAAGATCATACTAGAAGGTACTGCCAGATTGAAAGGGCAAAGTGACTGTACTTTCGAACCTGACTGTCCAGGCAATACTGTTTAGTAAACATGTGCAGAGATACCCACGTTACCACGTGACAGATGTCAGGGACTAGAACTAAGCATGCTAACGCAGTGGTGGCAGCTTTTGCTCAGGTAGAATGAGCATGCAAACCCTCTGGGGCCTGCTTTTTGCCCAGTGCTTAGCAGATCTTAAAGAAGAGGATGACTCATTTGGAGATAGTCCACTTCTGCACTGCCCAACCTTTCTTCACACCCACATAACTGACAAAGAGTTGATCATCCACCTGGAACTCTTTTGTATAATCAAGATAGAACGCCAGTGCCCTTTTTGGGTCCAGGCGGTGGAGTCCCTCCTCTTCCTTAGAAGGATGTGGGGGTGCATAAAAAGTAGGCAAGGTGAATGATTGGCCTACATAAAAGGGTGTAACCCCTTTTAGCAAAAAGGAATCCCTAGTGTGAAGCGCCACTTTGTCAGGATAGATGGAAAGGTATGGAGGCTTAGATGACAATGCCTGCAGCTCACTCACCCTGTGGGCAAAAGAAAGGCTGTTTTTAATGTGAGTTGCTGGAGGGGACAATTGTGGAGAGGCTCAAAAGAAGTGCATATCAGAAATGTCAAAAACAAATCCATATCCCATTGGGGCGTAATGAATGGAGAGGGAGGAAACATATGTGTATGGCCTTTGATTAACCTATTTACAGTAGGAGACCTAAACAAAGGAGGTTAATCAGGCAACCTCAAAAAAGCAGAAATTGCAGACAAATAACCTTTGAGAGTGACCATAGCAGAGCCCTGCTGGACCAAAGAAAGTATAAACAATAGACCCATAAAGAGGGGCAGAAAGGGGCCGACAGACTTGTCTGTGCAGCAGACCACAAATGTTTTCCAATAAGAGGTGTATACAATTTTTAGTGGAGGAATGCCTGTCTGCCAAGTTAACATTACAGACTTTAAGTGGAAGGTGAAAAGTTGTCAACTGTTGCCACTTAATCTTCAGACAAGAAGGTAGACAATGGACAGGTTCAGATCTAGAACCCTCCCCTGCTGCTGTAGAAGATCCTCTGAAAAGGGTAGTCTGATCGGAGGATTGATGGCCATGCTCAATAGCTCAGGATACCAAGCTCTTCATGTCCATTCCGGAGCCACAAGAAATACTTTGACCCAGTTGTTTCTGATCTTCTTAAGAATTCTGGGCAGAAGTGGTATGGGTGGAAAGGCGTATAGGAGGCCTGAGTTTCACTCAAGACGAAAAGTGTCTCCGAGCGATTGCCGCCGTGGAAACTCCAATGTGCAATACTGCTGACTTTGCACATTTTCTGAGGAGGGTAACAGATTTAACCACGGTGCTCTCCACTGCTGAAAGAGACCTTGCCCCACCCCTGGCTGGAGATGCCATTTGTGGTCGCCTTAGCATTGTCGACTAAGTTTGTCCACTCTGACGTTCAGAGAGACCGCCATGGATATGCCCTGCTGTTCCTGCCACATCCAGAGGCACAAAGCCTCCTGACATAGGGTCCATGACCCCACCCTGCCCTGCTTGTTGCAGTATCACATGGTGGTGGCGTTGGTATGTGAACACCTGCACTATCTTTCACTTGAGAGATGGAAGAAATGCTTTCAATGTAAGCTGGATCGCTCGGAGAGCCACAAGTTGATATAGAGTCCGCACTCTGCCGGAGACCACACAGCTCTGATCTTTGCCTCTCCCAGATGGCTGTCCCATCCCAGGAGTTACACATCTGTCACTAGTGTCAGATCTGGTTGGGGAAGGGAGAGAAACCTGCCTCTGACCCAATTGCGGTCCATTGACCATCACTGCAAATCTCATGCAGTTCCTTCCAAGATCTGAACCATGTTGGAGAGATTTCCTTGATACTGCGCCCACTGGAACGTCAGGTCATACTGAAGAGCCTGCATATCCCATGTGGCATGAGTCACTAGCAGGATGCAGGAGGCCATGTGGCCCTGCAGCCTTAGAGTCATTGTCACTGAAATGCAGGATAGAGGCTGAAACATTGGTATCATAGCCTGAATATCCTGGATTTACCTCTCAGGAGGATAAGCCCGAAGGTGCACTGTGTGCCGAATAGCTCAGATGAAAAGGAGCGTCTGAGAGGGAGTCAGGTGTGACGTCAGCGCGTATATAGGGAACCCCACTGAAGGCAGGAGGTCTGCTGTAGTATGGGGGTGGGAGAGGACAGCCTCAGCGAGCCTGCTTTCAACAGCCAATCTGCGACCACTGCTATCACCATGGTGAACACCCCAGGGGCACTGGTAAGGCTAAAGTGGAGCACAGTGAAATAAAAGTGCTTGTGGCCTACCGTGAACCACAAGTAACATCTGTGGGCAGGCAGGACAGGAAAATAAAAATAAGCGAGCTGCAAGTCCAACTGGCCAGATTGCTGGGTCCCTGATCCACAAGGTCGATGGATCCCACATCCCCAGCCACACAGGCTGGGCAGCATGCGAGGCACACTGGCTAGTCAAAAACAAATGTGGGTGGTCAGACCTTCCACAGACATGAAAGGGGCAAAAGGAAGACTGAGGGGGACGAGGGACTGCCGCAAGGCTCAATGATCTGGCCGGTGCACAAGAATTCTTGAAGTGCTTAAGCACTGAGTCTGCCTTTTCTCCGAAGAGACAAGTACCATCAAAGCGCATGTCCATCAAATTGGCTTGGAGATTCTCCAAAAAGCCAGGCATCCTCAACCAGGAGTGTCACCTGAGGGCGACCACCGAGGAAACCGCTCTGCCCAGTTAGTCGGTCATGTCCAGTCCACATCAGATCATGAAATTTGCTGCATCTCTCCCATCACCAACTGCTTAAGAGAGTACAGCCGGGCTTCGTCTGGGACCTGTGGCAGCACTTGATCAACCAAATCCCACAGCGTGTGGGGATAGCGGCCCAAAAGGCATGCAGTGTTCATGGACTGCAATGTAAGGCTGGTGGAAGCAAACATCTTCTTCCCAGGTGTGTCCGGCCTTTTGGATTCCCTATCAGGGGGTGTGGAAGGGAATGCATCATGGGAGATGGAGGCTAGGATAACCTAGCTCTCAGGGGTGGGGTGTTGCATCATAAAACTTGGATCGGGGACCAGGGGTTCGGAGGTTGAAGTTCCAGGATGAAGCACCTCTGTCAGGAGGTTAGTCCTGACTGCCACTGAAGGGAGCTCAAGGTCCAGGGCCCCGGCTGCTCTACATGCCACCATTAAATATGAATGTCCCTCCTCCATAGCTACAATAGAGGGAGGAAGAATGCCAGTACCTGGAGAAGTATGAAGACAGTTGGTTTCACCCAAGTCTGTATGACAGTCCATAGGTGTTTGTTCTTCCTGGAGCTTATATTCTAAAGGGTCCAGCAACCACTCCCATTCCTCACCATAATCTAGCCCAAAAGAAGGGGGCTGAGGATCCGACATAGGAGGCAAGGTTGCTGCCAGCATCAGAGTGGGCATCATACACTGCTCATCTGGCTCCATGCTGGAGTTGGCAATGAGAATGGGGATGCGTCACCCATGGGTGCGGGAGGCATCAGGGATTGTCGGAGTGTTATTGACCGACGCTGGTCCGGATCTGGAATTGGATTTGATCCCCTTGGCACTGAGGCTGAAGCCGCTGGCTTGGAACCTGAAGGGGGCCCCTTTTGACTCTCCGAGGCCAGAAGGCTCTCCAGCGGAGTCGGCCTGCCCAAAAATGAGGCGCATGGCCTCATAAAATTCTCAAATGTTGGGCAGAGGTCGCTGCGGCTCCTGGAAACTCAGGGAGGTGTAGAGTCAGCCTAGGCTCAGCCCAGGTCCTTGGAATGAGGCCTAGAGCACCAACACTCCCTGGTCTCATTGGAAACTGATGAGCAGAAGTCGAAGAACGCTTCGACTTCTTGCTCTCCTTCTTGTGCCTCGACTTACCCGATCGTCCCGAGGACTTGGAGTAGGACAATGATGGTGGAGGACTCTGTGACCATTCCTGGGACCTTCCTCTCGACGGGGACCTCGACTTGTGCAGAGTCAAGCTTCGGGTTGCCATCAGCTTCAGGGACGGCTCCCTCAAAGTCTTTGGATGCATGGTCCAAAACTCGAAGCACAACTTCGGGTCATGATTGTGCTCCAGGCACCAAAGACAGATGAGGTGCAGATCTGTCATGGACATTGCCCCATGACAGGATCCACAGGGCTTGAACCCAGTCTTCTTTGATGACATCCTCGATGCACCAGGAGTAAAACAACTGGCTGGTGCAGAAAGAAAAGAACTGACATAAATGCACCAAGGTAGTACCTATATAGGGCCCGTGACATCATATCTGACGCGTGGGAGATACCGATGACACTGAGCCGATCGAAGTCACCTGACGGCATGAAGGGGTACTACTCAAGAAAAATCTCTGAATCCATACTGACAGTTGGGGGAAATTCTAAGGTAAGAAATCTGCAAAAGATGTCTCTATCGGATAAAAACATTCATTATGTTTTTGAAAATGTCCTTAATTAAATAAATATATCAAACTGCACCATAGTGAACCGGTCATTACATATGGCATAAACTACCTTCTGCTGTACATCACAAGGATACTTCAAGTCACTGAGGAGCTCCATGTCGATACAGAGGAACAAGGTAAATTTCTTCCATAAGTTCATGGAACTCTAAGGTGACCCGCAATATCTCTAACATGTATGGCATGGCATAATTTATTTCTTATACTATATGCCTAAACTATCACCTTTACCACAAGCCACTTAAATCCTTGGTGCAAACTTCTTTCATATGAAAGAGAGACCATGTATAAAAACATGAAGAATACAAATAGAGTCTCTAATGCAAAATCAAGCACATAAAAAAGCTGTTAGATAGTTGTTGTAAAAGAATATTAGAAGCAGTTTAATAAAAGTCAGTTTTAAAAAAAAAGGCACAGTAGAAACAGGCAGAAAATTCTAAGTTCTATAATTGCCTAAGGAGTGCAAAAAATAAACATGTAACTACAAATATCTCTCTTCTGCTTGACATTGCACAGCTATAAAAAATGAGCAGGTGAAAGAAAATAAACTTTTTGTTTTCCTTCTTTGAACAGCTCCATTAATTATGTTCTGTGACCTGACCTGGATCTGGCAGCAGGCATTTTGATGTCAGAACTCATCTGTAATTCATAGGTGTGTCACAAGTAGCCGATTATAAAGAATCTAGAGACACATTTTTATACAGGGATTGAAGAGTCCAAATTATTAAGTATACAAGTTATCTAGAAACACATCGTTATCACAATCCCTTTTCAGTGTTACTCCAGCAGCCACAATCAGGACACTTGGTACCAACAGGTCTGTCGTGACAGACAGAACTCCTGTTGCCTCTTCACCAGGTACTGTCCACTATGTTAGATCGGTCAACAAGTGGACCTACAGAGCTAGGTTCTGGCAACATGGATGAAACTAGATCCCTCCTCAAAGTAATAGCCTACTTGAGTTTATGATCAGTTCTCAGATTTAACAAGTGTAGCTCTTCTGTCACTGCTCACTCTAATACATGTTTACCCTATTTATTCAGTTAGGGCTCACCACGCTATAACCAATCTCTGGCCAGTAGAAGGCACAGGGACAGAAACGTGCTCTTCATTCTCTTCTGCCTTCTCTTGTACAACCCCAGTAAGCAGCATTCAAGTTGTGGTTCAATCTGCCAACTATTCCCTCCATAACTTGTACCACCACCTCCCAGTAGGGCTTAAATATTGGGCGTAGCTATAACATATGAATGAGGTCTGTGTCATCTTCCTCATAACCTATGTCTGGTGCATCACAGGAGTAATATAACTTTTGTATCATGACTATATAACCCAGAGGTGCACCAGCTTAAATCTTACATTACTTGATGCTTTTTAGAGTTGCGCTTGCGAGAGCACGCACTAGCGCATGAGTCTTGCTTGCAAGACACAGTGGTTAACAAAAACGGCCTGGAGCCTGTCGGTCTTTTCTGTTCCTCTCTGTGGAGCAGGGACTAAACACTGATTGATTCAGCTTAATCAGTGCCTGTTCACTGCTCCCTATGTGATTGAGGTACTATTTTGTTCTTTTTAACTGTTAGTGCCATGCAAACAGATAATGTTGCAAAGATTTATTTTCTATAGTTAGCTTTCTTTTATTTTGCCAAGTCTTCTTTTCTCACTTTGCACTAATTTTTTCTTTTCTTTTTGCTCATAGGCGCTGTTCTCAAAACGTGATAATTGTCTTGTTATAACTATTGCAAAGCAACATTGTTTCGTTCTTATGTGTAATTTCTGAAATGATGCTTTAACACATGATTCTGCAGTACACCCAAATCCACCCCACTCCAATCCATGCCAATCCACCCCACTTCACCCCTCACAATCCACCCCACTCAAACCAATCCACCCCAGACCAATACAATTCACATCACTCCAATCCAAACCACTCACCCCAATCCAATCCATCACACTCCAAGCCGTTTGACCATTTCATCCCAATCTGCCCCACTCAAATCTAAAACAGTATGCCCTACCCCAATCCAAAACAAAATCTACCCCACTAAAATATGCCCTATTGCAGTAGAAAACAATCTGCCTCACTCCAAACCAAAATAATCTACCCCATTTCCAATCTGAAATAACCTGCCCCACTCCAAAACAATCTGCCACACTCCAATCTGCCCAGTTCTAATCTGCCCCACTCCAACCTGCCTCATTCCAATCCAAAACAGTCTGCCCACTCCAATCTGCACCACTCCAATTCAAAACAATCAACAACACTCAAGTCCATCCCACTCCAATCTACCTCACTCAAACCCAAAACAATCTGCCCTACTCCTATCTGCTCCACTCCAATCATATCCATTCAAATCCAAAACAATCTGCCCCACTCCAATCTACCCACTCTAATTTTCCCCACTCCAAATCTACCCCACTCCAATCCACCCACTACCTTCTCTCCCACTTCAGTCCATCCACCTCACCCCAATCCACCCACTCCATCACAAATTACCCTACTTCAATCCACCACAATCCAATCCAATCCATCTCATCCCAATCAAAACACCCCACTCCACCCCAATCCAAACTACTCCAATCCAATCAACCACAATCCACCTGATTTCAATCCAAAACAATCTGCCCCACTTAAATCTGCCACACACCAATCTACCCCACTCCAATCGAAAACAATCTGCTCCATTTCAGTCTGAAACAATCTGCCCTGCTCCAATCCAAAACAACCTGCCCCACTCAAGTGTGCATCACTGCAGTTTAAAACAATGTGCCTCACTCCAATCAGTCCCAATCCAATCCGCCACACTCAAATCCAAAACAAGCTGCCCCATTCCAAACCCCTGTTCTAATCTGCCCCACTCCAATCTGCCCCACTCGAATTTGCCCTACTTCAGTACAATCCACCTCACCCCAAGCCACCCACCCCATCCCAATTTATCCCACTTCAATCCACCTTAATCCACTCCAGTCCAATCCAGCACAATCCACCTCATCCCACTCAACCCCCCCACACCACCCCACTTCAATTCAATCCACCACATTCCACCCACTCCAATCCAAAACAATCTGCCTCACTCCAATCCACCCCCCTTTACCCCATTCTAATCCACCCCACCCTAGTTCACTCCATCCCACACAATCCAGTCCATCCATCCACCACACTCCAATTCATCCCACTCAAATACACTCCACTCCAGTCTAACCCAATTCATCCCACTCCAGTCCAGTCCAGTCCACCCCACTACAGTCCAACCCACTCCAATCCAGTCCAGTCCACCCCACTCCAATCCAATCCACCGCCTTCCAGTCCAGTCCAATCGACCCCACTCAAGTCCAGTCTAATCCACCCCACTCCACTCCAAATCACCACATTCCAAACCACCCCACTCTAATCCAATCCACCACACCCCCAATTCACCCCAAGCCAGTCTTGTTTATGTAGTCTAATCTACCAAACCTAAACCAATTTAATCCACCCCACTCCAATCTACCCCAACTCAATCCACCTAACCCTATTCCATCCACCCCATACAGTCCACCCACTACAATTGACCCCTTTCCACTCAATCCACCCCACTCTACACCAATCCAAATCAACCAAAGTCTACTCCAATACAATCCCACCAACTCCACCCTATTCCATCTCACTCCACTCTACGCCATTCCACTCTATAACACTGCACTCTACGACACTGTCTCCCTCTGAACTCTTCTCCCCTGTACTTAACTCCTCGACTCTCTACTCCCTCACTCCACTCTAGGACACTTCATATCACTAACTTTTAGCCATGCTGAACCGCAGCCATGCTAGTGTGCAGCATGGAAAAAACACATTGCCAAAGCCAATAGCTCTTATATAAGCGAGACCTATTGCCTTTTCCAATGCTTGTTTAACATGTTGGCAGGCTTTCCTTTATTCATAGTGAGACAGACATCTCCCACAGTCCTTTTGTAGCTCCCTCCTTAGTTCTAGAGATGGCATTATTTATAGCTGTATGCAGGAGAGATGCTGTGTGCCAGTTGCCCGTCAGCAACAGTAACTATTTGTGATTTGCTCCTAGTGATATTTGTATTTCTCTAAAAGTTAGGAACCGGATCACCCTCAAACAGGTATCAGTGCACCCTCTGTCCCCATATCCTTTGAGTGACTACTGCCTCTGTTTGAAAGGCAGGGAAATGAGGAAGGAAAATAGGGAGGCCTAGGTACTTTTCCTCTATTCTTCCCAATATACTTTTTGTTTTTCATTTATTAAATGCAAGTAAACCCTACAAATAAAGGTATCAATTAATAAAATCACATTTGCATATTAAATGATAATGTCA
The DNA here is from genome assembly GCF_031143425.1 of Pleurodeles waltl. Lineage (NCBI taxonomy): Eukaryota > Metazoa > Chordata > Amphibia > Caudata > Salamandridae > Pleurodeles > Pleurodeles waltl. The sequence goes on from NC_090437.1 coordinate 468,916,942, forward strand.
GGGGTGAAGAGACAAACCAAATACATTGGCATCACCTGTACTTGCCTAGAATACAGGCAGGTAGGCAGAAAATACCACTAACATAAGTTATATGCCCACAGAGAGATAGACCTCAGTTAAAGCAGCTTTGAGGTGTGTCAGACATAGCATTAGGTCCGGAGCAACTAGTTCATAACTCCCAAATGGGCACATGGCATCAGCCATATGTTCCAATAAGCGAAGTACCAAAAGGAAGACTTAGGTAGGTAAGCCTGCAGTTGTCTCCGAATGTCTCTTGGTCTGGACGTGGGTGACATAAGGTCTACATATAGTTCCAGCTGTACATTGCAACAGAGGAGGGAATCAACCCACTGCCTGTATTTTTGTGATCTCCCTCTGCCCCAGCAACAGGTCATATGACTCTTGGCCAACTGGAGTACCAAGAGAAGAACCTTCCCTGCTACCCTCCCCAAGAGAGTGATCTTAGGGTCTACAGAGGTTTCCCCATCTGATCAGTATAGGGAAAGATGCGGAAGACATTGTGACGCGAAGGGTTAATTAGCTTGAGCAGTGTAGATGAGTGTGATGCCTGTTGAACCCCCCCCCCCCAAACAACGTGGAAAAGTTCATATTATTTTCAAGCTTGTTTGTGTAGAAGACTCCGTCTCAATCTTGAGAACGAGAGTACAGGGAGAAGATGGAATTAAAACAAAGGCTGGAGAAGGACAGAGCAGCCAAGTACTGATAACATAGCTAGAAAATGCCAGAATGAGATATAATCCAAGCTTCAAGTTATTTAAGCACTGAAGTGTAGGTGAGGGATTTAAAGCTCGCAGATGGAGTTGTGAAAGCTGCCATGGCCCAGCGCTGCCTCCCTGTTTTGCTGACCGTGATGCTTGAAGGGGAGAGAGGTCCAAGCAGGCGGTAGAGGGCTTCCCAGCAATTCATGGACTAAGTTAAGTTCCACACAGGGATGAAAGGCCTTTGTTTCTCTGCTCTATTATTATGACTGATTATTTATGCTTGCACTGTGTTTATAACGTGAAGTATTCAGCTTGTTTATATTTTGCTTTCTAAACCTCGTAGTGTGAACCTGCTACAGTAACTGAAACATGCATTTTGGTGTGCAGTAAATCAAAGCTTATCTGAAGTATTCAGTTTGTTTATATTTTGCCTCCTGAACATTGTAGTGAGAGCCTGCTGCAGTAATTGAAACATGCATTTTGGTGTGCAGTATATCAAAGCTTATCTGAAGTATCCAACTCATTTATATTCTGCTTCCTGAACATCGTAGTGTGATGCATTTTGGTATACAGTTAATCAAAACTTATATCTGTCAATGAACTCTTTGCTTATATATATATGCATAGATGCTCTTTGTAGTGTACTTATATATAAATAGATGCTTTTCATTGCTATTCTTATTCTACTATTGTTAATGTGCTAAATGCCTACATTTACCTGCAGTTCTAGCAAAGCTAAATTGGATTTATAATTGGCGTGTGGTCCTTCATTGAGCGTCGTTATTGACTTATACCGAACAGGTGTCAACCAGTCACCTAGATAAGACACCATCAATCAGAGTTGACAGGGTTATTATATCGTCAGTGCAGTATGCATGCACTCTACTAAGCTGCTAGGCCAAATGCAAAAACACTCCCTCTGACACACCACTTCTCTCACAAGTGGGGTTCTCCTGTAGGATGAGCTTCCACACTATCAGCGGGGTGTAGTAGGCTATCTGGAGAAATTTAAAATGAATGATATGCAGCTACTTGTAGAAGACATCACACTTTCTCCGGCAAGTTTAACCCCAACTCCTCTCTCCAGACAGGTTGAGAGCTCGGAGTGACCTCGGTGGGCTACTCCTGAGCCAATTTGTACAGATTCGAGATTAAATGTTTAGTGGAGATTGGCGTTAAAAGCGTCTCCAAGGTTTGGAAACAGACAGGCTCAGAGGGGAAATTAGGGTCTACTTTTTTGCTAAATTTCCGCAGCGGATAATTCTAAAGGGGTATAGGGCGAGCCTCCCTTAAACTCGGCTAGTGTAATGAAAGTAAAGAACCCATATGATAAAGATCATCCCAGCGTACCAAGCCTCAATTAGTCAGCTGGGATATAGCCTTAGCTTCATGAGTTAATGGCAGTAGAGGGTGATAGCTTAATGGCAAACATATTGTTAACTCCACATCTATTTACACCAGAAGTACCATGTCATGTAGTGGCTAGGTTGATATAGTCATTGAGATATTTCCGTCAAGTGATATATCGCTTGATATAGTGACCCTGTACCTCTGAAGCCTGTAATGTAAAAAAGGATGACATTTTTCTGCTGAAATTTTTGTGTCAATGGTGGAGATAAAAGGTAGGATCTCTGTTACTGAACGTGACGTGGGACCCTGCAGAATCGAATGACAGCAGGTGAAAAGTCAGACAAGGCGCACAAAGACAGCTACAGATGTGCCCTAGATTTGAAGGTTGTGCATTAACCTTAATTGCCAATATAAAGTCTAAATTTGGATATTTAGAAAATGAGGCCGAATCCTACAAGATCAGCAAATACAGAGGACATAAGAATGTACAAGCACAATGCCTACTCCAGGACGTGGTTTTGGGAAAATTGACACCTGCAGTTCTTATGTGTTTTCTTTCATAGTGGTGGCATAAAAAAACACCATTAACTCTTTTATTCTCTTAATCAGAATTTTGTGGCCCTCAGTGGCGTATTGCACAAAACCAATGAGGAATATCACTCAAGGCCTTTGAGGAATCTTCCTTTATTGTTACCGATATGCTTTTGTATCTCTCATTGGTCTAAAGCCTAATGACAGTCATGCAAGTAATTGCATTGTTCCACAACTGTTTTCTGGGGTTTACTCTAGTGTAGGGGTATTTTGAGACTGGCCAGTAGTTGATGAGGATCTGTGAATCAGTATTATTTTGTAATGTAGAATAGTTGCTCCATTAATCATTCACAGCTCAATTAAATAAAACATGACTAATCCTTAAAACAAATCTTTAATTTTGAATAGCAGAGCGCATATTAGCCAATGAATGTATTATAAAATGTAACAAAAGAATAATAAAAGAGCAGCAATGAATATCCAATGTGATCTCACGGGTCTCACGTGTATAGGTTACCTAATGTCTACTGCATATGTCACAATAGCTATTGCCCTGTTAGTTAATGAGGTACTTGTGCTACACTAGTTATAAAGGTAATGTACATCCATTAATGTATCATTAGCACTGTAGCACTCAGTAGTATAAAGGTTTCTAAAATTGTTTCATTTCGTTATCCAGTCACTGTATGTAGAAAAAGCTTCTGATAATATTGTTTTGTATTACACAAAACGGTTCTAAAGAAGTGAATTTCTGCAACCTTAAACAGTAGGAATTATTATTCAGGTCTACTGTGCTTATTGTATCAAAAATGTAAGAATAAAGAGGCAGGATGGTGACTTTTGACTTCCTGGTTTCTAAGCTTCACCTCAGTCCGCTAAACTTCCTACCACACAGGTTTGTTGCAGCGTGGAGCATTAGAGTGCAGTGATGGCTACCGCTAAGCTTCCTACCACGCAGGTTTTTTGCAGCGTGGAGCGTTAGAGTGCAGTGAAGGCTACCGCTAAGCTTCCTACAACGCAGGTTTGTTGCAGCGTGGGGCATTAGAGTGCAGCGAAGGCTACCGCTAAGCTTCCTACAACGCAGGTTTGTTGCAGCGTGGAGCGTTAGAGTGCAGTGAAGGCTACCGCTAAGCTTCCTACCACGCAGGTTTGTTGCAGCGTGGAGCATTAGAGTGCAGTGGAGCATTAGAGTGAAGTGAAGGCTACCGCTAAGCTTCCTACAACGCAGGTTTGTTGCAGCGTGGAGCATTAGAGTGCAGTGAAGGTTACCGCTAAGCTTCCTACCACGCAGGTTTGTTGCAGCGTGGAGCGTTAGAGTGCAGTGAAGGCTACCGCTAAGCTTCCTACCACGCAGGTTTGTTGCAGCGTGGAGCGTTAGAGTCCAGTGAAGGCTACCGCTAAGCTTCCTACAACGCAGGTTTGTTGCAGCGTGGAGCGTTAGAGTGCAGTGAAGGCTACCGCTAAGCTTCCTACAACGCAGGTTTGTTGCAGCGTGGGGCATTAGAGTGCAGCGAAGGCTACCGCTAAGCTTCCTACAACGCAGGTTTGTTGCAGCGTGGAGCGTTAGAGTGCAGTGAAGGCTACCACTAAGCTTCCTACCACGCAGGTTTGTTGCAGCGTGGAGCATTAGAGTGCAGTGGAGCATTAGAGTGAAGTGAAGGCTACCGCTAAGCTTCCTACCACGTCGGTTTGTTGCAGCGTGGAGCATTAGTGTGCAGTGGAGGCTACCGCTAAACTTCCTACCACGTAGGTTTGTTGCAGTGTGGAACATTAGAGCGCTGAGAAGGCTACCTGTTTCCAATGCTCTAGTCTAAACCTAACACGTTTCACAGGTATCACAGACTCCATCCTTCCCCTTTGAAAATTGTGTCGGGCGACCTAGTTGGGAGCAGACAGTGGGTAAAATGGACTACTACCTGCTCTCCCCATTTTCCCCAAATTAGTTTTTAAAGCAGCACCTGTCCTTTAAAAGGACTCTGGCTGTTAATTTTTTTTATTTTTTATTTTTTTTAAGAAAATGCTCCTGTTTAGGACTGCAAATGCCGGTATGAATGTCTGCCCTCCACTGCAGCCCGTGTCTCTATTCGCAGCCAATCGCCAATAGTGACCACCTAATTAATATATTAATATTCAATAGACTATTTATACCAGTCGGTGTACTATTTGCACATCGTAGTTTGTAACGAGGGTTTATCACATCGCACCCTAAATTCACACTATAAAATCGCACAAATTCCTAGATGCATCAGTTTGCCACATCTGCCCAACTCTATACCGCTTCCATACAAGGATGTCAATTCATTGCCAACAATTTCCCGATGTAAAACACCGCATCTCTTAGAAATATGCATTACTGATGAAAAACAGATGATTGCAGAGTGAACAACAGTTCGGAAAGCCAACAATCGTGCAATTTGTAACAGCCTTTGAAATGTATTGTTAAAATAGTATTTGCACATTAAGAGTAATTAACAGTTCAGACCCTCCTCAAGGTTGTACAATTGCAACAATAGAACAAAGTTTGAGTTTAGTACACTATGGCAATTTTTCCAAGGAACTGCCACCCACAGTTTACCATCACGGACCCTAGGTAAAATCTCAGATTATTGTCACTATTTAAAAGGAAACATCTTCAATTTAAAAAAAAGATTTTGTCATCCATGGACGGACATCTCTCAAAGCTAATTATCAATCACTGACGTGCCTTGCTTTCCGTTTATGAGTACTACTGCGTGTTTGTTAACACGTGTTAAGAATTTGCAAAACTCATGGGGAGGCTATTCATACAAATTCAAACAATATTATATTTGACTCCAAAGCAAATATATCATGAGCTTTTGAATGTTTCCACAGTGGGAGTCCTCACACGAATGACTGATCCAAACCTTTCCTTGATGGGGAAAGTAGGCAGCTTCAATCGCCATGGTTCATTTTTTAATCTCTATTTTTTTATACTGAAAACATCGTATGGTTTGCCATGCTGCTTTCACAGACTAGGAAAACATAAGGGTCTAATTTAAATTCTTGGATTACAAGCAGAACAAAACTAATCAAATCTGTATGCTACTCTTCTTTTTTCTTAGCAGCACAATAATTGATTTAACTGTAGGTGGAACTGAGAAACCTGAACTACGTTGGTCATTTCTGTTTTTTTCACAGTGCTTTGGTGCGTGTCTTTGTGCCATTCACCAACTTTGTGGAACAAAATACTCTATCCGTTCACGCAAGCGTGGCTGGTTCTAAACTAAAGAGACTGTAGGCACCAAATTGAGTGGGACAGATAGTAAACACATGTACTCAGAAACGGTCTTGTGGGCTAGGGAAAGGAGTACGCCAAAATGCTATAAAATCCTTGCACCAGAGGTTACATGCCTTTACCATCACTAGTACCAGAGGCAGGCAAATTGAAGACACTGTCTTAAAAAATTATGTGGGGTACATAACAAAAACTGTCTGACGCACAGCTTCCTCGTGCCAGCCTGCCTTCAAATGTCCCATTACAGACCACGAAACAAGGAAGGTTCCTCCTTGCAGAGGAAACCCTGACAGTAGTCTCGCTGGGTGGTCCAATGGGTGCTACAGTATTGTTGGCGCCCATCCACATAGCTCGGTCAGGGCTGCTTGGATGTTTGTCAAAGCAATCCCACCTCTGGTTTTTGTCGAGGGGCCTGACAGACACAGTGAGAAAGCTCCCAGATTCCCACAGTAAAGTGAAGGGGGTCCCTTCATCACACCCTCGGAAAGCAACATCAGATAACATAACCAGTATTTATAAAGCGCTCATTCACCTCGTAGTGTATCTTGGCATTGATTAATAGATGCTTATTGTTCTCCAGCTCAATGGGAGTGATTCGCCAGACATGCAATCTTAGACGGCGCGCCTGGACTTCAGACAAGGGCACCTTTTCATAAAGGGTGTCTGTAGGTAGCGCTTGACAGACAGAGATGACGTACAGTAGTGCACAGCACAATATACATCAGGGAGACATCACATAATGCAAACCCTGGACTCATGTACTTGGAACAATAAGTTTGTCAGACTCTTTTAGAGAGCCACGGGCACGTAGGGGTTACTGGGCCGAAATGGGGTGGTTGAGGCCTTTTACTCCCCAAGTCCCAGGGGCTGGTCTACCATGGATCCTGAGCAACTGGGCCAAGTACCCCTTCAACACTTGACTCTTAGTAGCGATAGACACGCAATCTATAAGGGGAAGAGCAGATAAAGATTAGTGAACACAGCTCATAAATCAAGGAGCGCACAGCATTATCAATACATCAATGTACAGTCAAGTACTTATTTTTATAATAAAAAAAGTATTTTATTTCTAATTATATGCATTCAAAGAAAGATTATGACATTCATAAGCAATAACACAATTCACTTTGGAACGAGGCTCTAATGTTTCACTGGCAAATCCCTGGCTCACCCTCTCCTCATAATGTGGTTAGGGTTATTCCTCATTCACTGATGTCCACATCCAGGGAATGCTTACTGGTAGGCCTTAGCTCAACAGTCCACTTCGACTCTTAGAAAATAGTCAAAAGTGTTTTGGGTGCTGCAGCAGCCTTAGCAGTGTGTCCCCCCGGGTCCTGTAGGCCTGTAACCAGTCTTACCTTACCTGCTTGGTGAGTCCATCTGCACGTATGAGGTGCAGCAACACCCGCCAAGCATGGGCTCTTCTTGAACTTAAGCAGGGCTCTGGTACTCCTCCTGCATGGTAAGTTCTGTTCCCCCCAATTGGGAAGGGGGTTGATTCCAATGCTCCTGATCTGCATACTAGCAATGTGGCGATGCACCCACGGGGTCCTCCTCAATCCATAGAGGCAGGTCAGGCAAAACCCTCGATGTTTCCTTTGACCCACATGTCACACAGCTCCAAGTTCTAGGGTGGCGGCCCGATCCTCAAGGCACAATTAGTACTGGCAGTCCCTCATGGCATACGGTGTTGCCACACACTTCCAAATGAGGTGGCAGCCCTTACAACATGGTAGACTGTACCACAGCGTCCCCTCCTGCATATGAGATTGCTGCAACCCTGCAGCGCAGGATTAACTCAGCCCGCACAGCATTTCGCTCATGGTTTTTTTCATGGCAGCCCTCTTCTGGCATTTAGGGGTCACTGACTTAAATCTGCACATGGGCAATGACTGGATCTGTGCAGCAGTTATCTCGTCACACTTCATCTGGGAGACCTCTTGATAGGCCTCTCACATGGACCTCACTCCCTTTAAGGCTCTCCTCTTCCTCAGAGGGCACACTGGTCTTGGCAAGCAGACAGGCTGCGCTGGTGCTCCAGGCTTCAAAATAGGTGGTCTCATTTAGCCTGGGCGATGTCTTCTCACCTAGTGGGAAGACTAGCAGGCCTTGGCCCCCAGTCCTGATCAGAGGCAGAAGTCATGCAGAGCTCCCCCTTCTGACACAGCCCTTCTGGCTGCTTGGATGACAATTGTTTGTCCCCTTCTCATAGGCCATTTCCAGACACCAAATGTGATTTGAATTTGAAGCTTTTGGAAAGAGTTCTGCTTCTTTTAAAGTACATTCTTCTCCTGTTCTTCTTCCTCTTGAAAGGCCATCTGTAACAGCAGGAGAGGTTCCGAAGTGGATAGGCCCATAACGCATGCCATGGGAGTAGCTAGAGTTCACACCTGGATGTCAGCCACAGTGATATGTGTATCAAAAGGTTAATTTTGACTCCCAGCCCTACTCTTCTACTCTAAGATTCCCTTATCAGCCCCATATTCTTGCTGAGAAGTGTCCAGGCCCCTTCCTTTTGAGCTCTCACTGAATCAAAGAGCACCCTTAGAATAGGGGAAGTCTCTCTCTTCCTTCTCTAGTGTGTCCCACCGAGTTCAAAGGAACACAGCAATACACAAATCTGTCTGAAGAGATTCCTTTATCACCACATGTCTTCACCAGGCAGGCCTGGGCGTTCCAAAATGGCAATCAGCATTCTCCATATAATGTACTCACTGTATACACACAGCACACACACTGTCCAGCACTGTTACCTCCATGTATTGTGCCAGGACAGACACACACATATTCACTGCACACATTCACGTTGAACACACTGCACAACACTGCACCCTTCATGTGTTGTACTTCTCACAGATACACATGCATTCAGTGCATACAATCACCTTGCATGCACTGCACAGCACTACATCTCTCTTGTAAGGTACTTCTTGAAGGTACACATACACGCCGTACATGCACTCACCTTGCACACAGTTGTACTGTACCCTTCCCAGGCACACATAAACCCACGGCAGTCACTACCCTTGCACTGCATAGTACTTCACATCTAACTGATGTTGGACAGAGGGCGAGTTAAGCACATTGCAGCAGAACTTTAAAAAGGGGAGTAAGCCTATAGGCCTCACTCCAGTGACTAAGGTTAAAAAGGACCTGTTTACTCCTACTGATCACTACACAGTATGCAGCCACAACCATGCTCATGCTGCTTAATTAGTGAAGGGATAGCCTTTGACCAACATGAGGGTATCGCTTTGTGTGCCCCTCACGGTCCACCAAGACCGCAATCCATAAGACAGGCCCATGTCACAGTGCACACGCATGATCGATGTTTTCCTATGACTACAAAAATCAGCATTAAGGATTCAGACAACAGTAGAGTCCAGCATTTAGAGCAGGAGTACACTTCTATTACCATACACAGGACTTTTCAGTGCCAACAAAGTTCAAAGGCGAATTACAACTATCCATAGGCATTGGTGTATTCCTGGCACCCTCTCGTTGTTTCCCACTCACTCTCTCTCTCACTTTCACCCTCTCCCTGACTGCCTCTATTTTTCTCCTTCTTTTTGTCTCTCTCTTTTTTTGACTTTCTCTCACTCTCAACTCATTCCTCAGTCTTGTACGTTTTACCAGATTTTTTATTTTTTATTTGATGATCCATGATGTAAGTGGGCCAGCATCCATTATCAGTCATCATACTGCGTGAACACCCTCTGCTACCCTACAGTACACATTTAAAGTGACATGCAAATTTTTATCACAGTATTGTGCTAACTTACCATAAACACAATAGCATACTTGAGCCTACTGCATATGTGTAAAGAGCCGCATACTTACATGATGCATGTTCTCAAAAAGAATCAGGTGGCAGGTATGGTTATGTGTCATACTGGACACACCTATGGAATATATATTAAAACTAATATATATTTCTGATTTCTTTTTATCAAAGGCTCAATTGAACTCAAGGGAAGTATTTGATAAATTGATACAATTTTGTTCACATGGATGTCTGGACGATTATGGAATAGCTATGCCTGTCTTGTTGCAATTTTCATAGGTCTACACGTTTTTTCTATCAGAGTAAAGATAATTGATCTGCTTCAAAGGGGATTGGGACAGTTTTTTGTAAAGTAACCTACTTCTCATAGATGCATTATGGATTGAAGCCAAACTAGTGGAAAATAGGTTTATTGTATCCCTGGCTTTCACTTGTCAGGTCCATTTCTTAACCAAAAGACAGACCAAAGTTTGATAAAGCATTTTACCAGCAAGTGTTCCAGTAGCCATGCTTACCAGGCAAGCAATAGAAAACAAATGCAGCCAGAACATCTTGTTGATTTGCCTCTGCTCTCTCTGATTGATTTACATTGGTCATTTTAGTGACTTGGAACCCACCAATCAAGGCATGAGTTTTCACTTTCAATTAAAAACTATCAGCAATGCCACAAGCCATTCTGAAGGATCCAGGCTACTGCACAGCAGCTTGTCTTAGTCTATGCAGAATTAAATAACTGGTTCTCACAACTTCTCTTGATACACACCCCAGGAAATGTGTCAACTTCTTTTTCATTGCTAGAGACATGGTTGATAACCTGCTGTTGTTGACCACTGCCTACATACCCTGACAAAAACATATTTAGTAATAAAAAAGCTACTTCCCTATAAGAGCAGTTTTACAGCTTGAAGGATTTTCTAGATTCACATACTGTGGATTATTCCATAGTCAAGAAGATGGATGCTGAATTGTCTCCTTTTTTATCCTTTCTCTATTTTTTGGTTGCGGTTCTGGCCATTGTTGAGTCATTAACTATTTGTTACCACGTCCCTCAATGAATGGAACAAGGATATTGTAATTTCTATTGTTCTAGGTACCTTCATGGAGAGCTCTTCGAGCCAAAGCTTCAAACTCAGCGAAGTTGTGCAGCACGTAGCAGTGCTCCTCCTTTGGGTGCGAAGCCATGTCATGCAGCTCACGGATGTTCCCCTGCCATATTCCGAAGGTGAAGATTTCCACACCAAGCTCCCGCAAGGCCATTGCAACAGGCCGGGGGTCACCGCCATTGGAATAGCCGTCAGTGATCAGAAAAATGACTTTTGTTGAGTTCCCACGAGAGTGCCGAAGTATTTGCTACAATTGAAAGTAGAAACAATATATATTAATAAAAGTAAACCTCAAAGAAATATTCACGAAACAATCGTAGAAGTATATATACCAGCAATAAGGAATATATCCCATTAAAAAATTAACGACACATTAGGTGAAAGGAGGAAAAAAAAGAATCCAAGGAAAGAAAGAGAGGGAAAAAAAGGAAAAGAAAACGAAACTTCAGATAGAAAATGATCAAATATAATATTAAATTATATAGAACAAAGATTGCCTTCCACATGTAATTATACAAATCTTCTTCAACACTTCTAATATGCGTAACATGTTACTAATTAGCAAACAGCACACTATAAACCTACGCCATTTCCATTTATTTATTAAACATTTTTAAGTCAGTATATTTCTTTTTTTTCACTGTATTTATTGATTTTTCAAGAAAGAACACATAGCCATGCCATTACAATATTCTGACACACTGCTCAGCGCGTACGCATACAGCTGGACATTAGTTCATGGGTAGAGTCAGTTACCAGCACAACAATAGCTTATGATGGACACAAAGAGGTCCCATATTGCACGGCTGAAAACAGAACAATCAAAAAATGTTATAACCATATAAAATAATAATATGTTAAATCTGAGTGAAAGAAAATATAACAAAGAGATAAGATGCAGCATAGTTCACCATGACAGTGTACAGTATGCATAATCTATTACCCTATGGATAATCTCCAAACATCTTGAGACAGCACGTGAGATTTCGGCCCCCTTCAGAGTCACTGGAGTTACAGAACCACACCTCAGAGTTAAGTACCACCGGAACACTGGAATTTTAAAACTATTTTATTTATATTGTGTACAGATCGAGGCAGATGGGCCCCTCTCTCAGATCACCGCCCAAGTAACCTCATCCAACTCCAGTCCCGGCCCCTTCTGCACTCCAAAATTCCATATGATGGCTTAAAGGATGTGCTAGGGGTCTCTAAGAGTCTGTATTTTTAAGAGTGTAATTTATTTTTTTGTCTCCCTTCCTTGATAAGTGACTCAGCTGGTGTGAGATCCTAGTTGCTCATTTGTGTCTCTTGGGTGCTGTGGCCTAATGCTGCAACTGTGCTAGATGGAAGATGTTACCTAGGTTCAATGCCAAGGTGCAACCCAAGTCATGTGGGGGAGGTATTTTCCTTTCTTATAAAAGTCCTCGAGGGAGCCATGGATCTATGCAACCAAACTCGGAAGCCTCGGTCAGTGAGTCATGGTAGGAAGTGCAGGTTGTTCAGAATCGGGGACAGTGTGTTATGCCCTTTCGGGGTGGACTTGTGTAATACTTTAAAAGCGTACAGCGAGTCTAACCTACCAAATGCCTATTCTGTGTCTAAAGAAAGCAGCACAAAGTTAGAAATCAGAATAGTTGTAACAAAGCACGGCTTAGAAACTCCTGCTGGCCCTCACATGAAATCAGAACTCTCGCATTGAACTAATCATCGTCCCCAGTGCAATTACATCCAAAAGCAGTTTATTGTACGTGCTGTGATTTACTCTGCCTGGCATGGTCACATCTAATGTGTTCCAATAAAAATCCATAATTGCCCTACTGTCTATTCATGCCAAGTAAAACAGGTAAATTAAGACAATTAACTCAGGACTATAAGAACAGGATTACGATGCAGAAGAAATGAAGGCACTATACTAACAGTTACTCTATAAAACATAACATAGTAGGTGTTGAATTCTTGGATTTAATCATCCATTTTCTCTAACATAAACCCCTCACTTCTTGTAAGAATTTTCACTATATTTAAGGACACATTAGGTAGATTTGATACTTGATACAAAACAGCATAAACTCAGAATGTTAGCATTTCATCAAGCACCTTTGGTCAGAATACCTACTGCATTTTTACACAGATGTGTGTGCTGAACAACAACTAACAGTTACAAATAAGCAATTTTCGACTAGTCAGTTAGTGTAAATGTTGGTTTTGCATTGCTTAGTCGATGCAAATGCCGCTTTTATACTGGTCGGTACAAAGTCCTGTACAAAATTGCACTGTGACAATTTAGCATTAGGTAATATGGCCACAGATGTCTGTGCATTGTTAAATAGTTGCTTGCATGTGATCGGGAGCAATAGAATTATTTCTGTTACTAGGTTTATTTCTCGATTCACTGAAAAAAACAAAGGTTAGAAGGACATTATAGTTAGGCTCACATTTCAAGCCGACAAAACCATAGAAATTCAGTAATTATAGTTAGAGTTACCTAAAGTAACTATAACTCGTGCCCTAAGGTAACTATAACTCGCGCACCCGCCATGTACAGTTTTTTCCCTAATTTCTTTTACTGCAAATATTACACTGATATTATCAAGGATGTTATCAAACATGTCATGGGTGCCGTAATTTGTGCGGTAATTAGCAGTGCATGGCGAGGGCATGAGTTATATTTGCTGTAGGGCACGAGCTATAGTTACTTTAGGTAACTCTACTTTAAATGCAGAATTTCTATGGTTTTGTATGCTTGAAATGTGAGCCAAACTATAACAGCCCTATAACCTTTGTTTTTTTCAGTGAATTTCTATGTTTAAAAAAAAGCTATTTCCTAACTATAACGTCATTGTAACCTTTGTTATTTCAGTGAATTTCTATGTTTTTTTAACATATACTAATACTCATTACATTAAGTTAATCTAACCACCATATGCATGGCCGAAGGCCAGACCCTGGGTCCGACCCCCGATAAGCACCCAAACTTGCACCGTGCACGGTCTTCACCTGTGCGTAGAGGCGGTTCCGGCAAGACATGGCCTCCAGCCAGACCCTTCAGCCAACTACCCCTACCCACTTAACCCATGCTGTACACAGGCTTTTGGCTGTGCGTGACAGGAGTTGACCGCTGCCTCTCTGGGTGTGAGAATAGATGTGAGAGGGTGAATCAGGGGGTGAGAGTGGCTGTCAGATTGTCTGTCTGGGTGTGAGAGTGCTTGCATCAGTGTTTTAGTGGGTGCGTCAGTGTGTGCGCAGGACTGTGAGTGAGTGCATGAAGGTGTGAGTGAGTCTGTGCATGGGTGTGTGAGTGTCTGAGTGAGTGTGAGTGGGTGCATACGTGTCTGAGTAGGAGAAACTGATTGAAGGAGAGAAAGAGAGAAAGAAAGTGAGTGGGAAAGAGATAGAGTTTATTAGGTTTTAATATCTCATATAGTTAGAATGAGATATCTGTGATCAATTTAAAATAAAAAAAAATATTTATTATCTTAAATAAAATATTGTTTTCATTTAAAAAAAAAAAAAAAAGGGAAATGAATGAGTCCAGCTGTACTCAAACACCCAAAGCTCAGTGTGAAGATCTGTGACCTTCGCACTGAGCTTTGGGGATTGTTTTCTTTTTAAGCCCTTTATGGGCTTTCTGGGACTGCAGGGGTGCCCACAAGAGCTACCCCGCGGTTTACTTTTGAATAATTTTTTCTAATTCCAATAAAATGCCCATATGGGCAGCCAAGCTACAGCAAACAGCTATGTCCCGGGGTGGGCACCCCGGGACATAGCAGGAGCCGGCCCTGGAGTCTGAAGGTCGCCAGGGCCATCAGTGGCTCCAAGAGAGGGGCCCTAGGGCTAATGAGGGTCTGAAACGGACTCCCTTTCCATTGTTTTCTATTTGCCCCAGGGGGTGGTGGTCCCTGGGGCACGGGGGTGCCATGGGCCATCCCCATTTATCTATATACAAGCCCCAGGAGTGGTGGTTACTGGTGTGCTGGGGTCGAAAAGGGACCCCCTTTTAAAAAAAAAAGATTTGCCCCGGGGGTGGTGGTCCCAGGGCAGCAGGGGGGCCATAGCCCCCCCCAATATTAAAAAATGAAAGTTTTGGGGAGGTGGCGGAGGCAGAGAGGCCCCACCACTCTAAATTATTTATGCCCCAGGGACCTGGGGGCCTATAAAAAAAACAAATTCACAACTCTCATGAACTTGTGGCAAAAAATAATTTAAAAACATTTTATTTGCTCTGGGGGGTCCCTCTTGGATCTCCCCACCAGTGCTAAGGGGTCAAAGTGTCCCTACCCTGGTCCCTTTTATTTTATTTTTTTTTTTTTGCTGGACCCGGCTCAAGCCAAGTCCCAAGATGGCTGCCAACACTTCCTGGTTTGAAGTGTTGGCAGCCAACTAGAGCCGTGCATTTCCATGCACAAGCTTGTCTTTCTTCGCGAATACTTCGCGGCCAGAGCTATACAAATTTGAATTTCCCTAAATTTCTCAAAAACTACTGAATGGATTTACTCCAAATAAGCAAAAACGTAATCTGCATACTGACGGCTAGTTTTCTGCCAAATTTGGTGACATTCCATCCAGTAATTCAGCCTGTAGTCGTGTCTAAATAACCCTATAGAACTTAACATAGAAAACGCAGCATTTTTTAGCACCCTTTTTCTCAGCCTCCACTTGATGGACCACCCCGAAACTTTCCATGCACAACAAGAATCACGGCAATGCTTTTTTGGGAAAATACTGTGAAGAGTCGTCAAACAGTTGCCAAGATATAGGCATGTCAAAAATGCTTTTCCTATGGCAACATGGTCCCACCTATAACTACCTACTGGCGACCGTCAGTGGGTAATATGATACCAGCGCAACTGCAGAGTGGAGTCACAATGATCAGACCACAGAAATTGTGCTTTGGTACAAAAAGGAAACCCTTCATTTTGCATTTTTACGCAATAATAATTGGAGTATTTTGTTTTCTTTTATTATATTGTTTTTCTACCAAACCGGATTAGGTCATGCATTTTCCCATCTTATATCTTTTTTTTCTGTTTTTTAAGTTTTGACAATTTTCATTTTGGAGGGATTCACATCTTGAGTGTTGCCTTTTTCTTTGTGTTTTTAGTAGTAGTATTTATGTATTATTGTTGGACCTGATATCCTTGCATGGTTTTCCCCAATTTTTTGCCTTCCAGCTTCCTGTTTTTGCTGACTTTGTTTTTGCTGGGCGTAGTACTCTGCACATGTAATCACTTATAATCAATGATAAAGTGCTTGTGCTCTCTCCTTTATATATGGTAAAATTGGCTTACACCAAATTGGCATCTTTAATTTACTTATAAGTCTACTACAGTGGTATTCCATGTACCCAGAGGCAGTTAATTAAATGCTACCAATGGGCCTTCAGCAATCACCGCATCCAGCAGCCGCACCAGCACCCCAAGAATCCCCACAGGAAATGGAACGAAACCACCAACGAGCAACTCACCTCATCACTCACCAAATCCCTCCCTCATCCCTCCGATGATGTCAACACAGCAGCGTGCAATCTCAACGCAGGGATCACCGAATGCGCCGACACTCTAGACCCCCTCTGGCTGACATTGGCCAAACGCGTACCTAAGAAAGCCAGCTGGTTCACCACCAAACTCCAAGAATCAAATCGTACCCACAGACGTTTACAGAAAAAATGGAAGAACAGCCAAACCAGCGAAGACCTCGCCTCATTCAGAGCTGCAGCCACCACCCACCGATGAAAAATCAAGAACGCAAGGAAGGACACACAGCGCATCCATAGCCCCGAGATCCGGAACACAATCAACTGCTCCAATCCATCAACTCTGGCACCTTCCCAGAGGACTGGAAACATGCCAAAATAAGCCCTCTCCTGAAGAAACCTTTGGCCGACCCAATAGAACTAAAGATTTTCTGAACCATCTCTCTGTTACCCTACCCCACCAAAGTACTGGGGAAAGCAATCAATGTGCAACTACGGTATTTCATTGAGGCCAACTACTACCTGGCAGCTCCCAGTCTGGCTTCCTCAGCAACCACAGCACAGAGATAGCCACCGATGATATCCGATTACTACTAGATCGTGGCCACACCTTGGCCTCTCAGCAGCATTCAACACAGTCTACCACAGCACTCTGCGCACCAGACTCCACGACTTAGGAATCTGCGGAAAAGCCCTGGAATGGATCCACTCCTTCCTTTCTGGGAGGATGAAGAGGGTCAAACTCCCGCCCTACCCTTCCAGACCCACAGGAGTCAACTGAGTCCCCAAAGGATCCTCACTGAGCCCCACACTGTTCAACATATATATGGCCCCTTTCGCTCCTATCGTCAGAAGCCACGGTATGAACATCGTGTCATATGCCGATGACACACAACTCATCATTTTCCTCACCGAAGACCCAGACAAGGCCAAAAGGAACTTCCACATAGGAAGGGAAGCCATCCCCACCTGGATGAGAGAAAGCTGCCTCAAGCTCAACTCCGACAAGGCTGAGCTCACCATCTTCGGAAATGCCACCTCAGCTTGGGATGATTCCAGGTGGCCCACATGCCTCAGCGCCCCCCCTGCACCGACTGAGCACGCCCGCAACCTAGGAATCATCCTCAACTCCTCCCTATCCATGACCCACCAGGTAAACTCAGTCACCTCCTCCTGCTGGCACACACTCTGCGAACTTCGGAAGATCTTCAGATGGATCCCAGCAGCCTGTCGCAGGACCATCACCCATGCCTGAGTCACTAGAAAGCTCAACTACGGCAATGTCCTCTACACGGCACCTCAACTAGAAACATCAAAAAACGACAACTCATCCAAAACACCGTCGCCAGACTCATTCTGGACCTCCCTCACCGAGAACACATCTACCAACATCTGAGGACCCTCCACTGGCTACCAGTCAAGAAGCAAATTACATTCAAGCTATTCACCCACACGTACGAGGCCAAACACAACGCAAGACCAGTCTACCTGAACCACTGCATCTCCTTCTACACCCCAGCCAGATCCCTTCACTCTGCCCAGACGGCCCTCACCACCATCCCTTGCATCCACAAAACCACTGTCGTAGGATGAGCCTTCACCTACATTGCAGCAAAGAACTGGAACAACCTCCCCCTGCACGTCGGACAAAGCCCGTTGCTCACCATCTTCAGCAAGAACCTCAAGATGTGTCTCTTTGGATAAGGCCCCTCCGCACCTCCCTCAGCGCCTTGAGACCCTCATGGGTGAGTAGCCGCACTCTACAAAAACTGATTGATATATTGTGCCACCCACAAAAGTAGCCCTTTAAACATGTCTTAGTCCCACCATTGAAGCCTGTGTGTGCGGTTTTAAACTGTCATTTTGACCTGGCAACATAAATATCTTGCCAAGCCGAATCCCCCTTTTCAAAACATATCAATCACCTCTAGAGTAGGTCCTAAACAGCCCAGAGGGCAGGGTGCAGTGTATTTAAATAGTTGGACATGTACCTTTTACTTTCACATGTCCTGGTAGTGGTAAATTCCTAAATTAGTTTTTCACTACTGTGAGCCCTACCTCTGCCATAGGATACTGTTGGGTTAACGTATTACATTTAACAATTCATAACCTTAGATTGGCAGCAAGTGGAAATGTCAAGTTTGGTGTCTAAAACCTTGTAGTTTAAAGGTAAAGTTGGATTTTCAGTCACAATTCTGAAAATGCCACTTCTAGAAAGTTGGCATTTTCATGTCCTAACCTTTTGGTGCCTGCAGCCTACATCCTGGGTCACATGGCAAGGTGTAGCTCACAGTTGGTCTTTGTGTATTGCTCCCAGACAGTGAGACAAAGGAAAGATAGGTGATGGCAGGGTGGACCATTTCTGACCTGATGAGTGGGAGAAGCAGTCACCCACAACACTTGCACATCCAAAAGGCTCTGATCTGAGCACACACACAAATGGGTTTGATACTGGTCTTTTGTGACCCCAGTCAAGCTGGGACCAGGGTAAGGAGGCAGAAAATCTCAGACACCTCTGGGTATGAAAACCTCCAGAACTTTCTCCTATTTCAAAGGGGGCACCAGTTATAAATATTGGACGCTCAGTCCCAACTTTTCAGTACACCTCTGGACCTGTGGAACAACTCAGAAGGACTGCTGTGTTACTCTGCAGGAAGCACTGCTACTCTGTGCCCTACTGCCTGAATAATAAGGACTGGACCTGTACCTTGAACTCAGGACCACCAGAGTACATCCAAGAGCAAATTGGCGTGCCTTTCGATCAGTGCCTCAGACACAGAAAAGGCTCAAACGACCGTGAACCCAGCACCTAGACTTTAACTGCTGTTAGTCTTGCCCCCCCCAAAGTGATGCCACCCCAGTCCTCGACCCTTGGACCTCCTACGAACCGCTTCTGTGCAACACTTCCTCAATGCAGACCTTTGCACTGCAAGCCCCTACACAACAGCATCCTCGACAATGACTCAGGACTCCTCATGCCAGCCCCTTTTGAACCACTGGAGCGCATCTTCGACACAGGACTTTGCATTGTAAGTCCCTCATAAATGGCATCCTAGATGACAGTGCAGGACTCCGCATCACAGCTCCTCGGAACTACCACTTGCATCCTGAACGCAGCATCTGGCAATGTTTTGCAAACCAGAATTTGAGGTACTATGTTCAGCGGGCCTAACTTGCTCACTTTATCTGGCCCGTGCTCTGTTGAAGTCAGCCTGTATTTGTGTCTTTGTCCCGGTCCAGCGCAACCAGATCACCATAGTTTGCATGAATATTGGTGCTTTTGGGCAGTACTTATACCTACATTTTTGAAATTGCAAACTTACAGTTCTACTGGTTAGATTTTTGACTCATGTAATTTTTGGCTTACTAATTGTTTCTAAATTGGTGTAGGATTTTTCTTGTGTTGTGTTTTCACTTTATTACTATTTGAAGTTAATTTGGGGTTTGCTTGTGTTTCACCCTGATAGAGATTGTGGTTGCTGCTCGAGTAGGGTTTCACTCCCCCACCAACCAGTAACCCCATTTCCTACAGTTTTATATTGTATATTACACTGTTTTAGTTTATTGATCTATTTCTTCAATTGACAAAACACCAGTGTGTGGAAGAAGCCACTTTGTAACACTAGTTTCATGGTTATAAATTCTATTACCAGGTCATTTCTCACTGTGTAAATATTTACCACTCAAAAGCAAGAGTCGGATGATTTGTTTGATAGGCTGTATTTCTCATTGAGGGTTCCAGCTTTTTTAGAGGCTTGATTTCAAATTTCATTTAAGTAAAAATAATTGCCACTTGTTACTCAGAAGTGGGATAAGCATATTCCACACCTACAACCTTGAATGTTTGACCTCTGTCTTTTTTTTATTGAATCTGGTACAAGAAATCAGACTTGGTTCGCATGAGCTTAGATTTACTAAGACCCACCCCCTCCATGCATTAAACATCATGCAAAATAGCTTAAATATAATTTTATGAGCCACTGGGAGCCAAACAAGTTGTTTAAGGGTGGTAGGCATGTAACCCATCTTCTTCAAGTTGGGGTATAGTATTGCTGTTTACTTTTTAAGGGCTGTAGTTGTGATCCAACTTCTTCAACTTGAGGTATAATATTGCTGCTTGATTTTACGTCCTAGGTAGTGTAAGCATATTTTTGTTTGATGCCTCTCTATCGATTATGCTGCAGTAATCAATTTGGTGTTATGGTTGAAGAAGAGGGAGGCTCTGATTGAGCATTATTAATTGGTGATTGATAATACTGATGACTGTGATTTATTTGGGGGGAAGAATCCTCATTGTTGAGCTGGGGTGGTGACGCTCCCAGCACTAGAGGCCATTTGAATGGTAGACTAACATATAGGTTGTTGCCGGTTAATAAGATTTCAGTCTTTGTCCCTGTTTGAACTGAGATGTTCGTTGCAAGGTATGTGGGTGTGTTACTCTTCACTGAGTACCCAACTGCATGTGTATATGGTATCCTGACTTTTATTTTGGCCCTGATGTTTATATTGGCCGTGGCATCACACTAATCTAAGCATGTGCGCAGAGGCCAAGGCTTGTCCTTGGCACTGTCATGTAACCTTGCAGGGTGCACCATGCATGCCACCATTGTGGCTAGTGGTCTACTGTCCCTGTTCAAGACATAGCACATAAAGCAGTGATGGCAGCATTCCATTGTTTTAGACAAAATCAATACCTTTTTAAGTGTGTCACTGGGAACAGAGGCCTACTGATCCACCTGTGTAAAATTATTATTTGGAACCCAAATAACTTCAGCTGTCTCCAGGTGTGTGTCAAGTAGGTTTACATGTTTTGTGTGTGTAACACATGCATTGTGATAAGATGGATTAGATCTGTTAGTTGATTGTTTGCTGATATCCATCATTCTCACACCATCTCCCTGATAAGCCTGTGACTTCTCATCCTACCTGTGCAGAAAATCAGGAGTGGAAAGGGTTGTACTAAGCCAACTTTGCAAAGCCATAGTAGAACGTGCCCCAAGGTATCAGCGCAAACAACCTTCACCTCAGAGTTGAAGCCCAATGGTTCCTGTCTGCCTTGTGGTTCCTCAAACAGCATCTAACAGATCACCTCAGCTGAAAATAGCTGCTTCATCCAGAAGTAGATGTGCTTCAGGCAAGTTGACAATACTAAATTTTTGGTGTGAAAGGTTGCTGACACAGAGGTGCAATTGCTGACACTATTAGTAGATTACTTGTGCAGTCATCTCTTCTAAATCTTGAATACAAATTGAGCTAAATAGGGAGCCTGGAAAACACAAGTGATTGATTTTAGAGATTCAGAGATAAGAACGATAACGATAACTCCATTCCGATTTGTTGATTGTAATCTGAAAGGAACAACTGACACAACTAGTGCGCAGTCCTCTTTACTCCTGCCCAAATCTTTGAGCATTCAACCATGTGTACCATGTTGTAGGTCACAGATGAATCAGGGAAGATTAGAATTTATCTCAACAAATACCATTTTACCCCTCCCATCCATAAAACCTAACTGTCAAATAAAATGTTGTTGCGTTTAGTGAAATCTTGAGGCTAGTGTGTGACTTCACGCTCTAAAAGTTGCTCATGAAAGGGAGGGTTGGGATGCATCTATAATTTCCATTTTCCAATGGGTTTGTAGTTAGTTGCTTTCTTCAGAACAGGTTTAACAGTTGCTTGCGCTAGTGTGTTGGAAAATATGATTATTTGGCGCAAAGTGTTTATTATTCTTTAGCTAGCAGGGGACAGACAATACAAGTGGCCTTTGATAGTGGTTGCAGGAAAGGGACAACTGATAACTGACGCACTTTTATCTTGTCCACAGCTTATTTTTAAATTGCTAACACGCCTGGTCCTTAGTAAGTAGACTTACAAGGGGACGCGCATAGGTCGATGAACCTTTTGAATCGCATGGAGTATCCTAGTCATGCAGTGATCCCTATTCCAATAATCAAAATGAATACATCATTACCAATACTCAATAACCAAGAATGGAGACCTTTATTAATAAAAATAACCATCACTCAACTAGAAAAAGTTAATAATTGGTATTCCCTATTTATTACAATTCTAATCAAAACTTTTATATGCCTTTTATTAATCAAAGCTTTATTAATCATCATGGAAACATTATTCACTAAAGAATCGCAAACGATCAAGGAAAATCACAAGTCAGCAAATTATACACTTATGGAATAAATCAGCAGTGCAATTTCGTCAGTCAATTGTCACCGTCAACGTCTCTCCCTGTCAGCCTACCTAACCAAGATTAGCATCAGCATGTGGGTTTTCATGCAAAAACAATTTAGTCAAAAACATTAATTTGGAAAAATCTTTCTAAGAGAGAGGTTCTGTATACCAGCGCAGTTGGTACCCAGAAGAAAAGGCACAAATTAATCAGTCACATTATTATAGCTACCTATCCAAAATGGATCAGCAACAAGTCAGTCTTCATCCCCAGGTCATCAGTAGTCAGCAAAGTACCGGCTCACAAAGAGCAAGCCCAAATTATCAGCACTTCGGACAGCGTCTCCTGACGTCATCAACTTTCTCCTCTCCGCTCTGGGTTCGCTCCCCTTGTCATTACTTTTTATTAGGGTTTCTCAGTCCGTCCCACTAATTGCTAATTGGTCAACCTTATCGAAAGTTATGATTCTAACCTATAGTTTTTGTTTACTAAATCTAAGATCCAGTTCAGGCTTCAGGTTCCATTAATTTGATTGGTCCTTCTATTGATGAGAACATCATCCGGCTCTTCAGGTAACTAAATTGTTGCATACAAGTCTTTAGTCAGTGGCTCTATTGTTCAAGTCCTGGGAAAGTGCATTTAGCCTACACTACACATAATTGTATCAAATTGTCTTCATCATCGCCTGTCCGCTGGTACATTTGCTGAATGTTCTAGCAGAGTCATCTGAACTTTGCACAGTTCAAGGTCCTTCGCTCCGGTTACCAGTCCTCACAAGACTTGTCGCTTCTTCACGCTATAAGCAGGCAAGGCCCAGTGAAACCAGGCCTTTGGTTCAGCTAAGTTAAGAATACGAATTAACACAAAACATAGGTTATACATCCAATTATGACATATTAATACATTTTTGATATATTTTCTCATATTTTAGCATCTTGGTAATACACATGGCGACCACTCCCCGGGGCACATTTTGCTTACACACCTTATTTTCTAATATCAGCTTCTATTTGGAATTTTCTAATTAATAAACATGCATTTATCATTAGAAATGTCTTATATTAGCATATCTGCTTCATCAGTCCCTCCTCTGATGACTAAATATGTCATCACACCTTTCCTTGTCAACATTTCATAGATTGGTCTCATTTGTATTTTGTCTATTTCTTACATTTTCCCTATAAATTCTTCTTCTAAGTAGATCTTCCCTCCTCTGATAATTTTTACTCTTCTTTAATTTTACTTTTTGCCACAATTTACATGTACTCCATAATCGTAATATAGAAACAATCACAATTAGTATCCCTTGGACAATTTTCAATAATACCCCATTCCAAATTTGAGTAAACCAATTTCCCACAGAAACAAATCCATTTCCAAACTTTTCCCAAACTCATGGTTCCTTCAATTCTTTCAAGTATTTGCTTGCATTAGTTAAATTAATAAGTAAGTCTTTTATCTCTTTATCATTTGCAGGGATATATGAACAGCAGTGCCTTGCATTAATCATTTTACAGACTACTCCGTCTTTTGCTAATATTATATCTAAAGCAAGCCTATTTTGAAGCGTCATAGCTCTATCTGAAGCTAATTCAGTATTTAATAGAAGTATTGCTCCTGTAAAGTTTGTCAGCATATTATCCACAATAGTAGACAATTTTCGTATATTGTTTGCATTTAAAATAACTCCCACATAAGGAATTATTGCCCCAAAAATATCCCCTCCAACGGTTTCTCTCTTTTGTCGTATTTGATGTAATTCTGTCACTTTCGGTATCTTCTTTAAATCATCTATCTGATAGATCTTAGGGAAAACTATCCCTAAATAACATGTTCCAAACAATCCTCTAGGAAGACGGTAATAGGCATTAAGTCCACAAATATAATAAATCCCAGGAATCACGGGGTCTGCACCATTCAGCATAAAAGTTCACTTACTCTGAAACAAAAACACATGCCTACATTCACTCCTCCCCACAAACAAAGTGTCAGTGTGTGATTTTGGCCTATATATACAAAGGTTCCCTACATGTAGTGCATCTAAAGCTAATCTCCCTTGTGTTTTAATAGCAGTGTAAGCATAATCATTGTTATAAGCTCTTTTCTCTAACCCCTTTTCTAATTTCTCTGTTAATGCCTTTCTCCTATCATCAGTATGCCCTATAAAGCTCTTTTCCATTGGTGTTAATAAGCAGGTTAAATTATTACTATGAGCA
The DNA here is from genome assembly GCF_031143425.1 of Pleurodeles waltl. Classification (NCBI taxonomy): domain Eukaryota; kingdom Metazoa; phylum Chordata; class Amphibia; order Caudata; family Salamandridae; genus Pleurodeles; species Pleurodeles waltl. Next base: position 468,941,564 of record NC_090437.1, read on the forward strand.
GAAGCCATTCCAAAGGTTAGGGTTGGCTCAAAGAATCCTCTAACTAATACTTTATCATGCTCCTTAGCTCTTCTACTTAAATATCTAAGAATGGGAACAAAGGAAAACATCAGGTCGTGGTTTGAGTAAAAATACTATATATACTCTTGATTATAGAATCTGGTTAGTAGCAAACTACAAGTTATGCCATAGGTTAAGGGAAGACTATGGTACATAACCCCTTCTTCCACAGAGGAAGGAATTTCCGTACATACAAGACAATTTTTCGCATCCATCGTCTCTACATACTCATTCAACAACCGATAGAAAACGTTTTTAAACGATAAAAAACCTCTCCTCCTGCATTAGTGTAATCATGCAAATATTTTTCATTTAACTTAAACTTCTCTAAAGCTGTTAGTGTGGTAGTCTCATGAACAGGAATAATATAGCTTCTTTCATCTCATGAATAGACATTCCCACAATCATTATAATAAACATTATTCCACACATAATTGCCATCCCAACACTCAAATATCTACAATATCTAATATTCCTAATGCTATTATTTAATTCAGCCATGATCTGTAAAGAATCAGAACGCAGAGGTAACTCTTAAGTAAAGTGTAACAGAAAAAATAAAAATTGAAAAAATCTAAAATGTACTTCTTTCTCACACTTCGATATCATACACAAGGACTCTTCTTCTTTTGTCATAATCGGTTAGCAGCTTGTCACATTCAGGTTTTCACATGTCATATCAGGTTATCAATGTCTTTTCCGGGTTTATTTCAACAGCCTTTTCTTTGTTTTCTCCTTCAGATTAGCTCGACAATTCAGTCTATTGATTCCCTTCAGGTTGCATCAAAGTACTGACTTGGAACATCTCTGTCAAAGCAAAAGGACATGAACTTGTTTTGCCATTCACTTGTCGCTGCAGATGCCCATTCAGGGCCTGCGTAACTTCGACTTACTACTCTCTTTCTTTTCAACTTTCGTTCTCCTGCTAACTCTCCTTCACTTAATTCGTCTTTTCTTGTAGTATCTATTTCTTCCTCTATTGTCTCATTTATAACGAATTCTTTCTTTTTGCCTATTTGAGATTCAGGCCAATTGTCTCATTTCCTTGCTCCTTCTGTCAGTAATCTCTTTAGGATTGGACTCTTCTCTTTTCCTTTTTCTGCGGTGTTTTTTCTTGATTGACCTGCAATGGGTTCAGGAGGAGTCGGATCACCTTGGCTTTGATCCGTCTCAACTCTTTCCCCCCTTTGGTCTGGCACTTGGTCTGCTTGTGCTTCAGCACCGTCTGCTTCTGGGAGAACCTCCCCTGTGCTCGGTTCTCCAGTCGCTTTTGTTGGATTAAGCTCTTGCTCTGATTCTTATGCTTCTGCACCTTCGTCTCTTACGGGTGTGATTGATCCGTCTTCCACCAGTTCTGGATCAACTTCAGGCTCAACTTGCTCTGGTTCAGGAAGTGCCACTTGTTTCGCTGCTGTTGGTGCTCTCAACAACACTTCTTCATGATCTTGTGGACTCACCACTCTCTTGGTATGGCTCGCATGTATCCAGTTAGGTAGTCCGGCACACTTCACAGCTGTCGTGGTTGTCAGCACCACTTGGTATGGCCCCTTCCAACGTGGGTCTAGGCAGGTCTTTCAAACGTGCTTTTTAATTACAACACAATCTCCAGCTCTGAAGTTATGACCTGGGTCATGGATGGGTGGCAGGGTAACAGCCTGTACCTGCTGAGAAAAAAATCGAACCACATCAGCCAGCCCTTTGCAGTAGTCCAACACCATATCATCTGTAATATTGACAAGTGCATGTGCTGGTATTGCTGGTAACCTCATTGCTCTGCCCATGAGAATCTCATTCGGAGACAGTCCTCTTTTTCTGTCAGGTATATTTCGCATTGACATCAACACCAAAGGTAATGCATCTGGCCATTTCAGGGTTGTTGCGGCACACATTTTGGCAATTCTTGACTTCAATGTACCATTCATTTGGTCTACAAGTCCTGATGCTTCTGGACGGTAGCTGCAATGTAGTTTCTGTTCAATGTTTAATGCTGCACATAAGAGTTTGATCACTTCGTTATTGAAGTGCATTCCCCTATCTGATTCTAAAGAGATCGGAAATCTGAACCGAGGTATCAGTTCCCTAAGCAACAGCTTTGCAACTGTAAGACTATCATTCCTACATGTGGGGTATGCTTCAATCCAATGACTAAACGCACACACAATCACCAACACGTACTTCAGTCCACCACATGCAGGCATCTCAATGAAATCCAACTGGATTCTGCTGAATGGTCCTCCTGCTCTTCCAATGTGGCTCAAATTTACCACTGTCCCTTTTCCCACATTTAGTTGCTGACCGATTACAAATCTGTGACATACTGCTTCTGCTGCTTGTCTGAATTTTGGATTAAATCAGTCAACTTTAAACAGCCTGACCATGGTATCTCTTCCAATGTGTGCCTGGCCATAGTAGTATTGGGCCATTTGAGTCAATAAACTATTCCGCAGCACCATCTGACCTTCCTCAGAAACACAAATTTCATCTGGTCTTTGAATGCATTTTAACTTTAACCAAAGCTTTTTCTCTTCTTTGTCTGCATTTTCCTGCAATGTTTTTAACTCCTCTAAAGTGTCGGTTATTTTTAGAGCAAAATTTGAGCAATTTGTTTCTTCTTCTGGCATTAGTTCCTACTTATCCTTGAATGATATACAGTTCAATGCGCAAAACCTTGCGACTTGATCTGCATAGCAATTCCCCAAAGAAATGTAATCTTGAATCTTCTGATGTGCACTGCATTTTACCACAGCGATTTCTTCAGGTAACTGAATTGCATACAACAACTCTTTTATCCGGTCCCCATTTCTCACTGGTGTTCCAGTTAAGGTCATGAAACTTCGCTGCGACCACAGCTGGCCAAAACCATGAACAATTCCAAATCTAAATTGACTATCCGTATAGATTGTGACTCTTAGCCTTGCAGAGACATAGCAAGCCCTGGTAAGAGCTACTAGCTCTGCCACTTGTGCAGAATACACACCTGGAAGCCATGAAGCTTTTAATGTGCCTGTATTGTGCACATGGCACAACCTGCTCTCAGTGTGCCGGTTCCATCTCTGAGACATGAACCATCAACAAAGACAATTTGATCATTTTCTTCTAGACAAGTGTCTCTAATGTCTGGCTTTGGTTTAGTGCACAATTCAGTCACCTCAAGACAATCATGCTCAATATCTTCTTCTTTTTCAATTTCAACAATATCACTTGGAAGTAATATTGCTGGATTCAGCACTACAACTTTTCAATGTTACATTTGGAGCACCCAAGATGCTCGTCTCGTACCTTGTCAGTCTGGCCCCCATCAAATATTGTGTTTTCGTCCTTGTCAGTAGAATTTCAACAGAATGTGGTACCATTACTGTTACAGGGTATCCCATAACTACCCCCTCACATTGGGAAATACTTTGACCAACTGCGGCTACTGCTCGCAGACAACCTGGTAAAGCCACTGCAACCGGGTCCAAGGTAGCTGAAAAATAAGCTACTGGGCGATAAGCACCTCCATGGACCTACCTGTGTCAAGACAAAGAACAAGCATCACGTTCATTACAAAACAATGTGAAAGGCTTTGTGTAATCAGGCATTCCCAACGCTGGAGCTCTGCATAGACTCTCTCTCAATTCGGTGAATGCTTTCATCTGATCGTCATCTAAGATAATAGGATCTGTAACTCCCTTGTGTGTTAACTGTTGTAGGGGTTTGGCTATCCCGGCAAAATTTGGAATCCACTGCCTACAGTACCCCACCATTCCCAGAAACATTCTGACATCTTTCTGAGTAGTCGGGGGACTTCTCTGCAGAATCATAGTAATCCTTTCTTGGGAGCTTCTTCTCAACCCTTCCTCAATCTGATGTCCCAGATATTTGACTGACTTTTGACAATACTGCAATTTCACAGGTGAAACCTTATGTCTGAATTCTCCCAAATGGTTCAACAGGGCAATCGAGTCATGCTTAACCTCGTCCCTTGTTTTGGACGCAATCAACAAATCATCAATATACTATACAAGAGTCGATTGGCAGGGCAATTCCAATGACTCCAGATTCTTTTTCAAGATCTGATTGAACAAGGATGGTGACTCCGTATACCCTTGTGGAAGCCTGCACCAGCTGTAGACTTTATCTAATAATTTGAAACTGAAAAGAAACTGACTATCCTCATGAAGTGGCACAGAAAAGAAAGCTTGTGACAAATCAACTACCGTGAACCACTCTGCATTGCAAGGAATCTGAAACAGTATCACTGCTGGATTGGGCACAATTGGACAGCATTTAACAACCATGTTGTTTACTTTTCGCAAATCCTGTACAACCCGTACTTTCCCACATGGCTTTTTCAATCCCATTATTGGTGAATTACATGGGCTGCTCAACACTTCCTTTAAAACTCCTTGTTTTAGAAAATCTCCAATTATTTGTGCCACCTTCATCAAAACATCCTGTGGCATGTTATACTGTGGACGCTGTGGGAACACTGCATTTGGCTTCAAAGTGATTTTGCTCGGTTCCACTCCCTTAATCAGACCCACTTCTTTTCCTGTCAAGTCCCAGACTTCCTCCCTCACAGTTCCCTGCAGATCTGCATGCAACTCTTTCACAGCGAACATGGGGAAAAATGCAATCAATGGGTATTCTTCATAAGCATTATTGAGTACCATGGCAGATGCCTGTTCTTCTTCATCATCACTGTTTGTCTGGACTTCTATCCCTGACTTTCATTTGAGACATTTTCTGCACCTGGGAGTGTTACAAGAGGACTAAGATCCATTGAAGGTCTAGGTCCATTGGAAGCTTGTCCTGAAGACGATATCAATTGTGCAGAATCTCCTACTCCCCTTCTCACAAGACTCTGTGACATGACATTCTGTTCTTCTGTTTCTGATTTTTTCTCTGCATATAGGGGTACTGCTGGGCCAACAGTAATCAGTAGTGATATTGCATCCGGGGCTGCTCTAGCACCTGCACTTTGTGTGAGTGCTACCCCCATCGCCTGGTTCATAACTGGTATAAAATCTGTTTGTGTTCCTGTCAATGGTGTAAACTTTGGTAAACCCTGTGCTTGGGCGGAAGGCAACAACATTGGTGTCGGGTCTGTCTGAATCAACATTGGCTTCGGAAGCACCTGCTCCCTCTGCACCATTATATTTGAAACAGTCTCAAGAACTGGTACGTCTGGATAAATTCTCTGTACTAAAGGTGGATTTATCTGCACCTGAACTACAGTATTTGTTCCTGCATTAGGTGTACTCTGTATTGCCCCTGGCAATTGTCCGCCTTCCACCTGTACCCCTCCCCCAGCTCCCTGGGCTTGTACCAAAGGTGCTGTAGGGGTGGTAGCAGTGGTACCTGGACCCCCTGCATAAGTCGTTGAAGGTGGAGGTCTGTCTCTCGACAACTGCGTAATGAGATCCTCCACATCAGAATCAATGTCGTCTACATAGGACCTTTTCCTTTTCTTCATTTCTCCACTCTTGCTTTCCTTAGCACTATCTTCCTTCTCTGCCTCATCTCCCTCTGTAATAGCAGGAAACATTTTAATTTCCTGCATTGTTGCCATCCTCCATCTCTTTTGCCCCCAATCCAATCTAGCATCCGTTAATGATTTTTCCACTTTCTTCACTCTTCTATTAAACTTCAGCCCCTGTTGCTATCTGGCTACTAGCTCCCAGATTGCTAAAGCTTCAAACTGTGCTGGTCTCAGTAACGGCTTCATATCATACAATGACATTCACAATTGATCCAAAATTCTCAAATTAAATGTTCTGTGTTACAGAAATGCTAAAGACCCTTGATTTTTCGTCAATTTGCTCCATTGTTTTAACCAAAGACACGGTGCTACACCTCGCTCTGCCATCACAAAATAAGCCGGAGAATCCTCTGGTGGGGTCGGCTCCCCCACTGACGCCTTAATTTAAGTATCGCCCTTCATTGCACTCCTAAATGCCTTGAAAAACTTCATTTTTCCTGCTTTGTTTACTTATGTTTCAATAAGGAAATTAAATTAATTTTACTCCCAAGATTCCCTTCACCCGCATATTCAACCAATTGCCTCTTACGGATGACTGCCAATCCGGTCGCAGCACTTCTCATCGACCAACCTATCCCAGTGTGGAACCCCTGATGTCACACTCACACACAGCGGCTGACAAAGTTTTGCGGTTCGTCCTCCTTAACTCGATTCACACAATTAATGCAAATTATTGCGAGCACTTTAACCAAAAAATAACTAAAACAAACCTGCTGGTTTGCTATAGGAAGGGACACAATCGCTTTAGAGACCTTACGGATTTTCACTAATGGCCCTTTTGCTCATGTAGCTATTCCACTTTCTCAGTCTCCCACATTCGCAAGCAAAATTAGACCCGCAAATTTTACTTTCAACTGATCAATGGGTCTGTACTGGTGCACATAGGACTCGCCAAATCCCAGTCGAAATTCTCTTTTATTCAAATTCTCATACCCCCCGATTTTGTTGATCGTGCCTGATCAACCTACTAAACCAGTCAGATTGCAACATATAACCAAATGTCTCCTATACTTGTCAATATACTCCGGAGTCTTAGACCATGCAGGGTCCGTACCTTACCAACAACCACGTAGATAATTTTTTAGTACAAAGCGCCACACACATATGAAGTTCGATGACTTCCCTACTCTCATACGGCGGAGTACACACACTCCTACTAACTTCCACTGGAGTACACAGACTTCCTACTTCACCTCACATATCTCACAAATCACCTGCAAAAGTTGTGTGAAGCCTGTGCAAGCGTAACTTACCACTTTCATACTACCTCAAAACACGCCGAGAACATACCCAACTTTACTAGCAGGATCCAGGATCTGGGAAAGTCATTTCTGGGCTTAAAGGAACATCATCTTTGCTACCATTGTCATTTCAGAAAAAATTAAATTCAAACATAATAAAATACGAACAACTAACCCTAACTTAAACTACTACCATAACCAGTAATCACCATTTAACTAGTTCTCCAAGGAGACTAACCATCAAGTTGCTACCAAAAACTGCTAATGCGCCTGGTCCTTAGTAAGTAGACTTAAAAGGGGACGCGCATAGGACGATGAACCTTTTGAATCGCATGGAGTAATCTAGTCATACAGTGATCCCTAATCCAATAATCAAAATTAATACATCATTATCAATACTCAATAACCAAGAATGGAAACCTTAGTTAATAAAAATAACCATCACTCAACTAAAAAAGGTTAATCATTTTTATTCCCTATTTATTACAGTTCTAATCAAAACTTTTATATGCCTTTTATTAATCAAAGCTTTATTAATCATCATGGATACATTATTCACTAAAGAACCGCAAACGATCAAGACAAATCACAAGTCAGCAAATTATACATTAATGGAATAATTCAGCAATGCAATTTCATCAGTCAATTGTCACCATCAACGTCTCTCCCTGTCAGCCTACCTAACCAAGATTAGCATCAGCATGTGGGTCTTCAAGCGAAAACAATTTAGTCAAAAACATTAATTTGGAAAAATCTATCTAAGAGAAAGGTTCTGTATAACAGCGCAGTTGGTACCTAGAAGAAAAGGCACAAATTAATCAGTCACATTATTATAGCTACCTATCCAAAATGGATCAGCAACTAGTCAGTCTTTGTCCCCAGGTCATGAGTAGTCAGCAAAGTATTGGGCTCACAGAGAGCAAGCCCAAATTATCAGCACTTCAGATAGCGTCTCCTGACGTCATCAACTTTTTCCTCTCTGCTCTGATTTCGCTCCCCTTGTCATGACTTTTTATTACGGTCTCTCAGTCCATCCCACTAATTGCTAATTGGTCAACCTTATCACATGTTATGACTCTAATCTATAGTTTTTGTTTACTAAATTTAAGATCCAGTTCAGGCTTCAAGTTCCATTAATTTGATTGGTTCTTCTGTTGATGAGAACATCATCCGGCTCTTCAGGTAATGAAATTGCTGCATACAAGTCTTTAGTCAGTGGCTCTATTGTTCAAGTCCTGGAAAAGTGCATTTAGCCTACACTACACATAATTGTATCAAATTGTCTTCATCGTCTCTTGTCCGCTGGTACATTTGCTTAATGTTCGAGCAGAGTCATCTGAACTTTGCACAGTTCAAGGCCCTTCACTCCGGTTACCAGTCCTCACAGGCCTCGTCGCTTCTTCACGTTATAAGCAGGCAAGGCCCAGTGAAACCAGGCCTTTGGTTCAGCTAATTTAAGAATACTAATTAACACAAAACATAGGTTATACGCCCAATTATGACATATTAATACATTTTACATATATTTTCTCATATTTTAGCATCTTGTTAATACACATGGTGACCACTCCCCGTGGGCACATTTAGCTTACACACGTAATTTTCTAATATCACCTTCTATATTGAATTTTCTCATTAATAAACATGCATTAATCATTAGAAATTTCTTATATTAGCATATCTGCTTCATCACTATTTATTGAAAGATTTTGCATGCTCAAAGGACACAATTCCAGCAAAGTGTTCGGTGATACATAATCTCGAGGACCATAACTACAACAAATTCTTGCCCTCTGGTTTGCATAATGTTTCGAGACTCATAGTTTCCAAGTTTGGGAGGTTGCACTTAATTGCGGGTGCTTCCTAATGAGGAGGAATCGTTTTTTCATGTTTATTGGATCTAATTTTCTGAATTTTCTTTTTGAAGAGTGCTCTTCTTGCTTGACTGGAGGGATGGAAGGCTATCATAACTTCTAGTGAGTACAGCAATGTTGATGAAAGGTTTTGAGGTGATGTACCCCATACTTAGTCAGATGATGCAGCAGAGCACAACCTGTTGTTTGTGAATATTCCAGCTGAAGCTTCTATTGGGTTGTGGTGTGGGATGAGGAGAATTGGGAAAAGGGGCAATGGAGGCAGGATGGCGAGGCGGCAGCGGAAGCTAAAACATCAGAGATTAAAGAACACGAGGCATGATCCGTAGCTCATCCACAGCTGCTGTGGTAAGAAGTGCCACTAATGACAGGCCTGGAAAGAAGGTGATAGATTCTCTTTGAAGGATGAAGAGACATGGAGGAAATTACAGCATTCTGAGATTGCTGACAGACTTTCCAGTCATGAAGAAATGGTGGTAGGAACAAAGTGGGGGGCAGTAAAGAAGGGCAGGCATTCAGGTTTCAAATCACTGAATAATACTGCACTCTCCAACAATCTGAAGTCATGGCACAAACATGTGTAAGGCAGCATGTCTGTTGGTTTATCTGTCCCATCACCACACTTTTTGTCTCATGCCCTCCTAATCATGAAGTGCGAGTGCTTTACTCAATCAGAAGAACAACCCCAATGCCAGCCCACATCACCAGGTGTATCATCTATTCTGGGCTAATATACCCATTTGGAAACTGATCTTCCTTCAATTGCCAGAAGTCCACAGGCTTCAGGACCATGGTGCAGTCTTTAAACAAGCATGGTGGTACACTGAAATATTGCACTGTGCTATAGGCACTTGAGATTCTGGTTACCAGATTTTGAGGATTACTGGGAGCAAAATTCTCCAGAGACGCTTACTTGGCCATTCCCTACTGCAGCCCTAACACAACTATTTCACTGCACTGCTGATACCCTCTTGTGACTATTGGGGTAATCGGCTGTGCTGCTGTCTTATGGCTGAAAGGGGATGAGGCTGTACCCTTCCAGCCCTAATAGTTACACTTAAATAGGGTCCAGTTGCCAGGTCTTGAGAATCATCCTGGTGCAAAAAAGCTCCAATGACTCTTACATGGCACATAAGCAGGAGTGTGTGGTGCACATTGTATGGATGAAGTGTGCAACTGCCCATCCCAGGAAGAGTGAGGGCTTGGTCACTAAGCCTGTTTTAAAATGAAAAGAGCAACCTCCTACAGCAAGGTTGAATTCTCAGGATGTTCTGAAACAATGAAGAATTAGAAATTCTCCACTAAACAGGGGTCAGATGATGTCTTGATCTTTGACCAGACCATACACCTCAACATATCTAAGTATACTGCTGGAACACTGATCACTGTATAAACCAGCCCTTTCATTTTATAAAGAAAGCATATTTCTTGTCAAGGACAAGACCCTAATGTATGAGACTTAATAATCCTTGAAAAAGCCCCAGGCCTGCATGCTGACACTGGCCAAAACACTTACTGCCTTACCAGTCGAGAAACTGACCACAACAAATAGAGCTAAGAATCTTATCATCAAGAAGGCAAATCTTCAGATTCTCTCAGGGTAGATATGAAGTCATCTCTCACACACGTGTGACACTGGCAATAACTAGTACCTCTGTCCATTAGTTGATACATTCCAAAATCTTCCCATGGCTCACAACAGATTTCTCCTTTTACATGAGACCGGATTATTGAACAATGGCGTCTGTCTTAATATTCAGTTCTCCAGTGCTCTTGATGTACCAGTTCAAAGATCAAACGCTTACACATAACACAATAGAACTCTTTGCTAAACATGTGAAACATTCTAATAGAAAAAATAAGATTAAAGGAAAATAAATGATTCAGCTTTTCATTACTGCTACAAATGCAAAACTTCAGGCCTAGCCATTCTAACACAAGAAATACAATGCATTAATATAACTATGAATAAAAACACGTAAATTATGAGAGACTTATGAATATATCTCATTACTAATATATCATAAATTTGGAAAGCATCTAAATTATTAATTGCAATCTTTCTTAACGAATTACATTAAGTATGACTGAGACATGCATTTTCTTTGCACACGTAACTTTAAACTAATAACTCATAAGTCAACATAAATCCTAATGATTTCCTACTCATAATAATTTATTCTAAAGATTAATTATTCTCAAACATTGTTATAAATAAGGTTAGCATTCTAATAAACACGATTGAGGACAACGTCTGGCAGGGTAAGCACAATGTGCACTTATGGTAGACGCAATGTCCACCATCAGACAAAATGTGTACTCTTTAAAATACATATTAAAACATCCCAGTTAGCCTTTTAAATGCAAATATAAAGTCCCCTAATGCTGACTTCTGTGCCACTAAAGCGTTACCAAAATTTCCACACTAACACATGTGAACACCCCTTCCTATTTGCGAGTCGCATTCCCAAATTGCGAGTCGGTACCGACTCGCAATTTGGGAATGAGCATTGCGTTAGGCTGTTTGCATGGCGAAACTGCGATTTTCGCAGTTTGCACCATGCAAACGGCTACCTACATCTGGCCCATGGTGAGGTGTGGTAAATTGGGGTAGATTGCAGTGAAGTGGAGTGGGGTAGGCTTGAATGGTGTGGATTGGGGTAGATTGGAGTGGAGTAGGGTAGCCTAAGGTGGGTAGATTAGAGGGGGTATGTTGGGGTAGGCTGTAGTGGAGTGGAGGGGCGTAGAAGGTAGGAGAGTAGAGTGACAGGGCGTGAAGTGGCATATATTGGAGTAGTGCTGCGTTTTGTGCAGTGTCTTATAGTGGAAGGGCATAGAGTGGAGTGGCATGCTGTAGACTGGAGTGGCATGTCAATGAGTGGAGTAATGTGGAGTGTCATAGAATGGATTGGCATGATGTAGAGTGGAGTAAAGTGTCATATAATGGAGGGGTATGGAAGAGAGTGGAGGAGCATAGAATAGAGTAGAGTGTTATAGAGTGGAGTGGTGTGAAGTGAAGTGGCATAGTGTGCAGTATGCATGGTGTGGTAGAGCATTGCCATTATAACCAACATGTTTACAATGGAAATGACTTTTACATTTACACGTATGGCTTTACTCCACACAAACAATAATGTGTGTAAATGTCATCACCTTGTGTACTGATGTGTTTTGATCATACTCAAATATTTGTTTCCCCCACACTTCAGAATTACAAAAAACTAACTTAACTTGTACTTTCCAAATTCTGACGTACTGTATCAGCACAGTTCATTTTTGTTGTGTATTAGAAATAGTATTTAGTTTGACAGTAAGATTTTCACATACAGTCTCTCACTTTGAGTTGGGGAAAGTCAGAGAAGGAAAAGTAAACACCAAGCTCCTTTGTAAGGTAGACATTTGATCTCTGTTTTTGAAAGCACAGCGAATGTGACCAGACAAGAACACAATTTTAAGGCCTGTTTACAGAAAGTGAGCACTTGAAAAGATATAATAAACAAGCAACGCTCTAATGGTTAGACAAACTCAAGCTGGACAGCCAAAAGCAAATACACCCAGCAATTAGAAAGCAAGCAAATGTGAGAAATGTGGGAGAGTGGAGTGGGGTAGATTGTGGTACACTGGAGTGGAGTTGGGTACATTGTGGTAGACTGGAGTGGGGTAGACTATGGTAGATTGGAGTAGAGTGGAGTAGATTGGAGTGGAGTGGCGACTGGAGTAGAGTGAGGTAGATTGGTGTGGGGCAGTTTGGAGTGGGGTAGACTGAGGTAGAGTGGAGTAGATTAGTGTGGAGTCTGGTAAACTGGAGTAGATTGATGTGGAGTGAGGTAAATTGGAGTAGAGTGAGGTAGACTGCAAGGGAGAGGGTTGGTTTGGGGTAGATTTGAATGTGGTTGATTGTAGTGAGCTAGACTGAAGTGGGGTAGATTGTGATGGATTAAGTGGATTTGAATGGAGTGAGGTAGATTGGGGCAGAGTGGAGTGGGATAGATTTGAGCAGGATACATGGGGTAGATTGAATGGAGTGGGGTATAGTGAAGTGGGGTGAGTAGAGTAGAGTATGGTAGATTGGAGTGGAGGGGTAGATTGGGGTAGATTGGAGTAGAAGTGGATAGACTGAGGTAGACTGCAGTAGAGTGGGGTGGACTGAAGTGAAGTGGAGTGTGGTATATTGGAGTAGAGTGAATTGGGGTATATTGGAGTGTCGTAGTTGGACTCTCGCTTCTAGAAGAGACTGCTGGCTTAAGGATTACAGCACCTTTGTTTTTAGGTAACTAGGCCAATCCTACAAAAATTCACAACTGTCAGCCCAACCCTCCCTGCTCACAAGCAGTACCTCCTCAAAAACCCAAACAGTAAAAGGTGATTTCTGGCAGTGTTTGCGCATGGACTGTATGATGCGACATCTCAGGGGAGTCGTGGAAAAACTGAGATTACCCATTTCTCACATTAGCAACAAGTCTGAGTCACACACAGGCAATGAAGGAGATGCAGGAGAGTTTTCAATAGGTTTATCGAAAAGACTGCAATCTACGATAAAATGCATGAGCTGGAATGATTCGGATAAAGCTTTATAAAAGAAGCATGATTGTGAAGATGAGAGTCGTGAATTCAAAAGACCCCCACCATCTTGTACTAAACATGTAATGTAAAAAACTCTAATAACCCTAGCATGAAGAACCTAATCTCTAAGCTAATGAGAGTTGGTGTGATAAACATAATCTGCCAGTTCTGTGTCCATCAGAAGCACCCCCGACCTTTGTTACCTTGGAATTAGGTCTCTTGATTAGACTGTAGGGACACGAAGGCTGGGTCTGCATCAAGGCGACGTGTAGCACAGATGGTGTGAAAGCATCTGGTAGAAATCCCTCTGATAACTTTGTGTGAGATGTATTTATACAGATCTTGTAGGACCCATGATGCAGGTATGCTTCCAAAGAACAGATAAGGAGGCAGGCTTGTGGCGGCAATTATATACAAAATTCCCTACAAATGTACATTATGTTCTTGTCACGTGTAAATGGGAAAGGCGCATGATGTAAATACCTATATACATCACTTGGCTTTGACGCTGATAGTGATGCCTTCACAGAGTGGCACTGATAACTTAAAATTAAAACATTTCTCTAGCTATAAATATGGCAGCCATTTTAAAAGAAACAAAATAAAAGTGCTAAAACTGAGCAAAATAAGTAGGTTAAAAGTCACTAGGCGAAGGGGCACAGGCCTGCAAGCCAAAAGGCTAAGCTAAACTATACTTTATACTAAATAGGATCTAGTACAGTAGTAGGGTGGGTAGATTGGAGTGTAGTGGGGTAGTCCAGGATAGCGTGGAGTGGAGGGCTGTAGGGTGGAGTTGTATAGAGTGGAGGGATGTAGAGTGTAGTGGAGTTAAGTGGAATAGACTGGAGTGGCATGCCATAGAGTGAAGGGACGTAGAGTGGAATTGCATGTCATAGAGTGCAGTTAAATGGAGTGGAGTGATGTGAAGTGTTGTTGAATGGAGTGGCATGTCAATGAGTGGAGCAGTGTAGAATGGAGAGGCGTGGTATAGAGTGGAGGGGCATAGAGTGGTGTAGAGTGGAGTGTTGTAGAGTGGAATTGGACAGTGTGGCATATGCATGGATGGTAGCACACTACCATTAAAAACAACACATATTTAATTGAATAGATCAATACATTTGCACAAACATAGGGGCCATTTCACAAAGGGCCTCTCATGGCAGGGGCCCCCCAGTCATGGGGGGGGGTCCTACACTCACTGCGGGACCTCTATACGGAAGTTACCTATTGTGGAGGACCCACCAAGAGTGCAGGACCCCTGCATCGACTGAGGATCCTCCTCTACGAGTCCGGAAGCCCTTTGTGAATTGAGCCTATACATTTTTACTGAGCACAAACAAAAATGTTTGGAAATGTCATCACCTAGTGTATTGATGTGTTTTGATCATATTCAAATACTTGGTATTCTACATTTCAGAATTGCAAAAACAAAATTAATTCATACTTGTTAGAAATTGGGTCTCTAGTTGGCAGTCGGTTTGCACCCTGTCCAAGTAGAGGCCCTCACTCTAGTCAGGATAAGGGAGATACCTGCTCAGATAACCCTTGCTCACCCCTTTGAGGCTTGGAACGAGCAGTCAGGCTTACCTCAGAAGCAATGTGTAAAGCATTTGCACATAACATACATTAATAAGTGAAAACACTACAAAAGGACACCACACCAGTTTTAGAGAAATAGCCAATACCAAAACAATAAAAATCCAGCATACAGTGTTAAAGATATGAAATTTGCAAGATTTACTCAAAAATACAGTTCCTTGAAGTCAATAGCTCCACCTGGAGCTATCACAGCATTGTGATCAACAAAACCAACAGATCAGGCCAGCTTCAGCGTTGCGGGCCAGCTACAGTGTCGGGAAAACCCTCAAAACAGTACCTTTGAAATTGCAGGGCATTGTGATCCTTGCGGTGAGCGGTGTCGCTGATGTCACGTTGTCGGTTCCAGAGTCGGTGCATGGGTCATCGGGCCGTTGAAGTCACATTCGTTGCAAGTCGAACTCCGGGATGATGAAGTCAGGAGCACTGGCGTGGATTGCGTCGGAGCTGCGGTGCAAAGCGTAAAGATGCGACGTGCAGTGCCCACAGGTCACGGTGCAGACAGAGGATTGGTGACGGCATCCAGCAGTGTTGGTGAGACCAGGGCTGCGGTGTGAAGCAGGGCGGTGCAGCGTGCGGTGTCACCAGGTCACAGTGTAGGCAGCAGCGTCACCGTTGCTAAAGCGCTGTCGTCGGTAGGCCCAAGCCAGTGGTGCGGGATGCGGGATGGGACAGTAGACTGCGTCGGAGCTGTGGTGCAAAGCGCAAAGATGCGACGTGCGGTGTCCACAGGCCACGGTGCGAGCAGGGATGCCTGATGACGACACTGGAGCCGATGATGCTGGCATCGGTAGACCAGGGCTGTGGTGCGGGATGGGACGGTGCCTTGTGTACTTCACAAACGGTGTCCACAGGCCACGGTGTAGGCAGCGGCACCGGTGTCAGCAGGAGCGGCGGCGTCTTCGCCTGCAGTGTGAGCAGGCAATGCCGGAGTGTGGGGCCCACAGGTCATGGAGCGAGCAGCGGCTCGGTGAAGTCGTCCGATGACAACATCGGTGAGACCAGGGTCGTGGTGCGAAGCGGGGCAGCGCGGTTCCATGTGGCGTCGGCATGTTGCGGTGCAGGCCAGCGGCGTCGTTGGTTACGTCGCAGTGGTTTTTCCTCTTAAACAGCTCAAAACATACAGTTCCCATTGCTGCAGGTCGAGGAAACTGAAGTCTTGGTGACCCTGAGACTTCCAACAGGAGGCAAGCTCTACTCCAAGCCCTTGGAGAACTCTCTCAAGCAGGATACACAGCAAAGTTCACCCTTTGCACTCTTTTCAGGCAGAAGCAGCAACTGCAGGCCAGTACAGCAAAGTAACACTGCAAAGGGACAGTACTCCTCCTTCAGCTCTTCTCTGGGGCAGAGGTTCTTCTTGATTCCAGAAAGATTCTGAAAGTCTTGGATTTTGGGTCTTCTTCTTATTCCCCTTTCTGCCTTTGAAGTTGGCAAACTTCAAAGCAAAGTCTCAAGTGTTTGTGATATACTTCATTGTCCAGGCCAAGCCCCAGACAAAGACTGGGGATTTGGAGACTGCATTGTGTGAGGGCAGACACAGTCCTTTCAGGTGTGAATGACCACCCCTCCCTCCCCTCTAGCTCAGATGCTTTATCAGGATATGCAGGCTACACCCGCCCCCTTTGTCTCACTGTCTAGAGAGGTGCAAAACAGCCCAACTGTCAAACTGACCCAGACAGACAATCCACAAACAGGCAGAGTCACAGAATGGTTTAAGGAAGAAAGGGCCAGATGTAGCAAGGGGTTTTATCCATTCTCTCTCTATGGGAAAATGTGTTCGTACATATGGCCCAAAATGCCTACTTTCTAAAAGTGGCATTTTCAAACAGACAATTTAAAAACCAACATCACTAAAAGATGTAATTTTAAATTGTCAGTTCAGAGACCCTAAACACATGTTTTACCTGCTCTCAAAGGGAATCTGAGCTTTAAGGATATTTAAAGGCAGGCCACATGTTAACCTATGGGAGAGATAGGCCTTGCACAGTGAAAACCACATTCAGCAGTATTTCACTGTTAGGACATATAAAATACACTAGTATATGTCCTACCTTAAACATACACTGCACCCTGCCCCTGCAGCTACCAAGGGCCTACATTAGGGGTGCCTTACACGTATAAAAAGGAAGGTTTAGGCCTGGCAAGTGGGTACACTTGCCAAGTCTAATTTACAGTTTAAAACTGCACACACAGACACTGCAGTGGCAGGTCTGAGCCATGTTTACAGGGCTGCTAATGTGGGTGGGACAACCAGTGCTGCAGACCCACTAGTAGCATTTGATATGCAGGCCCTGGGCACCTCTAGCGCATATGCACTTTAGCACTGTTTTAGCAGTGATAAAGTGCCCAGAGTCCTAAAGCCAACAAAAACTGTTCCGAAAAATTAAGAGGAAGGAGTCAAAAAGACTGGGCATGACCCTGGTAAAAGGGCCAGGTGCAACAATAATTTTGTCATTACAATATATTCTGAAATATCAGCACCATTTATTTTTGTTGTGTGCTAGAAAAAAGCCTTTAATTTCACAGTAAGATTGTCAAATAAATTTTTTCACTTTGAAGTGAAAGAAAAAAGTAAACACCAAGCCCCCTCATAGGACAAAGCTTGACCTTTGACATCTGTCTTTGAATGCACAGCAAATGTGACAAGATAAGAACAAGCTGTAAATGACTATTTACAGAAAAGAAGCACTTGGAAGGATACAGTAAACAAGCAGTGCTCCACCTGACAGACAAACTCAAGCTGGATAGCCTAAAGCAAATAAAGCATGCAAATAGTAAGCAAGCAAATGTTACTTACCAACCACAAAGTCAATGATCAGCAATAGGCACAAAGCATTTCAGTGGAAGCTTTCAGAATGCCCACAAGAAGTTGTTAACAAAGCAGACAGCTGTGCTGTCTGGTAAACATCAACCTACAAATGATTGCTTTATCACCTAAGATGAAACTTCGACCTAAAAATGATTTATTTAAGTAATCACCGACATGGTGGTCTGATGACCTCAGAAGGCCACTATACTTGTGATGGCAGCGAATCATTTTGGGTCAGAACTTGTAACATACCTCATTAATATTCATGAAGCAAGTCGAATTACAACCTACTATGATACAGTATTTTGGGAACTGACCTATTCAGTGCTTAATTTGAGCTTGAGGTAGTTGTTGGAGGCCACAAGCACTTATTGTTGGTGACCTGCTCTTGTTTTCCTACATCAGACACTTACTGGGAGCAAAAGAGGGGGGAAAAACAGATAAGAAAGGCAGAGGAAGAGAAAGTCGACTAAATCATCATTAAACGAGAAAGCATGACCCTGCAAGAGCTAGAAAAAGGGACAAGGAGTCTCTAGTAGGGAATAAAAGGCTACCAGCCTTGGTATTTGGCAGGCCGGTGTCTAATTGCACTGGCCGCTGGTTTCTGAGCACAGCTTTGGGCACTAGTAGTCTTTCTATTAAAAATTAAGCACTGGACTTCTTAGTACACTGGTCAGTTCACAAAACACCATCTTATTTACAAAATGTCAGGGCACAAATTTCAAACACATTTTGTGAATCCTATCTAATTACATCTGTCCATAAACATTTGTTTATAGTTGTTAACACAATATAATAACAATTCACCCTTAAAATACTTTCGGCTTTAGCACATGATTCACGTATGTCAGGCCTTGTAGCTTTGGCATAACTTTTCATAACAAACAGATCAGATCTATGGCATTTGAATTAACTTTCACAACCAACCAACCAGGCCTTTAACTTTTATCATTGGCTTATCACTATGACAAACTCAAGGCCACCTATATGCACTTTAGCTTTTCCACAAGTCACCCATCAGATATGCTGTCACAAATTTTCTTTCCATAAGACCTGACTCAGGCCTACTGCCTTTGTAGTAACTTTTCATTATAATCATATGAAACCAATTACTTCTGCAAAAGCTGTTCCCATGAAGCCTACAGCCTTCATCATTGGCTTGACAGCACTAGGGCTGGGCAGAGCTCATGGAATTTCACTCTGCTGAATTCAACGGATTGACATAAACACCCTGTAAGAGTCTGCGTCGTTCCACCAGTGGACGGAAATATGGATTTTACCCTGCTTGTGCTGCATTTTACTGGTGGTAACACGTTCTGCACTGAAAAGTAATCATGCAGTGCACAAGTAGAAAATCTACTCAAGAAGCTGCCCTCTAACCGTGACCACTCACAACTGCCCAAGTAAGAAAGTCTCACAGGACATCCTTCTAGAAACCAGATTCACATTAGAGGTCGCCAAATCTTGCTTACACTCAGCTTGCATTTCTCTAGCCCCCCAGGAAAAAAAAATTTGCTACTCAGTAATTGGTGACCTTTCTTAGTCCTACTGAAATGAGGATAAACCTTCACATGTGGCAAATATCAAGTCATTCAAACAATTGCACAAAGGTACAAAATTACAGTTAGCAAAGTAGTAAACATGTATACAATCCCTTTGAAGAGTGCGTATTAAGCATTACCACAGTGCAAACCCTCTATCGTCGGGCTTGTCAGACAAGGTAACCAATTTTAAAACCCCTTGTCTACTATTGTAATCTGTAAGATTCCATGTAACAAAATGGTTGCCTGTAAACTTTAACACATTAGAATAACAATCCAACCATAAATGCCTACTGACTTCAACACATATTTTTTCACAATAATTAGGTCAGCCATACTGTCTTTCTCATACCGTTTTACAATGAACGATACAGCCTTTAATCTAGTTGTTGGTATTTTAGCAGGCAGCTTGCAAAAACAATGAGGTATAAACATGAGTGTATTGAAATTTCCACAAAAAGAACTTTGGCCGGAGAACCTATACATATCACAGCAACAGAAATTCCCAATGTAATAAAGAAGAAAGGCATTTTCCAACACCAATTCGATTAACAGCTGTTTCAACTGGTGTGAAAAGGGAGACAACAGATTGGGTGGGTGAGGAGGAAGGTAACTTGCTTTCTAAAAACATTTTAAATTCTGGTATAATATAACCCTTTGTACAAAGCTTAAATTACAGGATTTAAGAGACACCAGTGGTGCGCCAGGGATGTTTCTCAATCATGGATCTTCAATCTAAATGAAAACTATGAGGAACATTGCATTAAATGTGAGTAAGGCACAGCAATCTCTGGACATACAGAAGGTCGTTACATCACATCACTAAATTTTACATGCAGATTTTAATGGAAGAAAATTGAAATAAAAAGAAAATTGTTTATGAAGCATATATGTGCAGTTGTGAAGTATTTTTTACTTTCTTTAGTTAGTAAGTCACGGGCTAAGGAAACTGGGACATATAGTTCATTGAGTTCATGACATAAATGACTGTCAATAAAAGGTTCAGCTTGAGAGCCGCATCATTTCAGTACACGTTTCTGAACAGTTTTGGGGGTTGGGGTTTTAGGGACTAATTGGACGGTTTCATTAAATGCATCAAGAACACAATTTTTTATATTGCAATTTTTTGTTATCATTAAAAGTTGCAAACATGATTGTTTCATCTGTGTTATTGAACTAGCTTTCCCTCTTAAGATTTCGGTATGAAATCTTTGAGTACACTCGTGTGAATTTCTAGAATTTCTACGAATGAACAGTGTATTGTTGTTTTAAACTTCCAACACAGCTGCACTGGGTGGCCATATTCAAATGCTGAAGTGTAGTGTATCACTATTATACTGAGCCAAGGTGGCCATCTCGGAAAAGTAAAACAGTGATACACTATGTACAATACCATTTCAATTTGCTATCCACTTTAGAAACAGTGGCTGCACAGGATGCAGTATCCTGCCGATGAAATGAGAGTCAAGCGAATGGTATGCTAGGACTGTCAAGGGAGCTGCAGGGCAATCAAAAATATATAAGGAATGACATGAAAAGAGATCTATAAAAGGTAAACATTGAAAACTGAAGGACTGGCCACCAGCCCAGACAAAGAAACACAGGAGGATTTACACTTTATCAGTCAAAATGCTATTACTCACAGGGAACTAGCGCCAACGTTTGACTTCTGTGAACTCTCACTAAATTATTACTGGAATCCTGGGACCCTCATTAAGTCATTATTGGAAGCTGAGGGACCCGGGCCTAAGCAATTTTTATGATTTGAACTTCAAAACAATATACAAAAATAAAAAAGAAGTATACAATGCTCAAATATTGAAATATATTGTTTCATTCACAATCAAGCATAGAAAATGTTTTCACATTACAATTTTGCTTCTTGGTTTGCTTATAGCCCATTCATTTTAATGTATTAAATGTAATATCTTTAATTAGGTAACACAGTTTTGGACTCCCTGAAAAGGCCTCATAGACTCCAGGGATCCTTGGTACAGATTAAGAACCACTAAGGTAAACCCTTGCTCCATCTAAGTGGGTCTAGTAAGGATAATCATAATACATATTTTCTACTCAATGGATTTATCAAAGGAAGTTACCTACACCAAAGTCTTCCTTATTACAGTATTGTGTGAAATTCCAGGTAACAAAATAAATAAGTCAGTCCTTCTGCCTTTGTTGTAAGTTTTCATAATAAACATTGTGTAACTATTGCATCTGACATAGCTTTTTGTAATAAACCAATCAGGCATATCCCATTTTTCATTGGCTCATGACTATAACTTATTTAGCCCAACTATATCAAGTATACATTTTCTCATAAGGCAGTAATCAAGCAAATTGTCAGCAAAATTAGAAATATGCATACAATTATAGTTTACAAAATGATATACAACCCCTCTTGAGAAGGTCCAACAATGTGTAAGGTTCCATGAAACAAAGTCCCAGTCTTCAGCCTTCAACAAAGTATTATAGCAATCCACCCTTAAATGCTTATTGGCTTATTGGCTCTAATAAAAACATTTCAAATAAGTAATGCCTACTTCACTTTTCATAATAAACTGATCAGACTTATGGCATCTGAAATAACTTTTCCAAATGAACCAGTCAATCCTATCACTTTCATCATTGGCGTGTTGCCAAAATGAACTGAGCCCTTCTGTATTGCACATAAACTGGTAATCATCAGACACTGTCATACAACTAGTAATACTAAATTATAGGTTTAAAAACAATATACAATTGTTATGAAAAGGTCTGACAAGGATTATGACATTGCAGATCTTTAACTGCAAGTGTTTGTAAGAGGTGGTACAGACACCAAAGCCCCACTAAGGTAATCTGTGAGATTCCCTGTAACAAAATGTCTGTCTGCAACCTTAAACGCAATGTAATGGCAATTCACTCTTAAAGATCTATTAGCTTTAATAGATGCTTTAAGGATTGGTCAAGCGTATTATCTTGGATATATTTTTTCTAATAAACATGTCAGACCTATGACATCTAATAGACATTTTCCCAAATAACTACCTAATCAGGCCTATAGCCTTTATCACTGGCTTGTCTTCATAACCAACCAACAGTCCTACAGAATTATTCATAAGCTTTTTCACAAAGCAAACCCTAAGTAATACAGTAAAAACATTATAAATGAGCACAAAATAACAGCTGGCAAAACTATATTCATCTACTCCCAAGAAGGTAAAAATGATTATAAAAGCAAAAATCTTCTACCCAAAGGGTTTGTCATAAAGCGACACCAGATGGAGAACCAACACCAAAACCCTTTCCTACTACAACAATCTGTGAAAACCCATGTAATGCAATACCTGCCTAAAGGCTTTAACACAGTGTAATAACTATCCAATTTGAAAGGTCTATTGGCCTTAACAGATGATTTTCAGGAGGAATAAGTCATGCTATTGTATTTTTCATTAAGGTAGCGTGACAGTCTTTGGAGCAGGAGGCCTGGGCTAAGAAGGCAGACAGAGTATTTGTTCATGGCCAGGGCAGGGACGCACCTTACACTGCAAGTCTGAGATATTCTGGGGCTGCAGGAGACATTCTAACTTTCTGGGAACTTGTAAAAACTTTTTTTAAATGTTAATCTTGGGCACTAGGCATTGTTGTTGCGATTTATGTGAAAAACTAATAAAGTATCTGTTTGTGTGTTTGGACAAACTGTTTCCACTCACTGGCTGACATTTTGAGAGGCAGAGAGCTAGAATACGGGACCAGAGGTGCAGGCTAAGAAGGATACAGCCTATTTATTTATGGCCATGGCATGCTGCTGGCATGCAGAAAGTACACCAAAGGCAAGCCCGTCTGAGCCCGTTTGCACCTGCTTTAGGTCCAAGGCACAGCATGCTGCCCATCGGAGTACAGACCCACCACATGCTTACACAAGAGAGACACTGTTGCCCCTGAGAGGGCCACAAGCAGAAGACTATATAGGACACCATTATAGGGAAATCACTGTGCACAAACCTAAAAATGAGGTATAACTCAAATGCACTTTAATAAATGCACCATCTGTGTGTAAACACACACCAGAGATAAACATGTCTATCATGGATAATAATATTGATTTGTTTCCAGTTCACCTGACCCCTAGTTATAGGAAAGGCCCCTTCTCCAGGCTGCCTTATATAAAATGTTAACTGCAGGGAAGAGAAGGTGGGGTGGTGGCCACATCCTATAAATTGGAACTCAATATAAGAACTTGGTTAGTGACAGTCCCAGATGAAGCAGAATCTCTTTCGATTACATCATCCATTTATCAGTACAGTAAACTTTGTTTTTTACTAATAAATACAAAGATGAGCACACCTACCCCATTTCTAAACTCTTTGGCTAAGATAGTGGATCGGTAGTAAGCTAATAATTTGAGGTCATTTTAATCCACATACTAATGATCCCCTTGATAAAAATGCCACACAGTTAAAAGGCATTCGGATCACTGACAGAATAATGAAAACAAAAGTATTGTGTGGATAGAATATCGTGGACCAAAATATCGAGAAGATAAGTGAAAATAGGTCATTATAGATTTATTAT
Organism: Pleurodeles waltl; assembly: GCF_031143425.1. Lineage (NCBI taxonomy): Eukaryota > Metazoa > Chordata > Amphibia > Caudata > Salamandridae > Pleurodeles > Pleurodeles waltl. Next base: position 468,965,329 of record NC_090437.1, read on the forward strand.
TGTAAACTCCACATCTACATACATTTAACTTAATCAAATTGAATTGAGCATTTGTAAAGAGCAACTGTCACTCCCAAGGGAGCATCCTGGTTCTATTGTGGGGCAAGAGTGAAATCCCATCTACTAGATGCATGAAAATCAGACAGTGACAAGAACCATTACCTTAAAGGTTAAGGGAATAGCAAAGGGTGTCAGGGATTCCAAAAATCCACGTCTTTAGCTGTATTCTAAAAACAGATTCCGAATCAATAAATCTTAGGTGACTAGGAAGGGAGTTCCAGGCCATAGTACCTAAGTCAGCAAAATATTCCCCCCCCAATTCCCTATCTAAATGGGGTAGTTCAGCTCTAATCCAAGTGATGTTTTGTCTAGCGACAATATCAACTGGGTGCCATCTGCATATGACTTGGTATATATCCCAAAAGACATAATCAGGGAAATTAAAGGATCCATGTAGATGTATAATAGAGACGGGCTCAATGATGAGCCCTGGGGAACACCTGAGATTACTGTAGATTCTTCAGAAGAATAGGGGCCCATCATAACCATTTGTCTACAGTCTGTGAGAAATGATTTAATCATGGAGAGAGACAAACCTGCAATCACACATTCTCTAATGCGATGAAGCAGAATATCATGAGAGATGGTATTGAATGCTGTGGATAAGTCTAATAGGATCAACACCGCATTCTTGCCTGCACCCAACAACAATTTTAATATGTCTGCAACTTTCAACAGAGCAGATTCAGTGGAATGCTTAGGAGAAAACCTAACTGCCATGAGTAAAGTACATTAGCGTTTTATAGAAAATCCATTAACTGGGTATTACCCAATTTTTCAATAATTTTATTCAATCCAGGTAGCAATGAAATTAGGTTTATGTTGGATAGTGTTGTAGGATCTGCAAGTGTTTTTTCAGGTGTTTGACCACTGCCAACTTCCAGTATGGCAGTAATTCAGCTGTAAATAAGGAATTATTCAAAATCTAATTAATCATCCACAACTGTGTGGAAAACCTGAGGAGGGCAAGGATCATTTGGTGATCGTGATTTACAAGATAAAATGGCCTGGCAGGACTGGGCTCACAAAATTGTTTGAAAAGCTAGCAAGGCTCCAGCATCTGCTTTCAATGGCTCCTCAATCTCAATTGCAGTGTTAGTAATTAAAAATGCGTAGGGGGTAAAATCACGTTGAACAGATTGTACTTTCTCCGTAAAATAGGAAGAGATCTGGTTGCATGATGCTTGGGAGGGCCGAATTCCTCTTTCCAATGCCCTGAGTTTAAGAAAGTCGTTAGAATCCTTAAATATTAGCTTTTGATCAAATTGTGCATCCTCAATTTGAGTAGAGAAATAAACTTTTTTAGCAGCATTAACCTGCTTGTGATAAGCTTTTTATACCATTCCAAATTGCAACAAATCTTCTGGATTGTAGGCCTTACGTTGTTTCCTTTCTAATTGCTCACAGAGCAAATGTTGATCAAATAGGGCCAGAATGAACCAAAGGGTTGGGGGTAAATATTTGGGCTTTCTCTTTTGAAGAATTACAATGGCTAATATATTAGCTGCTTAGGATATCCACTTATAAAGGATTCCACATTATCATCCAATCATCCTTGTAAAGCAGGGGTAAAATTAGATAAAGTTATTTGGAGTCTAGGATCAGTTAGCACCTTACCCCACATTTGAGTGGTAGGGGGTCCCATGGTAGGTGCAGAAAGAGCTTGCTCCAGTTTGACTTTAAAAGGAATTAGCATGTGGTATGACCATTTCTGCTGGATAGGAGCATCCACTGATAAATTAGGATTGTCAGAACGAATTAATATATAAAATATATAGGGTTTTTAATAACATTACAAAAGAGGAAATAAAAGCTCTCCACCTCTTTCAACAGAGAATAGATATCATTGTAAAACCAGCAGACAAAGGTGGTGCAGTGGTTGCCATGAAATGATGTGATTATATTGAGGTGGGAATGAGACAACTGATGGATACCAACACTTACAAACCTTTAGAAATTGATCCCACAGAAGACTTAAACAAAGAAATTAAGAACATGGTTGCAACGTACAGGAGCTTAAACCTCATTGATGAAACAACAGCAGATATATTTGTTCATCCCAAACCAAGACCTGGGAGATTTTATATGCTTCCCATAATTCACAAAATGAAGAATCATGGCCACCCCATCATCTCTGGCAATGATACAGCCACTTGTCTTTATTTGAAAACCTGTACCTCCAGCCCTTGTCCAAGAATTTCCATCATTTGTTAAAGACACCAGTCACTTCCTTCAGATTATTGATAAATTAAACCAAACCTCCATATTTGATGATGACAGTCTTCCGGCTACATTTCATGTTACATCATTATACACCAATATACCACATGATGAAGGGGTTACAGCATTATCTGAAGCTCTTAATAAAAGAACAGTGAAAAAAAAAAACATCAACAAAGTGCTTACCAACTTTGCAAGAGTTATCCTTAAATCCAACAATTTTACTATCAATGGTAAACACATCTACAAGGAACATCCACGGGCACTCTAATGGCTCCTTCCTATGCAAATATCTTTATGGGCACTGGAGGACTATATACTTGTGAGTTCTAGCATCATACCACTGGTAAGGCTACAATGCATTGATGACATATTTATAATATGGAATGCAGGAAACAAAACATTGTAGCAATTTACAGCTTTTGGCAACAGTATCCATCCTACCATCAAATTCACCAGCAGTAATACTAAACAGAAGAGTCATCCTTTTCTGGATGTGTTACCATTCATGAACAACAAATTATAACTGATCTGTACCACGCGCCTACAGATGCTCACTTACATCTAAATTGGACTTCATGTCACCCACGTCACATTAAACTCAGCATCATCTACAGTCAAGCACTCAGAATAAGACGCATCTGCTGCAATGAAGACACCTGTAAAGCCCATGTACAGGAGCTTGTTACATTGTTTAAAAAACAAGGCTATACTCTGCTTATCATTCTGCAACAAATTGACAAGTCTTTGCAGTTACCCAGGGAAGCACTTATTTGAAATACCAACAGGAGAAACAAAAGTGACAGAAACCCATTTGTGGTTGACTATCATCCATCAGATCCCAACTACAGAAATATAATGCAAACAACACTTCCCTTACAATCCACTTGTGAAAAATTGCAAAAGCTTTTTCCAAAACCGCCAGTCATTGCTTACCACAGAGCTCCCAATTTACGATTGCATATTGTGACAACTGAACTTAAGCAAGCTGTATAAATGCAGGAGTTCATTGCTGTGATTCTAAAAGGTGCATCACATGAGAATACATTTTACAAACATCATCACTAACTAGCTCTGTTACAAGAAGGACTTATGGAATAAGACAACATCTACATGTCACTCAACATGCACTATTTATGTGATTCAGTGTCAAAGCTGTAAAAAACAATATGTAGGCCAAACAGTGAATGACTTCCATACATGCATCAGGAACTACAAATCAGCAATAATTAACAATAAACTTGGCGAGCCTGTAGCCAATCATTTTAATCTTGTGGACTATTTACTATCAGATTTGAAGATGTTCCTTGTGAACATGTCTTAAAGGAAGAAGAACTGGACATCAGAGAAAAGTTCTGGATATACTGTTTAAAATCACTGCATCCAGATTCACTTGAAAAAACAAAGGTTTCAGGGACGTTATAGTTGGCCTCACATTTTAAACATACAAAACCACAGAAATTCACCAGTTATAGTTATTGTAGGAGGCTGGACTGGCTTGTAGTGAGTACCAAGGGGTACTTGCACCTTGCACCAGGCCCAGTTATCCCTTATTAGTGTATAGGGTGTCTAGCAGCTTAGGCTGATAGATAATGGTAGCTTAGCAGAGCAGCTTAGGCTGAACTAGGAGACGTGTGAAGCTACTACAGTACCACTTAGTGTCATATGCACAATATCATAAGAAAACACAATACACAGTTATACTAAAAATAAAGGTACTTTATTTTTATGACAATATGCCAAAGTATCTTAGAGTGTACCCTCAGTGAGAGGTAATAGGAAATATACACAAGATATATATACACAATAGCAAAAATATGCAGTATAGTCTTAGAAAACAGTGCAAACAATGTATAGTTACAATAGGATGCAATGGGGAAACATAGGGATAGGGGCAACACAAACCATATACTCCAGAAGTGGAATGCGAACCACGAATGGACCCCAAACCTATGTGACCTTGTAGAGGGTCGCTGGGACTATTAGAAAATAGTGAGAGTTAGAAAAATAACCCTCCCCAAGACCCTGAAAAGTGAGTGCAAAGTGCACCAAAGTTCCCCTAAGGACAAAATAGTCGTGTTAGAGGGAGAATGCAAGGAAAACACAAATCAGCAATGCAACAACGATGGATTCCTGTCTGAAGGTACCTGTGGAGCAAGGGGACCAAGTCCAAAAGTCACAAGCAGCTCGGAGATGGGCAGATGCCCAAGAAATGCCAGCGGTTGGTGCAAAGAAGCTCTTACTAGGCTGAAGAGCTGTGAATACTGCAGGAACGACAAGGGCTAGAGACTTCCCCTTTGGAGGATGGATCCCCCACGCCTTGGAGAGTCGTGCAGAAGTGTTTTCCCGCCGGATGGACGCCAACAAGCCTTGCTACACGCAAATCGTGCGTTTGGCGTTTTTGGACGCTGCTGGGGCCCAGGAGGGACCAGGAGGTCGCAAATTGGACCTGCAGAGAGAGGGGACGTCGAGCAAGACAAGGAGCCCTCACTGAAGCAGGTAGCACCCGGAGAAGTGCCAGAAACAGGCACTACGAGGATGCGTGAAACGGTGCTCGCCGAAGTTGCACAAAGGAGTCCCACGTCGCCGGAGACCAACTTAGAAAGTCGTGCAATGCAGGTTAGAGTGCCGTGGACCCAGGCTTGGCTGTGCACAAAGGATTTCCGCCGGAAGTGCACAGGGGCCGGAGAAGCTTGCAAAGTCGCGGTTCCCAGCAATGCAGCCCAGCGAGGTGAGGCAAGGACTTACCTCCACCAAACTTGGGCTGAAGAGTCACTGGACTGTGGGGGTCACTTGGACGGTGTCGCTGGATTCGAGGGACCTCGCTCGTCGTGCTGAGAGGAGACCCAAGGGACCGGAGATGCAGCTTTTTGGTGCCTGCGGTTGCAGGGGGAAGATTCCGTCGACCCACGGGAGATTTCTTCGGATCTTCTGGTGCAGAGAGGAGGCAGACTACCCCCACAGCATGCACAAGCAGGAAAACAGTCGAGAAGGCGGCAGGATCAGCGTTACAGAGTTGCAGTAGTCGTCTTTGCTACTATGTTGCAGGTTTGCAGGCTTCCAGCGCGGTCAGCGGTCGATTCCTGATCAGAAGGTGAAGAGGGAGATGCAGAGGAACTCGGCTGAGCTCATGCATTCGTTATCTAAAGTTTCCCCAGAGACAGAGACCCTAAATAGCCAGAAAAGAGGGTTTGGCTACCTAGGAGAGAGGAAAGGCTACTAACACCTGAAGGAGCCTATCAGCAGGAGTCTCTGACGTCACCTGGTGGCACTGGCCACTCAGAGCAGTCCAGTGTGCCAGCAGCACCTCTGTTTCCAAGATGGCAGAGGTCTGGAGCACACTGGAGGAGCTCTGGACACCTCCCAGGGGAGGTGCAGGTCAGGGGAGTGGTCACTCCCCTTTCCTTTGTCCAGTTTCGCGCCAGAGCAGGGGCTAAGGGGTCCCTGAACCGGTGTAGACTGGCTTATGCAGAATTGGGCACATCTGTGCCCAACAAAGCATTTCCAGAGGCTGGGGGAGGCTACTCCTCCCCTGCCTTCACACCATTTTCCAAAGGGAGAGGGTGTCACACCCTCTCTCAGAGGAAGTTCTTTGTTCTGCCATCCTGGGCCAGGCCTGGCTGGACCCCAGGAGGGCAGCTGCCTGTCTGAGGGGTTGGCAGCAGCAGCAGCTGCAGTGAAACCCCAGGAAGGGCAGTCTGGCAGTACCAGGGTCTGTGCTACAGACCACTGGGATCATGGAATTGTACCAACAATGCCAGGATGGCATAGAGGGGGCAATTCCATGATCATAGACATGTTACATGGCCATATTCGGAGTTACCATGGTGAAGCTACATATAGGTAGTGACCTATATGTAGTGCACGCGTGTAATGGTGTCCCCGCACTCACAAAGTTCAGTGAATTGGCTCTGAACAATGTGGGGGCACCTTGGCTAGTGCCAGGGTGCCCTCACACTAAGTAACTTTGCACCTAACCTTTACCAGGTAAAGGTTAGACATATAGGTGACTTATAAGTTACTTAAGTGCAGTGTAAAATGGCTGTGAAATAACGTGGACGTTATTTCACTCAGGCTGCAGTGGCAGGCCTGTGTAAGAATTGTCAGAGCTCCCTATGGGTGGCAAAAGAAATGCTGCAGCCCATAGGGATCTCCTGGAACCCCAATACCCTGGGTACCTCAGTACCATATACTAGGGAATTATAAGGGTGTTCCAGTAAGCCAATGTAAATTGGTAAAAATGGTCACTAGCCTGTTAGTGACAATTTGAAAGTAATGAGAGAGCATAACCACTGAGGTTCTGGTTAGCAGAGCCTCAGTGAGACAGTTAGGCACCACACAGGGAACATATACATGCACACCTATGAGCACTGGGGCCCTGTGTGACAGGGTCCCAGTGACACATACATATAGGCCACAAACCTATGAGCACTGGGGTCCTGACTAGCAGGATCCCAGTGACACATAACAACCATACTGAAAACATGGTGTTTTCACTATGAGCACTGAGGCCTGGCTATCAGGATCCCAGTGAGACAGTGAAAACAGTGACAAACACCCTGACATACACTCACAAACAGGCCAAAAGTGGGGGTAACAAGGCTAGAAAGAGGCTACCTTCTCACACAACCCCCCCCCAAACGAAGGACAATAAGGCTAACCTTGGCCAGTTGAGACTTTATTGTCTAAGTGGTGATAAGTAGAGAGTAGCTCTGCAATAGACTGGTTACTCCCTTTATCATCCACTATATGGTTACTTCCCTGTGGGGATGTAAACCACCCTGTTTGACGTTTTTTAGCTAAGCAACAATGTGAAGATGTATTTTCAGAGTTTCTATCAGTAAGTTTTAGTTTAGAGCAGTGGGAATTGTACACTGAACCTATTTGTAGTGATGGAAATGCCAGACAGGGATGCTGTCTCAGAAAAGCCATAGCTGGGCAAAAACTTTGTCCATCTGGCTGGAAGAGAGAACAGGGATGCTGTTTCTCTTGAGTTGGAGCAGGGCAGGGATGCTGTCCTATGAGCTCCACACTAGGGCAGGGATGCTGTCCTAAGTGTTGTGAGGTAGTGCAGGGTTTCTGCACTAAAGTTTCTCTGGGAGGGTTGGAGGGATGCTCCATGTTAACTAAAATGGTGCTGTTTTTCTCACCAATGTTAGTTATCCCACAGAGAGGTACTTCCACCTCAGGGAGTCTAGCTTTGCCAGCTGATGATTCCCTTGGAACAGGTGCCACCCCAGGAGAGGTTTCTCCCACCACAGGAATAGTATCCTGAATGGTAGGGTGGTTAGGGGATACTGTGATACCCTTTTTACCTGTTGATGGAGAGGGATCCTGAGTTTTCAGGCCTTCTCTCCTTTGCTTTTTCATTTCACTTGAAATGAGAGGGAACAATTCCTCAGGGATGCCCAGCATGGCTGCATGGGCATAAAACTCTACATCAGCCCAACCTGAGGCCTCTAGGTCATTACCTAAGAGACAGTCTACAGGTAAGCTAGGTGATACCACCACCTGCTTAGGGCCAGTAACTCCACCCCAACTAAACTGAATTATAGCTAAGGGAAGAAACTTAGTGGAGTTATGGACATCAATAATCTTATATTGTTGTCCAATGATGTGTTGTTCAGGAGGCACTAGGTTTTCAGTCACCAAAGTGAAACTGGCACCTGTGTCCCTGTAGGCCAAGGCCTCAACACCATTTATTGAAACTGTCTGCCTGTACTTATCCATTGTAAGGGGACAAGCAGCCAGTGTGGCAAGGCCAATGCCACTAGGTGTGACAGAAACTGTCTTGGGACTGATTACATCAGTTTCCACTATGGACCCATAAGTGAACCCAACTACACCCTTTGCTTGACTGTTGCCAGCAGTCCCACCACTAGTACCACTACTGCTAGGGGCACTAGAGCTTGATGTATTAGTGGTGGTAGGCTCAGGGGGTTTACCTGGACAGGACTTATCCCCTGGCCTATGGCCTCTATTTTTACACACAAAGCACCAAGGCTTTTTAATGTGTGCAGGTTGGGAAGAAGAGGAAGAATTTGTTTTATCCCCACCCTCTGAAGAGTGTTTAAGATTTGAAGTGGGATCTTTGGTTTTACCCTTATCCCCATGCTTATCTTGAGATTTTTCACCATCTTTCTTCTTATTGCCATCTTTGTCACCCCCTGTATGAACTTTTCTGTTCACCCTTGTTCTGACCCATTTGTCTGCCTTCTTTCCCAATTCTTGGGGAGAGGTCAGATCAGAGTCTACCAGGTACTGGTGCAACAAATCAGACACACAAATATTAAGTATATGCTCTCTCAGGATTGTGTTATACAGGCTTTCATAATCAGTAACTTTACTGCCATGTAACCACCCCTCCAAGGCCTTCACTGAATGGTCAATGAAATCAACCCAGTCTTGTGAAGACTCCTTTTTGGTCTCTCTGAACTTTATCCTGTACTGTTCAGTGGTTAAGCCATAACCATCCAGGAGTGCATTCTTAAGAACTGTAAAATTATTGGCATCACTTTCTTTCACAGTAAGGAGTCTATCCCTACCCTTTCCACTAAATGATAGCCATAGGATAGCAGCCCACTGCTTTTGAGGGACATCCTGTACAGCACAGGCCCTCTCAAGTGCAGCAAACCACTTGTTAATGTCATCCCCCTCCTTATAAGGGGGAACTATCTTGTGCAGATTCCTGGAATCATGCTCTTTTGCAGGATGACTATGGGGAATACTGCTGCTGCCACCATGGGTATCTAAACCCAACTTCTGTCTTTCCTTCTCTAATTCTAAAGACTGTCTATCCAAATCCAGCTGTTGCTTCTTGAGCTTCAGTCTGGTTTGTTCCACTCTCAATCTATTGAGCTCCCTTTCTAACAATCTGTCATCAGGGTGGGTGGGAGGGACATTTCTAGATACAGAGGTATGATGGGAATGAACAGAAGGAGACCTGTCCCTTACAGAGGGCACCCTAACAGCTTGGCTACCAGCATAATGTGAGATCACATCATCAGTATGGTGTGATTCAACCTCTGTACCAACTATGCTAGACTGTCTAGTAATGGGCAGGCTGAGAAGTTTCTTTCCTGAACCTTTTCCTGGGGGAGTCCCTGGATCAGATTGAGAACCATTAGCTACTTTTTCTACAGATTGGGCACTTATGGCCTTATCCTGTACTCTAAGCATATTAATTAACAGTTCTAAGGAAGGATTCTTCCCTACACTCAAACCTCTCTCTATGCAGAGACTCCTTGCTCCTTTCCAGCTAAGGTGATCATATGCAAGTTTGGACAGTTCAACATTTTTTCCTGTGCCAGACATTTTTTAGAGAGAGTTAAAGTGATAGAAAAAGAGAAAAAAGTTTTCAGAACTTTTTGGAAAGACAGAAAAAAACTTTTTAAACTTTTAAGAACTTTTTGAAAGTTTAGAAGTACTTTTCAGCACTTAGAAAAGAGTGAAAAGAGGAAATGCAAAACTTTTTGGCTATGTGTATATACACTGACCTTGTTTTGTATATTTTTCTCTTATGAAAAGTACAATGACAAGAGTGGTAAGTAGTCTCAAAGCACTTATCCCACCACTGCACAACCAATGTAGGAGGCTGGACTGGCTTGTAGTGAGTACCAAGGGGTACTTGCACCTTGCACCAGGCCCAGTTATCCCTTATTAGTGTATAGGGTGTCTAGCAGCTTAGGCTGATAGATAATGGTAGCTTAGCAGAGCAGCTTAGGCTGAACTAGGAGACGTGTGAAGCTACTACAGTACCACTTAGTGTCATATGCACAATATCATAAGAAAACACAATACACAGTTATACTAAAAATAAAGGTACTTTATTTTTATGACAATATGCCAAAGTATCTTAGAGTGTACCCTCAGTGAGAGGATAGGAAATATACACAAGATATATATACACAATAGCAAAAATATGCAGTATAGTCTTAGAAAACAGTGCAAACAATGTATAGTTACAATAGGATGCAATGGGGAAACATAGGGATAGGGGCAACACAAACCATATACTCCAGAAGTGGAATGCGAACCACGAATGGACCCCAAACCTATGTGACCTTGTAGAGGGTCGCTGGGACTATTAGAAAATAGTGAGAGTTAGAAAAATAACCCTCCCCAAGACCCTGAAAAGTGAGTGCAAAGTGCACCAAAGTTCCCCTAAGGACAAAATAGTCGTGTTAGAGGGAGAATGCAAGGAAAACACAAATCAGCAATGCAACAACGATGGATTCCTGTCTGAAGGTACCTGTGGAGCAAGGGGACCAAGTCCAAAAGTCACAAGCAGCTCGGAGATGGGCAGATGCCCAAGAAATGCCAGCGGTTGGTGCAAAGAAGCTCTTACTAGGCTGAAGAGCTGTGAATACTGCAGGAACGACAAGGGCTAGAGACTTCCCCTTTGGAGGATGGATCCCCCACGCCTTGGAGAGTCGTGCAGAAGTGTTTTCCCGCCGGATGGACGCCAACAAGCCTTGCTACACGCAAATCGTGCGTTTGGCGTTTTTGGACGCTGCTGGGGCCCAGGAGGGACCAGGAGGTCGCAAATTGGACCTGCAGAGAGAGGGGACGTCGAGCAAGACAAGGAGCCCTCACTGAAGCAGGTAGCACCAGGAGAAGTGCCAGAAACAGGCACTACGAGGATGCGTGAAACGTGCTCGCCGAAGTTGCACAAAGGAGTCCCACGTCGCCGGAGACCAACTTAGAAAGTCGTGCAATGCAGGTTAGAGTGCCGTGGACCCAGGCTTGGCTGTGCACGAAGGATTTCCGCCGGAAGTGCACAGGGGCCGGAGAAGCTTGCAAAGTCGCGGTTCCCAGCAATGCAGCCCAGCGAGGTGAGGCAAGGACTTACCTCCACCAAACTTGGGCTGAAGAGTCACTGGACTGTGGGGGTCACTTGGACGGTGTCGCTGGATTCGAGGGACCTCGCTCGTCGTGCTGAGAGGAGACCCAAGGGACCGGAGATGCAGCTTTTTGGTGCCTGCGGTTGCAGGGGGAAGATTCCGTCGACCCACGGGAGATTTCTTCGGATCTTCTGGTGCAGAGAGGAGGCAGACTACCCCCACAGCATGCACAAGCAGGAAAACAGTCGAGAAGGCGGCAGGATCAGCGTTACAGAGTTGCAGTAGTCGTCTTTGCTACTATGTTGCAGGTTTGCAGGCTTCCAGCGCGGTCAGCGGTCGATTCCTGATCAGAAGGTGAAGAGGGAGATGCAGAGGAACTCGGCTGAGCTCATGCATTCGTTATCTAAAGTTTCCCCAGAGACAGAGACCCTAAATAGCCAGAAAAGAGGGTTTGGCTACCTAGGAGAGAGGAAAGGCTACTAACACCTGAAGGAGCCTATCAGCAGGAGTCTCTGACGTCACCTGGTGGCACTGGCCACTCAGAGCAGTCCAGTGTGCCAGCAGCACCTCTGTTTCCAAGATGGCAGAGGTCTGGAGCACACTGGAGGAGCTCTGGACACCTCCCAGGGGAGGTGCAGGTCAGGGGAGTGGTCACTCCCCTTTCCTTTGTCCAGTTTCGCACCAGAGCAGGGGCTAAGGGGTCCCTGAACCGGTGTAGACTGGCTTATGCAGAATTGGGCACATCTGTGCCCAACAAAGCATTTCCAGAGGCTGGGGGAGGCTACTCCTCCCCTGCCTTCACACCATTTTCCAAAGGGAGAGGGTGTCACACCCTCTCTCAGAGGAAGTTCTTTGTTCTGCCATCCTGGGCCAGGCCTGGCTGGACCCCAGGAGGGCAGCTGCCTGTCTGAGGGGTTGGCAGCAGCAGCAGCTGCAGTGAAACCCCAGGAAGGGCAGTCTGGCAGTACCAGGGTCTGTGCTACAGACCACTGGGATCATGGAATTGTACCAACAATGCCAGGATGGCATAGAGGGGGCAATTCCATGATCATAGACATGTTACATGGCCATATTCGGAGTTACCATGGTGAAGCTACATATAGGTAGTGACCTATATGTAGTGCACGCGTGTAATGGTGTCCCCGCACTCACAAAGTTCAGTGAATTGGCTCTGAACAATGTGGGGGCACCTTGGCTAGTGCCAGGGTGCCCTCACACTAAGTAACTTTGCACCTAACCTTTACCAGGTAAAGGTTAGACATATAGGTGACTTATAAGTTACTTAAGTGCAGTGTAAAATGGCTGTGAAATAACGTGGACGTTATTTCACTCAGGCTGCAGTGGCAGGCCTGTGTAAGAATTGTCAGAGCTCCCTATGGGTGGCAAAAGAAATGCTGCAGCCCATAGGGATCTCCTGGAACCCCAATACCCTGGGTACCTCAGTACCATATACTAGGGAATTATAAGGGTGTTCCAGTAAGCCAATGTAAATTGGTAAAAATGGTCACTAGCCTGTTAGTGACAATTTGAAAGTAATGAGAGAGCATAACCACTGAGGTTCTGGTTAGCAGAGCCTCAGTGAGACAGTTAGGCACCACACAGGGAACATATACATGCACACCTATGAGCACTGGGGCCCTGTGTGACAGGGTCCCAGTGACACATACATATAGGCCACAAACCTATGAGCACTGGGGTCCTGACTAGCAGGATCCCAGTGACACATAACAACCATACTGAAAACATGGTGTTTTCACTATGAGCACTGAGGCCTGGCTATCAGGATCCCAGTGAGACAGTGAAAACAGTGACAAACACCCTGACATACACTCACAAACAGGCCAAAAGTGGGGGTAACAAGGCTAGAAAGAGGCTACCTTCTCACAGTTATCTCAAGTAACCAAAAGACCGAAAGAGAGAAAGAAAGTGAGGGAGAGAGTTATAATTGTTTTAGGGTTTGATGTCTTAGAATGAGATATTAGTGTACACTTTAAAATTAAAAATCTATTTGCTATTTAAAAAATATATATATATTTGCGACCTTCATACCGAGCAATGGTTTTGTTTTGTTTTTGTCAATTTGTTTGGCCCTGTATAGGCTATCTGGGACTGCGAGGGAACCCTCGAGGACTCCCCTGCGGTCCCTATTTATTTATCAATTCAGTATTTTTATTTATTTTTTAATAAAAAACTCCTTGCGGTCTATCTGGGGCAGCGAGGGAGCCCTCAAGGGCTCCCCCGCGGTCCCTATATATATATTTTTTTTTAAATGGTTCTTTCCAAAGCCTGAAGGCTTCCCTCACAATGCCACTGCTTCAGCAAGCACAGAGCTGCTTTTAACAGCAGCTCCGTGCTTGCTGGAGCATTTAATCTCTGTCCCCTGCACATGTGCAGCGGACAGAGATGAAAGCTTTCCATTTTGACAGCAGGACCTGCTTTAAAGGTCCCGCTGTCAAAACCCTAAGTGTTTGTTGTGGCTTGGTTGCAGCTGCAGAGCTGCAGCCAAACCACAGCAAATAGCTATGTCCAAGGGACATAGCAGAAGCCGGCTGGGGGGTGGTCCCCGGGGCCATCAGTGGCTCCATGAGGAGGTCTACCCATACATTCTTGCTATGTGAATGAGGGCTATGAAAAAGATAAAGAGAACTGCAGGAGAGTGGTAGTGAGGAGATCCTCGAAAAAGGAGATGATGGGGAATGGGGCACCAAAAAGATTGTTGCACAGGGCGCCACCAGCTCCAAAGCCGGCCCTGCTGTAAAACAACAAGGACAAAATAAGAGAACACAAACAGATAGCTTCACATAATATTTCAAACTGAAATAGTATACAAAAAATAAAAGAATGAAAACACTGACATTTAGGTACTACCCCACTGAAGGACCAAAACAGATACATGCTGGGATGTCTGTGCCATAACCTCACTCACCTGCTAAATAATACCTCAAAAGCTTTAGTGGTCAAAGTAATCTACAGACTGCTATACAGTAACTGGAGTAGGGAAGGATGCACATTTTGAATCTGCCTTTGTGCTAAGGGAAACATAAGTTTTCAGTAAACTGACAAAAATCATCAGCAATGACCTTTCTAAAATAATCTGGCCAATGACTCAAAAAACCTTTCTAACATTAATGAGAATGAGCAGATTGGGATACATTAATCAGTTCACTGTGCCAGGAAAGGTGCAAGAATGTTTGGTGCTCCAAGCAAAATAACATTTTGCTGCTGGGGGGCTTTCACAAAACACATTTTATTTGGCTGTTTACTTGTAATTTGGTGCCACTTAGTGGGCATGCCAATGCATCGAATTTTGAATTTTGGATGTGCTGGACTTGTTTCTGGCATCTTAAATGGCCATTAAACAGAACTCTTTTGCATTACTTAAATTTGTTGTTTTTTTGCTGCTCTGTAAGGTACTACCTTTCCCTTTCAGAATATTTTGAAAGTGAATACCATGGTTAAATCCATACCCATACACTTTGAAATGAGTTGACAACAAAAGTCAATCAAAAAGGACTAAAAAAAACAGCACAAAGGTGGCATGGAAAATACAATGTATAAACCTGACTGGCTATCTTACTGCAAAAAAATCACACAGATGCAGAAGCATATCTGTTCTACCCGATTAGACACAAACATTACAGGTGACAAACAGGATCCCGGCCACTATGGCAAAGGCCAGAGCTAAAAAACCTGATATATATTCATGAGTGTGAAGGACGCTTGCAAAGAAGATCTCCAACGACTTGTCAAGTACAGTGACAGTAAAAACACTCCTGGCTTTTTTGCAAGTAGCATACGCATTTTTTAACTTAAATCACGCCTGAAACAGTCTTAGTTTGCAAAGTGGTTTAACTAAAAACAAATTAGGACTGCTGTAAGGTGTCTCTCATGGAATGTGGCCATTTGGCAAGTAGGATTGTGTCATCTAAAAAACCTATTTTGTGTGTTTTCTTTTTCAACCAGATTAACAAAACCATCTTAAATATTTACCTCACAAAACTCTGATACACGTAAGAGAGAGATTACATTCTCCCATTAACTTGCGTTGGAGTTGAGGATGATTCTAAAGGGAGAAGGCTATATAGCAAATGTATTGGGGGTGTTGGCATGTCTTATAGTTATCCATATCAAACTGAGCACCGGTGAATCTCACAGAAAAACATGCAGTCAGATTAATAAAATCTCAAGTAAAATAATGGGCTGTTGACACTGAAATTGCACTCAAAAATCCAAATTCTTAAACAACTAATTTACAGATGCCCTCTCGATGACCTCACCGAACTATTCCTCTGCTAATAAATGCATGTACTGCCAAACACACACTGGAAATTGCACACATGATAGAATATCATAAAATACCTCGGAGAAATATCTGAGGCGCTTCCAAACCTCAAGGCTTTCAGATACTACAGAGAGTAGAAATTGAATTTGAAACCATTATGCTTCAGTATAGCCTAACAAAAAGAAACGTTTTAAGGAAAAGTAGATCTTTTATGACACATTGTTTGCAAGCACAGTTCATTTTTAGCAATGGTGCATCGGGCCCTACTGCAAATGAGTAAAATGGGCCACAGTAATTGTGATGCTGTGGATCCTTCAGAATACTGTGTACCCCAAAAACACTGCACCTACTGCACTGAAAGCTATGGCCCTCGCCTCCTGCTTTTCCTTAACCACCATCACCCTCTCCTCATACAGATTCAAAACCCCCCAATTGGCTCTCAGTCACATCCAGATGACCCTTAGAGACCGTCATCTTACCATCAGAAAACATAGGCTGCCTATCAGACAAACCCAACTGGTACTTTAACAAGCCATTGCAATTAGGCTCAAGGACCCTTGCCATGTGCCCTGATACTCCCAAAAGGCCTTCAGATATCCTTTAGCCATTACACAGAGGCCCACCTGTCTGCCTACCCCTAGGGTTGCTAGCAGGCTAGTATTATAACACCCTCAACAGTATTTTTGTGTGACTGTCAGTTCAAAAGTAGTAAAAGGGAGGGGGCTTTTTTATTTGTTCCTTAGAAAAATAAACGGAAAACTGCAAATGTAAGATGGAATCCCTTAAAAGGTATTTTAGAGCTGTCCAAATTATTTCTGACTATTAAAGGAAACAGAGAAAAAACTGAAGGAAAAAAGAATACTGAGGATTGTACACAAATCCTTATGCAACTACAGGCTCCTGGCACATCCAGAATATATCTTTTAGAAACTCTCAGCATACCTTCATATACTGCCAGCAGGACTTCAGAGATCTTTAACTAGTGTTGGTACAACACAGACACTACAGGTGCTGAAATACTAAATACAGTCAACTCTCCATTCACCTTCAACCTCCACTGATGGTTCTTACAAAAAGTCAGAAACCTTCAGCATGCTTTTGTGCACCCTAACATGTTTAACACAACCCACAGAATTTTTGTCTGTCTTTAGACTCCCCAACCAGGACCTCATAGACCCTCTGAAATGTTTAGCATGCCTCAGCGAACACCCACTTGACCTCAAAGTCTCTCAGATTACCCTCAGTTAACCCAATTGGTCCTGCACTCCCTTAGCCACTCATACAAATCCTCAGTTGGCCCTAAGACATCTCAGAGTTCGGCTCATGACGCAACCAGATGCCCTTCAGACAGCTGCATTTATCCTTCAGGCACCATTATTTGGTCCTTAGAACCCAATTCAGCTGTCCCTCATGCACCATCAGAGATCAGATCCTCAACTGGCCAGACATATCAAGGTCTTCCTGGACTGCGGGAAGGGCAATGCACCCCTCACCCCTGCTACTTCCATGCTTCTTTAAAAAGATAGAAAAACTCTTGACTCTGTTCGATTGGGGAGATAACACCCCAACCTTGATTGGGCAAATGGTGAAAATAGGTGATTTACTGGAAAAGGCTTCTCTAGAGTAATAATACGAACACTGTTTAGGTCGAGCGTGTAAGTGCTTTGACCAGTTGTTTCTATTGTGGGCTTTTAACACGGCCCATCGCACGCCCAACACTATCATTCATTCATGGGCTTGCCTTTCAAAAATCCTTTGATATCATTGGTAAATGCTATCCAACAAAGAAGATTCAACGTCAGGAGTTTCATTTACGGAACTCATAAAGCGTGATTTACCCTCATTGAGGTCACCAGATAAACGGTCACCACCCTCCGTTAAACTTACCCCATCTGAAACACATCTCAAGCTAACATCCTGAAAAGGCTCCTTTCTGCTGTCGATACCTTCCTTTCCCAACCACCAATTTGCAATCTCACTCCGAGTTTCTATGGGTAAATGACCATCCATTTCTCCCTCTACAGCTGTATCTTTAACTAAAGCTGCATTTCTTTTGCTCCACAATTTACCATTCTCAACCATGATAGCATGGTTGGAGACCGTGACCACTCTAGTGGCAGGAAAACATTTAGAAGTGCATCTCTTTCTCCCTCGGGGTCTCCTTATTTTCACCAGATCCCCCACACAGAAAGATACATTTTTGGTCCTATGCAAAACATCACAATTAGATTTGTTTTTGAGTTGTTGTTCTAACACCTTATCTCTTACAGACTCTGCACTAGGCAATCTGCCAGATTCACCAACTGGTTCCTGAGACTGTTCGGTGAAATAAGCATATTCCCACATAATTCAGCCTTGACTTTATAAAAAGGTTTCACATCACTCTAAACATTTCTCTCATGTGGCCAACCCTTGACAATAGAAATGTTCAACTTATTTAGCGCATTATCTCTTCTCACGCAATCCAGCCATTCCTGCAGGGAAATGGTTATCAATATAATTCCTAATGAACCTTGATCCTTCCATCCTAAAATATTATAACCTTTCTTTGCCACAAGAATTTTGTACGTTATGGACCTATCTTGGAATTGAATAGTGGCCTTAAAGAAACCCAACAAATCAATGTTGGGTCCTCCAAAAGCAAAAGTGTGAATATCTGGAGATGACAAACAAACAGAATCCCAATTTGACTTGTTTAATTTTTCAGTGACAATGGAAACAGGTGATCCCGAATCAACTTTAACTTTCAGTTTGCAATTGTCAACAAATTCGTCACAAACAGGAGCATTAATATGATCTTCATTTGTTTCCAACATGTCAACTGATAACACAACTCAGTTATCAAAATCATTAACTAAATCAAGCGCATTAACCACACTTTCTTCTTTTATCAAGCCTGGCCTTTGAGTGTTTCTACAAACTTTTGCAAAGTGACCTATTTTTCTGCATTTAAGGCATGATTTATTTATAGCTGGACAGTTTTTTGCACTGACTAAATGGTTATTAGATCCCCATTGGAAACAATTATTGGATCCGCTTTTCTTTTGATTTTTTTCATCAAATCAGGCAGATTAAATCTGATACTTATAGCATTGACACATTGGGTGTTTAAGTGTTCCTTTCCTGCACTAAGTTCTTTCAGTGCTTGAATTGACCTTTCAATCCCTCTTGCTATTTCCAATGTTTTCTTGCAGATCTGGATCATGGCAACATAATATTTTCTCTTAAATACGTTTGTCAAAACAATGGACTACAATTTGATCTCTGAAGTAGTTGGTCAAATCACCATCAAACCTGCAGGTAGTCACTAACACCCTCAGTTTGGCCAAATATGCGTCTATAGATTCAAATTGCAACTTTTTCCTGATGAAAAATATGTGTCTGTCCACAATAATGCTTGTTTCATCCTTAAAATGAATTTCAAGTTTGTTAACGGCTTCTGAATATACATCCGAATCTGAACTTGGAGCTTGTAGAACAGAAGGTAGGTGATCAAAAATGCGTTGACCTTCAGCACCCAAACAAATATAAAGAATCACACATATCTGTTTGGCTGAAAATGTATTACCATAAATAGTTATCAAATAACTTGAACCAATGTATGCATTTGTGTTTCCTAACAACTGGTTCAGCTAAAAATGGTGGAGAAATATTGGTGTTCTGTATATTATAAGAAATTAAAATAACCAAAATAAAATGCGGATATCAATACAGTGGTATTATAAAGTTATGGAATCGACATGTAAAGTCACTTCCAAGAATGTGTTTTATGATTGCTGGTAACACTGGTAACACTGTTTAGTAAATCCTGTATCTTTGAGAAAAGTTTTAGAATTGCTATCAATAGTTTTGAGGAACAGAAAACATGTTGAGTCCGCAGGTCTAAAAATGCATGTTTAACATATGATAGCCAGGGGATCTTATCCTTATGATCTATGTTGACACAATCCTCAATTATTGGGTGGGAAAATTTTGCTTCATGGGTATACCAAATCTTTAACCCGAGAAGCAGAGTTGTGATTCTAATTAAGCCTTCAATATAGGATAATCCTAATTCTGAATGTGTATATATAACACACAGTGCTCTGAGGGATGGATGACAATCACCATGAAAGTGCATTTTCTAGGGCTTCTAGATTCCCAGGGTTAATATAGCCTTATACACTTGCCCCAGGAGACGTTTACTTTTATAGATTTGAATAAGTTCCTTAATGGGCTTATGATCTTACTTTTCCATGAATCTAAATATTGCTTCACGAGGCCTGAAACTTTTTGTGGTCTACGGCTTAAAAGATCCTCCCACTTTAAATTAGAATCGAATAAAATACATAGATAATTCAAACTATTAACCTTGATAACAGGGGATCTGTCTAACACATAGGGCCTGATTACAACTTTGGAGGAGGGTGTTAATCCATCCCAAATATGACGGATATACCACCCGCCGTATTACGAGTCCATTATATCCTATGTAACTCGTAATATGGTGGGCAGGATATCCGTCACATTTGGGACAGATTAACACCCTCCTCCAAAGTTGTAATCAGGCCTATAATTTTTGTCCTTGTGTTTTTGGGGCCACATATCCTAACATGGGTTTTTGTAGGTTCACTTTCAGCCAAAGGCTATTCATAAAGTTAGTAAAAAAGCTCAATAAAATGTTAAGGCCATTTGCCATGCAGACAGCAAGAACAGCATTGTCCATACATAAAAGAACAGGAACAGGGCGATTACCGACCTTGCGCATATCTTTTCCACATTGTACTAATCCACTGTCCAGACCATTAATATAGAATAAGAATACAAATGAAGCTAAAATACATCCCTGCATGACTCCTCCATTCAACATAATTTGACAAGTACATTCTCCATTCTTCCCATAATGGACCTTGAGGACTAGCCCTCAATGTAGAAATTTAATCAGATTCAGCAGGGAGCTATCAATTCCCATTTTGCTCATAAAAACCTATAAATTCTCTCCATTCAGCATGTTCGAAACACAGGAGAGGTCCATAATGGCCATGTGTAAGAAACCTCCTCGGGCTTTGACATATTTGTCGATCAAGAGGGACAGGTTTAATGATTGTTCCACTGTTGATATATCAGGACTAAAACCCTACTGAATTTCAGAGAAAAATATATTTTGTTTAGACCACTCCTCAAGTTTTTGGAGGATGACCCTTCCTAATATTTTTGATGTGGAGTCCAAGAGAGATATGAGATGATAAAAAGGTCAGCTGAGACCTCTCTCCCTTCTTAGCTTGAGCGTACCTGTACGCAAGTGCTGCTTTTCTGATGTGTTGTTATCTCTCTGTGGACGTTAGCCACACCCACCTCTTTCATTCATCCCTGGGCTTGCTTTGCAAAAATATCTCAATGTCATTGGTAAATGCTTTATGTTTGTGCCCACTTGACACTGTTTTCTCATGCCTTGCAGCCTGACCCTGTTACATGGATAATTGCACCACTGCTGATATGCTTTTCTTTTGACTGTCCCCTTTGCGCTCCATGGTGCTTTGCAGTACATAAAATCAGAAGTATACGGCGTGACTACAGTGAGAAGGAGAGGCATGGTTGTGCTTCTACGGGGCCATGCAGTGCTGCGGTACAGGACTGTGTGCATGCGCTGTTTATTCACATAGTCATTCGTGGTCTGCAATTTGAGAAACGGTGAGCCTTTTACGCTGTGTTAACTGGTCCAGAGCATATGTGTGCTGCTGCAGTGGGGATCACGCATTGTCATGCTACTTTTCAAAGGGTTTTGGGGTAGTGGCAAGTGTGCGCTTTCTGATAGGCTGTATCAAGGAGAGTTGACCTGTCTGTGCTCTTCGGTGTAGGCAAAACACCGTAGAAGTATGCCCTCTTCCCTGTCTGTACTTTATTTGGCACTGTTTGTGTGTCACGCCCAGTCAC
Source organism: Pleurodeles waltl (assembly GCF_031143425.1). Classification (NCBI taxonomy): domain Eukaryota; kingdom Metazoa; phylum Chordata; class Amphibia; order Caudata; family Salamandridae; genus Pleurodeles; species Pleurodeles waltl. The sequence goes on from NC_090437.1 coordinate 468,986,647, forward strand.
TATGCACATTCTTAGTGAAAGCTTTGGGTTTTAATACTTGTTAGTCCTTTGACCCGCTTCTTAACTTAAATTGTACAACACTGGAGATTGCATGCAAACGTGACTTTTCATAAATTGTGCGTAAATCATAGCTTTTGTGTTTGCCACAAATAACTTAGACTTAGAATTCTCAATTGCCAATTATTTTGGTTTGCTGTTTAATTAAATAGATTTTTCGAACAAGACCTGTGACTTCTGAATTTACTAACATTTATACAAATGTATTTTAGTTCATTACTCTGTGATGAAAGTGTTAGTATAAAGTATTTTAGGATTATTAAAACATAGCACTCTATCTTTCTCACAAGTGTGCGTGTGTGTAATTTAAAAACATATCTGTTGTCATCCTGTTCCAGATATTGAACTCCGACGGTGCCTTATTCCTTTTATTGCATTGAGATACTCGTTCACATTTTCTTATGCATTATTCAACAACTAAAACGTTCCTCTATGCTAGTAGTTCTTTCCCACCCAGGTCTGATCCTTTAGCTGTTCATAGACTCTGGGAAAGAATTATGAATGTCCTGCACCTCGCTCTCTTTAATTTTTTGTGGTTGATTATTAATTAAAGATCTCTGCCCGTTAACCATGAATAGAGCCTGATTTGTATCTTTAACCCATTGCCAGTGCCTCTCAAAATATGTGACAGGGATGACTAAATTCTGCGGCACGAAAAGGAAATGAGGAAGAAGGTAAATGGAAGTGCTTTATTTATATGCAGGGTCACTGGAATTATGTGCCAGGAAAGGACCAAATTATAAGGCAGGCTTAACCAATTTATGTGGCAAGAAAAGTCCAACGGGGCATTAAAAATGTCAATAGCTCCAACTCTCGCAAATGCAAGACCTATTGCATTGCAAATGCTTGTTAACGATAGGAACTGTTATCAATTCCCTCCATGATTTAGGCAAGTCACACAATTGCAGCCCAAAAATGTTGGTTACTAATAGTGCCCCAAAAAGAAAGGTTCTGCCTAAAGAGATCAGTAGGGATCCCGTCAGGGCCTGGGGCTTTGACTGCAGAACTTCTTAACACGGCTTTTGATACATCTTGAATACAGATCAAGTCAATAAGGATAGCAGCGACATTTGAGTTAACAATTGGAAGTACCAATTGGTCTGCCTCAAGCAAAGTGTCACTCCCAGGATTCAATACCCACTGCTCTAACGAAATATTACATTCTATCCTGGGTCTATCAGATTTTGTAAAGTACGGCTGACTAGCAACCTCCCAGAAAGCCTTATTATCTCTCATAAGCATTGCTATCTCCATATCCCCACAGGCCTTTCTTTTGAATTCCTCTCTGTGCTCTTCCAGTACGTATGTGTGTCTAGCCTCTCTGATATCTTTTAGATTATGTGGTGAAGCTTTAGATACTAATCTAAGATGTCTGTGGGCAGCTGAACATGCAGAGTTAAAGCATCTGTGAATAGGAGTATTTTAGTCTTTGTTTGATATCAGCATATCAGAGATAAAGAAACAAATCTCCTCGAAATTACTTAGTACTTTCTTTTGGAGTAGCAGATTCTAATAAATAGCTGACAAATGTTCCCTTGTTTTCACTTATATGTTTTTTGGGGGTCAATTTTGTCCCATTTCATCCTGAAGCCTTTGTAAGGGCTATAACTCGAATTTGGTACCTTAGAGGGCCTGTTATTCCTTAGTGCATAATAATCAAAGCTTATTAACAAAGGACTATGGTCAGTGACACATGTAGATAAAACCTGAGAACATGAGGCAAGTGAAGCAATATCACTAGAAAACAGAATGAAATAAATTGTACGATCCATCCCGGTTCCTCTATATGTTTTGAAGAAAATCAGAGGGAAATAAAAAATTGCCTTTAATGATAAGTTTATTCAATGCTTCCCCATGTGTTCTGTAGATAAAGTGTGAGGTGTCCTCCACCTGGCAGTCCACAAAAACACATGTCGGATTAACACTGTGTTTACACCTTTCTTTTTAATATTGAAATCTCCTGCTCATATCAGGACCAAATATCATAGGCAACTACTCAAGATCATCCATTACATTAGTATGCTGCTTGCAAAAAAAGTTACAATAAAAATTAATTAATAATACGTTTAAAAAGATCAGGTAAAAACAAATGCAAAATTTGGGACCAAGAAATACTGGATAACATTACATCCTTTATATTAGGATTTTTTAGAGAAATTAGCACTACTAATTTCTAAGGATGATTTCATACATTTATGATGATTACTTACACCACTTCACTGATATCATCAAATACGATATTATGTGCTACTGTTATTGTGAAATAATGTGTGATCATAAATAAGGCATGGCGTGATGGGAGTTAAGTTTAAGCTTCTACCTTAACTGGTGCATCTCTCGTTTTTAGAAGTTTGTTTTTAGGCCAGTATTCACTCTCCAGGACACATTAACTAAACACCAATCACAGTTTTCCTTTTGACCAATTAGCACCTAACTTTGTATTCAAGAGTCATCTTCCAATATTCCTCTTCTTGGTATTCTAAATTTGTTTTACGTTAGTTAAGGTGGGAGAAAGTAAGGTAGTGGTGATGTAAAATCTGCATTGGCTGAAGCGTTTTCTAGGCTGCTGATCTGCGACACACGTGTTGTAGCTGTTTGGGCTGTACAGAGGTGTATGATCATATCCTGTGATGTTAGTTTCCAGTTTTGCAAATGTCAGGGGCAAAATTAACTTTTTTATGCATATTTGTGATGCTTGTTGTTTGAATTACTCACTGCATTAGTCTATAGCCAACTATTCTCTAACCTATACTTCAAAGAAACCTTCCTGAACGCAATAGCTACTATCAACCTGGTTCAATCGAACCATGGCAAACAGGGAAACCTTAACATTTGGTTGGCAAGAATAACATGTCTCAGACGAAGCTACTCTTCTCCATCCTCTAAAATGCACGAGTTCGTAAATGGTCCAACCCAACCCTACAAGTCAACAGCATGTCGGACCTGTGGTGTGGGAGGATCCATTTAAGAGCATTTATTCTGCAACCATACCCATAAACCACGTCCATAAAAACACTAGAGAAGCCCAGAGTGCACTACAGGGCAACATTAGAAGCAACAGTTTGCTGTACTAAAATCATTACCACAGTGTTCACTGTTATGCTCTCTTGCACTTCATTCATGTTGGGAAAATTACTTTTCTTCCTTATTGGGAAGTTTTATGAACACTGCATGTTACCTCTTTGCCACCTCAACAGCCAATTTAACAATTTACAACACAATGGAGTCGAGCATATTCTGTGTTGGTATTAGTGTAATATATTTGCCCATTAGATAATCTTTTTGCCTGAGAATGCCTGGACAATGTAAACGAACGCCTTTAAACTGAGCTGACATTAGAATCAGCAGCGTCTTGTGTGTAGGTCCTTCAAAGATGCAGGGCATGCTGTTTATTCCAAAGGTAATTCGGCTTGGTTATATTTACAACACCTGGAGCACCTCAGTACTACCTTGTTCCTCATCCTTGAAATACTAGAAGATAACTCATTTGCAAAGTTAGTATTCGTTTTTTGCTACCCATCTGTGTGTCCACTCTCGTGAGAAGTAGTGCAATCAAGCGAAATGTATTATATGAAAAAAAAGTTTGGAAAATATTATTCGAGTAGAGACATAAATCAAAATGTCCCACAGTCTCCAAATCCAGGCCAACCTCTTTCCAAACATCCACCATGCCCAAAAGAGCACGCCAATTTTCTAATGCGTCTTAAGTCAGCACGCATGCGTGCACGAGCAGAATAATAGAGAACCATTTGTTTAATCAATCCTAGACGGTAGACACCTCTTGGATCAGTAAATAAAAAAAAAAATTTTTTAAAGTAAAGTGCATTTTAGTATAAGGGACAACAAATTGCAACCGTTGGGTTAAATTAAGGAAAAAATTTAAACAACTACACAAGAGGTGCGAGAGCAACATAAAGCACTGCGAGGCGGAGAAAGTCACACATACAAGAGTGAGAGCAATGTAGACGGGGGCGGGGGTGGGGCAGGTGTTGAGAAACACAGGGCCAAGAGAGAGAAATACAGAGTGGGAGAATGGGCAAATAAGCATACAAGGAAGACAGCTGGTGTTGGAAAATGGGGTATTGGTTAGGGCAGGTAAGTACCTACACTTAGCAATAGGGCACTGACCTCCACTTAGGTCCAGTTAGGTCTCAATAAATTAAACCCAGCTCAACCCTTGGTAGTGTGTAAAGCATTTAAAAATCATAAAACAGTAAATAAGTAAAACGCAAAACACAATAAGTATCCAACACCAATGTATAAAAATAGATTATATTTGTATCTTTTAAATGACACCAAAACGATTACAATCAGATAAGGGGAACCAGAGATATGAGTTTTTAAAGAAGTAATGCTTTTTAGCGCTTAGAAGCAAATAGCACCAATCTGGTCATCTGGTCGCACCTCGAGCGGTGCAAAGTCAAAGTTTGAGGCCATCCGCGATCAGCCCTGCTCAGCTTCAGCTCGCAGGAGGCCTCGGTCAAAAGTTTACCTTCGAACGTAGTCGTTTTTATGGAGATTTTCGTCAGCAGGACCAAGTCGCCAGTCCAATCCGACCTCCTGGAACTCTTCCTTGGATATGCATTGCGGGAGCCCTCAGTGGAGATTTTTTTCCTTCGGACTTAGTCGTTTTTTCGAGATGAAAATCCTTCGACTGGGGCAAACCTGAATCTTGATCCAACGTCCTTGGAGCCCTCTTTGGATACACTGCCTGGGAGGTCCCAGTCAACTTTATACGTTCAGACTTAGTCACTTTTTCAGAGATTTTCTTCACCGGGACAAACCTGCAAGTCAGGCCAGGTTGCGGTTGAGGGAAGCCGGCTAGTGCTGCTGCGGCGGGTCGGTCCCTTTATGGAGCTTTTTTCAAAAAATTCTCCAAACTTCTGGATCTTCTTCCAGATGTTCCTTTAAGGTTCATTTGAGTTCCACAGCTCACCCCAAGGTTCCAGATGCTCTGAGATGCTCCTTGAGGGTGCGGAATACAACTCCCAGAATGCCCCTGGTGCAAACTCCAAAATGGCCACTGGACAGTGGTCAGCTGGCCAATTTCTTCAGGAGTTGGTGCAGGGGACTCTGGTTAGCAAGTATTCACCTGTAGCAAACAGGGAGTCCCTCCTTGAGCCAGTTGAAGCCAGGCAAAGTCCTTCTTGTGGTGGAGCCCAAGTGTGCAGCTGGTGCAGTCCTCCAGAGTGCAGTGTGCAGTTGCAGGTCAGGGGTCCAGCAGGGCAGTCCTTCTTCTTCTGTAGTTCTTCCTTGTTGGAATCTGGTAGGGATCTGAGATGTGGGTGCAGGTCTGCCAGTTTTATCCTTGTTCCAGGGTGAAAAACAGGGGGTTCTGGTTCTCCAATCAGTTGCAGGGTCCTTCCCTCTGTGATGACCACTTCCTGAGAAGTGTGGCAAAAATCAATCCCAGGGAGCAACATTCCTCAAAAATCCATCATGGCTGAAAGTGATTTTTGGAGCTTACATCTGGCTGAGCCCACTCACTGGTGTGGCTAAAAATCTTAAACACACCCTTCTCCTGCCCCCTCCTAATCTAATCAGGGGGTCACCTAATTGTCTGGCTTTGCAGGGTGTGAGGGAGGTGCTGTGTTGCTCCCAAATGTCCTTCCCTGCCTTTGAAGACCAGTTTGGCAGCCGTCCCCACTTCCTGCTTCCCCATCTGCTGAGGGAAGATCTCCTCCCCCAGGCACAACTCTTTGTGTGGTGCCAGACCACTTCACACTTCATCAAGGCAGCCAGGCCAGGCTGCCAGATGCTGGCCAATCAGAGCAAAGCAGCCAAACACTCCAGGGCTGAAGTTGGCAACTTTTCAGGTAAAGTTTAAAACTCTTTACCTGGACAAGTTATATTAAATCCAACAATTGTAATTTGTGGGATGTATTATAACAATTAATTTGATACCAAACTTGAGCATCTGTTACTTAAGGGGACTTTAGATATTAAAATAAAGTCTCCCCATTCTAGGCTATGGAGGCCATTCACTACTATGAGAGAAAAACACATTTGGCTGTTTTACCTTACCAGGGCTTATAAAACTATTTTTATAAGGTCCCTGCTTATAGTTACATGCCACCCAGCCCTAGGGGCATATAGGGCACACCTTAGGGGTGACTTATATGTAAAGATAAGGTAGTTTAAGACTTTGCAACTACTTTTAATTCCAAAGTCGAATTTGCATGTAACTCTAATTTAAACGCAGCCAGCAAGGCAGGCCTGCCTTTAAAATAACACTGGGCACCTCAGCAGTGCACCTATGGGGGCACCACCTATGCTGCGGTTCCTAAACCTACATGCCCTACCATATACTAGGGACTTATAGGTAGGTTAATATAGCCAATTATAATTAGCCTAATTTGCATACTCATTTTATACAGAGCACAGGCCCTGGGACTGGTTAGCAGTACCCAAGGCACCATTAGAGTCAGGAAAACACCAGCAAAAAGTGCAAAATGGGGGCAAAAAGTCTGAAAACCTCTGCAATCACCCCTGTTTTTTCACAGCTGGAAAACACATGCACTTGGGGAGTGTGTAAGGAAAAAGGAATAAGAGGGAGCAGCACAGGGCGTGGGGAAAAAGAAGATGGGCAAAAGATATCAATGCAGAATAAGGCGGTGAAATAATCACATGGGGCAGACAGGTGAAAATACATGCAGTGATTAAGGAAAAAATAAAGTAGTTCTCTAACAGTGAGCAGTGGAAGGACACAGGTAAATGTGATATGCTCCACAAGAAGCACAGACAAAAGATGCGAAAGGCAAGCATTAAAAAAAAACCTGAAAAGTAAGAGTGGCAGTAAAGTCAACCAATAGTAAGCAATGGGCAGTCTGTAAACCCTTCTACATTCTTGGTAAGCTCAGAATATGTCATTCACAACCAGACAGCTGTGTTGTCTATGAGACTTGACCTAAAAATGAGATGACAATCAATCAATCAGGGTTCTTATAGAGTGTGGCTAATCACCCATTCAGGTCTGAAGGTGCTGGGGGGTGGGGGGAGGTTCTGCAACTCACTCGAAGCACTGGTTGGCCAGTTCAGTCAAAGATCCAGGTATTGAGGTCTTCCTGATTCGAGACAGAGAGGGAGATTGCCTGAGTTGACGATGAAAGAGAGTTCCAGGTCTTAGTGGCAGGGTAGGAGAAGACTCTTCCTCCAGCTGTGGTCTTACGGATCTGTGGGATGGGAGCCAGGGCCAGGTGAGCAGAACAGAGTTGTCTGGTGGACGTGTGGAAGGTGAGGCGGTGGTTGAGGTATGCAGGTCCGATGTTGTGGATGGCCCCGTAGGCAGGCACGAGGAGCTTGGAGGTGATTATTTTGTGGCTCGTGAGCCAGTGTAGGTCTTTTAGGTGTCGGAGATGTGGCTGTGGTGAGGGTTTCCTAGGATAACTCTAGCGGAGGTGTTCTGGATTCTTTGCATCTTCTTTTGGAGCTTATGGGTGGTGACTGCGTAGAGTGTGTTGCCATAGTCGAGCTTGCTGCTGATGAGGCATCTGGGAGACTGTTCTTCTGGATTCAAAGGGGATCCACTTGAAGATCTTTCGGAGCAGGCAGAGCGTGTGAAAGCAGGAGGCTGGACGGTGTTGACTTGGTGGTTCATAGAGAGCAAGGAGTTGAGGATAATGGTGAGGATACATGCTTGGTCAGTCGGTGTTGGGGGGGCTCTGAGTACTGCGGGCTACCAGGAGTCGTCCCAGGTGGAGGGCTGGTGTCCAAAATGAGGACTTCTGTCTTGTCAGAGTTGAGTTTATGGCAGCTGTCTTTCATCCAGGTGGAGACTGCTTTCATCCTGTTGTGGAAGTTTATGTTTGTGACCGTAGGTCCGTCGGTGAGGGAGAGGATCAGCTGAGTGTTGTCAGCATAGGAGATGATGTCGAGTCTGTGGTTTCTGTCTGCTAGCGGGGACATGTAGATGTTGAAGAGGGTGGGGCTCAGGGAGAAGCCTTGTGGGACGCCACAGCTGATCTCTGTAGGTTTGGATGTGAATCGTGGGAGCCTGATTCTCTGGGTTCGGCCAGTGAGGAAGGAGCGGATCCATTTTAGGGATTTGCCAAGGATGTCGGCGTCGCAGAGGTTTGCACAGAGGGTGGGGTGGGAGATTGTGTCAAAGGCGGCCAAAAGGTCGAAGAGGATGAGGGCTGCTGTTTCACCTTGGTTCAGGAGATTGCGGATGTCGTCTTTTGCAGTGAGAAGAGCAGTCTTGGTGCTATGCTTGCTTCTGAAGCCGGATTGAGAGGGGTCCAGGATGTGGTTGGTCTCGATGAATTTGGCGAGTTGGGTGTTTATTGCTTTATCAATGTCTTAGGCTGGGAAGGGGAGCAGAGAGATGGGTCTGTAGTTCTTGAGGTCTGTCAGGTCTGTGGAGGGTTTCTTCAGCAGGGGGTTGATCTCTGCATGTTTCCAGTCTTCAGGCAAGGCGGTGGTCTCAATGGAGTAGGTGATGGTGCTGCAGAACTCGGGTGATGGTGTCTCTGGCTCAGTGCTGGGGGCAGGGGTCTGAGGTGGCTCAGGAGTGGTCGGTCTCCATGATCCGCAGGGTATCATTGGTGGTGAGGGTGGTCCAGTTGGTCAGGGTCGGCTGGGATCCAGAACCTTTGGGTGCGGTGGTTGCGGGTGGGATCTGTCTTCTGAAGCTGTCGTAGATGTTGAGGTTGTCACAGAGGGCTTGGGATGGGGGATGTATGTGCTGTCAGTGCTGGGTTTGGTGAATTCTTTGATCATGGTGAAGAGGTCTTTGCTGTCATGGCCGTTGGCATTGATTCATTCTTGTATGGCGGTTTCTTCATGGCTCTAATGAGGTAGTGGTGTGATGTGATGGTGGTTTTGAGGGCTGCGTGGTCTGTTAGGGTCTTGCTACATCACATCTTCTCTTGAGTTGTCTACAGGTGCATCTGAACTCTTGGAGGGTGGGTAGAATCAGCTGGCTTCCTCAGTGGTCTTTTTGCTGAAGGGTTTCCTGAGGGGGCTCAGAGTTTTCGTGCAGTTGGAGATCCATCGATGGAGGAGGCATGCAGATGATATGGTGTCCATGGAGGTCGGTAGTGGTGTGCTGCGGAAGGAGGTGGCGAGTTGGTCTTCAGTGACCTTGTTCCAGCTTATGCATGGGTTGTGGAGGGCGTGGTGATGATAGGTGGGTTTGGTGAAGGAGAAGTGGACATAGTGGTGGTCGGTCCATAGGAGTTCAGAGATGTGGATGATGAAGATGTTGCTGCTGGCAGAGAAAATGGGGTTGAACGTGTGTCCAGCTGAGTGTGCTAGGGAGGTGACCAGTTCCTTGAGTCTAATGCTGGCAAGATTCTCCAGTATGAATGTGGTGTTGGGGTCACTGAGGTTGCCCAGGTGGAAATTGAGGTCACCAAGTATAATGTAGTCTGTAGAGGCAAGGGTGTGATATGCGATGAAGTTGGCTATGGATTTTTTGAAGGGGAGTGGAGTCTGGGAATTTGTAGATGAGGGTGCCACATAGGGTGGTGTTGGGTTGGTCTGGAAGTGGAGGTACTCCATGTCAAGTGTGTGGTCATTGGTGCTGATTCTGAGGCGGAGCTTACTCTTGTGTACGATGGCGATATCTCCTCCCGGTCAGTTAGCACAGTCCTTGTGGATGATCTTGTAGCAATCGGAGATGACGGTGGTGAGGTCCGGTGCAGAGATAGGGATTAGCCAGGTCTCCATGAGGAATGTGACATTGGGGGTGGTGGAGTCGAGCAGGTTACAAATCTCTACGATGTGTTTCTTGAGGGAGCGTGTGTTGAGCAGGATGCAGCTTAGGTGGTCAAGTCTGGTTCTTGGGCGACTGTGTGGTAGGTGGTGTTGGTGTGCGGCAGAAGGAGAAGGTGCAGTTGCGGCAGTTAAAGGGTCCTTGGGTGTCGTTCTGCGATTAGTGGTAGGAGGAGGTGTTTCGTACAGCTGTGAGGGTGTGGAGGAAGCTGGTGTAGTATCCATGAGGGGACCAGGGTCCCTGGCACTGGGCGCGGTCCAGGCATGGACAGGCGCAGATGGACTTGCCTTTGGCACCCCTTTGCATGTCAGTGGTGCACCTGCTACGTGCACCCACTGAGCAGCTGTGCAGCCGCCACTGTCATGTAGTGGTGGGGAGGTGCTGGGAGGCTGGGAGGCTGGGAGGCGGGAGGCAGGAACAGATGAAAGAATGAACAAGGCTGGCTGAAAGCCCACATAGGTATATATATTTTATGATTAATTTTAGTACAAAGAAAAGATCTTGGCTAACACCAGAACCTAACAAACACTGGCAAAGTCAAGAGCTATTTCCAACATGTTTTAGCTATGTTGTACATAAGAGTGGCTGCTGTTCAGTGTGTCAAAAAGTTAGTGGCATAGAGGAGAGTGATGTAAAATGGAGTATCATAGAGTGGAACGGCAAAGAGTGGAATAGCATGCCGTTTAGGGGAGGGGTGCAGAGTGTCATGGAGTGGTGTAGAGTGAAGTGGAAGGTTATTGAGTGATGTAGAGTGAAGTGGAGTGTCATGGAGTGGACTGTCATAAAGTGGAGTGTCGTGGAGTGAAGTGGAGTATTTGTGGTGTAGAATAAAATGCAGTGAAGTACACTGTAGTGGAGTGTCTTAGACTGGAGTGGTGTAGAGTAGAGTGGAGTAGAGTGGAGTGGTGTAGAGTGGCATAGAGTGCAGGGGCAGAGAGTGGAGTCGAGTGTTGTAGAGTGGCTTGAGTGGAGTGGTGAAATGTGGCATAGAGTGGCCTAAAGTGGAGTATTGTAGAGTGGAGTGTTATAGACTGTCGTAGATTAAAGTTTCATGGAACGGACTGTCATAGAGTGAAGGGTTATAAAGTAGAGGGTTGTAGAGTGTCATGGGTGGAGTAGAGCAGAATAGGGGGGCATAGAGTAGAGTAGGGTGGCATCAAGTGAAGTAGAGTGGTGTAGAATGATGTACCCTGGAGTGTCTTAGAGTGGAGGTTTATAGGTAGGAATGATGTAGAGTCTAAGAGCGTAGAGTGTCATGGCATAGAGAGGAGGGGTGTAGAGTGGAGGGTCATAGATTGTCATGGAGTAATGTCAGAATGTATAGGCATAGAGTGAAGTGTTGAAGAGTGGCATAGCATAGAGTGGAGTAGAGTGTTGTAGAGTGGAGTAAAGTGTCGTAGAGCGGAGCAGAGTAGAGTACCATAGAGTGGAGTAGAGTGGCATAGAGTAGAATAGCATAGAGTGTTGTGGGGTGTCATAGAGTGGAGTGGCATAGAGTGGAGGGGAATGAAGTAAACACCACTAGCAAAGGATAAGGATGATTTGGGGCTACAAAACAGCACTTTTAATACTTGGTGGCAAACTGCTAGGCCTCCATATTTGCAATTACTAATCCTGAAGGAACCTTGTGAAGTTCCCACACTCACTTGCACCAGTATCTCATTTTGACTGCTGGCTTCAGCACTCATACACCTTGCAATGTATCATTTATAAAGAGACAGTAAGGAGAAAGTGTGCAAGCAACTCAGGAAGATGGAAGAAATTAAGAAAACCCTGTACACGTTGCTCTTCAAACCCACTGATAACAGCGCTTGACAATGATGCCCTTTGTACGCTTCACACAAGTGTATTGCTGTTGTGCCTCCATCAAACCACTCTGGCACACAGCCCCTTTTCAACTGCCTTACTCCAATAAACATTCTCTTGCAAGAGAACTTTCTGACCTCACATCCAAAACTTAACTACTTGCTTAAGGTTCTGAATGAAGGTTTACTAACAAAGGAATGAGTATAGGGAAATATGGTGCAAGTACTTCTTAGAGTCAGTAAAGTGTCCTTGTGCCTTCTGATAAGCCAAAATATCATTAGTGCAGCAAAGTGGAAAATGTGCCACTACATGTCCTTTGTTCAATGAATAGTCAGTTGCAAGATAACACTCAGCCTCCACTTCAAAAAATCACTGATGTCAGAACTTCTTTTGAAGGGCCACAGGGCAAGCTGGAGTTACTAGGACCAACAGTGGCAGTTGTGATTTTCTACTCCTGATGTCTCAGACCCACCCTACTAGGTGTCCTACTATTACTTCAGCACTTGACTATCAGTGATAGCGTGGGTTGAGCAGTCCAAGGCTCTTCAGGAGGAGTTATGTGCAAGATATGCAAGGTCTCATAACTCAAAGTGCCTCCCCGTGAACCAATTAAAATGGTTATCCAGTCCACTACTAAACTTTAGCATAGAAAACAGCATTTATTATACACGCTAAAACAGAACACTAATTAGTCCACACAAGCAGTCACTCAAGGCTAGTGCTCTGGTGCTGCCAAGCCTGTTCTCCCCCTTGCGAGTCCTCTCACTCCACGCTATAGTCTGTGTCACTAGCAGATTCTAGCCTGTGCCTCCAGATGTTGCCCCTCTAGTGATGCTCATTAAAGTCTGATTTCAGCCTTGAAAGTCTTTCTGCTCTTTAGGTGCCAAAACTGCTGAGCTCCAACAAGTCTCACAGTGGCCTATAGCCCTAGTCCCAATTTATCCCAACTGTGGCTTTCAAAAGGGTCCAGGGGCTGGAGCCCTTCCCTCCCACTTGCTCCACACTGAGGAGCTTGCACCGCATCCTTCTCGCCAATGGTGGGATGATCACGCAGGGGTGGTCGCAGACAACAAAGGCTCCCAGGTGCAATGGTACCTTCTTCCTCACGGTTTCTGCTGGTTAGTCAGTGAAGCAGCATTGTTCCAGTAGATGACGTCTGGACTTGTTCCTAAGTCACATATCTGAGTAGCAATACTGATCAAGTTGGATCCTCCCCAGTGCTGGTACCAACAGTAACATATCCCCCCTCCTCAATACGGAAGTCACAGACACAGGTGAAGTGCCAGTTGCACAGGTGACAGCCAATTGTCTCGCTTGCATGGGAAACAAGCCCACCAGTCGCATTTCCCCCACCTTCTGACACATGATGTACACAAACGATGGCCCCAAAGATATCAGCATTACCAAATGATGCCACACAGCTTCACACAGCTTCATGGCAGCCTGGTGGGGGTTGCTGACTTCCACAAGAAAGCGGATGGCTCTCTTACAACACCAGCACTGACTTGACCAAGCACCTCACACTCTGCTCACTGGGATCAACGCACCAGGATCTCCTCTGGGCCTTGCTCTCCTCAGGCTCTCTACTCCTCCACTCAGGCCACACTGGTCATGGCAGGAAGGCAATAGGCCGGTGTTCCATGCACAGGGCAAGTGTTCTTGGCTCCTGGGTGATAGCGCCTCATCCAGAGAGAAGACTAGCAAACCTTTGTACTGAATCCTGCAGCAACAGGTCTTGATGATATTCCATCTCCTGATGAGGTGGTGCTGTTCACCAACTTTGGGACACATGCTCCCAAACCAAGACACATATTTGATTTAATGATTGACCTCCAAATCTGTGTTGAGGTGTCAGCTCCTTTCGAGTGCTCTCTCCTCTGCACTGCACTTTGTAAAAGGGACAGTCTGCTACAGAAGGGGTGTCTCCAAGCCTGAGTGACACATACCAAAGCCCAATGGAGTAACCAGGGCTCACACTTGGCTCTCAGCTTCCACTGAAATATGCCCCATAAAGGTTTAAATGACTAAGCTGTCCTCTCTATCAGATTGTCTGTTAGTCCCAACCTTAACAGTCCCACAATCTCCCTGACAATGAGCCCTGGCCCCATTGTCCAGTAACTCTTCCTGGAATCCAAGAGCCCTTTGATGTGCACATTTGATGCTCTGATTCTCTCCCTTTGGTGTGTCTCCCACCTCAGCACTCAGGTTTGTGAGCAATATACATTTTCTGTTGGAGGGTCGCAGTACTCACCGCTTCAGCCCCTGGGACTTTCAAAGTGAACCCACAAGCCTCCATGTTATGTACTATTTACAGGCACATGCATGGAACCCAGCACGAATATGCAGTAATACATGCTGTCCAGCGCTACAAACACTCCATGAATGCCACGGGTGAGTTATGTACACAGCCACTGAAGTTTACACGAGTGAGTCAGGAGGCCCCACTCCAGTGACAAGGGCAAAATGGCCTGTTCACATTACTGATTCTATTGAACACAAAAACGGTATGCTTCCACCTGTGCTCATGCCACTTGACTCCATGTAAGGGCAGTCACTCTCTACTCTCATGAGGGTAGAGCTTTGTGTGCCCCTCCCAGTTTGAGAAACCACAGTACCATGAGACAGGCCTAGGTTATGATGCACACGCATTACCCGTGTTCACCCATAACCAGTACCAGGGATCCAGTTATCCATGCAGCTGGGGCACTCAGGGTAGGGATGCATGTCCATCACCATGCAGGAGATTTTTTCATCTCAACAACTGTCTGATCAAGATAGCGAGTGAATATGGAATTAAAAAGGAGGGTTATGAGGCATAAGGTTCAAGTGTTTCTGAGAGCCAAAAAGTGTGCTTTTGTCTTCAGGTGAGCCAAAATGTCAATGGTGCAGTCAAGTGGGGGTCAGTTCATCATTACTTGTCAACTATTTTCTTTCTTCAACATCCTTACCATCCCACAGGATTTTAAAGCAGTCCTCAAGTACATTTTAAACATATTGAAGTGTTAGCGAAACCGAATTGGCACATTTGACCTGGAGCTTTAATCCACTGCAAACTGTTTACGGAAAGCTAACACACTTGCTCAAGCTACATTTTTTATGGAAACGGATGTAGCACATCTTGAGTTTAATTCAATCTCCAGAATAATCCCTCTCAGCAAAAGAAGTCTGTAGGAGCTAAGAGAGCCACAAGAATGCATCTGTTTCATTGGCCCAACAGGAAGCCAGCACTCAAGGCAACTTCTAATAAGGGTACCCACCAGATGTCCCAAGGAGAACACGTGCGGGACAAATCCTACAGCGTGCACTGGATAAAGCCCAGGGGACCACCACACAGCCAGCCAGACATCCCAGAGGGGGCTGAGTAAGAATGCAATTCAAGGCTGTAATGCTTAACTCTGCAGCTGCAAAGGCAGACTTGGACTCGCGTCTGCAGTTGCTTAAGTGAAGGGAGCAACAGGAAGTAAAACGAGAGCAGCATTAGCAAGTGATGACAGTTGTAACAGCTCGCCTTTAATTATTTACTCGACATGGAGTACAGTAGGAAATGCCACTAGTCCCATGGCTCAGCCTGCTCAAGGGGCTACACATTTAGTCATAGCCCTTCGCATTGACCTCATTTGTGAGATCCAAGGGAACACGTTTGCAAAGCACAGAGGTAAAATCATGACAAAGCGAATTTTAAATTCACGTTTCAAAACGAAATTAGGAAAGAGAAGCAGCCAATATCTGACCTAATCGAAAGTGAATTACCCAACTCTGTGCCCCTCAATTGAGCTTTTAGTCTTGGAATTCACAAGGGGCAGCTCTGCACACATTACTCATCAGGGCATATTGAATTAGGACTCCGGAAAATGCATTGTTCATCAATTATTTTAATAGGTAATGGAGACATGATCTTCTCAGGAAGTGCAGCATTTTTCTAAAAGGTAGTCAGCAGAAGTGATTTCTCAAAGTTGTAGGGGAGAAATTAGAAGCTTAGGGCAAACAGAACCTCCTGTGCGCAATTTCAGTAGACACTAAGGGGCATATTTATACTCTGTTTGCGCCGGAATTGCGTCGTTTTTTTTTACGCAATTCCGACGCAAAACTAACTCCATATTTATACTTTGGTGTTAGACGCGTCTAGCGCCAAAGTCCATGGAGTTTGCGTCATTTTTTAGCGTGGACACCTACTTTGCGTTAATGATATGCAAGGTAGGCGTTCCCGTCTAAAAAATTGACTCTGAGGCATGTGCGCCGTGTTTACACTCCCAGGCAAAAACCACACCCGGGTGTGGGCGGGTCAAAAAAAATGACGTACGGCCGCTTTTGCGCCGTTTTTTAGCGCCTGGTCAGGGCAGGTGTTAAGGGACCTGTGGGCTCGGAAGGAGCCCAGAGGTGCCCTCCCAAGCCCCCAGGGACACCCCCTGCCACCCTTGCCCACCCCAGGAGGACACCCAAGGCTGGAGGGACCCATCCCAGGGACATTAAGGTAAGTTCAGGTAAGTTTTTTTTTTTTTTTTTTGTGGCATAGGGGGGCCTGATTTGTGCCCCCCTACATGCCACTATGCCCATGACCATGCCCAGGGGACAGAAGTCCCCTGGGCATGGCCATTGGGCAAGGGGGCATGACTCCTGTCTTTGCTAAGACAGGAGTCAATTCTATGGGGGTTGGGAGTCGAAAAAAATGGCGCAAATCGGGTTGAGGCGAAAAATTTGCCTCAGCCTGACTTGCCCCATTTTTTGGCGCCCAAGCTCCATATCCCCCTACGCCAGCGCTGCCTGGTGTACGTCGTTTTTTTCCACGCACACCAGGCAGCGCCGGCGGCTAACGCCGGCTAACGTCATTGAATAAATACGGCGCCCGCATGGCGCTTCAGAATGGCGTTAGCCGGCGCTAATTTTTTTGACGCAAAACTGCGTTAGCCCAGTTTTGCGTCAAAAAGTATAAATATGGCCCCAAACACTTAACATAGCATATTATCTAAAGGCAATAATAAACAAGCATTTGCAAGGCAATGGCTCTTGTGTTTGCTCGCGTTGTAAATTTCTAACTGAACGTTCCTTGCCACATAAATTGAAAATGAAAAGTAAAATAGTTGACATAAGCGAGCCAACTCAAAGCGCCATGGCCGCTAGCAGCATGAGCAAAAAGGAGAGAAACAAAATGAAAAATTAGTTTGCTTGCAGTCAAGTGTATCGGCAAACCTGCAATTACCTATATAACAGGGTCGATGGCCAAGGCAGTAACTAAACTTCCCCAAGAAGGGACAAACGTAAAGCATTTATCAATGATAGCAAAGGATTTTTAAAAGGCAAGCCCATGAACGAGTGATGGGCGTGCAGTGGGTGTGGTTAAAAGTCCGCAGATTGTTTACAAAAGGCCAGAGTGCTTGCACGCTTGACCTGAAAACAATTTAGGCCCATTTAAAGTACACAACTCAAGCAACTACTCATTTAGTACAGAAATAGCTGGGGTTAAAAGTTGAAGGGATCAGCAAAAATCCAGCACTATGCCCTTAGGCATCTTTCACTTCAACAATTGAGAGAACATGAGATTAAGAGTTTTGGATTAATTTTAAACTAAGGGGCTGATTTAGTGCTTGGTAAATAACTCCATCATCCTGACAAAATACCTGCATGCCAAATTTAGAAATTCCTGTCATACCAAAGGACACTTCTACCAGCCACAGGAACAGCTGTCACGGAGGTTCCTGTGAATGTATTGGAACTTTGCCACACAGCTCCATCAAACATGATTGAGCCGTTTAGTGAAGTTTTAAAACTTTTTTTTTATTTTCAACAACACAAACCATTAGTTATCTCCCATAGTTGGGGGACAATTTTTAGCTTTTTACTTTCCCTAGACGGTACAGTCCCAGACAGTAAAAAACAGCTATATATACACCCATCTAAAATGGGTGGGTGACAAATAGCCATTTATCAGATGGCTCTTTCTTCCTATGGCTGTTGGAGAATTTTGGCCACAGCAGAAATGGAGTAGCCTCCGCCATTGCCAAACTATGGTCTGTGTGCATATAAAGGGCCTCATTATGAGTTTGGCGGATGGGAAAGCCCGTCCGCAAAACTCCCACCAGAGTTATTATGAATTTCCTGCTAGGTCAGCGGGCAGAAAACTGGGAAACCTGAGCTTCCACCCGCCAGCCTAGCGGGAAACAGGCTAAAGCATTGTCTCCAGCTCGTACTTGAGCCAGCAGCAATGTTGTAGCCAGTAGGGTGAACCAGCACCCTTGCAACATTCACTGTCTGCAAAGCAGACAGTAGACATTGCAAAAGTGCTGGGCAAGGGGCCCCTGCACTTCCCATGCCAAGTTCATGGGCAGTGCAGGGGCCCCACTGTGGCCCCCTGCACCTGTTGTCTGCCAGCCTTTTCATGGCAGTGTTACTGCCATGAAAAGGCTGGCGGAGAGCAAGGTCGTAATCTGCAGGGCAGCGCTGCATGCAGTGCTGTCCTGGCGGATTATGATCTGCGCTGCTGCCAGGCCGCCGGGATCATGGATCCTAGTGGAGCTGGCCGTTCCCTGACTACCAGGGTTGTAATGTGGCGGTCAGACCGCCGCATCAGCGGCTGTCCTGACTTCTCCAATATTGAATGTGGTGGTCTAAATAAGCTAGAAGAATGGGCGACTGATACCCACTCCCTCTCAGAGGTACAATTTGGCTTTCGCCCAGGGGTGGGCACAGTCGAACAAACCCTTAATTTGACACTCATAGTCCAGAAATATACTAAAGCCAAAAGGGGCTGTATACACTTAGCATTTATGGACCTCTCCTGCGCTTTTGATACAGTCAGCAGGGAGAAATTGTGGAAGGAAATGCTGGATTTGGGCGTGGATGAACACATAGTTATATTACTCAGTAAACTTCACGCCTGCACAGAGGCTCGGGTCCGTTACTCCCGGGAGGGAGGTCTGACAGAGAAATTCCCCTCACAAAAAGGGGTCAGACAGGGTTGTGTTCTTGCCCCTTTTCTCTTTCTCCTATATATAAATGGGCTGGAGAAATTTCTTTGCGATCTAGGAAAAGACTCTGCAGTTATTAATAACTCCCCAATCCCTGTACTTTTATATGCAGATGAGGCAGTTTTAATTTCAAGGACAGCGAAGGGCCTCCAGATTTTATTGAATGCTTTTAATACCTTTATGAGGAACCTTGGCCTTAAAGTTAATAGAACCAAGTCATTTGTCATGAAGTGTGGTCCTAAGTTAGCAAAAACGAAAACATTTACTTTAAATGGGCACGAGATACTTAAGGTCCCACATTTTACGTATCTGGGGGTCCCTATTGATGTAGATTTTAACTGGAAGTTTTTAGTTAATACACGCTCAATACAATTCCAAAAAACCATTTAAGCTGTTTTTAGATTTGCAAGAAGACTACGACTTAAACCTGTTAAGGAAATTATGACTGTCTACACTTCTAAATGCCTTTCCGTCGCAACATTTGGAGCTGGGGTTTGGGGGCATGCAGACTGCACAGGGCTCCAGATTATAGAAAACAAATTCTTAAGAAGGCTACTATCAGTCCCCCAATCTACACCAATAAAGTTCTGTCACAAAGAAGTAGGTCTAAGATACATATCCAGCTATATAAAACTTCAACCTCTCATATTGTGGATAAAAATCTGGACTAAGCCTGAAACGCTTCTATGTAGAAAGGTGATACAGGATTCCCTTCTTCTGTCACGATTTCTAGATATACCCTGGCTTAGATATGTTTACCTTACTCTCCTATCAATAGGACTAGGAGATTTTTTCCTTAAACCAGATACCTTAACAAGACAGGACATTAAGAAGTTCAAAGACATATTCTGGCAGAAAAATCAGGACACTGACCCAGCCTCTTGCTTAATGAGCCAACGGACAAGATTAGAGACACAACAACTTCAACCGAAGCTGTACTTGACCATCATTAATCATGAGCAAAAAAGGTTTTTACTCACAAGACTACGCCTAAATACCCTACATTATCTGGTAGCATTCCCAGTTGCCGGAACCTGGTTTAAGATCCTCCCTCCCTGTTGCTGCGATGGAAAGACAACTCAAAGTACTTTACATTTTATGCTTTTTTGCACTTTATACACTACGCCAAGAAAAAGGTTTCTACGTCCGTTATTTCAATCTAACAGTATCAGAACTAGCCAACTTGCTTACTCCCACTTACACGATTTGGGAACTATGGACATAGTCCAGGCTGTGCTAAATTTTATACATGCTGCTTTTGGTGCTCAGAAAATGTATTAACCGTGTTTTTAGAAATTTTTATGACTGGAAATTCTGTATGTTATTTATTTATTTTATGTCTTTTATGGTCTTTTTGCACCGAATAAAGTAAAGAATGAATGAATGAGTGTGGTGGTCTATAAACCGCCGCACTCATAATGAGGCCCCAAGACTTATACAAATCCACGAATGTCCTAGTAGCTACTCCATCTACCTCCAATGTTAGTTGTTCACTGGCCAAAAGTGTGGATTGGGATGACATTAAAATTCCTCCAAGTAAGCAATCTGGAAAAGGAATATGTGTACTCTATGTAGTTCATATGTAACATTGATGGTTCATCAATAACTAGGTGTTTAGGGTGAGAACCCTCCCCCCACCCCAGTTGTACAAGAAGAGTGAGCTAGTAAGAGCTAAACATTAAACACTTTCTGGTAAGCATTTCTCCCTTCAAGTAAAGCTCTCGGCATTTATGAAAGTTCTCATGATTCATGGTAGCTGGTGTGGCAGTCTAGGTCATGGATAGATTATTGTGGCATGGAGACACAATGGTTGTGGGCAGAGTTACCAGAGGAACGATGAACATTGAGGCCTGGGGTAACAGGAGATAAATGGGTATAAGAACTATGAGCTATAGCTAGAAGCTCTGTATTGTGAAGCACAGGAGAGGTACAAGTGAGTCACAAGGTTTTGCAGAAGGTGATGTGGCGAAGCACAAGAGGCATGGGTGGGGTACAGAGCAAACACTGCTTCAGTAGCACAAATGAAGGTAGCACTGGCAGGACTGAAAGACAGAGACATGGACACCTGATGGGGTCAAGAGGGCCTCTTGAGTCTTGAGTATACAGGCCTCTGTGTTCATGAGAATGGACAGGTAGTGCACAAATGCCTGTTTCACAGAGGCTCTCCGTGTTGTTTGCTAACTGGTGATCGTTTATGACTACCTCCAACATCCTCCTGATGGGACAGTGAACTCTCCATTACTTGCTCACGTGGCAGCATCATTGCCCCATGTACACTGTGGGAGTCAAGTGGGTGGGAATCAAGCAGTACTTGTCTGGCATTTTTGACATACTGATGTACAAGGTGCTGAAATCTGTCTTCTTCTCGTTTAGGCTCCAGTGTAAAGATGGCAGATCCACAATTACAATTCCTGAGTAGTAATTTTTTTTAGCTTTCCACTTGATGGCATGTTATACTCAATGTTAACTGTTTCATTTTGTAATATCTCACTTCATAATTTGGAGTTCTTGCCATTAGGGTAAGACACAGTATTAAAAGCTACATGTGACAACATTTGGCAAAGCCAATGGGCTTGATTATTTTATAATTGGTTATTTTATAACTGGAAGTGCTTCTCAATTGATTGACAAATTTGAGAGTGTGGGAGCGTGGAAGGGTAGGTGGGTAAATGTGAGAACGAATCAGTGGTTAGACTGATGAGTGAGCACATAGAAGGAGGAATAGGAGATTATTTTAGGGCATGGATCATTTATAGGTGAGTGAACCCATTAATTAACAAATTAATGAACGACTGATTTCATGGATCAGTTATCAACTAGGGGAGGGCATGCATGGACATAAGAATGAATGAATGGATAAGTGTGTGAACTAAAAATGGCAAAGTACATAGATGGATGCAGATATGCTACATCAATCTTTGAGGGGCAGGCCTTACTAGTGATTGCGCTATAATAATACACACCTTACCAATATTATGCCAATACAGACATGATACCAGGGTTGGTCCCTTTATTCCAAGAATACTCACAGTATAGAAAAGAAATACCACTATTAACTTCTAATGCCTTGATCAGATTGCCCCTTTAAATCTTCCACTCTTCAATGCTAGCATTTCCTTCCGGTCTTGCTGGTCCTTTGTACACCTGCATCCTAATTATCCCTACTGGTTTAAAAGCATTTTCCACTCTTCCTTTGAAATATATTGGCTCTAGACTGTTTTCTGTTTCCTCTGGCTCCGTCATGGCCACCTGTACCGTGAAGCTTTCAAGACTGGCTTATAGAAAGGCAGGCGGTTACCATGAGAGATGACGAGATGCTAATGGGTTGTCATAAAATTTAAGTTTGTTGAAAAGAGATGTGTCTCATCCATAACAACGCTCTCACCTTGGGCTGCTCCAGATCTAAATCTCCTTCTTCAAAAGATACACTTCCAGAAACTCATGACATCATTAAATTCTCTCTCTCTCTCCGTTTGAGTTATAGCTCTTGCTAGTTGGTTCTTCCTACTACTAAATTGGTTCAAAATCAGCTGTGTAACTCTTCTATTGCTGATTTAGGGGGTCATTCTGACCCTGGCGGTCGAAGACGAATGACGGAAGCACCGGCAACAGGCTGGCGGTGCTTCCTAGCCCATTCTGACTGCGGCGGTAAAGCCGCAGTCAGAAAACCGGGGCCGGCGGTTTCCCGCCGATTTTGCCCCGTCTGGGCTAATCCGCCATGGCAGCGCTGCAAGCAGCACTGCCATGGGGATTCTGACCCCCTTCCCGCCAGCCTGTTTCTGGCGGTTGTCACTGCCAGGAAGAGGCTGGCGGGAACGGGTGTCTTGGGGCCCCTGGGGGCCCCTGCACTGCCCATGCCACTGGGCCCCCTAACAGGGTCCCGGCCGGCTTTTCACTGTCTGCCTAACAGACAGTGAAAAGTGCGACGGGTGCAACTGCACCCGTCGCACGGCCGCAACACCATTCGGAGCCGGCTTCTGTGTTGCAGCCCTCCTTCCCGCTGGGCTGGCGGGCGCTAACATAGTTAGCGCCCGGAGGCTCAGCGGGAAGGTCAGAATGCCGGCAGCGGTCTTCTGACAGTGTAGCGGCCAAATGGCGGTTCCCGCCTGGCGGGCGGCAACCGCCACCCGCCAGAGTCGGAATGACCACCTTAGTGTTTCCAATTGCGTAGAAATAAGCCATTGTATTTCCACTAGATATGAAGCCCAAAGCTGATCCAATCATTTTATCCAATTATTGCCCTACTTCTGTTCTGCCTTTCTTTCTTTCTCCTAAAGTTATGGAGAGTGATATCAACTCTGAGCTTTCTTCTAATCTTGAATTGAATATAGTGCTCGAACCATCACAAGCAGGCATCTGGTCCAGTCGTGGCACCAAATCTGTTAAGGTCTCCCAGTCAGACAATCTCCAGAAGTCTCTTTATCGGGCAGGAAGCTGTGCCCTTGCTCTGCTAGATTACAGTCATAGACCCGCAGAATAGCAATCAAAGTTGCTACATTGTGTTGCATCAAAGGGAGAGAAAAAAAACTGTGCAGGACACATGCAAAGTTGGAAATGTTCGTTGATTTATTTAAACAAGTTCCATCAGTACACCTGCTTTGATGAGGTTTAATTTTTTGGTGCAAATCCCTCTCTACAAATGTTATCAGGGAGGGATTTGAATCAAAACTCATATGTAGTTACAAGGGAATGTCAATGTGCCACATCTGTAATGCCCCACTTGACAAAGTAGTGTTAGGTGGGCACAGTTTTTCTCTCACCCTTTGATACAACGAATTTCAGCAACTTAGGTTGCTGCACTGGGTTCTTTATAAAATGATTACATTTCCTCTAAAGCGAATAGAAACTGTAGCTCACACATCTTTACCATGCACCTTTTATGAACCAACCTTAGGTCCCATCAGCACCACAGTCTCTTCATCCCATCATTCACTCTGTTTTACAAATCGAAAATGTTTTTGTTTAACCAAATATTGTAAACCACTGGTTCATGAACATTTCAGTAATGGGGAATTACTGAGCTTGCCATAAATTATTTGGGCTTGCATATTTTAAATAAAATTCATGTGGCCAGCTATGCTAGATCTCAGTAAAAAGTAGAATTCTAATAGAAGACTCAAGTCAGTGATTTGAATCAGTTTTTGGTTTAATGATTGAACTAGTTGAATAAAAGTATGGCAATATAAAAAAACACCCAAAACAAATGAGAAAATCATGCATAAAATTACCATCACTAACACGTATTGCCGGCCATAAAATTCACACAAAAAATAAAAATACTATCTGTCACAGAAGGGTAATATTATATGTGCATTCAAACTTAAACTTGAGTTTACTGTGGCACAGTTGCTACAAAGAACAAAGCAATTCACCCACCTGCTTAACAAATATTCTATTCTACTATAAAGTGCCTAAACATCTTTCCAATATACAGCAGGCCAAACATTTAATTATGAGCCTCACAAACAGACACTTGATAAAAAATGATTAAAGCAACAATTTACTTCCACAGTAGTCTCAAGCAAACAATTTGTAGGTCACATACTAAGGGGGTCATTATAAGTTTGGCGGACGGAAAAGGACATCTGCCAAACTCCTGTGGTCAGACTTCAACTCAGGTCAACATGTTTCTGCCAGTCTTTTTCAGCAGCAAATAAGTATACAAGGTCCCATACATTTTTAAAACTCATGGCCCTTTATCCCAAGTTAACATAATATATTATGCTGTTTTAAAATACATTGCTGATGAAGTTCCAATGCTTTGAAGTTAACCACCACAAAATAACAAACAAATACTATAAAGTATTATCTACCACAATATAGCACCACAACAGCACCACAATAGCAGATTAGATTATATAAACATAGCACAGAGAAAATACAGCTGCGACAACACAATACCACAAAGCAACTACACAAAAACAGAACACTACTGTATTGTTCTGTCATCTTGTTTTGTGTTGGAGTGCTAAGTTATTGTTTTGCTTCTATATTTCTGCAGTAATTGTTTGTGCTAAGGTATTTTCTTGATTTTATACAATTTTGGTATTGTGCTGGTGCATTCTATCATGTTTGAAACTGAGTGCTGTTTTTCTAGTCTTGCATTTTTGTGTTCTTCTTAGTTATACTATTGTGTTATTATAATGATGTGTTTTGTGCATTTTTGCTTTCTAAAATTGTATGTGTTGAGTGTTATTATTAAACTGTTTCACTATGCTTTGCACTGCTATTACTGAGTTGTATATTCCTGTTTCGTTGTACTTTGTTATATAATTGTGTTACTTAGTTGTGTTTCTATGTGAGAGTTGTGTTATTATTGTGCTGTCTTTTGTGTCATTATGTTGTGGTATTGCCTGTAAAGTTGCAACCGCGTTATGCTCTTTCACGGACGGTGTTGTATTGTATATTGTGTTTGTGTTATTTTTTTACTTCTGAGGGAGCACGGCTGAAGTCACCTTCCCTTGGTAATGCACATAGTTCGTATTGTACTTACTGGAAGAACCATTTTCAACCTTTAAATCAAACCTCTCAGTGTACTACATAAAAGCTCTAAGATCCATTAAAACAGTGGGCTGATGATACCCAAATCTGTATCAGGATCACAGTATAAAGTACATTCAAATCCTTGCCAAAACTTTGCAAAAGTTTCAATACTGGATCACTCTATTTTAACTAGAAGTAAATCCCAATGAAACTGATTTTTTTTCATTTCGGCCACTCACCAAACTTACTACTGTAGACAGCTCCAAATTGCTAGGTTTTGTCCTGAACAGCAGACTAAGGGCATACTTTAGAGTTTGATGGGTGATATTCCCAGTCACAGATGTGGTGGATGACCCGTCCATGGTATTACAAGTGCATTATAGTCTATAGCACTTGTAATACGGCAAACGGACAACTACCACATTTTCATGCAAGCATCCCTTCCTCTAAACTCTAAATAAGGGTGTATATCTGAAAACTGAAATCAATACAATGACCAAGCATGCATGTTTTCAACCAAGACTGCTGTAGGGAATCGACTAGTTCATTCTTATCCAATTATTGTTCAAGCTTTGGTATTCTCTTGGATCAATTATGCGAACTCTCTTCTGACAGGTCTATATAAATCTCATCTACCCCCTCTAAAACCAGTTACAGATGTTGTGGCTTTGTGTCAGATGCTAAAAATGTGACTGTGGACCAGATGTATGAAGCATTATTGTGGTTGAAAATAAATGGCTTGATTCAGAAAATCAGGCTGTTTGCAGTCTCAAAAATGCCTTTTCTTCTGTACAAGCCTCAAATTGTGATTCAATAGCAAAATTGCAATTTGCGTTTGCTATCCAATACCTATTCGGTATTTGAAGGGGCATATTTAGGGCGTCCCTTCCAAATACAGAATCTTAGTGGTATGTATTAATGGTTTGCGACCAAATTCTGGTGGCAAAACATTACTCTTTTACCACCTCCTAAAAGGAAGTAGTAAGCCATTCACAAAAGGGAAAGAGGTCACCAAGAGACCCATTCTCCTTTGGGAATGTTGACCAAAATATTCTTTTACTCTTAAAAAGTAAAACGTACAGTTTTCATTTCTCATTTTAAATGCATTCTGTTTTCCTTTTGGGTAACTGGAATGCATTTAAACAACAAAAAGCTTGATTTAAAAGTAATCAAAGACCTGATGGCTGTGATTCCTAGTGGGTTGCAATTTGTGACCTACGTCATTAATATTCAGGAGGTAGGTTGAATTGTGACCCACTAGGAATCTGTAATTTGCTAACTGACTTATTAGTACAAACTACCACACTGGTTACAGAAATACTGGTTGCAAGTTACATCCAGTATTTCACAACCATTGTTTTGTATGCCAGGACTATATCCTTCTTGTACTTTTGTTAATCTATTGGCTTCCTGTAAAAGCCAGAGGCGTATACAAAGCTGCCTACATCACATAAAAGGTCACTAATAACTCTTCCCCCAATACCTTGCCTCTAAATTAAAACAACAGGCAGGGACTGACTGCTACTCAGTTCCAGATCCCTGCTCCAAGGACCTCCTGATTTGAAGAAGGAAAGCAATATGGCACAGCTTTTTTTCCCTCCCAGCTTCCACAGCACTCACTGCATATCTTCAAGACAGAGCAGAAATTACATTCCCATCTGCCCCAAGATACTCTGACCCTATGCTTCTCATAGGAGTCTCTCTTGATTTTCTTGTCCCTTCCAACTTTTACTTGTCTCCTCTAATTGCACACAATTTATTTTACACTGGATCTCCCTGCAGCCATAATTTGTTCTATTCTTGACATTCCTACCTGCTTGCCACTCTCTCACCACTAGATCTATTCTCTCTAAGTCATGTTTTTAACAAACAATTATTTTCCCCCACTACAAGTTTGACTCAATAATATCACTGAGCAATATAATTTCCACAATACTGTGGTAATCAGAATACGATGGAAAATCATATCAAAGGAAAACATATAGGGGGTCATTACAGCCCTGGCGGACGGCGGAGAAGCGGCAGTAAGACCGCCAACAGGCTGGTGGTAAAATTTTTGCAATTATGACCATGGCGGTTACCGCCATGGTCATCCGCCAGTTCTCTGTTCCGCCTGCAAGGGCGGAGACGACCTCTGGGCTGGAGACCTGGATCTCCAGCCCGGCGGTCATCACAATACCACCAGCGGTATTTTGACCCGGCTGACCGCCATGGATTTCATGCGGTTTGGAACCGCCATGAAATCCATGGTGGTAAGCACTATCAGTGCCAGGGAATTCCTTCCCTGGCACTGATAGGGGTCTCCCCCACCCCGAGTCCTTCCCCTGCACCCCCCACCATCCCTGCCACCCCCCAAAGGTGGCAGGACCCCCCTCCCCACTCCTACCCCCAACATCACATCACACATACACACCCGACACGCACGCAGGCACCACCAACACACATACACGCACACACACCAACATACATGCCAACAGCCACACACACAGTTACCTACAGACATACACGCACTCATTTCCATACACACAACACCCCCGCAAGCATACACGCACTCACACCCCCCCTCTACATACACACATGCACACCCCCATGCACCCACACAACACACAACACCCCCTACCCCCCTCCCCTATCGGACGATCAACTTACCTTGTCCGTTGATCCTCCAGGAAGGGACGGGATCCATGGGGGCTGCTCCGCCGCCACCACACCGTCAAGAGAACACTGCCATACCGAATCACAGGATGTGATTCGGTGGGCGGTGTTCTGTTGACGTGGCGGTGGAGCAACCTCCAATTCCCCGCCGCCCGCCAGTATGTCTGCTGGTGGCTCTCCGTCCGAAAAAGGACGGAGAGCTGCCAGCAGTCACAATACGCAGAGCAGAAAACCACCACCACTGGTGGTCTTCAGCACGGCGGTCCCTCGGCAGTCTTGGCAAAAGACCACCGAGGTCAAAATGACCCCCATAATATTTACTTTCTTCATAATATAGTTACATTTTAATATTGCTGTACATCATATTGTTTTTCTTGTACTTTTAAGTTTTAATTTTATGTATAATGTTTAATAATATGTGTTTTATATTATACGCGACAGATTGTGTTATTTTAAGATTTCTTAGACTTTATAATGTATCATTGTTTATGCTTTAGAGCTATACATTTATGTCAAGTTTCAAATAAATACATTATTTTTGTTATGTTATAACGGCTATGTTATTTATTTTAATTGGTTGTTAAATTTGTGGGGAATTGGGTGGAAAGTGGTTAATATATATATATATCAATATGATTATTAATTAGTTAATTTGTTAATTAATTAGATTAATTAGGTATTTGTTGGGAAGTAGGGAAGAAAGAATTCTGAAAAATAAATTAAAATTGTCTGTATCCTATTCATTATTTATTATTTGAATAACGTGTGTTATTTGAATAATTCAATACCTTTTTTTGGGGGGATTATAACCTGATACATTTTATTTACATTTTAAAAATAAGTAAATTTTTAATCACTTTAGTCTGTGAATAAATATGGTTTTGTTTTAAGGGGGAACGGTTTTTCATACTAATTATGGTACATATATATTGCAGTATTTAATATAGAATTTTAATTTGGGATGCAGTTTATTATATTTAATATTTATACAGATCAAGTTAAAAATAAAAATGATTCATTTATCTGTAAGGAATTTTACTAAATTAGTAAACAGTTATACAAAAACTGTAATTGGTAAAGTTATTTCTTTATTATTCATATTAAAGCAGTTAATCAAAATGTCAAAGATGTACATTTAAATTACACTTACAATAGTTATACATAAGAAAGATGTTTTAAATGTATGAAATCCTTAAACTTTGAATCCATAAATTATAATATTTATAAAGGTAAACTGCATTTTAAGTAAAAACATTCATTACTGTTCAATTTTTATAAAAGGTGTTTTTTACAATGATCACTTTTAATTTAAAGACATACAAATTAAACTGTCCTTTTTAATGGGTTTTGGGATGTACGTGCAATAGTAACTACAAACTTGCCAAAATGACTAGGGTTTGGAAGTTTTGCAGTTAGAGTAGTACATCTATACTCTCAAAAACTGAACAGTTTCTCTAATGGGCCAGGGTTTGGAGTTTAAGTAGTTGAATTCCACTCCCTAAAAGTAAATACTTTTCTCAATTAGCATTGGATGGAGTTAGAATAGTAAATATTCACTCCTCAAAACTAAACATTTTCCTATTGGGTGTGGGTTGGAATTAGAATAGTAAATCAGTACTCCCCAAAACTAAACATGTTCCTCAATGGATGAGGGTTTGGAGTAAGAATTGTACATTTCCAGTCCACAAATTAAATATTCTCCCCAAAAGATGCTGGTTCTGAGTAAGAACTGTAAACATGCACTTAGCAAAAATAAACACAGTGCCCAAAGAAGTTGTGTTTGATGTTAGAATAGTAACTTTATATTCCCCAAATTTCCTGAATAGACCTGTATGTGAGGTTAGATTAGTAAATCTGTGCTCCCCAAAGTTAAACACTTTCCCCAGTTGGTGTGGTCTTGGAGTTAAAACATTAAGGCCCTCATTACTACATTGGCAGTAAATCCCGCTTACCGCGGCAGTGACGGCCACCAACATACCGCCGCGGTGACGGATATCCGTTCTCCATATCATGACACATGCAAACCAATCCAACAGAATACTGCCACATACACAGACCACCAGCCGAGAGGTCTGTGCTAAAGTGGCGAAACCAACAACCATACTATTACGCCAACAGAACAACACCCATCCACCACATCATGACCCATGAATGACCACGGCAGACATTCAATGGCAGTAAACCATTGGCGGTACATACCAGCGCGCTCAGAATGGCCACCCAAATACTAAACTACACACCCATCCACAGCACTATAAAATACACACCCAAATTACCTACAACCCTTTACAAATAGAAATTATTGCCACCAGTCTGACACCAAGACCACCCAGACAAATAGACACAACCCATATATACCCACACATCCCTCACGCACCCAACCACAGTACCCAACACCCACACACTTACACACACCACACAACACCCATGTCCCCACAAAAGCACCCCCGTTTCACAGATGAGGAGTTGCAAGTGATGGTGGAGGAAATAGTCAGGGTAGAGCCATAGCTGTTTGGAGCACAGGTACAGCAAATAACAATTGCCAGGAAGATGGAGCTATGGCGGAGACTCGTGGACAAGGTGAACACCGCGGGGCAGCATCCAATAACAAGGGACGACATCAGGAAGAGGAGGACGAGGCTTCCTTCCCCACACGAAGTCTTCTTCGCTCTCCAGCCGCTATATATAAAAGAAAGACCACTTCACATGTTTTTGGATGGTTGCAGGGGTCAGTGGCCACAGCACCCTGCCCCTGGAGACAGAAAAGGGGAAGGAGGCACAGGGCTAGCAAGCCTAACAACAGGCCAGCACAAGGGATGCAGATGGTGGCAGTTCCTCCTAGTGACCAGGCAGGTCACAGGTCAGCGCAGCAGCAACAGTCCAAGGTGGGTCCTGGTGAGTCCATTCAGCAACGTCCTGTGTCCAGTTCCAGGAGAGTCTCTGGAGTCCCAAGAATGTCTAAATTGTACTTATACTCAGTTTACAATGTGTTTCACAAGGAGAGAGAAGAGGAGGTTCCAACCAGTTACAACTGGTTCTGGGAGTGCCCCTTCTCTCCTCCAGCACATCCTCCAAATATCAGTGGGGATTAAACAACGCTATTGTGTGAGGCCAGGGCACAGCCTTTACAAATGCAGGTGTGCCCCGCCTCTCCCTTCTCTCAGCCCAGGAAGACTATTCAGTATGTAGATGAACCTCTGTGACACCTCCCCCCTCCCTGTGTGCAGGCTGTCTGAAAAGTATGCACAAAGCCCAACTGTCACTCTGCCCATACTTCGATTGGAGTCAAGCTGCAAACCACCAGAGCCATAAGCACAGAGAAAAGTTCCCTTTCTAGAAGTGGCATTTCTGCAATAGTAATACAAAATCCACTTACACCAGTAAGCAGCATTTCTCATCACCATTACAACCATACCAAATATGCCTACGCTACTCTTCATAGGTCAGACAATACCCCCTACACATAAGGCAGGGCATTTCCAGTGCAATCCTATGAGAAGGCAGCACTCACAGCACTCAAGGAACTCACTGCTGTTTGTCACTACTAAGACAGGCTACGCTACCTGGCACATGTCCTGTCTTCTACATACATAGCACCCTGTCCATAGGACTAGCTAGGAATTACCTTAGGGGTGGCTTACATGTAGTAAAAGGGGAGTTCTGGGCCTGGCAAGTACATTTAGATGCCAGGTCCCTGTGGCAGAAAACTGCACACACAGGCCTTGCGCTTGCAGGCCTGAGACAGGTTTGAAAGGCTACTTCAGGGGGTGGCGCAAGCAGCACTGCAGGCCCACTAATAGCATTTAATTTACAGGCCCCATGCATAGAGATACCAATTTACAAGGGTATAAGCCAATCATACAAAGCTTACAAGGGAGAGCACATACACTTTAACACTGATTAGCAGTGCTAAAGTGCTCAGAGTCATAACATCAGCCAAAAAGGGGCAGAAAAATAAGGAGGAAAAGGCAAAAATGTTAGGGGAATGACCCTGTAAAAGGGCCAGGTCCAACACCGGAGGACTGGACACTGGTGAGTCAATATTAACTACTTATTACCACCCATACCTGCATGCCATCACACCCCCTCGCCCTCACTTCCATCACTCCACTCCATCCCACACACTGCACCTACACATGTGACTAACCCCAATGCCAAGCCCTGCATGCCATACCAATGCATGGACAGCCCTCCCAGCCCTGCATGGACACCCATCACAAAAGCATGCATAGCATGGAAAACTTACAATCCCACAATACAACACCATACACAAAGGTGGCAGGGCAACAACAACGATAGAGGGGAAGCTAGGGACGTACAATATGTCACAGACATGAAGCATAATACATCACTTACATCCCCACAGGTGCCCAGCTAATCTCAGCTGGCAGGAGGTGCCACGACTAACCAGTCCCCCAACAGAAGATGCTCCCAGTGATGACAGTAACTCTGGACTACAGGATCTGGAGGAACTATCTGGTCCATCAGGGACCACTGGTCAGTCGGCCACTCCACACCACTCCCAGTCAACCACAGAGCCTCCCCCATCAATACTCAGCACCAAAGCACCCACCCAGTGTATCCACACCTCTGTACCCAGGACACGCCAATCAGCAGTGTGCCCACATGTACAGGGTTCCCAGTCCACACCTCACACCCAAGACAATCAGGGACCTGGGAACAGTGGCAGTGGGCACACCGTTCAGGGGACACAGGCACAGGGACACTGAGAGGACCGCTGTGCGCCATGGGGAGGACAGGGCCAGAGAACCGACTCTCTAGGAGGCACTCACCAATGTCCTGGGGGCCTACCAACAATCCCAGGACACGAAGGGCCAGATCCTCAACAACATGCAGGAGAACAAGCAGCTGCAGGAGGAACACCATCAGGAGATCAGGAAGGACTTGCATGATCTCCATAGCAGTGGTGCTGGCAGACATGGCCAACATCATGAGGGAATTGTCAGCACAGCAGCGGGCCCCTACCACTAGCCAATCTATTGACCAGCCCTCCACTTCCGCTGTAGCTAGTGGGCAGGAGGCCCCGCCACAGGACCGACAGGCCACCAGCACCCCTCCCCTGCAGAAGGTGAACTACCCCGCAACGTTCCCTCCAACCCAGACAGAAGCCAGAGAAACTTGTCAAGACCACCACCAGGAAATGAGACTTTCCTGATTGTCCCCCTAGTGTTCCACCCTGTCACTTGTCCACTTTGAACTGCCTTTGCTCCCCTTCCCATGGCCCCTTGGACACTGGACCTGTGCTACAAACAGACTGGAACAAAATCCTGGACTTTGCTCTACTATCACCCCATTCCCTTGCACTTTACAGTCAATTATATGCACTACAATAAATAAACACCCTTGAACACAACTTGAGTGACACAGTTTTATGTGCTGAAAATGTGCATTTATGGGAACAGTCACATCTAGTGCAAATGATCTGAACACTGTGTTAACATACAAAGAATGACCTGTATCTGTCTGCAGTAAACACATCAGGACACTGTTGTCATATCACCAACATCTGTAAAAGGACAAGCCATAGGTGACAGTAAGTTGAGATGCAAAGAACGTGAATGCCTTCATGCTACAGCCACACAAAATACATCAGTAGTCAGAGTAATTGTCACTGCACTGTCTCACCTGTGTGTCACTGGAAGTATTGACGTATAACTGATGTTCTGTCCACATCCTCATTCTCTGCTTCCTCATCCTTACTGTCCTCAGGGTTCAGTGCAGCCACAGGGGCATCTCCAGTCCCCTCTTCCTTCAAAAAAGGTACATGTCGTCTGATGGCCAGGTTGTGCCCCATGCAGCATACCACTACTATCTGGCACACCTTCTCGGGTGAGTAGCACAGGGATCCACCTGTCAGATGCAGGCATCTGAACCTGGCCTTCAGAAGGCCCAAGGTCCTCTCAATTATTCTCCTGGTTCGCCATGTGCATCATTATGACGGTTCTCAGCCCCTATCCTGGCATTCCTCACAGGGCTCAGGAGCCTCTATAGGTTTGGGTAGCCAGAGTCAGCTGCAAATAGTGAGGTACAAAATTTAGCCTAACAGAATCCTATGGGGATAACACTTGAAGGCATACACTGGA
This sequence comes from Pleurodeles waltl, assembly GCF_031143425.1. Lineage (NCBI taxonomy): Eukaryota > Metazoa > Chordata > Amphibia > Caudata > Salamandridae > Pleurodeles > Pleurodeles waltl. The sequence goes on from NC_090437.1 coordinate 469,020,429, forward strand.
TGGGGACTCTGGCTCACCTATAACCACACCCTGTGCCTTTGTAGTTGGGCCATCACATTTGGGATGCTGCTATTCCTCAGAAGGAAGGTGTCATGCTACGACCCAGGATACTTGGCAGTGACGTGGGAGATGTACTGGTCCGCCAGGCACACCATTTGCATATTCAGTCAGTGGAAACACTTCCAATTCCTGAACACCTGTTCATTCTGGTGGGGGGACAAACGCAATATGTGTACCGTCAATCGTCCCAACAATATTGTGTATATGTCCCATTGCATAGAATCTGGCCTTCACAGTGGCCAAATCTTCCACCTGGGGGAAAGAAATGTAGCTGCACATGTGTTTCACCAAGGCAGACAATATACTTGCCAGCACGATTGAGAACATTGGCTGTGACATTCCTGCTGCCAAGCCCACTGTCACTTGGAATGAACCAGTTGACAGGAAATGGAGCACTGATAGAACCTGCACAAGAGGGGGATCCCAGTGGGATGAAGGAAAGCTGATATCATGTCAGGCTTCAATTGGGCACACAGCTCCGTGATTGTGGCCCTGTCCAGTCTATAGGTGAGTATAATGTGCCTGTCCCCCAGTGTAGCCAAGTCCACAAGAGGTCTGTACACGGGGGTTTGTCTCCTCCTCCTTATCATCCACAGTCGTAGGAATCTAAGGGACACAAGAGTGAGTAGGTTGTCACAATTTGAACAATGGAACCACCACCTCAGTGTGCATGCAGCATTAATATGATGGGACAGATGGGAAGTGAGGTAACACCCCTGACTTTGGGCGCTGTGGAGGAAGGCGGTCTTGCACCGCCGTGCAGTTCCTCATTGGCTAATATGGGGCTCTTTGGGGTACAGTGGCCAATGAGGATCAGCACCAGCGGTGACGGTTCTGTCTATAACCTCACTTGATTCCTGACTGTCCGCAGGAGAATACCTACAGTGTGTGTGCTGCTGTGACCTGTGTACGGAACCTACCGTGGCCCGTGTGACCATGGAAAGGGCCCCTGCCTTCCCTTCAGAGGAGTTGGAGCGCTTGGTGGATGGGTTCCTGCCCAAGTATGGACAGCAGTATGGGCCTCCAGACCAACAGGTGAGTACACCTTGCGCACAATGCATGTGGGAAGGTTGCATTGAGATGTGTGTGCAGGCATCATGTCATTCGGGGGGATGTCTGTTGGTACTGTACATGGTGGGTGCCGGGCGATGTGTGTGCCAATGGAGTTGGAAACAGGATTTGTGGGCCATTTGTGTGACATGCTGGATTGTATGTGTAATGGTGTCCTTCTGTCTGTATTACGTCTGCAGGTCAGCACCCATCATAAGAAGGGATTGTGGGGTTCCATCGCCATGGATGGGCGGACCCTAGAAGTCTACAGCAGGTGGAGCACCCTCTGCAGGAAACGGTGGGAGGACCTGAGACACGAAGGCCCAGCTGGGGATGGCCTCCCAACAAGGAAGGGGTGCCCATCGGAACCTGACCCCCCCCCGATGGCCTGCATACTGGCGGTGGCCTATCCAGAGCTGGATGGGCGCTTGGGGGCATCACAGCAGTCACAAAGGGGTGAGTACAGTGGGCATTACTACAATAATTGGAAGGTGGCATGGGATCCGGGTGGTGGGTGTAAGTTAGTGGGTGCCCCTTAAGGCCAGATCAGAGTTTGCAATGTGATCCAGCTCAAGGGTAATAGGTGTATAGCAAATGCAGGTAACCTAGCTCGGTTGCATTCCATGTCAGTCAGGGTTTTGTGGGTTCCAGGAGGGGTGCAGTTAGCAGTCGTTGGCCCTCATCTTGCTGTGGCATCTAGCCAATTGAATGCCAGTGCTATGCATAGTGCTCATTCCTGATCCCTGTGTGTGACTGTATAGTGTATGCCAACTGTGGTGATGGTGCAGTAATTGACCCAGTACTCTCTTTCTCTCCCTCCCCCCTTTCTCCTTCTGTCATCCTGTTCATGTGTGCATTAGCATAATTTGGCAGAGGAGCAGGGGCACTGGTGACAGAGGGAGTTGCATCCCACAGGACCCAGGAGGCAGGGTCCACCAATGCCAAGGGAACCAGTGGGACGGGGGGTGAGGGGAGCACCACGGCGGAGAGCGGAGGTGAGAACACTGACTCAGATACCTCCTCCGATGGAAGCTCCCTGGTGGTGGTGGACAGCTCTGTGACCACCCCAGCTGCAGGTACAGCTGCCAGCCACCCCCTGTACCAGCACCACCCTCTCAGTAGCCCCTGACGGAGTTGCCCGTGCCCGCTCACCCACGAGAGTGGGCATCTCCTTCGTCCCAGGCACCTTAAGCCCTACCCCAGTGAGCCCTGCTGCCCTGAGTGAGGAGGCTATTGACCTCCTGAGATCCATCTCTGTAGGGCAGTCAACCATTGTGAATGCTATCCAGGGGCTGGTATCCCATATGCAGCAATGTAATGCATTCCTGGAGGGCATCCACAGTGGATTGGCGACTCAACAGAGATCAATTCAGACTCTGGTCTGCTCTCTAATGGCAGCCATTGTTCCCATTTCTACCGTCCCCCCTCCAACTACCACTTCCCAGTCGCCTCAACCCCAACCCATCCAATGCACACATACAGATGAGCATGCACACAAGACATCACACAAGAGTGGCACAGTCAACAAACAGGCACCACATTTCAGTCCACAAGCACTCACACAAACACCAGTTGCACACACATCCACATCCACATCCACTGCCTCCACTGTCTTCCCCTCTTCCTCCTTGTCCACCTCCCTCACAGTCACGTCCACAATCACATCGGCATGCACTGCTTCAACAGCCACCATCAGCATCACCATACAAAACAGAACACACACCGCACTAGCAGACAGCTCCACAATATCCATCCACGCATCCCCTGTGTCCTCTCCCAACCTGTCTGTGCCCCCCTCCTAAAGGACACAAGCACAGGCACTCAGACACCCAACAGCCATCCACCTCACATCAGCACACTGCCCATGCACCTGCACCCAAGTCCAGCATGAGCCGGAGGCAATGCTGTACTGCGTAGGGTGCACTAGCACCCGTCACGATTTTCAATGTCTGGAAAGCAGACAGCAAACATCACAACGAGGCTGGCCAGGGGGGGCCCTGCACTGCCCATGCCAAGTGAATGACGGGGCTATCGCCATAAATTCGCCGGTGGAGAAAGGACTCATAATCCCCAGCGCAGCACTGCTTGCAGTGCTGCCCTGGTGGACAAGGACCGCCAACACAGCCAGACGGATGAAAAGTTGAGATCTGGCAGTGCTTGCAGTCCGACCGTGGCACAACCACTATTGTCGTAATGTGCCTGCCGGACTGCCTCATTGGTGGCATCCTGACCACTACCGCGACCCTGGCGGTCTCAAGACCGCCAGGGTCGCAATGATGCCCCGTGTCTCTGGAGTTCTGAACAAAGGTCAAATTATTTCCTTCTCTCATACATAAAGTCCAGCCACGACATTTTTTATAATGACCTCTTACTTTTTGTTCTTAGTGTGTGTTTCAGTTGATATAACTAAAGGTATTCCTAACCACTTTGGTACGTCGGACTACTGGGAGCCGTCCAATGCAACAGTGCTCATGTGTGTTGGATGGCTTCTGGCCGTCTGACCACATGGCACTTGAAATCCCTCTGGTGCAGGTACCAAAGGGATTTGTTTAGGAAGAAACAGCTTCAGGAGATGGGGGACAGCTTCCCCATCTCCTGAGGCTGTTCCTTTTGTTTCCATGAAATAACAATCTGCTTGAACAGCGCTCTGACGACATCTCACTGAAACTGAAAGTGAAGTGAGCCGATCAGCTCATTTCACTTTCACTGTCTCAGTGCTCAGGGGTTATCTCAGCCCCCTCAGCATTGAGTCAGAAAGGAGAGGTATCATTGAAAAGGAATATATTTTTTTAATATGTACGGTTGCCGGGCTACCCAAAATGGGCATGTCAGTGCCCCCTACCCACCCCAAACCTAATTGAAAACAGTCTTTCTGGCCCCCGGGGGTCAGATGGGACAATAGTCCCCATTCTGCCCCTCAAGGAGGCAGAAAGCCCACTAGGCACCAGGGATTTTTTTTTTTTTCGTCTAGTGGTGGGGGCTTCCCAGAATGGGCATTGCAATGTCCCTAACTCAGCACAAAAAATCAGCACAGTCTTTCTGCCCTCCCCTGGGGACAGATGTGGGAAATAGGACCCAGTCTGCCCCAGGGGGGGCAGAAAGCCCAGTAGGCATCAGGGATTTTTTTTATCTAGGGGTGTGAGCTGCCCAAAATCTGCATTACAATGCCCCCACCCTCCCAAAAAAAATCAGCAGTCTTTATGCCCTCCCCCAGGCCGCATGTGGGGGCAATAGTGCCCAATCTGTCCCCCGGGGGGGTAGAAAGCCCACTAGGCACCCAGATGTTTTTATTCATCTTGGGGTGGGGGCATCGTGATGCCCCCACCCCTACTGAAAAAAAAATCAACAATCTTTCTGCCTCCCGGGGGGGGGGGGGATTGGGGCAACAAGCCCCATCTGACCCTCACAAGACCACTAGATACCAGGGAAAGTTTATCTGTGTGTGAACTGGAGTTCGGCTGACGGTCTGCATGTACTGGTGTTTGGCTGGCTGTGTGTGTACTGACATTTTGCTGTTGGTGTGTGGACTTATGCTTGGCTGGCAGTGAGTAGACTGGCATTTGGCTGGTGGTTTGGCCTGCTTTGATCCCCAGTATTTTCTTATCTCAGAATCCCCTGCAAACCTCAAATGTAGCTAAAAAGTTTCATTTTTCTCACATCTCTGTGTGGGAAGGTTATGATCAATGCGGTGGCACAAATTTCCTACCAGCCAGCATTCCCCTCGGCCTCCTGTTAAAAATGAAACCTCACTTGTGTGGGTGCCTGAAGAGTCAGCCTAAAAATGTATAAAATGAATCATTGGGGGGGTATAAAAGTCGGTCCAAAAGGGCAATCTAAATATTTTTTTGCCCTTCACTGTTGCAGGCGCTTGGCCCACCAAATTGTACTAAAATCTCCTATCACCAAGAGACCCAGAAGAGAAATTAAATAGTCATATATCTTCTGCAGGGTAGTTATGTCATTGTCTATCGGGCCATAAAAACTAGCCAAGTTTATTAGCTGATTTCCCTTTTAATGCTAACTGAGATCCATCTGCCTTGGGGAACTCTATAAACCTGATACACCTCAACCCTAAATTTTTGCGTGATCAAAACAGCTACCCTCTGGACTGCTGTGCTAGCCGATGCGCAGAAATCCTAAGCAGGAAACCCAGGTGTTTTGGGTAGTTTGGTCTGGATTATGAGATGTGTTTTCTATAGTAAAATAATCTGTACTTGTGATGCCCTTAACCATTCCATAATAGCCCTAAATTTTTAATTAGTTATTTATCCCGTTCACATTACAAGAAGCTATCTTAACGACTCCATTGGCCATGGTAATACGTAATCTGGCTGCTTAGTTTCCAACATGTCTGCCACTTTCTGCTTTGTTTATTACCTTTGTTTGCTACTTCCTCTTCCTGTTGCTTGGTTCCCCAAAATGTAATAACATTAATTATTCTCAAAAACACCCCAAAACAACAAATTTTTTCCCTCCACCCTTCACAGCTATATGTTCACCCCTTCCTCCTAGTGACCCACCCATCATCACCCCTACTGCCATGTCTGGAGCCCCACCCGTCATGGGCCCCTCCCACGCAGTAGCTGCCCCCCCTTGTGCCCTTTTCCCCCTCCCCATTTCCCCCTCCACTGCAATGAGTGCCCTGTTGTGGCCCTCCGTGAACCAACGTTTAAAAGACAACAGCACGAAAAACTAGCTAAAGTAAAACACAACATAATTTGAGCAAGGCTTGGGCTTCCTACTAAATAAAGGCCAGAAAAATTGTCCATTTCCCGATCGCCTATCCCAATCCCTGCCACAGCTGATCGACTTTTCCCCTACATCATCAGTTCATGCATATCTGTTGATAGATCACATAAAGCTTGTAATTAAATCGAGACTCCCTTTCTATCTCCAGCCCTTTCTATCAACTGTAAAAGTTCTTTGGCTTGATCCACAGATTGGAATATATGAGTTTGGCCTTTGAAAAACACTTTTAGTTTTGATTGATGGATAAATCCCGCTGGCGCCCTCTGTCATTTTAAGTCATCAATCAAGCTTATTAGTTATTTGCGGCACCATGCCGCCATGATTGACATATCGGCAAAAATTTGAAAGGAAAAATTGTCTGAAGTATTATAAGATTTGGTCTTGATTGCTTGTGAAAGAATTCATTCCTTAACTCTCAAATCGCCAAAGTTTACCAGGATTGTGCGTGAGTATTTTGCGTTCAAGGGCCTAACTGCTGATGTGCGATGTGCCCAAGTGATTAAGTCTATGACTTCCACCAGTTTTTCCGAAAGCACATACTTTTGAACAAGCTCTGTAATCAGTTTAGTCACTGTGGATGCTGCTTCAAGATCCTCCAGCATGCCTACAAACCTTTGATTGGAATGTTGAGACCTGTTTTCCACATCATTTAATTTTAGTTGAAGTTCTTCCAACTCTCTCTGTATATCCGAGATTCAGTTTCATGTTAGACATTTGAGTCCTCCAAGTCCGATACCCTTTGCTCTACCTGAGAAATACGGGAGGAAAGCTGTGTGATGCTGGCGTTGATCTGCCCCAGCTGTTCATTGGTCTTGCAGTGGGCGTCTGCTTGTGACAACTGTACCTCGTGAAGTTCCAGTAGAATCTGATTGATTATTGTTTCTATTGGTGGGGTTGTCAAGTGAGATCCAGTTGGCATTTCCCCTGGTGATTACATTGAAATCCCTGCATTATATGTGCCATGTTGCATTGTCCTGGGTGTTGTCTATGCCACGTTGCTTGCTCCCTCTATCACATGGTACGGTAAGACACCCAAGCCCATAAGGACACTTGTTAACATTGCATTGGTCCATCAGTCCGGAGTTTGGACCTCCATTGTAACTGCCGTTTTTTCAGTAAATGTTCCCTTGGAATTGGGATTATTTATTGCAAATATTATTTATTGTATGTTGGCTTTTTGTTAAGGATCTCATGGTTTATAGGACGCAGTGCCAGAGGGGGTGTTTTGTGCTTTATGGCAGCTTTTCATAGTGGTGCCTGAGCTGTCTGAGCCGGGAATTGTTCTGGTGTAATCGGGAGGAATGGTTCTGACCGCGTCCCTGGAGATATGTTTCATTTCTTTTGAGCCTTCTTGCAGTTTTTTGATCACTTGCTGGCGAAGCTGAAGATGTCATAAGAGGGCCACAAGCAGCATTCGTGCTACATGAACCACTTCTAGAGCACCTCTTGATCAACTCCATCTGTGAGGGAAGCCAAGAGCTCCCTCACAGGTTGCTTTCTACCCCCTCAATCCTTCTCCAGGCTTAATGGCTTAATTGTGGTCTCGGCTCTGTTGATTGTCAGCTAAATCATGTGATATAGCGCTGATTCTCTCTCCCCTCTTGTGAAGATCTGTTCCCAAAATTGACATCTGTTCTCATGCCATCCTGTCATGTTAGGGCTCTGATTTTGCACTCTTCTATGCTCCAGTCTTCTTCATTGCTAGCGTATCCCCATACACCACCAGACTGAGTCTTGTTGCATCAATATCCTCATGTGTGTTGCTTTATTCCACTGTTCTTGTTGATATAGCCATGCCATTAATTAAAAAAAAGGGAATTTTATAGTTTTATGTCTGGTCGAATCGTGCCGTTCTCTAATAATTACTGCCTGGTGGCCTGTCTTAATGTACTGCCACTGTTTCTGATCATGGCTCTCTCCTTCTTCTCCTGCCTGCATACACACTTCCCAACCATTACCTGTGGCGTGTGCTTTTCAGCTCGAAATCCCGTGCGTTTTCCCTGGGTTTGTTCTTTCTCGCCTGACTTGAACCATACCACCTGCTGTGGCTCCGTCCAAACGTCTCTCTCCTTGCCTCACACTGCTACAGAGATATTATGATTCACTTTGGTCCCCTGACACTGTCAGCATTCACAGGTACTCACCCTTTGCTCACATCACAGCCATCTTGTGGCTGTCCGGCAATGCCAATTCAGCTGAAGAGCATGAAGGGAGCTCCAAGCAGTCCCCAAACACCGTCATTTTATACGGATTTAGGTTGCACAGTGATTGGTCCACCCACATGTGTGGGTGGGCCAAGCGCTTCACACAGGGAAGAGCCAAAAACGTATAGATTGCCCTTTTAGACCCACTTTGATTCCCCTCAGTTTTTTATTTTATACTTTTTTAGGCTGACTCCGCTTTGGGAACCCACACAAATGAGGTATCATTTTTATTGGAAACTGAAGGTAACACTGGGTGGTAGAAAATGTGTGCCGGCACAGGGATCCTGCAACTTTTCAGCACAGAAAGTTGAGGAAAGTGTGACATTTTGGGTAGAGTTGAGGATTGCAGGGGATTCTGGGTAAGAAAATGTTGGGGGATCAAAGAAGGCCACATCTCCCTGGAGTCCCCCAGCTGTCTAGTTTTCAGAAATGTCTGGGTTTGGTAGCTTTCCCTAGATGGCCGCAGAGCCCGGGACCAAAAACTCAGGTGGCCCTCTATCTTTTTGAACCAGCCTCGGAAGCCATCTAGGGAAACCTACCAAACTCAGACATTTCTGAAAACTAGACACTTGAGGGGGGGGGGGCAGATTGGTGTGGCTTGCAAGAATCTCCCAACGTTGTCTTACCCAGAACCCCCTGCAAACCTCAAATTTAGCTAAACAATCTTTTTTTCCTCACATTTCAGTGTAAGATCACCCAGTGTTCCCCTTGGCCTCCCAATAAAAATGATACTTTACTTGTGTGGGTGCCCAAAGCAGAGTCAGCCTAAAAATTTATTTAAAAAACTGCACTTATCAACACGCTTTGGTGCCCCACTAAACTCTACACGTTTTTGGACCTTCCCTGTTGCCAGCACTTGCCCCACCCACACAAGTGAGTTATCATTTTTATCGGGAGACTGGAGGGAACACTGTGTGGTAGGACATTTGTGCCAGCAAAGTGATCCTACACAGAAGTAGGAGGAAAATGTAAATTTTTAGCTACATTTTAGGTTTGCAGGGGATTTTAGAGAAGAGAACGTTGGAGGATCTACACAAACCACACCTCCCTGGACTCCCGTAGGGTGTCTAGTTTTCAGAAATGTTTGGGTTTGGTAGGCGTCCCTAGATGGCCATTGAGCCCAGGACCAAAAACGCAGGTTACCACCCTTGCAAAACCAGGTTGTTTGGTGATAGATAATATTGATGTCTCCACAATATGTTTTGGGTCATTTCCTGTCACGGGCACTAGGCCCACCCACCCAAGTGAGGTACCATTTTTATTCGGAGACTTGGGGGAGTGCTGCGTGGAAAGAAATTTGTGGCGCTCCTCAGGTTCCAGAACTTTGCATCATCGAAATCTGCAGAAAATGTGTTATTTTACATACATTTTGAGGTTTGCAAAGGATTCTGTGTGACAGAACCTGGTGAGAGCCTCACAAGTCACCCCATCCTGTATTCCCCTAGGTGGTTAGTTTTCAAACAAGAACAGGTTTGCTAGGTTTCCCTAGGTGCCGGCTGAGCTACAGCCCAAAATTTACTGTTAGGCCCTTTGTGAAAAACACATCAGTTTTCAGTGGAAAATTGTGGTGTCCACATTGCGTTTTAGTGTGTTTCCTGGAGCGGAAACTAGGCCTACTCACACAAGTGAGGTACCATTTGTATTGGGAGACTTGGGGGAATGAAAGTTTGTGGCTCTCCTTAAATTCCAGAACTTTGCATCACCAAAATGTGAGGAAAATGCATTTTTTTTAGAAAATATTGAGGTTTGCAAGGGATTCTGGGTGACAAAACCTGGTAAGAGCCCCTCAAGTCACCCCATCCTGGATTCCCCTTGGTGTCTGGTTTTTGAAAATGTACAGGATTTCTAGGTTTCCCTAGGTGCCAGCTGAGCTAGAGCCCAAAAGCCACAGCTAGGAACTTTGCAAAAAACGTGTTGGTTTTCAGTGGAAAAATGTTATGCGCCCACATAGTATTTTGGGGGGATTTCTGTTCTGGGCACTATGCCTACCCACACAAGTGAGGTACCATTTTTTTCAGGCGACTTGGGGAAATGCTGAGTTGAAGGAAGTATGTGACTCCCCGTAGAGTCCAGAATTTTGCATCACCGAGATGTGAGGAAAATGTGCTTTTAGATAAATTTTGAGGTTTGCAAAGGATTTTGGGTGAAAGAACTTGGTGAGAACCGCACACTTCACCCCATCCTGGATTCCCTTTGGTGTCTAGTTTTAAAAAATGTACAGGTTTGCTAGGTTTCCTAAGAGGTGGCTGAGCTAGAGTCCAAAGTCCACAGCTAGGCACTTTGAAAAAAAAACTCAGTTTTCAGTGGAAAAATGTGACGTGTCCACGTTGCATTTTGGGGCACTAGGCCTACCCAAACAAGTAAGGTACCATTTTTATCAGGACACTTGGGGGAACAAAGAATAGCAGAACAAATGTTATTACCCATTGTCTTTCTCTGCATTTGCACCTTCCAAATGTAAGACAGCATGTAAGAAATAAGCCATTTTGAGAAATGCCCTGTAATTCACAAGCTAGTATGGGTACCCCCCAAATTCAGAGATGTATAAAAAAAACACTGCTTCTAAACCCAATATCTTTTGCCAATTTTGGAAGTACATAGGTTTCCTTGATACCTATTTTTCACTCTTTATATTTTACCAAATAAATTGCTGTAAACCCGGTACACAATGAAAACCCATTGCAGGGTACAGCTTATTTATTGGCTTTGAGTAACTTGGGTTCTTGGTGAACCTACAAGCCCTATATAGCCCCACAACCAGAAGGATCCAGCGGATGTAACGGTATACTGCTTTACAAAATCTGCCAGAGATGGAAAAAGTTACATATGAAAACGTAGACAGAATTAGGTGTTTTTCTCAATTTCAATATTTAGTTATTTCAACTGTTATTTTCTATAGAGAAACCTTGAAGGATATACCCAAATGACCCCTTGCTGAATTCAGAATTTTACCGACGTTTAGGAAATGTATAGCTTTGTGGGAGCTACAATTCGTTTCACACCCATTTCTGTCACTAACTTTGAGTTGGTTGAAAGCACACAAAATAGGAACAAGCATTTGCAATGCCCTAGCTCTCTCATTTCTGAAAGTTAGAGCTATTAACGTTGTAAATGACAATGTTTTTTACATATGTGTTTTGGTTTGGAGTGTATTGGATGTATGAACAGAGACACAGCTGCAGCACTGTCTAGAGGACTAAACATGGGGAATTACCACTAGGAACAGAGACAGAGCTGCAGCATTGCCTAGAGGACTTAGAATGGAGGATTTACTGACTGCACCAGAGAAGCAGCTGTAGCACTGTCTAGAGGACTAAGTATGAGGACTTACTGCTGGGAACAGAGGCACAGCTGCAGAACTGCCTAGAGTTCTTAGAATGGGGGAGTTACTGATAAGACCAGAGGAGCAGCTAGCAGCCTTGCCTAGATGACTTTGAATGAGGAATTAAGGATGGGACCAGAGAAGCAGTTAGCAGCAATGTCTTGAGGACTTAGAATGAGGAATTACAGCTAGCAGCACTTCCTAGAGAACTAAGAATGGGGAATTACCACTGGAACTAAAGAAGCAGCTGCAGCACTGTCCAGAGGACTTAAAACTTTGAATTACCACTCAGACCAGAGAAGCAGCTGCAGCACTGTCTACAGGACTAAGAATGAGCAATTACCACTGGGACCAGAGAAGCAGCTAGCAGCATTGCCTAGAGGGCTTAAAATGAGGAATTAGTGACGGGCCAGAGAAGCCGCTTGCAGTTTTGTCTAGAGAAGTTAGAATGAGGAATTAGAGATGGGACCAGAGTAGCAGCTAGCAGCACTTCCTGGATAACTAAGAATGAGGAATTACCACTGGGACCGGAGAAGCAGCTGCAGCACTGTCTAGCGGGCTTAGAGTGAAGAATTACCACTGGGGCCAGAGAACCAGCTGCAGCATTGTATACAGGACAAAGAATGAGGAATTACCACTGGGACCAGAGAAGCAGCTAGCAGCACTGTCTAGAGGACTTAGAATGAGGAATTACCACTGGGACCAGAGAAGCAGCTAGCAGCACTTCCTAGAGGACCTAAAATGAGGAATTACTGATGGGTCCAGCGAAGCCGCTATCAGTATTAGCTAGAGAGCTTAGAATGAGAAATTACCACTGGGACCAGAGAAGCAGCACTGTCCAGAGGACCAAGAATGAGGAATGGCTGACAAGGCCAAAGAAGCAATTAGCAGCACTGCCTAGAAAACTTAAAATGAGAAATTACTAATGGGACCGGAGAAGCAGCTTGCAGCATTTCCTATAGGACTTAGACTGAATAATTACCCCCGAGATCTGAGAAGCAGCTGCAGCATTGCCTACAGGACTAAGAATGAGGAACTACCACTGGGATCAGAGAAGGAGCTAACAGCATTGTCTAGAAGACTTACAATGAGGAATTACCATTGGGACCAGTGAAGCAGCTGCAACACTGTCTAGAAGACTTACAATGAGGAATTACCACTGGGACCAGAGAAGCAGCTGCAGCATTGTCTACAGGACCAATAATGAGGAATTACCACTGCGACCCAAGAAGCAGCTAGCAGCACTGTCTAGAGGACTTAGAATGAGGAATTATCACTGGGACCAGAGAAGCAGCTAGTAGCGCTGCCTAGAGGACTTAGACTGAGGAATTACCTACGGAACCATAGACGCAGCTTGTAGCATTGCCTAGAGGACTTACAATGAGTAATTACCATAGTGATCAGAGAAGCAGGTAGCAGAACCTCCTAAGGGACTAAAAATAAGGAATTACCACTGTGACTAGAGAAGCAGCAGTGTCTAGAGCACTTAGAATGAGGGATTGCCACTAGCACCAGAAAAGCAGCTGCAGCATTGTCTACAGAATAACAATGAGGACCACGGGGACCAGAGAGGCAGCTAGCATCACTGTCTAGGTGGCTTAGAATGAGAAATGATCACTGGGACCAGAGAAGCAGCTGACAGCACTGCCTAAGGTATTTAGAATGGGGAATTACCAACAGGACCAGAGAAGCAGCAATCAGCATTGTCTAGAGGACTTAGAATGAGGAATTACAGACGGGACAGAGAAGCAGCTAGCAGCACTTCCTAGAGGACTAAGAATGAGGAATTAGCACTAGAACAAGAGAAGTAGCACGGTGTAGAGGACCTAAAGTGAGGAATTACCACTGGACCAGAGAAGAGGCTGCAGCAATGTTTAAAGAAGTAAGAGTGAGAGAAGGAGCTAGCAACACTCTCTAGAGGACTTAGAATGACAAATTACCACTGGGACCAGAGAAGCAGCGATCAGTACTGCCTAGAGGACTTAGAATTGTAATTACCAACGGGACCAGAGAAGCAGCTTGCATCATTGTGTAGAGGACTTAGAATGAGAGATTATGATGTGACCAGAGAAGCAGATAGCAGCACTTTCTAGAGGACTAAGAATGAAGAATTATGACTGGGATCAGAGAACAATGGCAGCATTGTCTAGAGGACTTAGAATGAGGAATTACCACTGGGACCAGAGAAGCAGCTGCAGCATTGTCTACACGACTGAGAATGACGAATTACCACTGGGACCAGATTAGCAGCTAGCAGCACTGTCTAGAGGATTTAGAATGAGGAATTACCACTGGGACCAGAGAAGCAGCGAGCAGCACACCCTATAGGATTAAGAATGAGGATTTAGCACTGGGGCCAGAGAAGTATCCCCAACAGCACTGTTTAGAGGACTTTAGAATTAGGAAGATTGAATGTGTGTGTGTCAGAGGTGGAAAAACACAAATGCAGAGCCAATTAATTCTAAAACAACAGTGGGGGGAAAATTGGCTTGGAAACCCTCAATTAAGTATACCCGAGGAGAGGCACAAGAACAAACTAAACTTGAAACCTATGATACCTTTCTAAACATGGTGTTTTCACTGGTGTAGTGTGAACACATTGCTATGGACAACCAAAAGAACACTAAGGCTGCAATGCCCAGATGGGAGGAGGGGGGGCATTGCACGCTACATCAAGAGGAAGCGTGAACATAATGTGATGGACAACACAAATGTTCTCTTATTGAAATTACCTGGGAGGGAACTAAGCACACAAAGGAGGGACATTTAGAAAAATGCAAAATAAAAAGGAAGCATTTAATACAGACACAACAAAGTATGAATGGCAATAGTTCATGTGGTTAAAACCCATAAATTGAATACAGCATGTCTTGCAGATAGCGCATATGTGCTTTCTAGGCTGGACCTAAAAATGGGGTATGTGCCAGTAAAAGACAAAACTGTGTTGTAAAATTTCGTTTTCTGATTCTAGTCTGCCTGTTCCTGAAAGATGAAAAGATGATGATTTTAGCACTGCAAACCCTTCCTTGATGCCATTTGCAGAGAAAAAACATATTCTTTCTTCTGCAGCACTTTTTTCCCATTTTCCCAAAAAGCCAACTATAGCTGTATTTTTCAGTTCAGAGTTTTCAATAGCTTATTATTCAGGAACAGTATCTACTTATGAACATTATAGTGAGTATTGCATTTAGTTCTCCACCTGTTTTGAAATATTTGTGTAGGTTTACACCGCATTCCTCCCAGTGTGATCTTGGTGTTTGTGATCATTCAGTCATCAGGAATATCAAGTAGTAAGTGCAATTCAGGATTCCTGTTTTGCCCCTGTACCTTCATAAGGTTATCTTTTCAGTGCAAACTTTGCCACTGGAACCAAGCTGCACCTGACTGAAAAATGCTTACAAGGGCGAACCCCATCTTGGGTTGCTTGTGTTCAAGTTCAGAGACGACATAGCTTGGCAGTTCATACTGGACTGTTTCTATTGGAGCAGGGTCAAGGCTAATTTGCATATGGCTTGGTCTAATCTGAGGTGGCATTGTGGGCAAAACAAACAATGGACTGGGATGTGGTTCAAGTAATTACCAGTGGCTGAGATTAATTTAAGCACCCCAACCATCATTTATTTCTTTAATTTCTGTCGAAAAAAGGTTTCAATTAGTGAAAGGAATAGGGCAAAAATATACTAAATCACAAAAATAAATACAGAGAGCAACATACCCTTTTGGGTAAACATGGTGATACATGCTGGGTGACATTTGGGGCCCATTTCCAAAGAAAGCAGCTCTGAATAGATCCACTCCAAATATATTAATTACAAAGATAATGAATATCTGGTAAAACAAAAACTGTCTCATACTCCAGATTTAGCCTCCATAGTTATACTGCTAGAGTATGGCGGTCATTTTAAAATTGGCGGTACATACCGCCTACCGCCGTGGTGTCGGCCGCCAACATACCTTCACCGTCTGCCATATTATGTGCACTGCCTGACTTCTGTCACAGTGAGGGTGGAAATCCAGCAGTGATCATGGTGGTGGATGGTGGTAATCTGGCGCTGCTACCACCAGCACCACCAAGCCAGTAGAACGCCACCAACTGTGTTATGACCAGTAATAGGGCCTGGCGGTGTTCTGCTGGTGGGTGCTGCTGGCGATAGCAGTGCCCCTTCCCGTTCCCTGCTGGAAGACTGCTTTGCCCGAGGTAAGTCGGGCTTCCGAGAGGGGAAGGGGGTGGGAGGGTGGGGGGTGTTGTGTGTGTGTCTGAGTGTGTGCATGAATGTCTGAGTGTATGTGTGAATGCGTCTGTGTGTGTTGTTTGTGTGGGTGTATATGTGTGAGAGAATGCGTGTAAGAATGGTGAAGTGAGTGCATGTCTGCATGTCAGTGTGATTGTGTGTAAGATTGTGTGTGAGCATGTCTGAAAGTATGCATGAATAAATGTGTGTATGTCAGTGTGTGAATGAATGCATGTATGTCAGTGTGTGAATGAATGTGTGACTGCCAGTGCAAGTGAATAGGTGTATGCCTGGTGCATGTGGGTGTCTGAGTGTGTGTATGCGGGTAGGGGGGTGTTGTGAGGGGCGCTGTGAATATAGTGGGGGAGGCGGCAGATGAGTGTGTTTGTGGCTACAGGGGGGGTCAGTTGTGTGGTGTGTGCGCGTGTAAGGGGGGTGAGTGAGTGGATCAGAGTCAACCTTCCGACCCACCAATCTCATAATGTGGCCTCATGTACCCTCAGCCTGTTGACGGTCATACCACCACATTATTCCTGGTGGTCAGAAGACCGCTAGGAACATAATGAGGGCCTATGAGTACCCCATTTAAAAACAAAACTACTAAAATTTAGACCTAGGGCAGAGTTTTTGGAGTTCTACTATGTGAAACTCTGTGAAGTGCCAAAAAAAACATGCAGTGCTAAGCGGAGTTCCGCGAGCAGTGTAGTTTGGATAAGTTCAGCACCAGCAGTTTCCCCTGTGCTGGAAAATCAGCATGAATGGCATCACGCGGAGTGCTAGAGGGCGCTAACTTCTTTCTGCCACTTGAGTAGATTTTCTGTTCAAGTGGCAGTTCCTCAATGCGAGCGGCAGCTTTCCCAACATGAGCGTTAGCGACCTGCTGCGATCGCCCGCATTCAGAAATCTTGCACACTCATGTTTGCCAACTTAGCAATTTCTTTTGCTCACCAACTTAACGTAGGCAATTTGTGGGACAGAAAAAACTCTGCTCTTTGTAACTCTGCGTGGAGTGGAGAAAACTCTGCAAATTCCACCAGTCAAGCAGAATTCTTCAGCCACCCCTCCTAAAATTCAGACTAGGATATAACCCATTGTTTGCAGTACCAGACATTTGCTTGAAGGTGAAAGCTGGAGACTTCAACTGCATATGAGTGTTTAAACTAAGTGCATGGATATACGTGTATTACTAGATTGTCCTTTCTAGTCAGAATTATGTATAAAGTTTTTAAAGCCAATTTTATAAAGCAAAGGTCTCCAACCTTTCCTGTAATAAGAGCTACTTGTGCTGAATGTAAATTCTCCTGAGCTACTAATCTTATTAGAGATTTAATAGTAACCACATCAGACAAGATGGCCAGTGGTGATGACCTCAGTGCATCGTGCGCGGGTGCCAGTAGCAATGTGAAAAATACTTTGTCAGTGTGGAATGCCTCTACATGGGTAATGTATAGCAGCTATAGCTGAAATGATTCTGGCACCACGTTAATAATATATGCAATATTCTCCTCAACTCCATTTAACATTTAGCATTCAAATATCAGCTTTAAATATATTTTGGAAATTCAACCATTTCTACAAACATATGTCTTTGGATATTGAAAATACACATTTTAGTTGCAAACATATATTTTTCAATGTTGGTATAAATACTGTATAGTAATTCAACTAAGAAAAAAATTGTAATTAAGCTCAGTGGGTTGCACAAAGGAGAGCTACTTACATGTGTCTGGAGAGCTAACAGTAGGTCCCGAGCTACTTATTGCAGAAACCTGTTATATATCATACAATTATAACATGCTGGACAACAATCAATCTTTTAGTATGTTTTTTTTAGATGTTGTAATTAGTTTAGCATGCTTTTTAATTGTTCTTAGAAAGTTGCCTGTAAATTTTTCAGTTGCTTTTATTATTTATGTCATTTTATGAACATTTTTGTCCTACTACACAAACCTTGTTTAATTTGAACTACATAAAGGGCTTTTAGGACACCATTCCTCCAGCTCAAAACAATATGAGTACTACTTGAAGAGTCACTTGGATTAAGTGATCATCCCTCAGTTTATTTGCTTTTTAAGTTTCTCCTTAGACAGCGCTGAATGTGCACTCACTTCCACCACGCCCATTACTTAACATTTGTTGGCTTCATTCTCACTCTTATTTGCTGCCTTCTAACTGTCCAGAGCATGCTGGATTCACTTTTTATTCTGTTGGCTGAAGCATCGGGACCACACACCAAAACTCCTGCCCAAGTGTCTGGATATACTCTTGGGTGATTAGAGCACTATATAAATCAAAATAACATACATAACATAACATAACATAACGTACCAAGGACAGATTTCTTCAACTTGATTGCTGTCCTTCCGCTGATTGTGTTGAAATTGAAGTACCACTTTTTTTATTTTTCCTTCTTCCCTGTCGTCCTTGTTGAACCTCTCGTCATTTGTTCTATGTTTTACTAAGAAGTCCTTTTCTCCTTTGAAGTGGATGTTTATTTTAATAACAGATGTTATCTGCTTTTATTATGACAACAGATGTTTTCTGCTTCCAAATATATTTTTACTAAGACGTAGACATGGGTGCAACTGCTTTCTTTAAGAGATAGTTTTTTTGCTAAATGGCATTTTTGTTTTTCTTTGTCACACATGGGGAGATTAACTGATGTGCTTAGATTCACAGTGGTGTTGTGCCAAGGCCTAATAAGCAGTGGCAAAGCCATGTGCCAAGAGCCAATAAGCAGTGGCAAAGCCAATAGGCCTCACTTTACTTTTGAGACTATTGGTTCTGCCATTGATTTTTATTCATTCTGTCAAGCATGGGCATTGCAAATGCCCATGCTTTGTAGTCATGCTGTATTGAAGTGTGGCTGATGTGCAGTATGCCTAAAAATAGTAATACAAAAGGACTATAGTGCATGCAGCACTAATGCACTTTAAAGAAAGGGGTGCATTAGCTCTAGTTGCATCATGGTGCTTTTTTAAATTTGTTTTAGCTACAGTGCAAAGCATCCACACTGCTCTACAGCATGGCTACAAAACATTGCCAAAGCCAATAGCTCCCATAGGTGAGACCAACTGACTTTGCCAATGCTTGTTTCCTATTAGGAGGTACTGCAGAATGGAGTGGGCTTTACCTCAACAGTGTTCTGTTCAGCCTTTCTATGGTCCTCTCAATTTGGTAATGGGTAGCAGGGAAGTAAAGCTTATATGCCCTACACAACATAGTGGACAGTTAGGAAGAAGATGGCCCAATCAATGAACATGTTGATGGAAAGCCTTTACACTAGTCTAGCAGTATGCAATAAGCAGTCGAGCCAAAAAGAGAGACCTTTCTGGTTACCAGTGTCAAAAGTTCTTTATCCTTAAGTAATTCATTTCTTGATCTCTGCCATTACTCATCCACAAAGCAATCAGTTAGGTCAGTTATTTGTTTAAAATTGAGCCTCTGGAGTATCACACTGTGTTGTTAGCTTTTAAGGTTGTAAGATATTACCTCAGATAGAGGGCAGTGCAGCAATTCTAGTAGTTACTGATCAGATCAAGTCACAGAAGAAAGTAAGCTACATTTTTACGTGCTACATTCAGACTAGGTGAAGGAAGTGATACCTCTCACCTACTATATTCACAGTGGTGAAATTGTAAAAGCAAAATTGCTGGTACCCATAGTTTTGATCAGAAGTCCACTGCAAGACTGCATAGTCTTGATTACACCGCATGTCTCTTTTATCCACCACCAGACACTCCCTGTCCCTTTATCTAATTCTTGCAAATCTTTTTCACCTTTGCTTTCTTCCTTAGACGTTATTTTGCTGCCTGTTTTTTCCTCGTTCTTTCTTCCTTTTGTGTTTCTCTTTTTTCTTGCTCGGGGTAAAAACTGATGAAGAAAATAAATGTTTGTCACAAAAATAACTGCGGTTGTGCACCACCTGCAGCCACCAGCCCAAATTACGCGTCATATATTCATCTCAGATAAATGGCTTGATGGCTCATTTAATCTAGTCTCTGATGGGACTCTCAAAGTGAATGGGGAATACTTTCTGATTAACTTTTGGGAAACGTTTAGTTTTATGGAGGTTCATTTTTTCCCAGGGTGTCACCAATTTATGATAACCCTTAATGAGAGTTTGAAAATTGTTTACCTTATCTTCTACTGGCCAGATAGTTTCACATTATTTCAGCATACAGATATTATTTTAATTACACGTCATGAAACACAAATGTTCTTCTTCTTAAACATTTTATCAAAATGTTGCACAAGTCGTCACTGGTCTGCTACATTAAGGGAAGGGTGACAGCATCTTAATCAAGTGACTGTTATTATGAGAGTGATACAACAAAGTGGTGATTGGTGCACATATAAAAAGCAACACTTTATGCTGTCTAGATGTAAAAAAGAGAAAGTAAACATGCACAGTGTTTGTGAAGTACTGATAAATGTCCTTAAAAAGGCATCTATTGCAGTCTCACCATTTATGGTATTTGGACCTCAATAATGAACGTAGGAAGGCCATCTTCACGACAGAGGGTCTGAACGCTGCACCATAATTTTTTCCTAATTATTGCAGCAAATCCACGACAAATTGTGGAGAGATTTGATACAATATCTAAGAAGAAAATGTAGTGTTTTTAAAGGCTACTCAGATAGATTTACTATTCTTAACTCCACATCTACTTGTCTTCATATAATTGTGCTGACCAGACACAGGCATTGCACAATGTATTTGTGCTGATGGCCCCTAAATAGAGTTATAGCAGTGATGTATATGAACTCCAAGCTTCCGTAAAGTTCCATTTATGTTATCTAGAGTTAGATATCACTATGAACATAGAACCCAAACTGGACAACACAAGAGAATGCTGACAAGTGGGTTTGTCTATCATAATGGGGCTCTTGGACAGGAGTAAACCTTATATGTCTGATCTTAGTATGTATGGTGTAATGACCATTGTCCTCATATACTATGCCCCTATTTCACTTTTATCTGGTCTGCCTTTAATTTTTCTCAAATGAACTTAGGCTGGATGTTGTCTATTAATAAATTGGTAATCTTCTTCTACCAGAATCCTGCTTCCTGTCCTATCATTGGTTCACTGTATACTTGCCTTTGATCCTGTAAGAGCTCTGCTGCTTTTGGCTAGGTTCATGTTGTACAAATCCCACACACACATACACATACATACATACTTACATACATACATAAATACATACAAGCATACATTCGAGAATTATTGTTAGGGTCCTCCTCAAGAAACCCCACAGAGGTCTGGTAAATAATGAAATCAACATCTGGGCAGGTCAAAACACCAACCCGAGCTCCACTCTACCTTTGTGTCATGCTGGGCAAAGCATAGCAGAGGAGGAGTCTACTTTGGAGTGTCTGGCTGGTCTCTCTTTGTATACACACACTGACCATGTTGTGATTGCTTTCAACGCCCCTTCAAGAAGAATTAGAATGTGTTTCGAACTTAAAACAACCTGGACTTTGGATGGAGATTGTGTTTCACCAGTGCTCGCAAACTAGAATAAATAATTCTTTCCTTCACATGTCAATTTCTGGACCTACCAAAGGAAGGTCTCTGTGCAACATCCCAGAGAGATACTTGTCGGGCAATGGCTACTGGCTACTGCATGTTAATGTCTCCCTTCAAGGCCAAGCCTAGACCTTAGAGAGCCATATTGCTGCAATTTGTCTTGGAAGCAAAAGAGAAGTATGTCCCAGTGCAAAGAGCAACAGGACTCTATCAATGAAGAAAAAGAGTATGGCCCAGTCAAATGGAAAATGCATGGAGGCCATCTACAATAACTGATCCACCCAGGAGCCACAGAGACATTACAGCCTAGCTGACCAGAATTGAAATAAAGAACATATTTGTGATCAGAGAATTGAAGGCCCACAGCTGCTGTTCTAAGTCTGCATTGCTCCAGAACCATCCAGTACTTCCTTAACTTTTGTAAGCCTTCAACGGCCCCTGTCCAGGAAGAAAGGGACACAGAGAATGGCTCCCCCTAATAGGTCTTCTGGTAGTGCCTGTTTTGCTTCAGCTGTCAGAGATTGTCCTGAATTCAGAACCATCTGAAGCATCTCTATAATACATATTATTCTATAGAAACCACAGTGTAAGTTGCAGTTAGACTGTAACCCTAAATCCCAATCTCCCAGTTTTCTAAAGTGAAATACCTGGTATACTAGTGCCTTTGAGTCATCTGGGTGACCCCCTGAACTGAAAGTCACAACCACAACTGGCCATTTCCATTTTATCGGCTTGCAAACTGACATACCTAGGAGTTGATGATTTAGGCTTTCCCATGTTCAGCCCCAGTAGTCCCCCAGCTCCTGTTTAGATCATCAGTACATGGAATTGGCCCAGGAGTTGCAGCGTATGGGAGATAGAGGACATGATCTTCACCAAGCATCTAAGGCAGTCACATTGATTCTGAAATCATTTCAGCCATCCCTGTAAATTATATCATTTCAGAGATATCACCATTTGAACTGACAGTCAGAATGTAATCCCTAAACAGAGCAGATGATTTAGTGTCCACTCTCACCTAAGGGCCCTGTCAATCAAACATTCCAACAGCAAGAGAAAGGTCATTTTCAAGGCCTTTCAAATGTGAGACTTTCAGAAGAAATACTTTCACTGCTCCTTCACTTTTAGCAGAAGTCATATTTTCTTTGAGACCAGATAGACTTGCCATAGGTCTTGTCTAAACTGTGCTCATTGCTTCTAACAATGGAATACTGGTCTCCTGTTAAAACCATTAATGTCACTGAGACTCTTTTATTTAACATCACCTCTAAATGAGCTGACAGGGTTCACCTCTTAGTTGGATGTGAACTTTGTTATTTCTGGGTTGTTAGTTTCTTAGGTGGCCTCATTTTTGGAACATTTTTATGAATTCTCAGAAGCACACTAACTTTGCCTCTTTATTTGGCATCATTAGGAGTACAGAGGAAGTAGAGAAAAGATCCTATGTACCATATCACATTTGAGTCACTGATGCACTCTCTCTCTCACAAAAGTGAAGCAAACATGCACAAAATGTTCTTTTTATTTACTTTCCAGGGCAAAGGTTGTTATGCCCTGGATGGAAAATTCCTTTGATGTAACGCAAAGCAGCGCATAGCACTGCTTTGCATTACTCTATGTCAAGAAAACATTCCATTAGTGGTACACAGGAGTTCCCCTGCAACTACCCATGTTTGTATATGCAAAACCCTATCAACTAAAAATAGTAGACAGGGTTTTGTGCCAACAAAAACACCACTTTGAATCAGGCATTAAAAAGGAGAAATGTTTTTATTTTGTCCTACCTTTTACCACTTTGCATGTGTTCTACACTGTACAGCACACATCCGAAGTGGGAAAAGTTTTAAAGTTAGTCTAAGCATAGTATTTTCTACTAGAAGGGGTTACCTACCAGTATAAAACCTATGCTAGTCAACACAGACATCTTTACGTTGTGGTGAAAAGGTGTGTGGAGTTTTGCAGCTTAATTGTGTGCCAGCTCTACAGAGAGAGCAAGGTAATGCTGTATATCTGTAGATATAGTGTTGTCCTGCTCCCTACTTGTCACACAATGCAGAGCAGCAACTTTGGTTGCTGTGCGGCACTGTTGATAATCTGGGCTTCAGTTTGGGTCAGGCCATCACAGGCCTCCAAACTTTGTCAAATGGCTTTTGAAAACAGTAGATATGTGTTAGACCTGACATCTTACCCCAGACTTTTTGCCTTTAACTCCTGTTTTGTTGCAGCATCTTTTTGTTGGCCATAGGACTTTGAGCACTTTACCACTGCTAATTAGTGCTAAAGTGCACGTGCTTCCCCCTAAAACATGGTAACATTGGTGTATCCCCAACTGGTATAATTAATTTACCTGTAAGTCCCTTGTAGAGTGGCATGCCACATATCCAAGACCTGAATGTGCCACCCACTTCAGTAGCCCTGTAAACCTGTCTCAGGCTTGCCATTGCAGAGCCTGCATGGGCAGTCCCACTGCCACCTAAACATGGCATTTCAAACCTCCTGCCAAGTCCAGAACTCCCCCTTTACTTACATATGAGTCACCACTGAGGTGGGACCTAGGTAGTTCATAGGGCAGGGTGAAATGTAAGCAAAAGGTAGATTGTGTACATTTAAGACTTTCATGTCCTAGTAATAAAATACTCCTAAAGTCCTTTTTTTCATTACAGTGAGGCCTGCCCCTCTCGTAGGCCAGCATATGAAATTTCTTATAAAATGTTTTTGCTGTAATTCCTGATCAGCGATAAGTAGCTGCATCATGTCTAGCACCGTTGAAATGGCAATAATAAATCCTCTTTACTGATATAGTTAGATTTATTATTGCTATTTTAATAATGCCACCTTTAGAGGGTAGACTTTTTTCCTGCACTCTCTTCCCTGTGTGCCTACAGCCTATCTCCAATGCATGTGTGGCTTGGGCTTGGTGGCAGCTACACTTGTGCATTCCCTTCAGACACCCACAACACAGGATATTCAGTAACATCTGCATTCATCTGTATACTGATGGGTCTTCCTGGGGGGGAGGAGGTTGAGAAGGGCTCACACTTACAACTCAAAGGGTCAGGACTAGAGATCACAAAAAGGGGCTTATTACCTCCCACTGGCTGTCTGGAGACGAGACTGACCTAAAAGGAGGACATGTGCACTTCACAATGAGTCTTTTGTAGTCATCCCCCCATCAAAGGCACTTTCTTGTGTAACTATTTGGTCTCTGGACCCACTCAGTAGTACACTGCTGGATTAAGAAGAAACCCTGCTGGAGTAAAGTCTGCTCCCAGGAACTTCTGCCCTACTGTGCTGTGCTGCCCTGCTGACCTTTGCCCTGCAACTGGGAACCAAAGATCCCCGCCAGCATGTCTCCAAGGACTGGTTCACTTGGCCATACTCATCACCTGGTTGGTTCTGCGACAACCTTGTAACACAGCTTTGCCAGCTTGCTGCTCTATTTACCCTGAGGTCTTTCAGATGACCCCGACCTCATCCTTGATTGCTTTTTGGCTGACACCCCCAGTCCTAAGGGCACTCTCCTCGACAAGCTCTCCATGTTGTGGGAGCGTGTTTGAGAACTGTGTGAAGTCTTTTTGTGGTTCTTCACTGAGTTACTGTAAATGAAATGTTGCACAAATACTTTACACATTGCCTCTTAAGGTAAGCCTGGCTGCTCTGTGCCAAGCTACCCGAGGGTGAGCACAGGTTAATTTAGGTATGTATCTGACCTTCCCTGACTAGAGTGGTGAGTTCTGTCGGGCTTAGGTGCATACCCTAGTCAACCCGAAACCCATTTCTAACAATACCACACTATTTAAAAAACTCTAACCTAACACTGGGTTTGCATCTTCAATAAATTGAGTGACTTATTGAGTAATTGTTCTGCTGATAACATCCAAGTAAACCAATGAAATGAAATCCATGATTAAGCCCCACTAACAGAGATCCAAATATTTTAAAACATCCCAGATCACAAGGCCAGTTTTTGTTTTTATCTGAGAAAGTTCATAGCAAAATGGAAAAAATTTATTTACTCTCGGGGAAGCAAAGAATCATGTTTAAAATGATCTCATAATACTACATGGTTCTTTGTAGAATTACCAGGTTAAATGGTTCCTATAATAACTCAAGGTAACACCTCAGCCAGCTTCAGGCTAACTAAGCCAGCTGAAATCAAAATAAAGATGGGAGGAATCAGAATGCAGAGCTTGCTGTTCTGGGATTTACTGTAGTTATCTCAAGGAGCTTCCCAGACACACATTTTTCAAGAATGCCCTTTAGATGACCTTGTTCAAGGAACTATGATTTTCTATGACTAACTCTTCATCCTCCAAGGAGTGAAAAAAAACTTTTCCTGCCATGAGTATATTCTCTCTATCAAGAATATGTGTTACCATTTATACTTGAAGCATTGTTGACAAGTTTTATCCTTTGGTGGAGGATGTCTGTTTCTTGCAATGCTTCTGAAAAGTCCCACAATAAAAACAGAGACAACAATGCCACAACTATGCCACATTCCTCCAAGCTCTTCTCATCCCCCAAACTCATCTCAGCCACTTCCCTTTTCCCTTTTCCTGGTTTTCCTCACCAGCCAGTAACTCCCCATGCACTCTAAACCCACTAATACATCCACTGTAGTATCTCACCAGATCGCATTATCAATCTTCAACCTCTTTGAGCAGGCTGAGTGGTAATGCTCATCCATTTTGTCCATACAACTTTCTAATTTTCCACCTCTCTTTTCTTTGCTTTCTTTCCCCTTCGGTGCCTCTCTGCCCTACAACTCTGTAAAATCTCCACATCTCCCCTCTCCAACTCCCCCCACCAGCAACTTGAACAGAATCGTCTGCCTATTAATACTCATTCAATAAGTATCTTCAACCTCATCTCGGACACTGATCTCTGGTTAGAAGAAAACTCTTCACCAGTACTGCATGAGGTGAGCCCCTTCCCCTTAGAATTCTATAATTACAACACATCTCCATGACAGGTTTATAATCACTCCTAGTTCACTGCTCACTCACCCCCACTATTATGTATGCATTTCTGCTGATCTACAGACAACTGGTCAACAGCAGAGTGTCCACATATGCCTTAACATAGATGTTTTCAGGTGTATCCCTAAACCACCTACATCTCTGCACCCCGGGTGGCCTGGCCATCTGCTTTGACCAATTCTCTCTCCGAGTCAAAATTCATCAAAACAAAGGTGCAGCCTCTTAATTTCAATCATGTCATCAGTGAACCCACACACAGAGTAGAGCACACCCTGGAAACAATTTTCTCACCATGAAAACCCATCACTCTAACGAAAACCTGTCTATCTTCTTAAGCAATCACAATCATATCTCATGATCAATATCTTGACGAGAACAAGTGCGACAAAAACCAACATTGTACTCAACCACCTGCAATGAACGCAACTCATCCACTTTGCAGTAGACTCTCATTTCTGAACAATCATGCCTCCCAACCTGATAAATGAATCGGCTCTACTATTAACTTTCTAAAGCCTTCAATGTGCTTATTCCTCTCAAGGCATACGCACAACCAAAGAATTGACCCAAAACCTTTGGCTTAAAGTGATGAAGAAGATGAAAGAAGAAATCATTGCACTTAAATACCACTGAAAGAAATCCAACAAACCACATTTCAAATACCATCTACTATGACACAACAGGATATCAAATCTTCCTTACTACCAAACATACGATTCCCTTGAATAATGAGGCACTCACAATAAAAGAGAAATATGAAAGCTACACCTGTATGCCACACCTATAAGTGTGGGGGAGGAGACATTCCTTTGTGTTTAATACAACCCTCACCCGTTTAAATAGTGGCATGCTTCATCATCAGGTTCACCCTGACTTCTAAAGGTCATCGTGGGCTCAACCGTCTTCCAGGGAGCTCTTATCAATTAATGAGACGGGACATACCATTAGGATAAAAATTCCTCATCCAATCGCCAGGGATCCCTTTATTAGTAGGGTGGATGGGAATAGTTAAAAACACTCTTTAAACGGGGTTTAGGATACAATGGTCCTATGACCCTAAAATATCAATTACACCAACATGTTTCAGCCCTACACTATCAGCCTCAGTGGGTCCTGGGCTTTCATCAGGGTGTGTGTTACAGCTCTTCGAGCTTCCCCCATGACGTAACATATGTATTGAAGTGTAGCATGCAAAACTACTTTAAGCATGGAAAGGCAGTGGAACACTTGCCACTGTGAGTCATGTCTGTAAACACATAAACAAATCTTTTGTGAGACACTATACAGTACTTGTGCTGATACAGGTAAGAGAAGCATTATTTCCTCTTTCACATGTGCCACTACTTTTATCACTACTCATCAGCATTTGCCAAAATCCATTAGTTAAAAACACATGTATTGTTCTCAACGGCACAAGTATTGCTCGATGCTTAGTGTAGGTACTTATAATGAAGCAGCTTAAGCCTGTGGTTGGGAGAGACAATTTGTGTTTTCGCACAGTAGAAACAGCATATTTTGTCTGAGAGTGGCTGTCCCAGGTCACTTTCCAATGCCTTATGTGCCCTCTCAATGCCCACCGATTTCAAAGCTAGGCAAGATTGCTAGAGTCGGGAGACTAGCTGAGACATGCTTACTGGTGTCAGTGGGTGGAAGTCATCAGGATCCACTGGGTACAGCGGTAATCTGTCACGCAATGTGCCCTGTAATTGACTGAGGACAAAATGGTCCATATGGGTGGAATCTCTAGAGGCCGCTAAAGCATCATGACCGTCTGGAAAAAGGTGACTCATTGTATGGGTGGTGTGTCTTAGGACTGTGTTGTACCAGTCATTCTTGGGTCAGGGGCAATCAAGTGTTATGGGCTGTGGGTGGAGCTGGGTAATAAAGAAACATGTCTCCCAAGTATCTGCAAAGTTTTTCCCAGGACCAGCTGATGGTGTAGAGTGATTGGATATCTGTAAAAACTGTAAACTTTGTACTTGTATAGCACACTTTTACCCTGAGGCTTCTTGGCGCTGTACGCATACCGCTGTGGGACTCTTCCTGGCTTTTTCCCTGTGAAGTGCCCACTCCTGGGCACCCCAGCGCTGTTGGGGCTGTTGTGGAGATTAAGCAAACTATTGCCCAGAGTTACAGAGGTGGGACCCATGATTAGATTAGGCACTGAGGTGAGAAATATCAGGTCCGCAGAAATTGAGCTCAAGACCCACTGAGGCAGGAATCAAACCCTGGTCCAGGGCCAGATCTCTGCATCAGGGTCTGCTGCGCTAACCATTGAGCCACACTTCTATGTGGGGTCCTGTGTGAAGCCCAGTGGCAAGATAGCAGAGAGGGGGGTATGTTCTGCCTAGACCCGTTCCGGATTCAAATATGGTAGTCTGGCATCAGGATGCTACCAATAATAAGAAAAGTGCTGCCATATCGCCAGATAATATAGATAAAAATACAGTACCCCAAAGCCTCCTCTTTCATATATGAGCATCAGTGTCTCGCATCAGATCGTGAGCTGTCAATCATCCCAGATCAGGTGGAGCAGCAAACTCCGTACGGTGGTAAAAAAGCTGTTGGTCAGTGGAATCGGGATGTTTAAAAACAGACATAAAAAATAAGGGAGGATACCCATTTTGATGATGGCTATTCTTCCAGCCATTAACAGCTGTAGTTTGATTCCATGCCTGACCTGAGTGGTTAGGTTGTTAGTTGCAGGGCCATAGTTCATCCAAATTACCAAGTCTTTCTTTCTATGCAAGAGAATACCTAGGCATCTGGGGGAGTCTTCGCACCATGTTAGGGGTCACTGCAACACACAGGGCACTGCAGCGTCAGTAAGAGGAGAGAGTTCTGATTTGTTCCAGTTAATAGAAAGTCGAGAAAGGCACGCAAATCTAATAATTTCTTGGATAATAGGGCATAAGTGGATAGCAGGGTCTCTAAAAAAGAGCAAAATATCATCCGCGTACATGGAAATTAAAAGCAGGCCATGCTGAAACTGCAAACCATGATGCAGATGACGCTCTTGGACCTGCCGGACCAGAGGGTCCAATGAAATGATGATGAGCAAGGGCCATGGGGGCAGCCCTGGATGGTCCCTCTGAAAATAAGAATGGGTCTGTAAGGGAGCCATTCATCCTCAGTATGGCTCACAGGGTAGCGAGGCAGGTAATTTACAAATATACATTGGCAGGTGGAATATACCATAGATGACATTAGTAATCACAAGGGACCCTCTAGGGGGGTCACCCAACCATATCAAGTGAGTTCAAACAGTCATGATGCTATGGAAACCAAACCCAATAAAAACATTGATCAAAAATGGGCTTTGTGCTTGTGCCGGTGCAATCCTTCCTATACTGGGTGTTGGACTGTAATGGTCAGAACAGGACCTAGAGAGCACCACAGTAACAACAGCATATTGGGAAAAAAAGTGTCATGATATAATCAGTCCCTAGAAGGCATAACCGCATGCTGAAAAACATTGCAGTGTAGCCATGTTTAGCCCCTAGAGGGCATAACCACATGAAGTATCATTGCAATGTAATCACCTTAAAAGGTATTACAGTGTAACCATACAGTTATGCATAGTACATAACACATTTCAGGCCTGTAAGGCCTTCTAAAATGTTACTATACACAAAGCCTCTCGAAAATAAACTACTCCCAGCTGCAATACAACAGGTCCAGCCATGGGAAAGTTTATAAATGCCTTGAAAAGTGGGAATGGTGATGAGTTTGCCCCCCCCCAGCTTGGGTGGGGACCCAGAAGATGATCCAGGGAGAACGACTGTGTGATGTTGAGTAACTTCGTGGTGGTCCCATTGTCCTAGGACCAACACAGGAGAAGATATTGGCAAAAATGTGTTTGGAACAGAAGGCCCAGCAAGGCATTATGGGATGAGTTTCCAGAGTGCAGTGAATTTTAAAGTTGCTGTTCTCCCGCTGTGTCCGGGAGAGCCGCAATGGAGATTTCTTGGGTTTTTCAACCTAGAAGGCGGCCTCTCGCCGCCTTTTTAATTTTTCCATGGTGAGGGTGCCCAGTCCCACACAGGCATCCCAGAGATTGCCACAGTTGGAGGGATGCTCAGGGAGCCCACTTCCGACTGCCCTTGCCGGCTCCCCACTGGCAGCACATCTGCATGTTGCTGCAGGAGCCGGAAGTCCTTCTGTGTGTCTACTTGCTCCAGCGGGCAGACAGACGATGTTGGGAGCTGCCTCCCAGGGCCTAGGATGGGGTCCTGGGCCCCTCCTGCCTTCTACTAGGGAAGTGCAACAGCGCTTCCCTGCCATTACATGTACACGGTGGTCAGGGATGAGGTCCTGGTCCCTGCCATGAAAATCTGCCCAGGCGATGGGGTCCCCGGGTGAGTTAGGAACACGAGGAGGAGGCCCTACACATGCCCTCTCCCCCAACAAAGTAGGACAAGCTTCCTTGCACTGTCCCCTGGGCCCTGGCCCACCCCAGGAGAATTTTATCGGACCTGCAACAGAGCCCCAAACGCTCAGTGGCAGAGAAGGTCAAAAGTCATCAAACTTTAAAATGCCATAACTCGGGCCCTATTGGGCTAATTTGGCCAATCCTAGGCTCAGTTTACTCCTGGTGATGATCTCTATCCATCAGGGGCAGTTGCAAAAACCCTCTTCACCTCCAAAGCTGTGCAGTCCAGCCAAAACCTGGTCCTCCTGGCTCCCTGTACTATTTCTCCTTTATGGCTTAGTTGGTAGGTACAGAAAAGTCTAGGGCTTCCCCAACTAGTCCATGGGGGAAAAAGGGTCTGGCTTCACTAGCCCTGGGGGAGACACGCTGGTCTTTGGGTCAAGTGTATAGAGGCATGGGTCTTGAGTGGGGGTAAGGGGATTCCTCCTTCCAGATCTCCATGGCAGTCCCATGATCTAGCAGCAAAGCAGGTAGAAAGTGTGCAGGTAAAGATAGCCTTTACCTTTTGTAAGAGTTTTTAAAGAAGAGAGGACGTTTCCAGAGGACAGGCACCCCTAATCAATCCTGGGGTACCAGATCACCTCTCCACCCCTGTCCCAACAATCCTGCACAGCATGTTGGGGCAATCCAAAATGGTGTCATCAAGGATCCACTAATCACATCAGCTCCTGGGGTCTCAGCTCCACCATTCACTGACATCACTGCCAGGGACTTGCACAATAGAATTTTAAAGGCGCCCCCAGGCTGTTTGG
Organism: Pleurodeles waltl; assembly: GCF_031143425.1. NCBI lineage: Eukaryota > Metazoa > Chordata > Amphibia > Caudata > Salamandridae > Pleurodeles > Pleurodeles waltl. The sequence continues at coordinate 469,051,740 of NC_090437.1, forward strand.
CTTCAGTTGACTGGGTACTCTCCTTTGTTCTGTGGGCTTGGGCAGACCCACCCCTGGTGCATTATAACAGCTGAGTAAGTGATACAGAGAATTCTGATCCATCCCTTTTCCTCATCAGGAGCAAGAAGAAGCAGTGCTAATTGCTCCTATCGTGTTTGAGCAGCTTTTATTCTTGCTGCTTGAGAAAATGTAATTAATGTAATTACTGGACACAGAAGGGTTACAACAGGCCTGGGCTCTGATCCTGGGCTGAGCCACAAAAATTTGAAAACTCTGAATGACCTACAAGATGTAGAGTTAACATTTTGGAAGTGGCAAATTTGATTTTCTCACATAAGGAACACTCTGTTTCAAGACATCAATGATCTCTGTAGGCCAAGGAGAAGGGAAGCTACACTAAGGCAGTTCTCTCCCTTTGTGTATAATGTGGTGTATAGTTAAACAGTAAAGCACACTGACATTCCCTAATAGTGTGCATTACCCTCATGAGGCCTATCCCATGTGAATACCTATCCCTGCAGAGTCCCCATTGCGCCAAGCTACCTGTTCACTGTTACCAGGCTGCGAACAACAGTGGTCTCCTGCATGCAGTCCGCACCTGTGCACGTGTTCATGTATAATCAGTCAAGTGCCCTTTACCCTTGCTATGTTGCAGCGGCCTTACCTTAAAAGATGAACAATAGCAGTAAGCACACACAGTCTGTTTACTGTGTGATTACTGTGGGTGAAACACCAATAGTGAGGCTCACTCACAGTAAAAAGTCCAGAAACAGGGTGATCAAAAAAAAAATCCATGTGTACTCCTGGGGAACAACCCAGTGAAACAGGAGCTCCAAGTATGACACAAAAAGGAGAATTTGTAAGGGGAAGCTTCAAATCTTAATAGACGAGCACAGTTATAGTGGAAAGAGACACGATCAGTCGCCCCTTAGTCAGATGGGAGGCCACTGCAGCCGCAGCAATAGGAGAGTGGTTAGGAGTGGTGTGGCGGGAACTGTTATGTTCCTCATTTTGGTGCCTGCAGGACATGGCAACATCTGCAGGTGTGGTGAAGAACCAATGTCGGCCATTGACCTCCACTTGAAGATGGGTCAGATAGAGCATGCTGTACTTGAATCCTTGTCTCCGCAGCAGGGTGTTTTAAACATTCAAATATTTCCATCTTGCCTTCTGTAAAGCAAGAGTTAAGTCAGGCAACAGTGACAGACTTGAGCCCTGATATTGGAAAGGGCCCTGTTCCAACGCCTGTTGCAGCGCCGTATCTCGGTCCCTGTAGTTTGGTAACTGAGCGATTAGTGGGTGGAGAGGTGTCACGGGTGGAGAGTGAGTACTGAGGGATCTATGGGCCCACTCCACAACAAATGTTTCAATCGTTCACCCAGCTGGTCCAACCTGTTTATGAGGGTGTCAAAGCAGCAGGCATTGATTGATTTAAAGCCGGTGCTCAATTTCACCATAGTTGCCGCCACACCCTTCAATGGAGCAATCATATTAGTGTCTTGCCGGGATTCTTCATTATCAGAAAGAGTGTTGGTGCCTCTGGCCTTTGGGTTGATCGATGTAGAGTTTTTTCTGCCTGTGGTCCCCGAGCCCCATGGTGATAGCGGAGAAGTCAGGCAGTTGATACCACTTTTGGTGGCTGTCAGTTGAGGGCTCTCAGGGCACTCAGAGCCGTAAGTGGGGTTACAGCAAACACAAGGTGGAGAGCAGCCCTGCTGTTCCAGTCTGATGGCAGGGGAGGGGGAATTAAGGCACTCAGGGCACTCTGGACCATACATGGGCTTGAAACAATTTTAGGATGGAAGGCAGTCCCACACTCCCTATCTGATGGAGGGGGAATATAAGGGGCAGGCAGAGTAGCCATCTAGGGGCACAGGCCTTTCTGTAGTCATGGCTCCCCCCCCCCCTCAATACGAAGTATTCTTAGCGGATGATTACAATGGAATGGTGGAAAGGGGTATAGCAAACTCATTGTGTATTGCCCCAGTCAGCAGATTTCCATGGCGTAACAATGGTGTATAAGTCTCAGCACTGCCAATGGCATATCACAGCTCCTGTATGGTTCCACTATGCAAAGGAGCGTAGGAGGCCCAGCAGCATGTTAAGTAGATGCATTGCCAAATGCAGTCTTTACAGTCTGGGTGGACCGCCAGTTGTCGGGAGTCAGGCGCGGGGGCTCAACGGCGTGGTAGCCTTGTTAGGCCCCCTGCACCACCATGGTATCCAGTGGCTTGGGCCTGCAGCCACATGGTCATGGCCCAGCTCTCCCCCCCCAGTAGTGGTCCCCCCTGCAGACAAATGTTGCCATGTCTCAGCCTCAGGTGCAGGTCTGGTCACCACAAGTTGGGCAATGCAGCAGGCAACCAGCTGTGCTTGATTGCCCCATCCTCAGGCTCACTGCAGCCCCTGTCGCTGCGGGGCCTCTAAGTACAGTGCTGCACCGCGAAGCCACAACCACTCCATACATCTCCCATGCAGCCGCTCCGGGGCAAAGAAACTGGCCTGAGGGCGGTAGGGGTGTCACAACCCACACAACATAGTCAGAGCTCGAAGATGGGGTGGATGGTGAGTGAGCACCAAACGTGTTGACCGGGTGACCCATGAGCTTCACTGCTGTGCAACCATTTTGGTCGACGGCGTGGCCATGTCCCAGGTGGCAATGCATAAACTTTTGAGGGTACTTTGGTGCCCACCCAGGACTCCCACAGGAATTCTGAGCCGGGGGAGCACAAGAGCCCCTGTGGCCCCTGCCGGCATCCCAGCCTGCACTATTTGCAGTGCAGTGCTTGCTCCATCTGTTTGTTTCTAACCAGTGGGGGCAGCATTTTTGGGATCCTGCCAAGCGGGAGCAAACTTGTATTCTATGTCTGCAAGAGCACGAGAAAGGAGTTTATACAGATAGATAGACTAGAGCAATCTGATTGCAGGGAGGATTTTTTCCCTATCATCCCTTTTGTTACTATGGGACAGGTATGGGTTCCACAGTTCTGAGCAATCTGATTGGCTGGCTACAACATCAACAGAAATGTTGTGGCAACCATTTTATAACTAGGAAATTGGGTCTCTGGGTCCTAAGTTTAAAAACAAAATAACTTCAAGGGGGCACGGTTGGAGTCATGGGTCATGATTCCAGAGGGAACCACCTAAAGCCAAAACAAAAATAGTTTGCTGCGGGTCCTGCAGTACTCCCAAAGGAACAAAGAACTCAGCACAGCCCCCATTACATCCTAAAGATGTACAGCAAGGTTTTATAGCAGTGAGTGCACTGTCCTTCGATACCTTGATGTGCTGCTTCTGCGACAGTACAGTAGGAGTACCACAGGACCAGCAGAAAAAAAGTAAAAAATGTGAGCTGGCTGACTTTGGGAGAATGCAAAACCATTGAGGCTTGGCCAACAACAGCAGGTAGGCTACCCCCATGTGTGACCAGGCCCTGCTTACAGCCTGATACTGTGCAAGGGCAAAAGCTGTGATTAGTGAGGGATTTGGATGAATATCTTTTTTTTAAAAAGAACCTCACTGAAAAAAGCAAATGTTAAAGTGACGTTATAGTTAGGTATGGTAATGAGATCTTATTTTATGTTAAAAAAAACCTCTAGAACCTCACTGAAAAAACAAAGGTTAAAGTGACTTTATAGTAGGTATGGTAAAAATATTTTACTTTATGTTGAGGAAAACTCAGACGTTCACAGAAAATAATAAAGGTTAAAATGACTTTATAATTTGGTAAAGAACTAAGATTTTAGCTTATGCTAATAAAACCTACAAATTCACTAAAAAAGTTAAAGTGATAATATTTGTAGGACTTAAAACAATATAATAACTGTTGTTTTACAACAAAAAAACACTGAATTTCACTAATTATAATTTACTGAGTTAACTATAGCTTGCGCCCCATCATGCACCATCTATGACCTCTCATATCATATCACTCCTGAAATGCTAAATTACTTCATTGCTGAAATCACTGACGATATCTCAAATTACATCATTGATAACATCACTGATTTCATCATATCATCAATGTGACACCTTCCTATAGGGTTTTTGGCCTTGAATTAATTTAATGAGCTTCATGTGTGAACAGTTCTATTGACCTTAAAGGGATTACTCTCTTAAAGAGTTCACTTGACCTGCAATTTTAACTATAGGTCGACGGCTATACATTTGGCACAATAAAGACACTTTCTTCCCAGGATCACTGAGAACACTCTTGTACAGTGATTTCCAACCTTTTGACTTCTGTGGACCCCCACTTTATCATTACTGGAAGCCGTGGAACCCCACTGAATCATTACTGGAATCTGGACACCCCCAACTGAGTCGTTACTGGAAGCCAGAGACCCCGGCCTAAAAACTGTTGATTAATTGAAATGCAAAAACAATGCACAAATAAATACAGAAACAGAAAGAATAAATCAAACACATCCACAGACTATACTGCATTTAATTTGCTAACAAATATAAATGAAAAATAAAGAAATTAATTTTAAAAAGGTTGCAGCTTTCCTAAATTCAATTGAAGCCACACATTGTCCATACTAAATTCTATTTGATGCACCTGCACTGCTCCCACGAATCAATCTGAGGATACTAATTTAATTTTTAGCCTCCAATTTTGAATTCCTTGACATTTAAAGTAAGTTTTAACATTTTAAATTGTACATTTAGCCTCTTTCTTTACATACACTTTATTATTATCTTAATATTATTGAATTTTTTAAGCAGTCGTGGACCCACTGAGGACGCTTTGTGGTCCCCCAGGGGTTCCCGGACTACAGGTTGGGACCCACTGCTTTAGTAGTTTAGTAAAAACAAACTTTACACATTCCTGAGAGGGAGATGACATACAATCTTAGTGCATCCTTCCAACATCAGTATAAGATAACCCCCCCAGAAGGACACCCCTACATAGTACCCACATTAATACTCTGTAATGCCCGAAAAACTTAAACAATGCTCTCAAAATAAACATCTACACTTTATAGACATTCTCACTAAACACAAAGTGTCTGCAGTAGTTTATAACAACTTATTTATAAAAGCAGGTGGCCAAATATTCCACTGGCCTTTTGCCCACATTTTTTGGAATAGGCTTTAGCTGTAAGCCTCAACCTACTTTCAAACATACCTCTGAAAGTCACGTTAGGTGCACTCAATCTGTATCATGTTCAAAAGGGAGTGATACTTGCATCCCAAATGTTAGTCATTTGTTAACAGTGCACTACATGACTTTCACCATTACCAATCATGCTTGCCTCAAGGACTTACAGTATTAGCAGGCTATGGGCCCACACCAGTAAACTCAGTAACTCTTTGCTGTATGTGACAATGGTGTTGTCTGTGATGTCATTAATGATTCCATTAAGTATGTCATCAGTGATGTCATACATGATGTCATAGTACATGTCATGCTTGATGTCATGTGATAGGTCATAAGCATTGCATGATGGGGCGCAAGTTATAGTTAGCATTGCTAACTATAACTGGTGAATGTCTGTGGTTTTTTTTTTGTTCAAAACGTTAATGTTGTCACTGATAAATTTCGCCAATGTTACTTTAATCTTAGTTTTCTTCAGTAAATATATATATATATATATATATATATATATATATATATATATATATACACATACATATATATATATGTATGTATATATATGTTTAGTGATCTCATGTGAGGTTTGCTAGCTGGAGGGAGCTGGGGGCTTAGGCAAACTTCTGTGCTTGTATTTGAAAAAAGTATAGCCTTATGAAATCTCCTTCATCTACAGCGCCAAAATTCATCATCCATCTATCCTGATATTTTGAAAACAATTTTTAGCGATATACTTAACATAATAAATATTACAAACTTCAGACCAAACGTTAGTACCAAATGCACTCTAGTTTTCAAAATATTGCGGTACAAATTAAAAAATAATAATTTGGCTCAGAGACATCAAAAGCACTACAGTTATGTGTGTTTTTCATATCCTGTAGGACAGGTACATTTAGTTTCAAAAAGATTATTTTTTGTAGTTAATCGCTATGTTTATTGTTGCTCTTTGAGACAAAATATAACTTTGTCCATGCAGAAGTCCCACCTGGCATAGAAACATGCTTTATCTTGTGGAATAAGTGGAATGTACGAGAGAATGTGATAGGGTCAGGCACTCTCTATTGAATATCATCTGCTCCCCCATGTGTCCTCACCACAGACTGGGACATGTCTGTTCAACTAAGAAGTGCTTGGTTCATGATATCACATACACACCACTTATCGTCGCCACAGCTTCTGGATTACGGGCTTGGATTATGGATTTGCCACATAATCCTTCATTTTCTGCGTAGTTTGTAGGCGTTAATAAAACAGTTTCGAGATTAAAAATCTAATTATTAAACATGTTACCGTACTGTTGTAGGCAGTTGGCAAATCCCATCTGGTCACCTTTTAGCTGCTGATTGTTGTACTTATGTTTTAAAGTGATGCTAATGGGGTGAAACACTTGCTCAAGCAGTGTTAATGTGTAAAAGTATATTGCCACAAATACTTCACATGATATAATTTGCCTTTTACTGCGTAATATAGTCAATCCTGTCGAAAATTCCAGGTGTCCGGGTTATTCCTGTCTCCCAGTGAGGACCTTTTCAAACTCCCCCCTCCCCCCACTCCTCCATTACATGTACCCATACAATTAAATAAGCATGATTTCAGAAGATCAATCAAACAATAAATAGTAATGCTAGAAAAAAAACAGCTAGCAGTACGCTATGAACTTCTGCATACACAGTGCTTGAAAAATGGGTAGGTACTGTCATGTACTGGGTACCTGGACATCTTTTATTTCTTAGGGAAGAGTGTCAGACATTATCAGCAAATTTCTAAATTAATTGGGGGGGGGGGCAAGCACTTCTATTCAGTAAATAGGTACACACAGAGAATGAGCACCTACTCTCCTGCGTTTGCATTTCAAGCACTTCGCTTATCACATAGAAGAAAAAAGACGAATAGCCTTCAGGACAAGGCTCACATATGACGTCACCGTATGGGGCCACTGTTTCGCGTGCAGGTGGGGTTACTTCATGTTAAGTGCATGGTGCCCCTACTCTCTGTGGAGCTATAAAAAGACATGTGGCACACGAACAGATTACAGACACAGCCTTACCGCTGCTTGCTGGAAAGCTCCCTTCGTATACGTCCCTCCCCCTTTGTAGGTGATGGCCGGGATCTCCTTGTTCAGCAGGGAGCACTTGTGCTGGTGGGACTGGCTTGAGGAGATGTAATCCACGCGGGACTGCACATTGTTTTTGGAAGAGAACGTCACTATGGCCACCCTGGTGGCAGAGGGAACCACGGGAAAGTCTGACAGCAGCTTCTTGACGAATTTCAGCTCGTTCACGAAGTTGGCGTAGCCCACGCTGGACGACTCGTCCACCAGGAAGACCATGTCGAGCAGGCTGCTCTTCTCCCGCAGCTTCCGGACGTTCCTCTTGAAGTACTGGCCCAGCTTCTCCACTTTGTTCTCGGTAGTGTCCAGCTGCTGCCTCCGGCTCTCCGCGAGCTGAAAGACATGCGAGTTGGTGCTAAAGTTCAGGCTCCTGTACAGTGGGTGCTGGTGGAACGTTGTCGGCCAACACCAAGTGAAGGACAAGGAACAAAAAACAGTACTGAGAAAGAACCACATTGTAACCAGTCCTGTAGCTGGCCTGCCAGCTGCGCAGAGGAGAATGCGGTTTTCAGCTGAGGACTTTCCCCTGCAGTCCAAGCTGGCCTCAAAGTCCCATGTTCCAAGTGCTGCAGCAGATGTCTGCCTCTCTTCAGTCCGCTTCACCTCGGAAGACTGCAGGCTGCATTTTTGTCTTCTCCAGCCGGCACTGGCTCTGTTAAAGCTATTCCTTTTCCACTCCCTCACTTAAACCGTACAATGTCTGGGAAAGGGGGCAGGGGCAGTGGATTTATCTTCCCCATCAAACACACATGCACAAACACCCACCCACTCACTCCCTCGCTCGCTTCCCGCCGCTCATGCACGAGTTGTTGAGATTCTGTGTCACCAGAGCCCGGGGTCTGTCAGACTGTCAGCATTCCCCCACGAAAAAAAAAAAAAAAAACATAGACACCAACAGGCTTGATTGATCCCACATGTCTGGCAGTGAGTTGCAGACGCTGTTGTGGGAGATGGTGAACAAAGATACGAGTGCGTCTGCAATTGGAAACGGGTCGTATGTAAATCACCAGAGGTGAGTTTGAGTGTAGGGGATGGAGCGTCACTCCCTACGCCCCCTGCCACGATTTAATGGATTTTGTAACGGGGAACTAAAATGGATTATTTTTTGCTAGTGGACATTTACTGAACATGAACAGAGATTCTGAAACAGTTGTTTGTTCTTACAGTAAACGGTAGCTCGTTAAATACTGGTCGATTTTTTCACACATGAAGAGCTGTAAAAATTCCACACTTACCATGAGTGTTTGTTCCCACCACGACGCGCTAATTTGCACCAAGAAAGTACATCATTGTTCTCATAGACACAATAAGGACTTTGTTTTTTTACCTCATTGAAACAGCACCGACCACTGCAAAAAGGAAATTGAGTAAATTGACACCTTTAGAAATATATAAAATGGTAGTAAATAGCACAACTAGACATTTTGGTTACTGTGGTTAAATGGAGCATTGAAACTATTTTACGGAATGCAAAATAGGCGACATGCCCCTATTTTTAAAATTCGCCTTTGAAGCACAATTGGGCTGCCAATACTGCCTAAATTCGCTTCATAAGAGTATCTGAAATTGTCGCATTTTGGGGATAAGGGCATTTGTTGCCATTCTCTATGCCAAAATGAGGTCCTTATAAAACCATAAGAACTTCCTGACCTGCTTAATAGCAAGGAATGTCCTGTGGTTCATATGGTTCTCACTGGACCTCGTTTCTTTGGTGAGGACCACAAAAACTACCCGAAACGACCAGAAGCAGCTAGCTTTGCTCTGTGGCCATTTTTCTTTCACTGTAGGCAAACTAACATTTTGCAAAATTTTGATGGAATTCGCTTCACCATACTGAAAAAAAAAAAATGTGCAAAGCCAATAGGTTTCGCCTGTGCAAGAGCTATTGGATTTGCCAATGTGTTTTAGCCATGTTGTACACAAGTATGACTACTGTTCAGTATGGCTAAAAGTTAGTGGCAAAGCAGAGAGTGGGGTGGAGTGTCATAGAGTGGAATGGCGAAGAGTAGAGTATAGTGTGGTAGAGTGGAATGGCATAGACTGTCGTGTATTGGAGTGGCTTAGAGTTGAGTCATGTGTTGTACGTATGGAGTACCGTAGAGTAGAGTGGACTGGTGTAGAGGGCATTGGCCTAGAATGTTGAGGAGTAAGGTGGCATAGAGTGCTGTGGCGTAGAGTGCAGCACCATAGAATTCAGAAGCTTATAAAGCAGTGTCGTACAATGCAGCAGCGTAGATTAGAGTGTTGCATAGTACAGTGCAGTGACATAGAGTGTAGTGGTGCAGAGTGGAGTAGAGTGGCCTAGAGTACAGGGGCATAGGACCCTCGGATGACAGAGTCTAACATTGGACCTCTGTCTTTGAATGCACACCAAATGTGACAAGATAAGAACAAGATTTACAGGTCTGTTTATAGAAAGGAGCAGAGTACAAGAAGAGGTAGTATGAAAAGGCTTGGCTCCTTGGGAGGGATGAACAGAACTTGGACAGCCTAAAACAAATAAAGCCAGCAAACAGACAGCCCAAAAATGAGAGTTACAAACAACACAGCAAATGGTAAGCTGCAGGTGGAATACATTCCCAGGAAAACTTTCTGAATGTTCTCAAGATGTCTTTAGCAAACCAGACACCTGTGCTGTTTGGTAGACTTCACTCTAAAAATAACCAGCACTATGAGTAGTGTAGTTTTCCAGCAATAATGGGAAGAGAAGCCAAAAAGACAGGGATGCAATTTCCAGTGGAAGTGTTTGTGAAAGATCGGTGTGTCGGACTGACCAGTGGTCAAAGCGCATTAAAAAAAAGTATGAAACTGTGATGCTGTGCGGAAAGGGTCAGGGTGAGTGAGCGTAGGGGCAAATCAAAAGTGTGGCTAAAAAAGCAAACTATACAGTAACTTTTTTGATCTATCTCCTCCAGGTTTCTACATATGCAATAAGGCACAGATTAAATGGTAAATAAATGCAACTTAAGTTAATGGCTGGGAAATGCGCTATTGTACACTATGAAACCTTTACTAGTTAATGCACTGCAAATGTCTGAGTGTGTAACCAGAGAACCACAGAATTGAATCCTGGTTGGCGCAGTGGAGAAGAGTGACTGCATATGTTTAGTGCCAGGAGGTTCCAGTCTGTGACAGAAAGCACTGTGAATATGTATGCCATTATTTTAAATTTGCATTCCACACAGTATAATATAGGCTGCTACAAAATATGCAAGAAAGTTTAAGATAAAAAAAGTGCTTCCATATTCTCGATTTTTAGTAATACGGCAACTGTACATAGTGCATTTTTTAAATAACAATCCTTTAAAAGCAGGTACTGCACAGCTCAGCCAGTAAATTCCTTGCAACACCACCCAAAAAGAATAATAAAGAATCTCCTAATGATTACATCAATTAAAGCCAATTCCAGCTTTCAAGCACCCTTAACATTTACAAATTAATCAGTTGTGCACGTTTACATTTCTGTTGGACAAACAGGCACCCTGGCAGAAGACTTTTAGCTATCTTCCACTCTCTTGATTTCATAGCACAAGAGACTCCCTGCCTTACATTTCAGTCAAAGCATTTAAGCTCTTTGTGGTTTGGGATATATCGAAGAAAGCATTTAGGAGTCTGACTGTAGAATACACTTGTAAGAATAGAAGAAGGATGACAGTACAGGAAGACAATTAGAGACCCATGTATAATGCCTGAACCATCAATGTCAACTGAGAAGGAGCATTCCATAATAATACAGACATGTTAACAGTATAAGCAAGAGTAAAATAAGAATTTGCATAGGGAAGATTCAGATAAATACCAGCATTGTATCCTTCCAAGCTAGTAAAGGGCATTATGTGCATAATATAGAAAATGAAACAAGACTTGCATCAAAGCATTTAACTTCCTTTTTGCAAGAATAACCATTAACTCCTGAAGAAGAGGTCATAAGATTGTGAACTTAATTTGATTCCACCACAAAGAGAGTATTACACATAAAAAGTAGAATATCGTAGGCCTTATTCATAAAGGTCATATCCATAAATACCTTTGGCCATAAGTTAAAGTCTATGACTGAATTTACCTTTTCTATGCCTGTGAGGAATTCACAAAGGAATTTCTGACAGGTGTATATGCATTTACAAGTGAGGATTTCTCTGCCATGAGTGTAGGGAGATCACCATTTGTGAATCCCACTCAAGGGGAGGGAAAATGATATTTCAAGGTATACATTTCTAAGCACTTCCAAATACTCTTCATCCTGTTTCCACCCAGGAAATGGTGGGCGATTTACTCAAGCAAAGAGCTGTTAATAGCTACCCTTCCACTGTGGGACGGGGAACAGATTACCCCTATGTTTGGTTGTTGGGGAAGAGCTTTCTTCTGAGGGAAAAAAATATCCCTACTGAGAAGAACAAAAACAAGCATTTGCAATGCAATAGGGTCTCGCATTTTTCCGAGCTATTAGCAGTTGTGAACTCCCAACCGGATTTTTCTTGCCAAATTAAATGAAAAACAACAGCGTGATCACGCTGCTACAGTATACTCACAGTGAAACCTATCGGCAAAAGTGCACTTATCAACATAACCGGCAAAAGTGCAATTAACTATGTAACAGGGTTGATGTTATGCAAAGCGCTCGACTTCTGCCAAGCAAGTTCGTGCTGTGAAAAAATGATAAAAAGTAGTCCACAAACCTGACGGGAAACAGTGAGCCTCGCATGTATTCAGTACTTGGTCGCTGCCCTCGAGGAGGGCTAACCACCGGAAAAGGCATGACGTATGCGTGCCTTCCACTAATGAAAGCAAGCAGATTTTAACAGGCAAGCCCACGAAACAATGAAAGATACTGACGTGACATGGACGGGGCTCCGAGCCCTTTTCTAACTCCTAAAGCGTCTCATAAGTAAAACGCATGCGCAAGCACATGCGACGCAGGCGTGACCCTAAAAAGGGTGTTTGCATACAGGACGTCTGTCTCCTATGCTGACTTCGTAGCTACAGAGAATGCCATACAAGATGAGTAGGAGCCTTTGGAATGATCACATGACATGCCTGGAAACCTGCAGCTGGCACAGCTTTCCAGGTGTACTTCGGAGAAGTTGTGTGCATACTAAAATGTATTACATCTATTATCTTGTGTAAATTTACATCTGCAGGCTGAGATTCTCTACTTTTTATATGAACCGGACACCCTATTTATAATCAATAATGGGACATAAATATTAAGGGAATGGGCAAAGGGAAGGCTTGAAATCTAATGGGTGTCCCTGGGAGGTAATTAAGTTATCTGAACGTATACCAGTTTTTACATTTTTTGCAGATATTTAATATGATACTACGTACTCACAAGCCATCTTTATCTTGGTGTTATGCATGGATTTTAGTGACTTTAAAACACGACAAGGATCCCCAAAAATATTACTTTTATAGCCCAATCTTGCACAAAAACTTGATTCTAAACTGTTTGCTAACATTTTGGCCGAAGGCCTTATCAAGGTTATGTGGTTGGTTAGTCATCAAAACCAGCAATGGTTTGTACATGGCTGTACACTTACTACATTGCTAAATGCACACTTTTATCTATTTTACTATTCCTACTCCAAATGGAGAAACATTAGAGAAAGTATTGGACTTTGGAGGGGTCAGATTTACTATTCCAACTCCAACATAAACAACAGTCGGGAAAGATTTGGACTGTGGAGAGCTAGATTTACTATTTCCACTCCAACAAGTTTAACCATAATTAATGCACCCTCTTTAACTATTGATGCATATAATGCTTTCAACAGTGTGTGCATTGGATATGTATAACAAATACCCTGTGTTTGGTGAAAGTTGTTTTAAAGGGGAATTAAAGCCACATATTTATTGGCACATGAAAATCTCTGATAATTAATGACATTGAATGGCCAGAGTTCAATATTACAAATAGTACTTGGCTGAGAAGTTCCTTGTCTCAAAATCATGCAGTATTGAGTCACCTGCTCAAATGTTTTGGGAGTTTAAACAATATTGAGCCTTTTATATGTGCTTTAATTATGATACTTTATGCTGAAAACGTTATATTGTGCTCTAAAGACAGTGGTAGATTGGTTTCGAACTATTAAGCGACTTTATCTTTAGTTCAATCTTCTTTTAATGAGGGCAATGACTACAACTCCAAGTTGATGTGCTGGAATTTCAATATCATCAGTGTAGTGATTCCAGAAAGATCATTTTCTCTTCAGAATATTTCCCTTTATGTCCCTCATGTTTTTAAATAGACTGCAGTGAGTCATGTGTCATTTTTATATATAGGTAAATTATAAAGAAGCTGAAGAAACTTAGTTCACCAAAACTCTACAAGGGAAGCAAACTTTCAGAGTTTTAGCTATAATTTTTGGGGGTTCCAAATAAAAAATGTGCATAATTTTTTTAAATGGTCAGGATTCAAATTCTCCATTGAACAAAGTACCAAAAAGCACTATCTTTCTCATTCCTTCTATGCATATATGTTTTTGAGGCCCACATGTTAAAACCTGTTAGAAGTCAGGTAAAAGGAAGTCATTTAGGGGGTTCGGAAACAAGTATGGCATAGGGTTCACCTCATTTATTTGATAAACATTTTCTACCTTTGAAATTTCTATTTTTGGTGAATCATTTTCAAATAGTTTGCCAGCACACTCTACAGCACTAGATATTGATTGACACTGGTCAATTATTTTATGAATAGGAACGTATGCCAATGGATATTTGGAAAGTGGACACAAGAATGCGTGGCTACTATTCCAACTCCAACATAAACAACACTAGGGATAGTGATGGTCTTTGGGGACAGGGGTTGCATTTATTATTCTCACTCCAACCTAATTAACAGTATGGGAAATGTTGGACTGTGAGGGTATCAGATTTACTATTCCCAGATATACAACATACACAACAGTACGGCAAGTGTTGGACGTTGAAGGGGTCAGATTTACCATTCTTAATCCCACCTAAGAAACTATAAAGTATTGGACTTTGGAGGGTTCAGATGTACTATTCCCACTCCAAACTTAGCAACAGTATGAAAAGTGTTGGACTTTGGCGGGGTTAAATTTGCTATTCCCAATCCAATGTCAGCACCAGTAAGGAAAGTGTTAGACTTTGAAGGTGTCATATTTATTACTCCTACTCCAACCTTAGCAACTGTCAGCAAAGTATTGGACTTTAGAGGGTTGAGGATTACTATTTCAGCTCCAAACTGAGCAACAGTAGGGAAAGTGTTGAACTTTGAAGGGATCAGATTTACTATTCCTACTCCAAATGGAGAAATATTAGAGAAAGTATTGGACTTTGGAGGGGTCAGATTTACTATTCCAACTCCAACATAAACAACAGTCGGGAAAGATTTGGACTGTGGAGAGCTAGATTTACTATTTCCACTCCAACATAAGCATCAATAGTGGTTCTGTTAAATTTTGGGAGGTAGGTGGCACATTTACTATTCCTACTCGAACCTTATCAATAGTAGGAAAATGGTTGGACTTTGAAGGGGTCGGACTTACTATTCCCACTGAACATAAGCAAGAGTAGTAAAAGTGTTGGACTTTTGAGGGTTCCGATTTACTATTTTTACTCCAAAGTAAGCAACAGTAGAGAAGATGTTGGGCTTTGAAGGGGTTAGGTTTACTAATCACAGTCCAACGTAAGCAACAGTAGGGAATGTGTTGGACATTGGAAAGCTTAAATATACTATTCTCATACCCAAATTAAATATATATATATATATACATAAACAGATACAACAAAAATATATATTAAAAAATTGTTACATTATAAACTTTATAAAAATAATTACAAATTACAATTAATACATTAGCAAATATAAACAATTAAAATCAAATACAGTTGGCAATGAATAAATGATTGTAGAAAGATATAATGCTGTTGATGTGAATGTGTTATGGATAGGCATTGCTTGCATATGTTCCTTAAGACCATATCTGAGACATTTTGTAAGATATAGTGAAAGAGTAAGTACTTTCACCTTGAGTCACAGTATAACTTCAGTCATTTTCATATAGTGGGTTTCTCCTTTTAATCAGTGAAAGGCATCGCTATTTGACAAAAGAGGCTGCATAACCCCTAACACACTATATTCTCCACTTTTTGTTTTGCTGAGCTGTCAAGAGCTCCAGCATCCAAAGACTGTGTGCATGTGTTCTCAGTGACTGGAATACTTTTTTGGCAGCTGTGGACCCACCCCACACTACTCTCTATGATGGCCCCCTAAAAGACTTCGATTACAAGTGCCTCAGACCAATGCCAACGTGAACTCTACCAAACAGACACAACTTACTAAAGAACAAAGTAAAACCTTAACAAAATGCTTGAGCAGAATTTTCTGACTGACTCATGCAGAATAGACATTACCCTTAAACCATATCTATTGGAACACAGGAAATTATTCCCTCATAGGTTCCGCCAGGGTGCTTAGTTTTTCTTCCATATTTAAAGAAACCAGATTACTTGCCTGTAGCCTGTATTGGACATAACTTACTTCAGGGCTGCAGCAATCATGTTTTACTATGTATTGGAGCTTTCTAACGGGCATAATTACCTTTTTTAAGTTGCAACTGTCAGAACTCCTTTCAGGGGCCATGGAAATCCCAGAGGGTACTGGGCCCAACAGTGGTGGTTGAGGCCCTTTACCTCTGATGCACCAGGGCCTGACCTACTATGGATCCTGAGCAACTTGGCTAAGTACCCGTTTTGCACTTAGCTCTCAATGGTAGCTGTGGACGAGCAGTCAAAGGCTCTCTTGGAGGGGGGGGAGTGTAGATACAGGTTAGTGAAAAATGACTCATAACTCAAAGTGCACTCAGTAATGTCAGTAAATCAACATCCAGTCAAATACTTTTTTGCAAAAAGAAGTATTTTATTTCCAACTCTACACATTCAAACAAATAACGATATTCATAAGTGACAACACCATAACCTTGAGGTCGGGTTTAAGTGTTTATCTGGCAAATCCCCATTCCATCCTCTTCCTTGCAGTGTGGTTGGGATTATTTCCCATTTACTGGTGGATGCATCCAAGGAATGCTTGTTGTAGGCCTTTTTCAAGAGTCCCGTCTGACTCTTGGAGAAACAGTCAAAAGTGTCTATGGTGCTGCAGCACCTTCAGCAGTGAGTTCCCCAGTGCCCGACAGGCTCATTTCAAGTCTTACCTGCTCCATCAGCACAGAAGAGTTCAGTGTTTCAGCAGGTGCCCTGACTGTGGACACTTGCAGGCTCTTCATGTTTGGAGGAGTTTGGATAGTTGCGGTACACACAGCAGCACTCAGCAGGTGCAGGCTCTGTCCCAAATGTCACTGCCAGCATCAAGAGCGATCGAAAGTGCTCCAGCTTCCATTGATATGCTCAGTTTTCTCCACATGCAGGGAGGGGCTCATCTTGGGGCTCCCGACCAGAACCCTGCAACATAAAGCAGTACTCTTTGCATCCTCCAGAGTCCACAGGGTCAGTTGGGAGGCAGGTCTCGATGAACAATTTTTACCTGCAGGTCGCAGCTTCAATTTGTCCATGCAACGGCCCAAACCTGGCAAAACTCATTATTGGTAGCCCCTTCAGTAATATGGGGTTGGTGTGGTACTTGCTGGCAAGGTGTGGACTTCTCCTGTGAAATCACTGAGACCACGGCTGTCCCTACTGGCATACAGGGACGCCACTAAGGCTCACATAAGTCATGGATCTTTGTCGGCACAGTCACTTCTACAGTGGCCCCGTCTGGTGTAGAGAGTCAATGCAATGAAGTGGTATGGGCTTGGCACTCCCCACATGGCACTTGATGCATGGCTCGGTCCACGGTGGCCCTCTCCTGGCATATAGGGGGTCACCAAATCGGTCCTGCACATGGGCAACACTCCGTTCAGTGCACAGCCGTCTCCTCACGCCTCTCGCTGGGCGTCCTCTCAGTGGGGCTTCCCAGTGGACCTCTCACCCTCAAATGCTCTCGTCTTCCTCACAAGGCACAGTGGTCTTGGCAGGCACTGGTACTCCGGGCCTCAGGGCAGATGGCCTTGGTCTCACTAGGTGATATCCTCTCACCTAGCAGGGATGCTTGCAGGCCTTGGAACCCAATCCTAGTCACAAACAAGCAGAAGCCTTTCTCACACAGCCTGTCTGGCTGCTTGGCTGATGAAACGTTTTGGGGTCTCAACCTCCCCTCCTTATAGTCCATTTGCAGACACTAAGGTGGTCATTACAACCCTGGCGGATGGTGTTAAAGCGGCGGTAAGACCGCCAACAGGCCGGCGGTAAAAAAATTGGAATTCCGACCGTGGCGGAAACCGCCAACAAAGACAGCCACTTTAACACTCCGACCGCCACGGTGGAACAAACAAACAGCTTGGCGGTCACCGCCAACAGACAGGCGGAGGACAAAGTACCGCCCACAGTATCACAACCTACCAATTCGCCACCTTTTCCGGGGCGGATTCACCGTGGACAAAAACACGGCGGAAACAGGACCTTGAAGGGAAAACGCTCACCTCTACACACCCCAGGAGGAACCAGGACGCCATGGAACCCGAGCTGCAGATCCTGCCAGCCCTTAGCTTCTTGCTCCTCTGCAAGGAGCACAAACGCCGGCGGAGAAGCCCACGTGAGTACTGCACCTACAACACAGGGGAGGGGGAGGGAAAAAACAGGGACACACACATGCAACACACAACACCCCCACCCCCACCCTCACCCACGACAACACACACACTAATACATCATGATACATTATAGTTACACCGTCCCCAACCCCCCGGAAGAATGCAAAGACCAAAGAAAATGAGTGTAACCATAGTAATATATTAAAATCAAGTACGCAAAAATATATATATACACTGTAAACAAAATATACACCAAGAAAAGTAGTCCAGGTAGTGCTCCATTGAAGTCTGTGGAACTCTGGGCCCACACGGTATGGGCGAGGCCCACACAAGATCCCTGACCATGACGGAGAGAACACTGCAGGGGCATCAGATAGCAATAAAACAGGCACCTCAGGGGGAGGGAAAGGGGGGCACCTCAGCCGGTTGAGTGCACGACACCAAATCCACAAGGGGGCCACATGCCCACTGTTCAATCCTGGGGAGTGCAAAGCCACAGTCTCACAAGTCTCTACAGTGGGTGGGTTGCCCACTGTTAAATTCTGGGGAGTGCAAAGCCACAGTCTCTCAAGTCTCTACAGTGGGTGGTTTGCCCACTGTTCAGTCCTGGGGAGTGCAAAGCCACAGTCTCACAAGACTCTACAGTGGGTGGTTTGCCCACTGTTCAATCCTGGGGAGTGCAAAGCCACAGTCTCTCAAGTCTCTACAGTGGGTGGTTTGCCCACTGCTGCATCCTGGGGAGTGCAAAGCCACAGTCTCTCAAGTGGATGACAGTCTCCACTGGTTCTGGAGGGGGCCTTGTGCCCAGGGTGCTTCATCCTGCCAAGGACTGAGGTAGTGGATGGATCTCTCCACTGGTTCTGGAGGGGGCTTGGTGCCCAGAGTGCTTCATCCTGCCAAGGACTGAGGTAGTGGATGGATCTCTCCACTGGTTCTGGAGGGGGATGGGTGCCCAGAGTGCTTCATCCTGCCAAGGACTGAGGTAGTGGATGGATCTCTCCACTGGTTCTGGAGGGGGCTTGGTGCCCAGAGTGCCTCATCCTGCTCGTGACGGACTCAGTAGCGTCAGTGCCCATGGCGCTCATGGGCCAGCGGTGCATGTGGCGGCGGTGCCCTGTTCAGCGGTGCTTGTGGCGGCGGTGACCTGTTCAGCGGTGCTTGTGGCGGCGGTGCCCTGTTCAGCGGTGCTCTTGGCGGCGGTGCCCTGTTCAGCAGTGCTTGTGGCGGCGGTGTCCTTTGCAGTGACCCAGCTGCTGGCGGTCCTTCATGGCCCAGAGGGGCTGGTGCTGGCGGTCCTCTCGGGCCCTGCGGGGCTGGTGCTGGCGGTCCTGTCTGGCCCAGTGGGGCTATTGCTGGCGGTCCTGTCTGGCCCAGCAGGACTGGTGCTGGCGGTCCTGTCTGGCCGAGCGAGGGCTGGTGCTGGCGGTCCTCTCTGGCCCAGCGGGGCTGGTGCTGGCGGTCCTCTCTGGCCCAGCGGGGGTGGTGCTGGCGGTCCTGTCTGGCCCAGCGGGGCTGGTGCTGGCGGTCCTCTCTGGCCCAGCTGGCGGTCCTCTCTGGCCCAGCGGGGCTGGTGCTGGTGGTGGCCTCTTGGGCAGCAGGGCAGGTGCTGGTGGTGGCCTCTTGGGCAGCAGGGCAGGTGCTGGTGGTCCTGTCTGGCCCAGTGGGGCTGGTGCTGGCGGTCCTGTCTGGCACAGAGGGGCTGGTGCTGGCGGTGGCCTCTTGGGCAGCAGGGCAGGTGCTGGCGGTGGCCTCTTGGGCAGCGGGGATGATGTTGGTGGCCTCTTGGGCAGCGGGGATGATGGCGGTGGGCTCCTGGGCAGCGGGGATGATGGCGGTCTTCTCCGCTGTGCTGCTCTTCCCAGACCTGCTGACTTTCTTGTGGCCCTTCCCCACCTTGGAAGGTGTCGCAGCTGAATCCACACTCCCACCTGTACCCCTGGGAGCAGCTTTGGTGGCTGGAGTCTTCCCCCTCTCCCGCCGGGCACTTGCCAACTTTTGATGCTTCGCAGGTGGGGGACTGTCCGTGCTGTGGCTCTGTGCCACACTGGCTGCCCTGGAGGCCGGTGCACTCCAGATTCTGGTGACTACAGGCACCACGGGTCCCGGAGATGTTGTGGCTGAGGTGCTAGGTTGGGACCTGGAGAGTCGGGCCCTAGGAGACGGACGGGTGGGGGAGGTGTGGGAAAGAGGTCAAGGTTGGACAGGAAAAGTTTTTGGGAAACACTGGGACAGGTAGCTGGAGGGGGTTTGGGAGTGGAGGAAGAGGTTGTGGTTGTAGGAGGTGTTCGTTTGGTGACTTTGGGTGAAGGTGCATGTGCTGGATGCTGTTGTGAGGTGGATGGCTGTTGGGTGGGTGTGTGCCTGCGTTTGTGTATCTTGGGAGGTGGCGTCACAGACACACTGGGAAAGGACACAGGGGACGTGTGAATGGCAGTGGGGGTGGTGAGTGCACGTGAGCGGGGTGTGGTGGTGTGTGTGCTGGTGATGGCAGTAGTGGCTGTAGATGTAGTGCATGCAGGTGTGAGTGAAGACGAGACTGAGAGGGAGGAGGGAGACGAGGAGGAGGGGGACACAGTGGAGGCAGTGGATGTTGGTGTGTCTGCATGTGTGTGATGCTTGCGTGAGTGCCTGTGGGATGTGTGGTGCCTATGTTTGCCTGAGCTTCCCTTGTGTGTTGACGTGTGTGCATGCCGGTCTGAAGGTGTGCTTGGGATAGGCTGAGGTAGAGGGGATTGGGTCTGGGTGGAGGAAGTTGGAGGGGGGAGGCTAGACACAGGGACAATGGCTGCCATCAGTGCTGAGGCCAGAGTCTGAAAAGCTCGCTGAAGGGCCGCCTGACCAGAATGAATGCCCTCCAGGAATGCATTTGTTTGTTGCAACTGCCTTTCTACACCCTGGATGGCATTCAAAATGGTAGACTCCCCAACAGTGAGGGACCTGAGGAGGTCAATGGCCTCCTCACTGAGGGCAGCAGGGGTGACTGGGGCAGGGCCTGAGGTGCCTGGGGCGAAGGTGATGCCCACCCTCCTGGGTGAGCGGGCACGGGGCAAAGGCTGAGGGGCTCCTGGGAGGGCGGTGCTGGTGGGGGGGTGGCGGCTGTACCTGCAGATGTGGGAGGTACAGATGTTGCCGCCACCAGAAGGGAGCTCCCATCAGAGGACGAGTCTGTGTCACTGGTGCCAGCTCCTGTCCCCGCTGTGGAGCTCCCCTCGCCCTCCGTCCCACTGGTGAACTCCGAGTCCCTTGTCTCGCCCTCCAGAGCCATGTGGGATGCAGCTCCCTCCTGCTCCGTTGCCACTGCTCCTCTGCCTGATGATGCTAATGCACACAAGAACAGGGAGACCACAAAAAGGGGGGGGACGACAGAAGAAAGACATGTTGAGTGCATGCATTACTGCTACCGTTGGCGGACACGACAGACACAGAAGCCCCCTGCACTACGCCGCGCACTTGGCCTCCACTGTTCAATCCCTGTGACATGGCTTACAAGGCTATGGACGACATCTGCGCACATGGATGACACAGGAGCCTGACTAGGTGTACTTGGCACTGTACACAGGTGGGTTGGGGTGCCACAGGCTCTGCCAGAACAAGGGGACCTTGCCTCCTAAACTCGTCTTGGCCTAGGGAAACCCACAGCCCACCTCCCCCACCCACACACCTCCACTGCGCGCAAAATCAGCAGAATGAGATTGTACTCACCCCCTTGTGGCTGCTGTGATGCCCCCAAGCGCCCATCCAACTCCGGGTACACCACCGCCAGGATCCTGAACATCAGGGGGGTCATGGTGTGACGGGCACCCCTCCCACGTTGGGAGGCCATCCCCAGCTGGGCCTCCGCCGTCTTCTTGCTCCAGCGGCGAATGTCCTCCCATCTTTTCCGGCAGTAGGTGCTCCGTCTGTGGTAGACCCCCAGGGTCCTGACGTCCTTGGCGATGGCACGCCAAATATCTTTTTTCTGGTGGGCGCTGACCTACATGAATTGTACAGGGGGAAAATAAAAGTTGTAACCAAATGCACCGCCACAGTCATTGGCCCCCATCCCTACCCTTGCCATGATGCACATGCACTCACCGTCGTTCCATGCACGCCTCAATCTCCCCCCCCATCTTTCATCCACCCCACTCCACACAGGCATAGCCCAGACAGCATGCTCCCAGTGTATTTACCTGTTTGTCTGGAGGACCGTAGAGTAGCGTGTACTGGGGGAGGACCCCATCCACAAGTTTTTCCAACTCCTCCGATGTGAAGGCAGGGGTCCTTTCCCCAGTCGCACGAGCCATTGTCTCTTCCAGACCGAGGTCACAGCAGCACTTGCAGTGTAGGTCTCTCCTGTCGAAGATCAGGTATCGAGTGATTGAACAGATAGAAAATGGCGGTCAGGTCCGTGGCGGTGCGTACCGTCACCGCCGGCGTACATCGTCATTGGCTCCTGGGACCCTTAGGGTCCAATGTTAACCAATGCAGCATTGCGCCGCTGTCTTCGACCGCCTACCGCGACGGTGTACAACGCCAGCGCAGTTACCTCACATCCCATTGTCCCACTTTACAGGTCAGGCGGCTGCCATTTCAGGGGCCCTAATGTCTTAATTTTTAACTGCGTCACACATACCTAGGCCTAGCCTCAACACACATACAGGCCAATTTTCGGATTATGATTTGTGTTCTGTGTAAGCTGTGGGTACGTACCTCGGAATTGTTTGACTCTGTTCTCGCTGTTGTCCTTCATAGGCACCGTCCACTGGGACATGTGAGGAGATGGCAGCATCCTCCGGTGTACAGATCGCTGGTGGACCTGTCGACAATGGAGGAAAGACATGTGATCATCACCTACAGGCTTGACCGTGCCACAATCCAGGAACTGTGTGCCCAGCTGGAGCCAGACCTGATGTCAGCTATCCGCCATCCCACAGGAATCCCCCCCTCAAGTGCAGGTGCTGTCAGTACTCCATTTCCTTGCAAGTGGGTCATTTCAAACAACAGTGGCCATAGCATCAGGGATGTCCCAGCCTATGTTTTCCAACGTGTTGTCCAGAGTGTTGTCTGCCTTGCTGAAACACATGCGGAGATACATCGTTTTCCCTCAGGTGGATGATTTGCCTGCAGTGAAAGGAGACTTCTATGCCCTGGGACATATCGCCAACATCATAGGTGCCATTGATGGGACCCATGTGGCTTTGGTACCCCCCGCAGGAGTGAACAGGTGTACAGAAACCGGAAGAGTTATCATTCGATGAATGTAAAGATGGTATGTTTGGCCGACCAGTACATCTCCCATGTGAATGCCAAGTTCCCTGGCTCAGTGCATGACGCCTACATCCTGCGGAATAGCAGCATCCCTTCTGTGATTGGTCAACTCCAGAGGCACCAATTGCGGCTAATAGGTGAGCACCTGGAAGCAACTCAGTGGGAATGGTTGTCTGGGTCTGGGGATATCCCGTCAGGTTAGTGTGTGTCTAACAGTTGTCCCTCGCCATTTGCAGGTGACTCTGGTTACCCCAACCTGTCATGGCTACTGACCCCAGTGAGGAATCCCAGGACAAGGGCAGAGGAAAGCTGCAATGAGGCCCATGGGCGAACTCAGCGGATAATATAGCGGACCTTCGGCCTCCTGAAGGCCAGGTTCAGGTGCCTCCATATGACAGGTGGATACCTATTCTACTCACCAAAGAAGGTGTGCCAGATCATCGTGGCCTGCTTTATGCTTCACAACTTAGCTTTGCGACAACAGGTGCCTTTTCTGCAGGAGGATGGTTCACATGGCGGTGTTGTTGCAGCTGTGGAGCCTGTGGACAGTGAAGACGAGGAAGCAGAAGAAGAGGACATGTACAACAGGAACTCAGTGATCCTGCAATATTTCCAGTGAGACACAGGTAAGAATACAAACTTGCCTACTACATGTACTTTAACACTATTACCTCTCTACTACTGTCGTTTTCACCCAGTGTATGGTCACTGAGTTGTCACTTTCCCTTACGATTTCACAGATGTGTGCCCCACAGTGTGACATCTGCTTTGTTTCCTCATGGACTAGAGCTGTGTGACTTAGGTATGTTGACATTACAATTGAAAGAGCATTTTGCCACAGTAATTGCTAATACACTATTCCGAAATTACAGACTGACTCCAGATTGTTTTGTGCTTCAAGGGTGTTTATTTAAGTGCTCAATATTGGAGGGGGTTGTAAAATGGTGAGGGGTGATGGTGGAGGAATGTCCATGGCAGAGTCCAGTCTATTAGTCTCACAGGTGCATTGCCCAAATGGGCATAGGAAGTGGAGCTGGGGCAGTTTGAGGATGGACAGGGTGACAAAGTGGGACAGAAGATGACATTCAGGGTGGTCTCATTTCTTGGCGGGGGTCTTGGCATCGTTCTCTGTCTTTGTCCTGGATCTCAGGGACAGTTTGCAGGGTGGTTCTCCCTCTGCAGGGGGTGGGGTGCTGGCGTGGTGGTCCTGTGGCAGTGCCTCCTGTCCACTAGCGCCGGCGGAGGTGGTGGGCAGTGCATCGTCCATGCTAGTGTCAGGGGCCCCTTGTAGTGCCACAGTGTCCCTCCTGGTGTTGAGTACTTCCTTCAACACCCCTACGATGGTGCCCAGGGTGGAATTGATGGCTCTGAGTTCCTCCCTGAAGCATGAATACTGTTGCTCCTGCAGGTGTTGGGTCTCCTGGAACTTGGCCAGTACCATTGCCATCGTCTCCTGGGAGTAGTGGTATGCTCCCATGATGGAGGAGAGGGCCTCGTGGAGAGTGGGTTCCCTTGGCCTGTCCTCCCCCTGTCGCACAGCAGCCCTCCCAGTTCCCCTGTGTTCCTGGGCCTACGTCCCCTGGACCGTGTGCCCACTACCACTGCCCCCAGGTCCCTGTTGTTGTTGGGGTGGTGGGTTAGCCTGGGTTCCCTGTAGTGGTGGACACACTGCTGATTGACGTGTCCTGGGGACAGAGATATGGGCCCGCTGGGTGGGTGCTGTGCTGGTGTTTCCAGAGGGGGGAAGGTCTGTAGTGGCCTGTGACTGTGTGAGGGGAACCGACTGTCCCGAGGTACCCGATGGGCCGGGCTGGTCATCTAAATCCAGTTGGACAGAGCTGCTGTCATCACTGTGAGCCTCTTCTGTTGGTGGTGTGGACATGTGTGGACCCTCCTGTCCGGTGACGTTGGGTAGGGGCCCTGCAGGGGTATAAATGATGTTTATTACATCTGTGTGTGCCATGGTGTGCAATGGGTGGGTGTCCGTGTACCCCAGTGCTTGCATTCCTGTTTAGGACCTTGTGTGATGATGGTTTAGGGGGGTATATGGGTATGTGCAGTGGGCATGCTTTGGTGGTGGGTGTCCATTCTTTGTTGTTGCATGCAGGGCTTGGTGTTGGGATGGGTGGGTTGTGATAGTGGGGCATTTGTGAGGAGTAGGAGTGATGGGGTGAGGGTGGGGGTATGTGATGGCATGCAGGTAGGGTGGGGGATGTAATAGTTAAGATTTGACTTACCAGAGTCCATTCCTCCATCTACTCCTGCGAGGCCCTCAGGATGCAGAATCGCCAAGACCTGCTCCTCCCATGTTGTTAGTTGTGGGGGAGGAGGTGGGGATCCGCCGCCAGTCCGCTGAACCACAAGGTGGTGTCTTGAGACCACGGAACGCACCTTCCCCCGCAGGTCGTTCCACCTCTTCCTGATGTCATCCCGATTTCTTGGGTGCTGTCCCACTGCGTTGACCCTGTCCACTATTCTGCGCCATAGCTCCATCTTCCTAGCTATGGAGGTGTGCTGCACCTGTGATCCGAATAGCTGTGGCTCTACCCAGACGATTTCCTCCACCATGACCCTGAGCTCCTCCTCAGAGAACCTGGGGTGCCTTTGTCGTGCCATGGGGTGGTGTGGGTGATGTGTGGAGTGGTGTGTGTAGTGATCAGTGGGGTGATATGTAGTGGTGTGTTGTGTGAGGTGCGTGGAAGTTCTGTGGGTGATGGTATTGTGTGCCTGTGGATGCTTGGTAGTTGTTTGTGGTGTCTCTCTCTGGCCTTCGTTTGGGATTTTGGTCCTAGGGGTTTGTGGGTGATGTGGGTGTGTGTTTTATATTGTATTGGGTGTGTGGGTGTGGTGTGTATCAGGTGTGTGTGTTACGAATTGTCCAATGTTACTGTGTTTTGTAAATGTGTGTGTATTTTGAGCGCGGCGGTGTGTACCGCCAATGGAATACCACGGTTGAAAGACCGCCGTGTGGATTTGTGTGTCGTGATAGTGTGGGCGTATTTCTGTTGCCGTGACGGTGGAGGTTTTGTTTTCGCCAGTTTATCACTGACCTTTGGTATGGCGGACTTGTGTGGGTGTCTGAATTTTGGCGGATTCCGCGCTGTGGGTCATAATAACTGTGGCGGAATTCCGCGGCGGTGTGTTGGCGGTCTTCTGCACGGCGGTAAGCGGCTTTTACCGCCAATGTTGTAATGAGGGCCTAAATGTGATTTAGGGTTTGGGTCTTTGGAGTTTTATGTTGGTGGCTCTGTTTCTTTTGATGTGTACACTTTTCCCTCTCTTCTCCCTCTTGAAAAGCTGTCTGTCACAACAGGAGAGACTCTGAAGCTGACAATCCCACAACGCAGGCAATGGGAGTGAGAAGAGTGTGCACCTGGATGTCAGCCACAGTTATATGTGCATCAAAACTACTCTTGAGGAACTCTTTATTAACCCCATCTTCTTTCTGAGATGTGCCCAGGACCCTTCCTGGTGATCTATCATTGAATTAAAGAGCACCCTTTTTAAGTGTACAGCTGGAGACTCTCTCTCTCCCTTCCACCAGCTTGTCCCACCTAGGTCACAGGGATGCAGCAATAGACAATTCTGTCTGGGGGGGATACCTCTACTCCTTATGTCTTCACTAGGCAGATCTGGGCTTCTCAACATGGAACATATGGTCCTCCAGTTAATGTACCATTGCAAGTACACTTGCACTCAAAGCACATACAAAGCAAAAGGACTGTACAATACTGTCACCTCCATGTATTGTGCTATGCCAGATGTACACACATCCAGCACACACAGTGACTCTGTGCTCACTGCTTACTACTGTATCCTTTCTGTATTGTGCCACGTTGTGCTATTTGCAAACATACACAGTGCCAGCACACTCACTCACTATGCACCCACTGCATAACACTTTACCCTTCATGTACTGTACATCTCACAAGCACACATACACCAGGCACATGCTTTCTTTGCGCACACACAGCACAGCACTACATCTCACATGTAACATGTTCTTCGTAGGCATTCACACATTCAGTATATGCACTAACCATGCATGTACTGCACAGCACTGCTCTGTCCCTGTACTGTACCCTTCCCCAGAATACATGCATACGGTGCAGAGTCACCAAACCTGCGCTGTGCAGCCCTCTACATCCAACTGATGTAGATCAAAGATAAGTTGAGCACACAGCAGCATAACTTTGAAAAAAAGGAGAGTGAGCCTATAAACCTGACTCCAGTGACACACGGTAACAAGCATTGGTAAAGGCAATAGGTTTTGCCTATGCGAAATCTATGGCCTTTGTCAATTTTCTTTTTTTGTGCATATTGCATAGTTGTTGAGCTGCTGTGCAACATGGCTTAAAGTTAAAAGGCTTAAGGTGGGAAAACAGCAGCAATGGGAGAAATTGGGTGAAATTCAAGAATAACTGTGATGCCTGAATGCGTGAGAGAAAATGTAACCTGAGAGCTCTTCAGCAACACTAGAAATCGGGAGATTCTGAGACTCAAGAGCAAACTGTTTTAGCCGGTTAATCGACAGGCATATTTACAAGGAGGAAGCAGAGCCTCAGCCAGGTCTGGTTTCACTGCTTTATGACTTTTACTGCATAATTATTAGTTTAGATATTCCGAGAAGTAAACACATGACCAACGTTTGCAGACAATGTGTTTTCAGTGCATAAGCTCCAAAGTAGGTCTTCTTACCTCTGTTTTAAAGTGACCATTCTTTATAACATGTATCACATTAGCGATGAGCCATGCAGCTCTCTACGAGCAGAGTCACAGTTTCTTAGGGGCCAACAAGCTGAGGGCCCTTGAAGCAGGGCTGTGATGAGACAGATACCTAACTAACTCACCCAGAATACTTTAAAAGAGAAAATAGATATAACTGTGTAACCTAAAATAGGCCCTTTTGCTCTCATATTCTGCAGTAAGGCCTGAAAAGCCCTGAATTAAACAACAGACACAGGGGGTGGGGGATCGGGGAAACAACCAAAATAGTAGGAGGATGGGAGGTTAGGGGACCACAGACAGCGCTGGGGGTGGGCAAACCACAACCAAGAGTGGAAAGAGGGTAGGGAGTGCAGGTGGAGTGCTCGTTCACAAATATAAAAAATGTACCTGCAGAGTGAAGCAGCCAGTTGAAGTACACCTGCCAGTAGCCAGTGGCCAGTGACTGGAAGTTGTACTTGGCCAAAAGCTCCACACCACGGCATGGATGGCAAAGCAGAGAAGAAAGTGACAGCAGACGACATGCTGGCCAATGAGAAGCAAGTAAATTAGAGCAATGTTGGAATCAAAAAATGGTAAGTTCAGGTAAGTATTGGGTGGGTTCTAACCCATTTTAAGATTTTTTTTGTTGAATTCAAGAGACTTGGCATGCACAGCGCAAGCGTTCCCACCACAGTGTTTGTGCTGTGTAATTCTTGGTGAAGGCGGCAGCTTTCCATCACTATGAGGATACTGCTTTGGGCGTCACTCTCAGTCCAACTGGACCACAATCGGTGAGACAGGACTTTGTCATGGTGCACATGCATGACCTGTATTTGCTTATGACAACAAAAATCAGCATTAGAGATCAAGACAACAGTACAGTTGAGCACTCAGGGCTGGGGTACACATTTTTTACCATGCAGAAGGTTTTTCTGTTCCAACAATAACATTGCCTTATCATTGCATATATTAAGCTATCTTGTAACTGTAGCCGAGTTTCAACCCCACATCACTCTCCAAGACCAAGCCTCGACTGCTGACTTTCATTATCCCCTGAGAGTAAAAGCATAAAATGGAGGAACTTATAATCTGTGCACTCACAGTAGTTTCTGGTTACTAAGATTCCAGATACAAGAGGCAAAACATGACACAAGGATTGCTCTGTTGCTCATGAACTCCTTGGGCCCTGGAGAATTGATTTGAAAAATCAGATATGAAGTGTTTAATTTATGCAGCATTACAAGGCACATGGTCCTCTGGTCAGAATACATGGGCGATGTGCTAAGTAATTTTGAAGTCCAAACGCATGTGATTCTCAAAATCACAGGCTTTTTGGCTACCTTATCACTGGTAACAATGCATCTAAGAATTTGGGTTGTTAGTTGAAGAGGGTCTAAAACCCATTCAGGCAACAACCACAATCCTTGTCAGGTTGAACCACAGATGTCACTAAATGAACCTCTGCTTAATCCTCTAGTTACTTGGCACAAAGCAGCCAGGCTTAGCTTAGAGGCAATGTGTAAATTATTTCTGCAGCACACAACCAGTAATAAAGGGAAAACACAAAACAAGAAAAATCCCAAACCAATTTAGAAAACTCCAGTAAACTGTAATAAATAAAATGACACCAGAAAGACAAAAATCCATTCAGTAGAACCAAGATATTCAATTAATGAATTTTCTAGTGAAAATAGTGCCTAAAGCACAAAGCACCACTGTTGGTCAGCTGGTCATGCTAGACCGGTGGAAAGTCACACGTTTAGGCCTACTGCGATGGAGCGCGGGTCGGATTTAGGGACTAGGTTTATCCAGCTGAAAAGTTAACTTCTAAGTCCAGCACACAGAGTTCCATTCTTGGCAGAGGAGGACATGAGGAGGACAGGACACTGAGTGTCAAAGATGAATGTTGATGCGCGAAGAGCAGGTCGTGTGTCGTGGCAAAGAGCTGGTCAAGCATAATGGACAATCATTGCTATAGTTTTGTGTGGCCAGATGTCGAGGGCTGTCTCTATGGTAGCATGAAGTGCAGGTTTTGCTTTGTCAGTCGTCGCTGGTGGCACTATTGACACAAAGAGCAGGACTCGCCAGAACTATTTGTTGGTGGTCGTCACTGGTGGCAGAGTCTTGGTGCGAATAGGCCCATTCGTGGTTGGAGGAGCCCAGACATCAGAATTTTCAATTGTACTTCAGGAGTAGTACACTCTGATGCCAGCCAAGGGCCCAGGACCTAGGGAGGCTCCTCCTGGGGATCAGTGACTCACACCTGCAGAGGCCAGCAGGGCTCAGTCAGGTTGAGCTGCAGCAGGTCAGCAGGGCAGTTGCAAGGTAGGCCGCTGGAGCTTGTTGTGTCCCTGTAGCTCACAGAAGAGGTCAGCCAACTGACCCCTGGAGTCACTCCGGTTAGACTGTGATGAAAGAAAGCTGGTCTAATGCTTCTTCTCAGTCAGCAAGGCAGTTCTTTTGCAGCAGGGCAGTACTTCTTCTGTAACTTCCACAGGTCCAGGTGTGTTCTAAAGAGTGGCTTTGGAGGTCCAATATGTATACATGGTGTCAGCCTGTGTGTAGAGGTACTCCCTGCCTGACCCCCACATCTGGTTCTGGATAGTTCTTGACCTTCCCCCTTCAAAGTTCTAAACTGTGTGGAGGTGACAAAAGGCATGGCAGGCCTGGTGTCAGTTTTCTTTTTGTGTGCAAGAGACAAAGGGCCTGATTCTGACCTTGGCGGTCTTTTCGCAAGACCGCCGAGTTACCGCCGCGGAAAAGACCGCCGACCGCGGCGGTATGCCGCTGCGCGTATTCCGACCGCTGGGAGCGTTCTGCCGGAATACCGCCAGCAGCCACACTGGCGGTCGGCGGGAAAGTGGAGACTGGTCAACCTCCACCGCCACGCCAGCAGAACACCGCCCCCAGAATTACGACCCACATTTCTGTGTGGCGGTCTTCTGTTGGCGGTCACGTCCCTATGGCTCCCGTCGCCTCCCGGAGGACCAACGCACAAGGTAAGTTGATCGTCCGTGAGGGGAGGGGGTGGGGGGGTGTTGTGTGATGTGTGCGTGCATGGGGGTGTGTAGAGGGGGTGTGTGAGTGCGTGCATGCGGGCGGGGGGTGCTGCTGTGCCTTTGGGCAATGTGTGTAGTTCGGCGGGTGCGCATGTCGGCATGTATGTGTGCGGGTATGTGCCCCTTTGTGTATGTGTGTGTGTAGGGGGTGTGCATATGTGCATGTTGGGGGTGCGTGCATGTCGGGGTGCGTGTATGTGCATGTCGGGGTGGGGGGGGCAGGGGGTTCGTACCACCTCTGGGGGGTGGCAGGGGGGTGGAGGGTGTGGGGGGAGGACTCGTGGGGGGCAGTGGGGGGTGGGGGAGACCCCTATCAGTGCCAGGGAAGGAATTCCCTGGCCCCGATAGTGCCTACCGCCATGGTTCGCATGGCGGTTCCCGACCGCCAAAAACCGCGGCGGTAAGCAGGGTCATGATACGGTTGGCGGTCTTGGGTCGACCGCCGGGCCGGAGTGTGCGAACTCCAGCCCGTCAGTCATGACCGCCGTGGCGGTCGGAGTGGGGATGTGGCGGTCGATCGCGGCGGTGACCGCCGCGGTCAGAATGCCATTTTTTGGACCGCCGGTCTGTTCGCGGTCCGACCGCCGCCTCTCCGCCGACCGCCAAGGTAAGAATCAGGCCCAAAGTCCTCTGAAGTGTTAGTGAGGCTGGCTACAGCCTCTCCCCAGTCATTCCTGCCAGGATGGCCCATCCTGTCCACATCTAAGCCCCAATTTTGTTAGTGTCTGGAAGCAATACACAAACACCAACATCAGAGTCATTCACAGCCGTGTGGCCTAGGACACTGGCTGAAGACACCTGGCTGGAAACAAGAAAATACCAACTTTCCAAAAGTGGCATTTTTAGAACTGTGACCTAGAATCAAACTTTACCATTAAGGATCATTCTAAATTAAACAGTATATTTCTATCTGCTCCCAATATAAAGTTAGCACCTATCAAATGTAACATGGAAGCTCAGTGTTAGTCAATGAGAGAGACAGACTCTACAGCAGTGAAAGTCAACTTTAGGATATTTTCACTTCCAGGATATGTAAAACTTGAGTACACATTCTTACATTTTACAAACAGTCCACCCTTCCCCATGAGCCTTTGGGGCCTACCTTAGGAATGACTAATAATTATTAAAATAGAAGGTTTAGGCCTGGCAAAAGTTGTATTTGACAGGTCGAAATGGCATTTTAAAATTGCACTACAGACTGCAGTGTCGGACCTGATACATGTTTTAAAAGTGCTTCTTAAGTGGGTGGAACAATGAGTGCGGCAGGCTTACTAGTAGATTTTAATTTACAAACCCTGGCTGCATGTATACCATTAACTAGGGACTTACAAGTAATCTAAATGTGCTAATTAGGTGTAGGCAAATGTTACCATGTTTGAAGGGCAAAGCACTGGTTAGCAGTGGTAAAGTACACAGAGTCCTAAAACCAGCAAAAACAAATTCAGCAAAACAGGAGGGTGAAGGCAAAACATTCAGGGGAATACCGCAAAAGTGCACAAAAGGCATTTTCTGATTCAGTCTGTGTGAGTCAGATTTATTTATCCTTTGCAATTCTAGTGTTAATCAAAAAGCTGGGTGTGGAAGAAGTCAGTAGCTAAAACACAGTGTCTAATACTTAATACAGAGCCCAATCTGAAGCACTGTCAAGTCCACTGATGATGTAATAGTGTTGCCCCAGTGTCCTCCCACCATGAAAGCTGGCGATAACAAGTGGCTGTCCCCAGCAAGTAGAGGTCATATTACTCAAACTTTCCTCTAAGTCCTCTTTGCATACCTCACAAAGATGGTCTGGGTAGGGATGGTAACTTAAAACTAGGTCCAAAATGGTTCAGCACTTGGGTCCTGATTGATTCTACTTGCCATAAAGACGAGACCCCCCTCCACGCCTGGGCTATTCTGAGGTAGAGCATCCTTCCTCTGTATGCCATGCTGGGGATAAAGAGGATTAAGCCCCACAGACCTGCCCTGCTGGGAGCATGCCTGCAGGTTCTCCATCTGAAGAAGACTCTCACTTCTTTTACCATCTTTGACCATCACAGTGCTCTGCAGGTTGTCACTCAAATCCTCAACTAATGGCCATGTCTCTCTCAGACTCACTTCATGTATAAACAGTGACCTCATCATTCCTTTCCCTTTCCAAAAAACATGATACAGAGTACTTCCAACTGCCTGTGCATCCTAGCTGTGCATCTCTGGAATGGGCCTGCAGGCGCACTGTATTTTGCAGCAAAAACAAAATGAATGAGACTTATAGTATGGCAGAGCAGGAGCAATGCCAAACTCATAGTTCCACCTTTGGTTTCCCCAAGTAGAGCCTCTATTGGCTCAGCAGTTGGGACCATTTGACCTGCTAGTACGTCCACCAGAGGCCATGGGGTCATTGGGTGAGTACTGCATCCAAATGTAGGGTATAGTGCAGTCACTGAATGAGATAGCAGTCCTCTTCAAGGAAATAACTCTTTGGCCCACAAGAGGTGAGAGAACATGTCCTGTGTGTTGGCGGTAATTGATTCCTATGTTTTGTTTGCTTTTCAAGATGAAACACCTACTTTGGGTGTTTACTCATGAAAAAACATTGCCCAGTGGGAACATAACCATGGCACTTACCTTTGCAAAATGTTACTGCCTCCAATGCAGCTGCCACCGTGGGAGTTTCATTGAGGGTACAGAGATTTGTAACGCAGTCTTGCCAACTGCCCACTATATTTTCAATGACCCCCTTAATGTCCATGCACACTTCATGCATGCTCTGTAATTAGGAAGTGGTGCCTACAACAAAGAGTCTCTCACTCTTCCAAAATGTTTTGACCCATAACATTCCAGGAAAACCAAGTCCTGCACCTGGTCAGTCACACACCTACTCACTTCTCACTGCCCCTCAGGTCTTGTCCATTTAGTTTTATCAACCTGTTGTTATGTCGTCAAGAGACTCAAAAAGATAGCCCACCCCCACCAGGTGGTGTCAGTACTGACTGCACACTTCAGGGGACCAACAGTACCATGCACACAGAGTATGTTTGCCCTAATAATGGTTCTGTTTTGTCCTGTAAAAGAGAGACACAGCACTCATGTGTCCCTTTCATCATATTCCAATAGACTTATAATATGGCAGATGGGAGGGTCGTCAGTTTTTGTGATGGAATGCCCTTCTGCCAAATTCTAAACCACTCCCTTAATGAGGGTGAAGGGGACTTAGCTCTTTGTGTAGAATATTATGTCTTGGTCCCATCTAAAAATGAACTTCAATGGTTGTTGGTACCTTTTGAAAGCACTGGGGCACATAAAAAACTGTAAATGTGTTTAAAAATAAACATATTTTTATCTTGTTTGACTATCTTCTTCTGCAGCACATGTTCAGCTGCAAACACACCTGAGGTTCCTCCTGCCTCACGCTTGCTGGCTGTAGAGATGTGCATCCTGAACAATAGCATCAGAGCCAATCCAAGCACTGCTTACAATACTACACAGCATGAAAGCAGCGACAGGATTGGATGGAGCATGCAAACACAGCACTCCATCAGACACCTATGGGGCTGTCCCTCTTCCTCTTAGTTGCCTCTCAGCTACTGATTACAGAATCCAGAACTGCGCATGCCAGGCTGGCCACAGCAAAAGCAGTGACCAATCGGAAATGCGTACTTCTGTTTTATTACGCCCTCAGGTCGTCCCACTACTATTCTAGGAGAGAGAGCTCCCCAACTGCATGCCCCTAAAGAGGTGACGATGTAAGAGATAGCTTTTAAGGGAAAATGTGCAATTTAAGGGAGTTGAATATGTGATGTAGTAGCTCACAATGGAGTGGTGGTCAACGACCCCTGACCTATGGATGAACCCCGATGGTGAACTGAAAAAAACTGACACTTACTACTGCAGGTTTACTCTTAAGTTTGGATCATTTTGGAATTTTTTGGAGGCACTGTATAAAATTTTCAGGTTTTTGCTCAGAAACCTATAGAAAATATGATTCTCCAAGAGCATTATAAACAAATGTACTAGTAACACTACGAAAAGGATAGCCATCACTTTTGTGACACAATACACATCTGCCAGACTCTAAATCAGGCCCTCATTTTGGTTCTATTGTCTCCTATTTCTCAACGTAGAACGACAGTTACTCCTGTCAAATCCAGGTGAATATTTGCATTAGTTTTCAGGATGGGAAACCGCTTTCAGTTTATTTAGTTAACAGTTACAAACATAGGTGTTTGTGATTGTTCACCACTTTTTACAGATCTAACCACACAGAAAGTCACCTCCTGTACCAAATTGCCAATTATATAAATTCCATCAGGATAGTGGAATTTTACACA
Organism: Pleurodeles waltl; assembly: GCF_031143425.1. Classification (NCBI taxonomy): domain Eukaryota; kingdom Metazoa; phylum Chordata; class Amphibia; order Caudata; family Salamandridae; genus Pleurodeles; species Pleurodeles waltl. The sequence goes on from NC_090437.1 coordinate 469,086,881, forward strand.
ATCACAAAAATACTTTGCTCTGGGAAAGGATTCCCAATCCCTAGCCCCTCAGTCAGGGTAAAGATTTATATACACCTAGGCCTTATTGAGAAGAAAGGGAGTTAAACTCTGATCCCTGAGCAAACAGAGCCTTTCCCAAGATACCATGATTCTGAGTTGAACTATAATTCCAGGTTTTTTTCTTGACAGCAGATGAAGCAATAAAAAGGAATGAAAAAGTCAAAACATGCAGAACTTAGGGCCTGATTTAGATCTTGGTGGATGCGTTACTCTGTCACAAACGTGATGGTTATTCTGTCTGCCGTATTATGATATACATCGGAGATCATGGAATTGTAATACTGCGGACAGGATATCTGTCACGTTTGTGACAGAGTAACCCTGTCCGGCAAGATCTAAATCAGGCCTTTAGGGCCTGATTTAGATTTCAGAAGATGAGTTACTCCATTGCAACGGTGATGGATATCCCGTCCGCCGAAATATAAATCCCATAGGATATATTGGGTTTATATTTCGACGGATGAGTTATCCGTCACGTTTGTGATGGAGTAACCACTCCTCCAAACTCTAAAGCAGGCCCTTAGTTCGTTAGAAGAGAATTTCATATGTTATGCCCCACTCCAAGTGAAAACATGGAACATGGAACATGTGGAAAAGGATGTATTTACCATGCCCAGTAAATATCTCACTCCAGTAAAATTGTATTTACCAAGTGCAGTTAAGAGCCTTATCTTTTTTCGCTCTACTTGGAATCGGTGCCTAAACGGAAATGTAAGCATCTACTATGAACTAGCCCAGTGATACTCAAAGTATGTCCTGGGGACCGCATGTGGCCCTCCTGATCTTTACATGCGGCCCTCTAGTCAACATCAGCACTGGACTCGACTCACCACGAACAGTAAAAGGATTTTAAATAAACAGGTAAGCTTATATTTAAATGTTAATTTAAGTTAAAGAAAGGAAGTAACTGAGGTTCCTTGCACCTCATAAATTTAGAAACACCTTCATTTTTAAAAACATCCTGTAGGAAAAGTGTACAAGTATGATTAAGTCTGTTCAATATTCAAAAGGTGTATATCATTAACATGCAGAACTGTTTCACTTTAATACATCAGATTATATCAGATTAAGAAGCATATTTTCTAAGCAATATTTTTCAAACATAAAATTGGAAAATGTAATTCTTCCCCACTTACCCTGACAACAATTTCAATAGTGAACTAAGGCAAGTCTGTTGTTATGTGCACCCTTTGGGCGGCCTGGGATTATATTACACAGAAACAACAATATTGTTTATTAAATCAAGCACAAGAGAAGGTTTTGTACAGCACACATCCTAAAGTCATGTATTCTACTATCTTCATATGTCATAATGAAGAAAAAGAAGGGAAAATGAAATACAATTGATAATGAAGAAAAACAGGGAAAGTGAAATAAAACAATTGGCTGGGGTCACACAATGAAGTTAAGTGAAGAAGGTGGAATTAATCCTAATTGTTCGGTTTCACATTGTGCAATTCGGACACTACATCTTCAATTCCCCTACACTCACCTTACCACCGAAACCCTACCAGCCCCGACCGCTACCCTGTTGGCATCAGTGCAGAACTTGGTCACATCACAGACCAAACTTTGTGGCCCCTGGGAAAATGTTTGTGAGTACCCATGAACTGGGATATGCAAAGTTCTTTAAAAATCGGTGGTAATTTTCTGACTTTTTTGTGGTATTCATGCCAACACGTGACTGGATAGCTGCATGCTATTTTTAACTAGCTATTTGCATTCACAAAAGTAGGTGACTTAAGTTTAAGAAATAACATTTTGAAAAAAAAAACTCTCTGCTCTCTGTGGAGAACACAAAACAAACCCAATTTCATTCAGTTATATCACATAATATAAGATCAAAATTCTCAGTTGTATGTGCTTTATGCAAGAAGATATGTTGCTTTTCAAATGATGTATTGTGAAGCTTAGCACATGTTCCATGTTTGCTCTCAAATATTCAACTTGGAAGTAAAATGAGGAGATTAGATCAAAGCTACTCACATCTGGCAACTTCTTTGTTCAGATTAGTGCAATGCTAAGAAACTCTGGGAGAACTGAGAGCTAGCATTGCAGAACCCGTTTCCTTTATCAGTTTCCAGGTTTTGGACACCCATCGCAGATATATGGTTTGGGCTTGTGCTTTCAAAACAATACAGCTGCACACGGTTCATAAAATGTTTTAAAGGCGGAGAGTACATATATGGGGAAAAAAACTTGCATTATGACGTACACCCGCGCATTTTTGGATAGGACTGCTTCATTAAACATATCAGAGCCTGCACATTCTTATCCAGGTCACCCTGACCTGGATGAAGAGGATGAAAAGGTAATTTTGGAAGCTGAATTAATGTGTAGTGACAAATTGGATTCAGACTCTTTAACTATTCTCGCGCCAATCTTCCCTCACTCCCTCACCACAGTTTCTGCTCAAAAGATAGCCGAGTTAGTGAAAGGTGGTATGAAAACCGCCAGCGTTAGTGTTAATTACTGACATTACTCCAGACTATGGCCATACTTACATCCTCCAGGCTATGGCCAGCGATATGATTACTGATAGTGAGTAGGTCCATTACTGTAAGCAATCCACTTTGCAGGTTGCAAATTCTACCTAAAATTGGGAATTAAATTAAAAAAATAAAATCAACGCTGAAGAACGCTGATAAGGACCTAGACAGAACCAGAGGCAAATACTATGGGCCTCATTTACGAGGCCCTTGAGCCACTGGAGCGTAACTTTTAGCGCTGCTTTGGTGGCGCTGTGCACTGCTCCATTCTTACAAGGCAGTGTTAAGCCCCACACAGTAAAGGGGGGTTCAATGGGTGTTGCTGTGGGCGTGCCCACGCAAAACCCATTGCTTTTCGACCCTGCCCCAGATTTACAAGAAATCGTAAACATGAGGCAGCACCAAAAACGTACGCCTCACCAGGGGTGGCATTAAAGTGGTGCAATGAGGAGAAATACTTTTATTTCTCCTCGTTTTTTGCTCTTTCTATGTGTGCCACATTCTGCAGCACACGTAGGAGCAAATCGCCATTAATGATTGTTTATGTGCAGGAAGGCGATCGTTCCTGCACATAAACAATCACCCCGCAACACAGGCATCCTTGTACCAGGGCGCAGAGGTGCCTGTGTTGGCAATAGGCAGATGACTTAGCACTGGTGCAGGGGTAAACACAGGGATGTGTCGTATTCTTAAAAAGAAAGCAGATTCCTGCATTTTGGAAATGACGCAGCTCGGCACAGCAATATTGCTTTCGGCACTGTGCTGCGCCATTTTCTAAAAACAAGGTCCTATGTTTGGCATTTTCATCAAACAATCAACTCACAAAATTCACTTATTTTTTATTTAAGGATCTGTGAATTGTGCCTGGAAACATGTGACTGGCACAGGACTCCAGGTATAAACTGATAGAGTTCTGATAACAGTGATGTATCTGCAACTGAGTGGGGTAGTAAACCTACAGAAGTAGATTACTGATGTTTTCTCTGAATCAGGTCCCCGATACTTAAAGCAAAACACGTTTTATTACTAGACCAGAGGCACCCATGATGCATTCTTTTCTTGCTTGTTTTTTATTGTTCTTTTTATTGAGTTTAACAACATACATCACATTGCATGAAGAAAGAAATACCGTCTATACACACTGCATGTCTAAAGCATGAGTTAATTATGCCATTTAACACCATAGGGGTTAAGACCAACCTATACATCACAGTGCCATTGTACCAGAACATCAACATTCACTTGTCCCTCAGTTGATATCAGATCTGGATAGTAAGTAGATTGTAAACAGGCCCCATATGTCTTTGGGGCTGGAGGGGTTTGGGAGTTCTTCCATGTGTAGTTCAATTTGCTTTTGCCATTATGCCATATCTTTGAGCTATTGAGTCATTGTGGGTACTGATCTCTTCCCCCATTGTATTGCAACCTTTCATTTTGCCAGCAGGAGAGCCACTACCGCCAGCTTGCAGTTAGCTGGCAGGCAGGTTTTATCAATCCAAGAAAACATAGCTGAGGAGAACACTTCACCACCTTAAGCACCATGTCAGTCAGAGCAGCCACCACTTTTCCCCAATACTGGTGAATCAAGCACACTGCCAAACGAGGTACAAGAATTCTGACCACCCCCCCCCCCAACTCCACAGCGCACAAATTTAGAATCCAGAGGTAGCCCATATTTAAATAATTTCACAGGAGTGTAATACATTTGTTGCAAGTATTTACAACGGATTATTCGTAAATTGCAGTTGGATGTGAGCATTTCCGTGAGCGAGCTGCAGAAGCCCCAGTCTGCCGGGCGTAAAGGTGGGTCTAGCACAGCTTTCCACTTCTCTAGGTCTGCATGTGGTGTGGCGCGACCAGCATATCCCTTTGTGAAGCACTTATAGGTTGGTGACTAATTGCCCAAGTGTAGTGCTGGCAAGTAGTGTTTGTAGCACTCCGAGGGTCAGGGGATCAGCAGGGAATTTTGGGTACAGCTCCCGCACTGCTGCTCACAGCCAGCGATACGTGAATGCCAAGAGCGTGGTCACACCGTGTGTCCGTGGAAGGTCTATCAGTTCTATAAATGTTCCTCTAGGGTATAAATCCCCCATTGCCTTCAACCCCTGCTCTTCGTGGAGAGTGAGTGCCATCTTTAGCTGGGTGACCGTGATAGCTGGGTGATGTCTCAGAGGAAGTGCCAGGGCATAGAGTGGGATCTGGGCTGCTCCTACACTCAACAACCTCCACGCCCTTGTGGTGCAACTGACTGTATTAATTACATCATATGGTCTCTCTAGCCTTCTATGTGGGAGGATGGCAGCAAGTGGAATAGGGTGTACATCGTAGCTCTGTATCAACCAGATGTGGCATGTAGGGAGGAGGATAGAGCCAATAGTGAGGGAAATGTGCTTGACCACATAAATAGTAAAGGTGTAGGTCTGGTGCGCCAAATCCTCCTTTTTTATGGGGTAGTGTGAGTATGTCCCAGCTAATCCTGAGTTGTTTACCCACCCAGGCCAATGTTACCATGTGTGATGTAAGTGTGATGTAAGTGCAGCGCAATAAACATGGCGAAAAGGAACAATACTTTATGGCAGGTAGTAATCCTCCTGACGATGTGTGCAGTTGGATTCCCAGTTTAGTACTACAGGAGACCAATTGTTATTCTCTCTCACTACCTTTCTCAGTTCAATAATAGCAGAGACCCCAGAGCTCAGGCGCGCCACATGCTCAGCCGCTATGCAGCTCACCTCAGCACATCGGGCAGTGTGGGCCATCAGGCCTTCATCAACTGGATCAGTTCTCTTCATGTCCCCAGGTGAGCAATGCACTGGAGCAGCTTTGGTGTTTGTGTCTCCTCCTGCCGACTGCCGGCTCAGTGCACGGCACAGCACAGCCACCATCACTCTGTCTCAGCCCCCTGGTTTATGAGCAGCTGCCTTCATTTTCAGCTGCGCTCACGTGGGTCCTCTCTCTCGCTCCAGTGTCACACGCCACACCAACGGGCAGCACAGGAGCACTCAATCACCTGTCCCACTCTCCAGTGCCTCACCGGGTGGGATTTTGTTAGTGTTGCGGTTGTAGACCACCTCTTCTTAAATTGCCGCCATCTTGTGAACCCTCCTTCTCACATGTGGCAGCCTTCTTCACTCGCCTTTTGTTGCCATGCAGTGCAGTTTTTGGGATGTATATTCTCACAGCACCCCTGTTGTTAGGGTTTGTGCACAGCAAAGAGCATGTCCCCTCTCACTGCACTAGTGGGTTCTGTAATAGCTCCCTTTTAAACTTACTATTGAAAGCCTTTCTTGTTATCTCACCTTCCCCCCCCCCCCAGGCTTCTGTGTATGTTGTTTAATGTGCTGTTTTGTTTACACATTGGGCCTTGCTTTTACCAAGGCTTCTTTAAAACACTCCTCTCTAGGCCATGTGTTAATTTAACTCATTTGCATAATAACTGAAACTCTGCACACCTTTCAAGAACATGTGCAGCATGTGAGGACCACACCCAGCTCTTCAAACCACACCCAGCTCTGCACACCTTTCAAGAACATGTGCAGCATGTGAGGACCACACCCAGCCCTGTCTATAAAAGGCAGCCCCCGAGCCTCACCCAGTGCTTGTGCTCGTCTACCTCCCGCTTACCTGAGGACAGATCCCTCGGCGCTGGCACTCCTGCTCTCTATAGACTTTCATTGGCTTCAATGGGCGCAGCTGCTGGTTCTTCCTTCTTCCGGTTTCCGGTTCCTCCTTGCCTCAGCCTCTCTCCTACAAGCAACCTGCAAAAGAGAAAGAAGACAAGGTTAGACTGATCAGTATCTCTTGCCAGCAACAAGTAAGTGCAAAACTTTTATTACCTGAAAGAACTTTGACAACAATTTCTGTAAACAAGATTCCTTCCACGAACATTGTGATTCAAACTCTTTGTTACAAGAATACTTTGCGGAACTTTGTGAAGCAAACATTTTTTATGGAACTTTTAAGAATCGAACCATGGAAACCATTAACAGCAAGGCAAACAGTAAATCAAGGACTTGCACAAATTACATGCTGTATTTTGACGTAAAAGTACAGTATTTGTTTTATAAAAGATTCTGGAAATATGGGAAAAGTGAGTCTGCTATTGGGATTTTAGGCTTTAGTTATATTAAGATGAATGTTTGATATTAGTAATTCTGATAACGGTATTTGTTTAATGTTTTAGAAGCTTTAGAGTAACAGAAAGCACATCCCAGAGCAGTAACACATTCCAAACCTGGAAACTAGAGACCAGGATCCAAGAGGTACTTTTAGAAGAAAATTTCTAATAAATAAAGGGATAGTCAGGAACCCAGATAGGAATAGGTTGTACTTATCTGTTCTTTGTTTATGTTTCATTAGGCACCAGTTTCTACAGAAGTCAGAGAGGGCCGCAGATTTGTGCAGCACTTCAACAGTGGAAACGCAAGAACGGTGTTGTCTCTTTATTTTATTTTATCCACTTCCCCCCTTCCCTTGAGCTTCTGTTCTTAGTGCACTGTTTTAAAAACTAGTGTGCTGGAACAAGCAGTTTCAGGGTGGGGTCGGATTGTCTTCAACCTCCATCAGAACTGAACAAGGACTCAGGTGAGCTGGGCTTTGACACCTGTACACCCTATTCTTCCCTTTGTCAGTGACGGATGCGTGCGGGTTAACAGGCTAAAAGAAGGATTATTGGTTCCAGCCGGCAGAGCTGCACTAGGCTGTGGCCATCTTGCCATGGGCTCAATAGCCCACCCCCCTTTTCTTGCTTTTATTTAAATAGCAGCCAAGATCACAAAAAATCTTTTCCCATTTTACACATAGAAAACAACCACAGAGTGACATTATAAATATGGCAACCAGTCAGCAGTGACATACAGCAATAATGGTGTTGACTGCGATCAACAAGCCCTCTTTTCTTGCTGCTTGGAGTTCAGATAAGCACTCTTCATAATTTCTTTCTTTCGGAATATGTCATATTTGGTTCTTGATTTTCATAACAATTTAGTGCATATTTTATATGACTGTAGGTATATATGTGAACAATTGCTTTGTACCATTCATTCATTTTTCTTTCACTACCAGCTTATTGTTCCTGTTTATCTCGGAGGTGCTTGAAACCTTCTTCAATTTAGCAACCGTCACACGCCTTCTGCTTTTGTTGCCAGCGGAGATGCCTGACGCTCACGATTTGCCACACCTTTCCCCACCCTCCCTACAGCGTTCTAAAACTCTGCGGCTGGAGTGTCTGTATCTGAGGTAACTATAACACCGCACATGGCCCATTCCAATTCGTGCAATCCAACATATACATCAATCAATAAACTTGCAACTGCAGTGTGTTTGCTTTTTGTTGTGGAAATACTTGCCCGCAGTCTTATTACATGCATGGATTCTTATGTTATATCATTGACCTCATAAATCACAGTAGTCAGACATCAATTACAATGACAAGGCCATAAAACATCATTACAGTGTCATAAATCATTCCAAGTGCCTCCCATCATTTCTGACATGATTGTAAATCATAATTCAGAGACAGGTCATAAATCTCGGTTGCTAGGTGTTGATCAGTTCATACATCCTCTCTGCCATGCATAAATCACTTTGGCAAGATCATAAACTTTGCTGCATGACAGGTCATAAACATCAACGTTGATGTCCTAAATCATCTCCAACATTTATCACTCACGTCCTTGTCATTTGCTTGTCATATTTCTGACACCTTCTGTTGTTGAGGCCATCCTCCATGCCACTTTTTGGGGTCATAAAGTTTTGTTTGTCTTTTGTTGGTTCTTTCTCTGATTGTGAGGGGGGTAGCCTCTTACTGAGGTTAGGCTCAACTCGCTACCTTGTTTATCCATTTTGTGCACTGCCATCTGCCGGTTCTGGGCTGCGAGTGCTGTGCTCCGCTTATTCTCCTGTTGCTCTACCTACCCTGCCGTAAGGCATCCCATGGTGAGGGGCCTTTCTCCGGCACGCCAACCAATGTACCCCTTTTACCGCCATGCCACCTTTGGGGCTCACGTCCCCAGGTGACTCCCCGCTTTCATCCTCCGCTCCTTCTTTCTCCTCTCAGTGCAGCTCTTGGCTACCTTCCGGCTATCCAAATTGCAGCTCAGTGTCCTGGCTGTCAGGCCTCCCAAGGATCATTGTTATGGTAACACCTTCCTATCGGCCACTTTTTTGCCTTAAGAAAACCATATACATGTGCTGTCTCCACCACCCTGGTGGTGGTCTCTTGACCTTTGCCTTCTCTTGTAAGACCATACTCATGTATTTAGCCCAGATTAACTCCATTCCTCCAAGGTCCTTGGAGGTTGGGGTACCTTGTCCCAGCTTCAATGAAGACTGTTGTATTCTGTCTGGTGACTGGTGCCTGCTCAGCAGCAGGCACTTTTGTGCCTGACTAAGCTGCTTAACCATGGGCCCAAGCCCATTGCCATCCCAGCTGTCAGCGTGGCAAATACAACCTGCTGAATGCTGCACTAGGGACCCTTCCTCTGGTCCCCCATTGCCATATCCCTGACTAGAATTAGGAGATAGCCAACATTAGATGTCCTCCTCAGGCATATGGTGACCCTGATACTCAGTTTTCTTGTTGTCTCTCACCAGCTGAGTCCTGCTGGCCAGCTGGCTGCCTGTCAGAAATAGCTGTGTTCTGTACTCCTCTCAGGTGCGTCTAACGACCTATTTCTGCCTTATCCCTATGAGTTTTATGCAGGTCATTTCTTCTCCTTGCCCAAGTGTACAAATATTATAAGGGTTGGACCACCCTTGGTTATGCTTCAGGAGCCGAGTGAAGCGTTTGGCGCTCCAGGCGCCTCTTAATATTGCATTACAGGAGACATGGGTGATGCCTCTTATATTGCCAACACCAGGACAGTGCGCGCTATACGGGCATCTAGAATGCAAAAACCCAGCACTCGCAAGATAATGTAATTTATGCATTGTGATGATATGTTATTGTTTAACCTTTTGCATTGCAGAATTCCATCCAAAAGATCCATTTTTAAGGTGCTTATAAATACTGTACATTTGCAATGTATTGCTGCAGACATTCAGAGTGTGTTAGGGTGTCGTCCCTTTCCAGGGCCTTCTAGAGACTTTCCCTGCAACATGCCTGGGCGTGGTTCTAGGCTGGGCCAAGACTCTATAAAAGACAGTCAGCCCAACTTCCAGTGCTCACTATTCAGAGGTCCCGGTGCAGAGCAGCAGCTTCTTCCTGAGCTCCTGTCCCGGCGGCCTATTTGGATTTTCCAGTCTTCTGCACTCATCTCCCATTGGTGATCACTGTTTCCAGGCAGTAAGACGGTGTTTGGACATTTCTCAACAACGTAACTGAGAATTTTCATATTCTTGATTTTACTTCTTAAATGAATAACAGATTACTTGTGCGCTGCCATTTTTTGACATTTGTATGGTGGTTTGCAAATAGGGAGGACGCGCAATTTATTCCATAAAGATTTGACTTCGTTATTACATTGTTGTTCATTGCGCGCTGATATTTCTTGACATTTACATGATGTTTTACGAGTTGGGAAGATGTGCAACTCGTTTCATGAGCATTTAACTTTGTTGTTCATTGCGCGCTACCTTTTCTTGACATTTACATGGTGGCATTCGAATCGTCGAAACGCGCGATTCACTTCTCGTGTGTAATTCATGCTGTTCATTGTGCGCTACCATTTTCTGGCATTTACATGGTGGCATTCGAATCGGCAACACGCGCAATTCTTTCCTTGAGTGTTTTTCATGTTATTCATTGTGCACTACCATTTCTTGGCATTTGCATGGTGGCATTTGAACCGACAAGACGCACGATTCTTTCCCTGAGTGCTTTTCATGTTGTTCATTGTGCGCTACCATTTCTTGGCATTTGTATGGTGGCATTTGAATCGGCAAGACGCGCAATTCTTTCCTCGTGCATAAATAATGTAAATTACTGTGCGCTACTATTCTAATACATTTTCTTGGTTGCATTTCAAGTTGACACGTTGCATGATTTATTCCTTGAATCTACGCTGTGTGATTTCATGGTGCACAATCCTTTATGGTGTTTAATACTCCTATAAAAATCTGCAATGTGCGCAATTCACTTCCCAATGTTTTTTCTGAGATGAACACAACAATACCAGAGTTCTAGATGTAATGCTGTGTGTTCCTGATATGTATTCTTAAAAGGAGATTCATATGGTTGTTTAGAAATTGCTCAGAGTGTTTCCTGATTCTCATGCTAAAGAAAGTACTCAAATCTGAAAGTCCTATTTAACTTTTCCTGTTTCCTCCTCAGGTATTCGGTCATCTAAAGCCTAGTCAGTTTTAGGACTATTCTAGGGTTGTTCATGTTTTTCAGAAAAGACGAAGCTTAGAGTTGTAGCATGGTACTGATTTCATGAGATGTAATTTTGATGTTGTGTTTTAACATTTTGCTTCCTACAGGTCTCCTTCTCAGCTGTTCCCGTCCTAATCCCCTTTTCCCCACTTGGACTCTCTTAGACTCTGTGATAAATCTAATCAGAGTATTGGAGCTGTCTTGTGGTGGAAGTGTGGGGAACGTGCACAGACCCGGAGGATCTGGTGACTCTGACATATATCTCCAACCATTTATTCTTGTTATTCCCTTGTTGCTCGAATCGCCCTCTTCCGTGAGAGCTAGGGGGTAATTCTCCCTACGGTTGAGATAACCTTCAATGGCCAGGTCCCTCCCATTAGTACGGTTAGTCATTGGAGGCTTGTTACATATAGCAGGGTATATTGCTACTCTGTTTTAATTTGTAGTGACTCCAAAGTCATTCTTAGTATCAAAACTTGGCTTGGATTTGTAGGACACTGCTAGGGGGTGGCTTCAGCGATGGTGGTGCCTACCACCCCCAAGCGTATTCTCTAGAGATGATGGATCCCATATGTATAACCCCCTATATAGGAAATGTTACATAAGATAAAGGACTCCCATGTGTAGTACCCGTTGTTCTTCCGTACACTGTTGTAATTAACAAGTGCCCAGTGATGCACTAGCTTGGGATTCAAAGTTACACCATGGATGGAGATGGCTGTACCCAAAAGGATGTATGTATCCCTATCACCCTTTCTTAGAACCTTAACCATTATAGACTGGGGGAGTCATAGATTTCCAACCTATACTTCGCAGTGTGCATGCAACCCTGCCATGGTGACTAGGTTACCTTACTCTGGGTATCCCTATAGAAGGAATGATTGATCCCTGTCGAGTTGTCAGCAGTTACTCACCTGTTAACAGGGAAAATCATTAAACAAAATTGAGTGCTGGATTAGCAATACTAGCCGTGGCCGAGGGAGGGTGAGATATATTGTGCTCCCTCGGGTATCCTCCCACATGCTCCGAATGTGCTTTGCTCCTTCCTCATAGTTACGCACAGGCATGCTTGTATCCTCCTCGGTCTCTCCATGAGTCGGTTCCACTCACAGATGCCCTATATGAAAGAGAAAACATGGGGGGACAGCCAGACACCTGCTTATGAGGAGTGATGCAGCACACTGACACCAAACCAAAACACATCTTCTCAACTAATGCCCATAACCTCTTGTGCAAGTAAGCACAAGCATTTTGTTTCCATTAACTTCTCCATGGTGGCCCGTGGGCATAGGCCTGCAGACGTTCTGCTGAAGAGAATGGTACAGCTGAAAGTGTACCCTGCATACCTGCAAATTACCTAGCAATGTTAACTGGTACATCTACGCATGCCAGTTTACAGTTATTGTATTTAATGCCCTTAGCTGTATTTGGAGATGCCAAGCCTCACCCAGCAGGGCCAGGGGAAATCTCCTAGTGCTATCAGGACTGCTGTTACCTTACACTGTAAGCATAACACCACATGTTCTACCCTAGAGCCTTTGTCAGAGTGCTCATCTGCATGTCTGGTCACATCTCATTTGGCTACTATCAGACCCAAATTACAGAACAGGAGCTTTGCCCTTGGAATATCAATTTCAATGGATATACCCATCAGATTATACTTTAGGTCAAGTGGGACATCTACTGCTAGGATATTCTGAAGCTCTTGAAGGATAGTCAACCAGTACTTCTGAATGATATTGCAATTCCAAAGCATGTGGAGGAATCCCCCTGTTGCCCCTACATCTCAAACATTCCGGGGATGCTGCTCTCCCCATCTTAAACAGTTGTGCATGTTCATAGTAGACACAGTGAAGCACATTAAACTGCACTACCTGCAACCAGGATTTGATCGCAACCTCCAGGGGATGCATCAGGGCTGCCACCCAGTTAGTATCTTCCAGTTCCCCATATTCGCCCACCCATCTCGCATGCATTGCTGTTAATAGTTGTATATGTATAGGACGCTACTTTAGTGCACCTCCACCGGCACCATGCATCACCACAGTGAGTTCGGGGCTGGATGTGCACTCGGACAGCAGGATCAATGCAGGATTATCAGCGCCAAGACAGAGCTCTGCAAAACTACATCCAGCCTGCCATCTTGCTAGCCATGCCCACCATTCAAAATGTCCAACCCTATTTCTACATATTCACATAGTACATTGAGACTTTCAAAAAACAAATTCTGCTTAATTTACGCCCTGCAGCCCAACAAATCTACTTCAAAGTACAAAGTAAAATTTGACACAATCAAAGCACTAAATGAACAGTACATGGTGGAAACCCTAACAAAGATATTTTTAGGAAAAGTACACTATTAGAAACAAACATCTATTTCAATCAAATACAAATATGAGGTTATTATTTCAACTTTACTTTAGCAACAGAGTGAAACATTCCTAGTTACAATCTACATGTGAAATATTGTCAAAACAGATAACTTGCATAAATTTAAAAGAAATTATGTTCAGTAATTCTCATACCTAACCTAGAAAGCGTGGTCTAAGACCACTACAAAGAATTTTTACAACAGAAAAAACGAGAATATGCTTAAAAATTCAAAAATTATTTTTAGGATGATATAACATAAAGAACAAAAATATACAAATTTGGAATTCTCACAAAGCAAAGTTAAAAATAGTTACAAATATTAATTTAAAAATAAACAGTTCACTATAAGACTTCCACAACCGCTTCATGCTTTCAGTAAATGTAAAAACAAATTTGAAAATTTCTCACAGCAAGAAAGGAAGAGAAGGCATACCAAGAGCATGAATCAGCCCAATCCATTGCAGGTGACAGCATTTCAAAACTATAAAATTTTATACAAATAGATAAAAAATTGAAAAATATCAAAATACAAGAAAAAGGGCATCATTAGGAGTTTGGTGATCCTGTGACCACCATGTCGGCGGTGGTGGTCCGACAGCCAAATTATGAGTTTGGGAGAGGTGCACCCAAAGCCAGACAGGACAAACCACCGCAGTCGGATGGAGGCATAAACAGTCTAGCGGAAACCATGTTTCTGCAAGACCCAGTAGGAGGTTGCACACTGCCAATGTGACCGCTGCGGTCCAACCACCACAGAGCACCAGGCAGAAACAAAGAGTAGAAAAGGAGACACTCGCCTCTTGGGAGCGATACACATCTGGAGCCTTGATGGAACCACAACTAGATGTCATCCTGTGCTCCTGATCACCAAATGACAATATAGACAGTGCTGACGAGAATAACAACAAGTACACACACTCACCTTTTACATATGTTAAATGTACAAATCTGTACAGCCACATTACATACCATAGGGAGTGGGATGTGAAGGGCTGCACTTACACGTAACAGCAAAGTGACACATACAATCTCATACTGCATCAAGGACACCCACACATACACATCTCGCACACATCAGCCAGCACACACACACACACATCACACGTCAATACCACACATTGATGCACGCCAACACAACACAGGCTCAGCCTCACAGATAACCAGTCAACACATACAAACTCATAACAACAACAACACAAACAACAGCACAAATACAAACACATCAAACATTCACAACCAGCACTGGCCAGGGGCTCAACACACATACAACACAATGAACAACCAAGTGTGATGGAACACATACAACAACACCATCATACAACCCAGCTATCAACACACACATCACACATAGCCAGTACATCGAACCTATCATGCCATGCACAGTTTAAGCTGACTCAAACAGTCAAAACACACAAAGCAACACTGCACACCAATAAACACATATCATGACAAACACAACACACTACCATGACACCAATGTTTCAGCTACATACACATACCTATCACACAACACACACACAACCCGTGGGGGACAACAGCACTGCACACAACCTCACATACTGCTCAAATGAAATATGAAGCAGCAAGCAGCAAACACAACAAAATACTGGTACACAACCAATGTCAGCCAAGAACAACTCAAACCTAGGAAAGAAAATACAGGACAAAGATGTAACCAGAAAACCAACAACTGATTGGTTATAATATATTATGTTTTTGAGAAAGATAAAATTCCAAGGCCATTGGCCAGTCCATATATACAAAAGTCATTTGCACCAAAGGCAAAAAATGGTGCCCCAACTTGACTCCTGACTGCCATGTAACCTCCACAGGTAGGGGCATCAAGGGGGCAGGCTGGTACCTCAGGGAGTATTGGGGGGAGGGTAAGGGGGTGTTTGTGCTTGGGAGGGGTGGGTTTTAGTTTTGGTTTAGGAGGGGTGAACCTTCTTGGGGGGGGGTGGACCTCTTCTTGGCAGAGGGAGGGGTATGGGTACTGTCAGGGGAGTAGGGGAGACCTTTGAGGTAGAAGGGATGGCATTGGGGAGGGACACAGTCCTTTGTGGGTGTCATGGGGGATAGGGAAAGTAGGAAACAGGTCAAAGTGAGAAAAGAACACTTTTTTTGACACACAGGACGGTCATCAGAAGGGGTTTGGGTGTGGAGGGTGAGGAGTGGTTGTATGATGTTTAGGAGTGGATATCTTGGGTGCGTGTTTGTGGGAATTGTGCTTGTGTGTGGTGGGTGTCTGTTGGGTGGGTGAGTGAGGGCGTTTATGTGTCTTGAGCTGAGGGGGGTAGAGGTGCTGGGGGATGCTATGGTGGGTGGGTGGCTGTCTGTTGGCGTGGTGACTGCAGGTATGGTGGAAATGCTGCATGTAGGCATGTCAGTGGTTGTGGTGTCTGCGGGTGTGGTGACTGGGGTGGATGTCTGAGGGTCTTCTGGGGTGCTGTCTGCAGGTAGGATAGGTGTGGTGGCTGGATCAGTGAATGTTGGTGTGGTGTCTGCAGGTGTGCAACGTGTTGTGTCTGTGATGCTGGCGGTGGTGGGGGTTTCAGGGTAGGTTGTGACTATTGACAGCAAGTACAAATGACAAAATCCAATAGTGAGGCATGAAGTTTGGCTTCTATATTACACATGATGTTGACAAAGTACTGTCTGGGCCATTGCTGTGAGTGGACAACCATTGCCTATGTACCATATCTACACAAGTATACCTTGGACAAGCTATGTGTCATGTTTCTGCTATCAGGACATTAGCATGGCAATCACATTCTCACATCTGACACCACCAGCATATGTGTCCCTTTGGAAATGTAGCATGTGCACTCTGGTAAACAACATGCATATTATCAACTCTGATGGGACATCACACATGCCCAAGTACATTCCTCACTTACCAAGGGGAAGTACCTTGGAACAGGTGTGAAGATGTTAGCTATATATGTCATTTGACATTTCTGATGGACACCACTTCTTCACATAATATTGTGACACATCAGAAACCATTTAACACTTAGATGACTTGCCCCGCCCGACTACAATTCACACATAGATATATCCCCGATACATAGCAGAGGAAAGAGAACAAGAACCAACCCACCTTTCTACCGTGGCATTAGGGCGGAGTGATCTCTTGGTGGGATGTCAAATGTGCTCCATTCTGTGCTATAGGACTGAGTGGCCCCAATAGTTGAGTACCATATCTTAAAACAACATAAATGTGCACACCTGTTGCCAATACATGACTCAAGTACATCAATGTGATCACAGTAGATCTGTGACACTTACACTTACCACATTGTCAGAGCTAACATCCTGTCCCTCACTCAATCACCTGTTTAAGGGGCAAACACATATTTTTCATGTACTTATTCCCTTGTGGCTGCTGTGCTGCCCTCAAATGCCCATCCAACTCAGGTTAGGCCACTGCCAATGGGGGCCATTAGAAGGGTCATAGTCTAACGGGCACCCCGTCCATGTTGAGAGGACATACTCAGCTGGGCCTTTGCGGTCTTCCAGGCCCAGTGTCTCTTTTCCTCCCACATCTTCCGACAGTAGGAGCCCTGCCAGCTGTAGAAGCCCAGGGTCTACACCCTCTTGGCAATTGCATGCCAAATTCCCTTCTGATGGGCGTTGTCCTGCATGGATGACACAGAGAAGAAATACAATCATGTTGATAAGTACAACACAAAAGATAGGCAGAGTTGATTACAGGTCAGTTCCACAACTCAAACACATCCACTGGGCATAGTCTGAAGTTGAGGAACCCCAGTAGTGAGGCATGATTTTTAACCATCACAGGCTGCATACGGATACAGGGTGTGCCTACAGGCTCACACTTGCAGTGCTGAAGCCATACAATAGCAGTCCAGATGGCAACATTTCTAGAAAGTGGCAATTGAAAGCCAATTTCTTCTGCAGGCCGAGCACACAATTCAATAAAAATACCATGTCCCAAGAGATTAGATGCATCAGCATACTTTATGTATCTCATATCCAATTGCCAAGGGCCGTCATTGTCTCAGAGCTTAGGACCATAGAGTGACAGCAATTGTCTTCAGTACAACAGTAGAGCAATGCCAGATGTGGCCACAGATATATGTGCAGTGAGGGCACAACTATGGTGAAAAACCGGCAACCAACATGCATCAACACCTCCTGCTGTCATCTTAGCACATATGTCCACACATCAAACACATCTGATGATGGGAAGTACCTGGTGATGGCTGCCATTACACCTCAGTTACCCAAGTGCAACAGTCACAAGGTGGGGCAGGGAATATGCATTGCACACTCTTCACAATGTCTTAGAAATCTATACCTGTCATTTCATATAGGGACATGTCCAGAAACCCATTCATTTAACTACACTGATAGTACCTACAGGGCTTTAAGGACATATTCTGACATATTTCCATAAGCCTAGGCTACACAAATCAAAGCTTAGCCGAGCTACAGCAACATATGTGTACATAGTACTCTTACCTGCTCCACTGGTGCACCATAGAGCTGTTCATACATGGGTAGGACCTCCTCCACAAGCTTTTCCAGCTCTTCTGGTGAGAGGGCAGGGACGCTATCACCTGTAGGACGTGCCATGATTACTCTCAGAGGCAGTACACAACAGCGCAAGTTGTGGAGATCTTGCTGGTAGCAGTGTCAGGAGTCAAGTGAGAGGTTCATCAGGAGATGGTGGTCATGTCAACTACATACCGGACCGTCACCGCCGGCGGAGACTGCCATTGGGTGAAGAACACCACAGGCAGCAATGTCTTCCAAAGGCAATGACCGCTGTGGTTGAATCTGCCTACCGCCATGACGACTTCCGCCAGCAGTTGCCGTTGTTTCCTATTTTCCAGTATGGTAGGTCAGGCAGTTGCCATTTTAAAGCCCTTAGATGGTCTAATAGGTTAATTCAATGATGCGTCACAAGTTTGAAAACAAATGTTCTGCGTTATATTGAGTGATGGCATTGACCAAAAATGTATCATTGTCCAGATTGAAGGGACCTGTTGTCATGTTGTCTAGCTAAAATTTTGAATCTTTGGTGGCACAGTCAGCACCCTTTTGGCACTGGGCAAGATAGTTATTGTGTCTTTTTCATTTAATGCTTAGTCAGATGTCAGTATCACAAAGACTTGCAGAGGCATCCATTGACATTCCCATTATATGTTTGAGGCAAGGGGATGACATATCACCGATATGGAATTTTTTCCTTTGGTATGTGCTGTGTACCATGTTTCAGCTGTTTAATTTGGCATGTCACACCATTCTATGATACATATGTATTCACACTTACAAGGGACATAATTAGTGATTGACAAACCTCACTGTCTCTCACATAGTTACGCTGGAATGAGAATGGTCAGACAACCGCCAGTGTACTGTCCACTAGCAGACCTGCTGACATAGAGAATCAGCATGTGATTCAGGTCTACCTCCTGAATAGGCAGACAATCATAGATCTCTGTCATCAGTTGGTGCCAGATCTGATGCCTGTTGTATGTCATCCTAATGGCATACTACCCATTGTACAAGTCATGTCAGTGCTGCACTTCTTGGCCACAGGCTCCTTCCAAAATACAGCGGCCTTAACTGCAGGGATGTCCCAACCTATGTTCAGTCTGGTTTTGAAGGCTGTACTGTCTGCATTGTTAAAACACGTGGAGAGATATTTCTGATTTCCACAACATGAGGATTTGGCCCATGTGAAGGGTGATTTCTATGGTTTTGCACATATTCCACATGTAGTAGGAGCCATTAATGGTACCCATGTAACCTTGCCCCCCCGCATGGCAATGAACAGGTCTCTCAGAACAGTAAGAACTTCAACTCCATAAATGTGCAAGTAGTCTGTTTGGTGGACCTCTACATTTCCAAAGAATGTGCACGGTACCCAGGTTCAGTCCATGATGCCTTTATCATGCGGAACAGTGCTATTCCACAGCTGATGACGCAACTATACCCAGAGAGGGCCTGGCATGACGGAGATGATATTCTGGCCAGAACTGTCCCTAGCTGCCTCATGCTGCTGGCCCACATCATCCCTCTTACACACTGTACCCCCACATGCCTGCACCCTTGGCAC
This sequence comes from Pleurodeles waltl, assembly GCF_031143425.1. NCBI lineage: Eukaryota > Metazoa > Chordata > Amphibia > Caudata > Salamandridae > Pleurodeles > Pleurodeles waltl. The sequence goes on from NC_090437.1 coordinate 469,106,205, forward strand.
AGTTTGCTGACTTCCACTTGTGCCAGGCCCTTGATGGTCAGGGTTTTCTAGTTGTGACTCTGGTACCTGTACTGTGGGGCACATGATGGCTGTAACTGTCCTTGGGACACAGGATTGGGGTTGAATTGTTGCCTGCGATGTAGATGCAACAGGGCTGGAAGGAGTCGATGTGGGCAGGGTGAGGCTGACAGTTGTGGTCTGACCAGGTAGACTAAATGGGCCAGAGGCGTCCTCATTGTCCGCACATCCAGGAGTGCTCTCCTCACTAAGGGTTTCATCCAGGGGGGAGTGGCTGTCTCAAGTGTGCTCCTCATGGTCCCAGTGGCAAGTAGACTTGTTGAAGATGTGGAACAGACCAAATTTGACAGGTAGATATGTTTTGGGCCATGAACAGATTGGCTTTGCCTGATTCCCTCATATGACAGTGACACCTGCTTTCAATAATGGAGACCTTCTATTTGGGGTACAGACAATTCCGATTTCAGTCACCTTGCTACAGGATATCAGAGTATCTTGGCAACTGGATGTCTGTTCATTGAGTCGTAACTTGGCAGCTGTGTAGCTTTATATGTTCAATGGTACCTCCCAATTATCAGTACTTCATTATTAAGTTGACAGACAGCTGCACAATGTCATGTAGACACTGGACTAGCCACCAGAGTAGGAGGAACTATTCTACCTGACCATATATGTCAGGTTACACCAAGTACTTCACATTGCATATATGTGTTATCCCCCAGGTGAGTACAGTTTAATAGATAATGGGAGGTCGAGGGGACAGTTCAGCAAAGGACATAGTTGGAGCTGTGTGTCAGTGGCATTATACTAGCACACTGTTGCAGAATGTCCATAGCATTGCGGTCATTGCCACAGACAGTGTAATTGTGTAGCATTCAGGTGAGTATACTCCATTGTTCAGTTTACTTGCAAGGCTATTTCCAATTTGGTTCACTGTTCTGGTTTTCATAATGGTAGAACAGTGCCTACTAGGAGTTGTAGTGCTCTCTGTCCCTATACTTCCCATGCTATAAACAGATACTGTGCCCCCAGGTGAGTTAAGTTCACATGTGAGGTGCCAAACAGGGGTATTTGTACATTTGGACACAAGGGTGGTGAGTTGATTGGCTGTTAAGGTTGCAAAATGCCATCAGAGAGCATGCATGACAATACATTTTGTTGACAATATTTTGTGTTGTGGCTTACCCGACTCGACTCACCCAGGTATTCCTGGCAAGCCCTCAGGATGCAGGATGTCCAAGACTTTCTCCTCCCATGATATGAACGTAGGGGGTGGAGGTGGGATACCACCGCCAGTCTTGAGCACTGCCAGCTGATACCTGGTGACAATGGAACGCACCTTCCCCAAAGGTTGTTCCACCTCTTCCTGATATCCTCCCTTGTGCGCGGATAACTGCCTACAGAATTCACCCCGTCAACTATTCTTTGCCAAATTTCCATTTTCTGAGCAATAGCCACCATGACCCTAAACTCGTCATCAGTGAATTAGGGATGTTTCTGTGGTGATATGGTGGTGTTGGTCCATGGACACGGAAAAAAATCTAAAATAGATGATGAGGTGTGGGTGCTGTGTTGTGAGGGGATGATGGTTATTGTGTGATGTGTAGAGGTACTACTTTGTGTGGTGGATGTGTTGTGCGGTTGTAGGATGAGTGCTATGTGAAGTGTGGAGGGGGGCCTAAAATATGGTGCTGTGTGTCTGTACTTTTTGGCTCTGGCTTCTATGTGTGGTGTTCTTGTTGCAAAGGATTGTGGTGTGTGAAGGGGTGTGTTTTATAGTGCAGTTTGTAGGTGTATCGGGTGTGTGGATGTGTGGCAGCTTGTGGAATCTAAACAATCCAATGTGGATCACTGAATCTTCCACAGTCCTGGAGGTGTCGGTTTCTTGGCTGGGTTCTGATAGTCCTGCCTTTGTGACTCATACTACGGTGGTCTGTATGACCGACAACATGGTGTTTTTTTGGCGGCCGCCACCATGGTGGTCTGTCGGTCAGACAGCCAAACTCGTAATGAGGCCCAAAGTATACAATTAATTTTACATTTCTTCAACTCTCAATATCCTGCTTGTTGAAATGAATGCACTTTGAAATCTGTATCATCATTAATCCCTCTTTCATGAATACCTAGATTCGAACAAGAAAAGGAACATTTACCAGCAGCACAGTAACACACTCAGTTGTCTAGGAAAAATGTACAAATCCAATGAAAATCTAATGTAATACATAGATGTGCAAGATCCAAATAAATCCATCCCAAAAAAATCAACACAAAAAGTTTTCATAAAAGGAAATAGGGGTTCTAGTGTGTTAAAATATAATTTACCTAACTCTGCCCTTCCTGTGGAACTGCCAAGATCACAAAACACAGCTAATCAAGCAGTAAAACAAAATGCAATTTTCAGTTGAAACGTATAGGAACCCATACATTATAAATTGTATGTTTAAGTTGGAAAATACCCTTATTACCAATTCACAAAACAATTCCTGCAAGATATTAATAGATCCAATACTGTAGATTTATCTGCCCCAAATTCCGAGACATTTGCCATTGTAAATCCTATTCAGGGTTAGGAAGGGGACATTCTAAGACGTGGCTTGCCTGGAAGTCTAGGCACACCCACAATAATACATGTGTGGGCATTCACAAACTCTGATCAGAACCTTTCCCGCTCTAGAAATATTTTTATTAGTGATACACTTACTTCTGTCAAAAGGGCAGGAGTAACTCTCCCTCCGGGATGTGAATGGGACTGGATCACCTCCACATTTGTTTGTGGCAAAGGAATGGCTTTTGCTACAGGGAAAATGTTTTCCAACCCGAGAAAAAAAAACAAATGTGAGGGTTGTAGTGATGACTCCATTCTCTCACTACGAAATTCTACAAAATGTAGAATTTTGCAGAGGGGGAACAGGACCCCATAGGAGATGTCACTTGATATTCCTAGTAGTATGTCTGGAAATATGCACCTGCACACCTCCCCAGGTGTACTTTTGGCAATGTTTGTGAATACAAGAAACCTGTTTATGTTCTCTCTCAGGAAGATGTAAATCTCTGCCTGTACTTTTATGAATTATAACATGAATAGGCCTGCCAGTGTTCCAAGCAGGGAAGCAAATGCAAATCCAATGGAATGCACCAATGCAAGTGTCTGTGCTCCAGATCAGTGACAAAATAATGATGCATACAATATTGAAACACAAACATAGCAGAAATTAAAAATCAATAACAAATATATCGCCTTCCTATTCTTAACTAGGAAAAAACACAAATATCGAGAAAACAAATATCGTTGTTCAAAATATCAATTTTTATGTATATTGAAAACAAAAATATTAGAAATTAAAGTATTGTTACCTTTAAATAAAAATATGTGTAAAAAATATTGATTTACACGATATCACCACAATATTACTGCCACAATAATCAATCATTAATGAATATATAAAAACACTTTTTACATAAAACAATTACTTCAAATACACCCACCCATTTTAAACACATATTTTAATAAAAAATATATGACATCAACAAAGTCTTTACTATTCACTCCAATAAATTCAATATCTGAAATAATGACAATACAACCTCGAAAAATATTAGCATTTACTACAAACATTTAAACATCCACCTAAATATTAAGAAATATATATAAATGAATACATATTCAAAACTATGAAACTATGGCCCTCATTCTGACCTTGGCGGTCGGCGGAGAGGCGGCGGTCGGACCGCGAACAGACCGGCGGTATTAAAAATGGCATTCTGACCGCGGCGGTCACCGCCGCGACCGACCGCCACTTCCCCACTCCGACAGCCACGGCGGTCATGACCGACGGGCTGGAGTCTGCGCACTCCGGTCCGGCGGTCGACCCAAGACCGCCAACGGTATCATGACCCTGCTTACCGCCGCGGTTTCTGGTGTTCGGGAACCGCCATGCGAACCATGGCGGTAGGCACTATCGGGGCCAGGGAATTCCTTCCCTGGCACTGATAGGGGTCTCCCCCACCCCCCACTGCCCCCCCGAGTCCTCCCCCCACACCCTCCACCCCCCTGCCACCCCCCAGAGGTGGTACGAACCCCCTCCCCACCCCCACCCCGACATGCACATACACGCACCCCGACATGCACACACCCCCAACATGCACATATACACACCCCCTACACACACATACACAACGGGGACACATACCCGCACACATACATGCCGACATGCGCACCCGCCGAACTACACACATTGCCCATAGGCACAGCAGCACTCCCCGCCCGCATGCACGCACTCACACACCCCCTCTACACACTCACACGCACACCCCCATGCACGCACACATCACACAACACCCCCCCACCCCCTCCCCTCACGGACGATCAACTTACCTTGTGCGTTGGTCCTCCGGGAGGTGACAGGAGCCATGGGGAGGTGACCGCCAACAGAAGACCGCCAACAGAAGACCGCCACACAGAAATGTGGGTCGTAATTCTGTGGGTGGTGTTCTGCTGGCGTGGCGGTGGAGGTTGACCAGTCTCCACTTTCCCGCCGACCGCCAGTGTGGCTGCTGGCGGTTTTCCGGCGGAACGCTCCCAGCGGTCAGAATGCGCACAGCGGCATACCGCCGCGGTCGGCGGTCTTCACCGCGGCGGTAACTCGGCGGTCTTGCGAAAAGACCGCCAAGGTCAGAATGAGGGCCTATATACCATACATCAACAATAAAGCCTAAATTAGCGTTTACCATAGAAGGACTGAACTGATAAAACAACTTCAAAGTAAAACGAAACCAACCAATAAAATAAAACTATTAACACCTTTAACCAATCAAATCAAACAAACAATAAAAGGCACACTAATTTAAGCAACTAAATATTTCAAGAATGACAAACGCTGCAAAATGAGGAAAGTCTGCCGGATTGTCTCACCAGACCATTAAGTAAGAAATATGTACATCTCAACAACTACCTAACCAGATAAGGTAAACTTATATTTAAACTAAAACATTTTTTCAAACTTAAAAACGTAAAATTGGAAATAATTATTAATTCACTCTCCAACATCTCTTTATGTAGACTTCTTAAAAGAAAAATATACGACTTGAAAAAGGAATAAAATGCCAGAAAATAACAATTAACAATACAAAGTATTTCTACTAGATACAAATAAAAGTAAAATAAAGGATTTCAGAATGAAATTATAAAATTAAATAATCACACTCCAACACAAATCACTTTTAAAACACTGTTAGACACTAAAGGTGTGACGTACTGTTCCCACTCCAATATAAACTAATATGGGGAAGGTGTTGGACACTAAATGGGTGACATTTACTATTCTCACTCTAATATAATCCAATTTGGGGAAGATGTTGGACACTGACAGCGTGACATGTACTGTTGCTATTCCTATCCACCAATTTTGGGGGAGCAGTTGGACACTACAGAGGTGACATTTAGGGGGTTATTCCAACTTTGGAGGAGGTGTTAATCCGTCCCAAAAGTGACGGATATACCACCAGCCGTATTACGAGTTCCATAGGATATAATGGACTCGTAATACGGCTGGTGGTATATCCGTCACTTTACCGTCACTTTTGGGACGGATTAACACCTCCTCCAAAGTTGTAATAACCCCCTTAGTATTTCCACTCCAATCTAAACCAATTTGGGGAAGGATTTGGACACTGAAGAGATAACATTTACCATTTGCACTCTAATCTAACGATTTTGGGAGAAGGTGTTTGACACTATAGGGGTGACATTTACTATTCTCACTCCAATCTAAACCAGTTTGAGGTTCACTAACAGGGTGACATTTACTATTCCCACTACAATCTGAACCAATTTGAGGAAGGTGAGACATTTACTATTCCTACTCCAATCTATTCCAATTTGAGGAATGTGTTAGACGCTAAAGGGGTGATGTTTACTATTCTTAATACAATCTATAACAATTTGAGCAAGGTGTTGAACACTAAAGGGGTGACATTTACTATTCCCACTCCAATCTAACCAAATTGTGGGTAGTACAATCTTAATACAATCTAAACCAATTTGAGCAAGGCATTGAACACTAAAGGGGTGACATTTACTATTTCAACTCCAATCTAAACCATTTTGGGGAAGTTGTTGAACATTAAAGAGGTGACATTTACTATTCTCACCCCAATCTAACTACATTGGGGTAAGGTGCAAGACACTAAAGGGGTGACATTTAGTATTCCCACTCCAATCTAAGGCTATTGGAAAAAGGTAGTGGACGCTAAAGAGGTCAAATTTACAATATTCACGTCAATATAAAACATTTTAAGCAAGGTAATACAAATTAAACAATTAAATACTCAATTGGTTATTCATACTCATACACTTTGTTTTAGTATAAGATCAAGTCTAATCTAAAAACACACTAGCCAAAGCTACAAAGCTATGTATTCATATATAAATATAATAAATACATAATATTACTACCATTCCTAAATTTTAAACCATTAAATGACAAACTAATATTTCAAAATTAACAATCATAAAATATAAACATATTTCAATAAATGTTATATTTAAAAAAATATATATATATATTAATAAATACAATTACCATTTTAAACCAAAAATTAGCATATTTCTAAAGTTTAATATACATTTTAAAATTGTAAATAAAATATTTCTAAATAATTTACTTTTTAAAGAAATGCTGTCATATGTTTTGAATTCAAATGTTGTAATTGTTTTATTTTTTATTTAATATCATATATATATGTGGCCATTATGAAATTAAAGCGTTTGCGTATTTATTTACATGTTTGCCTAACAGGATGCTTTGTTCCCATCTTGCCATCTTGGGCTCCTATAAATGGAGGAAATTGTGTAGAGAGAAAGAGAGAGAGAGAGAGAGAGAGAGAGAGGGGATATGTTAATTTGTATGTAATTAAAATGTAATAAAAATATTAGTGCAACAAAATAAATTGAAAAATAAAAAATATTAATTTGCACATCTTAAACATTATTAACATAAAATTGAATTTAAAATATACATTTTGTAAAAAATCTCCCCACAATTATCCCGCAAATACCCAATATCCTGCTACTAAAAAAAGTATTAAACAATTATTTATATACATCAATACAACTAAGACTACAAATTTCAACAATTTCATAACTAAAAAATTATCTCACTAAAAACACAAATAAAAATAATAAGCAGATACAGTCCAACACACAGCAATAACTTACATACTAATTTAGACTTACAAATGATATTATATACAACAATATTTTCTACATTGATATTTTTTAACAACAATATTAAAAACCACACTAAATGGGATGTTTTTACTAGAAGTGGGTAGAACTCGTGGAATTTGACTCCACGGAATTCCATAAAAACTCCACAATATTCTGTGGTGTTCCGCCAACAGGCAGAAATAGGCATGTTGCACTGCTCGCTCTGTGATTTCATGCTGGCAGTGCATTCCATGCAAATAATTTAGAGCGAACTGCACCACACGGTGCACCAGAGGGCACAGCTACTTGAGCTGATTTTGCTGCCAGTCGAGTAGATTTTCTACCCGCGACTGCCTGCCTAAGAAAATCTCACTGGATGTCATCACAGCAACCAGAAATTGCACTGCAGATGCCAAATCTCCCTCACATTCGCGAACTTATCATTCTAGAACCATGCATGAGAAAATATCCACCACACGGTGATAGGCAGCATTTGGCCAGAACTCCTCATTAGAAGAGTAACGCAGAGTCACCAAAATTCTGCCAATTTCTTGGGTGGAACTAAATATTCCGCCCAACTCCGATTTTTGATATTCCTGCTGATGATATTTTTTATATCCTGATATTCTTTCATACAATTCTCAAAATTAGACTAAAACCAAAAGGCCTGTTTATGTGTTACTCAAACGTAAACATTTGAATAGACATCAATAAAAATGATACCTCAGAGAAAAGTTTCAAAGTTGTTTTCCATGTTAATCAAAGTGGGAGGGAGCACACTGCCAGCAATTCAGGGTCAGATATCCAATTGCATTCTTTTAAATGCAGTTTGTAGTGTTTTTCAATTACTTATATGGAGAAAAGTGTTGACACCAATGTAGGAACAGCAATAATTTGCATTTCTGTACAGTTGTTTCTGGGTTCTTGCACGTCTTCAGAAGAAAGTAAAAGGCAGTTTTGGGGGTGCTTGCAATGCCACCTCTAGTATATGAGATACACCACTGCTACAAAATATACAACTACATCCCTCCCATGCCTAGTCAACCAAATTATTTCTAGAGGGTACAAACACTATCCATTTTTCATCAAGTTTTTGCAAAGGTCATTGTTTCTCTCAAAACATCATGAGTAACACACCTGTGACAGTAGCAGTCATTTATAACTTGTATGTTCATAATACATTCAACTTCCCTTGCTGATGCTTTTATATTTTTTGCACCAAACCTCCATGGACAATTAACACTGTGTATTGACTATCACAAGGTAACTGTGATTAATAATAGAAATCTATAGCCTCTGACACTTATTTATATTCTCTTAAAGCACATGAACTCTCCATGCCGGTTCAACAAGTTACATTCAAGAGGAGCTTACACTCTGGTTCACATAAGAGAAGGCAGTGAGTGGAAGACTGTATTCAATGCTAAATATGGTCACTTTGAATATTCGGTGATCTAATGTCCTGCTGCATTTCAAAACCTGATTAATGACATTATGAGAGACATATTAGAAGAACCTCTTGTAGTTTATCTTGGTAATAGTCTTGAATTTTCTGAAACTACCGGAACATCATCAGCATATCTGTGAAGTACTTAGCCATTAACATAAGAATATCTGGAATGCCAAATTGTAGAAATGTCTATTTAAAACCAATCAATTAACTTTTTTGTGATATGTCATTTCACCACATTATTACATCTATGATGCTTCCTAACTCAACATCTTGAGGGATGGGTGCTCTAGGTGCATGTGTCTGAGTTTGTGTACAATAATTCCTTGTGCTGCTTTGTTAGATCTTCCCGTACTTTTTAATTCGTATGCCTTTCTTTAATATATGCTGCCAATTACAGTCCCTCACAGTCAGGTTCCTTCTGTCTTTGCACTCCTTCAAATGTGACAAAACATACACAAACAAGTTGTATCCCTTTCTATAGATATTAAAACTGTTTACAAAAGGCAGGCTGATGCCCATAGAATATATCTCTTCTGCAAAATATAAGATTGGCAATATGTGGTGGTTATCTACTAGATACTTGCATTTACCTGGGATCTATGCCAAGTTTAAGTCTCTCTTTGTTGCCCTTTCCAGATTAAAGGTGTTGTAAACCTTATGGTGCTTGTGTTCAATTATCTGATTGGTATACACAGCCTGTCTTTCATGTTCCTTTAATCTGACTATCTCTGTCTGTACCTTTACATTCATTACCCATTATTCCCCCAGTAGTTGTGGATGAAAATCTACATTATTAGGTTGAGAAAATATTGAATGCTCATGTTGGAAAGGCCAAGGTCTTGAAAATAGATCTTGGGGACCTGCTTGATTTCTTCTTTCCCCTCGTTTGGTCATTTTTGTTAATGGAGCTCTACTAAATCGGAGAGGGGGGCTCATTAGAGCTGTCTACTGTCAGGATTTACCAACAGGTTAGGGGTCCACACACATCACAGTAGCCCATAAATAGACTTTGGTTGGTTCCAGTAAGAGAATGATGCCAGGCTAAAGATGCTATGGCAACAGATGATAGATGAAGATTTGGGTTTGATGGTCAGATTTTTTACCATTCCAAGATGACAGGGCTTATTTATAGAGGTACTGACTATTATCAGCCTACTAAACAATCACATTTTACACATTACAGGTCATGATATTAATTCCTCTCCTGGTCCATTCAAGGCAGAGACACTGTAACAATCAGGAAGATGTAAACAGTTATTGCCAGGCAGGCTTGTGTCTGGTTGACTTTTCCAATTCTCACATTGGACCATTCAAGGCAGTCTCTCTTGCTGCATATTTGCTTTTTCCCCTGGTTTCGATTTGGCCTCTCTCCATTGTACCCATGATGGATTGGATCGTTTGTCTTTCGTAGACATTCTCTCTGAACCAATCATCTCCTCAAGCCCAGAAATCCCCAGGTTCTAGTGGCGATAAATGTGTTATGAACACTTCATGTAAAATATCTATACAATAGTATATATGTTGATTATAACCAATTCAACAGTTCTATTTGAACGGTGCATTCAGTTGTGGGTAGATCTCCAGTTTCCTAACCCATTCTTGTTTTGTTATGATGTGTATTCTTCCTAGTGCTCTTGAGCTTTTGAGTTAGCAGAAGCTGTGTGTTTGTGGCTGAATGTCCTTAATGATACTGGTGGCCATGAGACACAGATGGAAAGGCTGAAGAAAGGCTGTCATGGGTGTAGGAGAAAATGGCAGGAGAACTAAGAGAGAGAAATGGCTAAATGTCAGCTGATTTTAGGAATAGAAGAGGAACACTCAAAATAGTCCAAGGGCCTTATTACGGGTCTGGCAGTCTTGGGACCACCAAACTCCAGTGGCCAGTGGCAGTCGGACTGCTGTACTCCTGGCGGTATGACCACCAGATTACAACCCTGGTGGTCAGACTACCAGGGGACTGCCTCCACTGCCGGGATCACGGATCCCGACAGGGTGGAGGCATCTGGAATCATGGTCAGCCATGGCGGAGCCCATGGCAGTACCGCTGTGCTGATCACAAGTCCACTTTCCGCCAGTCTTTCCATTGTGGTTCAATGGCCATGGAAAGACTGGTGGAAAGCCATTGCTGCGGGCCACATGGCATGGGCAGCACAAGGGCACCCCTGCCAGCACCCTCGGAATGTGCACTGTCTGCGTGGCAGACAGTGCGTATTCTGAGAGTGCTGTTGTGCGATGGCATTGGCTTCGGTTGCTTAAGGGAGCCAAGGTCAATGTCGTGGCACTGATTCTGCTGGGCTGACCGGCGGTTTCCACTGGTCAGCCCGCTGGAAATATTGTAATATGACTGGGGGTTGGCCACCGGCTTGATGACAGCCTCCTCCTTGTGGCTTTGACTGACCTTGTAATTGTAACGAGACCCCAAGTTTATAAACATGGCAAAAAAGAGTGAAGAGTGAATAACAATTTAGCCAACCTGAATATGGTCACAAATCCAGAGGCAAAACCAAAGAAGAAATCAGTAAGGGTGATCAGAAAGGCTAGCTGAAAACAGCTAAACACAATATCCAACTAGATCCTAAGGGTCTACACACCACGATACAAAAATGTGGAAATGGACTGCCTGACTTTTGAAATGGCAGATATATCAATAACATCAGAGTTTCTGTACACATTGTCCCGCTCTCCACTAACTGAGATTCAATACCCCATTTCATGGGGAAGAGGAGAAGCAAGGTAGTTTTCGGTACTCAAGTGGACTGTTGTAATGGAAAGACAAAACTTTTGTACACCAACACGCCACCTGGCATGAGCAGCACCAGATGAACAGAATGTTTTGGGGGTTTTCACTCCACAACTCTGCAAATGCAACTGCATCCTTAAGACTTGTGCTGTCTTATCTGCAGTGCCACTAGAAGGGTTTCCATGGTGAAAACCATAGATATAACAATTATCATCCAGGCAGCTGCCTAAAGAGATATAGAAACCCACCATATGCAATGGCAGAAAAGACTAGTTAAGAATCCCAGATTGCTACATGCAGGGTCCTCCAGAAGTCAAGGGATGAGTGCCAGACTGAATTCATATTCCAAAGCAGCTGTGTGTGGGTAGTGCAGTGCAACAGAGATTTAAATTAAAAGGGAGACCCTTATCAGCACTAACAGAACCACACCAGGGTCAACCAGTTTTGGCCTCCTGGCACCATCAAGGCAGGCATTTTAGCTAGAGTGTGGATGAGGTTCAACTGGAGAAAAACATAGATGGGAGCAGCGATGGAGTGGATTAGTTTAACCCTGCAGCATCCAAGACCAGGCCAAGGGACCCTTCGGTTCAAGCTACAGAGACAACCACATGTCAGGTGGGAATGACTTCCAGAGTCCAGTCATGTACAATGTATTTAGTAAAGGACAACTGTAGGAAATCTGCCTTTTCTGTGTGGTCATCTTGAAATTTCGGCTTTGGCTGGATCCAATAGTTTTACTGGGTTTAGAATTCTGTACACGTTACCCCTGCTAATCAACAATAACATGTTTGTGCTGTCATTTTGAACATAGTTAAATTGCCTTATTTCTAATTGAAACCTTTAACTTCCTCATAAGTCCCTAGTATATGGTACATAGTGTACCCACGATCTGTAAGTTAAATACCATTAGTGGACAGCAGCACCTACTGAGCCAATTACTACAGTGGCAATGCAAACATGGTTTCAGTCCTGACTGTACAAATTCAAAAACTGCAATTCAACCTGTAAAAAGTAACCCTTTTCACAGGCCAAAACAATCCTTCTAAATATTAATAAATCACCCCTAGTCTTGTTGCCTTGTGCACAACGCAGGCTGCATCATATTTAAAAACAGACATGTACAAATGTAATGTTAATATGTCCTTACGGTGACAGCAATCAAAAACGATTATCACTGTAGGAAGGCTGACTCTTAGAGATAAAGAAATATTACCTACTAATACTCTATCTCAGGAATGAAACCAGCTACAAAAATAATTATACAACTATTTTTAATAGCTATGAAAAATCCAGTTCAATGATGAAGTTGTATTGTTAATGAACATCAAGGAAAAGTAATTTTTAGAAAGTTAGCTCTTCCCTGCCTGAAGTCCTCAAGACTAATCTACATTGGCTCTCCACCTTCTCACAGCCAGTGGTGAGTGGGGTGTAAACCCTGCTCAAGCAACAGCCAGAATCTCTGTCAGGATGAACCACAAAAGTCAATAAATTAACCTGTGCTTAACCCTCTAGCAGCTTATCACAAAAGCAGTCAGGCTTAACTTAGAAGCCATGTGTAAAGTATTTAAGCAGCACACAAACAGCAATAAAGTGAAAACCTGACACAAGAAAAATTCCACACCAATTTAGAAAAAAATTGTAACTTTTAATACCATATTTGACTGAAAAACTACTATCATCCACTCAGAAGAACCGGAGTTATGAAATTTTTAAGCTTAAGGTAAAAAACAGGATCTAAAAGATCAAAGCGCCAACCACAGACATCTAGTCATACGAGATCGGAGATGGAGCACATTGGTCAGATACCAGAACTAGATTGGGCTCACCTGGCGCTTACCCCGGGACCTAGATGAGTTTCTGAAACTCATATGTTCGAAGAAGGTAAAGTTCAGCAGGGCAAGGCTGCAGTGGGTGTCTGAGGAGAAAGAGTCATCGTAGGGGAGCCGCTGAACGAAGTTGCAGTGAAAATTTCTACGTTCAGACTTAGGGCCTTTTTATGAGTTTGGTGGTCTTTCTACTGCCTTGGTGGCAATGTCGGATTCACTGATGCATTCACACATCCTGTGCCGCCAAGGCACTGATGGTACATGTACAGCTGCTTCTGGTGCTGCTTGATGATGCCCAAAACTGACACTGTCATGGATGCAACCAAGGGTAAGCTAAACTCTTACCCGTTTCCATCAACTCCACAGCAAAAAGATGCACTGAAATGGACCTGGCAAGGCCTTTGTGGTCCCTGGGCCAAAAATATTTTGTAGGCCCCTGTTAGGAATCGTTCTCAATTTTGTGACCCAATCATAGCTCTATGATGCACTCTTTGGCACAGGTACACTATGCAAACGTCAATATGTGTGCACATCTCATATTCAGGGATAGTGATAGGTGCATTAAATTGTGTCACAGAACAGCACCTCCTCATCAATATCACACTTAGACACCCTCACATTGCTCACATACTAGGTCCTGTTGTGATATCAAAGAGACATCTGTATGGATGCGTCATGAAACTGAAATACATCTTCTCTGCTGTATCTCTTTAAAGAACTTTCACATATCACCCATAATTCAAGGTAATGTTGGGTAAATGGGATTCAAAATAATCATCGTGAGAAACATTCAAATGTCACAATGTAAAGGCTCTCTGCAGATTAGGTTTGCTTCTACCAGGGGGGCCCTGGAAGGCTGGTGCCCTGGGCCACAATCCACTTTGCACATGCCTCAAAACCTCTATTTACACAGGATCTGTGGCTTTAAGTATATGTCAGGGACAACCAATAGCATAACCACTTGCCATGAATATGTGGAAAATGTGTAAGTGCAAGGCAAAATGTTTGGTGAAAGACCACCCTAAGGCTGACAAGTCTAACACATAGATACCAGAGGATTGAGCTCAGCTTAATTTAGTAACTTTGATGGTTCATCCAAGTGTTGTGATTATCCCTTGAGGGGGGTAGTTAGCTTATTCCAAATAATATTCCAATTTCTTACAGCAACCCAATAACCCCTCGAGAGTGTGGGTATGTACATATAACAATGTACTAAGTGCAACCGAGGGAATTATTTCATATTCAAAAAGTATTTGGATATTTGACCAGAACTCGGATAGAAAAGTGAAAAAACACATCTTCATTTTACAATAAATTCAGTTAGTCTATTGAAAGAAAAACATTGCTACAGGTGCATATGTAAAAAGCATTTAATTGGATGGAAAAGTGTTCACAAACAGTAAAGGGTTCCGTTTTTGCAAATAGCACAAACATACAAAAAATGATAATATCCAGTTCTGTGAAGCACATATTTGCCAAGTTACGGTGTGCATATCAATAATCCTTCATTGTACTTGGGTTTTTATAATGATTGCACAAATAATGTGCGAAGCAAGCAGTGGAATGTGTGTTGAGGTTTCAGTGTCTACGCTACCATATAGGTAAGACCCTCTTTAGGACTATGTACATTTGAGCAAAATGGCCTACCCCAATTTCTAAATAAAAGGCAACAAACATACGCACTCCTACAAACGTAAAAACACAACACACATTTCAGATATGAATTCGCACTGGAAAGTAAACAGTTGTGTACTGCTAACATAGAGTAGAAATCTTTGGTGCATGCACAGTGACTGAATTCAATGGTGATTTTTTAAAGCGAAGAATTGGGCCCGAAGATATACAAATCTGTTAATGTAATCTATAAGGTAACAACATGGAGAATTTACAAGGGAAGTCCAAACGATCTGTGATGAATAAAAGCCAAATGAGTGTCTCTGTGTCGTCTAAAGAACGAAAGGATCATAAAAATATATACACCTCATAAGGACCTCATTACAGAAACGTAGCTGATTAGAATGCGGAAGAACTTACCAGAATTATAAATATATCAGCCTTAAGCAGAGAGAGACTGCAGTTGTCAGTAACATATTCAGACATTTAATGTGACCAACAGCTAGTATCTGTGGTGTCTAAGGCGGTAAAAAATATAAAACCTCTCAATGGCCAAATATGCTAGATAACATACAGGGCTTGCTCTGTTTAAGAGCACGGCGAGGAACTCGTTTATATTTGTTGCTATTTTTTCGGCTCTCTAATCAGCTACGATATTTTTCAGTTTCAGCTTTTTATCAAATAGATGCTCACATAGCTTAATGGTCTTAAGTATTGAAATAACTCTGAAACACGTAGGCAAGTTAAGAAACATAACTGACGATATTAGAAAAAAACAAACCTTAATGACCAAAGTATAACCAATGCCAAAACTGCTCCAGGGAACCTTGAAGAACTATGAAATAATTGAGCATATGTAGAAAAACAGAGAAATTACGCAAAAAACATAAATGTTGCAGCAAAAAATGGACTTAACCTTACTCACATTATGGCATCAGTTGGAAGGCCCCCGTTGATAGTGGTACTTTTCCTGCTCTTAATGTGGTGACATTTTCAGATACTGACTCTGAATCAGATAGTGATTACAATCGCATTTCCACAACCAAATTATGTTTTAGTGAACACCCATTTACATCACATAAATCTTGTTGAGACAAGAGCCAGAAAGGGTCACATCAACAATTACGGAGGAAGGGTGGTTGGAAAAGATGGTATCTGAACCAATACATCCCTGGCCGGAGATAGAATCAGAATCAATACTACAAGTGATAGATAACAGTAATAAATCCATTATTTTCATCAATGTATAATCTCATCCTCTTGATGCAACTGAAACATCCGCCCTGAGTGTAGAACTTTCTTTTGTACCCACATATAAAAATGATCCATTCTACACAAAACTATTTCTATATTGGTTTTTAGGACGCTTTGATTTAAATTTGATTTAAATTTATAAAGCGCAACTATTACCCTTAGGCATCATGGAGCTACAGTCACAGCAATCTGATTCAAGCAGACGGCAAATCACCTATGCATGTCAATAGGAGCTGCTTAAATAGTATACAGCGTGGTCTTAAGTGCCTTTTTAAAAGGCAGGTGTCCATTTATCTCCGTCAAGGACTGGGGAGAGAGTTCCAGAGTCTAGGAGCAGCAACTGAACAGGATGTACCCACCCATCTTTTCTTGCAAACTCAATGCACGCTCACCAGATTGTGATGGGCTGAACGCGGATTTGTGCCAGGGATGTATCAGTGGAACATCTCCCGAATCCCAGCTGGACTAGCTTGATGGGGAGCCTTATGCACAATCTAGATAGCTTTGAACTTGAATCGCTTGCTAATAGAGAGCCAGTGCAACTCACGCAGTCCTGCAGCAGCAGAAATACGCTTCAGAATATCAAGAATCGTCCTAGCAAGAGCGTTCTTAAATACATAGTTTTCATAACAAATGAATTGTACCTTCCTTTGATACCACTGTTTTCATTGACCGTCCAATTTTTCACCAATTACAGAAAATACATTTTCTTAGAATTAATTATCTGTTCAAACAGAAGAAATGTATTAAATTCAATATGTCAGTAGCTGAATACCAGCCTTTAAAAACACCGCAGACACTTCAAAAACAGTGTTTTTGTCTGTATTTGGTTCATCACTTTTTATGTTTGTTTTTTTCCTTTTATGGCTGCAGCTTTCTGGGTATTAATCATATTGGTGGTAGTTTTTCTGGGTGTTTATTATTTTTAATTAGTTGTCTTTAATTGAAGATATCACTTTAGGGTGACTTATCTGGACCACTTAGGTGTATTTTCCTTATTCATCCACTGAGAGATTCGTGGGTTTTCACACTATGGTGGTGTGCTGTATTTTATCACTGGGTGTGTGATGTCTGGTCACATTTGCAATGTTTGACTGAGCTTTTGATCTTTTTTCTAATTATCAGTTTAGAGTCTGACTTGTTGGACGGAACCTCTCTTTCTACATATTTTAATTGGCTTTGGACTATATAATTGTGCCCTGAGAAAGGTGTTTGACCTTTCTGGCCACATTACACCGACACGAACGTTGGCACGTTAGGCGATTGCGAAGAGTCTAGAAATGTCTTGATGATGAACTTGAAGTACAAGATGTCTACAACCTAAAAATCAACAGATCTTTCAAGGAAGAAATGATATCAAAATCTTTTGAAGAACTGTTTGAATTATAGTTGCATCTTGACCCGCTTAGGAAATTGAATTATAAATTATAGGTTCATGCAATAATGATACATTGAACAGAACATTCATAAGAATGTGAATATGGGTTGACACATGTAATGTTTCAGCATTTGCCTATGTTATTTATTTTTTATTATTTATGTTTGTGTGAAGTATATCTTGGTATGAATGTTGATTGAGAGAGAGTTTCCTAGGTTGTCCTGAGAGCGCTCATCCATATATATTATATATGTCAGATGTTTGTGAGTTATTATAATAAAGAGACATTGGGGGTGATTCTAACCCTGGCGGTCGGTGATAAAGCGGCGGCCAACCCGCCAACAGGCCGGCGGTCCAAAAAATGGAATTCTGACCCTGGCGGCAACCGCCAACACAGCCCGCCACATTAACACTCCGACCGCCACCGCGGTACAGACAAACGGCGCGGCGGTCACCGCCAACAGGCAGGCGGCAGACAATGTACTGCCCACAGTATTACAACTCACCAATCCGCCACCTTTTCCGGGGCGGGAGCCCCGCCGATAAAAACACGGCGGAAACAGACTACGGACGGGAAAACGCTCACCAAAACACACTCCACGAGTACGGAGGACAGCATGGAACCCGAATTAAACATCCTACCTGCACTCGTCTACCTGCTCATCTACCACGAGTACGAACTCCGGTGCAGACGACAACGGTGAGTACTGCACCTACGACACAAGGGAGGGGGGAGGAGGAAAGGTTACGGGCACACACATATGCGACCCCCACCCCCCCAAACTATGTACACACCAATGCAGAGCAACAATGCACAGTGACACCACCCAAACCCCCCTGAAAAATGCAAAGACATAATTAAATTGTGAACCAAATTTTTATATAAAAAATAGACTCTGAGATGTATCGGCAACTATGCAAAATATCCATAACAAAATAATACTATACACACTGCCATGGAGAACCGAGGCAATTAGTCCGCTACATCCAAGTCAAATGGAACAGTCCGTGGGCCACAGTGTAGCGAGTCCTTTGGAGAGAACACTGCAGGGGCATCTGATGAAAATACTACAGGCACCTCAGGGGGAAGGGAAGGGGGGGGCACCACAGCCACATGAGTCCACGACGCAAGATCCACGAAGGGGCCACCATGCCCACTGTGCCATCCTGGGGAGTGCAAAGCCACAGTCTCTCAAGTCTCTACAGTGGGTGGGTTGCCCACTGTGCCATCCTGGGGAGTGCAAAGCCACAGTCTCTCAAGTCTCTACAGTGGGTGGGTTGTCCACTGTACCATCCTGGGGAGTGCAAAGCCACAGTCTCTCAAGTCTCTACAGTGGGTGGGTTGCCCACTGTGCCATCCTGGGGAGTGCAAAGCCACAGTCTCTCAAGTCTCTACAGTGGGTGGGTTGCCCACTGTGCCATCCTGGGGAGTGCAAAGCCACAGTCTCTCAAGTCTCTACAGTGGGTGGGTTGCCCACTCTGCCATCCTGGGGAGTGCAAAGCCACAGTCTCTCAAGTCTCTACAGTGGGTGGGTTGCCCACTGTGCCATCCTGGGGAGTGCAAAGCCACAGTCTCTCAAGTGGATAACAGTCTCCACTGGTCAAGGAGGAGGCATGGTGGGCACAGTGAACCATAAACAGTGCTTGAGATGAAGGGGCCCAGCGGAGCGGTGCTTGAGAAGAAGGGGCCCAGCGGAGCGGTGCTTGAGACGGCGGGGCCCAGCGGAGCGGTGCTTGACTGGAAGGGCCCAGCGGAGCGGTGCTTGAGACGGCGGGGCCCAGCGGAGCGGTGCTTGACAGGAAGGGCCCAGCGGAGCGGTGCTTGACAGGAAGGGCCCAGCGGAGCGGTGCTTGAGAAGAAGGGGCCCAGCGGAGCGGTGCTTGAGACGGCGGGGCCCAGCGGAGCGGTGCTTGACAGGAAGGGCCCAGCGGAGCGGTGCTTGAGACGGCGGGGCCCAGCAGAGCGGTGCTTGACAGGAAGGGCCCAGCGGAGCGGTGCTTGAGAAGAAGGGGCCCAGCGGAGCGGTGCCTGAGACGGCGGGGCCCAGCGGAGCGGTGCTTGAGATGAAGGGGCCCAGCGGAGCGGTGCTGGAGACGGCGGGGCCCAGTGGAGCGGTGCTTGAGACGGCGGGGCCCAGCGGAGCGGTGCTTGAGACGGCGGGGCCCAGCGGAGCGGTGCTTGAGACGGCGGGGCCCAGCGGAGCGGTGCTTGACAGGAAGGGCCCAGCGGAGCGGTGCTTGAGAAGAAGGGGCCCAGCGGAGCGGTGCTTGAGACGGCGGGGCCCAGCGGAGCGGTGCTTGACAGGAAGGGCCCAGCGGAGCGGTGCTTGAGACGGCGGGGCCCAGCGGAGCGGTGCTTGACAGGAAGGGCCCAGCGGAGCGGTGCTTGAGAAGAAGGGGCCCAGCGGAGCGGTGCCTGAGACGGCGGGACACAGCGGAGCGGTGCTTGAGATGAAGGGGCCCAGCGGAGCGGTGCCTGAGACGGCAGGGCCCAGCGGAGCGGTGCTTGAGATGAAGGGGCCCAGCGGAGCGGTGCTTGACAGGAAGGGCCCAGCGGAGCGGTGCTTGACAGGAAGGGCCCTGCGGAGCGGTTCTCTTCTGCACGGCGGGCCCTGTTCAGCGGTGCTCTTCTGCACGGCGGGCCCTGTTCAGCGGTGCCTATCTTCACGGCGGGCCCTGTTCAGCGGTGCTCTTCTGCACGGCGGGCCCTGTTCAGCGGTGCTCTTCTGCACGGCGGGCCCTGTTCAGCGGTGCCTATCTTCACGGCGGGCCCTGTTCAGCGGTGCCTATCTTCACGGCGGGCCCTGTTCAGCGGTGCTCTTCTGCACGGCGGGCCCTGTTCAGCGGTGCTCTTCTGCACGGCGGGCCCTGTTCAGCGGTGCTCTTCTGCACGGCGGGCCCTGTTCAGCAGTGCCTATCTTCACGGCGGGCCCTGTTCAGCGGTGCTCTTCTGCACGGCGGGCCCTGTTCAGCGGTGCTCTTCTGCACGGCGGGCCCTGTTCAGCGGTGCCTATCTTCACGGCGGGCCCTGTTCAGCGGTGCTCTTCTGCACGGCGGGCCCTGTTCAGCGGTGCCTATCTTCACGGCGGGCCCTGTTCAGCGGTGCTCTTCTGCACGGCGGGCCCTGTTCAGCGGTGCTCTTCTGCACGGCGGGCCCTGTTCAGCGGTGCTCTTCTGCACGGCGGGCCCTGTTCAGCGGTGCCTATCTTCACGGCGGGCCCTGTTCAGCGGTGCTCTTCTGCACGGCGGGCCCTGTTCAGCGGTGCCTATCTTCACGGCGGGCCCTGTTCAGCGGTGCTCTTCTTCACGGCGGGCCCTGTTCAGCGGTGCACATCCAGTAGGTTCAAGGGGGCCAGACCTGGCCTGGACTCCGTGCTCAGACGCCCTCCGGCCGTGATGTTCCTGGGCCCTTCGGTGACGGAGTCCTGGGCCCTTTGGTGTCCTCCTTTACAGCTGGGATGTGGCATGTGGGGCCCACCTGCTCCGCGCTCCTGCTGGCTGACGTCTCCGCCCTGCTGCCCTTACGCTCCTTAGATGGGGCTCTCGGGCCCTTGCCTCCCCTAGACGTTGTGGCTGGTGAAGTGGGCGAACTCTGCTCCTTGGGGGCAGCCGTGTCAGTCTTCGCACGGCGGCCCTTGTGTTTCCTGGTCCTCTTGCCGGGGGGGGGGCTGGATGTGTCCTTGCTGCTGATGGAGGTGTCACTGCTGGCAAAGGGTGGGCTCCAGAACCCATGCACAACAGTGACACCCGAAGTTGGGCTGGTGGTGGCTGTGGTGCTCTTGGGACTCTTTGCAGATGGAGGGGGTAGGTCATCGGAGGGGAAGAGGTCAAGATTAGCCAGGAAAACTTTTTTAGGGCCAAGGTAAAAGGTAGGAGAAGTGGAGATGGAAGTGGAGGAAGAGGATGTGGTTGTAGGAGAGTCAGGTGTGCTGTCATTGGGTGAAGGTGCAGGTGCTGTAGGCTGTTGTGAGGTGGATGTCTGTTGGGTGGGTGTCTGCCTGCGTTTGTGTGTCTTGGAAGGGGTGGTGACAGACACAGTGGGAGAGGACACAGGGGACGTGTAAATGGCAGTGGGGGTGGTGACTGCACGCGTGCGGACTGTACAGGAGGGTGTGGTGGTGATGGAAGCACTGGCTGATGTTGGTGTGCATGCAGGTGTGAGTGAAGACGTCACAGGGAGGGAGGAGGGAGACAAGGAGGAGGGGGACACAGGGGTGGTAGTGACTGTTGGGATGTCTGCATCTGTGTGTTGCTTGGGTGAGTGTTTGTGGGATCTGTGGTGCTTGTGTCTGGATGAGCTGCCCTTGGGTGTTGAGGTGTGTGCAGGCTGGTCAGATGGTGTGGATGGGATAGGCTGAGGAACAGGAGACAGAGACAGGGTGGAGGCAGTCAGAAGAGGGAGGCTGGAAACAGAGACAATGGCTGCCGTCAGTGCTGAGGCCAGAGCATTGAACAATCGTTGATGGGCAGCCTGACCCGAATGAATGCCCTCCAGGTAGGCATTGCTCCGATGCACCTCCCTTTCTACCCCCTGGATGGCATTCAAAAGGGTAGTCTGCCCAACAATGAGTGTCCTGAGGAGATCAATGACCTCCTCACTGAGGGCAGCAGGGGTAACAGGGGCAGGGGCTGAGGTGCCTGGGGCGAAGGAGACGCCCGCCTTCCTGGGTGAGCGGGCACGGAGCGTAGGCTGAGGGGCTGCTGGGAGGGCGGGGCTGGTGCGCTGGGTGGCGGCTGTACCTGTAGAGGCGGGGGGCCCGGATGTTGCCGCCACCGCTAGGGAGCTCCCATCCGAGGACGTGTCGCTGCTCTCACCAGCGGTCCCCGTCGTGGTGCTCCCCCTCGCCCTCCGGCTCACTTGGGCCCTCGGTGTCTGTTCCTGTGCCCACCGGGGCCTTGTGGCTTGCAGCTCCCTC
The DNA here is from genome assembly GCF_031143425.1 of Pleurodeles waltl. NCBI lineage: Eukaryota > Metazoa > Chordata > Amphibia > Caudata > Salamandridae > Pleurodeles > Pleurodeles waltl. The sequence goes on from NC_090437.1 coordinate 469,128,611, forward strand.
GTGCTCCGATTCCAAATCTCCTCCGCCTGATGATGCTAATGCACACATGCACAAGAAGATGAAGAAGAAGGGTGGGGGGAGAAAGAGAAGACCTGGTTGAGTGCATGCAATGTCAACACTGTTGGCGGAGAGGACAGACACAGGAACCGCATGCACTAAGCCGCGCATTCGGGGCACACTACTCAGTACTTCTGACTCAGACAACAGGTCAGGAGATGACAAGCGCGCACATGTGTGAGGCTGGACCATCAATAGCCGGACTTGTCACCCTACGGAGGTGGGGGCCGGGAGCACAGGGCCATGCCTAAGGGAGAGGACTACACTACAGAAAGCGCCCTGGCCTAATGTCACCCCCAACCCTCCTCCCCCACCCAGACGCCTCCACTGCGCAGAAAGATAGCTGAATGTGCTGATACTCACCCCCTTGTGTCTGCTGTGATGCTCTCAAGCGGCCATCCAAATCAGGGTAGGCCACAGCCAGGATCCGGGACATCAGGGGGATCAGGGTACGACTGGCACCCCTCCTAGGTTGGGAGGCCATCCCCAGCAGTGACTCGGCGGTCTTCCTGGTTCCGCGGCGGATGTCCTCCCACCTCTTGCGGCAGTGGGTGCCCCGTCTGACAGCCATTGTCACTTCCAGACCGAGTTCACAGCAGCACTTGCAGTATAGGTCCTCTCCTGTGGATGATCAGGTCTCGAGTGATTAAGCAGATAGAAAATGGCGGTCACGCCCGCGGCGGTGCGTACCGCGACCGCCGGCGCACATCGTCATTGGCTCCTGGAACCCATAGGCTTCAATGTTATCCAATGCGGCTCCGTATAGCGGTCTTCGACCGCCTACCGCCACGGTGTGCTCCGCCAGCGCAGTGACCTCACATCCCATTGTCCCACTTCACAGGTCAGGCAGCCGCCATTTCAAGGGCCCACATGGCATAATTTCTACTGCGACACACAGGCCTAGGCCTTGCATTGCCACACATACACGCCTTTCAATACCTAGATAACCGTGTGCCATGCAAGCAGTGGTGAACGTACCAGTGATTATCTTGACTCTGTGCTCCATGTTGTCCTTCCTAGGCACCGTCCTCTGGGATTTGCGAGGAGAAGGATGAATCCTCGCGTGTACCGACCGCTGGTGGACCTGTCGACAATGGAAGAACGCCACATCATACTACGATACCGACTTGACCGTGCCACCATCCATGAACTGTGTGCCCAGCTGGAGCCAGCCCTGATGTCCCCCATCCACCAACCCACAGGAATTCCCCCTCTGGTGCAGGTGCTGTCAGTCCTCCATTTTCTTGCAAGTGGCTCATTCCAGACAACAGTGGCCATGTCATCTGGAATGTCTCAGCCAATGTTTTCTAAGGTTTTGTCTCGAGTGTTGTCTGCCCTGACGAAACACATGCGGAGTTACATTATATTCCCAGAGGAGGTTGATTTGCCCACTGTGAAGGGTGATTTTTATGCCCTTGGACATATTCCCAACATAATTGGTGCCATTGATGGGACCCATGTAGCCTTAGTCCCCCCAAAAGACGATGAGCAGGTGTACAGAAACAGGAAGAGTTACCATTCTATGAACGTCCAGGTGGTCTGTATGGCTGACCAGTACATCTCCCATGTGAATGCAATGTTCCCTGGTTCAGTGCATGGCGCGTATGTGATGCGTAATAGCAGCATCCCTTTTGTGATGGAACAGCTACAGAGACAACGTGTGTGGCTAATAGGTGACTCTGGTTACCCCAACCTGCCTTGGCTATTGACCCCAGTGAGGAATCCCCGGACCAGGGCTGAGGAACGGTACAATGAGGCCCATGGGCGAACTAGGAGGATCATAGAAAGGACCTTTGGGGTTCTGAAGGCCAGGTTTAGGTGTCTGCATATGACAGGGGGATCCCTGATGTACTCACCAAAGAAGGTGTGCCAGATCATCGTAGCCTGCTGTATGCTTCACAATCTGGCATTGCGACGTCAGGTGCCTTTCCTGCAGGAGGATGGTCCAGATGGTGGTGTTGAAGCAGCTGTAGAGCCTGTGGAGAGTGAAGAGGAGGAAGACTCAGAGGACGACCCAGACAACAGGGACAGAGTTATCCAACAGTATTTTCAGTAGCACACAGGTAAGAATCACACACGCCATTTTAATTTTCCTGAATGCCTTGTTTTTCTCAACTTTGTCTATGACCCCCCAGTTATTTGAAACTGATGTTTGATTCTCCCTTCCCTTTTCAGTGCTGTATGACCCACTGCGTGACTTCTGCTTGGTTAGCCCATGGACTAATGCTTATTGATCTCGGTATGTGTTCAGCACAAAGTTTACAGAATATAATTGATCGGTAATGTGTTTTACATTTGTAAATAATACAGCCTGACTCCAGCATGATTTCAGTGCATTGAGTGATTTATTTTTGGTGCAAGATAATGGTACATGATATTCACACGGTGATGGGTGGGGGTGGAGTGATGGCCATGGCAGAGTCCAGTTCTCAGGCTCACAGGTGCTTTGTCCATATGCCTGTGGAAGGATGGAGCAGGGGCAGTTCAAGGTTGGACAGGGTGGCAATGTGGGACAGTGGGATGACTTCAGGGGGTATCTCATGCTGGCGGGGGTCTTGACATCCTACTCTGTCTTTTTTTTGGATCTCAGGCTCCTCTTGCGGGGTGGTTGTTCTTCAGCAGGAGGTGGGGTTCTGGTGGCCTGTCGTTGTGGTGGGGCCTCCTGTCCACTAGCGCCGGCGGAGGTGGTAGGCTGTTCCTGGTCCGGGCTAGTGACAGGGGCCCTGTGTGGTGCCACATGGTCCCGCAACGTGTCTTCTATCCGGTGGAGGGCCTGGACTAGGCTCCCCATGGCGGTAGAGATGTTGGTGAGATGATTGTTGAACCCCATGTAGCGTTCCTCCTGCTGTGCCTGGATCTCCTGGAACCTGGCCAGTACCGTCGCCATCGTCTCTTGTGAGCGGTGGTAGGCTGCCATGATGGTGGTGAGGGCCTCTTGGAGAGTCGGTTCCCTGGGCCTCTCCTCCCCCCCCCTGTCGCACAGCAGCCCTCCGAGTTGCCCTGTTTCCCCCGGACTCTGTCCCCTGGACGGTGTGCCCACTACCACTGCCCCCAGGTCCCTGTTGTTGTTGGGGTGGTGGGTTAGCCTGGGGGCCCTGTAGTGGCAGACACACCGCTGATTGACCTGTCCTAGAGACAGAGCCATGGGCCCGCTGGGTGGGAGCTGTGCTGTTGTTCCCAGAGGGGGTTGGGTCTGCTGTGGCCTGTGTGGGGAACCGACTGTCCAGAGGTCCCCGATGGTCCGGGCTGGTCGTCAGGTTCCAGGTCGACAGAGCTGCTGTCATCACTGGGTGCCTCTTCCGGGGGGGGGATGGACATTTCTGGACCCTCCTGGCCGGTGTGTTGGCGTTCAGGTCCTGCATGGGGTAAGAGAGTATGGTTATTGTTTCTGGGTGTGCTATTGTGTGCGATTTATGGGTGCCCTTGTCCCCCAGTGCTGTCATTCCCTTGGGGGAGGTGTTGTGGGGGTGTTGGGGGGGGGGTATGTGCAGTGGTCATGCTTAGGTGATGGGTGTCCATAGTTTGTGGTGGCATGCAGGGGTTGGTGTTGGGTGGGTTGTGCTGGGGAGACATTCTCAGGGAGGATGTGTGATGGGGGTTGGGGGTGAGGGTGGTGGTGGGGGTTGGCATGCTGGGGGGGGGTGAAGTAGTTGAGATTGTACTTACCAGAGTCCATTCCTCCGTGTACTCCAGCGAGGCCATCAGGATGCAGGATGTTTAGTACCTCTTGCTCCCATGCTGTGAATTCGGGTGGTGTGGGTCCCCCGCCAGTCTTCTGCACTGCGATGTTGTGTCGCGAGACCATCGAGCGCACCTTTCCCCGTAAGTCGTTCCAATGTTTGCGGATGTCCTCTCGATTTCTGGGATGCTGTCCCACCGCGTTTACCCTGTCCACGATCCGCTGCCATAGTTCCGCCTTCCTGGCTATAGTGGTGTGCTGCACCTGTGAGCCGAAGAGCTGGGGTTCGACTCTTATGATCTCCTCCACCATGACCCGGAGTTCTGGGTCCGAAAAGCGTGGGTGCCTTTGGGGTGCCATGGGGTGGTGTGGATGAGGTGTGGGGTGGTGTATATGGTGAAGAGTGTGTTGGTGTGTGGTGCTTTGTGCTTCTATGTGGTGTGTGTGTGATGGTGTAGTGTGCCTCTGTGTGATGTAGCTCTCTATTCTGTGATGTGTCTCTCTCTCCTTCGTCTATGATCTTCGGTCGTAGGGGTTTGTGGGTGATGTGGGTGTGTGTTTTATAGTTGGTTGGATGTGTGGGAGTGTTGTTTGTATGTGTGTCAGGTGTGTGTATTTCAAATTGTCCAATGTGGCAGGGTTTTGGAGATGTGTGTGTATTTTGACCGCGGCGGTGTGTCCCGCCAATGGAATACCGCGGTTGAAAGACCGCCGCGTGGATTCGTGGGTCAGAATGGCATGGGCGTGTTTGTGTTGGCGTGACGGTGGAGGTTTGGTCATCTCCAGTTTTCCGCGGCCCGCTGATGTGGCGGCCTTCCTTGGATGTCGGGATTTTGGCGGTTTCGCCGTTGTGGGTCAGAATGACCATGGCGGTTTACCGCGGCTGCGGCGGTAGAATGGCGGACTTCTGACCGGCGGTAAGGGGCTTTTACCGCCGAGGTCAGAATGACCCCCATTATTTCTATATTATATGTATATTGAAATATTAACCCGTTCAGTGCCCAGGACGTAATGGTTACGTCCTGAGGCACAGTGCTGCTGTGCCCAGGACGTAACCATTACGTCCTGTGCACAGAGCCCAGAGGGAGCGCTAGCGCTCCCTCTGTGGGGTTCCCCCCCACCCCCCCAAGTCAGGGATGGAAGGGGAAGCCCTTCCCCTCCCACCCCGACCCCCCTAACCCCCCCTGTGACGTCAGCTCGCTGATTAGTCACAGGGTCTAGCTCTGCTTCCAGCGCGATGCAAAGCATTTCTCTTTCAATCCCATGGGGGAGGCCCGGAGGGGCTTCAAAGGAAAGGAAATGTATTTCCTTCCCTTTGAAGTCTCTCACAGGGTTTCAAAAGCCGGATTGCTTGCAATCCGGCTTTTTAAACCCCACTAGACACCAGGGATTTTTTTTTTTTTTTTTACTGAAACTGTTAAAAGGGAGCGACCCCTTGGGCAAGGGTCGCTCCCGGGGGGGCATTTTTTGGGGAAGGCCTTTTCTGCCCCCCCTGGGGGCAGATCGGCCTATTATCAGGCCGATCTGCCCCCAGGGGGGGCAGAAACCTTTGGCACCACGGATCTTTTATTTAATTTTTTCTTTTTGTAATGTTTTCTTTTTTTTTAGGTGGGGAGCGACCCCTTAGGCAAGGGTCGCTCCCCTAGGGGGCAATGTATATTTAGGCCATTTAATTGGCCTATTTTGATGAGGCCAATCTGCCCCCAAGGGGGGCAGAAACCATTATACACCAGGGAGTTTTTTTTTTTTTTCGTGAATTTCACGCAACGGGAGCGACCCCTTGGGCAAGGGTCGCTCCCATGGGGGGCATTTTTTTGGGAGGGCCTTTTCTGCCCCCCCTGGGGGCAGATCGTCCTATTATTAGGCCGATCTGCCCCCAGGGGGGGCAGAAACCTCTAGGCACCAGGGATCATTTTTTTTCTTTTTCTTTTTGTTATGTATCCTTTTTTTTTTTAGGTGAGGAGCGACCACTTAGGCAAGGGTCGCTCCCCTAGGGGGCAAATTATATTTAGGCCATTTCTTCCCCCCTTGGGGGCAGATTGGCCTATTTTGATGAGGCCAATCTGCCCCCAAGGGGGGAAGAAACCATTAGACACCAGGGAGTGGTTTTTTTTGCATGAATTTCACGCAAGGGGAGCGACCCCTTAGGCAAGGGTCGCTCCCTGGGGGGGGGGAATTATTTAAGGCCATTTCTGCCCCCCTGGGGGGTAGATCAGCCTATTTTGATTAGGCTGATCTGCCCCCAAGGGGGGCAGAAACCACTAGGCACCAGGGATTTTTTTTTGTTTTTTGTTTTATAGATGGGGAGCGACCCCTTGGACAAGGGTCGCTCCCCTGGAGGGGCAAATTGTATTTAGGCCATTTCTGCCCGCTTTGGTGGCAGATCGGCCGATTTTAGGTCAATCTGCCCCAAAGGGGGGGAGAAACCACTAGGCACCAGGGATCTTTTTTTTGCGCCGTCACGCAAGGGGAGCGACCTTGTAGGCAAGGGTCGCTCCCCGGGGGGGGGGGGTCACATTTATTTTAGGCCATCTCTGACCCCCCTTGGGGCAGATCGGCCTATTGGTATTAGAAACCTCTAAGTGCCAGGGCAAATGTTTTTTTTGTGTTTTTTTTTTTTATTTTTTTTTTTTTAGAGATGGGGAGCGACCCATCAGGCAAGGGTCGCTCCCCTGGGGGGCAAATTGTATTTAGACCATTTCTGCCCCCCTTGGGGGCAGATTGGTCGATTTTAGGTCAATCTGCCCCTAAGGGGACAGAAACCACTAGGCACCGGGGATTTGTTTTTTGGCGCCAATGTCACGCAGGGGGAGCGACCCCGTAGGCAAGGGTCGCTCCCGGGGGGGGGGGGGTTGGGGGGGTAAATTTATTTTAGGCCATGTCTGCCCCCTCCTGGGGGCAGATCGGCCTATTATTAGGCCGATCTGCCACCAGGGGGGGCAGAAACCTCTAAGGGCCAGGGCACATGTTTTTTTTGTGTTTTTTTTTTTGTTTGTTTGTTTTTTTAGAGATGGGGAGCGACCCATCAGGCAAGGGTCGCTCCCCTGGGGGGCAAATTGTATTTAGACCATTTCTGCCCCCCTTGGGGGCAGATTGGTCGATTTTAGGTCAATCTGCCCCCAAGGGGGCAGAAACCTCTAGGCACCGGGGATTTTTTTGGCGCCAATGTCACACAGGGGGAGCGACCCCGTAGGAAAGGGTCGCTCCTGCAGGTTGGGGTGGCAAATTTATTTTAGGCCAAACCTCTAGGCGCCAGGGCAAATTTTTTTTGTGTTTTTTTTTTGTTTGTTTGTTTTTTTAGAGATGGGGAGTGACCCATCAGGCAAGGGTCGCTCCCCTGGGGGGCAAATTGTATTTAGACCATTTCTGCCCCCCTTGGGGGCAGATTGGTCGATTTTAGGTCAATCTGCCCCCAAGGGGGCAGAAACCACTAGGCACCGGGGATTTGTTTTTTGGCGCTAATGTCACGCAGGGGGAGCGACCCCGTAGGCAAGGGTCGATCCTGGGGGGGGGTTGTGGATGCAAATTTATTTTAGGCCATTTCTGCCCCCCCTGGGGGCAGATCGGCCTATTATTAGGCCGATCTGCCTTCAGGGGGGGCAGAAACCTCTAGGCGCCAGGGCACATTTTCTTTAAATGTTTTTTTTTGGGTTTGTTTGTTTTTTTAGAGATGGGGAGCGACCCATCAGGCAAGGGTCGCTCCCCTGGGGGAATTGTATTTAGACCATTTCTGCCCCCTTGGGGGCAGATTGGTCGATTTTAGGTCAATCTGCCCCCAAGGGGGCAGAAACCACTAGGCACCGGGGATTTGTTTTTTGGCGCCAATGTCACGCAGGGGGAGCGACTCCGTAGGCAAGGGTCGCTCCCGGGGGGGGTGGGGGTGGGGGCAAATTTATTTTAGGGCATTTCTGCCCCCCCCCCGGGGCCGGCTGAGCTAGAGGCCAAAATCCACAGGTAGGCACTTTGCCAAAAACACCTCTGTTTTCTGTGAAAAAATATGTTGTGTCCACGTTGTGTTTTGGGCCATTTCCTTTTGTGGGCGCTAGGCCTACCCACACAAGTGAGGTACCATTTTTATCGAGAGACTTAGGGGAACGCTGGGTGGAAGGAAATTTTTGGCTCCTCTCAGATTCCACAACTTTCTGTCACCGAAATGAGAGGAAAAAGTGTTTTTTGGCCAAATTTTGATGTTTGCAAAGGATTCTGGGTAACATAACCTGGTCAGAGCCCCGCAAGTCACCCCATCTTGGATTCCCCTGGGTTTCTAGTTTTCAAAAATGCGCTGGTTTGCTAGGTTTCCCCAGGTGCCAGCTGAGCTAGAGGCCAAAATCCACAGGTAGGCACTGTTTTCTGTGAAAAAATGTTGTGTGTCCACGTAGTGTTTTGGGTCATTTCCTGTTGCGAGCGCTAGGCCTGCCCACACAAGTGAGGTATCATTTTTATCGGGAGACTTGGGGGAACGCTGGGTGGAAGGAAATTTGTGGCTCCTCTCAGATTCCAGAACTTTCTGCCACAGAAATGTGAGGAACATGTGTTTTTTTAGCCAAACTTTGAGGTTTGCAAAGGATTCTGGGTAACAGAACCTGGTCCGAGCCACACAAGTCACCCCATCTTGGATTCCCCTAGGTCTCTAGTTTTCAGAAATGCACAGGTTTGGTAGGTTTCCCTAGGTGCCGGCTGAGCTAGAGGCCAAAATCTACAGGTAGGCACTTTGCAAAAAACACCTCTGTTTTCTTTCAAACATTTGGATGTGTCCACGTTGCGCTTTGGGGCGTTTCCTGTCGCGGTGCTAGGCCTACCCACACAAGTGAGGTATCATTTTTATCGGGAGACTTGGTGGAACGCTGGGTGGAAGGAAATTTGTGGCTCCTCTCAGATTCCAGAACTTTCTGCCACAGAAATGTGAGGAACATGTGTTTTTTAGCCAAATTTTGAGGTTTGCAAAGGATTCTGGGTAACAGAACCTGGTCCGAGCCACACAAGTCACCCCATCTTGGATTCCCCTAGGTCTCTAGTTTTCAGTAATGCACAGGTTTGGTACGTTTCCCTAGGTGCCGGCTGAGCTAGAGGCCAAAATCTACAGGTAGGCACTTTGCAAAAAACACCTCTGTTTTCTTTCAAAAAATTGGATGTATCCACGTTGCGCTTTGGGGCGTTTCCTGTCGCGGGCACTAGGCCTACACACACAAGTGAGGTATCATTTTTATCGGGAGACTTGGGGGAACGCTGGGTGGAAGGAAATTTGTGGCTCCTCTCAGATTCCAGAACTTTCTGCCACAGAAATGTGAGGAACATGTGTTTTTTTAATCAAATTTTGAGGTTTGCAAAGGATTCTGGGTAACTGAACCTGGTCCGAGCCACACAAGTCACCCCATCTTGGATTTCCCTAGGTCTCTAGTTTTCAGAAAGGCACAGGTTTGGTAGGTTTCCCTAGGTGCCGGCTGAGCTAGAGGCCAAAATCTACAGGTAGGCACTTTGCAAAAAACACCTCTGTTTTCTTTCAAAAATTTGGATGTGTCCACGTTGCGCTTTGGGGCGTTTCCTGTCGCGGGCGCTAGGCCTACCCACACAAGTGAGGTATTATTTTTATCGGGAGACTTGGGGGAACGCTGGGTGGAAGGAAAATTGTGGCTCCTCTCAGATTCCAGAACTTTCTGCCACAGAAATGTGAGGAACATGTGTTTTTTTAGCCAAATTTTGAGGTTTGCAAAGGATTCTGGGTAACAGAACCTGGCCCGAGCCACACAAGTTACCCCATCTTGGATTCCCTTAGGTCTCTAGTTTTCAGAAATGCACAGGTTTGGTAGGTTTCCCTAGGTGCCGGCTGAGCTAGAGGCCAAAATCTACAGGTAGGCACTTTGCAAAAAACAGCTCTGTTTTCTTTCAAAAAATGGGATGTGTCCATGTTGCGTTTTGGGGCGACTCCTGTCGTGGCCGCTAGGCCTACCCACACAAGTGAGGTATAATTTTTATCGGGAGACTTGGGGAAACGCTGGGTGGAAGGAAATTTGTGGCTCCTCTCAGATTCCAGAACTTTCTGCCACAGAAATGTGAGGAACATGTGTTTTTGTAGCCAAATTTTGAGGTTTGCAAAGGATTCTGGGTAACAGAACCTGGTCCGAGCCACACAAGTCACCCCATCTTGGATTCCCCTAGGTCTCTAGTTTTCAGAAATGCACAGGTTTGGTAGGTTTCCCTAGGTGCCGGCTGAGCTAGAGGCCAAAATCTACAGGTAGGCACTTTGCTAAAAATACTTCTGTTTTCTTTCAAAAATTTGGATGTGTCCACGTTGCGCTTTGGGGTGTTTCCTGTCGCGGGCGCTAGGCCTACCCACACAAGTGAGGTATCATTTTTATCGGGAGACTTGGGGGAACGCTGGGAGGAAGGAAATTTGTGGCTCCTCTCCGATTCCAGAACTTTCTGCCACAGAAATGTGAGAAACATTTGTTTTTTTAGCCAAATGTTTAGGTTTGCAAAGGATTCTGGGTAACAGAACCTGGTCCGAGCCACACAAGTCACCCCATCTTGGATTCCCCTAGGTCTCTAGTTTTCAGAACTGCACAGATTTGGTAGGTTTTCCTAGGTGCCGGCTGAGCTAGAGGCCAAAAGCTACAGGTAGGCACTTTGCTAAAAACAGCTCTGTTTTCTGTGATGTGTCCACGTTGTGTTTTGGGGCATCTCTGTTTTCTATAAAAAAAATTGGATGTGTCCACGTTGCGCTTTGGGGCGTTTCCTGTCGCGGGCGCTAGGCCTACCCACACAAGTGAGGTATCATTTTTATCGGGAGACTTGGGGGAACGCTGGGTGGAAGGAAATTTGTGGCTCCTCTCAGATTCCATAACTTTCTGCCACAGAAATGTGAGGAACATGTGTTTTTTTAGCCAAATTTTGAGGTTTGCAAAGGATTCTGGGTAACAGAACCTGGTCCGAGCCACACAAGTCACCCCATCTTGGATTCCCCTAGGTCTCTAGTTTTCAGAAATGCACAGGTTTGGTAGGTTTCCCTAGGTGCCGGCTGAGCTAGAGGCCAAAATCTACAGGTAGGCACTTTGCAAAATACACCTCTTTTTACTTTCAAACATTTGGATGTGTCCACGTTGCGCTTTGGGGTGGTTCCTGTCGCGGCCGCTAGGCCTACCCACACAAGTGAGGTATCATTTTTATCGGGAGACTTGGGGGAATGCTGGGTGGAAGGAAATTGGTGGCTCCTCTCAGATTCCAGAACTTTCTGCCACAGAAATGTGAGGAACATGTGTTTTTTTAGCCAAATATTTAGGTTTGCAAAGGATTCTGGGTAACAGAACCTGGTCCGAGCCACACAAGTCACCCCATCTTGGATTCCCCTAGGTCTCTAGTTTTCAGAAATGCACAGGTTTGGTAGGTTTTCCTAGGTGCCGGCTGAGCTAGAGGCCAAAAGCTACAGGTAGGCATTTTGCTAAAAACAGCTCTGTTTTCTGTGATGTGTCCACGTTGTGTTTTGGGGCATATCCTGTCGCGGGCGCTAGGCCTACCCACACAAGTGAGGTACCATTTTTATCGGGAGACTTGGGGGAGCGCTGGGTGGAAGGAAATTTGTGGCTCCTCTCAGATTCCAGAACTTTCTGTCACCGAAATGGGAGGAAAATGTGTTTTTTTAGCCAATAATTGAGGTTTGCAAAGGATTCTGGGTAACAGAACCTGGTCAGAGCCCCACAAGTCACCCCATCTTGGATTCCCCTAGGTCTCTAGTTTTCAAAAATGCACAGGTTTGGTAGGTTTCCCTAGGTGCCGGCTGAGCTAGAGGCCAAAATCTACAGGTAAGCATTTTGCTAAAAACAGCTCTGTTTTCTGTGATGTGTCCACGTTGTGTTTTGGGGCATATCCTGTCGCGGGCGCTAGGCCTACCCACACAAGTGAGGTATCATTTTTATTGGGAGACGTGGGGGAACATAGAATAGGAAAACAAGTGTTATTGCCCCTTGTCTTTCTCTACATTTTTCCCTTCCAAATGTAAGACAGTGTTTAAAAAAGACGTCTATTTGAGAAATGCCCTGTAATTCACATGCTAGTATGGGCACCCCGGAATTCCGAGATGTGCAAATAACCACTGCTTCTCAACACCTTATCTTGTGCCCATTTTGGAAATACTAAGGTTTTCTTGATAGCTATTTTTTACTCTTTATTTTTCAGCAAATGAATTGCTGTATACCCGGCATAGAATGAAAACCCACTGCAGGGTGCAGGTCATTTATTGGCTCTGGGTACCTAGAGTTCTTGATGAACCTACATGCCCTATATATCCCCGCAACCAGAAGAGTCCAGCAGACGTAACGGTATATTGCTTTCAAAAATCTGACATTGCAGGAAAAAGTTACAGAGTAAAACGTAGAGAAAAATTTATGTTTTTTTCACCTCAATTTCAATATTTTTCTTTTTCAGTTGTTATTTTCTGTAGGAAACCCTTGTAGGATCTACACAAACTACCCCTTGCTGAAGTCAGAATTTTGTCTACTTTTCAGAAATGTTGCGGTTTCTGGGATCCAGCGTTGGTTTCATGCCCATTTCTGTCACTGACTGGAAAGAAGGTGAAAATTGTGTTGAAAAATTGGGTTTTCTGATTCAAGTCTGCCTGTTCCTGAAAGCTGGGAAGCTGGTGATTTTAGCACCGCAAACCCTTTGTTGATGCCCTTTTCAGGGAAAAAAACACAAGCCTTCTTCTGCAGCCCCTTTTTCCCATTTTTTTTAAAAAAACAAAATTTTCACTGTATTTTGGCTAATTTCTTGGCCTCCTTCTGGGGAACCCACAAAGTCTGGGTACCTCTAGAATCCCTAGGATGTTGGAAAAAAAGGACGCAAATTTGGCGTGGGTAGCTTATGTGAACAAAAAGTTATGAGGGCCTAAGCGCGAACTGCTCCAAATAGCCAAAAAAGGCTCGGCACAGGAGGGGGAAATGGCCTGGCAGCGAAGGGGTTAATTCTCTGGCTCAATGTCAACGTAATAATTTTTTGGATTTCTGTTGGAACCGATATGGGATATGGGAGGTGGGTTTTATTTTCTAATGACACTTCAAAAACAATCATTGAACCTGCAGATAAGGGTGGTGAAATTGTCTTACAAAATAAATATGACAATAAAACAATGAATTTTACAGACAACTTCAGAATGAAGAACACTGCATGAAGCTACGATCTGGCCCCCACATCAGACAACAAGCAAGTAATATCAGATGTTATCAAATGTGGTCTTGATGATAGTTGGTTGAGTACAAAAGAATTTGCGTAGGTAAATAAGGTTGACTATGCCACCCTAGCAATCTATAATTCATAAATGTATGTCCAGCCACTCAGGCCACTCAATTGTATCAATTTGTGTGCCCATTTTCTAACCATGGGCTGAATAAGTTGACTTTTTAATAAAACCTTTTGTAACTCTAAGCCAATCAAATGTTTGTGACAGCAAAACTGTCAAAGGTCATCCTTTTGATAACAAGACAGATCTACTTATTACTATGGACATCGAGAGCCTCTATACTAACATTATGTTAAATGAGGCCTTGGTGGTCCTTGACTCCCCTCTTGATACTGGAAGTCATCATCATAAAGTCCTTACATCTTGATTTTTTTAACAGTCTGACAATGTTGCTCTGGGAGCAATTTTGCTCCTAATATAGCAAATCTATCTGTTGTGCATTTTCAGGATCACTAAATCTATTACATAGGCAATCCATATAAATCCAATATCATAAAAAATTGATACAATAAGCAGGCAAAGTGTTTATGATTTGGCGAGGTACAGACAACCTACTTAGTGAATTCAATGAGTGGATCAATTCCTTAAATATTAGCTTGCTCTTCATGGATGACAACAAAAAATACATTCATTTTCTAGCTCTTACGATCAATGAGGAGGATGGTTTACTGTACAAATCACTGTACGCTAAACCCACCTCCCACAATACCCTCCTGTAGTACAGTAGTCATGATAAACAGAATCTAAAAGACAATCTCTCCTGTGGTACATCTTTGTTCCGTTTGTGTGCTTAAGACAGAGCTGTACCAAAAAAGACTTTTATAAAAGCTAACACATTGGCACTTAGGCTTAAAGTACAAGGCTATCCACATAGACTTATTAAATATCATTAACTAGTAACTACTAGGGGAGTGGTAAAACTCCGCACTTATGTGTCCAGAGTTCTCTGCCGACAGCAGAGTCTCTAGGACTGGGCACTGCCAAAAGAAAAAAAAAAAGAGAGAAAACATAAACAAGGCGCATGGCATAGAAGTCCAGCTCTTACACCAACTGGTACTCCAGAGGTTTAATGGGGACAGCCTCACTGGACCCTGGAGAGACCCACTGGTCCTGGGACCAATTGTGAACAGAGTCCTTTGTCCTTCACGGCATCGGGGAACTAGTTCTTCCAGTTGTCCACAGCTGTCACTGCTGTCCAGTTCCAGTGAAAAGCACTCTCTCTTCCTTGTGCAAGAGTTTTTAAATGGGGGTGGAAGGTTCTACAAATCTGGCATCCCTTGCCAATTCTAGGGTGCCTCATCAACCCTACACCACATCACAACCCTCCTGCACAGCATGCTGGGACTGTTCAAGATGGCACCTCCATAAGGCATTGGTCAAATCTCCTCTGGGAGCCTTAGCTGATCCCCTAGCTGACATCACTGCCAGGGTCTTTCCCACCAAATCTACAAAGAGGAGCCCCCTCCAGTGTTGGCTCCTGTATCTGGGCATCCTCCTTTGTTCAGTAGGCCTGGCCTGTCCCTAACCCTGATACAGTATGACATCTAATTAACAGATGCAGATTTTCTTCCCCACCCCTTCCTCCTCAGGAGCTGAGGGAAGCACTGTTAATTACTTCTGTTGTGAGCGGAGGCCTTTGTGCCCTTTGCCGGGGAGCAGAGCAATTAACTTGGTCCAGCAGGGTGACAAAAAGCCTGGGCTCTGACCCTGAGCTGATCCATACGATGTACATATATCTGCTTGTGAGATTCCTGTTTGATATCTTGCTGGCTATTGTAGGCCCAAGGGAAGCGAAACTGCACTCTAAGAAAGATTTCCCCCTTTGTGTATCATAAAGTGTCACTGCAGAAAAAAACAGAAAACCATACCGACTTTACTTATGAGTGCCGAGTAATCTTGCAGGGACCAAACTATGCCAGGCTATCTGTTCGCAATTATCAGGCCGCGAAGTGACGATAGCCTCACACATGCAGCCCGCACACATGCACACACTTGTGCACACGTGTTCACTTGTAACCAGCCAGGTGCCCCTGACCCTAGCTGTGTTGCAGCGGCCTTATCTTAAAAGACCAACATTGGTTGCAATAAAGCACAGTCCATTTGCCAAGTGATTACTGTGGGTGAGACACATGGTGAGATACCCACAGTAAAACGTCCAAAATCAGGTGATCAAAAAAGCAGAAAATATCCAGGCATACTAAATGGGCAGAACCCATTTTGCAACAGTATGGAAGGGTGATTATGGGATTGATTGATGCTTATAGACTCTTTTGCTAATGCATTAGTTTGCATTGTAGCTCACTGATCATGGGGCCTTCTTTGCTTTGCAACTACTCCTACAATACAGTTTGTCCAAACCATATACCAGACTGAGTAATACTTTCAGTATTTACACTGGTTTAAGTGAATGAGAAAACCTCCTGATCATGCCTATTCACAAGAACATGCTGACTAGTAAATGCTAATTTGCATGAAATGAAAGCAAATGGCATGTCCAAGGATGAATGGAGCAAATTTTTATAAGAAGGAATAACTGGTTATTACAGGCATGGTGGACTACCAAGCCCGTTCTTGTGATTGGTGTGCAAATACCAAATTGTGGATAATTCCTATTAGCCCCCTACTTACTGTTGCAACTCTGAAGTAAATTGTACATATGATTCAGAGATTATTGAGAGGGATGAGGCTCTTAAATCCAACAGAACTCAGGTATTCAATGGTGACAGACATAAATAAAGAAACATGTTTTTATCAAGGAAGGAGTTGTTAGGTTATTTGGACATGTTATTTTTTCTGGTATCATGTAGGGTGTTAGATGTTAGAGCTCTAGACATTTCTGGCAGAATGTCTACACCACATGTATTGACTTTTGTGGTATTTAGGCATACCAAAATAAATATTAAGGTAGGTCCATATCCTGAGTTTAAAGACTGCTTAAAATCATGTATGGTATGATGCGTCAATATTTATAAGGCCATGAAGTCAAGTTAGACCACCATTAGTCAGTTACTGAAATTGTTGAGAAAATCAATTTTTTGTTCTCTCCTCTCCCGCTGTTGCTAGATCAGTGTGATGGATTATGCAAAAGCTGGTATTAATTTGCCTAAGTTTGATGTCCACCCAGCTAGGGTGAGATAGTATCTAAAGCTTTTACTAAAAGAGCACATCTGAAGGATTTTTTGAATGCAGCCATCTGGCCCTCAGAATCCGCCCTGAAGTGTTTTTATTTTAAGCCACTGACGGATGTGGTCTTGTCCATTTTGATCAAGCTTTAAACTAGCATAATGTTTTGGGGGAAAAAATCTTTGTTTGCATTTTCCCTGTAATGACAAAGACAATGTACAATATAGTGGCAGCAGAGTGTGGCAACAGGCATATTACATGTCAAGTTTACAAGCAATATTGACAACCAATATTGACAACTGGGCAAAGGCTGGAGGAATATTGACAAGGAATGTCTTACATTACAATATTGTATTGTAAATGTATTTATAAAGCACTTACTACCCCTGACGAGGTGTCAAATAGCTTTTTGCCAAGTAGCACGCTACTCTGTGACCCAAAAGATCATTCTTGGATTAGTATAGGGAAATATGAGTTAATTTGAGTGGTGGACATGTGAGCCTCTTAATTGGATTGAATAGAATAAGGGAGGGACAGAAGAGGGAAGAATCTAGAAAGTGTGAATTGGTAGATAATAGTAATAGGATGAGGCCTAGGGTGAGTAAAAGGACAGAGGGTAGAGGGAAGAGTTGGTAGAAAGGGATTAGGGAGATCATAGTAGTAAAATGAGGTTTGGGATGAGTCAAAGGAGGGATACATGAAGGAAGAATTTAGAAAGAGCTGTTTGGCAGATCATAGTAGTAGAATGATGTTTGAGTCAGAATGGAGATAGATAATGGATTGAGAGAGGCACAGGGTGAGTAGTACATTGGAGAAAACACAAGTTTTTTTTCTCCTCTATAGTAGTAGTATAGAAATAAATATATATGGCCTCATTATGAGGCTGGCGGTCCTGGGACCTCCAGCCCCTCTGTTGCGGTCGGATCGCCATGGCTGTTGTGGTCCAACCATCACATTATAAGATAGGTAGGCGTACACACCTATAGACTGCCATCCCCACCAAGATCAAAGATCCAGATGGGCTTGGTTGTAGTCAACCACAGCGGTGCTGAACTCACCACTGACGTTCTGATTACAAACTTGTTTTCCGCCAGGCTTGTCATGGTGGTTTCCCCACCATTAAAATGCTGTCAGAGAACATGTTCAGGGGCTCATAGAGGGGCCCCCTGCCCAGCACCCTTGAAGACAGTGCAGACAGTGCACATTTTAATGGTGGCGGTGCATCCTGCGTGCAGCAGCATTGCTGCTGTCTTTATTATGAGCCGGAAACAATGCTGCTGCACCGTTCCCACTGGGCTGATGGGTGGGAACCTTGGGAAAGTCATAATATATATGGTTAGAAGTCCTCCATGTCCGCAGCGGTCCTCGCACCATGGGGCTGGAGGCCCATAGATACATGACTACATAGAAAGGGTATACATAAGGAAAATAATATATTGAGATTTAAAGTTGTATTGTATAAATACAGACTTTCAAGTGTTGCAGTACTTGTAGGTAATTTTTTAATTTTTTTATAACTCCATTTTTTTTATTTTTTTATTTTTAAAATGCTATCTTTTCTTCAATATTTTAATAGTAAAGCGCTTGTAGATAAAATAGTTATGATAATATTTACATATTGTGATAGATAAATAAAACAGAGACCCATAAGCATCTAATAAAAAAATATATAAAATTATGCATTGAACTACAAACACGTTACGCATAGAAAAACATAGGTATATATTTATTTAACTGTAAGTAATATATACATTTGTTAAGCAGCCCTAAAGAATATCTATATATTTTAAAACCAAAGTTAGTATACATATTTAGACAAAGAAAATCACAAATCTAGATACAGACATATAATTCCATTTAAATGTTTACATACACAGGGACATGCTGTACATTAGTGCTGGAGTATGGTAGTATTGTAGGAAAGAGCTACCTGTTCAGTAGTCTTCTGAAGATAAGATAGTTATTTGTGGGTCTTGTATTTGGTGGTCATGAATTCCATAGTTTGTCTGCTTGAACAGAGAAAGATGTACAATCTATTGTCTTTTTCTTGTATGGTGGGGTTTTGAGGTGAGGTGCCAATCTTGAGTAGTGGTTCCTTTGTTGAATGTATTTGGTGATTTTATTTCTGATGAAAAGCGGTTATGTTTCATGTATTGCATTGTGGGTGATACAAAGCAGCTTGAAGGTGGATCTTCTGTCAATCAGGCAAGGCAGGGGAGATGTGGCATTGAGGCTTTACATGTAGGAGTAATTTGGCAGCTCTGAATCCGTTGCAGCCTTTTCATGGTTGATAGAGATGATCCATGGTATAGGCCATTGGCGTAATCAAGTTTAGGCAGTACAAGAGAGATATAGCCTGGACTCTGTGTGGAAATCCCGGGTGGGGAAAGATGCATTGCAGAGTTTCATGGTGCTAAAGCTTGATTTTGCTAATTTGTCCACTTGGGCATTCATTGTTAACGTGGTGTCTATGGTAATCCCAAGGGTTCTTACTTCATTAGATACTTTAGGAGGTGGTCCCAGAACACCAGGCCAGGCGTAGAGTGGGTCATAATTGTTCCCAATTGCCAATTGTGAATATTTTCATTTTGAAAGCATTCAGTTTGAGATGTCTCAATGTCAACCACTCATCCACAGCTGTGAGGCAACCGAAGATTTCTATATTTCAAATGTCTTTGTGCCTTTCCAGTTTAAGGAGTATTTGTGTGTCGTCTGCATAGTTGTAGCATGTGAGCTGAAATTCACTGATCACTGCAGGTGATGACTTCATGTAGATGTTGAAAAGCATGGGTGAGATGATTGAGCCTTGAGGGACCCATGCTTTTGTGAAGTACGGTTTGGATGAGAAAAGGGAAGTATGGATGACATTTGTTCTGTTTTGAACGTAGGATGTGATCTAATCGATTGCAGTCCCCTCTATTGTGGATTTGTAAAGTCCTTTTAGTAGGGTGTCATGGTCAACCCTGTCAAAGGCAGCTGAGTGGTCCAAGAGAAGTAGTGCAGCAGCCTCATTGTAGTCTACTGTGTTTTTAAGGTCATCCTAGATGTCGATGAGGGCAGATGCCTTTTCCTGGGCGGAATCCATTTTGGTAGTCTGAAAGTATGGAGCTATCTTCAGTGAACTGTGACATCTGGGTGAATGCTGTCCTTTCTATCAGTTTGCCCAGGAAAGGTCCATTTGTAATTGGTCTTTAGTTGTTGGAGTCATGTGGGTCCAGGTTTGTTTTCTTTAATAATGGGTTTATGTATGCCTTTCTTAGGTCTTCCTGACAGGTTCCCATAGTTAAAGAATTATTGAAAATTCTTCTTACTGGTGTGGCAGCAGAGGTAGATAAAAGAATGTTCTTGAAAATTTGTGGTGGACAAGGGTCAGAAAGGCAGCCAGAAGGTCTGTTTCCTTTGACCAGATTCAGAAATTCACTTTTTATTTGTTTCAAGGAACGCAGAGGCTGAGTTAGCTTACTCTTGCAGGGGATTTTTAGGCAGATTTTTTAGATCCATGATGGTCATGCCTTGAAGAAGTAAAAGAGTGCCCTGGTATGTTACCACAAGAGCGGTGCCGTGACCGTGAGCGCGTTGGGGTCCTGGGAGCTGCCGATCTCCTGGGATCTGTAGGAGGTGGTAATGTAGCAGGTACCATTGGTAGAGGAAGCATGGGTGGATGAAGTGGAGGCGGTGGAGGAGATGAAGCCTGTGGAGGAGGTGATGAAGGTGGTGGTGTAGGAGATGGAGAGGATGATAGCATCACAAGAGAATGTGATGAATCAGTTGAAGAATACATTTTTCTCCTTTTTCTTCTCTCACTCCTCGATGTCGACAAACTCCTCGACATCGACCTCCCACGTCGATGTTTAGATATCAACTTTGATCGACTATGCTGTGTTAACGGTGAACCGGTACTTCTTGATGTCCCTAAACTCCTCGACTCTAACCTCTCGCATCAACCTTCTGCTCTTGATGTTGAACCAGCACATTACGCCAGAATAATTCGACGTATTTCCCCGGATGAGACAATGGTGCATAATCCCTCAACATTGACTGGTGTCTTGTCGACGGCGAGCATCGACATTTCTCCAGCGTCGACCCAGCCCTTGATGGTTAACAAATTGGAGCCGTATAGTTCCTCGACGTGGATCTCCTCAACATCAATGGGGACCAATGTCGTTTCTGACTAGAAGCACTCACTTGTGACCTTGCATGTCCACTGGAAGATGGAGGTAGAACCCTGGTAGAAGACTGACCTTCCCCTCGCTCTAAAGTCCCACTGGCAGGCTGCTTTTGTTTACCTTTTTTCTCTTCTGTTGCTTGTAGGCAAATCTTCTCACTGCTGTGCAGAATGCGTCTGGAAAACATCCTGCAGATGTTGCAGGCAGCAGGAAGATGAGAGAAAGGTAGGCAGATGATACAGACCTTATTGGGGTCTGTTTTTGCCATTTTCCTGTCACATTGAGGACACTTGCCGAACAGTGAAGGCATTTTATTCAACAAAATGCCTGTTTTCTGTCAGAAAATAACAGAAAATACCAGGAACAGATAAAAGGTGTTGAATAAAGGTGTTGACACCAATTCCTGACAAAATAATTATCTGAAAAAAACCTAGGTCGAGCTCCATGCTTCAGGGTCCTGTCAGCAGGAGACAGAAAAAAAGAACTGAAGCAACTGCCACCAGCTGTGCAGGATGGGATACTGGTGGTCCCTAAAGGTACAGCCTCTATTTAAACCATATAATTATAGCCTATGAGGCTACTCTGTCCTGCTCATCCTCATCTAAATCTTAAAAAGGGGTTTGTGAAGGAGATGTATACTGTTTGCAAAACATCCTAAATGATACTAATTTTTAAAATATTGGCCCTTTTTTGACTACATGATGAAGATTTGGGTCTTTGGAGCCTAGACATACAGGCTGCATTATCTGTCTCCCTCTTAAGTGTCTCCACAGGCCTGCATGAAGAAAGGCAAGATTCTCCACTAAAGAAGATATATTAAAGTAATGCTCTGGGGTCCCCGTACGTGGGCGGGACTATTCAGTGCTTATGACTATACATTGAAATCCCCTATGAGAGAACAACACGTTTCCTGATGGGCAACCAATGTGAAGCTTTTAAAATAGGCGCAGAGGAAGACCAAAAGGGGAGGTTGCAGATCAGGCGTTCTGCAGTATTCTGCACTACTGCCAATTTGGAAAACAGGGTATTGTTAGCTGCCACAAATAAGGTGTTACCGCAGTCGAGGTAACTCGTGATTAGTGCCTGGATCAATGTCTCTTTAGACACATAGTGGCAAAGCAGATACCACAGGTAGTGCTAAGTTGATCTTTCATAGAAAGGGTGTGATCAAGCTTATGCCGAGGTTTCTTTACAACCTGCTTTGGGATTAGGGCAGGGCGAAATTCCTTGGGGCACCACTCCACCAACCAGAGACCCTGAACTTTGCTATATAGGTCAATCTCAGTTCTTGCTGTTCAATTGGAGGCATCTTTTGGTCATCCAATCAGCAATTTCTCTCCTGCAGACAGCAAACCGAGACTTAACTAGTTCCAGGTCCTGCCCACAGGAGATGTTGGGTGTCGTCTGTGTATGATACGGTCTTTTCTTTATTTTTGGGCCGTTGTTATTTTACCTTTGTTTGGTTGCTTGAAGGTGATAATTCTGAAGAGAATTAGCAGGATGTTACTTTCTTTTAGATCTGGCTTTCTATAAGA
This sequence comes from Pleurodeles waltl, assembly GCF_031143425.1. Lineage (NCBI taxonomy): Eukaryota > Metazoa > Chordata > Amphibia > Caudata > Salamandridae > Pleurodeles > Pleurodeles waltl. The sequence continues at coordinate 469,150,400 of NC_090437.1, forward strand.
TCTTTATGATTTCCTCTAAAATCCTTTAAAAAATGAATTACATAAGGGCTGCCAGTGAGCCCTCTCTTGCCATTAGTCTGTTGTTGCAAGACTAATGGCAATTGCATTGTGTTTTCACTCACCTAAGTATACAAATTGAGGAAACAGTAAGCCCATTTCACTCATTGGTTGCAAGCACAATGTTGTCACTCTTACTGAAAATAGTCCCCTTCAGTACCAGGAATTGCTTGCCCAATGTATTCTATTTCTTTACAAAACAAAAATAATAATAACTTGACTTTACATTTTTTTTGGGTTCTCCGTAATTGGGCCTGGAAGCTGCCCTACACATTACTACAAGGCCTCATTGCTGCTTGCAGTTCAGAGCACTGCTAATAGCCACCTTTTTAGGAATTACCTTTATAAATCTTGGTATACAATTATTAAAAATACTTTGGTGTTAAATCATTATTAACTGTGAAGTATATAATTAATTAAAAGTAATTTAATTGGATGTTCATATAATTAATGTTTAATCGGTTCATAAGTCAAATAGAGCTGTTATTTTAAATTTAAATGATAAATGTGTCCTATTTTGAGACTGTTTTAAAGCATTATATTAAATGTATTTATATTTGTAACCATCTTAACAATTTAATTAATTCAACATTATTTCCTATGGGGTTTTATTCTCTCCCTCCATTATTTTCTATGGGAAGTGTGACAGACCAGTGGTGGGCCATGTGTGATGGTGAACTTAGTCCAGTATTGAGGTAGAGTAAATTGCTACTGTTTTGGACCCCTTTTTGCTTTAGTAACTTTAGAGATTAAGTTTGTGAATAGCAATGGGTTTACTTTTTTGTGGATGGGTACATGTCCTTCCATCCCCTACTTAACCCTCCATAAACCCATCCTCACTTCTCCCTAAACCTTCTACGTTTAGCACTGTCTACCCATTTTCCGGACCACTCCCCTGTCCCTCTCACAATTATTATTAAATAGTAAACTTACATGTGTGAGGATCTCTCCACAGAGAAGATGGAAGAGGTGTAGATGGAGATTTACATTCTTAGTTTGTAAAATTATGACATTCCACAACATCAGTAATGCAGCCTTCTTTCAATTCTGCTTCCTGATTACATAAATTGTTATATTCATTACCTCTTATAGGTTGCCTTGAAGTGGGATTTTGAATGTGTAAAGTGTTTGAATTATTACTTTATTGTTTTGAATTTGATGATTGTTAGTTAAGTACAGATTAAGGTGTAATTGCAGTTTGAATGGCACGCTTTCTTTAATGTTTTAAAAAGTTTCAGTTTAGTTTATGAAGTGCTTATTTTGAAGAGTAGGTTTGTAACAATTGGACCCGATCCACATGAGCATTGCACACTGATTGATGTATGTCAATGGTCAGAATGAGCTGGTGTAATGAGTTTCACCTGCCCCGGTGGTGTTTGATTTAAGTAGTGAAGCAGCATGCAGAGTGAGTGGATATCACAAACTGCTCTGGATTCTATCTTGATGGATTAAGGGATTGGAAACCCTGTTGTTGTTTAGTGTGTAAGGGCCTGATTACGATTGTGGTGGCATTGCCGCCAAGATCACCAATATGGCGGTGGTGAGGAGGCGGTCAAGCCGGCAGCCTCACCACCGTCATATTACAATGCTTCCAGAAGGCTGACTGGAGGAAACATTGTATTACAACATTCCTGATGGTCAGCCTGGTGGAAATAGTGTGGCCTCATTGCCCTTGGCTCCCTATGGGAACCAAGGCCAATGCCGTTGAACACAAGCACCCTCGGAATGTGCACTGTTTGCAATAGCATGGGAACCCCACCATAAAAAGGATGGCAGAAAGTGAAGTAGTGATCAGCATGGCGGTGCTAAACTCAGAATCACCATGGCTGACCATGATTTTGACCACTGCCAACCCGTCAGGATCCATGATCCTGGTGGTGGCGGCAGTCTCCTGGCAATCCAACCGCAAGGATCATAATCTGGCAGTCGAACCACCAGGAGTTAAGCAGTCTGAATGCCACCTTGAGTTTGGAGGTCCTGGATCACCAAACTCGTAATGAGGCCCTAATTTTCTGTGCTTGAGGGGCTCTAGATACATATAATGTGTTGACGGATTTTGTCCATATAGGAAGAGGACTTGTGTGTCCTCTACACCGCAGGAACCTTTGATTGGGAAATAGACATGCAGTAGGCAAATAATAGTTTTGTTATGTCAGTGCCATTTTTTAACAGACTATTTTCAAAGTTATGAAGATATCTGAGGGTTAGTGGAGGATGTCTTGTGTGTCAATTATTTATTTAGAGTCCGTTCATATACAGAGCTGTATTTGAAACAACAGTTTTTTAGGAAGCATTCTTCACCTTTTACTAGTGGTATTTCTAGGGAGGTGTTGAGGACCATGATTGTATCAGATGTGAGTAAGATGGTCTCAAAAGCTGGGAGGTTGTTTTTTCTTATTAGCCAGTCAAGAGGAAATTTACAAAAAGAAAGGTTCCTTCGGGTCAATATGAAGAGGAACAGTATTTTCCCTTATCTGACTTTGAGGAAGAAGGTGTAATAGAAACAAACTTGGTAAAGAATGTAAGATGAATTCATCTAAATATTTAATGAAGTATTTAAACAAGACCGCAGAAATTCACCAGTTATAGATATCTCAAGTAACTATAAATCATGCCCTAAAGTAATTAACTCTCACCCCTGCCAAGCGCAATGGTGTAATCAAATATGTTGTTTCAGATGTTGCAATGATGATATTAATGATGTCTCAGAACATATCATAAGTGATATAATATTTTAGATAATTAGCAGTGCGTGGTGAGGACGAGAGTTATAGTTACCTTGAGGCATGAGTTATACTCTCTGGAGATAGCCATAACTGGTGAATTTCAGTGGTCATATTAGTTGAAAACATTAAAACCCAACTCCCGCCTCTGCCCATGACTGACTATGTCATGTAACAATATAAACGGTATCAGTTTAAGTAAAGCAGGCTAACTGGCTTTGTCAAAAGCTCAAAATGCCAAAATATAAACGTGACTGGGCCTTTTGGCTTTATCTAGGGGTCACAACATTGATATATGTAAAGCAGACCTAAAGGATTTGTCAAGAAGTCAACAATAAATAAAATCAAATGTATATTTATGAATTCACACATTATGATGTATAAAGATAGTGACTGTCTCAAATTATTTTTAATGAAACATTTGTGCAAAACAATTTAAGCATTACATTGAGTCTTTTGTAATATGTTTAAGCTACAAATTGTAGCCATGGGAGCAACCACAAGGGGATCCTGAACTCCAGCTGAAAAGCATGCAGCTCCAGTTCAGAGTGCATTCCCAAGGTCATGAATTCATGACTCAGGAGTCTTGCTATGCTTTTTTTTAATGTTTCTGGGGGGCTGCTGCACTCCTTGCAGCCCTCCACAACATTAACAAAAGTGGTTAGTGATGCATCTGGTAGAAAAAATAAATTAAAAAAAATCCCTTGCATGGGGCTTCTTACAGGAGCATTGAATATTTTATTTTCATTTTGTTTGTGGGTGCCCTTTTACCCACCTGGGGAACCTACAACATGGCACCTGTTGGGTCAGGAGAGAAGCCCCAAGGCCCAGTGGCCCCTGCCGGCTCCCGAGCCAGCACCAATTGTGAGGCTAGTGTGAGTCAGCCATTGCATTTTTTCCGTGGGTGCCCACCCGGGGCACCCACACTTTTTTTTTTAACTGGGGTCACAGGGAGCCTCAATGCCCCCCCAACCCTTGCTGGCTTCCCAGCCAGCACCCATACTGAGTGCTGGCAGGAGTTGGCTCCACTGCTTTGCTCCCACCTTGGCACAAGTAGCTTTTTTCTGTGCTTCCCTCCAGGCAGGAGCAAGGTTGTGTTCTCTGCCCAGGGAGTGAAAGAAGGGAATAAGGTGTTTTTCGCTGCCTGTACTCTCCCGGGCAGGGAATTCCAGTATCCTGGGTAATTGGGTCCTTAGGACACTGCAGCAGTATCAGGCCCCAAGAGATGGAGCCCCTGGGCCTAAATAAGACTCATGGTCGGGGACCATGAGCTCCCTCCCAATTTTAAGGCAAGCAACCCTGGAAGATGGGGTCACCAAGGCCTCCACAGGGCTCAGAGAGGGGGCAACAATGCCACTCCCCATTTAATGGAACACAGGTCTGGGGTATGCGGTCCCTGGTGCCTCTACAAGGCTTAGGGAGGGGGCTGCATGCCCCATCCCCTAAAAAAAACATACCAACCCCCTGGGCCCAGGCCCAAACCAGATGGAGCTCAGACTTAAAAAGAACGGGAGTCTGTGTTTTCTTCTATCTGCTCTGCTGAGCCACATCCCATTAGTTCTAAGGGGGTAGAGTACGGTAGGGGTACAGGACAGAGGACTGAATCCCACAGCCCTAAAATAGCTGCTGCCACATCTTTGTTGATGTGGTGGCAGCCAATCAGATCTTGTCTTAAGATCTGATGGCTCCGCAGATCCTCTGGGGAGGGAAATATACAAATAATTTGACCCTTCATTTCTCCAAAACATCTGAACAGATTTTCACCAAATCACATAAAGGATGCTTTCTGGACCAAGATCTAGCTTTCTGACAAATTTGATGTAATTTCATACAACCGTTTTTGCGGTATCACTATTTAATTTTCTTATAGAAATTTGCATGGGTAAAACGTGTTTGCCCCCCCTTCTTTTCCTAAAATCCGGCTTGACTGATTCACCCCAAAACTTTCCAGCATGAGATTTACCATGTTGATTCCTATAAAATTTCCTCTACATCACAGAAAACATGGCTCAATGGAATTACATTTAATTTGGCAAAAAGGTAGAACTTTAATCAGAAAGTGTGCTTTTGCGAGTTAATGGAAATAGGTTCAGGCATTTTCAAGAAATTTCTGAGTATAAAGGGACAGGAGTTGTGCAAGAAGGGGTTAAAAAGGTAGGTATATCTGGGCTCTGGTGTTCAAATATGCTCTGATTGGCTAATATAAATGAAACTAGTGAATCCTGAAAGGCTTGCCACAACATGAATAATATGTTGTGATGGATATTATAGGACACCAGGACATGGTCCCTGTGTCCTAAAAATGAATAAAAAAATACAAAAGGAAGGGTGGAAACACTCTGACTCCCAGGGCCATGTAGAGTGGGTAGTCCCAGGGGAATTCCTTTTTTTGGTTAGCCATAACATGAACAACAAGCTGTGGCCGCTATTGCAGTACTCATGGTTATTGTCTCCATTGAAATGCACTATAGTGAAAGCCTGTTTTTGATGGTCATTAAAAGTAACACTGATGAAGGATGATAACAGATTTTAGTCACAATACAAATCATTTGTTGCTACTGTCATTTTCATTTTTGGAATTCTAGTGAGTTGTCAGCTACTTACACCCTATGGAAAATACTCAGGGCCATATTTATACTCCGTTTGCGCCGGATTAGCGTCGTTTTTTTTTACGCAAATTCGACGCAAAACGAACTCCATATTTATACTCTGGCGTTAGATGCATCTAGCGCCAAAGTCCATGGAGTTTGCGTCATTTTTTAGCGTGGACACCTACTTTGCGTTAATGATATGCAAGGTAGGCGTTCCCGTCTAAAAAATTGACTCCGAGGCATGTGCGCCGTATTTACACTCCCGGGCAAAAATGACGCCCAGGAGTGGGCGGGTAAAAAAAAATGACGTCCAGCCGCTTTTGCGTCGTTTTTTAGCGCCTGGTCAGGGCAGGCGTTAAGGGACCTGTGGGCTCGGAAGGAGCCCAGAGGTGCCCTCCCATGCCCCCAGGGACCCCCCCTGTCACCCTTGCCCACCCCAGGAGGACGCCTAAGGATGGAGGGACCCATCCCAGGGAACATAAGGTAAGTTCAGGTAAGTAATTGTTTTTATTTTTTTATGTGGCATAGGGGGGCCTGATTTGTGCCCCCCTACATGCCACTATGCCCAATGACCATGCCCAGGGGACAGAAGTCCCCTGGGCATGGCCATTGGGCAAGGGGGCATGACTCCTGTCTTTGCTAAGACAGGAGTCATTTCAATGGGGGTTGGGAGTCAAAAACAATGGCGCAAATCGGGTTGAGGCGAATATTTAGCCTCAGCCTGACTTGCCCCATTTTTTGAAGCCCAACCTCCATATTCCCCTACGCCGGCGCTGCCTGGTGTACGTCATTTTTTTGGACGCACACCAGGCAGCTCCGCCGGCTAACGCCAGCTAACGTCATTGAATAAATACGGCGCCCGCATGGCGCTTCAGAATGGCGTTAGCCAGCGTTAGATTTTTTGACGCACAACTGCGTTGGCGCAGTTGTGCGTCGAAAAGTATAAATATGGCCCTGACTCTCTGCTGGTATTTGATGAACAATGTTTGAAAGAAAAATGTTTTCTCTCATGTTTTTTCACACTATCTTCCTCAGCGATGTAATAATAAATTCTGGCATTCTAAGGAACACCTGTATTTCCAATGGCAGCAACAGCCAGTCATTTGATTCCCTAGTATTCTACTGCAGCTTCCCCCATTGTTCTGACAAAAGCGTGGCACATATGAACACCATCTGGATGGAATGAAATCTGTAAACTTGAAGCATTTGATTTATAAATTAACAAAATGAGGGGGTCTTTTTGCTGTATTAATTATGATTTGTATGATAGAAAGCAAAAATGAAGGCACATTTTGTATGAGTGCTCAAGTATCTTTCTCATCCATATCAGTAAAACATTCTGAAATGCAGACTGATATGCAGTACTTGCAACACTTGCTGCAATATGTCAGCTAACACCTTAGTGATCAACTGCAGCTTGATCACAGAACTATAGTGAGCAGAGCGCTAACATTAATATTTACGATAAAGGTATGGCACACCTGATCGTCTTCTTAATAGAATCAAGGCTATAAAACTGAAAGGAATTTGCTGCAGAGGATTCTGTAGAAAATGAATAAAAGTGGGGTTTTTGTCATAGATATTATGGTTAGTGCTCCAGAAAGGTAACATGAGTACACATTTTCTATGAGTTCTCAAATATTTTTCTCATCCATCTCAGTAACGCCGTCTGACATGCAGTGTGAAATATGTGCCTGCGGCACGAGCAGCACTATTAGTTAATTCCCTAGTAATGAACTGCAACTTCATCACAGACATATAATGAACAACAAGAACACTAAGATTTTGATCTCTAGACAAAAGTGAGGAAATCCTGAACCCAATTTTGTTGGAATAGGAGGTGTTGAACTTAAAGAGTTCCCTGAGGAGCAGGCTGAATTGAAATGATAACGCTGGCATGAAATTAGCAAGGTATAAATGTAAGGGAAGGTATTGGTTTTTAGTAATTTGAGGCATGATGTATTTTTAACGGGGCTAAAAATTGTAGAAGAGAGAAGTGTCTGCTTAAGCAAGCATCCCCTTTCCACATCACTTTTTTAAGCCTACCCATTTTTTATTCGCTTAAGAGCCATTAATTTTAATGGCATGAATGATGTAATATGAGAGGCTAGTGACACTGGGTATTAGTAGTTAATATTGTGTTTCCATGGTAAATACTTTTTTAGGTTGAGCCTAGCAGTGCGGATGTGCTGCTCTCTTGACATGCTGTAATCTACTCTGTGGGCTTTAATTGCACCCATCTCACACCTATCACTTTTATGCGTTCCTTGGCCTGCCTTTCAAAATTCCCTTGATTTTGTAGGTAAATGCTTTACGTTTGTCCCACCTTGAGGCTATTTTGTTACTGCCTTGGAAACTGACCCTTTTACATGGATTATTGCATGATCAGACACATAACTTAGTGTGGCGCACTACTTTTTTCTTTTGCCTCTCTGCTTCGCGCCCCGTGGCCATATGCTGTTTCTTCCTCTTCCTTGTTTTTGGGCATGCCTTTGTTTCTTTCTGGTGTCTGCCCCCAAAGGCTGAAGGCTAGAGGGGAGTTATTTTTTTAAAAAGTTTCATATAGCACAAACTCGATCTGAGGAGAGCTTCACATGAGAACCACTTATGTACAAGTTTAGCAGTTGAAAAATATTCAAACAGGCGCATTTTAAACAGAAAAAACACAGAAATCCTCAGTGCAACTCTCCCAGCACAGCAAGAGAGCAGATACTACGATCGTCATGGCTCTCCTGGCACAGTGGAAAAGCTGATACTACAATATTCACTGCATTTGAGAAACCCGCCCCATAATGCTTCGAGGAGGCATTTCTTTTATAAAACATTTTTGCCCATATCAGCCTGTGGTCATCCTACGACAATGGGACCACCACTGAAAGATTCAGCATGATGCACAGTTCTGCCTAGGTCTCCACACTAGGTTGGGTGGACCCCAAAATAATAACCTCTCCCATCATTCAGTATCTTTTTTGGCTCTCTCATGGCTGGAACTTTTGTCTTACAGCTGGGAGTAGCTTGTGTTTTTAAGGGCCTTGTTCGTAATATTTTTGCAGTAGGCCTGCTAGGCCTGAAAATGTGCAAGACACAAGGCCATCTAGGGACTATATATAAAGTTGCACTGCATTACCTTCTGCCATTTTGTTTTCATGTTGACATGCCCTCTAGGGGCTGACTATATGGTTACATGACCATGTTTGTTCCAAATGCTATTTTTATTGTGGTGAGCTCGAGGGGCTGTTTTGAGCATTACAATGAAGATACCCCTATATGTGCTGCACTTGGATACTCACCCCTTAATGCTTTGTAGGGCATTACTTTTACAAAACATTTTTGCCCATAACTCGCTGTGTGGTGTTCATAGGACAATGGGACAACACAATGCGCCCTTTCTGTCTCTGTCTTCTCTGGGTCCCCACACTAGGTCGGGGGCAAAATAATAACCCATCCCACAATTCAGTGTCTTTCTAAGTTCTCTCATGGCTGGAACTTTGCTTTACAGCTGGGAGTAGTTTGTGTTGTAAGGGCCTTGTTTGGAGTATTATTCAAATACTCCTGAAAATGTGTTATGTACTATGCCCTCTAGGGGCTAAATATATGGTTACACTGCATTACATTCTGACATTCTGTTTTCATTTGGTTATGCTCTCTAGGGGTTGACTATATGGTTACATAACCATGTTTCTTACAAATGCTGTTTTTATTGTGGTGCCCTCTAGGGGTTATTCTCAGCATTACAGTCAAGATACTGCAATATTTGCTACACTTGGAAACTCACCCTATAATGCTTTTGCCGTATGATGTCCCAGGATAATGGGACCACCATCAAAATGTTCAGCACAATGTGCTCTTTCTGTCTAGGTCTTCTCTGGGTCCCCACACTAGGTTGGGGGACCCCAAAATAATAACCTCTCCCACCACTGAGTGCCTTTTAGGCTGTCTCATGGCTGGATCTTTTGTACTACAGGTGGGAGTAGTTTGTGTTTTAACAGCCTTGTTTGTAATAATATTCTAGAAAGTCTGAAAATGTGTAATGCACTATGCCCTCCAGAGGCTGAAAATATGGTTACACTGCATTGCTTTCTGCCATTTTCTTTTCATGTGGTTATGTCTTATAGGGGCTCACTATATGGTTACATGACCATGTTTCTTCCAAATGCTATTTTTATTATGCCCTCTAGGTGCTGTTCTGAGCATTACCGTCTAACGCCAAGTGTATGAAGCAATACAATCACAAAGTTGATTTCTGATAAAGGTTTTTATTGGGTTGACATGATGATTGTATATGTTTTATTGATGTCTCCTCATTGCAATTATGGCCATGATTCATGCCAATGTAACATCCATATTACACTATGACTGTCTGAATACCATTGATATGTTTGGGTGACCCTTCTAGGGGGTCACCAGTGGTTGTACAATGTTAGCTATGATATGTTTCATCTGTCAATGTAATGTACTGCATTGCTAAATACTTATAAGGTCCCAAAGGCGAGATCTATTGGCTATGCCAATGTTTGTTTGTGTTAATAACACTTTAACACTGTTAGACGAATCTCCACAAAACATTTTTTTAAAGTCCTTTTTTTTTACTAGTTTGCACATGGAAAGTGTTGGGGTCATCCTTCTAGCGGGGGCAAGAAAAAAGGAGGGTCCCAAAATGCATTTTCTCCATTCATTTTTCTATAGGAACTTTAGACACAGCTACAGCCCAAACTGTTGAACAAACTTAAGCCAAATTTGCCAAAAAGCTAGATCTTGGTCCAGAAAGAGTCCTTTTTGTGATCTGGTGTAAATCCTTTCAGTAGTTTTTGAGCAATTAATACTCAGAAGCATGTAACAAATGTATATCTAGGGACGTGGAGCCTCGAGGGATCTAGCAAATCACCTGCTGAGATCTGACTGGCTGCCACCACATCAACCAGGCAGTGGTGGCAGCCATCTTGTGACTTGGGACACATTTCTGAGTCTTACAAAAATGGAAAAAAAGACATAAGGGGCAGGGTAGGGATACCCTTACTCAGGAGGCCTGGGGCCATAAACTTTTCTTTGATTTAATTTTGCCACACATTCATGGAGGATCCATGAATATGTGGCAAAAAAGTGTGGGCTCTGTACTTGTTTAAATAAACTACCCAGGGTGGGCCAGGGCATAGGTGTGTGATGCTTGATTTTATTTTGAGGAGGGGCACACGTGGCAACCTCTCTGAGTCTCTAAGAGGCACTGGGGGCCCCATCTCTGAGGCTGAGTAATTAAATATAGGAAGGGGTGCACAGCCCCCTCCCTAAGCCTAATTAACCCTAGGACTATCATAAAAATGAAAAGGGAGGGGGCCACACAGCCTCCCTGCCTTAGCCTTTAAAGGCCCGGTAACCCATACCATGGGGATGGCTCAGTGACTGTGTCCCAGGAAGCCCACCCTGGGGACACCGTAGTTTACCAGCCTGCATTACCGTGGGCAGAGAAACATATGTTTCTTACTGTCTGAGGGAAGCATTTTTAAATCTACTTCCTAATTATAGCAAACATGGAAATCTGCTTCCAGCTGGCAGGAGGTTTAAAGATGCTCCCGCTGGCTGGGAGCAGACGTCTGTTCTGTTTCCCTTCCACCACACCTGTGGGCAAGGTAACAGAACAAATGTTGCTCTCGCTCAGAGCAGTGCTAGCTTCCACACTATGCAAGGAGCTTGCAGGGGCCACATGGGCCCCTCCACAATTTTGCTGAATTTGGAACCTGGGGGGTGGGGTGCCTGGGGCCTATTAAGGCATGGGGAATTCGGGTTACACACACCCCTCCACTTAATATGTGTGTTTTGACCACAGGAGATGGGGTCCCAGGGCCTAAGGTCAACCCCATGCCACATCACCAAAGGCTGTGCATGGCATGTGGTTGGTTTGGCTGCCTACAGGATGGCTTGGTGAAAGGCCAAGCCCTGCAGCCAACCCCCCAGTGTGCATGGCTGAAGGACGTGCGCAGTGTGGGGTTGGCTGCCTGTGGGGGGTGGGCTACATGGCCTGGCGGCAGGTCAGGTCCTTTGGCCAACCCCCCGCTGAGCACCACCGAAGGCCATGCCTAGCGTAGGGTTCACTCTCTGTGGTCAACCTCTTGATGCGCACTGTTAAAGGCCGTGCACAACATGGGGTTGGCTGCCTGCGGGTGGGTCGGCCACAGGGCCTGGCCCCAGGCCTGGCCCTTTGGCCTACCTTCAATGCCCATGGACGAAGGACACGCGTAGTGTGGGGTTGGCTGTCTGCGGTAGGGTTTAGCTGTCCTGCAGCCAACCCCTAGCCATGCACCACCAAAGGTCATATGCAGCCTGGGGTTGGCTGTCTTTGGAAGTATCCAACACCTAGCAGTGCACAAAAGAAGGGTTTATGTGGGGTTGTGGGGGCTTTTTTGTATGGTAACAAACTATTACTTCACATTTTTTTTAAAACTAGAAATTCAGTGAAATAATCAAAGGTTAAAGGTTAAGGGTAATGTTCAGTAGCATTGTAACATTTGAAGCTAAAAGAAACACAGAAATTCACCAGTTATAATGATCTCAGGTAACTATAACTCGTGCCCTAAGGTGATTTTACAAGGTAACGTCCTCGTCATGACGTCCTCGCTAAGCACTGCTAATTAACTCACATATTACATCACACATGAAATCTTCTATGACATCATTGATAGTATCACAGTGTTAGATCTGGCATCCTTGGTGTGGTGTGGTCTCCCTGACTTTTTGTCCTCTATCCTGTTTTTCCAACTCATTTTTGCTGGCCTTCAGGAATGTGTGCATTTTATCACTGCTGACCAGTGCTAAAGTGCAGGTGCTTCACACTTTACATATGGTGGCATTGGCTTCCACAATTGGCATATTTAATTTACTTGTAAAGCCCTAGTAAAGTGCACAATAGGTGCAAAGGGCCCCTAAATGAATTGCTATTAGTGGACCTGCAGCAATGATTGTGCCACCCACAACAGTAGCCTTTCAACCATGCCTCAGGGCTGCCACTGCAGAGCCTATGTGTGTGCAGTTTTACACTGCCATTTCAACCTGGCAAGTGTATTCACTTTCCAGGCCCAAACCTTACTTTTTACTGCATAACTACTAAGGTAGGCCCTAGTCAGCCCCAAGGGCAGGGTCCAGTGTATTTACAAAGTTGGACATGCATTTTTAAGTTTAATATGCCCAGATAGTGAAAAACCTTTAAATTCATTTTTCACTATTGCAAGGACTATCTGTCCCATAGGATAGCATTGGGATTAATTTAAAACATCTTTTAAACATAATTTCCAATTGGGAAGAGATAGGTATATGGGGTTTGGTGTCCCTAGACTCACAACTTAAAATCACAACTCATTACTGTAAGTCGGAAATGCCACTTTTAGAAAGTTGCAATTTTCTTACTTTAACCATTCTGTGCCCCTGCCTGTCTCTGAATACACATCTGGGGTAGATGAGAGCTTTGCTTTGTGTATTACACTAGCCAGTCACACACAAACAGAGGTGGGGTGTAGCATTTGCATACCGATCATTCACTAGGCTGATGGGTCTTCCTGGGCTCCGTGGAAGGGAGCAGCTGCCACTTCTGAACAGGGTTGTGCCTTTCCTCACACATAGGACTGCATAAACCCCTATAGCGTGATGGAGCCAGAAAAGGCAGGAAAGAGAGCTTGTGGACTTTAAAGTAAGGCATGAAGGTTCTCCAACCTTCCAGAGCCCGGGCACCAAAGTATTAATACTGGGCCCCAACCTCTCCAAATCAGATCTCGACTGGAACCAGGGACACACTACCAGAAAGACGGACTGCTGTGCTGCCAGGAGAGATTGCCACTTTGTAGCTGTACTGCTGTGTTGGCCTACTGCTGCTGCTGTAGGAGGGACTGTCACTTTGCTGTTTACTGTGCTGTGTTGGCTTTCTGCCTTCTGCTTCTGTCCTACAGTGAGGACTGAACTTGTCTCTACATCCTTGCAACCAAGACTCTTCAAGGGCTTGCTGGCCTTCCCCCTGTTTTCCTGCAGTCTCAGGGACATCAAATACTGCTTGGAACTTTCCTGGTGCAGCTGGACTCTGCCAACTGAGTCCTACCCTTGTCTGAGATGGCCCCTCCAGTCCTGGACCTCAGAAGTGGGTTTTTGCAGATATGAACTCAATAAAGCGATGCACCACCCGAGTGCAGGCAAAGAAAGTTGATGCACCAGATCACAAAGAACGAGGCATCAGTCCTGCACGGCAGAAAAATCCTCACATTGCATCCCATCGATGATGCAGCAACAGTGGCTTCACCACTGCACGACCTGCCAGCAAAGCTCTGCGTGGCCCATTTCTGACGCATTGCATTCACTTCCACAGGAGCTTGAAAATGATGCATTGGCCAAGTGAGGCAGAAATATCAACGCATCGTCTTCCTGCCGTTGACACATTGCTCCAAAGAATGGTACTGTTCAGCAGATCTAGTGTGTGCTCTGTAGCGAGCCTCCCCTCGCATGCGGTCGGCCGAGACTTTGAGTTTGCACCGGTCTCCTGTGACCTAAAGTAACCTTTCTACTGCAGTAGACTTCTAAGCACTGTTTTCACATTTCATCCTCAAAAATTCTTATCTGCTGATTAGGCTGTTGTTATTTTGGTCTTGTTTTAATCAGATAAGTATTTGCTACTTTTCTAACCTGGTGCTGAGTCTTTTTGCGGTGTCGTTCACTGTGTTACTGCAATTTAAGAGGTGCACAAATACTTTACACATTGCCTTCTAAATTAAGCCTGCCTACTCTGTGCCAAGCTGCCAGGGGGTAAGCACAGGTTAATTTAGGTACTTACCCTGACTACTAGGATTGTGGCCCCTAACAGGGTCATACCTCTGCCAACTAGAGACCCAATTTCTAACACACTGCTACGTTTGCAATTAAATTATTGATGAGAATACTGTGCATGGCAGGGGCACGAGCTATAGTTACTTAGTTACTTTAGGGCACATGGTCAAGACCCTTCTGGGTTGAAACGTGTTACATCCCTCTGTATGGCGTATATAAATATATCTATATATATATAGATGTGTGTGTGTTTGCGCACGTGTGCATGACCATGTGTGTGTAGATATATATCACCCACTGTGTTGTTATAGTTAGGACCACAATTCAATTCTGAAACTTTCTAGAACGAAAAATGTCTCATCCACCCAGTTCCTTCCTGGAAAGTTTTAGGGTGATCTGTGAACAAGAACACTGAAGGGGGCTCCTAATTAGTATTTCCCCATGCAATGTTCCATACAAAAATTAGATATCGTCAGACTCACTGAAATTATGCAATTGTGCATCTGCCGCTATTTTCACACAAATATAGATTTGACGCATGTGCCACATTATCCATCATCTGCTGCATAATCTGCAGATTTTAACAAAAAAAAATGTGTTTCTAGGTCAAACTGTTCAAAAGTTACTGAAAATGCAGCAACATGTTGCAGCACAGTAAAAGGCCCTTCCCAAAGCTGGACTTGTCTCCATTTTGTTGCTTATTGCTATATTTGGTTGTTAAAAATGGTACGAATGAGGTGTAACCAATGCCCAGACAGTGTTACCAAGTTTAGTAGTGATGAAATAATGAAGTAACACTATTACAGAATGTGCTGCCTTATGTTGCATTATTTGCATTTGCTTGCCGCTTTATTTAGTCAACCCTGCTGCATAACTTGGTCCTCTCCTGCCACATCACTCCAGTGGTCCTAGATATAGCTAGATCTTTACCCTGAAACTGTGCTTTTTGTGGTTTTGTTTAAGCCCATTCAGTAGTGTTTGAAAAATGAACGTATAAAATTTAGATTTATTTTACATTGAGGAGATTCCTCACACACATGACAGATCTAAAGATAAAATCTGATTGACTGCCACAACATCAAGAAAAAATCTTCAGCAGCCATTGTAGGACTCAGGGATTTCAGTCCACTGTCCCGTAACATGATTGAAAAAAACATAAAGGGGATAAGGTAGGGATACTGTGACCCCCTCGGCTTGGTGAGGAGGTTCATAGGGACCCCTACCTGGGTGCAAAAGGGCATTTTTTGAAACATTACCATAGATCTGCGGAGGACACACAGATTTGCGGTACAATTTTTAAATAAACACCCCCAGGGTGGGCCAGGGTCTTGGGGTCCAATGGAGTTATTTTTTTGTTAATAAGGCCCCGGTGACCCCACAACTAGATCCGAAGGTTTTTTTTGGGCAATGGGCATGAAGCCCCCTCTCCCTGTGCCTCTAAAATACTCTGGTGACCCCATCCCCAAGGGTCAATGTGTATTTTATGGGGAGAGGAACATGGAGACTGTGCCCCTCCTTCCTGGGCTATCGACTAGCCCAGGTGACCCTACCCCCCTTGGACTGAAGACATTCTTATGGGGAGGGAGTGTGTGCCCCCCCAAACCTCCAGAAGGACCCAAAGATCCAATCCCCTCCATCCTTTTTGATTTTTAATAGGGAGGGTAGTGGGTCGTCCAGTGGCACTAGGGACCCCATCTCCCAGGGCCCAAAGAGAGAGACCCCATCACCAGGGACACTGTACTGTTTCCTACCCAGTAGAATGTGGACAGGTAATATAAATCTAATTCCCTGCCTGCACTAACCTGGCTAGGGAACACAGCTTTGATCTTGCCCATCTGGAACAGAAATAAAAGCTGCTACTGCCCAGGAGCAAAGCAAAAGAGCCTGCTCCCACTATCACCCTGGATGGGAGCTGGTTAGGGAGCTGGCTACGTCTACCAAAGTTGTAGATTCCCTGGGTGGCACCAGTGCACCCATGGTAAAATAGTGGCTGGCTCCCGCCTGCCCCCAGGGTGGGTGCTGGCTTGAGAACCATCAGGAGGCCATGAGCCCTTGGGGGTCCCCTGTGCAGCCAAAGTGAATATAAAGTATAGGTATCACACGTGGTACCAGTACACTCAAAAGAAGACATTCCCACAAAACAAAGAAGCAAAAATAGGAATATTAAATGAGCTCATTTATTATTCACTGGACCAGGCAATAATGCCCCACAAGGGCTTTTTAATTATATATTTTTTTATCCCGGTGGTGCCCCTAGAAGGGGCCTATCTTTTCTATTTCTACATTTAAAAAAGGGAGTTGGGTGCCTGCAGGATTCTGGGCCTACAGCAAGGCCATGTGCCCAACCCCACGTGAGGAGCACTGGGTAGCAGGCGCCTGTTGGGGTTTGCGCAGTGATGGACCTCTTAGTTTCCATTAACAAAACATAGACATTCACTGAAAAAAATGGTTAAATGACATTATAATTAGGAAATATCTTATTCTACATTTAAAAATATACTTTAGTAATTCACTGAAAAACGGTTAAAGGGACACTATTAATAGGTGAAAATACTAGTTAAAACTAAGTTTTGAACTAACAAACTACTGAAATTCCTCAGTTACATTTATCACAAGTAACTATAACTCATGCCCTAAAGTAATTATAACACACGTCCTCACCATACACTTTTAATTACCTCACATATTACATAACTCAACAGATTTTATGACATCATTGATAACACCACAGCAACATATGAAATTACATGACATCCTTGATGACAACACTGTGCATGGCCCGGATACGATTTGTAGTTACTTTAGGGCATCTACTTTTTGTAGATGGAATGTCATGGGGTTAAAATAATGACTGGAAAGATTAATAATGGTTGTCTATTTTAAAGAAACAATTAAGTCATATTTGTCAATCTATTAAGTCTTGTTTTTATTTCCCAGTAATTCTCCTAATGTGTCTTGTAATTTTCAGTGCTTGTGATTTATTCAGTAATTGGTATGTGCCTAAATCTATAAATTAATATATCTTTTACTGTCACTTTATATACAGGCAGAAATATGCTTTATATTTTAATTTAAATCACTTCTCCTTCAGCACATCAGCACGCATAAAATAAAAAAATAGAATAAAACTAAAAAAGAATGGTTTATTACATCCAATCCTAGAGGTATCACCAATTTCCCGTCATTTATTAGAACCCTATCCCAAAACTCATGACTGTAGTAGCAAATAGTGAAAAGTGAATTTTTCATACAAACTGCATGATTCTAAATTACATTTTAGCTTGGGAGATAATTATAGCAAACACCCTGCAGTCAAAGATAGTCGTCTAGGTCAGGGTTAAAACAATTTAAAATGCATAATCCTCTACTTCTTACCATTTATTCAAATGAGTGTGAGATAGTTATTGAATCTACTCAGATTCTTGGCAAACAACATCGAAGTTTGTTAGATGCTTGCAATTTTACCTTATGCAAGTACGTCATTATTTCCTTCTTTATTTAAATGTTGTCTTTATTTTGTATGACGTATGAAAATACAATTTTATCATTCTGATATGATGGCTGTTTTAATTTGGTCAACACATTATTGGCATTGATTGGTTATGCCTGCATAATTTTCTTTCATTAGGTTTTCCTACGCTAGTCATAAGCTATCTCATTGCATACATACATATCAAACTTAGATCAAAGTATAAAATAAGAGCTGCAGAGCAATGCTGTACTTCTGAAATATATTTAAGAAAAACTACTAATATATTCAACAACAAAGAATTCTCAGATTTTTTATTTACAGGTATGTTGTTCCACATTATGCCTTTAAAACATCGGTACTCACAAACATTTTGCCAAGGGCCAAAAGGTTTGCTCTGTGGTGTGACCGAGGGCTACTTTGATGCCAGCAGGGTAGCGGAGGTGGGGCTGGGGACTGTAAGCTGGTTGTGGGAGAAGTGAATCATGTACATCTGGCAGCTGTATTGCCCAATGTGAATCCTGAAAAATCAATTCCGGCTTCCCCGCATGACAATTGTGATTTTCTAGGAAACTGTTTCTTTCCACTTTCCCTCCTTTTACTTCATTATCGCATGTAAGAGGACTTTGAAATACATAACTTTAAGATGTGCGCTGTAGGAACCCTTCTGCTGTATATGATTTATTAAACGATGATGTTATCCATGTATAACAGCAACCCAGCCCACTCAAAGAGTGCAAATAGCAAGTGACGTGCCTCTTAGTTCACTATTGGCATTGTTGTCAGGGTGGAAGGAACCATTAATATTTTTTACATTCATGTTCAAAACATATCATTTAACAAATAAAAACACTTCTCAATGAACTGATATAATCTGATGTATTAAGGTGAAACAGTTCTGCATGAAATACACTTTATGACTTTGGAGATTATCATATTTTCATACGTTTGTTGCAAGATGTCTTAAAAATGAAAGTGTCCCCAGGTTAAGTGGTGCAGGAAACGATAGTGACCTCCTTTCTGTACCTTCAATTACTTTAAAAATGAATGCTTGCCCGTTTAGTTAACTTTTTTTTAGCGCTGTTTCGAGTACACAGCAGCCCACTACTGCTGTTGACCAATGGGCTGCATCTAAAGATTATAAGGGCTGCATGCGACCCTTGGGCCGTACTATGAGTATCACTGCTTCAAAAAACCTGAAAAACGTTTTGGGGGAAAATAAATCATTGCGCTGCATGGTGAAAAGTTAGACAAGTTCTACCGCTATAGTAAGTAGACAACTAATTGCAAAGATGTTCCATTCTCCACATTGTGTATTGTAATGGGACATTGTGGTGATGAACCAGACATGGCAGTCTCTTATTTCTAGTTGATTCATCAGTCCCGCTTGACCCACCCTTCACTATAGGCACCACATTACAGGAGACAAGGCTTGTGAGAGACCTGGTGTCGGCTCCATATCCTGTCACAGTGGACCAATTCTTTAATCTCCCCGTCCCAAAGGAAAAGAAAAATGAATCCAGCCATGTGTAATGTAATTTGGTTATCATGTAAAGCGCTCTACTGTCCTTGAGCCAAGTTTGCGCTACATAAAACTGACAAAAAAAGAAAAGATTCCCAGACAACTTGCCTTCCAGTCATTTATCTGCCCCCTCCAAAACGCTAGTTTTAGTTAAAGCAGAAAAAATACTTTAAATTAACAAAAACATACATTTTTCATCATAAGAAACGCATTGTGAAGGTCATGTTTCTTGCATTACTCTGGAGTCAGACTTCTCTCAGTGGAAATAGCTCTCATTTGAGAACCTTTGCTAAAATTAAACGATTAAAGACTGAATGGGAAATTAATGAAACAGTGATGTTTGCACATTAGTTCTGTAGTAAGGAATCATGGCCCTCATTACAACCCTGGCAGTCGGTGTTAAAGCGGCGGTAAAACCAGCAACAGACCGGTGGTAAATAAAATGGAATCACGACCGTGGAGGAAACCACCAACATAGACAGCCACTTTAACACTCCGACCGCCACGGCGGTACAAACAAACAGCATGGCGGTCACCGCCAACAGACAGGCGGAAGACAATGTACCGCCCACAGTATCATGACAGGCCAATCCGCCACCTTTTCCGGGGAGGATTCACCGCGAACAAAAACACGGCGGAAACAGGACTTGGAAGGGGAAACGCTCACCTCTACACACCCCACGAGGAACCAGGACGCCATGGAGCCCGAACTACATATTCTACCTGCCATTGTCTTCCTGCTCCTCTACCAGGAGCACGAACACCGGCGGGGAAGACCACGGTGAGTACTGCACCTATGACACAGGGGAGGGGGAGGGAAAAGAGAGTGACACACACACGCAACACGCAAAACCCCCACCCCCACCCACTACAACACACACACAAGTACATGTTGATACATTACATTTACACCTCCCAACTCCCCCTGGAAGAATGCAAGGGCAAAAGGAAATGAGTTGAACGATTGTAATCAATAAAAATCTAGTACTCATAAAATATATATATACTATTAACAAATATATACACCAAGAATTCAAGTCCATGTACTGCACATACATAGTCCGTGGACCACTGGGCCAAAAATGCATGGGCGAGGCCTACAAAAGATACCCGACCAAAATGGAGAGAACACTGCAGGGGCATCAGATCGATATAAAACAGGCACCTCAGGGGAAAGGGAAGGGGGGCACCTAAGCCGGATGAGTGCACGACGCCAGATACACAAGGGGGCTCCATGCCCATTGATGTATCCTGGGGAGTGCAAAGCCACAGTCTCACAAGTCTTTACAGTGGGTGGTTAGCCCACTGCTGCATCCTGGGGAGTGCAAAGCCACAGTTTCACAAGTCTTTGCAGTGGGTGGGTTGCCCACTGCTGCACCCTGGGGAGTGCAAAGCCACAGTCTCACAAGTCTTTACAGTGTGTTGGTTGCCCACTGCTGCATCCTGGGTAGTGCAAAGCCACAGTCTCTCAAGTGGATGCCTTTCTCCACTGGTTCTGGAGGGGGCTTTGTGCCCAGAGTGCTTCATCCTGCCAAGGACTGAGGTAGTGGATGTGATACTCCACTGGTTCTGGAGGGGGCTTGGTGCCCAGAGGGCTTCAACCTGCCAAGGACAGAGGTAGTGGATGTGATACTCCACTGGTTCTGGAGGGGGCTTTGTGCCCAGAGTGCTTCATCCTGCCAAGGACTGAGGTAGTGGATGCCTTTCTCCACTGACGCTGGGCCTACATGGAAGCTGTCCAGGCCCCTGAAACTAACCACCAGCTTCGTACGACTGACCACTGGGGATGGCAGCCATGTCTGCGGTGGTGTCACTGGCACATGAAGTGGCGTGGCCGCAGGCGGTGCTTGCGGCGGCCTCAGTAGCGGCAGTGCTTGCGGCGCTCATGGGCCTGCGGTGCTGGTGGGTGGCTCAGTGAGCGTGCTGGTGGCGGCGGTGTCCTTGGCAGCGGTGCTGGTGGCGGCGGTGTCCTGGGAAGCGGTGCTGGTGGTGGTCTTGTCCGCCATGCAGGTTGGCGGCGACTTCCCTTTCTTTCTCTGCCCCTTCTCCACTTTGGATGGTGGCGCAGCTGTCTTGCCACTCCCAGCTGTAGTCCTGGGAGAGCCCTTGGTGGCAGATGTTTTGCCCTTCTCCCTCTGGGCTGTGGCCAACTTCTTATGTTTCTGAGGTGTGGCTCCGTGGCACACTGGCTGCCCTGCTGCTTGGCGCACTCCAGAAGCCGGTTACTGCTGGCCCCACTGTTCCCGGTGATGTGGTGGCTGAGGTGCTGGGTTGGGACCTGGAAAGGCGTGCCCTAGGGGACGGAAGGGGTGGGGGAGGTGTAGGGAAGAGCTCAACATTTAAGAGGAAAAGTTTTTTAGACACACTGGGACGGGTAGATGGACGGGGTTTAGGAGTGGAGGAAGAGGTAGTGGTTGTAGGAGGTGTACGTTTGATGACTTTGGGCGAAGGTGCATGGGCTGGAGGCTGTCGTGAGGTGGATGGCTGTTGGGTGGGTGTGTGACTGCGTTTGTGTACTTTGGGAGGTAGGCTCACACACACACACTGGGAGAGGACACAGGGGATGTGTGAATGGTAGTGGGGTGGTGAGTGCACATGAGCGGTGATGGGCGTGCTGGTGATGGACGTAGTGGCTGAAGATGTAGTGCATGCAGGTGTGAGTGGAGACATGACAGGGAGGGAGGAGGGAGACGAGGAGGAGGGGGACACAGTGGAGGCAGTGGATGTTGGTATGTGTGCATGGGTATAATGCTTGTGTGAGTGCCTTTGGGATGTGTGGTGCTTATGTTTGCCAGAGCTACCCTTGTGTGTTGAGGTGTGTGAATGCTGGTCTGATGGTGTGCTTGGGATAGGCTGAGGTACAGGGGATTGGGGCTGGGTGGAGGAAGTTGGAGGGGGGAGGCTGGACACAGGGACAATGGCTGCCATCAGTGCTGAGGCCAGAGTCTGAAAAGCTCGCTGTTGGGCTGCCTGACTAGAATGAATGCCCTCCAGGTATACATTTGTCTGTTGCAACTGCCTCTCTACACCCTGGATGGCATTCAGAATGGTAGACTGCCCAACAGTGAGGGATCTGAGGAGGTCAATGGCCTCCTCACTGAGGGCAGCAGGGCTGACAGGGGCAGGGGCTTAGGTGCCTGGGGCGAAGGAGATGCCCACCCTCCTGGGTGAGCGACACGGGGCACACGCTGAGGGGCTGCTGGGAGGGCAGTGCTGGTGGGGGGGTGGCGGCTGTACCTGTAGATACTGGGGGCACAGAGGGGCCCGCCACCGCAAGGGAGCTCCCATCAGAGGAGGAGTCCGTGTCGCTGGTCTCAGCTCCTGTCCCCGCCGTGGAGCTCCCCTTACCCTCCGTCCCACTGGTGAATTCGGAGTCCGTTGTCTCGCCCTCCAGGGCCATGTGGGATGCAGCTCCCTCCTGCTCCGGTGTCACTGCTCCTCCGCCTGATGATGCTATTGCACACAAGAACAGAGAGACCACATAAAGGGGGGGGAGACAGAAGAAAGACATGTTCAGTGCATGCAATACCGTTACCGTTGTCGGACACTACAGACACAGCAGCCCTCAGCACTACGCCATGCACTTAGAGTTCCCTCATTAATCACAGGGCCATGGGGTACAAGGCCTATGCCCGACTGCTGCACAAATGGATGTCACAGGATCCTGACTAGGTATAGTTGGCTCTTAACACTGGTGGGGTGGGGTGCCACATGGCCTGCCTTACGAAGGGACCTTGCCTACAAAACTCGCCCTGGCCTAGGGGTACCCACAGCCCACCACCCCCACCCAGACACCTCCAATGCGCACTGATTCAGCTGAATGAGAGTGTACTCAACCCCTTGTGGCTGCTGTGATGCTCTCAAGTGCCCATCCCACTCCGGGTACGCCACCGCCAGGATCTGGATCATCAGGGGGTCATGGTGCGACGGGCACCCCTCCCACGTTGGGAGGCCATCCCCAGCTGGGCCTCCGCCGTCTTCTTGCTCCAGGGGTGAATGTCCTCCCATCTTTTCCGGCAGTGGGTGCTCCGTCTGTGGTGGACCCCCAGGGTCCGGACTTCCTTGGCGATGGCACACCAAATATCCTTCTTCTGGTGGGCACTGACCTACAGGAATAGTACAGGGGAAAAGGAGAAGATATAACCGTCCGGACCGTCACAGTCATTGGACTGCGTTCCTACCCTTGCCATGACGCACATACACTCACCGTCGTTTCATGCACACCTCACACCTTATTCCCCCCCCCCACGTATCTTACATCCACACCACTCCACACAGGCATTGCCCATACAGCATGCTCACAGTGTACTTACCTGTTTGTCTGGAGGACCATAGAGTAGCGTGTCCTGGGGGAGGACCCCATCCACTAGTTTCTCCAACTCCTCCGTGGTGAAGGCAGGGACCCTTTCCCCAGACACATGAGCCATTGTCGCTTCCAGACTGAGGTCACAGCAGCACTTGCAGTGTAGGTCCTCTCCTGTCGAAGATCAGGCATCAAGTGAGTGAATAGATAGAAAATGGCGGTCACGTCCACAGCGGTGCATACCGTCACCGCCGGCGTACATCGTCATTGGCTCCTCGGACCCATAGGCCCCAATGTTAACCAATGCAGGATTGCGCTGCGGTCTTTGACCACCTACTGTGACGTGTAGAACACCAGCGCAGTTACCTCATATCCCATTGCCCCACCTTACAGGTCAGGCAGCCGCCATTTCAGGGGTCCACATGGCATAGTTTTTAATTGCGTCACACACATCTAGGCCTTGCATACACACTAAGACAGGCCAATAGCGGATTAAAAAATGTGTGCAATGAAGTTGTGTTTTCGTACCTCAGTGTTGGCTGACCCTCTGCTCGCTGTTCTCCTCCATAGAGCACGTCCGCTGGGGCAGGTGAGGAGATGGCGGCATCCTCCGGTGTACAGACGTCTGGTGGACCTGTCGACAATGGAAGAGCGACATGTAATTGTCATCTACAGAATGGACCGTGCCACAATCCATGAACTGTGTTCCCAGTTGGAGCCGGACCTGATGTCAGCTATCCGCCATCCCACAGGGATACCCCCTATAGTGCAGGAGCTGTCAGTACTCCATTTCCTGGCAAGTGGGTCTTTTCAGATGACAATGGCCATAGCATCAGGGATGTTCCAGCCCATGTTCTCCAACGTGTGGTCCAGAGTGTTATCTGCCCTGCTACATCGTGTTCCCTCAGGTGGAGGATTTGCCTACAGTGAAAGGTGACTTCTATGCTTTGGGACATATCTTCAACATCATAGGTGCCATTGATGGGACACATGTGGCCTTGGTCCCCCCGCAGGAGTGAACAGGTGTGCAGAAACCGGAAGAGTTACCATTCTATGAATGTGCAGATGGTGTGTTTGGCCGACCAGTACATCTCCCATGTGAATGCCAAATTACCTGGCTCAGTGCATGATGCTTACATTCTGAGGAATAGCAGCATCCCTTATGTGATGGGGCAACTCCAGAGGCACTGTGTGTGGCTATTAGGTGAGGACATGGACCCTATACAGTGTGAATAGTTGTCTGGGTCTGGGGTTGTCCCCAAGGGTTAGTGTGTGTATAACAGTTGTCCCTCAACATTTGCAGGTGACTCTGGCTACCCCAACCTGTCATGGCTACTGACTTCAGTGAGGAGTCCCAGGACAAGGGCAGAGGAATGCAACAATGAGGCACATGGGCGAACTAGGAGGGTTATAGAGAGGACCTTCGGCCTCCTGAAGGCCAGGTCCAGGTGCCTCCAAATGACAGGTGGTTCCCTATTCTACTCACCAAAGAAGGTGTGCCAGATCATCGTGGCCTGCTGTATGCTGCACAACTTGGCTTTGCGACGACAGGTGCCTTTCCTGCAGGAGGATGGTCCTGAAGGAGGTGTTGTGGCAGCTGTGGAGCCTGTGGACAGTGAAGAAGAGGAAGCAGAGGAAGAGGATATCGACAACAGAAACACTGTGATTCATCAATACTTCCAGTGAGACACTGGTAAGAAGACAACACTGCCTGCTACATCTGACACACTTGTTCTACCTCTCATCTGTCTGTCACTTTCACCCAGTGTATGGACCCTGATTTGTCACTTTCCCTTTCGATTTCATAGATGTGGGACCTCTTCTATGTTTCCTCATGGACTAGAGTTGTGTGACATAGGTATGCTGACAATACAATGGATATTGCTATTTCCCTCAGTTATTGTAAATACACATTTGTGAAAGCACAGACTGACTCCAGATAGTTTTGTGATTTAAGGGTGTTTATTTAAGGGCTAAATAGTGGAGGGGGTTGTAAAATGGGCAGGGGTGATGGTGGAGGAATGTCCATGGCAGAGTCCAGTCTATTTGTCTCACCCGTGCATTGTCCAAAGGGGCATAGGAAGTGGAGCTGGGGCGGTTGATGGATGGACAGGGTGACAAAGTGGGACAGAAGGATGACAATCAGGATGGTCTCATTTCTTGGCGGGGTCTTGGCATTGTTCTCTGTCTTTGTCCTGGTTCTCAGGGGCCGCTTGCGGGGTGGTTCTCCATCTGTAGGGGGTGGGGTGCTGTGGTGGTGCCTCCTGTCCACTACCGCCGGCGGAGATGGTGGGCAGTTCATCGTCCAGGCTAGTGCCAGGTGCCCCTTGTGGTGCCACAGTGTCCCTCCTGGTGTTCACGAGTTCCTTCAGCACCCCTACAATGGTGCCCAGGGTGGTATTGATGGATTTGAGTTCCTCCCTGAAACCCAAATACTCTTCGTCCTGCAGCCGTTTGGTCTCCTGAAACTTGGCCAGTACCATTGCCATCGTCTCCTGGGAATGGTGGTAGGCTCCCATGATGTTGGAGAGGGCCTCGTGGAGAGTGGGTTCCCTGGGCCTGTCCTCCCCCTGTCGCACAGCAGCTCTCCCAGTTCCCCTGTGTTCCTGGGCCTCTGTCCCCTGAACCGTGTGCCCAGTACCACTGCCCCCAGGTCACTGCTGTTCTTGGGGTGGTGGGTTTGCCTGGGTTCCCTGTAGTGGTGGACACACTGCTGCTTGACGTGTCCTGGGAACAGAGGTATGGGCCTGCTGGGTGGGTGCTGTGCTGGTGTTTCCAGAGGGGGAGGCTCTCTTGTGGCTTGTGCCAGTGTGAGGGGAACCGACTGTCCCGAGGTCCCAGATGGGCGGGCTGGTCATCTAGATCCAGTCGGACAGAGCTGCTGTCATCACTGTGGGCCTCTTCTGTGGGTTGAGTGGACATGTCTGGAAACTCCTGTCCGGTGACGTTGGGTAGGGGTCCTGCAGGGGTGTAAAGGCATAGTTTTAGTATCTGGGTGTGCCATGGTGTGCAATGGTTGGGTGACCCCGTACCCCAGTGGTTGCATTCCTGTGTAGGACCTTGTCTGCTAATTGTTTAGGGCGCTGTGTGGGTATGTGCAGTGGACATGCCTTGGTGATGGGTGTCCATGCATTGGTGTTGCATGCAGGGCTTGGTGTTGGGATGTGTGGTTTGTGATAGTGGGACATATGTGAGGAGTTGGAGTGATGGGGGTGAGGATAAGGGTGGGGTATGTGTTAGCATGGAGGTAGGGTGGGGGATGTAATAGTTAAGATTTGACTTACCAGAGTCCATTCCTCCTGCTACTCCTGCAAGACTCTCATGATGCAGTATAGCCAAGACCTGTTCCTCCCATGTTGTTAGTTGTGGGGGAGGAGGTGGGAGTCCGCCGACAGTCCTCTGAACCGCGATGTGGTGTCTGGATCACACGGAACGCACCTTTCCCCGCAGGTCGTTCCACCTCTTCCTGATGTCATCCCGTGTTCTTGGGTGCCACTGCATTGACCCTGTCCACGATTCTGCGCCATAGCTCCATCTTCCTAGCTATGGTGGTGTGCTGCAACTATGATCCGAATAGCTGTGGCTCTATCTGGATGATTTCCTCCACCATGACCCTGAGCTCCTCCTCAGAAAACCCAGGGTGTCTTTGCGGTGACATGGGGTGGTGTGGGTGATGTGTGAGGTGGTTTGTGTTGTGATGTGTAGGGTGATGTTTAGGGGTGTGTGGTGTTTTGTGCGTGGATGTGTATGTGTGATGGTGTTGTGTGCCTCTGTATGGTTGTGTTGTCTTTGCTGTGCTGTCTCTCTGGCCTTCATCAATATTTTAGGTAGTAAGGGTTTGTGGGTGATGTGGGCGGGTGTTTTATAGTGGTGTGGGTGTGTGGGAGTGGTGTGTGTATGTGTATCAGGTGTGTGTATTTGGAATTGTCCAATGTGGTAGTGTTTTGTAAGAGTATGTGGATTTTGAGCGCAGCGGTGTGTACCGCCAATGGAATACCGCAGTTGAAAGACCGCCGCATGGATTCATGGGTGGTGATAGTGTGGGCGTATTCCTGTTAGTGTGACGGTGGAGGTTTCGTTCTCGCCAGTTTATCACTGACCTTTGGTGTGGCGATCTTGTGTGGGTGTCTACATTTTGGGGGATTCCGAGCTGTGGGTCGTAATAGCTGTGGCGGAATTCCACGGCCGCGGCGGTGTGTTGGCGGTCTTCTGCACGGCGGTAAGCGGGATTTACCGCCAATGTTGTAATGACCCCCTATGTCTGTTGACACATTCCTCAATAGCGTAAGCCTCAAATTCTTAGAAATATCTGGAGGCATGGCCTAGAAGGCAGCCTCATTGGACAGTCTGTGAGAAAGCTCCGTGCTGGGCCCAGTCAACATCCTGCTTTATCTGTGTTAGAAATGGGGTCTCTAGTTGGCAGTCGGTTTGCACCCTGTCCAAGTAGGGATACTCACTCTAGTCAGGATAAGGGAGATACTTAGCTCACCCAACTTGGTAGCTTGGCACGAACAGTCAGGATTACCTCAGAAGCAATGTGTAAAGCATTTGCACATAACACACAGTACTACAGAGAAAACACTACAAAAGGGCACCACAAAAGTTTTAGAAAAATAGCAAATATTGGTCTGTGTAAAACAAGATGAAAATGAGAAAAATCCAACATACAGTAATAAAGATATGGATTTTGCAAGAATTACTTAAAAGTACAGTTCCTTGAAGTCAATAGCTCCGTCTGGGGCTACCCCGGTGTTGTGAACAAAAAATCCACCAGTTCAGGCCGGCAGCAGCGTCACGAGCCAGCTATGGTGTTGGGAAGATCCGCAAACAGTACCTTGTAAATGTAGGGCGTCGTGATTTTCGCGATGAGATTCAGAGTGCGGTGTCTCTGGCGTCGCAGGCATCGGTTCAGGAGGTGGGTGCGGGGGTCGTCAGGCCCTTGAAGTCTCACGCATTGCAGATCAAACTCCAGGCTGCTGATGAAATCAGGAGCTCTGGCGTGGATGGCGTAGGTACTGCGTGGCGAAGCGGGACGATGTGATGTGTGGTGCCCACAGGTCACAGGGCAGGTAGCAGCTCGGTGACAGCGTCCTGTGGCGTTGGTGAGACCAGAGCTGTGGTGAGAAGAGGGGCAGTGCGATGTGTGCTGTCTCCAGGTAACAGTGCAGGCAGCAGCGATGTTGTTGCTGAAGCACTGTCATCGGCAGGCCCAAGGCGGCTGTGCGGTGCGGCGAGGGGCGGGCTCCATGCGGCACTCACGGTGCAGACAGGGGTGTCTGTTTACAACACTGGAGTCAATGGTGCTGGTGTCGGAGGACCGGGGCTACGGTGCAGGGTGGGACGGGATGGTGCTCACGAGCAGGGTCCACAGGCCATGGTGCAGGCAGCAGCGCCGGTATCAGCATGGAGTGTCGTTGTTGGGGATGCCAAGGCTGCGGTGTGAGCAAGGCGATGTGGAGTGCAAGGCCCACAAGGCACGGTGCAAGCAGTGGCTCAGTGACAGCATCAGATGGCGGCGGCGGCGGTGAGACCAGGGTTGCGGTGCGATGTTGGGCACGGCTCCGTGTGGCATCGTCAGGTCATGGTGCAGTCAGACCCATCAGTGACGGCGTCGCAGTGGTTTTTCTTCTGTTGCAGCACAAAACACACAGTTTCCAGTGCTGTAGGTAGATGAAGCTGAAGTCTTTAATATCCCGGATACTTCCAACAGGAGGAAAGCTCCACTCCAACCCCTTGGATAAACTTCACAAGCAGGATACACAGCAAAGACCAGACTTTGCCCTCTTTAAGGCAGAAGCAGCAACTGCAGGCCAACCCAGCAAAGCACACACAGCCAAGGGGCAGTACTCCTCCAGCTCTTCAGCTCTTCAGCTCTTCAGCTCTTCTCCTTGGCAGAGCTTCCTCTGATCCAGAAGTGTTCTAAAAGTTGGGGGTTTTGGATCCACTTCTTATACCCCTTTCTACCTTTGAAGTGGGCAAACATCACAGGAAGGTCTTTGTTGGTGACAAGATCCTGCCTTGCCCTGGCCCCAGACACACACCAGGGGGTTGGAGACTGCATTGTGTGAGGACAGGCACAGCTCTTTTAGATGTAAGTGTTGGCTCCTCCCTCTCCACTCTAGCCCAGGAGACTCATCAGGATATGCAGGCTGCACTCCAGCTCCCTTCGTGCCACTGTCTAGAGGGAATTCACAACAGCCTAACTGCCAGTCCTGCCCAGATGTAGGATACACAAGCAGGTACAGGCACAGAATGGTTTAAGCAAGAAAATGCCCACTTTCTAAAAGTAGCATTTTCAAACAGACAATTTAAAAAACAACTTTACAAAAAGATGTGTTTTTAAATTGTGAGTTCTGAGACCCCAAACTCCAGATCTCTATCTGCTCCCAAAGGGAAATGGCACTTAAAAGTTATTTAAAGGCAACCCCCATGTTAACATATTAGAGAGATAGGCCTTGCAACAGTGAAAAACGAATTTGGCAGTAGTTCATTGTTAGGACATGTAAAACACACCAGTACATGTCCTACCTTCTACATACACTGCACCCTGCCCATGCGGCTACCTCCGGCCTACCTTAGGGGTGCATGACATGTAGTAAAAGGGAAGGTTTGAGCCTGGCAAGTGGGTACACTTGCCAGGTCCAATTGGTAGTTTAAAACTGCAGTCACAGAACCCTTCTCCTCATCTGAGTACTCCATCTGTGCAGCACCTAACCTTACCTTGCTCACAGATGTATCCCAGTAGGCCGACAGTACCACCATGGCCAACAGTGTAATGTAACCCCTTCCACCCCTGGTTTCTGACTTCAGTTCCCCTCTCAGGGAAAACTCTGATCACATGGATAACAACCAACAGAGGCCACTGACAGCTGTCAGTGTCAAGAGCCAGGCCTTCCTAGAGTCTCTAACCTCTGTGGTTTTGAAAAATGGGGGGGGCAGTAACCCCAGGTGACCTGTGCCATTTTTCTACTTCACCTCCCACCAGTTCAGGGGTGGTATCCTGAGTCTGGCCACTCACCTTAGGGTCTGGGACAGGGGTGGGCTCTCCCTTCTCCTGTCCCTCTTGCTTAGTTTCTGTACCTTCCGCCTTAGAGTGGTAGCCTCAGACAACTGAACTGTGAGGGTGCCTCTGGGGGTCACCCCTCCCAGTTTCCCTGACACCTGGGGCAACTGATTCCCCAGAAGGCAGCCTATGGGCATCTGAGGACAAACTATGACCCTCCTCTGGGTCACCTACCCACCCCACCCTAGGGATACCAGGGCCATAGGGCAGAAGAATTCCTGCTCATGGGCTGGTGTCACCCTACACACCTGGCTGGTGTACTGCTCTGGGGAGATGAGCCTTTCCCCCATCATGGTATGGTTAGCCCCACTGTCCCTCAGAGAAGTGACTGGGACTCCATTCACTGTCACCTGGTGGAAGTGACAACTCCCACCCTCAGGGGTCAACTACTCACCCTCTGAGCCTACCTCCCAACTAAGGGATATCATGGCATGGTCTATGACCAACCCCTGGGGGTTACCTCCCCCTAAGGCCACATTGGCCACCCCTGTAGAGGGGCCACCAGTGAGGGTTTTCTTAGGAAAGACAGGGTCCCCTTGATTGTGTCCTAACTTGAAACACTCACAGCACCAGGATTGAAAAAGGGGTGCCCGGGCCACCACCCACCAGAACCTCCCTCCTTCCTGTCATATGGGACATGGGACCCTTTTTCTCCCCTCTTATCCTGGGACCTGTCTGTGTTTCCTTTGACCTCCCCCTGCTTTTTCTGTTGGGGACCCTGCCCATCCATGGCTGAGTCTCCCACATACCCCTTCTTGTGGACAATGGTACTCACCCAGTGGTCTGCCTCCATATCAAGCTTCCTGGGGTCAGTCAGCTTACCATCAGTCAAGTGCTGGCACAGCTCTAGACAAGTGCTCCCATGCACTTAAGTTGTACACCCCCTCAAAATCTGTGACAATTCCAGCCCTTCACCCAACCATCCAGTGCCCTGCAAAAAATAATACACACATTCTAATCAGGTCTGCAAATCATTTTTCTTACTCTCTCTTAACTAATTCCTGTACTTGTCAGGAGTGAGACCATACCAGGTGAGAAGGGCCTCCTTCATGTCAGAATAGGTGAGGTTGTACCCCCTACCCAAAGGCTAATAAAGTGTCCCTCCCCTCCGCTGTGAAGTGGTTCCACAATCCTGCTCCCCAATTCTTCTCAGGGACCCCATTCATGTGGATAGATGCCTCATTTCCCTGAAACTACCTCTGGATATCATCTCCCTTCTTGTACTCCCTTCCTACATTCTTGGGAATGTGAACTATCCTATCTGAGTGCACTGAGGTTTTGCCTTCACCATCGCTGCTGGATCTACTCCTCTGATCCAGCTCTTTTACTCTGAGCTCATGATGTAAGAGCATCTTCTTCTCCATTTTTAGCCTCTCCAATGCTGTCTGATGTCTCCTGGCTTCTATCCTGTCTGCCAGCTCCTCTGGAGTCAGGCCCTTTGAAACACTATTGCTGCCTGGACCAGAGGGTACCTCCCCCACTGGTAGCTCCTGCACCCTCAGCACATCTTCCCTTGGATTTTGCTCCACATTCTCCCCAGTCGGATCCTCAGAATACCCACTGGCATTTCTGGCTGCTAACCAGGCCCCCAGCACCTTTTGTAGCTCCTCCTTCTTGGTGAGACCTCTAACTTGGACTTTGAGGCTTTTGCAAACTGTTCCTTCCCTTCACGGTGTAGGTTTCCAACCTATCCTCCTCAAAAACGAAATCCAGGGATGTAACTGATGATGCTCTTGACTGAGACATGAGGTAGAAGGAAGTTCCACTTGAACGCAAGACCAATAATAGATCAAAGGAAACCTGACTGTGGTACATAGTGGGCTGCGATATGGTAGTAGTGTACAGCAATCACTGTAGGTCAAGTGCAAATGCAAGTCCTATCCTCAACGGTGACAACCAATGTTAGAAATGGGGTCTCTAGTTGGCAGTTGGTTTGCACCCTGTCCAAGTAGGGACCCTCATTCTAGTCAGGATAAGGGAAATACCCAGCTCAGATAACACCTGCTCACCCCCTTGGTAGCTTGGCACAAGCAGTCAGGCTTATCTCACAAGCAATGTGTAGGAAAGTATCATCTTGCATGGCATGTTACCCCCATATTTCATTGTATATATGTTGTTTTAGTTGTATGTGTCATTGGGACCCTGCCAGCCAGGGCCCCAGTGCTCATAAGTGTGCCCTGTATGTGTTCCCTGTGTGATGACTAACTGTCTCACTGAGGCTCTGCTAAACCAGAACCTCAGTGGTTATGCTCTCTCATTTCTTTCCAAATTGTCACTAACAGGCTAGTGACCAATTTCACCAATTTACATTGGCATACTGGAACACCCTTATAATACCCTAGTATATGGTACTGAGATACCCAGGGTATTGGGGTTCCAGGAGATCCCTATGGGCTGCAGCAATTCTTTTGCCACCCATAGGGAGCTCTGACAATTCTTACACAGGCCTGCCACTGCAGCCTGAGTGAAATAACGTCCACGTTATTTCACAGCCATTTATCACTGCACTTAAGTAACTTATAAGTCACCTATATGTCTAACCTTTACCTGGTAAAGGTTGGGTGCTAAGTTACTTAGTGTGTGGGCACCCTGGCACTAGCCAAGGTGCCCCCACATTGTTCAGGGCAAATTCCCCGGACTTTGTGAGTGCCGGGACACCATTACACGCGTGCACTATACATATGTCACGACATATGTATAGCGTCACAATGGTAACTCCGAACATGGGCATGTAACATGTCTAAGATCATGGAATTGTCACCCCAATGAAGTTCTGGCGTTGGGGAGACAATTCCATGATCCCCGAGTCTCTAGCACAGACCCGGGTACTGCCAAACTACCTTTCCCAGGGTTTCACTGCAGCTGCTGCTGCTGCCAACCCCTCAGACAGGTTTCTGCCCTCCTGGGGTCCAGCCTGTTCCGGCACTTCTGCGGGTGCTGCTTGCATCTGAGTGGGCTTCTTGTCCTGCTGGGCGCCCCTTCTGTCTCCTCACGCAATTGGCGACATCCTGGTCCCTCCTGGGCCACAGCAGCATCCAAAAACCCTAACTGCGACCCTTGCAGCTAGCAAGGCTTGTTTGCGGTCTTTCTGCACGGAAACACCTCTGCAAGCTTCTTCACGACGTGGTACATCCATCCTCTAAAGTGGAAGTTCCTAGTCCTCTTCGTTCTTGCAGAATCCACAGCTTCTACCATCCGGTGGCAGCTTCTTTGCACCCTCAGCTGGCATTTCTTGGGCATCTGCCCACTCACGACTTGAGTGTGACTCTTGGACTTGGTCCCTTTGTTCCACAGGTTCTCTCGTCTGGAAATCCATCGTTGTTGCATTGCTGGTGTTGGTCTTCCTTGCAGAATTCCCCTATCATGACTTCTGTGCTCTCTGGGGAACTTAGGTGCACTTTGCACCCACTTTTCAGGGTCTTGGGGTGGGCTATTTTTCTAACCCTCACTGTTTTCTTACAGTCCCAGCGACCCTCTACAAGCTCACATAGGTTTGGGGTCCATACGTTATTCGCATTCCACTTTTGGAGTATATGGTTTGTGTTGCCCCTATACCTATGTGCTCTCATTGCAATCTATTGTGACTGTACATTGCTTGCTGTTTTCTTATGATATTGTGCATATGACACCAGTGGTATAGTAGGAGCTTCACACGTCTCCTAGTTCAGCCTAAGCTGCTCTGCTAAGCTACCCTTTTCTATCAGCCTAAGCTGCTAGACACCTCTTCTACACTAATAAGGGATAACTGGACCTGGTGCAGTGTAAGTACCCCTTGGTACCACTACAAACCAGGCCAGCCTCCTACATTGGTGGCAGCGGTGGGATAAGTACTTGCAACTACTTACCACTTTGTCATTTTGTACTTTTCATTAGAGAAAAATATACAAAACAAGTTCAATGTATGTACACCTAACCAAAACGTTTTGCTTTTCTCCTCTTACTCTATTGCTAAGTGCTGAAAAGTACTTCTAAAACTTTCAAAAAGATTCTTAAAAGTTAAAAAAGTTTTTTTCTGTTCCTTAAAAAGTTCTGAAACTTTTTCTTTCTTTTTCTGTCCCTTAAACCTTTTTCTATCATGTATGGTACAGGTCAAACTCTGGATCTGACCAGCACTGCTTATGACCACCTTAGCTGGAAAGGTGCAAGGAGTCTCTGCATTGATAGAGGTTTAGGGGTAGGGAAGAATCCCTCTAGAGAATTGTTAGTTAATATGCTCATTGAACACAATAAGACCATAGCTGGCGCATCTGGTGAGAAATTAGCTGATGGTTCACACTCTGATTCTGGGGTAGCCCCAGTAAAAGTGTTAGAAGGGAACCTTCCCAACCTGCCCCTTAGCAGGCCGCCTAGCAGTGCTGGTACTTATGTGAGTTCTCATCACAGTATAGAGATTACTCCTTTAGGCCAGGTTGTTAGGGTGCCATATGTTAGGGACAGGTCTCCCTCTGTTCATTCATACCATTCTTCTGTGTCAAGGCATGCCCAACCCACCCACCCTGATGACAGAGTGTTAGAAATGGAACTCAATAGATTGAGAGTGGAAGAGTCCAGGCTGAAGCTGAAAAAGCAACAGCTGGATCTAGACAGGGAAGCATTTGACTTAGAAAAAGAAAGGCAGAGGTTGGGGTTTGGACCCCATGGTGGCAGCAGCAGTATTACAGATAGTAATCCTGTAAAAGAGCATGATTCTAGGAATCTGCACAAGATAGTTCCCCCTTACAAGGAGGGGGATGACATTAACAAGTGGTTTGCTGCACTTGAGAGGGCCTGTGTTGTACAGGGGGTCCCTCAAAGGCAGTGGGCTGCTATCCCATGCCTATCTTTCAGTGGAAAGGGTAGGCATAGGCTCCTTACTGTTAAGGAAAGTGATGCCAATAATTTTACAGTTCTTAAGAATGCACTCCTAGATGGTTATGGCCTAACCACTGAACAGTACAGGATCAAGTTCAGAGAAACCAAAAAGGAGTCTTCACAAGACTGGGTAGACTTTGTTGACCATTCAGTGAAGGCCTTGGAGGGGTGGTTACATGGCAGTAAAGTTTCTGACTATGAAAGCCTGTATAACTTAATCCTGAGAGAGCATATTCTTAATAATTGTGTGTCTGATTTGTTGCACCAGTATCTAGTGGACTCAGATCTGACCTCTCCCCAAGAATTGGGAAAGAAGGCAGACAAATGGGTCAGAACAAGAGTGAACAGAAAAGTTCAGACAGGGGGTGACAAGGATGGCAAGAAGAAGGATGGTAAGTCTTCTGACAAGGGTGGGGGCAAATCTAAAAATGAGTCTTCATCAGGCCCACAAAAACACTCTGGTGGGGGTGGTGGGCCCAAATCCTCTTCAAATCAAGTAAAGAAACCATGGTGCTATTTATGTAAAATAAAAGGCCATTGCACAACTGATCCCAGTTGTCCAAAGAAAAGCACCAAGCCTCCCACTACCACAACCCCTACTGCTACACCTAGTGCCCCTAGTAATAGCAGTGGTGGTGGGAGAAAACCTACTAATAGCCAATCCAATGGAGTAGCTGGGCTTACTTTTGGTAATTTAGTTGGGGTTGGTCTTGTTAGGGAGACCACAGAGGCTGTGTTAGTCTCTGAAGGTGCCATTGATTTGCCCACCTTGGTTGCTTGTCCCCTTAATATGGATAAGTACAAGCAACTTCCCCTAATAAATGGCCTACAGGGACACAGGTGCCAGTGTTACCATGGTAATAGAGAAACTGGTCCACCCTGAACAACACCTACTTGGTCACCAGTACCAAGTGACTGATGCTCATAACAACACTCTTAGCCACCCCATGGCTGTTGTGAATCTCAACTGGGGGGGGGGGATGTTACTGGTCCAAAGAAAGTTGTGGTTGCCTCAGATTTACCTGTAGACTGTCTACTAGGGAACGATTTAGAGACATCAGCTTGTGCAGAAGTGGAGTTGGAGGCTCATGCAGCAATGCTGGGCATTCCTGGGCATATTTTTGCTTTGACAAGGGCTGAGGCCAAAAAGCAAAAAGGACAGGGTGACTTGGATCCTGGAACAATGGACCAAGTGCTCCCTAAAGCTAGGGTTAGTAAAGGTAAAACACTACCTACTATCCCTCCCTCTACAGTGGATTCAACTTCTGAGGAAGAAGAATTTCCACCCTGTGCAGAACCTTCACCAGAGGAGCTGGAAGCAGACACTGCTGAGCTTTTGGGTGGAGGGGGGCCTGCCAGGGAGGAGCTGAGTGTGACACAGCATACCTGTCCCATACTAGAGGGTCTAAGACAGCAAGCTGTCAAACAGCAGAATGGGGATGTCAGTGACTCTCACAGAGTTTACTGGGAGGATAACCTCTTGTATACTGAAGTAAGGGATCCAAAACCTGGAGCAGCCAGGAGATTGGTGATTCCTCAGCAATACAGAGAGTTCCTCCTAACTCTTGCCCACGACATTCCCTTGGCTGGACATTTAGGGCAAATGAAAACTCGGGACAGGCTTGTCCCCTTGTTTCATTGGCCTAGAATGTCAGAGGACACAAAGGAATTTTGTAAGTCCTGTGAAACCTGTCAAGCCAGTGGCAAAACAGGTGGCACCCCAAAAGCTCCCCTTATTCCACTACCTGTGGTTGGGGTACCCTTTGAAAGGGTAGGGGTTGACATAGTTGGCCCCCTTGACCCTCCTACTGCTTCAGGCAATAGGTTTATTTTGGTGGTAGTGGACCATGCCACCAGATATCCTGAAGCAATTCCTCTAAGGACCACTACAGCTCCTGCAGTGGCAAAGGCCCTCCTGGGAATCTTTTCCAGGGTGGGCTTCCCAAAAAAGGTGGTATCAGACAGAGGTAGCAACTTCATGTCTGCTTACTTAAAGGCCATGTGGAAGGAATGTGGTGTGACATACAAGTTCACCACACCCTATCATCCACAAACAAATGGACTGGTTGAGAGGATTAATAAAACTCTCAAAGGAATGATAATGGGACTCCCTGAAAAACTCCAAAGGAGATGGGATGTCCTGTTACCTTGCCTCCTTTTTGCTTACAGGGAGGTACCCCAAAAAGGAGTGGGCTTCAGCCCCTTTGAACTCCTATTTGGACACCCTGTAAGAGGTCCTCTAACACTTGTGAAGGAGGGTTGGGAACAACCTTTAAAACTCCTTAACAAGACATAGTGGACTATGTACTTTGCCTACGATCTAGGATGGCTGAGTACATGAAAAAGGCCAGTAAAAACCTTCAGGCCAGCCAAGAGCTCCAAAATCAATGGCATGACCAGAAGGCTGTTCTGATTCAGTACACACCAGGGCAGAAAGTGTGGGTCTTGGAGCCTGTGGCCCCAAGAGCACTCCAAGACAAATGGAGTGGTCCCCACATTATTGTTGAGAAAAAGGGAGAAGTCACCTACTTGGTTGACTTAGGCACTGCCAGGAGTCCCCTTAGAGTGCTCCATGTCAATTGCCTGAAACCCTACTATGACAGGGCTGATCTCACCCTGCTCATGGCAACAGATGAAGGACAGGAAGAGGAGAGTGACCCTCTCCCTGATCTCTTCTCTTCCACAGAACAAGATGCTCTAGTGGAAGGTGTAGTTTTGGCAGATTGTCTTACTGCTGAGCAGAAAGACCACTGCATAAATCTCCTGGGTCAGTTTTCTAAACTCTTTTCTACTGTGCCAGGCTCCACTTCTTGGTGTGAGCACACTATAGATACTGGAGACAGCTTGCCTGTCAAAAGTAAGATCTATAGACAGCCTGACCATGTCAGGGACTGCATAAAACAAGAGGTTCAGAAAATGCTTGAACTGGGAGTGGTTGAGCACTCTGAAAGTCCATGGGCCTCTCCTGTGGTACTTGTACCAAAACCTCATTCCAAAGATGGAAAGCAGCAAATGAGATTTTGTGTAGATTACAGAGGTCTCAACCAGGTAACTAAAACTGATGATCACCCTATACCCAGGGCAGATGAGCTAATAGATACACTGGCATCTGCCAAGTATCTAAGCACCTTTGATATGACTGCAGGGTATTGGCAGATCAAGTTATCAGAGGATGCTAAAGCAAAAACTGAATTTTCAACCATTGGAGGGCACTACCAATTCACAGTAATGCCTTTTGGGTTGAAAAATGCACCTGCCACTTTTCAGAGGTTGGTGAATACAGCCCTGCAAGGATTGGAAGCTTTTAGTGCAGCATATCTAGATGATATAGCTGTCTTTAGCCCCACCTGGCATGATCACCTGGTCCACCTGTGGAAAGTTTTGGAGGCCCTGCAGAAGGCAGGCCTCACTATCAAGGCTTCAAAGTGCCAGATAGGGCAGGGGAAAGTGGTTTATCTGGGACACCTGGTAGGTGGAGAACAGATTGCACCACTTCAGGGGAAAATCCAAACTATTATAGATTGGGTTCCCCCTACAACTCAGACCCAGGTGAGAGCCTTCTTAGGCCTCACTGGGTATTACAGGAGGTTCATAAATAACTATGGCTCCATTGCAGCCCCTCTTAATGACCTCACATCTAAGAAAAATGCCTAAAAAGGTATTATGGACAGCTAGCTGTCAGAAAGCTTTTGAGGAGCTGAAACAGGCCATGTGCTCTGCATCTGTCCTAAAAAGCCTGTTACTCCAAAAAATTCATTGTCCAAACTGATGCATCTGAATTAGGGGTAGGGGCAGTCTTATCACAACTTAATTCTGAGGGCCAGGATCAACCTGTTGCTTTTATCAGCAGGAGGTTGACCCCTAGAGAAAAGCGTTGGTCTGCAATAGAGAGGGAGGCCTTTGCTGTGGTCTGGGCACTGAAGAAGTTGAGGCCATACCTGTTTGGCACTCACTTCATTGTTCAGACAGACCACAAACCTCTACTTTGGCTAAAACAAATGAAAGGTGAAAACCCTAAATTGTTGAGGTGGTCCATATCTCTACAGGGAATGGACTATACAGTGGAACATAGCCCTGGGAGTACCCACTCCAATGCAGATGGACTCTCCAGATATTTCCACTTAGACAATGAAGACTCATCAGGTCATGGCTAGTCTTATTGTCCTTTGTTTGGGGAGGGGGGGTTGTGTAGGAAAGTACCATCTTGCCTGGCAAGTTACCCCCATATTTCACTGTATATATGTTGTTTTAGTTGTATGTGTCACTGGGACCCTGCCAGCCAGGGCCCCAGTGCTCATAAGTGTGCCCTGTATATGTTCCCTGTGTGATGACTAACTGTCTCACTGAGGCTCCGCTAAACCAGAACCTCAGTGGTTATGCTCTCTCATTTCTTTCCAAATTGTCACTAACAGGCTAGTGACCAATTTCACCAATTTACATTGGCATACTGGAACACCCTTATAATTCACTAGTATATGGTACTGAGGTACCCAGGGTATTGGGGTTCCAGGAGATCCCTATGGGCTGCAGCAATTCTTTTGCCACCCATAGGGAGCTCTGACAATTCTTACACAGGCCTGCCACTGCAGCCTGAGTGAAATAACGTTGTAGGAAAGTACCATCTTGCCTGGCATGTTACCCTCATTTTTCACTGTATATATGTTGTTTTAGTTGTATGTGTCACTGGGACCCTGTTCTCCAGGGCCCAGTGCTCATAAGTGTGCCTGAATGTGTTACCTGTGTAGTGACTAACTGTCTCACTGAGGCTCTGCTAACCAGAACCTCAG
The DNA here is from genome assembly GCF_031143425.1 of Pleurodeles waltl. Classification (NCBI taxonomy): domain Eukaryota; kingdom Metazoa; phylum Chordata; class Amphibia; order Caudata; family Salamandridae; genus Pleurodeles; species Pleurodeles waltl. The sequence goes on from NC_090437.1 coordinate 469,190,562, forward strand.
TGGTTATGCTCTCTCATTTCTTTCAAATTGTCACTGACAGGCTAGTGACCAATTTTAACAATGTACATTGGCTTACTGGAACACCCTTATAATTCCCCAGTATATGGTACTGAGGTACCCAGGGTATTGGGGTTCCAGGAGATCCCTATGGGCTGCAGCATTTCTTTTGCCACCCATAGGGAGCTCTGACAATTCTTACACAGGCCTGCCACTGCAGCCTGAGTGAAATAACGTCCACGTTATTTCACAGCCATTTTACACTGCACTTAAGTAACTTATAAGTCACCTATATGTCTAACCTTTACCTAGTAAAGGTTGGGTGCTAAGTTACTTAGTGTGAGGGCACCCTGGCACTAGCCAAGGTGCCCCCACATTGTTCAGGGCCAATTCCCCGGACTTTGTGAGTGCGGGGACACCATTACACGCGTGCACTACATATAGGTCACTACCTATATGTAGCTTCACAATGGTAACTCCGAATATGGCCATGTAATATGTCTATGATCATGGAATTGCCCCCTCTATACCATCCTGGCATAGTTGGCACAATCCCATGATCCCAGTGGCCTGTAGCACAGACCCTGGAACTGCCAAACTGCCTTTCCCGGGGTTTCACTGCAGCTGCTGCTGCTGCCAACCCCTCAGACAGGCATCTGCCCTCCTGGGGTCCAGCCAGGCCTGGCCCAGGATGGCAGAACAAAGGACTTCCTCTGAGAGAGGGTGTTACACCCTCTCCCTTTGGAAAATGGTGTGAAGGCAGGGGAGGAGTAGCCTCCCCAGCCTCTGGAAATGCTTTCTTGGGCACAGATGTGCCCAATTCTGCATAAGCCAGTCTACACTGGTTCAGGGGACCCCTTAGCCCTGCTCTGGCGCGAAACTGGACAAAGGAAAGGGGAGTGACCACTCCCCTGACCTGCACCTCCCCTGGGAGGTGTCCAGAGCTCCTCCAGTGTGCTCCAGACCTCTGCCATCTTGGAAACAGAGGTGCTTCTGGCACACTGGACTGCTCTGAGTGGCCAGTGCCCCAGGTGACGTCAGAGACTCCTTGTGATAGGCTCCTTCAGGTGTTGCTAGCCTATCCTCTCTCCTAGGTAGCCAAACCCTCTTTTCTGGCTATTTAGGGTCTCTGTCTCTTGGGATTCCTTAGATAACGAATGCAAGAGCTCATCCGAGTTCCTCTGCATCTCTCTCTTCACCTTCTGCCAAGGAATCGACTGCTGACCGCGCTGGAAGCCTGCAAAACTGCAACATAGTAGCAAGGACGACTACTGCAACTCTGTAACGCTGATCCTGCCGCCTTCTCGACTGTTTTCCTGGTGGTGCATGCTGTGGGGGTAGTCTGCCTCCTCTCTGCACTAGAAGCTCCGAAGAAATCTCCAGTGGGTCGACGGAATCTTCCCCCTGCAACCGCAGGCACCAAAAAGCTGGATTACCGGTCCCTTGGGTCTCCTCTCAGCACGACGAGCGAGGTCCCTCAAATCCAGCAACTCTGTCCAAGTGACTCCCACAGTCCAGTGACTCTTCAGTCCAAGTTTGGTGGAGGTAAATCCTTGCCTCACCTCGCTGGACTGCATTGCTGGGAACCACGACTTTTGCAGCTACTCCGGCCCCTGTGCACTTCCGGTAGAAATCCTTTGTGCACAGCCAAGCCTGGGTCCACGGCACTCTAACCTGCATTGCACGACTTTCTAAGTTGGTCTCCGGCGACGTGGGACTCCTTTGTGCGACTTTGGGTGAGCACCGTTTCACGCATCCTTGTAGTGCCTGTTTCTGCCACTTCTCCGGGTGCTACCTGCTGCTAAGAGGATTCCTTGTCTTGCTCGACGTCTCCTCTACCTCCTGGTCCAATTTGCGACCTCCTGGTCCCTCCTGGGCCACAGCAGCGTCCAAAAACGTTAACCGCACGATTTGCAGCTAGCAAGGCTTGTTGGCGTTCTTTCGGCGGGAAAATACTTCTGCACGACTCTACAAGGCGAGAGGGATCCGTCCTCCAAAGGGGAGGTCTCTAGCCCTTTGTGTTCCTGCAGAAACCGCAGCTTCTTCTGTCCAGTAGAAGCTTCTTTGCACCCGCAGCTGGCATTTCCTGGGCATCTGCCCATCTCCGACTTGCTTGTAACTTTTGGGCTTGGTCCCCTTGTTCCACAGGTACCCCAGATTGGAAATCCAGCGTGGTTGCATTGTTGGTTTGTGTCTTTCCCGCCTTATTCCCCTATCACGACTTCTTTGTCCTTTGGGGGACTTTAGTGCACTTTGCACTCACTTTTCAGGGTCTTGGGGTGGGCTATTTTTCTAACCCTCACTATTTTCTAATAGTCCCAGCGACCCTCTACAAGGTCACATAGGTTTGGGGTCCATTCGTGGTTCGCATTCCACTTCTGGAGTATATGGTTTGTGTTGCCCCTATCCCTATGTGTCTCCATTGCATCCTATTGTAACTATACATTGTTTGCACTGTTTTCTAAGACTATTACTGCATATTTTGGTATTGTGTATATATATCTTGTGTATATTTCCTATCCTCTCACTGAGGGTACACTCTGAGATACTTTGGCATATTGTCATAAAAATAAAGTACCTTTATTTTTAGTATAACTGTGTATTGTGTTTTCTTATGATATTGTGCATATGACACTAAGTGGTACTGTAGGAGCTTCACTCGTCTCCTAGTTCAGCCTAAGCTGCTCTGCTAAGCTACCATTATCTATCAGCCTATGCTGCTAGACCCCCTATACACTAATAAGGGATAACTGGGCCTGGTGCAAGGTGCAAGTACCCCTAGGTACTCACTACAAGCCAGTCCAGCCTCCTACAAACGTCCACGTTATTTCACAGCCATTTACCACTGCACTTAAGTAACTTTTAAGTCACCTATATGTCTAACCTTTACCTGGTAAAGGTTGGGTGCTAAGTTACTTAGTGTGTAGGCACCCTGGCACTAGCCAAGGTGCCCCCACATTGTTCAGGGCAAATTCCCCGGACTTTGTGAGTGCGGGGACACCATTACACGTGTGCACTATACATATGTCACGACATATGTATAGCGTCACAATGGTAACTCCGAACATGGCCATGTAACATGTCTAAGATCAAGGAATTGTCACCCCAATGCCATTCTGGCATTGGGGAGACAATTCCATGATCCCCCGAGTCTCTAGCACAGACCCGGGTACTGCCAAACTACCTTTCCCGGGGTTTCACTGCAGCTGCTGCTGCTGCCAACCCCTCAGACAGGTTTCTGCCCTCCTGGGATCCAGCCAGGCTTGGCCCAGGAAGGCAGAACAAAGGACTTCCTCAGAGAGAGGGTGTTACACCCTCTCCCTTTGGAAAAAGGTGTCAGGGCTGGGGAGGAGTAGCCTCCCCCAGCCTCTGGAAATGCTTTGATGGGCACAGATGGTGCCCATCTCTGCATAAGCCAGTCTACACCGGTTCAGGGATCCCCCAGCCCTGCTCTGGCGCGAAACTGGACAAAGGAAAGGGGAGTGACCACTCCCCTGACCTGCACCTTCCCTGGGAGGTGCCCAGAGCTCCTCCAGTCTGCTCCAGACCTCTGCCATCTTGGAAACAGAGGTGCTGCTGGCACACTGGACTGCTCTGAGTGGCCAGGGCCAGCAGGTGACGTCAGAGACTCCTTCTGATAGGCTCTTACCTGTGTTGTTAGCCTATCCTCCTTCCTAAGTAGCCAAACCTCCTTTTCTGGCTATTTAGGGTCTCTGCTTTGCGGAATTCTTTAGATAACGAATGCAAGAGTTCATCAGAGTTCCTCTGCATCTCTCTCTTCACCTTCTGCCAAGGAATCCACCGCTGACTGCTCTGGACGCCTGCAAAACCGCAACAAAGTAGCTAAGACGACTACTGCAACCTTGTATCGCTGATCCTGCGGCCTTCTCGACTGTTTTCCTGGTGGTGCATGCTGTGGGGGTAGTCTGCCGCCTCTCTGCACTAGATGCTCCGAAGAAATCTCCCGTGGGTCGACGGAATCTTCCCCCTGCAACCGCAGGCACCAAAAGACTGCATCACCGGTCCTCTGGGTCCCCTATCAGCATGACGAGCGTGGTCCCTGGAACTCAGCAACTCTGTCCAAGTGACTCCCACAGTCCAGTGACTCTTCAGTCCAAGTTTGGTGGAGGTAAGTCCTTGCCTCCCCACACTAGACTGCATTGCTGGGTACCGCATGATTTGCAACTGCTCCGGCTCCTGTGCACTCTTCCAGGATTTCCTTTGTGCACAGCCAAGCCTGGGTCCCCGACACACTAACCAGCAGTGCACGACCTCCTGAGTTGTCCTCCGGCATCATGGGACCTTCTTTTGTGACTTTGGGTGAGCTCCGGTTTACTCTTCTTTGTAGTGCCTGTTCTGGCACTTCTGCGGGTGCTGCTGGCTTCTGAGTGCATTCCTTGTCCTGCTGGGCGCCCCCTCTGTTTTCTCACACAATTGCCGACATCCTGGTCCCTCCTGGGCCACAGCAGCATCCAAAAACCCTAACTATGACCCTTGCAGCTAGCAAGGCTTGTTTGTGGTCTTTCTGCACGGAAATACCGCTGCAAGCTTCTCCACGACGTGGGACATCCATCCTCCAAAGGGGAAGTTCCTAGTCCTCTTCGTTCTTGCAGAATCCACAGCTTCTGCCATCCGGTGGCAGCTTCTTTGCACCGTCAGCTGGCACTTCTTGGGCATCTGCCCACTCACGACTTGAGTGTGACTCTTGGACTTGGTCCCCTTGTTCCACAGGTTCTCTCGTCTGGAAATCCATTGTTGTTGCATTGCTGGTGTTGGTCTTCCTTGCAGAATTCCCCTATCACGACTTCTGTGCTCTCTGGGGAACTTAGGTGCACTTTGCACCCACTTTTCAGGGTCTTGGGGTGGGCTATTTTTCTAACCCTCACTGTTTTCTTACAGTCCCAGCGACTCTCTACAAGCTCACATAGGTTTGGGGTCCATACATTATTCGCATTCCACTTTTGGAGTATATGGTTTGTGTTGCCCCTATACCCATGTGCTCTCATTGCAATCTATTGTGACTGTACATTGCTTGCATTGCTTTCTATTGCTATTACTGCATAATTTTGGTATTGTGTACATATTTCTTGTGTATATTTGCTATCCTCATACTAAGGGTACTCGCTGAGATACTTTTGGCATATTGTCATAAAAATAAAGTACCTTTATTTTTAGTATATCTGTGTATTGTGTTTTCTTATGATATTGTGCATATGACACCAGTGGTATAGTAGGAGCTTCACACGTCTCCTAGTTCAGCCTAAGCTGCTCTGCTAAGCTACCCTTTTCTATCAGCCTAAGCTGCTAGACACCTCTTCTACACTAATAAGGGATAAATGGACCTGGTGCAGAGTGTGAGTACCCCTTGGTACCACTACAAACCAGGCCAGCCTCCTACACAATGTGTAAAGCATTTGCACATAACACACAGTGCTACAGTGAAAACACTACAAAAGAGCACAACACCAGTTTTAGAAAAATAGCCAAAATTTATCTGTGTAAAACAAGACCAAAATGAGAAAAATCCAACATACAGTAATAATGAATTTTGCAAGTATTACTGAAAAATACAGTTTTTTTAAGTCGATAACTCTGTCTGGGGCTACCACAGCGTCATGAACAACAAATCCACCCATTCAGGCTGGCCGCGGTGTCGCGGGTCAGCTACGGTTTCGGGAAGACCCGCAAACAGTACTTTGGAAATGTAGGGCGTCGTGATCCTCGTGATAAGATTCAGAGTGTGGCGTCGCTGGTGTCACAAGCATCGGTTCCGGAGATCGGTGCGGAGGGTCATTAGGCACCTGAAGTCACACATTCCAGATCGAACTCCGGGCTGATAAAGATGTAAGTGATAAAGGTGTAAGTGTTGGCTCCGCCCTCCCCACTCTAGCCCAGGAGACTCATCAGGATATGCAGGCTACATCCCTTTGTGTCACTGTGTGAAGGGAATTCACAACAGCCCAACTGTCAGTCTGACCCTGACGTGGAATACACAAGCAGGCAGAGGCACATAATGGTTTAAGGAAGAAAATGCCCACTTTTTAAAAGTGGCATTTTCAAACAGACATTTTAAAAACCAACTTTACAAAAAGATGTGTTTTTAAATTGTGAGTTCAGAGACCCCAAGCTCCATATCTCTATCTGCTCCCAAAGGGAAACTGCACTTAAAAGGCATGTTAACCTATGGTAGAGGTAGGCCTTGCAACAGTGAAAACTTAATTTGGCAGTATTTCACTGTTAGGACATGTAAAACACACCAGTACATGTCCTACCTTCTAAATACACTGCACCCTGCCCATGGGGATACCTCGGGCCTAACTTAGGGATACTTTACATGTAGTAAAAGTGAAGGTTTGAGCGTGGCAAGTAGGTACACTTGCCAGGTTGAATTGGCAGTTTTAAACTGCACCCACAGACACTGCAGTGGCAGGTCTGAGACATGTTCACAGGGCTACTCTTGTGGGTGGCACAACCAGTGCTGCAGGCCCACTAGCAGCATTTGATTTACAGGCACTGGACAACTCTGGTGCACTTTACTAGGGACGTACCAGTAAATCAAAAATGCCAATCATGGATAAACCAATCTGCAATACAATTTACACAGGGAGCACTTGCACTTTAGCATTGATCAGCAGTAGTAAAATGCACAGAGACAATAAACCTGCAAAAAGGGGCCATTTACAACAATCAGCGGCCCCCAACCCACTGCAGGGGTGAATTAGCAACTAACCTCCTCTGGGAGCGCCATAACCCAGAGGAGCCAAGATCAGATACAGAACCTGCGCTGCTGAGCCGCAGAGCAGGCCAGCGTGTGAGTCCTGAGACGGCTGTCCAACACAAGAGCCTTATGATTACGGCAGCACCTCACCCTGGGTGCAACAGCAAACTCCTGGTCACGGCACTCCCACTCGGGTGCAGTGACCTATTGACCCAGCACCAGGAGCTGCGCCGCCAATAAAGAAGTGCTCCACGACCCATGTGGTTGGACTGTACAATCGAGATGAGCGTCACGGACGCATGACAAAGAAACGACCTGAGGTATGAGTTCCATCCGTAAGGGAGAGCTCCTGTGACTTTGACCGGCGGGAGCATCCTGGGGGCATGAGCAGGATGCAAAGTACCCCCTGGCATGTAAGTACCCAAAGCTACTGACAGAGAAGACACTTGCAGGTGAGGTGGGCTCGCTGAAGCCCACCCGGATGATGTGGCACGGGTAGGCCCCCATTGAGGAGACTATGTGAAAGCAGACCTCGCCCCGGTGTGCTAGAACTGGCGCTGAGTGAATCGATGTGAGAGTGCCCCTGCCCACAATAGTAGCTTGATTACAGCACCCCCTGAGAACGACTATAGTAGGCGTGCCTACTATGCAGCGCCTTTGTGCCCAATTGGGATCCTGCAGTCTTGCCCTCCTCCTTTTGACACACCCTGGGGCCTTGTGATGCCCTGAGCTTGAAGTATAACACACAGAGTGCCAGGATGCCACCACTTCTAGACTCTGAGCACACCACATTTGGGGTGGATCTGCAGACTCATTATAGCCCATCCCCAACCACTTACCTGACGTTGGGCACCTGAGGAGAGTTTGACTCCTACCTACTGTCTTGAGGACCTCTGGAGTGGTCTCCCTAAGACACAGCACCCCAGGGCAGCGATGAGGTATCCTGCATGCCCATCAGTGCTGTTGACATACTGGTGGGGTAGGAGTCTTATGGGAGAGCCATGTCTGCAACCGACTCTCCTGCACGCTCTGACTCTTTCTGAAACATTTGTGGGCACCTTAAGTCACTAGTTGGCATACCACTAACGGATTGAATTGCTATCCCATTCTCCCAAAACATCATGATGGGGAAGTCCAGAGCCACCAAAAACCTGCCCGTGGACTCCAGTACCCCGGTGCCACCCATGCCCTTAGCTGACCAAACTATTGATGCACTACAACAGCTGGAAGCCACTTTTGCTAAGCATTCAATGCAATTTGGCAAGGTTCTTAATGTCATATTAGAAACCAAAACATAACTGGAGGCAAAAATAGATGCAGTCTCCTAGGATGTAAACCATTTGAGGGCAGATCATCACAAACTAGCAGATCGAGTAGATGAGACGGAATCCACACTGACCTAGACAGACCCCACAGCAAGCAAATTACAAGCTAGCCTGGCTGCCATGAAGAAGGAGGAAACCTCTTTGCACCACAGAATTAAGGATGCTGAGGGGCGCTCTCTGTGCAATAACATCAGTTTCTTGGGCTTCCCGGGATGCTTGCAGCACCCAGTACTAACCTCTTCCTGGAGGACTGACTGGCCATTGCCTTCCTGGAAAGCAAAATCCTGAAGCTGCTCTCAGTAATTGTGCATACCACATCCCTGGCAGGCCACCATTGCCTGGAGCACCGTCAAGACAGATTGTTGCTCAATTTTTCAATTATCGAGACCCGTGTCCTAATCCTGCAGCATTTCCACATGAAGGGTCCCTGGTGTTATAAGAATGTGGAAATCTGGACTTCACTGCCGAGGTGCAATTGCTCAGAGGCTCCTACACGAAAGTGAAGCATTGACTCAGAGAGCTGCAGCTCTGCTACGCACTGTTGTGCCCTGCGAAGCCCAGGGAAGCAGATGGCAGGAACACCCATATCTCCGCAACACCTGGAGATGTATGGACCTGGCTCCACATGAAAAGACTGGCCTACAAAGAGGATGACCACATGGATGGTGACTGGATTGTCCCACGCCCTAAACACAGAAAATTCAGGAGCACTCGAGCATGGCCCACTCAGGACTAGGAGGCTAAAGAAAGTGCATGAGCACTGGAGACGGCCTCCCAGCAAAGCACAAATCATTTCACCCTACTGCACCCTGAAAAGGTATCGGAGTCTGGCTCGGACTCCACAGACTCTGGGTTGACAACCACGAACAGCACCCAAGACCCGAAAATTGCAACAATTTATGAACCCAGCTCTGACCAGCCGGGTTTATTAGACACACTCACTCCTGCACTCTATCAAGACCCACACCATCTGGAGCTGTGGAGCAGGGACTTCAATTGCATGCCAGAGGTGGATATTGACCAGTCTACCTTCTCCTGCATATGCCACCTGCGTCCGCACAACACAACACTTTCATAATTGGCTTACCCACTGCCGATTATACAACGCATGGCAGCTTATTCACCAAATGGATCAAAATGCTATTCTCAGGTCCATGACATAGACACCAGAATAGACCTACTTTTTGTACAGGCCTCTTTGGGATGCAAATATCCCAGGCAGAATACCTAGCACACACCATATCAGATCAGTGCCCCCTGCAGCTCACCCCGAGCCAGCAATGTAATGAAGCAGAAGCATGTCTAGGGAAAAGTGATTATAGGTGGCATATGACCATGCTAAGTGTGGAGGGGGATAGCTTGGGGAGGCTGCTAGCATGGCTGCTGAAGGAGGACCAGCAGCAGACCCGTAACTGCGGCCATTAGGTTAGATGATGTCACAATAGTCACACCCCAGTTGGCTTTTAATACTGCATTCCCGTACCAAGAGTATTATCAAGGACTGCACAAAGGAGATCCCCTCCAATTCCCGGACAGACCCAGAGGCTCCTACACAACCTGCCGCCTACCAAGCTCGACCCGCTACAGTAGGCTGAACTAGATGAACCCCTGCAGCTACACAAAATAAAAGCAGCCATCTCCCGAAGAGCTAGGAGCTAAAAACTGGGCACAGGTGGGCTACCGGTCAAATACGATGGCAGCTTCTCCACCCACACTGCTCAGCATCTGCTGGAGATGCTTGGCAAGCCAGGGAGATAGAACATTTTCCGGCCTCACTACAGGAGGCCTTGTTGGTAGTCCTACCCAAACCTTGCAGGGACATGCTGGATGACCGCTCCTATTGCCCCCTACTTCTTTTTAACCTCAACTATAAAATCCTAGTTCGGGTGCTAGCGAACCGCTTATTCTCCATAATCACCACACTAGTGCATGTGGATCGATTGGGGTTCATTCCTGGGTATAGTACATTTACTCACATCAACCACTTATTTTGCCTCATACACTGCATCATACCGCAGCCTGTGATCATGTGGTAGTGTCATTAGACAATGAAAAAGCCTTTGATACCCTGAACCTGGACGTCCAACTACTGACCCTTAAACATATGGATTTTGGTTCGACTTGGGGTATCTGGGATGGACTACATAGCAACCCAACTGCAAGGGTCAGAACAGGCCAGCTAATTTCGGACAGCTTTGCCATCAAAAGAGGCACTAGACAGGACTGCCCGTTCTCCCTGCCAATCTTTGCTCTTGCAATGGAACTGCTGGCTTCTTACCTGTGACAATGCACACAGCAATGGGCCTCCCTACCGGACTTGATGCTGCTATTGGAAGTGTTTGGGGACTTATCAAGGCTGAAAGTGAACTGGCCCAAATCATGCCTATTTTCCCCTGGTGCCAACCTCTGAATTATACAGGAGTACCCCCCTGGGACTTTAGTTGTGGTGGCGTTATGACACTTTTAAATATCTTGGTATCCAGATATACCACTCTGAAAAAAACGCGAGAGAGGGCAATGTGGAGAAGGCAGTGAGATCTGTTTGCAGGTCCTTGTCCTCTAGGCACGTGCTACCCTTGTCCCCATTGGGCCAGGTGGTGGTCTCCAAAATGCTGATCCTCCCCTGCTTGCTGTGTTTTATTTGCAGCACTCCCATCAGTCCTACCCAAGAGCTTTTTTCAGGAACTACAAGGCCTCCTACTCAAATTAATATGGAGTGACAGTTGTCAGTGGGTGGCTCTCACCACCCTCCAAAGCCTCTGGACTGAAGGGGGTCTTGGCGCACCCAACTTTAAGTTTTAATACGCATTGGCACAACTACGTTGGCCATTGTCCTGGCCAGATGCACCCGTAAGCCCTGAATATGAAATTGTCCACAGGATGCTAGGAGACACAAGTATCTACACGTAGCTGACCGCACCAGACACTGGCGTTCTCAGAGTGACACAACAGATGACTGAGGCCTGTACATGCTGGTGTAGATTTGTACATGGCAATGGACTCCATATCCCATACTCCCCATCAATTATGATCTGTAACTTACTGCACCTCAGCACAATGTAGCATTACCATGACTGGGGCCCTTGCAGGGAGGATAGAGTTTAACACCCTGGTGACCTCTACGATGAAGGCATCCTCCTATCCTTTTAAGACATCATGGACACCTACGGCATAGGTACTGGTCATTTCTTGACATTCCACACCATACATCATGCACTGCATGACACATGGAACATGGGGGATAAGGAGCCACCCTTCTCCCCCACACTACATGCACTCTTGTCCCGAGATGGCACACAGCATATGACCACCACACTTTACACATCCCTTAATTCCACATCACCAGGGTCTGCAGAGAGAGCATGCACCAGATGGGAAGGCATCCTACCACAACAACTACTTGGGCTATGGCACTCTAGCAGGTGAAAGATGAATCTTGCCACCAGAGGCTCCAATTTACCCAGTTCAACTACAACCCTCATAATGAGTTGGCCAGATTTTGGAGTGCCAGAATTATTGATTCTGGCCAGCAAAGTATTAGCCAGAACATTAAAACACACCCTTTGATCTATATCTTGAATGTCATCAGGTCAGTGAACCAAGTAAGCCCTATCCACAATAGAAGAAATCCCTTCATATCTCTTTCTGTCCATCCAACTCTCCATCCTTCAAAGCTTTCATCTCTCTGCCAACCATTTATTCCTTTCACACTTTCACCTATCATCTTTCACAATTCCATCCAACCTGCTCTTACCTTTCTATCCATCCACCCTTTCCTCATTGCAGTCTTTCATCTATTATACCATCCTTCCACTCACACTTCCCAATATTCACAGAGACTTTTACCTAAACTGACATATCAACCTGGCAAAATAAACCCTTTTCCAGGCCCTAAGCCTACATTCTAATGCATATGTCACCCCTAGAGTGGGCCCTGGACAGCCCCAAGGGCAGGGTGAAATGTATTTAAAAAGCTGGACATATACTGTTAGGTTTTACATGTCCTGGTAGTGTAAAACCCTTACATTTGTTTTTCACTATTGCAAGACCTATCTCTCTCACATTATAAAATTAGAGTTGCCTTATTACATTTTATAAGTGTTATTTCCAAATAGGAAGAGAAAACCCCTTCGGGTTTGGTGTCTCTGGAACCCTAATTTAAAATCCTAACTTATGGTGAAGTCGGATTTTCAGTTACAATTCTGAAAATACCACTTTTAGAAAGTTGGCATTTTATTGCCTTAGCTATTTGGTGTCTTCAGTCTGCCTATGTCACATGAATGGGTGTAGTTGGCAGTTGGGATTTGGCTATTGCTCCTACACAGCCACACAATGGGAGCTTATTTTAGACTTGATGGGCCATTTTGGACAGGATGGGAGAAAGGAGCTGGATACAGTCTCACTTACACCTGAATATGCTGTGTCCTGTCCGCACACAAAGTGCTGCATACCCCCTGTAGTTAAATTGGAGCCAGGGCAGGGAGGGCAGGACATCTGTGCACTTCAAGGCCCTGTCTTTGAAGTTTCCCCCATCAAAGGCACCACTAGGTATAAGAACTAGACCTCAGACACCACCCCTTCAATACATTTCTGTTTGTGGATACTCTGCCAAGAAGAAGGACTGCTGTGCTGCTAAAGGACAGCCACTCTGCTGGACTGAACTCTGCTGGGTTCCCGCTTTGTTGGGCCAACATGTTCCCTGCTGCCCTCTTGCCTCAGAGTGAGCATGGCTGGTTCTCTCCAATCCAGAGCACACAGTGAGTCCAAGAGCTAGTTAGCTGGCCTCCCGATCTGAAGTCTCAGGGACATAAAATACATTAAATGACCCTGCTTCTACACCTAGGCTCTGCCATCTGTGTGACAACCCTGCCAAATGCTGCCACCCACATCCTGGACACTTGGATGTGGGCCTAACATGCTTTCCAGTGGAACCGATGCATCCTCTCTGCTGAGCGGTGGATCCCCTGAGCAGAATGGCTGAGAAGACCATCCTCGAGCAGAACCAACGCGTTGCTGCTGCTGGGTGGATTGGACCCGGCGCAAAAGTCTTGCATCGTAACTGCATTCCGCATCTTGGGTTTGATGCATTGTCTTCGGAACTGCCACTGTGCGATGCTTCCCCAAAGCAGGTCTTCCCATCTCTCGTCGACAGCAGCCTCAATGATGATGCTTAAGCTCCACATCCCAGCTTCACTGCTCAGTGGAACCGAAACAACGCCTTGGCTGTGCAACACATCCCAGACACCGGCCTCCACATCACAAGCCCTGTCGACGGGATATTCAACATTGGCACAACTGGACCCCGCACTGCAGCCTTGCTGCATCTCAGAAGCAACACATCGCCTTGGCTGCATGACACATCTTTGACTCAGATTCACGCAACGCTCTGCAACCAGGATTTAAGATACTTTGTCCAGCGGGCCTAACTGAGTCCCTGTAGCTGGCCCATGCTCAGCCTGAACTTGGAACTTGGTCCCAGTCTGACGCAACCAGCTATCCACTGTTTGCGCTTTACATTTCTAAGCGCTACTGTAGTTTATTTTTTAAAAAATCATAACTCAAGTTCTACTAATTATATTTTTGTCGTTTTTGGTCTTGTTTTAATCATTAAATTAAGCTCTGTTTTTCTAACCTTATGTGGGATCCTTTTTGTGTGAGGTTTTCACTTTTTTACTTTTTGAAGTATTACACAAATACTTTACACATTGGAATCCAGCTAAGCTGACTGCCGTGTGCCAAGCTCACAGAGGGTGAGCACAGGTTAATTTGGGGTTTGCTTGTGCCTTACCCTGGCAAGAATTGTGGTTGCTGCTTGACCACCACTCACACCCCAGTCAATCAACAGCCATATTTCTTGCAGTCTTTCTTTTTCAGCCATCCATCATTACACCCTTTATTTATCAATACACCTATTTATCCTTTCACCCTTCCTTCCAGGTTTCTATCCGTCCATCCATCTTTTCATCATCCTATTAATTTTTGCTTTTACCCAGACATGAAAATATCATTTTACCCTTCCATCCATCAAATCTTTCATTCATCTTGTCGTCTTGCTGACCCTTCCTTCTTCTCACAGTTTCTTTTTTCTTTTCAAATGTCTTTCCTTTCACTGTTCCTTCATGCCGTCTTTCTTTTTTATCTACCCATTTCTCAGCTTCATTTACCATGGTTGGCTTTGTACCCTTCATGTTTGTTTTGGTTTTTTCTTGCTTTTTTTTTTAGAGATTTTGTTCTGCAGAGTTGCATGGAAAATATGCTCATAAATAACTAATCAACGGTTCTTGTGCCAACAACACCCACTCTTAAACTGCTGGAGCGGGAGATTGACAACACTCCTGTTGGCCAGTATTTCCACTCCAAAATCCTCTGACTACAAATTATCTCAGGAAAGGTGAATACCCACATGGACCTGGGAATTCTGGGTCCTATTGTGTGTAGTTTTAACCAAATACAAGGAGAAAACTACTTAAGGAGGAGGAATGTGACAGAAAAGGCACCAAAGTGTGCTCAAGACTGCCAAACCACCTGCAAGCTGAGCCTGTTCGGCCCCTCCCCTTACATGTTACTATTATGCACAGTGCTGGCTCTGGGTGGGTTGGACACAGAGCTGGCTGCAGGCCACACCATGTTGCCAAACCCCTGCAGTGCACAGCCAATAGTCGGGCGCGGTGGGTATTTGGATTTATGTAAATCAATAAAATATTACTTTACATTTAAGAAAACCTAGAAATTCACTGAAAAAACAAGGTTAAAGTAACGTTATAGTAAGGTCTGATAAAACAATTTGCTTTTGTTTTTAAAAAACCTTAGGGACTCACTGAAAAAAACAAAGATTAAAACAACATTATAGTTACGTGGATATGTCAGTGACAACATGGATGTTAATCATGATGACATCACCAATGACATCATGCAAGCTTCTTTTGTACAAATTACTCTATAAACTAGTATGGCATTAGAAGCCTGACAGTAAGTACAAAATAGCTCAGTGCAATATAAATCACACTTCGGTGTTGCAAGCATGTTTTACATGCAGTGTTGGAAATGGGGTCTCTAGTTGGCCGTGGTTTGCACCCTGTCCAAGTAGGGACCCTCACTCTAGTCAGGCTAAGGGAGTCACACAGCTAAGATAACCCCTGCTCACCCCCTCTGCAGCTTGGTACGAGCAGTCAGGCTTATCTTAGAGTCAACCACTAAAGTATTTGTACACACACACAATATCACAGTGAAAACCCCACAAACGTACTCCACACCAGTTTAGAAAAATAGCCAATATTTATCTGAATAAAACAAGACCGAAACAACAAAAATCCAGCATACACAAGCAAAGATACAAAGTTTTAAAGGTTAAATCTGAAACAAAAGTGCTTAGAAACACAACAGCTCCAACTGGGGCTATCGCAACGTCATTGACGGAGTGGTTCCCAATAGTCCGGCACCACTCGTGAGTGAGTGCGGGCTGGTCCTGGAGTCGCTCGGACCCCGGGCAAAGTAGATTTGTAAACAAGAAGCAAAGATGTTGCACGAAGTTGGTGTGGTGAGGTGTCTCTGGAGCTGGTGCAACATTGGTTCCTTACTGCTACTGGGGAGGTGAGATGTCGGTTCTTTACTGCCAGGCACGGGAGGTGAGGTATTGATTCCTTATGGGTGCAGGGGAGGTGATGCGGCATTGGCGGTGAGGTGTCAGTTCCTTACGATCCAGCAGGTTCGATGAATCCAGCAGGTCAAGACATGAGGTGTCGACTTTGCTGTGTCGCGATACCACTACAGGCCATAGGTGCTGTGGTGGAGTCGCAGTAGGGTGTCCCAGACATGGGGGACACAGCATTCAGGACTCATGCTCTGGCGGGACTTTGGAGGTGCTGCAGTGGCGTTGGCCCTGTGGCATCAGTCGTGGTTGTTGCATTAAGCTGGGACCACGGTTTCTGGTGCAGGCAGCAACATGGACTCAGACAGCAGCGCAGGTTCCAAAGTCGCAATGGAGTCGATGCACTTGGATTTTTCTTGCAAACAGCAGAACTCACTCCCAAGGATCCAGGAACTGGATTTGGCACCACTTGGCAAGTTAGGACTCTCAACCAGAGAGCCCAGGTGCTGGCAGATGAAGTCTTTGATGTCCCTTAGACTTCTAACAAGAGGCAAGCTCCGTTCAAGCCCTTAAGGAGCCTTGGAAAGTAGGATGTAGAAAGCAAAGTCCAGTCCTTTCAGTCCCAGGACAGAAGCAGCAAGCAGCAGGCCAGCACAGCACAGCAAAGCAACAGGCAGAATGGCATCTAGCTCTTGTTTCTGGCAGAATGTCCTCAATCCAGAAGTGTTCTGAAGTTGTGCTCTCAGAAGCCCAATACTTGTACTCATTTCTACCTTTGAAGTAGGCAAACTTCAAAGGACAGTCTTTGTAGTGCACAAGACCCTGCCTTTTCTGACCCAGCCCGAGACATACTCCAGTGGGGTGGAAACTGCTTTGTGTAAGGACAGGCACAGGAATCAGGTGCAAATGTCAGCTCCTCCCTCCACTCTAGCCCAGGAAGACACATAAAGACACCTTAGCTCCTTTTGTGCGACTGTCTAGAGTGAATTCACAAACAGCCCAACGGTCATCCTGACCTAGCCATGTATTCCACAGCCAGGCAGAGGCACAGAATGGTAACGCAAGAAAATTCCCACATTCTAAAAGTGACTTTTTCAAACTTACAATTTAAAAACCAATGTTACCAAAAGAAGTATTAATAAAGTTCAGAAACCCTAAACTCCATTTCTCTATCAACTCCCAATGGGAAATTACACTTAAAAGATATTTCAAGGCAATTCCAATGTTAAGCTACGAGAGAGCTAGGCCTTGCAATTATAAAAAACTAATTTAGCAGTATTTCACTATCAGGGCACATAAAACACACCAGTACATGTCCTACCTTTTAAATACACTGCACCCTGCTCATGGGGGCTGCCTAGGGCCTACATTAGGGGTGACTTACATGTAGTAAAAGGGGAGGTTTGGCCTCGCAAGTGGGTACTCTTGCCAGGTTAAACTGGCAGTTCCAACCTGCCCACACAGACACTACGGTGGCAGGTCTGATAAATATTTACAGGGCTACTCAAGTGGGTGGCACTATCAGTGCTGCAGAACCACCAGTAGCATTTGATTTACAGGCCCTGGGCACCTCTGGTGCACTATACTAGGGACATACTAGTAAATCAAATATGCCAATCATGGAGAAACAAATCACCAATACAATTTAGACAGAGAGAATATGCATTTTAGCCCTGGTTAGCACTGGTTAAGTGCCCAGAGTCCTAAAGCCAACAAACACAACTCAGGGAAAACAGGACAAAGAAGGCAAAAAGTTTAGGAATGACCCCGCTGAAAGAACTAGGTCCAACAAGCAATATTAGCCCTACACCATCCACTTCATTGGTAGCCTAGTTCACCTTAATAATCAACCACAGATATATGGTTTACCCTTATTGCAGACGATGTTCAATATATATACAACTGTTCAGAGAAAGCCAAATTACTCAAGATGCTTAACGTTTGCTTCAAAATTAATACCCTATTACGAACAGCTTTTATCTGTGTCAAACACCTCACATTCACCGAACATATCTTGAGGAATGAAGTTGATCTGAGTAGAAAAGGGGAAACAGTAAACAGTGTTTACTCTATGGAGAGAGTTTACTCTTTAGCAACCACACTGCTTGAGGACAGTGAAACTCTCATGATAAATACACCACAGAGTATTAAAAAGGATCTACTAAGGACAGTGTACACTCAATGCAATAATTAAAAAAAAGACACTATTCGCTTAAAATAACCAAGGTCTGAAGGTGCTAAATATTATACTATCTGCAGCTCTCATACTGTAGTGAACAATTTACAGATAGCCCATCTTCTGAAGCAAAAGAAGTATATGTACATACATTAGTACGTGCTGCAGACAGTCTTCTATGTTAAGTAGAACTAACATACTATGAAGATTCTGTCTAATAACTCAAGGCTGCTTACAATGCTTATTATGTAGTACGTAAACGTCAGTGGAACATGAAGAACACAAGTCATCAACAGTCACATGCACACAGAGTTACTCTTCAGTGCAAAGAGCTGTAACATGTTCAAAACCTCTACATGCCTATGGCACATTAAAAGAACATGCATTTTGTAAACACATCCATTAACTGGACACAGGCTGTATACAATTATGTGAAAAAATAATATGATAGTTACATGCCACTCTGTAGCTATAATGTAAATTAGCACACTCATTAGATGATGTCATCAGTCATATCATCAATAATGTCATTTGAGAAGTCATCAGTGATGTCATAAATGACGTCATAGAACATGTCACATGTGATGTAATATGTGAGGTCATAAGCAGTGCATGGCAGGGGCACCAGTTATAGTTAGCTCTGTTAACTATAACTGGAGAATTTCTGTGTTTTTGTTAGTTCAAAATGTTAATGTTATCAGTAACATATTCACCTTACTATAATGTTTCTTAATCTTTGGTGCTTTCGGTATATATGTACAATGAAAACAGCAAAGGTTAAAGTAACAATATAGTAAGGTGAATACGTTAGTGACAACATTTATATATAGCTACAGCGAAAAAAAACAAAGGTTACAGGGACGTTATAGTTAGGTTCTGAACTTACTCATACAAAACCACAGAAATACAGCAGTTATAGTTCTTTCAAGTAACTATATCTCGTGCCCTAAGGTGACTATAACTCGAGGCCCTGAGTTTTAAAAAAAATGATTTTTTGCTCTAGCGAAGTCACTCCGGGTCCACAGCACCAGAGCTAAGGGCTCAAGGTGAGTCCCAAGATGGGTGCAAACACGTCCTGGTTTAAAGTGTTACCAGCCAATCAGAGCTGTGCATTTGCTGTGCATGAGCTCTTAATCTTTGCGAAGTCGTTGCGGCCAGAGATATTTAAATTTATTTTCCCTTTAATATCTCAAAAACTACTGAAAGGATTTACACTAAATAAGCAAAAGAGCAACCTGCATAGCGAAAGCTAGCTTTCTGGCAAATTTGGTGTAATTTCTACCAGTGGTTTGGGCTGTAGTCATGTCTAAACGTCCTATGGAAATTAACAAAATAACAAGGAAAGTCCCCCACTTTGCGGATCACCCCAAAACTTTCCAATCACTGGGCACGTATTTTGGGCAATTTTGTTAAGATTTGTGAAACCGTGCCAAAGATATATGCAAGTTAAAAAACACTTTTTCTATGAAAACATGGTCCTAACTGTAGCCCAGGTAAAGGAGCACCCTGCAACAACACCAATGACACTAGATTTGCTCACCTCAAATGTCTGTTTTTCTAGCAAAGTTTGTAGGCATAGTATTAGACTGTGCCACCCACATGGAGCTAGGAAAAGACCAAGGCCCTCATTTTAACATCGGTGGTCCATACTGCCTGCTGCCGCGGTGACGGCCGCCACCATGCCGGCACCGCGGCTATCTTCCGTCCGCTATATTATGAGCACTGCCTGACTTCCGCCACAATAGGGGCGGAAATCCGGCAGTGTTCATAGTGGCGGAAGGTGGTAACCTGGCTCTCCTACCACCTGGACCTCCGCGCCAGTAGAATGCCGCCTGCCATATTATCACCAGTAATATGGCCTGGTGGGGTCCTGCTGGTGGGACGCTGCTGGCGGTAGCAGCGCCCCTTCCCGTTCCCTGCCGCAAGACCTCCTCACCCAAGGTAAGTCGGGTTTCCCACAGGGGAGTGGAGTGGAAGGGTCGGGGTGTTGTGTGTGTGTCTAAGTGTGTGCATGAATGTCTGAGTGTGTGTGTGAATGAGTATGTGTGTGTTGTTTGCATGGGTGTATGCGTATGAGTGAATGCGTGTAAGAATAGTGAAGCGAGTACGTGTCTGCATGTCGGTGTGATTGCGTGTAAGAATGTGTGTGAATATGTCTGGAAGTATGCATGAATGAATGCGTGTATGTCAGTGTGTGAATGAATGCATGTATGTCAGTGTAAGTGAATGGGTGTAAGCCTGGTGCATGTGGGTGTCTGTGTGCGTGTATTTGGGGAGGGGGTGTGGGTTGAGGGGTGCTGTAACCGTTGTGGGGGTGGGGGAGGAGGGGTGATGTGTGCGTGTGTGTCTGTGGGAGGTGGCGTCAGTTGTGTGGTGTGTGCGTGTATTGGGATGAGTGAGTGGATCGGAGAGGGGTGGGGGGTTAGTATGTGTATCGGGTGGGTGGAGAGGTTGAGTTTGGATGGAGGGGGGTGGGGGAGCCGCCTACTGGTGACAGGGAAGGAATTTCCTTTCACAGGAAGGGCCTACCGCCATGGTTTTCGTGGCATTGCTAACACCATGAAAACCATGGTGGTAGGCCGGCTCATAATGCCATGGGCAGTACTATGCCGGCCGCCAGGCTGGAGATAGATATCTCTGGCCCAGCAGCTCATACTACCATGGCGGTATGATTGGAGAAGTGGGGGTTGGCAGCATCTCATAATGTAGCAGTATTTACCGCCAGCCTCTTGGCGGTCATACAGCCACATTATCCATGGCTGTCAGAAGACCACCAGGGACACAATGAGGGCCAAAGTCTTTTGCCATTTATACAGCAAAATCTTTAAGCAAATGATTGACATAGCACAATGCCATCCTTGCCGAGCTGTAAAATGACAAAAGCCTTTCACCCCTCCAGGCAAAGTATTACAGCTTTGGATTGGTAAAATACCACAAAAGCCAACCTGGAATGAGCAAAAGCAATCACTACCATGTTTTGCTATCATTATAGCTAATCAGAGAGGTTTAGCTTTGTCCAGATACAAGGAAGCATTCAGTATATGTAAAAACAAAACCCTTTCAGGGTTGGAGTGATGCATAAATTATGCAAAAAAGAAGAGAGAACTCTGGGTAGTTCTCAGGTTTAGGTAGATAGCAGCTCCAGTAAGGAACACCCTGCAACACCAGCTACACTCTAGGTGTCACCTAACAATAACTATAAGTGTTGAATTTCTATGGTTTTGTGCGAGTAAATCCAGAACCTAGCTATAATGTCCCTGTGACCTTTGGTTTTTAAAAGTTAAAATATATATATATATATATATATATATATATATATATATATATATATATATATATATATATATAAATATATATATTCACTTGGAGGTACTGATAGCCCTGGGGACCCCCCAGGGCCGGCTCCTGCTATGTCCCGGGTTGCTCACCCCACGGACATAGCTGTTTGCTGTTGCTTGGCTACAGTGCTGAAGTCAAGCCACAGAAAACACTCACCTTTAAAGCAGGTCCTGCTGTCAAACAGCAGAGCTTTCATCTCTGTTCCCTTCACGCATGCAGGGAAGAGAGATGAAATGCTTCAGCAACCACAGAGCTGCTGTCAAAACAGATCCGTGCTTGCTGAAGCAATGGCACTGCAGGGGAAGCCTTAAAGCTTCCCTGCGGTTCCAGGTAGCCTATAAGGGCATTTTATTATAAATAAAAAATTGTTAAAAAATGAATAAAAACATATGTACGGACCACTGGGGGAGCCCTTGAGGGCTACCTCGTGGTCCCAGAAAGCCCATAAAGGGATTTAAAAAAAGACAACAAAACCCCCGTAACTCAGTGTGAAGGTTGCACTGAGCTTTGAGGGTTCGAGTCCAGCTGGACTCAGTACCATTTTTTTTTGTAAAAAAAAATTATATGTTTTTTTTTAAATATACATTTTTTTATATTGGATAGAAATATATCATTCTAAGTATATCAGACATCAAAAGCTAAATAACTATCTATTTCCCTCTCACTTTCTTTCTATCTGTCTCTCAATCAATTCTCCCACTCACACACCCACTCAGACACTCACGCACCCATTCACAGACTCACTCAGACACTCAAGCACCCACTCACAGACCCACTCAGACCCTCATGCACTCACTCAGAGCCCCAGTCAGACCCACTCAAATAGTTATGCCCCCACTCACACACCAACTCTGAAGGTCACACACCCATTCACAGACCCACTGACACCCTCATGCACCCAATCACAGACCTGCGTGCACATTGACACACCCACTACAACACTGATGTACGCACTCTCACATCCAGATGGACAATCTGGCAGCCACTCTCACCCCCAGATACACCCTCTCACACCTATTCTCCCACCCAGAGAGGCCACGGACAACTCCTGCGCCGCACAGCCCAAAGGCAATGCTCAGCATGGGGTTGGGTGGTTAGGGAGATTGGCCCCAGGGTCTGACTGCAGGCTAGGTCTTGCGGGCAACCGCCGCTCCACATGGGTGGAGGCCGTGCACGGTGTAAGGTTGGGTGGTTATAGGGGGTTGGCCACAGGCCACTGCGTTCTTTAAAATCAAGCCACTAGATAGTTATACTTAAGATTGTGTTACCATAGGAAATGTGTTTTTTGTGTTGCTAGTAATTTTAGTGCCATTTGATGAGTTGACAACTTTCCAAAAAAGTGCTCTTTTGTGCTAGTTTGTGCATCGAAAGTTGTGATCTGTCCAGCAGGAGCTGAGATAAAAGGGTCCCAAAACACAAAATCATCATGCATTTTCTATTTTCTTTAGGCAGTTCTACCACAAAAACTGCTGAGTGGGATTACACCAAATTTGGCAGGAAGCTGGATCTTGGTTTGCAGGTTATGTTTTTGAGTTTCTCAGAATAGGTGACCGATACCAAAGCCTTGCCTCCTGCAATAATCTGTGAGTTTTGGTGTACACATATCCACCTGTAACCCAAAGCAATAACATCCATCATAATGGCATATTGGCTGTAACAAATGCTTTTCATAATAAATAAGCCAGTCCTACTGCACTTTTGATAGCGTTTGACAACAAACAGATTGGACCTATGGTATCAGACATAACTTTTCTCAGTGACCCAATCAGGCCTATAGCTTTTATCATTGGTTGTTCACCGTAACCAACTCGTGCCTAACATTTTGAGTGTAAGTTTTTCCACAAAGTAACTATCAGGCATACAGTTATAAAATTACTAATATACAAAAAATGACCACTGGCAAAACAAAATACTATCTCTCCTAAAAGGATCTATCTCAGATTACCACAATGCAAATCTTTTACTCCCATGGTTTACAAGGGGAGAATAACCAAACACGAAAATAGCTGTCTGCCACAGTAATCTGTGAGATTCCATGTAGCAAAATACTCCTTTTGACGACCTTAATAGAATAATAACGAGCCACCTCTAAATGCTTATTGTTCCTAATGGATGTTTCTTCCACAAAAGTGATGCCAGGCCTACTGCCTTCATTGTAATTTGTCATACTAAACAGATCATTGATCACTGGTTCGACACCCTGCCAACACGTTCCACTAAAAAGGTAACACAATTCAACGCTTCTCTTTTGGATTTATACTGTTTTATAAAAACTACCAGTTACAGGGAAATCGAAAAAAATAAATCGTGTTTATTGCTTCTACCGGAGTTAAGAGCAATACCTAGAGCAAACTACAGCCGCGTGCCCTCACGCGCACATGTTCTATTTATTTTGGCCTGCGTCCAATGTATTTTGGCCTGTATGGCAACAGCCTCTAAAATGAAAATGAGCAATAACTCATGCCTTGTTGTGAAACCCAAGGAGTGAGTATGAGAGGCATGCGTATCTGTTTCCTGTCCTTTCATGTGAATGTTCTCTTGAACTACCGACAATCTGAGCCCAATCAAAGGTGAAGCAAATTAGTTACCCACCCACGCTGTTACATACCAACTACGGGGACCACTTCGATAATTAAGATGAATATACTGGGAGATTTGCGAGGGCCGTCTACGAGATGACTCCTGTGATATATTGATTTCCTGCCGGCACTGCACTATGACAAGGAACAGAATGTGCTCACAGCAGAGTGGGGTTATAAAGATTTCCACATAATTTCAAGTTTCGTTGACTCTTGCAATGAAAATTATTTTGGCATTGAAACCGCTAAATGATCTTTTTAGGTCTGGCCTCCCAGACAACAAAAGCTGTCGGGTTGAGAAGCCGCTTTTGCCGGCTTAGCAAGAATTTACAGTGGGCTAAAGCCTGTCCATGGCCTACCATTGATTGGTTGTATTATTAGTCAGTTCCTTGCTTCTTATTTGATTCGATCTTGTTCCGTCTTCGTGCTCGGCCCTCCTCTCTAGCATCTTCTCTTTACTGCCCATTTGACTGGCTAACTTTTGTCATCAGGACAGCTCTACTTTTTTGTCTTTTTGGTTAAGCTCTCCATGAGAATGATTGTGTTCTCTAGATGTCGTCTGCTTCTCTTCTCCCCCCTGCTCTGACTTGATCCCTTTCACCCCAGTATTTCTCCCTTGCCCCTCACTCTTTAGGTCGTGCTCTCCCTCATTTGCAAATCGCCTCCACGCCTCCGATTTAACAAAAAAAGTTAAGTATTACCAAAAGGCATTGGTTAAGCCACTAGGTCCCAAAGGCAAAGCCTCCTTGCTGTTATGGTTGTTTATTAAAATCAAATGAGCATTCCGTGTTTTTGAGACTCCTAAATTGGAAGTATACCGTGGAAAAAAAAAAAATTCTCTACCCCCAAATCATCTCACAAAGCCAATATCACACCTTGCAGACAGATATTTTTTGCATGTTTTTTTGGCAATCCATATAACTAGCCGTCTATATCCTTCTCCACTTGTCTAAGAGTTAAGTTTATTTTGATGCTGCAATATGAACATTTTATCATTCTAATGGAAGCATCAAAAGAAGTTCCCAATTCCGCATTACGTTATGTTATATTTCCCATAGGTGTTATAACTTACTCCAGTGGCAAAATTGGCCAGCCTTCAGACATAAATGCAACAGTGTTTGTCTTCCTTGCAAACTGCGATTGGCTACATTACAAGGAGTGACAATTCTGCATATTCCTTGTTTATGGAAACATATTGTAAAAACCCGTGGAGACAAATTTGACAGCCGTAGTAGGAAACCTGGACTCTATTCTTATTGTCTCAAGCTGAGTTTTTTCTTTCAAAATATTTTGCCATTTTCAGTGGTAACTCGCCCATAAAAGCATTTGGGAACGGGCCGAAGCCAACACAGAAGGAAAGAGCAGAAAGAGATGCAATCATGTGCCCCATTAATTGTGCCCCAATCTTCCATGCCTGAGGTGAAACTGTGAGGCACCCTTGATGGTAGGCAGATTATTTTCTCTGGCTCACTATGTGACGACATCTCACCCAGAGTCCTGAGGGCTGGTCTGCACAGATCCCACGTCACTGAATCCTCTGACGATTAACAGAACCTTCAGTGGTTCAGTGTGCGAGTCAGCCATTTCTGCCTTCTCTGCACCCCTGCCCTTACTCCTTTCTGCCTGTCTCTGCCCATGATGCCTCTGGCCCGTCGTTGCACATCTGTTAGCTTCCAGCATAAGAGCTCCCAGTATCTCCCGGATGGATTTGGCTGGCTCTGAGTAGGTAATGGGTATCCTCCAGGCTCAAGAGGCAGACACCTACTGTCTTTAGCTTTGTGTCACTGGGCCCTGCATAGGCCTACCAATGGCTGCTTGGTTCCAGGGATCACATTTCCCTACTCCTGCGGCTGTCTATCTACAACATGATTCTCAGAGGCACCATTCAAGGGGCGATTAGATTGGAAGCCAGATTCACCATCACCACCTGGTTAGTAATTGAGCAGTGTGAGAGGGCATAGGTTACAACCAGTGCTTAATTTGTGCTTGTTGCTTCCGGTGCTGAGCACCGGCACTTATTTTTGAGGGCCGAGGCTTAGTCTTCTGCCTCAAGCATTTGCTGCGAGCAAAAGACACATATGGGAAAGACGGAGGAAGAGAAAAACCAAAAAGCGTCACAATGGGGAAAGCAGAAGCTGCAAGAGTGAGCTGAAGCGCTGGGAGTGGCTTTAAATGGATTAAAGAGGCCCGAGATGGCTTCAGGATTACGATGCCTCAGTATCCCGTGTTCACACTTTTAACTGCAGCACATTAGTGTGAATAATCATGCATATGTGTGTGAGACAGAGCGTGCACACTTGATCTAATCTGAGTGTGGAAGTGAGCATGGCCTTACTTACCTGTGTGTGTGTATGTGTGTCTCCATGCATGTAGATGTACTTTGGTGCTGGGGATGGGGTGATAGCGGGAACGTGATTTGCAGTTTATAAGTGACCCTGTCATTGTGTGGCCGTAGCATATTATGGCACCTGTTTTGTGCCTGGTCATTCTGATGATATTTTGGGTTACCAAGCGTAACAGCGGCCCATACATAACACAAGGTAGTATTTGTGAGTGCATTTTGGTTATCCTAGATATAATAGTTTTTTAAATGTGACATATTGTGCTAATTTCTGACAACATTTTTGCTATCTCTGGAATTACAGTAGCCCAACTTTAACAAAATGGGGGCATTGTTGACAGCATTTTGAATATTCTTGGCCTAACAGTATCTCATTCCTAACATGTTGGCAGTCCTGACAACAATCAGGGAATCTTTTCTATTTGTTAATATCCAAAATATGTCGGGTATTTAGACAATATTCCGGGTATTTCTGGTATAATTATAGCACATCCGTGACAAATTGTGTGCATATTTCAAAGCAATTTTGGATCTCCGTGGCACACACCAATTACTGGTGTAATTGTGATGGTCATTCCTGGTATTGCCATAAAAAGTTAAATATAATTTTAATATAACAATACAGGGCCTTCCTAGAAAGCAGGTATGGAAACCTTTTTTCAGATTTAGTGCACATCACACGAAAATAGGATTCTTAATGATGCTAAAGAAAGGTTCTCTTGGCTTGAATTACTGAAAGCCTAAGCGTAGTCTAAACAAACAAGGATGACTAGAAGAGATAATAAAGAATTGGGAGTAAAAACATTAGCAAAAAATCGTATTGTCCCACTGGCGCAAGCACTGAAGTGTTTTTCATTTTAGGGAAATATGCACAAGTGATCATGCTGAAATGAGCTGGCACATTGTCCCATGCTGTGAGCTGTGGTGGGTAGAAGCAGAAAGTGAATGGTTGACCAGACCAATGTACGAAGACAGCTGTCCAAAGCGCCTGTATGCATTTTATTTCATGAATGTTATTGATTGCATGAGGCAAAGGACAGCTAAATCTGTCTCTAGACCAGAACAAATAAACCAATAGGACAGTTTAAACAATAGAAAATACAAAAGAAGTATGAATCTTGCTTAATACGTTTAAGAAGAACTCAGGTTAGAATTACATTTGGGTAGTTAGTAGCAGGTTTTATGAGGGGAAAGAGGTAGCTTAAGAAGGGAAAAGTTTGTTTTCAGAGTCTTTTGAAAGTGATGGAGATTAGTTTTGGTCAAATGTAAAAGAGAAGAGTGTTCCAGGCAGCATGAATGAAAGAATGCTTCTGGTCAATAGAATTTTTAAATGTTGGGACTTTCAGTAGTAAAAAGGTGGAAGGTTTCTTCTTCTTATTGATTGATTTTAAAAATTACCAATTAAGAATGATATTCTTGTTGGGGCACCATGAAAAATATTAATCTAAACAGAATATTGTATATCACTAAGAGGAAGGTAAATTGCTTGTTGCCAGCATTGGCAACTTTTCTCTCAAATCATAGGGCTACCAGACGTAAAATAATACAGCCTTTGGACAACTAAAGCCATCACAGGAATTGTCATTTCATGACATTTGACACCAGTGACACCATGACAAATTTATCACATCCTTCATTTTTGATGCCATAAGAGTTATATTTGATGTAAAGTAAGATATCATTATCATACCTAGCTATAACGTCATTTTAACCTTTGCTTTTATCAGTGAATTTCTAGAGATTGTTAATGCAAAGTAAGATCTTATTACCATACTTGTCACTGCACAGATGACTAATGCCCCACAGCTCACAGCCCACAGCCCCACAGCCCACAGCCAAGAACAGCATGCAGTCGGCCTGTGAATAGGCCCTCCACTCAACCCCCACAGACAGCCACCCCCCTACAGGCACCTAGCCCACATTTTTTGTAATTCATTTTCTTGGTCCATCGTGACTCCCACCAGACTCCAATTAGACTCTCTCAGGAGTCCTGCAGAATCACAACAACCTCCCCATTTTCTAGTTTGGGCCCAAAGGACTACTCCACAAGAGCCAAGGAGTTAGGATATCCATACCATGCCCACCTATGTCCTTTTTATAAAACAAATTCAGGAAAGGGGACCACGTTCCTGAACCCTTTACCCTCTAGTGGCCGCTACAGCATTTCTGTCCCTGCTACAGCCAGACAATCAGAGTGCTCTCTCCCAAAAAAAACCATTAAGCCAATCAGAAGGCTTGAATTTAGCCACAATGTCAATATATCTGTGAACATTGAATCTTAATTTCTCCAAAACTACTAAATTAATTTATACCAAACCACAAAAAGCAATCTTTCTGGCTTTAGATCTAGCTCTCTGCTAAATTTGGTGTATTTAATATCAGTCATTTTGGCTGTGGGGCTGCCTCTATGGGAATTCATGGAGAAAGTAAATTTATCCCTTTTAAAGTAATTATTAGGGGAATTGTGCAAAAGAAACATTGTTATACCACAATATTTATTGTTTTTATTTCCAACAACCATGAAGATGCTGAAATATTTCAACAGTGGCCTTCCAAGCAACATTTAAAACCTCTCTGTTTTTGCTAAGCATAGTTGTTAATTATACTCTCAAGTACTGTGTATGTCTCAAATGAAAAAAAAAATCCATGGGTAAAAAAACTCTCCAGATCCCTCATGTAAACATCCTTGCTGCAATTTGGGGCAGCTGGTTATGCCCCCACCACTTTCAAGGTGTACCAGTAACCATTGCAAGCAACCAACACCACTAATATATGTCGGCTTGAAAGGGAAGTCCCCTGATACTCTTCTGTCTCCGATTGGTTATCCTCCTTTCACACACAGTCATGCTCATTGAAGTAAACTGCCTAAATGCCTCCTTTAAAAGAAAAATATATATGTTTCGATATGAAATGCATTTTTTGTGTTGCTAATAACTTTGGTGCCGTTTGATGAATCCCCATGAAACTTTTAAAAAATGTGCTCCTTTTTGCCTAGATTATGCATGGAACGTTTCGGGTTGGTCTGTCAAGTGGGGAGAAGAGAAAAAGGAGGGCTCCCAAAACGTATTTTCTTCATTAATTTTCCATAAGAACTTAAGACACAGCTACAGCCTAAACTGCTTAACAGATTTACACCATGTTAGAAATTGGGTCTCTAGTTGGAAGAGTTATACACCCTTGTCCAAGTAGGGACCATAATCCTAATCAGGTTATGTCACTACACAACCTAAATTATCTTGTGCTCATCCTCTTTTAGCTTAGCACAGAGCAGGCATGCTTAACTTAAAAGGCAATGTGTAAAGCTTTTGTGCTATAACTCATACAGTAACACAGTGAGAATACCTAAAAAATACTCCATACCAGTTTAGAAAAATAGATAATATTTATCTGAGTAGAATAATACAAAAACAAATAAATCTAATATGCACAAGTCAAGATATCACTTTTTAAAAGTTTAAATGAGTCTCAATTCTTAAGAATCAGTGGTTGTATCCTTTTAACATACAGTACCTGAGATGCGTCAAAAATAATGACACAAAGGGGCAGCAGAGGAGGAGATGTGTTGAAAAGTAAGGCGAAGTGTTGGATTTTCTAGTGCGGCAAAGACAATGCATAATATCTTTCCATGCAGCAAGACGATGTGTCAATATTCAGGAGTGCAGTCTTGGTTCCTCACTGTGATGCAGGAATATTTTGATGCCCTGGGACGTTGTGTTGAAAATCCAGAATGTGCTAGTAAAAAGGAGTAGGCACTGCGTCAATCTGGTAGGCAATGTGGTGATTTTCCAGCCGCTAGGCAGGCACTGCATCGATTTCTGCAGGAGTTGTGTCGATCCGGAAGGCGATGAAGCAATTTTCCAGCCACGAGGTAGGCGCTGCTTCGATTTCTGCAGATGTTTCATAAATTTTTCAATGCACACTAATTTTCTTCTCTTTGGTGAAGTCTTTGTTGGACCTGAGACTTCAGAACAGAAGGCAAGCTCAATCCAAGCCCTTGGAGAGCACTTGTGGAGGAAAGCAGAGTCCTTCCAGCAGGGTCAGGGGCCCGCAGGCAGCAGGGCAACTAGCAGGAAAGCAGTCCTTTCAGCAAAATAGTCCAGATAGGTCCTTTAGGCAGCCAGACAGTCCCTCTGATAGAGTACAGGTGCGGGTCCAGAGGTGTCTGATTTGGTGGGGGTCACAGACCCAGTATATATACACCCAAAAGTGCCTTTGAAGTGGAGGAAACTTCAAAGAGTGGTTTTGAAGTGCACAGGTTCCCCTTTCAACCCAGCCCTGTCTGCCAGGAGCCCTGTGGGTGGGTTATCAGTCCTTTGTGTGAGGGAAGGCCACTGGCCTTTGAAGTGTAAAAGAGAGCCCCTCCACCCTTCCTGCTCAGGGAAAGCCATCTGTATGCAGATGAATGCAGATGCAGCTTAGTGTCCTGTGTTTATGGTTGTATGTGTGGAATGCACAAGGGAATCTGTGAACCAGCAAAGGCTAGACATGGATTGGAGAAAGGTTTAAAGGCACAGATGTCAGAAAGAACAGAGAAATAGCTACTGTCTAACAGTGGCATTTCTGAAATAGCAATGTAGACTCCAACTTCACCAGTAAATTTGATTTCTTACTACCATTCCAACCATACCAAATATGGCAAGTCAATTCCCCTTAGATCAGAAAATACCACTTAAAGGCATAGAAGGGAATCTCTAATGATGGCCAATGAGAGGAGCAGGCTTCACAGTAGTGAAAAACAACTTTTTTTTGTCTCTACCATGACATGTAAAACCTATAAGTACATGCCCTGTCTTTCACTTACATAGCACCCTCCCCTATGGGTTACCTTAGGGGAGGCTTATGTGTAAGAAAAGGGGAATTTAAGGCATGGTGAGTACTTTTAAATGGCAAGTTGAAGTGGCAGTGTAGCTGCACACATAGGCCTAGCAATGACAGACCTGAGACATGATTAGTAGGCTTTTTATGTGGGTGGCACAATCAGTGCTGCGGGCCCACTGGTAGCATTTAATTAAAAGGCCCTGGGCACATCTAGTGCACTTTAGTAGGGACCTACAAGTAAATTACATATGCTAATTGGTTGTGAGCCAACGTTACCACGTGTAGGGAAGAGAGCACAAGCACTTTAGCATTGGTCAGCAGTGCTAAAGTGTGCAGAGTCCTTAAAACCAACAAAAAGGAGATCAGAAAAATGGAAGGGGGCAGGCAAAAAAGTTGGGGTAAGCCCACCCTAAGGTTGTCAGGTCTAACATAAAAGTTTGGCAGGAAGCTAGATCTAGATCTAGAAAGAGTGTTTTTTATATAGTGGTGCAAATCTGTTTGGCAGTTTTTGAAGAATAAATGCTATTAAAGCATTGTAATTAAGGATGCGGAGGCTCAGCAGAGCCCAACAGATTTCAAACTGAGATCTGATTGGCTGCCTCCACCAGGATGTGGTGGCAACCATCTTAGAACTTGCAACTCGGTATTGTGTCCTAAAAAAAAAAAGTAAAACGAAGTCACAGGGGACAGGGTAGGGATACTCTGACCCAATAGGCCTAGTGGTGGGTTCCCACAAGGACCCTGCCTGGGACCCAAATCTTTTTTTTCTAATTTTGCAACAAAAGTAATGTGTGGTCTCCCATGCTTGTTTTTTTAAGTCCCCTGAGTGGGTCGGGTCCTGAGGGAAAAAGTTATTCGTAGTTTAGGGGTGGATATGGCCCACCTGCCCAGGCTGTTTTGGGCCCGGGGAATCTCATTCCCCAGGGTCCGCCCATGTAATAAATGGAGAGGGGGCATGCAGCCCTCTTCTCTGATCTGATTTTGACCCTGGAAATCACATCGCTTGGGGACTGGCTGAATGTGGAAAGGGGAGGGGGACCTGGGTGGGCTAATTTTGGCCCTAGGGATCTTGTCCTCCGGGCAAAGGGGAGAAATACGCCTCCCCGAGCCAATAATGGCATTAGGGATCTGAAATCCCGGGGCTGGCATGTATGCTATGTCCAGGGGTGCCCATCCCTGGGAAATAGTGGTTTCCCAGCCACATTTGCACAGGCAGCGAACCCTGTGTTAGCTTTTGCTTGGCAGGAGCAATTTCAAATCTCATGCCAATTGGGAGCAAACACAAAGAGCCTAATTACAAGTTTGGTGGTCTCTGCCATGAAAAGGCTGGCAGAAAGGCAGTGCTGGGCGGCCCCACCCAGCACCCTCGCAATGCACACTATCTGCTATTTGCGACAGTGTGCATTGCGAGGGTGCTATGCAACAGTATTGGCCTCTGCTCCTTAAAGGAGCCAAGGCCGATGCCACTGCAATGTTACATCCAGGTTGAGTGGCGGAAACGTGATGGCTGCCTCACCACTGCGGTGTTGGAATTGTGGCAATTCAACCGCCCAACTCCTAATCAGGTCCTAAGTATGCTCCCAGTGGGTGGGAGCCTACAAAATGTTCGCGTCCACTAGGAGTGGACTTTAGGCCTATTTACCTGCCTGCAGTGATGCAGGTAGAAACCTAAATATTGCTACTGCCCATAGGAAGCAGCATTTTTAGCAGGGGTGAGGTCCCCAGGGCCAAAATCAGTGTAAGGAGGGGGCATTTGCCTCTTACCCTTTCACATCTGTAGCTGGGCCCTGCAGGATGGGGTACCCAGAGCCAAACTCCACCTATGGAGGGGGGCCACGTGCCCCCTCCCTCTTAAATATGTTCCCTCTTAAATATGTTGGTGGGCCATGAGATGGGCTCATTGGAGCCAAAAGTGGCACAGGGGAGGAGGGCCTGTGCCCCGTCCCCGTTAAAGATGGGCTGGGCCCCGGGGGATGAGGTCCTTGGGGCCAAAAGCACCTAGGGGAGGGGAGTACATCCCCCCCCTTCACATATGTGGTTGGACCCTGGGAGATGGGGTGCCTGGGACTAAAATTGGCCCGGGGAGGGATGCCGTGCACTGCCCCTTAAGTATGTTACCAAGCCCCAAGGGTCCCCGGGGACAAAATAGACCCATGGAGGTGGCCCCCTTCCCCTATAAAATGTACTGAGCCGTGAGGGACATGGCTCCCAGGGCGAAAAGTGTCCCGGGGAGAAGGGCTATCCGCTTCCTCCTCCCTGCAAACAAATGCACTGGTCCAGGGGGACGGTGTTCCAGAGGCCAAAATCGGGCCAAGGAGAGGGGCCGCATTTCCCCCTCCCCTTAATTTTAATTAGTGACCCAGCATGGAGTTAGCTACATGCAGGTTGGTTGGCCACAGGGCCTGGCCACATGCTAGACCATGTAGACAACCACCCACTGCACACGGCAAAGGCTGTGCACGGTGTCGGGCTGGCAGCATGCAGGAGATTGGCCGCAGGGCCTCGCCATAGGCCACAGCCCAGGCAAAGCAGGATTGGATTAACGTATGGTATTTAAACATCACTTTATGTTTAAAAAAAAACTCGAAATTCACTGGGAGGTTAAAGTAATGTAATAGTTAGGTGACATGTTCAGTTTTACACTTTAAAAACCACTGAACTTCATCATTTATAGTTGGAGCTATAACTTGTGCCCTAAGGTAACTGTAACTCAAACCCTCACCATGTACTACTAATTAACACAATATTAACTCACTCATGGCATTTTGATATCATTGATAATATCACTTAGCATGGCGGGGGCACGAGTTATAGTAATCTTAGGGCACAAGGTGTGAGTCTAACCAAACTGAGAGCCTAGTGGGATTACCCATCTCTTCCAGCTTCTTGCGGAATTCAAGAAGTGAAGAGGAGGGTCTACCGTGTAGTGGCAGGTAGGGATATCCTTACTTCCTAGGCCCAGTGTGGTGGGAGGTTCTAGTGGGGCCAAATTTAAAAAAATAGTAGCACTATGGTAGAGCGCAAACATTTTTGGGTCGGGCACACAAGCTCTTTGACCTGATGTTAGTATTGTGGGCTTTTAACCACGTCCACCTCACGCCCTTCACTTTCACTCATTCACAGGCTTGCCTTTTAAAAATCCTTTGTTATCACTGGTAAATGCTTTACGTTTGTCCGTCTTTGGGGTGGTTTTGTTACCACCTTGCAGACTGCTCCTGTTACATGGAAAATTGCACGATTGCCAATACGTTTGAATGCGACCAAATTTATTTTTCTTTTTGTGTCTCCCCTTTGTGCCCATGCTCATGGTGGCCATGGCGCTTTGAATTGGCTTGCTTACATCAACCGTTTTAACTCTTTATATCTCGAGCAAATGCGAGACCCATTGCATTGCAAATGCTTGTTTAAAAAAGGGCAGCGTCCCAATTTTACAATATAATCCCCCAGGGACGAGCCAGGACCCAGAGGGTCAGCGCACTCTCCTTTTTACATTTCTTGTCACAAATGTGGAGGGGGACATTCATGTTCCCTCCTCCCTAAGCCATTTATTGACCCTGAGGACCACATCCCCGCAGCTCAGCACACTATTGATTCGGGCCTGGGACCCCATCCCAGAACCCTGATTTTAAGAGTGGGAAGGAGGGGCACTGCTACATAACTTCCAAATGGAGAAGCCAGTTCCTAAGCCAGGAAACAGCAATGCCGGAGGGGGAGCTGGCTGGGCAGCCCCAAAATTAACAAAGGCTCTAGGTGCCCTTGGTTGGCCCGGGGCACCACTCCCCAAAAAACAAAAAGAAATAACACACCACATAGAACAAAGCTGCATTCACAAATAGCAGCGGGGAAGCCCACTGCGCTAATATTCACTGCTCCAGTGAATGGTAGCCCCCCTAATGCCATGCTAGGGCTTCTTGTTTCCCTTTTCTTTCCTTGAG
Organism: Pleurodeles waltl; assembly: GCF_031143425.1. Classification (NCBI taxonomy): domain Eukaryota; kingdom Metazoa; phylum Chordata; class Amphibia; order Caudata; family Salamandridae; genus Pleurodeles; species Pleurodeles waltl. Next base: position 469,225,378 of record NC_090437.1, read on the forward strand.
GCACCCAAAAAGGGACAAGGGACAGCAGACCTTTAGAACATTTCACTAGAACTTATGTATAAGTCTCCTGGGCCATTGAATTTGTGACCCTAAGAGAGTTTTTCAGAACACTCCAGAGCTGAAGCCTTTGCTTTACAACGGAGGAGTGCAGGAGCCCCTTGTGGTTTGGATTTATGGCTGAATTTTATGGCCTGGAGAGTATTAAAACAAAATTCAACATATGTATGGTTACTTAAAATAAAAATGCTTTATTTTCAATAGTTTTGTGACATTATTGTTAAGCATTTTGATGTGTGCACTAATAAGGAATATGTTGGATTATTGCAATTACAAGTCAATAGTTCTGTTTTATATATGTTGATTCGCTAATCCCCTGATTATGCCTTTAGGCCTGCCTTTGGGATTTTGATGTTCTGGCCATTTTGTCAAAGAAAGTAGATTTACGCTAGTTAAAATGACACCCATTTATGTTTCTAAATTACTCAAAGGTTAAAGTGATAGTATAGTCAGGTATGGTAATAAGATCCTACTTTACATTAAAACAACTTAGAAATTCACTTAAAACATAAAAGTGGATGTGATATTATAGTTAGGTGAAAATGTCAGCTTAAAGATAGCTTTAAAAACTAAAAAACACTGATATTTCTTAAGTAAATATAACTCACTTCCTCGTCATATACTGCTTATGACCTCTCATATTGCATCACTCACGACATGTTCTGTGACATTATTGATAACATCACTGATGTCATCTTAATTAAGATCATTGATGATAACACTGTATTGGTGGGGGCACAAGTTAAAATTACTTCAGTAACTTTACCACGTTACTTTACTCCACAGGTAGAGGTAAAGGGGGTCTTAGGGTAATTTTAGGGTAAAAGTTACTTTAGGATTAAGGGTGGACATAGGTAAAGGAGTTATGGGTGAATTTAGGATAAAGGAGTGGGTAGTGATAAAGAGGCAGGGATGATTTTAGGGTCAGGTAGTGTGTAGTGAAAAGGGACAGAAGGGTGATTTAAAGTAAAGGGGTTAAGGGTGAATCTATGGTAAAATTGTGGGTAGTGGTAAAGGGGGAAAGATGTGATCTAATGGGTGGGTAGTGGTAAAGGGAAGTGATGGTGATATTTGGTGTCATATACCATGTCATGAGTGATGTGATATGTGAAGTCATAAGCAGTGCATGATGGGGATGCAGGTTATAGTTATTTAACTAAACTTAAGCTGACATATTTCAGTGATTTTTGTTTTTTTAATGCTAGCGTGTGTCCCATTCCAACACCTAACTATAATGTTACTTTAACTATAGATTGTTTTATGTGAATATAAACATAAAGAGGAGACATAAATGATAATTCAAAGTACAGTATTGCAAATAGGGGTTCTTGTGAGATCATAAGTGAAGAAGCAGAAGGCCAAGTGCTTTACAAATATCACTACAAGCTTAAGACCACAAAATGATTACACTTGTTATCCATTATGTATTTTTTATATAACATGTTTATTTTGGAGTGGTTTGCTTTGAAAATTTGATATCCTCAAAGTGCAGCTAATAATGGGCACTGGTTATATTTAAAATGTTTTAGTGTTTTGTTACCTTTCATAAATAGATAGTTGATAGGTAGGTACTTGGTGCATTGGTTGGTGGACTCCTTGCGACATCATGCCTTTTCACTGCTTGCACCCTTCTGTGATTGTTGGGAGGCAGACTGAAGGATGCTTTATACGGATAAGAAGTGTTCTACCTAGTTAGAAAACCCAGTATGGGTACTGTGCAATACACGGTTTCGACTGATTCAATTTTATGTCAAGAACGGAGGCTCCTATTATGCTTCTCTAACTTGCTTTATTTTAAATAGCAGCAGTCAAGAAAACTACAACTCCCATGAGGCTTAACAAGACCAAAGCCAATGGGAGAAGAAACAGGAATAACAGATGCACCAATCACCATACACGGTGCTACGTAACCACTAAGCTTGACTGCGACCAGCCCTCTTTCTTGCTGCTCGCAGTCAAGATAAGTGGTGTTTTTATTCTCTCCTACGTTCTTTCAGTGTTTATTGTTGTTATATTTTAATTATTGGTTATACACAAGCGCTTACTAAGCTCCGCGCTTAAACAGTCTTCGCGGCATGCGTTTCCGCTCCTCGCAGCGTTTCTATCAGCCCTGAGGCTTCGTGAGCTGCGCTCGCGCGCGTCTTGAAGCATTTGCCTCCATTACACGAACGTTCTAAAACGAACGCTCCCTACCGCCGTGTGCCGGTTTTTTCTTCCCACACGCCGTTCAGAGTCCCGGAGCCTCGCCTCCTCTTCTCAGCTCTCGCATTGTCCTTTTCCTGACCTGGACACGCCTTCGGGGCGTGTGTTTTCCTGTATCCTCCCATTACTTCCTGGTTGATTTTAACCCTTTCTACAGGGGCTCTTTTTTCTTCCTCCCTGATACAATTGTATTGGTTTTGCCTGTACCATTCCCTTTTTAATGGATCCTCAGGATCTTCTTGAGCCAATATGGAAGATTTTGGAACCCTCATTAATGAGGCTGTGGTAAAAGCTGTTTCAGCTTCAATGTTAAAAATGTCAAAGAATTTTGAGACCACTGTTCAAAACATGGTCCACAAATCCTTCCTGGCCCATTCTGCGGGGGATAGCAGAAAAAGAAATTACAAGGATTTGTCTAACCAAAAACCACCCGCTAGCGCTGTTTTGACTGGTGAAGCTTCTTCACCCATAGATGAGGACGAGTTTCCTCCCAGGCCTCCTTCTCAGGAGGGGAATAGTAATGTTTTTATTAAATGCAAATCTAAGGTTAAACATTCTGATACAGCGCCAAAACAAATTGTTGTCTCCCACATCTCAGATACTGATGACGACGTCAGTGATGCAGATGACGCAAATGACGCCTCTGACATATGGGGTTCACAGTCTCAGGCTTCCCCTGCTAAAAAGCCTAAACTAAATGTTTCGGACCCGTTTTTTGTCAAAACCATTTTAGACGCGGATGGTAACCCCATGTTCGATCCATCACTTCTACATCACCCTAACTCCACAGAGTGGTCTCCGTCTTCTCACGTGGGTAAATACATTTCTTCCAGGTTGAGAGTTCCTCCTGATAAGCAGACAAGGTCTAAATTGAGATCTGAAGGCCCCAGACCATCACTTTTTTCCCAGATTACAGCGACCCCTACAATTGACGATTCTATTCTTACCTTTTTCTCCAAATTCGGAAAGGACCCCCGTAAGGGGGTAGATAAAGCCTGGTCAAGTTGCCAGGACAAACTGCTCGATGTGGTGGGTCCTTTGGCTCGTGTTTTAGATCTCGCTGAATCAGCAAGAATGGATGAAGTGGACATTGATCCGGCTGAGCTATCCTTATGGACACAGAGAGCCTTTTGCCTCCTTGGCAACGCTAACGCCTCCATAATTCACGAGAGGAAGAAAGGCTTACTCCTAAAATTGGACCCCAAGTTGTCAAATCTGGCCAACATGGATCCCGGCGTTAAAGCTGATGGTCATCTTTTTGGGAATACCTTCGTTAAAGACTTGGGAAAATTTGTTTCTACTTTTCCCTCAATTGATAAGGCTCAACAAAATATAAAGAAAGTATTCAATCATCGGGTTTTTGCCAGGGCCGGTACAGGCAGGAGCCGCTCTACCGGCCGTCCCTTCCAAGGAAACAGAGGCTCCTATTACTCCTCTCAGTCCACCTATCATCTCAAGCCTACAAGCCCCAGTTCTACCCTCAGCGTGGCATAGGCTACAGAGGTCGTGGGCAGCATGGATTCCGTTCCCACAACAACCAAGGTAAGCCCTGTTTCTGGCCTTACTCCAATAGGGGGACGACTTCGTAATTTCACCCAAAAATGGCGCTCGTTGACTTCAGATCCTTGGGTTCTCAATACCATTATGGGTTACCAAATAGAGTTCTATGCCACTCACGTCCAAAGGTACTTTCCCCTGTCGTAGTTTGGACTCTTGCTCTGAGCAAGACTGCTGGTCTCAGGATGACAGTACTTTCGTTTGTAGGTGACTAAGTCTCTTCCTACAACTATTTGTAACTGTTGTCCAAACCTTACCGGCTTACTAGCAGTACCTCACCAAAAACACAATAGTAAAAGGTGATTTGTAGCAGTCGCTTACGCATGGACTCAAAATACAATATCTCAGGGTTGTCGTGGTTAAACGGAAATTACCCTTTTCTCACAGATTTATTATGTCTCATACAAACAAAGGCAATAACACAGATGCAGTAAAGTTATAATAGTTTTTATTCAACATAACTACAATTTGTGATAAGTTGCATGAACTGCAATGATTAGTATAATGAATATACCAAGCAACAGTATTGTAAAGAGGAGAGTCATTGTTATAAAGACCCCACCATTATGCAATATATGAAAGAAATATATGTATATGTAAAAGATGGAATAAGCCCTAATACCCTAAGGAGAGTAGGTCTAACCTCCTACCTAAAAAGGAAGAGCTGGGTTCGTTAAACCTAATCTGCCAAAACCGTGTCCATGAGAGGAGCCCCCAACCCTCGTTACCTTGGAATGAGGTCTCTATCTCAGATTCCGCAGGGACACGAAGACTGGATCAGTGTCAAGATGACTGCAGCATCGGTATCAGCGATGGTGGCGATGCCCTCTGGTCGGAATCCCTCTGATTATCTGTCTAAAAGTGTGTTGTATTTATACAGATCTACAAGGTCCCCTGACATAAGTATTATTCATAACAATAGATAACAGGCATGCTTGGGACGGCAATTAATATCAACAATCCCTCGAAAGTATAGAGAGGGAAAATCCCTAAGTGTGAATGCCTACTGTATGTTTGTCTTTCGTGCTTGATCTTGACGCCTTGGCGCAGTGACACTGATAATAGAACCCATAACAAGTGGCCTAACTATAAACAAGGCCGCCATTTTAAAGGAAATAAATAATTAAATAGACTAAGCCAGAGCAAGCTAAGTAGGTTAAAAGTCACTGGGTGACGGGGGCATGAGTTTACAAGCCTACGGCTAAGCTAACTCCTGTTAACCCGTTAAAACAAACTAGGATTCACTACACCCTCCCCATTGCCGTAACAGGTATGATGAAGGTAAAGAAAACCCAATCGCTAAAAAGCTGCTACTGAACTAAAAAGCCAAAAAACTTAACGAAAAAATAAATGCTGTGTTATAAAATTTGTTTCTAAAAAACATTTCAGAGACTTTAATATCAACCATGACAAGTATAGCAAACTTTTAGTATAATTGCTTCTTTGATTAGAATCGGGAATTGGCAAGCGAATTCATCAAATTATGTGCTATATGCAGGATCTTGAAGAATGTCATCGAAGTCACCATTCAAGGATCTCAAAAATGAATCAACATCGTCTGAAGTGAAATCGAGAGCTGGACGGACAAACGGATCCACAGAGCAGAAGTGAGCCATAGTCATCGGTGTATCGACACTCGCTGTAGTGTCCTCATCCATGTTAGATCGAATAACAGAAGGCTCATAGGTGGCCTTGCGGAGCAACCTCAGTCTCAAGGGGCATGACCGTGTATGAGCCCTCATCGGGGACATCAGCAGTTCGTGGTCCATAGGAGATGTCGGTGCCACAGCAAGACAGACCATAGGCAGATGTTCAAAGAGACACCATATGCAGCGGAACACCGGTTGTACACACCACAGTAGAGGCCGGAATGACAATGACCAGTCAAATTCCAGTTCCACCAGCAAAGACGTACCGAAGATCCGAACCATGCGTTCACGGCACAGCGGCGTTGACGGGAGCGGCTCCATTGCTCTGTGTCGCTGGAAAAAAACAACCACCGCGAATCAGAAAAAATAGCAGTAGTAGTCCGCCAATTAAAGCCAAAATAATTGGAAAGCCACCAAACACACTGAAAAAAAGTGAATGGATGGCTGATGGGATGACTCCGAAGACAGTCTGGAAGATGGACACGAAACCAGACCCGACAGCCTTAAAGAAATGAACAATCCCAGTTGTGCTTGAAGCATTGAATATTCTGGACACCAACTCTCCAAAGTGTTTGGGGAAATCGGTATTTAAAAGGGATTGTATCTCGGCTGATGATCTCGCAACCTGGAGAGCATACGTCTCTTTTGCGGATGTCAAGGCGACCTGTTTTTGAAACAATAGCGCCTTCAGTCTACTCAACTTGTCATAGTTCACATTAATAGTATCAATGTGGGGCCACATTTCAGATACTTGTATCTCTCGTGTGGGGGGAAACAAAACATGGCCACAACACGTAACGACCTTCGTGACTGAGACTGCGTAGGCAATTCCAGGTCGCAAGCCGCAACAGCTGTCATCGCTCAGAAGAGCATAACTCCCATTAGAAAGAACATGAAACACTGAACGAATCAAGGGGACGGGAGTACCCTTCAGAAAACAGGCCAAATTTGCGACCCCTGCATTGCAAAGACCGTGAAGAGACACCTGTTTGCATATCATGGAATGACGAACAGTAGTCTCACATTCACTTCCGCTAAGAAAGACCTCTTGTTCGCCGTTCAGACATCGATACTCAAAGGGCAACTCCCACTCTTCCTTAATAAAGCTATCTCCTAGCCGTTCATATCGTCCCACTGCAAGATGTTTCAGGCAGCTAGAGAAACGAAACGTTGAAAACGGTAAATTAATAATGCTGTGTAAGAGCCAGATAGTTGAAGGACTCTCTGCTACCGTGAAGGGCAACTTATCTAATTTTTCTACTTGAAGCAAGGTGAAACGAGCCTCTCTTTTAGCCATTGTCACTTGTTCCCTGGAAAAATTAAAAGCAGCGAATAGTTCACTCCCATTAAGGTATTTCCATGGAATGTGGCCACTTTTCAGCGTCTGTAATGCCCAACTCAGCTGCATGATGGAACGCAGCTGTGTTTGCCCATGATATAACCAAGACAAATCAGTCTGAGTGATATCAATAGCTGATGACACAATATTCGACAGGGAATAAATCCTGTTGGATAGCGTGTTCATGCCAAAGTCAACAACAGCCAATGTGTTTTCCAAATTCTCTTTATACGTGGCATATAAAAACCGTTTCGAGCGTTGCTTTCTAGGACCTATTAGGAAATCTTGTAGGTCTATACTGTCAGAAAGAGTATTCAGGTGTTGTTTCACCGCTGTTAAGGTGTTCGTTTGTACCCATTGTTGGCACAGCTTGCCCACACTGTAAGTTGTAATTATACCAGCATGCTGACCTGACAAAAAGCGAGGGTCTGGTCTATGAATGGAAAAAAACCCTGAAGAGTTCAAAAAACGCCTTTGACACTCATCAGTATCGGTGGGCCATACCAACCATCCCCCGGGACTGGAAAGTGAAGAATTATAGTCACCAGCCTTAACCAATGCATCCAGCCTTTCCTCAGAAACATTTAGAAAGTGTTGCCAATCTTTAAATTTTATCGGTGTAGGGATACTGGGTGTGTTTAGATCCTTTATCTTAGCTAATCCCAGACATGATGTCTGCTCAACAGTGTCATTTAAAAAAATCATTTGCACAGGAATTAAGCAAGCTCGAAACAAAGCCTCCCTACCCTGTATCTGCCAATCTTGCGTCCCCCATACACTCTTCAAATCGATAGTGTCCCTCCAATATTCATAACCCTCAATCGAAAGTCGGGAAACAAAGGGATCTGAATAAATCAGTTTTGTATCTGTTAGCAGCAGTTTTCTAATGTGTGTCTTAGGTAATTTAAAATAATAAGATTCAGCTTTCGTTGTATCATGCCCAGAAAAGTATGTGAATTTGTCACTGCAATACTTTGGACTCCCCACCCGTGGTGTTGAACAATGTTCCCATTGTGTGTAGTTAAAAAGAGGCCTATATCTAGTTGCACGGTGCAGGTAGTGATGTCCCCAATTATTATAGCAGAACATTTCACCATAATTCATTGTAAAATCATATACATCATCACTTCCAAAAGCGGAGTAGTCCTTCATTTCAGTTAGCATGGAATCCACTGTTTGGACATCCCAATCATCAGAGACAACATGAAGTGTAATAACATCAGACATAGAAATTTTGAACACGTATGGTATTTGAATTATCTCTGTAGGCCCGTATATATCGAACGGAACCTTGTCCCAAACAATCCCATCAGAAATTGGAATAGCTGTAATATTGACAGGGGACAAATCACGTCAGACCTTATGTGATGAATGATGCAGTGTTAAAATTACATCAACAGGCTCCACTGAGGAGCGATCAGCAATATAGTGACCATTAATTAGTAAAAAGAAAACAGTCACAAAACCAATCCATAAAAACAATGCAATAAATGTCAAACAGAACCAGAGATAGTTCCATGGATATATCAAATAGTTCTTTTTAAGCCATTAATAGAACTTGCTACCTCTGGAAAGTTTGTCAGTCTCAGTTGAGGATGAATCTGAAGAAAAATCATCAATGTCCCCAAAATAGCCAGAGGAAGTCTCTGCAAACACAGGACTCATCGAATTCCCATCCACTGTTCGTGGATGTTCATGATAGATGACGTTACCAGTCGTGGAAGTGTTCGTGTAAAATACAGCCAAATCCTGTAGCGGTGCGTTCTCCGAAGTTGTTACAGGAACCAACAAAAGTTCATTTTCCGCCCTCCCCATGGTCGAGGAAGTGTCTGGAACAGCAGCTGACATAGTTGCATAGTCAGTAGTAGCGATGGTCATCCTACTATGTAGAGGGATGTCCTGTTGGGTAGTGAGAGGGGATCGGGAACCACCCAAGGGACCTCCTGGTCTACTGTGAAGAATCGGCCACATGGTGTAATTTGATGTCATCAATGGAGATGAATCTGTTTGATTTGGAACCAGATAATGGCCGAAGGATGACAGTCATGGTGCCTTTTATCTCCAAGACCGGTACAGGTGCTCTCTATGCTGGACCAAACTCTTTTTTCACAGCGATCTTCTCACAAACCAGATCCCCAATGCTAGGAATCCAGCCAGTCGAAGTTTTCGCCAAATCCCTTATTCCCAAGGTGGCAGCGCTTGCAGATGATTTATCATCACGGAATTGTTGAAGCTCCTGTAAAACAGCGAGACGTTCTTTTATCTCAAATGGTGTTTCTGCTGCCACCATACCAGGGGCATCAAGATCGGGAACATACATAGTTGTCCCAAAGAGAACCTCATATGGAGACTTTCCCCTCAAGGACCGTCTTGGCAGATTATTCAGTGCTCTCTGGACCCCATATAGGTGATGTAACCAACTACGGCCTGAACCTAATACTCGAGCTGTTAAGGACTGCTTTAGATCACGATTCCGCCTCTCCACGACCGAATTTCCCTCGGGATGGTTTGGTGAGGAGTAATGGAGTTCAACACCCATCGTCCTCATGGTGTCCCTGAAAGCCTTAGAGGCAAATGCAGGGCCCTGGTCCGAATGGAATGCTGCAACCGCATATGTACCGATAAAGATCAGCAAATCTTTTATAACAGTCCGGGCGTCAGCCGACCGCTATGGCCATACCCACAGGAATCTAGAACAGGAATCTACAGCCACTAAAATGTATTTGTATGCACCATCAGGTTGCAAAGGACCACAATGGTCCAGGTACACACAATGGAGTGGTTTGTCTGACACTAAGAGAGATGTCTGCGGAGGGTGTCTGATATTGGAGCCCTTAATCTGCTGACAAATGTCACAGCAAAGGACATACTGTTTAGTCCGTCTGCATAGACCAGGCCACCAGTACCGTTGTTGTAGAATGGTGATAGTGGCCTGTATACCAGCATGTGCAGAAGCGACACCCTCATGTGCAGCTGTAATCAGTTCCAATCTTTGGTCTTCATTTGGGATCACTCGATCACCAACATCAGGAATTGTTGCAAAAGCAACATTCTGTGCACTGATATGATATGTATAGTTCGTAGGGTATCCTTTCGGAAGGGGCTTGCCTGCAGCCGAGGCTTTAACGGCAATCAGTATTTCATTATCCAACCTCGTCCGAGAACGAGTCACTGCAGCCACAGAAGCCGTAGCTACTGAAGCTTTGGCTGCTTCGTCAGCCAATGTATTACCGGCAACATGTATTCCTACACCTTGGTGCCCCAATGTATGAACTACATGGACACATGGCAGCTTATCCTTAAAATCAGCCACCCTTCCCCACAATATTTTGTGTTTAATGGTGTTCCCTTTAGAATCTCTAAACCCGTTCAGTATCCAATGATTGAGGTATTCATTGTATGACTGGACGCAGTAATACGAATCACAGACGATCAAAGTCTGTGTTCCTGGCTCTGACTGTTCGAGCGCTAGAAGAAGAGCCTTAAGCTCGGCCAACTGGGCTGTGCAGTCCCCTAAGGTCTGAGTGTACGTGTTATGAGGATAAAAACTCTGTCTTCCATTACCCCGCACACGGCTGCGCAAGCTGCCGAGTATTGATGTTTAGTACCCACAGCCGGTTGTGCCGATCCATCAGTGTATATGATGGTATCATAACTGTCTATTGGCAATATGTGTAAGGGAGCGGGGAACTCTTGTTCAAACTAGAGAAATTCTTGTGTCTGAAGTCTTGGGTCAAACACATAATCAACATCAGTGGCGGTCAGAGATGTTGCCCATTGAATCCAGCGTGGATGCAATGCCTTAGCGTTAGGAACGCTCGCTTTAGTGACAGCCACTAAGGCCGGAACCGGGGAGACAACAACAATGCGTTTCCCCTGGGCAAGCGGTCTCTCCTTTATGACGGCAATCTGAACTGCCGTTAGAATCTTTTCAGTAGGAGCAAAACGTTTTTCTGCATTGGAGTACAAATGTGATTTGTATGCTATTGGCACTGTGTCACCCTCATTAAAGGTGACATAGGTAAATCCTAGGGCACCAGCTATTATTCTGATGACCAAATTCGTTTTATTGTCCCGTGTGTACAAGTGTCTAGCTTCTAGCATGTCTCGTTGTATGTCCCTTAGGAGGTGTGTGTGTTCAATTGTCCATCGCCTGCTAGAATAATTGGGCTGAATTAAGTCATATAGTGGCTTTACGCGTTCAGCATAATCTGGAATATATGTTCTGCCAAAATTAAAGAAACCCAGTAATGACTGCAATTTCTTAAGCGTGTTCGGAGGCTGTAGCTGAGCACACTTCTCTAAGAAGTGCGGGGCCAGGCTCTTCCCCTCGTTTGATAGTTCATATCCTAGGAACAATACACTAAGAAAGGCTAACTTGCTTTTCTTAAAATTAAATTTATATCCGAAGGCGGCAAATCCCAAAATTATCCGATCGACCCTGGCAAGATGAATGTCAAGGGTGTCATCAGTGAGATAGATATCATCCACATATGATAATGCCTCGGAATCAAGCTCCTGTAATATTGATGTGACACGGGCCGAAAACAGTCCTGGGCTGTTTTTATAGCCTTGTGGTAAACGACAAAAGCGTTTCTGAGAACCATATGAAAATGCACTTAGGTCTCTACTTTCATGTGCTAAATTCTGGCAGAAAAAAACATTAGATATATCCAATGTGGTTTTGTATTTTTTATGCACTATATTATTAATTAGCGCTGTGCTGTGTGAATTTTGTATAGCATAAGTGTGTGCATGACTATTCAAGTGCCTATAATCAACCACTATTCTATATGAATGATCAGGTTTTGCAACGGGAAATAGCGGATAATTCATTGCCGATGTAGAGGGCTCAATTACTCCCTGGTATTCAAGTTGTGACAGTATCTCCGGCACTGGAGCTTTTGCTTCATGTTTAACAGGGTATTGTGGCTGCGGGTGTGGTGTAGACCGAACGGGAATAACATGACAAGGAGAGTCCTTGTCCCATCCTACATGATTACGGTATAATGCAGGTGCCTGTGCTAAAGCCCATTCAGCAGCATAGGCTTGTTTGTCTGTCTCCGGAACAAGATCGGAGAAAGAAGGCAAAATGACATCTTCCCCATGTGGGAGCATGCAGACATGTTCAGGTGGCCAGTCTCTCTCGGCCAACAGGATATCACTAGTAAGTTTATCCTAAAAATATTACACTAATAATGCGTTCCACGTCTCCCTCTATCTGAATTGTTAAATCAAAAACCCGATCGGGTGGAAGTACGCGGCCATCCACCGTTTCAACTGCGATGTAATCGCTAGTTGCTGTCGCATCCAGATGATCTTTCAGACTCTGGCGACATATCGTGACCTCTGCCGCACTGTCCAACAGAGTCACTGCCCACCTCTTGTTCCTCAACAGTGTTCTCAATACTACTGGCATTTTTAACTGTCAGTGCTGCCACTGTCTTCTTTTTAAATTGTGGCTTCTGCAGACGAGTCTTTTCTTCTTTTTTAATGGTAGACTGCAGCGAGTCTTTCTTTTCTTTCACGTATTCCGGACGTCGATCTTGACGGCCCCCTCTCTCGCTACGTTTATCCGGTGCGTCCTGAAAGGAACGAGAAGGACGTGAATCAGTATATCTGTCTGGAGTTCTAATGTTATCCCTATTCCTGAAATTATATCTCGTGTCGGAGTACTCCGGATGCGGAGAATCAGCTCTTTTATTTCTCCTATCCTTGAAATCCTTTTGTTTGTCCCAGCGCTTTTTAGACCCCTCTAGTGCTTGCCTTGTACCTTCCTTATGGGTGGTACTTGGTATGTCCAATTTTTTACGTTTGGCTCCCAGCCCATCCCGTCCTATACTAGTATAGGTATCAGATATTATTTTCGGTAGCTGTCTCTCTTGTTCCTGGTGTGGAGTTTCCCGGAGACGCTGGCGTATCGCCAGTGCTACTGCTTCCCCTTTAATATTACTTAATATTATTGAGGAGACGGCGTCAAAGTTACGCATCAATTCCATCCCCAGATCTAGGGCCGGTGCAGCCCCATGCTCATTTTGTATTTGTTTCAACACTTCCGGCAAATTGGCCAGTGTAGGGGTACCATGCGTGGTAGTATAAACGGCAGCAAAGACTGTACCCCAAGTGGCACATTCATCAACCGAGGGAACCATCCCGAATGGCAAGCACATAGTGAGCAATCTATGTTTCTCCTGTGGCCCCGTATGGGGGAACACAGCTTCCAGCTGATTTGTTTTCTGAGCAATTCAGAACAGTATTTTTTCTCGATCCGAGAGCACTTTACCCATTATGGTATGCACCGTTTGTGGATTAATTCCAGTAGGCAATTGATATCCACCAGACACTGGCGGTGCCAGACGCGCTGGTGTAGTGTTTAATGTTCGCATTACGAACTGGACCAATCGTCTATATAATGCCACTAATTCATTATATAATATCCTTAAATCTACAAGCGGCATAGTCTGTATGCCTGGGTGAGATGTATATGTGGCAAACATGGGCCACGTAGGCCCTTCATTACTTAAAGGACCTAGCCTCACTCGTCGCAGTATATGTGGTAGGGCGCCTTCAAACCAGTTTTGATGCTCCTGATATGTGAGCGATATTTCATGTTACTGGTATGCTTCGTACCTTACGGGTACGTCCGCAATGTCATAAGTGTGAAATGTGTGCGTTCGTTGGTCAGCCTCAGGAAAGGCAACCCAACAGTAAAATGTTTCCGTTTGGTATGCTTCAGTTGCTTCTATAATCAAAGTAACTTCCCCGCCCTCTTCTGTAAGGCCATGTGCTAATAAATGTTGTGTAAGTGCATGTCTAGCATTCGCAGGAATGTCTATGGTATTAGCCATAGTTGTTTAGAGAAACGGAACACCAAAATAGGGGAAGTTTTTTCCTTTTGTGAGTTCGAGCTCGAACAACCTACAGCCCATTTAGGAGTTACCTGTTTGGCTGAGGAGGATTCTCCCAAAGACCACGGACGTCTCCGTATAATGGTACTGAGGGTACCTGTTGTCTGTGAGACAGCGATAATCAGGGTAACCGTAAATTAGTGCCTAAACACCATCGTTGGTGGCGCCATGTCGTAGTTTGGACTCTTGCTCTGAGCAAGACTGCTGGTCTCAGGATGACAGTACTTTCGTTTGTAGGTGACTAAGTCTCTTCCTACAACTATTTGTAACTGTTGTCCAAACCTTACCGGCTTACTAGCAGTACCTCACCAAAAACACAATAGTAAAAGGTGATTTGTAGCAGTTGCTTGCGCATGGACTCAAAATACAATATCTCAGGGTTGTCGTGGTTAAACGGAAATTACCCTTTTCTCACAGATTTATTATGTCTCATACAAACAAAGGCAATAACACAGATGCAGTAAAGTTATAATAGTTTTTATTCAACATAACTGCAATTTGTGATAAGTTGCATGAACTGCAATGATTAGGATAATGAATATACCAATCAACAGTATTGTAAAGAGGAGAGTCATTGTTATAAAGACCCCCACCATTATGCAATATATGAAAGAAATATATGTATATGTAAAAGATGGAATAAGCCCTAATACCCTACGGAGAGTAGGTCTAACCTCCTACCTAAAAAGGAAGAGCTGGGTTTGTTCGTTAAACCTAATCTGCCAAAACCATGTCCATGAGAGGAGCCCCCAACCCTCGTTACCTTGGAATGAGGTCTCTATCTCAGACTCCGCAGGGACACGAAGACTGGATCATTGTCAAGATGACTGCAGCATCGGTATCAGCGATGGTGGCGATGCCCTCTGGTCGGAATCCCTCTGATTATCTGTCTAAAAGTGTGTTGTATTTATACAGATCTACAAGGTCCCCTGACATAAGTGTTATTCATAACAATAGATAACAGGCATGCTAGGGACGGCAATTAATATCAACAATCCCTCGAAAGTATAGAGAGGGAAAATCCCTAAGTGTGAATGCCTACTTTATGTTTGTCTTTCGTGCTTGATCTTGACGCCTTGGCGCAGTGACACTGATAATAGAACCCATAACAAGTGGCCTAACTATAAACAAGGCCGCCATTTTAAAGGAAATAAATAATTAAATGGACTAAGCCAGAGCAAGCTAAGTAGGTTAAAAGTCACTGGGTGTCGGGGGCACGGGTTTACAAGCCTACGGCTAAGCTAACTCCTGTTAACCCGTTAAAACAAACTAGGATTCACTACACCCCCTCCCCCTCGTTTTTCCACAGAGATGTCTTCCCTGATTTCAGAAGAAATAGCTTCGTTGCTCTCAAAGCGAGCCATCCAAAAAGCCCCTCTAGATTCCTCTGGTTTCCTCAGCTCTCTCTTTCTGGTGCAAAAGAAAAACAAAAAGTTCAGGCCTGTGATAAATCTCAGGGATTTCAATCAGTTTGTCGTTTATCGACACTTCAAGATGGAGACCATTATCCATCTCAGGGACATTCTTCTTCCTTGCGATTTCATGGTACGTTTAGACCTTCAGGACGCATACCTTTCAGTTCCCATCCATCCAAATCACAGCAAATACCTTCAGTTTCAATGGCTAGGCCAGACGTATCAATTTTCCTCACTTCCATTCGGCCTTTCTTCCGCACCTTGGTGTTTCACCAAGTTAATGAAGCCAGTCACGGCTCACCTCAGGTCATTAGGCATCAGACTTCTAATTTATCTGGACGATATCCTTATACTACATCAGAATCGTGCTACTCTCTTATCTCAGTTACAAATAACTTGTTCCCTTCTCTCCCAACTCGGTTTTCTTCTCAACGAAGCAAAGTCCAATATTCTCCCTTCTCAAAGAATAGACTTCTTAGGGTTCGAGATAGACTCTTCGTCCGCTACTCTCCATCTCCCATCACAAAAAGTATATACCATAAAATCGGAAATTCAGAAAACTCTCAGCAGGTCCTTGATATCCCTCAGATCTCTGGCCAGGATTGTGGGCCTTCTGTCGGCTTCCATTCAGGCCATTTTTCCAGGCCCTCTCCATTACCGTGCTCTCCAGAGATAAAAAATTCATCATCTCAGAAGAGGTCTTGCGTATTCAGAAATGATAGCTCTCGATCACGAGTCTCGTTTAGAACTCCAATGGTGGATAGACCATTTAGATGCCTGGAACGGCAGGGCTATTTTTCCATCAGCCCCCGATCTTGTATTAGAATCCGATGCAAGCCTGACGGGTTGGGGCGCCCGCTGTGGCTCAATCTCGACTGGGGGTACATGGTCACTCGAGGAGTCCAGATTGCACATCAATTATTTAGAGATGCTTGCAGGCTCCTTATCAATCAAAAGCCTGGCAAAAGACAGGGCCATCCTCCTCCACATGGACAATGTTTCGGCTGTCCGTTACATAAACCATCTCGGAGGGACCAGATCGAAACCCCTTGCAGACCTCGCAAAAAGTCTTTGGGAGTATTGCCTCCTCAACGAGATTTCCCTCTCAGCAGAATATCTCCCAGGTTCCCTCAACCAGACGGCGGACTGGCACTCTCGTTTCCTCAGGGATTACAGCGATTGGAAACTTCATCCCTCAGTTTTTCATTCTATATGTCGCAAATGGGGCCCTTTTGCCATAGACCTTTTCGCTTCCCGTCTCAACTCCCAGTTACCCCTCTTTTTCAGTTGGCGCCCGGATCCTGTAGCTTTGGCCTCCAACGCTTTCCTACAGGACTGGTCCCAAGCAATCAATTATGCGTTTCCTCCTTTCTTAATGATCACCAGGGTATTGGCCCAGATCAGACGCCAGAAAGCCACATCAGTACTGGTAGTACCTTTCTGGCAGTCACAAATGTGGTTCCCACCCCTTTTGGAGTTAGCAATCGATTCCCCTCTTCTTCTCCCGTCATTCCCTTCTCTTCTTCAAGATCCTCACGGAAATCCTCATCCCCTTGTCATCAACGACACGCTTCATCTCTCGGCATGGAAGGTGTCGGGACTTCCCGACCTTCCGTCCCGATTTCGATTGAAGCTGCGGACCTCATTAGCAAAGCCTGGGCCCCAGGCACCAGAAAGGCATATAGCTCTGCTTGGTCGCTTTGGTCTAGCTGGTGTGTGGGAAGGGACCTCGATCCAGTTTCAGCAGATATAAATTATGTCATTAATTTCTTAGCGGCGCAAGCTGGTTTAGGTAAGTCATACAGGACGATTAATCTATACCGATCAGCAATTTCCATGCACCATGATCAGGTCAATGGCAAACCCGTCGGAGAACATCCTCTCCTTTGTCGCCTGTTAAAGGGAGTAAAATTTTCTTTTCCTCCGTTACCCAAGTACTCAAAGTTGTGGGATGTGAATGTAGTACTGAATCTGTTTTCATCTTGGCAAGATAATTATGATTTGTCTTTAAAATCACTTTCTGCCAAACTAACCATGTTACTCTGCCTAGTTTCTATCAAACGTTTATCTGATGTTCGAGCGTTGGATATTTCTTCTCGACAATTTGCCCCTTCAGGTGTATTATTTTCGGTTCATAGACGCACAAAATCTAATTTGCATACAGTATTCTACCCATACTTTCCCAATCAACCTAAGTTATGCGTTGGTCAATGTCTTAAATGTTATGAAGAACGCACGGCTGACTTCAGGACGTCTTCCTCTTCCCAGTTGCTCATTTCCTTTCGCAAACCCCACAAACCTGTTGCTTCAGCTACGCTTGCCAGATGGGTTCGCTGGGTTATGTCTCTAGCAGGTATTAATACCTCTGTTTTTGGGGCTCATTCCGCCAGGGGTGCGATGGCCTCCAAGGCCTTTTGGGTTGGTTCTAGTCTGGAAGACATTCTGAGGTCAGCCGATTGGTCTAACGATAATGTTTTTAGAACATTTTATTGTAAACCGGTACATACTGCAACTTCTGTAGTGATTAATATGCTTTAAAAAAACATAATAGGAGCCTCCGTTCTTGACATAAAATGTAGATTTTCCTAGTAATTTATGACGGAAAGTCTTAATTTTATTAAAGACACGGAGGCGAGTATTATCCCGCCTCAAGTGGAACAAACTTTCCTAATTTTTGTCCTTTCCCTCCCTTACAGCAACATCTACAACAGCGCAACCAGCTACCTGATCAAGACCTGGTTATGTCGAACTCGACCGTTCCTTTTGATCTCCAGGATTCATTTCAGCGGAACTCACCGGACATCTCCCGACTTTCTCCTCGTCTCTTCTTTTGCCTGCACTTACTTCAGGAACTTTGTTCTTTGGTTCTGGCAATTGCAATCATTTTGACTATTTTTCCGTTGTTTTCACGCATAGACTAAACCCTTGCATCAAGAAAGAGGGCTGGTCGCAGTCAAGCTTAGTGGTTACGTAGCACTGTGTATGGTGATTGGTGCATCTGTTATTCCTGTTTCTTCTCCCATTGGCTTTGGTCTTGTTAAGCCTCATGGGAGTTGTAGTTTTCTTGACTGCTGCTATTTAAAATAAAGCAAGTTAGAGAAGCATAATACTCGCCTCCGTGTCTTTAATAAAATTAAGACTTTCCGTCATAAATTACTAGGAAAATCTACATTCTACATCACTATAAGAGCCTACCTTACACCTGCTAAAATTAATAGGTATTTTAACTGCACCAACGCTGAATAGCCACACTGTCTTTTCATAAACACAGATTTCCTGCACGTTATGGATATGTCGAGGTTTTCACCACTACTGGAACACAGTGATGCACCAACCGTTTGACTGTGTAAGCCGCACCATACCATTCACCTGGGAGGCCTGCATACTGAGACTGTTCTGCAGAGACAAAAAGAACAGTTACGTCCCGGTTTCTAGACCTGGGACTGAGATTAGCCAAGAGACTCATTAACCGTAAGTGGCGATCACCTGACCTACTGTGCTACGAAGCACGGCTGCAATCTATGTCGATCTATGCCGGCAGAGTATTGCCCTCTATTGGGATGAGAATCTCAGCTCCAAAAATACTCAGCAGCCACCAACTGGGACACAATACTGGCGAATCTGCACATGCCCATACCTGCAACACCCATACATCTAGGCACACTGTCACCAAGAAACATTGTAGATGTGATAGGGTCATCACCATCGTGCGTGTCACCGGACACACCACGTACAATCTAATACCTCACCGCGTTCCAGAAATGCCATTACTGACACTCCCCTGCTGTTCTCATTGATGTGTAATCAATCACTAGTCTTCTGGAAATGTAAGACACTGACTTTGTGATCCGACTGCCGACAGTTCCAGCTCTGACTTATCACTTTTTGGTTCCTCCAATTCCAGTTCAACTACCTATTATGACACTTTCATTATAAAATCTTTGAAATGTCTCTGTTATGGTGCAACGTCGCTAATTCTGGCCATGTATGCTTGTCCTGTAACTAACTGACCCTGGATCCTGTGTCTTTGTGATATCGCTCAGAATTTCGTCTATTTGGACCCTTGTGATATATGATACTATGTTACACTAGACAGGATTCTGTCATATATCCTGTATGTTCTGACATACCCCTGAACTGCAAGCTTCACTATATGTATATTACTCAACTGTAACAGCGTAACCACTATAATGCAACACAATGTTTAAACAACAAATTGCAATAAAACAGATTCAAACAAAAAACGAATAGATAGTTGATAAAACTACAGACTAGGCCAATGGATTTCTGTGGCTCCAGTGGTAACGCATAATTATGAATGTACTGTAATTGCCACATAAATGGCCAACCATTTTGCATAATTTGCAGATTTCCACAAAAATGTTTCTACCTCAAAAACATTAAAATATTAGTTCCAAATAATCTGCTGCATTGTTATGCCATTCTTGCTGTTCAGTTTATATACGAAAGCTGAACAAATTGGTCTTCTATTGCCACATATTCTTAGTACACCTGACAATGATAAATCTCTGCAGACATTCACTGAAAAAAACACAGCTATTTGAAGTTCTAGTTGTAATTCAAAACGTAAAAACTACTGATATTTTTTAAGGTACGGTTAAGCATACTAACCATATATTGCTCACCATCATACATTGTTTATGACCTCACAGATTACGTCACTCACAACTTGTTAAAAGACATTATTGATGGCAAAATTGTACGTAATGGTTTGGGGCCATGTCACAGGGTTTGCAATCCCTGATAGGCTCATGGGACCTTGCTGGGCAAGGATTGTAGACCTGATATTCCTGCTGCGCACAGTATCCATCCATTCGCTCACCCGCCGGCCCGTCCATCCATCGATCCATCCTATATATGCAGACAACCTCAGTGTGAAATACTACATACTGTCATTGCGGAGTAGTTGGAGGGTTCGTGAGAGGCAAAGCTTCAAGTTGGCCATGATGTCCTAAACTTAAGTACAAATTCTCATATTACCTTTTGCGAACATGGTTTATGCTGCGCCGTCTTTTAATCGATACACCAAAGTAATTATCCGGAACAGAGAACAGGATGTTTGTGGGTTAGAACCCACTTTTCCAGTTATTTATCTGTCATTTTCTTCTGGTAAATTTCGAGAAATTTTACCAGCCGAAATTTCTGCGAGACCTGCAGTGGTCATTTCATAACTCATAATTACATTATGTTCGGTAACACAAATGGTCGCTGTAATCAGGGCCTAAATTGTAAGCCTACCAAAATTGTACTAAAACGTTTGTGCTATTATGCGGTAAAATGTGGAAGTAAAGTGTTAACCAACCTCTTTGGTCTAAATTGACTGTAATGTAATGTTTTACTGCCGGCGTTTACATCCACGGGAAAAATGAAATAATGAGTATGCTGCCTCCCAATGGTGATTTTTTTGTACTACTGCGAAAACATTTGTTATCTATTTTATTCACTTTTGGCTTTCCGTATTTTCTTCACATTAAATGAAGGCTGTAGAAGCAGGCTCACAGCGTAATGGTATAATGAATATCCCAATCAGTCAAACAATCGATTAACCAACCATTTATTGTATTTATTGAACTATGCCTTCGTTACATGGATCAAATAACTATCGGTAATGTAGGCGTTATTGCCTGGGTTTTCCGCTTATGAATTATTCGTGTAGTTAATGTGGAATGATGTATCAAACACCCAACAGTCAAAGTGATAATTTATTCTTAAATTCTTTACAAAGCAGGAAGTTTAAAATCTGAATTTTGTGCACTTCTGTGACGTCGAAAGGGTGTACAGCTTGATTCATTTTATGGTGTTTTGAGATGAAAGGAGTCCGGAAGTACTTTCTACTACTGACACCTTCATGTAGATTCCTGTGACCTTGGCTCTGAACCAAGCGTTCCTTCTGACTGGCTCTGGACTCCAAGGTCTGAGGGAAGCAGGGTACAGTTTCATTCATATGCAGCAGGGGCCATGCCAAATTTAATAGTCGTCATTGTGCCCCTGGCAACGAAACAATTGGGCTGTGCTGCTGGGGCACACACTATTTCCCAGCGCTGGCCATCGTTTTGGTAATTGGTGCTTTCTCTACTACTGTCTCCTCTCTAAGAACCGCATATTTACCATTCTGGAAAGGCCTAGAACTGGTAGGTGAAAAAGAACGTGCCCAAAACCCTCAGTGTTTTTAACATAGGACCACAGGATACAGAAGACGCCGAAAGAGGTAAGTTGTCTCCAAATACTTTTATTTCAGTACGGAAAGTACAGAGTGTCCCTCAATATCCCACCATGTACAACAACGCTGCCCGAACCGTCATCGAATCCCCACTCCCGATCAAACCCTAACAATCTACATGGTGTTCCCGTGCACACCACGAGCCAGGCGCAGCACGAGGACACCAAGTAAGTCAATACAACGCATCTTCCCCCTTAACACAAAAAAATAGAAACCCCAACACAAAATAAATTAACCCAACACATAATCCTCCAAATATTTTGGTTTCCTAACGACCCTTTTTGGTTTTAGAACATCCTCCCCATCCAGGTCAATAGTTTCACCTTCCCCACACATATAATTCAAACTTGAACCGGCGTCACACTCCTCCCCAACAGTCCTGGCCATTCCACCCATCTTCATCATATCACCTTCCAGAATTCCATCAGAAACCCTGCCTTCACTCCAACTTCTATGCACATCACCCTTCATGACTACCTTGGCCTTGACCACCTTCCCTTTGCTCCACCACTCCCACCATCAACCATGACAGAATGCCTAGAAACCTGCACCACTTTACTCACTGGGAAACATTTAGAACCTTTGCACTTAAAAGGTTTTCTTATTCTCACCCAATCCCCAACTGAGAAATCAACTTCTTTCATTTTTTTAAGTTCATCATACCTGCATTTAGCCCTACTTTTAAACACTTCCACTTTGTTCATAATAAAATCCATATTAGGTATACACTTGTCCAGTGCAGACTTCTCAATCACCCATTTAGGGGACAATTCATTAAACAAGTGCCTACCCCTCAACAAAGCAAAAGGAGTGACGCCAGTCGTGGCATGAGGAGTGTTCAGATAACACCATACTCTTTCAACAACTGCTACCAGAATGGAATTGCCAGCCTGCATCGCCATCTGAATTGTGTCTTTAAACACGCGATTAACTCTTTCCACCATGCCACTCCCTTGTGGACTATATAACGCTGTTGTCAAATGTTTCATTCCAAACTCATCCAAAAACCTTCTCATGGAATGAGACACAAGCTGCACCCCATTATCCGTTACCACAAACGCTGGAACACCTTCTGAATGAAATAGGTCCTTCAAAAATTTTATTACTTCAGTTGTGTTAGGTTCCTTCAAAAACTTATATGACACCCATTTGGAATGATAGTCCACAACAACCAAAACAAATCTCCTACCCGATTCATGCCACCAATAGGACCAATGAAATCCATACCAATTT